>NC_140547.1:48243024-51101774 GCF_057382185.1 Mchenga conophoros
ACCATATCCCAGAATTCATAGCGTGGCCCATCCAATTCCACTTTCCGGCAATGGCGGTCGCTACTAAGTTTTCAATATTACTCTTATTACTCTTTCTGGGTCACAAAATAAACTTTTAACATATTTTCAGGTGAGAATGTAGCTGTGTAAACTTTAAATATCTGCTCAGTTTATCAAGATATCGCTGTGTGCTCCGACGTTTCTGAGACGTCTGTTACCCACCAGCTCGATATTTGCCTCTTTATATTTATGGTGGGAATGCAGAACAAGGAGCAAAGATGAATGTGATGCTGAATCAGCAGAAGACTTGGACTCATTTGATTCCAGCTTTGATATCATTGATTTCAATATGTCCATTTCTGTCACACTTCACCTTTAAAAGTGAAGCCATGTGGTTCCTGGAAGGAAAAACACGACTTTTTCAAGTCTTTGTCCTGTTTTTATGAGAAATGTACGACTTTAATGTGAAACATTCAGAGTTTTTTCTCTTGTTGTGTTTGTTTGAAGCTGCTTCCTGTTGGCTTCAGCTGTTTGGAGTTTCCATTTTCTAAACTTCTACATTCTGAACCTTCTTCAGCTCTGAACAGATGATGAAACACTGAATGATTTCAAGCACTTTGTCTAATAAACTTACATTTTTCATTCTTTATACAGATTGATGGACTGTGGTTTGTCAGAGATCAGCTGTGATTATCTGGCAGCAGCACTGAAGTCCAACCCCTCGTATCCCACAGAGGTGGACCTGAGTGGAACCTACAGCAAACTGCAGGATCCAGGAGTGAAGCATCTGTGTGATTTGCTGGAGAATCCACGATGTCGATTTGAAACTCTGAGGTCAGTCAGCATGTTTTAGTTGTGCTGAGATGAATATGATGTGAAAGTTGTGCTGACACTAAACTGCAGACATCAGGCTGATATTATACTGATCCACACTGAGGATCTTCATGGTAAAGTCTGTTTTCTTCTTCTCTGGTTTAGTCCATTGACTGCAGCAGAACAATGTTCACATTTCAAACAGTGATACTCAACGTATGGCCCGCGGCCCACACGCGGCCTGCCCACCTTTCCTGATTCAGAGAGAGGGGACCCTGATTAACTGTGTAGCTTCTTCCTCACAGTTCTAAGTATCAGACACAACAATGAATAATCCACAGCTGACTGTCTTTAGCAGGTCAAAGGTCACGGCACACAGCAGACAGTCAGAAATATTCTAACTCTGATCATTTATCAGTTGTGACACTGTGAGACTTGATCAGAGGTGTGATCATCACAGCAGAGGCCTTTGTGTCAAAGTCACTGAGGATCAAACAGAAACACATGAAGCAGATTTTCCTCTTCTGGCTTTTTATAGCAGATAACCTTCAAAATATTCTGCAGTCGATCAAAAACTGAAGCAAACCATGAAGCAACATGTGAACATGAGCTGATGCTGCTGAAGTGAAGCAAAGTTACAGAGGTTTGATTACAGACACAGCTGAGAGTTTGTAATCTGTCATCATTTTAAAAAGTTTCCATGGAACAGCAGAAATGAGGCTTTACTGTCAGAGGCCGACAGCACTGAACACAACAGCAGACTGGTGGCTAATAAACAGTGAATGATGCAGAAACAGATGTTTGAAGCTGTTCTTGGAGTACACTGAGAGAGAGAGAGCTGTGCAGGCAGGAACAGCCAAAGTCAGAGAGAATTCATGAGCATATTGATCAAACGTGAAGCAGAGTTTGGATCTTCTTTTGCTGCTGCTTCACTCAGTTTTGGTTGGAGACAGATGAAACCTGCAGCTTCAGGATCTGTGAGCTGTCCACTTTCAGCCCCGACGGCGTGTCCGTGTACGTGCCGTCGAGTGAACGATCCACGCTCTGTGTTTCCATCTTTGTGTGTTTAGCTGCTCTCATTTACTGTTTTATCTGTTTGCTGCTTGTTGAAATAGTTTGTGAGCTTTAACCTGAGATTCTGGCAAAATACATTTATATGAAACATCGATTCAGGATTGAATGAATCAACATCGTTTTATTCAAATTAAAACCATTTAAATGGGAACATGAATTTTTTACAGCCGCCTCTAATGCTGGGTAATGTCAGCTGGTCCATGTGCAGCTGGCTGTGAGGCTCAGGGAGCGTCTACAAAGTGCAACACTGAAAGAACATCATCCATAAATATTGAGTAAGAACTGGACTCTCATACAGCGAGACTCAAATGCCTTTAAACATCAGCTTATCCTGCTGATCCAAGTCCAACACTGAGTTTGTAAAAACATGTTTGTCAATCATTTTGTTTGGTTTCTGAGGAAAAAGATTCAATAAGTTGCTGCTAATACACAACATTTCATCATATTTCCTCATAACCCTCTTTTGTCTGACCATTTGATCCCATTTGAATTTGCAATAAAGGATCCACAGAGTTTGGTGACAATAATGACAGTAGATGTTTGTGTGAAAGTGCTGGAAGCAAATGAGTGTGTGATGTTCTTTCAGTGTTGCACTTTGTAGACGCTCCCTGAGCACTGGTCTCACAGCCAGCTGCACATAGAGACCAGTGTTGTTAGTCCAGGTCAGAAGATGACTTGTTGGAATGAAAATGAGCTTGTAGTTTGTCTGCTTTAATAATGTGACTGGAAAAAGGTGTTGGACTTCAAATATGTCCATTTCTGTCACACTTCACCTTTAAAAGTGAAGCCATGTGGTTCCTGGAAGGAAAAACACGACTTTTTCAAGTCTTTGTCCTGTTTTTATGAGAAATGTACGACTTTAATGTGAAACATTCAGAGTTTTTTCTCTTGTTGTGTTTGTTTGAAGCTGCTTCCTGTTGGCTTCAGCTGTTTGGAGTTTCCATTTTCTAAACTTCTACATTCTGAACCTTCTTCAGCTCTGAACAGATGATGAAACACTGAATGATTTCAAGCACTTTGTCTAATAAACTTACATCTTTCGTTCTTTATACAGATTTATGGACTGTGGTTTGTCAGAGATCAGCTGTGATTATCTGGCAGCAGCACTGAAGTCCAACCCCTCCCATCTGAGACAGCTGGACCTGTTCTACAACAACAAGCTGAAGGATCCAGGAGTGAAGCATCTGTGTGGCTTCCTGGAGAGTCCAGGATGTAAACTTGAAACTCTGAGGTCAGTCAGCATGTTTTAGTTGTGCTGAGATGAATATGATGTGAAAGTTGTGCTGACACTAAACTGCAGACATCAGGCTGATATTATACTGATCCACACTGAGGATCTTCATGGTAAAGTCTGTTTTCTTCTTCTCTGGTTTAGTCCATTGACTGCAGCAGAACAATGTTCACATTTCAAACAGTGATACTCAACGTATGGCCCGCGGCCCACACGAGGCCTGCCCACCTTTCCTGATTCAGAGAGAGGGGACCCTGATTAACTGTGTAGCTTCTTCCTCACAGTTCTAAGTATCAGACACAACAATGAATAATCCACAGCTGACTGTCTTTAGCAGGTCAAAGGTCACGGCACACAGCAGACAGTCAGAAATATTCTAACTCTGATCATTTATCAGTTGTGACACTGTGAGACTTGATCAGAGGTGTGATCATCACAGCAGAGGCCTTTGTGTCAAAGTCACTGAGGATCAAACAGAAACACATGAAGCAGATTTTCCTCTTCTGGCTTTTTATAGCAGATAACCTTCAAAATATTCTGCAGTCGATCAAAAACTGAAGCAAACCATGAAGCAACATGTGAACATGAGCTGATGCTGCTGAAGTGAAGCAAAGTTACAGAGGTTTGATTACAGACACAGCTGAGAGTTTGTAATCTGTCATCATTTTAAAAAGTTTCCATGGAACAGCAGAAATGAGGCTTTACTGTCAGAGGCCGACAGCACTGAACACAACAGCAGACTGGTGGCTAATAAACAGTGAATGATGCAGAAACAGATGTTTGAAGCTGTTCTTGGAGTACACTGAGAGAGAGAGAGCTGTGCAGGCAGGAACAGCCAAAGTCAGAGAGAATTCATGAGCATATTGATCAAACGTGAAGCAGAGTTTGGATCTTCTTTTGCTGCTGCTTCACTCAGTTTTGGTTGGAGACAGATGAAACCTGCAGCTTCAGGATCTGTGAGCTGTCCACTTTCAGCCCCGACGGCGTGTCCGTGTACGTGCCGTCGAGTGAACGATCCACGCTCTGTGTTTCCATCTTTGTGTGTTTAGCTGCTCTCATTTACTGTTTTAGCTGTTTGCTGCTTGTTGAAATAGTTTGTGAGCTTTAACCTGAGATTCTGGCAAAATACATTTATATTAAACATCGATTCAGGATTGAATGAATCAACATAGTTTTATTCAAATTAAAACCATTTAAATGGGAACATGAATTTTTTACAGCCGCCTCTAATGCTGGGTAATGTCAGCTGGTCCATGTGCAGCTGGCTGTGAGGCTCAGGGAGCGTCTACAAAGTGCAACACTGAAAGAACATCATCAGAATCAGAATCAGAATGGGGTTTATTGCCAAATGTTGAGCAGGTTTACAACATTAGGAAATTGCTGCGGTGCTTCAGTGCAAACATAGTGTCATAAATAGCACTTAAATAGACATGGAAAAAAATAAAAGTAGGGATAAGAATTAAAAGTGCTACGTGGGAAGATATGTGCATGAGATATACATGAGATATATACATGAGAATAAGAATTAAGAGTGCTACGTTGAAAGATATATACATGAGTGCAGGTGGTGATCAGTGCCAAACATGGAATGATGCAGTGAACACAGCGTAGGGTCATGTGTTAGTGATGGGAACAGTCATACGGTTATTGTTCATGTGTCCGACAGCAGAGGGGAAGAAACTGTTCTTATGGCGAGAGGTTCTGGTGCGAATGGACCGGAGCCTCCTGCCTGAGGGGAGCAGGTCAAACAGACTGTGTCCAGGGTGAGAAGGGTCAGCTGAGATCCGAGCTGCACGCCGCAATGTCCTGGAGGTGTACAGGTCCTGCAAAGATGGGAGTCTGCAGCCAATCACCTTCTCAGCAGAGCGCACAACACGCTGCAGTCTCTGTTTGCTGCAGTCTCTGTTTCATTCATCCATAAATATTGAGTAAGAACTGGACTCTCATACAGCGAGACTCAAATGCCTTTAAACATCAGCTTATCCTGCTGATCCAAGTCCAACACTGAGTTTGTAAAAACATGTTTGTCAATCATTTTGTTTGGTTTCTGAGGAAAATGATTCAATAACTTGCTGCTAATACACAACATTTCATCATATTTCCTCATAACCCTCTTTTGTCTGACCATTTGATCCCATTTGAATTTGCAATAAAGGATCCACAGAGTTTGGTGACAATAATGACAGTAGATGTTTGTGTGAAAGTGCTGGAAGCAAATGAGTGTGTGATGTTCTTTCAGTGTTGCACTTTGTAGACGCTCCCTGAGCACTGGTCTCACAGCCAGCTGCACATAGAGACCAGTGTTGTTAGTCCAGGTCAGAAGATGACTTGTTGCAATGAAAATGAGCTTGTAGTTTGTCTGCTTTAATAATGTGACTGGAAAAAGGTGTTGGACTTCAAATATGTCCATTTCTGTCACACTTCACCTTTAAAAGTGAAGCCATGTGGTTCCTGGAAGGAAAAACACGACTTTTTCAAGTCTTTGTCCTGTTTTTATGAGAAATGTTCGACTTTAATGTGAAACATTCAGAGTTTTTTCTCTTGTTGTGTTTGTTTGAAGCTGCTTCCTGTTGGCTTCAGCTGTTTGGAGTTTCCATTTTCTAAACTTCTACATTCTGAACCTTCTTCAGCTCTGAACAGATGATGAAACACTGAATGATTTCAAGCACTTTGTCTAATAAACTTACATCTTTCGTTCTTTATACAGATTTATGGACTGTGGTTTGTCAGAGATCAGCTGTGATTATCTGGCAGCAGCACTGAAGTCCAACCCCTCCCATCTGAGAGAGCTGGAGCTGAGCTCCAACTACAAGCTGCAGGATCCAGGAGTGAAGCATCTGTGTGGTTTCCTGGAGAGTCCAGGATGTAAACTTGAAACTCTGAGGTCAGTCAGCATGTTTTAGTTGTGCTGAGATGAATATGATGTGAAAGTTGTGCTGACACTAAACTGCAGACATCAGGCTGATATTATACTGATCCACACTGAGGATCTTCATGGTAAAGTCTGTTTTCTTCTTCTCTGGTTTAGTCCATTGACTGCAGCAGAACAATGTTCACATTTCAAACCTTCAAAGAAGAAGAAAAATCTTCCACTGGAAAATTCACTGTGAAACTCTCAAACTCTTCATCCCACCTTAGAGTCTGTCTGACACTGAAATCCAAAGCAAAATGTGCGTTTGCTTTACAGACAGCAGTCCAACACAAACATACACACATCATCCAAAACACAGTCCAACATCCAAATCTCCTCCACTGCCAGCATGAATGATGGGAAAGAGAAGGAGGAACACTCTGACATTCAGGGTTAGAATGAGTTTCATCAAGCAGACTGTGAAGATCAAAGCTGCATTAGAAAGCTTACATGAATGAATGAGTGGACAGAAGTGGACAGAGATCATCTGAAGCACTTCAAAGGCTTTAAATCAGCACATTTCTCTTTATTCTTTATCAACTCTGTTAGTTTCTCTCAGTTTTCTGTGGAATGAAGCTAACAGCAGGCTAATAAGATGCTGACCAATAGGTTTCTATTAAAGGTTGTAATTTGCATATGAAAAAGTGCTTTGGCTCAGCAGGGATCAGCTTACAGGTAGAATACAGCTGCTGGATGGGATTAGCATGTCATAGCTATCTACCAAACTGCTAACTGGGGGATTTCAGGCCATCTATGGATCATTTTTGCTAACTGTTTATTCAGCTTAGGCTCACAGGGCTGCAGCCTGTGCCCTAGCTGTCATAGGGCAAGAGGCGTGGTCCACCTGCACAGGTGAGCAGTCCATCACAGGGCCAACAGAGAGCGACAGAGAAGCACTCCCTCACATCCACACCTACAGCCAATGTAGAAGCACCAATGAACCTAAGCAGCATTTCATTGGACTGTGGGAGAACATCCAACCTCCACAGAAAGGCCCAGCTGACCAACAAGCTTCAACCTACAACCTTCTTGCTCTAAGGCACTAGTGCTAACCACTTTTGCCCATTTCAGCCCAAATCCTGCATCTTCCTGTTTCTGACTCCAGGCCAGCTCCACTAACACTTTCTCATCAGACACTGCCACCTAGTGGAGGAAGTCTTAGTTCCATTTGAAGCTTCAGATTACAGTTAGTTCCTTTACAAAGAGGTGGAGGTGGTGGGGCCGCAGCACCATCATCACTGAGTGCCATAGGACACTTAACCTTTGTTTCCATATGCTGGGAACTTCCTGTTGTTCCAAGGAGGACTGGAAAATGTGTGAAAATCTCCCAGTCACTTCCTCACAGCACACTTCAATCATTTCCCTCCCACAGCATCAGGACCAGGGCTTTTTCTCTCTTTGGTCCCACTAAGAGATTTCCACACAAACACCTCATCAGTGGGACTCTCAGAGCTACCAGCCCTTTGCTACAATCACAAAGCTCTTCATTGAAATCAATGATATCAAAGCTGGAATCAAATGAGTCCAAGTCTTCTGCTGATTCAGCATCACATTCATCTTTGCTCCTTGTTCTGCATCCCCACCATGGACTTCATTCCTTTCCAAGCCAGCCTTGAGTGTCCTTTATTCAGCTCATCCTCTGCTTTACTTTTACACCTGATTTTAGCTGCTTTATCTCTCTTTCAACAGGTTTCTGTGCCTCAATCTTTTTCTTCTCTCCCTCATAACAAGACAGCTTCTTCTGCCTGAGAACATGTTGGAGTGATTTACTAATCCAGGGCTGCTTATTGGGGAAAATACTTCCTGTTTCCAAAGTAATCCCCATTTTTCCCAGAAAGAAATGTCAGTAGAAATCGATGATCTAAGTGAGAACATGAGCCTTTCAAAAGTCCCAGTGGGTGCAGTCAAAGCAGTCCCTCAGTCCCAGTATAGAGTCTTTGGTCCAGACTGGAACAACTGTGTGCCCAGTTTGAGCTCTCTTCAATGCTGTGACCTGACAGACCCAGAGGGGCCATCACATCACATTTAGAAGCTCCCCTGATGGAGCCACAACACATGTCCAATACTTAGTCTGTCTTGTTGGACCAACTGGAAGAAATGATTCAAGGACTTAGTCACAGAACAGAGATTCAAATCTCCAAAATCCAACTGGCTGCATCAGGACATATAGTCTGAAACTCTGCACAGTTTCCTGTTTGAAGCTGCTTCCTGTTGGCTTCAGCTGTTTGGAGTTTCCATTTTCTAAACTTCTACATTCTGAACCTTCTTCAGCTCTGAACAGATGATGAAACACTGAATGATTTCAAGCACTTTGTCTAATAAACTTACATCTTTCATTCTTTATACAGATTGATGAACTGTGGTTTGTCAAAGATCAGCTGTGATTATCTGGCAGCAGCACTGAAGTCCAACCCCTCCCATCTGAGACAGCTGGACCTGTACTACAACAACCTGAAGGATCCAGATGTGAAGCAGCTGTCTGATCTTAAGAAGAGTCCAGACTACAGACTGGAGACTCTGGTGTAAGTAGAGTGATGGAGTGAGTGGGTGGTGCTGTCAGCAGTATTGTACTAAACACAGTCAGTATGAAACAAAGATCCAGTGTTTCCTGTAAAGCTGCAGCTTCTCAGTGAAGCTGTGAGAGGAGAACGGTGACAGGCTTCAGGATTGGACACAAACACTTCCTGTTTCTCACCCTTATGGTCACCATAGTAACGGCTGACACGCTCTGATCAAACACTGTCAACAGCCAATCAGCTCTCTGAACAAAGCAGCACGCAGACCAATGACTGCATTGATTTCCAAGTTTAAAGCAGTGAAGAACGCAGTCTGTAGGTGAGGAAGAATTTAGTGAGAGCAGATGTTTGGATGGAATTCCTCCAGTTAACAGCTGGAACCGTCCATCTGGATTGTTGGGCTTGTTGTTGGGGTTCCTACAGAGCTCAGAGTGGACACACCAAGGTTCTTGTTACGTTTCGGTGTTGTCAGGGTTTTGTTTTTGCGTGACTGTCATGTGTTTCCTGTTTTACTTTGAAGGTCTGTTGTTATCTTAGTGTGTTCAGTTTACGTTTCCTTGTCTCGTCAGGTCTAATTTGCCCCAGCTGTGTTTCCCTCCTGTGGTCCATTCCCTGATTGCTCCTTCTATGTATTTAAGCCCTGTGTGTCAGTTGGTCATGGTCGCGATCTCCCCCGAGTTGTAAATAGTTTGGTGTGTTTGTTGTAAATAAATAGTTTGTTGTAAATACTTTCGTCATGGGATATTTTCGTTTTGGGATTTTGGTGGAGAGCTTTAGTTTTTTTTCTCGTGTGTTTTGCCTTATTTTTATTTTCCTGCGTTGCACCCCGGTTGCCTAGGCCGGGGTGTAACATATGGGGGCTCGTCCAATCGCTGAGGGGTCCGAGGACCGCTTCAGCCGTCCGCCGTCGCTGGAGGGTCCGAGGGAGGGACCGCTTCAGCCGTCTGTCTTCGCTGGAGGGTCCGAGGGCCGGTCCAGCCTTCATCCGTCTTCGCTGGAGGGTCCGGGGGACCGCTCCAGCCTTCGTCGTCTGCTGGAGGGTCAGTGGGACCGCTCCAGCCTTCGTCAGCCTTCGTTTGTCTTCGCTGGAGGGTCCGAGGGACCGCTCCAGCCTTCATCCGCCTTCGCTGGAGGGTCCGAGGGACCGCTCCAGCCTTCGTCGTCTGCTGGAGGGTCAGTGGGACCGCTCCAGCCTTCATCAGCCTTCGTCCGCCTTCGCTGGAGGGTCCGAGGCACCGCTCCAGCCTTCGTCTGCCTTCGCTGGAGGGTCCGAGGAACCGCTTCAGTCTTCGTTGTCTTCGCTGGAGGGTCCGAGGCACCGCTCCAGCCTTCGTCTGCCTTCGCTGGAGGGTCCGTGGGACCGCTCCAGACTTCATCCGTCTTCGCTGGAGGGTCCGGGGGACCGCTCCAGCCTTCGTCGTCTGCTGGAGGGTCCGTGGGACCGCTCCAGCCTCCACCAGCCTTCATCCGCTTTTGATCAAACATTTCACTTGGGGTTACATGTTTGATTTTTGGGTGGGGGGAAATGTTACGTTTCGGTGTTGTCAGGGTTTTGTTTTTGCGTGACTGTCATGTGTTTCCTGTTTTACTTTGAAGGTCTGTTGTTATCTTAGTGTGTTCAGTTTACGTTTCCTTGTCTCGTCAGGTCTAATTTGCCCCAGCTGTGTTTCCCTCCTGTGGTCCATTCCCTGATTGCTCCTTCTATGTATTTAAGCCCTGTGTGTCAGTTGGTCATGGTCGCGATCTCCCCCGAGTTGTAAATAGTTTGGTGTGTTTGTTGTAAATAAATAGTTTGTTGTAAATACTTTCGTCATGGGATATTTTCGTTTTGGGATTTTGGTGGAGAGCTTTAGTTTTTTTTCTCGTGTGTTTTGCCTTATTTTTATTTTCCTGCGTTGCACCCCGGTTGCCTAGGCCGGGGTGTAACAGTTCTTCTAATGAATGAAAGTCCAAACTCAAACTAGGAGGGAAAAACATTTTCAGCAACTTCAATAAAAATCCAAAGATTAGAAAAAGTGAAGCAACAATGAGTCCTAGTACAGTCCCAGCACTGACGTCCCTGCTGCTCTTTATACTGGATGTGCTGCATCACTGACTGACAGCTGATGAAGAGTCTCTGGAAACACTCGTTTATCTCCTCTGCTCTTCCTCCTTCTCTCTGCAGGTGGAGGTTGTGGCATTAAACAGGACGGTGTGTGTGCTGAGAGAGGAGCAGCTGTGTCCTGATGATCCAGAGAGGTTGAAGCAGCAGCAGCTTGTGTGTAGAGACGCTCTGACTGGGCCATGTTACTGGGAGGTGGAGAGGAGAGCTTCATCCAGCAGTGACTGACAGAGGAATGAAGTGCAGATGACTGTCAGTGCTGCAGAGTGAACTGCTCTGAGAACAGCTCCACTGTCAGACACAATGTAGAGTCCAGCATCAGCCCTGTGTGTCCCTCTGGATCTGACAGAGGATCATCAGTGTATCTGGACTGCTCTGCTGCTGCTCTGTCCTTCTACAGTCTCTGCACAGTCTCTGTCTCACTCTGGAAAGATTTTACAACTTGTTGTAATTACAGAACGTTAATATAATATTCCAACATGTGATCTTCTCTTTATTTCTGAATCTTTACCAAATAAAGAAAAACCAAACGAACAAACAGAAGCTGTCGTGTCCTTTTTCACCACATCTGTGAATCTTTTCTGTGTTTTTCCTCTTTTCCTCCTTCCTGCAGCTCCATCTTCATCATTCTGTGTCCAGTATATGTGAACACGTCCAAAGCATCTGAGCCTCATGTTACCCGTTTGTGTGAGTTACGCCTGTCGTTGTGTTGTGGTGTATAAATAAGGGGCAGGAGACAGCGCTGGATCTCTGAGTTCTTTACTCTCAATTTCTGCAACATCTGCAATATATAGAAATGCAAACCTGTGAGCTGTGTGTGTTGTGCGTCTGCTCGGCCACCTCTCCTCCGGCCATGCTGGAAGCAGCTGTGCGTTTGACAGTTTTATCGACTCGACAATAATCGAACAAATTAAATGTTCAAAAATATCAACTTAAGCACTTCAAAGTCAACAAAAAGCTTAAAACAATGAAATAATATTTCACTGACAAAACAACAGCTCATAAGAACGATACACAAAATAATACAGAAACAAACAAATAAAAGTTATTAACCAGGATCCATGTTTTTGTCACAAACACTGAATCAGCTGATTCACTCTTTATGTTTCTGAGTTTGTTTTGTGATTATAGTTCTGGTTTCTGTTTCTGTGTCTTCACTGTGTCCCACGTCTCCTTACTTTGGACTCTGTGTTATATTTCCTGTTTTACGTTGACAGTCCTGTGTTACTGTTTCCTGTCTCGTGTGTGTAATTGGTCCCAGCTGTGTTTCCCTCCTGTCTCCCGTTCCCTGATTACTAAACTGCGTCCACGCCGCCGGCGCTCCTCTCCACAGCTGGATTCCAGGATTTCAGAGCATCCAGCTGTGGTGAGTGATGGAGACACTTTCTCTGCTCCCTCAGTAATCAGGACAGTTTATTGAACATCAGAGGACATAAAGGACTGTTTTTCACCTGCCCGTTCTGAACCTGGACATTAAAGACTGCTGGCTTCAAGGACATTAATCCCAGTGTCAGCCAGCCAATAACAGCCTGTGTTTTTCAGCTCTTTAGGAGTCAGAAATGAGAAAGACACAGACTGCTAACCGCTCCCTGCAGGAAATAAGCTCCGCCTCTTCCTGTCCTGTATATGAGTGATTCTGACATGAGACACAATGAGTTTCCTGTTTATTGTGACTTAAAGCGAGCAGCAAAGACACTAAACTGTGTGTTTCCAGCTGAAGCTGCTTTTTGTGTTGCTCCCACAATCCTGTCTAAAACAGTCAGTGAGGAAAACTCAATGTGACTTCAGAGTGACAGAGGTAAGCGACTCATGTTGTAACTGACGTCAGACGCCGGAGATTTTGGCGGAAAATTAAAGCGAATGGTAGTTTAGAATTGAACAAATTCCTTTAAGCTTCAGTATTACCAAATACACTTATCAATAGTCTTCTAACTAACAATATTTGTCTAAATCATCTCCAACACCCTGGAGAACAACGGGGAGAGTTTAGAGGCTCTCCAAGATTACATTGATCAGTGCTTCCAGGATCTTGTGATGAAGAAGGCTCAGAGTGCAAAACCTTCATCAAAACCCACCTGAAGCTGCCGGAGGACACGGTGAAGATCATCGCCTTTGATAGAGTGCATCGCATCGGCCCCATGCGGGCTGCGACCGGGAGACCACGTCCTACTGTGGCCAAGTTCGGCCACTTCAAACAAAAGGAACAGGTGAAAAGTCTCCGTGTCCATCGGTGTTTCTCCACGTCTCTCTTCCTTCTTCGTGTCATCTCTGTGTTTCCCTGCTGCCCTCATGTTTTCTGCTTTGTCTGTTAGTTCTTCCCAGTTTAGGTTGATGTTCACTTCTTCCCTCACCTTTGTTATTTTCACTGTAAATAAATCTCCACTCGCATCTCCACCGCCGTCTGCATCTTGGTCCTCATTCACTCCACCACACGACTGCTGCCCCAGCCGTGACAAATTTTGATGTTTCCTCTACATTTACCTTTAAAAAGTATTTACTTTGCCTTGTTTGGTATCATTTGGTATCAGATGGCCGACTTCTAAATGGTCACCATGGTCACCACCGAACTTGAGGAGTTTGCCCCCTCACATATACTAATGTGCCACAAACAGGACTTTAACATCACCAACCATTCCTATGTTATTACGGTGTATCCATATAACTGGCCCACCCTGTACAGTTATGCTTTCATGTTGACATACTGTATTAACACAATTCAGGGAGGATTCTAGGATCAGAGCTTCGGGGGGCTGAGCACCCAGAGAGCTGCCCAGCCAGCCAAGATACACTTTACTCGTCACAATGAGACTTCTTCCCCGTCTCTGTCCCTGCATCCTCCCTGTCCTCATGTTGTCTTCGCCTCCTTTATCAGTCATCATAATTTTACCGTCTCTGTGCAAGTCTGCAAATTTCTTTATTAAATCAAAAGATTATTAAATCCATCAAGTCTCTCTGTGTCTGGGTCCTCGTCACAAAACATGACATCACTGTTTTGTACTTTTTAACAATTTAATCCCACATTTGTGAAAGAAAAGCAAAACACTTTTTTGAAAAGTCTGTAACAAAACCATCAAATCTGATCAAGGTTATTTAAATGCTGCAAAAGAAGAATGGATTGGAATAAAAAAAATACATATCCTAACCTTAATTACTGGAGGAGAATAATGAATGATGCTCACAGTGAGTAAGAAGTAAACTGAGTGCATATTTTGGACAGAGATTTACTTTTAATGTGTTTGTATAATATAATACAGATGCATAAAAACACTCCTGAAACATAATAAATTATTACAAATAAATTATTACAAAATATTAAAAAATATTATGGATACTTTTGTTGTTAAAATGTTACCTCTCAACCAAACAGCAAATATTGTCCAAAAAAAGTAAGTAAGTGCTGAAGCACCCCCAAAAATAAACCAAAGCACCCCAAAAATAAACCAAAGCACCCCAAAAATGAACCAAAGCACCCCAAAAATGAACCAAAGCACCCCAAAAATGAACCAAAGCACCCCAAAAATGGGTTAAAATCGCCCCTGTTAACAAATAATAGCCCAACAGTCACTTTTATGCTTACTGTAGCTGTTAGCTAAAAACACTAATTTAGCTTAGTTTGCCCTGAATTCAGCTTTGACAGACATGATCGACTGTTTCCAGTAGAATTCCTCGTTGTCATCTTGTTCCCTCTCAGAGCCCCGTATGCTTGCAGAGACCCCTACAGTAGGGAAATGTGCCAAAGAACGTCCAAAACATTGCATTTTAGGTTTATTTATGCCTTACACACAATCCCAACTCTTTAGCTAACTTAACAACTTTGGCTAAAGTCTATAGTCTTACTCGTTTGTACAACATTTCTGGATCGCCACTGTTTGAAATGATATGACATATGACTCTCACTGAGACAGCAAACTTTGTAGAAAACACAACACTTCTGATTCTCTATCTAGCTGTTTGCTCACAGCTGTAGATTACATTATAAGTGGTTGTTCACTCTTGTCAATAATTACATTTCTAAATTCTATTTGTGCAGTTACATGTAAACAAAGTCCAATATTGTATCTAAATGATTGTGTTATCGTGGGACAGTTTCCAATTTTGTTGTATTATTGTACTAGGTATGACTGTGCAAGAGTTATCTTATCTTCCTTGCTTGCACCACACTCTTTGCAGAAATGTTGCACAGCAGCACTGCATCATGTTATTGTGTTGTATAATATACCAGAACTAATACAAAGCAACATCCATGTACACTATAGGTCCATGCCAATGTGCCCAAATGGGACCTCCATAAATGGTAAGGGGCGCAAAGGCACTTTAAGACCAGTGGGCACACCGTCGGTGCACATCCGCTCGGATGCTTTTTTCTATTCATTTATTTCCCTGTTTATTTATCGATGCACAAAAGCAATTATCTCAGAGACACCATCCTCTTAACAGAGACTCAAATCAGGAACCTGCAGATTATTAGTCAGCAGCTTTAACTTCCTGTCTTTGTCTCACTAAACCTTCCACGTGGAAACTTGAGCTGCCCACTCAAGCACAGTAGGCTTTAACTGGCTCTGCTCAAGTCACTTCAGTATCTGAGAAACTGTCTCGATGCATGCCAAAGAACACTTTGACAATACGCTTGTGTTGAGTCAAATCCACCACAAGCATATTCTATGGCAGTTTAATTCCACTCCACATAAAAATAGTCACGTATTATTTCCCCCCACCACACTTCCTGCCAGTAGCTGGTGCCCCCACCCACAGTGCATTAGTGGTTCTCTGTGTTTAGTGGCTCACTCTGGGCGGCTGCTCGGTGGGGCCCGGCCCCCTGGCTCTGTTGGGCCTGTGCTGCGGGTGGGGTGCCCTCAGGTCTCGGCCCTCTGGGCCCATTTACTGTGTGCTGCTCAGTGACATTTAACAACACCTGCAAAGCCAGGCTTCTACCTTTCTACCTATAAAACCCGGAGAGCAGCCAAATGGCTGATAGGCTTTTAGCTAAGCTTTAGCTTCAGCCAAGTGGAAGCTAAATTGGCTAGTCATTCATATGTATATTAGGTTGTTACCTGGGAATTCTGGAGGGAGGGGAGTGGGGGTGTGTGATTGAGGGCGTGGGGGAGCTGCTAAAAGCTGTGCACTTCCTTTTGTGTTTCATCTTGATGCATTCTCAATCATCCAGGGAAATAAATCTCCAAAAGTCACCAACTTGGAGTGTTTCAGTTTGCCATCTTAGGGAGAAATCAACACACATGGGTGTATGTCCTTTGTTGCTGAGATTTATTGATAAAAACAGTACAAAAAACCAACCATTTGTACACATATTTACAAATAATAATAAAAAGCGAGTGAGTACATTTCAACATTTTCAGCAATCACTCACAATCCTGGCACTGCCATGGTATCTGTAGTCTGCATTTACCACATGTGTATCAGTTGCAGTGAACACATCGCACAGTGGCATGATTGTTCTTGCATTTGTGTTTGACCTGACACATGGCTCTTTTTCCAGGGCTAGGTGTGGAGGGTTCTGCCCGAAGCAACTGATCTTTTCTTGCCTTCTTCGCAGCTACATGAGAGTGAGCCAACTCTCCTGCAAGCTCCACCAGGAAGTCCACCCGTCTTTCCTTCGTCCCGGTGCATGCTTGATACAGCACATGTGCATTCAGTGCTGCCATGTCAATCATGTTATAAAACACGGCAACTGGCCAGCACCGTGTTCCTCTGCGGACAGTGTACTCCCGAACCATCTGGTCCATCACATCCACGCCACACTTTGTTTTGTTGTAAAGGGTGACAGTGTTTGGCTTCCTTTTGGTAGTGTTATCAGTCTGAACCACGCTGTGCATGCTGCTAAGAATATAGACTGTCTTCTTCCGTTTGGCCGCATACGCCGTCAGCGTGGCAGCAGAGGTTGAAAACACCTAAGAAATAAGATAAATTGTTATTTCCATAGCCCTTTTACACACAATGAAACACATAAACATAGAACCACAAAAGACCTGCAACATACCTGAGTGGTGAATTCATTGCGATCTGTCTGTCTAGTGGATTGAGGAATTTCCCTGCGAATCTTGTTGACTGTGCCGAGGATGGTGGTTTTTCGTCTAAGAAGTTTTTGCGCAAGTGAAAGCGATGTGAAAAAATTGTCCGTGGTAACATTTCTGCCCTTGTCTAGGAACCATCAGCCTCATCACTACATTTTCAGAAAGTCTCTCCCTAGTGGGACGATTGGGGTCCTTGCCAAGATATGGGAAGACATTGCAAATGTACTTGGATTTTAGGTCGCAAGCCACCCAAAACTTGATCCCAAACTTGTCAGGTTTACTTGCAATATACTGCAGGAAACAGCACCGAGTCTTTGATGGGAAAAGCTGTTCATCAACGGTGATATGTAGACCAGGGTTGTAGCACGTGATGCAGTTGGTGACAAATGATCCCCACACACTGGAAATTGCAGCGAACTTATCAGTCTTTGCTCGATCACTGCGGGTGGACTTGTCATCAAAGCGTAGGTGTTGCATGATGTCTTGGAAGCGGTTCCGTGCCATAGTTCCAATGATCTGTGGGTTTCCCAGGTTTGCTGACCAGCAGTCACGTAAAGATGGAACCCTGTTAACCCCCCGCAAGATGACAATTGCAATAAATGCCATTAGTTCAGGGAGGTCCATGAACCAATGAACATGCTCCGTTTGCTGTGCATGTTGAATAGTCCATTCTTGAATGCTATGAAGCATGTCAAGAGTGATGAAACACAGGAAGCTCTGAAGGCGACTCGAGATACTTCTCCTGGCCTTAGCCGTTGGCTCTCCATCTGCAGCGTACGCTTCTATTGGGGTGAAAGGGAGACAGGTCCCCACCTGTTCTTCATGCCACACTGTGCCATCTTTCGCTGTCTCAGTCCCCAAACAAGCTCTCTTTTTAGGTGCAGAAGCAGTCTCCTCATCTGCAGTGTGAACAAATTCTAATTGTGAGCAATGGGAAGGTCAAACAAAATCACAAATGCATGCATAGATACTAATTATAATTCCAGTATCTCCTCCTCTGTATCAGAATAATGTCTGAAATATCTTACTTACTAACTACATCCACTTACTTGTTTGAAATGAAATAGGAAATAACATGAAATGAAACTAACCGGAAGACTGATCAGACAGCTCTGAGTCCGAATCCGGCTGAACTTCTAGGTCTTCTCCATCCGAGTCACAAGGGTCGACTTCCCTCAGGATCATTTCCAAGGCCTGCTGAGTGGTGAGTCTTCTCTGCATTTTCTTTCCTTGGAGAGGAGGTCCGTACACCACAGAATTCTTCAGGGCAATGAAGGATTAGGCTAAGTGCAGTGAGATTGTATCATATATATAGGGCTTGGCTTCCTGATCAATGGTCCACTACCAAAAGGAAGCCAAGCCCTGTGATCACACCTTGTTTTGTTGTAAAGGGTGACAGGGCTTGGCTTCCTTTTGGTAGTGGACCATTGATCAGTCGTCCATTGTGGCATCAATCAGACCACTGCTGTGGTGTTTTTAGCCCAGTCCAGTTTATTGTCAATGTGTACTCCAAGGTATTGTGGAGGACTATAAATACCTTGGAGTACACATTGACAATAAACTGGACTGGGCTAAAAACACCACAGCACTTTACAGGAAGGGCCAGAGTCGTCTCTATTTTTTGAGGCGACTGAGGTCCTTCAACATCTGCCAGAAAATGCTGAGGATTTTCTATGAGTCTGTTGTGGCCAGTGCGATCCTCTATGCTGTTGCATGCTGGGGGAGCAGGCTGAGGGTCGCACCTTGAGGAGCTGGACTCCCTCAAGGTGGTGTCGGAGAGGCGGATGCTGTCCAAGATAAAGACAATGTTGGATAACACCTCCCACCCACTCCATGACATGTTGGTCAGTCACAGGAGCACGTTCAGTGAGAGACTGAGATTACCGAAAAGCACCACTGAACGACAGGAAATCTTTCCTGCCTGTGGCCATCTCCCTGTACAACGCATCCACTTAACACACTGGTTACTGCTACAGCTACACATGTTTCTTTTCCAACTATTTATTTATAAGTGACTTATGTATGTATGTATGTATATATATGTATATATTGTACTATTCTTAGTTAGCGTATTGTCTGTCTTGTCTTAATGTTGGTTTAAAATGGAGCACTGTAACAAAAAATAATTTCCCCCAGGGATCAATAAAGTATTCTGATTCTGATTGATTTCTCCCTAAGATGGCAAACTGAAACACTCCAAGTTGGTGACTTTTGGAGATTTATTTCCCTGGATGATTGAGAATGCATCAAGATGAAACACAAAAGGAAGTGCACAGCTTTTAGCAGCTCCCCCACGCCCTCAATCACACACCCCCGCTCCCCTCCCTCCAGAATTCCCAGGTAACAACCTAATATACATATGAATGACTAGCCAATTTAGCTTCCACTTGGCTGAAGCTAAAGCTTAGCTAAAAGCCTATCAGCCATTTGGCAGCTCTCCGGGTTTTATAGGTAGAAAAGCCAAATGGCTGGTCTCTGGGAGTTTAATTAATATCTATTATTTACTACTACTTACTAGATTAGATTAGATAGATTAGATAGAACTTTATTAATCCCTCGGGTGGGTTCCTCTGGGAAATTCGATTTCCAAAAAATCACAGCACCGACAGAAGTTACAGAGGTACAGAATATTATATATATATACACACACACACACACACATATATATAAATACAGAGACAATATAAAAAAAATATACGAAGGGGATAAATAGAATAAATAGGAATAAAAAATAAAAATACAAGTGAATTGCACATTTCAAGTAACGCGTTACAAGTAACGCGTTACTGTAATCTGATTACTTTTTTCAAGTAACGAGTGAAGTAAGGGATTACTATTGCAAAAACGGTAATTAGATTACCGTTACTTTCCCGTAGGAACGCTGCGTTACTGCGTTACTAAAACCGTGATTTTTTGCGAGAATGTCTCACGACAGTGACGTAAGCGAGTGCGCCGTTCGTGACAACAGCTGTGTGCAGATCAACAATGGTTCACATATCGATTGTGGGAGAGAGTATGAGCGTGCAGCGTTTAAAGCGTGGAAGTACTGACCTTACTTTGAGTTTGATTCCATAAAAAGTGACAAAAACATTAGCGTCCATCGTGCGTGGGAAGAAAACTTCTTTTTACAGCGAAAAAAACCCCTAAACTTCCAAGCAAGCACCGAGTGCGCTATGACGTAATGGGAAACTCACAGAGAAACTCGCGGATTCTTCAACTGACCGCGGCACACCTGCACCAGGGTAAACCTCCGCCTACCACAGTCCTGCTTTACAGGTGAAAATAGAGCAACAGGACCGCTGAGTCTTTGACTTTATTTATTTTCTGCTGCGTTTTACTTGCATCTATTTGAAAGACTGAGTGTAAACACAAAAAATATTTTATTTTATGTGCTGGAATGTGTAGAAAATAGGTTTAAATGTTAAACTAATTTATTCAAGTCAGAGAATGTTGCATATAATTACATTTTTGCTTGATGCATAAAGTTAAAAGATTTAAACTAATAAAACAAGTTTAAAAAAAGAGACTTTTCCATTTGATTACATTTTGTATGATGGATTATGTAGAAAAAGTAGAATTGGGCTGAAAGATCTATCGCTTTATCACCTCTTCAGGTTGTAAATCGTGTTTTTAAAAAGTAACTAAGTAACTAAGTAATTAATTACTTTTGAAAATAAGTAATCAGTAAAGTAACGGGATTACTTTTTTGGGAAAGTAATCAGTAATTAGTTACTGATTACTTTTTTCAAGTAACTTGACCAACACTGGTTGACTATTTACAAAAGTATTGCACAAAAGGTATTGCACAGTGAGGTGAAGAGGCACTACAGCTTAGTTGTTCCCCCCTCCTTTGTCCTCCTGTTTCCCCTCCCTCTCCCCTCCAGAGAGGAGTTAAACAGTCTGATGGCGTGTGGGACAAAGGAGTTTTTAAGTCTGTTAGTTCTTGTCTTTGGGAGAAGCAACCTGTCACTGAACAGACTCTTCTGGTGGTTTATGGCCGTGTGCAGAGGATGCCTGGCATTGTCCATAATGTCCATCAGTTTCTTTAATGTCCTTTTCTCTGCCACTGTCACCAGAGTGTCCAGCTTCATGCCGACCACAGAGCTAGCCCTCCTGATCAGTTTCTCCAGCCTGGATGAGTCCTTCTTTGCTGTGCTGCTCCCCCAGCACACCACAGCATAGAAAAGGACTCCAGCAACCACCGACTGGTAAAACATCCTCAGGAGCTTCCTGCAGATGTTAAAAGACCTCAGCCTCCTGAGGAAGTACAGTCGGCTTTGGGCTTTTTTATACAGGTGCTCTGTGTTGCATGACCAGTCCAGTTTATTGTCCACCCACAGCCCGAGGTACTTGTACTTGTTGACCACCTCCACCTCCTCCCCCTCTATCTGAACCGGCAGTGGACCTGCTCTAGACCTCCCGAAGTCCACAACCAGTTCCTTAGTCTTTGAGGTGTTGAGTTGCAGGTGGTTTGTGTGACTCCATGCGACAAAGTTCCTCACCAGACTTCTGTACTCCTCTTCCTGATCATCCCAGGTACACCCCATGATGGCTGTGTCGTCTGCAAACTTCTGAATGTGGCATAATTCAGAGTTGTAGCAGAAGTCAGAGGTGTACAGGGTGAAGAGAAGAGGGGACAGCACAGTTCCCTGTGGTGCTCCTGTGCTGCTGACCACTGTGTCAGACGTGATGTCCTTCAGCCTGATGTACTGTGGTCTGTCGGTGAGGTAGTCGGAGATCCAAGCCACCAGGCAGGGGTCCACCTCCATCCTGTTCAGTTTTTCCTGAAGCATACAGGGCCGGATGGTATTAAAGGCACTGGAAAAGTCAAGAAACAGTATCCTGACCGTGCCTTTTCCCCCATCCAGGTGTGAGTGGGCTCTGTGTAGGAGGTACAGGATGGCATCCTCCACTCCGACACCCGCCTTGTATGCAAACTGTAGTGGGTCCTGGGCATGTTGTACCTGTGGTCGGAGGAGGTTGAGGAAGAGCCGCTCTAGAGTCTTCATAAGATGTGACGTCAGTGCCACCGGTCGGAAGTCATTCAGCTCATTGGGCCGGTTCTTTTTGGGGACCGGGACGATGCAGGATGTCTTCCATAGGGCGGACACTCTCCCCAGTCGCAGACTGAGGTTGAAGACTCGTTGTAGCGGCTCCCCAAGTTCAGCAGCACACGCCTTTAGCATCCTAGGACACACCTTGTCTGGGCCTGCTGCCTTTCTGGGGCGAAGCTTCCTCAGTTGTCTCCTGACCTGATCCACTGTGACACTGGGAGATGTTTGGGAGGAGGGGAGGGGGGAGATGTCTTGCTGCTGAGAGAGGGATTGGAGGAGGGGGGTGTCATGGTGTCAGGAAGGGGGGGAAGCGAGGGAGGTAGGAGAGTGGGGATTGGACTCTGTAGTGAAGGTGAGGGTGAGGGTGGGGGGGTTGTGGGCTGGTCAAACCTGTTGAAGAAGTTGTTGAGTTCGTTTGTCTTCTCCACAGTCCCCCCCACTGTGCTTTTCTTGGTGTTGTGGCCTGTGATGGTTTTCACACCATTCCAGACCTCCCTCATATTGTTCCTCTCCAACTTCTGCTCCACCTTCCTCCTGTAGGTGTCCTTTGCTTCCCTCAGGCAGCGTTTCACCTCCCGCTGTGCTGCTTTCATCTCCTCCTTCACTTTGCTCCTGAAAGCCTTCTTCTTCATGTTGAGGACAGCTTTGACTTCCTGTGTTACCCACGGTTTGTTATTAGGATAACACCGTACCATCTTAGCAGGGGCGACCGTGTCCACACAAAAGTTGAGGTAGTCTGTAAGACAGTGTGTCGCCCCCTCTATGTCCTCACCATGTGGGCTCAGGAGCACATCCCAGTCTGTGGTGTCATAACAGTCCCTCAGAGCATCCTCCTTTTCTGGGGTCCATCTCCGGATGGAGCGCGTTGTGACCGGCTGCCTTTGGACGAGGGGTGTGTATTGTGGCTGTAGGTAAACCAGGTTGTGGTCTGACTTCCCTAGTGGGGGGAGGGGGGTGGCTCTGTATGCATCTCTCACATTAGCATATAGTAGGTCAATTGTCCTGTTGCTCCTTGTGGGACAATTCACTAGCCTAGTTACTGCATATTATTGGTTGTTGCTGTGGGTTCCCCACTGTGTTGGTTTTTCCTTGTGTTTTTCAGCAGATGATGAAATAGATTTTCAGTATGTTTTCTCTCTTCCTCTCCATCTATTTCTCTTCTTCTCTATTTTTCCCTCTTCTTCTGTTAACTTTCTCCCCAGCTTATCTTTTTTCTTCTTTCCTGACCCCCGTTCTGATTCTAATGACTCAAAATAAAGTAAAATCATCATCAAATATGACTATCAAGTGGACCAGTATAGCAAAAACCATGATGGTCGCAGAGGCCACAGAGCCAAGTGGAGGATTTTCAACGTTCAAACCAGATAAAAAACAGAAATTAAATGGTGTTAAAAGCCATGAATTAAGGCAATTCATTCACAACATCATTACAAGTTTTACTGGACGTTAATATTTTTCTCTTTTTTCAGTGCAAAACAAACTAACAGTACACATGATGCTGGCAAGTTAAAATGTCAGTGTCTTTTATAGATAGCATGTCTAGCATCATAGTTTTATAGATCACGTAGTCAGGGTAAAAACTCCATCTCTGATTATTATTGTACATGACTGTGACATGCAGTGGCCTCAGCATCATGATGAAGGCGACCGGAGGAGATAGTTTGGTAGACATCGATGTTTTGCCGATGAAGGCTCATGTAGCGGTCCTCTTTGTCCTAAACAACAATTTACACTGTCATTTACATTTAATTAAAGTGCAGCTTAAAACACAGACATAATGCACTGCAGCCTCGGCACAATTAAGTGTAAAACAGAACTATGGAAAACTCACAAACATCTGGCGAGTTTCAGATCCTGTTAAGTTAGTTAGACCTGATCTGTTTTCTCTGTTAGGATAAAAACATCAGAGGTCATGGGGTGAAAAATACCTCAAAAACAAGACTAGCTATGTCTACAACTAATGTGTGGTGTTTTAAAAGAACCTATGAGATACTTTGAACACCACAGTGGCTGCTGTATGCAGTAATGTGCTCAAGTGATTTCAAAGGGTCATTTCATGAGTTTAAATGCGTCAGTAAAAGTTTTCACCTGCGAGGATTTCTCCTCAGGCTGTAACCACAGGTTATCACAGCCACACTGATGAGTGAAGCAGCAGCAGAAATGATGGGAACTGTAGCCATGAACTTCATGCCAGAAGAATCTCCATCGTCTGTTGAATGTTGCCACACACACAAAAAAACTTCATTTTGAAAACATGAAAAGTCACGAAATTTGCATTAGCCTGTTATATTAAAGTGGAAAACATGTTTATCTTTTCATTACATTAGAGTTTCAATTGCATCATTCAAACATTTCACTGATGAAATAACACCAAAGTTGTGATTGGAGCAGTTTTATAATGAAATTTTAAACAAATTAGCCAGAAGAAGAGCTTAAAAACATTCCAGATGTTCATCTCCTGACTGAAACCTTTCATTAAGCCGCTGCAGGCGGGAATGACGACCTCAAACCATGTATGACAGAAAAGAAAGTGTTAACGCAGTTCCAAACATCCACCTTGAATCTGCGGTGTGGGTATAAATAGAAAATGTTTTTACCTCTCACAGTCACACTGAGATGGAGAACATACAATCCACCACGAAATCCACACTCACAGGTGTAGTTCCCACTGTCTTCAGATGTTAAGTTGAGCAGGTGGAGAAACACAGTCTCATTTTCTTTGATCAGTGTGAACCTGGAGTCACAGCCATGAATAAAGCCTCGGTCGTAACGATAGAGCAGACGACACTGTTCTCCTCGGCTCCTCTCTGTGCTGATCTCACACAGTATCATCACAGTAATATTCAGAGTTGTTTTGCTGCATATTTGAGTGGAATCGGGTTTCTTTCCAATTGTCTTCACAAGAGTCTCTATAAATTGTTCCAGTTAAAATGAAACAAAATCGGGATTATAGTTTCTATATATTTGTTGTTGTGGGAAAATCAATCACATATATTATTTCACTAACCTAACTAAAGCTTTCTTCTTAAACACCTGGCTTTACAGCTTTTCTTTTTAAATTATATATATTTACCTTCACTGCTAAAAACCACAAGCAGAAGCAGGAGAAAGCAGAGTTTCCGTGCAGTCATGCTGGTGAGGAAGTAACTGTGGCTGACAGTGTGAGGTAGACTATAGTGAAGGCAGGAAGACTTGCACCCTCCTTATTTCACCTCTTGTGTCTACACTGAAACTTTTACTATGTCTAAAATAGAAGTGCATAAAAGTGGAAGGACAGTAGAAGGTAAACCACCAACATTGTTTAAGCCAGACTGATCTCTCTGTTTATCTGGATGGACATTGTGTTCAAATTATGATGAGATGTTTGTTCAAAAACAAAACTAGTCTGATACAAAGAGTCATGTTTGCCACAGTTTATTGTGTTTGTATTGTATTAAATCTGAGAGCCTGAGTTGGAGTATTATGACTGAATGGTCTCCATTACTGGGAAACAACTATCCAGTGTGAAAAGATGGACGTTTATTATAATATATGAATATTATTATATTAGTATGTCACCTAAAGTTTTATATACTTTAAAATGTTTCATAGAGCTTTATTATCCACTCCCACAGTTCCTGTGCTTCTTGCTGAGCGTGTCTTGTTGTCGTGTTGATGGTTCACTGAGATGAGAGTCTGGTAGGAATCACTCGATGGCTGCTGAAGGTTTGTATAGGGCTGATCTGGCTCATCGTCATCCTTTAGAAAAGTGAAATATTTTAGGTATTAATCAAGTTCAACCCGGTCTACCCACACACTCTATTGATCTTTAAATCTCTCCATCTGTTGCCTGGATTATTTAATGTTTCTGCTCATTTCTGTAAGAGCTTCTTCACAAAATAAAGGACACTGAAGTTGGCACTAATAGTATTATAACACTAATCTGTAATTATCTATATAAGTAGTTAACATCCTAAAACATAAATGTACATGTTTTATGTTTACTGGCAAACTTTTAACTAGCTGCTGTAGATCGTAGCAATAAATTGCTCACCAAACCGTTGGGATTTTCAGGTACAGACACTCCAGATGTTCCTGACCTTAAGCAGCCACGTTGATAAGAAAGGATGTCAGCATTAGTGTAACACTATTCACATTCAAACAGAGAAAAATCAAGTAAGAACATCTACATTTATATTATCTTCTCTCTTAATAATGATAATTATTTTTGGAAGGATAAAAAGTGTTCATTCTAGACATGATGTTTAACATACACCGAATTCTCATTTATTGAAATGTGATGTTTCCTTTTACTTTCTCTACATCTATATCATCTTTGAATTACTACAGCAAAAATAGTCTCACCCATTACTTTTCCTCCAGTAGATAAATCCCACGATAACTCCAGTTATAAAGATGATCACAACACCGGGCAGATAAACGGAAAAAGATTTGTCTGCTGAAGTGTGGGCCTCGTTTGTGTCTAAATCATTGAAAAGATGCATTTGTCAGTAAAATCATTTACTTTCATTTCCTGGAAATCAAAACACAAATCAAACACAGTTTACGTCTACTGAAACTCTGAGTGAAGTAATGAAACCCCAGTTTTATAACCACAGAGCTTTAAATATTGTCACTGTGCTCTTTTCTTTTGTCTTCTTCTTCTTCTTTTGCATCTTTTCTGAATATTACTATGAACTGAAATTGGTCCAGCTGCTTATATACATTCACTGGCCACTTTATGAGGTATACTTGTTCAGGGTGTAACACAAATATTTCAGTGTTCATTTCATTTGTCAATCACATGTCAGCTTCATCTTCCTGGTTAAATAAAGGTTAATAAAATAATAAAATGTCAGCAAATCAATGCTCAAACAGAGCAACATGGCACATGTTACTGGTCCCAGTGCTTCACAAACTGCTGATCTGCTGGGATTTTCCCACACAATCATCTCTGTTCACAGACAATGGTCTGAAAAATAGAAAATATCCAGTGAGCTGTGATTCTCTGGGTAAAAATGCTGTTTACACATCAAACCTTGAGGCAGAGCGGACCACACTGGATATCACTGCTGTCCTCTAACAACAGCAAGCTGAGGCTACAGTTTGCAAGTCTGGACAACAGAAGACTAAAAAAACGATGCCTTGCCCGATGAGTTGATTTCTAACAGTTCAGACTGCTGGTGGTGTAATGCTCTGTGGGGGATTTTCTTTGCAAACTTTGGACCCTGTAGTAACCACTGAGCATCATTTAAACACCACAGCCTGCCTGAAGGTTGTTGCTGACCACATTCATGTCTTTATGCCCAAAAAATACCCATCGTCTGATGGCTGCTTCCAGCAGGATACCACACCATGTCACGGCGCTCAAATCATGTACGGCCTGCGCAGTCACCAGATCTCAATCCAGCAGAGCACCTTTGGGATGTGGTGGAACGGAAAGTTTGCTTCAAGTAAGAGCAGCTGACGAATCTGCAGCAACTGTGTGATGATGTAATTTCAATATGTCTTGAGAATCTTTGAGGAATGTTTTTAGCGCCTTGTTGTGCCACAAAAAATGAAGACATGTTTGATGGCTGAAGGTGGTCCAACTCGGTTCAAAGATGTACCTGATAAATGAGTCAGTGAGAGTATTTAAACTGCTGTAAGTGAAAATAAGAAGAAAAGAAATGAACAAATTACAAGAATAAAAAACACATAAGCAGGTCAATACAATGCTGACACAGTGCTGAATAACTGTGTCAAATAAAGAAACCAAAATGCATTTACCTTCCACAGTGACACTGATATGGACAATATATGTCCCTTCAGTGTTTGTACACTCACAGGTGAAGTTCCCACTATCAGCTGGTGTTAAACTGGTCAGCTCGAGAAAGGCAGTCTGATTTTCTTTTGTTATTGAGAACCTGGGGTCACATTCCTGAGTAACGTTCTCTCCGTGTCGATACAGCAGATGACACTCTCCTCCTGTGTCCCTCTGTCTTTTGATCTTACAGATAATCAAAACAATAGTAGTCTGACTTTCCTTGTTGCAAATCCGAGTGACATCGTGTTCTCTCCTGACTGTCTTCACAACAGTCTCTGTAAACAGGGACAGCAAAATACGGTAAATACAAGATTCAGCCTGTGTCAGAGAGGACTTTAGTTTCTATATTTTGTGAATGTTAAACCATCTTTTTAATCCCATAATAATGTGTTTAGTTTAAACTAAAAGCAAGGAGGTTATAAATTTAAAAATATTAATAATGCATAATGAAAATAGTTTCCTTGTATTACCTTCAGCATCATGGGACACAGCTAGTGGTAACAGCAAAATCAAGCAAAGTTTTGATACGTCCATGCTTGTTAACATGTCTGTGAGCCACCGACAGTGAAGAGGAAGCTGTGCGGAAAGAAACAAGCTGAAGCTTTCCTGGCTAAGCAGACGTCAGACTGTTGCCCTTCACGGGGCAAGTGTGAAATGATGTAAAAAGGAAGTGTACTGACAGGACTTTCATATTAAAAGGCTGTAAAGTTGAAACACTGTGCCAGCTCCCACACAAAAAGAAAACAAGCTAATTTTTCTTTATCACAGAGGAATTATTACACTGCTAACTGTCATGTTCGCTGAAACTGAAGGATGGATAATATTGTAAAAGTAGCAACAAAACTACCATTTATCATAACATTATAAGCATTTTAAACTAAAATAGCGTGTGTTATGGTTCAAAATATTGGGGATGGAGACAAGAGGAAAAACCACAATAACAACACTGGTCCGGTCGGGTTGAGTCAAACGATGATTTTAATGAACACACGCGTGGGAGATGGGCACTGATGCAGACAGCCTCAGATCTCAAAATGGTGGAGCATTGCTCAAACTCTTATAGCCTCTGGTGCCTCCACCTTATCATAAAAAGCCTAAACATTCACATGCTTTCTCTCACACAGCGCCTAAGCTACGACCTTGGCTCCCCGTCTATCTGCTCCTGCTGAGATGGGGCAGAAAACTCCAGTATATTCTGTTCTCTTCTAATCAGACAAATAAGACAATAACTTTCTGCGAACAGTATTTCTTATAACTCAGCAGTATAATGCATCATAAAACAATATCATTCATTCACAACAAGTCAGCAGTTTAATGTAATGCAAATCAGTTTAACTAATGCAATAGTTATCAGCTTCTTCTAATTCAGGAGAATAATGCCAACTAAAACTACATAATAATTCACCATCTTTAATTAGGGGTCTAACATGGCATAAAATAATATTATAATCTAATAATTCCCCCTGATGAGCTCATTAGAATAATGAGCTCACCAACACCCCATAATCCAGTGTGGCTGGGTTCATCTCTTCTCACTCCTGAGGTCCTTTGTCCCCCTGAGGGGCGAACCATATGTGGGATGACCTCTATGTTTGCGCAGTTCAGATGCAAGACAAACTATTATTCCAACAATAGCAGGTCCAGATGACACTCCCCAGGTCTCCCACAGCTTTATTTGGTGCTACCTTATACCCTCCAGACGTACTCAGACTAGAACCTCTGTCCAAGGAGCTTTTAGCCTTTTATGTTATTGCTGCAGCTACCAGTGTCGTCCAGTTGGGTGATCCTCTGCTCTTCATTCTTCAACCTCAGGGGTTAGACAACCCTTCAGTCGTGGCACAGATCAGGGGATTATTCTGCCCCGATTTCAAACAACGATCTGTGTATCCTCCAGAAAAAGGAACAGGAACGTGTCCCCCTTTTTGCCCAAGAGCCTCTCGAACTTCGTTGGTCTGGTGTTCCCGGATTTCCGCCAACCCCTTCATGGTTATTGCTGTGTTTATGGGATCCATCCTTTTGTGGTGACTAGCTGGAGCCCAAACGCCATGACCCTTGGACCCAGTTGGTGTCTTGGCAGTCACTGTGTCTGTCTCTGCTGCGGAGGATCCTCGTATATCTGTGACCTCGTCTGGTGTCTGTTCCTTTCTCTGTAAGAGACAGAAAACCAAAACACCTCTCTTCCTAACCCTAATAATCTAATGTTGTTATCTACTGACCTTCTAGTGATTCAGAATTGGTTTAAAAACATTCAGAATGTCCCAGGGACTTATTCTAATCATATCCTATGTGTGTGTAAGCGTGTTTGCATTTAGCCCTCTGCACTCAAAGTCAATACCTGCAATATATCAGTCCGGACCATCACGCCGAACGAAGCTTATGACCTTCAAAAGACCAAGTGCCAACTCGTTATAAGCACATTTGCAAGGTGTGTCTGAACATTATTGAAACCACTCTTTTTAACAAAAGACAAAGAAATTAACAAATCTTCTCAACGCTATTCAGTTCATTTCAATGATTGATGCTTACACATGGAAATAATGATCTATGCTTCTTACTGATTCTCTACAAAAGACCGGAAACTTCTCGGGCCGCTATTAGCTTAAGTTTTACCATTCCTAAGGTATTAAAGACACAAATGAAGTTATAAAATGTTCAAATAATCCTTGTTTGATGTTAAAGCTCAACTTCCCCCCCCCTTTTTTTTTTTTGACACATCCCCATGTGTCAAATCAACGGAGCTAGAACATTAAAAGAAAAGGTTAGGCAGCTACAAGGTTTCCCAGATCGTTAAGGTGATCTGCGTGTAATGTTCTGACTCAGGTATTTAATATTTTAATAAATGTCGTTTAATTAACTGCCACTATTTAAACTAAACTTAAAGACATAATTGAAGAAAAGATCACAAAGAATAACATGATATCAGTGTTTTGTAAGCGCGTGCGGCCTTCTATGCTCGAAGCCTTTTCCCTCAATAGATCAGTCAGACATTCGCGCTGACTGTAGCTTTTAACCCTTATTAACTTGAGCACAACTCTACAATGAGCAACAAGTTGCAATATGTATAAAAATGATCATGGTTACACCTGCAATGAAAAATTATATCATTATCCTAACACCTGTAAATAGAAGATTCATCAGAGGTTATAACCATCACAGGAACACAGATGTTAGTACAAGGTCAAAAACTTCAATATATGATCATCGATGCAATACTTGTTGCATGATTCTCATACAATAATAATGCTGATATTAAAATAACAGTAAAACACCCCCTTTTATCCCGTTTCGCTTGACCCATAAACGTTTATAAATGCCTCTTTTAAATTTTATTTCCCCCTGTTCTCCCCTTCCTGACCACAGCAGGGGGATCTTAGTTTTGAATCAGCCATGAATCCAGCTCACCTGATTCATCAGTGAGCTCCACCGTCACTGGCGTCTGACAGGGTGGTGCTGCATACTCTTCCTTTAATGTCACTATTTTCAACCTGTTAATTAGAGTGCTTAAACCTGAAGTCGACTACGTCCACAACAAGTCAATACAGCTGTAAATGTGGCCAATTATCAATCTATTACCAATCAATAACAACAGATAACTTCTATTTTATGCATGCTTTTAATCAACCACTCACCCAGAGGATCTCCAATCCCAGGAAATTCCTTCTCCTCAGTCAATGAGTCTGTCCTCCTTCCATGCCCTGGTAACTGGTCCATCCAGAGCCATATGATCTCAAATATACATAAAACAAGCCAAACCACACCTTGGTCACACCAACTCTCTTCCGCCCCGAAGATGTCCAATGCCATCCTAGTATGGACTGAAAGTGGCTTTAACGCTGACTGTCCTGACAATCCATTTTATAACATTTCCTGGTCAGATCTGCCAATCTCCGCCCCAGGGTTTTAACTATTTTGCAATTTTCATTAGTTTCTATGTTTTTTCTAGTTTTGCCTCCAGATTTTCAATTTTTTTTTACCAGTTGGAATCAGTTTTTACCAATTCTTTGCTAGTTTAGTCTAGTTTTTATTTTCCTGAAAATCCTTAGTTTCAGTTTAGTTTTAGTTGTGTTTTGCAAAAATTAAGTGTAACAAAATCTCAGTTCCATCATATCAGTCATGCTCTTCTGGTTATCCTTGGGTGTTGAGACTAATAACTATTAACTCTTGCCGCACCGAGTGTTCCTAATTTTGGTTGAAGTGAATTGATAACCTTTTTGAAGGCGATTGTTTCACACATTTATTTAGATGTCCCAGTCCTGTTATCTCGGGATACATCACGCTGCCTTATCTGGGGTTAGCTGTTTTCGGGGGATGCGGGTTGAGTGGGGGAGCTCTTCAAGGTAAGCTAGGTTAACCTTCTTGTGTGAGCTTTTCAAGTGCACTTTAAGGTTTGTGGGATTTTTCGTGTCATAAATGTCCCTCATAACCCCCTGATGGCCCAGTAATTCATTTTTGCGCACTGTAGTACACATTTAGTTTTTGCTTGTAGCTCTCATACTCTACTTGCCACTCCTCTAAGTCCTGATGTTTCTTAGCGAGGACAACAGTACCTTTAAAATTATATCACATGTGTGGGGGTGTGGCCTTGCCAATTGTTTTTCCCACCTTTTCAAAATGGCTGACGTGCCCACAAGCACATTTTATGGAAGAAAGAAAGGTAAGCTTGATATTTACATTTAAAATGTTTTGTTAAACTCAGATTTTTATTAATTTTCAAAGAATAAACATCTAGTAAATGATTTGAGGGGTCTTTAAGAATTAGGCTCATTTAGTTTCACGGAGAACATGACAAAATATGGTTCACTCCACTTGCCTGAAATGGTTAACAGTCCAAGGCATTTCAGTTGTAGAATGGGTGCAACAGTAAAACATATGTGAGATGTGGGAAGTGCCAAATGTTCCTTTGTGTCTCCAAATACAAATAAAAATCACAGTACTTCCTCAGATATCATAAATGAATTGACTTTTGTGAAATAGAAAGCCCAGTGCAATCACTTATTCCTGAACCAATGGCTTACAGCTAGTGAAGTGTCAGTGACTTCTAAGTTGATCCCTGATCTACATTTTTATGATATTGTTATATAAATAAGTTTTAATATCCTGCTTACAAAAATTTCAGTGGAACATGTAATCTTCTTAAATAGCTCTTGAATGTTGTTAGTTTCACATTCGTGATCAATGAACTCCCCTTGTGCACTGTAGTGCACATGTTGTAAAATTTAAATAAAATTAGTTAAAAACAATTTTGTTTTTGTAATGTGTTTATTTTACCGTCCCAGCACTTGATTTATCTTAAAAAGAAAAAAGAAAAAGAAAAAGAAAAAAATGAAAATACTTTTCCCTTTTTTCTTTCCCTGGGTCTCAGGAGGACATTGTGTCTCTCTCCACTACAAGACTCTTGCTATATCTAAAAAACAGTCATATTCAAAGTAATCCTAAATTGGACTCTGGCGCTTTCTCCCGACTTTTCCTGACATGATTCTGCGCGTGGACGGAGCAGCAACACAGACGACTCGACTAACGTACTGCCTTGACTTTACTATTGCAGGGCACGCACACATCAATGCAACTAAACACATTTTGCTATAAATCTAGTTAATTTTAGTTAGTTTTGTGAACATTCAGTACAGTTTTAGTTAGTTTTCCTTTTTGTTTTGATTTTATTACCGTTAACGCAAATTTTTCCACTTCTAGTTTTCGTTATTTCATTTGTTGTCTTTAATAATAATAATCTTCTCTGCACCCTGGAATAAACATAATCAATATGATCAACATTTTGCTGCGTATCAATTCACCTTTTTGATTCAAATGCTCCAGCCTTATGTGGTTTGTGACATGTGTTGATCTAAACCTCCACTCTGTCTCTAAATGTTTGAAGAATTTTTCAAGTTCGGGGTCAAATTTTGAGAATTTGACCATAAGTGAAAGTTATGGCGTTATCACCCCCTTTGGGGATTACCTTTTCCAGTTTTGATGATATTCCTCCCCATTCTCTATTTTTTGCAAGTACCCCTCTTCGGTGGCGAGAAACTGTTGGTGTGATCAAGCGGGTGCTGTAAAAACAAAAGCTCAGGACAGAACAGTCACCAATCATGTACTTCATTCAAAATTGACATATATCAAACTTCATATTGATCCTCTGAGTGTAATGGTACATTTTAATTTGCACTTCTCCAAACTGAAAACAATATTCTCTTTATTTTACTCTTGTTCTTGTGCAGCACCACCCCTCAGCACATGCCCCTGTTATTTTATCTTACTTTTAAATTGTTGACTACTTCAAGAAAGCGCCCAAAAGACGGGGACCAGTGTTTATCATTACATATCTCCATTTTGAGTGTGGCTGTCTATCATTCCCCTGTTATTCATAGACCTCGGTGGAGGTTTTTTTTTTTTGTTGTTGTTTTTTTTTTACCTCTATAAAAATTAATTGACTCTTTACAGTGACCCACTATGGTTAATAATAACATGTTCAGTCATGAGTGGAATCAAACCTTTTCTTCACTTTAGCATTTAACATTCCCCACCATATAATATGATACATTAATCGAAACACAGCTACTAAAACACAATTTTCTTAATGCAAACATCAGTAACTCAAAATTAGCAACCAAAGGGTTAAGCCTGCAGTTCACACTCCTGTGAAGCTACAGCTCTTTAGTCTCTGTCATCCTTCTGTTCTTGCAAAAACAAAACATCCACCCTTCTTTTACAGGCTGGGTGAATTGTCTGTGGACATTCAATAATCCTAAAGTCGGTACCGTTTTTGTCTCAATATCAAGTCAGTTAAAACTTTTAGTCGTCAGTCCGTCACAGTTCAGTCACATGCATACATCCACACACATTCATACCAGATATTGCTGATAATGGAGTCTCACGCGCAACCTATTCGAGCCTCCATCACCAGCAAGATGACGTCATCATTTTAAAGGAAACAGTTCCTTGTTTGTTTTTTTTCTTTTTTGGACTGGATCGACTCGCTGCAATCCTTTTAGGCTCAGGACTTCTCATGTGATCAATGTCCCATATAAGTGAATTTCTCCCAAGCCCATTATAATCATGGAGAAAAATACTTTGCGACTGTTTTCAGTAAGAATATTTTATAGCGCTTTAAAGTTCAATCTCTCAGGCCTGGATTAAAGAGCTGATTTGTTAAATCAGGAACTCACAAGATACCAAAATATCACCACCGGTGGATCACACCTCTCTGATGTTCTTATCTCAGTGCACTGTAACAAAAGCACAAACAAACGCAACCAATAAAACACTCATATAATAACAAATACTGGGGCCCATTACAAACATGTCCAAAGATCAAACCCTCTTTCTCTATGTTAGAGAAAGAGAACAATCCAAACCTCACTGATAGTATCAACCTAGTGTCAAACAAAACCCAAAAATCAACCAGAACTTCACACACTATATTGTGTAGGCATACAGGTACCGTAACTCCTTTTTGCACTGACAAATACATGTTGGATTGACTTAATTCAATAGTGGACACTGGTTGCACACAAATGTTTTGCTTTGGCAGAAACTTAAACAACTGAGTCAAATCAACACAACCTTTTCATATTCTCTCCGAAATAAAACTCACACCGTTAATTCATCATTTTCACTCTGTACCACTGCTCCTTATCAGGCTGTGTGAAGCACAGTAAACAATTCAGTGGAGGCCTTGAGCCATAAACAGACATCACGCACAGACATTGTTTTCACAACCAAACTACTTTAGACCTTGTCCCCTAAATCTACACAGATGCCCTCTGTGTGGCATGAAATGCATTTAACCAATAAACAATCAATGGCTTCTTGTTGTTGTAACCGACTCCATATTTGGATGTTTGTGTGCAGCATTTGTTAGTAAAGCATTCTTCATTGCAACAGCGTGTGTGTATCACTCTTTATTGCACAAGCTTGTAAATGTGTGTGTGTGGATCACTCCTCAGTGACTTGAATCAGCATTTCGATTTTTTTTTTTTGCGCGTGTGTGTGTCATTTCTCACTCAATCAACGAGTGCATATGTTCATATGTGTGTTTCTCTTCATTCTGAGTCAGTGCATGTAGATGTGTGTGTTTGTGTGGGTGTTTGTGTTCATCACTTTCCTGTTCTGGTGTTCTGGGTAAACCACGGCCTGAAGCATGCCCTGGGGTCCTGCCCTCCTCCTTTTCAGTCTGTTTGCATCCGTTGGTGCTGCTGCTCAAAGTTCTGTCCATACTGGTTCTGGCCCCAATTGAGGCAGTGCTTTTCTCCAGTGTCCTGCAACTTCTCCCTGTTCCACTCCTCCTTAACTTGACCCTTTTTCTTCTGTAGCTCCTTCAGGGCTTGCTCCTGCTGTTGGAGCTTCTTCGTCAGGTTTGGCGACCTCCTGCTCCAGCAAGCTCCAGCCTGATTCCAAGTCCTGTGTCTGGGACTCCAAGCCTGATGGGTTCGATTATCAGCCAGCTCCTCCTGAGCCATGGTCAGTTTCTGCTCTGATGCCTTGAGCTCTTACTGAGGGGCAGAAACCTCAGAATCTTTTCCGTCCACTTCAGATTGAAGTCCATCGATGTTTTCTTTGCTTTGCTCCACGGCCTTTTGCGGCTCTGCTGTTCGGCTCTTCTCAGAGGTCAGCTCCTGGCCAAGCCCCGACACCTGTGCCTTCAGCTTATTTTCTCCTGGTGTTTTGTCCATTCTGAGGTGCCTCCTGACCTCAGTTACTCCTCCTGTCTCTGGCACGCCCTTTTTGCTGCCCGACGATCATTGTTGGTCCGTCACTGTCCTGCACAGTTTTAATGCAGGGTGGTTAAGGTCAGCATTGTTTTGCTCGGCCTCACTTTTCATCTGGGCTTAATGGGCGTCCCATCACAGCTCTGTCAGCTGAAGCTATCTTTTTCCATATGGCAAGAGTGTGAAGAGTGTGTGAGAGGGGTGTGTCCGATCAGGCACAATGCTGGTGGCTTTGCGAGTGCCTCGTTTTCCAAATCCAGATGTTTATTTGTCACGTACACAGCAACAGAGAGAACAGTCTGTTGTTGGGATGGCTGAGGTCCTTCACGATCTTCCTGGTCTTGGTCCAGCACCGCCTGCTGTAGATTGAGTGCAGGTCAGGGTGCTCAGAGCGGATGGTGCGCTCAGCTGATTGCACAACCCTCTGTAGAGCTTGTCTGTCCGGCATGGTGCTGTTCCCGAACCAGACAGTGATACAGCTGCTCAGGATGCTCTCGATAGTTCCTCTATAGAAGGTGGTCAGAATCGGTGGTGGGAGCCGGGCCTTTCTCAGTCTTCTCAGAAAGAAGAGACGCTGACGGAAATCTCCCCGTGTAGTGAAACGGGCCTTGGATTTAACGCTCTCCGTCTCCGCTGCATGAGATCGTTTTCCTGCAGCACTGTTGACATTTTCAAGTTGTTGTTGTGGGTCCAGCTGCTTTAGCATTTGGTCAGGGTCACATCAAAGATGGTAAAGGAGAGAGCAAAGATGGTAGGGGGGAGAGCAGGAGTCCAGGGTCAGCTTCGGCTTTCAGGGCCGACAAAGCAGCCTGTAATCAAGCATAAAGAGAAAAAACAAAACAAAAACAAAACAAAAACAGATGAACAGGAAAATGATGTTATTTTGGCTGTGTTACTCAGAGAGGGGAGAAACAACGGGACCAGGCCCTGTGTCAGCCTTCTCTCCCCCTTTTTTTGTTTTTTCTCACCATATAATCCACTCATGACCCACCAAGCTGACAGGACATCACAGGTACATGTTAAAATTCTTAAGATCGGTGCGTTGGTGGTTCTTTGTGTCCGGGGATGGGCGTCCAGGTACACACCGGCTCACTCCTTGGCGGCCGCTTATCGGGGCCTGGAGCCTGGGGCTCGCTCGGGCCACTTCGGAGGTGGGGTGCCCCCGGCCTCTCGGCCTGGGGCTCGGTCACTCAGGCGCAGCTGGCTGCCGGCGGAGCTCACGGGCGCGTCACTGCAACTCCCCCTGGCTTCTGCTCCGCGGCTGCTGAGTGAGCCCTCATCTGGGACTCTCCTCAGCTCTTTCCGGGACAGTGGCGCGGCTGCCCCTCTGTTGGTCTTCCTTGGTCTCTTGTGTTCTGGGGGCCTCTGGATGTCTGGAGTTTTGATCTCCTCCACACCTGCTTCACGCCCTGGAGGACGGGGCTGTGGCCCCCCCACACCCTCTAGCAGATTATTACATGAAGGAACCTTTTAAAAAAACAAAAAACAAGCACGTCCATGCTCACAGGTGTACACACGGGTGATCACACCCACAAACTACACCCTTTTTGGCTCCTACCTCAAAGCACACTGTGTTCTGTTGATCTTATGTGCTGCACAATAATGTTTAATATTTAGTATTTACTGTCATATTCCCATATATCATTGTGATGTTGTTTATTCTATTACTCTTGTTCTCTTCTGCTTGCTTTCTTTTTTCTTTCTCAGCAGGTGATCCAGGTGATTGATATATGCATTTTTTTTTTCTCTGCCCGTTCTGTTGGTTTTTGTCTTTTGCCCTTCTCCCCCGTCCCTCTTCTCAGCTGTTTCTCTTTCCCTCTTTCTTTCTCCCCTTCTTTCCCCCAGTCAAGTCTGTCCCGTATTCAGTAAGTGAAAATAAAATAAACAATAAAAGGTGAATCAAATGGACCATTACGGCAAGGCTGGGATGGTCAGTTTGGTAAAGTAAATCCGTTGGGCATCTTTCTTTGCCTTTAGACAACAATTCTGATGAAAAAGAGCCAAACGGGACAGGCCAAAAAAAAAGAAAGAAAAAAAGATCGTGTTTAAAAGCACAAAAATTGGAATTTTCTTTCATCTGGTAATCACTTGTATTGATCAATCAGCAGAAAACATGTCACAATTTGACTTTTCTAACCACTAAATTTGTCGTGTTATCACTGGTTGGTCAGACCAGTGCCTTTTTTTTTTTTTTGAAGTTAAGTTGTTGTCCTGCAACCCAGAGAGTTTATTTGTTAGTAGTGGATAAACTTTATTATTTAACGGCGGGTGTATGTTAAGTTTCACTGCTTTAAACTTGCTGGAAAATCTTCACGTGTTCATGAGTGTAAGCTGTTTCTTCATTGCGTGTATGTGCGTTTGTAGGTGGGCTAATTTAACGTTTTTTCCTCAAACAAGGCATTTCTCTAACATGTGCCTCTCTCTCACATTACTCTGCTTGTGTGTGTTTTTGTTTCACCTTTTGTTGTGATGCTCCGGAAGCCTTCCCAACCTCCACAAGTCTGTTGGCCCCAATTTTATGTGTTAAAGCTTCTCTTAATTTCTCCTTTAATTCTCTGCTAGCTGCTGTCTTTTCCACAGCTGCTGATTCTTGCTGAGTGTGGTCTCCATTACTATAATTTGCTTCGGCCGCTGTGCTTGTGGGGGCAGTTGGTCCAGGCCCGTAGCCACCTGTATCAACACACTGAGAGATTTATTTAATATCATTTTCCTCACAATCTTACTCTGCCGGCTGACGTGCCGGTCTTAATCATGCTCGATTTGTCTCTTCTATATCAAAACCCAGCCGAACATCAAACATTCAGCGTAGTCATTCAAAACCTTATCTGTAGTATTATAATCAGCAAAATCAGCGTTTTAATTACAGGCATGTATCATTATTTGCAAATCATAATTATAAAACTCAAAAACACGCTAAACAGCAACAAAAGTCCTCTGTGCGCTCCACAGCTCATTTGCATGTTCACACACAGTCTAAAAATAGCTCGCAGCGCTGCAGTGCGCTGTCGTCACACACAGGGTCACACAAAGCTCAGACAAAACTCTTTTATTTTATATTACAAAGACGTCTTATATTTACAATCACTGACAGGCCTGACAGATTCAGCGCCTAACAATTTCAACAAATTTAAGTTAACGGGTCCAACCGAAGAAAGTCCAACTTTTTTGTAATCAATTAACCAGTATCAGACTCTAACTTTATCTGGCCTAATCCCTAAGGTCCCTAACTCAATTTAACAGTATTCAAAAAAGCACATCACACCGTTCCAAACGGTGAGGAGACTCTAACTCCTAGCTTATTTCAGGATGCCCTGTACCCCACAGATAAGCCAAACTGAACTAACCCTGTTCGCCGACAGGTCAAGACCGCGCGTCCACGGCCAGGAGGGAGCGTAACCTCCGGGCTATGCGCTTCTTAGCGGACTCTAACCGCCGTTCTATAATAATTTATAACAATTTGAAACACCAGTCAACGCCTTAAAACAAGAGTATGACTAAGGCAAGTGCCACCTAGAGGTCAATGGGGACTCGAACCCACAAACTGACCACTCAGGTCCACTCTATAACCAATTTGGACTCTAACCAACAAAATGACCAATTCCCTATCAAACTACTTGAGACTCTAACTCAATTCCTTGGGACTCGAACCCAGCATTTCTTTCAATTCCTTTTTCAACTTCATTAAAGACTCTTAGCCGACTTTAACTGCATAACACACACGGATCCTCATCAAAATCAAAACAGACCCTCTACCAGTAATTTCAGTGAGTAGACTTTAATTTAGTCATATCCAATTTGGCACACTTTGGAAATAATTCAACAGGTAGTGCCTTACCTTTAGATAAGCCGGCTTATGCCCACTCACATAAGACCACTGGCTCGTGCCTGTCCGTTCGACAACCTCGGACCGTCCAAACTTTTAAATTCCACCCCAATACCACAGGACGAGCCCCCCAAATGTTATGGTTCAAAATATTGGGGATGGAGACAAGAGAAAAAACCACAATAACAACACTGGTCCGGTCGGGTTGAGTCAAACGATGATTTTAATGAACACACGCGTGGGAGATGGGCACTGATGCAGACAGCCTCAGATCTCAAAATGGTGGAGCATTGCTCAAACTCTTATAGCCTCTGGTGCCTCCACCTTATCATAAAAAGCCTAAACATTCACATGCTTTCTCTCACACAGCGCCTAAGCTACGACCTTGGCTCCCCGTCTATCTGCTCCTGCTGAGATGGGGCAGAAAACTCCAGTATATTCTGTTCTCTTCTAATCAGACAAATAAGACAATAACTTTATGCGAACAGTATTTCTTATAACTCAGCAGTATAATGCATCATAAAACAATATCATTCATTCACAACAAGTCAGCAGTTTAATGTAATGCAAATCAGTTTAACTAATGCAATAGTTATCAGCTTCTTCTAATTCAGGAGAATAATGCCAACTAAAACTACATAATAATTCACCATCTTTAATTAGGGGTCTAACATGGCATAAAATAATATTATAATCTAATACGTGTTACGTCATCAAACCGCTTCATCCAAGCACTCAGATACTTACAAAGTTTTGACTGCATTACCTTTAAAATTTGTACGAAGATGAGCATAAAATGAATAAAACTGACATGCTTGCATTTGTTGTGTAGTGCAACAGGTGTATGTGGCTGAGGGATTCCCATGATGCAATGCGTATTTCTTCTTCAGTCACCTTTCCTACTCACTGTGTGTTAATGCAGCTCTCTGCATTGAATCATACCTGTTATTAACCTCTGTCTCTCTTCCACAGCGTGTCTTTATCCTGTCTTCCTTCTCTCATCCCAACCAGTCGCAGCAGATGGCCCCGCCCCTCCCTGAGCCTGGTTCTGCTGGAGGTTTCTTCCTGTTAAAAGGGGGATTTTCCTTCCCACTGTCTCCAGACTGCTCACTCATAGGGAGTCATATGATTGTTGGGCTTTTTCTCTGTATGTATTATTGTAGGGTCTGCCTTATAATATTGTTGTGATTTGTCGCTGAGAAAATAAAATTGAATTGAAAATTGAATTGTGAAGGCCACACCAGAAGCCACACAATTGGGAAGTCAGTAACGTCAGACACCAGCATCTTTATTTTAATTTTAATGCACATTTCCACAAACATAAATAACGACACATGTCCCATAAACAATTTCTGGTTAATGTTTTACTGGTGCTGGAGGTCTGTTGGACTGCTGAGGGTAACTGGAGAGAAAATGATGTGTTGTTTTCATTGGGCGTTAAGGCGTCTGGGAAGGGATCTCAGACCATTTACATCCTGGGCCATCTGACCTCAGGAAATCACATGATAAGGTGGGGCCAGGTTTCACAATGAGCTCACCCGAAACCCTGGCTGATTAGGACCCACACCCGCTTTCACACCTTGGCTCATGTGATTAGGTAGAGGATCATCAGGGGTCCTTTGTCCCTCTTTGGGGGGAAACTCCCACTGGTTTTAAGTCTGGGACTCCCCACCATTGACCCTTAGAACTGAAGAAGCTTCTCGGATGAGAGGTGAAACGTCTTCAAGCAACTCAAGAAGTCCAGACGCTTTTCCTTCCAAGCTCCTTAGACTATGATGACCTGGATGACTGAGAACCTTCACAGACTTAAGTATTAAATTAATAGTTGGTTTTCATTCTTTGTTTTTAGATTTTTTTTTTCTATTCGTATCCTCTCGTGTATTTAACTGGCCAGTTCAGTCCAATTTACTTTGGGAAATATTTAATCTGAGGTAGGGTTGCACCGATACCGGTATCTGGTATCGATACCACATTTTCTAAAGTACTCGTTAAAAGTTCCCCGATACCGAGGACTGATACCACGGTCTGAGACCTGTCTATGTTTGAGCGGCATGTAAGGGGTTAATCACAGGCGCCGAGTGCCTGCCCCCAGGCCCCGGCTGCGTCTCAGAGCTGGGAGAAAGCGAGGCGAGACAAGTCAGCCGTGTGGAACTATTTCAAAGTGAACGAAGACACGAAAACAAAGGCGGACTGCAAATTGTGCTCATCGAAATTGTCCAGAGGAGGCTCTAAAGGTAGCGCATTTAACACAAGTAATTTAATCAAGCACCTAAAATCCCAACACGACAACGAGTACAAAGAGTTTGCCCACGCTTATTTACCCACGCTTATTAGCACAGAGGAGCATAGCTGATGCTAAAGCAGTGGGACGGAAAATAGTTGGGCATTTTAAACATTCCGCCTTAGCCTACTCCCGCCTCGAGGACATTCAGGGACAGCTCAACCAGCCAATAAAGAGACTGCAGCAGGACGTACAGACACGCTGGAACAGCACGTATTACATGACATCAGTCCTATTTTTCCACATATTAATACATTTATGAATTTTGTGTAGGTATAAAGATCGCTTCTTCTCCAACAACACTGCTCCAGAGGCCAAGCTGCACCTGAAGCAGGAGCTTCTAGAGGTGAGGCAGAGGGGAGTCGGGCAGAAGCTGCAGAACCTCCTGCTAAACTGTTCCTCAAGGCCCAGGCTGCCGCTGGCAGCAGGTGCTGCCATTGAGCTCGACACATACCTCGGAGAGGCCCCAAGCCCTCGTGAAGACAGTCCTCTGAAGTACTGGGGTGTCAACAAAATCAGGTTCCCCACTTTGGCTAAAATAGCCTGTAAATAGCTCTCAGCCCCATGTAGCAGTGTGGACAGTGAAAGGCTTTTTAGCTCAGTGTCACACATTATAGATGAAAACAGAAACAGTCTGACTGCTGATGATGCAGAAAAGCTACTTTTCTTAAAAAACCCTGCCACTCACTGTTTCTCTCCATTTAGTGAGTCATCTTAGACTTGATGTTAATACCTACCTCAGTTGCACTGACTGCCACAGTTCTATGTCAGTGGATGTTGTTAGTTTATTCACATATTGTGCACTAAATGGCAAAGATGTTTATTAATGCCCCTTGTGTTGTCCAAAGCGGCAGAGTTTAAAATAAACTGAAAAATACTTGAGTTGCACTGTCACTGTTTACATTTTTTTATAATTATTTATTCTGTAATATGTTGCATACAACATGCTTTTATTTTAAATAAATGTTCTTAATTCCAAACCAGTCCCTTGTTTTTTTGTTGTTAAATTATAGGACTAAAGCTGTTACCTGTCACGGGAGTGGAACGGACTCAGGCGCAGACTGAGGTAGCACAGTTCAACGACACTTTATTAATCACACTGGTGCACTATATACACGTGAAGGGGGGGGGAAACACCAGGGTCCCGGGGATCACTTGGCTGGGGAGACACACTTCTTCGCACTCGCTCTGCTCCTCGTCCAAACAGTCTCCACACAAGCAGCTCAGCTCACTCTCCTACTCACGGGGTCCAGGGGTCACAAAAGGGCTGATCCAGGTAAACCTGTTTACACAGACGAGGGTAAGTCGAAGGCAAACACGGGAACAGTAGAATCGCAAGGAAGCCAGGCAATACTAACGAGAGTTACTCAATATTCCAGCGACGAACAGCTCAGAGCCCCAGCCTTAAGAGCCAGAGAACTGCAATCCGCTCGAGATCAGCTGCAGGTGCGTGGGCCAAGGGCAGGAGCCCAATCAGAGCTCCGCCCAGGCAGACAGGTAGGAGAGAAAGAGTGAGAGAAAAACAACAAACACTTGTGGCCACACTGGGCTGGCCGGGGAGGCACAGGGACCATGACATTACCTGTAAATTTAAATCATGTTTTTATTAAGTACTCGGTATCGGCGAGTACTGAAATGCAAGTACTCGTACTCGTACTCGTTTCCAAAAAAGTGGTATCGGTGCATCCCTTATCTGAGGTAAACATTTTGCTTTTCATTTGACCCCTGACCTGTCTGCTGTAATGCAGGAGGCAGGTTTATGACCTATACTGCAGCCAGACACCACAGGAAGCCTTCCTCCATGTTTTCTTTACAGTAATTGATTCAGCCAGTTTAAGTCTCCTTTGTTTTTGTGCATTAGATCACTGTGTGGGTTGTGTTGAGTGGTTATGTATTTGTAAGTAGCCATTATGACTTGACTAGTGGTGTTTATCTCTTTTAAGGATCTAGTATCATCAGTTAATTAGTTTTTACACGTTGCAGGCACTTTGCTGTAAATACAACAACACTGCTGAAAACTCTAATTTAAATAATTACTACTGATGCACCTATCAAATAAACTAACATTTGCACAGGTGTTGAAATGCTGGACTCTTCCTCTCCTAAATCTGTGGCAGAGAAAAAATGTTGCAGGAGTGTTTTTTTACATGATATGTAAGAAAAATAAGAAAAAGAAAGAAACCCTGTGATTTTAATGTGAATGCATTACTGACATCTTATGCAAACACACATTGTGCACACTACTTTATCCCCTATTACAACTGCAGCTTTTATTAGTGCATGTTCACGGGACTTCTGATTCTATAGGGTCTTGACAAAAGTCTCTGCAATCAATTGATTACAATCAAGTGATTCAATTGAAACATGGAAATCAGCATTTCACCATTTTATACTATACATACATGTTTTGCTTTCAAGACTGGACAGGAGTGGCATGTGGGCGGCATTGTAGAGTGTGTTGACAGGAGGAAAACTTACACGCTCAGTAAATCACCCCCGTCACTACCTAAACCTCAAAGTCTGTAAACAGGAAGTGCATCTGCATGAAAGCTTCTGTTTTATATGCAGACAGATGACCTTTTGATGTAAAACCTTTCTCTGTATCTAGAGAAACACTTTAACTATATATTCAACTATATAGTTTAACATTTGGTCCGTAACTATCATTTAAAAACAATAAAAAGGTTTAAAAGAATATACATAGGCGGCTATAAAGACTGCAGGTCAAACATCGTGCAGATACAGAAGGACCTCCTGGGGTCCAAAATGTCGCACTATTACAGAGCAATGCTTACAATAGTCTTGCATGGTTAGCCAGTTAGACAGATGCAAATGTTAAAGTGCTAAAACAGACATGTAAATAAAATACAACATCATGTTAGCAGCTTATTGGTATTAATGTCTCTTAAAGCTCTCCATGACCTAGCTGCATCTTAACTCTCTGAGCTGCCACAGTCTTATAAACCCACCCGCTGTCTCAGGTCAGCTGATCAGCTGTTCCTGAATGTTCCCAGGACTGAGCGTAAACTTAGAGGACATCGTGCTTTTGCTGCAGCATCTCTGAAACTGTGACACGATCTGCCTTTAGAGATTAGACAGGCTTCTTCTCTGCCTGTTCTTAAATCACTCCTGAAAACTCATCTCTTCACCCTGACCTTTGACACCTTGTAAGATGTTGGTTTTTAGTTTGAGTTTTTTAGTTTATTTTTGCTGTTTTATCTTGTTTTGAAATATAGGGCTGTTTACATTTTTTATGTATTATGTGTTTTATTTTTTTACTGTTATGTTTTATTCTATTGTTCTTAACTCATTTACTGTACAGCACTTTGGTTTTGTCCTGGGTTTTTTAAAGTGCTTTCTCAATAAAGATGGATTGGATTGGACTGGAAGATAAACACTTTAGTTTGCAGTACTGTGGTGAGTTCACAGTAAAGCACTGTGTTGGACTGGCGCACAGTGACTGTGGCGTTCATGGTCAGTGTTAGGTTACCTCAAGTACAGTGGATTCATTTGCATTTAAGCTGATGATGCTTCGATTAAGTCATCAAATTTCACCTTTATATCAGCTCTATAAGCCAATTCTCAGGATACTGTTAGTGTAGGAAATGGAAAGACAACCAAGATATCTGTGAAACGTCTGCTTACATCTTGAATTCAGCTCCGGCGTATGTGGTAAGTTGTTAATGAGTGACTTTAATTGATTCTTTCTTCAGATGTGGCTATACACTCTACTGAGAATAAGCATACTGTCATGATATGAGTGGATCTTCAAAATAGACATCAAAATAGGTCATGGAGAAAATAAGTAGAAAAAGTAAAGATCTTATTAGGAATAATACTGTTTGGATAATTATAACCATCATAATCAACCAAATCATCTCAACATGTATTTGCTCAAAAATGTATTTATTACCACAAACACGTATTTAATTATCAACACAAGCAAAATCAACAGTTTCTAGAACTCCAACAGGGGCAGGACTTGGAGGTACTGGGATTTCAGGAGGCAGCAGAATGGTACACTGGTCAGTGTCATTATTATTGACCTGTGATGGTGGATGGCCTTGGAGGGAGCTGAGAGGTAACTCAGACCTCTTGTCTTCAGGACACGTAAAGCAAACATACTCCTCAGCAGCTGGAGACTTAGAGACATCCCAACTCATCAGCCTCATGCGTTTGGGCATCAAATGTTCCTCTTCATCATTAACAGAAAAAGCAGTAGAATATCTGCGCTTTCTGCAGAGACCTAACTCTGCAGTGGGTGGAGGTCTCGGAGGCAGAGGAACATCGCTAGGACACATGAAAAACATCACTTCATCATCCAGGGATGAACGATCGTTTTTCAAATCTGGATTAATGATCTTGTCAGTGTCCTTTGCATGAAAGCTGGCATCAGCAGGTGGAGGAACTGAAGAAACTGGAACATCAGAACTCATCAGCCTCATGCGTTTGGGCATCAAATGTTCCTCTTCATCCTCCACAGAAAAAGCAGTAGAATATCTGCGCTTTCTGCAGAGACCTACCTCTGCAGTGGGTGGAGGCACTGGGATTTCAGGAGGCAGCAGAATGGTACACTGGTCAGTGTCATTATTATTGACCTGTGATGGTGGATGGCCTTGGAGGGAGCTGAGAGGTAACTCAGACCTCTTGTCTTCAGGACAAGTAAAGCAAACATACTCCTTCTCAGCAGCTGGAGACTTAGAGACATCCCAACTCATCAGCCTCATGCGTTTGGGCATCAAATGTTCCTCTTCATCATTAACAGAAAAAGCAGTAGAATATCTGCGCTTTCTGCAGAGACCTACCTCTGCAGTGGGTGGAGGTCTCGGAGGCAGAGGAACATCGCTAGGACACATGAAAAACGTCACGTCATCATCCAGGGATGAACGATCGTTTTTCAAATCTGGATGCATGATCTTGTCTGTGTCCTTCGACTGAAGGCTGGCATCAGCAGGTGGTGGACTTAGGAGCTCACATGCAGGTGCGCTGATAGGTCGGAACATGAAAGCGGGAACTTCATTGTCCAGAGCACAACGGTCTGCACTGGATGAGCGTGGGAGCTTCTCCTTTGCCTGTGGAGGAGGCAGACTTTGACTTTGTGTTGCAGAGGAACATTCAAGTCATCTGACGTTTTGCTCTGTTACATATTATTATTGTTGTTGTTGGATTTTTCTTTAAAAATTCACACGATTTAATGTTTAGAAACAGACACAGTGAAGGGTAACTTACCACAGCTCGAGCCATTTTAGGCGTCTGTCAAGGCAAAGACGCAGGATTTGGTTTCTCTGTGTAAGATTACAGGACAGTTGTCAGTTTCATTTTCAAGTCAGTTGGATAAATTCATATCAAACTTCTCAAACTGTATCATTAAAGCATTGTTTAGGTGGACAAATATGAAAGATATGAAGATAAAAACAGTAACAGCTGACAATCAAGGGAAAACAACCTTACGAAAAAGGTCTTAATCATTATTGTTTTAAAGTAAATCTTTCAGTCCTTACTTCAGTGATTGTTTGAAGTCTCTGTGCTTGTTGTCAGTCGCAGATTTGTGTAAAATATTTGCAGTTTGTGCATAAAGTTTGCAGGAGCTCCAAAGTTTGTCTGTTCAATACCAAAGTAATGAGGAGACTGAGTGCAGGTTTGGAATCCTCAGTGACAGAAGAATGCAGCAATGTTTGAATTTGAATTTGTTATTGTTTTATTAACAACAACTACCAGGATCATACCATAGCAACACAGTGATGCCCAATCAAATGTCAGGTACAAGGGATAGCCCACATACACATCCAACAGCACAGTAAAGCAATGGGCACCAATGCCACCAGTCAGGCCTTAAAAATACCTGAGTTATATAACAGCACACTGACAGTGTCTCATCCAAAAATAGAAAATGTATAAATACAGTTAATATCATTTTCATTTAAATTTTATTTAATTCTCTTCATATACGGCCAAACAGATGTCTCAAGTCGTCACTGTTACAACATAGATAAACATGAACATGAAATCCATTATTTAATTCTCTTCCATTCACTCCAGTTCAATTCAATAGCTATATAGATGGATAGACAGATACTGTATTATATACTATATTGATTCCAAATGGAGAATTAATGTGTTATATCACCAGGATAATGAATTCAAGTAGTACAATCTCCAATAAACAGACAACACAGTTCAAGTTCAAAGTGCAATATGTGCAGGATCCAGGCTTTATATTGTAAGATGCAAAATGTTTATATATACATAATATTGTTGAAAAACTAAAGAAAGTTAAAAATCAAAATAAGTTTATTGTCACTGTGGCTGATGTGATTGCAATATGAACCCGGAAGCAGACAAGGGAGAGATGGAACTGAATCTTAACAAAAAAACAAACCATTTATTAGGTTGAAAAACACGAACACAAAACAAGGCCCAGCAAACAGGAGCGGAAACTAAAACTAAAACCTATCCTGAGAATAACTCGGTATGACTATGACAACTATGACAAGAAAACATGAACATGAATCCGAGGAGGTGCATGCGAGAAACTCTGATGAAAAAACATGAACATGAACATGGACCTAAACAGAATCAGGAGATAACCTGAAACCCGGAATAACGTGAACGGAGGAAAACGCACCAACACTGCCCAGAGGAAGACAGCGGACTTAAATACACAGAAGAGAAAGGAGGGAAGTGGAAACACAGCTGACACAAATGAACCTGACACCACAGGGGAAGCAAAATGAAACACACTGAACATGGAAACACAACCCTTTCATAATAAAAGACGAAACAAGGAGAGACGTGGACGTGTGATGGGCTGAGTTGCCAAATGGCTGGTAGGCTTTTAGCTAGGCTTTAGCTTCAGCCAAGTGGAAGCTAAATTGGCTAGTCATTCATATGTAAATTAGGTTGTTACCTGAGAATTCTGGAGGGGAGTGGGGGTGTGTGAATGATTGCTGATTTCTAACTGCCAACTGCCTCTTTGTTTGTCTGGGGGGGAGCTGCTAAAAGCGGTGAACTTCCTTTTGTGTTCGTCTTGATGCATTCTCAATCACCCAGGAAAATAAATCTCCAAAAGTCACCAACTTGGAGTGGTTAGTTTCCTGAGCCACAAGGAAACTTGTGTTTCAGTTTGCCATCTTAGGGAGAAATCAACGCACATGGGTGTATGTCCTTTGTTGCTGAGATTTATTGATAAAAACAGTACAAAAAAACCAACCATTTGTACACATATTTACAAATAATAATAAAAAGTGAGTGAGTACATTTCAACATTTTCAGCAATCACTCACAATCCTGGCACTGCCATGGTATCTGTAGTCTGCATTTACCACATGTGTATCTGTAGCAGTGAACACATCGCACAGTGGCATGATTGTTCTTGCATTTGTGTTTGACCTGACACATGGCTCTTTTTCCAGGGCTCGGTGTGGAGGGTTGTGTCCGAAGCAACTGTTCTTTTCTTGCCTTCTTCCCAGCTACATGAGAGTGAGCCAGCTCTCTTGCAAGCTCCACCAGGAAGTCCACCCGTCTTTCCTTCGTCCTGGTGCATGCTTGATACAGCACATCCTGCGGAGCTCCATAGGATAATTCTAAAAAATGCTTTAGTTCCTCACATTTTAATGCAACCCACTGAATTAAAGCTGAAACTACATCTGAGTTGTATCATTTCAAATTCATTGTTGTAATTTACAGAACCAAAGTTACAGAAAGTTGTTTCTGTCCAAAGTCTTATAGACATAACTGTATGATTTTCAATGATTTCAAGGACAGCTGAAGATAAAAAGTATTCAACAAGGAGAGACCAGGAATTAGTGACGTGCAGAGTTTGAATAAGAAGCTGTAATTAGACTGAATGCAAGACGAGAGTAAAGCCATGGCAACAGCAGGAAGTGGAGCAGGACCTGCGTGTGTCCATGAAGCTCGATGTTTTTCTGCACAGATCACATGCAGTCTGAAATGTTGTGCAGTCCAGACTGTATATTTTGCTGAGTGAAATACAAAAGCTTCCTTCATGGATGGAAAAGAAACTGTTTCAGTGTCAAATGAAACACTTTCTGTTGATTTCAACTCCCAGAACTGAGTTCAGCTGAGCTCCACGGTGCAACAATTAGACTCCACTATGTTTCCTCTGTTTTGTAACAGCAACAGGCTGTTTAGGGCAAGATTTGCTAAAAGGCTCAAAACAGCGCTTACAGACATGGTTCGTTTTTTGGGCCAATTACAAAAGTTCTGCTGTTTTCTAAACACAGGAGATGTGAGTTCAAATGTATAAAACACAAAAATAAGGCATGCTTATTTGTATTAAATATCTGGATAATGATCTGTAGATGTTAAAAACATTGTTCGTCTGGGGTTTCCTGCTCAGCAGCGCTAAACAGGCAAAAGCAGAAAAACACAAACAGAAAGAAACAGGAAAATATGTGTTTCTGTGAACAATGCAGCAGCAAAATGAAAGACCAGGATTTATCTTTTAATGACTGACAAAAACATTAAATGATCATGTTTATTTTCACATAAATGTTCCATCGGTCCTTCTTTTACAATAAGTTTAGAAATTAAAAATACTAATAACACACCAGGAAAAAGCCAACAGCACGAGTCCTGAAAGGCTTAAAGAGAAAATAAACGCACAAAGAATGAAACAAAAAGGCACAAAACCTCAAAACAAGAGTGAATTAAATCTGAGCGACACACAAAAATGCTAAAAGCCCCAAACATGAACCTGTGAGGTCATTAATACCTGTGTGTGTGCATGTTTACATGTCTTTGTGGGGACCAAAATGCCCGTCCCCAAAAGTTTGAAGACATTTGTGAGACTCAGAATGTGGTTTTAGTGTCAGGGACAGTCAGGTCAGGGTTAGGCATTCAGTCTTAATGGTTAGAGTAAAAGGCTGAGGAGAGCATGATGTCAAATAGATGTCCCCACAAGGATATGAAAACACAACCGTGTGTGTGTGTTACTGTGAATTTGTGAGACAAGTGAAGATTTCAGAATCAGTGAGAAATGTTTCACTTCCTGTTGGTGAAGAAGAGCAGACTCCTCTTCAGCCACAGAAATGAAGAAGCTTTTATTTTGTCAGCCTGACAAACACGAGCTCAGCCACGAGCAGAGGCGACCCTGCAGAGGTGAAGGTCACAGTCAGAATCAGCGCCAGAGAACCGCACAAGGACGGCCTCATTGGTCACGGCTGAGTTCATTATGTGATGGTAACAAGCTGATTATTACAGAACAGGAAACACACGTCTGCTCATCAAACACCAGCTGCTGCTGCTTTTATCAGTCTGACAACAAAACCTCACAAGAAAGAAGTTTTTGTGAGTTTGCAGCGTTCCTCTAAACTGAAAACTAAAACAGCCTGAAAATGGGAACACGCACCCACACTCGAGAGTCAGGCAGCTTAAATGTGTTTGTCTTCATCTGTAGTTACGTTTCATTGGCTGGAAATGTGCTAACTGGAATCATTCACGAGTCCAGATGAATAAAAACAAGTGTTTACTGCTCCACGCTGCACGAATCTGAATCAAAATCACTCAGACGCGCCCACGTAGGCATTCCACTAAAACCATGTGACCACCTTCACCTTTAAACCTGTCGTGAATATAATTTTAGACTTTTCACTTTATTTTGAAAGAACAGATTTGCAGGAAGTGCGGCTGCTGCAGAAACTCTTCACTTTTCACTGGCTTTAATCTTGAAGGTTTCTCCAGATGTGGAACTTTCATGCTAAACATTCAACATCTGACGACCGTCTCCGTGTAAAACACTGACAAACTCAAACTTTATACGGTAACTGACAGATTTATTCCTCCATTTTCAGGCATTTCACAATGAACTTGGATTAGTTTGATGATTTTATTCACGTTGGTGAATAAAACCAGCCAAGAGGCTGATTCCTGCAGAGGAGGAGGCAGAGTGGAGGAATCTGCAGGTTCTGTCTCTAACACACAACCAGAGCTTCAATCATAACGAGCACATAATAAAACCATGATCCCCCTGATCGACTCTTTTAGCCTGTTTCCTCTGGATCGAACAGGATCTAACAAACCCCAGCTTCTGCTGGGACACTGGTCATCATGGGAGGAAAAAGATGGCTGCCGTGTTGCCGTTTCCTGTCTTACACCAGCATTATACTTCCTGTATCTGTGGGTCTGAGTTTTTAATCAGAGGATGAAGTTAAAGCTTTCAGTCTGCTCTACAACCCACCACCTATCCACACGTCTGCTAAGTGGACTGGAAATCAGTAAAACTTCTACCAGACTTTAGTAAATATTGCATTAAGATGAGCAGACAGATTTTAATCTCAGCATCGTGCACACAGATTTTTCAGGACACTGGAAGAGTTCCTGCCGTGGATTTAGATGTTAGTGTTGTGTGGATGATCCCATTCTGTGATCTTTGTGTTACTAACACTGATGCTTTTACACTTTAGGACCCTCGAGACCTCTGCTGCTCAGCCGTCCTGATCGCTGCCTCCACTTTAACCAGAGGCTGTAACCTCTGATCATTTCACCTGCACCGGCAGTAAAACTCTTCTCCAGAACCAAACATGCCATAAACCCGTCACAGCTTCATCATCAGCTCAGTCTCAGCAACATGCAGACGACCGAGCAGCAGAAACTCTGCAGGGAACGTCTGAAGTCTGTTCTTCAGTTTTCCCAGCTTACTGTTTATTGAACATGAGACAGAAAAATAACTTCACCTTTAATGTGAAACTTTTATTGCCTGTGACATATTTGCAGGAAGTTTTCATGCTGTGATTTAGTGTCACAGCCATAAATATCACACAAGGTAAAAACTGTGTGTTTAGGGAGGAGCAGTGAAACAATGTACATTTCAAATTCCTTTAATTTTAAATATGTTTATATTGTCTATCCTGTAAAATAGTCAGATGTCTATTCATATTAATGTACAGAATTCACCTGCTTGCTGCTACTACTGTACATTCACCCAATATATATATATATAATGTTCTTCCTCTACCCCCCCAATTTTTGCACATGTCGAGGAGCGTGTCAGGCTACATTTCACTGTGTGTTATACTTATATAACTATGCATGTGGCAAATAAAGAACCTTGAACCTTGAACCTTGAAAGTGAAAGTGTTGATCCTCCGTTCAGAGCAGCAGGAGGAGGAAGGTGGAGCTGATGCAGGCGAGTGTTAACATGAATATGTTTCTTCTTATGACATAAAATAATTCCACGCTGTTCGTGTCTGTGGGTGAAACGTGAGGCCGGTCGGCTCCTCTGAGCGCTGGTTTCCTGTAAGTAGAGAGGAAGTGAGTTTAGCTGAGAGAGCAGGAGGAGAGTGAGAGCTGTGCTGAGGCAGCTGAGTGTTAACACCGCTCTGACATTACTGTGTCTCTGTGGCGGGAACAACAGGCTCCGTCAGTGGAGGCAAAAATAATCAGACTTTGGTTTTTCAAAGGAAACTACTTTATGTTGGGAGAAGCCGCGCGCGCATTGGATAACGACTTGTCAATCTCAAGTTATTAGCCAATGAGCGCGCAGGTTCACAGTAAGACCCGCCCTTATCACGACAAAAAAAGATGGCGACAGAAACTCCTTTCAGGCTGACTTTAAACTGTTTGAGCCACTTCCTGTTCTCAGTCCCGGCGTCCTGATCACCGAGGTTTCTGTTGCTCTGATGTCTGATATTGATTATATCGGTAAACAGGCTGTAGGCAGAAACATCAGGTCTGATCTGAAAATCCCGTCAGAAACAAACTTTAAGAGTTTTATGTCCGTGTGAGGCCGCACGCTGATTGGATAACCACGTGTCAGTCTCAAGTTATTAGCCAATGAGCGCGCAGATTCACAGTAAGACCTTAACACAGCATTTTTTTAAAAACTAAAACATCAACAGTGAAACTGTAACGTGTCCTGTGATCTATAAACACTCTGTGATGAATAATCTGAAGTCATTTTGAGCCTGACAGTAGTTTCCTGTCACAGAGCAGAAGCTGCAGGCAGTTTTTGGCACCTTTATATTTAATTTATTCCAAAATAAATCAATAAAGTTAGAAAAGAACTCTCAGTGACATTAAAAATCTATTTTTAAAGACAGATGTGACCAAGTGCAACAAATATAAGATGAGATGTTTACAGATATTTGAAGTATTGTTCATATGTAGAACACAGAGCAGGTCCAATAACAGAGTCATGCTGCTCACAAACAGCAGTTTGGTTTCATGAGCTCACTTCCTGCAGTGATCCTCAGCTTCTCTCCAAAGGAGCCGTAACATGTGGGCTCCTCACCATGATGATGATCCCAAACACACTGAGTTCCTTCATCCACCTGATCATGTACTTATTAAATAATGTGATGGTTTTGGTGTTTTTTAAAGACTTTGAGCCTCTAAAATAACTGGTTTGGACTTTAGGGCCAAAGATCCAACATTAGAAAGCCGTCAGTGTGATGCTTCCAGTACAACAGCACCTCTGAGTGTGTGTGTTTACCTCTCAGACTAACTCCACCCTGACATCAAGAAGATGGAGGAAGAGGACGGAGCAGCATCTGCAGCATCCAGCTGTGTGTCTGTGAGGAGTGACGGGGTTACACAAACACCTCCACCTTACAGTCATGGACCTGCAGCAACAATGTAAGAACACTACTAACTTTATTAGTCATTTCAACATAACCATGACAGAATCATTGATCTGTGATTGGTTCAAACTGTTTGATCTGAGTTTGCTTTTTATTGACTTGTTTTCTTGCTAAGATCTGAACTCTGTAAGTTTAAGTGAAGTCAGTGCAGCAGAATCAGAGAGAAGAGCTGAGAACAAACTGAGTTCATTCAGAGACAGAAAAAACCGCTGATGATTGGCTGACCTGTCAGCGTTATGAGGCAGACACAATATCACAGAGGGATCAGCTGATCATATGGCTGTCAGAGAGAACTGATCAGTTATTGATGTTTGTGTTTGCAGAGGTCAGAGGTCACAGTCTCCAGCATCCAGCTGTGTGTCTGTGAGGAGTGACTGGTCCAAAGAAAAAGTTCCTCCACACTTCAGTCATGAACCTGCAGCAACAATGTTCTTCAATCATGGAGCTCAGCTGACCATGTAAGAGATCTGCTGACTCAGAGTTCAAAGGTTGTTTCTATAAATGTTCTGCCAGTGACATCATAACTTAACCTAACACTGGTCTGTGTATGAAGTATCATTTAGTGGCAGTTGTTAAAGTTGTATAATGATGATGCTAGTTTGGGGTGTATTTTCCTGCTGATGCAAATGCATCTACTTTGCCCTTTGTCTGGTGCTTTGGACAAAGACGTCCAATGAAACTCAGAACAACACAGTTTGCACCACCAGCAGGCAGAGGAAGTGGCTGACATCCAGAAATCCTACCAGTGGCTGAACAAAGCTGGACTGAAAGACAGCACAGAGGCACTAATCATGGCAGCACAGGAACAAGCTCCGAGCACAAGACCCATAGAGCCCGGGGTCTACATGGCTCTTTTTGGGGGGGTTGTGTTGTATTAATAGTGACCTTGTTTCTTTGGACCTGACCAAAATCTTTTGTTTTTCAGTTCAGTTGCAACATTGACTAACACTAATGCAGGGGTCGGCAACCTGCGGCTCTTTAGTCCTTACAGTGCGGCTCCGTGTGGTTTGGGAAAATAAATTAGAAGTATTTAGCTGAAGTGTATTTTATTTATGTTCTTTTTTAACTTGTAGTTCTAAATTAGAAGATTTTTGTGATATTGAAATATAAAAATAAAATTATATTTTTTTATTTTTTCATCGCTCAAATAAGCATCACACTCGTGGAAGCCGGTGTACCCGCCGAAACGCCGTGCATTTATCGAGACTTTCAGCCCCAGGTCGGCCAATTATGGATCTTTGGATCCACATTATGTCAGCAGCTGTTCTCCACTGTGAACTATGTTAAAAACAAACACCGCTCACGCCTCACAGACGACAGCTTACAGTCCTGTAAAGATGAAAGTGACTTCGTACAGCCCCGACCTGCAGACGCTGTGCGCAGAGGTTCAGGAGCAGAAGTCCCGTTGTAAACATATCACGGCAGACCCGACGATGTTTGCATGAACACGCTTTTCAGCTTCTCTTTATTGACCACTTTTCACACACGGTTGCTGTACGCACACAGCCGGCTGTAGCTTTGCAGCTCACAGCCCGACACACACCAACACAACAGCACAGACGTTAAGGCGGCGAGGCGTGATTGCGGGTGCCGCTCAGGTGCGTCCGCCTCCCCTGCAGCGGCGCTGCAGACCACGCCCCGCCACACACATTAACCAGGTAAAATACATATTTAGGCAGAATTTTGCAAATATCTATTTTTCATCTTTCAGCAGCATAGAGCTTTTTTTCCAATTATTTTTTAAAAGTCAGGTCAAGGCTCCAAAAGCCCAAAGGAGATATAAGGGTGGCGGCTCACAGCAGCTTTTGTTTGCTACATCATTTTAGTTCAGCTGGGTGTCTTTCCTTTGGTTATATTTCTTTAAGAGTTCAAATGTGTTCATTACATAAATAACATGTAATTTTCTCTGTAGCACTTCATGGATTTCATAAGCAACACACCTTAGTTGTTCACACAAAGCATAAAGGTAAAAAACAGTATATACAGTGTTATCTTCATTCTAGATGTCAAAAAGTATTTGTGGCTCCCAGTGTTTTCTTTTGCGTGGAAACTGGCTCCAAATGGCTCTTTGGGTCCTGAAGGTTGCTGACCCCTGACCTAATGGTATATTTTTTTTAGCTGGATCGTTCTATAAAAACATGAATCAAATCTGAGAAAAGTTTCCACCTGACCTGTTGAATGTTATTGAAGCCAGAAGTTTGCCTTCATACTGTGTTTCTTGCATGCCTTTTGTGGTGTACTAATTGATGTGAAATGAATGCAATGTGGTTGTGTTTGCAGAGGTCAGAGGTCACAGTCTCCAGTATCCAGCTGTGTGTCTGTGAGGAGTGATTGGTCCAGAGACAGACCTCCAGACTTCAGTCATGAACCTGCACCAACAATGTTCTTCAATCATGGAGCTCAGCTGACCATGTAAGAGAGCTGCTGACTCAGAGTTCAAAGGTTGTTTCTATAAATGTTCTACCAGTGACATCATAAATGATTCCTAATGGTGGGCCGGGTACGATAATGCTAGTATCAATCGTAGTAGTGATGCAATCCAAGGTAATGATTTCTTCTCTGTTGCTGTGAACGTCTCTGCAGCCGTCTGTACTCTAATCTGAGACAACTATTACTGACAGAAACCATCACATCATCCAGTTTGTGTGTTTGCAGCTGCTTAAAAGATTTTAAACAGAGATTAATCAGTAATTCATGTGATGTGTTTGTGTTTGCAGAGGTCAGAGGTCACAGTCTCCAGCATCCAGCTGTGTGTCTGTGAGGAGTGACTGGTCCAAAAACAAACCTCCAGAGTTCAGTCATGAACCTGCAGCAACAATGTTCTTCAATCATGGAGCTCAGCTGACCATGTAAGAGAGCTGCTGACTCATTTACGGGTGTTTGAAATTCTGTGACCACTTTGTAATTTTAGTTTATATTTTTAAAGTGTTTTTATTTGTAGTTGCCTGTATTTTTATTACACTGTGTGTAACGTGGTGGTTTGTGCTGTTTGGGATTGTTTTGGTGTATTTGTGTCAGAACATCAGATAAATGATTTCATCACATTTTAAAAGAAAGTATCAGGATAATAATCTGAACTGAGTCATCAGAAATAGAAAGATGGTCTCAACAGGCCACTGAGCTGATCTCCAAAGAAATGCAGAAGATTGAAGAGTCCGAGGCTGTTTATTTGTCACAGGCATCGTCATACACGTACAACACAGTGAAATGTGCTGAGCTGCTCCTGTGACTGGACAAAACATTAGAAACAATCATTAAATGAAATAATGAAACATTGTGCAGATGTAATGTTAAAGTGCTTTGTGCCACATTAGCACAGCATGTACTGACAGAGCAGTGCAAGCAGAACAAAGCAAATGAGCAAAGTGATGTAAAGAGAGTAACTGAACAGAGTGAGCAGAGTAATATCAGCAGTAATGAAGCAGCAGGATCAGTGTAGCAGCGTGTGACGTCATAATGAATCAGGTATGATCTGAAATATGACAGTGAGACAAGAACATGATGTAAGGTCCTGTTTAAACCCTGATGGTGATGCTATGAGGGGAGCATGTTCTGATTTAGGACTTGGATGGTCTGAGGATAGAAGCTCCTCTCTGTTTGTGTCCTGATGGTGCAGAAGCTTCTGCCTGATTGTAGAAGGAGCTGAAGCCAGCATCATCCCAGAGGTGAAGCTCCTCTGTGTGCAGACCTGAGGTCAGATTCCTCCAGGCTGATGTTCAGGATCTACAGAAACGTGTGGTTGTAGTTATTGCTGCACTGTGTGCTGACAGCAGATACTCAGAACAAAGCGCTGCACACGTGTTCTTTACAAACATCTGTACATATCAAATATGGATCATGGCAGTGAATGAACACGTTTCTGTCATTTGTTTCATTGGCTTCTTTTTTCTGCCTGTGTTCATGTGATTAATGTCTAACACATAAACAGGTTTGTAATCAAACATCACATCATCAGGGAGGCATCATGAAACAAAGTTACTGCTGGAGGCTGAACTCAATTTGGTGGCAATGTTCAAAAATATCACTCAGATCATTTCAAAGCTTTTAGTTCTTCTTCTTCACTTCTGTAAAATAATAGAAAGGAAATCAGAACCCAGAAGTTCACTTCCTGATGACTGAACTCTTTCAAAATAAAGCTGAAAGCTCTGAATGTGACACCGCTGCTCCACCACAGTTTTTAGAGGAGGTCAAAGGTCAGTTCAGAGTGATGGATCCCAAACTTCCAGTACATCCAGTGAAGGACATAATCAGCTCTGTGATGAAGGCTTTTACTGTGGAGTTTGTAGGCTGATCACTCTGTGTTTAATAAGACAGGCAGGAACAGCAAAGGAAACTTGGATTCTGAACTCAAACACAAGTTTCTCCACTTTGACTTTTCTCTGTGACCATCAGAGCTTCTGCACAGTGTCATCAAATCTGGATGTTTGTCACTGACAGTCAATGATTTTAGTGATAAAGAAATGTGTTCACAGAGGGAGGAAGAGGAAGAGGAGTGGTGTCTGTGAGGAGGAGCAGCTGTCCTGCTGTGCTTTGTGTCAGGACGTCCTGAAGGATCCAGTCTCTACCAGCTGTGGACACTGGTTCTGCAGACAGTGCATCTCCTCATACTGGGACCAGTCTGCTTCATCAGGAGACTGGTCCTGTCCCCAGTGTGGAGAAAGATCCAGAACCAGAGCTGGACTGCAGACAGCCAGTCAGAGCAGCTGTGTACAAAGTAAGACTGAACATCTGTCTGCTGATGGACTCATTTCTGAAAACTGGACTTCTTGTTGTTGTTCAGACATTGAAGAGTTTTCTTTCTGTTTTTCTTTCTTTCAGCAGATGTTGGTCTGCAGGAGGTTTTAGATGAACATAAGATCAGTCTGAGGAGGAGATGTGAACGTGTGACTGAAGGAAGTGATGAAACAGGAAGTAGAACCCTCCTCAACAGGATCTACACTGAGCTCTACATCACAGAGGGACAGAGTGAAGAGGTTCATAGCCAACATGAGGTGAGGCAGCTGGAGACAGCTTCCAAGATGGACGCCCTCCATGACACTCCAATCAGGTGCCAGGACATCTTTAAAGCCTTACCTGACCAACAGAGACCCATCAGAGTGGTTCTGACCAACGGCGTGGCTGGTGTTGGAAAAACCTTCTCAGTGCAGAAGTTCACTCTGGACTGGGCAGAGGGCTTGGAGAACCAACATGTCAGTGTGGTGGTTCTGCTTTCATTCAGGGAGCTGAACCTGATCAGAGAGGAGCAGTACAGTCTTCTGGAGCTGCTCCATGTTTTCCATCCAACACTACAGAAGGTCACAGCAGAGAAGCTGGCTGTCTCTCAGCTTTTGTTCATCTTTGACGGCCTGGATGAAAGCAGACTTTCATTGGATTTCACCAACAGGAAGCTGCTGTCTGATGTCACACAGAAGTCATCAGTCAGCCAGCTGCTGACAAACCTCATCCAGGGGAATCTGCTTCCCTCGGCTCTCGTCTGGATAACTTCCCGACCTGCAGCAGCCAATCAGATCCCTCCTACATGTGTTGACAGGCTAACAGAAGTACGAGGCTTCACTGACGCCCAGAAGGAGGAGTACTTCAGGAGGAGATTCAGTGATGAAGAGCTGTCCAGCAGAATCATCTCCCACATGAAGACATCCAGGAGCCTCCACATCATGTGTAGAATCCCAGTCTTCTGCTGGATCACTGCTACAGTTCTGGAGCACATGTTGACTACAGAGCAGAGAGGAGAGCTGCCCAAGACCCTGACTGACATGTACTCACACTTCCTGCTGGTTCAGACAAAGAGGAAGAAGAACAAGTACCACGAGGGACATGAGACGAGTCCACAGGAGCTGACGGAGGTTGACAGGGAAGTTCTTCTGAAGCTGGGGAGGCTGGCGTTTGAACATCTGGAGAAAGGAAACATCATGTTCTACCAAGAAGACCTGGAGCAGTGTGGTCTGGATGTGACAGAGGCCTCGGTGTACTCAGGAGTTTGTACAGAGATCTTCAAAAGAGAGTGTGTGATCTTCCAGAAACCAGTCTACTGCTTTGTTCATCTGAGCATCCAGGAGTTTCTGGCTGCAGTCTACATGTTCCACTGTTTCACCAACAGGAAGTCAGAGGTGCTGAAGAACTTCTTGGGAAAAAAATACAAAGAGTCATCTCTGGATGATTTTTTGATGGAAACACTAACAAAATCCTTCAGGAGTAAAAATGGTCGTCTGGACCTGTTTGTTCGCTTCCTTCATGGCCTCTGTCTGGAGTCCAACCAGAGACTCTTAGGAGGTCTGCTGGGTCAGACAGAGAACAGTCCAGAAACCATCCAGAGAGTCATCAAGAATCTAAAAGGAAGGAAGACAAAATCCTCTCCTGACAGAAGCATTAACATCTTCCACTGTCTGATGGAGATGAACGACATCTTATTATCTCAGGAGATCCAAGAGTTCCTGAAGTCAGAGAACAAATCAAAGAAACTCTCTGAGATCCACTGCTCAGCTCTGGCCTTCATGCTGCAGATGTCAGAGGAGGTTCTGGATGAGTTTGACCTGCAGAAGTACAAAACATCAGCAGAGGGACAACGTCGACTGATTGCAGCTGTGAGGAACTTCAGAAAGGCTCGGTGAGTCCAGATGTGATCATTAATATTATCAATTAGTGATAGTTTAGTTACTCAGTCACACAGTAATAAATTCTGCTTTATTTTGTGTTCACAGTGAAGAGTTGTTTTCATGCTTTTAAAAATGTTTTGTTTTTTATCAGAACACTACATTTGTATTATTCTGGCAGAGACCTTGGTAGGAGAGTGCACCTTCACATGTATGTGGGTGTGTAACTGTGAGCTTTTCACCACGTCGTCGGTTTTTAGTCTTACGCTGAGTTTGCAGTCTGACATGTTTTATCTGTGTGCTGTTTCCGCTCGGTCGTGTTAACACGGTGCAGCAGACAGTAATGAGACTGTTGCTCATGTCTGTGCTGCTGTTGGTCTGTTAGCATTGCTCCTTAGGAGAGAAGACTGAAGTGAGACTTTACAAAGAACGTGTTTGTAGTAAAGTGAAACTGTGTGAAACAGTGAAGATGGTCCAACGCAGCCTCTGTTTGTGCTTCTGATCACTGCTCTTTCTGTCTGATGTTATTGTCTTTATCTGGGCTCTGATTGCACTTTCTTAATTTTTCCAACTAATTATTGAACGTGTGAACAATCACATTATCTGTGACATCATCACCATCAGCATATGTGCTTCAGTTCTTTAGTTTTTCTTTCCTCTGTACTAAAGAGCTGAGATGGACAGCAGTGTGCCAGCATACATCCAAAATTAGAGTCAAAGGTCACTGCAGGTCATTATTTTTATACTGTCACCACTCGTGACTCCGCCCCTTTACAACAAAAGTCCCACAAACAGCGTGTGAGGTCACGAACACACCACAGCATCACCAAGTCACAAGGACGAGGCTCTGACAGGGACGACTCACAGCAGGAAGAGGTCAGTCTGTGCCCGTTGGCAGAGTGTTGGGCGTGATCACGTCGTATCTGCATTATTTGGTACGATCATCATAGAAATGATCAGAAATCATCACCAGACGAGAAGCTGAGCTTTGATTACTTGATGCCAGCATCATCATCATCATCCCTGGTGGTTGGTGACGTGTAGCAGCAGTGAGTGGGCCAGAGTGATTTGTGTGTTTGTTTTTCTTAAAGTGGATTGTTGAGTCATTCTGGCTCGTTTTGGTTTCACAGCCATCCTCCTCACCTGGATGCTGACTTGCCACTTAGTGAGAGCTCTGTGGAGATCTTCAGGTTCGCCAGTATAGTCGAGAGTCACTTTTATTCTTTTGGGACCCGACGCTGGAGATGTGGAGCTCACAGGGGCCTTACTTGCCGAGTTCTTCAGCGTGATTTCTCCACGGTGAACAGGTTTACCGTGGAGCACAAGAAAGCTGACCTTATTGCTTCGATGGAAACGGAGTAAGGCCGAGTTTTAGGACCACGGTAAGAAAAATATTCCCGATCATTTTAAGATAAAGTCGAGGTTAAAGTCAAAATTGTATTTGGAGAAAAAAGTTGAAATGTGGAGATTTGATGTTTCAAGACAAACTGCCAGGTTTGCTGTCCCCTCTACAAAACGCTTTGTTTAGATGAGTTAGTGAAACAAAGTGATCCACCGTCTTATGATAATAACTTTATTTCTAAAGCGCTTTCAAACAAAGTGCTGAACCAATATTTCATCATCCAGTTTTGCAGCATCCATCCTCTTTATTGTATGAAGGTGGAACCATCGATAACCTCGCATCCGTCCATTACAAGACATTTGATTTTGTACAAATCTTCCAGATTTGTGTTTTTCAGCTTTCTGCACCATCCTTTCAGCATCTTTATACTTTTCACCACACTGTGTTTATATAACACATGGATGTGTAACAGGAATCATTTCCCTTCTTTAGCTAACACCACTGCTGAAGTTTCACTGACTCAGAGAGTACAGCAGCTGTGGCACTTTGTCCTGAAACAGCAAATCTCCACATTTCTTCTTTATTCTCAAAGTCATTTTCACCTTTAATGTTGAAATTAAGGACATTATTTTTTCCTTAATGTGGCATGGGCCTTCTGTATAACAGAGACCCAGCAGTAACTAGTGAAGCCCAGTGTGAGGGTCTCTGTCTTTAAAATAATGAGAGCTGGTGATAAAGTGGTGGTGAGGGAATCACGGCTGAGACTGAACTTCGATCCGCCTCCCTGCATCCTTTTTACTTACCAAGAGAGTTTCCACAGATCCTTGTTACTGATGTGTACGTTCAACTGAGGGCGAATGTGGAAGTCGCCACTCAGACCACAGTAACGTCACACCAGACGCTCCCAGTTTATTTTGTCATTTTAATCAATGTACAGTTGGGAGGTCGCTCGCTGACGTTTGTTATGGCTCCATCAAGGAACCTAATAAATCTTTCTGTAGAGCTCTCTGTGGCATGTTTGACTGAAATGTGTTTTATTTGGTTCCCATCATGAAATCTGTCTTAAAGAGAACTAAACCTCAGTGCTGGTTCTGGTGTGGTCAGCGAGTCCATCCAGACCCTTCAAGACTGTTTTTCTTGGACTGATTAGGACTTATTTCAAAATGCTTGTGTGACTTGGATAAATTTACAGACTGTGCACATGTGCACTGGCTCCAGACGTGGGGTTGTCCTGCATAGTCAGTGGTGTCAGTAAATCATTAAGTAAAATAATATGTAACTAGATTCCTTTGAAAGAGCAACCATGGACGACAAAGCTGGGCGGAGTCTGCTCTAAGACACCAAATGAGCAAATGTTTGCTGACCTGTATCAGTGATCACCTTTTTGTTGGCCTGGTCCCCCAGTCCTCCCACTCCCCCCGGTCCTCGGTGGATGCTGTCACTTCCTCTGACACTGGCTCACCATTTATGTTGTGTCAAAAATCAAACGTGAAGATCTAATTTACTCTAAACTCTCTGACTGTTACTAATATAGTCATAAAATATGCAACAACCACTGGAGATGGAGATGAAGCTTCAACTTGCATAAAATAGTTTATTAAAATCAGTTTGAATAAACCCAAGGCTCAGAGCAAAAGAGACAAAAGCGCCCCCAAGTGGTCAGACAATAGACGAACAGAATAAACCCTATCAAAGACAAACACGCTGGAAGCATCTTTTCTAACACTCCAGTATTTATTAGCATTTATTATAAATTTATTGTGACTTTGAAGACGTTCAGTGTTTCCTTTGGTATAACGGAGGTCTGACTACAGTCCAGTAAACACACTGATTAGGATTATAGATTAAACTGCAGTAATACTTTCACAGTGTGCAGTGATGCACAGGTCCGAGTGGTTTTACACTGAAATTCTCAACAACAGGAAACTATAAGAATTTGTTACTCTAATAATAAACATAGAAGAAGAAAAACATTTTTCATTTAGAGTTGATGAATATAAATGAATTTGAACTTTACAAACCAATCAAAGACAAACTGATCCATGTGAGTTTATAACAATATTCAAAGGCTGCTGCTGGACACAGACAGGTAACATCATTTTGACTTGCTGTCACCTGGATCTGGAGTCATAAACACTGAAGCGCTGAACATTAATACAAGTCTGTTTCTGCCAACTAGTGATAAACCTGCAGACTAATGGCTCAGAAAGCTAAAACGAGCCAATCATTTCTGTGTTTAGTTCCCCTGAAATCAGATGTGATATCAGCAGCTCTGAGTTCATTCATCATTATTGTCCAGTGATGAGATTTCTGCTCCGTTTGGTGACAGTCAGCAGATTTTTCCTGAGTGTGGACGTGAACAGTCGTACCTGACAGCAGCAGGTAGCAAACAGAGATCGTCTTTCCAGCTGGAACTCTTCACTGAGCTGAGCTCATTCAAAATGTTCTGGATTCAAGACAGGAAACAGTCCACATGTGTGTCTTCACTCTGACTCTGGATCAGATCTCAGTGACAGACTGTGGACATTATGGAAGCCTAAATGTGACACCATCTTCCTCCTTCACTGCAGATTAAATCCAAACAAAGATTCTCATTAAAAGTCTGCAGGTCTGAGAGAGACTGAATCATTGTGTCATGTCAAACACAGTAAGAGGAGCTGAAGCACAGATGTGAAGAGCAGATGTTCATCAGATTATGACCTCACTCTGTTTTGTCTTCATATACATTCAGTCTGTGTTTATAATGCAGATTTTCTGCTTTTATAATAACACATTTTATATTTTCTGTGATCACAGACTGACTCGGTGTGGACTCTCAGGGACTCATTGTGAAGTTGTGGCCTCGGCTCTGAAGTCCATCCCCTCCCATCTGACAGAGCTGGAGATGAGTGAGAACAAGCTGCTGGATTCAGCAGTGAAGCTTCTGTGTGCTGGACTGGAGAGTCCAAACTGTCGACTGGAGACTCTGAGGTGAGTTCACTGACTGCAGCTGTTGTTGTTTTTCTATATTTCAGATCTTTGATTGATGTTTGAAACGTTCTTTAGTTCCTAAATGTTCAGGATGTGTCTGAAGACAAATGTGAAGAAGTTTGAGTGCTTTCAGAAATGTTGTGTCTTTCCAAACGACTGAACAACAGTTTTTCCTCTTGGCTGCAAATAGAAGTGACAGACTTGAGCAGGGTTCATTTAAAGGCTGACAGAAGTGGAGTGGTGACGGGGAGATGTTTGACAGGACAGCTTTTCAGCCTCCACAGGTTCATGTTGTGCTCCATCAGTCAGTGAAGATGAAGTCAGTACTGATGAGGCTGTAGAGTGTGTGAGGGATGTGAATGAGGCTGTTGGAGATCTGATGATAGCAGATAAAAACAGGCTGCAGAGACTTTGAGCTTGTGTGGAAACAGACAGAGAAAAGAAAGACATGAATGTCAAAGCTAATAAAGGTGAAGTTAGGAGCTGTGATGATGTTCATGTATCAGAAGCTGATCGGGCTGCTACAGAGACGACCCACACAGCTGCTGTGGTGAGGTTTGTGTTAAAGCAGAGGAACACAGGCCCAAACATGACAGCAAAGCAGGTTTCAGGCTCTGTGAGAGGATTTCAAACAGAAGCTGGAGAAGAGAAAGGACTACAGAAAGAAGGCAGCTGAGACCAGTCCAAGTGTTTCCATGGAGCCCAGTCTAACATTCATTTATACACTAACGTACAGAAGTGAACGGGAAAATGAATCCATAGTTTCAAATGTAGAAATAGTTCTCAGTTCATTTACAGAGTTTAATACAGTTCATGAGGAAATGTTCAAAACAGCAGCTGAGAAGAAATCTGCTTCACAAAGTTGGATCCAATTCCAATAGTTTGTGATGCACTTGAACGCAGCGTGAGCAGTTCACTGCCTAACCCCACAGAGACTGTCAGTCTGGACTTTTCTTTATTTCTATTGGCTGTCAGTGAGATTTCAGAGCAATCAGAGACTGTGGGTCTGTGTATGAAGTATAATTCATGTGCAGTTGTTGAAGTTGTAGAATGAGAAATGGCAGTTTGGGGTATTTCCTGCTTTCATTGTCCTGCTTGTGCTGATGAAAATGTTTATTGACGTGTGAATTCATTCTTCAACGCTCGATTCTGCCTGAACAACGTGAAAACTTTGCTTTGTGTAACACAATTCAAAGCACTGAAGCATCGACTTATTTCATTATCCAACAATGAAAACAGGAAACACAGACAGCTGGCCTTCAAAGTAAAAGCTGCTCCTTTTGAAACATGTTGGTGGTAAAATGTTAGAAGAGCTGAAGCACATAAATGATCTACGTGCCAAAATATTAAACACAGTTGATATATTTGTGTGAGTGTTGTGATTCAGGTGTAGATGTAATAATGTACATATAGCAGAGTTTCCTCTTCTAGATCAGCTGATCAGAGTCGGGCCAATCAGCTCTGAGCATGCTCAGTCTGAGTTATGGAGCCACATACTATGATTCACCATGGCAACGGCATGAGCAGAGGCTCCGTGTGAATCCAGAGGAGCAGAAACATGAATGATGACAGTAGATGTTTGTGTGAAAGTGCTGGAAGCAAATGAGTGTGTGATGTTCTTTCAGTGTTGCACTTTGTAGACGCTCCCTGAGCACTGGTCTCACAGCCAGCTGCACATAGAGACCAGTGTTGTTAGTCCAGGTCAGAAGATGACTTGTTGGAATGAAAATGAGCTTGTAGTTTGTCTGCTTTAATAATGTGACTGGAAAAAGGTGTTGGACTTCAAATATGTCCATTTCTGTCACACTTCACCTTTAAAAGTGAAGCCATGTGGTTCCTGGAAGGAAAAACACGACTTTTTCAAGTCTTTGTCCTGTTTTTATGAGAAATGTACGACTTTAATGTGAAACATTCAGAGTTTTTTCTCTTGTTGTGTTTGTTTGAAGCTGCTTCCTGTTGGCTTCAGCTGTTTGGAGTTTCCATTTTCTAAACTTCTACATTCTGAACCTTCTTCAGCTCTGAACAGATGATGAAACACTGAATGATTTCAAGCACTTTGTCTAATAAACTTACATCTTTCATTCTTTATACAGATTGGAGAGCTGTGATTTGTCAGAGATCAGCTGTGATTATCTGGCAGCAGCACTGAAGTCCAACCCCTCCCATCTGAGAGAGCTGGAGCTGAGCTGGAACAACAACCTGCAGGATCCAGGAGTGAAGCATCTGTGTGGTTTCCTGGAGAGTCCAGGATGTAAACTTGAAACTCTGGGGTCAGTCAGCATGTTTTAGTTGTGCTGAGATGAATATGATGTGAAAGTTGTGCTGACACTAAACTGCAGACATCAGGCTGATATTATACTGATCCACACTGAGGATCTTCATGGTAAAGTCTGTTTTCTTCTTCTCTGGTTTAGTCCATTGACTGCAGCAGAACAATGTTCACATTTCAAACAGTGATACTCAACGTATGGCCCGCGGCCCACACGCAGCCTGCCCACCTTTCCTGATTCAGAGAGAGGGGACCCTGATTAACTGTGTAGCTTCTTCCTCACAGTTCTAAGTATCAGACACAACAATGAATAATCCACAGCTGACTGTCTTTAGCAGGTCAAAGGTCACGGCACACAGCAGACAGTCAGAAATATTCTAACTCTGATCATTTATCAGTTGTGACACTGTGAGACTTGATCAGAGGTGTGATCATCACAGCAGAGGCCTTTGTGTCAAAGTCACTGAGGATCAAACAGAAACACATGAAGCAGATTTTCCTCTTCTGGCTTTTTATAGCAGATAACCTTCAAAATATTCTGCAGTCGATCAAAAACTGAAGCAAACCATGAAGCAACATGTGAACATGAGCTGATGCTGCTGAAGTGAAGCAAAGTTACAGAGGTTTGATTACAGACACAGCTGAGAGTTTGTAATCTGTCATCATTTTAAAAAGTTTCCATGGAACAGCAGAAATGAGGCTTTACTGTCAGAGGCCGACAGCACTGAACACAACAGCAGACTGGTGGCTAATAAACAGTGAATGATGCAGAAACAGATGTTTGAAGCTGTTCTTGGAGTACACTGAGAGAGAGAGAGCTGTGCAGGCAGGAACAGCCAAAGTCAGAGAGAATTCATGAGCATATTGATCAAACGTGAAGCAGAGTTTGGATCTTCTTTTGCTGCTGCTTCACTCAGTTTTGGTTGGAGACAGATGAAACCTGCAGCTTCAGGATCTGTGAGCTGTCCACTTTCAGCCCCGACGGCGTGTCCGTGTACGTGCCGTCGAGTGAACGATCCACGCTCTGTGTTTCCATCTTTGTGTGTTTAGCTGCTCTCATTTACTGTTTTAGCTGTTTGCTGCTTGTTGAAATAGTTTGTGAGCTTTAACCTGAGATTCTGGCAAAATACATTTATATTAAACATCGATTCAGGATTGAATGAATCAACATCGTTTTATTCAAATTAAAACCATTTAAATGGGAACATGAATTTTTTACAGCCGCCTCTAATGCTGGGTAATGTCAGCTGGTCCATGTGCAGCTGGCTGTGAGGCTCAGGGAGCGTCTACAAAGTGCAACACTGAAAGAACATCATCCATAAATATTGAGTAAGAACTGGACTCTCATACAGCGAGACTCAAATGCCTTTAAACATCAGCTTATCCTGCTGATCCAAGTCCAACACTGAGTTTGTAAAAACATGTTTGTCAATCATTTTGTTTGGTTTCTGAGGAAAAAGATTCAATAACTTGCTGCTAATACACAACATTTCATCATATTTCCTCATAACCCTCTTTTGTCTGACCATTTGATCCCATTTGAATTTGCAATAAAGGATCCACAGAGTTTGGTGACAATAATGACAGTAGATGTTTGTGTGAAAGTGCTGGAAGCAAATGAGTGTGTGATGTTCTTTCAGTGTTGCACTTTGTAGACGCTCCCTGAGCACTGGTCTCACAGCCAGCTGCACATAGAGACCAGTGTTGTTAGTCCAGGTCAGAAGATGACTTGTTGGAATGAAAATGAGCTTGTAGTTTGTCTGCTTTAATAATGTGACTGGAAAAAGGTGTTGGACTTCAAATATGTCCATTTCTGTCACACTTCACCTTTAAAAGTGAAGCCATGTGGTTCCTGGAAGGAAAAACACGACTTTTTCAAGTCTTTGTCCTGTTTTTATGAGAAATGTACGACTTTAATGTGAAACATTCAGAGTTTTTTCTCTTGTTGTGTTTGTTTGAAGCTGCTTCCTGTTGGCTTCAGCTGTTTGGAGTTTCCATTTTCTAAACTTCTACATTCTGAACCTTCTTCAGCTCTGAACAGATGATGAAACACTGAATGATTTCAAGCACTTTGTCTAATAAACTTACATCTTTCATTCTTTATACAGATTGAAGAGCTGTGGTTTGGAAGGAAAAACACGACTTTTTCAAGTCTTTGTCCTGTTTTTATGAGACATGTACGACTTTAATGTTCTTTTTTTTTAACTCAATTTTTATTATAATTTACAACATTACAACTTGTACTTGTCAGTGTTCACAAGTAGGACAGTTACAGGAACTGCAATGCAGAAATGTAGATTAAAATAAGAACTGCAATTAGGAAGCACAAAACAAAACTGGGAAGCAAAACAAAACCCAAGCAAGCAAACAAACAAACAGACAACAACAAAAACAAAAAGAAAACAAAACAAAAACTTTATGTAATATTAAATAACTTGTGACAAACTTAGCCGTAAATGGACAAAACGAAACAGACCTATGCTAAATTATTGAAACAGTAAAGCATGTATGGGTCGCCAACGCTCAGTAAACAATTCTCTCTGAATCCGCAGAGCAGATGTTGTTTCCTCCATCTGGTAAATTTCTCTTGCTTTATCAATCCACATATTATATGAAGGTGGGTCAAGATTCAGCCATTTAATAGTGATACACTTTAGTGCTGCTGTAAGATTCTTAAGAGATACGTTTTATTGTTTCCCGCAAAACCCTTTGGTAAGACTCCTAAAATGACTAACTGTTGGTCTTTTGTTAATGGTTGTTGGAAAACTGTACTGAGAACTTTAAATATGTCATTCCAAAGTGAGCAGATTTTTGGGCATGACCAGAATATATGTGAGTGGGTTCCTAAAGAAGTACCACAATTTCGCCAGCAGGTGTCAGGATTTGTAGGCTTCATTTTGGCAATTATCTCTGGGGTTCTAAAATATCTCATGACCACCTTCCATTTAAATTCTCTCCACAGCCCAGAATTAGTCACCAGATGGGCTTCACCGAACACCTCTTCCCAGGTGTCCTCTGAGATTTGAGTGCCAGTCTCAGCTTCCCACCTTGCCTTAATATCCAAAGTTGCATTTGTATTGAAACTCATAAATGCGTTATAAAAATGACTGATTCATTTTGGGGAGGAATTACTTTGAAATGTTTTTAGAAATATTTCCTCAATGGGTGAGGGCTCCAAAACTTGCCTCCATTCTTTATGTTTTGTCAAAAAGCTTCTTAGCTGCAGAAATCTAAAAAAGTCAGAAGAAGGAAGCCGAAACTGACCTCAACTGTTCAAATGAGCTCAGGTGCCCATTCCTCACAACATGACAAAGTTGATGACCATGCTCTGAAGCCAGAGTCTTCCACAATAGGAGAAAAACCCTGCAGGGAGTAGAGACTTGATAGAATTGAAATTTCTTTTGGAAGACCAAATGATTGTTTGATTCTACGCCAAATCTTTAGTGTGACCCTCGTCCGTTCCCCCATATGCACATTTTTAATTGAAATGTTAGAACAAAGCAGGGATTCCAATGATCTTTCGCACATTGTCTTCTCAATGTTTAGCCACTGAGTTTCAGACAAATCTCGCACCCATACAGTCAGGGGTCTCATCTGAGCTGCCCAGAAATAATATTTCAGGTTTGGAACAGCCAATCCCCCCTGCAGCTTTGACAGTTTTAATGTTTGGAACTTGATCATCCCTCATGTGTATTTAGTCTCTGTGTCGCGTCATCTGTGTTCCCACCCTCCATATTTTCATGCGCAGTCTTTTGTATTCTTAGCCATAGCTTTCTGTGTCTTCATGATTTATTATAGTATTAGTTCCCCAGTTTAGCTCTCTTCACTGTGATTCTGCCTTGTTTGATGTCTTCAGCCGAAATAAAGGCTCGCTTTTCGTTCAAAACTCAGTTCCATGTCTGCGCCAGTGTCTGCGCCTGAGTCCTCCACACACTCTCCATACGGTCAGCCACTGTGACCGTGACACTAAACTACATGCTGTGTGCAGCCACTCTCCTGAGCCTGTATTATATACACAGCGGTTACAATGACAAACTGAATACAATCTCATATCTACAAAACAGGCTGAGTCAAAGTTGCAGCTACGCTTATGAACATGGAGAAAAAACAGGCGAGTTATCAGCTCACCAGCTACGACTAAGAACAGCTAACCAACTATCCTTGAGATCTACAATGATTTCAATAAGGTGTTTGATATTCCCTCCTTGGGAGAAGATGCGATCGCTAGTCTGGAGGAACCTGTCTCTAATGTTGAAATTGAAACGGTCGTACGGAGCATGCAGTCTGGAAAATCTGCTGCCCCGACGGGTATCCATCTGATTTTTTCATAAAGTTTTCTGACCGACTGAATTCACTGTTAAAATCAACTTTTGAAGAATCCTTCCTCTCACAGTCGTTGCCTCCAACAATGCATCAAGCAGTGATGTGTTTAATTGTAAAACAGGAAAAAGACCATTTAGATTGTCGTTCATGTCGTTTAATATCTTTGTTCAACACAGACACCAAGATCCTGGCTCAAGTGTTGGCCCGTCGCTTACACAAGTATTTGTCCTCCATTATTTCACCAGACGGGCTTTATTAGGCACTCTTTTTTGAACATTAGAGCTCTATTAAATATCATTTATACCCATGTTAAAGGTGATACATTGGAAACTGTCATTTGGCTTGACGCAGAAAAGGCGTTGGATCAAGTGAGATGGGATTTTTTTTTTTATACGCTTAAAAAATGTGTCTTTAATTTTGTATCTTGGATAAAAGTATTGTATTGCTCCCCTCTAACAGCCGTCCAGACTAACAATAATCTGCCCCCCAGGACAGGGATGCCCTCTGTCTCCTTTTTGCCATTGAACCGCTAGCTGTTGCTCTGAGACAATGTGTTGGTGTTGAGGGAAAACATCGAGGGGGTATCGAACATGAAGTCTCTCTTTATGCCGACGACATGATTTTATTTATTTCCAACACATCGAACAGCCTCCGCAAACTTTTGGATAGACTTACAATAATAATAATAATAATACGTTTTATTTATATGCGCCTTTAAGAGCCTCAAGGTCACCTTAATGCATACTTAAGGAATTTGGGACAATTTCTGGATATAAAGTGAATTTTGGGAAGAGCGAGGCAAAGTCTATCTGTACGACAACTGGGGAGTTTTGTGTATTCTAGCCCCTTTTAAACCCAGCTATAACAAGTTTAAGTACTCGGGCATCTGGGTGACAAGAAAACCACAAAGACTTGTATAAAACTATCTTCCTTTATTGTCGAAGCTTAAAGAGGATTTTGGAAAATGTGAGTTTTGCCTCTTTATATTTATGGTGGGGATGCAGAACAAGGAGCAAAGATGAATGTGATGCTGAATCAGCAGAAGACTTGGACTCATTTGATTCCAGCTTTGATATCATTGATTTCAATATGTCCATTTCTGTCACACTTCACCTTTAAAAGTGAAGCCATGTGGTTCCTGGAAGGAAAAACACGACTTTTTCAAGTCTTCGTCCTGTTTTTATGATAAATGTACGACTTTAATGTGAAACATTCAGAGTTTTTTCTCTTGTTGTGTTTGTTTGAAGCTGCTTCCTGTTGGCTTCAGCTGTTTGGAGTTTCCATTTTCTAAACTTCTACATTCTGAACCTTCTTCAGCTCTGAACAGATGATGAAACACTGAATGATTTCAAGCACTTTGTCTAATAAACTTACATCTTTCATTCTTTATACAGATTGAAGAGCTGTGATTTGTCAGAGATCAGCTGTGATTATCTGGCCGCAGCACTGAAGTCCAACCCCTCCCATCTGAGAGAGCTGGACCTGAGTAATGACTCCTTGTTGTTGACCAACAACAACCTGCAGGATCCAGGAGTGAAGCATCTGTGTGGTTTCCTGGAGAGTCCAGGATGTAAACTTGAAACTCTGGGGTCAGTCAGCATGTTTTAGTTGTGCTGAGATGAATATGATGTGAAAGTTGTGCTGACACTAAACTGCAGACATCAGGCTGATATTATACTGATCCACACTGAGGATCTTCATGGTAAAGTCTGTTTTCTTCTTCTCTGGTTTAGTCCATTGACTGCAGCAGAACAATGTTCACATTTCAAACAGTGATACTCAACGTATGGCCCGCGGCCCACACGCGGCCTGCCCACCTTTCCTGATTCAGAGAGAGGGGACCCTGATTAACTGTGTAGCTTCTTCCTCACAGTTCTAAGTATCAGACACAACAATGAATAATCCACAGCTGACTGTCTTTAGCAGGTCAAAGGTCACGGCACACAGCAGACAGTCAGAAATATTCTAACTCTGATCATTTATCAGTTGTGACACTGTGAGACTTGATCAGAGGTGTGATCATCACAGCAGAGGCCTTTGTGTCAAAGTCACTGAGGATCAAACAGAAACACATGAAGCAGATTTTCCTCTTCTGGCTTTTTATAGCAGATAACCTTCAAAATATTCTGCAGTCGATCAAAAACTGAAGCAAACCATGAAGCAACATGTGAACATGAGCTGATGCTGCTGAAGTGAAGCAAAGTTACAGAGGTTTGATTACAGACACAGCTGAGAGTTTGTAATCTGTCATCATTTTAAAAAGTTTCCATGGAACAGCAGAAATGAGGCTTTACTGTCAGAGGCCGACAGCACTGAACACAACAGCAGACTGGTGGCTAATAAACAGTGAATGATGCAGAAACAGATGTTTGAAGCTGTTCTTGGAGTACACTGAGAGAGAGAGAGCTGTGCAGGCAGGAACAGCCAAAGTCAGAGAGAATTCATGAGCATATTGATCAAACGTGAAGCAGAGTTTGGATCTTCTTTTGCTGCTGCTTCACTCAGTTTTGGTTGGAGACAGATGAAACCTGCAGCTTCAGGATCTGTGAGCTGTCCACTTTCAGCCCCGACGGCGTGTCCGTGTACGTGCCGTCGAGTGAACGATCCACGCTCTGTGTTTCCATCTTTGTGTGTTTAGCTGCTCTCATTTACTGTTTTAGCTGTTTGCTGCTTGTTGAAATAGTTTGTGAGCTTTAACCTGAGATTCTGGCAAAATACATTTATATTAAACATCGATTCAGGATTGAATGAATCAACATCGTTTTATTCAAATTAAAACCATTTAAATGGGAACATGAATTTTTTACAGCCGCCTCTAATGCTGGGTAATGTCAGCTGGTCCATGTGCAGCTGGCTGTGAGGCTCAGGGAGCGTCTACAAAGTGCAACACTGAAAGAACATCATCCATAAATATTGAGTAAGAACTGGACTCTCATACAGCGAGACTCAAATGCCTTTAAACATCAGCTTATCCTGCTGATCCAAGTCCAACACTGAGTTTGTAAAAACATGTTTGTCAATCATTTTGTTTGGTTTCTGAGGAAAAAGATTCAATAACTTGCTGCTAATACACAACATTTCATCATATTTCCTCATAAGCCTCTTTTGTCTGACCATTTGATCCCATTTGAATTTGCAATAAAGGATCCACAGAGTTTGGTGACAATAATGACAGTAGATGTTTGTGTGAAAGTGCTGGAAGCAAATGAGTGTGTGATGTTCTTTCAGTGTTGCACTTTGTAGACGCTCCCTGAGCACTGGTCTCACAGCCAGCTGCACATAGAGACCAGTGTTGTTAGTCCAGGTCAGAAGATGACTTGTTGGAATGAAAATGAGCTTGTAGTTTGTCTGCTTTAATAATGTGACTGGAAAAAGGTGTTGGACTTCAAATATGTCCATTTCTGTCACACTTCACCTTTAAAAGTGAAGCCATGTGGTTCCTGGAAGGAAAAACACGACTTTTTCAAGTCTTTGTCCTGTTTTTATGAGAAATGTACGACTTTAATGTGAAACATTCAGAGTTTTTTCTCTTGTTGTGTTTGTTTGAAGCTGCTTCCTGTTGGCTTCAGCTGTTTGGAGTTTCCATTTTCTAAACTTCTACATTCTGAACCTTCTTCAGCTCTGAACAGATGATGAAACACTGAATGATTTCAAGCACTTTGTCTAATAAACTTACATCTTTCATTCTTTATACAGATTGAAGAGCTGTGGTTTGGAAGGAAAAACACGACTTTTTCAAGTCTTTGTCCTGTTTTTATGAGACATGTACGACTTTAATGTTCTTTTTTTTTAACTCAATTTTTATTATAATTTACAACATTACAACTTGTACTTGTCAGTGTTCACAAGTAGGACAGTTACAGGAACTGCAATGCAGAAATGTAGATTAAAATAAGAACTGCAATTAGGAAGCACAAAACAAAACTGGGAAGCAAAACAAAACCCAAGCAAGCAAACAAACAAACAGACAACAACAAAAACAAAAAGAAAACAAAACAAAAACTTTATGTAATATTAAATAACTTGTGACAAACTTAGCCGTAAATGGACAAAACGAAACAGACCTATGCTAAATTATTGAAACAGTAAAGCATGTATGGGTCGCCAACGCTCAGTAAACAATTCTCTCTGAATCCGCAGAGCAGATGTTGTTTCCTCCATCTGGTAAATTTCTCTTGCTTTATCAATCCACATATTATATGAAGGTGGGTCAAGATTCAGCCATTTAATAGTGATACACTTTAGTGCTGCTGTAAGATTCTTAAGAGATACGTTTTATTGTTTCCCGCAAAACCCTTTGGTAAGACTCCTAAAATGACTAACTGTTGGTCTTTTGTTAATGGTTGTTGGAAAACTGTACTGAGAACTTTAAATATGTCATTCCAAAGTGAGCAGATTTTTGGGCATGACCAGAATATATGTGAGTGGGTTCCTAAAGAAGTACCACAATTTCGCCAGCAGGTGTCAGGATTTGTAGGCTTCATTTTGGCAATTATCTCTGGGGTTCTAAAATATCTCATGACCACCTTCCATTTAAATTCTCTCCACAGCCCAGAATTAGTCACCAGATGGGCTTCACCGAACACCTCTTCCCAGGTGTCCTCTGAGATTTGAGTGCCAGTCTCAGCTTCCCACCTTGCCTTAATATCCAAAGTTGCATTTGTATTGAAACTCATAAATGCGTTATAAAAATGACTGATTCATTTTGGGGAGGAATTACTTTGAAATGTTTTTAGAAATATTTCCTCAATGGGTGAGGGCTCCAAAACTTGCCTCCATTCTTTATGTTTTGTCAAAAAGCTTCTTAGCTGCAGAAATCTAAAAAAGTCAGAAGAAGGAAGCCGAAACTGACCTCAACTGTTCAAATGAGCTCAGGTGCCCATTCCTCACAACATGACAAAGTTGATGACCATGCTCTGAAGCCAGAGTCTTCCACAATAGGAGAAAAACCCTGCAGGGAGTAGAGACTTGATAGAATTGAAATTTCTTTTGGAAGACCAAATGATTGTTTGATTCTACGCCAAATCTTTAGTGTGACCCTCGTCCGTTCCCCCATATGCACATTTTTAATTGAAATGTTAGAACAAAGCAGGGATTCCAATGATCTTTCGCACATTGTCTTCTCAATGTTTAGCCACTGAGTTTCAGACAAATCTCGCACCCATACAGTCAGGGGTCTCATCTGAGCTGCCCAGAAATAATATTTCAGGTTTGGAACAGCCAATCCCCCCTGCAGCTTTGACAGTTTTAATGTTTGGAACTTGATCATCCCTCATGTGTATTTAGTCTCTGTGTCGCGTCATCTGTGTTCCCACCCTCCATATTTTCATGCGCAGTCTTTTGTATTCTTAGCCATAGCTTTCTGTGTCTTCATGATTTATTATAGTATTAGTTCCCCAGTTTAGCTCTCTTCACTGTGATTCTGCCTTGTTTGATGTCTTCAGCCGAAATAAAGGCTCGCTTTTCGTTCAAAACTCAGTTCCATGTCTGCGCCAGTGTCTGCGCCTGAGTCCTCCACACACTCTCCATACGGTCAGCCACTGTGACCGTGACACTAAACTACATGCTGTGTGCAGCCACTCTCCTGAGCCTGTATTATATACACAGCGGTTACAATGACAAACTGAATACAATCTCATATCTACAAAACAGGCTGAGTCAAAGTTGCAGCTACGCTTATGAACATGGAGAAAAAACAGGCGAGTTATCAGCTCACCAGCTACGACTAAGAACAGCTAACCAACTATCCTTGAGATCTACAATGATTTCAATAAGGTGTTTGATATTCCCTCCTTGGGAGAAGATGCGATCGCTAGTCTGGAGGAACCTGTCTCTAATGTTGAAATTGAAACGGTCGTACGGAGCATGCAGTCTGGAAAATCTGCTGCCCCGACGGGTATCCATCTGATTTTTTCATAAAGTTTTCTGACCGACTGAATTCACTGTTAAAATCAACTTTTGAAGAATCCTTCCTCTCACAGTCGTTGCCTCCAACAATGCATCAAGCAGTGATGTGTTTAATTGTAAAACAGGAAAAAGACCATTTAGATTGTCGTTCATGTCGTTTAATATCTTTGTTCAACACAGACACCAAGATCCTGGCTCAAGTGTTGGCCCGTCGCTTACACAAGTATTTGTCCTCCATTATTTCACCAGACGGGCTTTATTAGGCACTCTTTTTTGAACATTAGAGCTCTATTAAATATCATTTATACCCATGTTAAAGGTGATACATTGGAAACTGTCATTTGGCTTGACGCAGAAAAGGCGTTGGATCAAGTGAGATGGGATTTTTTTTTTTATACGCTTAAAAAATGTGTCTTTAATTTTGTATCTTGGATAAAAGTATTGTATTGCTCCCCTCTAACAGCCGTCCAGACTAACAATAATCTGCCCCCCAGGACAGGGATGCCCTCTGTCTCCTTTTTGCCATTGAACCGCTAGCTGTTGCTCTGAGACAATGTGTTGGTGTTGAGGGAAAACATCGAGGGGGTATCGAACATGAAGTCTCTCTTTATGCCGACGACATGATTTTATTTATTTCCAACACATCGAACAGCCTCCGCAAACTTTTGGATAGACTTACAATAATAATAATAATAATACGTTTTATTTATATGCGCCTTTAAGAGCCTCAAGGTCACCTTAATGCATACTTAAGGAATTTGGGACAATTTCTGGATATAAAGTGAATTTTGGGAAGAGCGAGGCAAAGTCTATCTGTACGACAACTGGGGAGTTTTGTGTATTCTAGCCCCTTTTAAACCCAGCTATAACAAGTTTAAGTACTCGGGCATCTGGGTGACAAGAAAACCACAAAGACTTGTATAAAACTATCTTCCTTTATTGTCGAAGCTTAAAGAGGATTTTGGAAAATGTGAGTTTTGCCTCTTTATATTTATGGTGGGGATGCAGAACAAGGAGCAAAGATGAATGTGATGCTGAATCAGCAGAAGACTTGGACTCATTTGATTCCAGCTTTGATATCATTGATTTCAATATGTCCATTTCTGTCACACTTCACCTTTAAAAGTGAAGCCATGTGGTTCCTGGAAGGAAAAACACGACTTTTTCAAGTCTTCGTCCTGTTTTTATGATAAATGTACGACTTTAATGTGAAACATTCAGAGTTTTTTCTCTTGTTGTGTTTGTTTGAAGCTGCTTCCTGTTGGCTTCAGCTGTTTGGAGTTTCCATTTTCTAAACTTCTACATTCTGAACCTTCTTCAGCTCTGAACAGATGATGAAACACTGAATGATTTCAAGCACTTTGTCTAATAAACTTACATCTTTCATTCTTTATACAGATTGAAGAGCTGTGATTTGTCAGAGATCAGCTGTGATTATCTGGCCGCAGCACTGAAGTCCAACCCCTCCCATCTGAGAGAGCTGGACCTGAGTAATGACTCCTTGTTGTTGACCAACAACAACCTGCAGGATCCAGGAGTGAAGCATCTGTGTGGTTTCCTGGAGAGTCCAGGATGTAAACTTGAAACTCTGGGGTCAGTCAGCATGTTTTAGTTGTGCTGAGATGAATATGATGTGAAAGTTGTGCTGACACTAAACTGCAGACATCAGGCTGATATTATACTGATCCACACTGAGGATCTTCATGGTAAAGTCTGTTTTCTTCTTCTCTGGTTTAGTCCATTGACTGCAGCAGAACAATGTTCACATTTCAAACAGTGATACTCAACGTATGGCCCGCGGCCCACACGCGGCCTGCCCACCTTTCCTGATTCAGAGAGAGGGGACCCTGATTAACTGTGTAGCTTCTTCCTCACAGTTCTAAGTATCAGACACAACAATGAATAATCCACAGCTGACTGTCTTTAGCAGGTCAAAGGTCACGGCACACAGCAGACAGTCAGAAATATTCTAACTCTGATCATTTATCAGTTGTGACACTGTGAGACTTGATCAGAGGTGTGATCATCACAGCAGAGGCCTTTGTGTCAAAGTCACTGAGGATCAAACAGAAACACATGAAGCAGATTTTCCTCTTCTGGCTTTTTATAGCAGATAACCTTCAAAATATTCTGCAGTCGATCAAAAACTGAAGCAAACCATGAAGCAACATGTGAACATGAGCTGATGCTGCTGAAGTGAAGCAAAGTTACAGAGGTTTGATTACAGACACAGCTGAGAGTTTGTAATCTGTCATCATTTTAAAAAGTTTCCATGGAACAGCAGAAATGAGGCTTTACTGTCAGAGGCCGACAGCACTGAACACAACAGCAGACTGGTGGCTAATAAACAGTGAATGATGCAGAAACAGATGTTTGAAGCTGTTCTTGGAGTACACTGAGAGAGAGAGAGCTGTGCAGGCAGGAACAGCCAAAGTCAGAGAGAATTCATGAGCATATTGATCAAACGTGAAGCAGAGTTTGGATCTTCTTTTGCTGCTGCTTCACTCAGTTTTGGTTGGAGACAGATGAAACCTGCAGCTTCAGGATCTGTGAGCTGTCCACTTTCAGCCCCGACGGCGTGTCCGTGTACGTGCCGTCGAGTGAACGATCCACGCTCTGTGTTTCCATCTTTGTGTGTTTAGCTGCTCTCATTTACTGTTTTAGCTGTTTGCTGCTTGTTGAAATAGTTTGTGAGCTTTAACCTGAGATTCTGGCAAAATACATTTATATTAAACATCGATTCAGGATTGAATGAATCAACATCGTTTTATTCAAATTAAAACCATTTAAATGGGAACATGAATTTTTTACAGCCGCCTCTAATGCTGGGTAATGTCAGCTGGTCCATGTGCAGCTGGCTGTGAGGCTCAGGGAGCGTCTACAAAGTGCAACACTGAAAGAACATCATCCATAAATATTGAGTAAGAACTGGACTCTCATACAGCGAGACTCAAATGCCTTTAAACATCAGCTTATCCTGCTGATCCAAGTCCAACACTGAGTTTGTAAAAACATGTTTGTCAATCATTTTGTTTGGTTTCTGAGGAAAAAGATTCAATAACTTGCTGCTAATACACAACATTTCATCATATTTCCTCATAACCCTCTTTTGTCTGACCATTTGATCCCATTTGAATTTGCAATAAAGGATCCACAGAGTTTGGTGACAATAATGACAGTAGATGTTTGTGTGAAAGTGCTGGAAGCAAATGAGTGTGTGATGTTCTTTCAGTGTTGCACTTTGTAGACGCTCCCTGAGCACTGGTCTCACAGCCAGCTGCACATAGAGACCAGTGTTGTTAGTCCAGGTCAGAAGATGACTTGTTGGAATGAAAATGAGCTTGTAGTTTGTCTGCTTTAATAATGTGACTGGAAAAAGGTGTTGGACTTCAAATATGTCCATTTCTGTCACACTTCACCTTTAAAAGTGAAGCCATGTGGTTCCTGGAAGGAAAAACACGACTTTTTCAAGTCTTTGTCCTGTTTTTATGAGAAATGTACGACTTTAATGTGAAACATTCAGAGTTTTTTCTCTTGTTGTGTTTGTTTGAAGCTGCTTCCTGTTGGCTTCAGCTGTTTGGAGTTTCCATTTTCTAAACTTCTACATTCTGAACCTTCTTCAGCTCTGAACAGATGATGAAACACTGAATGATTTCAAGCACTTTGTCTAATAAACTTACATCTTTCATTCTTTATACAGATTGAAGAGCTGTGGTTTGGAAGGAAAAACACGACTTTTTCAAGTCTTTGTCCTGTTTTTATGAGACATGTACGACTTTAATGTTCTTTTTTTTTAACTCAATTTTTATTATAATTTACAACATTACAACTTGTACTTGTCAGTGTTCACAAGTAGGACAGTTACAGGAACTGCAATGCAGAAATGTAGATTAAAATAAGAACTGCAATTAGGAAGCACAAAACAAAACTGGGAAGCAAAACAAAACCCAAGCAAGCAAACAAACAAACAGACAACAACAAAAACAAAAAGAAAACAAAACAAAAACTTTATGTAATATTAAATAACTTGTGACAAACTTAGCCGTAAATGGACAAAACGAAACAGACCTATGCTAAATTATTGAAACAGTAAAGCATGTATGGGTCGCCAACGCTCAGTAAACAATTCTCTCTGAATCCGCAGAGCAGATGTTGTTTCCTCCATCTGGTAAATTTCTCTTGCTTTATCAATCCACATATTATATGAAGGTGGGTCAAGATTCAGCCATTTAATAGTGATACACTTTAGTGCTGCTGTAAGATTCTTAAGAGATACGTTTTATTGTTTCCCGCAAAACCCTTTGGTAAGACTCCTAAAATGACTAACTGTTGGTCTTTTGTTAATGGTTGTTGGAAAACTGTACTGAGAACTTTAAATATGTCATTCCAAAGTGAGCAGATTTTTGGGCATGACCAGAATATATGTGAGTGGGTTCCTAAAGAAGTACCACAATTTCGCCAGCAGGTGTCAGGATTTGTAGGCTTCATTTTGGCAATTATCTCTGGGGTTCTAAAATATCTCATGACCACCTTCCATTTAAATTCTCTCCACAGCCCAGAATTAGTCACCAGATGGGCTTCACCGAACACCTCTTCCCAGGTGTCCTCTGAGATTTGAGTGCCAGTCTCAGCTTCCCACCTTGCCTTAATATCCAAAGTTGCATTTGTATTGAAACTCATAAATGCGTTATAAAAATGACTGATTCATTTTGGGGAGGAATTACTTTGAAATGTTTTTAGAAATATTTCCTCAATGGGTGAGGGCTCCAAAACTTGCCTCCATTCTTTATGTTTTGTCAAAAAGCTTCTTAGCTGCAGAAATCTAAAAAAGTCAGAAGAAGGAAGCCGAAACTGACCTCAACTGTTCAAATGAGCTCAGGTGCCCATTCCTCACAACATGACAAAGTTGATGACCATGCTCTGAAGCCAGAGTCTTCCACAATAGGAGAAAAACCCTGCAGGGAGTAGAGACTTGATAGAATTGAAATTTCTTTTGGAAGACCAAATGATTGTTTGATTCTACGCCAAATCTTTAGTGTGACCCTCGTCCGTTCCCCCATATGCACATTTTTAATTGAAATGTTAGAACAAAGCAGGGATTCCAATGATCTTTCGCACATTGTCTTCTCAATGTTTAGCCACTGAGTTTCAGACAAATCTCGCACCCATACAGTCAGGGGTCTCATCTGAGCTGCCCAGAAATAATATTTCAGGTTTGGAACAGCCAATCCCCCCTGCAGCTTTGACAGTTTTAATGTTTGGAACTTGATCATCCCTCATGTGTATTTAGTCTCTGTGTCGCGTCATCTGTGTTCCCACCCTCCATATTTTCATGCGCAGTCTTTTGTATTCTTAGCCATAGCTTTCTGTGTCTTCATGATTTATTATAGTATTAGTTCCCCAGTTTAGCTCTCTTCACTGTGATTCTGCCTTGTTTGATGTCTTCAGCCGAAATAAAGGCTCGCTTTTCGTTCAAAACTCAGTTCCATGTCTGCGCCAGTGTCTGCGCCTGAGTCCTCCACACACTCTCCATACGGTCAGCCACTGTGACCGTGACACTAAACTACATGCTGTGTGCAGCCACTCTCCTGAGCCTGTATTATATACACAGCGGTTACAATGACAAACTGAATACAATCTCATATCTACAAAACAGGCTGAGTCAAAGTTGCAGCTACGCTTATGAACATGGAGAAAAAACAGGCGAGTTATCAGCTCACCAGCTACGACTAAGAACAGCTAACCAACTATCCTTGAGATCTACAATGATTTCAATAAGGTGTTTGATATTCCCTCCTTGGGAGAAGATGCGATCGCTAGTCTGGAGGAACCTGTCTCTAATGTTGAAATTGAAACGGTCGTACGGAGCATGCAGTCTGGAAAATCTGCTGCCCCGACGGGTATCCATCTGATTTTTTCATAAAGTTTTCTGACCGACTGAATTCACTGTTAAAATCAACTTTTGAAGAATCCTTCCTCTCACAGTCGTTGCCTCCAACAATGCATCAAGCAGTGATGTGTTTAATTGTAAAACAGGAAAAAGACCATTTAGATTGTCGTTCATGTCGTTTAATATCTTTGTTCAACACAGACACCAAGATCCTGGCTCAAGTGTTGGCCCGTCGCTTACACAAGTATTTGTCCTCCATTATTTCACCAGACGGGCTTTATTAGGCACTCTTTTTTGAACATTAGAGCTCTATTAAATATCATTTATACCCATGTTAAAGGTGATACATTGGAAACTGTCATTTGGCTTGACGCAGAAAAGGCGTTGGATCAAGTGAGATGGGATTTTTTTTTTTATACGCTTAAAAAATGTGTCTTTAATTTTGTATCTTGGATAAAAGTATTGTATTGCTCCCCTCTAACAGCCGTCCAGACTAACAATAATCTGCCCCCCAGGACAGGGATGCCCTCTGTCTCCTTTTTGCCATTGAACCGCTAGCTGTTGCTCTGAGACAATGTGTTGGTGTTGAGGGAAAACATCGAGGGGGTATCGAACATGAAGTCTCTCTTTATGCCGACGACATGATTTTATTTATTTCCAACACATCGAACAGCCTCCGCAAACTTTTGGATAGACTTACAATAATAATAATAATAATACGTTTTATTTATATGCGCCTTTAAGAGCCTCAAGGTCACCTTAATGCATACTTAAGGAATTTGGGACAATTTCTGGATATAAAGTGAATTTTGGGAAGAGCGAGGCAAAGTCTATCTGTACGACAACTGGGGAGTTTTGTGTATTCTAGCCCCTTTTAAACCCAGCTATAACAAGTTTAAGTACTCGGGCATCTGGGTGACAAGAAAACCACAAAGACTTGTATAAAACTATCTTCCTTTATTGTCGAAGCTTAAAGAGGATTTTGGAAAATGTGAGTTTTGCCTCTTTATATTTATGGTGGGGATGCAGAACAAGGAGCAAAGATGAATGTGATGCTGAATCAGCAGAAGACTTGGACTCATTTGATTCCAGCTTTGATATCATTGATTTCAATATGTCCATTTCTGTCACACTTCACCTTTAAAAGTGAAGCCATGTGGTTCCTGGAAGGAAAAACACGACTTTTTCAAGTCTTCGTCCTGTTTTTATGATAAATGTACGACTTTAATGTGAAACATTCAGAGTTTTTTCTCTTGTTGTGTTTGTTTGAAGCTGCTTCCTGTTGGCTTCAGCTGTTTGGAGTTTCCATTTTCTAAACTTCTACATTCTGAACCTTCTTCAGCTCTGAACAGATGATGAAACACTGAATGATTTCAAGCACTTTGTCTAATAAACTTACATCTTTCATTCTTTATACAGATTGAAGAGCTGTGATTTGTCAGAGATCAGCTGTGATTATCTGGCCGCAGCACTGAAGTCCAACCCCTCCCATCTGAGAGAGCTGGACCTGAGTAATGACTCCTTGTTGTTGACCAACAACAACCTGCAGGATCCAGGAGTGAAGCATCTGTGTGGTTTCCTGGAGAGTCCAGGATGTAAACTTGAAACTCTGGGGTCAGTCAGCATGTTTTAGTTGTGCTGAGATGAATATGATGTGAAAGTTGTGCTGACACTAAACTGCAGACATCAGGCTGATATTATACTGATCCACACTGAGGATCTTCATGGTAAAGTCTGTTTTCTTCTTCTCTGGTTTAGTCCATTGACTGCAGCAGAACAATGTTCACATTTCAAACAGTGATACTCAACGTATGGCCCGCGGCCCACACGCGGCCTGCCCACCTTTCCTGATTCAGAGAGAGGGGACCCTGATTAACTGTGTAGCTTCTTCCTCACAGTTCTAAGTATCAGACACAACAATGAATAATCCACAGCTGACTGTCTTTAGCAGGTCAAAGGTCACGGCACACAGCAGACAGTCAGAAATATTCTAACTCTGATCATTTATCAGTTGTGACACTGTGAGACTTGATCAGAGGTGTGATCATCACAGCAGAGGCCTTTGTGTCAAAGTCACTGAGGATCAAACAGAAACACATGAAGCAGATTTTCCTCTTCTGGCTTTTTATAGCAGATAACCTTCAAAATATTCTGCAGTCGATCAAAAACTGAAGCAAACCATGAAGCAACATGTGAACATGAGCTGATGCTGCTGAAGTGAAGCAAAGTTACAGAGGTTTGATTACAGACACAGCTGAGAGTTTGTAATCTGTCATCATTTTAAAAAGTTTCCATGGAACAGCAGAAATGAGGCTTTACTGTCAGAGGCCGACAGCACTGAACACAACAGCAGACTGGTGGCTAATAAACAGTGAATGATGCAGAAACAGATGTTTGAAGCTGTTCTTGGAGTACACTGAGAGAGAGAGAGCTGTGCAGGCAGGAACAGCCAAAGTCAGAGAGAATTCATGAGCATATTGATCAAACGTGAAGCAGAGTTTGGATCTTCTTTTGCTGCTGCTTCACTCAGTTTTGGTTGGAGACAGATGAAACCTGCAGCTTCAGGATCTGTGAGCTGTCCACTTTCAGCCCCGACGGCGTGTCCGTGTACGTGCCGTCGAGTGAACGATCCACGCTCTGTGTTTCCATCTTTGTGTGTTTAGCTGCTCTCATTTACTGTTTTAGCTGTTTGCTGCTTGTTGAAATAGTTTGTGAGCTTTAACCTGAGATTCTGGCAAAATACATTTATATTAAACATCGATTCAGGATTGAATGAATCAACATCGTTTTATTCAAATTAAAACCATTTAAATGGGAACATGAATTTTTTACAGCCGCCTCTAATGCTGGGTAATGTCAGCTGGTCCATGTGCAGCTGGCTGTGAGGCTCAGGGAGCGTCTACAAAGTGCAACACTGAAAGAACATCATCCATAAATATTGAGTAAGAACTGGACTCTCATACAGCGAGACTCAAATGCCTTTAAACATCAGCTTATCCTGCTGATCCAAGTCCAACACTGAGTTTGTAAAAACATGTTTGTCAATCATTTTGTTTGGTTTCTGAGGAAAAAGATTCAATAACTTGCTGCTAATACACAACATTTCATCATATTTCCTCATAAGCCTCTTTTGTCTGACCATTTGATCCCATTTGAATTTGCAATAAAGGATCCACAGAGTTTGGTGACAATAATGACAGTAGATGTTTGTGTGAAAGTGCTGGAAGCAAATGAGTGTGTGATGTTCTTTCAGTGTTGCACTTTGTAGACGCTCCCTGAGCACTGGTCTCACAGCCAGCTGCACATAGAGACCAGTGTTGTTAGTCCAGGTCAGAAGATGACTTGTTGGAATGAAAATGAGCTTGTAGTTTGTCTGCTTTAATAATGTGACTGGAAAAAGGTGTTGGACTTCAAATATGTCCATTTCTGTCACACTTCACCTTTAAAAGTGAAGCCATGTGGTTCCTGGAAGGAAAAACACGACTTTTTCAAGTCTTTGTCCTGTTTTTATGAGAAATGTACGACTTTAATGTGAAACATTCAGAGTTTTTTCTCTTGTTGTGTTTGTTTGAAGCTGCTTCCTGTTGGCTTCAGCTGTTTGGAGTTTCCATTTTCTAAACTTCTACATTCTGAACCTTCTTCAGCTCTGAACAGATGATGAAACACTGAATGATTTCAAGCACTTTGTCTAATAAACTTACATCTTTCATTCTTTATACAGATTGTGGCGCTGTGGTTTGTCAGAGATCAGCTGTGATTATCTGGCAGCAGCACTGAAGTCCAACCCCTCCCATCTGAGAGAGCTGGAGCTGAGCTCCAACTACAAGCTGCAGGATCCAGGAGTGAAGCATCTGTGTGGTTTCCTGGAGAGTCCAGGATGTAAACTTGAAACTCTGAGGTCAGTCAGCATGTTTTAGTTGTGCTGAGATGAATATGATGTGAAAGTTGTGCTGACACTAAACTGCAGACATCAGGCTGTTATTATACTGATCCACACTGAGGATCTTCATGGTAAAGTCTGTTTTCTTCTTCTCTGGTTTAGTCCATTGACTGCAGCAGAACAATGTTCACATTTCAAACCTTCAAAGAAGAAGAAAAATCCTCCACTGGAAAATTCACTGTGAAACTCTCAAACTCTTCATTGCACCTTAAAGTCTGTCTGACACTGAAATCCAAAGCAAAATGTGCGTTTGCTTTACAGACAGCAGTCCAACACAAACATACACACATCATCCAAAACACAGTCCAACATCCAAATCTCCTCCACTGCCAGCATGAATGATGGGAAAGAGAAGGAGGAACACTCTGACATTCAGGGTTAGAATGAGTTTCATCAAGCAGACTGTGAAGATCAAAGCTGCATTAGAAAGCTTACATGAATGAATGAGTGGACAGAAGTGGACAGAGATCATCTGAAGCACTTCAAAGGCTTTAAATCAGCACATTTCTCTTTATTCTTTATCAACTCTGTTAGTTTCTCTCAGTTTTCTGTGGAATGAAGCTAACAGCAGGCTAATAAGATGCTGACCAATAGGTTTCTATTAAAGGTTGTAATTTGTATATGAAAAAGTGCTTTGGCTCAGCAGGGATCAGCTTACAGGTAGAATACAGCTGCTGGATGGGATTAGCATGTCATAGCTATCTACCAAACTGCTAACTGGGGGATTTCAGGCCATCTATGGATCATTTTTGCTAACTGTTTATTCAGCTTAGGCTCACAGGGCTGCAGCCTGTGCCCTAGCTGTCATAGGGCAAGAGGCGTGGTCCACCTGCACAGGTGAGCAGTCCATCACAGGGCCAACAGAGAGCGACAGAGAAGCACTCCCTCACATCCACACCTACAGCCAATGTAGAAGCACCAATGAACCTAAGCAGCATTTCATTGGACTGTGGGAGAACATCCAACCTCCACAGAAAGGCCCAGCTGACCAACAAGCTTCAACCTACAACCTTCTTGCTCTAAGGCACTAGTGCTAACCACTTTTGCCCATTTCAGCCCAAATCCTGCATCTTCCTGTTTCTGACTCCAGGCCAGCTCCACTAACACTTTCTCATCAGACACTGCCACCTAGTGGAGGAAGTCTTAGTTCCATTTGAAGCTTCAGATTACAGTTAGTTCCTTTACAAAGAGGTGGAGGTGGTGGGGCCACAGCACCATCATCACTGAGTGCCATAGGACACTTAACCTTTGTTTCCATATGCTGGGAACTTCCTGTTGTTCCAAGGAGGACTGGAAAATGTGTGAAAATCTCCCAGTCAGTTCCTCACAGCACACTTCAATCATTTCCCTCCCACAGCATCAGGACCAGGGCTTTTTCTCTCTTTGGTCCCACTAAGAGATTTCCACACAAACACCTCATCAGTGGGACTCTCAGAGCTACCAGCCCTTTGCTACAATCACAAAGCTCTTCATTGAAATCAATGATATCAAAGCTGGAATCAAATGAGTCCAAGTCTTCTGCTGATTCAGCATCACATTCATCTTTGCTCCTTGTTCTGCATCCCCACCATGGACTTCATTCCTTTCCAAGCCAGCCTTGAGTGTCCTTTATTCAGCTCATCCTCTGCTTTACTTTTACACCTGATTTTAGCTGCTTTATCTCTCTTTCAACAGGTTTCTGTGCCTCAATCTTTTTCTTCTCTCCCTCATAACAAGACAGCTTCTTCTGCCTGAGAACATGTTGGAGTGATTTACTAATCCAGGGCTGCTTATTGGGGAAAATACTTCCTGTTTCCAAAGTAATCCCCATTTTTCCCAGAAAGAAATGTCAGTAGAAATCGATGATCTAAGTGAGAACATGAGCCTTTAAAAAGTCCCAGTGGGTGCAGTCAAAGCAGTCCCTCAGTCCCAGTATAGAGTCTTTGGTCCAGACTGGAACAACTGTGTGCCCAGTTTGAGCTCTCTTCAGTGCTGTGACCTGACAGACCCAGAGGGGCCATCACATCACATTTAGAAGCTCCCCTGATGGAGCCACAACACATGTCCAATACTTAGTCTGTCTTGTTGGACCAACTGGAAGAAATGATTCAAGGACTTAGTCACAGAACAGAGATTCAAATCTCCAAAATCCAACTGGCTGCATCAGGACATATAGTCTGAAACTCTGCACAGTTTCCTGTTTGAAGCTGCTTCCTGTTGGCTTCAGCTGTTTGGAGTTTCCATTTTCTAAACTTCTACATTCTGAACCTTCTTCAGCTCTGAACAGATGATGAAACACTGAATGATTTCAAGCACTTTGTCTAATAAACTTACATCTTTCATTCTTTATACAGATTGATCGACTGTGGTTTGTCAAAGATCAGCTGTGATTATCTGGCAGCAGCACTGAAGTCCAACCCCTCCCATCTGAGAGAGCTGGAGCTGAGCTCCAACTACAACCTGAAGGATCCAGATGTGAAGCAGCTGTCTGATCTTCAGCAGAGTCCAGACTATAGACTGGAGACTCTGCTGTAAGTAGAGTGATGGAGTGAGTGGGTGGTGCTGTCAGCAGTGTTGTACTAAACACAGTCAGTATGAAACAAAGATCCAGTGTTTCCTGTAAAGCTGCAGCTTCTCAGTGAAGCTGTGAGAGGAGAACGGTGACAGGCTTCAGGATTGGACACAAACACTTCCTGTTTCTCACCTTTATGGTCACCATAGTAACGGCTGACACGCTCTGATCAAACACTGTCAACAGCCAATCAGCTCTCTGAACAAAGCAGCACGCAGACCAATGACTGCATTGATTTCCAAGTTTAAAGCAGTGAAGAACACAGTCTGTAGGTGAGGAAGAATTTAGTGAGAGCAGATGTTTGGATGGAATTCCTCCAGTTAACAGCTGGAACCGTCCATCTGGATTGTTGGGCTTGTTGTTGGGGTTCCTACAGAGCTCAGAGTGGACACACCAAGGTTCTTCTAATGAATGAAAGTCCAAACTCAAACTAGGAGGGAAAAACATTTTCAGCAACTTCAATAAAAATCCAAAGATTAGAAAAAGTGAAGCAACAATGAGTCCTAGTACAGTCCCAGCACTGACGTCCCTGCTGCTCTTTATACTGGATGTGCTGCATCACTGACTGACAGCTGATGAAGAGTCTCTGGAAACACTCGTTTATCTCCTCTGCTCTTCCTCCTTCTCTCTGCAGGTGGAGCTGGTGATGATGGTAAACAGGACGGTGTGTGTGCTGAGAGAGGAGCAGCTGTGTCCTGATGATCCAGAGAGGTTGAAGCAGCAGCAGCTTGTGTGTAGAGACGCTCTGACTGGGCCATGTTACTGGGAGGTGGAGAGGAGAGCTTCATCCAGCAGTGACTGACAGAGGAATGAAGTGCAGATGACTGTCAGTGCTGCAGAGTGAACTGCTCTGAGAACAGCTCCACTGTCAGACACAATGTAGAGTCCAGCATCAGCCCTGTGTGTCCCTCTGGATCTGACAGAGGATCATCAGTGTATCTGGACTGCTCTGCTGCTGCTCTGTCCTTCTACAGTCTCTGCACAGTCTCTGTCTCACTCTGGAAAGATTTTACAACTTGTTGTAATTACAGAACGTTAATATAATATTCAAACATGTGATCTTCTCTTTATTTCTGAATCTTTACCAAATAAAGAAAAACCAAACTAACAAACAGAAGCTGTCGTGTCCTTTTTCACCACATCTGTGAATCTTTTCTGTGTTTTTCCTCTTTTCCTCCTTCCTGCAGCTCCATCTTCATCATTCTGTGTCCAGTATATGTGAACACGTCCAAAGCATCTGAGCCTCATGTTACCCGTTTGTGTGAGTTACGCCTGTCGTTGTGTTGTGGTGTATAAATAAGGGGCAGGAGACAGCGCTGGATCTCTGAGTTCTTTACTCTCAATTTCTGCAACATCTGCAATATCTAGAAATGCAAACCTGTGAGCTGTGTGTGTTGTGCGTCTGCTCGGCCACCTCTCCTCCGGCCATGCTGGAAGCAGCTGTGCGTTTGACAGTTTTATCGACTCGACAATAATCGAACAAATTAAATGTTCAAAAATATCAACTTAAGCACTTCAAAGTCAACAAAAAGCTTAAAACAATGAAATAATATTTCACTGACAAAACAACAGCTCATAAGAACGATACACAAAATAATACAGAAACAAACAAATAAAAGTTATTAACCAGGATCCATGTTTTTGTCACAAACACTGAATCAGCTGATTCACTCTTTATGTTTCTGAGTTTGTTTTGTGATTATAGTTCTGGTTTCTGTTTCTGTGTCTTCACTGTGTCCCACGTCTCCTTACTTTGGACTCTGTGTTATATTTCCTGTTTTACTTTGACAGTCCTGTGTTACTGTTTCCTGTCTCGTGTGTGTAATTGGTCCCAGCTGTGTTTCCCTCCTGTCTCCCGTTCCCTGATTACTAAACTGCGTCCACGCCGCCGGCGCTTCTCTCCACAGCTGGATTCCAGGATTTCAGAGCATCCAGCTGTGGTGAGTGATGGAGACACTTTCTCTGCTCCCTCAGTAATCAGGACAGTTTATTGAACATCAGAGGACATAAAGGACTGTTTTTCACCTGCCCGTTCTGAACCTGGACATTAAAGACTGCTGGCTTCAAGGACATTAATCCCAGTGTCAGCCAGCCAATAACAGCCTGTGTTTTTCAGCTCTTTAGGAGTCAGAAATGAGAAAGACACAGACTGCTAACCTCTCCCTGCAGGAAATAAGCTCCGCCTCTTCCTGTCCTGTATATGAGGGATTCTGACATGAGACACAATGAGTTTCCTGTTTATTGTGACTTAAAGCGAGCAGCAAAGACACTAAACTGTGTGTTTCCAGCTGAAGCTGCTTTTTGTGTTGCTCCCACAATCCTGTCTAAAACAGTCAGTGAGGAAAACTCAGTTTATGCTTCCAAGCTCATTGTGAGAGGGCACATTGTGTTCCTGCAAGTGCTGATTTTGTCTGCATCCCTGAGTTTAGTGAGCTGCCTCCAAGGACTTGTGAAGCCCAGTGTGTTAAGGCTGCATCTCCCAGATGTTTCCACCTTTCCAGCACAGACGATAAATGTTCCCACAAAGGCTCAAAGACTGTTTGATTTTCTGAGTGTTGGCCTCAAGAGATTGCTCAGTGAGCACCTGAGTGTTTCTGGGACATCGGACACTAACTGGAACTTCAAGTCTGGTTCTGAAGCTGCACATGCAAAGACTGTTTCTGGTTGTAGAGACCTGGCTGTTCCAGGGATTGTAACCTCCCCAGAGGCTGAGCTGCTGACCTCAGCTGACTCTGGAGCCTTGAAGGTAACTAAGTTTGCACCGCTCGGGTGAGCCATCTCAGCTGCAACAGCCTCCACAGAGAGCTCACGCAAGCTTACCCAGCCTGCTGAGGATTTTATGCTGCTGCAGCCCAAAATGGGCTAAAATCGCCCCTGTTAACAAATAACAGCCCAACAGTAACTTTTATGCTTATTGTAGCTGTTAGCTAAAAACACTAATTTAGCTTAGTTTGCCCTGAATTCAGCTTTAACAGACATGATCGACTGTTTCCAGTTAGGGTTGCCAACCGTCCCTTAAAATACGGAATTGTCCCGTATTTAGAAACAAAAGTACACGTCCCGTATTGAGCTAATAAGGGACGCACTTTGTCCCGTAATACAGTGAGACTCAAAAGTAGTCTATAACTTTTAATGGAATTAACACTTTGTTTGAAAACATAATTCCCAGCCCCTCTCCTGCTTTGTGACCAATGAGCTGACAGCACACTTATCGCACACTGTTTGCCCAGCATAAAGCTGGGCAAACAGTGTGCGATTTTTTTTTTCAGTCACGTTATTCAGCTCCTGCTCAAACTGCACGATTGACTCGCAGGGGTTAGAAGTTGGTAGGTCACGATGCAGGTCTCACACTATACGGCCCGATGCTCTGATGCGACCTGAGTGCTCACACTGTGCCTCCATAAAATGAAGGTTATAGCAGAAAATCTGTCGCTCTCTGTCTTTCACTCACACAGACACACCACCACCATCAACTTTGCTAAATTGCTAATGAAAAACATTGATCAGGCAGCTCGGATGAGCTTTCCAAAGTTCTACAAGTTGTGCCTCCATCGCTTGTGTCCAGATCACACGCTGCACAGCCGTGCTGCTCCATCTTTTACACCGACGTTTACGTGTTTGCGCGTGAGCAGTGTGAGCGGCTCACGAGCGATTGATGATCGGGAGCTGCTCGAGGTGTTAATCGCTTCTCGTTACCCCACGTATACTACACGACGCACGACGAAGGCCAAAAAACGGTCCAATCACCAAAACGGTCGCACGACTCAAAAATCGGCTCAAAATGGGCCTAAAACCGCACAGTGTGAGCCCAGCATTAGAGCAGCAATGTTTGTTCCCCTCAGAGAAAGGGAAGAATGGGAAAAGGAAAACACCTGGCTGGAAAAAGTTAATATGGGCATGTGCAGTCAATATCAGCGCTATGTGGCCAGAAGTGTGATAATATAACTTATTTTGTGTAAGAAACAACTGCAAGGATAGATGATTACAACAAATAGATGACTAATACATAAAAGTAATACATAGATGAATAATGATGATGAGTTAAGATGCGTAATCATGGGAACAAGTGGGTTTACAAACAGGAGCAGCTGATTAGCATTAGAAAAGCTGAAATAATACCTCAGCTGAAGCCAATTGTACTAAATGCACTAAATGTGCACTGTTAGAAGAATATTTTTCTTTCTATTGTTTTCTATTATTTTAAGTTAAGCAGGACAGAGTTCTTTTAAAGAAAGATTTACTTATATTCTCAAAAGTTAAGCATGACAGGCTTCTGTTTAAGAAAGAGACCTGTTTTACTGTGTTAATGTTGTCATTTTGAGCTACAAAAAAATGGCTAAATGATCATTTGTTTCACATGTGTTCATATCACAAAGAATAGAATAGGATTTAAGTAGAACATATCTACTTAAATCAACTTCAAGTCAAATGGTTAAAAAAAAGAGCTAGAAAATTCACCACACTGGGAAGGGTGAAGACAACTGGGTCGCCTGGCCCTGGCCACGAGGTGTCCCTTATTTATTTTTCAGGAAGTTGGCAACCCTATTTCCAGTAGAATTCCTCGTTGTCATCTTGTTCCCTCTCAGAGCCCCGTATGCTTGCAGAGACCCCTACAGTAGGGAAATGTGCCAAAGAACGTCCAAAACATTGCATTTTAGGTTTATTTATGCCTTACACACAATCCCAACTCTTTAGCTAACTTAACAACTTTGGCTAAAGTCTATAGTTAGTCTTACTCGTTTGTACAACATTTCTGGATCGCCACTGTTTGAAATGATATGACATATGACTCTCACTGAAACAGCAAACTTTGTAGAAAACAACACTTCTGATTCTCTATCTAGCTGTTTGGTCACAGCTGTAGATTACATTATAAGTGGTTGTTCACTCTTGTCAATAATTACATTTCTAAATTCTATTTGTGCAGTTACATGTAAACAAAGTCCAATATTGTATCTAAATGATTGTGTTATGGTGGGACAGTTTCCAATTTTGTTGTATTATTGTACTAGGTATGACTGTGCAAGAGTTATCTTATCTTCCTTGCTTGCACCACACTCTTTGCAGAAATGGTGCACAGCAGCACTGCATCATGTTATTGTGTTGTATAATATACCAGAACTAATACAAAGCAATATCCATGTACACTATAGGTCCATGCCAATGTGCCCAAATGGGACCTCCATAAATGGTAAGGGGCGCAAAGGCACTTTAAGACCAGTGGGCACACCGTCGGTGCACATCCGCTCGGATGCTTTTTTCTATTCATTTATTTCCCTGTTTATTTATCGATGCACAAAAGCAATTATCTCAGAGACACCATCCTCTTAACAGAGACTCAAATCAGGAACCTGCAGATTATTAGTCAGCAGCTTTAACTTCCTGTCTTTGTCTCACTAAACCTTCCACGTGGAAACTTGAGCTGCCCACTCAAGCACAGTAGGCTTTAACTGGCTCTGCTCAAGTCACTTCAGTATCTGAGAAACTGTCTCGATGCATGCCAAAGAACACTTTGACAATACGCTTGTGTTGAGTCAAATCCACCACAAGCATATTCTATGGCAGTTTAATTCCACTCCACATAAAAATAGTCACGTATTATTTCCCCCCACCACACTTCCTGCCAGTAGCTGGTGCCCCCACCCACAGTGCATTAGTGGTTCTCTGTGTTTAGTGGCTCACTCTGGGCGGCTGCTCGGTGGGGCCCGGCCCCCTGGCTCTGTTGGGCCTGTGCTGCGGGTGGGGTGCCCTCAGGTCTCGGCCCTCTGGGCCCATTTACTGCTCAGTAACATTTAATATCTATTATTTACTACTACTTACTAGCCTACTTACTGCATATTATTGGTTGTTGCTGTGGGTTCCCCACTGTGTTGGTTTTTCCTTGTGTTTTTCAGCAGATGATGAAATAGATTTTCAGTATTTTTTCTCTCTTCCTCTCCATCTATTTCTCTTCTTCTCTATTTTTCCCTCTTCTTCTGTTAACTTTCTCCCCAGCTTATCTTTTTTCTTCTTTCCTGACCCCCGTTCTGATTCTAATGACTCAAAATAAAGTAAAATCATCATCAAATATGACTATCAAGTGGACCAGTATAGCAAAAACCATAATGGTGGCAGAGGCCACAGAGCCAAGTGGAGGATTTTCAACGTTCAAACCAGATAAAAAACAGAAATTAAATGGTGTTAAAAGCCATGAATTAAGGCAATTCATTCACAACATAATTACAAGTTTTACTGGACGTTAATATTTTTCTCTTTTTTCAGTGCAAAACAAACTAACAGTACACATGATGCTGGCAAGTTAAAATGTCAGTGTCTTTTATAGATAGCATGTCTAGCATCATAGTTTTATAGATCACGTAGTCAGGATAAAAACTACATCTCTGATTATTATTGTACATGACTGTGACATGCAGCGGCCTCAGCATCATGATGAAGGCGACCGGAGGAGATAGTTTGGTAGACATCGATGTTTTGCCGATGAAGGCTCATGTAGCGGTCCTCTTTGTCCTAAACAACAATTTACACTGTCATTTACATTTAATTAAAGGGCAGCTTAAAAACAGACATAATGCACTGCAGCCTCGGCACAATTAAATGTAAAACAGAACTATGGAAAACTCACAAACATCTGGCGAGTTTCAGATCCTGTTAAGTTAGTTAGACCTGATCTGTTTTCTCTGTTAGGATAAAAACATCAGAGGTCATGGGGTGAAAAATAGCTCAAAAACAAGACTAGCTATGTCTACAACTAATGTGTGGTGTTTTAAAAGAACCTATGAGATACTTTGAACACCACAGTGGCTGCTGTATGCAGTAATGTGCTCAAGTGATTTCAAAGGGTCATTTCATGAGTTTAAGTGCGTCAGTAAAAGTTTTCACCTGCGAGGATTTCTCCTCAGGCTGTAACCACAGGTTATCACAGCCACACTGATGAGTGAAGCAGCAGCAGAAATGATGGGAACTGTAGCCATGAACTTCATGCCAGAAGAATCTCCATCGTCTGTTGAATGTTGCCACACACACACAAAAAAACTTCATTTTGAAAACATGAAAAGTCACGAAATTTGCATTAACCTGTTATATTAAAGTGGAAAACATGTTTATCTTTTCATTACATTAGAGTTACAATTGCATCATTCAAACACTTCACTGATGAAATAACACCAAAATTGTGATTGGAGCAGTTTTATAATGAAATTTTAAACAAATTAGCCAGAAGAAGAGCTTAAAAACATTCCAGATGTTCATCTCCTGACTGAAACATTTCATTAATCCGCTGCAGGCGGGAATGACGACCTCAAACCATGTATGACAGAAAAGAAAGTGTTAACGCAGTTCCAAACATCCACCTTGAATCTGCGGTGTGGGTATAAATAGAAAATGTTTTTACCTCTCACAGTCACACTGAGATGGAGAACATACAATCCACCACGAAATCCACACTCACAGGTGTAGTTCCCACTGTCTTCAGATGTTAAGTTGAGCAGGTGGGGAAACACAGTCTCATTTTCTTTGATCAGTGTGAACCTGGAGTCACAGCCATGAATAAAGCCTCGGTCGTAACGATAGAGCAGACGACACTGTTCTCCTCGGCTCCTCTCTGTGCTGATCTCACACAGTATCATCACAGTAATATTCAGAGTTGTTTTGCTGCATATTTGAGTGGAATCGGGTTTCTTTCCAATTGTCTTCACAAGAGTCTCTATAAATTGTTCCAGTTAAAATGAAACAAAATCGGGATTATAGTTTCTATATATTTGTTGTTGTGGGAAAATCAATCACATATATTATTTCACTAACCTAACTAAAGCTTTCTTCTTAAACACCTGGCTTTACAGCTTTTCTTTTTTAATTATATATATTTACCTTCACTGCTAAAAACCACAAGCAGAAGCAGGAGAAAGCAGAGTTTCCGTGCAGTCATGCTGGTGAGGAAGTAACTGTGGCTGACAGTGTGAGGTAGACTATAGTGAAAGCAGGAAGACTTGCACCCTCCTTATTTCACCTCTTGTGTCTACACTGAAACTTTTACTATGTCTAAAATAGAAGTGCATAAAAGTGGAAGGACAGTAGAAGGTAAACCACCAACATTGTTTAAGCCAGACTGATCTCTCTGTTTATCTGGATGGACATTGTGTTCAAATTATGATGAGATGTTTGTTCAAAAACAAAACTAGTCTGATACAAAGAGTCATGTTTGCCACAGTTTATTGTGTTTGTATTGTATTAAATCTGAGAGCCTGAGTTGGAGTATTATGACTGAATGGTCTCCATTACTGGGAAACAACTATCCAGTGTGAAAAGATGGACGTTTATTATAATATATGAATATTATTATATTAGTATGTCACCTAAAGTTTTATATACTTTAAAATGTTTCATAGAGCTTTATTATCCACTCCCACAGTTCCTGCGCTTCTTGCTGAGCGTGTCTTGTTGTCGTGTTGATGGTTCACTGAGATGAGAGTCTGGTAGGAATCACTCGATGGCTGCTGAAGGTTTGTATAGGGCTGATCTGGCTCATCGTCATCCTTTAGAAAAGTGAAATATTTTAGGTATTAATCAAGTTCAACCCGGTCTACCCACACACTCTATTGATCTTTAAATCTCTCCATCTGTTGCCTGGATTATTTAATGTTTCTGCTCATTTCTGTAAGAGCTTCTTCACAAAATAAAGGACACTGAAGTTGGCACTAATAGTATTATAACACTAATCTGTAATTATCTATATAAGTAGTTAACATCCTAAAAAATAAATGTACATGTTTTATGTTTACTGGCAAACTTTTAACTAGCTGCTGTAGATCGTAGCAATAAATTGCTCACCAAACCGTTGGGATTTTCAGGTACAGACACTCCAGATGTTCCTGACCTTAAGCAGCCACGTTGATAAGAAAGGATGTCAGCATTAGTGTAACACTATTCACATTCAAACAGAGAAAAATCAAGTAAGAACATCTACATTTATATTATCTTCTCTCTTAATAATGATAATTATTTTTGGAAGGATAAAAAGTGTTCATTCTAGACATGATGTTTAACATACACCGAATTCTCATTTATTGAAATGTGATGTTTCCTTTTACTTTCTCTACATCTATATCATCTTTGAATTACTGCAGCAAAAATAGTCTCACCCATTACTTTTCCTCCAGTAGATAAATCCCACGATAACTCCAGTTATAAAGATGATCACAACACCGGGCAGATAAACGGAAAAAGATTTGTCTGCTGAAGTGTGGGCCTCGTTTGTGTCTAAATCATTGAAAAGATGCATTTGTCAGTAAAATCATTTACTTTCATTTCCTGGAAATCAAAACACAAATCAAACACAGTTTACGTCTACTGAAACTCTGAGTGAAGTAATGAAACCCCAGTTTTATAACCACAGAGCTTTAAATATTGTCACTGTGCTCTTTTCTTTTGTCTTCTTCTTCTTCTTTTGCATCTTTTCTGAATATTACTATGAACTGAAATTGGTCCAACTGCTTATATACATTCACTGGCCACTTTATGAGGTATACTTGTTCAGGGTGTAACACAAATATTTCAGTGTTCATTTCATTTGTCAATCACATGTCAGCTTCATCTTCCTGGTTAAATAAAGGTTAATAAAATAATAAAATGTCAGCAAATCAATGCTCAAACAGAGCAACATGGCACATGTTACTGGTCCCAGTGCTTCACAAACTGCTGATCTGCTGGGATTTTCCCACACAATCATCTCTGTTCACAGACAATGGTCTGAAAAATAGAAAATATCCAGTGAGCTGTGATTCTCTGGGTAAAAATGCTGTTTACACATCAAACCTTGAGGCAGAGCGGACCACACTGGATATCACTGCTGTCCTCTAACAACAGCAAGCTGAGGCTACAGTTTGCAAGTCTGGACAACAGAAGACTAAAAAAACGATGCCTTGCCCGATGAGTTGATTTCTAACAGTTCAGACTGCTGGTGGTGTAATGCTCTGTGGGGGATTTTCTTTGCAAACTTTGGACCCTGTAGTGACCACTGAGCATCATTTAAACACCACAGCCTGCCTGAAGGTTGTTGCTGACCACATTCATGTCTTTATGCCCAAAAAATACCCATCGTCTGATGGCTGCTTCCAGCAGGATACCACACCATGTCACGGCGCTCAAATCATGTACGGCCTGCGCAGTCACCAGATCTCAATCCAGCAGAGCACCTTTGGGATGTGGTGCAACAGAAAGTTTGCTTCAAGTAAGAGCAGCTGACGAATCTGCAGCAACTGTGTGATGATGTAATTTCAATATGTCTTGAGAATCTTTGAGGAATGTTTTTAGCGCCTTGTTGTGCCACAAAAAATGAAGACATGTTTGATGGCTGAAGGTGGTCCAACTCGGTTCAAAGATGTACCTGATAAATGAGTCAGTGAGAGTATTTAAACTGCTGTAAGTGAAAATAAGAAGAAAAGAAATGAACAAATTACAAGAATAAAAAACACATAAGCAGGTCAATACAATGCTAACACAGTGCTGAATAACTGTGTCAGATAAAGAAACCAAAATGCATTTACCTTCCACAGTGACACTGATATGGACAATATATGTCCCTTCAGTGTTTGTACACTCACAGGTGAAGTTCCCACTATCAGCTGGTGTTAAACTGGTCAGCTCCAGAAAGGCAGTCTGATTTTCTTTTGTTATTGAGAACCTGGGGTCACATTCCTGAGTAACGTTCTCTCCGTGTCGATACAGCAGATGACACTCTCCTCCTGTGTCCCTCTGTCTTTTGATCTTACAGATAATCAAAACAATAGTAGTCTGACTTTCCTTGTTGCAAATCCGAGTGACATCGTGTTCTCTCCTGACTGTCTTCACAACAGTCTCTGTAAACAGGGACAGCAAAATACGGTAAATACAAGATTCAGCCTGTGTCAGAGAGGACTTTAGTTTCTATATTTTGTGAATGTTAAACCATCTTTTTAATCCCATAATAATGTGTTTAGTTTAAACTAAAAGCAAGGAGGTTATAAATTTAAAAATATTAATAATGCATAATGAAAATAGTTTCCTTGTATTACCTTCAGCATCATGGGACACAGCTAGTGGTAACAGCAAAATCAAGCAAAGTTTTGATACGTCCATGCTTGTTAACATGTCTGTAAGCCACCGACAGTGAAGAGGAAGATGTGCGGAAAGAAAGAAGCTGAAGCTTTCCTGGCTAAGCAGACGTCAGACTGTTGCCCTTCACGGGGCAAGTGTGAAATGATGTAAAAAGGAAGTGTACTGACAGGACTTTCATATTAAAAGGCTGTAAAGTTGAAACACTGTGCGAGCTCCCACACAAAAAGAAAACAAGCTAATTTTTCTTTATCACAGAGGAATTATTACACTGCTAACTGTCATGTTCGCTGAAGCTGAAGGATGGATAATATTGTAAAAGTAACAACAAAACTACCATTTATCATAACATTATAAGCATTTTAAACTAAAATAGCGTGTTACGTCATCAAACCGCTTCATCCAATCACTCAGATACTTACAAAGTTTTGACTGCATTACCTTTAAAATTTGTACGAAGATTTGCATAAAATGAATAAAACTGACATGCTTGCATTTGTTGTGTAGTGCAACAGGTGTATGTGGCTGAGGGATTCCCATGATGCAATGCGTATTTCTTCTTCAGTCACCTTTCCTACTCACTGTGTGTTAATGCAGCTCTCTGCACTGAATCATACCTGTTATTAACCTCTGTCTCTCTTCCACAGCGTGTCTCTATCCTGTCTTCCTTCTCTCATCCCAACCAGTCGCAGCAGATGGCCCCGCCCCTCCCTGAGTCTGGTTCTGCTGGAGGTTTCTTCCTGTTAAAAGGGAGTTTTCCCTTCCCACTGTCTCCAGTCTGCTCACTCATAGGGAGTCATATGATTGTTGTGCTTTTTCTCTGTATGTATTATTGTAGGGTCTGCCTTACAATATAAAGCGCCTTGAGGCGACTTTATATTGTTGTGATTTGTCGCTGTGCAAATAAAATTGAATTGAAAATTGAATTGTGAAGGCCACACCAGAAGCCACACAATTGGGAAGTCAGTAACGTCAGACACCAGCATCTTTATTTTAATTTAATGCACATTTCCACAAACATAAATAACGACACATGTCCCATAAACTATTTCTGGTTAATGTTTTACTGGTGCTGGAGGTCTGTTGGACTGCTGAGGGTAACTGGAGAGAAAATGATGTGTTGTTTTCACTGGACGTTAAGGCGTCTGGGAAGGGATCTCAGACCATTTACATCCTGGGCCATCTGACCTCAGGAAATCACATGATAAGGTGGGGCCAGGTTTCACAATGAGCTCACCCGAAACCCTGGCTGATTAGGACCCACACCCGCTTTCACACCTTGGCTCATGTGATTAGGTAGAGGATCATCAGGGGTCCTTTGTCCCTCTTTGGGGGGAAACTCCCACTGGTTTTAAGTCTGGGACTCCCTACCATTGACCCTTAGAACTGAAGAAGCTTCTCGGATGAGAGGTGAAACGTCTTCAAGCAACTCAAGAAGTCCAGACGCTTTTCTTTCCAAGCTCCTTAGACTACGATGACCTGGATGACTGAGAACCTTCACAGACTTAAGTATTAAATTAATAGTTGGTTTTCATTCTTTGTTTTTAGATAATTTTTTTCTATTCGTATCCCCTCGTGTATTTAACTGGCCAGTTCAGTCCAATTTACTTTGGGAAATATTTAATCTGAGGTAGGGTTGCACCGATACCGGTATCTGGTATCGGCCTCGATACCACATTTTCTAAAGTACTCGTTAAAAGTTCCCCGATACCGAGGACCGATACCACGGTCTGAGACCTGTCTATGTTTGAGCGGCATGTAAGGGGTTAATGACAGGCGCCGAGTGCCCGCCCCACAGGCCCCGGCTGCATCTCAGAGCGGGGAGAAAGCGAGGCGAGACAAGTCAGCCGTGTGGAACTATTTCAAAGTGAACGAAGACACGAAAACAAAGGCGGACTGCAAATTATGCTCATCGAAATTGTCCAGAGGAGGCTCTAAAGGTAGCGCATTTAACACAAGTAATTTAATCAAGCACCTAAAATCCCAACACGACAACGAGTACAAAGAGTTTGCCCACGCTTATTTACCCACGCTTATTAGCACAGAGGAGCATAGCTGATGCTAAAGCAGTGGGACGGAAAATAGTTGGGCATTTTAAACATTTTAAACGCCTTAGCCTACTCCCGCCTCGAGGACATTCAGGGACAGCTCAACCAGCCAATAAAGAGACTGCAGCAGGACATACAGACACGCTGGAACAGCACGTATTACATGACATCAGTCCTATTTTTCCACATATTAATACATTTATGAATTTTGTACAGGTATAAAGATTGCTTCTTCTCCAACAACACTGCTCCAGAGGCCAAGCTGCACCTGAAGCAGGAGCTTCTAGAGGTGAGGCAGAGGGGAGTCGGGCAGAAGCTGCAGAACCTCCTGCTAAACTGTTCCTCAAGGCCCAGGCTGCCGCTGGCAGCAGGTGCTGCCATTGAGCTCGACACATACCTCGGAGAGGCCCCAAGCCCTCGTGAAGACAGTCCTCTGAAGTACTGGGGTGTCAACAAAATCAGGTTCCCCACTTTGGCTAAAATAGCCTGTAAATAGCTCTCAGCCCCATGTAGCAGTGTGGACAGTGAAAGGCTTTTTAGCTCAGTGTCACACATTATAGATGAAAACAGAAACAGTCTGACTGCTGATGATGCAGAAAAGCTACTTTTCTTAAAAAACCCTGCCACTCACTGTTTCTCTCCATTTAGTGAGTCATCTTAGACTTGATGTTAATACCTACCTCAGCTGCACTGACTGCCACAGTTCTATGTCAGTGGATGTTGTTAGTTTATTCACATATTGTGCACTAAATGGCAAAGATGTTTATTAATGCCCCTTGTGTTGTCCAAAGCGGCAGAGTTTACAATAAACTGAAAAATACTTGAGTTGCACTGTCACTGTTTAAATTTTTTTATAATTATTTATTCTGTAATATGTTGCATACAATATGCTTTTATTTTAAATAAATGTTCTTAATTCCAAACCAGTCCCTTGTTTGTTTGTTGTTAAATTATAGGACTAAAGCTGTTACCTGTAAATTTAAATCATGTTTTTATTAAGTACTCGGTATCGGTGAGTACTGAAATGCAAGTACTCGTAATAGTGGTATCGGTGCATCCCTAATCTGAGGTAAACATTTTGCTTTTCATTTGACCCCTGACCTGTCTGCTGTAATGCAGGAGGCAGGTTTATGACCTATACTGCAGACAGACACCACAGGAAGCCTTCCTCCATGTTTTCTTTACAGTAATTGATTCAGCCAGTTTAAGTCTCCTTTGTTTTTGTGCATTAGATCACTGTGTGGGTTGTGTTGAGTGGTTATGTATTTGTAAGTAGCCATTATGACTTGACTAGTGGTGTTTATCTCTTTTAAGGGTCTAGTATCATCAGTTAATTAGTTTTTACTGTTTGGAGAATTATAACCATCATAAGCAACCGAATCATCTCAACATGTATTTGCTCAAAAATGTATTTATTACCACAAACATGTATTTAATTATCAACACAAGGAAAATCAACAGTTTCTAGAACTCCAACAGGGGCAGGACTTGGAGGTACTGGGATTTCAGGAGGCAGCAGAATGGTACACTGGTCAGTGTCATTATTATTGACCTGTGATGGTGGATGGCCTTGGAGGGAGCTGAGAGGTAACTCAGACCTCTTGTCTTCAGGACACATAAAGCAAACATACTCCTTCTCAGCAGCTGGAGACTTAGAGACATCCCAACACATCAGCCTCATGCGTTTGGGCATCAAATGTTCCTCTTCATCATTAACAGAAAAAGCAGTAGAATACCTGCGCTTTCTGCAGAGACCTAACTCTGCAGTGGGTGGAGGTCTCGGAGGCAGAGGAACATCGCTAGGACACATGAAAAATGTCACTTCATCATCCAGGGATGAACGATCGTTTTTCAAATTTGGATGCATGATCTTGTCTGTGTCCTTCGACTGAAAGCTGGCATCAGCAGGTGGAGGACTTAGGAGCTCACATGCAGGTGCGCTGATAGGTCGGAACATGAAAGCGGGAACTTCATTGTCCAGAGCACAACGGTCTGCACTGGATGAGCGTGGGAGCTTCTCCTTTGCCTGTGGAGGAGGCAGACTTTGACTTTGTGTTGCAGAGGAACATTTAAGTCATCTGACGTTTTGCTCTGTTACATATTATTATTGTTGTTGTTGGATTTTTCTTTAAAAATTCACACGATTTAATGTTTAGAAACAGACACAGTGAAGGGTAACTTACCACAGCTCGAGCCATTTTAGGCGTCTGTCAAGGCAAAGACGCAGGATTTGGTTTCTCTGTGTAAGATTACAGGACAGTTGTCAGTTTCATTTTCAAGTCAGTTGGATAAATTCATATCAAACTTCTCAAACTGTATCATTAAAGCATTGTTTAGGTGGACAAATATGAAAGATATGAAGATAAAACAGTAACAGCTGGCAATCAAGGGAAAACAACCTTACGAAAAAGGTCTTAATCATTATTGTTTTAAAGTAAATCTTTCAGTCCTTACTTCAGTGATTGTTTGAAGTCTCTGTGCTTGTTGTCAGTCGCAGATTTGTGTAAAATATTTGCAGTTTGTGAATAAAGTTTGCAGGAGCTCCAAAGTTTGTCTGTTCAATACCAAAGTAATGAGGAGACTGAGTGCAGGTTTGGAATCCTCAGTGACAGAAGAATGCAGCAATGTTTGAATTTGAATTTGTTATTGTTTTATTAACAACAACTACCAGGATCATACCATAGCAACACAGTGATGCCCAATCAAATGTCAGGTACAAGGGATAGCCCACATACACATCCAACAGCACAGTAAAGCAATGGGCACCAATGCCACCAGTCAGGCCTTAAAAATACTGAGTTATATAACAGCACACTGACAGTGTCTCATCCAAAAATATAAAATGTATAAATACAGTTAATATCATTTTTATTTAAATTTTATTTAATTCTCTTCATATAGTGCAAAACAGATGTCTCAAGTCGTCACTGTTACAACATAGATAAACATGAACATGAAATCCATTATTTAATTCTCTTCCATTCACTCCAGTTCACTTCAATAGCTATATAGATGGATAGACAGATACTGTATTATATACTATATTGATTCCAAATGGAGAATTAATGTGTTATATCACCAGGATAATGAATTCAAGTAGTACAATCTCCAATAAACAGACAACACAGTTCAAGTTCAAAGTGCAATATGTGCAGGATCCAGGCTTTATATTGTAAGATGCAAAATGTTTATATATACATAATATTGTTGAAAAACTAAAGAAAGTTAAAAATCAAAATAAGTTTATTGTCACTGTGGCTGATGTGATTGCAATATGAACCCGGAAGCAGACAAGGGAGAGATGGACCTGAATCTTAACAAAAAAACAAACCATTTATTAGGTTGAAAAACACGAACACAAAACAAGGCCCAGCAAACAGGGGCGGAAACTAAAACTAAAACCTATACTGGGAATAACTCGGTATGACTATGACAACTATGACAAGAAAAACATGAACATGAATCCGAGGAGGTGCATGCGAGAAACTCTGATGAAAAAACATGAACATGAACATGGACCTAAACAGAATCAGGAGATAACCTGAAACCCGGAATAACGTGAACGGAGGAAAACGCACCAACACTGCCCAGAGGAAGACAGCGGACTTAAATACACAGAAGAGAAAGGAGGGAAGTGGAAACACAGCTGACACAAATGAACCTGACACCACAGGGGAAGCAACATGAAACACACTGAACATGGAAACACAACCCTTTCATAATAAAAGACGAAACAAGGAGAGACGTGGACGTGTGATGGGCTGAGTTGCCAAATGGCTGGTAGGCTTTTAGCTAGGCTTTAGCTTCAGCCAAGTGGAAGCTAAATTGGCTAGTCATTCATATGTAAATTAGGTTGTTACCTGAGAATTCTGGAGGGGAGTGGGGGTGTGTGAATGATTGCTGATTTCTAACTGCCAACTGCCTCTTTGTTTGTCTGGGGGGGAGCTGCTAAAAGCGGTGAACTTCCTTTTGTGTTCGTCTTGATGCATTCTCAATCATCCAGGAAAATAAATCTCCAAAAGTCACCAACTTGGAGTGGTTAGTTTCCTGAGCCACAAGGAAACTTGTGTTTCAGTTTGCCATCTTAGGGAGAAATCAACACACATGGGTGTATGTCCTTTGTTGCTGAGATTTATTGATAAAAACAGTACAAAAAAACCAACCATTTGTACACATATTTACAAATAATAATAAAAAGTGAGTGAGTACATTTCAACATTTTCAGCAATCACTCACAATCCTGGCACTGCCATGGTATCTGTAGTCTGCATTTACCACATGTGTATCTGTAGCAGTGAACACATCGCACAGTGGCATGATTGTTCTTGCATTTGTGTTTGACCTGACACATGGCTCTTTTTCCAGGGCTAGGTGTGGAGGGTTGTTTCCGAAGCAACTGTTCTTTTCTTGCCTTCTTCCCAGCTACATGAGAGTGAGCCAGCTCTCTTGCAAGCTCCACCAGGAAGTCCACCGTCTTTCCTGCGTCCCGGTGCATGCTTGATACAGCACATGTGCATTCAGTGCTGCCATGTCAATCATAATTATCAAAGACCAGTGGTCTGATTGATACCACAATGGACCTCTGATCAATGGTCCACTGTTCTCCCCGTGTTTGCGTGGGTTCCCTCCGGGTACTCCGGCTTCCTCCCACCGCCCAAAGACATGAAGCTTGTGGGGATAGGTTATTTGGATAATCCAAATTGTCACTAGGTGTGAATGTGCGAATGAATGTGGGGGGCGGTCAGCCTGTACTCGTGTCCCGTCTACAAGAAGCCTTGACGCACCGACCTGAACTTCATCTTCTCCCTGCAGCTGAGGAGCGTGCAGCCGCCCGAGCACTGGACGCTGCGAGGCGCCGCGCTGCTCTGCGACTGCAAGTGATCCAAACGTTGTTGTTCCACAGACACGGACAGACACTCACCGTGGGGCTCTGCCGTGTCTCACTCAGACCTCCCCACAGGTTTCACTTTTTTATTCTGATGTTCTGATATTTTCCATTTTTCTTCAGCACCAAACATGTTTGTAGGTTTTTAGTCTGTTAAATTTATGAAAATCAAAATGTTTCCACCTCTTCTCTCTGCAAGTCTCTAATAATAATAATAATAATAATAATAATAATAATAATAGTAACATTAATGATTTTGTATGGGACCTCACACAGTAAAGCTGATGTGAGGATCATCACAGTTTTGGTGGTTGTATGAACTTAGAATGCGTAAACTAATAATTTGTTTTAATTAAAAAACTTTCCCTCTGTCATTTCCTGAGTGTTTCAAAATAAAAGTCCTCTCTTTCATGTTTTGAATGTGAGGCTGTTCCTGTGATGCCTTCAAATCTGTTTCAGTCTGCAGATTTTTACATTTCAGACCCAAAGTGACTCAAACATTTACTTAAAAGAGATTTTTGTTCGTCTGGGTTTTCCTGCTCAGCAGCGCTAAACAGGCAAAAGCAGAAACACACAAACAGAAAGAAACAGGAAAATATGTGTTTCTGTGAACAATGCAGCAGCAAAATGAAAGACCAGGATTTATTTTTAATGATTGACCAGTGTTGGGTAAGTTACTTTAAATGAGTAACTTAGTTACATTGCTAGTTACTTCTATCAAAAGTAACTCAGTTACTTCAAGTTACTCGTTACTTTCAAAGTAACTAGTTACTAGGGAAAGTAACTTTGGTTTTACTCAGAATTCTCTTGTTAATGTGTTGCTTCCATAACTTTGCCAGTCTTCTAGCTTGCTTACCTGCCACAAGTGCACTGTGCCACCTACCAATAGAAAGGAAAAGATAATGTGCATATTTCCACGAGAGAAATCCCACGCCTGGACCGCCGTTGACCGCCACCATGATTCTAGCCTACGTCACAGCATCATGTGCGCCTTTTACATCCAACACAAAAACTGCAGTCGTGGTGCTTTCGATTGTACTCAGAACTCGGAAATTCTGCCTTCTGAATAGGAAGATGTTGGTAACACCAGACTGCAGATGAACTGCATACAGGGCTGGACTGGGACAAAAAAATCAGCCTGGGCATTGTGACTAGAGACCGGCCCACCATTATAGCAAAAATCCTAAAGCCTTTGAATGAAAACAAACGCTGTTGTGACAGTGATGCTCACTGTCTTGATGGTGTATATGCATCAATCTATCAATCGTTTGTTGTAAGATTCAGATAATTATTTTTTAAAAGCGAGACACTTTAAATGAGAATAAGATAGAAAAGTATTTCCTTGTGCCCCCCTCTCCCTGTTAATGCCCTACCTGGCCCCCCTGGCAAAACTTTGCTAGAGCTGCCCCTGCACAGTTACCAGCTGTCAGCTACCTAAAAAAGGATCCTGGTGTTATTTGTCTCTCAGAAACAGTTCATAACTTCCCTTCAACTCATTCATGTCACCTAAAAGGTAAACCTGTTTCTCCATCACAGCTCTGATGATTCAGTAAGGACATCTCCTGGTTTCATCTTCATGTTTCCCTCTCACCACGTAACCAAACCGACATCATGACCAGCAGCTTTTTTGCAGCTGTGGCTCCAGCAAACATCAGCTGATACTAGAAATTAATATGAAATAAATTCTAACAACAGCTGATCAAGCTTAAACGTGCTGCTGTTGTTTAACGTGAACTCCGCTGGTTTCCTCTTTCTGATGCAAAGTGGGAGATAAACAAACAAGAGAGACGATCAGCTGATCATTGATCAGTTTTCATGATTGAAGTAGAAACAGGAGAGGGAGGGGGGAGAGAATGAGAGAAGAAGAGGCAGCTGTACAGCAAAGACACAGAATAACTCCAGCTTTGTGCCTTTTTCATTGTAGCTGAATTACGGGACTAACTGTTCCTTTTCACCTCAATAAGAAATGCGTAATATTTTCTCTGAATACCAGATGAGACGGTTGGCAATTCTAATAACTTATGAACGAAATAAAGTTCAACATCATTAACTTCATAGCACCCACCCAGCTGTATAGAAACTCATGCTAGCTAGTATGCAGTACGGAAAAAGTCAGAATAACAAAAATAAACTCCACCTAAACTTGGTTTATATCTGACCCAGAGAGACTGCAGGTCATAACTTCTTACCTGAAGTTCAGTTCACACTTGGACCGGCGGCCGCCTCGGGTCTCTTTTCCTTCTGCGTCCCCCTTTCCCTCCTCCACCTGCTGGCTTCCACCACTTGCTAATGTTACTGAATCTGTGGAAGCTCCGCGATAGCCACCACATGAAGTAACGAGTAACGAGCCTATCTAAATCCCAGTAACGACTAACGCGTTCCTGATTTTAGTATAATAACTAGTTACTGTGCTCGTTACCACAATAATAACGTAGTTACTGTAACACGTTACTTAATAACGCGTTAGTCCCAACACTGTGATTGACAAAAACATTAAATGATCATGTTTATTTTCACATAAATGTTCCATCGGTCCTTCTTTTAGAATAAGTTTAGAAATGAAAAATACTAATAACACACCAGGAAAAAGCCAACAGCACGAGTCCTGAAAGGCTTAAAGAGAAAATAAACGCACAAAGAATGAAACAAAAAGGCACAAAACCTCAAAACAAGAGTGAATTAAATCTGACCGACACACAAAGATGCTAAAAGCCCCAAACATGAACCTGTGAGGTCATTAATACCTGTGTGTGTGCATGTTTACATGTCTTTGTGGGGACCAAAATGCCCGTCCCCACAAGTTTGAAGACATTTGTGAGACTCAGAATGTGGTTTTAGTGTCAGGGACAGTCAGGTCAGGGTTAGGCATTCAGTCTTAATGGTTAGAGTAAAAGGCTGAGGAGAGCATGATGTCAAATAGATGTCCCCACAAGGATATGAAAACACAACCGTGTGTGTGTGTTACTGTGAATTTGTGAGACAAGTGAAGATTTCAGAATCAGTGAGAAATGTTTCACTTCCTGTTGGTGAAGAAGAGCAGACTCCTCTTCAGCCACAGAAATGAAGAAGCTTTTATTTTTGTCAGCCTGACAAACACGAGCTCAGCCACGAGCAGAGGCGACCCTGCAGAGGTGAAGGTCACAGTCAGAATCAGCGCCAGAGAACCGCACAAGGACGGCCTCATTGGTCACGGCTGAGTTCATTATGTGATGGTAACAAGCTGATTATTACAGAACAGGAAACACACGTCTGCTCATCAAACACCAGCTGCTGCTGCTTTTATCAGTCTGACAACAAAACCTCACAAGAAAGAAGTTTTTGTGAGTTTGCAGCGTTCCTCTAAACTGAAAACTAAAACAGACTGAAAATGGGAACATGCACCCACACTCGAGAGTCAGGCAGCTTAAATGTGTTTGTCTTCATCTGTAGTTACGTTTCATTGGCTGGAAATGTGCTAACTGGAATCATTCATGAGTCCAGATGAACAAAAACAAGTGTTTACTGCTCCACGCTGCACGAATCTGAATCAAAATCACTCAGACGCGCCCACGTAGGCATTCCACTAAAACCATGTGACCACCTTCACCTTTAAACCTGTCGTGAATATAATTTTAGACTCTTCACTTTATTTTGAAAGAACAGATTTGCAGGAAGTGCGGCTGCTGCAGAAACTCTTCACTTTTCACTGGCTTTAATCTTGAAGGTTTCTCCAGATGTGGAACTTTCATGCTAAACATTCAACATCTGACGACCGTCTCCGTGTAAAACACTGACAAACTCAAACTTTATACGGTAACTGACAGATTTATTCCTCCATTTTCAGGCATTTCACAATGAACTTGGATTAGTTTGATGATTTTATTCACGTTGGTGAATAAAACCAGCCAAGAGGCTGATTCCTGCAGAGGAGGAGGCAGAGTGGAGGAATCTGCAGGTTCTGTCTCTAACACACAACCAGAGCTTCAATCATAACGTGCACATAATAAAACCATGATAATAATAATGGATTGGATTTATATAGCGCTTTTCAAGGCACCCAAAGCGCTTTACAATGCCACTATTCAGTCACTCTCACATTCACACACTGGTGGAGGCAGCTACAGTTGTAGCCACAGCTGCCCTGGGGCAGACTGACAGAAGCGAGGCTGCCATATCGCGCCATCGGCCCCTCTGGCCAACACCAGTAGGCGGTAGGGTAAAGCGTCTTGCCCAAGGACACAACGACCAGGACAGAGAGCCCAGGGATCGAACCGGCGACCTTCCAGTTACAGATACGCTTCCCAACCCCCTGAGCCACGGTCGCCCCCCCTGATCGACTCTTTTAGCCTGTTTCCTCTGGATCGAACAGGATCTAACAAACCCCAGCTTCTGCTGGGACACTGGTCATCATGGGAGGAAAAAGACGGCTGCCGTGTTGCCGTTTCCTGTCTTACACCAGCGTTATACTTCCTGTATCTGTGGGTCTGAGTTTTTAATCAGAGGATGAACTTAAAGCTTTCAGTCTGCTCTACAACCCACCACCTATCCACACGTCTGCTAAGTGGACTGGAAATCAGTAAAACTTCTACCAGACTTTAGTAAATATTGCATTAAGATGAGCAGACAGATTTTAATCTCAGCATCGTGCACACAGATTTTTCAGGACACTGGAAGAGTTCCTGCCGTGGATTTAGATGTTAGTGTTGTGTGGATGATCCCATTCTGTGATCTTTGTGTTACTAACACTGATGCTTTTACACTTTAGGACCCTCGAGACCTCTGCTACTCAGCCGTCCTGATCGCTGCCTCCACTTTAACCAGAGGCTGTAACCTCTGATCATTTCACCTGCACCGGCAGTAAAACTCTTCTCCAGAACCAAACGTGCCATAAACCCGTCACAGCTTCATCATCAGCTCAGTCTCAGCAACATGCAGACGACCGAGCAGCAGAAACTCTGCAGGGAACGTCTGAAGTCTGTTCTTCAGTTTTCCCAGCTCACTGTTTATTGAACATGAGACAGAAAAATAACTTCACCTTTAATGTGAAACTTTTATCGCCTGTGACATGTTTGCAGGAAGTTTACATGCTGTGATTTAGTGTCACAGCCATAAATATCACACAAGGTAAAAACTACAAGTCCCAGCATCCTCTGTGTTTAGGGAGGAGCAGTGAAAGTGTTGATCCTCCATTCAGAGTAGTGATGGGATTTCCGGCTCTTTTTAGAGAACCGGCTCTTTCGGCTCCAAACCGGCTCTTCAGGTTGTTTTGTTGCTTTAATTAATTTATTATTAACAATAATATAAAATTATGCACAAAAAGGAATTACTGACGTAAAAAAAAAGTGGTTATGGTAGATATATGCGGTGGCCCCTAGAGACAAAACACGTACAAACTCCAAAATACATTTCTAGCATGAACTGAACTTCCAAAGCTGAGCTACTAGATCACTTAAATTACACAATTGAAAGCATGTGTGTATTGTTTGTGTATTTATACACAGGCACTCATATATATTCAAATAATTTAAAAAATTTTTTCATTTACCTGTTACTACCACACACCAAATCCGGTCGTTGGTACTTGCTGGCTTGTGTAGCCACTAGGTAACAAAAGCTCAACACTGCGCCCAGCATCCTGGAGCACTTCTGTTGTCTTTTGTACGTGTTTTGAGTTTTTATGTGCTTCTGAGTTTTTATGTGCTTCGGCGTTTGTACGTGTTTCGGAGTTTGTACGTGTTTTGGAGTTTGTACGTGCTTCAGAGTTTGTACGTGATTTGAAGTTTGTATGTGCTTTGTCTCTAGGGGCCACCGTAAATATACTTTTATTTATTCACTCCACATAAAATGTAATAAATAAATCATATAATACAAAAATCAACTATTCACATTTCAACTTTTAACTGTTTAAATTTTCAGCTTTTTCCTTTTACAAATTTAAAGTGAAACAACACAACACACTGCAAACCACAACACAATTAAATATAAATTAAAATATGAAAACAAAAAGAAGATGCATATTCTCTGTCATATGGACCTGCATGAATAAACTTTCTGAATCCTTTATCATCTCCAACTGAAAATAGTTGTGGATGATTACTATACCTTTCTAATGTGACGTTGTTGGCCCTGGCTCTTTCTCTCTCTCTGCCTCTGTTCCTGTGAAGCAGAAAAAAAGTGCAAGAGAGAGAGAGAGAGGCTGAGAGAAAGAAAAAAAAAAACATGTGACGGCTCGTGATAAGGAGGCGGCTGCGTTGTTCACGTCTAAGATCCGGCTCTAAGAGCCATTTCGTTCGCGAACGACCCATCACTAGTTCAGAGCAGCAGGAGGAGGAAGGTGGAGCTGAGGCAGGTGAGTGTTAACATGAATATGTTTCTTCTTATGACATAAAATAATTCCACACTGTTCGTGTCTGTGGGTGAAACGTGAGGCCGGTCGGCTCCTCTGAGCGCTGGTTTCCTGTAAGTAGAGAGGAAGTGAGTTTAGCTGAGAGAGCAGGAGGAGAGTGAGAGCTGTGCTGAGGCAGCTGAGTGTTAACACCGCTCTGACATTACTGTGTCTCTGTGGCGGGAACAACAGTCAGTGGAGGCAAAAATAATCAGACTTTGGTTTTTCAAAGGAAACTACTTTATGTTGGGAGAAGCCGCGCGCTCATTGGATAACGGCTTGTCAATCTCAAGTTATTAGCCAATGAGCGCGCAGGTTCACAGTAAGACCCGCCCTTATCACGACGTCTTTTAAAAACTAAAATGGCGACAGAAACTTTTTTTTTTTTTAATTAAACTTTATTTACAAACAACAGTATAACATACAAGGCACCATAATTAATCCGATTACGTTACATCCTCGGTTGAGCATCAGAGGCGGAGCCAGATATTTGAAACACCCGGGGCTTAGCCCAAAGAGTAGTATGCATGTGGGATTTTTTTTTTTTTTTGGGGGGGGGGGGGTAGAAATGACTGAAAGATTAATAGGCTCTGTTCAAAAAAGAATGACTTCATATAGGGAAAAATATATATCACATGTGCAGGACACCTTAAACGAGTTTTTTAATTAAGCAGCAAGGCAGAACAAGGTCAGGGCTGTATCAAGACACGAGGACTAAACCCCAATTCAACCAGACCCAGAACTGATCCAGAATTAAAACAGGACTACAACAGTTCAAAATCAGGACTACTGAGGACTTAACCAAGACAGAACCACAATCAGAACTAGATGATAGTAGCACTAAAAACCATCATAGACCTGCACTACACTTGTTTTTTAATTCTACCAAAGTCCACTATTTAGATTGAGAAAAGTTTATATAATTATTCAGCCTTGTTGTACAAACAAGCCTGCAGAACTTAATAAATACAGAATTTGAAAAATAACAAACCTAAAAAGAAACACTAGGTACGAGATACATGAGGACCTATGATACGGTGATACTTTTGGTAAACAACCATGTGACTAACATGCGTGTCTCACCTGCTCGTGTTCATCTGTTCTGTCCTCGTTCTCCTCTCTCTCCCTCTTTGTGCTGACAATCATCAAATATACAGTTGAAACCAGATATTTACTCTTCAGATAAAAACACTTTTTTAATTGTAACATCAAATCAGACAAAATGTTTATTTTTTTAGATTGATAAATATAAAAACATATTTGTTAACTTTAAGAGTAAAGAGAGAAACTATCTGTATTTCTTAATAGCAAATGGCACCAAATTGTATTCAAACTGAGCCACACTTATGGAGCTCCACAGTTCTTTTCCTGGTGTTTTGGTTGACATCTCTTGATGTTCCCATGTCACAGAAACAGGCTCTGTGTTTTGCCTTATATGCATCCACAGGTGTGTCACCAACTTACTCACATGGACTCTACAAACCTATCAGAAGCTTCTTCAGCTCAGAATGGAATCGTCTGGAGTTTTCTTATTAATTAACAATAAACTTAGTGTATATGTACTCCTTAATATGATGAAAGTAATAATAAATAGACAGCTCTGTCTCTCTTTATTCTGACATTTAACTAATTCAAAAGATATTTCAATATTTATCTAAAACAAAAGTTTAATCTAAATTGATGTTGTACAGTAAAAATGTTTTATGTTTTCTCCCTAAAGTGTAAATATCTGGTTACAAATGTGAATATCCTGCTGTGTACTGAAATCCCTCTTGTTTTGCATAGAAATGACCAACATACAAAACATAATATATAAAATAACATCTACCTGAGTTTTTTCTTTGAAAGAACCCTCTAATGTCCATTCTTATATTTCAGTACATAACTGAAACCGATTTAGTCGGGAGGGTAAGAACTGAAAATATGAAATAAACACACGTAAGCTAAGACTCTCTAAAAAATAGCATTTGTTCGGCTTTTCATTTCGCCATTTGTTGATTCACTTGAAGAGCAAGTAACGTAATATTGGTCAAGTGATCAGTTTGATATCAATCTTTCGTGATGCACCGTCATATTTACATTATTTGTACAGTACGAATGATTTGCTTTGGTACCTGGTCAAACTTCAGCTCTCCTTAGTATGGCTGGCTGCGTTTCTCCAACAGCGCACTCACTGCTGGCAGCAGCTGCCCCGCCCCCTCGCTCAGTCGCTTAGTGCCTGAGCTCGGATCATACCAATATCGGGGGATTCACGCACAGTCGTAAATTCCCACAGTGTGCACTATGTGCTTCGAATATTGTGTGTACTTTTTGTTTTATACAGTTGTCAGCCAGGCATCTAACTATGAAAAATTACACTCCAAAAGACCCCGGGCTTCTGACAAAACAACCCGGGCTTAAGCCCAGTAAGCCACCCCCACGCTCCGCCCCTGTTGAGCATTATAGCAAAACAAACAAACAAAACGAACAAAAAAACAACAACAACAACAACAACAATAAGCACAAAGCTAAAAGAGTTAGCACAAAAAGAAAGAACAGTCATTGAAGGATTTGAACCAAAGGCAAAAAATAACGTGCAAAAAAAGGGCAGTCGTGATTATAAAATAGGGAGTTTTTTTTTTTTAACATAGGTTAAACTCTTTAAATAAAACAACAAGTTTATGGGCTTTCTTGTTATTCACAAGTTTCAGCGATTTAGCCCAGAGTCTAAAGTCATTCAGCCATCTGTTTATACATGGTTTAGCTTTAAAGTATCTGCATTTGTGAAGAAAAAATTTTCCCATCGTAAAGAAAACTCCCTTAAAATATGGACAATAACAAACCTGCTAAATTCCTTCCAGAATCTCTGTGTAAAAGAACAGTACCAAAAAAGATGTGTCACAGTTTCTGGATGATCCCCACAGAAAGTACAATTAGTATTAATGTCCCTTTTAAATTTTACCATGTAGTGACTGGCTGCATAACATTTATGTAGAATTTTAAATGAGACTTCTTTCACCTTATTTACAATCAAATATTTATGGGGGACCATCCAGACTGTCTTCCACTTGATATCTGGAACATATCGGTTCCAATAAGATATTACATATGGGAGAGAGACGATATCTTCTTGGAATAAACTACGTATTCTCTTATTGCTGTTACCAAGTTCCTGTGAAAAGCAGATTTTTCCTATTGGTAACTCAGCTGGATCAGGGAGAGCATAGGTGTCAAACTCTGGCCCGCGGGCCAAATTTGGCCCGCAGCCTAATTACATTTGGCCCGCGAAGCCATACCAAATTATTATTAGAGCTGGCCTACTGGTATTATACAGCTAATATATATATTGTTTAGTATTAAGCTTTGCTTGTTCCATATTCAGTTTTTCAGAAAAACTTGTTTGAGTCCATAAGAAGAGATTCATTCTTAAATCTGGAGGAAGATTTTTTTTTCAGTAAATATTAATGTTAGCCCGCGACCTTGTTCCAGTTTTGAATTTTGGCCCACTGTGTATTTGAGTTTGACACCCCTGAGGGAGAGTGACTGAGGTAGATATTGAGCTGTCAGTGTTTTTATATAATATTAAAGTCCCTGAGGGTATGGCACCAAGCACCATTGAGAATTCCTGAACACTGATTGGAAAATTATATAGTGCAATAAAGTCGTTGTAAGTAAGTAGTTGTCCCTCTTTATTAACCAGCTGAGCCACCAATAGGATCCCATTTTGGACCCAAGTTTCCAGGAAAAGTGATTTATTTTTCTATAAAATATCTCTGTTGTTCCAGATAAGGTATTTGTGAGGTGAGAAGTTGTGTTTATAAATGAGGGTCCACGCTAAGAGGACCTGCTTATGGAAGGATGAAAGCTTTACAGGGAGTTTCTCAACATTGTAATTACAATTTAAAACAAAATTAAAGCCACCAAAACGAGAGAAAATATAATGTGGTATAAAGTTCCAGATAGAGGTAGGGTTTTTAAGAAAATGTTTGGCCCAATTAATTTTGAAAGTGTTATTTAAAGTAGAAAAGTCTAAAACGTTAAGCCCACCTGATTCGTACTTATTCATCACAACAGTTTTTCTAATATAATGCGTACGGTTTTTCCATATAAAATTAAAGAGCATACAGTCAACATCTTTACTAATTTTCTTATCCAGATGTAAGGAGACAGCAGCATATGTTAATCGGGATATCCCTTCTGCTTTAGTAATTAACACTGTACCTTTCAAAGACAAGTCCCTTTGCAGCCACTGGTTGAACTTTTTTAGGGTTTTCTGTATAATTGGAGTGAAGTTTGAAGAGAATCTTGATTTTTGGTCTTTGGATATTAACAGTCCCAAGTATGTGACTTCTTGTTTAACAGAGATATTACAGATAGTATTTGCAGGGCAGTCTTTAAATGCTAGTAACTCACACTTTTTTAGATTTAGGCATAAACCAGAGGCCTCAGAGAAATCACTAATCACAGTAAGAGCTGGAGGGATTTGGTTTGCATTCTTCAAGAAGAGTGTGGTGTCATCGGCTAACTGGCTGATGACGAGCTCCTTATCAGCTATGGTGATTCCTTGTACAACACTGTTTGAAATATTAGTTGCAAGAATTTGTGTACAAAGTAAAAATAAATATGGTGAAATAGGACATCCTTGGCGAATACCACGTTTCAGGTCAAATCTCGGGGTGGAGCCGTTAATCATTTCAATAGAACTATTGCCATTTGTGTATAAGGTTTTGACAGCTTTACAGAAAAACTTGCCAAAGCCAAATTTTTCCAAAGAGTGGAAAATAAATTGATGTTCAATTGTATCAAAAGCCTTATAAAAATCCAGGAAGAGAATGAAGCTATTGTCAGATACCAAATCAGAGTAATCAAGTAAATCCAAAACCAGTCTAATGTTATTAGAAATGTGTCTGTTTCTCATAAAGCCTGATTGTGTCTCATCAATAATTGTTTCCAAGACCTCTTTAATTCTGTTAGCAAGTATTAAAGCCATAACCTTATAGTCATTATTGAGCAGGGAGATGGGTCTCCAATTATCAATAAAGAGTAAGTCTTTGTTTGGTTTTGGAATAAGTGTTATGAGACCTTGAGTTAGAGAAGGAGGGAGGATGTTATTCTCTATACTTTCTGTAAAAACCTGCAGTAAAAATGGAGCCAGGAGATTAGAAAATGATTTATAAAACTCTGCAGTCAAACCATCTGTGCCGGGAGATTTATTGGCCTTAAGTGCAGAAATGGAATTACAAACTTCCTCCACAGTCAGAGGGCTGTCACAATAACTTCTATCTTCCACAACAATAGATTTTAGGTTTTTAATATTATTGAAAAATCCTGTTGAGACAGCCTCATTATATTTTGAGTTGTATAGTTTAGTATAGAATTCGGCACAGAAATGTGAAATTTCTCCAGGATTGTCAGAGACAATGCCATTAATATTTAGTTGATGAATAGAGTTTGTTTTTGATCTGTATTTTTCAAGTCTGAAAAAGTAAGCAGAATTTTGTTCGCCCTCCTCCAGCCACCTCTTCCTGGATCTTATGAAAGCACCCTCAGCCTTGCGTCGATATAAACCGTCCAGTTTATTTTGAAGTTCTAGTAAACTTAATTTATCTTCCTCTGAGATTTCTTCTGGAGACTTCTGGTAATAAGAGGCAATTCTGCTTATTACTTCTTGTTCTTCAGCTTTCCTTAATTTAGCAATTTGACTCCCATATCTTCTCAAGAATTTGCATGCTTCAAATTTAAAAAGTTCCCAATTGGTACAAAAGGACTTCTCTCTGTTAGCTTTGTTCCAATAATAAACAATTAATTTATTAATCTGCATGTTAACCATTTTATCTTTTAGTAAAGAATTATTTAACTTCCAATAAGAGAATTTATGAGGTATATTATCCAGTGTAAACATTCGGACGTTAATGTAAATGGCTCTATGATCAGTGAGGGGCGTGGCAAGTATATTAACAGTAATATTATCTTTATCAATACAGTCAGAAACAAGCCAAAAGTCAATACGTGATTGCCTGGATCCTGTCTTATTGCTCCAAGCAAAGAGTCTATCATCTGGAAAATTTTCTCTCCAAATATCCACAAGATTAAATTTTCCCATGAAATTTTTTAAGTTTGCACTGTATGAAGACTGCTGCCCTGGAGGCCACCTATCAACCGTATTGTCTAAAGCAATGTTAAAGTCTCCACCAATTAAGAGGACTGAATTTGGGTATTTGGAGAGCCAGCAATTAATTCTTTCTTCTAAGGAGTCAAGTAATTTATCATTTTCAGTTTTATTATTGTAACCATATATATTTACTGCAATGAAAGTACTGTTATTGTGTCTGATTAGTGAGCAGAGGTAGTGTCCTAAGGTGTCACAGTCAGAGTGTAACACATCTCCAGAAAAATAATTTTTAAGCGTGCCAACTCCAGCAGAACGCTCAGAGCCATGGGACAACCAGACTTCATTACCCCATTGTGATTTCCAAAAATTTGTATCAGCAGGTGTGGAATGACTCTCTTGGAAAAAGCAAAAATCTGTTTTAAATTGTTTGGCAAATAAAAACAAAGCTTTGCGTTTACATGTTTGTCTTAAACCCCTGGTATTAAGAGAAACAAATGAAAAAGATAAAGTTATTAGAAAAAAGAAAGAGAAAAAGTAAGTTCCAAACTTCTACAACTAAGAATAGATCTATAGGATAAGGGGACCGGGTGCTGCACAATTTAGGTAGTAGAACAGTAAAAACCCTGAGTGACTAAGCTTATAAAAATACAGTATTTAACTATCTGCTATGGTTTAAATATAGCTTTTTATAGATAAACACACTCTTCAACACAAAATAAATCTTTAACCTGAGGGTGAAAATATCAAGTTCACCATGTAAACAAGCTTACAGAAATGTCATTTCGGAGACTGAATAAGCGTCTCTATGAAGGAGGGAAAACTTCTGATCCACTGATGAATCCTCGGCCTCCCACGAAATAAGCCGGCTTACCCTCCTTAGGGGCTTTGTCTATCATCGGCCACAGTTTGTCACGACGTTCTCTGTCCTCCCTGGACAGATCTTCAGCGAACCTCAAATGATTGTCCTGCAGGTAGGAGGATGTTTTGGCTGCTTTCCATACAGCATCTCTGTAGATTCGGGAGGTGAACTGCACGATGATGCCTCTAGGTCTGGTGCTACCTTGTCGCTTGGCTCCGAGTCGGTGTACGGTGTCGATGACGTCAGGCAGCCTATGATTTTGTTCTGGCAGAACAGACTGGCATATCACAGTCACCTTTCCCCTTACGTCTTCTTTCTCAGCCTACCTGACTCCATGTAGTCTGAGATTCCACCTCCTGGAATATCTTTCCAACTCAGAGATTCTCTGTTGGCAGTTGTCCACTCGACCTTCCTCTTTAGTTACTTTTTTTTCCAAGTCGCAAACTTTCCCCTTCATATCTTTCATTTCCGCGCACACAAAATCAATCGTCTTTTTGAGACCCTCAATCTGGAGCGTATTCTCTTTCACCATGTTCGAGTTCTCTCTCACCATGCTCTCAATGTTATCAGACCTGGTGTTTATTAGTGCCGACAGACGAGAAATTATCTCATTTACATCAACTGGGTCAGAGTTGCTGCGTTCGTACATCACCTTCTTCGGAGCTGGCGATTTGAGAGGTGTAACAGGGAGAGGTGGGAACTCATCCACTTCTTCTTCGGCTAACGTGAGTGCCACCGTAGTAGCTGCGTAGTTATGGAAGCTATCCATTAGCACGTTGCTGGGCGTAGCACTCTCCTCGTTAGCATTCTCAGGCGCTATCTTAGACTTGGAACTTTCCAGTCCCCTTTTCGCTCCTTTCTGATTCGGCATTCTGCTGCTTCTTGCCCTATGATTGCTGCATCTTCTCTTATTTAGTGAATTGTTAGTGTTAGCAGCATAAAGTTGAGGTTTTACCGTTGTTCACGAACTTTCTGTGCAGAACTCGGTAGAGAGCGTCTACTCACTCCGCCATTTGGCACACCCCCGATTGGGTAGTGACAGTGTCCAAATTCATCGGCTGCATCCTCCTGAGGACCCGGCCTTCGCGGCGTACGTGGGCTGGGTCCTCAGAAGGTCGGGTATGCCGGAAGTAAACAGCTGGGGAAATTGGACGGTCTAGCCTTCTGATTAGCGTCACCGCTGTCTCGGTGGAGTTTAATAAACTCGGCCGTCTGCTCCTTGCTATCTAAAATATAACAGGACACTGGAGTAAATTCTCGACCGTCTCATACTTCTGTTTAATCAGTTTTCTGTTTGATGTTTATTCAGCTGTGTAAAAACCAAGGAGGAACCCACCCGGGGGATTAATAAAGTTTTATTTTATCTAATCTAATAACTTTAATCTCAGCCAAACCGATTTACTCACGAACAAACAAAACACTGAAAAAAGCCAAACAATAACATTTTTAGGTTGTCTAAGTAAGTTATGCAGGCCCGTGCAGAGGGGGGGGGGGGGGGGGGGGCTGGAGGGGCTTGAGCACCCGCCCCTTTCCTGATGGGTGCCCAAAGTGCCCTTTTGTTGAGGCAACTTTTAAAAAACATTTTTTTTATTTTTTTATTTTTATGTGTGTGCGTGCGGAGTCCTGTCTGTGCCCCTCAACAATAATATTTAACTATTAATCACAGTTTTGCTAAATAAAAGGATCTGGCTTGCATCAGTCACATGATCACATTTAACCAATGATCGCCCTCGACGGCAGAACGCGCTGGTTACGAGCCGGGAACGAGCTCACAAAGAGCACGCGCATTTTTAGCGGTCCGGAGCTGTAGGAGAAACACAAGTTAACTCAGAGACACAGACTGATGCGACAAACCCAGTAAGTAGCTGTACAGCGTACACTGTAGTGTGTAGCACACAGGAGTATTGGCTTATTACGTACACGTTGGCAAGTTGTCTTGTGGCAATTTGACGAACTGAAACAAACGAGCGTGCTGTGTGTGCAACAGCGTGACAAACATTACCTGTCCTTTTATTAACTGCACATGTAGTGCTGGTCATAGCTGCTGGCTACCTGTGTAAGGCTGTCATAGGTCTGTAGCTCTGTCACCGTTTTAGGGAACATATTTAGTTTTAAAGTAAGTTACAGAGCATTTGCTGCCTTTCTGAGGGGATTATATTTCACTAAAAAACGATCTAATATGCATGTCCACATAATTATGCATTATTATAATTATAATATTTTAAAAAACACACGCTGTATTTTAAAGAACATACTTTAAGAAGCAGATTATATTAGCTTTATATTTTTAATAAGATAAAATTTGGATGTTACAGCAGTAAAATGATTGTATCTCTACAGTTTAAAAATGTAATAAGCTTTGCCCTGCACAGAGTGGATAGTGAAACAAATGGAATCATCATAAATACATTATTTCATATTTATTACTTCCCCCTCCTCATTGCTTTATTATTGTAGCTCTAGTAATAAATAATAATGTAAGGATTCTGGATCAGCACCATGGAAACTGTTATGAAATCAGTTTTACCCTGGTTCTTTTATTCCTCGAGCATCCAGAGATGGCACCGGACTCAGTAGTCATTTTCACAAAATCTTTATTCATCTTTATTCATCTTCATTTACTCATCTCCATTTATCTTTACTCTTCTTCATTTATCCTCATTTAAGCATGCACTTCTAGAAGGGAAGACGAGGCCGGTGTCCCTCTCCAAAATCTTCACTCCTTTGTCTGTGAAACACAGTTTTATAGAAGGACCCCATCATAAAACCCCCTAAGGTGTGCTGCAAACTCTGTGTCTGTGTCTATGTGCACGAGCACATGAATGCCTACATGTGCGCGTTCCCCGTGCCTATATGAGTGCTCGTGTGTGACTGTGTGCACATGAGTGAGTGTGCGTGTGGATGTGTGTGCGTGACAGTTAAAACACTGTGGGTGTAGGTAACTCCCTAGAGGTCATAAAACCCCTCTCCCTTCCAGACCACAGGTATCCAGTTACAATGTTGAGACCCCCCCCACCATACATCCTCTGGGGAATTTCCACTCAGCATTAACTCTTCTCTGTTTTACTTTCACAGCTCAAGTGGGGGAGGGGTACAATCTACTCCTAAGTTCACGACAGAGTCAGCCTTTATTATATTGAGGGCAGTGTCAGTGTCTCTACAACAGTTCTACATTCTATGATAATACATTTCTAAACTCTAAATCAGCTAAATATTCTACAATGCCCATAGTACAGTATTCTGAAGAAGGTCTAAAATGCATGAAATGTGCATGAAGTGTGATTTTATCCTGGTGGAAACAAAACAGCAAAAGTCAGAGTGAGTTCATGACGATGTTTATGTGAAGCGTAGTTTGGATCTCCTTTTGCTGCTGGTTCAGTCAATATTGTTTGGAGAGAGATAAAACTAACAGCTTTAGAATCAGCGTAAAAAGGACGTAAACACAAAGCTCGGAGCTCGGCTTTCAGCCCCGACCGTGTCCGTCCCATCGGGTGAGAAAGGCAACATCTCACTGATTCTGATGCGTCGGCGGCTCCGCGCTTTGTGTTTACATCTTTGTGCAGAATCCGTGTTCCTGCTCTCATTTACTGTTTCAGCTGTTTGGTGGTTGTTAAAGTTTTGTGAGGTTTAACCTGAGATTCTGGCGTTTCGGGCAAAATAAAATTATATTAAAAAATCGATTCAGGATTTTAATGCATCGATATCACGTTATCCAAGCCAGAATCGATTTTAATTGATAAATCGATTATCAAAACCCACCACTAGTCGCAAATTATAGACCCATCTCACGTCTGTCTTTTTTATCTAAAATCTTTGAAAAAGTGTTTTTTAAGCAGCTCACTGAGCATCTGTCAACTAACAATCTGTTTGAACCATTTCAGTCTGCTTTTAGACCAAATCACTCCACAGAAACAGCTTTAGTCAAAGTGGTAAATGATCTGCTGGTAAATGCAGACAACAATCGCACTTCAGTTTTATTACTGCTGGATCTAAGTGCTGTGTTTGACACTGTGCATCACTGCATTTTATTGGATAGGCTTGAACATTTTATTGGAATTACAGGAAATGTTTTATCATGGCTGAGATCTCACCTGTTTGGGAGGTCTCAGACTGTTAGTTTTAAAAACTATCTCTCCGAGACTTGTGCAGTGAGGCATGGGGTCCCTCAGGGCTCCATACTGGGACCATTGCTGTTTTCTATGTACCTGCTGCCTCTTGGTGTTCTTTTACGTTCTTTTAATGTAACCTTTCATTGTTACGCTGATGACCTGCAGCTTTATGTTCCTTTAACCATTGGAAATTGTGCTGAAGTCTCTAAACTAGAATGTTGTTTATCTGCAATTAAGGGCTGGTTATCAGATAATTTCTTGCTCCTAAATACTGATAAGACAGAGGTGATGGTCATTGGGCCACACAAATTTCAGCACTTGTCCCAAAATTTGATCTTGAGAATTGATGACAGTGTCATAAATTGCAGGAACAAGGTAAAAAACTTGGGTGTGTGGTTCGACATGGTGCTCTCTTTCGAATCTCATGTAAAAGAGATAACAAAGACCGCCTTTTATCATTAGAGGAACATCAGCCAGAATCAGACAAGTTTTGTCAAGCGACACTGCAGAGGTTCTTGTCCATGCATTTGTGTCTTCCCGTATTGATTATTGCAATGCTCTTCTTTCTGGCCTACCAAAGAAAAGTTTTAGAGGTCTGCAGATGGTGCAAAATGCAGCTGCTCGCATTTTAACAAGAACTGGGAAATTTGAGTACATTACCCCTGTTCTGAGATGTCTTCACTGGCTACCTTGTCAGGTTCGAGCAGATTTTAAGGTCCTGCTGCTCACCTACAAGGCTTTAAACGGATTGGCACCTTCATACCTCTCTGACCTTTTACACCTTTATGTTCCATCTCGTGCTCTCCGATCTCAGGACTCTGGTCTTCTAAAAGTTCTTAGAGCCAGAAAAAAGACAATTGGAGAGCTTTTTCTTTTCATGCCCCGTTTCTGTGGAACAACCTCCCACAAGATATTCGGCAGGCTGCTCTGTGGAGGTTTTTAAAACCAAGTTGAAGACACATTTGTTCACCCGATCCTACATGTCTTAATTCTATGGCTTTTAGTTTTTACATTTTTATTGTTTTTAACTTGTATTGTGTCTTTTACCTGTATTGCTATGTATCGCTTTTATTTAATTTATCTCTTTAGTTGTACAGCACTTTGTTTGAAAGCGCTTTATAAATAAAGTTATTATTATTATTATTATTATTACAAGGTCCACGTTTACGGGAACATCTGCCACAGATATGGGAGAATATTTGATTTCTATTGTAGACAGAAGCCACGGGTGTGTTCAGTCAAACGTTTAGAATAAACTTTGGTCTATAAATGTGTTTCATGATTTATTTTTAACTCCAACTGCTTATTTGTACTATGCTTTCATTTCAGAGCGCAATGAGAAATAAAAAGGATATTTTCAATAAAACTGTCACGATCCTGGGTCTGTGACTCAGTGTTTTCTGTTTTGTATTGTTAATCTTTGATTTCATGATGTATCTTTGTTTATTCTTACGTTTTGGTTCTGTGTTTTGTTGTACCTCTAAGTTCAGTCTTTGTATTTCCTGCTTTGTTGTGAAGGTCCGTGTCTCATGTCAGTGTGTTTAGTTTGCGTTTCCTCTGTCTCGTCTTGTCAATCACTCCCAGCTGTGTCCTCCTTCTGTGTCTCATTCCCTCGTCATCCCTCTGTGTATTTAAACCTTGTGTTTGCCTCTGTTAGTTGCTGGTTCGTCTGCGTATCTGTCAGGGTCCTGGGTCTCCTGATCTAGTGGTTTCAGTTCTTTGTGATTTTTGTATTATGTCAGTTTAGTTTGTGAGTTATTCTATGCTTCCTAGGTTTTGATTCCCTGCCCCCCTTGTTTCTCTGTGCGCTCTGTTCTGTGTTTAGTCTTCTCTGTCCATTTGTTCCGCCCTGTGTTGTTGCCTTCTGTGTCTCCCTCTGTGTAACTGTCTATATAGTGATGTGTTGTGGTGCTTTGCTCCCACCCCTTGTGTTCCGTGTTTTCGTCTTCCCTTCGTGTACTTCTTCATATTCGTGTACTATTAGTTTTTAGGTTTTTGCTTAGTTTCCATGCTCACCTTCGCCATTTCTTTTTGTATCACCATGTGATGAATAAACTCACTTGCATCTGAGCTGCCTGCATAAAGGGTCCTTTGATAATTTACACACGGCTCGCAAACCGTGACAAAAACACTGGAAAAATTGGGCTGTTCTAAAACGTTTGACGGGTAGTGTATATATTTAGTTTATATATTTTCTTTATTTATAATTGTTTGTTTTATATTGTAGCAAAGTGTTACTTGGATACTTCTCTATGTGCTTCTTCATGTGCAATTTTGTTGCATTCTTAGAAATTTATTGGTGGTAGTGATGAACTGCTGTTAGAATCAAGTTAAATTCTGATAAATCAGACAATTACCTCTCCAGCTGTTGTTACAGTCTTTGTTTATCGGATCCTTACAGGGTAAAAGATGACGACACCTAAAGAAATCCTTCTGGGGACTTTGGAGGATTTGGGACGTGATGACTTTGAAAAATTCAAGTGGCATCTGAAGAACGGGTCTGTAGAAGGTTTACCAGCAATCCCAGAGAGTAAACTGGAGAATGCAGAGAGGACGGACATAGTGGATCTGATGTTTGATACCTACTCTATCAACACTTTTGAAGTCACTAAAAATCTTTTGGGGAGGATAAACAAGAATGATCTGTTGGAGAATTTAAATAAAACCATCCCAGAACCCACAGGTAAGTCAGGGAATGACTAAACAAAAAACACATAAACAATAAAAACCTTAGTTAACATTACACAGGTGCCATTAAAATCCATATAAATAATAAATCCAAAACACTTGCCAACACTTTCAGGAGTGAGAGACTGCAGAAAGCCAACAGTTTGTGTTTTATGCATCTGCACAAATAACCTCCTGTGTACACATGAATATCTGCTCTTTGGGTTGGTTTGATTAAAATGGGACCAGCAGCAGGTTTTCTGCCCATTTTACAGATTTATATTGTCAGATTGGTTTTAGAGCTGTTTTATCAACATAAATGAGGCCAGATAACACACACCAATGAGTTAAACTGCAGGAATGTCTTAAAGACAGAAAGACCTGGATGGCCGCTAACTTTCTGCTTCTTAATTCAGATCAAACTGAGGTTATTGTACTCGGCCCTGAAAATCTTAGAAATATGGTATCTAAGCAGATTCTTACTCTGGATGGCATTACCTTGGCCTCCAGTAACGCTGTGAGGAACCTTGGAGTCATTTTTGACCAGGACATGTCCTTCAACGCACATATTAAACAAATATGTAAGACTGCTTTCTTCCATTTGTGCAACATCTCTAAAGTTAGAAATATCCTGTCTCAGAGTGACACTGAAAAACTAGTTCTGTCATGGTCCTGGGTCGTTCAGCGTTTTGTTTCATTTTTGGTATCACCTTGTGTACTTTGTGTTAATTCTGATTTTGTATTAGTTCTTAGGTTGATCTCTACCTGTGTCTTTCCTCTGTGTTCTGTTCGTGTCCCCGAGTTTGTGTTGTAAAACAGTCTGTTTCCTGTTTTACTTTGAAGGTTTGTGTCTCGTCTTGTGAATTAGGATCAGCTGTGCTCCCCTCCTGTGTGTCATTCCCTCATTACCTTGTGTGTATTTATAGTGTGTGTCTGCCTGTGTTCCTCGTTGTGTCGTCTGCATTACTGTGTTAATCAGTGTTACTACTCGTCTCTCTATCCAGCCTTCTTTGTGTCATCTCTGTGTATTCCCCGCTGTCCTTATGTTTTCAGGTTTGTCTGTTACAGTGGCAAAAGTATTCGGCCCCCTTGAACTTTTCCACATTTTGTCACATTACAGCCACAAACATGAATCAATTTTATTGGAATTCCAGGTGAAAGACCAACACAAAGCGGTGTACACGTGAGAAGTGGAACGAGAATCATACATGACTCCAAACATTTTTTACAAATAAATAACTGCAAAGTGGGGTGTGCGTAATTATTCAGCCCCCTTTGGTTTGAGTGCAGTCAGTTGCACATAGACGTTGCCTGATGAGTGCTAATGACTAAATAGAGTGCACCTGTGTGTAATCGAACAAGGCCGAACAAGGAGAGCGCTGATCAGAAATGCAGCCAAGAGGCCCATGGTGACTCTGGACGAGCTGCAGAGATCTACAGCTCAGGTGGGGGAATCTGTCCATAGGACAACTATTAGTCGTGCACTGCACAAAGTTGGCCTTTATGGAAGAGTGGCAAGAAGAAAGCCATTGTTAACAGAAAACCATAAGAAGTGCCGTTTGCAGTTTGCCACAAGCCATGTGGGGGACACAGCAAACATGTGGAAGAAGGTGCTCTGGTCAGATGAGACCAAAATGGAACTTTTTGGCCAAAATGCAAAACCCTATGTGTGGTGGAAAACTAACAGTGCACATCACTCTGAACACACCATCCCCACTGTCAGATATGGTGGTGGCAGCATCATGCTCTGGGGGTGCTTCTCTTCAGCAGGGACAGGGAAGCTGGTCAGAGTTGATGGGAAGATGGATGGAGCCAAATACAGGGCAATCTTGGAAGAAAACCTCTTGGAGTCTGCAAAAGACTTGAGACTGGGGCGGAGGTTCCCCTTCCAGCAGGACAACGACCCTGAACATAAAGCCAGGGCAACAATGGAATGGTTTAAAACAAAACATGTCCATGTGTTAGAACGGCCCAGTCAAAGTCCAGATCTAAATCCAATCCAGAATCTGTGGCAAGATCTGAAAACTGCTGTTCACAAACGCTGCCCATCTAATCTGCCTGAGCTGGAGCTGTTTTGCAAAGAAGATTGGGCAAGAATTTCAGTCTGTAGATGTGCAAAGCTGGTAGAGACAGACCCTAAAAGACTGGCAGCTGGAACTGCAGCAAAAGCTGGTTCTACAAAGTATTGACTCAGGGGCTGAATAATTACACACACCCCACTTTGCAGTTATTTATTTGTACAAAATGTTTGGAATGATGTATGATTTTCGTTCCACTTCTCACGTGTGCACCACTTTGTGTTGGTCTTTCACCTGGAATTCCACTAACATTGATTCATGTTTGTGGCTGTAATGTGACAAAATGTGGAAAAGTTCAAGGGGGCCGAATACTTTTGCAAGCCACTGTAGTTTTTCCAGTTTAGGTTTATGTTTAGTTCTGCCCTCACCTTGGTTTGTTCACTGTAAATAAAACCTCACTCGCATCTCCACCACTGTCTGCAACTTGGGTCCTCATTTAACTCCACCGCACGACTGCTGCCCCAGCCGTGACAAGTTTATGCATTTATTACGTCAAGGCTGGACGACTGTAATTCATTATTATCAGCAAGTCCTAAAAACTCGCTGAAAAGGCTTCAGTTAATCCAAAATGCTGCAGCAAGAGTCCTGACAGGGACTAGAAAGAGAGAGCAGATTTCTCCTGTATCGACTTCCTGTTAAATCCAGAATTGAATTCAAAATCCTGCTCCTCACATACAAGGTCTTAAATAATCAGGCCCCATCTTATCTTAATGACCTTGTAGTACCATATCACCCTATTAGAGCACTTCGCTCTCGCTCTGCAGGCCTACTTGTTGTTCACAGAGTATTTAAAAGTAGAATGGGAGGCAGAGCCTTCAGTTTTCAGGACCCAAAAAGATAGTTGGGGTTTTTTCTGTTGTATTATTGTAGGTTCTTTATCTTACAATATAAAGCACATTGGGGTGACTGTTGTTGTTATTTGGAGGAATTAATAAAAAAAACTTTTATACTTGAAATTCTTTCATTTATTCTACATATTTATTCATCACTGGCTCCATAGTGTTGTTTATGTAATATGTGAAATGTTGCTAGTATTGATTTGGTGCTGTATAAATAAACACAATTAAATCAAATGTGTCTCTATAAAACCTGCCCTCAGTTATAACCCAAGTGTCAGGGCTCAATGGCTCATGAAAAGGAATGGAGTCAAGCACAGAACCAAAAAACGGAGGCTGAGTGACTTTTAACAGAAATGTATTTTACTAGATTTCTTGACGGAGAAAGCTGAATCACAGCTAAATTCAACAGCAAGCGAGGTATTATGAGAAGTGCAGAGCTGAGGCCAGAACATAAGCTGAGGCAGGTCAAAGGAACAACAGGGGCAGAATCGGGCGAATAGAAACTATCCAGGATCACTGGAACAAAGGAGATAATAATCAGAGTGGTCCACAGTGTAGTGAATGAGTCCAAGATTTAAAAACTAAGAGGTGTTACGTGGCTGCAGGTGGAGATCAGCTGGAGGAGGAGATGAATTAAATCTGGGTACAGAGTGAGATGTGGGTGCACAGGGAGGCAGGCAGGTGAGGATGGCAGTTTGCAAGAGTGAGTTTTCCCAGCAGTGGCAGGGCAGAATCCTGAGGCGTGACTTATGGCAAGAGTTGGAAGATGTATCCAGGTGCCGACTAGGGAACAGGAAAAGAGGGTTACGCGAAACAAGCTGAGGAGCACAAGACAAAATGTGAGGCAGAGAACTGACTGTGCTAAGCACACAATCTGGAGAAGGTTCATTGTGAGTGCTGCTCATAAATACTGCCGGAGTAATTGGCAACAGGTGAGGAGCAGGGAGGAGTGAGGAGGGCTCCACCCAGGGGAGGAGAGCTGATGCTGTGGAAAGTTACTCAGACTCACCCGGATCATGACACCAAGAGTCCAGTGAACTGAACACATAACCACAGTAACCAGAATGCAGTTTTCTCATTTGTGTCATTTGCTGTTTATTCATGCAGAGATTCTCACTGAGTGTCAGCTCAAACTCAAGTCAGACCTGAAGCAGAAGTTCCAGTGTGTGCTCGAGGGGATTTCTACAACAGAAAACCCGACCCTCCTGAGTCAGTTCTACACAGAGCTCTATATCACAGGGGGAGGGACTGCAGAGGTCAATGATGAACATGAGGTCAGACAGATTGAAACAGCATCCAGGAAACCAGACAGACCAGAAACAACCATCAGACAAGAAGACATCTTTAAACTCCCACCTGGAAGAGATAAACCAATCAGAACAGTGCTGACAATGGGAGTGGCTGGCATTGGGAAAACAGTCCTAACACAGAAGTTCACTCTGGACTGGGCTGAAGACAAAGCCAACCAGGACATCCAGTTCATGTTTCCATTCACTTTCAGAGAGCTGAATCTGCTGAAAGAGGAAAAGTTCAGCTTGGTGGAACTTGTTCATCACTTCTTTACTGAAACCAAAAAAGCAGGAATCTACATCTTTGAAGACTTCCAGGTTGTGTTCATCTTTGATGGTCTGGATGAGTGTCGACCTCCTCTGGACTTCCACAAAACTGCAATCCTGACTGACCCTAGAAAGTCCACCTCAGTGGATGTGCTGCTGATAAACCTCATCAGGGGGAAACTGCTTCCCTCTGCTCGCCTCTGGATAACCACACGACCTGCAGCAGCCAATAAGATCCTTTGTGACATTGTTGACATGGTGACAGAAGTCAGAGGGTTCACTGACCCACAGAAGGAGGAGTACTTCAGGAAGAGATTCGGAGATTCAGAGCAGGCCAGCAGCATCATCTCCCACATCAAGACATCACGAAGCCTCCACATCATGTGCCACATCCCAGTCTTCTGCTGGATCACTGCTACAGTTCTGGAGTTTGTCATGAAGAACAAAGAGAGCAAAGATCTGCCTAAGACTCTCACAGAGCTCTACCTACGCCTTGTGCTATTTCACCTAAAAACGAAGGACATCAAGTATGATGGAGGAGCTGAGACAGAGTCGTGCAGGAAGATCATTGAGTCTCTGGGAAAACTGGCCTTTGATCAGCTGCAGAAAGGAAACCTGATCTTCTATAAATCAGACCTGACAGAGTGTGGCATCGATATCAGAGCAGCCTCAGTGTACTCAGGAGTGTTCACACAGATCTTTAAAGCTGATGAGTGTCACATGTTCAACAACGTTGTTTACTGTTTCATCCATCTGAGCATTCAGGAGTTCTTTGCTGCTCTTCATGTCTATCTGACCTTCATCAACTCTGGAGTCAACCTGCTTAAGAAACAATCTCCTCGCTTTAAAATCTTCCAGAAAACACTTACTGTAAAAGACTTCTACCAGAGTGCTGTGGACAAAGCCTTAGAGAGTCCAAATGGCCACCTGGACTTGTTCCTCCGCTTCCTCCTGGGTCTTTCACTGCAGACCAATCAGGATCTCCTATGCATGCTGACACAGACAGGAAGTAGCTCACAGACCAATCAGGAAACAGTTCACTACATCAAGAAGAAGCTCAGTGGGAAACTGTCTGCAGAGAAAAGCATCAACCTGTTCCACTGTCTGAATGAACTGGATGATCGTTCTCTAGTGGAGGAGATCCAACAGTCCCTGAGATTAGGATGTCTCTCCACAGATCAACTGTCTCCTGCTCAGTGGTCGGCTCTGGTCTTCATCTTACTGTCATCAGATCTGGATGAGTTCGACCTGGAGAAATACTCCGGTTCAGAGAAGGCATTTTTGAAGCTGCTGCCAGTGGTCAAAGCATCCAAGAAAGTGCTGTAAGTGAATCTATGAACAAATATGTTTAATAATGCTAGATGAATAAAAGAATATGTCTCCATTGTTATTCTTCCTCAGGCTGAGTTATTGTAAACTCTCAAAAAGAAGCTTTGAAGCTTTGTCTGAAATTCTCAGCTCCCCATCCAATCATCTGAGAGAGCTGGACCTGAGCTCGAACTACCTGCAGGATTCAGAATTGGATTTGCTGTGTGTTGGACTAAAGAGTCCTGACTGTAAACTTGAAACTCTCAGGTAAGGATACAGACTTTTTGACACTTTTTGACTCTTAAATCTGTAAGTTTATCTTGATGCGGACGTTCAAAGTCAGCACAATTTTCCTTTTAAGTTCCTGAGTTTATATTTTTGACTGTCAGGTTGTCTGGACAGATGTTTTTATTTTATTTTGTTTTTTTTACTTGTCCCTAAAGTCAGAACTAAACCCACATGTAGATGACTTTCTGTTACTGGAGCAGCCTTCCTGAAGACAGCAGTGTGTTTTCATGCTTTTAAAGCCAAACTCACCTTTCAGACCTGGCTTTCATTTATTATCTATTTTTGTTTGTTTATTATATATTTATTTCTACTGTTTAACTACTGCTCACATCTGTTATCCTCCTTTTTAATTGTTCATTTCTTTTTACCCAGTGTTTCTATATTGCACTTTGTATTTGTCTATATTTATCATGCACTACTTTGCTCATTTATTGTTTGCTTTTAATGTTATTAAATTCCGGTTCTTTTGGTATTTGTTATGGCCAAAAAGACACGGCTCAAAAGTGGTCTTTTTACTTTTTAAGTTATTAAATTTGTAACTGTAGTGATTTGTGTGTGTGACAGAGAGGCACTGCCAGGGATTTTTGACACAAGTTGTTCTTGTAAAATCAGTCTGTGAAGGTTCTCAGACATCCAGGTCATCGTAGTCTAAGGAGCTTGGAAAGAAAAGCGTCTGGACTTCCTTGAAGATGTTTCACCTCTTATGAGAGAAGCGTCTTCAGTTCTAAGAGTCAAATGGTGGAGTGGGGCAGTCAGTGAAAGGGCAATGGTGGTGGCTCAGGGTTTGTATGTTTGGGGGGTTCAGAGGGAAAAGATGAATGTAGGTCTGGAGTTGGTGTGTGAGAGCAGGGAGTGAATCTGATCAAACATGAGTGTCATGAAGCCTGTTTGCAGTTATTTGCACTGTTTTCCACTCTGGATGTTGTTTCTGTTCAGCTGTGAGTATAAAAGGCTCCATTCTACAACCTGTTTGTGTTAGTTGTTCAATAGAAACATTATTTGGTGCTGATGTTGCACTTCTTTTATTCACAACCAAAGAGTTTTTGACGTCTGCATCAGACTGATTTAAATGACTTTTGAATATTACTTTAAATACTTAGATTTAAAGTTCTGAAAAAAAGTTTAAATACAAAGATCACTATATTCTAATGTTTTGGCTGCAGTGTGTTTTTGCAGACAGGTATAACAGAACAGCTTTAGTGTTTAGATTTTTTAAACTTGAGTATGAACTTATACAAAATGCAGCAAGATATTAAAAAAAACGTTTGATTATAAAATTGACTATATTGGATTCATATCGATATCGGACATAAAAAGTGGCATCGTTCCATCCACCTCCGCCCCAGAGAGAAGGGTTACATCTCCTGGGTTTAGGTGTTTTCCAATTTGTCATCATTTTGAAAAGTTTACATTTCTTCAGTGTTGAGCAGCAGAAATGAGACTTTCCTGTCAGAGGTCATTTTTGAAAAAATGAGGTAAATCAACCATGAAAACCATGAATCAACATGTGAACATGAGCTGATGCTGCTGAAGTGAAGCAAAGTTACAGAGGTTTGATTACAGACACAGCTGAGAGTTTGTAATCTGTCATCATTTTAAAAAGTTTCCATGGAACAGCAGAAATGAGGCTTTACTGTCAGAGGCCGACAGCACTGAACACAACAGCAGACTGGTGGCTAATAAACAGTGAATGATGCAGAAACAGATGTTTGAAGCTGTTCTTGGAGTACACTGAGAGAGAGAGAGCTGTGCAGGCAGGAACAGCCAAAGTCAGAGAGAATTCATGAGCATATTGATCAAACGTGAAGCAGAGTTTGGATCTTCTTTTGCTGCTGTTTCACTCAGTTTTGGTTGGAGACAGATGAAACCTGCAGCTTCAGGATCTGTGAGCTGTCCACTTTCAGCCCCGACGGCGTGTCCGTGTACGTGCCGTGGAGTGAACGATCCACGCTCTGTGTTTCCATCTTTGTGTGTTTATCTGCTCTCATTTACTGTTTTATCTGTTTGCTGCTTGTTGAAATAGTTTGTGAGCTTTAACCTGAGATTCTGGCAAAATACATTTATATTAAACATCGATTCAGGATTGAATGAATCAACATCGTTTTATTCAAATTAAAACCATTTAAATGGGAACATGAATTTTTTACAGCCGCCTCTAATGCTGGGTAATGTCAGCTGGTCCATGTGCAGCTGGCTGTGAGGCTCAGGGAGCATCTACAAAGTGCAACACTGAAAGAACATCATCCATAAATATTGAGTAAGAACTGGACTCTCATACAGCGAGACTCAAATGCCTTTAAACATCAGCTTATCCTGCTGATCCAAGTCCAACACTGACTTTGTAAACACATGTTTGTCAATCATTTTGTTTGGTTTCTGAGGAAAATGATTCAATAACTTGCTGCTAATACACAACATTTCATCATATTTCCTCATAACCCTCTTTTGTCTGACCATTTGATCCCATTTGAATTTGCAATAAAGGATCCACAGAGTTTGGTGACAATAATGACAGTAGATGTTTGTGTGAAAGTGCTGGAAGCAAATGAGTGTGTGATGTTCTTTCAGTGTTGCACTTTGTAGACGCTCCCTGAGCACTGGTCTCACAGCCAGCTGCACATAGAGACCAGTGTTGTTAGTCCAGGTCAGAAGATGACTTGTTGGAATGAAAATGAGCTTGTAGTTTGTCTGCTTTAATAATGTGACTGGAAAAAGGTGTTGGACTTCAAATATGTCCATTTCTGTCACACTTCACCTTTAAAAGTGAAGCCATGTGGTTCCTGGAAGGAAAAACACGACTTTTTCAAGTCTTTGTCCTGTTTTTATGAGAAATGTACGACTTTAATGTTCTTTTTTTTTTTAACTCAATTTTTATTATAATTTACAACATTACAACTTGTACTTGTCGATGTTCACAAGTAGGACAGTTACAGGAACTGCAATGCAGAAATGTAGGTTAAAATAAGAACTGCAATTAGGAAGCACAAAACAAAACTGGGAAGCAAAACAAAACCCAAGCAAGCAAACAAACAAACAGACAACAACAAAAACAAAAAGAAAACAAAATCTTTATGTAATATTAAATAACATGTGACAAACTTAGCCGTAAATGGACAAAACGAAAGAGACCTATGCTAAATTATTGAAACAGTAAAGCATGTATGGGTCGCCAACGCTCAGTAAACAATTCTCTCTGAATCCGCAGAGCAGATGTTATTTCCTCCATCTGGTAAATTTCTCTTGCTTTATCAATCCACATATTATATGAAGGTGGGTCAAGATTCAGCCATTTAATAGTGATACACTTTAGTGCTGCTGTAAGCAAGATTCTTAAGAGATACTTTTTATTGTTTCCCGCAAAACCCTTTGGTAAGACTCCTAAAATGACTAACTGTTGGTCTTTTGTTAATGGTTGTTGGAAAACTGTACTGAGAACTTTAAATATGTCATTCCAAAGTGAGCAGATTTTTGGGCATGACCAGAATATATGTGAGTGGGTTCCTAAAGAAGTACCACAATTTCGCCAGCAGGTGTCAGGATTTGTAGGCTTCATTTTGGCAATTATCTCTGGGGTTCTAAAATATCTCATGACCACCTTCCATTTAAATTCTCTCCACAGCCCAGAATTAGTCACCAGATGGGCTTCACCGAACACCTCTTCCCAGGTGTCCTCTGAGATTTGAGTGCCAGTCTCAGCTTCCCACCTTGCCTTAATATCCAAAGTTGCATTTGTATTGAAACTCATAAATGCATTATAAAAATGAGTGATTCATTTTGGGGAGGAATTACTTTGAAATGTTTTTAGAAATATTTCCTCAATGGGTGAGGGCTCCAAAACTTGCCTCCATTCTTTATGTTTTGTCAAAAAGCTTCTTAGCTGCAGAAATCTAAAAAAGTCAGAAGAAGGAAGCCGAAACTGACCTCAACTGTTCAAATGAGCTCAGGTGCCCATTCCTCACAACATGACAAAGTTTATGAAGCCCGCTATGTGACCATGCTCTGAAGCCAGAGTCTTCCACAATAGGAGAAAAACCCTGCAGGGAGGAGAGGCTTGATAGAATTGAAATTTCTTTTGGAAGACCAAATGATTGTTTGATTCTACGCCAAATCTTTAGTGTGACCCTCGTCCGTTCCCCCATATGCACATTTTTAATTGAAATGTTAGAAAAAAGCAGGGATTCCAATGATCTTTCGCACATTGTCTTCTCAATGTTTAGCCACTGAGTTTCAGACAAATCCCGCACCCATACAGTCAGGGGTCTCATCTGAGCTGCCCAGAAATAATATTTCAGGTTTGGAACAGCCAATCCCCCCTGCAGGTTTGACAGTTTTAATGTTTGGAACTTGATCATCCCTCATGTGTATTTAGTCTCTGTGTCGCGTCATCTGTGTTCCCACCCTCCATATTTTCATGCCCAGTCTTTTGTATTCTTAGCCATAGCTTTCCGTGTCTTCATGATTTATTATAGTATTAGTTCCCCAGTTTAGTTCTCTTCACTGTGATTCTGCCTTGTTTGATGTCTTCAGCCGAAATAAAGGCACGCTTTTCGTTCAAGACTCAGTTTCATGTCTGCGCCAGTGTCTGCGCCTGAGTCCTCCACACACTCTCCATACGGTCAGCCACTGTGACCGTGACACTAAACTACATGCTGTGTGCAGCCACTCTCCTGAGCCTGTATCATATACACAGCGGTTACAATGACAAACTGAATACAATCTCATATCTACAAAACAGGCTGAGTCAAAGTTGCAGCTACGCTTATGAACATGGAGAAAAAACAGGCGAGTTATCAGCTCACCAGCTACGACTAAGAACAGCTAACCAACTATCCTTGAGATCTACAATGACCAGGGAATAAGGTCTACAGACAACCAAACTATCCTTGAGATCCACAATGATTTCAATAAGGTGTTTGATATTCCCTCCTTGGGAGAAGATGCGATCGCTAGTCTGGAGGAACCTGTCTCTAATGTTGGAATTGAAACGGCCGTACGGAGCATGCAGTCTGGAAAATCTGCTGCCCCGACGGGTATCCATCTGATTTTTTCATAAAGTTTTCTGACCGACTGAATTCACTGTTAAAATCAACTTTTGAAGAATCCTTCCTCTCACAGTCGTTGCCTCCAACAATGCATCAAGCAGTGATGTGTTTAATTGTAAAACAGGAAAAAGACCATTTAGATTGTCGTTCATGTCGTTTAATATCTTTGTTCAACACAGACACCAAGATCCTGGCTCAAGTGTTGGCCCGTCGCTTACACAAGTATTTGTCCTCCATTATTTCACCAGACCAGATGGGCTTTATTAGGCACTCTTTTTTGAACATTAGAGCTCTATTAAATATCATTTATACCCATGTTAAAGGTGATACATTGGAAACTGTAATTTGGCTTGACGCAGAAAAGGCGTTGGATCAAGTGAGATGGGATTTTTTTTTATACGCTTAAAAAATGTGGCTTTAATTTTGTATCTTGGATAAAAGTATTGTATTGCTCCCCTCTAACAGCCGTCCAGACTAACAATAATCTGCCCCCCAGGACAGGGATGCCCTCTGTCTCCTTTTTGCCATTGAACCGCTAGCTGTTGCTCTGAGACAATGTGTTGGTGTTGAGGGAAAACATCGAGGGGGTATCGAACATGAAGTCTCTCTTTATGCCGACGACATGATTTTATTTATTTCCAACCCATCGAACAGCCTCCGCAAACTTTTGGATAGACTTACAATAATAATAATAATAATACGTTTTATTTATATGCGCCTTTAAGAGCCTCAAGGTCACCTTAATGCATACTTAAGGAATTTGGGACAATTTCTGGATATAAAGTGAATTTTGGGAAGAGCGAGGAAAAGTCTATCTGTACGACAACTGGGAGTTTTGTGTATTTTAGCCCCTTTTAAACCCAGCTATAAGAAGTTTAAGTACTCGGGCATCTGGGTGACAAGAAAACCACAAAGACTTGTATAAAACTATCTTCCTTTATTGTCGAAGCTTAAAGAGGATTTTGGAAAATGTGAGTTTTGCCTCTTTATATTTATGGTGGGGATGCAGAACAAGGAGCAAAGATGAATGTGATGCTGAATCAGCAGAAGACTTGGACTCATTTGATTCCAGCTTTGATATCATTGATTTCAATATGTCCATTTCTGTCACACTTCACCTTTAAAAGTGAAGCCATGTGGTTCCTGGAAGGAAAAACACGACTTTTTCAAGTCTTTGTCCTGTTTTTATGAGAAATGTACGACTTTAATGTGAAACATTCAGAGTTTTTTCTCTTGTTGTGTTTGTTTGAAGCTGCTTCCTGTTGGCTTCAGCTGTTTGGAGTTTCCATTTTCTAAACTTCTACATTCTGAACCTTCTTCAGCTCTGAACAGATGATGAAACACTGAATGATTTCAAGCACTTTGTCTAATAAACTTACATCTTTCATTCTTTATACAGATTGAAGAGCTGTGGTTTGTCAGAGATCAGCTGTGATTATCTGGCAGCAGCACTGAAGTCCAACCCCTCCCATCTGAGAGAGCTGGACCTGAGTAATGACTCCTTGTTGTTGACCAACAACAACCTGCAGGATCCAGGAGTGAAGCATCTGTGTGGTTTCCTGGAGAGTCCAGGATGTAAACTTGAAACTCTGGGGTCAGTCAGCATGTTTTAGTTGTGCTGAGATGAATATGATGTGAAAGTTGTGCTGACACTAAACTGCAGACATCAGGCTGATATTATACTGATCCACACTGAGGATCTTCATGGTAAAGTCTGTTTTCTTCTTCTCTGGTTTAGTCCATTGACTGCAGCAGAACAATGTTCACATTTCAAACAGTGATACTCAACGTATGGCCCGCGGCCCACACGCGGCCTGCCCACCTTTCCTGATTCAGAGAGAGGGGACCCTGATTAACTGTGTAGCTTCTTCCTCACAGTTCTAAGTATCAGACACAACAATGAATAATCCACAGCTGACTGTCTTTAGCAGGTCAAAGGTCACGGCACACAGCAGACAGTCAGAAATATTCTAACTCTGATCATTTATCAGTTGTGACACTGTGAGACTTGATCAGAGGTGTGATCATCACAGCAGAGGCCTTTGTGTCAAAGTCACTGAGGATCAAACAGAAACACATGAAGCAGATTTTCCTCTTCTGGCTTTTTATAGCAGATAACCTTCAAAATATTCTGCAGTCGATCAAAAACTGAAGCAAACCATGAAGCAACATGTGAACATGAGCTGATGCTGCTGAAGTGAAGCAAAGTTACAGAGGTTTGATTACAGACACAGCTGAGAGTTTGTAATCTGTCATCATTTTAAAAAGTTTCCATGGAACAGCAGAAATGAGGCTTTACTGTCAGAGGCCGACAGCACTGAACACAACAGCAGACTGGTGGCTAATAAACAGTGAATGATGCAGAAACAGATGTTTGAAGCTGTTCTTGGAGTACACTGAGAGAGAGAGAGCTGTGCAGGCAGGAACAGCCAAAGTCAGAGAGAATTCATGAGCATATTGATCAAACGTGAAGCAGAGTTTGGATCTTCTTTTGCTGCTGCTTCACTCAGTTTTGGTTGGAGACAGATGAAACCTGCAGCTTCAGGATCTGTGAGCTGTCCACTTTCAGCCCCGACGGCGTGTCCGTGTACGTGCCGTCGAGTGAACGATCCACGCTCTGTGTTTCCATCTTTGTGTGTTTAGCTGCTCTCATTTACTGTTTTAGCTGTTTGCTGCTTGTTGAAATAGTTTGTGAGCTTTAACCTGAGATTCTGGCAAAATACATTTATATTAAACATCGATTCAGGATTGAATGAATCAACATCGTTTTATTCAAATTAAAACCATTTAAATGGGAACATGAATTTTTTACAGCCGCCTCTAATGCTGGGTAATGTCAGCTGGTCCATGTGCAGCTGGCTGTGAGGCTCAGGGAGCGTCTACAAAGTGCAACACTGAAAGAACATCTTCCATAAATATTGAGTAAGAACTGGACTCTCATACAGCGAGACTCAAATGCCTTTAAACATCAGCTTATCCTGCTGATCCAAGTCCAACACTGAGTTTGTAAACACATGTTTGTCAATCATTTTGTTTGGTTTCTGAGGAAAAAGATTCAATAACTTGCTGCTAATACACAACATTTCATCATATTTCCTCATAACCCTCTTTTGTCTGACCATTTGATCCCATTTGAATTTGCAATAAAGGATCCACAGAGTTTGGTGACAATGATGACAGTAGATGTTTGTGTGAAAGTGCTGGAAGCAAATGAGTGTGTGATGTTCTTTCAGTGTTGCACTTTGTAGACGCTCCCTGAGCACTGGTCTCACAGCCAGCTGCACATAGAGACCAGTGTTGTTAGTCCAGGTCAGAAGATGACTTGTTGGAATGAAAATGAGCTTGTAGTTTGTCTGCTTTAATAATGTGACTGGAAAAAGGTGTTGGACTTCAAATATGTCCATTTCTGTCACACTTCACCTTTAAAAGTGAAGCCATGTGGTTCCTGGAAGGAAAAACACGACTTTTTCAAGTCTTTGTCCTGTTTTTATGAGAAATGTACGACTTTAATGTTCTTTTTTTTTTTAACTCAATTTTTATTATAATTTACAACATTACAACTTGTACTTGTCGATGTTCACAAGTAGGACAGTTACAGGAACTGCAATGCAGAAATGTAGGTTAAAATAAGAACTGCAATTAGGAAGCACAAAACAAAACTGGGAAGCAAAACAAAACCCAAGCAAGCAAACAAACAAACAGACAACAACAAAAACAAAAAGAAAACAAAATCTTTATGTAATATTAAATAACATGTGACAAACTTAGCCGTAAATGGACAAAACGAAAGAGACCTATGCTAAATTATTGAAACAGTAAAGCATGTATGGGTCGCCAACGCTCAGTAAACAATTCTCTCTGAATCCGCAGAGCAGATGTTATTTCCTCCATCTGGTAAATTTCTCTTGCTTTATCAATCCACATATTATATGAAGGTGGGTCAAGATTCAGCCATTTAATAGTGATACACTTTAGTGCTGCTGTAAGATTCTTAAGAGATACGTTTTATTGTTTCCCGCAAAACCATTTGGTAAGACTCCTAAAATGACTAACTGTTGGTCTTTTGTTAATGGTTGTTGGAAAACTGTACTGAGAACTTTAAATATGTCATTCCAAAGTGAGCAGATTTTTGGGCATGACCAGAATATATGTGAGTGGGTTCCTAAAGAAGTACCACAATTTCGCCAGCAGGTGTCAGGATTTGTAGGCTTCATTTTGGCAATTATCTCTGGGGTTCTAAAATATCTCATGACCACCTTCCATTTAAATTCTCTCCACAGCCCAGAATTAGTCACCAGATGGGCTTCACCGAACACCTCTTCCCAGGTGTCCTCTGAGATTTGAGTGCCAGTCTCAGCTTCCCACCTTGCCTTAATATCCAAAGTTGCATTTGTATTGAAACTCATAAATGCATTATAAAAATGAGTGATTCATTTTGGGGAGGAATTACTTTGAAATGTTTTTAGAAATATTTCCTCAATGGGTGAGGGCTCCAAAACTTGCCTCCATTCTTTATGTTTTGTCAAAAAGCTTCTTAGCTGCAGAAATCTAAAAAAGTCAGAAGAAGGAAGCCGAAACTGACCTCAACTGTTCAAATGAGCTCAGGTGCCCATTCCTCACAACATGACAAAGTTTATGAAGCCCGCTATGTGACCATGCTCTGAAGCCAGAGTCTTCCACAATAGGAGAAAAACCCTGCAGGGAGGAGAGGCTTGATAGAATTGAAATTTCTTTTGGAAGACCAAATGATTGTTTGATTCTACGCCAAATCTTTAGTGTGACCCTCGTCCGTTCCCCCATATGCACATTTTTAATTGAAATGTTAGAAAAAAGCAGGGATTCCAATGATCTTTCGCACATTGTCTTCTCAATGTTTAGCCACTGAGTTTCAGACAAATCCCGCACCCATACAGTCAGGGGTCTCATCTGAGCTGCCCAGAAATAATATTTCAGGTTTGGAACAGCCAATCCCCCCTGCAGGTTTGACAGTTTTAATGTTTGGAACTTGATCATCCCTCATGTGTATTTAGTCTCTGTGTCGCATCGTCTGTGTTCCCACCCTCCATATTTTCATGCCCAGTCTTTTGTATTCTTAGCCATAGCTTTCCGTGTCTTCATGATTTATTATAGTATTAGTTCCCCAGTTTAGTTCTCTTCACTGTGATTCTGCCTTGTTTGATGTCTTCAGCCGAAATAAAGGCACGCTTTTCGTTCAAGACTCAGTTTCATGTCTGCGCCAGTGTCTGCGCCTGAGTCCTCCACACACTCTCCATACGGTCAGCCACTGTGACCGTGACACTAAACTACATGCTGTGTGCAGCCACTCTCCTGAGCCTGTATCATATACACAGCGGTTACAATGACAAACTGAATACAATCTCATATCTACAAAACAGGCTGAGTCAAAGTTGCAGCTACGCTTATGAACATGGAGAAAAAACAGGCGAGTTATCAGCTCACCAGCTACGACTAAGAACAGCTAACCAACTGTTAAGTCTAATTGTTGAATGTCGCCATTGTGTTTCTTAAATTTGTATAGTCTTAGTTTAAGCAGTAGGATCAAAGCCATTCCTTTGATCCCGACCACCTCTCCAGCCACTCTGTGCTGGGGGAGGTTTTATTGTAGATACATCCTAACTTGAAGATCTGTTTGATGTTTGGTAGAGCTTCCTACCCTTTGTATGGTTTCACTGTGTTATCTTTGGTAAACCATACATTGGGTGTGGGGGAAGACTACCCTCTTTATGACCAAGGATGTTGTTCCTGCTTTTAGGTTTTATGACCCTTTGACCAACCAACAAACACAAACACACACACACACACACACACACACACACACACTCACACACATTCACACACACACTCAGTGTATACATTTACATACAGTGCCTTGTCTTTGTAACCAAAGGGGGGTTGCAAGGGGAGGTGTTTTGTAAACTATTGTTTGAAGTTTGTCAATAAAAGGCGGCGAGAGGAGGCCACCAGTGTGGTCATTTCAACGTGCTGGTCACAGACGAGAGGCCTCCCTTGCGCAAGAAATCGATCGAACACTGTTGCCTTGCTTTTCTTTCATGGGAATAAGTCCTGGATACAGCGGGGTCTGAGTTTAGACCCAACATTTATTTGGTCCTTCGGAGCCGGAGCCTAACACATTGCATCCACCGAGGAGAGGGAGAGGACGCCACCGCAACGTCTGGGATGATTGACGTAAAGCCCTGGTGTTTTTGGCTTGCCACCAGGCCGGGAAGTTTGCGCCTGACCTCCCCTCGGGATGGATGACGATTGACGGGATCCAGAGACTCTTCCCATGAACGTAAACAAACAGTGAGTACAGAAGGCCTTAGAGAGCGTCTCTATAACCGTGTGAATGAATGTGGGATCCTAGAAACGCGTCACCGTGATTCTGCGTGAAACGTTTGAGTCCCGGGGAGCGCTGGTCACGAGAGCGCACGTGGACCCAAAACAATAGAGAGCGGCTACGGGCTGTGCGTTAAACGTGAGTCCGGGAGCGCGCTAGCCGCGTGAGAGAGACGCAGGCTTCTCCGCCGTTTGGGGCGTAGAGAGTTCTCCGCCATTTGGGGGCGTGGAGAGAACCTAGGTTCAGAGTCCGGAATCTCCGCCATTTGGGGCGTTGGAGAGTGTCCGAAGGTTGAATTCTCCGCCATATGGGGCGTTTGAGAGTTTTCAACAGAGAGCGCTAGCTGTGCGTGCAGACGCAAGCGATAGGCCTATGTTGTGTGTGTGCGGGCCAGACGTGGTCTGCGTGAGTGTGGCTGATTGTTGTCTTATAATGGAGAATAAAATGTGTAAGTCTGCCTTAGAAGGAGATGTAAAATTTATGCAGAAAGTTTACCAGGCAGCACGCAGTATGTAGGTTGTTGGTATAAGAAATGTGGATTTGAAGGGACATTAGTGGAAGTTAAGTGTAAAATGCTGGTAGAAAGAATTGCTGTAAGTGTAGCAGGTAAAACAGGTAAAGCGAAGCAGAGGAAGGAATTGCAGTTAGCAGTTGCTAAGTTGTGGCTGGAGCAGGTTCAGAAGAGGAGAGAAGCAAGAATGTTAGCAGAAAGTAGAGTCAGAGAAGAGCGTGAGAGAGCAGAGGTAGAAGTGGAGGAGAGATTAAAGGCATATTAGGAGCAGCATTAAGTCCAAGACAGACTAGGCAAGAGAGGAGACAGAAAGGAAAGAAAGTGAACACAAACGTTACAACTACATATCCATCCCTGACACAACACAAAAAAACCCAAAAAAAAAAACATATGGTGTTTCTGTAACAGAGTGTGAAGATGAAGAAAGTTTTTCTCCTGATCAATTCCGCGAGTGTGAGAGTGTCTGACGTCATGGTGTGTGTGAAAGGTATCCAGCTGGGGCAGACGTGATTCTGCAGGTCACCTGCCCAGTGGACAAAAAGAAATAAAATAGTTGTGTGGATGAATGATGGCACGAAGAGTGTTTGGTGTTTCTCAGTCTGAAACAGCTGTAATGCTATTTTCTGTTTTGGAGAAAAGTACAGTTAAAGAAAAAAAACAGAGAGAGATGTGTGTTGTTTTAAGCAGTGATGAGAATAATGAAAGTGTGATGAGAGAAGAACACAAAAACATACTGAAAATGCATTAACTATACTAACCCTACATGCATTTACACATAAATGATACTCATGAAGACCAGACAGCATCTTAAGCATGAGATTCTGTTTGTCATCTTGTCCAAGTCACTAGTAAGATGAAAGTGATACATAGACTAGTGGACTGAATATTATAGGAGGACAGATGGTTGCATCATAGAGGAGGAAACAGAATGCTGATGAGAGGTCTTAAATGAGTGAGTTGAGTGAGCTGATTGTGAGTTTCTGGTGTGTGAAGAAGTTTTACCATGACACACATTTAGTTACATGAGAACTAAAACTGATTATGTGCTAAGACAACAGGGTTATGCTGTATGTTGTGTGTATGGCTGATTGGATGAATGTTTGAGATTAAACTGGCTGTTTGATTTGTCTTTTGTTACGATTTATCCCCCTGGCATGAAGAACACGTGTCATGATTTAAACAAGGCCTATCTTTCCTTTATTTTCTTTGATTTCTTTTATTTTCTTTCTTTTATTTTGTTACTTTCATGGTGCACTGAAAGTTTTGTTTGATGATCTCTGAGCAGATCTGCACGATTAGAATCGAAGCGTCGTCGAGAAAACTGTTGCAAAGTGAGCTTCTCCAAAATTAAAATGGGCTCTTATTTGGGACAATCAGGAAACAAATTCCTGTCCAAAAGGATTCAACGAGGAAATCCAGTCTAAATTATTTTTCTTTTTGAAATGACGTTGTTTTGCTGAGCGTGGAAACGAATGCGACGATAATTTCCACAATTAGCAAAAGAAGGAATCACTGAGTGAATGAGTAAGAATTTTAAAATAAATGGGGAACTGACTGACTGACTTAACACCATTGTGTGAAGTCAACCCCCACTTGACAAAGGTGTGGATGTATCTCTGTGTGTGTCTCTGTTACAGGAGCAGAAAGATGATAGCAACATCTGAGGTTGCGTGATGGTTTAACCTTTTAAATGCCATTTTTATGTTTGTGAATCTATCAGAGGTGTGTTATTCATGGGCTTGTGGTACTCACAGAAGTTACTGTGAGAAAGTGTGTACACACCTGCGCAGCGCTAACATTTGCATTTTTTCTTACAGCATTGCAGTTTTTCATGTGATTTGATGATGTGGTTTTTAGCAGAACAACTGGTGGATGTTTGTTTCTTTATTTCAGGTTTTGTTTTCTTTAAGAGTGCATGTAGCATTCAGCAGAAGTGGACAAGTGACATGAGTAAAACAAATAAGAGATTACGATATTTATGGAATAGTTTATTATGGGCACATTTGCTGGCCACTTTTGGACCCATAATAAATATATGAGTGGAGTGACTTTGCTTAAGAGAAGTCACCGATTACATTAATGTTAACTGAGCACATGGGATGATCCATGTTTGAGGCGAATTATGGTAACAATAGTGATTTCATGATTTGAGAAAACCTGCACATGACACTTGTCTTGCTGATGCTGAATGCTTGTTACCCTTGTGATATACTTGTTTATAAGTGTGAAGTTTGATTTTACTTCCAGATCTTGTTTTCCAGGCCATGATGGTGAGTATGCAGGCTCCTGGTGGAGCCAGTTTTTAAGGCAGGGATCCAGGTTTGGTGAGTTGACGCATGAGTGTCCATGCGTCAAGAGGTGGGGTCCAGAAGTAACATTAAACAATGTTTTCTATTATTGTTGCAGTGATTTGTGTGATTAGCTGTTTATTTACAAGTATTAAACCTATGCAAGTGGTGCATCCTTGTTCAGATGAGGCTTTGATGGCCTATAAGTGAAGTTCACTGATTACAATGTGGAATAACATTGAGATGTTAAATAATTTGGAATAAATTATGGGAAAACGTAGGAGTTTGATGAGTTTAGAATAAACCTGCAATGATACTTGTCTCTGTGATGCTGAATACTTTATTACTCTTATGATCTACAGTTGGTTGCGAATGTGAAGTTGTTTTAAATTTAAGACTTTGTCTTCTGTGATACAGGAGCTGGGAGCTAAACAAGCTGAACATTTAAGTGCTGATTAATGTTTTTACACAGGGTTACAGCTGGGAGTGAAGCTGCTCCAAGGGACAAACCCTGGAGATTGTTTTAGGGAGACTGTGCAACATTCTTGTACATGTCTCATTGGGGAGTTGACACATGGCAAAAGCCGTGTGGCGAGGGGAGTGTCATTTTTTCAATTTGTAGATGTCGTGAGATGCCATGATGAGAAGGAGTGACTGAGAGGATCGCCCACAAAATGGAACCTGAGGGAGCGTGCCAAGCTCCAAAAAGTGACAGCGCAGAGGAGGTCCAGCGATGGACTTGCGGTTCTGTGAACAGCACAAATGCAAGGTGACTGTAAAATAACTAACAGCACTTTTTCCACAAGTGAAGCCAGTAACTTACTATCCTAAAAGATTAGCTCTAGTTGCTCGTGCTTTACCTCCATGCGTGAGATCAGTATGTGCAGCAGCTTAAGCTGTACAATGTTTCAATAGTTTATTTCACCTTTTGACACTGTTAGTTCCACACGAGGTAGATGTTTACTATTGCAGACTAAACTTACATTTCTGTCACCTACAAGACACTTGTCTTTAATGTTACTGTTACTCTCACAACCACACATATTACCATAAAGTGGTGCAGAATTCTGAATCTGTCCAACCCTTTTTGCCAACGGAGGAGGGCACTTCTCATGAGTGTAGAGAGCGCGAGGAGAAGACGTGTAAGCTGAGGGATGACTTAATAGATGTGCCACTCGTTGAGGGAAAGGTTTGGTTTGCTGATGGTTTGAGTTTTATAACAGCAGAGGGACAGACTAGAACAGGTTTTACTGTAGCAGACAGTGAGAGAGAGTTATCTATGTAGGACAACTAGCATGTTTCATATTTGCTTGAGCAGCAGAGATGCTAGCTTTAACGGAAGCGTGTAAAGCTGTAGAGAGACAATATACACTGATAGGTAGTATACATTTGCTACTGTACATTTCTTTGTAGTGCAGTGAGTGAGACGAGGTGTGACAACCTCTACAGGGAAACCTGCAGAACACACCAAACTCTTGCAAAATCTGCTGGAGGCAGTGTTATTAACCAGTGGAATTGCCGTTTGTAAATGTGCAGCACACATGTGAGGGAAAGATCCGGTTGCATTAGGGAAAGTTTTTGCAGATAAGATCGCAAAAGAGGCAGCTTTAGTTAAACATGGTGTTAACCTTTTATCAGTACAGCATTAGCAGACATGCAGGCCCACTCACCTACTGCAGGACAATAGTTGTGACTTACAGAGGGAGCAAGCTTGCAGGATGATTTTTTATCTGTGTGATAAACCAGTACTGCCTAATAATTTGTATAAGACTGCTGCTATTTTGAGCCATTGGCTATACCATGTCTCAAACAGGAGGGAGATGAGCAGTCGTTATACTCACTCTAGGATTATTAAATACTTTTTAAAAAAAAACTTTTTTGCAGAGAGAACTAATGGAACAGTAAAGTTAAGATTTAGGAAGACAGGCAGGACATGGTTAGACTGTATAGAATAAGTACATGAGGATTACTCCAACAGAGAATGGTCTGACTCTTTGAGATTACACATGTTAGAGCATTTAGAGTTCCAGTCTTCTGTAGTGATGATAGAAAAGCAGAAGAGAGAGCGTATTAGCAGATTAGATGCTTGAAAATGTTTAAAAGTAAAGTAGTCATGAGAACAAATGATCTGCCAGATGATTCTGTTTCTCCGCAGGAGCAGAGTCTGAAGTCTGGAGATTGGATGTTGATAAGGCCATGGAGAGGAAGTGCTGGTCCAGTCCATGGTGGGAAGGTCCATATCGGATGCTGCTGACGACGACCACAGCAGTGAAGATTGCTGGAAGGAACACTTGGATATATCAAGCGCACTGCAAGAAGGTGACACACATCCAGGCCAGCTCGGAGTAAGTGGCAGGAAGACCGGGAACAAAGGGGGGGGAAAGCCTCCAGGGCCCCTCGTCTCAATCCGGTGAAGAAACCAACTGAGCCACAGGTACTCATCAGAATGGCTGGGAATGTGCTGTGCATCTTCTTGTGCCTGTGGACCCTGAGTGGGATGACAGGAGCGCACTGGAACAGAGCAAACCACACCCAGTACCAGCATGGGTTTTCAACAACTACTGGTGGCAGTTTAAGAACACAACCGCTCACATAAACAACGAGACCAATGGTTATGCTTGTGATGCCACTGGCTACACATTCTTCTGGACTGTGGCCCTGTAGCATCACTGAGAGCGAGACAGTTTGTTTGGTTGCTTTAGCAACACATCCAGGAACACTGCCAACTTTTCAACTGCTCTGAACCTGAATGGAAGGTTGATTCACCAGTAGCTGGGAAGGTGAACTGCTCTGGTGAGACAGACCTGCTCGTCTGACTCAAAGAATATGACTTGTTGCAGGACATTATACAGTTAAACGAACTGGAAACAGGCCAATTGCCTATGTGTACGAAGGACAATGGATTAGCCCAAGTTGGAGATTAACCATGGAACATGGCAACATCACCTATTCTTTTGTCTTTTGCAAGAAGGATGTAAACAGAAGCCTTTTGTCTACATTTACATCATGAACACTTGAGGTTTTGAGCCAAGAAGATCAAAACACCTTGATCCAATTTCCTTTACAAAGCTTTTTCTGCGGTGACAACAGGACAGGAGAAGAGTTGTAAATGCAGATAATTCACAAGTTGACTCTAACCCCCACAGGATGCCTACAGTGAAAAGATTTGGGGGGTTGATAGGAGTCAATAAAGAAGGGTGTTGACTTGCTGCAGCTTTGAAGTTAGCTGAGAGCCACATGGACAAACAATAAAGTCAACTGATGCGTTTAAATACCTATGTCTGTATACAGTTGGATTGTAGTGACATATGATTTTTGAGAATGATGATTCTTCTTGTTTGACCTTTGACATTCAGTTGTGTACTTGAAGAAATACATAATGAATTGCACGACAGGAGTAGATCCGCCACAAGACTGGATAGCTTGGTTACCGTCTGGTCCTTGGTGGCATCTTCTTTTGAAAATATTAATTCCTGTTTTTGAACTGTTGATACTGATTTGCTTATGTATAGGATGTAGTTTACTGTGCATGAATGAAATCTACACTGACACTGTCTAAACAAAGGGTGCATAAGTTGAAATTTAAGTATACAATGACAAAAAGGAGGGAAATGTTAAGTCTAATTGTTGAATGTCGCCATTGTGTTTCTTAAATTTGTATAGTCTTAGTTTAAGCAGTAGGATCAAAGCCATTCCTTTGATCCCGACCACCTCTCCAGCCACTCTGTGCTGGGGGAGGTTTTATTGTAGATACATCCTAACTTGAAGATCTGTTTGATGTTTGGTAGAGCTTCCTACCCTTTGTATGGTTTCACTGTGTTATCTTTGGTAAACCATACATTGGGTGTGGGGGAAGACTACCCTCTTTATGACCAAGGATGTTGTTCCTGCTTTTAGGTTTTATGACCCTTTGACCAACCAACAAACACAAACACACACACACACACACACACACACACACACACTCACACACATTCACACACACACTCAGTGTATACATTTACATACAGTGCCTTGTCTTTGTAACCAAAGGGGGGTTGCAAGGGGAGGTGTTTTGTAAACTATTGTTTGAAGTTTGTCAATAAAAGGCGGCGAGAGGAGGCCACCAGTGTGGTCATTTCAACGTGCTGGTCACAGACGAGAGGCCTCCCTTGCGCAAGAAATCGATCGAACACTGTTGCCTTGCTTTTCTTTCATGGGAATAAGTCCTGGATACAGCGGGGTCTGAGTTTAGACCCAACACCAACTATCCTTGAGATCTACAATGACCAGGGAATAAGGTCTACAGACAACCAAACTATCCTTGAGATCCACAATGATTTCAATAAGGTGTTTGATATTCCCTCCTTGGGAGAAGATGCGATCGCTAGTCTGGAGGAACCTGTCTCTAATGTTGGAATTGAAACGGCCGTACGGAGCATGCAGTCTGGAAAATCTGCTGCCCCGACGGGTATCCATCTGATTTTTTCATAAAGTTTTCTGACCGACTGAATTCACTGTTAAAATCAACTTTTGAAGAATCCTTCCTCTCACAGTCGTTGCCTCCAACAATGCATCAAGCAGTGATGTGTTTAATTGTAAAACAGGAAAAAGACCATTTAGATTGTCGTTCATGTCGTTTAATATCTTTGTTCAACACAGACACCAAGATCCTGGCTCAAGTGTTGGCCCGTCGCTTACACAAGTATTTGTCCTCCATTATTTCACCAGACGGGCTTTATTAGGCACTCTTTTTTGAACATTAGAGCTCTATTAAATATCATTTATACCCATGTTAAAGGTGATACATTGGAAACTGTCATTTGGCTTGACGCAGAAAAGGCGTTGGATCAAGTGAGATGGGATTTTTTTTTTTATACGCTTAAAAAATGTGTCTTTAATTTTGTATCTTGGATAAAAGTATTGTATTGCTCCCCTCTAACAGCCGTCCAGACTAACAATAATCTGCCCCCCAGGACAGGGATGCCCTCTGTCTCCTTTTTGCCATTGAACCGCTAGCTGTTGCTCTGAGACAATGTGTTGGTGTTGAGGGAAAACATCGAGGGGGTATCGAACATGAAGTCTCTCTTTATGCCGACGACATGATTTTATTTATTTCCAACCCATCGAACAGCCTCCGCAAACTTTTGGATAGACTTACAATAATAATAATAATACGTTTTATTTATAGGCGCCTTTAAGAGCCTCAAGGTCACCTTAATGCATACTTAAGGAATTTGGGACAATTTCTGGATATAAAGTGAATTTTGGGAAGAGCGAGGAAAAGTCTATCTGTACGACAACTGGGAGTTTTGTGTATTTTAGCCCCTTTTAAACCCAGCTATAAGAAGTTTAAGTACTCGGGCATCTGGGTGACAAGAAAACCACAAAGACTTGTATAAAACTATCTTCCTTTATTGTCGAAGCTTAAAGAGGATTTTGGAAAATGTGAGTTTTGCCTCTTTATATTTATGGTGGGGATGCAGAACAAGGAGCAAAGATGAATGTGATGCTGAATCAGCAGAAGACTTGGACTCATTTGATTCCAGCTTTGATATCATTGATTTCAATATGTCCATTTCTGTCACACTTCACCTTTAAAAGTGAAGCCATGTGGTTCCTGGAAGGAAAAACACGACTTTTTCAAGTCTTTGTCCTGTTTTTATGAGAAATGTACGACTTTAATGTGAAACATTCAGAGTTTTTTCTCTTGTTGTGTTTGTTTGAAGCTGCTTCCTGTTGGCTTCAGCTGTTTGGAGTTTCCATTTTCTAAACTTCTACATTCTGAACCTTCTTCAGCTCTGAACAGATGATGAAACACTGAATGATTTCAAGCACTTTGTCTAATAAACTTACATCTTTCATTCTTTATACAGATTGAAGAGCTGTGGTTTGTCAGAGATCAGCTGTGATTATCTGGCAGCAGCACTGAAGTCCAACCCCTCCCATCTGAGAGAGCTGGACCTGAGTAATGACTCCTTGTTGTTGACCAACAACAACCTGCAGGATCCAGGAGTGAAGCATCTGTGTGGTTTCCTGGAGAGTCCAGGATGTAAACTTGAAACTCTGGGGTCAGTCAGCATGTTTTAGTTGTGCTGAGATGAATATGATGTGAAAGTTGTGCTGACACTAAACTGCAGACATCAGGCTGATATTATACTGATCCACACTGAGGATCTTCATGGTAAAGTCTGTTTTCTTCTTCTCTGGTTTAGTCCATTGACTGCAGCAGAACAATGTTCACATTTCAAACAGTGATACTCAACGTATGGCCCGCGGCCCACACGCGGCCTGCCCACCTTTCCTGATTCAGAGAGAGGGGACCCTGATTAACTGTGTAGCTTCTTCCTCACAGTTCTAAGTATCAGACACAACAATGAATAATCCACAGCTGACTGTCTTTAGCAGGTCAAAGGTCACGGCACACAGCAGACAGTCAGAAATATTCTAACTCTGATCATTTATCAGTTGTGACACTGTGAGACTTGATCAGAGGTGTGATCATCACAGCAGAGGCCTTTGTGTCAAAGTCACTGAGGATCAAACAGAAACACATGAAGCAGATTTTCCTCTTCTGGCTTTTTATAGCAGATAACCTTCAAAATATTCTGCAGTCGATCAAAAACTGAAGCAAACCATGAAGCAACATGTGAACATGAGCTGATGCTGCTGAAGTGAAGCAAAGTTACAGAGGTTTGATTACAGACACAGCTGAGAGTTTGTAATCTGTCATCATTTTAAAAAGTTTCCATGGAACAGCAGAAATGAGGCTTTACTGTCAGAGGCCGACAGCACTGAACACAACAGCAGACTGGTGGCTAATAAACAGTGAATGATGCAGAAACAGATGTTTGAAGCTGTTCTTGGAGTACACTGAGAGAGAGAGAGCTGTGCAGGCAGGAACAGCCAAAGTCAGAGAGAATTCATGAGCATATTGATCAAACGTGAAGCAGAGTTTGGATCTTCTTTTGCTGCTGCTTCACTCAGTTTTGGTTGGAGACAGATGAAACCTGCAGCTTCAGGATCTGTGAGCTGTCCACTTTCAGCCCCGACGGCGTGTCCGTGTACGTGCCGTCGAGTGAACGATCCACGCTCTGTGTTTCCATCTTTGTGTGTTTAGCTGCTCTCATTTACTGTTTTAGCTGTTTGCTGCTTGTTGAAATAGTTTGTGAGCTTTAACCTGAGATTCTGGCAAAATACATTTATATTAAACATCGATTCAGGATTGAATGAATCAACATCGTTTTATTCAAATTAAAACCATTTAAATGGGAACATGAATTTTTTACAGCCGCCTCTAATGCTGGGTAATGTCAGCTGGTCCATGTGCAGCTGGCTGTGAGGCTCAGGGAGCGTCTACAAAGTGCAACACTGAAAGAACATCATCCATAAATATTGAGTAAGAACTGGACTCTCATACAGCGAGACTCAAATGCCTTTAAACATCAGCTTATCCTGCTGATCCAAGTCCAACACTGAGTTTGTAAAAACATGTTTGTCAATCATTTTGTTTGGTTTCTGAGGAAAAAGATTCAATAACTTGCTGCTAATACACAACATTTCATCATATTTCCTCATAACCCTCTTTTGTCTGACCATTTGATCCCATTTGAATTTGCAATAAAGGATCCACAGAGTTTGGTGACAATGATGACAGTAGATGTTTGTGTGAAAGTGCTGGAAGCAAATGAGTGTGTGATGTTCTTTCAGTGTTGCACTTTGTAGACGCTCCCTGAGCACTGGTCTCACAGCCAGCTGCACATAGAGACCAGTGTTGTTAGTCCAGGTCAGAAGATGACTTGTTGGAATGAAAATGAGCTTGTAGTTTGTCTGCTTTAATAATGTGACTGGAAAAAGGTGTTGGACTTCAAATATGTCCATTTCTGTCACACTTCACCTTTAAAAGTGAAGCCATGTGGTTCCTGGAAGGAAAAACACGACTTTTTCAAGTCTTTGTCCTGTTTTTATGAGAAATGTACGACTTTAATGTTCTTTTTTTTTTTAACTCAATTTTTATTATAATTTACAACATTACAACTTGTACTTGTCGATGTTCACAAGTAGGACAGTTACAGGAACTGCAATGCAGAAATGTAGGTTAAAATAAGAACTGCAATTAGGAAGCACAAAACAAAACTGGGAAGCAAAACAAAACCCAAGCAAGCAAACAAACAAACAGACAACAACAAAAACAAAAAGAAAACAAAATCTTTATGTAATATTAAATAACATGTGACAAACTTAGCCGTAAATGGACAAAACGAAAGAGACCTATGCTAAATTATTGAAACAGTAAAGCATGTATGGGTCGCCAACGCTCAGTAAACAATTCTCTCTGAATCCGCAGAGCAGATGTTATTTCCTCCATCTGGTAAATTTCTCTTGCTTTATCAATCCACATATTATATGAAGGTGGGTCAAGATTCAGCCATTTAATAGTGATACACTTTAGTGCTGCTGTAAGATTCTTAAGAGATACGTTTTATTGTTTCCCGCAAAACCATTTGGTAAGACTCCTAAAATGACTAACTGTTGGTCTTTTGTTAATGGTTGTTGGAAAACTGTACTGAGAACTTTAAATATGTCATTCCAAAGTGAGCAGATTTTTGGGCATGACCAGAATATATGTGAGTGGGTTCCTAAAGAAGTACCACAATTTCGCCAGCAGGTGTCAGGATTTGTAGGCTTCATTTTGGCAATTATCTCTGGGGTTCTAAAATATCTCATGACCACCTTCCATTTAAATTCTCTCCACAGCCCAGAATTAGTCACCAGATGGGCTTCACCGAACACCTCTTCCCAGGTGTCCTCTGAGATTTGAGTGCCAGTCTCAGCTTCCCACCTTGCCTTAATATCCAAAGTTGCATTTGTATTGAAACTCATAAATGCATTATAAAAATGAGTGATTCATTTTGGGGAGGAATTACTTTGAAATGTTTTTAGAAATATTTCCTCAATGGGTGAGGGCTCCAAAACTTGCCTCCATTCTTTATGTTTTGTCAAAAAGCTTCTTAGCTGCAGAAATCTAAAAAAGTCAGAAGAAGGAAGCCGAAACTGACCTCAACTGTTCAAATGAGCTCAGGTGCCCATTCCTCACAACATGACAAAGTTTATGAAGCCCGCTATGTGACCATGCTCTGAAGCCAGAGTCTTCCACAATAGGAGAAAAACCCTGCAGGGAGGAGAGGCTTGATAGAATTGAAATTTCTTTTGGAAGACCAAATGATTGTTTGATTCTACGCCAAATCTTTAGTGTGACCCTCGTCCGTTCCCCCATATGCACATTTTTAATTGAAATGTTAGAAAAAAGCAGGGATTCCAATGATCTTTCGCACATTGTCTTCTCAATGTTTAGCCACTGAGTTTCAGACAAATCCCGCACCCATACAGTCAGGGGTCTCATCTGAGCTGCCCAGAAATAATATTTCAGGTTTGGAACAGCCAATCCCCCCTGCAGGTTTGACAGTTTTAATGTTTGGAACTTGATCATCCCTCATGTGTATTTAGTCTCTGTGTCGCATCGTCTGTGTTCCCACCCTCCATATTTTCATGCCCAGTCTTTTGTATTCTTAGCCATAGCTTTCCGTGTCTTCATGATTTATTATAGTATTAGTTCCCCAGTTTAGTTCTCTTCACTGTGATTCTGCCTTGTTTGATGTCTTCAGCCGAAATAAAGGCACGCTTTTCGTTCAAAACTCAGTTTCATGTCTGCGCCAGTGTCTGCGCCTGAGTCCTCCACACACTCTCCATACGGTCAGCCACTGTGACCGTGACACTAAACTACATGCTGTGTGCAGCCACTCTCCTGAGCCTGTATCATATACACAGCGGTTACAATGACAAACTGAATACAATCTCATATCTACAAAACAGGCTGAGTCAAAGTTGCAGCTACGCTTATGAACATGGAGAAAAAACAGGCGAGTTATCAGCTCACCAGCTACGACTAAGAACAGCTAACCAACTATCCTTGAGATCTACAATGACCAGGGAATAAGGTCTACAGACAACCAAACTATCCTTGAGATCCACAATGATTTCAATAAGGTGTTTGATATTCCCTCCTTGGGAGAAGATGCGATCGCTAGTCTGGAGGAACCTGTCTCTAATGTTGGAATTGAAACGGCCGTACGGAGCATGCAGTCTGGAAAATCTGCTGCCCCGACGGGTATCCATCTGATTTTTTCATAAAGTTTTCTGACCGACTGAATTCACTGTTAAAATCAACTTTTGAAGAATCCTTCCTCTCACAGTCGTTGCCTCCAACAATGCATCAAGCAGTGATGTGTTTAATTGTAAAACAGGAAAAAGACCATTTAGATTGTCGTTCATGTCGTTTAATATCTTTGTTCAACACAGACACCAAGATCCTGGCTCAAGTGTTGGCCCGTCGCTTACACAAGTATTTGTCCTCCATTATTTCACCAGACCAGATGGGCTTTATTAGGCACTCTTTTTTGAACATTAGAGCTCTATTAAATATCATTTATACCCATGTTAAAGGTGATACATTGGAAACTGTAATTTGGCTTGACGCAGAAAAGGCGTTGGATCAAGTGAGATGGGATTTTTTTTTATACGCTTAAAAAATGTGGCTTTAATTTTGTATCTTGGATAAAAGTATTGTATTGCTCCCCTCTAACAGCCGTCCAGACTAACAATAATCTGCCCCCCAGGACAGGGATGCCCTCTGTCTCCTTTTTGCCATTGAACCGCTAGCTGTTGCTCTGAGACAATGTGTTGGTGTTGAGGGAAAACATCGAGGGGGTATCGAACATGAAGTCTCTCTTTATGCCGACGACATGATTTTATTTATTTCCAACCCATCGAACAGCCTCCGCAAACTTTTGGATAGACTTACAATAATAATAATAATAATACGTTTTATTTATATGCGCCTTTAAGAGCCTCAAGGTCACCTTAATGCATACTTAAGGAATTTGGGACAATTTCTGGATATAAAGTGAATTTTGGGAAGAGCGAGGAAAAGTCTATCTGTACGACAACTGGGAGTTTTGTGTATTTTAGCCCCTTTTAAACCCAGCTATAAGAAGTTTAAGTACTCGGGCATCTGGGTGACAAGAAAACCACAAAGACTTGTATAAAACTATCTTCCTTTATTGTCGAAGCTTAAAGAGGATTTTGGAAAATGTGAGTTTTGCCTCTTTATATTTATGGTGGGGATGCAGAACAAGGAGCAAAGATGAATGTGATGCTGAATCAGCAGAAGACTTGGACTCATTTGATTCCAGCTTTGATATCATTGATTTCAATATGTCCATTTCTGTCACACTTCACCTTTAAAAGTGAAGCCATGTGGTTCCTGGAAGGAAAAACACGACTTTTTCAAGTCTTTGTCCTGTTTTTATGAGAAATGTACGACTTTAATGTGAAACATTCAGAGTTTTTTCTCTTGTTGTGTTTGTTTGAAGCTGCTTCCTGTTGGCTTCAGCTGTTTGGAGTTTCCATTTTCTAAACTTCTACATTCTGAACCTTCTTCAGCTCTGAACAGATGATGAAACACTGAATGATTTCAAGCTCTTTGTCTAATAAACTTACATCTTTCATTCTTTATACAGATTGAGGGGCTGTGGTTTGTCAGAGATCAGCTGTGATTATCTGGCAGCAGCACTGAAGTCCAACCCCTCCCATCTGAGAGAGCTGGACCTGAGCATCAACAGCAACCTGAAGGATCCAGGAGTGAAGCATCTGTGTGGTTTCCTGGAGAGTCCAGGATGTAAACTTGAAACTCTGAGGTCAGTCAGCATGTTTTAGTTGTGCTGAGATGAATATGATGTGAAAGTTGTGCTGACACTAAACTGCAGACATCAGGCTGATATTATACTGATCCACACTGAGGATCTTCATGGTAAAGTCTGTTTTCTTCTTCTCTGGTTTAGTCCATTGACTGCAGCAGAACAATGTTCACATTTCAAACAGTGATACTCAACGTATGGCCCGCGGCCCACACGCGGCCTGCCCACCTTTCCTGATTCAGAGAGAGGGGACCCTGATTAACTGTGTAGCTTCTTCCTCACAGTTCTAAGTATCAGACACAACAATGAATAATCCACAGCTGACTGTCTTTAGCAGGTCAAAGGTCACGGCACACAGCAGACAGTCAGAAATATTCTAACTCTGATCATTTATCAGTTGTGACACTGTGAGACTTGATCAGAGGTGTGATCATCACAGCAGAGGCCTTTGTGTCAAAGTCACTGAGGATCAAACAGAAACACATGAAGCAGATTTTCCTCTTCTGGCTTTTTATAGCAGATAACCTTCAAAATATTCTGCAGTCGATCAAAAACTGAAGCAAACCATGAATCAACATGGGAACATGAATTTTTTACAGCCGCCTCTAATGCTGGGTAATGTCAGCTGGTCCATGTGCAGCTGGCTGTGAGGCTCAGGGAGCGTCTACAAAGCGCAACACTGAAAGAACATCATCCATAAATATTGAGTAAGAACTGGACTCTCATACAGCGAGACTCAAATGCCTTTAAACATCAGCTTATCCTGCTGATCCAAGTCCAACACTGAGTTTGTAAAAACATGTTTGTCAATCATTTTGTTTGGTTTTTGAGGAAAATGATTCAATAAGTTGCTGCTAATACACAACATTTCATCATATTTCCTCATAACCCTCTTTTGTCTGACCATTTGATCCCATTTGAATTTGCAATAAAGGATCCACAGAGTTTGGTGACAATAATGACAGTAGATGTTTGTGTGAAAGTGCTGGAAGCAAATGAGTGTGTGATGTTCTTTCAGTGTTGCACTTTGTAGACGCTCCCTGAGCACTGGTCTCACAGCCAGCTGCACATAGAGACCAGTGTTGTTAGTCCAGGTCAGAAGATGACTTGTTGGAATGAAAATGAGCTTGTAGTTTGTCTGCTTTAATAATGTGACTGGAAAAAGGTGTTGGACTTCAAATATGTCCATTTCTGTCACACTTCACCTTTAAAAGTGAAGCCATGTGGTTCCTGGAAGGAAAAACACGACTTTTTCAAGTCTTTGTCCTGTTTTTATGAGAAATGTACGACTTTAATGTGAAACATTCAGAGTTTTTTCTCTTGTTGTGTTTGTTTGAAGCTGCTTCCTGTTGGCTTCAGCTGTTTGGAGTTTCCATTTTCTAAACTTCTACATTCTGAACCTTCTTCAGCTCTGAACAGATGATGAAACACTGAATGATTTCAAGCACTTTGTCTAATAAACTTACATCTTTCATTCTTTATACAGATTGAAGAGCTGTGGTTTGTCAGAGATCAGCTGTGATTATCTGGCAGCAGCACTGAAGTCCAACCCCTCCCATCTGAGAGAGCTGGACCTGAGCTGGAACAACAACCTTCAGGATCCAGGAGTGAAGCATCTGTGTGGTTTCCTGGAGAGTCCAGGATGTATACTTGAAACTCTGAGGTCAGTCAGCATGTTTTATTTGTGCTGAGATGAATATGATGTGAAAGTTGTGCTGACACTAAACTGCAGACATCAGGCTGATATTATACTGATCCACACTGAGGATCTTCATGGTAAAGTCTGTTTTCTTCTTCTCTGGTTTAGTCCATTGACTGCAGCAGAACAATGTTCACATTTCAAACCTTCAAAGAAGAAGAAAAATCCTCCACTGGAAAATTCACTGCGAAACTCTCAAACTCTTCATTGCACCTTAAAGTCTGTCTGACACTGAAATCCAAAGCAAAATGTGCGTTTGCTTTACAGACAGCAGTCCAACACAAACATACACACATCATCCAAAACACAGTCCAACATCCAAATCTCCTCCACTGCCAGCATGAATGATGGGAAAGAGAAGGAGGAACACTCTGACATTCAGGGTTAGAATGAGTTTCATCAAGCAGACTGTGAAGATCAAAGCTGCATTAGAAAGCTTACATGAATGAATGAGTGGACAGAAGTGGACAGAGATCATCTGAAGCACTTCAAAGGCTTTAAATCAGCACATTTCTCTTTATTCTTTATCAACTCTGTTAGTTTCTCTCAGTTTTCTGTGGAATGAAGCTAACAGCAGGCTAATAAGATGCTGACCAATAGGTTTCTATTAAAGGTTGTAATTTGTATATGAAAAAGTGCTTTGGCTCAGCAGGGATCAGCTTACAGGTAGAATACAGCTGCTGGATGGGATTAGCATGTCATAGCTATCTACCAAACTGCTAACTGGGGGATTTCAGGCCATCTATGGATCATTTTTGCTAACTGTTTATTCAGCTTAGGCTCACAGGGCTGCAGCCTGTGCCCTAGCTGTCATAGGGCAAGAGGCGTGGTCCACCTGCACAGGTGAGCAGTCCATCACAGGGCCAACAGAGAGCGACAGAGAAGCACTCCCTCACATCCACACATACAGCCAATGTAGAAGCACCAATGAACCTAAGCAGCATTTCATTGGACTGTGGGAGAACATCCAACCTCCACAGGAAGGCCCAGCTGACCAACAAGCTTCAACCTACAACCTTCTTGCTCTAAGGCACTAGTGCTAACCACTTTTGCCCATTTCAGCCCAAATCCTGCATCTTCCTGTTTCTGACTCCAGGCCAGCTCCACTAACACTTTCTCATCAGACACTGCCACCTAGTGGAGGAAGTCTTAGTTCCATTTGAAGCTTCAGATTACAGTTAGTTCCTTTACAAAGAGGTGGAGGTGGTGGGGCCACAGCACCATCATCACTGAGTGCCATAGGACACTTAACCTTTGTTTCCATATGCTGGGAACTTCCTGTTGTTCCAAGGAGGACTGGAAAATGTGTGAAACTCTCCCAGTCAGTTCCTCACAGCACACTTCAGTCATTTCCCTCCCACAGCATCAGGACCAGGGCTTTTTCTCTCTTTGGTCCCACTAAGAGATTTCCACACAAACACCTCATCAGTGGGACTCTCAGAGCTACCAGCCCTTTGCTACAATCACAAAGCTCTTCATTGAAATCAATGATATCAAAGCTGGAATCAAATGAGTCCAAGTCTTCTGCTGATTCAGCATCACATTCATCTTTGCTCCTTGTTCTGCATCCCCACCATGGACTTCATTCCTTTCCAAGCCAGCCTTGAGTGTCCTTTATTCAGCTCATCCTCTGCTTTACTTTTACACCTGATTTTAGCTGCTTTATCTCTCTTTCAACAGGTTTCTGTGCCTCAATCTTTTTCTTCTCTCCCTCATAACAAGACAGCTTCTTCTGCCTGAGAACATGTTGGAGTGATTTACTAATCCAGGGCTGCTTATTGGGGAAAATACTTCCTGTTTCCAAAGTAATCCCCATTTTTCCCAGAAAGAAATGTCAGTAGAAATCGATGATCTAAGTGAGAACATGAGCCTTTCAAAAGTCCCAGTGGGTGCAGTCAAAGCAGTCCCTCAGTCCCAGTATAGAGTCTTTGGTCCAGACTGGAACAGCTGTGTGCCCAGTTTGAGCTCTCTTCAGTGCTGTGACCTGACAGACCCAGAGGGGCCATCACATCACATTTAGAAGCTCCCCTGATGGAGCCACAACACATGTCCAATACTTAGTCTGTCTTGTTGGACCAACTGGAAGAAATGATTCAAGGACTTAGTCACAGAACAGAGATTCAAATCTCCAAAATCCAACTGGCTGCATCAGGACATATAGTCTGAAACTCTGCACAGTTTCCTGTTTGAAGCTGCTTCCTGTTGGCTTCAGCTGTTTGGAGTTTCCATTTTCTAAACTTCTACATTCTGAACCTTCTTCAGCTCTGAACAGATGATGAAACACTGAATGATTTCAAGCACTTTGTCTAATAAACTTACATCTTTCATTCTTTATACAGATTGAGTTACTGTGGTTTGTCAAAGATCAGCTGTGATTATCTGGCAGCAGCACTGAAGTCCAACCCCTCCCATCTGAGAGAGCTGTACCTGAGCTGGAACAACCTGAAGGATCCAGATGTGAAGCAGCTGTCTGATCTTCAGCAGAGTCCAGACTACAGACTGGAGACTCTGGGGTCAGTAGAGTGATGGAGTGAGTGGGTGGTGCTGTCAGCAGTATTGTACTAAACACAGTCAGTATGAAACAAAGATCCAGTGTTTCCTGTAAAGCTGCAGCTTCTCAGTGAAGCTGTGAGAGGAGAACGGTGACAGGCTTCAGGATTGGACACAAACACTTCCTGTTTCTCACCTTTATGGTCACCATAGTAACGGCTGACACGCTCTGATCAAACACTGTCAACAGCCAATCAGCTCTCTGAACAAAGCAGCACGCAGACCAATGACTGCATTGATTTCCAAGTTTAAAGCAGTGAAGAACACAGTCTGTAGGTGAGGAAGAATTTAGTGAGAGCAGATGTTTGGATGGAATTCCTCCAGTTAACAGCTGGAACCGTCCATCTGGATTGTTGGGCTTGTTGTTGGGGTTCCTACAGAGCTCAGAGTGGACACACCAAGGTTCTTCTAATGAATGAAAGTCCAAACTCAAACTAGGAGGGAAAAACATTTTCAGCAACTTCAATAAAAATCCAAAGATTAGAAAAAGTGAAGCAACAATGAGTCCTAGTACAGTCCCAGCACTGACGTCCCTGCTGCTCTTTATACTGGATGTGCTGCATCACTGACTGACAGCTGATGAAGAGTCTCTGGAAACACTCGTTTATCTCCTCTGCTCTTCCTCCTTCTCTCTGCAGGTGGTGATGATGGTAAACAGGACGGTGTGTGTGCTGAGAGAGGAGCAGCTGTGTCCTGATGATCCAGAGAGGTTGAAGCAGCAGCAGCTTGTGTGTAGAGACGCTCTGACTGGGCCATGTTACTGGGAGGTGGAGAGGAGAGCTTCATCCAGCAGTGACTGACAGAGGAATGAAGTGCAGATGACTGTCAGTGCTGCAGAGTGAACTGCTCTGAGAACAGCTCCACTGTCAGACACAATGTAGAGTCCAGCATCAGCCCTGTGTGTCCCTCTGGATCTGACAGAGGATCATCAGTGTATCTGGACTGCTCTGCTGCTGCTCTGTCCTTCTACAGTCTCTGCACAGTCTCTGTCTCACTCTGGAAAGATTTTACAACTTGTTGTAATTACAGAACGTTAATATAATATTCAAACATGTGATCTTCTCTTTATTTCTGAATCTTTACCAAATAAAGAAAAACCAAACTAACAAACAGAAGCTGTCGTGTCCTTTTTCACCACATCTGTGAATCTTTTCTGTGTTTTTCCTCTTTTCCTCCTTCCTGCAGCTCCATCTTCATCATTCTGTGTCCAGTATATCGTTAGCTTCATAGCATAATTGCCTAAGTCATTTGACTAAGTCAATGACTTAGGCACTTATGCTATGAAGCTAACGATATGTGAACACGTCCAAAGCATCTGAGCCTCATGTTACCCGTTTGTGTGAGTTACGCCTGTCGTTGTGTTGTGGTGTATAAATAAGGGGCAGGAGACAGCGCTGGATCTCCGAGTTCTTTACTCTCAATTTCTGCAACATCTGCAATATATAGAAATGCAAACCTGTGAGCTGTGTGTGTTGTGCGTCTGCTCGGCCACCTCTCCTCCGGCCGTGCTGGAAGCAGCTGTGCGTTTGACAGTTTTATCGACTCGACAATAATCGAACAAATTAAATGTTCAAAAATATCAACTTAAGCACTTCAAAGTCAACAAAAAGCTTAAAACAATGAAATAATATTTCACTGACAAAACAACAGCTCATAAGAACGATACACAAAATAATACAGAAACAAACAAATAAAAGTTATTAACCAGGATCCATGTTTTTGTCACAAACACTGAATCAGCTGATTCACTCTTTATGTTTCTGAGTTTGTTTTGTGATTATAGTTCTGGTTTCTGTTTCTGTGTCTTCACTGTGTCCCACGTCTCCTTACTTTGGACTCTGTGTTATATTTCCTGTTTTACTTTGACAGTCCTGTGTTACTGTTTCCTGTCTCGTGTGTGTAATTGGTCCCAGCTGTGTTTCCCTCCTGCCTCCCGTTCCCTGATTACTAAACTGCGTCCACGCCGCCGGCGCTCCTCTCCACAGCTGGATTCCAGGATTTCAGAGCATCCAGCTGTGGTGAGTGATGGAGACACTTTCTCTGCTCCCTCAGTAATCAGGACAGTTTATTGAACATCAGAGGACATAAAGGACTGTTTTTCACCTGCCCGTTCTGAACCTGGACATTAAAGACTGCTGGCTTCAAGGACATTAATCCCAGTGTCAGCCAGCCAATAACAGCCTGTGTTTTTCAGCTCTTTAGGAGTCAGAAATGAGAAAGACACAGACTGCTAACCGCTCCCTGCAGGAAATAAGCTCCGCCTCTTCCTGTCCTGTATATGAGTGATTCTGACATGAGACACAATGAGTTTCCTGTTTATTGTGACTTAAAGCGAGCAGCAAAGACACTAAACTGTGTGTTTCCAGCTGAAGCTGCTTTTTGTGTTGCTCCCACAATCCTGTCTAAAACAGTCAGTGAGGAAAACTCAATGTGACTTCAGAGTGACAGAGGTAAGCGACTCATGTTGTAACTGACGTCAGACGCCGGAGATTTTGGCGTAAAATTAAAGCGAATGGTAGTTTAGAATTGAACAAATTCCTTTAAGCTTCAGTATTACCAAATACACTTATCAATAGTCTTCTAACTAACAATATTTGTCTAAATCATCTCCAACACCCTGGAGAACAACGGGGAGAGTTTAGAGGCTCTCCAAGATTACATTGATCAGTGCTTCCAGGATCTTGTGATGAAGAAGGCTCAGAGTGCAAAACCTTCATCAAAACCCACCTGAAGCTGCCGGAGGACACGGTGAAGAACATGGCCTTTGATAGAGTGCATCGCATCGGCCCCATGCGGGCTGCGACCGGGAGACCACGTCCTACTGTGGCCAAGTTCGGCCACTTCAAACAAAAGGAACAGGTGAAAAGTCTCCGTGTCCATCGGTGTTTCTCCACGTCTCTCTTCCTTCTTCGTGTCATCTCTGTGTTTCCCTGCTGCCCTCATGTTTTCTGCTTTGTCTGTTAGTTCTTCCCAGTTTAGGTTGATGTTCACTTCTTCCCTCACCTTTGTTATTTTCACTGTAAATAAATCTCCACTCGCATCTCCACCGCCGTCTGCATCTTGGTCCTCATTCACTCCACCACACGACTGCTGCCCCAGCCGTGACAACTTTTGATGTTTCCTCTACATTTACCTTTAAAAATTATTTACTTTGCCTTGTTTGGTATCATTTGGTATCAGATGGCCGACTTCTACATGGCCACCATGGTCACCACCGAACTTGAGGAGTTTGCCCCCTCACATATACTAATGTGCCACAAACAGGACTTTAACATCACCAACCATTCCCATGTTATTACGGTGTATCCATATAACTGGCCCACCCTGTACAGTTATGCTTTCATGTTGACATACTGTATTAACACAATTCAGGGAGGATTCTAGGATCAGAGCTTCGGGGGGCTGAGCACCCAGAGAGCTGCCCAGCCAGCCAAGATACACTTTACTCGTCACAATGAGACTTCTTCCCCGTCTCTGTCGGTCCCTGCATCCTCCCTGTCCTCATCGTCTGTTGTCTTCGCCTCCTTTATCAGTCATCATAATTTTACCATCTCTGTGCAAGTCTGCAAATTTCTTTATTAAATCAAAAGATTATTAAATCCATCAAGTCTCTCTGTGCCTGGGTCCTCGTCACAAAACATGACATCACTGTTTTGTACTTTTTAACAATTTAATCCCACATTTGTGAAAGAAAAGCAAAACACTTTTTTGAAAAGTCTGTAACAAAACCATCAATTCTGATCAAGGTTATTTAAATTCTGCCAAAGAAGAATGGATTGGAATAAAAAAAATACATATCCTAACCTTAATTACTGGAGGAGAATAATGAATGATGCTCATAGTGAGTAAGAAGTAAACTGAGTGCATATTTTGGACAGAGATTCACTTTTAATGTGTTTGTATAATATAATACAGATGCATAAAAACACTCCTGAAACAGAATAAATTATTACAAATAAATTATTACAAAATATTAAAAAATATTATGGATACTTTTGTTGTTAAAATGTTACCTCTCAACCAAGTTCTGCCTTTTATATTTTTAGTAGTGTGTCACACAAACAGCAAATATTGTCAAAAAAAAGTAAGTAAGTGCTGAAGCACCCCAAAAATGAACCAAAGCACCCCAAAAATGAACCAAAGCACCCCAAAAATGAACCAAAGCACCCCCAAAAATGGGCTAAAATCGCCCCTGTTAACAAATAATAGCCCAACAGTCACTTTTATGCTTATTGTAGCTGTTAGCTAAAAACACTAATTTAGCTTAGTTTGCCCTGAATTCAGCTTTGACGAACATGATCGACTGTTTCCAGTAGAATTGTGGGCGACCGTGGCTCAGGGGGTTGGGAATCGCATCTGTAACCGGAAGGTCGCCGGTTCGATCCCAGGGCTCTCTGTCCTGGTCGTTGTGTCCCTGGGTAAGACACTTTACCCTACTTGTCTACTGGTGTTGGCCAGAGGGGCCGATGGCGCGATATGGCATCCTCGCTTCTGTCAGTCTGCCCCAGGGCAGCTGTGGCTACAACTGTAGCTTGCCTCCACCAGTGTATGAATGTGAGAGTGAATGAATAGTGGCATTGTAAAGCGCTTTGGGTGCCTTGAAAAGCGCTATATAAATCCAATCCATTATTATTATTAGAATTCCTCGTTGTCATCTTGTTCCCTCTCAGAGCCCCGTATGCTTGCAGAGACCCCTACAGTAGGGAAATGTGCCAAAGAACGTCCAAAACATTGCATTTTAGGTTTATTTATGCCTTACAAACAATCCCAACTCTTTAGCTAACTTAACAACTTTGGCTAAAGTCTATAGTTAGTCTTACTCGTTTGTACAACATTTCTGGATCGCCACTGTTTGAAATGATATGACATATGACTCTCACTGAAACAGCAAACTTTGTAGAAAACACAACACTTCTGATTCTCTATCTAGCTGTTTGCTCACAGCTGTAGATTACATTATAAGTGGTTGTTCACTCTTGTCAATAATTACATTTCTAAATTCTATTTGTGCAGTTACATGTAAACAAAGTCCAATATTGTATCTAAATGATTGTGTTATGGTGGGACAGTTTCCAATTTTGTTGTATTATTGTACTAGGTATGACTGTGCAAGAGTTATCTTATCTTCCTTGCTTGCACCACACTCTTTGCAGAAATGGTGCACAGCAGCACTGCATCATGTTATTGTGTTGTATAATATACCAGAACTAATACAAAGCAATATCCATGTACACTATAGGTCCATGCCAATGTGCCCAAATGGGACCTCCATAAATGGTAAGGGGCGCAAAGGCACTTTAAGACCAGTGGGCACACCGTCGGTGCACATCCGCTCGGATGCTTTTTTCTATTCATTTATTTCCCTGTTTATTTATCGATGCACAAAAGCAATTATCTCAGAGACACCATCCTCTTAACAGAGACTCAAATCAGGAACCTGCAGATTATTAGTCAGCAGCTTTAAATTCCTGTCTTTGTCTCACTAAACCTTCCACGTGGAAACTTGAGCTGCCCACTCAAGCACAGTAGGCTTTAACTGGCTCTGCTCAAGTCACTTCAGTATCTGAGAAACTGTCTCGATGCATGCCAAAGAACACTTTGACAATACGCTTGTGTTGAGTCAAATCCACCACAAGCATATTCTATGGCAGTTTAATTCCACTCCACATAAAAATAGTCACGTATTATTTCCCCCCACCACACTTCCTGCCAGTAGCTGGTGCCCCCACCCACAGTGCATTAGTGGTTCTCTGTGTTTAGTGGCTCACTCTGGGCGGCTGCTCGGTGGGGCCCGGCCCCCTGGCTCTGTTGGGCCTGTGCTGCGGGTGGGGTGCCCTCAGGTCTCGGCCCTCTGGGCCCATTTACTGCTCAGTAACATTTAATATCTATTATTTACTACTACTTACTAGCCTACTTACTGCATATTATTGGTTGTTGCTGTGGGTTCCCCACTGTGTTGGTTTTTCCTTGTGTTTTTCAGCAGATGATGAAATAGATTTTCAGTATGTTTTCTCTCTTCCTCTCCATCTATTTCTCTTCTTCTCTATTTTTCCCTCTTCTTCTGTTAACTTTCTCCCCAGCTTATCTTTTTTCTTCTTTCCTGACCCCCGTTCTGATTCTAATGACTCAAAATAAAGTAAAATCATCATCAAATATGACTATCAAGTGGACCAGTATAGCAAAAACCATAATGGTGGCAGAGGCCACAGAGCCAAGTGGCAGGATTTTCAACGTTCAAACCAGATAAAAAACAGAAATTAAATGGTGTTAAAAGCCATGAATTAAGGCAATTCATTCACAACATCATTACAAGTTTTACTGGACGTTAATATTTTTCTCTTTTTTCAGTGCAAAACAAACTAACAGTACACATGATGCTGGCAAGTTACAATGTCAGTGTCTTTTATAGATAGCATGTCTAGCATCATAGTTTTATAGATCACGTAGTCAGGGTAAAAACTCCATCTCTGATTATTATTGTACATGACTGTGACATGCAGCGGCCTCAGCATCATGATGAAGGCGACCGGAGGAGATAGTTTGGTAGACATCGATGTTTTGCCGATGAAGGCTCATGTAGCGGTCCTCTTTGTCCTAAACAACAATTTACGCTGTCATTTACATTTAATTAAAGTGCAGCTTAAAACACAGACATAATGCACTGCAGCCTCGGCACAATTAAGTGTAAAACAGAACTATGGAAAACTGACAAACATCTGGCGAGTTTCAGATCCTGTTAAGTTAGTTAGACCTGATCTGTTTTCTCTGTTAGGATAAAAACATCAGAGGTCATGGGGTGAAAAATACCTCAAAAACAAGACTAGCTATGTCTACAACTAATGTGTGGTGTTTGAAAAGAACCTATGAGATACTTTGAACACCACAGTGGCTGCTGTATGCAGTAATGTGCTCAAGTGATTTCAAAGGGTCATTTCATGAGTTTAAGTGCGTCAGTAAAAGTTTTCACCTGCGAGGATTTCTCCTCAGGCTGTAACCACAGGTTATCACAGCCACACTGATGAGTGAAGCAGCAGCAGAAATGATGGGAACTGTAGCCATGAACTTCATGCCAGAAGAATCTCCATCGTCTGTTGAATGTTGCCACACACACACAAAAAAACTTCATTTTGAAAACATGAAAAGTCACGAAATTTGCATTAACCTGTTATATTAAAGTGGAAAACATGTTTATCTTTTCATTACATTAGAGTTACAATTGCATCATTCAAACATTTCACTGATGAAATAACACCAAAGTTGTGATTGGAGCAGTTTTATAATGAAATTTTAAACAAATTAGCCAGAAAAAGAGCTTAAAAACATTCCAGATGTTCATCTCCTGACTGAAACCTTTCATTAATCCGCTGCAGGCGGGAATGACGACCTCAAACCATGTATGACAGAAAAGAAAGTGTTAACGCAGTTCCAAACATCCACCTTGAATCTGCGGTGTGGGTATAAATAGAAAATGTTTTTACCTCTCACAGTCACACTGAGATGGAGAACATACAATCCACCACGAAATCCACACTCACAGGTGTAGTTCCCACTGTCTTCAGATGTTAAGTTGAGCAGGTGGAGAAACACAGTCTCATTTTCTTTGATCAGTGTGAACCTGGAGTCACAGCCATGAATAAAGCCTCGGTCGTAACGATAGAGCAGACGACACTGTTCTCCTCGGCTCCTCTCTGTGCTGATCTCACACAGTATCATCACAGTAATATTCAGAGTTGTTTTGCTGCATATTTGAGTGGAATCGGGTTTCTTTCCAATTGTCTTCACAAGAGTCTCTATAAATTGTTCCAGTTAAAATGAAACAAAATCGGGATTATAGTTTCTATATATTTGTTGTTGTGGGAAAATCAATCACATATATTATTTCACTAACCTAACTAAAGCTTTCTTCTTAAACACCTGGCTTTACAGCTTTTCTTTTTTAATTATATATATTTACCTTCACTGCTAAAAACCACAAGCAGAAGCAGGAGAAAGCAGAGTTTCCGTGCAGTCATGCTGGTGAGGAAGTAACTGTGGCTGACAGTGTGAGGTAGACTATAGTGAAAGCAGGAAGACTTGCACCCTCCTTATTTCACCTCTTGTGTCTACACTGAAACTTTTACTATGTCTAAAATAGAAGTGCATAAAAGTGGAAGGACAGTAGAAGGTGAACCACCAACATTGTTTAAGCCAGACTGATCTCTCTGTTTATCTGGATGGACATCGTGTTCAAATTATGATGAGATGTTTGTTAAAAAACAAAACTAGTCTGATACAAAGAGTCATGTTTGCCACAGTTTATTGTGTTTGTATTGTATTAAATCTGAGAGCCTGAGTTGGAGTATTATGACTGAATGGTCTCCATTACTGGGAAACAAATATCCAGTGTGAAAAGATGGACGTTTATTATAATATATGAATATTATTATATTAGTATGTCACCTAAAGTTTTATATACTTTAAAATGTTTCATAGAGCTTTATTATCCACTCCCACAGTTCCTGTGCTTCTTGCTGAGCGTGTCTTGTTGTCATGTTGATGGTTCACTGAGATGATAGTCTGGTAGGAATCACTCGATGGCTGCTGAAGGTTTGTATAGGGCTGATCTGGCTCATCATCATCCTTTAGAAAAGTGAAATATTTTAGGTATTAATCAAGTTCAACCCGGTCTACCCACACACTCTATTGATCTTTAAATCTCTCCATCTGTTGCCTGGATTATTTAATGTTTCTGCTCATTTCAGTAAGAGCTTCTTCACAAAATAAAGGACACTGAAGTTGGCACTAATAGTATTATAACACTAATCTGTAATTATCTATATAAGTAACATCCTAAAACATAAATGTACATGTTTTACCAAGTCTGCCAGAGCTCATATTATATTTTTACATGCTGTAGTGCCATTTTTGGGAGCATTTCAAGTTGATATACATCAATACAACCATTATAGCCCAAATTCTAATAATATGTCTGCATTAAGTGCACAGTAATTACATAAATTGCAAAAAAAATGCAATAAACTACCAAAAAATTGAAAATCGTTTTTGTTTTTTAACATATATTTCTAGTTAGAGAAATTTAAGAGGCTTATCTCTCAAAACTGTAAATACAAAATAGTTGCACAAAATAGTTTCCCACCACAGGAAATTTATTTTGAGTGTCTTCATAGTTTTATTTCTGAAATACACCAATTTTTATATAATGCAGGAAAAACAAAAATAAATATTATAATGCAAAATTAATCATCAAAATAAACTATTTCCAGCAGTGCAATTTGAGTTCTAAGCATCCCAGAAACGACACAGAAAGTCATAAAGTCAAACATAACTTTTAAAAACACCAGTATAGGCTCATAAGGCCCTGATGGTAAAAAACTACATTTCTGCAAACTTTTAACTAGCTGCTGTAGATCGTAGCAATAAATTGCTCACCAAACCGTTGGGATTTTCAGGTACAGACACTCCAGATGTTCCTGACCTTAAGCAGCCACGTTGATAAGAAAGGATGTCAGCATTAGTGTAACACTATTCACATTCAAACAGAGAAAAATCAAGTAAGAACATCTACATTTATATTATCTTCTCTCTTAATAATGATAATTATTTTTGGAAGGATAAAAAGTGTTCATTCTAGACATGATGTTTAACATACACCGAATTCTCATTTATTGAAATGTGATGTTTCCTTTTACTTTCTCTACATCTATATCATCTTTGAATTACTACAGCAAAAATAGTCTCACCCATTACTTTTCCTCCAGTAGATAAATCCCACGATAACTCCAGTTATAAAGATGATCACAACACCGGGCAGATAAACGGAAAAAGATTTGTCTGCTGAAGTGTGGGCCTCGTTTGTGTCTAAATCATTGAAAAGATGCATTTGTCAGTAAAATCATTTACTTTCATTTCCTGGAAATCAAAACACAAATCAAACACAGTTTACGTCTACTGAAACTCTGAGTGAAGTAATGAAACCCCAGTTTTATAACCACAGAGCTTTAAATATTGTCACTGTGCTCTTTTCTTTTGTCTTCTTCTTCTTTTGCATCTTTTCTGAATATTACTATGAACTGAAATTGGTCCAACTGCTTATATACATTCACTGGCCACTTTATGAGGTATACTTGTTCAGGGTGTAACACAAATATTTCAGTGTTCATTTCATTTGTCAATCACATGTCAGCTTCATCTTCCTGGTTAAATAAAGGTTAATAAAATAATAAAATGTCAGCAAATCAATGCTCAAACAGAGCAACATGGCACATGTTACTGGTCCCAGTGCTTCACAAACTGCTGATCTGCTGGGATTTTCCCACACAATCATCTCTGTTCACAGACAATGGTCTGAAAAATAGAAAATATCCAGTGAGCTGTGATTCTCTGGGTAAAAATGCTGTTTACACATCAAACCTTGAGGCAGAGCGGACCACACTGGATATCACTGCTGTCCTCTAACAACAGCAAGCTGAGGCTACAGTTTGCAAGTCTGGACAACAGAAGACTAAAAAAATGATGCCTTGCCCGATGAGTTGATTTCTAACAGTTCAGACTGCTGGTGGTGTAATGCTCTGTGGGGGATTTTCTTTGCAAACTTTGGACCCTGTAGTGACCACTGAGCATCATTTAAACACCACAGCCTGCCTGAAGGTTGTTGCTGACCACATTCATGTCTTTATGCCCAAAAAATACCCATCGTCTGATGGCTGCTTCCAGCAGGATACCACACCATGTCACGGTGCTCAAATCATGTACGGCCTGCGCAGTCACCAGATCTCAATCCAGCAGAGCACCTTTGGGATGTGGTGGAACGGAAAGTTTGCTTCAAGTAAGAGCAGCTGACGAATCTGCAGCAACTGTGTGATGATGTAATTTCAATATGTCTTGAGAATCTTTGAGGAATGTTTTTAGCGCCTTGTTGAGCCACAAAAAATGAAGACATGTTTGATGGCTGAAGGTGGTCCAACTCGGTTCAAAGATGTACCTGATAAATGAGTCAGTGAGAGTATTTAAACTGCTGTAAGTGAAAATAAGAAGAAAAGAAATGAACAAATTACAAGAATAAAAAACACATAAGCAGGTCAGTACAATGCTAACACAGTGCTGAATAACTGTGTCAGATAAAGAAACCAAAATGCATTTACCTTCCACAGTGACACTGATATGGACAATATATGTCCCTTCAGTGTTTGTACACTCACAGGTGAAGTTCCCACTATCAGCTGGTGTTAAACTGGTCAGCTCCAGAAAGGCAGTCTGATTTTCTTTTGTTATTGAGAACCTGGGGTCACATTCCTGAGTAACGTTCTCTCCGTGTCGATACAGCAGATGACACTCTCCTCCTGTGTCCCTCTGTCTTTTGATCTTACAGATAATCAAAACAATAGTAGTCTGACTTTCCTTGTTGCAAATCCGAGTGACATCGTGTTCTCTCCTGACTGTCTTCACAACAGTCTCTGTAAACAGGGACAGCAAAATACGGTAAATACAAGATTCAGCCTGTGTCAGAGAGGACTTTAGTTTCTATATTTTGTGAATGTTAAACCATCTTTTTAATCCCATAATAATGTGTTTAGTTTAAACTAAAAGCAAGGAGGTTATAAATTTAAAAATATTAATAATGCATAATGAAAATAGTTTCCTTGTATTACCTTCAGCATCATGGGACACAGCTAGTGGTAACAGCAAAATCAAGCAAAGTTTTGATACGTCCATGCTTGTTAACATGTCTGTAAGCCACCGACAGTGAAGAGGAAGATGTGCGGAAAGAAACAAGCTGAAGCTTTCCTGGCTAAGCAGACGTCAGACTGTTGCCCTTCACGGGGCAAGTGTGAAATGATGTAAAAAGGAAGTGTACTGACAGGACTTTCATATTAAAAGGCTGTAAAGTTGAAACACTGTGCGAGCTCCCACACAAAAAGAAAACAAGCTAATTTTTCTTTATCACAGAGGAATTATTACACTGCTAACTGTCATGTTCGCTGAAGCTGAAGGATGGATAATATTGTAAAAGTAGCAACAAAACTACCATTTATCATAACATTATAAGCATTTTAAACTAAAATAGCGTGTGTTATGGTTCAAAATATTGGGGATGGAGACAAGAGGAAAAACCACAATAACAACACTGGTCCGGTCGGGTTGAGTCAAACGATGATTTTAATGAACACACGCGTGGGAGATGGGCACTGATGCAGACAGCCTCAGATCTCAAAATGGTGGAGCATTGCTCAAACTCTTATAGCCTCTGGTGCCTCCACCTTATCATAAAAAGCCTAAACATTCACATGCTTTCTCTCACACAGCGCCTAAGCTACGACCTTGGCTCCCCGTCTATCTGCTCCTGCTGAGATGGGGCAGAAAACTCCAGTATATTCTGTTCTCTTCTAATCAGACAAATAAGACAATAACTTTCTGCGAACAGTATTTCTTATAACTCAGCAGTATAATGCATCATAAAACAATATCATTCATTCACAACAAGTCAGCAGTTTAATGTAATGCAAATCAGTTTAACTAATGCAATAGTTATCAGCTTCTTCTAATTCAGGAGAATAATGCAAACTAAAACTACATAATAATTCACCATCTTTAATTAGGGGTCTAACATGGCATAAAATAATATTATAATCTAATAATTCCCCCTGATGAGCTCATTAGAATAATGAGCTCACCAACACCCCATAATCCAGTGTGGCTGGGTTCATCTCTTCTCACTCCTGAGGTCCTTTGTCCCCCTGAGGGGCGAACCATATGTGGGATGACCTCTATGTTTGCGCAGTTCAGATGCAAGACAAACTATTATTCCAACAATAGCAGGTACAGATGACACTCCCCAGGTCTCCCACAGCTTTATTTGGTGCTACCTTATACCCTCCAGACGTACTCAGACTAGAACCTCTGTCCAAGGAGCTTTTAGCCTTTTATGTTATTGCTGCAGCTACCAGTGTCGTCCAGTTGGGTGATCCTCTGCTCTTCATTCTTCAACCTCAGGGGTTAGACAACCCTTCAGTCGTGGCACAGATCAGGGGATTATTCTGCCCCGATTTCAAACAACGATCTGTGTATCCTCCAGAAAAAGGAACAGGAAGGTGTCCCCCTTTTTGCCCAAGAGCCTCTCGAACTTCGTTGGTCTGGTGTTCCCGGATTTCCACCAACCCCTTCATGGTTATTGCTGTGTTTATGGGATCCATCCTTTTGTGGTGACTAGCTGGAGCCCAAACGCCATGACCCTTGGACCCAGTTGGTGTCTTGGCAGTCACTGTGTCTGTCTCTGCTGCGGAGGATCCTCGTATATCTGTGACCTCGTCTGGTGTCTGTTCCTTTCTCTGTAAGAGACAGAAAACCAAAACACCTCTCTTCCTAACCCTAATAATCTAATGTTGTTATCTACTGACCTTCTAGTGATTCAGAATTGGTTTAAAAACATTCAGAATGTTCCAGGGACTTATTCTAATCATATCCTATGTGTGTGTAAGCGTGTTTGCATTTAGCCCTCTGCACTCAAAGTCAATACCTGCAATATATCAGTCCGGACCATCACGCCGAACGAAGCTTCTGGCCTTCAAAAGACCAAGTGCCAACTCGTTATAAGCACATTTGCAAGGTGTGTCTGAAAATTATTGAAACCACTCTTTTTAACAAAAGACAAAGAAATTAACAAATCTTCTAAACGCTATTCAGTTCATTTCAATGATTGATGCTTACACATGGAAATAATGATTTATGCTTCTTACTGATTCTCTACAAAAGACCGGAAACTTCTCGGGCCGCTATTAGCTTAAGTTTTACCATTCCTAAATTATTAAAGACACAAATGAAGTTATAAAATGTTCAAATAATCCTTGTTTGATGTTAAAGCTCAACTTCCCCCCCCCCCCCCCCCCCTTTTTTTTTGACACATCCCCATGTGTCAAATCAACGGAGCTAGAACATTAAAAGAAAAGGTTAGGCAGCTACAAGGTTTCCCAGATCGTTAAGGTGATCTGCGTGTAATGTTCTGACTCAGGTATTTAATATTTTAATAAATGTCGTTTAATTAACTGCCACTATTTAAACTAAACTTAAAGACATAATTGAAGAAAAGATCACAAAAAATAACATGATATCAGTGTTTTGTAAGCGCGTGCGGCCTTCTATGCTCGAAGCCTTTTCCCTCAATAGATCGGTCAGACATTCGCGCTGACTGTAGCTTTTAACCCTTATTAACTTGAGCACAACTCTACAATGAGCAACAAGTTGCAATATGTATAAAAATGATCATGGTTACACCTGCAATAAAAATTATATCATTATCCTAACACCTGTAAATAGAAGATTCATCAGAGGTTATAACCATCACAGGAACACAGATGTTAGTATAAGGTCAAAAGCTTCAATATATGATCATCGATGCAATACTTGTTGCATGATTCTCATACAATAATAATGCTGATATTAAAATAACAGTAAAACACCCCCTTTTATCCCGTTTCGCTTGACCCATAAACGTTTATAAATGCCTCTTTTAAATTTTATTTCCCCCTGTTCTCCCCTTCCTGACCACAGCAGGGGGATCTTAGTTTTGAATCAGCCATGAATCCAGCTCACCTGATTCATCAGTGAGCTCCACCGTCACTGGCGTCTGACAGGGTGGCGCTGCATATTCTTCCTTTAATGTCACTATTTTCAACCTGTTAATTAGAGTGTTTAAACCTGAAGTCGACTACGTCCACAACAAGTCAATACAGCTGTAAATGTGGCCAATTATCAATCTATTACCAATCAATAACAACAGATAACTTCTATTTTATGCATGCTTTTAATCAACCACTCACCCAGAGGATCTCCAATCCCAGGAAATTCCTTCTCCTCAGTCAATGAGTCTGTCCTCCTTCCATGCCCTGGTAACTGGTCCATCCAGAGCCATATGATCTCAAATATACATAAAACAAGCCAAACCACACCTTGGTCACACCAACTCTCTTCCGCCTCGAAGATGTCCAATGCCATCCTAGTATGGACTGAAAGTGGCTTTAACGCTGACTGTCCTGACAATCCATCTTATAACATTTCCTGGTCAGATCTGCCAATCTCCGCCCCAGGGTTTTAACTATTTTGCAATTTTCATTAGTTTCTATGTTTTTTCTAGTTTTGCCTCCAGATTTTCAATTTTTTTTTACCAGTTGGAATCAGTTTTTACCAATTCTTTGCTAGTTTAGTCTAGTTTTTATTTTCCTGAAAATCCTTAGTTTCAGTTTAGTTTTAGTTGTGTTTTTTTTTTTTTTTTTTTTTTTTTTTTTTTTATAAATGACATCAGAAACAGCAGTATGCGACATTACGTGATGGCAGAGCTTCAGTTCATCCTTTGTCATTTTTTTTTTTTTTTTTTTTTTTTTTTAATAAATAGGACAGGGGGAATGAATGAGAGAGAGAGGGGGAGAGAAAGAAAGAAAACCCAAGGGGAGAAGAGACGGTGAGAAGGGGGGGGAAGAGAGACAAAAAAAAAAAAAAAAAAAACTCCTGGGTCACCTGTATGGAGAAAAAACAAACAAACAAACAAACAAACAAACAGAGGAGACAGCAAACAACAAAGAGCAACATAATAATAGAGAAAACAAAGCACCATCACAATAAACTAGCTAGTCATAGATATCAGTATTTACTAAGTAATAAACGATATTGTGCAGCACGCAAGATAGACAGCGCACAGTGTGCTTTGAGGCAGCAGCCAAGAAAGCTTTAGTCCGCGTCTGTGAATACCCATGTGTGCATACCTGTGTGGATCAGCATGCTTGCATTCCAAAGGTTTCTCCATGTAATGATCTGCTAGGGAGTGTGGGGGGGCCACAGCCCCGTCCTCCAGGGTGTGAAACGGGTATGGAGGAGATCAAAACTCCAGACATCCAGAGGCCCCCAGAACACAAGAGACCATGGAAGACCAACAGAGGGGCAGCCGCGCCACTGTTCCAGTAAGAGCTGAGGAGAGTCCCAGATGAGGGCTCACTCAGCAGCCGCGGAGCAGAAGCCAGGGGGGGTTGCAGTGACGCGCCCGTGAGCTCCGCCGGCCCCCAGCTGCGCCTGAGTGACCGAGCCCTAGGCCGAGAGGCCGGGGGCACCCCACCTCCAAAGGGGCCCGAGCGAGCCCCAGGCCCCAGGCCCCGACAAGCGGCCGCCAAGGAGTGAGCCGGTGTGTACCCGGACGCCCACCCCCAGACACAAAGAACCACCAACACACCGACACCTGAGGGAGTCCGCCACCGGCAGGGGAAGTGGTGGTGGGTGGAGATAGGCCTCCAAACCTTGGAGGGCCTGAGGTGTCCCCAGAGAGGTGGCGTCTGATACCCAACCTGACATATAGACACAGACATACAGGCACACACAGACACAAACATCCATTCCCACCCTCATGCTCTCATATGCACTCACTCCACACTCAACCAACGTGGAGACAGACATAAAGAGACGCTGTACACACAATCACACTCCCCAAGCGTACTCTACAAACCGGGTCTAGGTACCCTTGCCCCTGGAGGGGGGAATTGCACCCAGACCCAGGTGGTGTTACCCTTTTCCCTGCGGTGGGGAGAGGCAGACCACCCCGACTCCGCAGCAGCAGGGAGGCCCCATACCCCAGACCGCAGCCGGACGGCCAACTCCTCCTACTAGCCCCCCCGCTCCAGCAGGCCGCAGAGAATGGGGGTGGGAGAAGACTCCAAACCTCCCTCCACCCGCTCATTGTAGTGTTGATGCATATGTGTTCTAAGGTGCAATTAAAACCCAGGAGGGCATGGAGCTACCTGCCAAGGAGCAGCAGGTAAGCGCATGGTCCCTCCTGCTAGCCCTCAATGACTAAGTGTATTTAAAATTGAGAGGTGGGCAACGAGGTCAGGGGTGAGGTATACACCCAGATGGTGATTTGGACTCCGTGATTGTGCCCACCCCCAAGATCCTATATGTATGTGTAATGAGAGTGTGAATAATGTGAATGTCTAAGTTGTGGGATAAAATTGAGGCAGAGGCAGCCAGAAGGGGACAGGGGGGGGGGTAGCCTCCTCTGCACCCTGGTGACATACCCCCACTCCAAGGCCCTGCATGTGTGGGTGGTTGTGGAGGAGCGGGAAGAGGGAGGCAGCTGGAGATGGGGAGGGAAGGAAGGGAGGGGCAGGTAACCCCTCCCTGGGGCCAGCTCCCCCGCTGACCCCAGTAGGCACTCCCACCCTCCGCGACCCGCCAGGGAAAGGGGGGCCCAGGCCCATCAGACCGGGGCCCAGTGCAGTAGCGCCCCCCGGCTCCACAGAGCCCTGGACAGTCCACCCAACCCCACCACAGAGAAAACTGCACCCACCCCACCAACCACACATCTTCCAGACTACATAAGACGGTAAACGCCCAGGCTGAGATCTTCCTCCACCTCTCCTGTATCTCCCCCTCCTGCAGAGAGTTCCTGAGAGAAGAAAGCTCCTGCCAGATGTGACCATCCCCCCCACCAGTTGAAGAGCCCCCCAGGCGGCTCGATGCACCGGCGGCACCCTGCTCCAGGGCCGGGCCCCCATGCACCCACCCGCCCACAACCCCGGCAACACACCAACCAGGACCCGAGCCCCCGAGGCCCTGCCCGGGCCCCCGCCCAGAGACGGAGCACCCCCAGAACCTCACGCCCATCCCGGACCCACCCAGGGGCAGCCAGGTTGCCAGGTCAGTAACCCACGTCCGTCAGCACAGACCCTCCCCTAGCCCCGCTGCACGCAGCCGCGAGGAAACAGTCACCTGAGAGCCAACAGAGCCCTCAACCGGACGTGACCGCTACCCCGGGTTGAGCCCCCCAAGGAAGATGCCTCCGGGGAACCCCCCGACGCCCTAAGCCTGTCCCTACCCCCTAGTTTTAGTTGTGTTTTGCAAAAATTAAGTGTAACAAAATCTCAGTTCCATCATATCAATCATGCTCTTCTGGTTATCCTTGGGTGTTGAGACTAATAACTATTAACTCTTGCCGCACCGAGTGGTCCTAATTTTGGTTGAAGTGAATTGATAACCTTTTTGAAGGCGATTGTTTCACACATTTATTTAGATGTCCCAGTCCTGTTATCTCGGGATACATCAGGGTGCCTTATCTGGGGTTAGCTGTTTTCGGGGGATGCGGGTTGAGTGGGTGTTGGGGGAAAACTCTGTAAAAGACCCAGGAGAAATAAAGACACAATGAGACAAAGTTACTTTCTTTATCAAACGTGTACACGGGTGAGCTGCTAAGAACAACTCACACCATGCACAGTGGCTTGGTAATTTTTAAAGGAAAGACAGTGAGAACAGGATAAGAAAATACAAAACAAATAAAATAAACAACTCCATATGTGGCGCTAGTCTCGTCAGCAGAGAGCTGGGAGAAGGCTGTGAGAGATAAAACAATCTAAAACAATATGTCCCAAAACAGTATGTCTTTGCTGAGAAAGTCTAAAAAGATAATTCTAAACTAATCTAACCATAGACAAAAGGGCATCTTTGTACATTTAAAAGAAGGTAAAGAAACATAGAAACATTTTTCCTGTAACATTCCCTCCTGTTTTAACTTATTTTAAATGTATACAACAATTGTCTGTGAAGGTTATTTATTAAGTATCTTAAGCAATTTTTAAATTTTCAAAATGTCAGCATAGCAGAAATGGCAGTCATTTGGTCTAAAGAATAAAACAAAAGAAAATAATAAAAGAAAAACATAGTAAATGAAAATCATAGTAAATGAAAATCATAGTAAATGAAATAACAAGTGGAATAAACAAGAAAAAATAATAAAACTAAAACTACAAAAAATAAAGGATAAAAACCTTATATTTTAAAAATAATGAAAACTTCATATTAAAATGAAAACTTCAAAGAATAAAAGGATGAGAACTTCAAAAAAAATAAAAGGATGAGAACTTTATATTTAAAATGAAAAACTTTATGTTTAAAACTCAAGACTTCAAAAAAAAAAAATAAAAGCATGAAAACTTGCATAACCTACTAATGTTTTAATCAGTGCATGATCACTTGACAAGTCATTTTTAATCACCACGTCATTTATTAGCAGCTAGTACAAGTTCTCCTCTAACAGAATTGCAACGGGATGTTGTTCTTCTTCAGGCACGGCAACATAAGCAGTCATTGTAGTTGTTATCATCTGTGAAATCATTACTCTTAGGCATGGCAACACACACAACACTAATATGAGCAGTGCTATCATGATGAGACCTAGAAGAAAAAATGGCTTTGCTACAGCAGCCAGCCATGAACCGCTGAACAGCCAGTCAAGCCAGCCTTGTGCTGTAGCTGCTCCAGGTGTGTGGTCAGTGACATATTTTTGCAGAGCGGTCAAATTCCGCAAAGCTTCATAAATGTCTCCTCCAGTTTCGTATCCATCAGGGATAAAAGTGCAACATGTTTCCCCGATCAGCTTGCAAACTCCTCCTTGTGATGCTGTTAGCAGGTCTAGTGTCAGTCTGTTCTGCAGCACCATCGTTCTGATGGCCTGCTGTTCTCCTGCTAAGGCGGTTCCCAGGGTCTTAGTCAAGTTGATGTGTCGTAGCAGAGCATATCGGTTGATTTCCACATGATCCCGCACCTCGGCAACTCCAATGCCGGGGATCAAGCTCTGTAAGAATTTCACTCCTCCTCCCCAGATGCGAAACTCTCCCGGCACTCCAGTGTCCACGGTAATGCCGAAAGAATTGGGGGAGGCGATGTCCACTTCACGTCTCTGCCGGCTGCTTGGGTGATGTGCAACACTTTGCATGAAGAAAACGTGATCTGATAATTCCACCAGGGCGCACAGACCTCCCCAACCTTCAGGGAGTGACAGATAAGCCTTGTTGCCACATAGGAAGTACCAGTCAGCCAAAACTCTGGTTCCTCTGCTGCTGGGTGCCGTCCGTGCACATCCTGTCTGGTACTGAGTCTTTGTTTGTAGTGGCATTCGGTAGCTGTAGTCGGAGCGACAGTTTAGGCCCATCAGCGTCGTGTTACTGGCACAGGTGGCGTTGATTGAACAGGCCATACACTTCCTCTCGTTCCTTGGTGGGCAGAAAGTGTATATGGACTTACATAGGTGAGTAGGCAGCTCCCCCACTGCCCGCGAGCCATTGTTCATCACACATACTGGCAGTTGTGATGCGTTCAGTTTGTTCAGTAGAATTACATCAGGCAGTGGGTCTGAGACTTGGGGCCAGGTCAGTAGGTAGGTCTGTCCGGAACAGTTCACATTTGTGAGTGATGATGACCTCCAGGTTGCTTTTGCTGGGATGCTGTAGTTGGCTTTGGACCAAAGAGTACCGTAGCCTGGATGTGTTGCCAGGCCCAACAGACACCAACTGCGATCTTCAGGTATGCTGTACGGCCACAGGCCAGACGTCTGTGAGGATAGGGGCATATGGGTACATGCATAGCAGTCAGTTTTGTTATTCAAATGAGCTGTAGTGTTCATAAACTGCCACCAGAAGTTAGTGGCGTAGCCATGGGGAAACTTGGTGTACTTTCCTTTGTCATACAGTGTCTGCCTTTTCTCCATATAGCGTGACTTGTTGTCCCTCATGGAAGCAAAGGTGAAGAGCCCGGCCATGGTCAGGGCCGCTGCAGTTGATAAGAGCCACCACCTCATGACGACGGAACACACCCTCCTGTCGCGAGTAGACCCCCCGGCCAGGAAAGCTGACCCCTCCACCGGGCGAGATCACAACAAGTAGGCAAGCCTGCCGTCAGCTGTGTTTAGATGGCTTCACTGACTCGCCTGCAGTGACTCTGATGGACCCAGGATGGTCGTTCCGCAATTTTGCAAGCGGTCGGTGTAGTGAGGAGGACTTGGTATGGCCCCTCCCACCTGGGTGTGCTCCAGTTTTTCCTTTGGAGCACCTTGATCAGAACCCAGTCACCGGGCTTTAGTCTGCAAGACACTGGAGAAACATCATCAGGTTGTTGATTATGTACAATGATCTCTTTGTTTTCTAACAGCTTAGACATCCATTCTGCTAATGTGTTTTCTCTGATTGCTTTGTCTATTGGTTGACTGGTAATAGGCAGTGGAAACGGCCTGCCATGAATGATTTCAAATGGAGTTAGTTTATGGGAGCCTTGTGTTAAGCGCATCCACATCTTCACTAAACCCAAACATTCAGGCCACGGCCTTCCTGTTTCTGCCATGCATTTCCTGAGCCTTTGTTTTATAGTGCCGTTAGTTCTCTCTACAAGGCCTGCGCTCTGAGGGTGATAAGCACAGTGGTGTTTTATGCTGAAACCGAGTGCTTCAGAGACCTTAGTGATGACATCATTTACAAAATGAGTGCCGTTGTCTGATCGTATCAAAGCTGGAATGCCATATGTGGGTATGAAGTGATTGCACAGGCACTTTGCTACTGAAATTGCATCTGCCTTTCTCACTGGATAGATTTCCGGCCACTTTGAGAACACGTCTATAACCACTAGGGCGTATTTTGACCCTTGACATTCGCTTAGTTCAATAAAATCCATATGGATTGTGTGGTCTCAGGTTTCCCTGAGCATTACATTTTTGACACGTCATGCATGTTCTGACAAATTGTTTTGCTGAGGTTTCAAAATTTACAGTGTAGAATTTACAGTGTAGAAATGAGAGTATTGTGTAGAATTTACAGTGTAGAAATGAGAGTTGACAATACTGGTCAGTCCCCCCGTTGACAAATGCGTACAGCCATGAGTCACTAATGCCGCCATTTTGTGGAGGAATTTTGGCAACACTGGCTTGCCATAACACATCATTAAGTCGTTTGTCAGAACTGCACCGTGTTTTAGCCATTTTGCCTGCTCTGCTGTGCTTGCTGCTTTTTGTTCATTTTTCAACACATCCAGTGGAATCTGATGTGTGTTTACTGCCATCAATGTGATGTTTGCCTGTTGTGCCGCCTATTTTGCTGCTCTGTCAGCAAAATTGTTGCCTGTAGTAATGAAAGAGTCAGTAGGCGTTGTAAGAGGTTGGCATGCTGGTTTGCCAGTTGGTGTAATCATTCCTCTGTTATGCCAAATTTTTTGCAAAATGATGCACAGCAGAGAAAACATACTGGCTGTCTGTATGTATGTTTATTAGTTTGTTTTTGTGTATTTAGCTTTCGCGTATCACAGCTATCAGCTCCGCGCTCTGTGCAGGACATGAAGAAGAAAATGGTTTTGCTTCTATTATTTTACTATCTGTGGTTACTGCGTAACCTACACAATTTCGGCCTGTGCTGTAAGGTCAAATGCTAATACCAGAAAAGAATGGCATGACTGCTATCTTAAGTTTTGTCAGAGCGTCTCTACCTAGCAAAGTTACTGGACACGACGGGTCATATTCATTTAATAAAGCACCTGCGGCCACTTGCTGTATGTACTAGTTCTAAAGGGGCAGTTAATTGTTGTACAGTTGTGTGGCCTGCAGCTGACTTTACAACTAATTTGTCCTTTGAAAACTGTAAGTTTAAGTGGCTGCCTCAAAACTGTTTTGGATTATTTCTCTGTGGCCTACTCCTACAATCTCGTGGGAAGTGGCCTTCCTCTCCACGGTTCTAGCAGGCGTTGTCTCTATGTTATCTGCTGTTTCTGCGTGGCTGTCTGCAGCCTTAGTGTTTGTGACTTTGCTCGCCTCTCTGTTCCTGATAGCCACCTGCGGATTCGTGTTTTAGCCTGTTGTCAACACGTCAGCCTTATTTCTAAGTTACAGAATGCTTCTTCTCCTTTTTTTTTTTGGTATGGGAGAATAGATGCAACTCTACATTTTCACTTAAGGCATTTTTAGATAATTTCTAGTTCTTCAAACAATTCATGGATCTCACACATTTCAAACTTTCAAGTTAGGGTTGTTTCCCATTTATACAAATATATATATATTTAACTTTGCATTGCTCACAGCTCACAGCTCACAGCTCTAAACCTAGGCATTTTTCAATCATATGCCTAATCACTATGTGTCACTGTGATTCTCAAGTATTGTCACAAGTTCGTTTAAATGCGTTTCCAAAACCAACAAAATAATCAAACAAAAACAAAAAACATAAACGTGTCAGGACACAAAAGAAAAAAGAAAAATGCTGCCACCCGAACAAGGCAGAAGTCTGCATATGTTGGCTTTTAATAGCATGCAGCTTGTAACATGGTAGACTAATGTGCCTGTGTTAATTCAGCTCCATATTATTGTGTGAAGTTGCACTGGGTTGGGAGTGGTTTTGTGTGTGTCACATTTTTGGTGAGCCAATGGCTGGAATGAGGTTGGACTAATTAGAGGCAGGTGTACTTGATTGCACTGATACACTGGTCTACTTATAGCCCACACTACAAACACTGCTGTTTCGTTTTGTCTCTCTGTGCAGGTATGTAATGTGATGAAATCAGATATGTTTGGGATGGATGGATTTTGCACTATGAATTTTATATTAAGTGTGTCGTTTTGTCTCTCTGTGCAGGCCAGGGCCTATTATATGCCACAGCCTAAAGGCAGCAGGGTTGCAGAGGCTTGAGTGACCACTGACTATATGCTTGCAGGGTGGTGGGTCTCCAAGGACAACTTCTAACCCTGTTAGAGGCAACATGTGGGGTGCAACTTGGCTGTGTGGCATAGCTGGCTCTGGCCTTGGGACTGTGTGTTTTTATACAATTCTTAAGTGGGACACTGGACTGTTTTATCTTTTATCTCTTGATATATTTTTTGTCAATAAATTATCTTTTAGAATTTTATTGACTGACATCTTTTTGCCCATGACTGAAACGGTTGGTCAGACCTAGAGTCTTTCTTTGGGTGTGTTACAGCAGCTTCTGCTCTAAAAGAAACAAAAAAGAAAAAGAAAAGAACATGTGGAACATGCTCATCAGCTTAGCAGTGTCTACATATTTAATTCAGCTTCTCAATCCTGTAGTTTTAGCTGTTGTCTACAGGGTTTTGCTTATTGGTTGTTATTATAGGTGTGCTCTATATCTCAGCAATGTGTCATTGTAGGATGATAAGTTTCAAGCTGGTCAAGTGCCTCTATGCACTTCATTAGTTTAGTTATTCTCCGTATTGTCTTCATCTCACATGTCATTACACTGAGTTTCAGCAAACCTTAAGCTTGATGCAGACTACTGCTTAACAGTTATCCACCTCACATCATAACCGATTAAGGTGCCTCTTCATATTAATATTATGTCATTGTTAATATTATACCCTTTGTCTTATATAACAGCAATAGCATAATATTTTATCAGTGTGTACCACTATACTACTACTGAGCCAATTTGTTAGTTAGGATCATCTTATTCAGCAAACAGATAATTTTGAATTCATGCAATCTGCGGTCACATTTGTTCTCTCTGTTGCATGGCGGACCAGGCAGTTCTATTATAATATATTATTTTTATTTTATTTTGTATCCATCAAGGGCTTCAGATGACCTGCAGAATCATCCTTTTCCCAAGGTGGAGACAGTTACCTTTTCACACACTGTCCTTGGCTGAACAGTGACACAGCCTTAATATACCTTATTTATTTTATTAAAATATTTTCGTGTGAATTATTTGCTTTATATTCATTTTATACATGCTGGGCATGGTCATCATGCCAACTGTGTTTCATTGTTAATATCACTTTACAGGTTGTTATCCTTGCTATTATTAATTTCAAATACTCAGATCATTTCTACTGTAATTTTCCCTTTGTTTATCTTTATTTCGTACTTTTTATATTTATATCTACTCAGTGGGGTCTGTTTTCAACCCTTTTAAACTACTTCAAACTACTTTGATCTCTAGTTTTCACCTAATAAGGGATTATTATGTTCTTCCTGATATGGGTGTTGCTGCAGATGCGGCTGCAGGAGTGAGTGATGGTTTACTAAAAGGATTGTGGACACTGCACAGTGTCTTGTCTTCTGGTTTTACTAAACTGGCAGTTGAGTTCTGGTCTTCTGACTGTTTATATTTTGTTTTCTTAAATCTCTCTCTGTTTTTGTCCGGCGTCTGGACTTTTCTTTTCTCACCACTGCTCGTCAGCAGGAGTGAGTTTTAATTTCACTTGCTTGATTACCCATCTTATTTATGTATTTACTTATTTTTGTTTAAGTAATATATACACAATACAGCTGCTATCACCTTCGCTGGTATTAGAGACGAGAGTGGTTGCTCACACGCCCTTCTACTTTCGGACTATTTCCAAAAGCGGTGTGAACTTTACGAGACGGAACTCGACCGTTCTCTCAACTCACCAGCACGTCAGTGAATAGCAGTAAAAGAAAAACACAGTAGGAGCAGCTCAGTCTCTTGTTGGACCGTGAAAATTCAGCTTGCTCCGTTAATTAAAACAATACACACACATACATTCACACTTATTCGCGCGATCGGAACCCTTATCATAAGGGGAGCTGCCAGTCTTTCTGTAGACGAGCTACTTATTCCCTTGACCCAGCTGGGGGAGCTACCCAGAGCTCCAAACCTAACCCACAAGAGTGGGGAGCTTCCAGTCGACGAGCTCCAAGCTACCAGCCGACGAGCTACTTTAAACCCACAGAAGTGGGGAGCTTCCAGTCGCGACGAGCTACTTTCGCTATTTTAAATTCCCTGAATTTAAAATACGTTTTTACGCAAGATTGTGTCAGTGTGTCTGTATCTACCTGGTCAGTGTCGCCGGGTCTGGTCCACCTCGATCGGGCCCCACCACCGTGGGTCGCTTTCTAAGAACGTTGGCCAAGACTCGAATTTAACGCCCTTGGTCTTTGACCACACACCTAGTGTGTGGGCTGTCGACAGACGAACAACGTGGACTGGTCACGGAGATGGGACACGATGGAGGCGCTCCGGCTCCGAAGGACCAAGAAATGTTGGGGGAAAACTCTGTAAAAAACCCAGGAGAAATAAAGACACAATGAGACAAAGTTACTTTCTTTATCAAACGTGTACACGGGTGAGCTGCTAAGAACAACTCACACCATGCACAGTGGCTTGGTAATTTTTATAGGAAAGACAGTGAGAACAGGATAAGAAAATACAAAACAAATAAAATAAACAACTCCATATGTGGCGCTAGTCTCGTCAGCAGAGAGCTGGGAGAAGGCTGTGAGAGATAAAACAATCTAAAACAATATGTCCCAAAACAGTATGTCTTTGCTGAGAAAGTCTAAAAAGATAATTCTAAACTAATCTAACCATAGACAAAAGGGCATCTTTGTACATTTAAAAGAAGGTAAAGAAACATAGAATCATTTTTCCTGTAACAGTGGGGGAGCTCTTCAAGGTAAGCTAGGTTAACCTTCTTGTGTGAGCTTTTCAAGTGCACTTTAAGGTTTGTGGGATTTTTCGTGTCATAAATGTCCCTCATAACCCCCTGATGGCCCAGTATTTCATTTTTACACACTGTAGTACACATTTAGTTTTTGCTTGTAGCTCTCATACTCTACTTGCCACTCCTCTAAGTCCTGATGTTTCTTAGAGAGGGCAACAGTACCTTTAAAATTATATCACATGTGTGGGGGTGTGGCCTTGCCAATTGTTTTTCCCACCTTTTCAAAATGGCTGACGTGCCCACAAGCACATTTTATGGGAGAAAGAAAGGTAAGCTTGATATTTACATTTAAAATGTTTTGTTAAACTCAGATTTTTATTAATTTTCAAAGAATAAACATCTAGTAAATGATTTGAGGGGTCTTTAAGAATTAGGCTCATTTAGTTTCACGGAGAACATGACAAAATATGGTTCACTCCACTTGCCTGAAATGGTTAACAGTCCAAGGCATTTCAGTTGTAGAATGGGTGCAACAGTAAAACATATGTGAGATGTGGGAAGTGCCAAATGTTCCTTTGTGTCTCCAAATAAAAATAAAAATCACAGTACTTCCTCAGATATCATAAATGAATTGACTTTTGTGAAATAGAAAGCCCAGTGCAATCACTTATTCCTGAACCAATGGCTTACAGCTAGTGAAGTGTCAGTGACTTCTAAGTTGATCCCTGATCTACATTTTTATGATATTGTTATATAAATAAGTTTTAATATCCTGCTTACAAAAATTTCAGTGGAACATGTAATCTTCTTAAATAGCTCTTGAATGTTGTTAGTTTCACATTCGTGATCAATGAACTCCCCTTGTGCACTGTAGTGCACATGTTGTAAAATTTAAATAAAATTAGTTAAAAACAATTTTGTTTTTGTAATGTGTTTATTTTACCGTCCCAGCACTTGATTTATCTTAAAAAGAAAAAAGAAAAAGAAAAAAATGAAAATACTTTTCCCTTTTTTCTTTCCCTGGGTCTCAGGAGGACATTGTGTCTCTCTCCACTACAAGACTCTTGCTATATCTAAAAAACAGTCATATTCAAAGTAATCCTAAATTGGACTCTGGCGCTTTCTCCCGACTTTTCCTGACATGATTCTGCGCGTGGACGGAGCAGCAACACAGACGACTCGACTAACGTACTGCCTTGACTTTACTATTGCAGGGCACGCACACATCAATGCAACTAAACACATTTTGCTATAAATCTAGTTAATTTTAGTTAGTTTTGTGAACATTCAGTACAGTTTTAGTTAGTTTTCCTTTTTGTTTTGATTTTATTACCGTTAACACAAATTTTTCCACTTCTAGTTTTCGTTATTTCATTTGTTGTCTTTAATAATAATAATCTTCTCTGCACCCTGGAATAAACATAATCAATATGATCAACATTTTGCTGCGTATCAATTCACCTTTTTGATTCAAATGCTCCAGCCTTATGTGGTTTGTGACATGTGTTGATCTAAACCTCCACTCTGTCTCTAAATGTTTGAAGAATTTTTCAAGTTCGGGGTCAAATTTTGAGAATTTGACCATAAGTGAAAGTTATGGCGTTATCACCCCCTTTGGGGATTACCTTTTCCAGTTTTGATGATATTCCTCCCCATTCTCTATTTTTTGCAAGTACCCCTCTTCGGTGGTGAGAAACTGTTGGTGTGATCAAGCGGGTGCTGTAAAAACAAAAGCTCAGGACAGAACAGTCACCAATCATGTACTTCATTCAAAATTAACAAATATCAAGCTTCATATTGATCCTCTTAGTGTAATGGTACATTTTAATTTGCACTTCTCAAAACTGAAAACAATATTCTCTTTATTTTACTCTTGTTCTTGTGCAGCACCACCCCTCAGCACATGCCCCTGTTATTTTATCTTACTTTTAAATTGTTGACTACTTCAAGAAAGCGCCCAAAAGACGGGGACCAGTGTTTATCATTACATATCTCCATTTTGAGTGTGGCTGTCTATCATTCCCCTGTTATTCATAGACCTCGGTGGAGGTTTTTTTTTTTTTTTTTTACCTCTATAAAAATTAATTGACTCTTTACAGTGACCCACTATGGTTAATAATAACATGTTCAGTCATGAGTGGAATCAAACCTTTTCTTCACTTTAGCATTTAACATTCCCCACCATATAATATGATACATTAATCGAAACACAGCTACTAAAACACAATTTTCTTAATGCAAACATCAGTAACTCAAAATTAGCAACCAAAGGGTTAAGCCTGTGTTGCCTCCCTAAGATGATGACCAGAGGGGCAACTGGTTTCCTGTTCAACAACGTGTGGCGCTGTGATAAAGAATAGAAAAAGGGACACACGTTGAGCTGATGCCAGTTTCACAACAGGAAGGTTTATTCTTCACAACAGCTTAGAACAGCTTCAGGTATCACCATACTAACTGCAAAGAAATGGCCTTATGTTTCAGTCCAGTTTACCATACATGGCCACAGTTCCATGAGCTAGAGACTGTATAAATCCCTCAATACAACTTTGACAAAACATAAACAAAATGTTGCTTAAATCCATTGATAATATCAGATCCACAATGTATCACAATAAACACATTTGTTTTACAATGATAAACAAAACACAATAGTGTACTCTGTACTTCATTTTTAACTACATTTACAAACATCGTAAAATTAACTCATTTTAATTCTTGTTCAGCACTAAATTATTTATGTGAAATGTATTTCCACTGTACTGACAATGTAACTTCTGTTTTTTTAAATATAGCTATTTTACTCTTTACAAGGAAATAATGTCTTTGACATAAAACAGACATATTCACTGTTCTGATACAACCTACAACTATATAGAGTGCAATGCTCCTTTAACAGCGTTCACTACTACTGTGCAGTCAGCATTGATCAAACAGTTTCCTTATAACACTTTATAAATGTCTTTGTATTAAACCACAAACTTGTTCTTATAACCACAAGATCAACCAGAAGAATAAAACGTAGTATGAAGCCCATTTATCAGAGTGCATAATACATCAAGAGTTCAGTCCAGAAATCTCTCACAGGTCAGATTAGCTTCCCCACACACACTCCGTATTCCACATTAGCCAAGTCCGCTAGCATTAGCATCATTTAGCCTGCAGCCTTAACCCACAATTCAGACACAACTCAGAATGAATCCATTTCTTTAGCGAGTTGCGCTCATTACCCACATAAACAACATCGTCTGTTTGTAAGGTCTGCAGTATACATTCATTTAAATGCATTTACTAACCTGTGATAAAGAATAGAAAAAGGGACACACGTTGAGCTGATGCCAGTTTCACAACAGGAAGGTTTATTCTTCCTCTGTGCCCCAAAACGCTACTCGATACCACTGCGCGTAATGCGCCCTCTAGCGGCTGGATGTAGGATAGCATCTTAAATGACAGGTACAAAGATACAATCACAACAAAACACAACAACAACTGGGCTGTTTTCCCCAGTTTAATTCTGATACTAGATTTTACTAGAAAGCTATTTTCAACTCTCTACACCTGCAGTTCACACTCCTGTGAAGCTACAGCTCTTTAGTCTCTGTCATCCTTCTGTTCTTGCAAAAACAAAACATCCACCCTTCTTTTACAGGCTGGGTGAATTGTCTGTGGACATTCAATAATCCTAAAGTCGGTACCGTTTTTGTCTCAATATCAAGTCAGTTAAAACTTTTAGTCGTCAGTCCGTCACAGTCCAGTCACATGCATACATCCACACACATTCATACCAGATATTGCTGATAATGGAGTCTCACGCGCAACCTATTCGAGCCTCCATCACCAGCAAGATGACGTCATCATTTTAAAGGAAACAGTTCCTTGTTTGTTTTTTTTTCTTTTTTGGACTGGATCGACTCGCTGCAATCCTTTTAGGCTCAGGACTTCTCATGTGATCAATGTCCCATATAAGTGAATTTCTCCCAAGCCCATTATAATCATGGAGAAAAATACTTTGCGACTGTTTTCAGTAAGAATATTTTATAGCGCTTTAAAGTTCAATCTCTCAGGCCTGGATTAAAGAGCTGATTTGTTAAATCAGGAACTCACAAAATACCAAAATATCACCACCGGTGGATCACACCTCTCTGATGTTCTTATCTCAGTGCACTGTAACAAAAGCAAAAACAAACGTAACCAATAAAACACTCATATAATAACAAATACTGGGGCCCATTACAAACATGTCCAAAGATCAAACCCTCTTTCTCTATGTTAGAGAAAGAGAACAATCCAAACCTCACTGATAGAATCAACCTAGTGTCAAACAAAACCCAAAAATCAACCAAAACTTCACACACTATATTGTGTAGGCATACAGGTACCGTAACTCCTTTTTGCACTGACAAAAACATGTTGGATTGACTTAATTCAATAGTGGACACTGGTTGCACACAAATGTTTTGCTTTGGCAGAAACTTAAACAACTGAGTCAAATCAACACAACCTTTTCATATTCTCTCCGAAATAAAACTCACACCGTTCATTCATCATTTTCACTCTGTACCACTGCTCCTTATCAGGCTGTGTGAAGCACAGTAAACAATTCAGTGGAGGCCTTGAGCCATAAACAGACATCACGCACAGACATTGTTTTCACAACCAAACTACTTTAGACCTTGTCCCCTAAATCTACACAGATGCCCTCTGTGTGGCATGAAATGCATTTAACCAATAAACAATCAATGGCTTCTTGTTGTTGTAACCGACTCCATATTTGGATGTTTGTGTGCAGCATTTGTTAGTAAAGCATTCTTCATTGCAACAGCGTGTGTGTATCACTCTTTATTGCACAAGCTTGTAAATGTGTGTGTGTGGATCACTCCTCAGTGAGTTGAATCAGCATTTCGATTTTTTTTTTTTTGCACGTGTGTGTGTCATTTCTCACTCAATCAACGAGTGCATATGTTCATATGTGTGTTTCTCTTCATTCTGAGTCAGTGCATGTAGATGTGTGTGTTTGTGTGGGTGTTTGTGTTCATCACTTTCCTGTTCTGGTGTTCTGGGTAAACCACGGCCTGAAGCATGCCCTGGGGTCCTGCCCTCCTCCTTTTCAGTCTGTTTGCATCTGTTGGTGCTGCTGCTCAAAGTTCTGTCCATACTGGTTCTGGCCCCAATTGAGGCAGTGCTTTTCTCCAGTGTCCTGCAACTTCTCCCTGTTCCACTCCTCCTTAACTTGACCCTTTTTCTTCTGTAGCTCCTTCAGGGCTTGCTCCTGCTGTTGGAGCTTCTTCGTCAGGTTTGGCGACCTCCTGCTCCAGCAAGCTCCGGCCTGATTCCAAGTCCTGTGTCTGGGACTCCAAGCCTGATGGGTTCGATTATCAGCCAGCTCCTCCTGAGCCATGGTCAGTTTCTGCTCTGATGCCTTGAGCTCTTACTGAGGGCAGAAACCTCAGAATCTTTTCCGTCCACTTCAGATTGAAGTCCATCGATGTTTTCCTTGCTTTGCTCCACGGCCTTTTGCGGCTCTGCTGTTCGGCTCTTCTCAGAGGTCAGCTCCTGGCCGAGCCCCGACACCTGTGCCTTCAGCTTATTTTCTCCTGGTGTTTTGTCCATTCTGAGGTGCCTCCTGACCTCAGTTACTCCTCCTGTCTCTGGCACGCCCTTTTTGCTCCCCGACGATCATTGTTGGTCCGTCACTGTCCTGCACAGTTTTAATGCAGAGTGGTTAAGGTCAGCATTGTTTTGCTCGGCCTCACTTTTCATCTGGGCTTAATGGGCGTCTCATCACAGCTCTGTCAGCTGAAGCTGTCTTTTTCCATATGGCAAGAGTGTGAAGAGTGTGTGAGAGGGGTGTGTCCGATCAGGCACAATGCTGTTGGCTTTGCGAATGCCTCGTTTTCCAAATCCAGATGTTTATTTGTCACGTACACAGCAACAGAGAGAACAGTCTGTTGTTGGGATGGCTGAGGTCCTTCACGATCTTCCTGGTCTTGGTCCAGCACCGCCTGCTGTAGATTGAGTGCAGGTCAGGGTGCTCAGAGCGGATGGTGCGCTCAGCTGATTGCACAACCCTCTGTAGAGCTTGTCTGTCTGGCATGGTGCTGTTCCCGAACCAGACAGTGATACAGCTGCTCAGGATGCTCTCGATAGTTCCTCTATAGAAGGTGGTCAGAATCGGTGGTGGGAGCCGGGCCTTTCTCAGTCTTCTCAGAAAGAAGAGACGCTGACGGAAATCTCCCCGTGTAGTGAAACGGGCCTTGGATTTAACGCTCTCCGTCTCTGCTGCATGAGATCGTTTTCCTGCAGCACTGTTGACATTTTCAAGTTGTTGTTGTGGGTCCAGCTGCTTTAGCATTTGGTCAGGGTCACATCAAAGATGGTAGAGGAGAGAGCAAAGATGGTAGGGGGGAGAGCAGGAGTCCAGGGTCAGCTTCGGCTTTCAGGGCCGACAAAGCAGCCTGTAATCAAGCATAAAGAGAAAAAACAAAACAAAAACAAAACAAAAACAGATGAACAGGAAAATGATGTTATTTTGGCTGCGTTATTCAGAGAGGGGAGAAACAACGGGACCAGGCCCTGTGTCAGCCTTCTCTCCCCCTTTTTTTGTTTTTTCTCACCATATAATCCACTCATGACCCACCAAGCTGACAGGACATCACAGGTACATGTTAAAATTCTTAAGATCGTGTTTAAAAGCACAAAAATTGGAATTTTCTTTCATCTGGTAATCACTTGTATTAATCAATCAGCAGAAAACATGTCACAATTTGACTTTTCTAACCACTAAATTTGTCGTGTTATCACTGGTTGGTCAGACCAGTGCCTTTTTTTTTTTTTTTGAAGTTAAGTTGTTGTCCTGCAACCCAGAGGGTTTATTTGTTAGTAGTGGATAAACTTTATTATTTAACGGCGGGTGTATGTTAAGTTTCACTGCTTTAAACTTGCTGGAAAATCTTCACGTGTTCATGAGTGTAAGCTGTTTCTTCATTGCGTGTATGTGCGTTTGTAGGTGGGCTAATTTAACGTTTTTTCCTCAAACAAGGCATTTCTCTAACATGTGCCTCTCTCTCACATTACTCTGCTTGTGTGTGTTTTTGTTTCACCTTTTGTTGTGATGCTCCGGAAGCCTTCCCAACCTCCACAAGTCTGTTGGCCCCAATTTTATGTGTTAAAGCTTCTCTTAATTTCTCCTTTAATTCTCTGCTAGCTGCTGTCTTTTCCACAGCTGCTGATTCTTGCTGAGTGTGGTTTCCATTACTATAATTTGCTTCGGCCGCTGTGCTTGTGGGGGCAGTTGGTCCAGCCCCGTAGCCACCTGTATCAACACACTGAGAGATTTATTTAATATCATTTTCCTCACAATCTTACTCTGCCGGCTGACGTGCCGGTCTTAATCATGCTCGATTTGTCTCTTCTATATCAAAACCCAGCCGAACATCAAACATTCAGCGTAGTCATTCAAAACCTTATCTGTAGTATTATAATCAGCAAAATCAGCGTTTTAATTACAGGCATGTATCATTATTTGCAAATCATAATTATAAAACTCAAAAACACGCTAAACAGCAACAAAAGTCCTCTGTGCGCTCCACAGCTCATTTGCATGTTCACACACAGTCTAAAAATAGCTCGCAGCGCTGCAGTGCGCTGTCGTCACACACAGGGTCACACAAAGCTCAGACAAAATTCTATTATTTTATATTACAAAGACGTCTTATATTTACAATCACTGACAGGCCTGACAGATTCAGCACCTAACAATTTCGACAAATTTAAGTTAACGGGTCCAACCGAAGAAAGTCCAACTTTTTTGTAATCAATTAACCAGTATCAGACTCTAACTTTATCTGGCCTAATCCCTAAGGTCCCTAACTCAATTTAACAGTATTCAAAAAAGCACATCACACCGTTCCAAACGGTGAGGAGACTCTAACTCCTAGCTTATTTCAGGATGCCCTGTACCCCACAGATAAGCCAAACTGAACTAACCCTGTTCGCCGACAGGTCAAGACCGCGCGTCCACGGCCAGGAGGGAGCGTAACCTCCGGGCTATGCGCTTCTTAGCGGACTCTAACCGCCGTTCTATAATAATTTATAACAATTTGAAACACCAGTCAACGCCCTAAAACAAGAGTATGACTAAGGCAAGTGCCACCTAGAGGTCAATGGGGACTCGAACCCACAAACTGACCACTCAGGTCCACTCTATAACCAATTTGGACTCTAACCAACAAAATGACCAATTCCCTATCAAACTACTTGAGACTCTCACTCAATTCCTTGGGACTCGAACCCAGCATTTCTTTCAATTCCTTTTTCAACTTCATTAAAGACTCTTAGCCGACTTTAACTGCATAACACACACGGATCCTCATCAAAATCAAAACAGACCCTCTACCAGTAATTTCAGTGAGTAGACTTTAATTTAGTCATATCCAATTTGGCACACTTTGGAAATAATTCAACAGGTAGTGCCTTACCTTTAGATAAGCCGGCTTATGCCCACTCACATAAGACCACTGGCTCGTGCCTGTCCGTTCGACAACCTCGGACCGTCCAAACTTTTAAATTCCACCCCAATACCACAGGACGAGCCCCCAAAATGTTATGGTTCAAAATATTGGGGATGGAGACAAGAGAAAAAAACCACAATAACAACACTGGTCCGGTCGGGTTGAGTCAAACGATGATTTTAATGATCACACGCGTGGGAGATGGACACTGATGCAGACAGCCTCAGATCTCAAAATGGTGGAGCATTGCTCAAACTCTTATAGCCTCTGGTGCCTCCACCTTATCATAAAAAGCCTAAACATTCACATGCTTTCTCTCACACAGCGCCTAAGCTACGACCTTGGCTCCCCGTCTATCTGCTCCTGCTGAGATGGGGCAGAAAACTCCAGTATATTCTGTTCTCTTCTAATCAGACAAATAAGACAATAACTTTCTGCGAACAGTATTTCTTATAACTCAGCAGTATAATGCATCATAAAACAATATCATTCATTCACAACAAGTCAGCAGTTTAATGTAATGCAAATCAGTTTAACTAATGCAATAGTTATCAGCTTCTTCTAATTCAGGAGAATAATGCAAACTAAAACTACATAATAATTCACCATCTTTAATTAGGGGTCTAACATGGCATAAAATAATATTATAATCTAATACGTGTTACGTCATCAAACCGCTTCATCCAATCACTCAGATACTTACAAAGTTTTGACTGCATTACCTTTAAAATTTGTACGAAGATGAGCATAAAATGAATAAAACTGACATGCTTGCATTTGTTGTGTAGTGCAACAGGTGTATGTGGCTGAGGGATTCCCATGATGCAATGCGTATTTCTTCTTCAGTCACCTTTCCTACTCACTGTGTGTTAATGCAGCTCTCTGCATTGAATCATACCTGTTATTAACCTCTGTCTCTCTTCCACAGCGTGTCTTTATCCTGTCTTCCTTCTCTCATCCCAACCAGTCGCAGCAGATGGCCCCGCCCCTCCCTGAGTCTGGTTCTGCTGGAGGTTTCTTCCTGTTAAAAGGGAGTTTTTCCTTCCCACTGTCTCCAGACTGCTCACTCATAGGGAGTCATATGATTGTTGGGCTTTTTCTCTGTATGTATTATTGTAGGGTCTGCCTTACAATATAAAGCGCCTTGAGGCGACTTTATATTGTTGTGATTTGTCGCTGAGAAAATAAAATTGAATTGAAAATTGAATTGTGAAGGCCACACCAGAAGCCACACAATTGGGAAGTCAGTAACGTCAGACACCAGCATCTTTATTTTAATTTTAATGCACATTTCCACAAACATAAATAACGACACATGTCCCATAAACTATTTCTGGTTAATGTTTTACTGGTGCTGGAGGTCTGTTGGACTGCTGAGGGTAACTGGAGAGAAAATGATGTGTTGTTTTCACTGGACGTTAAGGCGTCTGGGAAGGGATCTCAGACCATTTACATCCTGGGCCATCTGACCTCAGGAAATCACATGATAAGGTGGGGCCAGGTTTCACAATGAGCTCACCCGAAACCCTGGCTGATTAGGACCCACATCCGCTTTCACACCTTGGCTCATGTGATTAGGTAGAGGATCATCAGGGGTCCTTTGTCCCTCTTTGGGGCGAAACTCCCACTGGTTTTAAGTCTGGGACTCCCCACCATTGACCCTTAGAACTGAAGAAGCTTCTCGGATGAGAGGTGAAACGTCTTCAAGCAACTCAAGAAGTCCAGACGCTTTTCCTTCCAAGCTCCTTAGACTACGATGACCTGGATGACTGAGAACCTTCACAGACTTAAGTATTAAATTAATAGTTGGTTTTCATTCTTTGTTTTTAGATTTTTTTTTTCTATTCGTATCCTCTCGTGTATTTAACTGGCCAGTTCAGTCCAATTTACTTTGGGAAATATTTAATCTGAGGTAGGGATGCACCGATACCGGTATCTGGTATCGGCCTCGATACCGCATTTTCTAAAGTACTCGTGAAAAGTTCCCCGATACCGAGGACCGATACCACGGTCTGAGACCTGTCTATGTTTGAGCGGCATGTAAGGGGTTAATCACAGGCGCCGAGTGCCCGCCCCCAGGCCCCGGCTGCATCTCAGAGCTGGGAGAAAGCGAGGCGAGACAAGTCAGCCGTGTGGAACTATTTCAAAGTGAACGAAGACACGAAAACAAAGGCGGACTGCAAATTGTGCTCATCGAAATTGTCCAGAGGAGGCTCAAAAGGTAGCGCATTTAACACAAGTAATTTAATCAAGCACCTAAAATCCCAACACGACAACGAGTACAAAGAGTTTGCCCACGCTTATTTACCCACACTTATTAGCACAGAGGAGCATAGCTGATGCTAAAGCAGTGGGACGGAAAATAGTTGGGCATTTTAAACATTCCGCCTTAGCCTACTCCCGCCTCGAGGACATTCAGGGACAGCTCAACCAGCCAATAAAGAGACTGCAGCAGGACGTACAGACACGCTGGAACAGCACGTATTACATGACATCAGTCCTATTTTTCCACATATTAATACATTTATGAATTTTGTGCAGGTATAAAGATCGCTTCTTCTCCAACACTGCTCCAGAGGCCAAGCTGCACCTGAAGCAGGAGCTTCTAGAGGTGAGGCAGAGGGGAGTCGGGCAGAAGCTGCAGAACCTCCTGCTAAACTGTTCCTCAAGGCCCAGGCTGCCGCTGGCAGCAGGTGCTGCCATTGAGCTCGACACATACCTCGGAGAGGCCCCAAGCCCTCGTGAAGACAGTCCTCTGAAGTACTGGGGTGTCAACAAAATCAGGTTCCCCACTTTGGCTAAAATAGCCTGTAAATAGCTCTCAGCCCCATGTAGCAGTGTGGACAGTGAAAGGCTTTTTAGCTCAGTGTCACACATTATAGATGAAAACAGAAACAGTCTGACTGCTGATGATGCAGAAAAGCTACTTTTCTTAAAAAACCCTGCCACTCACTGTTTCTCTCCATTTAGTGAGTCATCTTAGACTCGATGTTAATACCTACCTCAGTTGCACTGACTGCCACAGTTCTATGTCAGTGGATGTTGTTAGTTTATTCACATATTGTGCACTAAATGGCAAAGATGTTTATTAATGCCCCTTGTGTTGTCCAAAGCGGCAGAGTTTAAAATAAACTGAAAAATACTTGAGTTGCACTGTCACTGTTTACATTTTTTTTTATAATTATTTATTCTGTAATATGTTGCATACAACATGCTTTTCATTTTAAATAAATGTTCTTAATTCCAAACCAGTCCCTTGTTTGTTTGTTGTTAAATTATAGGACTAAAGCTGTTACCTGTAAATTTAAATCATGTTTTTATTAAGTACTCGGTATCGGCGAGTACTGAAATGCAAGCACTCGTACTTGTTTCCAAAAAAGTGGTATCGGTGCATCCCTAATCTGAGGTAAACATTTTGCTTTTCATTTGACCCCTGACCTGTCTGCTGTAATGCAGGAGGCAGGTTTATGACCCATACTGCAGCCAGACACCACAGGAAGCCTTCCTCCATGTTTTCTTTACAGTAATTGATTCAGCCAGTTTAAGTCTCCTTTGTTTTTGTGCATTAGATCACTGTGTGGGTTGTGTTGAGTGCTTATGTATTTGTAAGTAGCCATTATGACTTGACTAGTGGTGTTTATCTCTTTTAAGGGTCTAGTATCATCAGTTAATTAGTTTTTACTGTTTGGAGAATTATAACCATCATAATCAACCGAATCATCTCAACATGTATTTGCTCAAAAATGTATTTATTACCACAAACATGTATTTAATTATCAACAAAAGGAAAATCAACAGTTTCTAGAACTCCAACAGGGGCAGGACTTGGAGGTACTGGGATTTCAGGAGGCAGCAGAATGGTACACTGGTCAGTGTCATTATTATTGACCTGTGATGGTGGATGGCCTTGGAGGGAGCTGAGAGGTAACTCAGACCTCTTGTCTTCAGGACACATAAAGCAAACATACTCCTTCTCAGCAGCTGGAGACTTAGAGACATCCCAACTCATCAGCCTCATGCGTTTGGGCATCAAATGTTCCTCTTCATCATTAACAGAAAAAGCAGTAGAATACCTGCGCTTTCTGCAGAGACCTACCTCTGCAGTGGGTGGAGGTCTCGGAGGCAGAGGAACATCGCTAGGACACATGAAAAACATCACGTCATCATCCAGGGATGAACGATCGTTTTTCAAATCTGGATGCATGATCTTGTCTGTGTCCTTTGCATGAAAGCTGGCATCAGCAGGTGGAGGAACTGAAGAAACTGGTACATCAGAACTCATCAGCCTCATGCGTTTGGGCATCAAGTGTTCCTCTTCATCCTCCACAGAAAAAGCAGTAGAATATCTGCGCTTTCTGCAGAGACCTACCTCTGCAGTGTGTGGAGGCACTGGGATTTCAGGAGGCAGCAGAATGGTACACTGGTCAGTGTCATTATTATTGACCTGTGATGGTGGATGGCCTTGGAGGGAGCTGAGAGGTAACTCAGACCTCTTGTCTTCAGGACACGTAAAGCAAACATACTCCTTCTCAGCAGCTGGAGACTTAGAGACATCCCAACTCATCAGCCTCATGCGTTTGGGCATCAAATGTTCCTCTTCATCCTCCACAGAAAAAGCAGTAGAATATCTGCGCTTTCTGCAGAGACCTACCTCTGCAGTGGGTGGAGGTCTCGGAGGCAGAGGAACATCGCTAGGACACATGAAAATTGTCACTTCATCATCCAGGGATGAACGATCGTTTTTCAAATCTGGATGCATGATCTTGTCTGTGTCCTTCGACTGAAAGCTGGCATCAGCAGGTGTTGGACTTAGGAGCTCACATGCAGGTGCGCTGATAGGTCGGAACATGAAAGCGGGAACTTCATTGTCCAGAGCACAACGGTCTGCACTGGATGAGCGTGGGAGCTTCTCCTTTGCCTGTGGAGGAGGCAGACTTTGACTTTGTGTTGCAGAGGAACATTCAAGTCATCTGACGTTTTGCTCTGTTACATATTATTATTGTTGTTGTTGGATTTTTCTTTAAAAATTCACACGATTTAATGTTTAGAAACAGACACAGTGAAGGGTAACTTACCACAGCTCGAGCCATTTTAGGCGTCTGTCAAGGCAAAGACGCAGGATTTGGTTTCTCTGTGTAAGATTACAGGACAGTTGTCAGTTTCATTTTCAAGTCAGTTGGATAAATTCATATCAAACTTCTCAAAATGTATCATTAAACCATTGTTCAGGTGGACAAATATGAAAGATATGAAGATAAAAACAGTAACAGCTGGCAATCAAGGGAAAACAACCTTACGAAAAAGGTCTTAATCATTATTGTTTTAAAGTAAATCTTTCAGTCCTTACTTCAGTGATTGTTTGAAGTCTCTGTGCTTGTTGTCAGTCGCAGATTTGTGTAAAATATTTGCAGTTTGTGAATAAAGTTTGCAGGAGCTCCAAAGTTTGTCTGTTCAATACCAAAGTAATGAGGAGACTGAGTGCAGGTTTGGAATCCTCAGTGACAGAAGAATGCAGCAATGTTTGAATTTGAATTTGTTATTGTTTTATTAACAACAACTACCAGGATCATACCATAGCAACACAGTGATGCCCAATCAAATGTCAGGTACAAGGGATAGCCCACATACACATCCAACAGCACAGTAAAGCAATGGGCACCAATGCCACCAGTCAGGCCTTAAAAATACCTGAGTTATATAACAGCACACTGACAGTGTCTCATCCAAAAATATAAAATGTATAAATACAGTTAATATCATTTTCATTTAAATTTTATTTAATTCTCTTCATATAGTGCCAAACAGATGTCTCAAGTCGTCACTGTTACAACATAGATAAACATGAACATGAAATCCATTATTTAATTCTCTTCCATTCACTCCAGTTCAATTCAATAGCTATATAGATGGATAGACAGATACTGTATTATATACTATATTGATTCCAAATGGATAATTAATGTGTTATATCACCAGGATAATGAATTCAAGTAGTACAATCTCCAATAAACAGACAACACAGTTCAAGTTCAAAGTGCAATATGTGCAGGATCCAGGCTTTATATTGTAAGATGCAAAATGTTTATATATACATAATATTGTTGAAAAAATAAAGAAAGTTAAAAATCAAAATAAGTTTATTGTCACTGTGGCTGATGTGATTGCAATATGAACCCGGAAGCAGACAAGGGAGAGATGGAACTGAATCTTAACAAAAAAACAAACCATTTATTAGGTTGAAAAACACGAACACAAAACAAGGCCCAGCAAACAGGGGCGGAAACTAAAACTAAAACCTATCCTGGGAATAACTCGGTATGACTGTGACAACTATGACAAGAAAAACATGAACATGAATCCGAGGAGGTGCATGCGAGAAACTCTGATGAAAAAACATGAACATGAACATGGACCTAAACAGAATCAGGAGATAACCTGAAACCCGGAATAACGTGAACGGAGGAAAACGCACCAACACTGCCCAGAGGAAGACAGCGGACTTAAATACACAGAAGAGAAAGGAGGGAAGTGGAAACACAGCTGACACAAATGAACCTGACACCACAGGGGAAGCAAAATGAAACACACTGAACATGGAAACACAACCCTTTCATAATAAAAGACGAAACAAGGAGAGACGTGGACGTGTGATGGGCTGAGTTGCCAAATGGCTGGTAGGCTTTTAGCTAGGCTTTAGCTTCAGCCAAGTGGAAGCTAAATTGGCTAGTCATTCATATGTAAATTAGGTTGTTACCTGAGAATTCTGGAGGGGAGTGGGGGTGTGTGAATGATTGCTGATTTCTAACTGCCAACTGCCTCTTTGTTTGTCTGGGGGGGGAGCTGCTAAAAGCGGTGAACTTCCTTTTGTGTTCGTCTTGATGCATTCTCAATCATCCAGGAAATTAAATCTCCAAAAGTCACCAACTTGGAGTGGTTAGTTTCCTGAGCCACAAGGAAACTTGTGTTTCAGTTTGCCATCTTAGGGAGAAATCAACACACATGGGTGTATGTCCTTTGTTGCTGAGATTTATTGATAAAAACAGTACAAAAAAACCAACCATTTGTACACATATTTACAAATAATAAGAAAAAGTGAGTGAGTACATTTCAACATTTTCAGCAATCACTCACAATCCTGGCACTGCCATGGTATCTGTAGTCTGCATTTACCACATGTGTATCTGTAGCAGTGAACACATCGCACAGTGGCATGATTGTTCTTGCATTTGTGTTTGACCTGACACATGGCTCTTTTTCCAGGGCTAGGTGTGGAGGGTTGTGTCCGAAGCAACTGTTCTTTTCTTGCCTTCTTCCCAGCTACATGAGAGTGAGCCAGCTCTCTTGCAAGCTCCACCAGGAAGTCCACCCGTCTTTCCTTCGTCCTGGTGCATGCTTGATACAGCACATCCTGCGGAGCTCCATAGGATAATTCTAAAAAGTGCTTTAGTTCCTCACATTTTAATGCAACCCACTGAATTAAAGCTGAAACTACATCTGAGTTGTATCATTTCAAATTCATTGTTGTAATTTACAGAACCAAAGTTAGAGAAAGTTGTTTCTGTCCAAAGTCTTATAGACATAACTGTATGATTTTCAATGATTTCAAGGACAGCTGAAGATAAAAAGTATTCAACAAGGAGAGACCAGGAATTAGTGACGTGCAGAGTTTGAATAAGAAGCTGTAATTAGACTGAATGCAAGACGAGAGCAAAGCCATGGCAACAGCAGGAAGTGGAGCAGGACCTGCGTGTGTCCATGAAGCTCGATGTTTTTGTGCACAGATCACATGCAGTCTGAAATGTTGTGCAGTCCAGACTGTATATTTTGCTGAGTGAAATACAAAAGCTTCCTTCATGGATGGAAAAGAAACTGTTTCAGTGTCAAATGAAACACTTTCTGTTGATTTCAACTCCCAGAACTGAGTTCAGCTGAGCTCCACGGTGCAACAATTAGACTCCACTATGTTTTCTCTGCTTTGTAACAGCAACAGGCTGTTTAGGGCAAGATTTGCTAAAAGGCTCAAAACAGCGCTTACAGACATGGTTCGTTTTTTGGGCCAATTACAAAAGTTCTGCTGTTTTCTAAACACAGGAGATGTGAGTTCAAATGTATAAAACACAAAAATAAGACATGCTTATTTGTATTAAATATCTGGATAATGATCTGTAGATGTTAAAAACATTAATAACACAGTTTGAATGTCCAGAATTGGTCTTCATCAGGGTCACAAAAATCTTTGAGATTCTGTCTCTGACACACAATCCTGTCGCTGCGCTCGATTTGTAAACACTAACAGCTCTTTGACTCCAGAACCCAGTTTGTGTTGGTGCGAGGCATTAGTGGATCTCTCTCTTAGAGTAGAGTTAGAGTTACTACAGTTTCTTAGGAAACTGAAGAAGGCCCGTCTCCCTCCTCCAGATTCCCGTGCAAATGTCAGACAATTCAAAATCCTGTTTGACTTTATAAAGGAGACACAAATGTGCAACAATCTTGACAGAGTGCTACAGTGTCACAGACAGTTGCACTGCCTTTGATGAGAAACACTGAGTGATAGTAAAACTAAACAATCACTGCAACACACTGATACAGGAGAAGTTGTGATTGTTCTTTTCATTTGTCCTGTTGTGTAGTTTGGCTGTAGTGTGCCCCCCACCCACCCCCCTTTCAAGAAGCCAGCTGTATGATCGTCCACATTAAGAGAAGGAGTTAAAAGTGGGAGTCAAAACCTCCAAGTTAAAGTGGAACATTAATGTCACACAAATGCAGACACAGACTCAGTGCCATTTTTATATTGTTAGATTCAGAGATTTTATTGAAGTTCTCAGTTATATTAGGGACATACAGAATGCTTTCTAATGGAATAAGAGGAGAGAGTGAAGCAACTGTGCCACCCTAAGGACCATGGAGTGGGATTAATGATGAGTTGTGCTCATTTGATACCAACTAATGTGTGTTGGGTGCATTGTGAGCGCCGTCCAGGAGCGAACCAAACCCCAAGACTGGCAATTGGGACATTGAATGTCACCTCTCTGGTGGGGAAGGAGCCTGAGTTAGTGCGTGAGGTTGAGAGGAACCGGCTAGATATAGTCAGGCTCACCTCAACACACGGCTTGGGCTCTGGAACCAGCCTCCTGGAGAGGGGCTGGACTCTGTCTCAGTCTGGAGTTGCCCCTGGTGAGAGGCGGCGGCCTGGGGTGGGTATCCTGGTGTCCCTTCAGCTTGCTGCCTGTATGTTGGGGTTTCTCCCAGTGGATGAGAGGGTTTGTTATCTGTGCCTCCGGGTTGGGGTTCAGAGTACCCAGCCTTCTTGGAGTCCCTGGGTGGGACACTGGAGGGTCCTACTGGGAGACTTAAATGCTCATGTGGGCAACAACAGTGAAACCTGGAGGGGCGTGATTGGGAGGAATGGACCCCAGGACCTGAACCCGAGTGGTGTTTTGTTATTGAACTTCTGTGCAAACCACAGCTTGGCCATAACGAACACCATGTTCGAACATAAGAGTGTCCATAAGTGCACGTGGCACCAGGACACTCTAGGCCACAGGTTGGTGATTTGTTGAGTCTTCTCAGTTTGTGCTAAATCATTGAGTTGATTCTCAGTACTGTTCATTAGAGTTCCTGACCTGTTCTTTCCTGTACCTAGATTTCCTGGACGCGTCCCTGACCCTGTGTGGATTGCCTGTTGCTGGATTGGCATGAGAGTGTAACGGTGTGAGGGTGAGTGGCTGAAGAGGAGTGAGCGTGCGAGCCTGGAAGAGGTGAGTGTAACACAGACGATGCGACGAGGAGCACAGGCAGACAGGAGGGGACACAGCTGGAACTAATGGGCATAACGAGACACAAACCTACAAAGTAAAACAGGAAACTCACAGGCTGTTTCACAATACCAACTTGGGGACACGAACAGAACACAGAGGAAAGACACAGGTAGGGACAATAGAAACACTAAACACACAACTCAAACCCTAAGAACAAATACAAAACAGCAGAAACTGGAAAATAATACCAACAAACTCAAAACACTGGGTCAATGACTCAGGACCACGACAGATCTGCCCTGTTTCACACTTAACACTTTGTGCCCACAGAAATTGGGCGCACCCACAGAAACGCAAAGCAGGAGATGAAGCATTGCTGAATATATGTCCAAACCAACTTCATTCTAAGCCAAAGACTAGAAAATATGGTGAAGCATATTTTACATGTAGTTGTTTTTTCCTGTGTAATAATATTCAACATTGCTATCAATACCTACCTCGGCACTTGTGCAGGTGAAACCAAAGGGAAGATAATCACACCGTGACGCCTCTGCCTTTGTAAATGGAGGGACAGCAACTGCATGTGTGTATGTAAGTGTGTAAAACCTGCAGATAGTCAGATTAACAGTATTTTGTCTCTATCTGCCATTCTGCAATTCATCTCATGTAAACAATAATGTGCGCACAGCGTGACGTGAAAAAAAGGCACATATCTTTGACGTTGCGTGACCAACTCTGTATTCCTCGTCCACATGTAAACGCAAAAAAGGAGTTTTAAAAAATCTCAGTTTTCGGTGATTCGAAACGCCGTTTACATGTGGACGAAAGGTCCAAACACATAGAAACAGCTGCGTTTTCAAAAATCCCCGTTTAGATGTGGACGTAGCGTAAAAGAGTTAGTAGTTTATTTTCTTACTACCTGTAATTTATTGCAGATTATTTGTATTTGCTTAATTGTTTACTAAATGTTTGAGGTGTGAAATAAACCGCAATGGAGCAAAATATGGGCGTGTGTGGTTGGAGGTTGTGTTTGTGCGTGCGCGCGCGAGAGGGGGGCGTGAACATTTATCTTGTAAAACAAGAGGGGCCCAGCAAAAAAAAGTTTGGGAACCACTGCTTTAGGGTTTCCTGACCGCCATGCGCCAGGAGACGACACGCTCCAACCTGTCCAGGGGCTGGGCCTTGGACATGGTCACCCTTAGCAACGATGTCACCAAGATGATGAGGGAGGTTGTCTAAGCTCTGATGTTCTCATATTTTCCATTTTTCTTCAGCACCAAACATGTTTGTAGGTTTTTAGTCTGTTAAATTTATGAAAATCAAAATGTTTCCACCTCTTCTCTCTGCAAGTCTCTAATAATAATAATAATAATAATAATAATAATAATAGTAACATTAATGATCGTGTATGTGACCTCACACAGTAAAGCTGATGTGAGGATCATCACAGTTTTGGTGGTTGTATGAACTTAGAATGCATAAAATAATAATTTGTTTTAATTAAAAAACTTTCCCTCTGTCATTTCCTGAGTGTTTCAAAATAAAAGTCCTCTCTTTCATGTTTTGAATGTGAGGCTGTTCCTGTGATGCCTTCAAATCTGTTTCAGTCTGCAGTTTTTTACAGTTCAGACCCAAAGTGACTCAAACATTTACTTAAAAGAGGTTTTTGTTCGTCTGGGTTTTCCTGCTCAGCAGCGCTAAACAGGCAAAAGCAGAAAAACACAAACAGAAAGAAACAGGAAAATATGTGTTTCTGTGAACAATGCAGCAGCAAAATGAAAGACCAGGATTTATCTTTTAATGACTGACAAAAACATTAAATGATCATGTTTATTTTCACATAAATGTTCCATCGGTCCTTCTTTTACAATAAGTTTAGAAATGAAAAATACTAATAACACACCAGGAAAAAGCCAACAGCACGAGTCCTGAAAGGCTTAAAGAGAAAATAAACGCACAAAGAATGAAACAAAAAGGCACAAAACCTCAAAACAAGAGTGAATTAAATCTGAGCGACACACAAAGATGCTAAAAGCCCCAAACATGAACCTGTGAGGTCATTAATACCTGTGTGTGTGCATGTTTACATGTCTTTGTGGGGACCAAAATGCCCGTCCCCACAAGTTTGAAGACATTTGTGAGACTCAGAATGTGGTTTTAGTGTCAGGGACAGTCAGGTCAGGGTTAGGCATTCAGTCTTAATGGTTAGAGTGAAAGGCTGAGGAGAGCATGATGTCAAATAGATGTCCCCACAAGGATATGAAAACACAACCGTGTGTGTGTTACTGTGAGTTTGTGAGACAAGTGAAGATTTCAGAATCAGTGAGAAATGTTTCACTTCCTGTTGGTGAAGAAGAGCAGACTCCTCTTCAGCCACAGAAATGAAGAAGCTTTTATTTTGTCAGCCTGACAAACACGAGCTGAGCCACGAGCAGAGGCGACCCTGCAGAGGTGAAGGTCACAGTCAGAATCAGCGCCAGAGAACCGCACAAGGACGGCCTCATTGGTCACGGCTGAGTTCATTATGTGATGGTAACAAGCTGATTATTACAGAACAGGAAACACACGTCTGCTCATCAAACACCAGCTGCTGCTGCTTTTATCAGTCTGACAACAAAACCTCACAAGAAAGAAGTTTTTGTGAGTTTGCAGCGTTCCTCTAAACTGAAAACTAAAACAGACTGAAAATGGGAACACGCACCCACACTCGAGAGTCAGGCAGCTTAAATGTGTTTGTCTTCATCTGTAGTTACGTTTCATTGGCTGGAAATGTGCTAACTGGAATCCTTCATGAGTCCAGATGCACAAAAACAAGTGTTTACTGCTCCACGCTGCACGAATCTGAATCAAAATCACTCAGACGCACCCACGTAGGCATTCCACTAAAACCATGTGACCACCTTCACCTTTAAACCTGTCGTGAATATAATTTTAGACTCTTCACTTTATTTTGAAAGAACAGATTTGCAGGAAGTGCGGCTGCTGCAGAAACTCTTCACTTTTCACTGGCTTTAATCTTGAAGGTTTCTCCAGATGTGGAACATTCATGCTAAACATTCAACATCTGACGACCGTCTCCGTGTAAAACACTGACAAACTCAAACTTTATACGGTAACTGACAGATTTATTCCTCCATTTTCAGGCATTTCACAATGAACTTGGATTAGTTTGATGATTTTATTCACGTTGGTGAATAAAACCAGCCAAGAGGCTGATTCCTGCAGAGGAGGAGGCAGAGTGGAGGAATCTGCAGGTTCTGTCTCTAACACACAACCAGAGCTTCAATCATAACGAGCACATAATAAAACCATGATCCCCCCTGATCGACTCTTTTAGCCTGTTTCCTCTGGATCGAACAGGATCTAACAAACCCCAGCTTCTGCTGGGACACTGGTCATCATGGGAGGAAAAAGATGGCTGCCGTGTTGCCGTTTCCTGTCTTACACCAGCATTATACTTCCTGTATCTGTGGGTCTGAGTTTTTAATCAGAGGATGAACTTAAAGCTTTCAGTCTGCTCTACAACCCACCACCTATCCACACGTCTGCTAAGTGGACTGGAAATCAGTAAAACTTCTACCAGACTTTAGTAAATATTGCATTAAGATGAGCAGACAGATTTTAATCTCAGCATCGTGCACACAGATTTTTCAGGACACTGGAAGAGTTCCTGCCGTGGATTTAGATGTTAGTGTTGTGTGGATGATCCCATTCTGTGATCTTTGTGTTACTAACACTGATGACACCACCGTTATTGGACTCATCTCGGACGGGGATGAGTCTGCCTACAGGAGGGAGGTTGAACGTCTGGTGTCCTGGTGCAGCCACAACAACCTGGTGCTGAATGCCCAGAAGACAGTGGAGATTATTGTGGACTTCAGGACGCACACAGCTCCACTCCCCCCCATCATCCTGTCTGACACCCCCATCACCTCTGTGGACTCATTCCGCTTCCTGGGTACCACCATCACCCAGGACCTGAAGTGGGAGCCCACCATCATCTCCGTCATTAAGAAAGCCCAGCAGAGGATGTACTTCCTGAGGCAGCTGAAGAAATTCAACCTGCCAACACGGACGATGATGCAGTTCTACACCGCAATCATCGAGTCCATCCTCACCTCCTCCATCACTGTGTGGTACGCTGGAGCCACTATCAGGGACAAACAGAGACTGCAGCGTGTTGTGCGCTCTGCTGACAAGGTGATTGGCTGCAGACTCCCATCTCTGCAGGACCTGTACACCTCCAGGACACTGGGGCGTGCAGCTCGGATCTCAGCTGACCCTTCTCACCCTGGACACAGTCTGTTTGACCTGCTCCCCTCAGGCAGGAGGCTCCGGTCCATTCGCACCAGAACCTCTCGCCATAAGAACAGTTTCTTCCCCTCTGCTGTTGGACACATGAACAATAACCGTATGACTGTTCCCACCACTAACACATGACCCTATGCTGTGTTCACTGCATCATTCCATGTTTGGCACTGATCACCACCTGCACTCATGTATATATCATGTATATATCTATCTACTTAGCACTTTTAATTCTTATTCTTATTTTTATTTTCATGTCTATTTAAGCGTAATTTATGACAGTATGTTTGCACTGAAGCACCACAGCAATTTCCTAATGTTGTAAACCTGCTCAACATTTGGCAATAAAACCCTTTCTGATTCTGATTCTGATGCTTTTACACTTTAGGACCCTCGAGACCTCTGCTGCTCAGCCGTCCTGATCGCTGCCTCCACTTTAACCAGAGGCTGTAACCTCTGATCATTTCACCTGCACCGGCAGTAAAACTCTTCTCCAGAACCAAACGTGCCATAAACCCGTCACAGCTTCATCATCAGCTCAGTCTCAGCAACATGCAGACGACCGAGCAGCAGAAACTCTGCAGGGAACGTCTGAAGTCTGTTCTTCAGTTTTCCCAGCTCACTGTTTATTGAACATGAGACAGAAAAATAATTTCACCTTTAATGTGAAACTTTTATCGCCTGTGACATGTTTGCAGGAAGTTTACATGCTGTGATTTAGTGTCACAGCCATAAATATCACACAAGGTAAAAACTACAAGTCCCAGCATCCTCTGTGTTTAGGGAGGAGCAGTGAAAGTGAAAGTGTTGCTCCTCCGTTCAGAGCAGCAGGAGGAGGAAGGTGGAGCTGAGGCAGGTGAGTGTTAACATGAATATGTTTCTTCTTATGACATAAAATAATTCCACGCTGTTCGTGTCTGTGGGTGAAACGTGAGGCCGGTCGGCTCCTCTGAGCGCTGGTTTCCTGTAAGTAGAGAGGAAGTGAGTTTAGCTGAGAGAGCAGGAGGAGAGTGAGAGCTGTGCTGAGGCAGGTGAGTGTTAACACCGCTCTGACATTACTGTGTCTCTGTGGCGGGAACAACAGGCTCCGTCAGTGGAGGCAAAAATAATCAGACTTTGGTTTTTCAAAGGAAACTACTTTATGTTGGGAGAAGCCGCGCGCTCATTGGATAACGACTTGTCAATCTCAAGTTATTAGCCAATGAGCGCGCAGGTTCACAGTAAGACCCGCCCTTATCTCGACGTGTTTTAAAACTAAAATGGCGACACAAACTCGGTGAGTGGAGTTCAGGCTGACTTTATGAAAGTGCGACGTTTGAGCCACTTCCTGTTCTCAGTCCCGGCGTCCTGATCACCGAGGTTTCTGTTGCTCTGATATCTGATATTGATTATATCGGTAAACAGGCTGTAGGCAGAAACATCAGGTCTGATCTGAAAATCCCTTCAAAAACAAACTTTAAGAGTTTTATGTCCGTGTGAGGCCGCACGCTGATTGGATAACCACCTGTCAGTCTCAGGGTATTAGCCAATGAGCGCGCAGATTCACAGTAAGACCTTCGTCATTCTTGTAAACTAAAACATCGACAGTAAAACTGTAACGTGTCCTGTGATCTATAAACACTCTGTGATGAATAATCTGAAGTCATTTTGAGCCTGACAGTAGTTTCCTGTCACAGAGCAGAAGCTGCAGGCAGTTTTTGGCACCTTTTATGTTTAATTTATTCCAAAATAAATCAATAAAGGTAGAAAAGAACTCTCAGTGACATTAAAAATCTATTTTTAAAGACAGATGTGACCAAGTGCAACAAATATAAGATGAGATGTTTACAGATATTTGAAGTATTGATCATATGTAGAACACAGAGCAGGTCCAATAACAGAGTCATCCTGCTCACAAACAGCAGTTTGGTTTCATGAGCTCACTTCCTGCAGTGATCCTCAGCTTCTCTCCAAAGGAGCCGTAACATGTGGGCTCCTCACCATGATGATGATCCCAAACACACTGAGTTCCTTCATCCACCTGATCATGTACTTATTAAATAATGTGATGGTTTTGGTGTTTTTTAAAGACTTTGAGCCTCTAAAATAACTGGTTTGGACTTTAGGGCCAAAGCTCCAACATTAGAAAGCCGTCAGTGTGATGCTTCCAGTACAACAGCACCTCTGAGTGTGTGTGTTTACCTCTCAGACTAACTCCACCCTGACATCAAGAAGATGGAGGAAGAGGACGGAGCAGCATCCAGCTGTGTATCTGTGAGGAGTGACGGGGTTACACAAACACCTCCACCTTACAGTCATGGACCTGCAGCAATAATGTAAGAACACTACTAACTTTATTAGTCATTTCAACATAACCATGACAGAATCATTGATCTGTGATTGGTTCAAACTGTTTGATCTGAGTTTGATTTTTATTGACTTGTTTTCTTGCTAAGATCTGAACTCTGTAAGTTTAAGTGAAGTCAGTGCAGCAGAATCAGAGAGAAGAGCTGAGAACAAACTGAGTTCATTCAGAGACAGAAAAAACCGCTGATGATTGGCTGACCTGTCAGCGTTATGAGGCAGACACAATATCACAGAGGGATCAGCTGATCATATGGCTGTCAGAGAGAACTGATCAGTTATTGATGTTTGTGTTTGCAGAGGTCAGAGGTCACAGTCTCCAGCATCCAGTTGTGTGTCTGTGAGGAGTGACTGGTCCAAAGAAATATTTCCTCCAGGCTTCAGTGATGAACCTGCAGCAACAATGTTCTTCAATCATGGAGCTCAGCTGACCATGTAAGAGAGCTGCTGACTCAGAGTTCAAAGGTTGTTTCTATAAATGTTCTGCCAGTGACATCATAACTTAACCTAACACTGGTCTGTGTATGAAGTATCATTTAGTGGCAGTTGTTAAAGTTGTATAATGATGATGCTAGTTTGGGGTGTATTTTCCTGCTGATGCAAATGCATCTACTTTGCCCTTTGTCTGGTGCTTTGGACAAAGACGTCCAATGAAACTCAGAACAACACAGTTTGCACCACCAGCAGGCAGAGGAAGTGGCTGACATCCAGAAATCCTACCAGTGGCTGAACAAAGCTGGACTGAAAGACAGCACAGAGGCACTAATCATGGCAGCACAGGAACAAGCTCCGAGCACAAGACCCATAGAGCCCGGGGTCTACATGGGTCTTTTTGGGGGGGTTGTGTTGTATTAATAGTGACTTTGTTTCTTTGGACCTGACCAAAATCTTTTGTTTTTCAGTTCAGTTGCAACATTGACTAACACTAATGCAGGGGTCGGCAACCTGCAGCTCTTTAGTCCTTACAGTGCGGCTCCTCGTGGTTTGGGAAAATAAATTAGAAGTATTTAGCTGAAGTGTATTTTATTTATGTTCTTTTTTAACTTGTAGTTCTAAATTGGAAGATTATTGTGATATTGAAATATAAAAATAAAATTATATTTTTTATTTTTCATCGCTCAAATAAGCGTCACACTCGTGGAAGCCGGTGTACCCGCCGAAACGCCGTGCATTTATCGAGACTTTCAGCCCCAGGTAGGCCAATTATGGATCTTGGATCCACATTATGTCAGCAGCTGTTCTCCACCGTGAACTATGTTAAAAACAAACACCGCTCACGCCTCACAGACGACAGCTTACAGTCCTGTAAAGATGAAAGTGACTTCGTACAGCCCCGACCTGCAGACGCTGTGCGCAGAGGTTCAGGAGCAGAAGTCCCGTTGTAAACATATCACGGCAGACCCGACGATGTTTGCATGAACACGCTTTTCAGCTTCTCTTTATTGACCACTTTTCACACACGGTTGCTGTACGCACACAGCCGGCTGTAGCTTTGCAGCTCACAGCCCGACACACAACAGCACAGACGTTAAGGCGGCGAGGCGTGATTGCGGGTGCCGCTCAGGTGCGTCCGCCTCCCCTGCAGCGGCGCTGCAGACCACGCCCCGCCACACACATTAACCAGGTAAAATACATATTTAGGCAGAATTTTGCAAATATCTATTTTTCATCTTTCAGCAGCATAGAGCTTTTTTTCCAATTATTTTTTAAAAGTCAGGTCAAGGCTCCAAAAGCCCAAAGGAGATATAAGGGTGGCGGCTCACAGCAGTTTTTGTTTGCTACATCATTTTAGTTCAGCTGGGTGTCTTTCCTTTGGTTATATTTCTTTAAGAGTTCAAATGTGTTCATTACATAAATAACCTGTAATTTTCTCTGTAGCACTTCATGGATTTCATAAGCAACACACCTTAGTTGTTCACACAAAGCATAAAGGTAAAAAACAGTATATACAGTGTTATCTTCATTCTAGACGTCAAAAAGTATTTGTGGCTCCCAGTGTTTTCTTTTGCGTGGAAACTGGCTCCAAATGGCTCTTTGGGTCCTGAAGGTTGCTGACCCCTGACCTAATGGTATATTTTTTTTAGCTGGATCGTTCTATAAAAACATGAATCAAATCTGAGAAAAGTTTCCACCTGACCTGTTGAATGTTATTGAAGCCAGAAGTTTGCCTTCATACTGTGTTTCTTGCATGCCTTTTGTGGTGTACTAATTGATGTGAAATGAATGCAATGTGGTTGTGTTTGCAGAGGTCAGAGGTCACAGTCTCCAGTATCCAGCTGTGTGTCTGTGAGGAGTGATTGGTCCAAAGAAAAAGATCCTCCAAACTTCAGTCATGAACCTGCAGCAACAATGTTCTTCAATCATGGAGCTCAGCTGACCATGTAAGAGAGCTGCTGACTCATTTACAGGTGTTTGAAATTCTGTGACCACTTTGTAATTTTAGTTTATATTTTAAAGTGTTTTTATTTGTAGTTGCCTGTATTTTTATTACACTGTGTGTAACGTGGTGGTTTGTGCTGTTTGGGATTGTTTTGGTGTATTTGTGTCAGAACATCAGATAAATGATTTCATCACATTTTAAAAGAAAGTATCAGGATAATAATCTGAACTGAGTCATCAGAAATAGAAAGATGGTCTCAACAGGCCACTGAGCTGATCTCCAAAGAAATGCAGAAGATTGAAGAGTCCGAGGCTGTTTATTTGTCACAGGCATCGTCATACACGTACAACACAGTGAAATGTGCTGAGCTGCTCCTGTGACTGGACAAAACATTATAAACAATCATTAAATGAAATAATGAAACATTGTGCAGATGTAATGTTAAAGTGCTTTGTGCCACATTAGCACAGCATGTACTGACAGAGCAGTGCAAGCAGAACAAAGCAAATGAGCAAAGTGATGTAAACAGAGTAACTGAACAGAGTGAGCAGAGTAATATCAGCAGTAATGAAGCAGCAGGATCAGTGTAGCAGCGTGTGACGTCATAATGAATCTGGTATGATCTGAAATATGACAGTGAAACAAGAACATGATGTAAGGTCCTGTTTAAACCCTGATGGTGATGCTATGAGGGGAGCATGTTCTGATTTAGGACTTGGATGGTCTGAGGATAGAAGCTCCTCTCTGTTTGTGTCCTGATGGTGCAGAAGCTTCTGCCTGATTGTAGAAGGAGCTGAAGCCAGCATCATCCCAGAGGTGAAGCTCCTCTGTGTGCAGACCTGAGGTCAGATTCCTCCAGGCTGATGTTCAGGATCTACAGAAACGTGTGGTTGTAGTTATTGCTGCACTGTGTGCTGACAGCAGATCCTCAGAACAAAGCGCTGCACACGTGTTCTTTACAAACATCTGTACATATCAAATATGGATCATGGCAGTGAATGAACACGTTTCTGTCATTTGTTTCATTGGCTTCTTTTTTCTGCCTGTGTTCATGTGATTAATGTCTAACACATAAACAGGTTTGTAATCAAACATCACATCATCAGGGAGGCATCATGAAACAAAGTTACTGCTGGAGGCTGAACTCAATTTGGTGGCAATGTTCAAAAATATCACTCAGATCATTTCAAAGCTTTTAGTTCTTCTTCTTCACTTCTGTAAAATAATAGAAAGGAAATCAGAACCCAGAAGTTCACTTCCTGATGACTGAACTCTTTCAAAATAAAGCTGAAAGCTCTGAATGTGACACCGCTGCTCCACAACAGTTTTTAGAGGAGGTCAAAGGTCAGTTGAAAGTGATGGATCCCAAACTTCCAGTACATCCAGTGAAGGACATAATCAGCTCTGTGATGAAGGCTTTTACTGTGGAGTTTGTAGGCTGATCACTCTGTGTTTAATAAGACAGGCAGGAACAGCAAAGGAAACTTGGATTCTGAACTCAAACACAAGTTTCTCCACTTTGACTTTTCTCTGTGACCATCAGAGCTTCTGCACAGTGTCATCAAATCTGGATGTTTGTCACTGACAGTCAATGATTTTAGTGATAAAGAAATGTGTTCACAGAGGGAGGAAGAGGAGTGGTGTCTGTGAGGAGGAGCAGCTGTCCTGCTGTGCTTTGTGTCAGGACGTCCTGAAGGATCCAGTCTCTACCAGCTGTGGACACTGGTTCTGCAGACAGTGCATGTCCTCATACTGGGACCAGTCTGCTTCATCAGGAGACTGGTCCTGTCCCCAGTGTGGAGAAAGATCCAGAACCAGAGCTGGACTGCAGACAGCCAGTCAGAGCAGCTGTGTACAAAGTAAGACTGAACATCTGTCTGCTGATGGACTCATTTCTGAAAACTGGACTTCTTGTTGTTGTTCAGACATTGAAGAGTTTTCTTTCTGTTTTTCTTTCTTTCAGCAGATGTTGGTCTGCAGGAGGTTTTAGATGAACATAAGATCAGTCTGAGGAGGAGATGTGAACGTGTGACTGAAGGAAGTGATGAAACAGGAAGTAGAACCCTCCTCAACAGGATCTACACTGAGCTCTACATCACAGAGGGACAGAATGAAGAGGTTCATAGCCAACATGAGGTGAGGCAGCTGGAGACAGCTTCCAAGATGGACGCCCTCCATGACACTCCAATCAGGTGCCAGGACATCTTTAAAGCCTTACCTGACCAACAGAGACCCATCAGAGTGGTTCTGACCAACGGCGTGGCTGGTGTTGGAAAAACCTTCTCAGTGCAGAAGTTCACTCTGGACTGGGCAGAGGGCTTGGAGAACCAACATGTCAGTGTGGTGGTTCTGCTTTCATTCAGGGAGCTGAACCTGATCAGAGAGGAGCAGTACAGTCTTCTGGAGCTGCTCCATGTTTTCCATCCAACACTACAGAAGGTCACAGCAGAGAAGCTGGCTGTCTCTCAGCTTTTGTTCATCTTTGACGGCCTGGATGAAAGCAGACTTTCATTGGATTTCACCAACAGGAAGCTGCTGTCTGATGTCACACAGAAGTCATCAGTCAGCCAGCTGCTGACAAACCTCATCCAGGGGAATCTGCTTCCCTCGGCTCTCGTCTGGATAACTTCCCGACCTGCAGCGGCCAATCAGATCCCTCCTACATGTGTTGACAGGCTAACAGAAGTACGAGGCTTCACTGATGCCCAGAAGGAGGAGTACTTCAGGAGGAGATTCAGTGATGAAGAGCTGTCCAGCAGAATCATCTCCCACATGAAGACATCCAGGAGCCTCCACATCATGTGTAGAATCCCAGTCTTCTGCTGGATCACTGCTACAGTTCTGGAGCACATGTTGACTACAGAGCAGAGAGGAGAGCTGCCCAAGACCCTGACTGACATGTACTCACACTTCCTGCTGGTTCAGACAAAGAGGAAGAAGAACAAGTACCACGAGGGACATGAGACGAGTCCACAGGAGCTGACGGAGGCTGACAGGGAAGTTCTTCTGAAGCTGGGGAGGCTGGCGTTTGAACATCTGGAGAAAGGAAACCTCATGTTCTACCAAGAAGACCTGGAGCAGTGTGGTCTGGATGTGACAGAGGCCTCGGTGTACTCAGGAGTTTGTACAGAGATCTTCAAAAGAGAGTGTGTGATCTTCCAGAAACCAGTCTACTGCTTTGTTCATCTGAGCATCCAGGAGTTTCTGGCTGCAGTCTACATGTTCCACTGTTTCACCAACAGGAAGTCAGAGGTGCTGAAGGACTTCCTGGGAATAAAATACAAAGAGTCATCTCTGGATGATTTCCTTAAACGAGCCATGGAGAAATCCCTCCAGAGTAAAAATGGCCACCTGGACCTGTTTGTCCGCTTCCTTCATGGCCTCTGTCTGGAGTCCAACCAGAGACTCTTAGGAGGTCTGCTGGGTCAGACAAAGAACAGTCCAGAAACCATCCAGAGAGTCATCAAGAACCTGAAGAATAACAAGAAGTTTAATTCCTGTCCTGACAGAAACATCAACATCTTCCACTGTCTGATGGAGATGAACGACCTCTCAGTACATCAGGAGATCCAAGAGTTCCTGAAGTCAAAGCAAAGGTCAAAGGACCTCTCTATGATCCAGTGCTCAGCTCTGGCCTTCATGCTGCAGATGTCAGAGGAGGTTCTGGATGAGTTTGACCTGCAGAAGTACAAAGCTTCAAAGGAGGGACGACTGAGACTGATTCCAGCTGTGAGGAACTGCAGAAAGGCTCGGTGAGTCCAGATGTGATCATTACATCATTGATCAGTGTCGGTTAACAGTTTAATCTTTAAATTAAAAACACAGTCCTTGGTTATAAAGTGCTTTACAAACACCAACGTTACGGCTAACAGCTGGATTCTCCTGTTTCAGTGCAGCTAGCCAAACAACAAAGAGCCACTTGCTGCTAAAGACAGAGTGAAAGTGGACGGTATATCCTCCATTCTTCATGTAAAACACATGCAGTGAATTGTAATGCACCATCTGTGTTTCCCTTCATGCAGTTTTCTCTTTATGGTGGACTTGGATATTTAAATGTTTCCCTCCTGGAGAGTCTTGTTCACTTGATTAGTTTTTGTGAAGGGGATTCTCCTCACCCCGTCTCCAAGGGAGACACCAGCTACCCTTCAGAGAAAATTTATTTGCCCCACTTGTAACCATGATCTGGTTCTTCCCGTCACTGCCCACAGCTCGTGACCATAGGTGAGGGCAGGGACGTAGATCGACCGGTAAATTTAGAGCTTCGCTGTCACGCTCAGCTCTCTCTCTTCACCACGACAGACTGGTACAGCGTCTACCTCACTGTTACCGCAGCAACAGTCTGTCTGTTGATTCCTGCTCCCCTCCCCCTTCTTTACACGACCCTGAGATACTCAGACTCCTCCACCTGGGGCAGGAACTTGTCTCTGACCCAGAGTGGGCACTCCACCCTTTCCCAGCTGAGGACCATGGCCTCAGATGCTGATCCTCATTCACACGGCTTCACACTCTGCTGAGAACAGCTCCACTGTGAGCTGCAGGCCATCACCTGATGAAGCCAACAGAACCACATCCTCTGTGAAAACAGAGACGAGACTGTGACACCACACAAGTGGAATATAAGGTCAGAGGTCAGCTAATACCTAATATGGTAATCCTGAGCTAACAGGAAAGGGAAATGCAGTGAAGAAATGGATTTTCAAATGAGGAGTGGAATCACCATTTTAAATGTACAAAGTAAATCTTTGATTTTATTTTTTAAAAGATTTGTAAAATTGGAATTCAAAAATGTTTTTTAAAATGAAATACATTTACTCACTAAATTTACTATTATTAGTGTAGTCTACTATTATACTAGACACTATTATTAGTGTAGTCTACTATTATACTATACATATCTGTTTTTAACAGGGAATCTTGATCATGTTACATTTGACTTCTGTTGAGCTTCTTGAATTGTCACCTTCAGTTCCTTTCATTTTGTCTTCCAGTGTCTTTGGTTTAAATGTATTTACCCTGATAACTGCATATGAAACAGTTCACCTCTTGTCACTCACTATTATCTGTTTGCCATAAAAGTGTTGGTGATGTGTTGGGAGAATCATTATTTTCAGTCTCTTCTTATAAACATAGTGAGGCAAAGATGTGGGTCGTGGTCCCTGATAATCAGATGTGTCTGTGTTCTGTTACATGTGACGTTAGAGAGGTTTTAGTGGAGATAAAAACAGGACCAACATCACTCGTGACTGCTTTCCTGTCTTCAGTGTGTTTACTGTTGGAGCTCGTCCTCCTGTTGCATCTGTCACAGCTGTTACGCTCCTCTGTGACTCCTCCTCTGTCTGCTGTGACACTGCAGGAGTTTTTGGTCATGGCGTGTGAATAACTGCCGAGGTCGGCTAGGACGACGCCACCACTCGTTGTCAGACCCTGTCACGCTGTCTGGTGTCATCTTTAGCCGAGGTTATTAAGAACTTCAAAATGAAACCAGTCTCTGTTTTCAGTCTCCGCCCTCTTTTGCAGCTTTGAGCCAGGTTGTAACACCTGTTAAAGTCACCACCTGTTGTGACCGGGGAGTGAGATGAGTGTGAGAAAGATGAAAACAACGTCTCATTCTGACTAGTTACTGGGAACTGATGTGTGATGATGCAATAACAAAGATGACTGTTTCTATGATTTTCTGTTTTATTAATTGTTTTTATTGATGATAAGGACAGGCAGAGGAGATTGGATGGATTTACTTTGTTTTATTATTTTGCACTGAAATGGAGTCCAGTGTACAGTCCTTGGCGTTGCACATTTTAATATGTTTTAGCTGAGACTGTAGTGGGCACTCTTTAAATGTCGGGTCAGTTTGTCACGTTAGAGCCTATTTGTGCCTGTTAGTGCTGACGATGACTTCAGACCGAGCTGACTGAGGGGTCTAAGCTCATGATGCCACCAGCAACACCCGGGTCATGCTGCAGAGTTTTCAAACCCGACATAATTTACTCAGGTTACATCAGGTGATCTAAGAAAGGCCGCTTAGAAAGAAAAGTGAGTGCACTGCTTTAAGTTTCTTGAAGATGTTTAATCCGAACATTCAGCTTCTTCACTTCTAAAACCAAAAAGTGGAGAGTCCCAGATTTTAATCCTAGTGGGAGTGTCCCTTAAGAGGGTCGCTGACCAACTATTGATCATGTGGCTCATCACATGAGCCAAGCTGTGAAAAAGGGTGTGGGTGATTATCAGCAGCGGTTTCGAGAGATGAAACGTCTTCAAGAAACTTAAAGAAGTCACTTTTCTTTCCAGGCTCCTTAGATTACCATGACTGTATGATGAGAACCTGCACAGACACATCAGGTGAAGGTTTCAGTGTTTTGGTTCAGTTTAATGTAAAAATGGAGATGAAACACATATAAAGGCTGGTTTACACCACTGAGCCCTGCTCTAAAACACTGACACAGATCTGTCTGTGAAGCTGGCTTTAACAAATAAGAGCTTAAAGTTTTAAAAACATGTTTAGCGCCGAACTGTCCACTTTACTGTCTGTAGCAGGAAGTGGCTGTTTGGCACTGAAACGGGAGAATCCAGCTGTTAGCCGTGATGTTGTGTTTGTAAAGCTCTTCATAAACGAGGACTGTGGAGGAGGAGAGCCTGTGTGAGTCAGGTGGTTCACCGGCCGAGTGTATCAGCGGCAGAAACAGCTGATCAGCGCCGTTTTATGCAGTAAAATAATCTTTCTGTTCCCAAACACATCCACACAGTTTACAACATAACAGCCCACTACATGCACATCTCACCGCAAACATGCATAAACCTGAACATAAAATATGTCCTGTACCTGTGTGATCTCTTTAAGTAACTCACAGAATATCAACACTAACGCCACAAGTTTGTTGGTATTTTAACATTTTAACCATTGATTTTGAATTAAAACCAACAGTTAAAATATTTTTGCACCTGAGGAAAGAGCAGCAGAAATATTAAGACAGATAAATCATTCTGTCTTCAGTCTCCATGAACAGCATCAACATCCTCTGGTGAAATTTCTCTTTCCTCCTTAAAATATATTAAATGTCAGTTTAATTCCAAATTAATGGTTAAAACATGTATGTCACATATGAACATCAGGAAATAAAGAAAAGTGACTGATTCAGTTCCATATATGCTCCAGGGAGGCGTTAAGGTTCATTGAAATTGTTCAGTTATTAAAGTTTAATCTGAGCCGAGCTGACTTCCTCAGGAACAAATAAACACCGAGATAAACTTCACCTTACAGATATAATCTAAATGAATCATATCCAATCTCAGAGAGTTGACAGTCAGCTGTGTGCTGGGAGACATGTTTGTCTGCAGTGTACGAGCTCTGACCGCTCCCCAAAAATGTCGGAGTGAATACATTAATATTAAAAGTGTAGCTGGTGACACAGAAACAGAGGATTTAAGAAGTTTAAGTGTAGGTCGGGTCCACACATGTCCAAACACCTGTGCGTAGGCCTGCTTGTTACTCAGAAACGAACACTAATAAAATGGCCATAAGGCCAAAGCAATGGTTTTGACTGGTGTTGACCCCGCCCCCACCCTGAGTGTGGATGCTGAGAGAAGGGCCAGCTGTGAATATGAGGCTGTGGGAGCAGATGGAGAGAGAGTATGTCGGGGTATCCCAGTACAAGCTTTACTGGGGTCAGAAATTAGACAGACTCCAGTTCCTTTGTTTGATTTATCTAGTTTGATGTTAGGAAAGAGATTCATGAGATGGAAAAACCTCCCAGTCTACTGAGATTCAGAAATGATTTGTACACATGGAAACTCCCTGAGTGGGAACAAAGAGTGTCCTGTCAGGAAGAGCATTTGGAATATGGATGTTGAGGATGTGACAGTGCCTGAAATCCTGCTGCTGTTCTGAACCATAGTTTCTGATCTGAAGGTCAAACAGAGTCATGATGGTTGTTTCTATTTGTTCCTTTTTAGTTTAGTTCCCCTGAAATCAGATGTGATATCAGCAGCTCTGAGTTCATTCATCATTATTGTCCAGTGATGAGATTTCTGCTCCGTTTGGTGACAGTCAGCAGGTTTTTCCTGCGTGTGGACGTGAACAGTCGTACCTGACAGCAGCAGGTAGCAAACAGAGATCGTCTTTCCAGCTGGAACTCTTCACTGAGCTGAGCTCATTCAAAATGTCCTGGATTCAAGACAGGAAACAGTCCAAGTGTGTGTCTTCACTCTGACTCTGGATCAGATCTCACTGACAGACTGTGGACATTATGGAAGCCTAAATGTGACACCATCTTCCTCCTTCATCTGCAGATTAAAGCCAAACAAAGATTCTCATTAAAAGTCTGCAGGTCTGAGAGAGACTCAATCGTTGTGTCATGTCAAACACAGTAATAGGAGCTGAAGCACAGATGTGAAGAGCAGATGTTCATCAGATTATGACCTCACTCTGTTTTGTCTTCATATACATTCAGTCTGTGTTTATAATGCAGACTTTCTGCTTTTATAATAACATATTTTATATTTTCTGTAATCTCAGACTGGCTGACTGTGGACTCTCAGAGACTCACTGTGAAGTTGTGGCCTCGGCTCTGAAGTCCATCCCCTCCCATCTGACAGAGCTGGACATTAGTAACAACAAGCTGCAGGATTCAGGCGTGAAGCTTCTGTGTGCTGGACTGGAGAGTCCAAACTGTCGACTGGAGACTCTGAGGTGAGTTCACTGACTGCAGCTGTTGTTGTGTTTCTATATTTCAGGCTGCAGAGACTTTGAGCTTGTGTGGAAACAGAGAGAGAAAAGAAAGACATGAATGTCAAAGCTAATAAAGGTGAAGTTAGGAGCTGTGATGATGTTCATGTATCAGAAGCTGATCGGGCTGCTACAGAGACGACCCACACAGCTGCTGTGGTGAGGTTTGTGTTAAAGCAGAGGAACACAGGCCCAAACATGACAGCAAAGCAGGTTTCAGGCTCTGTGAGAGGATTTCAAACAGAAGCTGGAGAAGAGAAAGGACTACAGAAAGAAGGCAGCTGAGACCAGTCCAAGTGTTTCCATGGAGCCCAGTCTAACATTCATTCATACACTAACGTACAGAAGTGAACGGGAAAATGAATCCATAGTTTCAAATGTAGAAATAGTTCTCAGTTCATTTACAGAGTTTAATACAGTTCATGAGGAAATGTTCAGTTCGATTCAATTCGATTGGAATCTGGGAAATTTTGCCTCAGACAGAAATATTATAATTCAGTACATTTACATATTTTTGTGTCTATAAAAAGGAAGCTGACACTCGCAAGACTTTATCAAATGTGTGAGCATCACAGCAGAGGCCTTTGTGTCAAAGTAGCTGAAGATAAAACACGGAAGAACATGAAGGTGATTTTCCTGTTCTGGGATTTTATAGAAATATTCTGCAGTAGATCAAAAACGAAAGAAAACCATGAATCAACACATGAACATTACCTGATGCTGCTGAAGTGAAGCAGAGCAAAGTTACAGTGTTTTTATTAAAGACACAACTGAGCGTTTTGCAATTTGCATAATTTTAAAAAGTTTAAATTTGTTCAGTATTGAACAGCAGAAATTAGGTTTTCTTTTCGAAAGCAAGTAAAAGGAAAAAAACAGCGGCCGACAGCCTGTAAACAACGGTAGACTTGTGCGTAACAAGCAAGCGAATAATGCAGAAAACAGATTTTAAACAGGAAACTGTTCTTGAAGTACAGAGAGAGAGAGAGAGAGAGCTGTGCATGAAGTGTGATTTTATTGTGGTGGAAGCAAAACAGCAAAAGTCAGAGTGAGTTCATGACGATGTTTATGTGAAGCGTAGTTTGGATCTTCTTTTGCTGCTGGTTCAGTCAATATTGTTTGGAGAGAGATAAAACTAACAGCTTCAGAATCGAGCGCAAAAAGGACGTAAACACAAAGCGTGGACCCGCCGAAACATCAGAATCGGCGAGCTGTCGGCTTTCAGCCCCGACCGTGTCCGTGCCGTCAGTGAGAAAGGTGACATCTCACTGATTCTGATGTGTCGGCGGGTCCGAGCTTTGTGTTTACGTCTCTGTGCAGAATCCGTGTTCCTGCTCTCATTTACTGTTTCAGCTGTTTGGTGGTTGTTAAAGTTTTGTGAGGTTTAACCTGAGATTCTGACATTTCGGGCAAAATAAATTAATATTAAAAAATTGATTCAGGATTTTAATTAATCAATATCACGTTATCCAAGCCAGAATCGATTTTAATCGATGAATCGATTATTAAAACCCACTCCTAATTCAAAGCACTGAAGCATCGACTTGTTCCATTATCCAACAATGAAAACAAGAAACACAGACAGCTGGCCTTCAAAGTAAAAGCTGCTCCTTTTGAAACATGTTGGTGGTAAAATGTAAGAAGAGCTGAAGCACATAAATGATCTACGTGCCAAAATATTAAACACAGTTGATATATTTGTGTGAGTGTTGTGATTCAGGTGTAGATGTAATAATGTACATATAGCAGAGTTTCCTCTTCTAGATCAGCTGATCAGAGTCGGGCCAATCAGCTCTGAGCATGCTCAGTCTGAGTTATGGAGCCACATACTATGATTCACCATGGCAACGGCATGAGCAGAGGCTCCGTGTGAATCCAGAGGAGCAGGAACATGAATGATGACAGTAGATGTTTGTGTGAAAGTGCTGGAAGCAAATGAGTGTGTGATGTTCTTTCAGTGTTGCACTTTGTAGACGCTCCCTGAGCACTGGTCTCACAGCCAGCTGCACATAGAGACCAGTGTTGTTAGTCCAGGTCAGAAGATGACTTGTTGGAATGAAAATGAGCTTGTAGTTTGTCTGCTTTAATAATGTGACTGGAAAAAGGTGTTGGACTTCAAATATGTCCATTTCTTTCACACTTCACCTTTAAAAGTGAAGCCATGTGGTTCCTGGAAGGAAAAACACGACTTTTTCAAGTCTTTGTCCTGTTTTTATGAGAAATGTACGACTTTAATGTGAAACATTCAGAGTTTTTTCTCTTGTTGTGTTTGTTTGAAGCTGCTTCCTGTTGGCTTCAGCTGTTTGGAGTTTCCATTTTCTAAACTTCTACATTCTGAACCTTCTTCAGCTCTGAACAGATGATGAAACACTGAATGATTTCAAGCACTTTGTCTAATAAACTTACATCTTTCATTCTTTATACAGATTGAAGAGCTGTGGTTTGTCAGATATTGGCCTTGATTATCTGGCAGCAGCACTGAAGTCCAACCCCTCGTATCCCACAGAGGTGGACCTGAGTGGAACCTACAGCAACCTGAAGGGTTCAGGAGTGAAGCATCTGTGTGGTTTTCGGGAGAATCCACGATGTCGATTTGAAACTCTGAGGTCAGTCAGCATGTTTTAGTTGTGCTGAGATGAATATGATGTGAAAGTTGTGCTGACACTAAACTGCAGACATCAGGCTGATATTATACTGATCCACACTGAGGATCTTCATGGTAAAGTCTGTTTTCTTCTTCTCTGGTTTAGTCCATTGACTGCAGCAGAACAATGTTCACATTTCAAACAGTGATACTCAACGTATGGCCCGCGGCCCACACGCGGCCTGCCCACCTTTCCTGATTCAGAGAGAGGGGACCCTGATTAACTGTGTAGCTTCTTCCTCACAGTTCTAAGTATCAGACACAACAATGAATAATCCACAGCTGACTGTCTTTAGCAGGTCAAAGGTCACGGCACACAGCACTCTGTGAAACAGTTTGGAGCAGGAATTCTTGCACATTTACAAACTGACACTGCTGCACGGCATGCTGGGTAATGCTAGCTGCTCAGGTATGGGCGTGCTAATGGCTGTGAGGCTCTGTGGCTGCAGAACACCGAAGAAGAGAAAAGAGAGGTGGAGGATGAAGAAAAGAGGCAGAGATGAAGCAGAAGTTTTGCTCCAGAGAGGAGCTGTGTCTGTGTGGGCGGGGCTCAGGCTGCTCCGCCCACACAGTGACAGTGAAGCAGGTGAAGAGTAATAAATGAAGACAGCAGACAGTATTTGATAAGCTGATGTACAAACATGTAGGTCGTGTCCAAATTCATGGGCTGCATCCTCCTGAGGCCGCATTTGTAGACCGATTACGTCACAGCGACACGTCGAAGGCTGTCCAAATTCGTAGACTCCTCCGAATGCAGCCAACAAATGCGTCCTCCTTTTCCCCGAATTTGAAGGATGGGTCGGGTGTGTCCTTCGTGGCCTACCATATCCCAGAATTCATAGCGCGGCCCAGCCAAACTCCAGTTTCCAACAATGGCGGCCGCTACTAAGTTTTAAAATGACTCATACTAATCTTTTTCGGTCACAAAATAAACTTTTAACATATTTTCAGGCGAGAAAGTAGCTGTGTAAACATCAAATATCTGCTCGGTTTATCAAGATACCGCATATTTGCAAAAGTGCTTCGACGTTTTCGGAGACGTCTGCTACCCACCAGCTCGATAGCTCGCCGGGAGCTCGAGGGTCACTGAAGCCGCCGAGAACGGCACAACTCCCGGCACATCATTTTCAGATCACCGCGGACTTTCGCTACTCAGGTTAAACGTGATATATAAGTCACTTAGACAACCTCAAAATGTTATTGTTTGGCTTTTTTCAGTGTTTTGTTTGTTCGTGAGTAAATCGGTTTGGCTGAGATTAAAGTTATTAGATTAGATTAGATAAAATAAAACTTTATTAATCCCCCAGGTGGGTTCCTCCTTGGTCTTTACAGAGCTGACTAAACGTCAAACAGAAAACTGATTAAACAGAAGTATGAGACGGTCGAGAATTTACGCCAGTGTCCTGTTATATTTTAGATAGCAAGGAGCAGACGGCTGAGTTTATTAAACTCCACCGAGACAGCGGTGACGCTAATCAGAAGGCTAGACCGTCCAATTTCCCCAGCCGTTTATTTCCAGCCTACCCGACCTTCTGAGGACCCAGCCCACGTAGACCGCAAAGGCCGGGTCCTCGGGAGGATGCAGCCCATGAATTTGGACACGACCGTAGAATGATGGTGGCAGCTACAGAAACAGGTCCATACAGACTGAAGCGTGTCTCAGTCTGAATGTACACTGCTGTTATAAGAGCTGTGGAAACTCAGGTCAAAAGGACGTAACCACACTGCTGACAGTTCCAGGACATTCACAGAGTTACAGCATCATTTGTGACCATAAAGACAGAAAGCTCATCCAAATCCTGGGATTAAAAGTCTGTCCTGGTGGTGTCCAGTCAAACACGTCTCTGTGAAAGCTTCAATCCAACAGGCTCCAAAGTCCTTCTGCTCATTTCCTCGCCGGGTTCTTGATGCTCCTGTACCATCTCTCTGTCATCCTCCTCGCTCCCTCTTTGCACTCACAGTCTTTGTGCATCATTAACACTCACATGTGGAAAACCAAAGTTTTACTGGGCAGAAGATGATCATCAGTGACTCTGTCTTTAAAACACTCTTGTTAGAAATGTACGACTTTAATGTGAAACATTCAGAGTTTTTTCTCTTGTTGTGTTTGTTTGAAGCTGCTTCCTGTTGGCTTCAGCTGGTTGGAGTTTCCATTTTCTAAACTTCTACATTCTGAACCTTCTTCAGCTCTGAACAGATGATGAAACACTGAATGATTTCAAGCACTTTGTCTAATAAACTTACATCTTTCATTCTCTATACAGATTGAGGAGCTGTGATTTGTCAGAGATCAGCTGTGATTATCTGGAAGCAGTGCTGAAGCTCAACCCTTCGTATCCCAGAGAGGTGGACCTGAGCTACCACAAGCTGCAGGATTCAGGAGTGAAGCAGCTGTGTGTTCTTCTGGAGAATCCACAACATCAAATTGAAACTCTGAGGTCAGTCTCCACGTTTTAGTTGTGCTGACACTGTCGATCTGTGGAACTAAAACCTTTATACAGGAAGTCTGGTTCAGCTCTTTGTAGACCTTCTAATCTCTGATGCTCTGAGTCTTACTCAGTAGATGATGCAGAGTTGTGAAGCCGATGTGGGTGAGGACACTCGCCCAGCTCTAACTACTTTGACGTCCAGGCGGCTTCCCTGCTTGTCCTGATACAAACAAACCTGAGTAACCTTGCAGGTCAGATCTCATCAGTCACACCTGTTATGGCAGCTCTCCTCTAGATTGTAGTTCTTGTTAACCTGGGATGGTTTTAGAAGCCTGGACCACAGACTGCAAGGGAAGATATTACTGGGAAAGGCCAAAGCAACCTATTAGACCCATTAAACACTAACATAGATGAATACTCAGATTTAAACCTTTATTGTTTCACAAAGGGTTAAAAAGGGAACGTCCACAGTTTAGACTGCAGCAGATTTTATTAAAGCAGTTTGACAGGAGCAAAGCAAAAACACAAAGAATAAGTGTTTCACATATTAATACATATAACATAATAATAAAAGAAAAGCAAAATAATGATACAAAAGAATGAAAAAGTTGTCCAGAGCAGCAGGATGTCTGAGGTCTGCAGAAACACAAAAACACAGCAGCTAAAAATAGTTGTTGAAAGAAAACGAGGTGGGAGCTGCTGATTCCTGAGCTTTGATACTGGATTAGCTTCAGTAGTTATTCCCATCACTGCTGTAGGAGCTGCATTTAGTCACAGCTGATTGTCTTTGACCAATCAGAAGACTACTGTTGTAAAAACAAGCAGACAAAGAACCAATGAGAGTGAAGAACAGGATAAAGAGCTCGTGTGATGGAGGCAAAGCAATAATCAGCAGACTGTAGCAGTTTCTATCTGGATGAAAGTAGAAGGAGCTCAGCGGAGCTCAGTCCCATATCTTTGGTTAGAAACAACATCAGTGATTTCCTGCTGCTCGAGATGATTCCAGCAGCTCTCATTACAGCAGCTGATGAGAGAAACAGCTGATGGCTCACAGCTCGTGCACTGTTGGATCTCCAGATGTTCACGTGGCTGAAGTCTGTGAAGAAACTGTGGTCCACGTAGTTCACACGGCCTCAGATTGGACCGAGCTCCCTGGATCACTGCAGCATCCTCAGCTGGTACATGGACGTCTCTGCTCCTCAGTCTTGGAGCCCCTGCAGGTCCGTCCACACCACCAGGGTCTTCTCACTCACCTTTCCTTTGTCCTCGTCCTTCATCGGCCGTGCTGTGTCTTTGTTCCTGCGGTGTTGTTCCCACGATGCAGCGCTGATGTTCCCTCCTTGAATGCACAACAAGTACGGTGCTGGTCTTTCTCGGGTGGAGCAGAGACAGATTGAAGTCTTTCAGGCTTTAGTGCCGACTTCCCTGACAGAGGCTGGACTCCATGGTCTGCACAGGAGGCTTCTACACTGTGTGGAGGTGACTCCTGGACTCGAAGACAGGCTGCAGGTACATGTGTGATGAAGAGGAGCTACAGCAGTGTGATGGAGCTGCAGGTGTGAAGGAAGTCCTGCTGTCCTGTCCCACCCTCATCTTTGCTTCCTCTGTCTTCTCTGGACTTGTCCTCCTGTTTCAGAAACAGCACTGCTTCATGCCGAGGGTGGACGGGAGCGTTGGCTCTGATTCTTTTACCGTCCACCACAAGGAGACACTGATGCTGACCTCCTGATTCATCTGCATGTGTTCTGCTTCACACTGCTCACCTCCACCAAAGACTTCACAAACATCTTCTTTCTTTGAGTCCAGTTTGTCCCACAAACACTTCCAAATCTCCTCCTCTGAGATTCTGCAGCTTCTTGCAGTGTGACTCAGCTGACTTCTGACAGACCACAGACTGGCACAGCATCCACATGTGTCTCCTTTCAAACAGGCTCTTGATGTTTCCTCCCACATCATTCTGGCCTCTCAGTCTCCTTTGTTCTCCAGCTCTGTAGCTCCAGCTGGTGAAGCTTCAGTTTTCCATGTTGGTAACAGTAAACTACAGCCTCTGCTGTCAGCTGGGTAACTAAACAGGGCTGCAGCACGTCTCTGCGGTGGTGCTACATCCAGCCTGCAGACGGCCGTCTACATGTTGTAGTGGTTTACAGTCACCAGGGGGCGCTGTCCCAGCCATGCAGGCAGTGGGCTGCTCTGCTTGTGCTGTTGTTGGTGAAGCTGAAGTGAAAGCGATAGGTTTGTAGTTTGAACCTATCCACTGGAACGTTAAGGACAATCTGCTACGCAGCAAAAAGCAAGACACAAGGCACCAAAGTTCTCTGGTTTACTCATGCATGAGGGAGACCTGGCTGGAGCCAAGCGTCGTTCCACCACTTGACCACCATCAGACTCTCAGCCAGGCTCCCCATAGCACTCCTTTTATTGTGGTTACATGAATATGCATAGGGTCATTAACATATAGCATCTCACATAGGTATACATGTGAACAAAGAATACTGTGTGTGTGTGTGTGTGTGTGTGTGTGTGTGTGTGTGTGTGTGTGGTACTGCTGATCAAAGGGTCATATAACATCCTTGGTCAGGAAGAGGGTAGACCCCCCTTCACCCTAGATGGTTCACCCTAGATAACATGGTGAGGAAGTCCAGCAGTTCATCTAAACAAAAAGCACTTAGACTAGAACAGACGTAGCTACGTTAATCCTGCCATAAAACAATAAGAGAAGGTACGACCTCTCTCGTGCTCCCAGGATGTGGGTGTGCATTCCAGTGTGGAATACACACCAAGCCCCTGCAGCCTGCTAAAGATCACACATCCTATCACTACACAATTGATTATACACCTCTAAGAATATATGGTTAAATATTTCCTAATACAAATGACAATAATAAAATCTAAACCCATCATCACCACCCTGTATTGTCATTTTTTAAGGCTATACGGCATATATATATCTTCAGCTCTACACCACTTGTCAACATTTTCAGTGCAGGCTTCATTTCATACACACATATTAGCCTTAGCATCCATGTCACTCTGCTGCAACAGTATGAAATTGGTAAAGGTGTTAGCAATCATTTTATTCACCATCGATCTTACACATGGCAAGATGCAACCTGTAAACAAGCAAAGCAAAGCCAATAATGTAAGAATGGGAGTCAAAAACTTTAGAAACATATTCCACCATGGTCCAGATGTCAACCAGGCTATCCAGCCTTGTGACGTGTCTCCTCCTGATGTGTGGTCCGCCACATATTTCTGCAGAGCAGTTAAGTTCTGCAGTGCCTCATAGATGTCTCCTCCAGTCGTATATCCATCCGGAATAAACGTACAACATGTCTCTCCAATCAGCTTACACACTCCTCCTTGTGATGCTGTTATCAAGTCTAGGGTCAGCCTGTTCTGCAGTACCATCGTTCTGATGGCCTTTTGCTCCTCCGCTAAGGCTGTTCCCAGAGTCTTAGTGAGATTAATGTGTCGCAGTAAGGCATATCGGTTGATCTCCACATGATCCCGCACCTCTGCAACTCCGATGTTTGGGATCAAACTTTGGAAGAATTTAGCTCCTCCACTCCAAATGCGGAATTCTCGTGGCACTCCAGTGTCTACTGTCACTCCAAAAGAGTTAGGTGAGGCTATATTCACCTCACGCTTCCGTCGGTTGCTAGGGTGATGTTCAACTCTGTCCATGAAGAAGACATGATCCGATAACTTCACCACGGCACACAATCCTCCCCATCCCTCAGGGAGTGATAGATAGGCTTTATGTCCACACAAGAAATACCAATCAGCCAAAACTCTTGTTCCTTTACTGCTCGGCACCATCCTTGCACATCCTGTCCACTTCTGACTCTTTGCTTTTACTGGTATCCTGTAAGCCCGGTTGGACTTGCATTCAGTCCTCCTTAATGTCAAGTTCTCAGCTCACTTTGCACTGGTCAAGCATTTCATACACCTGCTCTCATTCTCTGGAGGGCAGTAGGTGTATATGTATCCACATAAACGAAGCGGCAGCTCCCCCACTGACAGTGATCCATTGTTCATCACACACAACGGCAGTTGAGCTGTATTCAGCTTGTTCAGCAATATTATGTCTGGCAGTGGGTCTGACACTTGAGGCCAGGCCAATAAGTCAGTTTGCTCAGAACAATTCACATCTATAAGTGGCGACTTACTCCAGGTGATGTTCAGAGGTGTACTATAGTTGGCCTGGGACCAGAGGACTCTGTTGCCAGGATGAGTTGCTAAGCCCAACAGACACCAACTCCTGTCCTCTGGTATGCTGTACAGCCACAGTCCAGATGTATATGCGGATAACGGCATATGAGCACACACATAGCAGTCCGTCCTATTGTTCAAGTGAGCAGTTGTATTCATAAACTGCCACCAAAAGTTTGTAGAATAGCCATGAGGGTATTGGGTGTGGTTTCCTTGGACATACAGGGTCTCCACAGCTGACCATGATGACATCAAAGCCATTACACCCAGCAGGGTAGACAACACTTTACCAGCCATTCTGATGAGTACCTGTGGCTCAGTTGGTTTCTTCACCGGATTGAGACGAAGGGCCCTAGAGGCTTTCCCCCCTTTGTACCCGGTCTTCCTGCCACTTACTCCGAGCTGGCCTGGATGTGTGTCACCTTTTTGCAGTGGCTTTGGTGTATCCAGGTGGGTCGTTCTGCAATCTTCACAGCAGTTGGTGTTGTCAGCAGAGCCTGGTATGGTCCGTCCCACCGTGGCTTCGACCAGCACTTCCTCTTTATGACCTTTATCAGTACCCAGTCCCCTGGCTTCAGACGTTCTTCCTGTACAGAAACAGAATCATCTGGCAGATTATTTGCACTCATGACTTCTTTGCTTTTCAGCATTTTAGTCATCCAGTCTGCTAGTGTGTTTTCTTCTTCTGCTTTATCATTATCATTACAAAACACTGGAACTCTAAATGGCCTGCCATATATTATTTCAAAAGGCGTTAGGCCATTATCAGTTGGCGTGATTCTCATATACATTTTCACTAGCTCAATGCAGTCTACCCATGTTCTGCCTGTTTCCTCCATTGTTTTCCTGAGTCTCAGCTTTACTGTGCCATTAGTCCTTTCAACCAGCCCTGCACTTTGTGGGTGATATGAGCAATGGTTTTTCAGCGTTATCCCCAGATGTTGTGACATTTTCTCAATTACTTCATTCACAAAATGAGGACCATTGTCACTGTAAATAGTCTGGGGGATCCCATGCTCTGGGATCACATTTTTGCATATCACTTTAGCCACTGAAATAGCATCTGCTTTCTTAGTGGGGACAACTTCTACCCACTTTGAGAACGGGCACACAATCACCAGGCAGTACCTGTAGGTGTTACAGTTAGACAACTCAATGAAATCCATATGGATTACTTCAAATGGGTAGCTGGGTCTGGGAAACTTTCCTCTCCTAGGTCTGAGGTTTCCCTGAGCATTATGTTTACAACATATTAAACATGCTTTACAAAAATGTTTTGAATAAGCATTGAATCCCAGTGTGAAAAACTGCCGTTCGACTGCTGCCACCATCCCAGCTGTCGAGACATGGCAGAGCCCGTGGCTCAAACTTGCAGCAGTCCTATATAGGTTCTTAGGCAATATAGGTTTATCACAAAGATAGTAGACATCACCTCGCAGGCTTGCTCCTTTAGTGAGCCACAGCTGCTTCTCAGCTGGAGGTGAGTGTGACTGCATGTCTGCTAACACATCATGTGTGATGGGCGTAGTTTGCTCCTGTGACGCCAGAACATGAACCCCATGTGTTCCAAGGGCCGCTTCCTTTGCAATTTTATCTGCAAAGGCGTTGCCTAGTACAATGGGGTCAGTGCCACGTGTGTGTGCTGCACATTTACAAACCGCAACTTTACTAGGCAGTAAGACTGCTTTCAACAGGGCCTGCAACAATGTCGCATGCTCCACAGGTTTACCTGTTGATGTTGTCATGCCTCGTCTTGACCACTGAGCGGCAAAGAAATGAAGTGTAGCATATGCATACTGACTGTCAGTATATATAGTCACTGCCTCCTGTCTCTTCTGCGCCTGTTCTAACCACAATTTAGCGGACGCCACTTGTAACTCTCTCTCCTGTTTCAATTTCCCTGTCGCACAAGCTGCTTTCACTGTCAACTGGTCTACTAACATTTGACATTGTCCTACAACCAATTTACCTTCAAAATCATATTTCTTGCGCCAATGTCCTAAATACTTTGCGCTACCGGGAGCGAATTTCACCATAAACTTCTCGTCACCCTCTGACACACTCTTGGTTGCTTGGGAACCCATAATAACAACAACAGCTGCCGACGTCACAGACCACGTGTTCTGCTCCGCACACACTCACACAACAACAACAACAACAAAAAATATCCTCACACACAAACAACAAAAATTAGGCCTATTGTCTCAACGCAGTCTCACACAGTGACTGCGTGCTTTGTCGCACACAGTGGCAAAGACTTACATAGCAGTGATCACGCGCTTTATCGCACACAGTGATAAAGACTTTCAACGCAACCTCACACAGTGGATGCGCGCTTTGCTGCACACAGCGGCAAAGAATAGTCGCACACAGTGACTACACGCTTTATCGCACACAGTGATAAAGACTTTACAACTCAGCCTCACACAGTGGCTTAGATTTTTCACATACCTACTTGGTGTTGCTTATTGCGAGTAGCATCAGTCCCGAATCCCGTCAATCGTCATCCATTGAGGAGAAAAAACAGACGGCTAATCCACCGGCTCGATGACGAATTCTCACGCCTCGGGACTTTGCTGCAGGACCTCTATAAGTCCTGGCTGACGTCAGTCTGTCGGCGTGTCTCTTTTCCCCTCGGTGAATGTCGACTCCAGGGATCCGGCTCTCGAAGGACCAATTAATGATAGGTTTGTAGTTTGAACCTATCCACTGGAACGTTAAGGACAATCTGCTACGCAGCAAAAAGCAAGACACAAGGCACCAAAGTTCTCTGGTTTACTCATGCATGAGGGAGACCTGGCTGGAGCCAAGCGTCGTTCCACCACTTGACCACCATCAGACTCTCAGCCAGGCTCCCCATAGCACTCCTTTTATTGTGGTTACATGAATATGCATAGGGTCATTAACATATAGCATCTCACATAGGTATACATGTGAACAAAGAATACTGTGTGTGTGTGTGTGTGTGTGTGTGTGTGTGTGTGTGTGTGTGTGTGTGTGTGGTACTGCTGATCAAAGGGTCATATAACATCCTTGGTCAGGAAGAGGGTAGACCCCCCTTCACCCTAGATGGTTCACCCTAGATAACATGGTGAGGAAGTCCAGCAGTTCATCTAAACAAAAAGCACTTAGACTAGAACAGACGTAGCTACGTTAATCCTGCCATAAAACAATAAGAGAAGGTACGACCTCTCTCGTGCTCCCAGGATGTGGGTGTGCATTCCAGTGTGGAATACACACCAAGCCCCTGCAGCCTGCTAAAGATCACACATCCTATCACTACACAATTGATTATACACCTCTAAGAATATATGGTTAAATATTTCCTAATACAAATGACAATAATAAAATCTAAACCCATCAGAAAGCGAGAGTTAAAACACTGAACAGTGTCCACTGAGCTTCTCATGCTCTTCTCATGCTCAAAGAAGTTTAACAGGAAGGACGACTCGTCCATCAGGCGTCCAGCTGTCCGTGACCGTGTCCACAGCAGAGTGTGACCGAGGCTTCATGCTAACACGCACACATGAAGCTAATACCACCACGAGCAGCTGCTCAGTGGATTTGGAGGACAAATGTCTGCAGCTTCTCACAGGCAGTATGCAGAATGTGGATCTCCACAAAGACTGTGGAGAGCTCGTCCCACACTCTAAATCCAAACTTGTCTGCACAAAACTTCTCACACGTTCCCGTCACAAGTGTCTTCTAAGTGAAGCTACCAGGTTCAGGTCCAGCTTGTTTATCTGGAGCTGCAGTAGATGATCCATCCTCACAAAGCAACACAGCAGATATGCAAACACACAACACAACCAAAGGATTCTCTCTGCATGTCTGTGGCTGATGCTGCTGGAGCGAAGCTGTTTGAAACCTTGTTGTTCTGCACTTTGGGACCAGAAGAGGAAACTGAAGCTCTGTGCAGAGGGTCCAATGGAAGCAGCCAAGCGCTGTAAGTGTCTGCTGTACAGGGATGCTGGTTCAGCTGTGGCTCAGTTTCACAGTGTGACTCAATAAAAGCAGCAGGAAATCAAAGCTTGATGCTTTCATCAGTGTGGAAATAAGAAAGTTTCCTGTGACAGACGCTGGAGCTCTCTCAGCTTCACAGTTTCAGCTTCAAACTTCTTCCAACATGTTTCTAACACGGCCACATTCCACCTTAATGGAGCTGATATCTTGTGCATCAGCACATTTTCTAAAGGCAGCGATCACATCTTTAGTTTTGGATGTTTAACTGCAGATTGTTTATGTGTTTATAGCACATTAATTACAGCAGCAGCGTTGACCACAGTGCTGTACAAGAATCCAAGATAACTATTAAAATAACTCCTAATATTAATATCACACATCAAATATCAAATAACTCTCATGCTGTATTAAAAGCCAGTGAATACAAATGTGTTTTCAGAGCAGATTTACAGAGACTGACAGCAGGAGCTGGGGCTGTTCGATAGAACGATGTATATATGATGACCATATGAAAACGTCTATCGTTTCATATCACGCTCTTTGTTTCCTGCTTATGTGTTTGTGTTTTCCAGATAAAGCTTTCAAAATAAATCTGAAGATCCTGTTGAGAGTTTTCAAAATAAACACAATACAGTACTGCGGTCGCTGGTTTATCGAGTTACGTTCTAAAAATAAGTCTCAGAATGAAGTAGCAGCTTTATGTTTTACAAGTATTATAGAAGTTTTAAGGCAGTTAAACCCTCACTGCACACTTTCTACACTTTTCTCAGACAGGCATGAACATTTTCACACTTTTCTCTCTTGTTTAAACAAAGTTCAAACCTTCATAGAAAAATAAGTTCATTATTAAAGAGTGAAAGCAAAGTGTTTCTGAAACGTGTCAAATCAGCCTTTGCTGGCATTAAATGAGCTTCTGTGTGAGGAGCACTCGTCCATGGCCTGGGCTCCTCGCTGTCAGGTAAAGTTTCATAAAGCTTTTGAGTTTTTCTGCAGATAATGTTGGTGTCCAGCACGATGTTCTTTTTCCTGCGGTCACTGAGCCACAAAGCCAAAGCTGACTCCATCCTTACGATGTTCTTGTTGTGGACAGTTACAACCTTTTTGCCTCCTTGTTGAAACTATGATGGTCAGCATCTTCCTCTGCCTTTGGCTGCTACCACAGGTGCAAAACGTCTCGTCATCATTGTTGTTTGTTGGGGACAAAACGTACAAACATACAGTGCAGCACTGCAGAGTCACACTGCTGTAAATTTGAACACATTCTGTACTGTACAGGAGACACGGCACGAGATTGGCTGACAATGGTCTACAGCCAATCAGGACGCAGAACACAATGCGCTGTAAAAAACAAAAACATGCAAAATTGCACAAAAAAGATCAGCGAAACAGCGAGGCCGCCAAAGGTGAACTGTGTTACAGCGAGGGACCAGCGTATATGTGGTTGTTGGGACGATAAATGTCTTTGAGCTTGTGTCAGAAGACGAGCTGCAGCTTTCTGGACCAGCTGCAGTCTTGCCAGGCAGGTCCCACTAACTCCAACATATAAGGAGTTACAATAATCCAGCTGGGACGTCATGAAAACGTGGATCGCCCGTTCAAGGTTTTTAAAAGATAGAAATGATCTCACCTTAGATAAAAGCCTCAGTTTGAAGAAAGACCGCTGTACAACTGAGCTCAGCTGTTTTTCAAAGGTCACATTGCCGTCAAATATAAGCCCCAAATGTAATAATGCGATTTAATAAAAGAGCTGAACCAGTCTAATAGAGCGCCCTTGATGCCGCCATGCTCCAATGGTGAGGTCAAGATGCTGTGGTCAAGGCAGCAGTCAGATCCAAAAGCACAGCGGAGTCTCCTGATCAGTGGCTGATAAAAGATCATTAAGAACTTTCCAAAGTGCAGTTTCAGTGCTGTTAAGAGCTTTAAAACCAGACTGAAACCTTTACAACAGATTGCAGCTGAACAAATATAATCTTTTACAAAATCTTCGACAGGAAGGGAAGCTTTGAAATAGGCCTGAAATTTGAGCGGACAGAGGATCCAGATCAGGTTTTTAGTACAGGCTGTACAACAGCATGTTTAAAACAGGCTGTACAACACCTGAACTAAGACTGCTGTTAAAAATCGCTAAGATGTCGGAACCGACAACCTTTAAAATCTTTTTAAACACGTGTTGGAACAACATCATTTGGACAAGATGATGTCTTTATAGCATCACATCGTTCCTCCACCTGATCAAACCACACAGGCTCAAACTGATCAAAAACAGCTGAGCAGGTGAATATTTTAGCCCCGGTGCGATCTCGGGCGAGAGTATCGATGATGGCCAAAGGGCAGCGTCCAGCTCTACGGCCGCTGAAGAGCAGACTCAACAGACGCGCGTGATGTGGATCCTACTGCTCTAAAACTGGAGCTTCTTCAATCCATTAAAGAGGACATTAGTACGCTGTTAAAAGAAGAACTCAGAAATGCATTGAAAGAAGATTTTGACAATATAAGGGCTGACGTGCAAGGACTGAGAAATGAGATCGCTAACAGCATGGCGGCGACGTGCGGCGAAGTTGATGGAGTAAAGGTTACAGTGAAAGAAGCTGAGGATGGGCTGTCAATGTGGAGCGATGAGGTGACCACCCTGCAGTCTACAGTAGAGAGTATGAAGGAGGAGCTGTCTGACCTGAAGGATAAATGTGATGAAGGCAGGAAGCGGAGAGCTAACATCCACATCATAGGGATCCCAGAGGGCCTGGACTCGAGCTCCTCCACGGCCGTATCCGTGCTACTACGTGAAGTGCTGGGTATGGATAAAGACGTTATTGTCGACCGCTCACACAGGAGCCCTATCCTGAGAAAGCCAGCTGGTGACCCGCACGCCGTCATAGCCGAGCGTCACTACTACCAGGATTGTGTGGCTACGCCGTGCCAGGGCCCAAGCCCCGCTTGAGTTTAACGGACAACCTATTGCAATATTACGACTGGGCGATATGACCCAAAGTTCATATCTCGATATTCTTTAGCTGGATGGCGATATACGAGATATATCTCGATATTTTTAAAGCCAGAAAGTTCGAACAAAAAGAGAGTTCTTAGTCAAAGCTGTGTCCCAAATCTCACACAGGCACATTTATTAACATACAGCGTAGATGTACATGAAACAATTACTCAGGAATAAATGATCAGCATTTATTAAATAATAATGCTCCATAAATAAAAGAAAACAATGTTGTGTTTGTGCATAACAAAAAGCTCACAATCGTGCAGTCAAAATGTAAACAGACGCTGAGCATAATAACAAGCAGCTGCTCTGTTCCCAGGTTCTACTGCGTGACTGACAGCCTGGAGTTTGAAACCCTCTTTGTAACCGTGTCTCTTACAGGTGCCATTTATGGTCCTTATACACACTCAATACAGTAATATTACGTTGAAGCAGAGTACGTATCACTCCGCGAGGCTCCTCGTAGCTGTAATGCTCCAACAATCCATCAAGCGGTGCGGCCTCGTAGCTGAGCAAAGTCGTACCAAAACATCTTTTGAAAGGTTTCTGAGCGCCGTGTAGCACATAAAATCGGTTCGAGGTCAGTAAGCACAACCAGAATTCATCCATAAGGCGCACTGTCGATTTATGAGAAAATTACAGGATTTTAAGTGCAGAAAACATAGTTTATGGTTTTCCTTTGATCTTAGCAAATATCTACGCCTCTAATTGGGACGATCACAGATTTTTCACTAATGTCTTTGCGCGGCTCCCCAATATGTCATCACACAATATCATCTTTGAGGGAGACCTAAACTGCTCATTATCTGCTATGGACCACAGTTCACACAAAAGTACACTTAGTCCAAACTCAGCATGCGTCATTCAGAGCTTTCTTGATAATTATGGGCTGGCTGATGTATGGAGATTTCATAATCCTGCTTCACGTCAATACTCTTTTTTTTTCTAATGTCCATAAAACATATATTTGTATAGAAAAACGTCTCCCTTTAGTTACAGAATGTGATTATAAGACTCTGGTGATTTCTCCTCTTGCTTTTTCAATGTGTATTCCTGATGCCTGCTCCAACTATCAGCCATGGAGATTCAACTCAGTGTTGTTAGCAGATGAAGAGTTTGTCAGTTACAAAAGGTCTCAAAGAGATTTTTTTTCTATCAATCAGACCCCAGAGATGTCATCATCAGTCATTTGGGAATCTCTAAAAGCATCTGAGAGGCCAAATAATTTCATTTTGTGCCAAACAAAGTGCAACACTGAAAGAACATCATCCATAAATATTGAGTAAGAACTGGACTCTCATACAGCGAGACTCAAATGCCTTTAAACATCAGCTTATCCTGCTGATCCAAGTCCAACACTGAGTTTGTAAAAACATGTTTGTCAATCATTTTGTTTGGTTTCTGAGGAAAATGATTCAATAAGTTGCTGCTAATACACAACATTTCATCATATTTCCTCATAACCCTCTTTTGTCTGACCATTTGATCCCATTTGAATTTGCAATAAAGGATCCACAGAGTTTGGTGACAATAATGACAGTAGATGTTTGTGTGAAAGTGCTGGAAGCAAATGAGTGTGTGATGTTCTTTCAGTGTTGCACTTTGTAGACGCTCCCTGAGCACTGGTCTCACAGCCAGCTGCACATAGAGACCAGTGTTGTTAGTCCAGGTCAGAAGATGACTTGTTGGAATGAAAATGAGCTTGTAGTTTGTCTGCTTTAATAATGTGACTGGAAAAAGGTGTTGGACTTCAAATATGTCCATTTCTGTCACACTTCACCTTTAAAAGTGAAGCCATGTGGTTCCTGGAAGGAAAAACACGACTTTTTCAAGTCTTTGTCCTGTTTTTATGAGAAATGTACGACTTTAATGTGAAACATTCAGAGTTTTTTCTCTTGTTGTGTTTGTTTGAAGCTGCTTCCTGTTGGCTTCAGCTGTTTGGAGTTTCCATTTTCTAAACTTCTACATTCTGAACCTTCTTCAGCTCTGAACAGATGATGAAACACTGAATGATTTCAAGCACTTTGTCTAATAAACTTACATCTTTCATTCTTTATACAGATTGAGGAGCTGTGGTTTGTCAGAGATCAGCTGTGATTATCTGGCAGCAGCACTGAAGTCCAACCCCTCCCATCTGAGACAGCTGGACCTGAGCTTCAACAGCAACCTGCAGGATCCAGGAGTGAAGCATCTGTGTGGTTTCCTGGAGAGTCCAGGATGTAAACTTGAAACTCTGAGGTCAGTCAGCATGTTTTAGTTGTGCTGAGATGAATATGATGTGAAAGTTGTGCTGACACTAAACTGCAGACATCAGGCTGATATTATACTGATCCACACTGAGGATCTTCATGGTAAAGTCTGTTTTCTTCTTCTCTGGTTTAGTCCATTGACTGCAGCAGAACAATGTTCACATTTCAAACCTTCAAAGAAGAAGAAAAATCCTCCACTGGAAAATTCACTGTGAAACTCTCAAACTCTTCATTGCACCTTAAAGTCTGTCTGACACTGAAATCCAAAGCAAAATGTGCGTTTGCTTTACAGACAGCAGTCCAACACAAACATACACACATCATCCAAAACACAGTCCAACATCCAAATCTCCTCCACTGCCAGCATGAATGATGGGAAAGAGAAGGAGGAACACTCTGACATTCAGGGTTAGAATGAGTTTCATCAAGCAGACTGTGAAGATCAAAGCTGCATTAGAAAGCTTACATGAATGAATGAGTGGACAGAAGTGGACAGAGATCATCTGAAGCACTTCAAAGGCTTTAAATCAGCACATTTCTCTTTATTCTTTATCAACTCTGTTAGTTTCTCTCAGTTTTCTGTGGAATGAAGCTAACAGCAGGCTAATAAGATGCTGACCAATAGGTTTCTATTAAAGGTTGTAATTTGTATATGAAAAAGTGCTTTGGCTCAGCAGGGATCAGCTTACAGGTAGAATACAGCTGCTGGATGGGATTAGCATGTCATAGCTATCTACCAAACTGCTAACTGGGGGATTTCAGGCCATCTATGGATCATTTTTGCTAACTGTTTATTCAGCTTAGGCTCACAGGGCTGCAGCCTGTGCCCTAGCTGTCATAGGGCAAGAGGCGTGGTCCACCTGCACAGGTGAGCAGTCCATCACAGGGCCAACAGAGAGCGACAGAGAAGCACTCCCTCACATCCACACCTACAGCCAATGTAGAAGCACCAATGAACCTAAGCAGCATTTCATTGGACTGTGGGAGAACATCCAACCTCCACAGAAAGGCCCAGCTGACCAACAAGCTTCAACCTACAACCTTCTTGCTCTAAGGCACTAGTGCTAACCACTTTTGCCCATTTCAGCCCAAATCCTGCATCTTCCTGTTTCTGACTCCAGGCCAGCTCCACTAACACTTTCTCATCAGACACTGCCACCTAGTGGAGGAAGTCTTAGTTCCATTTGAAGCTTCAGATTACAGTTAGTTCCTTTATAAAGAGGTGGAGGTGGTGGGGCCACAGCACCATCATCACTGAGTGCCATAGGACACTTAACCTTTGTTTCCATATGCTGGGAACTTCCTGTTGTTCCAAGGAGGACTGGAAAATGTGTGAAAATCTCCCAGTCAGTTCCTCACAGCACACTTCAATCATTTCCCTCCCACAGCATCAGGACCAGGGCTTTTTCTCTCTTTGGTCCCACTAAGAGATTTCCACACAAACACCTCATCAGTGGGACTCTCAGAGCTACCAGCCCTTTGCTACAATCACAAAGCTCTTCATTGAAATCAATGATATCAAAGCTGGAATCAAATGAGTCCAAGTCTTCTGCTGATTCAGCATCACATTCATCTTTGCTCCTTGTCCTGCATCCCCACCATGGACTTCATTCCTTTCCAAGCCAGCCTTGAGTGTCCTTTATTCAGCTCATCCTCTGCTTTACTTTTACACCTGATTTTAGCTGCTTTATCTCTCTTTCAACAGGTTTCTGTGCCTCAATCTTTTTCTTCTCTCCCTCATAACAAGACAGCTTCTTCTGCCTGAGAACATGTTGGAGTGATTTACTAATCCAGGGCTGCTTATTGGGGAAAATACTTCCTGTTTCCAAAGTAATCCCCATTTTTCCCAGAAAGAAATGTCAGTAGAAATCGATGATCTAAGTGAGAACATGAGCCCTTAAAAAGTCCCAGTGGGTGCAGTCAAAGCAGTCCCTCAGTCCCAGTATAGAGTCTTTGGTCCAGACTGGAACAGCTGTGTGCCCAGTTTGAGCTCTCTTCAGTGCTGTGACCTGACAGACCCAGAGGGGCCATCACATCACATTTAGAAGCTCCCCTGATGGAGCCACAACACATGTCCAATACTTAGTCTGTCTTGTTGGACCAACTGGAAGAAATGATTCAAGGACTTAGTCACAGAACAGAGATTCAAATCTCCAAAATCCAACTGGCTGCATCAGGACATATAGTCTGAAACTCTGCACAGTTTCCTGTTTGAAGCTGCTTCCTGTTGGCTTCAGCTGTTTGGAGTTTCCATTTTCTAAACTTCTACATTCTGAACCTTCTTCAGCTCTGAACAGATGATGAAACACTGAATGATTTCAAGCACTTTGTCTAATAAACTTACATCTTTCATTCTTTATACAGATTGATGGACTGTGATTTGTCACAGATCAGCTGTGATTATCTGGCAGCAGCACTGAAGTCCAACCCCTCCCATCTGAGAGTGCTGAACCTGTTGAACAACAACCTGAAGTATCCAGATGTGAAGCAGCTGTCTGATCTTAAGAAGAGTCCAGACTACAGACTGGAGACTCTGGAGTAAGTAGAGTGATGGAGTGAGTGGGTGGTGCTGTCAGCAGTGTTGTACTAAACACAGTCAGTATGAAACAAAGATCCAGTGTTTCCTGTAAAGCTGCAGCTTCTCAGTGAAGCTGTGAGAGGAGAACGGTGACAGGCTTCAGGATTGGACACAAACACTTCCTGTTTCTCACCTTTATGGTCACCATAGTAACGGCTGACACGCTCTGATCAAACACTGTCAACAGCCAATCAGCTCTCTGAACAAAGCAGCACGCAGACCAATGACTGCATTGATTTCCAAGTTTAAAGCAGTGAAGAACACAGTCTGTAGGTGAGGAAGAATTTAGTGAGAGCAGATGTTTGGATGGAATTCCTCCAGTTAACAGCTGGAACCGTCCATCTGGATTGTTGGGCTTGTTGTTGGGGTTCCTACAGAGCTCAGAGTGGACACACCAAGGTTCTTCTAATGAATGAAAGTCCAAACTCAAACTAGGAGGGAAAAACATTTTCAGCAACTTCAATAAAAATCCAAAGATTAGAAAAAGTGAAGCAACAATGAGTCCTAGTACAGTCCCAGCACTGACGTCCCTGCTGCTCTTTATACTGGATGTGCTGCATCACTGACTGACAGCTGATGAAGAGTCTCTGGAAACACTCGTTTATCTCCTCTGCTCTTCCTCCTTCTCTCTGCAGGTGGAGCTGATGATGGTAAACAGGACGGTGTGTGTGCTGAGAGAGGAGCAGCTGTGTCCTGATGATCCAGAGAGGTTGAAGCAGCAGCAGCTTGTGTGTAGAGACGCTCTGACTGGGCCATGTTACTGGGAGGTGGAGAGGAGAGCTTCATCCAGCAGTGACTGACAGAGGAATGAAGTGCAGATGACTGTCAGTGCTGCAGAGTGAACTGCTCTGAGAACAGCTCCACTGTCAGACACAATGTAGAGTCCAGCATCAGCCCTGTGTGTCCCTCTGGATCTGACAGAGGATCATCAGTGTATCTGGACTGCTCTGCTGCTGCTCTGTCCTTCTACAGTCTCTGCACAGTCTCTGTCTCACTCTGGAAAGATTTTACAACTTGTTGTAATTACAGAACGTTAATATAATATTCAAACATGTGATCTTCTCTTTATTTCTGAATCTTTACCAAATAAAGAAAAACCAAACTAACAAACAGAAGCTGTCGTGTCCTTTTTCACCACATCTGTGAATCTTTTCTGTGTTTTTCCTCTTTTCCTCCTTCCTGCAGCTCCATCTTCATCATTCTGTGTCCAGTATATGTGAACACGTCCAAAGCATCTGAGCCTCATGTTACCCGTTTGTGTGAGTTACGCCTGTCGTTGTGTTGTGGTGTATAAATAAGGGGCAGGAGACAGCGCTGGATCTCTGAGTTCTTTACTCTCAATTTCTGCAACATCTGCAATATCTAGAAATGCAAACCTGTGAGCTGTGTGTGTTGTGCGTCTGCTCGGCCACCTCTCCTCCGGCCGTGCTGGAAGCAGCTGTGCGTTTGACAGTTTTATCGACTCGACAATAATCGAACAAATTAAATGTTCAAAAATATCAACTTAAGCACTTCAAAGTCAACAAAAAGCTTAAAACAATGAAATAATATTTCACTGACAAAACAACAGCTCATAAGAACGATACACAAAATAATACAGAAACAAACAAATAAAAGTTATTAACCAGGATCCATGTTTTTGTCACAAACACTGAATCAGCTGATTCACTCTTTATGTTTCTGAGTTTGTTTTGTGATTATAGTTCTGGTTTCTGTTTCTGTGTCTTCACTGTGTCCCACGTCTCCTTACTTTGGACTCTGTGTTATATTTCCTGTTTTACTTTGACAGTCCCGTGTTACTGTTTCCTGTCTCGTGTGTGTAATTGGTCCCAGCTGTGTTTCCCTCCTGTCTCCCGTTCCCTGATTACTAAACTGCGTCCACGCCGCCGGCGCTCCTCTCCACAGCTGGATTCCAGGATTTCAGAGCATCCAGCTGTGGTGAGTGATGGAGACACTTTCTCTGCTCCCTCAGTAATCAGGACAGTTTATTGAACATCAGAGGACATAAAGGACTGTTTTTCACCTGCCCGTTCTGAACCTGGACATTAAAGACTGCTGGCTTCAAGGACATTAATCCCAGTGTCAGCCAGCCAATAACAGCCTGTGTTTTTCAGCTCTTTAGGAGTCAGAAATGAGAAAGACACAGACTGCTAACCGCTCCCTGCAGGAAATAAGCTCCGCCTCTTCCTTTCCTGTATATGAGTGATTCTGACATGAGACACAATGAGTTTCCTGTTTATTGTGACTTAAAGCGAGCAGCAAAGACACTAAACTGTGTGTTTCCAGCTGAAGCTGCTTTTTGTGTTGCTCCCACAATCCTGTCTGAAACAGTCAGTGAGGAAAACTCAATGTGACTTCAGAGTGACAGAGGTAAGCGACTCATGTTGTAACTGACGTCAGACGCGGAGATTTTGGCGTAAAATTAAAGCGAACGGTAGTTTAGAATTGAACAAATTCCTTTAAGCTTCAGTATTACCAAATACACTCATCAATAGTCTTCTAACTAACAATATTTGTCTAAATCATCTCCAACACCCTGGAGAACAACAGGGAGAGTTTAGAGGCTCTCCAAGATTACATTGATCAGTGCTTCCAGGATCTTGTGATGAAGAAGGCTCAGAGTGCAAAACCTTCATCAAAACCCACCTGAAGCTGCTGGAGGACACGGTGAAGAACATGGCCTTTGATAGAGTGCATCGCATCGGCCCCATGCGGGCTGCGACCGGGAGACCACGTCCTACTGTGGCCAAGTTCGGCCACTTCAAACAAAAGGAACAGGTGAAAAGTCTCCGTGTCCATCGGTGTTTCTCCACGTCTCTCTGCCTTCTTCGTGTCATCTCTGTGTTTCCCTGCTGCCCTCATGTTTTCTGCTTTGTCTGTTAGTTCTTCCCAGTTTAGGTTGATGTTCACTTCTTCCCTCACCTTTGTTATTTTCACTGTAAATAAATCTCCACTCGCATCTCCACCGCCGTCTGCATCTTGGTCCTCATTCACTCCACCACACGACTGCTGCCCCAGCCGTGACAACTTTTGATGTTTCCTCTACATTCACTTTTAAAAATTATTTACTTTGCCTTGTTTGGTATCATTTGGCATCAGATGGCCGACTTCTAAATGGCCACCATGGTCACCACCGAACTTGAGGAGTTTGCCCCCTCACATATACTAATGTGCCACAAACAGGACTTTAACATCACCAACCATTCCTATGTTATTACGGTGTATCCATATAACTGGCCCACCCTGTACAGTTATGCTTTCATTTTGACATACTGTATTAACACAATTCAGGGAGGATTCTAGGATCAGAGCTTCGGGGGGCTGAGCACCCAGAGAGCTGCCCAGCCAGCCAAGATACACTTTACTCGTCACAATGAGACTTCTTCCCCGTCTCTGTCGGTCCCTGCATCCTCCCTGTCCTCATCGTCTGTTGTCTTCGTCTCCTTTATCAGTCATCATAATTTTACCGTCTCTGTGCAAGTCTGCAAATTTCTTTATTAAATCAAAAGATTATTAAATCCATCGAGTCTCTCTGTGTCTGGGTCCTCGTCACAAAACATGACATCACTGTTTTGTACTTTTTAACAATTTAATCCCACATTTGTGAAAGAAAAGCAAAACACTTTTTTGAAAAGTCTGTAACAAAACCATCAATTCTGATCAAGGTTATTTAAATGCTGCCAAAGAAGAATGGATTGGAATAAAAAAAAATACATATCCTAACCTTAATTACTGGAGGAGAATAATGAATGATGCTCACAGTGAGTAAGAAGTAAACTGAGTGCATATTTTGGACAGAGATTCACTTTTAATGTGTTTGTATAATATAATACAGATACATAAAAACACTCCTGAAACAGAATAAATTATTACAAATAAATTATTACAAAATATTAAAAAATATTATGGATACTTTTGTTGTTAAAATGTTACCTCTCAACCAAGTTCTGCCTTTTATATTTTTAGTAGTGTGTCACACAAACAGGAAATATTGTCAAAAAAAAGTAAGTAATTGCTGAAGCACCCCAAAAATGAACCAAAGCACCCCAAAAATGGGCTAAAATCGCCCCTGTTAACAAATAATAGCCCAACAGTCACTTTTATGCTTACTGTAGCTGTTAGCTAAAAACACTAATTTAGCCTAGTTTGCCCTGAATTCAGCTTTGACAGACATGATCGACTGTTTCCAGTAGAATTCCTCGTTGTCATCTTGTTCCCTCTCAGAGCCCCGTATGCTTGCAGAGACCCCTACAGTAGGGAAATGTGCCAAAGAACGTCCAAAACATTGCATTTTAGGTTTATTTATGCCTCACACACAATCCCAACTCTTTAGCTAACTTAACAACTTTGGCTAAAGTCTATAGTTAGTCTTACTCGTTTGTACAACATTTCTGGATCGCCACTGTTTGAAATGATATGACATATGACTCTCACTGAAACAGCAAACTTTGTAGAAAACACAACACTTCTGATTCTCTATCTAGCTGTTTGGTCACAGCTGTAGATTACATTATAAGTGGTTGTTCACTCTTGTCAATAATTACATTTCTAAATTCTATTTGTGCAGTTACATGTAAACAAAGTCCAATATTGTATCTAAATGATTGTGTTATCGTGGGACAGTTTCCAATTTTGTTGTATTATTGTACTAGGTATGACTGTGCAAGAGTTATCTTATCTTCCTTGCTTGCACCACACTCTTTGCAGAAATGGTGCACAGCAGCACTGCATCATGTTATTGTGTTGTATAATATACCAGAACTAATACAAAGCAACATCCATGTACACTATAGGTCCATGCCAATGTGCCCAAATGGGACCTCCATAAATGGTAAGGGGCGCAAAGGCACTTTAAGACCAGTGGGCACACCATCGGTGCACATCCGCTCGGATGCTTTTTTCTATTCATTTATTTCCCTGTTTATTTATCGATGCACAAAAGCAATTATCTCAGAGACACCATCCTCTTAACAGAGACTCAAATCAGGAACCTGCAGATTATTAGTCAGCAGCTTTAACTTCCTGTCTTTGTCTCACTAAACCTTCCACGTGGAAACTTGAGCTGCCCACTCAAGCACAGTAGGCTTTAACTGGCTCTGCTCAAGTCACTTCAGTATCTGAGAAACTGTCTCGATGCATGCCAAAGAACACTTTGACAATACGCTTGTGTTGAGTCAAATCCACCACAAGCATATTCTATGGCAGTTTAATTCCACTCCACATAAAAATAGTCACGTATTATTTCCCCCCACCACACTTCCTGCCAGTAGCTGGTGCCCCCACCCACAGTGCATTAGTGGTTCTCTGTGTTTAGTGGCTCACTCTGGGCGGCTGCTCGGTGGGGCCCGGCCCCCTGGCTCTGTTGGGCCTGTGCTGCGGGTGGGGTGCCCTCAGGTCTCGGCCCTCTGGGCCCATTTACTGCTCAGTAACATTTAATATCTATTATTTACTACTACTTACTAGCCTACTTACTGCATATTATTGGTTGTTGCTGTGGGTTCCCCACTGTGTTGGTTTTTCCTTGTGTTTTTCAGCAGATGATGAAATAGATTTTCAGTATTTTTTCTCTCTTCCTCTCCATCTATTTCTCTTCTTCTCTATTTTTCCCTCTTCTTCTGTTAACTTTCTCCCCAGCTTATCTTTTTTCTTCTTTCCTGACCCCCGTTCTGATTCTAATGACTCAAAATAAAGTAAAATCATCATCAAATATGACTATCAAGTGGACCAGTATAGCAAAAACCATAATGGTGGCAGAGGCCACAGAGCCAAGTGGAGGATTTTCAACGTTCAAACCAGATAAAAAACAGAAATTAAATGGTGTTAAAAGCCATGAATTAAGGCAATTCATTCACAACATAATTACAAGTTTTACTGGACGTTAATATTTTTCTCTTTTTTCAGTGCAAAACAAACTAACAGTACACATGATGCTGGCAAGTTAAAATGTCAGTGTCTTTTATAGATAGCATGTCTAGCATCATAGTTTTATAGATCACGTAGTCAGGGTAAAAACTCCATCTCTGATTATTATTGTACATGACTGTGACATGCAGTGGCCTCAGCATCATGATGAAGGCGACCGGAGGAGATAGTTTGGTAGACATCGATGTTTTGCCGATGAAGGCTCATGTAGCGGTCCTCTTTGTCCTAAACAACAATTTACACTGTCATTTACATTTAATTAAAGTGCAGCTTAAAACACAGACATAATGCACTGCAGCCTCGGCACAATTAAGTGTAAAACAGAACTATGGAAAACTCACAAACATCTGGCGAGTTTCAGATCCTGTTAAGTTAGTTAGACCTGATCTGTTTTCTCTGTTAGGATAAAAACATCAGAGGTCATGGGGTGAAAAATACCTCAAAAACAAGACTAGCTATGTCTACAACTAATGTGTGGTGTTTTAAAAGAACCTATGAGATACTTTGAACACCACAGTGGCTGCTGTATGCAGTAATGTGCTCAAGTGATTTCAAAGGGTCATTTCATGAGTTTAAGTGCGTCAGTAAAAGTTTTCACCTGCGAGGATTTCTCCTCAGGCTGTAACCACAGGTTATCACAGCCACACTGATGAGTGAAGCAGCAGCAGAAATGATGGGAACTGTAGCCATGAACTTCATGCCAGAAGAATCTCCATCGTCTGTTGAATGTTGCCACACACACAAAAAAACTTCATTTTGAAAACATGAAAAGTCACGAAATTTGCATTAGCCTGTTATATTAAAGTGGAAAACATGTTTATCTTTTCATTACATTAGAGTTACAATTGCATCATTCAAACATTTCACTGATGAAATAACACCAAAGTTGTGATTGGAGCAGTTTTATAATGAAATTTTAAACAAATTAGCCAGAAGAAGAGCTTAAAAACATTCCAGATGTTCATCTCCTGACTGAAACCTTTCATTAATCCGCTGCAGGCGGGAATGACGACCTCAAACCATGTATGACAGAAAAGAAAGTGTTAACGCAGTTCCAAACATCCACCTTGAATCTGCGGTGTGGGTATAAATAGAAAATGTTTTTACCTCTCACAGTCACACTGAGATGGAGAACATACAATCCACCACGAAATCCACACTCACAGGTGTAGTTCCCACTGTCTTCAGATGTTAAGTTGAGCAGGTGGAGAAACACAGTCTCATTTTCTTTGATCAGTGTGAACCTGGAGTCACAGCCATGAATAAAGCCTCGGTCGTAACGATAGAGCAGACGACACTGTTCTCCTCGGCTCCTCTCTGTGCTGATCTCACACAGTATCATCACAGTAATATTCAGAGTTGTTTTGCTGCATATTTGAGTGGAATCGGGTTTCTTTCCAATTGTCTTCACAAGAGTCTCTATAAATTGTTCCAGTTAAAATGAAACAAAATCGGGATTATAGTTTCTATATATTTGTTGTTGTGGGAAAATCAATCACATATATTATTTCACTAACCTAACTAAAGCTTTCTTCTTAAACACCTGGCTTTACAGCTTTTCTTTTTTAATTATATATATTTACCTTCACTGCTAAAAACCACAAGCAGAAGCAGGAGAAAGCAGAGTTTCCGTGCAGTCATGCTGGTGAGGAAGTAACTGTGGCTGACAGTGTGAGGTAGACTATAGTGAAAGCAGGAAGACTTGCACCCTCCTTATTTCACCTCTTGTGTCTACACTGAAACTTTTACTATGTCTAAAATAGAAGTGCATAAAAGTGGAAGGACAGTAGAAGGTAAACCACCAACATTGTTTAAGCCAGACTGATCTCTCTGTTTATCTGGATGGACATTGTGTTCAAATTATGATGAGATGTTTGTTCAAAAACAAAACTAGTCTGATACAAAGAGTCATGTTTGCCACAGTTTATTGTGTTTGTATTGTATTAAATCTGAGAGCCTGAGTTGGAGTATTATGACTGAATGGTCTCCCTTACTGGGAAACAACTATCCAGTGTGAAAAGATGGACGTTTATTATAATATATGAATATTATTATATTAGTATGTCACCTAAAGTTTTATATACTTTAAAATGTTTCATAGAGCTTTATTATCCACTCCCACAGTTCCTGTGCTTCTTGCTGAGCGTGTCTTGTTGTCGTGTTGATGGTTCACTGAGATGATAGTCTGGTAGGAATCACTCGATGGCTGCTGAAGGTTTGTATAGGGCTGATCTGGCTCATCGTCATCCTTTAGAGAAGTGAAATATTTTAGGTATTAATCAAGTTCAACCCGGTCTACCCACACACTCTATTGATCTTTAAATCTCTCCATCTGTTGCCTGGATTATTTAATGTTTCTGCTCATTTCTGTAAGAGCTTCTTCACAAAATAAAGGACACTGAAGTTGGCACTAATAGTATTATAACACTAATCTGTAATTATCTATATAAGTAGTTAACATCCTAAAACATAAATGTACATGTTTTATGTTTACTGGCAAACTTTTAACTAGCTGCTGTAGATCGTAGCAATAAATTGCTCACCAAACCGTTGGGATTTTCAGGTACAGACACTCCAGATGTTCCTGACCTTAAGCAGCCACGCTGATAAGAAAGGATGTCAGCATTAGTGTAACACTATTCACATTCAAACAGAGAAAAATCAAGTAAGAACATCTACATTTATATTATCTTCTCTCTTAATAATGATAATTATTTTTGGAAGGATAAAAAGTGTTCATTCTAGACATGATGTTTAACATACACCGAATTCTCATTTATTGAAATGTGATGTTTCCTTTTACTTTCTCTACATCTATATCATCTTTGAATTACTGCAGCAAAAATAGTCTCACCCATTACTTTTCCTCCAGTAGATAAATCCCACGATAACTCCAGTTATAAAGATGATCACAACACCGGGCAGATAAACGGAAAAAGATTTGTCTGAAGTGTGGGCCTCGTTTGTGTCTAAATCATTGAAAAGATGCATTTGTCAGTAAAATCATTTACTTTCATTTCCTGGAAATCAAAACACAAATCAAACACAGTTTACGTCTACTGAAACTCTGAGTGAAGTAATGAAACCCCAGTTTTATAACCACAGAGCTTTAAATATTGTCACTGTGCTCTTTTCTTTTGTCTTCTTCTTCTTCTTTTGCATCTTTTCTGAATATTACTATGAACTGAAATTGGTCCAACTGCTTATATACATTCACTGGCCACTTTATGAGGTATACCTGTTCAGGGTGTAACACAAATATTTCAGTGTTCATTTCATTTGGCAATCACATGTCAGCTTCATCTTCCTGGTTAAATAAAGGTTAATAAAATAATAAAATGTCAGCAAATCAATGCTCAAACAGAGCAACATGGCACATGTTACTGGTCCCAGTGCTTCACAAACTGCTGATCTGCTGGGATTTTCACACACAATCATCTCTGTTCACAGACAATGGTCTGAAAAATAGAAAATATCCAGTGAGCTGTGATTCTCTGGGTAAAAATGCTGTTTACACATCAAACCTTGAGGCAGAGCGGACCACACTGGATATCACTGCTGTCCTCTAACAACAGCAAGCTGAGGCTACAGTTTGCAAGTCTGGACAACAGAAGACTAAAAAAACGATGCCTTGCCCGATGAGTTGATTTCTAACAGTTCAGACTGCTGGTGGTGTAATGCTCTGTGGGGGATTTTCTTTGCAAACTTTGGACCCTGTAGTAACCACTGAGCATCATTTAAACACCACAGCCTGCCTGAAGGTTGTTGCTGACCACATTCATGTCTTTATGCCCAAAAAATACCCATCGTCTGATGGCTGCTTCCAGCAGGATACCACACCATGTCACGGCGCTCAAATCATGTACGGCCTGCGCAGTCACCAGATCTCAATCCAGCAGAGCACCTTTGGGATGTGGTGGAACGGAAAGTTTGCTTCAAGTAAGAGCAGCTGACGAATCTGCAGCAACTGTGTGATGATGTAATTTCAATATGTCTTGAGAATCTTTGAGGAATGTTTTTAGCGCCTTGTTGTGCCACAAAAAATGAAGACATGTTTGATGGCTGAAGGTGGTCCAACTCGGTTCAAAGATGTACCTGATAAATGAGTCAGTGAGAGTATTTAAACTGCTGTCAGTGAAAATAAGAAGAAAAGAAATGAACAAATTACAAGAATAAAAAACACATAAGCAGGTCAATACAATGCTAACACAGTGCTGAATAACTGTGTCAGATAAAGAAACCAAAATGCATTTACCTTCCACAGTGACACTGATATGGACAATATATGTCCCTTCAGTGTTTGTACACTCACAGGTGAAGTTCCCACTATCAGCTGGTGTTAAACTGGTCAGCTCCAGAAAGGCAGTCTGATTTTCTTTTGTTATTGAGAACCTGGGGTCACATTCCTGAGTAACGTTCTCTCCGTGTCGATACAGCAGATGACACTCTCCTCCTGTGTCCCTCTGTCTTTTGATCTTACAGATAATCAAAACAATAGTAGTCTGACTTTCCTTGTTGCAAATCCGAGTGACATCGTGTTCTCTCCTGACTGTCTTCACAACAGTCTCTGTAAACAGGGACAGCAAAATACGGTAAATACAAGATTCAGCCTGTGTCAGAGAGGACTTTAGTTTCTATATTTTGTGAATGTTAAACCATCTTTTTAATCCCATAATAATGTGTTTAGTTTAAACTAAAAGCAAGGAGGTTATAAATTTAAAAATATTAATAATGCATAATGAAAATAGTTTCCTTGTATTACCTTCAGCATCATGGGACACAGCTAGTGGTAACAGCAAAATCAAGCAAAGTTTTGATACGTCCATGCTTGTTAACATGTCTGTGAGCCACCGACAGTGAAGAGGAAGATGTGCGGAAAGAAACAAGCTGAAGCTTTCCTGGCTAAGCAGACGTCAGACTGTTGCCCTTCACGGGGCAAGTGTGAAATGATGTAAAAAGGAAGTGTACTGACAGGACTTTCATATTAAAAGGCTGTAAAGTTGAAACACTGTGCGAGCTCCCACACAAAAAGAAAACAAGCTAATTTTTCTTTATCACAGAGGAATTATTACACTGCTAACTGTCATGTTCGCTGAAGCTGAAGGATGGATAATATTGTAAAAGTAACAACAAAACTACCATTTATCATAACATTATAAGCATTTTAAACTAAAATAGCGTGTGTTATGGTTCAAAATATTGGGGATGGAGACAAGAGGAAAAACCACAATAACCACACTGGTCCGGTCGGGTTGAGTCAAATGATGATTTTAATGAACACACGCGTGGGAGATGGGCACTGATGCAGACAGCCTCAGATCTCAAAATGGTGGAGCATTGCTCAAACTCCTATAGCCTCTGGTGCCTCCACCTTATCATAAAAAGCCTAAACATTCACATGCTTTCTCTCACACAGTGCCTAAGCTACGACCTTGGCTCCCCGTCTATCTGCTCCTGCTGAGATGGGGCAGAAAACTCCAGTATATTCTGTTCTCTTCTAATCAGACAAATAAGACAATAACTTTCTGCGAACAGTATTTCTTATAACTCAGCAGTATAATGCATCATAAAACAATATCATTCATTCACAACAAGTCAGCAGTTTAATGTAATGCAAATCAGTTTAACTAATGCAATAGTTATCAGCTTCTTCTAATTCAGGAGAATAATGCCAACTAAAACTACATAATAATTCACCATCTTTAATTAGGGGTCTAACATGGCATAAAATAATATTATAATCTAATAATTCCCCCTGATGAGCTCATTAGAATAATGAGCTCACCAACACCCCATAATCCAGTGTGGCTGGGTTCATCTCTTCTCACTCCTGAGGTCCTTTGTCCCCCTGAGGGGCGAACCATATGTGGGATGACCTCTATGTTTGCGCAGTTCAGATGCAAGACAAACTATTATTCCAACAATAGCAGGTACAGATGACACTCCCCAGGTCTCCCACAGCTTTATTTGGTGCTACCTTATACCCTCCAGACGTACTCAGACTAGAACCTCTGTCCAAGGAGCTTTTAGCCTTTTATGTTATTGCTGCAGCTACCAGTGTCGTCCAGTTGGGTGATCCTCTGCTCTTCATTCTTCAACCTCAGGGGTTAGACAACCCTTCAGTCGTGGCACAGATCAGGGGATTATTCTGCCCCGATTTCAAACAACGATCTGTGTATCCTCCAGAAAAAGGAACAGGAAGGTGTCCCCCTTTTTGCCCAAGAGCCTCTCGAACTTCGTTGGTCTGGTGTTCCCGGATTTCCGCCAACCCAGAAGTCCAGACGCTTTTCCTTCCAAGCTCCTTAGACTACGATGACCTGGATGACTGAGAACCTTCACAGACTTAAGTATTAAATTAATAGTTGGTTTTCATTCTTTGTTTTTAGATAATTTTTTTTCTATTTGTATCCCCTCGTGTATTTAACTGGCCAGTTCAGTCCAATTTACTTTGGGAAATATTTAATCTGAGGTAGGGTTGCACCGATACCGGTATCTGGTATCGGCCTCGATACCACATTTTCTAAAGTACTCATTAAAAGTTCCCCGATATCGAGGACCGATACCACGGTCTGAGACCTGTCTATGTTTGAGCGGCATGTAAGGGGTTAATCACAGGCGCCGAGTGCCCGCCCACAGAACCCGGCTGAGTCTCAGAGCTGGGAGAAGGCGAGGCGAGACAAGTCAGCCGTGTGGAACTATTTCAAAGTGAACGAAGACACGAAAACAAAGACGGACTGCAAATTGTGCTCATCGAAATTGTCCAGAGGAGGCTCTAAAGGTAGCGCATTTAACACAAGTAATTTAATCAAGCACCTAAAATCCCAACACGACAACGAGTACAAAGAGTTTGCCCACGCTTATTTACCCACGCTTATTAGCACAGAGGAGCATAGCTGATGCTAAAGCAGTGGGACGGAAAATAGTTGGGCATTTTAAACATTCCGCCTTAGCCTACTCCCGCCTCGAGGACATTCAGGGACAGCTCAACCAGCCAATAAAGAGACTGCAGCAGGACGTACAGACACGCTGGAAGAGCACGTATTACATGACATCAGTCCTATTTTTCCACATATTAATACATTTATGAATTTTGTGCAGGTATAAAGAGCGCTTCTTCTCCAACACTGCTCCAGAGGCCAAGCTGCACCTGAAGCAGGAGCTTCTAGAGGTGAGGCAGAGGGGAGTCGGGCAGAAGCTGCAGAACCTCCTGCTAAACTGTTCCTCAAGGCCCATGCTGCCGCTGGCAGCAGGTGCTGCCATTGAGCTCGACACATACCTCGGAGAGGCCCCAAGCCCTCGTGAAGACAGTCCTCTGAAGTACTGGGGTGTCAACAAAATCAGGTTCCCCACTTTGGCTAAAATAGCCTGTAAATAGCTCTCAGCCCCATGTAGCAGTGTGGACAGTGAAAGGCTTTTTAGCTCAGTGTCACACATTATAGATGAAAACAGAAACAGTCTGACTGCTGATGATGCAGAAAAGCTACTTTTCTTAAAAAACCCTGCCACTCACTGTTTCTCTCCATTTAGTGAGTTATCTTAGACTTGATGTTAATACCTACCTCAGTTGCACTGACTGCCACAGTTCTATGTCAGTGGATGTTGTTAGTTTATTCACATATTGTGCACTAAATGTATTTGTAAGTAGCCATTATGACTTGACTAGTGGTGTTTATCTCTTTTATTAAGGATCTAGTATCATCAGTTAATTAGTTTTTACACTTTGCAGGCACTTTGCTGTAAATACAACAACACTGCTGAAAACTCTAATTTAAATAATTACTACTGATGCACCTATCAAATAAACTAACATTTGCACAGGTGTTGAAATGCTGGACTCTTCCTCTCCTAAATCTGTGGCAGAGAAAAAATGTTGCAGGAGTGTTTTTTTTACATGATATGTAAGAAAAATAAGAAAAAGAAAGAAACCCTGTGATTTTAATGTGAATGCATTACTGACATCTTATCCAAACACACATTGTGCACACTACTTTATCCCTTATTACAACTGCAGCTTTTATTAGTGCATGTTCACGGGACTTCTGATTCTATAGGGTCTTGACAAAAGTCTCTGCAATCAATTGATTACAATCAAGTGATTCAATTGAAACATGGAAATCAGCATTTCACCATTTTATACTATACATACATGTTTTGCTTTCAAGACTGGACAGGAGTGGCATGTGGGCGGCATTGTAGAGTGTGTTGACAGGAGGAAAACTTACACGCTCAGTAAATCACCCCCGTCACTACCTAAACCTCAAAGTCTCTAAACAGGAAGTGCATCTGCATGAAAGCTTCTGTTTTATATGCAGACAGATGACCTTTTGATGTAAAACCTTTCTCTGTATCTAGAGAAACACTTTAACTATATATTCAACTATATAGTTTAACATTTGGTCCGTAACTATCATTTAAAAACAATAAAAAGGTTTAAAAGAATATACATAGGCGGCTATAAAGACTGCAGGTCAAACATCGTGCAGATACAGAAGGACCTCCTGGGGTCCAAAATGTCGCACTATTACAGAGCAATGCTTGCAATAGTCTTGCATGGTTAGCCAGTTAGACAGATGCAAATGTTAAAGAGCTAAAACAGACATGTAAATAAAATACAACATCATCTTAGCAGCTTTTTGGTATTAATGTCTCTTAAAGCTCTCCATGACCTAGCTGCATCTTAACTCTCTGAGCTGCCACAGTCTTATAAACCCACCCGCTGTCTCAGGTCAGCTGATCAGCTGTTCCTGAATGTTCCCAGGACTGAGCGTAAACTTAGAGGACATCGTGCTTTTGCTGCAGCATCTCTGAAACTGTGACACGATCTGCCTTTAGAGATTAGACAGGCTTCTTCTCTGCCTGTTCTTAAATCACTCCTGAAAACTCATCTCTTCACCCTGACCTTTGACACCTTGTAAGATGTTGGTTTTTAGTTTGAGTTTTTTAGTTTATTTTTGCTGTTTTATCTTGTTTTGAAATATAGGGCTGTTTACATTTTTTATGTATTATGTGTTTTATTTTTTTACTGTTATGTTTTATTCTATTGTTCTTAACTCATTTACTGTACAGCACTTTGGTTTTGTCCTGGGTTTTTTAAAGTGCTTTCTCAATAAAGATGGATTGGATTGGACTGGAAGATAAACACTTTAGTTTGCAGTACTGTGGTGAGTTCACAGTAAAGCACTGTGTTGGACTGGCGCACAGTGATTGTGGCGTTCATGGTCAGTGTTAGGTTACCTCAAGTACAGTGGATTCATTTGCATTTAAGCTGATGATGCTTCGATTAAGTCATCAAATTTCACCTTTATATCAGCTCTATAAGCCAATTCTCAGGATACTGTTAGTGTAGGAAATGGAAAGACAACCAAGATATCTGTGAAACATCTGCTTACATCTTGAATTCAGCTCCGGCGTATGTGGTAAGTTGTTAATGAGTGACTTTAATTGATTCTTTCTTCAGATGTGGCTATACACTCTACTGAGAATAAGCATACTGTCATGATATGAGTGGATCTTCAAAATAGACATCAAAATAGGTCATGGAGAAAATAAGTATAAAAAGTAAAGATCTTATTAGGAATAATACTGTTTGGATAATTATAACCATCATAAGCAACCGAATCATCTCAACACGTATTTGCTCAAAAATGTATTTATTACCACAAACACGTATTTAATTATCAACAAAAGCAAAATCAACAGTTTCTAGAACTCCAACAGGGGCAGGACTTGGAGGTACTGGGATTTCAGGAGGCAGCAGAATGGTACACTGGTCAGTGTCATTATTATTGACCTGTGATGGTGGATGGCCTTGGAGGGAGCTGAGAGGTAACTCAGACCTCTTGTCTTCAGGACACATAAAGCAAACATACTCCTTCTCAGCAGCTGGAGACTTAGAGACATCCCAACTCATCAGTCTCATGCGTTTGGGCATCAAATGTTCCTCTTCATCATTAACAGAAAAAGCAGTAGAATATCTGCGCTTTCTGCAGAGACCTAACTCTGCAGTGGGTGGAGGTCTCGGAGGCAGAGGAACATCGCTAGGACACATGAAAAATGTCACTTCACCATCCAGGGATGAACGATCGTTTTTCAAATCTGGATTAATGATCTTGTCTGTGTCCTTTGCATGAAAGCTGGCATCAGCAGGTGGAGGATTTGAAGAAACTGGTACATCAGAGCTCATCAGTCTCATGCGTTTGGGCATCAAATGTTCCTCTTCATCCTCCACAGAAAAAGCAGTAGAATATCTGCGCTTTCTGCAGAGACCTAACTCGGCAGTGGGTGGAGGTCTCGGAGGCAGAGGAACATCAGTAGGACACATGAAAAACATCACGTCATCATCCAGGGATGAACGATCGTTTTTCAAATCTGGATGCATGATCTTGTCTGTGTCCTTCGACTGAAAGCTGGCATCAGCAGGTGGAGGATTTGAAGAAACTGGTACATCAGAACTCATCAGCCTCATGCGTTTGGGCATCAAATGTTCCTCTTCATCATTAACAGAAAAAGCAGTAGAATACCTGCGCTTTCTGCAGAGACCTACCTCTGCAGTGGGTGGAGGTCTCGGAGGCAGAGGAACATCGCTAGGACACATGAAAAATGTCACGTCATCATCCAGGGATGAACGATCATTTTTCAAATCTGGATGCATGATCTTGTCTGTGTCCTTCGACTGAAAGCTGGCATCAGCAGGTGGTGGACTTAGGAGCTCACATGCAGGTGCGCTGATAGGTCGGAACATGAAAGCGGGAACTTCATTGTCCAGAGCACAACGGTCTGCACTGGATGAGCGTGGGAGCTTCTCCTTTGCCTGTGGAGGAGGCAGACTTTGACTTTGTGTTGCAGAGGAACATTTAAGTCATCTGACGTTTTGCTCTGTTACATATTATTATTGTTGTTGTTGGATTTTTCTTTAAAAATTCACACGATTTAATGTTTAGAAACAGACACAGTGAAGGGTAACTTACCACAGCTCGAGCCATTTTAGGCGTCTGTCAAGGCAAAGACGCAGGATTTGGTTTCTCTGTGTAAGATTACAGGACAGTTGTCAGTTTCATTTTCAAGTCAGTTGGATAAATTCATATCAAACTTCTCAAACTGTATCATTAAAGCATTGTTCAGGTGGACAAATATGAAAGATATGAAGATAAAAACAGTAACAGCTGGCAATCAAGGGAAAACAACCTTACGAAAAAGGTCTTAATCATTATTGTTTTAAAGTAAATCTTTCAGTGCTTACTTCAGTGATTGTTTGAAGTCTCTGTGCTTGTTGTCAGTCGCAGATTTGTGTAAAATATTTGCAGTTTGTGAATAAAGTTTGCAGGAGCTCCAAAGTTTGTCTGTTCAATACCAAAGTAATGAGGAGACTGAGTGCAGGTTTGGAATCCTCAGTGACAGAAGAATGCAGCAATGTTTGAATTTGAATTTGTTATTGTTTTATTAACAACAACTACCAGGATCATACCATAGCAACACAGTGATGCCCAATCAAATGTCAGGTACAAGGGATAGCCCACATACACATCCAACAGCACAGTAAAGCAATGGGCACCAATGCCACCAGTCAGGCCTTAAAAATACCTGAGTTATATAACAGCACACTGACAGTGTCTCATCCAAAAATATAAAATGTATAAATACAGTTAATATCATTTTCATTTAAATTTTATTTAATTCTCTTCATATAGTGCCAAACAGATGTCTCAAGCCGTCACTGTTACAACATAGATAAACATGAACATGAAATCCATTATTTAATTCTCTTCCATTCACTCCAGTTCAATTCAATAGCTATATAGATGGATAGACAGATACTGTATTATATACTATATTGATTCCAAATGGAGAATTAATGTGTTATATCACCAGGATAATGAATTCAAGTAGTACAATCTCCAATAAACAGACAACACAGTTCAAGTTCAAAGTGCAATATGTGCAGGATCCAGGCTTTATATTGTAAGATGCAAAATGTTTATATATACATAATATTGTTGAAAAAATAAAGAAAGTTAAAAATCAAAATAAGTTTATTGTCACTGTGGCTGATGTGATTGCAATATGAACCCAGAAGCAGACAAGGGAGAGATGGAACTGAATCTTAACAAAAAAACAAAAACTTCCTTGGGGGGCTCAACCCGGGGTAGCGGTCATGTCCGGTTAGGGGCTCTGTTGGCTCTCAGGTGACTGTTTCCTCGCGGCTGCGTGCAGCGGGGCTAGGGGAGGGTCTGTGCTGACGGACGTGGGTTACTGACCTGGTAGCCTGGCTGCCCCTGGGTGGGTCCGGGATGGGCGTGAGGTTCTGGGGGCGCTCCGTCTCTGGGCTGGGACCCGGACCGGGCCTCGGGGGCTTGGGTCCTGGTTGGTGTGTTGCCGGGGTTGTGGGCGGGTGGGTGCGTCGAGCCACCTGGGGGGCTCTTCAACTGGTGGGGGAGATTGTCACATCTTGCAGGAGCTTTCCTCTCCTCAGGAGCTCCCTCTGCAGGAGGGGGAGATACAGGAGAGGTGGAGGAAGATCTCAGCCTGGGTGTTTATTGTCTTATGTAGTCTGGAAGATGAGTGGATGGTGGGGTGGGTGCAGTTTTCTCTGTGGTGGGGTTGGGTGGACTGTCCCGGGCTCTGTGGGGCCGGGCGGCGCTGCTGCACTGGGCCCGGTCTGGATGGGCCTGGGCCCCCTTTCCCTGGCGGGTCGCGGAGTATGGGGGTGCCTACTGGGGTCAGCGGGGGAGCTGGCCCCAGGGAGGGGTCACTTGCCCCTCCCTTCCTTCCCTCCCCATCTCCAGCTGCCTCTCTCTTCCCGCTCCACCACAACCACCCACACATGCAGGGCCTTGGAGTAGGGGTATGTCACCAGGGTGCAGAGGAGGCTACCCCCCCCTCTGTCCCCTTCTGGCTGCCTCTGCCTCAATTTTATCCCACAACTTAGACATTCACATTACTCACACTCTCATTACACATACATATAGGATCTTGGGGGTGGGCACGATACACGGAGTCCAAAGTACCATCAGGGTGTACACCCCACCCCTGGCATCGTTGCCCACCTCTCAATTTTAAATACACGTAGACATTGAGGGCTAGCAGGAGGGACCATGCGCTTACCTGCTGCTCTCTGGCAGGTAGCTCCATGCCCTCCTGGGTTTTAAATGCACCTTAGAACACACATGCATCAACATTACAATGAGCGGGTGGAGGGAGGTTCGGAGTCTTCTCTCACCCCCGTTCTCTGCGACCTGCTGGAGCAGGGGGGCTAGGACTAGGAGGAGGAGTTGGCCGTCCGACTGCGGTCTGGAGTGTGGAGCCTTCCTGCTGCTGCGGAGTCGGGGCGGTCTGCCTCCCCCCACCGCAGGGAAAAGGGAAACACCACCTGGGTCTGGGTGCAGTTCCCCCCTCCAGGGGCGGGGGCACCTAGACCCGGTTTGTAGAGTACGCTTGGGGAGTGTGATCGTGTGTACAGCGTCTCTTTATGTCTGTCTCCACGTTGGTTGAGTGTGGAGTAAGTGCATATGAGAGCATGAGGGTGGGAATGGATGTTTGTATCTGTGTGTGCCTGTATGTCTGTGTCTATATGTCAGGTTAGGTGTCAGGCGCCACCTCTCTGGGGACATCTCAGGCCCTCCAAGGTTTGGAGGCCTATCTCCCCCTACCACCACTTCCCCTGCCAGTGGCGGACCCCCTCAGACATCGGTGCGTTGGTGGTTCTTTGTGTCCGGGGATGGGCGTCCAGGTACACACCGGCTCACTCCTTGGCGGCCGCTTATCGGGGCCTGGAGCCTGGGGCTCGCTCGGGCCACTTCGGAGGTGGGGTGCCCCCGGCCTCTCGGCCTGGGGCTCGGTCACTCAGGCGCAGCTGGCTGCCGGCGGAGCTCACGGGCGCGTCACTGCAACTCCCCCTGGCTTCTGCTCCGCGGCTGCTGAGTGAGCCCTCATCTGGGACTCTCCTCAGCTCTTTCCGGGACAGTGGCGCAGCTGCCCCTCTGTTGGTCTTCCTTGGTCTCTTGTGTTCTGGGGGCCTCTGGATGTCTGGAGTTTTGATCTCCTCCACACCTGCTTCACGCCCTGGAGGACGGGGCTGTGGCCCCCCCACACCCTCTAGCAGATCATTACATGAAGGAACCTTTTAAAAAAACAAAAAACAAGCGCGTCCATGCTCACAGGTGTACACACGGGTGATCACACCCACAAACTACACCCTTTTTGGCTCCTACCTCAAAGCACACTGTGTTCTGTTGATCTTATGTGCTGCACAATAATGTTTAATATTTAGTATTTACTGTCATATTCCCATATATCATTGTGATGCTGTTTATTCTATTACTCTTGTTCTCTTCTGCTTGCTTTCTTTTTTCTTTCTCAGCAGGTGATCCAGGTGATTGATATATGCATTTTTTTTCTCTGCCCGTTCTGTTGGTTTTTGTCTTTTGCCCTTCTCCCCCGTCCCTCTTCTCAGCTGTTTCTCTTTCCCTCTTTCTTTCTCCCCTTCTTTCCCCCAGTCAAGTCTGTCCCGTATTCAGTAAGTGAAAATAAAATAAACAATAAAAGGTGAATCAAATGGACCATTACGGCAAGGCTGGGATGGTCAGTTTGGTAAAGTAAATCCGTTGGGCATCTTTCTTTGCCTTTAGACAACAATTCTGATGGCAAAAGAGCCAAACGGGACAGGCCAAAAAAAAAAGAAAAAAAAGAAAAAAAAAAACAAACAAACAAAAAAAACCATTTATTAGGTTGAAAGACACGAACACAAAACAAGGCCCAGCAAACAGGGGCGGAAACTAAAACTAAAACCTATCCTGGGAATAACTCGGTATGACTATGACAACTATGACAAGAAAAACATGAACATGAATCCGAGGAGGTGCATGCGAGAAACTCTGATGAAAAAACATGAACATGAACATGGACCTAAACAGAATCAGGAGATAACCTGAAACCCGGAATAACGTGAACGGAGGAAAACGCACCAACACTGCCCAGAGGAAGACAGCGGACTTAAATACACAGAAGAGAAAGGAGGGAAGTGGAAACACAGCTGACACAAATGAACCTGACACCACAGGGGAAGCAAAATGAAACACACTGAACATGGAAACACAACCCTTTCATAATAAAAGACGAAACAAGGAGAGACGTGGACGTGTGATGGGCTGAGTTGCCAAATGGCTGGTAGGCTTTTAGCTAGGCTTTAGCTTCAGCCAAGTGGAAGCTAAATTGGCTAGTCATTCATATGTAAATTAGGTTGTTACCTGAGAATTCTGGAGGGGAGTGGGGGTGTGTGAATGATTGCTGATTTCTAACTGCCAACTGCCTCTTTGTTTGTCTGGGGGGGAGCTGCTAAAAGCGGTGAACTTCCTTTTGTGTTCGTCTTGATGCATTCTCAATCATCCAGGAAAATAAATCTCCAAAAGTCACCAACTTGGAGTGGTTAGTTTCCTGAGCCACAAGGAAACTTGTGTTTCAGTTTGCCATCTTAGGGAGAAGGAGGATCATCACAGTTTTGGTGGTTGTATAAACTAATAATTTGTTTTAATTAAAAAACTTTCCCTCTGTCATTTCCTGAGTGTTTCAAAATAAAAGTCCTTTCTTTCATGTTTTGAATGTGAGGCTGTTCCTGTGATGCCTTCAAATCTGTTTCAGTTTGCAGATTTTTACATTTCAGACCCAAAGTGACTCAAACATTTACTTAAAAGAGGTTTTTGTTCGTCTGGGTTTTCCTGCTCAGCAGCTCTAAACAGGCAAAAGCAGAAACACACAAACAGAAAGAAACAGGAAAATATGTGTTTCTGTGAACAATGCAGCAGCAAAATGAAAGACCAGGACTTATTTTTAATGATTGACCAGTGTTGGGTAAGTTACTTTAAATTAGTAACTTAGTTACATTACTAGTTACTTCTATCAAAAGTAACTCAGTTACTTCAAGTTACTCGTTACTTTCAAAGTAACTAGTTACTAGGGAAAGTAACTTTGGTTTTACTCAGAATTCTCTTGTTAATGTGTTGCTTCCATAACTTTGCCAGTCTTCTAGCTTGCTTACCTGCCACAAGTGCACTGTGCCACCTACCAATAGAAAGGAAAAGATAATGTGCATATTTCCACGAGAGAAATCCCACGCCTGGACCGCCGTTGACCGCCACCATGATTCTAGCCTACGTCACAGCATCATGTGCGCCTTTTACATCCAACACAAAAACTGCAGTCGTGGTGCTGTCGATTGTACTCAGAACTCGGAAATTCTGCCTTCTGAATAGGAAGATGTAGGTAACACCAGACTGCAGATGAGCTGCATACAGGGCTGGACTGGGACAAAAAAATCAGCCTGGGCATTGTGACTAGAGACCGGCCCACCATTATAGCAAAAATCCTAAAGCCTTTGAATGAAAACAAACGCTGCTGTGACAGTGATGCTCACTGTCTTGATGGTATATATGTATCAATCTATCAATCGTTTGTTGTAAGATTCAGATAATTATTTTTTAAAAGCGAGACACTTTAAATGAGAATAAGATAGAAAAGTATTTCCTTGTGCCCCCCTCTCCCTGTTAATGCCCTACCTGGCCCCCCTGGCAAAACTTTGCTAGAGCTGCCCCTGCACAGTTACCAGCTGTCAGCTACCTAAAAAAGGATGCTGGTGTTATTTGTCTCTCAGAAACAGTTCATAACTTCCCTTCAACTCATTCATGTCACCTAAAAGGTAAACCTGTTTCTCCATCACAGCTCTGATGATTCAGTAAGGACATCTCCTGGTTTCATCTTCATGTTTCCCTCTCACCACATAACCAAACCGACATCATGACCAGCAGCTTTTTTGCAGCTGTGGCTCCAGCAAACATCAGCTGATACTAGAAATTAATATTAAATAAATTCTAACAACAGCTGATCAAGCTTAAACGTGCTGCTGTTGTTTAACGTGAACTCCGCTGGTTTCCTCTTTCTGATGCAAAGTGGGAGATAAACAAACAAGAGAGACGATCAGCTGATCATTGATCAGTTTTCATGATTGAAGTAGAAACAGGAGAGGGAGGGGGGAGAATGAAAGAAGAAGAGGCAGCTGTGCAGCAAAGACACAGAATAACTCCAGCTTTGTGCCTTTTTCATTGTAGCTGAATTACGGGACTAACTGTTCCTTTTCACCTCAATAAGAAATGCGTAATATTTTCTCTGAATACCAGATGAGACGGTTGGCAATTCTAATAACTTATGAACAAAATAAAGTTCAACATCATTAACTTCATAGCACCACCCAGCTGTATAGAAACTCTGTCATGCTAGCTAGTATGCAGTACGGAAAAAGTCAGAATAACGAAAATAAACTCCACCTAAACTTGGTTTATATCTGACCCAGAGAGACTGCAGGTCATAACTTCTTACCTGAAGTTCAGTTCACACTTGGACCGGCGGCCGCCTCGGGTCTCTTTTCCTTCTGCATCCCCCTTTCCCTCCTCCACCTGCTGGCTTCCACCACTTGCTAATGTTACTGAATCTGTGGAAGCTCCGCGATAGCCACCACACGAAGTAACGAGTAACGAGCCTATCTAAATCCCAGTAACGACTAACGCGTTCCTGATTTTAGCATAATAACTAGTTACCGTGCTCGTTACCACAATAATAACGTAGTTACTGTAACACGTTACTTAATAACGCGTTAGTCCCAACACTGTGATTGACAAAAACATTAAATGATCATGTTTATTTTCACATAAATGTTCCATCGGTCCTTCTTTTAGAATAAGTTTAGAAATGAAAAATACTAATAACACACCAGGAAAAAGCCAACAGCACGAGTCCTGAAAGGCTTAAAGAGAAAATAAACGCACAAAGAATGAAACAAAAAGGCACAAAACCTCAAAACAAGAGTGAATTAAATCTGAGCGACACACAAAGATGCTAAAAGCCCCAAACATGAACCTCTGAGGTCATTAATACCTGTGTGTGTGCATGTTTACATGTCTTTGTGGGGACCAAAATGCCCGTCCCCACAAGTTTGAAGACATTTTTGAGACTCAGAATGTGGTTTTAGTGTCAGGGACAGTCAGGTCAGGGTTAGGCATTCAGTCTTAATGGTTAGAGTAAAAGGCTGAGGAGAGCATGATGTCAAATAGATGTCCCCACAAGGATATGAAAACACAACCGTGTGTGTGTGTTACTGTGAATTTGTGAGACAAGTGAAGATTTCAGAATCAGTGAGAAATGTTTCACTTCCTGTTGGTGAAGAAGAGCAGACTCCTCTTCAGCCACAGAAATGAAGAAGCTTTTATTTTGTCAGCCTGACAAACACGAGCTCAGCCACGAGCAGAGGCGACCCTGCAGAGGTGAAGGTCACAGTCAGAATCAGCGCCAGAGAACCGCACAAGGACGGCCTCATTGGTCACGGCTGAGTTCATTATGTGATGGTAACAAGCTGATTATTACAGAACAGGAAACACACGTCTGCTCATCAAACACCAGCTGCTGCTGCTTTTATCAGTCTGACAACAAAACCTCACAAGAAAGAAGTTTTTGTGAGTTTGCAGCGTTCCTCTAAACTGAAAACTAAAACAGCCTGAAAATGGGAACATGCACCCACACTCGAGAGTCAGGCAGCTTAAATGTGTTTGTCTTCATCTGTAGTTACGTTTCATTGGCTGGAAATGTGCTAACTGGAATCCTTCATGAGTCCAGATGAACAAAAACAAGTGTTTACTGCTCCACGCTGCACGAATCTGAATCAAAATCACTCAGACGCGCCCACGTAGGCATTCCACTAAAACCATGTGACCACCTTCACCTTTAAACCTGTCGTGAATATAAATTTAGACTTTTCACTTTATTTTGAAAGAACAGATTTGCAGGAAGTGCGGCTGCTGCAGAAACTCTTCACTTTTCACTGGCTTTAATCTTGAAGGTTTCTCCAGATGTGGAACATTCATGCTAAACATTCAACATCTGACGACCGTCTCCGTGTAAAACACTGACAAACTCAAACTTTATACGGTAACTGACAGATTTATTCCTCCATTTTCAGGCATTTCACAATGAACTTGGATTAGTTTGATGATTTTATTCACGTTGGTGAATAAAACCAGCCAAGAGGCTGATTCCTGCAGAGGAGGAGGCAGAGTGGAGGAATCTGCAGGTTCTGTCTCTAACACACAACCAGAGCTTCAATCATAACGAGCACATAATAAAACCATGATCCCCCCTGATCGACTCTTTTAGCCTGTTTCCTCTGGATCGAACAGGATCTAACAAACCCCAGCTTCTGCTGGGACACTGGTCATCATGGGAGGAAAAAGATGGCTGCCATGTTGCTGTTTCCTTTCTTACACCAGGGTTATACTTCCTGTATCTATGGGTCTGAGTTTTTAATCAGAGGATGAACTTAAAGCTTTCAGTCTGCTCTACAACCCACCACCTATCCACACGTCTGCTAAGTGGACTGGAAATCAGTAAAACTTCTACCAGACTTTAGTAAATATTGCATTAAGATGAGCAGACAGATTTTAATCTCAGCATCGTGCACACAGATTTTTCAGGACACTGGAAGAGTTCCTGCCGTGGATTTAGATGTTAGTGTTGTGTGGATGATCCCATTCTGTGATCTTTGTGTTACTAACACTGATGCTTTTACACTTTAGGACCCTCGAGACCTCTGCTGCTCAGCCGTCCTGATCGCTGCCTCCACTTTAACCAGAGGCTGTAACCTCTGATCATTTCACCTGCACCGGCAGTAAAACTCTTCTCCAGAACCAAATGTGCCATAAACCCATCACAGCTTCATCATCAGCTCAGTCTCAGCAACATGCAGACGACCGAGCAGCAGAAACTCTGCAGGGAACGTCTGAAGTCTGTTCTTCAGTTTTCCCAGCTCACTGTTTATTGAACATGAGACAGAAAAATAACTTCACCTTTAATGTGAAACGTTTATCGCCTGTGACATGTTTGCAGGAAGTTTTCATGCTGTGATTTAGTGTCACAGCCATAAATATCACACAAGGTAGTCTAAGGAGCTTGCAAAGAAAAGCGTCTGGACTTCTTTAAGTTGCTTGAAGACGTTTCACCTCTCATCCGAGAAGCTTCTTCAGTTCTAAGGTCAAATGGTGGAGAGTCCCAGATATAACCCTAGTGGGAGTATCCCCCCACAGAGGGACAAAAGGACCCCCTGATGATCCTCTAATCACCTGAGCCAAGGTGTGAAATTGGGTGTGGGACCCAATCAGCCAGAGTTTCGGGTGAGTTCATTGTGAAACCTGGCCCCACCTTGTCATGCGAAGTCCAGACGCTTTTCATTGCAAGCTCCTTTGACTACGATGACCTGGATGACTGAGAACCTTCACAGACATATCACACAAGGTAAAAACTACAAGTCCCAGCATCCTCTGTGTTTAGGGAGGAGCAGTGAAAGTGAAAGTGTTGATCCTCCGTTCAGAGCAGCAGGAGGAGGAAGGTGGAGCTGAGGCAGGCGAGTGTTAACATGAATATGTTTCTTCTTATGACATAAAATAATTCCACGCTGTTCGTGTCTGTGGGTGAAACGTGAGGCCGGTCGGCTCCTCTGAGCGCTGGTTTCCTGTAAGTAGAGAGGAAGTGAGTTTAGCTGAGAGAGCAGGAGGAGAGTGAGAGCTGTGCTGAGGCAGCTGAGTGTTAACACCGCTCTGACATTACTGTGTCTCTGTGGCGGGAACAACAGGCTCCGTCAGTGGAGGCAAAAATAATCAGACTTTGGTTTTTCAAAGGAAACTACTTTATGTTGGGAGAAGCCGCGCGCTCATTGGATAACGACTTGTCAATCTCAAGTTATTAGCCAATGAGCGCGCAGGTTCACAGTAAGACCCGCCCTTATCACGACGTCTTTAAAACTAAACGTCCAAATTCATCGGCTGCATCCTCCCGAGGACCCGGCCTTCGCGGTGTACGTGGGCTGGGTCCTCAGAAGGTTGGATATGCTGGAAGTAGTGAGGGCCAAATGAAGCTTTCCGAAGCACTGAAGCTTGTATTGAAAAACTGTTCATTACTCGAAGCTTTTCAACACAGTCCTCTCCGGTGACATCTGGTGGTGAAAATTTTGAAGAGCAGCTTGAATCTGCAAAATAAAACGGACTGCTCAATCATCACTGCTCACTCAAGAGCAGGGACGTGCAGAGGGGGGGGGGGCTAGAGGGGCTTGAGCACCCGCCCCTTTCCTGATGAGTGCCCAAAGTGCCCTTTTGTTGAGGCAACTTTTAAATTTTTTTTTATTTATTTATTTATTTATTTATTTTATGTGTGTGTGCGTGCGGAGTCCTGTCTGTGCCCCTCAACAATAATATTTAACTATTAATCATAGTTTTGCTAAATAAAAGGATCTGGCTTGCATCAGTCACATGATCACATTTAATAGAAGTATTAGCTTATTACGTACACGTTGGTAAGCTGTCTTGTTGCAACTGACGAACTGAAACAAACGAGCGTGCTGTGTGTGCAACAGCACGACAAACATTACCTGTCCTTTTATTAACTGCACAAGTAGTGCTGGTCATAGCTGCTGGCTACCTGTGTAAGGCTGTCATAGGTCTGTAGCTCTGTCACCGTTTTAGGGAACATATTTAGTTTTAAAGTAAGTTACAGAGCATTTCCTGCCTTTCTGAGGGGATTATATTTCACTAAAAAACGATCTAATATGCATGTCCACATAATAATTATTATAATTATAATATATTAAAAAAACACACGCTGTATTTTAAAGAACATACTTTAAGAAGCAGATTATATTAGATTTATATATTTAATAAGACAAAATTTGGATTTTACAGCAGCAAAATGATTGTATCTCTACAGTTTAAAAATGTAATAAGCTTTGCCCCTGCACAGAGTGGATAGTGAAACAAATGCAATCATCATAAATACATTATTTCATATTTATTACTTCCCCCTCCTCATTGCTTTATTATTGTAGCTCTAGTAATGAATAATAATGTAAGGATTCTGGATCAGCACCATGATGCCCATAGTATATACAGTATTCTGAAGAAGGTCTAAAATATCACTGTGTGTGCATGTGTGTGTTTTATTTACCTGGATTTAAAAAAATTATTACTCATGATATAACATTGTGCAGACATGGCTGGTAAGGACATGAGGAGGAAACAGCAGGAGCTGTGTGAGGCTACTAAAGGCAGGGCTATAACATTTTTCTCTCATCATTTTATTATAGATTAAGTGCAAGAGTTGTTAGGTGTGGATAATTAGATTATAGTTTATTGCAATAGCAAGTTGTGCCTTGTTCTCAGATAGACAGCAAGTGGAGAGTGATATATGAAATGATGGGATGGAAGGAAGAAGAGAAGCAAAGAGTGATTCACAGGCAGAGCCGAGTTTATGTCACAGTTTTTTGTTGCCTTATGGTTCCAAGCGCTGTCACCAATCTTTGCATTTTGTTATTATCTCATGACAATTGTTTAATCAGCTACCATCTCTCCTATGGACTTTTTAATGTCTACAGTCTCAGATCAACACAGCCCTGCCCTCCAGCACTATCAGCAGCAGGAGCAGCAGAAACACCTCAACAGCAACATTGTACCCATCAGGTAAAACATCGGCTACGTTTGCTTTGCCTTGTCGCCACCTCACAACAGTGATATAGTATGATGCAATCCCATATTAGATTGTTGATGAATGTGTGTTGTTGTTATTCAGCCTGGTTCAATGTGCACCTTTTTAACTTTGAGCACCCGCCCCTTTAAACGTCTCTGCACGGCCCTGGACTTATATATCACGTTTAACCTGAGTAGCGAAAGTCCGCGGTGATCTGAAAACGATGTGCCGGGAGTTGTGCCGTTCTCGGTGGCTTCAGTGACCCTCGAGCTCCCGGCTGGCTATAGTGCTGGTGGGTAGCAGACGTCTCCGAAAACGTCGAAGCACTTTTGCAAATATGCGGTATCTTGATAAACCGAGCAGATATTTGATGTTTACACAGCTACTTTCTTGCCTGAAAATATGTTAAAAGTTTATTTTGTGACACAGAAAGATTAGTATGAGTCATTTTAAAACTTAGTAGCGGCCGCCAAATTGAGGAACTGGATTTGGTGGTCATGAAAATGGCATTAAACAAGTCCCCAGGGACAGATGGACTCACTACTAATTTTTATCAATTCTTCTGGAAGGACCTAAGAACTTTATTGTTTGATGCATTAAAGGAATCGATAGAGAAAAAAAGAACTGATGCCGAGCATGAAACAAGCGCTGATAACCCTGATCCCTAAATCGGGTAAGGATAAAAGAATTTTAGACAATTTAAGACCCATCACCTTAAACACTGACTATAAGATCCTGTCTGGAGCTGTAGCTGAGAGGCTAAAGAAAGGCATCTCAAACATTATCAGTGAAACACAATCAGGTTTTTTGAAAGGAAGACTAATTCATAACAATATTGGGCTGGTTTTGGACCTCCTTGAGTACAGTGAAATAATCCAAGATGTCACGGTCCTGAGTCTGTGGACTCAGTGTTTTTCTGTTTGTATTAGTTATCTTTGATTTCATGATGTGTTTTGATTCTCTTGGGTTTGATTTTTGTCGCTAGTATTCCTAACTCCCTAGGTCCTTGGCATTTCTTGTGTTCTCCTTCTTAGGTCGTGGTTCTGTGTTACTTCTGTTAGTATACAGTCATCTCTGTCAGTGTGTCTCTTGTTCTGTCACTGTATCCCCTAGTTTAGTCCACGTCTGTTCAGTTTCCTGTTTTACTTTGAAAGTCTGTGTACTATGTCAATGTGTTGAGTTTTGCCACCCCTTGTCTTGTCATGTCTGATGAGTCCCAGCTGTGTTCTCCTCCTGTTTCACATTCCCTAATCACCTCAGTATGTATTTAAGCCCTGTGTTTTTCTCTGCCAGTTGTTGCGTCCTCCACGTTTGTTGTGTGTGTATTCGTTGTCGTCTACCTTCAGCATCTCCAGTCTAGTTAGTTTAAGTTGTTGTTTATGTATCGCCAAGGGTGACTCACCAGCAAATAAAGCTGTCGTTTAAGTTAATGTTTTTTCTCTGAGTCCTGCACGTGGGTCCAGCCACTGACAGCCACACAACTCATCGTGACACAAGAGAGAGGATACATCCTGTTCTTAGATTTTTACAAAGCATTTGACTCAGTTGAACATACGTTCATATTCAAAACTCTGCAGTCTTTTGGTTTTGGACAGGAATTTATCAATGTTATAGAGATGCTATATAATGACATTAACAGCTCTGTTTTGCACATATTCAACTCTGTATATTTTATATATTTTATTATTATTTTTTTTACTATTTAATTTGTAAAAATGTGTATACACACACACACACACACACACACACACACACACACACACACACACACGTAGGAAAATATTTAGTATACACATCCAGAAATGCATACACTATTATATATTGTACATATATTTATTAGTTTCAGGTTGGCCATTCTTGTATTTTGCTCGTTTGTGTTGTTGTGTTTGCACATCTCTGTTGCTTGTGGGGCTCGCCCACAAGAATTTCACTCGCATGTGCTGTGCCAGTGTGCCTGCACATGTGATGTGACAATAAAAGTGATTTGATTTGATTTGCTAGAACATGGTACATGTTCAAGGTTTGAGGTTAATAGAGGGATAAGGCAGGGATGTAGCAGCTCACCACTTCTGTTCATCATGGTTGCTGAGTTATCTATTTTGATTAAAAACAGTCACATTGAGGGGTTAACTGTGATGGGTGAACAGATAAGAATCAGTCAGCTCGCAGATGATACCACCCTGTTTCTAAAAAATGAGGACCAGATTCCTTTAGCCTTGCAGGTGATCAACCACTTCTCCAAAGCTTCTGGCCTACAGCTGAATATTAATGAATAAGAAATTCTAGCTCTGCATGAGTGTCCCCTGCAAGCAATAAATAATATACAGATCAAAAAAAGAGGTTAAGTATCTGGGCATTGTAATTTGCAAGGATAAGACATCAACTGAAAATAATCTGTGCCAATATAGAAAAGTGTAAGTCAATTTTAAACAGGTGGCTGCAAAGGGACATAACTCTGTTTGGGAGAATCTTGCTAACCAAAATGGACAGTCTGTCCAGACTAATCTATCCAGCCTTTTCTCTGCCCATATCTCCAAAACTAATTAAATCTATAAATAATCTTAATTTTAGGTTCATATGGAGGAACAAATGTCATTATATAAAGAAAAATGATATGATTAAGAATTATGAAGAGGGAGGGGCTAATGCCATTGACTTTGATGTTATGAATGGTGTACTAAAATTGAAATGGTTAAGATCTTTCATTAGGAACAAAAATTCCTTTTGGAACATTATTCCCAGTGTGATTTTTGGCAAAATGGGTGGAATAGACTTTTTGTTACGTTGTGACTTTGATTGCAGTTCGTTACCTGTTAAACTCTCAGCTTTCCATCAGCAGGTCCTTCTCTACTGGAAGATCTAAAGGGATTTGGGCTGTAGCTCATTTTACGGATGATAATGGGGTCTTATTAAAACATGAGACGTTTTGTGAGAAATTTGATGTAAGATGTACTGCTAAGAGATATAAATCCCTAGTGAAAGCCATCCCAGTCCCTTTGAGATCAATGATAAAAGAAGATATTGTGCAGTCTAAAATTTCTCCTGGACTGAGGCAGCTCTGCATAGCTGGAGCTGAATTTGGTGACAGCAGGTTTACAAACAAGGTGATCAGGAATATTTTGATCAACGACATTTGCCCTAATCTGGTTAAAAGAAATTATATCCTTAAAGAATTTGAGACCATGGAGGTTAAGGCGATAAGAAAAAAGTATATTTCACTTCCTCTTTCCCCTAAAGTAAAAGAGGTTCACTTTAAAATCATTAATGAGGTTTATCCAACCAATGAATTCTTAAGACGGAAATTTAACTTAGATGTGAACGCCTGCACATTTTGTGAAAATGATATTGAAAGTCTGGATCACTTGTTTTTCTACTGTGAATCAGTGCACTCCTTCTGGACTGACATGTGGAGCTGGCTACAGTCCAGGAGAATTCAGTTACCACATTTGACGGTGACAGTAATAAAATTTGGAATACTTGCTGAGAATGCAGATTTTGACCTGTTGATTAGGACGATTTTGTTAATGGGAAAATTTTTTCTTCACAAATGCAGATACTTTAAAGCTAAACCATGTATAAACAGATGGCTGAATGACTTTAGACTCTGGGCTAAATCGCTGAAACTTGTGAATAACAAGAAAGCCCATAAACTTGTTGTTTTATTTAACGAGTTTAGTCTATGTTAAAAAAAAGAAACCTCCCTATTTTATAATCATGACTGCCATTTTTTGCTCATGGTATTTTTTGCCTTTGGTTCAAATCCTTCAAAATACATACAAAATCAGTATCGATACTGACGTAAATTAATAGAAATAGAGATGGACCGATACGTAATATCGCATCGGTCCATCTCTATTTCCCTGTCTGGATTAAGTAAGGTTGTAAAAGCAGCTCGATGTACAACCTGTTCTTTGGATCCTCTACCAGCCTGGGCTATAAAGGAACTGTGGTCAGCATTAGGACCCTACAACCTGTTTCTTTTAAATACTTCATTGAGTCTTTCCTGAATGTTTTAAATCAGCTGTGGTAGTACCAATCTTGAAAAAGCCTGGACTGGATGTTGACATGGTCGCAAATAGGGCAGGGTATCGTCACTGATTTCTAGAATCGATTTGATTCCGATTCACAAGGTCCTGAATCAATTCGATCCACGATTCGATTCAATTCGATTTGAATCTGGGAAATTTTGCCTCAGACAGTCAGAAATATTATAATTCAGATCAGTACATTTACATATTTTTGTATCTATAAAAAGGAAGCTGACACTCGCAAGACTTTATCAAAGGTGTGAGCATCACAGCAGAGGCCTTTGTGTCAAAGTAGCTGAAGATAAAACAGAAAAACATGAAGGTGGTTTTATAAAAATATTCTACAGTAGATCAAAAACGAAAGAAAACCATTAATCGACATATGAACATTACCTCTGAAGTTACAGCGGTTTTATTAGAGACACAGCGTTTTGCAATTTGCATAATTTTAAAAAGTTTAAATTTGTTCAGAAGCCTGTTGAACGGCAGAAATTAGGTTTTCTTTTTGGAAGTAAGTAAAAGGAAAAAAACAGCGGCCGACAGCGCTGTAAACAACGGTAGACTTGTGCGTAACAAGCAAGCGAATAATGCAGAAAACAGATTTTTAGACAGGAAACTGTGTGAGAGAGAGAGAGAGAGAGAGAGAGCTGTGCATGACGTGTGATTTTATCCTGGTGGAAGCAAAACAGCAAAAGTCAGAGTGAGTTCATGACGATGTTTATGTGAAGCGTAGTTTGGATCTTCTTTTGCTGCTGGTTCAGTCAATATTGTTTGGAGAGAGATAAAACTAACAGCTTTAGAATCAGCGTAAAAAGGACGTAAACACAAAGCTCGGAGCCGCAGAAACATCAGAATCAGCGAGCTGTCTGCTTTCAGCCCCGACCGTGTCCGTGCCATCGGGTGAGAAAGGCGACATCTCACTGATTCTGATGTGTCGGCGGCTCCGAGCTTTGTGTTTACGTCTTTGTGCAGAATCCGTGTTCCTGCTCTCATTTACTGTTTCAGCTGTTTGGTGGTTGTTAAAGTTTTGTGAGGTTTAACCTGAGATTCTGGCGTTGGTGCAAAATGCAGCTGCTCGCATTTTAACAAGAACTGGGAAATTTGAGCACATTACCCCTGTTCTGAGATGTCTTCACTGGCTACCTTGTCAGGTTCGAGCAGATTTTAAGGTCCTGCTGCTCACCTACAAGGTTTTAAACGGATTGGCACCTTCATACCTCTCCGACCTTTTACACCTTTATGTTCCATCTCGTGCTCTCCGATCTCAGGACTCTGGTCTTCCAAAAGTTCTTAGAGCCAGAAAAAAGACAATTGGAGAGCTTTTTCTTTTCATGCCCCGTTTCTGTGGAACAACCTCCCACAAGATATTCGGCAGGCTGCTCTGTGGAGGTTTTTAAAACCAAGTTGAAGACACATTTGTTCACCCGATCCTACATGTCTTAATTCTATGGCTTTTAGTTTTTACATTTTTATTGTTTTTAACTTGTATTGTGTCTTTTACCTGTATTGCTATGTATCGCTTTTATTTAATTTATCTCTTTAGGTGTACAGCACTTTGTTTGAAAGCGCTTTATAAATAAAGTTATTATTATTATTATTATTACAAGGTCCACGTTTACGGGAACATCTGCTACAGATATGGGAGAATATTTGATTTCTATTGTAGACAGAAGCCACGGGTGTGTTCAGTCAGACGTTTAGAATAAACTTTGGTCTATAAATGTGTTTCATGATTTATTTTTAACTCCAACTGCTTATTTGTACTATGCTTTCATTTCAGAGCGCAATGAGAAATAAAAAGGATATTTTCAATAAAACTGTCACGATCCTGGGTCTGTGACTCAGTGTTTTCTGTTTTGTATTGTTAATCTTTGATTTCATGATGTATCTTTGTTTATTCTTACGTTTTGGTTCTGTGTTTTGTTGTACCTCTAAGTTCAGTCTTTCTATTTCCTGCTTTGTTGTGAAGGTCCGTGTCTCATGTCAGTGTGTTTAGTTTGCGTTTCCTCTGTCTCGTCTTGTCAATCACTCCCAGCTGTGTCCTCCTTCTGTGTCTCATTCCCTCGTTATCCCTCTGTGTATTTAAACCTTGTGTTTGCCTCTGTTAGTTGCTGGTTTGTCTGTGTATCTGTCAGGGTCCTGGGTCTCCTGAGCTAGTGGTTTCAGTTCTTTGTGATTTTTGTGTTATGTCAGTTTAGTTTGTGAGTTATTCTATGCTTCCTAGGTTTTGATTCCCTGTCCCCCTTGTTTCTCTGTGCACTCTGTTCTGTGTTTAGTCTTCTCTGTCCATTTGTTCCGCCCTGTGTTGTTGCCTTCTGTGTCTCCCTCTGTGTAACTGTCTATATAGTGATGTGTTGTGGTGCTTTGCTCCCACCCCTTGTGTTCTGTGTTTTCGTCTTCCCTTCGTGTACTTCTTCATATTCGTGTACTATTAGTTTTTAGGTTTTTGCTTAGTTTCCATGCTCACCTTCGCCATTTCTGTTTGTATCACCATGTGATGAATAAACTCACTTGCATCTGAGCTGCCTGCATAAAGGGTTCTTTGATAATTTACACACGGCTCGCAAACCGTGACAAAAACACTGGAAAAATTGGGCTGTTCTAAAACGTTTGACGGGTAGTGTATATATTTAGTTTATATATTTTCTTTATTTATAATAGTTTGTTTTATATTGTAGCAAAGTGTTACTTGGATACTTCTCTATGTGCTTCTTCATGTGCAATTTTGTTGCATTCTGAGCCTAAGAAATTTATTGGTGGTAGTGATGAACTGCTGTTAGAATCAAGTTAAATTCTGATAAATCAGACAATTACCTCTCCAGCTGTTGTTACAGTCTTTGTTTATCGGATCCTTACAGGGTAAAAGATGACGACACCTAAAGAAATCCTTCTGGGGACTTTGAAGGATTTGGGACGTGATGACTTTGAAGAATTTAAGTGGCATCTGAAGAATGGGTCTGTAGAAGGTTTACCAGCAATCCCAGAGAGTGAACTGGAGAATGCAGAGAGGACGGACATAGTGGATCTGATGTTTGATACCTACTCTATCAACACTTTTGAAGTTGCTAAAAATCTTTTGGGGAGGATAAACAAGAATGATCTGTTGGAGAATTTAAATAAAACCATCCCAGAACCCACAGGTAAGTCAGGGAATGACTAAACAAAAAATACATAAACAATAAAAACATTAGTTAACATTACACAGGTGCCATTAAAATCCATATAAATAATAAATCCAAAACACTTGCCAACACTTTCAGGAGTGAGAGACTGCAGAAAGCCAACAGTTTGTGTTTTATGCATCTGCACAAATAACCTCCTGTGTACACACATGAATATCTGCTCTTTGGGTTGGTTTGATTAAAATGGGACCAGCAGCAGGTTTTCTGCCCATTTTACAGATTTATATTGTCAGATTGGTTTTAGAGCTGTTTTATCAACATAAATGAGGCGACAACAACAGTTTGGGACACGTCACAAATATGATCAAAGTGCTTTTTCTTAAATCTATTTACCAGTTGAAGGTAAAGTTAAAAAAATGGCTGCCATTTCTTTCTGCTGTTTGGAGACCCAAACAAAAAAATGCCCACACAGTAAATGCTTTTTATTATGGTTTATAAACAGGACACTAAGGTGATTGGTCAAAAGTTGGAGGAAAGCCACAGTTCTTCTTATATGACTAAAATCCACCATTTCAGCTCATGTTTTTTCTTCTGCAGCTTTCTTGGAGATTCCACTTCAGCCTTCTGCTGGCAACGCTCCAGTTACCAAGCTTCCCTTAGGCAGCATCATTAGAAGACATAGCATACATTTACACTGCTATGCTGATGACACCCAGCTCCATCTGTCCATGAAGTCAGATAACACACACCAATTAAACTGCAGGAACGTCTTAAAGACATAAAGACCTGGATGGCCGCTAACTTTCTGCTTCCTAATACAGATCAAACTGAGGTTATTGTACTCGGCCCTGAAAATCTTAGAAATATGGTATCTAAGCAGATTCTTACTCTGGATGGCATTACCTTGGCCTCCAGTAACGCTGTGAGGAACCTTGGAGTCATTTTTGACCAGGACATGTCCTTCAACGCACATATTAAACAAACATGTAAGACTGCTTTCTTCCATTTGTGCAACTAAAGTTAGAAATATCCTGTCTCAGAGAGACTCTGAAAAACTAGTTCATGCATTTATTACTTCCAATTCATTATTATCAGGAAGTCCAAAAAATTCCCTGAAAAGCCTTCAGTTAATCCAAAATGCTGCAGCAAGAGTCCTGACAGGGACTAGAAAGAGAGAGCAGATTTCTCCTGTATCGGCTTCCCTTCATTGACTTCCTGTTAAATCCAGAATTCAAAATCCTGCTCCTCACATACAAGGTCTTAAATAATCAGGCCCCATCTTATCTTAATGACCTTGTAGTACCATATCCCCCTATTAGAGCGCTTCGCTCTCACACTGCAGGCCTACTTGTTGTTCACAGAGTATTTAAAAGTAGAATGGGAGGCAGAGCCTTCAGTTTTCAGGACCCAAAAAGATAGTTGGGTTTTTTTCTGTTGTATTATTGTAGGTTCTTTACCTTACAATATAAAGCACATTGGGGTGACTGTTGTTGTTATTTGGAGGAATTAAAAAAAAACGTTTATACTTGAAATTCTTTCATTTATTCTTTTTTTTTTTTTTTTGCCTGTCCCGTTTGGCTCTTTTGCCATCAGAATTATTGTCTAAAGGCAAAGAAAGATGCCCAACGGATTTACTTTACCAAATTGACCATTCCAGCCTTGCCATAATGGTCCATTTGATTCACCTTTTATTGTTTATTTTATTTTCACTTGCTGTATACGGGACAGACTTGACTGGGGGAAAGAAGGGGAGAAAGAAAGAGGGAAAGAGAAACAGCTTAGAAGAGGGACGGGGGAGAAGGGCAAAAAACAAAAACCAACAGAATGGGCAGGAAAAAAAAATGCATATATCAATCACCTGGATCACCTGTTGAGAAAGAAAAAAGAAAACAAGCCGAAGCGAACAAGAGTAATAGAATAAACAACATCACAATGATATATGGGAATATGACAGTAAATACTAAATATTAAACATTATTGTGCAGCACATAAGATCAACAGAACACAGTGTGCTTTGAGGTAGGAGCCAAAAGGGTGTAGTTTGTGAGTGTGATCACCTGTGTGTACACCTGTGAGCATGGACGCGCTTGTTTTTTTAAAAGGTTCCTTCATGTAATGATCTGCTAGAGGGTGTGGGGGGGCACAGCCCCGTCCTCCAGGGCATGAAGCAGGTATGGAGGAGATCAAAACTCCAGACATCCAGAGGCCCCCAGAACACAAGAGACCAAGGAAGACTAACAGAGGGGCAGCAGCACCACTGTCCTCAGCTCTTTAGCTGAGGAGAGTCCCAGATGAGGGTTCACCCAGCAGCCGCGGAGCAGAAGCCAGGGGGAGTTGCAGTGACGCGCCCGTGAGCTCCGCCGGCAGCCAGCTGTGCCTGAGTGACCGAGCCCCAGGCCGAGAGGCCGAGGGCACCCCACCTCCGAAGGGGCCCGAGCGAGCCCCAGGCTCCAGGCCCCGATAAGCGGCCGCCAAGGAGTGAGCCGGTGTGTACCTGGACGCCCATCCCCAGACACAAAGAACCACCAACGCACCGATGTCTGAGGGAGTCCGCCACTGGCAGGGGAAGTGGTGGTGGGGGGAGATAGGCCTCCAAACCTTGGAGGGCCTGAGATGTCCCCAGAGAGGTGGCGTCTGATACCCAACCTGACATATAGACACAGACATACAGGCACACACAAATACAAACATCCATTCCCACCCTCATGCTCTCATATGCACTTACTCCACACTCAACCAACGTGGAGACAGACATAAAGAGACGCTGTACACACGATCACACTCCCCAAGCGTACTCTACGAACCGGGTCTAGGTACCCTTGCCCCTGGAGGGGGGAACTGCACCCAGACCCAGGTGGTGTTACCCTTTTCCCTGCGGTGGGGAGAGGCAGACCGCCCCGACTCCGCAGCAGCAGGGAGGCCCCACACTCCAGACCGCAGTCGGACGTCCAACTCCTCCTCCTAGCCCCCCCGCTCCAGCAGGTCGCAGAGAACGGAGGTGAGAGAAGACTCCAAACCTCCCTCCACCCGCTCATTGTAGTGTTGATGCATGTGTGTTCTAAGGTGCATTTAAAACCCAGGAGGGCATGGAGCTACCTGCCAGAGAGCAGCAGGTAAGCGCATAGTCCCTCCTGCTAGCCCTCAATGTCTAAGTGTATTTAAAATTGAGAGGTGGGCAACAACGCCAGTGGTGAGGTGTACACCCTGATGGTAACCTGGATTCCGTGTATCGTGCCCACCCCCAAGATCCTATATGTATGTGTAATGAGAGTGTGAGTAATGTGAATGTCTAAGTTGTGGGATAAAATTGAGGCAGAGGCAGCAAGAAGAAGACAGAGGGGGGGGTAGCCTCCTCTGCACCCTGGTGACATACCCCTACTCCAAGGCCCTGCATGTGTGGGTGGTTGTGGTGGAGCGGGAAGAGGGAGGCAGCTGGAGATGGGGAGGGAAGGAAGGGAGGGGCAAGTGACCCCTCCCTGGGGCCAGCTCCCCCGCTGACCCCAGTAGGCACCCCCATACTCCGCGACCCGCCAGGGAAAGGGGGCCCAGGCCCATCCAGACCGGGGACCAGTGCAGCAGCGCCTCCCGGCCCCACAGAGCCTGGGACAGTCCACCCAACCCCACCACAGAGAAAACTGCACCCACCCCACCATCCACTCATCTTCCAGACTACATAAGACAATAGACGCCCAGGCTGAGATCTTCCTCCACCTCTCCTGTATCTCCCCCTCCTGCAGAGGCAGCTCCTGAGGAGAGGAAAGCTCCTGCAAGATGTGACAATCTCCCCCACCAGTTGAAGAGCCCCCCAGGTGGCTCGATGCACCGGCGGCACCCCGCGCCAGGGCTGGGCCCCCATGCACCCGCCCGCCCACAACCCCGGCAACACACCAACCAGGACCCAAGCCCCCGAGGCCCGGCCAGGGCCCCAGCCCAGAGACGGAGCGCCCCCAGAACCTCACGCCCATCCCGGACCCACCCAGGGGCAGCCAGGCTACCAGGTCAGTAACCCACGTCCGTCAGCACAGACCCTCCCCTAGCCCCGCTGCACGCAGCCACGAGGAAACAGTCACCTGAGAGCCAACAGAGCCCCTAACCGGACATGACCGCTACCCCGGGTTGAGCCCCCCAAGGAAGATGCCTCCGGGAAACCCCCCGACGCCCTAGGCCTGTCCCTACCCCCACACCAATCACAACAGTGAAGGCGGGACCAAACTATGACCCCCCCACCCCCACTAGGTGATGGAGCTGATCAAAGGAGCCCAGAGCAATTGATCTGATGTGGTGGCAGAGGCTGTATCAAGACTAATGTAATCCTAGCCCCCCCGCTCCAGCAGGTCGGCAACAACAATTAACTAATAGATAATTTCTATATTGGTTAGAATTAAGATTATTTTTATTTTTCCAGTTCATGAGGACTGTTTTCTTGGCTATGCATAGGGCAGTGAAAACCATATGGGCTATATTCTTTTCTGAAGTGACATTATCTAAGCTGCCCAACAAACACACTAAGGGGGAAGTTGGAATGTTACATTTCAGACACTTCGATAAGTCTTCACATATCTCGCGCCAAAACTTCCGAACTGGTGGACAGAACCAAAGAGCGTGGATATAATTGTCCGGTGAATTGGTTTGGCAGTGTGAGCAGTTGTTGGTAGACGTAAAGCCCATCTTGAACATCCGATGACCTGTATAGTGCACTCTATGTAATATTTTGTATTGAATTAATTGAAGACTGGGATTTCTAATTAGATGAAAGGTTTTTAAGCAAATCTGAGACCAGAAGTTTAGGTCTAAGTTAACTGATAAATCCGCTTCCCATTTTGCAATAGGAAGTGATATTGATTCATCTGTTTTAGAAAGCATTCTGTATATTTTGGATAGTAATTTGGGGGTTTTAAGAGTAAGAAATTGAACCACACTTGGTGGTGTTTGTAGTTCAACTTGACCCGGTTTAAATTTCGTTTTTACTATGGATTTAATTTGTTGATATTCTAAAAATCTTTTCTTGTTGATCCCATATTGTGTAACTAGTCCGTCAAATGAAATAAATTCTGTTCCTTCTAGTATATGTTCTAAATATTTGATTCCTTTACCACTCCAATCTGAAAAGTTTATCATATTATTGTTTTGTAATATGTCAGGGTTGTTCCAGATAGGTGTACGTTTGCATGGGATTAATGAAGACGCCGTCAATTTTAGAAACTCCCACCATGCTGTCAGAGAAGAGCTGATGTTGATGCTTTTAAAGCATTCATGTCGTTGGATGTTTGAGCTGATAAATGGTAGGTCTGAGATCTCTAGATTATTGCAAAGTGCTTGTTCTACATCTAGCCAAGGTTCATCTAAGAGGGTGTGTTTTAGCCATCCTGAGATAAACTGAAGCCTGTTGGCTAAGAAGTAGTGCTGAAAGTTAGGCAGTTCTAGTCCTCCTTTATCCTTGGTCTTTTGTAGTGTTTTTAAGCTTATACGTGGGGGTTTATTTTTCCAAAGGAATTTGGACATACATGAATCTAGAGATCTGAACCAATCTTGTGGCGGTTTAGTTGGGATCATTGAGAATAAATAATTTATTTTTGGTAAGACCATCATTTTTATAGCGGCAACCCTTCCCACGAGTGATATGGGTAGACATTTCCATCTAGCCAGATCATCTTCTACCTTCTTTAAAAGTGGGATATGGTTTAATTTAGTTAGATCTGCAAGCTTGGGAGAAACATTAATACCTAAATATTTTATATTTCCCGATTGCAGTGGTGTAGAAGAGGAATTATGGAGGGAGCAATTAATCGGTAGGACTGTAGATTTTGACCAGTTAATTGAGTAATCTGATATTCTTGCAAAAGAGTTTATCAATTCAATCACCCCAGAGATATTGGTTTGTGAATTTTGGAGAAAGAGTAACACATCATCCGCATAAAGGCTGATTTTATGTTCCACGTTCTTGCATTTTATGCCCTTAATTACTAAATTCTGTCTAATTGCTGCTGCTAGTGGTTCAATAAAAATTGCAAACAGTGAAGGGGAGAGTGGGCATCCCTGCCTGGTGCCCCTCAAGAGACAGAAGCTGGAGGATGTCTGGTCATTTGTTCTGACACAAGCTGTTGGGGAATTATATAATATTTTTAACCAGTTGATGAAAGAGGATCCAAAACCAAATTTGTGTAAAGTTGCAAATAGAAATTTCCAGTTAACTCTGTCAAATGCTTTTTCTGCGTCTAAAGAGAATATTGTAGTTTCTAGGTTTTTACTGTATGAGTAGTCTATCAAATTAAGTAATCTACGTGTATTTGTTGATGAGTGCCTACCTTTTATGAAACCAGTTTGGTCAGGATGAATTAAGAGGGGGGTTATTTTCTCCAGTCTCTTTGAGAGAGCTTTGCAGATTATTTTAAGGTCTACATTTATAAGGGATATTGGACGATAGCTTGAGGGATATACAGGGTCTTTGCCTGGTTTTAGCAGGAGATTAATGTTTGCAGAATTCATATTTGATGGAAGTCTGCCCTTTTCTTTGATTTCCAACAACGTTCTGTAGAAAACTGGTGCTAGAATCGACCAGAATTCTTTGTAGAATTCTGCAGGAAAGCCATCTGGACCTGGAGCCTTATTATTGGGCATACTTATCAGGGCTTCCTGGAGTTCACCTGGTGTCAGTGGTGAATCCAGTGCCATTGCTTGAGTGTCTAATAATTTTGGAAGAGTTATGTTGTCCAAAAACTGATCAATTTCTTTTTTAGATGGGTTTATTTGTGGTGAATACAACGTTTTATAGAAATCCCTGAAAATGTTGTTTATTTGTATCGGTTCATATATTGTGTTCCCAGATAAATCTTGAACAGCACATATAGTTGTTTTTTCTTTATTTATTTTTAGCTGGTTTGCTAGAAATTGACCGGATTTATTACTATGTTCATAATTTTGTAAGCGTAGTCTTTGTACTAAGAATTTTGTTTTTTTATCAATTATCTCATTTAATTCTAGTTTTGTTTTGCGTATTTTGTTCAATGTTTCCTGATCTTGGTGGGACACGTAGGCTTCTTCTAGTGATTTGATGTTTTTTTCTAATTCCTGAATATTTTTGTTTTCTTTTTTCTTTTTATGTGATGAGAAAGAAATTATTTTACCTCTCATCACAGCTTTCCCTGCTTCCCATAGAACAGAAGCTGATGTTTCGGGAATGTCATTATAGTCCAAATATGAAGTCCACTCTTTTTTAAAATATTTAATAAAGTCTTCATCTTTAAGTAGTGATATATTAAATCTCCAGTTTTTTCTTGGCGTAGTATTATTCTTGTGCATTAGTGTTAAAGATACAGGACCATGATCGCTGACAGCTATAGGATGAATCTCAGTGTCTGAAATGTCGTTCAGCAGTGAGCTGCTGACCAAAAAATAATCCAGACGAGAGTAGGAGTGATGGACATGTGAGAAAAAAGTATATTCCTTACTGGTGGGGTGAAGGGAGCGCCATGCATCGCAAAGACCAAAGTCGCTCATATACTGTTTGATTATATTTGTGGACTGCCAATTACGCTGAGTTCCCGCTGTATTGAGCCTATCCATGTCTTCATTTAGTCCAAGGTTGAGGTCGCCTCCAAGAACAAGTGTGCCATCTAAGTGTTCAGAGAGTGCACTGAAAAAACCGTGAAAGAATGAGGGATCATCAACATTTGGACCATATACACTTGCAATACATAGCTTTTTATCAAGTATAGATAGTTTAATGATTAAGAATCTGCCCTCTGGATCTATAACTGTATCGAGTACTGTGAAATTAATATTTTTATGTATTAAAATTGCTACTCCCCTTTGTCTAGAATTATAACAAGCTGAGAACACATTAGGAAACTCAGGTGTTTTAAGTTCATTCGAACCTCTAAGAGGTCTGTGGGTCTCTTGTAATAGGACAACATCCGCCTGTAGTTTTTTGAGTTGGTTAAATATTTTTAACCTCTTTTCTCTGGAGCCAGCTCCATTTATATTCCATGTAATGAACCTCAGTGTACCCATAGATGTTTGTGTATAACTAGGGATGTATGCTGTGTGCCTCGCTTAGACAGGTGGAGAGAATACGTCACTTGTTCATAAATAAAGAGAAGGAGAGAGAGAAAAAATGTGTGGCGAGATGCTCCCTGAGTCTGACTTTGTGTATGCATAGTTACTAATATGAGTAGGCTTGGCTTAAGTGTGTGTATCCTAAACGACTGTGTGCGCTGTCTGACTGAAGTAAATGTGCTGCCGTTGAGCGCATGGTGCGTATGTGTCGAAATAAAGGATGTTTGTGGATGAGTGTCGAAGCAGGTGATCGAGGCAGTGAAAGGAATAAAGAAAGAAACCAAGGACAGGGGTGAGCAGCATAAAACCGAGAGGGGGAAAAAAAAACAAAAAAAACAAAAACCCGAGAAGAAAAAAAACAAAAACAAAACGTAAACATTCCAATTAAATCACTGACGGAGAGTGACGGTGTTAATTCTGCTATGAAATCACACTTTAAGATGCGATTTGATACCGGTAAGTTAAACAGATGTTAATGCAAGTTAGTGTGAGTGGATAGGGAAAGGGTGTAGCTGATTCTTATCTGGTGTGAGGTTAATACAGCCACGGAGTGATGTTGGGGTCGCGGTGGAGCTGTCCGTCCACGTACAGCCGGTCCACAGCGATGACAGCGCGGGAGCCCTTCTGGATGAAGCCGCGTCGGATTGGGAAGAGGACCTTGCGTCGTTCCAAGATCTCTTTGGGGAACTGGTCGTTCACGCTGAAGTCCGTTCCTTTTAATTCCCTGCCGCGGCTTTTCACATGTTGCTTTTGTTTGAAGTGGCCGAATTTGGCCACGATAGGACGTGGTCTCCCGGCCGTAGCCCGAATGGGGCCGAGGCGATGTACCCGATCAAAGACGATGTTCTTCACAGTGTCCTCCGGCAGCTTCAGGTGGGTTTTGATGAAGCTTTTTACCGTGGTCTCCGCATCCTCTCCAGCGGCTTCTGGAATACCAGAAAATACCAGATTATCACGCATGCTACGAGCTTGTAGATCAATAACTGTTTCTTTTATTTTTTTATTTTCTCTAATTGAGCTGGGTAACATTTTCTGTGAGACATTTCACCGACTCCCTTAGCGTGGCATTTTCAGCAGCAAGCGTTTCCACCTGCTGCTGGCTGAACTCCAGGGATTCTCGCAAGCATTTAAATTCTCGGTGAAGAATCTCCACCAAGGACAGCCTTGCGTCGAAACTGGACAATCGCTTGTCGATTGACTCCAGTATGTCGGCAATGTCTTTGCCGGCTGGCGATGTTGAGCCGGGGGAATCTGCCGGGCGTTGTCTTTTCGACGACGGCGTCTCAGGTTTGGCCGGGGAAGCTGCACACTGGGCCTTCTTCATCACGAGATCCTGAAAGCACTGATCAATATAATCTTGGAGAGTCTCTAAACTCTCCTCGTTGTTCTCCAGGGTGTTGGAGATTATTTAGACAAATATTGTTAGTTATAAGACAATTGATAAGTGTATTTGGTAATACTGAAGCTTAAATGAATTTGTTCAAATCTAAACTACCATTCGCTTTAATTTTCCGCCAAAATCTCCGGCGTCTGACGTCAGTTACAACATGAGTCGCTTACCTTGTCCGTCACTTCCGTCACTTACCTCTCCTTCTTTCATTTATTCTACATATTTATTCATTACTGGCTCCATATTGTTGTTTATGTAATATGTGAAATGTTGCTAGTATTGATTTGGTGCTGTATAAATAAACACAATTAAATCAAATGTGTCTCTATAAAACCTGCCCTCAGTTATAACCCAAGTGTCAGGGCTCAATGGCTCATGAAAAGGAATGGAGTCAAGCACAGAACCAAAAAACGGAGGCTGAGTGACTTTTAACAGAAATGTATTTTACTAGATTTCTTGACGGAGAAAGCTGAATCACGGCTAAATTCAACAGCAAGCGAGGTATTATGAGAAGTGCAGAGCTGAGGCCAGAACATAAGCTGAGGCAGGTCAAAGGAACAACAGGGGCAGAAACGGGCGAATAGAAACTATCCAGGATCACTGGAACAAAGGAGATAATAATCAGAGTGGTCCACAGTGTAGTGAATGAGTCCAAGATTTAAAAACTAAGAGGTGTTACGTGGCTGCAGGTGGAGATCAGCTGGAGGAGGAGATGAATTAAATCTGGGTACAGAGTGAGATGTGGGTGCACAGGGAGGCAGGCAGCTGAGGATGGCAGTTTGCAAGAGGGAGTTTTCCCAGCAGTGGCAGGCCAGAATCCTGAGGCGTGACTTATGGCGAGAGTTGGAAGATGTATCCAGGTGCCGACTAGGGAACAGGAAAAGAGGGTTACGCGAAACAAGCTGAGGAGCACAAGACAAAATGTGAGGCAGAGAACTGACTGTGGTAAGCAGACAATCTGGAGAAGGTTCATTGTGAGTGCTGCTCATAGATACTGCCGGAGTAATTGGCAACAGGTGAGGAGCAGGGAGGAGTGAGGAGGGCTCCACCCAGGGGAGGAGAGCTGATGCTGTGGAAAGTTACTCAGACTCACCCGGATCATGACACCAAGAGTCCAGTGAACTGAACACATAACCACAGTAACCAGAATGCAGTTTTCTCATTTGTGTCATTTGCTGTTTATTCATGCAGAGATTCTCACTGAGTGTCAGCTCAAACGCAAGTCAGACCTGAAGCAGAAGTTCCAGTGTGTGCTCGAGGGGATTTCTACAACAGAAAACCCGACCCTCCTGAGTCAGATCTACACAGAGCTCTATATCACAGGGGGAGGGACTGCAGAGGTTAATGATGAACATGAGGTCAGACAGATTGAAACAGCATCCAGGAAACCAGACAGACCAGAAACAACCATCAGACAAGAAGACATCTTTAAACTCCCACCTGGAAGAGATAAACCAATCAGAACAGTGCTGACAATGGGAGTGGCTGGCATTGGGAAAACAGTCCTAACACAGAAGTTCACCCTGGACTGGGCTGAAGACAAAGCCAACCAGGACATCCAGTTCATGTTTCCATTCACTTTCAGAGAGCTGAATCTGCTGAAAGAGGAAAAGTTCAGCTTGGTGGAACTTGTTCATCACTTCTTCACTGAAACCAAAAAAGCAGGAATCTACATCTTTGAAAACTTCCAGGTTGTGTTCATCTTTGATGGTCTGGATGAGTGTCGACCTCCTCTGGACTTCCACAAAACTACAATCCTGACTGACCCTAGAAAGTCCACCTCAGTGGATGTGCTGCTGATAAACCTCATCAGGGGGAAACTGCTTCCCTCTGCTCGCCTCTGGATAACCACACGACCTGCAGCAGCCAATCAGATCCCTCCTGACTGTGTTGGCGTGGTGACAGAGGTCAGAGGGTTCACTGACCCACAGAAGGAGGAGTACTTCAGGAAGAGATTCAGAAATGAGGAGCAGGCCAGCAGCATCATCTCCCACATCAAGACATCACGAAGCCTCCACATCATGTGCCACATCCCAGTCTTCTGCTGGATCACTGCTACAGTTCTGGAGTTTGTCATGAAGAACAAAGAGAGCAAAGATCTGCCTAAGACTCTCACAGAGCTCTACCTACGCCTTGTGCTATTTCACCTAAAAACGAAGGACATCAAGTATGATGGAGGAGCTGAGACAGAGTCGTGCAGGAAGATCATTGAGTCTCTGGGAAAACTGGCCTTTGATCAGCTGCAGAAAGGAAACCTGATCTTCTATGAATCAGACCTGACAGAGTGTGGCATCGATATCAGAGCAGCCTCAGTGTACTCAGGAGTGTTCACACAGATCTTTAAAGCTGATGAGTGCCACATGTTCAACAACGTTGTTTACTGTTTCATCCATCTGAGCATTCAGGAGTTCTTTGCTGCTCTTCATGTCTATCTGACCTTCATCAACTCTGGAGTCAACCTGCTTAAGAAACAATCTCCTCTCTTTAAAATCTTCCAGAAAACACTTACTGTAAAAGACTTCTACCAGAGTGCTGTGGACAAAGCCTTAGAGAGTCCAAATGGCCACCTGGACTTGTTCCTCCGCTTCCTCCTGGGTCTTTCACTGCAGACCAATCAGGATCTCCTATGCATGCTGACACAGACAGGAAGTAGCTCACAGACCAATCAGGAAACAGTTCACTACATCAAGAAGAAGCTCAGTGGGAAACTGTCTGCAGAGAAAAGCATCAACCTGTTCCACTGTCTGAATGAACTGGATGATCGTTCTCTAGTGGAGGAGATCCAACAGTCCCTGAGATCAGGACGTCTCTCCACAGATCAACTGTCTCCTGCTCAGTGGTCGGCTCTGGTCTTCATCTTACTGTCATCAGATCTGGATGAGTTCAACCTGAAGAAATATTTTGGTTCAGAGAAGGCATTTTTGAAGCTGCTGCCAGTGGTCAAAGCATCCAAGAAAGTGCTGTAAGTGAATCTATGAACAAATATGTTTAATAATGCTAGATGAATAAAAGAATATGTCTCCATTGTTATTCTTCCTCAGGCTGAGAGATTGTAAACTCTCAAAAAGAAGCTTTGAAGCTTTGTCTGAAATTCTCAGCTCCCCATCCAATCATCTGAGAGAGCTGGACCTGAGCTCGAACTACCTGCAGGATTCAGAATTGGATTTGCTGTGTGTTGGACTAAAGAGTCCTGACTGTAAACTTGAAACTCTCAGGTAAGGATACAGACCTTTTGACACTTTTTGACTCTTAAATCTGTAAGTTTATCTTGATGCGGACATTCAAAGTCAGCACAATTTTCCTTTTAAGTTCCTGAGTTTATATTTTTGACTGTCAGGTTGTCTGGACAGATGTTTTTATTTTATTTTATTTTTTTACTTCAGAATCAGAATCAGAATCAGAATGGGTTTATTGCCAGATGTTGAGGTTTACAACATTAGGAAATTGCTGCGGTGCTTCAGTGCAGACAATAAGAATTAAAGTGCTATGTAGAAAGAAAGATATGTGCATGAGATATACATGAGATATATACATGAGAATAAGAATTATGAGTGCTACGTAGAAAGATATATACATGAGTGCAGGTGGTGATCAGTGCCAAACATGAAATGATGCAGTTACACAGCGTAGGGTCATATGTTAGTGGCGGGGACAATCATGTGGTTATTGTTCATGTGTCCAACAGCAGAGGGGAAGAAACTGTTCTTATGGCGAGAGGTTCTGGTGCGAATGGACCGGAGCCTCCTGCCTGAGGGGAGCAGGTCAAACAGACTGTGTCCAGGGTGAGAAGGGTCAGCTGAGATCCGGGCTGCACGCCGCAGTGTCCTGGAGGTGTACAGGTCCTGCAGAGATGGGAGTCTGCAGCCAATCACCTTCTCAGCAGAGCGCACAACACGCTGCAGTCTCTGTTTGTCCCTGATAGTGGCTCCAGCGTACCACACGGTGATGGAGGAGGTGAGGATGGACTCGATGATTGCAGTGTAGAATTGCATCATCGTCCGTGTTGGCAGGTTGAATTTCTTCAGCTGCCTCAGGAAGTACATCCTCTGCTGGGCTTTCTTGATGACGGAGGTGATGGTGGGCTCCCACTTCAGGTCCTGGGTGATGGTGGTACCCAGGAAGCGGAATGAGTCCACAGAGGTGATGGGGGTGTCAGTCAGGATGATGGGGGGGAGTGGGGCTGTGTGCTTCCTGAAGTCCACAATAATCTCCACTGTCTTCTGGGCATTCAGCACCAGGTTGTTGTGGCTGCACCAAGACACCAGACGTTCAACCTCCCTCCTGTAGGCAGACTCGTCCCCGTCCGAGATGAGCCCAATGACTTGATTAGCTTGACAGACTGGTGGGTGGAGGTGCAGCAGTTGGTGTACAGGGAGAAGAGCAGAGGAGAAAGAACACAGCCCTGAGGGGAGCCGGTGCTGATGGTCCGGGAGTCCGAGACATTCTTTCCCAGCCTCACGTGCTGCTTCCTGTCCGTCAGGAAGTCAGTGATCCACCGGCAGATGGGATCAGGCACATTCATCTGGGAAAGCTTGTCTCGGAGATGGTCTGGAAGGATGGTGTTGAAGGCAGAGCTGAAGTCCACAAACAGGATCCTGGCGTAGGTTCCTGGGGAGTCCAGATGCTGCAGGATGAAGTGTAGGGCCATGTTGATGGCGTCGTCTACAGACCTGTTGGCTCTATATGCAAACTGCAGGGGGTCCAGGAGGGGGGCCGTGAGGGTCTTAAGATGGGAGAGAACTAGGCGCTCAAATGACTTCATGACCACAGATGTCAGAGCCACGGGTCTGTAGTCATTTAGTCCAGTGATCCTAGGTTTCTTGGGGACAGGGATTATGGTAGAGGACTTGAAGCAGGCAGGCACATGACATGCCTGCAGTGAGGAGTTGAAGATGCCAGAAAACACTGGGGCCAGCTCGTTTGCACAGTGTCTGAGGGTGGCAGGAGACACACCGTCTGGGCCGGGAGCTTTCCGAGCATTCAGACTCCTAAACTGCTTCCTCACATCTGCTTCATGAATATGAAGAGTTGTGGTCGGAGGAGGTGGTGTGAAATCCTCTTTTGTGTGGGGTGAGGGGGCGGGTGTTGCAGGTGAACAGTTTGAAGGTGGTGATGGCTCTATGGAGGGGGGGGAGGTGGGGGAATGAGTGTCCAAAGTGCCTCTATTGTTGGGGTCGTTGGAGGTGTGAAGGCTGCCTGATGGCTCGTCAAAACGGCAGTAGAAGTCGTTAAGGGTGTTGGCTAAGAGCAAGTCATCAGTGGAGTGGGGGGTTTTAGGCTTGTAGTTTGTAATATTCCTAAAACCTTTCCACACAGAGGCCGAGTCATTCTCTGAGATCTGCTGCTGCATCTTCTCAGAGTGCTGATGTTTGGCAATGTCCACTTCTTTAGTGAACCTGTACTTGGCCTCTCTGTAGCAGTCCCTGTCTCCGCTTCTGAACGCCTTTCTCTTTTCCAGCCACAGCTTTTTGAGTTTAGGAGTAAACCAGGGTTTGTCATTGTTATAACTCACCCTGGTGCGTGATGGCACAATGCTGTCCTCACAGAAGTGGATATAGGAGGTGACAGTGTCCGTAAACTCGTCCAAGCTGTTAGAAGCAGCCTTCATTGTGTCCCAGTCTGTGGTCTCCAAACACGTGCGAAGCTCCTCCACAGCCTCGTTGCTCCACAGTTTTTTAGTCCTCACGACAGGTTTGGAGAGCTTCAGCCTCTGTCTGTACGCGGGGATTAGGTGGATCATGACGTGGTCAGAAAGTCCGAGTGAAGCGCGGGGCACCGCGCGATAGGCCCCGCTGATCGTGCTGTAGCAGTGGTCTAATGTCCTCTCCTCTCTGGTCGGGCATTTAATATACTGCTTATATTTTGGAAGCTCATGGCTCAGATTGGCTTTGTTAAAGTCCCCAAGAGCAATGATGAGAGAGTCCGGGAATGTCCGCTCCGTGTGGAGAATCTGCTCCGCGAGTGCGCACTGAACTGCCTGCGCATCTGCGTCTGGCGGGATGTAAACAGCGGCCAGGATGAATGAAGCAAACTCCCGCGGAGAATAAAACGGTTTGCAGTGAATAAAAAGATATTCCAGAGAGGGAGAGCAGTGCTGAGCAATCACTGTTACATCTGTGCACCAGCCACTATTGATGTAGAAGCAGACACCTCCACCTTTGGTTTTACCGGAGAGAGCGGCCTGCCGGTCCGCGCGCAGCAGATGAAAGCCCTCCAGCTTGAGCGCGCAGTCCGGGATGTCCTCACTGAGCCACGACTCCGTAAAACATAAGACACAGGAGGAGGCAAAGTCTCTGTTCATGCTTCTCATCAGGGCCAGTTCGTCTATCTTATTCCAGAGTGAGCGTACATTAGAAAGGAAGATCCCAGGAAGGGCCGTTCTCAATCCGCGTTTCCTCAAACGCACGAGTACGCCGGCTCGCTTACCTCTCTTTCGACGTCTCACTTTCCTGATCAGAGTCAGCAGTAAATCTGCCGCAGATGCGACAAATATTGGAAATAAATCCACAGGCGTTGTAGTCCTGCAGTTAAGGAGCTCTTCTCTGGTGTAAGAATATCCAGAGGAGTGCCCAGACACAGAAGAAATGCACAAAAACAAGACAAAAGTAACGCACTGAAGCACCAGGGAATCCATACGCGGCGCCATCTTGGTTGTCCCTAAAGTCAGAACTAAACCCACATGTAGATGACTTTCTGTTACTGGAGCAGCCTTCCTGAAGACAGCAGTGTGTTTTCATGCTTTTAAAGCCAAACTCACCTTTCAGACCTGGCTTTCATTTATTATCTATTTTTGTTTGTTTATTATATATTTATTTCTACTGTTTAACTACTGCTCACATCTTTTATCCTCCTTTTTAATTGTTCATTTCTTTTTACCCAGTGTTTCTATATTGCACTTTGTATTTGTCTATATTTATCATGCACTACTTTGCTCATTTATTGTTTGGTTTTAATGTTATTAAATTCCGGTTCTTTTGGTATTCGTTATGGCCAAAAAGACACGGCTCAAAAGTGGTCTTTTTACTTTTGAAGTTATTAAATTTGTAACTGTAGTGATTTGTGTGTGTGACAGAGAGGCACTGCCAGGGATTTTTGACACAAGTTGTTCTTGTAAAATCAGTCTGTGAAGGTTCTCAGACATCCAGGTCATCGTAGTCTAAGGAGCTTGGAAAGAAAAGCGTCTGGACTTCTTTAAGTTTCCTTGAAGATGTTTCACCTCTTATGAGAGAAGCGTCTTCAGTTCTAAGAGTCAAATGGTGGAGTGGGGCAGTCAGTGAAAGGGCAATGGTGGTGGCTCAGGGTTTGTATGTTTGGGGGGTTCAGAGGGAAAAGATGAATGCAGGTCTGGAGTTGGTGTGTGAGAGCAGGGAGTGAATCTGATCAAACATGAGTGTCATGAAGCCTGTTTGCAGTTATTTGCACTGTTTTCCACTCTGGATGTTGTTTCTGTTCAGCTGTGAGTATAAAAGGCTCCATTCTACAACCTGTTTGTGTTAGTTGTTCAATAGAAACATTATTTTGTGCTGATGTTGCACTTCTTTTAGTCACAACCAAAGAGTTTTTGAAGTCTGCATCAGACTGATTTAAATGACTTTTGAATATTACTTTAAATACTTTAGATTTAAAATTCTGAAAAAAGTTTAAATACAAAGATCAGTATTGTCTAATGTTTTGGCTGCAGTGTGTTTTTGCAGACAGGTATAACAGAACAGCTTTAGTGTTTAGATTTTTTAAACTTGAGTATGAATTTATACAAAATGCAGCAAGATATTAAAAAAAAACGTTTGATCATAAAATCGACTATATTGGATTCATATCGATATCGGACATAAAACGTGGCATCGTTCCATCCACCTCCGCCCCAGAGAGAAGGGTTACATCTCCTAGGTTTAGGTGTTTTCCAATTTGTCATCATTTTGAAAAGTTTACATTTCTTCAGTGTTGAGCAGCAGAAATGAGACTTTACTGTCAGAGGCCGACAGCACTGAACACAACAGCAGACTGGTGGCTAATAAACAGTGAATGATGCAGAAACAGATGTTTGAAGCTGTTCTTGGAGTACACTGAGAGAGAGAGAGCTGTGCAGGCAGGAACAGCCAAAGTCAGAGAGAATTCATGAGCATATTTATCAAACGTGAAGCAGAGTTTGGATCTTCTTTTGCTGCTGCTTCACTCAGTTTTGGTTGGAGACAGATGAAACCTGCAGCTTCAGGATCTGTGAGCTGTCCACTTTCAGCCCCGACGGCGTGTCCGTGTACGCGCCGTCGAGTGAACGATCCACGCTCTGTGTTTCCATCTTTGTGTGTTTAGCTGCTCTCATTTACTGTTTTAGCTGTTTGCTGCTTGTTGAAATAGTTTGTGAGCTTTAACCTGAGATTCTGGCAAAATACATTTATATTAAACATCGATTCAGGATTGAATGAATCAACATCATTTTATTCAAATTAAAACCATTTAAATGGGAACATGAATTTTTTACAGCCGCCTCTAATGCTGGGTAATGTCAGCTGGTCCATGTGCAGCTGGCTGTGAGGCTCAGGGAGCGTCGACAAAGTGCAACACTGAAAGAACATCATCCATAAATATTGAGTAAGAACTGGACTCTCATACAGCGAGACTCGAATGCCTTTAAACATCAGCTTATCCTGCTGATCCAAGTCCAACACTGAGTTTGTAAAAACATGTTTGTCAATCATTTTGTTTGGTTTCTGAGGAAAATGATTCAATAACTTGCTGCTAATACACAACATTTCATCATATTTCCTCATAAGCCTCTTTTGTCTGACCATTTGATCCCATTTGAATTTGCAATAAAGGATCCACAGAGTTTGGTGACAATAATGACAGTAGATGTTTGTGTGAAAGTGCTGGAAGCAAATGAGTGTGTGATGTTCTTTCAGTGTTGCACTTTGTAGACGCTCCCTGAGCACTGGTCTCACAGCCAGCTGCACATAGAGACCAGTGTTGTTAGTCCAGGTCAGAAGATGACTTGTTGGAATGAAAATGAGCTTGTAGTTTGTCTGCTTTAATAATGTGACTGGAAAAAGGTGTTGGACTTCAAATATGTCCATTTCTGTCACACTTCACCTTTAAAAGTGAAGCCATGTGGTTCCTGGAAGGAAAAACACGACTTTTTCAAGTCTTTGTCCTGTTTTTATGAGAAATGTACGACTTTAATGTTCTTTTTTCTATACTCAATTTTTATTATAATTTACAACATTGCAACTTGTACTTGTCAATGTTCACAAGTAGGACAGTTACAGGAACTGCAATGCAGAAATCTAGATTAAAATAAGAACTGCAATTAGGAAGCACAAAACAAAACCCAAGCAAGCAAACAAACAGACAACAACAACAAAAACAAAAAGAAAACAAAATCTTTATGTAATATTAAATAACATGTGACAAACTTAGCCGTAAATGGACAAAACGAAACAGACCTATGCTAAATTATTGAAACAGTAAAGCATGTATGGGTCGCCAACGCTCAGTAAACAATTCTCTCTGAATCCGCAGAGCAGATGTTATTTCCTCCATCTGGTAAATTTCTCTTGCTTTATCAATCCACATATTATATGAAGGTGGGTCAAGATTCAGCCATTTAATAGTGATACACTTTAGTGCTGCTGTAAGATTCTTAAGAGATACGTTTTATTGTTTCCCGCAAAACCCTTTGGTAAGACTCCTAAAATGACTAACTGTTGGTCTTTTGTTAATGGTTGTTGGAAAACTGTACTGAGAACTTTAAATATGTCATTCCAAAGTGAGCAGATTTTTGGGCATGACCAGAATATATGTGAGTGGGTTCCTAAAGAAGTACCACAATTTCGCCAGCAGGTGTCAGGATTTGTAGGCTTCATTTTGGCAATTATCTCTGGGGTTCTAAAATATCTCATGACCACCTTCCATTTAAATTCTCTCCACAGCCCAGAATTAGTCACCAGATGGGCTTCACCGAACACCTCTTCCCAGGTGTCCTCTGAGATTTGAGTGCCAGTCTCAGCTTCCCACCTTGCCTTAATATCCAAAGTTGCATTTGTATTGAAACTCATAAATGCGTTATAAAAATGAGTGATTAATTTTGGGGAGGAATTACTTTGAAATATTTTTAGAAATATTTCCTCAATGGGTGAGGGCTCCAAAACTTGCCTCCATTCTTTATGTTTTGTCAAAAAGCTTCTTACTGCAGAAATTTAAAAAAGTCAGAAGAAGGAAGCCGAAACTGACCTCAACTGTTCAAATGAGCTCAGGTGCCCATTCCTCACAACATGACAAAGTTTATGAAGCCCGCTATGTGACCATGCTCTGAAGCCAGAGTCTTCCACAACAGGAGAAAAACCCTGCAGGGAGGAGAGGCTTGATAGAATTGAAATTTCTTTTGGAAGACCAAATGATTGTTTGATTCTACGGCAAATCTTTAGTGTGACCCTCGTCCGTTCCCCCATATGCACATTTTTAATTGAAATGTTAGAACAAAGCAGGGATTCCAATGATCTTTCGCACATTGTCTTCTCAATGTTTAGCCACTGAGTTTCAGACAAATCCCGCACCCATACAGTCAGGGGTCTCATCTGAGCTGCCCAGAAATAATATTTCAGGTTTGGAACAGCCAATCCCCCCTGCAGGTTTGACAGTTTTAATGTTTGGAACTTGATCATCCCTCATGTGTATTTAGTCTCTGTGTCGCGTCATCTGTGTTCCCACCCTCCATATTTTCATGCCCAGTCTTTTGTATTCTTAGCCATAGCTTTCTGTGTCTTCATGATTTATTATAGTATTAGTTCCCCAGTTTAGTTCTCTTCACTGTGATTCTGCCTTGTTTGATGTCTTCAGCCGAAATAAAGGCTCGCTTTTCGTTCAAAACTCAGTTTCATGTCTGCGCCAGTGTCTGCGCCTGAGTCCTCCACACACTCTCCATACGGTCAGCCACTGTGACCGTGACACTAAACTACATGCTGTGTGCAGCCACTCTCCTGAGCCTGTATTATATACACAGCGGTTACAATGACAAACTGAATACAATCTCATATCTACAAAACAGGCTGAGTCAAAGTTGCAGCTACGCTTATGAACATGGAGAAAAAACAGGCGAGTTATCAGCTCACCAGCTACGACTAAGAACAGCTAACCAACTATCCTTGAGATCTACAATGACCAGGGAATAAGGTCTACAGACAACCAAACTATCCTTGAGATCCACAATGATTTCAATAAGGTGTTTGATATTCCCTCCTTGGGAGAAGATGCGATCGCTAGTCTGGAGGAACCTGTCTCTAATGTTGGAATTGAAACGGCCGTACGGAGCATGCAGTCTGGAAAATCTGCTGCCCCGACGGGTATCCATCTGATTTTTTCATAAAGTTTTCTGACCGACTGAATTCACTGTTAAAATCAACTTTTGAAGAATCCTTCCTCTCACAGTCGTTGCCTCCAACAATGCATCAAGCAGTGATGTGTTTAATTGTAAAACAGGAAAAAGACCATTTAGATTGTCGTTCATGTCGTTTAATATCTTTGTTCAACACAGACACCAAGATCCTGGCTCAAGTGTTGGCCCGTCGCTTACACAAGTATTTGTCCTCCATTATTTCACCAGACGGGCTTTATTAGGCACTCTTTTTTGAACATTAGAGCTCTATTAAATATCATTTATACCCATGTTAAAGGTGATACATTGGAAACTGTAATTTGGCTTGACGCAGAAAAGGCGTTGGATCAAGTGAGATGGGATTTTTTTTTATACGCTTAAAAAATGTGGCTTTAATTTTGTATCTTGGATAAAAGTATTGTATTGCTCCCCTCTAACAGCCGTCCGGACTAACAATAATCTTCCCCCCAGGACAGGGATGCCCTCTGTCTCCTTTTTGCCATTGAACCGCTAGCTGTTGCTCTGAGACAATGTGTTGGTGTTGAGGGAAAACATCGAGGGGGTATCGAACATGAAGTCTCTCTTTATGCCGACGACATGATTTTATTTATTTCCAACCCATCGAACAGCCTCCGCAAACTTTTGGATAGACTTACAATAATAATAATAATAATATGTTTTATTTATATGCGCCTTTAAGAGCCTCAAGGTCACCTTAATGCATACTTAAGGAATTTGGGACAATTTCTGGATATAAAGTGAATTTTGGGAAGAGCGAGGCAAAGTCTATCTGTACGACAACTGGGGAGTTTTGTGTATTTTAGCCCCTTTTAAACCCAGCTATAACAAGTTTAAGTACTCGGGCATCTGGGTGACAAGAAAACCACAAAGACTTGTATAAAACTATCTTCCTTTATTGTCGAAGCTTAAAGAGGATTTTGGAAAATGTGAGTTTTGCCCCTTTATATTTATGGTGGGGATGCAGAACAAGGAGCAAAGATGAATGTGATGCTGAATCAGCAGAAGACTTGGACTCATTTGATTCCAGCTTTGATATCATTGATTTCAATATGTCCATTTCTGTCACACTTCACCTTTAAAAGTGAAGCCATGTGGTTCCTGGAAGGAAAAACACGACTTTTTCAAGTCTTTGTCCTGTTTTTATGAGAAATGTACGACTTTAATGTGAAACATTCAGAGTTTTTTCTCTTGTTGTGTTTGTTTGAAGCTGCTTCCTGTTGGCTTCAGCTGTTTGGAGTTTCCATTTTCTAAACTTCTACATTCTGAACCTTCTTCAGCTCTGAACAGATGATGAAACACTGAATGATTTCAAGCACTTTGTCTAATAAACTTACATCTTTCATTCTTTATACAGATTGAAGAGCTGTGGTTTGTCAGAGATCAGCTGTGATTATCTGGCAGCAGCACTGAAGTCCAACCCCTCCCATCTGAGAGAGCTGGACCTGAGTAATGACTGCTTTCCGTCGACTAAGAACAACAAGCTGCAGGATCCAGGAGTGAAGCATCTGTGTGGTTTCCTGGAGAGTCCAGGATGTAAACTTGAAACTCTGAGGTCAGTCAGCATGTTTTAGTTGTGCTGAGATGAATATGATGTGAAAGTTGTGCTGACACTAAACTGCAGACATCAGGCTGATATTATACTGATCCACACTGAGGATCTTCATGGTAAAGTCTGTTTTCTTCTTCTCTGGTTTAGTCCATTGACTGCAGCAGAACAATGTTCACATTTCAAACAGTGATACTCAACGTATGGCCCGCGGCCCACACGCGGCCTGCCCACCTTTCCTGATTCAGAGAGAGGGGACCCTGATTAACTGTGTAGCTTCTTCCTCACAGTTCTAAGTATCAGACACAACAATGAATAATCCACAGCTGACTGTCTTTAGCAGGTCAAAGGTCACGGCACACAGCAGACAGTCAGAAATATTCTAACTCTGATCATTTATCAGTTGTGACACTGTGAGACTTGATCAGAGGTGTGATCATCACAGCAGAGGCCTTTGTGTCAAAGTCACTGAGGATCAAACAGAAACACATGAAGCAGATTTTCCTCTTCTGGCTTTTTATAGCAGATAACCTTCAAAATATTCTGCAGTCGATCAAAAACTGAAGCAAACCATGAAGCAACATGTGAACATGAGCTGATGCTGCTGAAGTGAAGCAAAGTTACAGAGGTTTGATTACAGACACAGCTGAGAGTTTGTAATCTGTCATCATTTTAAAAAGTTTCCATGGAACAGCAGAAATGAGGCTTTACTGTCAGAGGCCGACAGCACTGAACACAACAGCAGACTGGTGGCTAATAAACAGTGAATGATGCAGAAACAGATGTTTGAAGCTGTTCTTGGAGTACACTGAGAGAGAGAGAGCTGTGCAGGCAGGAACAGCCAAAGTCAGAGAGAATTCATGAGCATATTTATCAAACGTGAAGCAGAGTTTGGATCTTCTTTTGCTGCTGCTTCACTCAGTTTTGGTTGGAGACAGATGAAACCTGCAGCTTCAGGATCTGTGAGCTGTCCACTTTCAGCCCCGACGGCGTGTCCGTGTACGTGCCGTCGAGTGAACGATCCACGCTCTGTGTTTCCATCTTTGTGTGTTTAGCTGCTCTCATTTACTGTTTTAGCTGTTTGCTGCTTGTTGAAATAGTTTGTGAGCTTTAACCTGAGATTCTGGCAAAATACATTTATATTAAACATCGATTCAGGATTGAATGAATCAACATCGTTTTATTCAAATTAAAACCATTTAAATGGGAACATGAATTTTTTACAGCCGCCTCTAATGCTGGGTAATGTCAGCTGGTCCATGTGCAGCTGGCTGTGAGGCTCAGGGAGCGTCTACAAAGTGCAACACTGAAAGAACATCATCCATAAATATTGAGTAAGAACTGGACTCTCATACAGCGAGACTCAAATGCCTTTAAACATCAGCTTATCCTGCTGATCCAAGTCCAACACTGAGTTTGTAAAAACATGTTTGTCAATCATTTTGTTTGGTTTCTGAGGAAAATGATTCAATAACTTGCTGCTAATACACAACATTTCATCATATTTCCTCATAACCCTCTTTTGTCTGACCATTTGATCCCATTTGAATTTGCAATAAAGGATCCACAGAGTTTGGTGACAATAATGACAGTAGATGTTTGTGTGAAAGTGCTGGAAGCAAATGAGTGTGTGATGTTCTTTCAGTGTTGCACTTTGTAGACGCTCCCTGAGCACTGGTCTCACAGCCAGCTGCACATAGAGACCAGTGTTGTTAGTCCAGGTCAGAAGATGACTTGTTGGAATGAAAATGAGCTTGTAGTTTGTCTGCTTTAATAATGTGACTGGAAAAAGGTGTTGGACTTCAAATATGTCCATTTCTGTCACACTTCACCTTTAAAAGTGAAGCCATGTGGTTCCTGGAAGGAAAAACACGACTTTTTCAAGTCTTTGTCCTGTTTTTATGAGAAATGTACGACTTTAATGTGAAACATTCAGAGTTTTTTCTCTTGTTGTGTTTGTTTGAAGCTGCTTCCTGTTGGCTTCAGCTGTTTGGAGTTTCCTTTTTCTAAACTTCTACATTCTGAACCTTCTTCAGCTCTGAACAGATGATGAAACACTGAATGATTTCAAGCACTTTGTCTAATAAACTTACATCTTTCATTCTTTATACAGATTGTGGAGCTGTGGTTTGTCAGAGATCAGCTGTGATTATCTGGCAGCAGCACTGAAGTCCAACCCCTCCCATCTGAGAGAGCTGGACCTGAGCGACAACAACAAGCTGCAGGATCCAGGAGTGAAGCATCTGTGTGGTTTCCTGGAGAGTCCAGGATGTAAACTTGAAACTCTGAGGTCAGTCAGCATGTTTTAGTTGTGCTGAGATGAATATGATGTGAAAGTTGTGCTGACACTAAACTGCAGACATCAGGCTGATATTATACTGATCCACACTGAGGATCTTCATGGTAAAGTCTGTTTTCTTCTTCTCTGGTTTAGTCCATTGACTGCAGCAGAACAATGTTCACATTTCAAACAGTGATGCTCAACGTATGGCCCGCGGCCCACACGCGGCCTGCCCACCTTTCCTGATTCAGAGAGAGGGGACCCTGATTAACTGTGTAGCTTCTTCCTCACAGTTCTAAGTATCAGACACAACAATGAATAATCCACAGCTGACTGTCTTTAGCAGGTCAAAGGTCACGGCACACAGCAGACAGTCAGAAATATTCTAACTCTGATCATTTATCAGTTGTGACACTGTGAGACTTGATCAGAGGTGTGATCATCACAGCAGAGGCCTTTGTGTCAAAGTCACTGAGGATCAAACAGAAACACATGAAGCAGATTTTCCTCTTCTGGCTTTTTATAGCAGATAACCTTCAAAATATTCTGCAGTCGATCAAAAACTGAAGCAAACCATGAAGCAACATGTGAACATGAGCTGATGCTGCTGAAGTGAAGCAAAGTTACAGAGGTTTGATTACAGACACAGCTGAGAGTTTGTAATCTGTCATCATTTTAAAAAGTTTCCATGGAACAGCAGAAATGAGGCTTTACTGTCAGAGGCCGACAGCACTGAACACAACAGCAGACTGGTGGCTAATAAACAGTGAATGATGCAGAAACAGATGTTTGAAGCTGTTCTTGGAGTACACTGAGAGAGAGAGAGCTGTGCAGGCAGGAACAGCCAAAGTCAGAGAGAATTCATGAGCATATTGATCAAACGTGAAGCAGAGTTTGGATCTTCTTTTGCTGCTGCTTCACTCAGTTTTGGTTGGAGACAGATGAAACCTGCAGCTTCAGGATCTGTGAGCTGTCCACTTTCAGCCCCGACGGCGTGTCCGTGTACGTGCCGTCGAGTGAACGATCCACGCTCTGTGTTTCCATCTTTGTGTGTTTAGCTGCTCTCATTTACTGTTTTATCTGTTTGCTGCTTGTTGAAATAGTTTGTGAGCTTTAACCTGAGATTCTGGCAAAATACATTTATATTAAACATCGATTCAGGATTGAATGAATCAACATCGTTTTATTCAAATTAAAACCATTTAAATGGGAACATGAATTTTTTACAGCCGCCTCTAATGCTGGGTAATGTCAGCTGGTCCATGTGCAGCTGGCTGTGAGGCTCAGGGAGCGTCTACAAAGTGCAACACTGAAAGAACATCATCCATAAATATTGAGTAAGAACTGGACTCTCATACAGCGAGACTCAAATGCCTTTAAACATCAGCTTATCCTGCTGATCCAAGTCCAACACTGAGTTTGTAAAAACATGTTTGTCAATCATTTTGTTTGGTTTCTGAGGAAAAAGATTCAATAAGTTGCTGCTAATACACAACATTTCATCATATTTCCTCATAACCCTCTTTTGTCTGACCATTTGATCCCATTTGAATTTGCAATAAAGGATCCACAGAGTTTGGTGACAATAATGACAGTAGATGTTTGTGTGAAAGTGCTGGAAGCAAATGAGTGTGTGATGTTCTTTCAGTGTTGCACTTTGTAGACGCTCCCTGAGCACTGGTCTCACAGCCAGCTGCACATAGAGACCAGTGTTGTTAGTCCAGGTCAGAAGATGACTTGTTGGAATGAAAATGAGCTTGTAGTTTGTCTGCTTTAATAATGTGACTGGAAAAAGGTGTTGGACTTCAAATATGTCCATTTCTTTCACACTTCACCTTTAAAAGTGAAGCCATGTGGTTCCTGGAAGGAAAAACACGACTTTTTCAAGTCTTTGTCCTGTTTTTATGAGAAATGTACGACTTTAATGTGAAACATTCAGAGTTTTTTCTCTTGTTGTGTTTGTTTGAAGCTGCTTCCTGTTGGCTTCAGCTGTTTGGAGTTTCCATTTTCTAAACTTCTACATTCTGAACCTTCTTCAGCTCTGAACAGATGATGAAACACTGAATGATTTCAAGCTCTTTGTCTAATAAACTTACATCTTTCATTCTTTATACAGATTGATGGACTGTGGTTTGTCAGAGATCAGCTGTGATTATCTGGCAGCAGCACTGAAGTCCAACCCCTCCCATCTGAGACAGCTGGACCTGAGCGACAACTACAACCTGAAGGATCCAGGAGTGAAACATCTGTGTGGTTTCCTGGAGAGTCCAGGATGTAAACTTGAAACTCTGGGGTCAGTCAGCATGTTTTAGTTGTGCTGAGATGAATATGATGTGAAAGTTGTGCTGACACTAAACTGCAGACATCAGGCTGATATTATACTGATCCACACTGAGGATCTTCATGGTAAAGTCTGTTTTCTTCTTCTCTGGTTTAGTCCATTGACTGCAGCAGAACAATGTTCACATTTCAAACAGTGATACTCAACGTATGGCCCGCGGCCCACACGCGGCCTGCCCACCTTTCCTGATTCAGAGAGAGGGGACCCTGATTAACTGTGTAGCTTCTTCCTCACAGTTCTAAGTATCAGACACAACAATGAATAATCCACAGCTGACTGTCTTTAGCAGGTCAAAGGTCACGGCACACAGCAGACAGTCAGAAATATTCTAACTCTGATCATTTATCAGTTGTGACACTGTGAGACTTGATCAGAGGTGTGATCATCACAGCAGAGGCCTTTGTGTCAAAGTCACTGAGGATCAAACAGAAACACATGAAGCAGATTTTCCTCTTCTGGCTTTTTATAGCAGATAACCTTCAAAATATTCTGCAGTCGATCAAAAACTGAAGCAAACCATGAAGCAACATGTGAACATGAGCTGATGCTGCTGAAGTGAAGCAAAGTTACAGAGGTTTGATTACAGACACAGCTGAGAGTTTGTAATCTGTCATCATTTTAAAAAGTTTCCATGGAACAGCAGAAATGAGGCTTTACTGTCAGAGGCCGACAGCACTGAACACAACAGCAGACTGGTGGCTAATAAACAGTGAATGATGCAGAAACAGATGTTTGAAGCTGTTCTTGGAGTACACTGAGAGAGAGAGAGCTGTGCAGGCAGGAACAGCCAAAGTCAGAGAGAATTCATGAGCATATTGATCAAACGTGAAGCAGAGTTTGGATCTTCTTTTGCTGCTGCTTCACTCAGTTTTGGTTGGAGACAGATGAAACCTGCAGCTTCAGGATCTGTGAGCTGTCCACTTTCAGCCCCGACGGCGTGTCCGTGTACGTGCCGTCGAGTGAACGATCCACGCTCTGTGTTTCCATCTTTGTGTGTTTAGCTGCTCTCATTTACTGTTTTAGCTGTTTGCTGCTTGTTGAAATAGTTTGTGAGCTTTAACCTGAGATTCTGGCAAAATACATTTATATTAAACATCGATTCAGGATTGAATGAATCAACATCGTTTTATTCAAATTAAAACCATTTAAATGGGAACATGAATTTTTTACAGCCGCCTCTAATGCTGGGTAATGTCAGCTGGTCCATGTGCAGCTGGCTGTGAGGCTCAGGGAGTGTCTACAAAGTGCAACACTGAAAGAACATCATCCATAAATATTGAGTAATAACTGGACTCTCATACAGCGAGACTCAAATGCCTTTAAACATCAGCTTATCCTGCTGATCCAAGTCCAACACTGAGTTTGTAAAAACATGTTTGTCAATCATTTTGTTTGGTTTCTGAGGAAAATGATTCAATAACTTGCTGCTAATACACAACATTTCATCATATTTCCTCATAACCCTCTTTTGTCTGACCATTTGATCCCATTTGAATTTGCAATAAAGGATCCACAGAGTTTGGTGACAATAATGACAGTAGATGTTTGTGTGAAAGTGCTGGAAGCAAATGAGTGTGTGATGTTCTTTCAGTGTTGCACGTTGTAGACGCTCCCTGAGCACTGGTCTCACAGCCAGCTGCACATAGAGACCAGTGTTGTTAGTCCAGGTCAGAAGATGACTTGTTGGAATGAAAATGAGCTTGTAGTTTGTCTGCTTTAATAATGTGACTGGAAAAAGGTGTTGGACTTCAAATATGTCCATTTCTGTCACACTTCACCTTTAAAAGTGAAGCCATGTGGTTCCTGGAAGGAAAAACACGACTTTTTCAAGTCTTTGTCCTGTTTTTATGAGAAATGTACGACTTTAATGTGAAACATTCAGAGTTTTTTCTCTTGTTGTGTTTGTTTGAAGCTGCTTCCTGTTGACTTCAGCTGTTTGGAGTTTCCATTTTCTAAACTTCTACATTCTGAACCTTCTTCAGCTCTGAACAGATGATGAAACACTGAATGATTTCAAGCACTTTGTCTAATAAACTTACATCTTTCATTCTTTATACAGATTGTGGAGCTGTGGTTTGTCAGAGATCAGCTGTGATTATCTGGCAGCAGCACTGAAGTCCAACCCCTCCCATCTGAGAGAGCTGGACCTGAGCATCAACAACAACCTGCAGGATCCAGGAGTGAAGCATCTGTGTGGTTTCCTGGAGAGTCCAGGATGTAAACTTGAAACTCTGAGGTCAGTCAGCATGTTTTAGTTGTGCTGAGATGAATATGACGTGAAAGTTGTGCTGACACTAAACTGCAGACATCAGGCTGATATTATACTGATCCACACTGAGGATCTTCATGGTAAAGTCTGTTTTCTTCTTCTCTGGTTTAGTCCATTGACTGCAGCAGACCAATGTTCACATTTCAAACCTTCAAAGAAGAAGAAAAATCCTCCAGTGGAAAATTCACTGTGAAACTCTCAAACTCTTCATTGCACCTTAAAGTCTGTGTGACACTGAAATCCAAAGCAAAATGTGCGTTTGCTTTACAGACAGCAGTCCAACACAAACATACACACATCATCCAAAACACAGTCCAACATCCAAATCTCCTCCACTGCCAGCATGAATGATGGGAAAGAGAAGGAGGAACACTCTGACATTCAGGGTTAGAATGAGTTTCATCAAGCAGACTGTGAAGATCAAAGCTGCATTAGAAAGCTTACATGAATGAATGAGTGGACAGAAGTGGACAGAGATCATCTGAAGCACTTCAAAGGCTTTAAATCAGCACATTTCTCTTTATTCTTTATCAACTCTGTTAGTTTCTCTCAGTTTTCTGTGGAATGAAGCTAACAGCAGGCTAATAAGATGCTGACCAATAGGTTTCTATTAAAGGTTGTAATTTGCATATGAAAAAGTGCTTTGGCTCAGCAGGGATCAGCTTACAGGTAGAATACAGCTGCTGGATGGGATTAGCATGTCATAGCTATCTACCAAACTGCTAACTGGGGGATTTCAGGCCATCTATGGATCATTTTTGCTAACTGTTTATTCAGCTTAGGCTCACAGGGCTGCAGCCTGTGCCCTAGCTGTCATAGGGCAAGAGGCGTGGTCCACCTGCACAGGTGAGCAGTCCATCACAGGGCCAACAGAGAGCGACAGAGAAGCACCTACAGCCAATGTAGAAGCACCAATGAACCTAAGCAGCATTTCATTGGACTGTGGGAGAACATCCAACCTCCACAGAAAGGCCCAGCTGACCAACAAGCTTCAACCTACAACCTTCTTGCTCTAAGGCACTAGTGCTAACCACTTTTGCCCATTTCAGCCCAAATCCTGCATCTTCCTGTTTCTGACTCCAGGCCAGCTCCACTAACACTTTCTCATCAGACACTGCCACCTAGTGGAGGAAGTCTTAGTTCCATTTGAAGCTTCAGATTACAGTTAGTTCCTTTACAAAGAGGTGGAGGTGGTGGGGCCACAGCACCATCATCACTGAGTGCCATAGGACACTTAACCTTTGTTTCCATATGCTGGGAACTTCCTGTTGTTCCAAGGAGGACTGGAAAATGTGTGAAAATCTCCCAGTCAGTTCCTCACAGCACACTTCAATCATTTCCCTCCCACAGCATCAGGACCAGGGCTTTTTCTCTCTTTGGTCCCACTAAGAGATTTCCACACAAACAGCTCATCAGTGGGACTCTCAGAGCTACCAGCCCTTTGCTACAATCACAAAGCTCTTCATTGAAATCAATGATATCAAAGCTGGAATCAAATGAGTCCAAGTCTTCTGCTGATTCAGCATCACATTCATCTTTGCTCCTTGTTCTGCATCCCCACCATGGACTTCATTCCTTTCCAAGCCAGCCTTGAGTGTCCTTTATTCAGCTCATCCTCTGCTTTACTTTTACACCTGATTTTAGCTGCTTTATCTCTCTTTCAACAGGTTTCTGTGCCTCAATCTTTTTCTTCTCTCCCTCATAACAAGACAGCTTCTTCTGCCTGAGAACATGTTGGAGTGATTTACTAATCCAGGGCTGCTTATTGGGGAAAATACTTCCTGTTTGCAAAGTAATCCCCATTTTTCCCAGAAAGAAATGTCAGTAGAAATCGATGATCTAAGTGAGAACATGAGCCCTTAAAAAGTCCCAGTGGGTGCAGTCAAAGCAGTCCCTCAGTCCCAGTATAGAGTCTTTGGTCCAGACTGGAACAGCTGTGTGCCCAGTTTGAGCTCTCTTCAGTGCTGTGACCTGACAGACCCAGAGGGGCCATCACATCACATTTAGAAGCTCCCCTGATGGAGCCACAACACATGTCCAATACTTAGTCTGTCTTGTTGGACCAACTGGAAGAAATGATTCAAGGACTTAGTCACAGAACAGAGATTCAAATCTCCAAAATCCAACTGGCTGCATCAGGACATATAGTCTGAAACTCTGCACAGTTTCCTGTTTGAAGCTGCTTCCTGTTGGCTTCAGCTGTTTGGAGTTTCCATTTTCTAAACTTCTACATTCTGAACCTTCTTCAGCTCTGAACAGATGATGAAACACTGAATGATTTCAAGCACTTTGTCTAATAAACTTACATCTTTCATTCTTTATACAGATTGAGTTACTGTGGTTTGTCAAAGATCAGCTGTGATTATCTGGCAGCAGCACTGAAGTCCAACCCCTCCCATCTGAGAGAGCTGGACCTGAGCTGGAACAACCTGAAGGATCCAGATGTGAAGCAGCTGTCTGATCTTCAGCAGAGTCCAGACTACAGACTGGAGACTCTGGAGTCAGTAGAGTGATGGAGTGAGTGGGTGGTGCTGTCAGCAGTATTGTACTAAACACAGTCAGTATGAAACAAAGATCCAGTGTTTCCTGTAAAGCTGCAGCTTCTCAGTGAAGCTGTGAGAGGAGAACGGTGACAGGCTTCAGGATTGGACACAAACACTTCCTGTTTCTCACCTTTATGGTCACCATAGTAACGGCTGACACGCTCTGATCAAACACTGTCAACAGCCAATCAGCTCTCTGAACAAAGCAGCACGCAGACCAATGACTGCATTGATTTCCAAGTTTAAAGCAGTGAAGAACACAGTCTGTAGGTGAGGAAGAATTTAGTGAGAGCAGATGTTTGGATGGAATTCCTCCAGTTAACAGCTGGAACCGTCCATCTGGATTGTTGGGCTTGTTGTTGGGGTTCCTACAGAGCTCAGAGTGGACACACCAAGGTTCTTCTAATGAATGAAAGTCCAAACTCAAACTAGGAGGGAAAAACATTTTCAGCAACTTCAATAAAAATCCAAAGATTAGAAAAAGTGAAGCAACAATGAGTCCTAGTACAGTCCCAGCACTGACGTCCCTGCTGCTCTTTATACTGGATGTGCTGCATCACTGACTGACAGCTGATGAAGAGTCTCTGGAAACACTCGTTTATCTCCTCTGCTCTTCCTCCTTCTCTCTGCAGGTGGAGGCCATGATGGTAAACAGGATGGTGTGTGTGCTGAGAGAGGAGCAGCTGTGTCCTGATGATCCAGAGAGGTTGAAGCAGCAGCAGCTTGTGTGTAGAGACGCTCTGACTGGGCCATGTTACTGGGAGGTGGAGAGGAGAGCTTCATCCAGCAGTGACTGACAGAGGAATGAAGTGCAGATGACTGTCAGTGCTGCAGAGTGAACTGCTCTGAGAACAGCTCCACTGTCAGACACAATGTAGAGTCCAGCATCAGCCCTGTGTGTCCCTCTGGATCTGACAGAGGATCATCAGTGTATCTGGACTGCTCTGCTGCTGCTCTGTCCTTCTACAGTCTCTGCACAGTCTCTGTCTCACTCTGGAAAGATTTTACAACTTGTTGTAATTACAGAACGTTAATATAATATTCAAACATGTGATCTTCTCTTTATTTCTGAATCTTTACCAAATAAAGAAAAACCAAACTAACAAACAGAAGCTGTCGTGTCCTTTTTCACCACATCTGTGAATCTTTTCTGTGTTTTTCCTCTTTTCCTCCTTCCTGCAGCTCCATCTTCATCATTCTGTGTCCAGTATATGTGAACACGTCCAAAGCATCTGAGCCTCATGTTACCCGTTTGTGTGAGTTACGCCTGTCGTTGTGTTGTGGTGTATAAATAAGGGGCAGGAGACAGCGCTGGATCTCCGAGTTCTTTACTCTCAATTTCTGCAACATCTGCAATATCTAGAAATGCAAACCTGTGAGCTGTGTGTGTTGTGCGTCTGCTCGGCCACCTCTCCTCCGGCCGTGCTGGAAGCAGCTGTGCGTTTGACAGTTTTATCGACTCGACAATAATCGAACAAATTAAATGTTCAAAAATATCAACTTAAGCACTTCAAAGTCAACAAAAAGCTTAAAACAATGAAATAATATTTCACTGACAAAACAACAGCTCATAAGAACGATACACAAAATAATACAGAAACAAACAAATAAAAGTTATTAACCAGGATCCATGTTTTTGTCACAAACACTGAATCAGCTGATTCACTCTTTATGTTTCTGAGTTTGTTTTGTGATTATAGTTCTGGTTTCTGTTTCTGTGTCTTCACTGTGTCCCACGTCTCCTTACTTTGGACTCTGTGTTATATTTCCTGTTTTATTTTGACAGTCCTGTGTTACTGTTTCCTGTCTCGTGTGTGTAATTGGTCCCAGCTGTGTTTCCCTCCTGTCTCCCGTTCCCTGATTACTAAACTGCGTCCACGCCGCCGGCGCTCCTCTCCACAGCTGGATTCCAGGATTTCAGAGCATCCAGCTGTGGTGAGTGATGGAGACACTTTCTCTGCTCCCTCAGTAATCAGGACAGTTTATTGAACATCAGAGGACATAAAGGACTGTTTTTCACCTGCCTGTTCTGAACCTGGACATTAAAGACTGCTGGCTTCAAGGACATTAATCCCAGTGTCAGCCAGCCAATAACAGCCTGTGTTTTTCAGCTCTTTAGGAGTCAGAAATGAGAAAGACACAGACTGCTAACCTCTCCCTGCAGGAAATAAGCTCCGCCTCTTCCTGTCCTGTATATGAGTGATTCTGACATGAGACACAATGAGTTTCCTGTTTATTGTGACTTAAAGCGAGCAGCAAAGACACTAAACTGTGTGTTTCCAGCTGAAGCTGCTTTTTGTGTTGCTCCCACAATCCTGTCTGAAACAGTCAGTGAGGAAAACTCAATGTGACTTCAGAGTGACAGAGGTAAGCGACTCATGTTGTAACTGACGTCAGACGCCGGAGATTTTGGCGTAAAATTAAAGCGAATGGTAGTTTAGAATTGAACAAATTCCTTTAAGCTTCAGTATTACCAAATACACTTATCAATAGTCTTCTAACTAACAATATTTGTCTAAATCATCTCCAACACCCTGGAGAACAACGGGGAGAGTTTAGAGGCTCTCCAAGATTACATTGATCAGTGCTTCCAGGATCTTGTGATGAAGAAGGCTCAGAGTGCAAAACCTTCATCAAAACCCACCTGAAGCTGCTGGAGGACACGGTGAAGAACATGGCCTTTGATAGAGTGCATCGCATCGGCCCCATGCGGGCTGCGACCGGGAGACCACGTCCTACTGTGGCCAAGTTTGGCCACTTCAAACAAAAGGAACAGGTGAAAAGTCTCCGTGTCCATCGGTGTTTCTCCACGTCTCTCTGCCTTCTTCGTGTCATCTCTGTTTCCCTGCTGCCCTCATGTTTTCTGCTTTGTCTGTTAGTTCTTCCCAGTTTAGGTTGATGTTCACTTCTTCCCTCACCTTTGTTATTTTCACTGTAAATAAATCTCCACTCGCATCTCCACCGCCGTCTGCATCTTGGTCCTCATTCACTCCACCACACGACTGCTGCCCCAGCCGTGACAACTTTTGATGTTTCCTCTACATTTACTTTTAAAAATTATTTACTTTGCCTTGTTTGGTATCATTTGGTATCAGATGGCCGACTTCTAAATGGTCACCATGGTCACCACCGAACTTGAGGAGTTTGCCTCCTCACATATACTAATGTGCCACAAACAGGACTTTAACATCACCAACCATTCCTATGTTATTACGGTGTATCCATATAACTGGCCCACCCTGTACAGTTATGCTTTCATGTTGACATACTGTATTAACACAATTCAGGGAGGATTCTAGGATCAGAGCTTCGGGGGGCTGAGCACCCAGAGAGCTGCCCAGCCAGCCAAGATACACTTTACTCGTCACAATGAGACTTCTTCCCCGTCTCTGTCGGTCCCTGCATCCTCCCTGTCCTCATCGTCTGTTGTCTTCGTCTCCTTTATCAGTCATCATAATTTTACCATCTCTGTGCAAGTCTGCAAATTTCTTTATTAAATCAAAAGATTCTTAAACCCATCAAGTCTCTCTGTGCCTGGGTCCTCGTCACAAAACATGACATCACTGTTTTGTACTTTTTAACAATTTAATCCCACATTTGTGAAAGAAAAGCAAAACACTTTTTTGAAAAGTCTGTAACAAAACCATCAATTCTGATCAAGGTTATTTAAATGCTGCCAAAGAAGAATGGATTGGAATAAAAAAAATACATATCCTAACCTTAATTACTGGAGGAGAATAATGAATGATGCTCATAGTGAGTAAGAAGTAAACTGAGTGCATATTTTGGACAGAGATTCACTTTTAATGTGTTTGTATAATATAATACAGATACATAAAAACACTCCTGAAACAGAATAAATTATTACAAATAAATTATTACAAAATATTAAAAAATATTATGGATACTTTTGTTGTTAAAATGTTACCTCTCAACCAAGTTCTGCCTTTTATATTTTTAGTAGTGTGTCACACAAACAGGAAATATTGTCAAAAAAAAGTAAGTAAGTGCTGAAGCACCCCAAAAATGAACCAAAGCACCCCAAAAATGAACCAAAGCACCCCAAAAATGAACCAAAGCACCCCAAAAATGGGCTAAAATCGCCCCTGTTAACAAATAATAGCCCAACAGTCACTTTTATGCTTACTGTAGCTGTTAGCTAAAAACACTAATTTAGCCTAGTTTGCCCTGAATTCAGCTTTGACAGACATGATCGACTGTTTCCAGTAGAATTCCTCGTTGTCATCTTGTTCCCTCTCAGAGCCCCGTATGCTTGCAGAGACCCCTACAGTAGGGAAATGTGCCAAAGAACGTCCAAAACATTGCATTTTAGGTTTATTTATGCCTCACACACAATCCCAACTCTTTAGCTAACTTAACAACTTTGGCTAAAGTCTATAGTTAGTCTTACTCGTTTGTACAACATTTCTGGATCGCCACTGTTTGAAATGATATGACATATGACTCTCACTGAAACAGCAAACTTTGTAGAAAACACAACACTTCTGATTCTCTATCTAGCTGTTTGGTCACAGCTGTAGATTACATTATAAGTGGTTGTTCACTCTTGTCAATAATTACATTTCTAAACTCTATTTGTGCAGTTACATGTAAACAAAGTCCAATATTGTATCTAAATGATTGTGTTATGGTGGGACAGTTTCCAATTTTGTTGTATTATTGTACTAGGTATGACTGTGCAAGAGTTATCTTATCTTCCTTGCTTGCACCACACTCTTTGCAGAAATGGTGCACAGCAGCACTGCATCATGTTATTGTGTTGTATAATATACCAGAACTAATACAAAGCAATATCCATGTACACTATAGGTCCATGCCAATGTGCCCAAATGGGACCTCCATAAATGGTAAGGGGCGCAAAGGCACTTTAAGACCAGTGGGCACACCGTCGGTGCACATCCGCTCGGATGCTTTTTTCTATTCATTTATTTCCCTGTTTATTTATCGATGCACAAAAGCAATTATCTCAGAGACACCATCCTCTTAACAGAGACTCAAATCAGGAACCTGCAGATTATTAGTCAGCAGCTTTAACTTCCTGTCTTTGTCTCACTAAACCTTCCACGTGGAAACTTGAGCTGCCCACTCAAGCACAGTAGGCTTTAACTGGCTCTGCTCAAGTCACTTCAGTATCTGAGAAACTGTCTCGATGCATGCCAAAGAACACTTTGACAATACGCTTGTGTTGAGTCAAATCCACCACAAGCATATTCTATGGCAGTTTAATTCCACTCCACATAAAAATAGTCACGTATTATTTCCCCCCACCACACTTCCTGCCAGTAGCTGGTGCCCCCACCCACAGTGCATTAGTGGTTCTCTGTGTTTAGTGGCTCACTCTGGGCGGCTGCTCGGTGGGGCCCGGCCCCCTGGCTCTGTTGGGCCTGTGCTGCGGGTGGGGTGCCCTCAGGTCTCGGCCCTCTGGGCCCATTTACTGCTCAGTAACATTTAATATCTATTATTTACTACTACTTACTAGCCTACTTACTGCATATTATTGGTTGTTGCTGTGGGTTCCCCACTGTGTTGGTTTTTCCTTGTGTTTTTCAGCAGATGATGAAATAGATTTTCAGTATGTTTTCTCTCTTCCTCTCCATCTATTTCTCTTCTTCTCTATTTTTCCCTCTTCTTCTGTTAACTTTCTCCCCAGCTTATCTTTTTTCTTCTTTCCTGACCCCCGTTCTGATTCTAATGACTCAAAATAAAGTAAAATCATCATCAAATATGACTATCAAGTGGACCAGTATAGCAAAAACCATAATGGTGGCAGAGGCCACAGAGCCAAGTGGAGGATTTTCAACGTTCAAACCAGATAAAAAACAGAAATTAAATGGTGTTAAAAGCCATGAATTAAGGCAATTCATTCACAACATAATTACAAGTTTTACTGGACGTTAATATTTTTCTCTTTTTTCAGTGCAAAACAAAATAACAGTACACATGATGCTGGCAAGTTAAAATGTCAGTGTCTTTTATAGATAGCATGTCTAGCATCATAGTTTTATAGATCACGTAGTCAGGGTAAAAACTCCATCTCTGATTATTATTGTACATGACTGTGACATGCAGTGGCCTCAGCATCATGATGAAGGCGACCGGAGGAGATAGTTTGGTAGACATCGATGTTTTGCCGATGAAGGCTCATGTAGCGGTCCTCTTTGTCCTAAACAACAATTTACACTGTCATTTACATTTAATTAAAGTGCAGCTTAAAACACAGACATAATGCACTGCAGCCTCGGCACAATTAAGTGTAAAACAGAACTATGGAAAACTGACAAACATCTGGCGAGTTTCAGATCCTGTTAAGTTAGTTAGACCTGATCTGTTTTCTCTGTTAGGATAAAAACATCAGAGGTCATGGGGTGAAAAATACCTCCAACACAAGACTAGCTATGTCTACAACTAATGTGTGGTGTTTTAAAAGAACCTATGAGATACTTTGAACACCACAGTGGCTGCTGTATGCAGTAATGTGCTCAAGTGATTTCAAAGGGTCATTTCATGAGTTTAAGTGCGTCAGTAAAAGTTTTCACCTGCGAGGATTTCTCCTCAGGCTGTAACCACAGGTTATCACAGCCACACTGATGAGTGAAGCAGCAGCAGAAATGATGGGAACTGTAGCCATGAACTTCATGCCAGAATCTCCATCGTCTGTTGAATGTTGCCACACACACAAAAAAACTTCATTTTGAAAACATGAAAAGTCACGAAATTTGCATTAACCTGTTATATTAAAGTGGAAAACATGTTTATCTTTTCATTACATTAGAGTTACAATTGCATCATTCAAACATTTCACTGATGAAATAACACCAAAGTTGTGATTGGAGCAGTTTTATAATGAAATTTTAAACAAATTAGCCAGAAGAAGAGCTTAAAAACATTCCAGATGTTCATCTCCTGACTGAAACCTTTCATTAATCCGCTGCAGGCGGGAATGACGACCTCAAACCATGTATGACAGAAAAGAAAGTGTTAACGCAGTTCCAAACATCCACCTTGAATCTGCGGTGTGGGTATAAATAGAAAATGTTTTTACCTCTCACAGTCACACTGAGATGGAGAACATACAATCCACCACGAAATCCACACTCACAGGTGTAGTTCCCACTGTCTTCAGATGTTAAGTTGAGCAGGTGGAGAAACACAGTCTCATTTTCTTTGATCAGTGTGAACCTGGAGTCACAGCCATGAATAAAGCCTCGGTCGTAACGATAGAGCAGACGACGCTGTTCTCCTCGGCTCCTCTCTGTGCTGATCTCACACAGTATCATCACAGTAATATTCAGAGTTGTTTTGCTGCATATTTGAGTGGAATCGGGTTTCTTTCCAATTGTCTTCACAAGAGTCTCTATAAATTGTTCCAGTTAAAATGAAACAAAATCAGGATTATAGTTTCTATATATTTGTTGTTGTGGGAAAATCAATCACATATATTATTTCACTAACCTAACTAAAGCTTTCTTCTTAAACACCTGGCTTTACAGCTTTTCTTTTTTAATTATATATATTTACCTTCACTGCTAAAAACCACAAGCAGAAGCAGGAGAAAGCAGAGTTTCCGTGCAGTCATGCTGGTGAGGAAGTAACTGTGGCTGACAGTGTGAGGTAGACTATAGTGAAAGCAGGAAGACTTGCACCCTCCTTATTTCACCTCTTGTGTCTACACTGAAACTTTTACTATGTCTAAAATAGAAGTGCATAAAAGTGGAAGGACAGTAGAAGGTGAACCACCAACATTGTTTAAGCCAGACTGATCTCTCTGTTTATCTGGATGGACATTGTGTTCAAATTATGATGAGATGTTTGTTCAAAAACAAAACTAGTCTGATACAAAGAGTCATGTTTGCCACAGTTTATTGTGTTTGTATTGTATTAAATCTGAGAGCCTAGGTTGGAGTATTATGACTGAATGGTCTCCATTACTGGGAAACAACTATCCAGTGTGAAAAGATGGACGTTTATTATAATATATGAATATTATTATATTAGTATGTCACCTAAAGTTTTATATACTTTAAAATGTTTCATAGAGCTTTATTATCCACTCCCACAGTTCCTGCGCTTCTTGCTGAGCGTGTCTTGTTGTCGTGTTGATGGTTCACTGAGATGAGAGTCTGGTAGGAATCACTCGATGGCTGCTGAAGGTTTGTATAGGGCTGATCTGGCTCATCGTCATCCTTTAGAAAAGTGAAATATTTTAGGTATTAATCAAGTTCAACCCGGTCTACCCACACACTCTATTGATCTTTAAATCTCTCCATCTGTTGCCTGGATTATTTAATGTTTCTGCTCATTTCTGTAAGAGCTTCTTCACAAAATAAAGGACACTGAAGTTGGCACTAATAGTATTATAACACTAATCTGTAATTATCTATGTAAGTAACATCCTAAAACATAAATGTACATGTTTTATGTTTACTGGCAAACTTTTAACTAGCTGCTGTAGATCGTAGCAATAAATTGCTCACCAAACCGTTGGGATTTTCAGGTACAGACACTCCAGATGTTCCTGACCTTAAGCAGCCACGTTGATAAGAAAGGATGTCAGCATTAGTGTAACACTATTCACATTCAAACAGAGAAAAATCAAGTAAGAACATCTACATTTATATTATCTTCTCTCTTAATAATGATAATTATTTTTGGAAGGATAAAAAGTGTTCATTCTAGACATGATGTTTAACATACAGCGAATTCTCATTTATTGAAATGTGATGTTTCCTTTTACTTTCTCTACATCTATATCATCTTTGAATTACTGCAGCAAAAATAGTCTCACCCATTACTTTTCCTCCAGTAGATAAATCCCACGATAACTCCAGTTATAAAGATGATCACAACACCGGGCAGATAAACGGAAAAAGATTTGTCTGCTGAAGTGTGGGCCTCGTTTGTGTCTAAATCATTGAAAAGATGCATTTGTCAGTAAAATCATTTACTTTCATTTCCTGGAAATCAAAACACAAATCAAACACAGTTTACGTCTACTGAAACTCTGAGTGAAGTAATGAAACCCCAGTTTTATAACCACAGAGCTTTAAATATTGTCACTGTGCTCTTTTCTTTTGTCTTCTTCTTCTTCTTTTGCATCTTTTCTGAATATTACTATGAACTGAAATTGGTCCAACTGCTTATATACATTCACTGGCCACTTTATGAGGTATACTTGTTCAGGGTGTAACACAAATATTTCAGTGTTCATTTCATTTGTCAATCACATGTCAGCTTCATCTTCCTGGTTAAATAAAGGTTAATAAAATAATAAAATGTCAGCAAATCAATGCTCAAACAGAGCAACATGGCACATGTTACTGGTCCCAGTGCTTCACAAACTGCTGATCTGCTGGGATTTTCCCACACAATCATCTCTGTTCACAGACAATGGTCTGAAAAATAGAAAATATCCAGTGAGCTGTGATTCTCTGGGTAAAAATGCTGTTTACACATCAAACCTTGAGGCAGAGCGGACCACACTGGATATCACTGCTGTCCTCTAACAACAGCAAGCTGAGGCTACAGTTTGCAAGTCTGGACAACAGAAGACTAAAAAAACGATGCCTTGCCCGATGAGTTGATTTCTAACAGTTCAGACTGCTGGTGGTGTAATGCTCTGTGGGGGATTTTCTTTGCAAACTTTGGACCCTGTAGTGACCACTGAGCATCATTTAAACACCACAGCCTGCCTGAAGGTTGTTGCTGACCACATTCATGTCTTTATGCCCAAAAAATACCCATCGTCTGATGGCTGCTTCCAGCAGGATACCACACCATGTCACGGCGCTCAAATCATGTACGGCCTGCGCAGTCACCAGATCTCAATCCAGCAGAGCACCTTTGGGATGTGGTGGAACGGAAAGTTTGCTTCAAGTAAGAGCAGCTGACGAATCTGCAGCAACTGTGTGATGATGTAATTTCAATATGTCTTGAGAATCTTTGAGGAATGTTTTTAGCGCCTTGTTGTGCCACAAAAAATGAAGACATGTTTGATGGCTGAAGGTGGTCCAACTCGGTTCAAAGATGTACCTGATAAATGAGTCAGTGAGAGTATTTAAACTGCTGTAAGTGAAAATAAGAAGAAAAGAAATGAACAAATTACAAGAATAAAAAACACATAAGCAGGTCAATACAATGCTGACACAGTGCTGAATAACTGTGTCAGATAAAGAAACCAAAATGCATTTACCTTCCACAGTGACACTGATATGGACAATATATGTCCCTTCAGTGTTTGTACACTCACAGGTGAAGTTCCCACTATCAGCTGGTGTTAAACTGGTCAGCTCCAGAAAGGCAGTCTGATTTTCTTTTGTTATTGAGAACCTGGGGTCACATTCCTGAGTAACGTTCTCTCCGTGTCGATACAGCAGATGACACTCTCCTCCTGTGTCCCTCTGTCTTTTGATCTTACAGATAATCAAAACAATAGTAGTCTGACTTTCCTTGTTGCAAATCCGAGTGACATCGTGTTCTCTCCTGACTGTCTTCACAACAGTCTCTGTAAACAGGGACAGCAAAATACGGTAAATACAAGATTCAGCCTGTGTCAGAGAGGACTTTAGTTTCTATATTTTGTGAATGTTAAACCATCTTTTTAATCCCATAATAATGTGTTTAGTTTAAACTAAAAGCAAGGAGGTTATAAATTTAAAAATATTAATAATGCATAATGAAAATAGTTTCCTTGTATTACCTTCAGCATCATGGGACACAGCTAGTGGTAACAGCAAAATCAAGCAAAGTTTTGATACGTCCATGCTTGTTAACATGTCTGTAAGCCACCGACAGTGAAGAGGAAGATGTGCGGAAAGAAACAAGCTGAAGCTTTCCTGGCTAAGCAGACGTCAGACTGTTGCCCTTCACGGGGCAAGTGTGAAATGATGTAAAAAGGAAGTGTACTGACAGGACTTTCATATTAAAAGGCTGTAAAGTTGAAACACTGTGCGAGCTCCCACACAAAAAGAAAACAAGCTAATTTTTCTTTATCACAGAGGAATTATTACACTGCTAACTGTCATGTTCGCTGAAGCTGAAGGATGGATAATATTGTAAAAGTAACAACAAAACTACCATTTATCATAACATTATAAGCATTTTAAACTAAAATAGCGTGTTACGTCATCAAACCGCTTCATCCAATCACTCAGATACTTACAAAGTTTTGACTGCATTACCTTTAAAATTTGTACGAAGATGAGCATAAAATGAATAAAACTGACATGCTTGCATTTGTTGTGTAGTGCAACAGGTGTATGTGGCTGAGGGATTCCCATGATGCAATGCGTATTTCTTCTTCAGTCACCTTTCCTACTCACTGTGTGTTAATGCAGCTCTCTGCATTGAATCATACCTGTTATTAACCTCTGTCTCTCTTCCACAGCGTGTCTTTATCCTGTCTTCCTTCTCTCATCCCAACCAGTCGCAGCAGATGGCCCCGCCCCTCCCTGAGCCTGGTTCTGCTGGAGGTTTCTTCCTGTTAAAAGGGAGTTTTTCCTTCCCACTGTCTCCAGACTGCTCACTCATAGGGAGTCATATGATTGTTGGGCTTATTCTCTGTATGTATTATTGTAGGGTCTGCCTTATAATATTGTTGTGATTTGTCGCTGAGAAAATAAAATTGAATTGAAAATTGAATTGTGAAGGCCACACCAGAAGCCACACAATTGGGAAGTCAGTAACGTCAGACACCAGCATCTTTATTTTAATTTTAATGCACATTTCCACAAACATAAATAACGACACATGTCCCATAAACTATTTCTGGTTAATGTTTTACTGGTGCTGGAGGTCTGTTGGACTGCTGAGGGTAACTGGAGAGAAAATTATGTGTTGTTTTCACTGGACGTTAAGGCGTCTGGGAAGGGATCTGAGACCATTTACATCCTGGGCCATCTGACCTCAGGAAATCACATGATAAGGTGGGGCCAGGTTTCACAATGAGCTCACCCGAAACCCTGGCTGATTAGGACCCACACCCGCTTTCACACCTTGGCTCATGTGATTAGGTAGAGGATCATCAGGGGGTCCTTTGTCCCTCTTTGGGGGGAAACTCCCACTGGTTTTAAGTCTGGGACTCCCCACCATTGACCCTTAGAACTGAAGAAGCTTCTCGGATGAGAGGTGAAACGTCTTCAAGCAACTCAAGAAGTCCAGACGCTTTTCCTTCCAAGCTCCTTAGACTACGATGACCTGGATGACTGAGAACCTTCACAGACTTAAGTATTAAATTAATAGTTGGTTTTCATTCTTTGTTTTTAGATTTTTTTTTTTCTATTCGTATCCTCTCGTGTATTTAACTGGCCAGTTCAGTCCAATTTACTTTGGGAAATATTTAATCTGAGGTAGGGATGCACCGATACCGGTATCTGGTATCGGCCTCGATACCACATTTTCTAAAGTACTCGTGAAAAGTTCCCCGATACCGAGGACTGATACCACGGTCTGAGACCTGTCTATGTTTGAGCGGCATGTAAGGGGTTAATCACAGGCGCCGAGTGCCCGCCCCACAGGCCCCGGCTGCATCTCAGAGCTGGGAGAAGGCGAGGCGAGACAAGTCAGCCGTGTGGAACTATTTCAAAGTGAACGAAGACACGAAAACAAAGGCGGACTGCAAATTGTGCTCATCGAAATTGTCCAGAGGAGGCTCTAAAGGTAGCGCATTTAACACAAGTAATTTAATCAAGCACCTAAAATCCCAACACGACAACGAGTACAAAGAGTTTGCCCACGCTTATTTACCCACGCTTATTAGCACAGAGGAGCATAGCTGATGCTAAAGCAGTGGGACGGAAAATAGTTGGGCATTTTAAACATTTTAAACGCCTTAGCCTACTCCCGCCTCGAGGACATTCAGGGACAGCTCAACCAGCCAATAAAGAGACTGCAGCAGGACATACAGACACGCTGGAAGAGCACGTATTACATGACATCAGTCCTATTTTTCCACATATTAATACATTTATGAATTTTGTGCAGGTATAAAGATCGCTTCTTCTCCAACACTGCTCCAGAGGCCAAGCTGCACCTGAAGCAGGAGCTTCTAGAGGTGAGGCAGAGGGGAGTCGGGCAGAAGCTGCAGAACCTCCTGCTAAACTGTTCCTCAAGGCCCAGGCTGCCGCTGGCAGCAGGTGCTGCCATTGAGCTCGACACATACCTCGGAGAGGCCCCAAGCCCTCGTGAAGACAGTCCTCTGAAGTACTGGGGTGTCAACAAAATCAGGTTCCCCACTTTGGCTAAAATAGCCTGTAAATAGCTCTCAGCCCCATGTAGCAGTGTGGACAGTGAAAGGCTTTTTAGCTCAGTGTCACACATTATAGATGAAAACAGAAACAGTCTGACTGCTGATGATGCAGAAAAGCTACTTTTCTTAAAAAACCCTGCCACTCACTGTTTCTCTCCATTTAGTGAGTCATCTTAGACTTGATGTTAATACCTACCTCAGTTGCACTGACTGCCACAGTTCTATGTCAGTGGATGTTGTTAGTTTATTCACATATTGTGCACTAAATGGCAAAGATGTTTATTAATGCCCCTTGTGTTGTCCAAAGCGGCAGAGTTTACAATAAACTGAAAAATACTTGAGTTGCACTGTCACTGTTTAAATTTTTTTTATAATTATTTATTCTGTAATATGTTGCATACAACATGCTTTTATTTTAAATAAATGTTCTTAATTCCAAACCAGTCCCTTGTTTGTTTGTTGTTAAATTATAGGACTAAAGCTGTTACCTGTAAATTTAAATCATGTTTTTATTAAGTACTCGGTATCGGCGAGTACTGAAATGCAAGTACTCGTACTCGTTTCCAAAAAAGTGGTATCGGTGCATCCCTTATCTGAGGTAAACATTTTGCTTTTCATTTGACCCCTGACCTGTCTGCTGTAATGCAGGAGGCAGGTTTATGACCCATACTGCAGCCAGACACCACAGGAAGCCTTCCTCCATGTTTTCTTTACAGTAATTGATTCAGCCAGTTTAAGTCTCCTTTGTTTTTGTGCATTAGATCACTGTGTGGGTTGTGTTGAGTGCTTATGTATTTGTAAGTAGCCATTATGACTTGACTAGTGGTGTTTATCTCTTTTAAGGGTCTAGTATCATCAGTTAATTAGTTTTTACACTTTGCAGGCACTTTGCTGTAAATACAACAACACTGCTGAAAACTCTAATTTAAATAATTACTACTGATGCACCTATCAAATAAACTAACATTTGCATAAGTGTTGAAATGCTGGACTCTTCCTCTCCTAAATCTGTGGCAGAGAAAAAATGCTGCAGGAGTGTTTTTTTACATGATATGTAAGAAAAATAAGAAAAAGAAAGAAACCCTGTGATTTTAATGTGAATGCATTACTGACATCTTATCCAAACACACATTGTGCACACCACTTTATCCCCTATTACAACTGCAGCTTTTATTAGTGCATGTTCACGGGACTTCTGATTCTATAGGGTCTTGACAAAAGTCTCTGCAATCAATTGATTACAATCAAGTGATTCAATTGAAACATGGAAATCAGCATTTCACCATTTTATACTATACATACATGTTTTGCTTTCAAGACTGGACAGGAGTGGCATGTGGGCGGCATTGTAGAGTGTGTTGACAGGAGGAAAACTTACACGCTCAGTAAATCACCCCCGTCACTACCTAAACCTCAAAGTCTCTAAACAGGAAGTGCATCTGCATGAAAGCTTCTGTTTTATATGCAGACAGATGACCTTTTGATGTAAAACCTTTCTCTGTATCTAGAGAAACACTTTAACTATATATTCAACTATATAGTTTAACATTTGGTCCGTAACTATCATTTAAAAACAATAAAAAGGTTTAAAAGAATATACATAGGCGGCTATAAAGACTGCAGGTCAAACATCGTGCAGATACAGAAGGACCTCCTGGGGTCCAAAATGTCGCACTATTACAGAGCAATGCTTACAATAGTCTTGCATGGTTAGCCAGTTAGACAGATGCAAATGTTAAAGTGCTAAAACAGACATGTAAATAAAATACAACATCATGTTAGCAGCTTATTGGTATTAATGTCTCTTAAAGCTCTCCATGACCTAGCTGCATCTTAACTCTCTGAGCTGCCACAGTCTTATAAACCCACCCGCTGTCTCAGGTCAGCTGAACAGCTGTTCCTGAATGTTCCCAGGACTGAGCGTAAACTTAGAGGACATCGTGCTTTTGCTGCAGCATCTCTGAAACTGTGACACGATCTGCCTTTAGAGATTAGACAGGCTTCTTCTCTGCCTGTTCTTAAATCACTCCTGAAAACTCATCTCTTCACCCTGACCTTTGACACCTTGTAAGATGTTGGTTTTTAGTTTGAGTTTTTTAGTTTATTTTTGCTGTTTTATCTTGTTTTGAAATATAGGGCTGTTTACATTTTTTATGTATTATGTGTTTTATTTTTTTACTGTTATGTTTTATTCTATTGTTCTTAACTCATTTACTGTACAGCACTTTGGTTTTGTCCTGGGTTTTTTAAAGTGCTTTCTCAATAAAGATGGATTGGATTGGACTGGAAGATAAACACTTTAGTTTGCAGCACTGTGGTGAGTTCACAGTAAAGCACTGTGTTGGACTGGCGCACAGTTATTGTGGCGTTCATGGTCAGTGTTAGGTTACCTCAAGTACAGTGGATTCATTTGCATTTAAGCTGATGATGCTTCGATTAAGTCATCAAATTTCACCTTTATATCAGCTCTATAAGCCAATTCTCAGGATACTGTTAGTGTAGGAAATGGAAAGACAACCAAGATATCTGTGAAACGTCTGCTTACATCTTGAATTCAGCTCCGGCGTATGTGGTAAGTTGTTAATGAGTGACTTTAATTTATTATTTGTTCACATGTGGCTATACACTCTACTGAGAATAAGCATACTGTCATGATATGAGTGGATCTTCAAAATAGACATCAAAATAGTTCATGGAGAAAATAAGTAGAAAAAGTAAAGATCTTATTAGGAATAATACTGTTTGGATAATTATAACCATCATAATCAACCAAATCATCTCAACATGTATTTGCTCAAAAATGTATTTATTACCACAAACATGTATTTAATTATCAACAAAAGGAAAATCAACAGTTTCTAGAACTCCAACAGGGGCAGGACTTGGAGGTACTGGGATTTCAGGAGGCAGCAGAATGGTACACTGGTCAGTGTCATTATTATTGACCTGTGATGGTGGATGGCCTTGGAGGGAGCTGAGAGGTAACTCAGACCTCTTGTCTTCAGGACACGTAAAGCAAACATACTCCTCAGCAGCTGGAGACTTAGAGACATCCCAACTCATCAGCCTCATGCGTTTGGGCATCAAATGTTCCTCTTCATCATTAACAGAAAAAGCAGTAGAATACCTGCGCTTTCTGCAGAGACCTACCTCTGCAGTGGGTGGAGGTCTCGGAGGCAGAGGAACATCGCTAGGACACATGAAAAATGTCACTTCATCATCCAGGGATGTATGATCGTTTTTCAAATCTGGATTAATGATCTTGTCAGTGTACTTTGCATGAAAGCTGGCATCAGCAGGTGGAGGAACTGAAGAAACTGGAACATCAGAACTCATCAGCCTCATGCGTTTGGGCATCAAATGTTCCTCTTCATCCTCCACAGAAAAAGCAGTAGAATATCTGCGCTTTCTGCAGAGACCTACCTCTGCAGTGGGTGGAGGCACTGGGATTTCAGGAGGCAGCAGAATGGTACACTGGTCAGTGTCATTATTATTGACCTGTGATGGTGGATGGCCTTGGAGGGAGCTGAGAGGTAACTCAGACCTCTTGTCTTCAGGACAAGTAAAGCAAACATACTCCTTCTCAGCAGCTGGAGACTTAGAGACATCCCAACTCATCAGCCTCATGCGTTTGGGCATCAAATGTTCCTCTTCATCCTCCACAGAAAAAGCAGTAGAATATCTGCGCTTTCTGCAGAGACCTACCTCTGCAGTGGGTGGAGGTCTCGGAGGCAGAGGAACATCAGTAGGACACATGAAAAACATCACGTCATCATCCAGGGATGAACGATCGTTTTTCAAATCTGGATGCATGATCTTGTCTGTGTCCTTCGAATGAAAGCTGGCATCAGCAGGTGGTGGACTTAGGAGCTCACATGCAGGTGCGCTGATAGGTCGGAACATGAAAGCGGGAACTTCATTGTCCAGAGCACAACGGTCTGCACTGGATGAGCGTGGGAGCTTCTCCTTTGCCTGTGGAGGAGGCAGACTTTGACTTTGTGTTGCAGAGGAACATTTAAGTCATCTGACGTTTTGCTCTGTTACATATTATTATTGTTGTTGTTGGATTTTTCTTTAAAAATTCACACGATTTAATGTTTAGAAACAGACACAGTGAAGGGTAACTTACCACAGCTCGAGCCATTTTAGGCGTCTGTCAAGGCAAAGACGCAGGATTTGGTTTCTCTGTGTAAGATTACAGGACAGTTGTCAGTTTCATTTTCAAGTCAGTTGGATAAATTCATATCAAACTTCTCAAACTTTATCATTAAAGCATTGTTTAGGTGGACAAATATGAAAGATATGAAGATAAAAACAGTAACAGCTGGCAATCAAGGGAAAACAACCTCACGAAAAAGGTCTTAATCATTATTGTTTTAAAGTAAATCTTTCAGTCCTTACTTCAGTGATTGTTTGAAGTCTCTGTGCTTGTTGTCAGTCGCAGATTTGTGTAAAATATTTGCAGTTTGTGAATAAAGTTTGCAGGAGCTCCAAAGTTTGTCTGTTCAATACCAAAGTAATGAGGAGACTGAGTGCAGGTTTGGAATCCTCAGTGACAGAAGAATGCAGCAATGTTTGAATTTGAATTTGTTATTGTTTTATTAACAACAACTACCAGGATCATACCATAGCAACACAGTGATGCCCAATCAAATGTCAGGTACAAGGGATAGCCCACATACACATCCAACAGCACAGTAAAGCAATGGGCACCAATGCCACCAGTCAGGCCTTAAAAATACTGAGTTATATAACAGCACACTGACAGTGTCTCATCCAAAAATATAAAATGTATAAATACAGTTAATATCATTTTTATTTAAATTTTATTTAATTCTCTTCATATAGTGCCAAACAGATGTCTCAAGTCGTCACTGTTACAACATAGATAAACATGAACATGAAATCCATTATTTAATTCTCTTCCATTCACTCCAGTTCAATTCAATAGCTATATAGATGGATAGACAGATACTGTATTATATACTATATTGATTCCAAATGGAGAATTAATGTGTTATATCACCAGGATAATGAATTCAAGTAGTACAATCTCCAATAAACAGACAACACAGTTCAAGTTCAAAGTGCAATATGTGCAGGATCCAGGCTTTATATTGTAAGATGCAAAATGTTTATATATACATAATATTGTTGAAAAACTAAAGAAAGTTAAAAATCAAAATAAGTTTATTGTCACTGTGGCTGATGTGATTGCAATATGAACCCGGAAGCAGACAAGGGAGAGATGGAACTGAATCTTAACAAAAAAACAAACCATTTATTAGATTGAAAAACACGAACACAAAACAAGGCCCAGCAAACAGGAGCGGAAACTAAAACTAAAACCTATCCTGGGAATAACTCGGTATGACTATGACAACTATGACAAGAAAAACATGAACATGAATCCGAGGAGGTGCATGCGAGAAACTCTGATGAAAAAACATGAACATGAACATGGACCTAAACAGAATCAGGAGATAACCTGAAACCCGGAATAACGTGAACGGAGGAAAACGCACCAACACTGCCCAGAGGAAGACAGCGGACTTAAATACACAGAAGAGAAAGGAGGGAAGTGGAAACACAGCTGACACAAATGAACCTGACACCACAGGGGAAGCAACATGAAACACACTGAACATGGAAACACAACCCTTTCATAATAAAAGACGAAACAAGGAGAGACGTGGACGTGTGATGGGCTGAGTTGCCAAATGGCTGGTAGGCTTTTAGCTAGGCTTTAGCTTCAGCCAAGTGGAAGCTAAATTGGCTAGTCATTCATATGTAAATTAGGTTGTTACCTGAGAATTCTGGAGGGGAGTGGGGGTGTGTGAATGATTGCTGATTTCTAACTGCCAACTGCCTCTTTGTTTGTCTGGGGGGGAGCTGCTAAAAGCGGTGAACTTCCTTTTGTGTTCGTCTTGATGCATTCTCAATCATCCAGGAAAATAAATCTCCAAAAGTCACCAACTTGGAGTGGTTAGTTTCCTGAGCCACAAGGAAACTTGTGTTTCAGTTTGCCATCTTAGGGAGAAGGAGGATCATCACAGTTTTGGTGGTTGTATGAACTTAGAATGCATAAACTAATAATTTGTTTTAATTAAAAAACTTTCTCTCTGTCATTTCCTGAGTGTTTCAAAATAAAAGTCCTCTCTTTCATGTTTTGAATGTGAGGCTGTTCCTGTGATGCCTTCAAATCTGTTTCAGTTTGCAGATTTTTACATTTCAGACCCAAAGTGACTCAAACATTTACTTAAAAGAGATTTTTGTTCGTCTGGGTTTTCCTGCTCAGCAGCGCTAAACAGGCAAAAGCAGAAACACACAAACAGAAAGAAACAGGAAAATATGTGTTTCTGTGAACAATGCAGCAGCAAAATGAAAGACCAGGATTTATTTTTAATGATTGACCAGTGTTGGGTAAGTTACTTTAAATTAGTAACTTAGTTACATTACTAGTTACTTCTATCAAAAGTAACTCAGTTACTTCAAGTTACTCGTTACTTTCAAAGTAACTAGTTACTAGGGAAAGTAACTTTGGTTTTACTCAGAATTCTCTTGTTAATGTGTTGCTTCCATAACTTTGCCAGTCTTCTAGCTTGCTTACCTGCCACAAGTGCACTGTGCCACCTACCAATAGAAAGGAAAAGATAATGTGCATATTTCCACGAGAGAAATCCCACGCCTGGACCGTCGTTGACCGCCACCATGATTCTAGCCTACGTCACAGCATCATGTGCGCCTTTTACATCCAACACAAAAACTGCAGTCGTGGTGCTTTCGATTGTACTCAGAACTCGGAAATTCTGCCTTCTGAATAGGAAGATGTAGGTAACACCAGACTGCAGATGAGCTGCATACAGGGCTGGACTGGGACAAAAAAATCAGCCTGGGCATTTTGACTAGAGACCGGCCCACCATTATAGCAAAAATCCTAAAGCCTTTGAATGAAAACAAACGCTGTTGTGACAGTGATGCTCACTGTCTTGATGGTGTATATGCATCAATCTATCAATCGTTTGTTGTAAGATTCAGATAATTATTTTTTAAAAGCGAGACATTTTAAATGAGAATAAGAAAGAAAAGTATTTCTTTGTGCCCCCCTCTCCCTGTTAATGCCCTACCTGGCCCCCCTGGCAAAACTTTGCTAGAGCTGCCCCTGCACAGTTACCAGCTGTCAGCTACCTAAAAAAGGATCCTGGTGTTATTTGTCTCTCAGAAACAGTTCATAACTTCCCTTCAACTCATTCATGTCACCTAAAAGGTAAACCTGTTTCTCCATCACAGCTCTGATGATTCAGTAAGGACATCTCCTGGTTTCATCTTCATGTTTCCCTCTCACCACATAACCAAACCGACATCATGACCAGCAGCTTTTTTGCAGCTGTGGCTCCAGCAAACATCAACTGATACTAGAAATTAATATTAAATAAATTCTAACAACAGCTGATCAAGCTTAAACGTGCTGCTGTTGTTTAACGTGAACTCCGCTGGTTTCCTCTTTCTGATGCAAAGTGGGCGATAAACAAACAAGAGAGACGATCAGCTGATCATTGATCAGTTTTCATGATTGAAGTAGAAACGGGAGAGGGAGGGGGAGAGAATGAGAGAAGAAGAGGCAGCTGTGCAGCAAAGACACAGAATAAATCCAGCTTTGTGTCTTTTTCATTGTAGCTGAATTACGGGACTAACTGTTCCTTTTCACCTCAATAAGAAATGCGTAATATTTTCTCTGAATACCAGATGAGACGGTTGGCAATTCTAATAACTTATGAACAAAATAAAGTTCAACATCATTAACTTCATAGCACCCACCCAGCTGTATAGAAACTCTGTCATGCTAGCTAGTATGCAGTACGGAAAAAGTCAGAATAACAAAAATAAACTCCACCTAAACTTGGTTTATATCTGACCCAGAGAGACTGCAGGTCATAACTTCTTACCTGAAGTTCAGTTCACACTTGGACCGGCGGCCGCCTCGGGTCTCTTTTCCTTCTGAGTCCCCCTTTCCCTCCTCCACCTGCTGGCTTCCACCACTTGCTAATGTTACTGAATCTGTGGAAGCTCCGCGACAGCCACCACACGAAGTAACGAGTAACGACCCTATCTAAATCCCAGTAACGACTAACGCGTTCCTGATTTTAGCATAATAACTAGTTACCGTGCTCGTTACCACAATAATAACGTAGTTACTGTAACACGTTACTTAATAACGCGTTAGTCCCAACACTGTGATTGACAAAAACATTAAATGATCATGTTTATTTTCACATAAATGTTCCATCGGTCCTTCTTTTAGAATAAGTTTAGAAATGAAAAATACTAATAACACACCAGGAAAAAGCCAACAGCACGAGTCCTGAAAGGCTTAAAGAGAAAATAAACGCACAAAGAATGAAACAAAAAGGCACAAAACCTCAAAACAAGAGTGAATTAAATCTGAGCGACACACAAAGATGCTAAAAGCCCCAAACATGAACCTGTGAGGTCATTAATACCTGTGTGTGTGCATGTTTACATGTCTTTGTGGGGACCAAAATGCCCGTCCCCACAAGTTTGAAGACATTTGTGAGACTCAGAATGTGGTTTTAGTGTCAGGGACAGTCAGGTCAGGGTTAGGCATTCAGTCTTAATGGTTAGAGTAAAAGGCTGAGGAGAGCATGATGTCAAATAGATGTCCCCACAAGGATATGAAAACACAACCGTGTGTGTGTGTTACTGTGAATTTGTGAGACAAGTGAAGATTTCAGAATCAGTGAGAAATGTTTCACTTCCTGTTGGTGAAGAAGAGCAGACTCCTCTTCAGCCACAGAAATGAAGAAGCTTTTATTTTGTCAGCCTGACAAACACGAGCTCAGCCACGAGCAGAGGCGACCCTGCAGAGGTGAAGGTCACAGTCAGAATCAGCGCCAGAGAACCGCACAAGGGCGGCCTCATTGGTCACGGCTGAGTTCATCATGTGATGGTAACAAGCTGATTATTACAGAACAGGAAACACACGTCTGCTCATCAAACACCAGCTGCTGCTGCTTTTATCAGTCTGACAACAAAACCTCACAAGAAAGAAGTTTTTGTGAGTTTGCAGCGTTCCTCTAAACTGAAAACTAAAACAGACTGAAAATGGGAACACGCACCCACACTCGAGAGTCAGGCAGCTTAAATGTGTTTGTCTTCATCTGTAGTTACGTTTCATTGGCTGGAAATGTGCTAACTGGAATCATTCATGAGTCCAGATGAACAAAAACAAGTGTTTACTGCTCCACGCTGCACGAATCTGAATCAAAATCACTCAGACGCGCCCACGTAGGCATTCCACTAAAACCATGTGACCACCTTCACCTTTAAACCTGTCGTGAATATAAATTTAGACTTTTCACTTTATTTTGAAAGAACAGATTTGCAGGAAGTGCGGCTGCTGCAGAAACTCTTCACTTTTCACTGGCTTTAATCTTGAAGGTTTCTCCAGATGTGGAACTTTCATGCTAAACATTCAACATCTGACGACCGTCTCCGTGTAAAACACTGACAAACTCAAACTTTATACGGTAACTGACAGATTTATTCCTCCATTTTCAGGCATTTCACAATGAACTTGGATTAGTTTGATGATTTTATTCACGTTGGTGAATAAAACCAGCCAAGAGGCTGATTCCTGCAGAGGAGGAGGCAGAGTGGAGGAATCTGCAGGTTCTGTCTCTAACACACAACCAGAGCTTCAATCATAACGTGCACATAATAAAACCATGATAATAATAATGGATTGGATTTATATAGCGCTTTTCAAGGCACCCAAAGCGCTTTACAATGCCACTATTCAGTCACTCTCACATTCACACACTGGTGGAGGCAAGCTACAGTTGTAGCCACAGCTGCCCTGGGGCAGACTGACAGAAGCGAGGCTGCCATATCGCGCCATCGGCCCCTCTGGCCAACACCAGTAGGCGGTAGGGTAAAGCGTCTTGCCCAAGGACACAACGACCAGGACAGAGAGCCCAGGGATCGAACCGGCGACCTTCCAGTTACAGATACGCTTCCCAACCCCCTGAGCCACGGTCGCCCCCCCCTGATCGACTCTTTTAGCCTGTTTCCTCTGGATCGAACAGGATCTAACAAACCCCAGCTTCTGCTGGGACACTGGTCAGCATGGGAGGAAAAAGATGGCTGCCGTGTTGCCGTTTCCTGTCTTACACCAGGGTTATACTTCCTGTATCTGTGGGTCTGAGTTTTTAATCAGAGGATGAACTTAAAGCTTTCAGTCTGCTCTACAACCCACCACCTATCCACACGTCTGCTAAGTGGACTGGAAATCAGTAAAACTTCTACCAGACTTTAGTAAATATTGCATTAAGATGAGCAGACAGATTTTAATCTCAGCATCGTGCACACAGATTTTTCAGGACACTGGAAGAGTTCCTGCCGTGGATTTAGATGTTAGTGTTGTGTGGATGATCCCATTCTGTGATCTTTGTGTTACTAACACTGATGACACCACCGTTATTGGACTCATCTCGGACGGGGATGAGTCTGCCTACAGGAGGGAGGTTGAACGTCTGGTGTCCTGGTGCAGCCACAACAACCTGGTGCTGAATGCCCAGAAGACAGTGGAGATTATTGTGGACTTCAGGACGCACACAGCTCCACTCCCCCCCATCATCCTGACTGACACCCCCATCACCTCTGTGGACTCATTCCGCTTCCTGGGTACCACCATCACCCAGGACCTGAAGTGGGAGCCCACCATCACCTCCGTCATTAAGAAAGCCCAGCAGAGGATGTACTTCCTGAGGCAGCTGAAGAAATTCAACCTGCCAACACGGACGATGATGCAATTCTACACTGCAATCATCGAGTCCATCCTCACCTCCTCCATCACTGTGTGGTACGCTGGAGCCACTATCAGGGACAAACAGAGACTGCAGCGTGTTGTGCGCTCTGCTGAGAAGGTGATTGGCTGCAGACTCCCATCTCTGCAGGACCTGTACACCTCCAGGACACTGGGGCGTGCAGCTCGGATCTCAGCTGACCCTTCTCACCCTGGACACAGTCTGTTTGACCTGCTCCCCTCAGGCAGGAGGCTCCGGTCCATTCGCACCAGAACCTCTCGCCATAAGAACAGTTTCTTCCCCTCTGCTGTTGGACTCATGAACAATAACCGTATGACTGTTCCCACCACTAACACCCTACGCTGTGTTCACTGCATCATTCCATGTTTGGCACTGATCACCACCTGCACTCATGTATATATCATGTATATATCTATCTACTTAGCACTTTTAATTCTTATTCTTATTTTTATTTTCATGTCTATTTAAGCGTAATTTATGACAGTATGTTTGCACTGAAGCACCGCAGCAATTTCCTAATGTTGTAAACCTGCTCAACATTTGGCAATAAAACCCTTTCTGATTCTGATTCTGATGCTTTTACACTTTAGGACCCTCGAGACCTCTGCTGCTCAGCCGTCCTGATCGCTGCCTCCACTTTAACCAGAGGCTGTAACCTCTGATCATTTCACCTGCACCGGCAGTAAAACTCTTCTCCAGAACCAAACGTGCCATAAACCCATCACAGCTTCATCATCAGCTCAGTCTCAGCAACATGCAGACGACCGAGCAGCAGAAACTCTGCAGGGAACGTCTGAAGTCTGTTCTTCAGTTTTCCCAGCTCACTGTTTATTGAACATGAGACAGAAAAATAACTTCACCTTTAATGTGAAACTTTTATCGCCTGTGACATGTTTGCAGGAAGTTTTCATGCTGTGATTTAGTGTCACAGCCATAAATATCACACAAGGTAAAAACTACAAGTCCCAGCATCCTCTGTGTTTAGGGAGGAGCAGTGAAAGTGAAAGTGTTGCTCCTCCGTTCAGAGCAGCAGGAGGAGGAAGGTGGAGCTGATGCAGGCGAGTGTTAACATGAATATGTTTCTTCTTATGACATAAAATAATTCCACGCTGTTCGTGTCTGTGGGTGAAACGTCCTCTGAGCGCTGGTTTCCTGTAAGTAGAGAGGAAGTGAGTTCAGCTGAGAGAGCAGGAGGAGAGTGAGAGCTGTGCTGAGGCAGGTGAGTGTTAACACCGCTCTGACATTACTGTGTCTCTGTGGCGGGAACAACAGGCTCCGTCAGTGGAGGCAAAAATAATCAGACTTTGGTTTTTCAAAGGAAACTACTTTATGTTGGGAGAAGCCGCGCGCTCATTGGATAAGGACTTGTCAATCTCAAGTTATTAGCCAATGAGCGCGCAGGTTCACAGTAAGACCCGCCCTTATCTCGACGTGTTTTAAAACTAAAATGGCGACAGAAACTCTGTGAGTGGAGTTCAGGCTGACTTTATGAAAGTGCGACGTTTGAGCCACTTCCTGTTCTCAGTCCCGGCGTCCTGATCACCGAGGTTTCTGTTGCTCTGATGTCTGATATTGATTATATCGGTAAACAGGCTGTAGGCAGAAACATCAGGTCTGATCTGAAAATCCCTTCAGAAACAAACTTTAAGAGTTTTATGTCCGTGAGGCTGTAAAACTGTAACGTGTCCTGTGATCCATAAACACTCTGTGATGAATAATCTGAAGTCATTTTGAGCCTGACAGTAGTTTCCTGTCACAGAGCAGAAGCTGCAGGCAGTTTTTGGCACCTTTATATTTAATTTATTCCAAAATAAATCAATAAAGGTAGAAAAGAACTCTCAGTGACATTAAAAATCTATTTTTAAAGACAGATGTGACCAAGTGCAACAAATATAAGATGAGATGTTTACAGATATTTGAAGTATTGATCATATGTAGAACACAGAGCAGGTCCAATAACAGAGTCATCCTGCTCACAAACAGCAGTTTGGTTTCATGAGCTCACTTCCTGCAGTGATCCTCAGCTTCTCTCCAAAGGAGCCGTAACATGTGGGCTCCTCACCATGATGATGATCCCAAACACACTGAGTTCCTTCATCCACCTGATCATGTACTTATTAAATAATGTGATGGTTTTGGTGTTTTTTAAAGACTTTGAGCCTCTAAAATAACTGGTTTGGACTTTAGGGCCAAAGCTCCAACATTAGAAAGCCGTCAGTGTGATGCTTCCAGTACAACAGCACCTCTGAGTGTGTGTGTTTACCTCTCAGACTAACTCCACCCTGACATCAAGAAGATGGAGGAAGAGGACGGAGCAGCATCCAGCTGTGTGTCTGTGAGGAGTGACGGAGTTACACAAACACCTCCACCTTACAGTCATGGACCTGCAGCAACAATGTAAGAACACTACTAACTTTATTAGTCATTTCAACATAACCATGACAGAATCATTGATCTGTGATTGGTTCAAACTGTTTGATCTGAGTTTGATTTTTATTGACTTGTTTTCTTGCTAAGATCTGAACTCTGTAAGTTTAAGTGAAGTCAGTGCAGCAGAATCAGAGAGAAGAGCTGAGAACAAACTGAGTTCATTCAGAGACAGAAAAACTGGCTGATGATTGGCTGACCTGTCAGCGTTATGAGGCAGACACAATATCACAGAGGGATCAGCTGATCATATGGCTGTCAGAGAGAACTGATCAGTTATTGATGTTTGTGTTTGCAGAGGTCAGAGGTCACAGTCTCCAGTATCCAGCTGTGTGTCTGTGAGGAGTGACTGGTCCAAAGGAATATTTCCTCCAGACTTCAGTCATGAACCTGCAGCAACAATGTTCTTCAATCATGGAGCTCAGCTGACCATGTAAGAGAGCTGCTGACTCAGAGTTCAAAGGTTGTTTCTATAAATGTTCTACCAGTGACATCATAACTTAACCTAACACTGGTCTGTGTATGAAGTATCATTTAGTGGCAGTTGTTAAAGTTGTATAATGATGATGCTAGTTTGGGGTGTATTTTCCTGCTGATGCAAATGCATCTACTTTGCCCTTTGTCTGGTGCTTTGGACAAAGACGTCCAATGAAACTCAGAACAACACAGTTTGCACCACCAGCAGGCAGAGGAAGTGGCTGACATCCAGAAATCCTACCAGTGGCTGAACAAAGCTGGACTGAAAGACAGCACAGAGGCACTAATCATGGCAGCACAGGAACAAGCTCCGAGCACAAGACCCATAGAGCCCGGGGTCTACATGGCTCTTTTTGGGGGGGTTGTGTTGTATTAATAGTGACTTTGTTTCTTTGGACCTGACCAAAATCTTTTGTTTTTCAGTTCAATTGCAACATTGACTAACACTAATGCAGGGGTCGGCAACCTGCGGCTCTTTAGTCCTTACAGTGCGGCTCCTCGTGGTTTGGGAAAATAAATTAGAAGTATTTAGCTGAAGTGTATTTTATTTATGTTCTTTTTTAACTTGTAGTTCTAAATTGGAAGATTTTTGTGATATTGAAATATAAAAAGAAAATTATATTTTTTATTTTTTCATCGTTCAAATAAGCGTCACACTCGTGGAAGCCGGTGTACCCGCCGAAACGCCGTGCATTTATCGAGACTTTCAGCCCCAGGAAGGCCAATTATGGATCTTCGGATCCACATTATGTCAGCGGCTGTTCTCCACCGTGAACTATGTTAAAAACAAACACCGCTCACGCCTCACAGACGACAGCTTACAGTCCTGTAAAGATGAAAGTGACTTCGTACAGCCCCGACCTGCAGACGCTGTGGGCAGAGGTTCAGGAGCAGAAGTCCCGTTGTAAACATATCACGGCAGACCCGACGATGTTTGCATGAACACGCTTTTCAGCTTCTCATTTTCACACACGGTTGCTGTACGCACACAGCCGGCTGTAGCTTTGCAGCTCACAGCCCGACACACACCAACACAACAGCACAGACGTTAAGGCGGCGAGGCGTGATTGCGGGTGCCGCTCAGGTGCGTCCGCCTCCCCTGCAGCGGCGCTGCAGACCACGCCCCGCCACACACATTAACCAGGTAAAATACATATTTAGGCAGAATTTTGCAAATATCTATTTTTCATCTTTCAGCAGCATAGAGCTTTTTTTCCAATTATTTTTTAAAAGTCAGGTCAAGGCTCCAAAAGCCCAAAGGAGATATAAGGGTGGCGGCTCACAGCAGCTTTTGTTTGCTACATCATTTTAGTTCAGCTGGGTGTCTTTCCTTTGGTTATATTTCTTTAAGAGTTCAAATGTGTTCATTACATAAATAACATGTAATTTTCTCTGTAGCACTTCATGGATTTCATAAGCAACACACCTTAGTTGTTCACACAAAGCATAAAGGTAAAAAACAGTATATACAGTGTTATCTTCATTCTAGATGTCAAAAAGTATTTGTGGCTCCCAGTGTTTTCTTTTGCGTGGAAACTGGCTCCAAATGGCTCTTTGGGTCCTGAAGGTTGCTGACCCCTGACCTAATGGTATATTTTTTTCAGCTGGATCGTTCTATAAAAACATGAATCAAATCTGAGAAAAGTTTCCACCTGACCTGTTGAATGTTATTGAAGCCAGAAGTTTGCCTTCATACTGTGTTTCTTGCATGCCTTTTGTGGTGTACTAATTGATGTGAAATGAATGCAATGTGGTTGTGTTTGCAGAGGTCAGAGGTCACAGTCTCCAGCATCCAGCTGTGTGTCTGTGAGGAGTGACTGGTCCAAAGACAAACCTCCAGTCTTCAGTCATGAACCTGCAGCAACAATGTTCTTCAATCATGGAGCTCAGCTGACCATGTAAGAGAGCTGCTGACTCATTTACGGGTGTTTGAAATTCTGTGACCACTTTGTAATTTTAGTTTATATTTTAAAGTGTTTTTATTTGTAGTTGCCTGTATTTTTATTACACTGTGTGTAACGTGGTGGTTTGTGCTGTTTGGGATCGTTTTGGTGTATTTGTGTCAGAACATCAGATAAATGATTTCATCACATTTTAAAAGAAAGTATCAGGATAATAATCTGAACTGAGTCATCAGAAATAGAAAGATGGTCTCAACAGGCCACTGAGCTGATCTCCAAAGAAATGCAGAAGATTGAAGAGTCCGAGGCTGTTTATTTGTCACAGGCATCGTCATACACGTACAACACAGTGAAATGTGCTGAGCTGCTCCTGTGACTGGACAAAACATTAGAAACAATCATTAAATGAAATAATGAAACATTGTGCAGATGTAATGTTAAAGTGCTTTGTGCCACATTAGCACAGCATGTACTGACAGAGCAGTGCAAGCAGAACAAAGCAAATGAGCAAAGTGATGTAAACAGAGTAACTGAACAGAGTGAGCAGAGTAATATCAGCAGTAATGAAGCAGCAGGATCAGTGTAGCAGCGTGTGACGTCATAATGAATCAGGTATGATCTGAAATATGACAGTGAGACAAGAACATGATGTAAGGTCCTGTTTAAACCCTGATGGTGATGCTATGAGGGGAGCATGTTCTGATTTAGGACTTGGATGGTCTGAGGATAGAAGCTCCTCTCTGTTTGTGTCCTGATGGTGCAGAAGCTTCTGCCTGATTGTAGAAGGAGCTGAAGCCAGCATCATCCCAGAGGTGAAGCTCCTCTGTGTGCAGACCTGAGGTCAGATTCCTCCAGGCTGATGTTCAGGATCTACAGAAACGTGTGGTTGTAGTTATTGCTGCACTGTGTGCTGACAGCAGATACTCAGAACAAAGCGCTGCACACGTGTTCTTTACAAACATCTGTACATATCAAATATGGATCATGGCAGTGAATGAACACGTTTCTGTCATTTGTTTCATTGGCTTCTTTTTTCTGCCTGTGTTCATGTGATTAATGTCTAACACATAAACAGGTTTGTAATCAAACATCACATCATCAGGGAGGCATCATGAAACAAAGTTACTGCTGGAGGCTGAACTCAATTTGGTGGCAATGTTCAAAAATATCACTCAGATCATTTCAAAGCTTTTAGTTCTTCTTCTTCACTTCTGTAAAATAATAGAAAGGAAATCAGAACCCAGAAGTTCACTTCCTGATGACTGAACTCTTTCAAAATAAAGCTGAAAGCTCTGAATGTGACACCGCTGCTCCACAACAGTTTTTAGAGGAGGTCAAAGGTCAGTTGAAAGTGATGGATCCCAAACTTCCAGTACATCAAGTGAAGGACATAATCAGCTCTGTGATGAAGGCTTTTACTGCGGAGTTTGTAGGCTGATCACTCTGTGTTTAATAAGACAGGCAGGAACAGCAAAGGAAACTTGGATTCTGAACTCAAACACAAGTTTCTCCACTTTGACTTTTCTCTGTGACCATCAGAGCTTCTGCACAGTGTCATCAAATCTGGATGTTTGTCACTGACAGTCAATGATTTTAGTGATAAAGAAATGTGTTCACAGAGGGGGGAAGAGGAAGAGGAGTGGTGTCTGTGAGGAGGAGCAGCTGTCCTGCTGTGCTTTGTGTCAGGACGTCCTGAAGGATCCAGTCTCTACCAGCTGTGGACACTGGTTCTGCAGACAGTGCATCTCCTCATACTGGGACCAGTCTGCTTCATCAGGAGACTGGTCCTGTCCCCAGTGTGGAGAAAGATCCAGAAGCAGAGCTGGACTGCAGACAGCCAGTCAGAGCAGCTGTGTACAAAGTAAGACTGAACATCTGTCTGCTGATGGACTCATTTCTGAAAACTGGACTTCTTGTTGTTGTTCAGACATTGAAGAGTTTTCTTTCTGTTTTTCTTTCTTTCAGCAGATGTTGGTCTGCAGGAGGTTTTAGATGAACATAAGATCAGTCTGAGGAGGAGATGTGAACGTGTGACTGAAGGAAGTGATGAAACAGGAAGTAGAACCCTCCTCAACAGGATCTACACTGAGCTCTACATCACAGAGGGACAGAGTGAAGAGGTTCATAGCCAACATGAGGTGAGGCAGCTGGAGACAGCTTCCAAGATGGACGCCCTCCATGACACTCCAATCAGGTTCCAGGACATCTTTAAAGCCTTACCTGACCAACAGAGACCCATCAGAGTGGTTCTGACCAACGGCGTGGCTGGTGTTGGAAAAACCTTCTCAGTGCAGAAGTTCACTCTGGACTGGGCAGAGGGCTTGGAGAACCAACATGTCAGTGTGGTGGTTCTGCTTTCATTCAGGGAGCTGAACCTGATCAGAGAGGAGCAGTACAGTCTTCTGGAGCTGCTCCATGTTTTCCATCCAACACTACAGAAGGTCACAGCAGAGAAGCTGGCTGTCTCTCAGCTTTTGTTCATCTTTGACGGCCTGGATGAAAGCAGACTTTCATTGGATTTCACCAACAGGAAGCTGCTGTCTGATGTCACACAGAAGTCATCAGTCAGCCAGCTGCTGACAAACCTCATCCAGGGGAATCTGCTTCCCTCGGCTCTCGTCTGGATAACTTCCCGACCTGCAGCGGCCAATCAGATCCCTCCTACATGTGTTGACAGGCTAACAGAAGTACGAGGCTTCACTGACGCCCAGAAGGAGGAGTACTTCAGGAGGAGATTCAGTGATGAAGAGCTGTCCAGCAGAATCATCTCCCACATGAAGACATCCAGGAGCCTCCACATCATGTGTAGAATCCCAGTCTTCTGCTGGATCACTGCTACAGTTCTGGAGCACATGTTGACTACAGAGCAGAGAGGAGAGCTGCCCAAGACCCTGACTGACATGTACTCACACTTCCTGCTGGTTCAGACAAAGAGGAAGAAGAACAAGTACCACGAGGGACATGAGACGAGTCCACAGGAGCTGACGGAGGCTGACAGGGAAGTTCTTCTGAAGCTGGGGAGGCTGGCGTTTGAACATCTGGAGAAAGGAAACATCATGTTCTACCAAGAAGACCTGGAGCAGTGTGGTCTGGATGTGACAGAGGCCTCGGTGTACTCAGGAGTTTGTACAGAGATCTTCAAAAGAGAGTGTGTGATCTTCCAGAAACCAGTCTACTGCTTTGTTCATCTGAGCATCCAGGAGTTTCTGGCTGCAGTCTACATGTTCCACTGTTTCACCAACAGGAAGTCAGAGGTGCTGAAGGACTTCCTGGGAAAAAAATACAAAGAGTCATCTCTGGATGATTTCCTTAAACGAGCCATGGAGAACTCCCTCCAGAGTAAAAATGGCCACCTGGACCTGTTCGTCCGCTTCCTTCATGGCCTCTGTCTGGAGTCCAACCAGAGACTCTTAGGAGGTCTGCTGGGTCAGACAGAGAACAGTCCAGAAACCATCCAGAGAGTCATCAAGAACCTGAAGAATAACAAGAAGTTTAAATCCTCTCCTGACAGAAGCATCAACATCTTCCACTGTCTGATGGAGATGAACGACCTCTCAGTACATCAGGAGATCCAAGAGTTCCTGAAGTCAAAGAAAAGGTCAAAGGACCTCTCTATGATCCACTGCTCAGCTCTGGCCTTCATGCTGCAGATGTCAGAGGAGGTTCTGGATGAGTTTGACCTGCAGAAGTACAAAGCTTCAAAGGAGGGACGACTGAGACTGATTCCAGCTGTGAGGAACTGCAGAAAGGCTCGGTGAGTCCAGATGTGATCATTACATCATTGATCAGTGTCGGTTAATAGTTTAATGTTTAAATTAAAAACACAGTCCTTGGTTATAAAGTGCTTTACAAACACCAACGTTACGGCTAACAGCTGGATTCTCCTGTTTCAGTGCAGCTAGCCAAACAACAAAGAGCCACTTGCTGCTAAAGACAGAGTGAAAGTGGACGGTATATCCTCCATTCTTCATGTAAAACACATGCAATGAATTGTAATGCACCATCTGTGTTTACCTTCATGCAGTTTTCTCTTTATGGTAGACTTGGATATTTAAATGTTTCCCTCCTGGAGAGTCTTGTTCACTTGATTAGTTTTTGTGAAGGGGATTCTCCTCACCCCGTCTCCAAGGGAGACACCAGCTACCCTTCAGAGAAAATGTATTTGCCCCACTTGTAACCATGATCTGGTTCTTCCAGTCACTGCCCACAGCTCGTGACCATAGGTGAGGGCAGGGACGTAGATCGACCGGTAAATTTAGAGCTTCGCTGTCACGCTCAGCTCTCTCTCTCTTCACCACGACAGACCAGTACAGCGTCCACCTCACTGTTACCGCAGCAACAGTCTGTCTGTTGATTCCTGTTCCCCTCCCCCTTCTTTACTCAACCCTGAGATACTCAGACTCCTCCACCTGGGGCAGGAACGTCTCTGAGCCAGAGTGGGCACTCCACCCTTTCCCAGCTGAGGACCATGGCCTCAGATGCTGATCCTCATTCACACGGCTTCACACTCTGCTGAGAACAGCTCCACTGTGAGCTGGAGGCCATCACCTGATGAAGCCAACAGAACCACATCCTCTGTAAAAACAGAGACGAGACTCTGACACCACACAAGTGGAATATAAGGTCAGAGGTCAGCTAATACCTAATATGGTAATCCTGAGCTAACAGGAAAGGGAAATGCAGTGAAGAAATGGATTTTCAAATGAGGAGTGGAATCACCATTTTAAATGTACAAAGTAAATCTTTGATTTTATTTTTTAAAAGATTTTAAAATCATTTTAAAAATTGGAATTCAAAAATGTTTTTTAAAATGAAATAAATGTACTCATGTTTTATTGCACAATTTATTAATGAAGCATGAAATGTATTTTGATGTGTTTTGACTCTTCTGATCCTCCATAATATTGAGATTGTATAGAAGTTTTCAACATTTGCAGATTTAGGATTATACTGTACACTATTATTAGCATAGTATGTAACACATGGGGACACTAAAGCAGTCGCGCCAGAATGTCCTCTAAAAAGAAAGCTTCTTTAAAATACAAGCGAGTCAGACACCGAGGGCACAGAGATGAAGCATGTCTGATCAGGAACAGTTTATTACTGGGCCAGGGAGCACAAATAAAAACACCCTTAAAATGTACGTGATACAAGGTTGTCAATTTAGTAAAACTAAATAAAACAATCCTAGAACCCGTAAAACTACCATTTTCTATATTCACTAACAAACCCCTGCTATAATTATGCCACATGTTCATTATGGGTCCATCAGCAGGCCAGGAATTCCGGCTTTAGAGCAGAGTCCACGCCAGCCCCGTCTTCGGCAGACAAGCAAGAGCCTCCCATCTTGTCCTTCCACTGGCCCATCATATCCCAGCCCAGCTTGCGTTCTGCACCCGAATCCATCATGCGACCACCGCCACAGCTCCCCTTGCATCAGTGTCCTGTAAAATAACAGATAGTAAACCTGCTGCCAATCACACGCGTTGTCTCCTACTGTTGCCGTTCCATGAGGTCAGGACTGGGTCGCCGTGTCACGCTGGCCATCTAGCATTAGCCTTCCAGTCTTGGGCTTCTCTCCTTCAGTGCTCAGCTAGCCTGCTTTTAAAAGGTCTTTACACAGCTGACACACCCATGCCTCAGCAGGTGGTCCCTATCAGCTAATTTGTCCCATGTGTAGCCAGTCCACAGTGGATTAAAAACTGTGTCACATAAAACACTAAAGCCCATGCAATAGAAACAGAATAAAACAATGCAAATAAAACGTCACTCATAAATAAACACTAAAAATCTGAATAAAAACAATATACAAGATAAATACAAATTTCCACTGTGTGACATCCCCCCATATTTTAACTGTGACAGTCCCTGTCACAACATTCAGGTGTTCTGTCCAGGAGGGTGGCTGAACAACACTTGGCCTTGCTGGCTACTGTGTCTCTGGTAGTCTCTTCTTTACACATAACACATGAAACATCAGCAATAATCTGCTACCAACGAGTTCCTTTGAATGCATCCTAGAAAAGTTACAGCATAGGTGAGTTATACAGTCCAATTGCCACATCCAGGTAACCTGCTGTTCTTCCATTTCGTGACCACATAGCATAGCTAATGTATGGGATTATCAGAACACTGACTCCTCTCAGCTCAGCTCCTCTGATATCCCTTGTGGATGAACACTACTCATGAATACTCACGTGGCAATAAAACGTCTTTTCTGTACACCCCTTGCTCACAACCCTCAACAAGGGTAGCTGATTTAAACACTTAGCATTCTATCATCTATATCTGTACCCCAGGTACTGAACACTGCTCCCAAACTTGTATCCTGTCGACAAACGCCAAAATTATGTAGCCGCTAAGACTGGTGGACCTAAATCTTCACCTCCAAGTCCGTTCACATACAAGAGGAAGGGGAGCAAGCGGGTCAGCGCTCAGGGCACAGAAACTAAGCTGGCTTTGAACACACACCATTTATTTCCATAAAAAACACAGCCAGAATCACAAATACAAGTTAAAATCCCCCGTATACAATAAGAGTGTTCTCAATGCGCTAAAAACCCTGCCAGCAGAAATAACTATACACTATTAAAACAAAGCTAAAAAAATGTTTTCCATATGCTAAAATTACCCTCCCACAGTCCCATAATCCCACAGTACAGCCACACGCGGGCGAATGTGCCTTATCTGAAACAGGAGAGGAATTTCTCTTCCGGGATGGAAACCACGCCGGCCAGAAGAACAAGGAGGGGGCTCCTGTCGCAGACCTGTCTCCTGACAGCGCGTCGCCGCACAGTCTCGCCCCACTCCACACCTGCACACGGCCTCCCTCGTAGCACCGTCAGATGCAGGCAGAGGGGCATCCCTGCCCTGTTGTGAATTGAGGGCCATCGCCACCCACTGTTGCTGTCCCTGCAGTTGGGACTGGATCGCCGAACGACTCGCGGCGCCCCACAGTCAGGCAGCAGTTCCTTCAACACACGTGCGGGCTTACACGCGTTCCTTTTTCTCCTGCTCACCTTTCGTGCGTCGCTCCTCTTGTCTCTGCGCTCACCATCCCCTTTAACAGGTCAATCTGGCAGCTGATAGGCCACCTTGGGGAACGCCCCCATCTGTTTAGTCCTCAGTGGATTAAAGGAATATGGTACAACAACATTAACACACATAATATAAGTATGAGGATAAAACCATGCAATATAAATATCACAATAAAATCATGCAAATAAAATCAACACTATGTACCAATACACAGATTGATAAAACATAAAAACACAAATTTCCACTGTGTGACAAGTATACTACTATACTAATAACAGTGTATAGTATACTATTGTACTATACACTATTATTAACATAGTATATTTTAACAGGGAATCTTGATCCTGTTACATTTGACTTCTGTTGAGCTTCTTGAATTGTCACCTTCAGTTCCTTTCCTTTACTCTTCCAGTGTCTTTGGTTTAAATGTATTTACCCTGATAACTGCATATGAAACAGTTCACCTCTTTTCACTCACTATTATCTGTTTGCCATAAAAGTGTTGGTGATGTGTTGGGAGAATCATTATTTTCAGTCTCTTCGTATAAACATAGTGAGGCAAAGATGTGGGTCGTGGTCCCTGATAATCAGACGTGTCTGTGTTCTGTTACATGTGACGTTAGAGAGGTTTTAGTGGAGATAAAAACAGGACCAACATCACTCGTGACTGCTTTCCTGTCTTCAGTGTGTTTACTGTTGGAGCTCGTCCTCCTGTTGCATCTGTCACAGCTGTTACGCTCCTCTGTGACTCCTCCTCTATCTGCTGTGACACTGCAGGAGTTTTTGGTCATGGCGTGTGAATAACTGCCGAGGTCGGCTAGGACGACGCCACCACTCGTTGTCAGACCCTGTCACGCTGTCTGTTTTCATCTTTAGCCGAGGTTATTAAGAACTTCAAAATGAAACCAGTCTCTGTTTTCAGTCTCCGCCCTCTTTTGCAGCTTTGAGCCAGGTTGTAACACCTGTTAAAGTCACCACCTGTTGTGACCGGGGAGTGAGATGAGTGTGAGAAAGATGAAAACAACGTCTCATTCTGACTAGTTACTGGGAACTGATGTGTGATGATGCAATAACAAAGATGACTGTTTCTATGATTTTCTGTTTTATTAATTGTTTTTATTGATGATAAGGACAGGCAGAGGAGATTGGATGGATTTACTTCGTTTTATTCTTTTGCACTGAAATGGAGTCCAGTGTACAGTCCTTGGCGTTGCACATTTTAATATGTTTTAGCTGAGACTGTAGTGGGCACTCTTTAAATGTCGGGTCAGTTTGTCACGTTAGAGCCTATTTGTGCCTGTTAGTGCTGACGATGACTTCAGACCGAGCTGACTGAGGGGTCTAAGCTCATGATGCCACCAGCAACACCCGGGTCATGCTGCAGAGTTTTCAAACCCGACATAATTTACTCAGGTTATATCAGGTGATCTAAGAAAGGCCGCTTAGAAAGAAAAGTGAGTGCACTGCTTTAAGTTTCTTGAAGATGTTTAATCTGAACATTCAGCTTCTTCACTTCTAAAACCAAAAAGTGGAGAGTCCCAGATTTTAATCCTAGTGGGAGTGTCCCTTAAGAGGGTCGCTGACCAACTATTGATCATGTGGCTCATCACATGAGCCAAGCTGTGAAAAAGGGTGTGGGTGATTATCAGCAGAGGTTTCGAGAGATGAAACGTCTTCAAGAAACTTAAAGAAGTCACTTTTCTTTCCAGGCTCCTTAGATTACCATGACTGTATGATGAGAACCTGCACAGACATATCAGGTGAAGTTTTCAGTGTTTTGGTTCAGTTTAATGTAAAAATGGAGATGAAACACATATAAAGGCTGGTTTACACCACTGAGCCCTGCTCTAAAACACTGACACAGATCTGTCTGTGAAGCTGGCTTTAACAAATAAGAGCTTAAAGTTTTAAAAACGTGTTTAGCGCCAAACTGTCCACTTTACTGTCTGTAGCAGGAAGTGGCTGTTTGGCACTGAAACGGGAGAATCCAGCTGTTAGCCGTGATGTTGTGTTTGTAAAGCTCTTCATAAACGAGGACTGTGGAGGAGGAGAGCCTGTGTGAGTCAGGTGGTTCACCGGCCGAGTGTGTCAGCGGCAGAAACAGCTGATCAGCGCCGTTTTATGCAGTAAAATAATCTTTCTGTTCCCAAACACATCCACACAGTTTACAACATAACAGCCCACTACATGCACATCTCACCGCAAACATGCATAAACCTGAACATAAAATATGTCCTGTACCTGTGTGATCTCTTTAAGTAACTCACAGAATATCAACACTAACGCCACAAGTTTGTTGGTATTTTAACATTTTAACCATTGATTTTGAATTAAAACCAACAGTTAAAATATTTTTACACCAGAGGAAAGAGCAGCAGAAATATTAGGACAGATAAATCATTCTGTCTTCAGTCTCCATGAACAGCATCAACATCCTCTGGTGAAATTTCTCTTTCCTCCTTAAAATATATTAAATGTCAGTTTAATTCCAGATTAATGGTTAAAACATGTATGTCACATATGAACATCAGGAAATAAAGAAAAGTGACTGATTCAGTTCCATATATGCTCCAGGGAGGCGTTAAGGTTCATTAAAATTGTTCAGTTATTAAAGTTTAATCTGAGCCGAGCTGACTTCCTCAGGAACAAATAAACACCGAGATAAACTTCACCTTACAGATATAATCTAAATGAATCATATCCAATCTCAGAGAGTTGACAGTCAGCTGTGTGCTGGGAGACATGTCTGTCTGCAGTGTACGAGCTCTGACTGCTCTCCAAAAATGTCGGAGTGAATACATTAATATTAAAAGTGTAGCTGGTGACACAGAAACAGAGGATTTAAGAAGTTTAAGTGTAGGTCGGGTCCACACATGTCCAAACACCTGTGCGTAGTCCTGCTTGTTACTCAGAAACGCACACTAATAAAATGGCCATAAGGCCAAAGCAATGGTTTTGACTGGTGTTGACCCCGCCCCCACCCTGAGTGTGGATGCTGAGAGAAGGGCCAGCTGTGAATATGAGGCTGTGGGAGCAGATGGAGAGAGAGTATGTCGGGGTATCCCAGTACAAGCTTTACTGGGGTCAGAAATTAGACAGACTCCAGTTCCTTTGTTTGATTTATCTAGTTTGATGTTAGGAAAGAGATTCATGAGATGGAAAAACCTCCCAGTCTACTGAGATTCAGAAATGATTTGTACACATGGAAACTCCCTGAGTGGGAACAAAGAGTGTCCTGTCAGGAAGAGCATTTGGAATATGGATGTTGAGGATGTGACAGTGCCTGAAATCCTGCTGCTGTTCTGAACCATAGTTTCTGATCTGAAGGTCAAACAGAGTCATGATGGTTGTTTCTATTTGTTCCTTTTTAGTTTAGTTCCCCTGAAATCAGATGTGATATCAGCAGCTCTGAGTTCATTCATCATTATTGTCCAGTGATGACATTTCTGCTCCGTTTGGTGACAGTCAGCAGATTTTTCCTGAGTGTGGACGTGAACAGTCGTACCTGACAGCAGCAGGTAGCAAACAGAGATCGTCTTTCCAGCTGGAACTCTTCACTGAGCTGAACTCATTCAAAATGTCCTGGATTCAAGACAGGAAACAGTCCAAATATGTGTCTTCACTCTGACTCTGGATCAGATCTCAGTGACAGACTGTGGACATTATGGAAGCCTAAATGTGACACCATCTTCCTCCTTCATCTGCAGATTAAAGCCAAACAAAGATTCTCATTAAAAGTCTGCAGGTCTGAGAGAGACTCAATCGTTGTGTCATGTCAAACACAGTAAGAGGAGCTGAAGCACAGATGTGAAGAGCAGATGTTCATCAGATTATGACCTCACTCTGTTTTGTCTTCATATACATTCAGTCTGTGTTTATAATGCAGACTTTCTGCTTTTATAATAACACATTTTGTATTTTCTATGATCACAGACTGGCTGACTGTGGACTCTCAGGGACTCATTGTGAAGTTGTGGCCTCGGCTCTGAAGTCCATCCCCTCCCATCTGACAGAGCTGGAGATGAGTAACAACGAGCTGCAGGATTCAGCAGTGAAGCTTCTGTGTGCTGGACTGGAGAGTCCAAACTGTCGACTGGAGACTCTGAGGTGAGTTCACTGACTGCAGCTGTTGTTGTTTTTCTATATTTCAGATCTTTGATTGATGTTTGAAACTTTCTTTAGTTCCTAAATGTTCAGGATGTGTCTGAAGACAAATGTGAAGAAGTTTGAGTGCTTTCAGAAATGTTGTGTCTTTCCAAACGACTGAACAACAGTTTTCCTCTTGGCTCCAAATAGAAGTGACAGACTTGAGCAGGGTTCATTTAAAGGCTGACAGAAGTGCAGTGGTGACGGGGAGATGTTTGTCAGGACAGCTTTTCAGCCTCCACAGGTTCATGTTGTGTCCATCAGTCAGTGAAGATGAAGTCAGTACTGGTGAGGCTGTAGAGTGTGTGAGGGATGTGAATGAGGCTGTTGGAGATCTGATGATAGCAGATAAAAACAGGCTGCAGAGACTTTGAGCTTGTGTGGAAACAGACAGAGAGAAAAGAAAGACATGAATGTCAAAGCTAATAAAGGTGAAGTTAGGAGCTGTGATGATGTTCATGTATCAGAAGCTGATCGGGCTGCTACAGAGACGACCCACACAGCTGCTGTGGTGAGGTTTGTGTTAAAGCAGAGGAACACAGGCCCAAACATGACAGCAAAGCAGGTTTCAGGCTCTGTGAGAGGATTTCAAACAGAAGCTGGAGAAGAGAAAGGACTACAGAAAGAAGGCAGCTGAGACCAGTCCAAGTGTTTCCATGGAGCCCAGTCTAACATTCATTTATACACTAACGTACAGAAGTGAACGGGAAAATGAATCCATAGTTTCAAATGTAGAAATAGTTCTCAGTTCATTTACAGAGTTTAATACAGTTCATGAGGAAATGTTCAAAACAGCAGCTGAGAAGAAATCTGCTTCACAAAGTTGGATCCAATTCCAATAGTTTGTGATGCACTTGAACGCAGCGTGAGCAGTTCACTGCCTAACCCCACAGAGACTGTCAGTCTGGACTTTTCTTTATTTCTATTGGCTGTCAGTGAGATTTCAGAGCAATCAGAGACTGTGGGTCTGTGTATGAATTCATGTGCAGTTGTTGAAGTTGTAGAATGAGAAATAGCAGTTTGGGGTATTTCCTGCTTTCATTGTCCTGCTTGTGCTGATGAAAATGTTTATTGACGTGTGAATTCATTCTTCAACGCTCGATTCTGCCTGAACAACGAGAAACTTTGCTTATTTTTGTGTAACACAATTCAAAGTAGGGCTGGGTATCGTCACTGATTTCTAGAATCGATTCGATTCAATTCGATTGGAATCTGGGAAATGTTGCCTCAGACAGAAATATTATAATTCAGATCAGTATATTTACATATTTTTGTATCTATAAAAGGGAAGCTGGCACTTTCGCGACTTTATCAAAGGTGTGAGCATCACAGCAGAGGCCTTTGTGTCAAAGTAGCTGAAGATAAAACACAGAAAAACATGAAGCTGATTTTCCTGGGATTTTATAAAAATATTCTGCAGTAGATCAAAAACACATAAACAGTACCTGATGCTGCTGAAGTGAAGCAGAGCAAAGTTACACCGTTTTTATTACAAACACAGCGTTTTGCAGTTTTGCATAATTTTAAAAAGTTTAAATTTGTTCAGTATTGAACGGCAGAAATGAGGCTTTCTTTTCGAAAGTAAGTAAAAGGAAAAAAACAGCGGCCGACAGCGCTGTAAACAACGGTAGACTTGTGCGTAACAAGCAAGCGAATAATGCAGAAAACAGATTTTTAGATGGGAAACTGTTCTTGAAGTACAGAGAGAGAGAGAGCTGTGCATGAAGTGTGATTTTTATCCTGGTGGAAACAAACAGCAAAAGTCAGAGTGAGTTCATGACGATGTTTATGTGAAGCGTAGTTTGGATCTTCTTTTGCTGCTGGTTCAGTCAATATTGTTTGGAGAGAGATAAAACTAACAGCTTTAGAATCAGTGTAAAAAGGACGTAATAGAATAGAATAGAATAGAATAGAATAGCCTTTATTGTCATTGTACAGAGTACAACGAAATTGGAGTGCCACTCCCTTGGTGCAAGATTCAAAAATAAATATAAATGTAAAATATAAAAAGTACAATAAAACAATCGCAAGTATTCAAACAATAGTAAGTAAGATATATACAGGATAGCAGCATTAATATAATGACAGTATGAATAGCAGCATAATATAATGGCAGTGACGGTATGGTATAGCTAAGCAGGTTCAAACAGGTTAAACACAAAGCGCGGAGCCGCCGAAACATCAGAATCAGCGAGCTGTCGGCTTTCAGCCCCGACTGTGTCCGTGTCATCGGGTGAGAAAAGCGACATCTCACTGATTCTGATTCGCGGGTCGCGCTGTGTGTTTAAGTCTTTGTGCAGAATCCGTGTTCCTGCTCTCATTTACTGTCTTAGCTGTTGTTGAGATTTTGTGAGATTTCACCAGAAATTCTGGAATTTCAAGCAAAATAAATTTATATTAAAAAATAGATTCAGGATTTTAATTAATCGATTTTACGTTATCCAAGCCAGAATCGATTTTAATCGATAAATCGATTATAAAAACCCACCCCCTAAAAGCGTCCTATTAGACCCATTAAACACTAACATAGATGAATACTCAGATTTAAACCTTTATTGTTTCACAAAGGGTTAAAAAGGGAACGTCCACAGTTTAGACTGCAGCAGATTTTATTAAAGCAGTTTGACAGGAGCAAAGCAAAAACACAAAGAATAAGTGTTTCACATATTAATACATATAACATAATAATAAAAGAAAAGCAAAAGAATGATACAAAAGAATGAAAAAGTTGTCCAGAGCAGCAGGATGTCTGAGGTCTGCAGAAACACAAAAACACAGCAGCTAAAAATAGTTGTTGAAAGAAAACGAGGTGGGAGCTGCTGATTCCTGAGCTTTGATACTGGATTAGCTTCAGTAGTTATTCCCATCACTGCTGTAGGAGCTACATTTAGTCACAGCTGATTGTCTCCTTTGACCAATCAGAAGACTACTGTTGTAAAAACAAGCAGACAAAGAACCAATGAGAGTGAAGAACAGGATAAAGAGCTCGTGTGATGGAGGCAAAGCAATAATCAGCAGACTGTAGCAGTTTCTATCTGGATGAAAGTAGAAGGAGCTCAGCGGAGCTCAGTCCCATATCTTTGGTTAGAAACAACATCAGTGATTTCCTGCTGCTCGAGATGATTCCAGCAGCTCTCATTACAGCAGCTGATGAGAGAAACAGCTGATGGCTCACAGCTCGTGCACTGTTGGATCTCCAGATGTTCACGTGGCTGAAGTCTGTGAAGAAACTGTGGTCCACGTAGTTCACACGGCCTCAGATTGGACCGAGCTCCCTGGATCACTGCAGCATCCTCAGCTGGTACATGGACGTCTCTGCTCCTCAGTCTTGGAGCCCCTGCAGGTCCGTCCACACCACCGGGGTCTTCTCACTCACCTTTCCTTTGTCCTCGTCCTTCATCGGCCGTGCTGTGTCTTTGTTCCTGCGGTGTTGTTCCCACGATGCAGCGCTGATGTTCCCTCCTTGAATGCACAACAAGTACGGTGCTGGTCTTTCTCGGGTGGAGCAGAGACAGATTGAAGTCTTTCAGGCTTTAGTGCCGACTTCCCTGACAGAGGCTGGACTCCATGGTCTGCACAGGAGGCTTCTACACTGTGTGGAGGTGACTCCTGGACTTGAAGACAGGCTGCAGGTACATGTGTGATGAAGAGGAGCTACAGCAGTGTGATGGAGCTGCAGGTGTGAAGGAAGTCCTGCTGTCCTGTCCCACCCTCATCTTTGCTTCCTCTGTCTTCTCTGGACTTGTCCTCCTGTTTCAGAAACAGCACTGCTTCATGCCGAGGGTGGACGGGAGCGTTGGCTCTGATTCTTTTACCGTCCACCACAAGGAGACACTGATGCTGACCTCCTGATTCATCTGCATGTGTTCTGCTTCACACTGCTCACCTCCACCAAAGACTTCACAAACATCTTCTTTCTTTGAGTCCAGTTTGTCCCACAAACACTTCCAAATCTCCTCCTCTGAGATTCTGCAGCTTCTTGCAGTGTGACTCAGCTGACTTCTGACAGACCACAGACTGGCACAGCATCCACATGTGTCTCCTTTCAAACAGGCTCTTGATGTTTCCTCCCACATCATTCTGGCCTCTCAGTCTCCTTTGTTCTCCAGCTCTGTAGCTCCAGCTGGTGAAGCTTCAGTTTTCCATGTTGGTAACAGTAAACTACAGCCTCTGCTGTCAGCTGGGTAACTAAACAGAGCTGCAGCACGTCTCTGCGGTGGTGCTACATCCAGCCTGCAGACGGCCGTCTACATGTTGTAGTGGTTTACAGTCACCAGGGGGCGCTGTCCCAGCCATGCAGGCAGTGGGCTGCTCTGCTTGTGCTGTTGTTGGTGAAGCTGAAGTGAAAGCGAGAGTTAAAACCCTGAACAGTGTCCACTGAGCTTCTCATGCTCTTCTCATGCTCAAAGAAGTTTAACAGGAAGGGCGACTCGTCCATCAGGCGTCCAGCTGTCCGTGACCGTGTCCACAGCAGAGTGTGACTGAGGCTTCATGCTAACACGCACACATGAAGCTAATACCACCACGAGCAGCTGCTCAGTGGATTTGGAGGACAAATGTCTGCAGCTTCTCACAGGCAGTATGCAGAATGTGGATCTCCACAAAGACTGTGGAGATCTCGTCCCACACTCTAAATCCAAACTTGTCTGCACAAAACTTCTCACACGTTCCCGTCACAAGTGTCTTCTAAGTGAAGCTACCAGGTTCAGGTCCAGCTTGTTTATCTGGAGCTGCAGGAGATGATCCATCCTCACAAAGCAACACAGACAGCAGATATGCAAACACACAACACAACCAAAGGATTCTCTATGCATGTCTGTGGCTGATGCTGCTGGAACGAAGCTGTTTGAAACCTTGTTGTTCTGCACTTTGGGACCAGAAGAGGAAACTGAAGCTCTGTGCAGAGGGTCCAATGGAAGCAGCCAAGCGCTGTAAGTGTCTGCTGTACAGGGATGCTGGTTCAGCTGTGGCTCAGTTTCACAGTGTGACTCAATAAAAGCAGCAGGAAATCAAAGCTTGATGCTTTCATCAGTGTGGAAATAAGAAAGTTTCCTGTGACAGACGCTGGAGCTCTTTCACTCTCAGCTTCACAGTTTCAGCTTCAAACTTCTTCCAACATGTTTCTAACACGGCCACATTCCACCTTAATGGAGCTGATATCTTGTGCATCAGCACATTTTCTAAAGGCAGCGATCACATCTTTAGTTTTGGATGTTTAACTGCAGATTGTTTATGTGTTTATAGCACATTAATTACAGCAGCAGCGTTGACCACAGTGCTGTACAAGAATCCAAAATAACTATTAAAATAACTCCTAATATTAATATCACACATCAAATATCAAATAACTCTCATGCTGTATTAAAAGCCAGTGAATACAAATGTGTTTTAAGAGCAGATTTACAGAGACTGACAGCAGGAGCTGGGGCTGTTCGATAGAACGATGTATATATGATGACCATATGAAAACGTCTATCGTTTCATATCACGCTCTTTGTTTCCTGCTTATGTGTTTGTGTTTTCCAGATAAAGCTTTCAAAATAAATCTGAAGATCCTGTTGAGAGTTTTCAAAATAAACACAATACAGTACTGCAGTCGCTCGTTTATCGAGTTACGTTCTAAAAATAAGTCTCAGAATGAAGTAGCAGCTTTATGTTTTACAAGTATTATAGAAGTTTTAAGGCAGTTAAACCCTCACTGCACACTTTCTACATTTTTCTCAGACAGGCATGAACATTTTCACACTTTTCTCTCTTGTTTAAACAAAGTTCAAACCTTCATAGAAAAATAAGTTCATTATTAAAGAGTGAAAGCAAAGTGTTTCTGAAACGTGTCAAATCAGCCTTTGCTGGCATTAAATGAGCTTCTGTGTGAGGAGCACTCGTCCATGGCCTGGGCTCCTCGCTGTCAGGTAAAGTTTCATAAAGCTTTTGAGTTTTTCTGCAGATAATGTTGGTGTCCAGCACGATGTTCTTTTTCCTGCGGTCACTGAGCCACAAAGCCAAAGCTGACTCCATCCTTACGATGTTCTTGTTGTGGACAGTTACAACCTTTTTGCCTCCTTGTTGAAACTATGATGGTCAGCATCTTCCTCTGCCTTTGGCTGCTACCACAGGTGCAAAACGTCTCGTCATCATTGTTGTTTGTTGGGACAAAACGTACAAACATACAGTGCAGCACTGCAGAGTCACACTGCTGTAAATTTGAACACATTCTGTACTGTACAGGAGACACGGCACGAGATTGGCTGACAATGGTCTACAGCCAATCAGGACGCAGAACACAATGCGCTGTAAAAAACAAAAACATGCAAAATTGCACAAAAAAGATCAGCGAAACAGCGAGGCCGCCAAAGGTGAACTGTGTTACAGCGAGGGACCAGCGTATATGTGGTTGTTGGGACGATAAATGTCTTTGAGCTTGTGTCAGAAGACGAGCTGCAGCTTTCTGGACCAGCTGCAGTCTTGCCAGGCAGGTCCCACTAACTCCAACATATAAGGAGTTACAATAATCCAGCTGGGGCGTCATGAAAACGTGGATCGCCCGTTCAAGGTTTTTAAAAGATAGAAATGATCTCACCTTAGATAAAAGCCTCAGTTTGAAGAAAGACCGCTGTACAACTGAGCTCAGCTGTTTTTCAAATTGCCGTCAAATATAAGCCCCAAATGTAATAATGCGATTTAATAAAAGAGCTGAACCAGTCTAATAGAGCGCCCTTGATGCCGCCATGCTCCAATGGTGAGGTCAAGATGCTGTGGTCAAGGCAGCAGTCAGATCCAAAAGCACAGCTGAGTCTCCTGATCAGTGGCTGATAAAAGATCATTAAGAACTTTCCAAAGTGCAGTTTCAGTGCTGTGAAGAGCTTTAAAACCAGACTGAAACCTTTACAACAGATTGCAGCTGAACAAATATAATCTTTTACAAAATCTTCGACAGGAAGGGAAGCTTTGAAATAGGCCTGAAGTTTGAGCGGACAGAGGATCCAGATCAGGTTTTTAGTACAGGCTGTACAACAGCATGTTTAAAACAGGCTGTACAACACCTGAACTAAGACTGCTGTTAAAAATCGCTAAGATGTCGGAACCGACAACCTTTAAAATCTTTTTAAACACGTGTTGGAACAACTTCATTTGGACAAGATGATGTCTTTATAGCATCACATCGTTCCTCCACCTGATCAAACCACACAGGCTCAAACTGATCAAAAACAGCTGAGCAGGTGAATATTTTAGCCCGGTGCGATCTCGGGCGAGAGTATCGATGATGGCCAAAGGGCAGCGTCCAGCTCTACGGCCGCTGAAGAGCAGACTCAACAGACGCGCGTGATGTGGATCCTACTGCTCTAAAACTGGAGCTTCTTCAATCCATTAAAGAGGACATTAGTACGCTGTTAAAAGAAGAACTCAGAAATGCATTGAAAGAAGATTTTGACAATATAAGGGCTGACGTGCAAGGACTGAGAAATGAGATCGCTAACAGCATGGCGGCGACGTGCGGCGAAGTTGATGGAGTAAAGGTTACAGTGAAAGAAGCTGAGGATGGGCTGTCAATGTGGAGCGATGAGGTGACCACCCTGCAGTCTACAGTAGAGAGTATGAAGGAGGAGCTGTCTGACCTGAAGGATAAATGTGATGAAGGCAGGAAGCGAAGAGCTAACATCCACATCATAGGGATCCCAGAGGGCCTGGACTCGAGCTCCTCCACGGCCGTATCCGTGCTACTACGTGAAGTGCTGGGTATGGATAAAGACGTTATTGTCGACCGCTCACACAGGAGCCCTATCCTGAGAAAGCCAGCTGGTAACCCGCACGCCGTCATAGCCGAGCGTCACTACTACCAGGATTGTGTGGCTACGCCGTGCCAGGGCCCAAGCCCCGCTTGAGTTTAACGGACAACCTATTGCAATATTACGACTGGGCGATATGACCCAAAGTTCATATCTCGATATTCTTTAGCTGGATGGCGATATACGATATATATCTCGATATTTTTAAAGCCAGAAAGTACGAACAAAAAGAGAGTTCTTAGTCAAAGCTGTGTCCCAAATCTCACACAGGCACATTTATTAACATACAGCGTAGATGTACATGAAACAATTACTCAGAAATAAATGATCAGCATTTATTAAATAATAATGCTCCATAAATAAAAGAAAACAATGTTGTGTTTGTGCATAACAAAAAGCTCACAATCGTGCAGTCAAAATGTAAACAGACGCTGAGCATAATAACAAGCAGCTGCTCTGTTCCCAGGTTCTACTGCGTGACTGACAGCCTGGAGTTTGAAACCCTCTTTGTACCCGTGTCTCTTACAGGTGCCATTTATGGTCCTTATACACACTCAATACAGTAATATTACGTTGAAGCAGAGTACGTATCACTCCGCGAGGCTCCTCGTAGCTGTAATGCTCCAACAATCCATCAAGCGGTGCGGCCTCGTAGCTGAGCAAAGTCGTACCAAAACATCTTTTGAAAGGTTTCTGAGCGCCGTGTAGCACATAAAATCGGTTCGAGGTCAGTAAGCACAACCAGAATTCATCCATAAGGCGCACTGTCGATTTATGAGAAAATTACAGGATTTTAAGTGCAGAAAATATAGTTTATGGTTTTCCTTTGATCTTAGCAAATATCTACGCCTCTAATTGGGACGATCACAGATTTTTCACTAATGTCTTTGCGCGGCTCCCCAATAAGTCATCACACAATATCATCTTTGAGGGAGACCTAAACTGCTCATTATCTGCTATGGACCACAGTTCACACAAAAGTACACTTAGTCCAAAGTCAGCATGCGTCATTCAGAGCTTTCTTGATAATTATGGGCTGGCTGATGTATGGAGATTTCATAATCCTGCTTCACGTCAATACTCTTTTTTCTTAATGTCCATAAAACATATATTTGTATAGAAAAACGTCTCCCTTTAGTTACAGAATGTGATTATAAGACTCTGGTGATTTCTGCTCTTGTTTTTTCAATGTGTATTCCTGATGCCTGCTCCAACTATCAGCCATGGAGATTCAACTCAGTGTTGTTAGCAGATGAAGAGTTTGTCAGTTACAAAAGGTCTCAAAGACATTTTTTTTCTATCAATCAGACCCCAGAGATGTCATCATCAGTCATTTGGGAATCTCTAAAAGCATCTGAGAGGCCAAATAATTTCATTTTGTGCCAAACAGAATAAAATAGCGACCGAGCGCCTCTCTCAGTTAGCTGATGAAATGACTAAACTACATGCTGTGTACAGCCACTCTCCTGAGCCTGTATTATATACACAGCGGTTAGAATGACAAACTGAATACAATCTCATATCTACAAAACAGGCTGAGTCAAAGTTGCAGCTACGCTTATGAACATGGAGAAAAAACAGGTGAGTTATCAGCTCACCAGCTACGACTAAGAACAGCTAACCAACTATCCTTGAGATCTACAATGACCAGGGAATAAGGTCTACAGACAACCAAACTATCCTTGAGATCCACAATGATTTCAATAAGGTGTTTGATATTCCCTCCTTGGGAGAAGATGCGATCGCTAGTCTGGAGGAACCTGTCTCTAATGTTGGAATTGAAACGGCCGTACGGAGCACGCAGTCTGGAAAATCTGCTGCCCCGACGGGTATCCATCTGATTTTTTCATAAAGTTTTCTGACCGACTGAATTCACTGTTAAAATCAACTTTTGAAGAATCCTTCCTCTCACAGTCGTTGCCTCCAACAATGCATCAAGCAGTGATGTGTTTAATTGTAAAACAGGAAAAAGACCATTTAGATTGTCGTTCATGTCGTTTAATATCTTTGTTCAACACAGACACCAAGATCCTGGCTCAAGTGTTGGCCCGTCGCTTACACAAGTATTTGTCCTCCATTATTTCACCAGACGGGCTTTATTAGGCACTCTTTTTTGAACATTAGAGCTCTATTAAATATCATTTATACCCATGTTAAAGGTGATACATTGGAAACTGTCATTTGGCTTGACGCAGAAAAGGCGTTGGATCGGGTGAGATGGGATTTTTTTTTATACGCTTAAAAAATGTGGCTTTAATTTTGTATCTTGGATAAAAGTATTGTATTGCTCCCCTCTAACAGCCGTCCGGACTAACAATAATCTGCCCCCCAGGACAGGGATGCCCTCTGTCTCCTTTTTGCCATTGAACCGCTAGCTGTTGCTCTGAGACAATGTGTTGGTGTTGAGGGAAAACATCGAGGGGGTATCGAACATGAAGTCTCTCTTTATGCCGACGACATGATTTTATTTATTTCCAACCCATCGAACAGCCTCCACAAACTTTTGGATAGACTTACAATAATAATAATAATAATATGTTTTATTTATAGGCGCCTTTAAGAGCCTCAAGGTCACCTTAATGCATACTTAAGGAATTTGGGACAATTTCTGGATATAAAGTGAATTTTGGGAAGAGCGAGGCAAAGTCTATCTGTACGACAACTGGGGAGTTTTGTGTATTTTAGCCCCTTTTAAACCCAGCTATAAGAAGTTTAAGTACTCGGGCATCTGGGTGACAAGAAAACCACAAAGACTTGTATAAAACTATCTTCCTTTATTGTCGAAGCTTAAAGAGGATTTTGGAAAATGTAAGTTTTGCCTCTTTATATTTATGGTGGGGATGCAGAACAAGGAGCAAAGATGAATGTGATGCTGAATCAGCAGAAGACTTGGACTCATTTGATTCCAGCTTTGATATCATTGATTTCAATATGTCCATTTCTGTCACACTTCACCTATAAAAGTGAAGCCATGTGGTTCCTGGAAGGAAAACACGACTTTTTCAAGTCTAAATGATTGTGTTATGGTGGGACAGTTTCCAGTTTTGTTGTATTATTGCACTAGGTATGACTGTGCAAGAGTTATCTTATCTTCCTTGCTTGCACCACACTCTTTGCAGAAATGGTGCACAGCAGCACTGCATCATGTTATTGTGTTGTATAATATACCAGAACTAATACAAAGCAACATCCATGTACACTATAGGTCCATGCCAATGTGCCCAAATGGGACCTCCATAAATGGTAAGGGGCGCAAAGGCACTTTAAGACCAGTGGGCACACCATCGGTGCACATCCGCTCGGATGCTTTTTTCTATTCATTTATTTCCCTGTTTATTTATCGATGCACAAAAGCAATTATCTCAGAGACACCATCCTCTTAACAGAGACTCAAATCAGGAACCTGCAGATTATTAGTCAGCAGCTTTAACTTCCTGTCTTTGTCTCACTAAACCTTCCACGTGGAAACTTGAGCTGCCCACTCAAGCACAGTAGGCTTTAACTGGCTCTGCTCAAGTCACTTCAGTATCTGAGAAACTGTCTCGATGCATGCCAAAGAACACTTTGACAATACGCTTGTGTTGAGTCAAATCCACCACAAGCATATTCTATGGCAGTTTAATTCCACTCCACATAAAAATAGTCACGTATTATTTCCCCCCACCACACTTCCTGCCAGTAGCTGGTGCCCCCACCCACAGTGCATTAGTGGTTCTCTGTGTTTAGTGGCTCACTCTGGGCGGCTGCTCGGTGGGGCCCGGCCCCCTGGCTCTGTTGGGCCTGTGCTGCGGGTGGGGTGCCCTCAGGTCTCGGCCCTCTGGGCCCATTTACTGCTCAGTAACATTTAATATCTATTATTTACTACTACTTACTAGCCTACTTACTGCATATTATTGGTTGTTGCTGTGGGTTCCCCACTGTGTTGGTTTTTCCTTGTGTTTTTCAGCAGATGATGAAATAGATTTTCAGTATTTTTTCTCTCTTCCTCTCCATCTATTTCTCTTCTTCTCTATTTTTCCCTCTTCTTCTGTTAACTTTCTCCCCAGCTTATCTTTTTTCTTCTTTCCTGACCCCCGTTCTGATTCTAATGACTCAAAATAAAGTAAAATCAGAATCAAATTCTAATAAAATATGACTATCAAGTGGACCAATATAGCAAAAACCATAATGGTGGCAGAGGCCACAGAGCCAAGTGGCAGGATTTTCAACGTTCAAACCAGATAAAAAACAGAAATTAAATGGTGTTAAAAGCCATGAATTAAGGCAATTCATTCACAACATAATTACAAGTTTTACTGGACGTTAATATTTTTCTCTTTTTTCAGTGCAAAACAAACTAACAGTACACATGATGCTGGCAAGTTAAAATGTCAGTGTCTTTTATAGATAGCATGTCTAGCATCATAGTTTTATAGATCACGTAGTCAGGGTAAAAACTCCATCTCTGATTATTATTGTACATGACTGTGACATGCAGTGGCCTCAGCATCATGATGAAGGCGACCGGAGGAGATAGTTTGGTAGACATCGATGTTTTGCCGATGAAGGCTCATGTAGCGGTCCTCTTTGTCCTAAACAACAATTTACACTGTCATTTACATTTAATTAAAGTGCAGCTTAAAACACAGACATAATGCACTGCAGCCTCGGCACAATTAAGTGTAAAACAGAACTATGGAAAACTCACAAACATCTGGCGAGTTTCAGATCCTGTTAAGTTAGTTAGACCTGATCTGTTTTCTCTGTTAGGATAAAAACATCAGAGGTCATGGGGTGAAAAATACCTCAAAAACAAGACTAGCTATGTCTACAACTAATGTGTGGTGTTTGAAAAGAACCTATGAGATACTTTGAACACCACAGTGGCTGCTGTATGCAGTAATGTGCTCAAGTGATTTCAAAGGGTCATTTCATGAGTTTAAGTGCGTCAGTAAAAGTTTTCACCTGCGAGGATTTCTCCTCAGGCTGTAACCACAGGTTATCACAGCCACACTGATGAGTGAAGCAGCAGCAGAAATGATGGGAACTGTAGCCATGAACTTCATGCCAGAAGAATCTCCATCGTCTGTTGAATGTTGCCACACACACACAAAAAAACTTCATTTTGAAAACATGAAAAGTCACGAAATTTGCATTAACCTGTTATATTAAAGTGGAAAACATGTTTATCTTTTCATTACATTAGAGTTACAATTGCATCATTCAAACATTTCACTGATGAAATAACACCAAAGTTGTGATTGGAGCAGTTTTATAATGAAATTTTAAACAAATTAGCCAGAAGAAGAGCTTAAAAACATTCCTGATGTTCATCTCCTGACTGAAACCTTTCATTAATCCGCTGCAGGCGGGAATGACGACCTCAAACCATGTATGACAGAAAAGAAAGTGTTAACGCAGTTCCAAACATCCACCTTGAATCTGCGGTGTGGGTATAAATAGAAAATGTTTTTACCTCTCACAGTCACACTGAGATGGAGAACATACAATCCACCACGAAATCCACACTCACAGGTGTAGTTCCCACTGTCTTCAGATGTTAAGTTGAGCAGGTGGAGAAACACAGTCTCATTTTCTTTGATCAGTGTGAACCTGGAGTCACAGCCATGAATAAAGCCTCGGTCGTAACGATAGAGCAGACGACGCTGTTCTCCTCGGCTCCTCTCTGTGCTGATCTCACACAGTATCATCACAGTAATATTCAGAGTTGTTTTGCTGCATATTTGAGTGGAATCGGGTTTCTTTCCAATTGTCTTCACAAGAGTCTCTATAAATTGTTCCAGTTAAAATGAAACAAAATCGGGATTATAGTTTCTATATATTTGTTGTTGTGGGAAAATCAATCACATATATTATTTCACTAACCTAACTAAAGCTTTCTTCTTAAACACCTGGCTTTACAGCTTTTCTTTTTTAATTATATATATTTACCTTCACTGCTAAAAACCACAAGCAGAAGCAGGAGAAAGCAGAGTTTCCGTGCAGTCATGCTGGTGAGGAAGTAACTGTGGCTGACAGTGTGAGGTAGACTATAGTGAAAGCAGGAAGACTTGCACCCTCCTTATTTCACCTCTTGTGTCTACACTGAAACTTTTACTATGTCTAAAATAGAAGTGCATAAAAGTGGAAGGACAGTAGAAGGTAAACCACCAACATTGTTTAAGCCAGACTGATCTCTCTGTTTATCTGGATGGACATTGTGTTCAAATTATGATGAGATGTTTGTTCAAAAACAAAACTAGTCTGATACAAAGAGTCATGTTTGCCACAGTTTATTGTGTTTGTATTGTATTAAATCTGAGAGCCTGAGTTGGAGTATTATGACTGAATGGTCTCCATTACTGGGAAACAACTATCCAGTGTGAAAAGATGGACGTTTATTATAATATATGAATATTATTATATTAGTATGTCACCTAAAGTTTTATATACTTTAAAATGTTTCATAGAGCTTTATTATCCACTCCCACAGTTCCTGTGCTTCTTGCTGAGCGTGTCTTGTTGTCGTGTTGATGGTTCACTGAGATGATAGTCTGGTAGGAATCACTCGATGGCTGCTGAAGGTTTGTATAGGGCTGATCTGGCTCATCGTCATCCTTTAGAAAAGTGAAATATTTTAGGTATTAATCAAGTTCAACCCGGTCTACCCACACACTCTATTGATCTTTAAATCTCTCCATCTGTTGCCTGGATTATTTAATGTTTCTGCTCATTTCTGTAAGAGCTTCTTCACAAAATAAAGGACACTGAAGTTGGCACTAATAGTATTATAACAATAATCTGTAATTATCTATATAAGTAACATCCTAAAACATAAATGTACATGTTTTACCAAGTCTGCCAGAGCTCATATTATATTTTTACATGCTGTAGTGCCATTTTTGGGAGCATTTCAAGTTGATATACATCAATACAACCATTATAGCCCAAATTCTAATAATATGTCCGCATTAAGTGCACAGTAATTACATAAATTGCAAAAAAATGCAATAAACTACCAAAAAATTGAAAATCGTTTTTGTTTTTGAACATATATTTCTAGTTAGAGAAATTTAAGAGGCTTATCTCTCAAAACTGTAAATACAAAATAGTTGCACAAAATAGTTTCCCACCACAGGAAATTTATTTTGAGTGTCTTCATAGTTTTATTTCTGAAATACACCAATTTATATATAATGCAGGAAAAACAAAAATAAATATTATAATGCAAAATTAATCATCAAAATAAACTATTTCCAGCAGTGCAATATGAGTTCTAAGCATCCCAGAAATGAGACAGAAAGTCATAAAGTCAAACATAACTTTTAAAAACACCAGTATAGGCTCATAAGGCCCTGATGGTAAAAAACTACATTTCTGCAAACTTTTAACTAGCTGCTGTAGATCGTAGCAATAAATTGCTCACCAAACCGTTGGGATTTTCAGGTACAGACACTCCAGATGTTCCTGACCTTAAGCAGCCACGTTGATAAGAAAGGATGTCAGCATTAGTGTAACACTATTCACATTCAAACAGAGAAAAATCAAGTAAGAACATCTACATTTATATTATCTTCTCTCTTAATAATGATAATTATTTTTGGAAGGATAAAAAGTGTTCATTCTAGACATGATGTTTAACATACACCGAATTCTCATTTATTGAAATGTGATGTTTCCTTTTACTTTCTCTACATCTATATCATCTTTGAATTACTGCAGCAAAAATAGTCTCACCCATTACTTTTCCTCCAGTAGATAAATCCCACGATAACTCCAGTTATAAAGATGATCACAACACCGGGCAGATAAACGGAAAAAGATTTGTCTGCTGAAGTGTGGGCCTCGTTTGTGTCTAAATCATTGAAAAGATGCATTTGTCAGTAAAATCATTTACTTTCATTTCCTGGAAATCAAAACACAAATCAAACACAGTTTACGTCTACTGAAACTCTGAGTGAAGTAATGAAACCCCAGTTTTATAACCACAGAGCTTTAAATATTGTCACTGTGCTCTTTTCTTTTGTCTTCTTCTTCTTTTGCATCTTTTCTGAATATTACTATGAACTGAAATTGGTCCAACTGCTTATATACATTCACTGGCCACTTTATGAGGTATACTTGTTCAGGGTGTAACACAAATATTTCAGTGTTCATTTCATTTGTCAATCACATGTCAGCTTCATCTTCCTGGTTAAATAAAGGTTAATAAAATAATAAAATGTCAGCAAATCAATGCTCAAACAGAGCAACATGGCACATGTTACTGGTCCCAGTGCTTCACAAACTGCTGATCTGCTGGGATTTTCCCACACAATCATCTCTGTTCACAGACAATGGTCTGAAAAATAGAAAATATCCAGTGAGCTGTGATTCTCTGGGTAAAAATGCTGTTTACACATCAAACCTTGAGGCAGAGCGGACCACACTGGATATCACTGCTGTCCTCTAACAACAGCAAGCTGAGGCTACAGTTTGCAAGTCTGGACAACAGAAGACTAAAAAAACGATGCCTTGCCCGATGAGTTGATTTCTAACAGTTCAGACTGCTGGTGGTGTAATGCTCTGTGAAGGATTTTCTTTGCAAACTTTGGACCCTGTAGTGACCACTGAGCATCATTTAAACACCACAGCCTGCCTGAAGGTTGTTGCTGACCACATTCATGTCTTTATGCCCAAAAAATACCCATCGTCTGATGGCTGCTTCCAGCAGGATACCACACCATGTCACGGCGCTCAAATCATGTACGGCCTGCGCAGTCACCAGATCTCAATCCAGCAGAGCACCTTTGGGATGTGGTGGAACGGAAAGTTTGCTTCAAGTAAGAGCAGCTGACGAATCTGCAGCAACTGTGTGATGATGTAATTTCAATATGTCTTGAGAATCTTTGAGGAATGTTCTTAGCGCCTTGTTGTGCCACAAAAAATGAAGACATGTTTGATGGCTGAAGGTGGTCCAACTCGGTTCAAAGATGTACCTGATAAATGAGTCAGTGAGAGTATTTAAACTGCTGTAAGTGAAAATAAGAAGAAAAGAAATGAACAAATTACAAGAATAAAAAACACATAAGCAGGTCAATACAATGCTAACACAGTGCTGAATAACTGTGTCAGATAAAGAAACCAAAATGCATTTACCTTCCACAGTGACACTGATATGGACAATATATGTCCCTCCAGTGTTTGTACACTCACAGGTGAAGTTCCCACTATCAGCTGGTGTTAAACTGGTCAGCTCCAGAAAGGCAGTCTGATTTTCTTTTGTTATTGAGAACCTGGGGTCACATTCCTGAGTAACGTTCTCTCCGTGTCGATACAGCAGATGACACTCTCCTCCTGTGTCCCTCTGTCTTTTGATCTTACAGATAATCAAAACAATAGTAGTCTGACTTTCCTTGTTGCAAATCCGAGTGACATCGTGTTCTCTCCTGACTGTCTTCACAACAGTCTCTGTAAACAGGGACAGCAAAATACGGTAAATACAAGATTCAGCCTGTGTCAGAGAAGACTTTAGTTTCTATATTTTGTGAATGTTAAACCATCTTTTTAATCCCATAATAATGTGTTTAGTTTAAACTAAAAGCAAGGAGGTTATAAATGTAAAAATATTAATAATGCATAATGAAAATAGTTTCCTTGTATTACCTTCAGCATCATGGGACACAGCTAGTGGTAACAGCAAAATCAAGCAAAGTTTTGATACGTCCATGCTTGTTAACATGTCTATGAGCCACCGACAGTGAAGAGGAAGATGTGCGGAAAGAAACAAGCTGAAGCTTTCCTGGCTAAGCAGACGTCAGACTGTTGCCCTTCACGGGGCAAGTGTGAAATGATGTAAAAAGGAAGTGTACTGACAGGACTTTCATATTAAAAGGCTGTAAAGTTGAAACACTGTGCGAGCTCCCACACAAAAAGAAAACAAGCTAATTTTTCTTTATCACAGAGGAATTATTACACTGCTAACTGTCATGTTCGCTGAAGCTGAAGGATGGATAATATTGTAAAAGTAACAACAAAACTACCATTTATCATAACATTATAAGCATTTTAAACTAAAATAGCGTGTGTTATGGTTCAAAATATTGGGGATGGAGACAAGAGGAAAAACCACAATAACAACACTGGTCCGGTCGGGTTGAGTCAAACGATGATTTTAATGATCACACGCGTGGGAGATGGGCACTGATGCAGACAGCCTCAGATCTCAAAATGGTGGAGCATTGCTCAAACTCTTATAGCCTCTGGTGCCTCCACCTTATCATAAAAAGCCTAAACATTCACATGCTTTCTCTCACACAGCGCCTAAGCTACGACCTTGGCTCCCCGTCTATCTGCTCCTGCTGAGATGGGGCAGAAAACTCCAGTATATTCTGTTCTCTTCTAATCAGACAAATAAGACAATTACTTTCTGCGAACAGTATTTCTTATAACTCAGCAGTATAATGCATCATAAAACAATATCATTCATTCACAACAAGTCAGCAGTTTAATGTAATGCAAATCAGTTTAACTAATGCAATAGTTATCAGCTTCTTCTAATTCAGGAGAATAATGCCAACTAAAACTACATAATAATTCACCATCTTTAATTAGGGGTCTAACATGGCATAAAATAATATTATAATCTAATAATTCCCCCTGATGAGCTCATTAGAATAATGAGCTCACCAACACCCCATAATCCAGTGTGGCTGGGTTCATCTCTTCTCACTCCTGAGGTCCTTTGTCCCCCTGAGGGGCGAACCATATGTGGGATGACCTCTATGTTTGCGCAGTTCAGATGCAAGACAAACTATTATTCCAACAATAGCAGGTACAGATGACACTCCCCAGGTCTCCCACAGCTTTATTTGGTGCTACCTTATACCCTCCAGACGTACTCAGACTAGAACCTCTGTCCAAGGAGCTTTTAGCCTTTTATGTTATTGCTGCAGCTACCAGTGTCGTCCAGTTGGGTGATCCTCTGCTCTTCATTCTTCAACCTCAGGGGTTAGACAACCCTTCAGTCGTGGCACAGATCAGGGGATTATTCTGCCCCGATTTCAAACAACGATCTGTGTATCCTCCAGAAAAAGGAACAGGAAGGTGTCCCCCTTTTTGCCCAAGAGCCTCTCGAACTTCGTTGGTCTGGTGTTCCCGGATTTCCGCCAACCCCTTCATGGTTATTGCTGTGTTTATGGGATCCATCCTTTTGTGGTGACTAGCTGGAGCCCAAACGCCATGACCCTTGGACCCAGTTGGTGTCTTGGCAGTCACTGTGTCTGTCTCTGCTGCGGAGGATCCTCGTATATCTGTGACCTCGTCTGGTGTCTGTTCCTTTCTCTGTAAGAGACAGAAAACCAAAACACCCCTCTTCCTAACCCTAATAATCTAATGTTGTTATCTACTGACCTTCTAGTGATTCAGAATTGGTTTAAAAACATTCAGAATGTTCCAGGGACTTATTCTAATCATATCCTATGTGTGTGTAAGCGTGTTTGCATTTAGCCCTCTGCACTCAAAGTCAATACCTGCAATATATCAGTCCGGACCATCACGCCGAACGAAGCTTATGACCTTCAAAAGACCAAGTGCCAACTCGTTATAAGCACATTTGCAAGGTGTGTCTGAAAATTATTGAAACCACTCTTTTTAACAAAAGACAAAGAAATTAACAAATCTTCTAAACGCTATTCAGTTCATTTCAATGATTGATGCTTACACATGGAAATAATGATTTATGCTTCTTACTGATTCTCTACAAAAGACCGGAAACTTCTCGGGCCGCTATTAGCTTAAGTTTTACCATTCCTAAATTATTAAAGACACAAATGAAGTTATAAAATGTTCAAATAATCCTTGTTTGATGTTAAAGCTCAACTTCCCCCCCCCCTTTTTTTTTTTGACACATCCCCATGTGTCAAATCAACGGAGCTAGAACATTAAAAGAAAAGGTTAGGCAGCTACAAGGTTTCCCAGATCGTTAAGGTGATCTGCGTGTAATGTTCTGACTCAGGTATTTAATATTTTAATAAATGTCGTTTAATTAACTGCCACTATTTAAACTAAACTTAAAGACATAATTGAAGAAAAGATCACAAAAAATAACATGATATCAGTGTTTTGTAAGCGCGTGTGGCCTTCTGTGCTCGAAGCCTTTTCCCTCAATAGATCAGTCAGACATTCGCGCTGACTGTAGCTTTTAACCCTTATTAACTTGAGCACAACTCTACAATGAGCAACAAGTTGCAATTTGTATAAAAATGATCATGGTTACACCTGCAATGAAAAATTATATCATTATCCTAATACCTGTAAATAGAAGATTCATCAGAGGTTATAACCATCACAGGAACACAGATGTTAGTATAAGGTCAAAAGCTTCAATATATGATCATCGATGCAATACTTGTTGCATGATTCTCATACAATAATAATGCTGATATTAAAATAACAGTAAAACACCCCCTTTTATCCCGTTTCGCTTGACCCATAAACGTTTATAAATGCCTCTTTTAAATGTTATTTCCCCCTGTTCTCCCCTTCCTGACCACAGCAGGGGGATCTTAGTTTTGAATCAGCCATGAATCCAGCTCACCTGATTCATCAGTGAGCTCCACCATCACTGGCGTCTGACAGGGTGGCGCTGCATATTCTTCCTTTAATGTCACTATTTTCAACCTGTTAATTAGAGTGCTTAAACCTGAAGTCGACTACGTCCACAACAAGTCAATACAGCTGTAAATGTGGCCAATTATCAATCTATTACCAATCAATAACAACAGATAACTTCTATTTTATGCATGCTTTTAATCAACCACTCACCCAGAGGATCTCCAATCCCAGGAAATTCCTTCTCCTCAGTCAATGAGTCTGTCCTCCTTCCATGCCCTGGTAACTGGTCCATCCAGAGCCATATGATCTCAAATATACATAAAACAAGCCAAACCACACCTTGGTCACACCAACTCTCTTCCGCCCCGAAGATGTCCAATGCCATCCTAGTATGGACTGAAAGTGGCTTTAACGCTGACTGTCCTGACAATCCATCTTATAACATTTCCTGGTCAGATCTGCCAATCTCCGCCCCAGGGTTTTAACTATTTTGCAATTTTCATTAGTTTCTATGTTTTTTCTAGTTTTGCCTCCAGATTTTCAATTTTTTTTTACCAGTTGGAATCAGTTTTTACCAATTCTTTGCTAGTTTAGTCTAGTTTTTATTTTCCTGAAAATCCTTAGTTTCAGTTTAGTTTTAGTTGTGTTTTGCAAAAATTAAGTGTAACAAAATCTCAGTTCCATCATATCAATCATGCTCTTCTGGTTATCCTTGGGTGTTGAGACTAATAACTATTAACTCTTGCCGCACCGAGTGTTCCTAATTTTGGTTGAAGTGAATTGATAACCTTTTTGAAGGCGATTGTTTCACACATTTATTTAGATGTCCCAGTCCTGTTATCTCGGGATACATCACGCTGCCTTATCTGGGGTTAGCTGTTTTCGGGGGATGCGGGTTGAGTGGGGGAGCTCTTCAAGGTAAGCTAGGTTAACCTTCTTGTGTGAGCTTTTCAAGTGCACTTTAAGGTTTGTGGGATTTTTCGTGTCATAAATGTCCCTCATGACCCCCTGATGGCCCAGTAATTCATTTTTGCGCACTGTAGTACACATTTAGTTTTTGCTTGTAGCTCTCATACTCTACTTGCCACTCCTCTAAGTCCTGATGTTTCTTAGCGAGGACAACAGTACCTTTAAAATTATATCACATGTGTGGGGGTGTGGCCTTGCCAATTGTTTTTCCCACCTTTTCAAAATGGCTGACGTGCCCACAAGCACATTTTATGGAAGAAAGAAAGGTAAGCTTAATATTTACATTTAAAATGTTTTGTTAAACTCAGATTTTTATTAATTTTCAAAGAATAAACATCTAGTAAATGATTTGAGGGGTCTTTAAGAATTAGGCTCATTTAGTTTCACGGAGAACATGACAAAATATGGTTCACTCCACTTGCCTGAAATGGTTAACAGTCCAAGGCATTTCAGTTGTAGAATGGGTGCAACAGTAAAACATATGTGAGATGTGGGAAGTGCCAAATGTTCCTTTGTGTCTCCAAATAAAAATAAAAATCACAGTACTTCCTCAGATATCATAAATGAATTGACTTTTGTGAAATAGAAAGCCCAGTGCAATCACTTATTCCTGAACCAATGGCTTACAGCTAGTGAAGTGTCAGTGACTTCTAAGTTGATCCCTGATCTACATTTTTATGATATTGTTATATAAATAAGTTTTAATATCCTGCTTACAAAAATTTCAGTGGAACATGTAATCTTCTTAAACAGCTCTTGAATGTTGTTAGTTTCACATTCGTGATCAATGAACTCCCCTTGTGCACTGTAGTGCACATGTTGTAAAATTTAAATAAAATTAGTTAAAAACAATTTTGTTTTTGTAATGTGTTTATTTTACCGTCCCAGCACTTGATTTATCTTAAAAAGAAAAAAGAAAAAAATGAAAATACTTTTCCCTTTTTTCTTTCCCTGGGTCTCAGGAGGACATTGTGTCTCTCTCCACTACAAGACTCTTGCTATATCTAAAAAACAGTCATATTCAAAGTAATCCTAAATTGGACTCTGGCGCTTTCTCCCGACTTTTCCTGACATGATTCTGCGCGTGGACGGAGCAGCAACACAGACGACTCGACTAACGTACTGCCTTGACTTTACTATTGCAGGGCACGCACACATCAATGCAACTAAACACATTTTGCTATAAATCTAGTTAATTTTAGTTAGTTTTGTGAACATTCAGTACAGTTTTAGTTAGTTTTCCTTTTTGTTTTGATTTTATTACCGTTAACGCAAATTTTTCCACTTCTAGTTTTCGTTATTTCATTTGTTGTCTTTAATAATAATAATCTTCTCTGCACCCTGGAATAAACATAATCAATATGATCAACATTTTGCTGCGTATCAATTCACCTTTTTGATTCAAATGCTCCAGCCTTATGTGGTTTGTGACATGTGTTGATCTAAACCTCCACTCTGTCTCTAAATGTTTGAAGAATTTTTCAAGTTCGGGGTCAAATTTTGAGAATTTGACCATAAGTGAAAGTTATGGCGTTATCACCCCCTTTGGGGATTACCTTTTCCAGTTTTGATGATATTCCTCCCCATTCTCTATTTTTTGCAAGTACCCCTCTTCGGTGGCGAGAAACTGTTGGTGTGATCAAGCGGGTGCTGTAAAAACAAAAGCTCAGAACAGAACAGTCACCAATCATGTACTTCATTCAAAATTAACAAATATCAAGCTTCATATTGATCCTCTTAGTGTAATGGTACATTTTAATTTGCACTTCTCAAAACTGAAAACAATATTCTCTTTATTTTACTCTTGTTCTTGTGCAGCACCACCCCTCAGCACATGCCCCTGTTATTTTATCTTACTTTTAAATTGTTGACTACTTCAAGAAAGCGCCCAAAAGACGGGGACCAGTGTTTATCATTACATATCTCCATTTTGAGTGTGGCTGTCTATCATTCCCCTGTTATTCATAGACCTCGGTGGAGGTTTTTTTTTTTTTTTTTTACCTCTATAAAAATTAATTGACTCTTTACAGTGACCCACTATGGTTAATAATAACATGTTCAGTCATGAGTGGAATCAAACCTTTTCTTCACTTTAGCATTTAACATTCCCCACCATATAATATGATACTTTAATTAAAACACAGCTACTAAAACACAATTTTCTTAATGCAAACATCAGTAACTCAAAATTAGCAACCAAAGGGTTCAGCCTGCAGTTCACACTCCTGTGAAGCTACAGCTCTTTAGTCTCTGTCATCCTTCTGTTCTTGCAAAAACAAAACATCCACCCTTCTTTTACAGGCTGGGTGAATTGTCTGTGGACATTCAATAATCCTAAAGTCGGTACCGTTTTTGTCTCAATATCAAGTCAGTTAAAACTTTTAGTCGTCAGTCCGTCACAGTCCAGTCACATGCATACATCCACACACATTCATACCAGATATTGCTGATAATGGAGTCTCACGCGCAACCTATTCGAGCCTCCATCACCAGCAAGATGACGTCATCATTTTAAAGGAAACAGTTCCTTGTTTGTTTGTTTTTCTTTTTTGGACTGGATCGACTCGCTGCAATCCTTTTAGGCTCAGGACTTCTCATGTGATCAATGTCCCATATAAGTGAATTTCTCCCAAGCTCATTATAATCATGGAGAAAAATACTTTGCGACTGTTTTCAATAAGAATATTTTATAGCGCTTTAAAGTTCAATCTCTCAGGCCTGGATTAAAGAGCTGATTTGTTAAATCAGGAACTCACAAGATACCAAAATATCACCACCGGTGGATCACACCTCTCTGATGTTCTTATCTCAGTGCACTGTAACAAAAGCAAAAACAAACGTAACCAATAAAACACTCATATAATAACAAATACTGGGGCCCATTACAAACATGTCCAAAGATCAAACCCTCTTTCTCTATGTTAGAGAAAGAGAACAATCCAAACCTCACTGATAGAATCAACCTAGTGTCAAACAAAACCCAAAAATCAACCAAAACTTCACACACTATATTGTGTAGGCATACAGGTACCGTAACTCCTTTTTGCACTGACAAATACATGTTGGATTGACTTAATTCAATAGTGGACACTGGTTGCACACAAATGTTTTGCTTTGGCAGAAACTTAAACAACTGAGTCAAATCAACACAACCTTTTCATATTCTCTCCGAAATAAAACTCACACCGTTAATTCATCATTTTCACTCTGTACCACTGCTCCTTATCAGGCTGTGTGAAGCACAGTAAACAATTCAGTGGAGGCCTTGAGCCATAAACAGACATCACGCACAGACATTGTTTTCACAACCAAACTACTTTAGACCTTGTCCCCTAAATCTACACAGATGCCCTCTGTGTGGCATGAAATGCATTTAACCAATAAACAATCAATGGCTTCTTGTTGTTGTAACCGACTCCATATTTGGATGTTTGTGTGCAGCATTTGTTAGTAAAGCATTCTTCATTGCAACAGCGTGTGTGTATCACTCTTTATTGCACAAGCTTGTAAATGTGTGTGTGTGGATCACTCCTCAGTGAGTTGAATCAGCATTTCGATTTTTTTTTTTTGCACGTGTGTGTGTCATTTCTCACTCAATCAACGAGTGCATATGTTCATATGTGTGTTTCTCTTCATTCTGAGTCAATGCATGTAGATGTGTGTGTTTGTGTGGGTGTTTGTGTTCATCACTTTCCTGTTCTGGTGTTCTGGGTAAACCACGGCCTGAAGCATGCCCTGGGGTCCTGCCCTCCTCCTTTTCAGTCTGTTTGCATCTGTTGGTGCTGCTGCTCAAAGTTCTGTCCATACTGGTTCTGGCCCCAATTGAGGCAGTGCTTTTCTCCAGTGTCCTGCAACTTCTCCCTGTTCCACTCCTCCTTAACTTGACCCTTTTTCTTCTGTAGCTCCTTCAGGGCTTGCTCCTGCTGTTGGAGCTTCTTCGTCAGGTTTGGCGACCTCCTGCTCCAGCAAGCTCCGGCCTGATTCCAAGTCCTGTGTCTGGGACTCCAAGCCTGATGGGTTCGATTATCAGCCAGCTCCTCCTGAGCCATGGTCAGTTTCTGCTCTGATGCCTTGAGCTCTTACTGAGGGCAGAAACCTCAGAATCTTTTCCGTCCACTTCAGATTGAAGTCCATCGATGTTTTCCTTGCTTTGCTCCACGGCCTTTTGCGGCTCTGCTGTTCGGCTCTTCTCAGAGGTCAGCTCCTGGCCGAGCCCCGACACCTGTGCCTTCAGCTTATTTTCTCCTGGTGTTTTGTCCATTCTGAGGTGCCTCCTGACCTCAGTTACTCCTCCTGTCTCTGGCACGCCCTTTTTGCTGCCCGACGATCATTGTTGGTCCGTCACTGTCCTGCACAGTTTTAATGCAGAGTGGTTAAGGTCAGCATTGTTTTGCTCGGCCTCACTTTTCATCTGGGCTTAATGGGCGTCTCATCACAGCTCTGTCAGCTGAAGCTGTCTTTTTCCATATGGCAAGAGTGTGAAGAGTGTGGCTTTGCGAATGCCTCGTTTTCCAAATCCAGATGTTTATTTATCACGTACACAGCAACAGAGAGAACAGTCTGTTGTTGGGATGGCTGAGGTCCTTCACGATCTTCCTGGCCTTGGTCCAGCACCGCCTGCTGTAGATTGAGTGCAGGTCAGGGTGCTCAGAGCGGATGGTGCGCTCAGCTGATTGCACAACCCTCTGTAGAGCTTGTCTGTCCGGCATGGTGCTGTTCCCGAACCAGACAGTGATACAGCTGCTCAGGATGCTCTCGATAGTTCCTCTATAGAAGGTGGTCAGAATCGGTGGTGGGAGCCGGGCCTTTCTCAGTCTTCTCAGAAAGAAGAGACGCTGACGGAAATCTCCCCGTGTAGTGAAACGGGCCTTGGATTTAACGCTCTCCGTCTCCGCTGCATGAGATCGTTTTCCTGCAGCACTGTTGACATTTTCAAGTTGTTGTTGTGGGTCCAGCTGCTTTAGCATTTGGTCAGGGTCACATCAAAGATGGTAGAGGAGAGAGCAAAGATGGTAGGGGGGAGAGCAGGAGTCCAGGGTCAGCTTCGGCTTTCAGGGCCGACAAAGCAGCCTGTAATCAAGCATAAAGAGAAAAAACAAAACAAAAACAAAAACAGATGAACAGGAAAATGATGTTATTTTGGCTGCGTTATTCAGAGAGGGGAGAAACAACGGGACCAGGCCCTGTGTCAGCCTTCTCTCCCCCTTTTTTTGTTTTTTCTCACCATATAATCCACTCATGACCCACCAAGCTGACAGGACATCACAGGTACATGTTAAAATTCTTAAGATCATGTTTAAAAGCACAAAAATTGGAATTTTCTTTCATCTGGTAATCACTTGTATTAATCAATCAGCAGAAAACATGTCACAATTTGACTTTTCTAACCACTAAATTTGTCGTGTTATCACTGGTTGGTCAGACCAGTGCCTTTTTTTTTTTTTTTGAAGTTAAGTTGTTGTCCTGCAACCCAGAGAGTTTATTTGTTAGTAGTGGATAAACTTTATTATTTAACGGCGGGTGTATGTTAAGTTTCACTGCTTTAAACTTGCTGGAAAATCTTCACGTGTTCATGAGTGTAAGCTGTTTCTTCATTGCGTGTATGTGCGTTTGTAGGTGGGCTAATTTAACGTTTTTTCCTCAAACAAGGCATTTCTCTAACATGTGCCTCTCTCTCACATTACTCTGCTTGTGTGTGTTTTTGTTTCACCTTTTGTTGTGATGCTCCGGAAGCCTTCCCAACCTCCACAAGTCTGTTGGCCCCAATTTTATGTGTTAAAGCTTCTCTTAATTTCTCCTTTAATTCTCTGCTAGCTGCTGTCTTTTCCACAGCTGCTGATTCTTGCTGAGTGTGGTTTCCATTACTATAATTTGCTTCGGCCGCTGTGCTTGTGGGGGCAGTTGGTCCAGGCCTGTAGCCACCTGTATCAACACACTGAGAGATTTATTTAATATCATTTTCCTCACAATCTTACTCTGCCGGCTGACGTGCCGGTCTTAATCATGCTCGATTTGTCTCTTCTATATCAAAACCCAGCCGAACATCAAACATTCAGCGTAGTCATTCAAAACCTTATCTGTAGTATTATAATCAGCAAAATCAGCGTTTTAATTACAGGCATGTATCATTATTTGCAAATCATAATTATAAAACTCAAAAACACGCTAAACAGCAACAAAAGTCCTCTGTGCGCTCCACAGCTCATTTGCATGTTCACACACAGTCTAAAAATAGCTCGCAGCGCTGCAGTGCGCTGTCGTCACACACAGGGTCACACAAAGCTCAGGCAAAACTCTTTTATTTTATATTACAAAGACGTCTTATATTTACAACCACTGACAGGCCTGACAGATTCAGCGCCTAACAATTTCGACAAATTTAAGTTAACGGGTCCAACCGAAGAAAGTCCAACTTTTTTGTAATCAATCAAACAGTATCTGTTACTTCTGGAACAGTTTCTGACCTAACTTCTAAAGAGCACCTACACAATTTCGACAAATTTAACCATAACGGGTCCAACCGAAGAAAGTCCAACTTTTTTGTAATCAATCAAACAGTATCTGTTACTTCTGGAACAGTTTCTGACCTAATTTCTAAAGAGCACCTACACAATTTCGACAAATTTAACCATAACGGGTCCAACCGAAGAAAGTCCAACTTTTTTGTAATCAATTAACCAGTATCAGACTCTAACTTTATCTGGCCTAATCCCTAAGGTCCCTAACTCAATTTAACAGTATTCAAAAAAGCACATCACACCGTTCCAAACGGTGAGGAGACTCTAACTCCTAGCTTATTTCAGGATGCCCTGTACCCCACAGATAAGCCAAACTGAACTAACCCTGTTCGCCGACAGGTCAAGACCGCGCGTCCACGGCCAGGAGGGAGCGTAACCTCCGGGCTATGCGCTTCTTAGCGGACTCTAACCGCCGTTCTATAATAATTTATAACAATTTGAAACACCAGTCAACGCCCTAAAACAAGAGTATGACTAAGGCAAGTGCCACCTAGAGGTCAATGGGGACTCGAACCCACAAACTGACCACTCAGGTCCACTCTATAACCAATTTGGACTCTAACCAACAAAATGACCAATTCCCTATCAAACTACTTGAGACTCTAACTCAATTCCTTGGGACTCGAACCCAGCATTTCTTTCAATTCCTTTTTCAACTTCATTAAAGACTCTTAGCCGACTTTAACTGCATAACACACACGGATCCTCATCAAAATCAAAACAGACCCTCTACCAGTAATTTCAGTGAGTAGACTTTAATTTAGTCATATCCAATTTGGCACACTTTGGAAATAATTCAACAGGTAGTGCCTTACCTTTAGATAAGCCGGCTTATGCCCACTCACATAAGACCACTGGCTCGTGCCTGTCCGTTCGACAACCTCGGACCGTCCAAACTTTTAAATTCCACCCCAATACCACAGGACGAGCCCCCAAAATGTTATGGTTCAAAATATTGGGGATGGAGACAAGAGAAAAAACCACAATAACAACACTGGTCCGGTCGGGTTGAGTCAAACGATGATTTTAATGAACACACGCGTGGGAGATGGACACTGATGCAGACAGCCTCAGATCTCAAAATGGTGGAGCATTGCTCAAACTCTTATAGCCTCTGGTGCCTCCACCTTATCATAAAAAGCCTAAACATTCACATGCTTTCTCTCACACAGCGCCTAAGCTACGACCTTGGCTCCCCGTCTATCTGCTCCTGCTGAGATGGGGCAGAAAACTCCAGTATATTCTGTTCTCTTCTAATCAGACAAATAAGACAATTACTTTCTGCGAACAGTATTTCTTATAACTCAGCAGTATAATGCATCATAAAACAATATCATTCATTCACAACAAGTCAGCAGTTTAATGTAATGCAAATCAGTTTAACTAATGCAATAGTTATCAGCTTCTTCTAATTCAGGAGAATAATGCAAACTAAAACTAAATAATAATTCACCATCTTTAATTAGGGGTCTAACATGGCATAAAATAATATTATAATCTAATACGTGTTACGTCATCAAACCGCTTCATCCAAGCACTCAGATACTTACAAAGTTTTGCCTGCATTACCTTTAAAATTTGTACGAAGATGAGCATAAAATGAATAAAACTGACATGCTTGCATTTGTTGTGTAGTGCAACAGGTGTATGTGGCTGAGGGATTCCCATGATGCAATGCGTATTTCTTCTTCAGTCACCTTTCCTACTCACTGTGTGTTAATGCAGCTCTCTGCATTGAATCATACCTGTTATTAACCTCTGTCTCTCTTCCACAGCGTGTCTTTATCCTGTCTTCCTTCTCTCATCCCAACCAGTCGCAGCAGATGGCCCCGCCCCTCCCTGAGCCTGGTTCTGCTGGAGGTTTCTTCCTGTTAAAAGGGAGTTTTTCCTTCCCACTGTCTCCAGACTGCTCACTCATAGGGAGTCATATGATTGTTGGGCTTTTACTCTGTATGTATTATTGTAGGGTCTGCCTTATAATATTGTTGTGATTTGTCGCTGAGAAAATAAAATTGAATTGAAAATTGAATTGTGAAGGCCACCCCAGAAGCCACACAATTGGGAAGTCAGTAACGTCAGACACCAGCATCTTTATTTTAATTTTAATGCACATTTCCACAAACATAAATAACGACACATGTCCCATAAACAATTTCTGGTTAATGTTTTACTGGTGCTGGAGGTCTGTTGGACTGCTGAGGGTAACTGGAGAGAAAATGATGTGTTTTTTTCATTGGACGTTAAGGCGTCTGGGAAGGGATCTCAGACCATTTACATCCTGGGCCATCTGACCTCAGGAAATCACATGATAAGGTGGGGCCAGGTTTCACAATGAGCTCACCCGAAACCCTGGCTGATTAGGACCCACATCCGCTTTCACACCTTGGCTCATGTGATTAGGTAGAGGATCATCAGGGGGTCCTTAGTCCCTCTTTGGGGGGAAACTCCCACTGGTTTTAAGTCTGGGACTCCCCACCATTGACCCTTAGAACTGAAGTAGCTTCTCGGATGAGAGGTGAAACGTCTTCAAGCAACTCAAGAAGTCCAGACGCTTTTCCTTCCAAGCTCCTTAGACTACGATGACCTGGATGACTGAGAACCTTCACAGACTTAAGTATTAAATTAATAGTTGGTTTTCATTCTTTGTTTTTAGATATTTTTTTTCTATTCGTATCCCCTCGTGTATTTAACTGGCCAGTTCAGTCCAATTTACTTTGGGAAATATTTAATCTGAGGTAGGGTTGCACCGATACCGGTATCTGGTATCGGCCTCGATACCACATTTTCTAAAGTACTCGTGAAAAGTTCCCCGATACCGAGGACCGATACCACGGTCTGAGACCTGTCTATGTTTGAGCGGCATGTAAGGGGTTAATCACAGGCGCCGAGTGCCCGCCCCACAGGCCCCGGCTGCATCTCAGAGCTGGGAGAAGGCCAGGCGAGACAAGTCAGCCGTGTGGAACTATTTCAAAGTGAACGAAGACACGAAAACAAAGGCGGACTGCAAATTATGCTCATCGAAATTGTCCAGAGGAGGCTCTAAAGGTAGTGCATTTAACACAAGTAATTTAATCAAGCACCTAAAATCCCAACACGACAACGAGTACAAAGAGTTTGCCCACGCTTATTTACCCACGCTTATTAGCACAGAGGAGCATAGCTGATGCTAAAGCAGTGGGACGGAAAATAGTTGGGCATTTTAAACATTCCGCCTTAGCCTACTCCCGCCTCGAGGACATTCAGGGACAGCTCAACCAGCCAATAAAGAGACTGCAGCAGGACATACAGACACGCTGGAACAGCACATATTACATGACATCAGTCCTATTTTTCCACATATTAATACATTTATGAATTTTGTGCAGGTATAAAGATCGCTTCTTCTCCAACACTGCTCCAGAGGCCAAGCTGCACCTGAAGCAGGAGCTTCTAGAGCTGAGGCAGAGGGGAGTCGGGCAGAAGCTGCAGAACCTCCTGCTAAACTGTTCCTCAAGGCCCAGGCTGCCGCTGGCAGCAGGTGCTGCCATTGAGCTCGACACATACCTCGGAGAGGCCCCAAGCCCTCGTGAAGACAGTCCTCTGAAGTACTGGGGTGTCAACAAAATCAGGTTCCCCACTTTGGCTAAAATAGCCTGTAAATAGCTCTCAGCCCCATGTAGCAGTGTGGACAGTGAAAGGCTTTTTAGCTCAGTGTCACACATTATAGATGAAAACAGAAACAGTCTGACTGCTGATGATGCAGAAAAGCTACTTTTCTTAAAAAACCCTGCCACTCACTGTTTCTCTCCATTTAGTGAGTCATCTTAGACTCGATGTTAATACCTACCTCAGTTGCACTGACTGCCACAGTTCTATGTCAGTGGATGTTGTTAGTTTATTCACATATTGTGCACTAAATGGCAAAGATGTTTATTAATGCCCCTTGTGTTGTCCAAAGCGGCAGAGTTTAAAATAAACTGAAAAATACTTGAGTTGCACTGTCACTGTTTACATTTTTTTATAATTATTTATTCTGTAATATGTTGCATACAACATGCTTTTATTTTAAATAAATGTTCTTAATTCCAAACCAGTCCCTTGTTTGTTTGTTGTTAAATTATAGGACTAAAGCTGTTACCTGTAAATTTAAATCGTGTTTTTATTAAGTACTCGGTATCGGTGAGTACTGAAATGCAAGTACTCGTACTCGTTTCCAAAAAAGTGGTATCGGTGCATCCCTTATCTGAGGTAAACATTTTGCTTTTCATTTGACCCCTGACCTGTCTGCTGTAATGCAGGAGGCAGGTTTATGACCTATACTGCAGCCAGACACCACAGGAAGCCTTCCTCCATGTTTTCTTTACAGTAATTGATTCAGCCAGTTTAAGTCTCCTTTGTTTTTGTGCATTAGATCACTGTGTGGGTTGTGTTGAGTGGTTATGTATTTGTAAGTAGCGATTATGACTTGACTAGTGGTGTTTATCTCTTTTAAGGGTCTAGTATCATCAGTTAATTAGTTTTTACTGTTTGGAGAATTATAACCATCATAAGCAACCGAATCATCTCAACATGTATTTGCTCAAAAATGTATTTATTACCACAAACATGTATTTAATTATCAACACAAGGAAAATCAACAGTTTCTAGAACTCCAACAGGGGCAGGACTTGGAGGTACTGGGATTTCAGGAGGCAGCAGAATGGTACACTGGTCAGTGTCATTATTATTGACCTGTGATGGTGGATGGCCTTGGAGGGAGCTGAGAGGTAACTCAGACCTCTTGTCTTCAGGACACGTAAAGCAAACATACTCCTTCTCAGCAGCTGGAGACTTAGAGACATCCCAACTCATCAGTCTCATGCGTTTGGGCATCAAATGTTCCTCTTCATCATTAACAGAAAAAGCAGTAGAATATCTGCGCTTTCTGCAGAGACCTACCTCTGCAGTGGGTGGAGGTCTCGGAGGCAGAGGAACATCGCTAGGACACATGAAAAATGTCACTTCATCATCCAGGGATGCATGATCATTTTTCAAATCTGGATTAATGATCTTGTCAGTGTACTTTGCATGGAAGCTGGCATCAGCAGGTGGAGGATTTGAAGAAACTGGAACATCAGAACTCATCAGCCTCATGCGTTTGGGCATCAAATGTTCCTCTTCATCCTCCACAGAAAAAGCAGTAGAATATCTGCGCTTTCTGCAGAGACCTACCTCTGCAGTGGGTGGAGGCACTGGGATTTCAGGAGGCAGCAGAATGGTACACTGGTCAGTGTCATTATTATTGACCTGTGATGGTGGATGGCCTTGGAGGGAGCTGAGAGGTAACTCAGACCTCTTGTCTTCAGGACAAGTAAAGCAAACATACTCCTTCTCAGCAGCTGGAGACTTAGAGACATCCCAACTCATCAGCCTCATGCGTTTGGGCATCAAATGTTCCTCTTCATCATTAACAGAAAAAGCAGTAGAATATCTGCGCTTTCTGCAGAGACCTAACTCTGCAGTGGGTGGAGGTCTCGGAGGCAGAGGAACATCAGTAGGACACATGAAAAACATCACGTCATCATCCAGGGATGAACGATCGTTTTTCAAATCTGGATGCATGATCTTGTCTGTGTCCTTCGACTGAAAGCTGGCATCAGCAGGTGTTGGACTTAGGAGCTCACATGCAGGTGCGCTGATAGGTCTGAACATGAAAGCGGGAACTTCATTGTCCAGAGCACAACGGTCTGCACTGGATGAGCGTGGGAGCTTCTCCTTTGCCTGTGGAGGAGGCAGACTTTGACTTTGTGTTGCAGAGGAACATTTAAGTCATCTGACGTTTTGCTCTGTTACATATTATTATTGTTGTTGTTGGATTTTTCTTTAAAAATTCACACGATTTAATGTTTAGAAACAGACACAGTGAAGGGTAACTTACCACAGCTCGAGCCATTTTAGGCGTCTGTCAAGGCAAAGACGCAGGATTTGGTTTCTCTGTGTAAGATTACAGGACAGTTGTCAGTTTCATTTTCAAGTCAGCTGGATAAATTCATATCAAACTTCTCAAACTGTATCATTAAAGCATTGTTCAGGTGGACAAATATGAAAGATATGAAGATAAAAACAGTAACAGCTGGCAATCAAGGGAAAACAACCTTATGAAAAAGGTCTTAATCATTATTGTTTAAAAGTAAATCTTTCAGTGCTTACTTCAGTGATTGTTTGAAGTCTCTGTGCTTGTTGTCAGTCGCAGATTTGTGTAAAATATTTGCAGTTTGTGTATAAAGTTTGCAGGAGCTCCAAAGTTTGTCTGTTCAATACCAAAGTAATGAGGAGACTGAGTGCAGGTTTGGAATCCTCAGTGACAGAAGAATGCAGCAATGTTTGAATTTGAATTTGTTATTGTTTTATTAACAACAACTACCAGGATCATACCATAGCAACACAGTGATGCCCAATCAAATGTCAGGTACAAGGGATAGCCCACATACACATCCAACAGCACAGTAAAGCAATGGGCACCAATGCCACCAGTCAGGCCTTAAAAATACCTGAGTTATATAACAGCACACTGACAGTGTCTCATCCAAAAATATAAAATGTATAAATACAGTTAATATCATTTTCATTTAAATTTTATTTAATTCTCTTCATATAGTGCCAAACAGATGTCTCAAGTCGTCACTGTTACAACATAGATAAACATGAACATGAAATCCATTATTTAATTCTCTTCCATTCACTCCAGTTCAATTCAATAGCTATATAGATGGATAGACAGATACTGTATTATATACTATATTGATTCCAAATGGAGAATTAATGTGTTATATCACCAGGATAATGAATTCAAGTAGTACAATCTCCAATAAACAGACAACACAGTTCAAGTTCAAAGTGCAATATGTGCAGGATCCAGGCTTTATATTGTAAGATGCAAAATGTTTATATATACATAATATTGTTGAAAAACTAAAGAAAGTTAAAAATCAAAATAAGTTTATTGTCACTGTGGCTGATGTGATTGCAATATGAACCCGGAAGCAGACAAGGGAGAGATGGAACTGAATCTTAACAAAAAAACAAAAACTTCCTTGGGGGGCTCAACCCGGGGTAGCGGTCATGTCCGGTTAGGGGCTCTGTTGGCTCTCAGGTGACTGTTTCCTCGCGGCTGCGTGCAGCGGGGCTAGGGGAGGGTCTGTGCTGACGGACGTGGGTTACTGACCTGGTAGCCTGGCTGCCCCTGGGTGGGTCCGGGATGGGCGTGAGGTTCTGGGGGCGCTCCGTCTCTGGGCTGGGACCCGGACCGGGCCTCGGGGGCTTGGGTCCTGGTTGGTGTGTTGCCGGGGTTGTGGGCGGGTGGGTGCATGGGGGCCCAGCCCTGGAGCAGGGTGCCGCCGGTGCGTCGAGCCACCTGGGGGGCTCTTCAACTGGTGGGGGAGATTGTCACATCTTGCAGGAGCTTTCCTCTCCTCAGGAGCTCCCTCTGCAGGAGGGGGAGATACAGGAGAGGTGGAGGAAGATCTCAGCCTGGGTGTTTATTGTCTTATGTAGTCTGGAAGATGAGTGGATGGTGGGGTGGGTGCAGTTTTCTCTGTGGTGGGGTTGGGTGGACTGTCTGTGGGGCCGGGCGGCACTGCTGCACTGGGCCCGGTCTGGATGGGCCTGGGCCCCCTTTCCCTGGCGGGTCGCGGAGTATTGGGGTGCCCACTGGGGTCAGCGGGGGAGCTGGCCCCAGGGAGGGGTCACTTGCCCCTCCCTTCCTTCCCTCCCCATCTCCAGCTGCCTCCCTCTTCCCGCTCCACCACAACCACCCACACATGCAGGGCCTTGGAGTAGGGGTATGTCACCAGGGTGCAGAGGAGGCTACCCCCCCCCCCCCCCCCCCCCTCTGTCCCCTTCTGGCTGCCTCTGCCTCAATTTTATCCCACAACTTAGACATTCACATTACTCACACTCTCATTACACATACATATAGGATCTTGGGGGTGGGCACGATACACGGAGTCCAAAGTACCATCAGGGTGTACACCCCACCCCTGGCATCGTTGCCCACCTCTCAATTTTAAATACACGTAGACATTGAGGGCTAGCAGGAGGGACCATGCGCTTACCTGCTGCTCTCTGGCAGGTAGCTCCATGCCCTCCTGGGTTTTAAATGCACCTTAGAACACACATGCATCAACATTACAATGAGCGGGTGGAGGGAGGTTCGGAGTCTTCTCTCACCCCCGTTCTCTGCGACCTGCTGGAGCAGGGGGGCTAGGACTAGGAGGAGGAGTTGGCCGTCCGACTGCGGTCTGGAGTGTGGAGCCTTCCTGCTGCTGCGGAGTCGGGGCGGTCTGCCTCCCCCCACCGCAGGGAAAAGGGTAACACCACCTGGGTCTGGGTGCAGTTCCCCCCTCCAGGGGCGGGGGCACCTAGACCCAGTTTGTAGAGTACGCTTGGGGAGTGTGATCGTGTGTACAGCGTCTCTTTATGTCTGTCTCCACGTTGGTTGAGTGTGGAGTAAGTGCATATGAGAGCATGAGGGTGGGAATGGATGTTTGTATCTGTGTGTGCCTGTATGTCTGTGTCTATATGTCAGGTTGGGTGTCAGGCGCCACCTCTCTGGGGACATCTCAGGCCCTCCAAGGTTTGGAGGCCTATCTCCCCCTACCACCACTTCCCCTGCCAGTGGCGGACCCCCTCAGACATCGGTGCGTTGGTGGTTCTTTGTGTCCGGGGATGGGCGTCCAGGTACACACCGGCTCACTCCTTGGCGGCCGCTTATCGGGGCCTGGAGCCTGGGGCTCGCTCGGGCCACTTCAGAGGTGGGGTGCCCCCGGCCTCTCGGCCTGGGGCTCGGTCACTCAGGCGCAGCTGGCTGCCGGCGGAGCTCACGGGCGCGTCACTGCAACTCCCCCTGGCTTCTGCTCCGCAGCTGCTGAGTGAGCCCTCATCTGGGACTCTCCTCAGCTCTTTCCGGGACAGTGGCGCAGCTGCCCCTCTGTTGGTCTTCCTTGGTCTCTTGTGTTCTGGGGGCCTCTGGATGTCTGGAGTTTTGATCTCCTCCACACCTGCTTCACGCCCTGGAGGACGGGGCTGTGGCCCCCCCACACCCTCTAGCAGATTATTACATGAAGGAACCTTTTAAAAAACAAAAAACAAGCGCGTCCATGCTCACAGGTGTACACACGGGTGATCACACCCACAAACTACACCCTTTTTGGCTCCTACCTCAAAGCACACTGTGTTCTGTTGATCTTATGTGCTGCACAATAATGTTTAACATTTAGTATTTACTGTCATATTCCCATATATCATTGTGATGTTGTTTATTCTATTACTCTTGTTCTCTTCTGCTTGCTTTCTTTTTTCTTTCTCAGCAGGTGACCCAGGTGATTGATATATGCATTTTTTTTTCTCTGCCCGTTCTGTTGGTTTTTGTCTTTTGCCCTTCTCCCCCGTCCCTCTTCTCAGCTGTTTCTCTTCCCCTCTTTCTTTCTCCCCTTCTTTCCCCCAGTCAAGTCTGTCCCGTATTCAGTAAGTGAAAATAAAATAAACAATAAAAGGTGAATCAAATGGACCATTACGGCAAGGCTGGGATGGTCAGTTTGGTAAAGTAAATCCATTGGGCATCTTTCTTTGCCTTTAGACAACAATTCTGATGGCAAAAGAGCCAAACGGGACAGGCCAAAAAAAAAAGAAAAAAAAGAAAAAAAACAAACAAACAAACAAAAAAAACCATTTATTAGGTTGAAAGACACGAACACAAAACAAGGCCCAGCAAACAGGGGCGGAAACTAAAACTAAAACCTATACTGGGAATAACTCGGTATGACTATGACAACTATGACAAGAAAAACATGAACATGAATCCGAGGAGGTGCATGCGAGAAACTCTGATGAAAAAACATGAACATGAACATGGACCTAAACAGAATCAGGAGATAACCTGAAACCCGGAATAACGTGAACGGAGGAAAACGCACCAACACTGCCCAGAGGAAGACAGCGGACTTAAACACACAGAAGAGAAAGGAGGGAAGTGGAAACACAGCTGACACAAATGAACCTGACACCACAGGGGAAGCAACATGAAACACACTGAACATGGAAACACAACCCTTTCATAATAAAAGACGAAACAAGGAGAGACGTGGACGTGTGATGGGCTGAGTTGCCAAATGGCTGGTAGGCTTTTAGCTAGGCTTTAGCTTCAGCCAAGTGGAAGCTAAATTGGCTAGTCATTCATATGTAAATTAGGTTGTTACCTGAGAATTCTGGAGGGGAGTGGGGGTGTGTGAATGATTGCTGATTTCTAACTGCCAACTGCCTCTTTGTTTGTCTGGGGGGGAGCTGCTAAAAGCGGTGAACTTCCTTTTGTGTTCGTCTTGATGCATTCTCAATCATCCAGGAAAATAAATCTCCAAAAGTCACCAACTTGGAGTGGTTAGTTTCCTGAGCCACAAGGAAACTTGTGTTTCAGTTTGCCATCTTAGGGAGAAGGAGGATCATCACAGTTTTGGTGGTTGTATGAACTTAGAATGCATAAACTAATAATTTGTTTTAATTAAAAAACTTTCCCTCTGTCATTTCCTGAGTGTTTCAAAATAAAAGTCCTCTCTTTCATGTTTTGAATGTGAGGCTGTTCCTGTGATGCCTTCAAATCTGTTTCAGTCTGCAGATTTTTACATTTCAGACCCAAAGTGACTCAAACATTTACTTAAAAGAGGTTTTTGTTCGTCTGGGTTTTCCTGCTCAGCAGCTCTAAACAGGCAAAAGCAGAAACACACAAACAGAAAGAAACAGGAAAATATGTGTTTCTGTGAACAATGCAGCAGCAAAATGAAAGACCAGGATTTATTTTTAATGATTGACCAGTGTTGGGTAAGTTACTTTAAATTAGTAACTTAGTTACATTACTAGTTACTTCTATCAAAAGTAACTCAGTTACTTCAAGTTACTCGTTACTTTCAAAGTAACTAGTTACTAGGGAAAGTAACTTTGGTTTTACTCAGAATTCTCTTGTTAATGTGTTGCTTCCATAACTTTGCCAGTCTTCTAGCTTGCTTACCTGCCACAAGTGCACTGTGCCACCTACCAATAGAAAGGAAAAGATAATGTGCATATTTCCACGAGAGAAATCCCACGCCTGGACCGCCGTTGACCGCCACCATGATTCTAGCCTACGTCACAGCATCATGTGCGCCTTTTACATCCAACACAAGAACTGCAGTCGTGGTGCTGTCGATTGTACTCAGAACTCAGAAATTCTGCCTTCTGAATAGGAAGATGTAGGTAACACCAGACTGCAGATGAGCTGCATACAGAGCTGGACTGGGACAAAAAAATCAGCCTGGGCATTTTTGACTAGAGACCGGCCCACCATTATAGGAAAAATCATAAAGCCTTTGAATGAAAACAAACGCTGTTGTGACAGTGATGCTCACTGTCTTGATGGTGTATATGCATCAATCTATCAATCGTTTGTTGTAAGATTCAGATAATGATTTTTTAAAAGCGAGACACTTTAAACGAGAATAAGAATGAAAAGTATTTCTTTGTGCCCCCCTTTCCCTGTTAATGCCCTACCTGCCCCCCTGGCAAAACTTTGCTAGACCCGCCCCTGCACAGTTACCAGCTGTCAGCTACCTAAAAAAGGATCCTGGTGTTATTTGTCTCTCAGAAACAGTTCATAACTTCCCTTCAACTCATTCATGTCACCTAAAAGGTAAACCTGTTTCTCCATCACTGTTCAGCTCTGATGATTCAGTAAGGACATCTCCTGGTTTCATCTTCATGTTTCCCTCTCACCAGATAACCAAACCGACATCATGACCAGCAGCTTTTTTGCAGCTGTGGCTCCAGCAAACATCAGCTGATACTAGAAATTAATATTAAATAAATTCTAACAACAGCTGATCAAGCTTAAACGTGCTGCTGTTGTTTAACGTGAACTCCGCTGGTTTCCTCTTTCTGATGCAAAGTGGGAGATAAACAAACAAGAGAGACGATCAGCTGATCATTGATCAGTTTTCATGATTGAAGTAGAAACAGGAGAGGGAGGGGGAGAGGATGAGAGAAGAAGAGGCAGCTGTGCAGCAAAGACACAGAGTAACTCCAGCTTTGTGCCTTTTTCATTGTAGCTGAATTACGGGACTAACTGTTCCTTTTCACCTCAATAAGAAATGCGTAATATTTTCTCTGAATACCAGATGAGACGGTTGGCAATTCTAATAACTTATGAACAAAATAAAGTTCAACATCATTAACTTCATAGCACCCACCCAGCTGTATAGAAACTCTGTCATGCTAGCTAGCACGCAGTACGGAAAAAGTCAGAATAACAAAAATAAACTCCACCTAAACTTGGTTTATATCTGACCCAGAGAGACTGCAGGTCATAACTTCTTACCTGAAGTTCAGTTCACACTTGGACCGGCGGCTGCCTCGGGTCTCTTCTCCTCCTGCCTCCCCTTTCCCTCATCCACCTGTTGGCCTCCACCACTTGCTAATGTTACTGAATCTGTGGAAGCTCCGCGACAGCCACCACACGAAGTAACGAGTAACGAGCCTATCTAAATCCCAGTAACGACTAACGCGTTCCTGATTTTAGCATAATAACTAGTTACCGTGCTCGTTACCACAATAATAACGTAGTTACTGTAACACGTTACTTAATAACGCGTTAGTCCCAACACTGTGATTGACAAAAACATTAAATGATCATGTTTATTTTCACATCAATGTTCCATCGGTCCTTCTTTTAGAATAAGTTTAGAAATGAAAAATACTAATAACACACCAGGAAAAAGCCAACAGCACGAGTCCTGAAAGGCTTAAAGAGAAAATAAACGCACAAAGAATGAAACAAAAAGGCACAAAACCTCAAAACAAGAGTGAATTAAATCTGAGCGACACACAAAGATGCTAAAAGCCCCAAACATGAACCTGTGAGGTCATTAATACCTGTGTGTGTGCATTAGGGGTGGGTTTTTATAATCGATTCATCGATTAAAATCGATTCTGGCTTGGATAACGTAAAATCGATTCATTAAAATCCTGAATCGATTTTTTTAATATAAATTTATTTTGCCCGAAATGCCAGAATCTCTGGTGACATCTCACAAAATTTCAAGAACCACCAAACAGTTAAGACAGTAAATGAGAGCAGGTACACGGATTCTGCACATAGACTTAAACACACAGCGCGACCCGCGGATCAGAATCAGTGAGATGTCGCCTTTCTCACGGTCGGGGCTGAAAGCCGACAGCTCGCTGATTCTGATCTGTCGGCGGGTCCGCGCTTTGTGTTCACGCCCTTTATGAGCCGATTCTAAAGCTGTTAGTTTGCAAAAGAAGATCCAAACGCTTCACATAAACATCGTCATGAATTCACTCTGACTTTTACTGTTTTGCTTCCACCGCGATGCACAGCTCTCTCTCTCTCTCTCTCTCTCTCTCTGTACTTCAAGAACAGTTTCCCATCTAAAAATCTGTTTTCTTCATTATTCGCTTGCTTGTTACACAAGTCTACTGTTGTTTACAGCGCTGTCAGCCGCTGTTTTTTTCCCTTTTACATTCTTCCGAAAAGAAAACCTCATTTCTGCTGTTCAATACTGAATAAATTTAAACTTTTTAAAATTATTCAAAATGCAAAACGCTTAACCGTGTCTCTAATAAAACCGCTGTAACTTCAGAGGTGATGTTCATATGTTGATTAATGGTTTTCTTTCGTTTTTGATGTACTGCAGAATATTTTTATAAAATCCCAGGCCAGGAAAATCACCTTCATGTTTTTCTGTGTTTTATCTTCAGCTACTTTGACACAAAGGCATCTGCTGTGATGCTCACACCTTTGATAAAGTCTTGCGAGTGTCAGCTTCCTTTTTATAGATACAAAAATATGTAAATGTACTGATCTGAATTATAATATTTCTGACTGTCAAAATTTCCCAGATTTAAATCGAATCGAATCGAATTAAATCGAATTAAATCGAATTAAATCGAATCGTGGATCGAATCGATTCGGGACCTTGTGAATCGGAATTGAATCGATTCTAGAAATCAGTGACGATACCCAGCCCTAGTGTGCATGTTTACATGTCTTTGTGGGGACCAAAATGCCCGTCCCCACAAGTTTGAAGACATTTGTGAGACTCAGAATGTGGTTTTAGTGTCAGGGACAGTCAGGTCAGGGTTAGGCATTCAGTCTTAATGGTTAGAGTAAAAGGCTGAGGAGAGCATGATGTCAAATAGATGTCCCCACAAGGATATGAAAACACAACCGTGTGTGTGTTACTGTGAGTTTGTGAGACAAGTGAAGATTTGAGAATCAGTGAGAAATGTTTCACTTCCTGTTGGTGAAGAAGAGCAGACTCCTCTTCAGCCACAGAAATGAAGAAGCTTTTATTTTGTCAGCCTGACAAACACGAGCTCAGCCACGAGCAGAGGCGACCCTGCAGAGGTGAAGGTCACAGTCAGAATCAGCGCCAGAGAACCGCACAAGGACGGCCTCATTGGTCACGGCTGAGTTCATTATGTGATGGTAACAAGCATTTGACAGAGTTAATTGGAAATTTTTATTCGCAACTTTACACAAATTTGGTTTTGGAAACTCTTTCATAAACTGGATAAGAATATTATACAATTCCCCAACGGCTCGTATCAGAACAAATGACCAGACATCCTCCAGCTTCTGTCTCCTGAGGGGCACCAGACAGGGATGCCCACTCTCCCCCTCACTTTTTGCAATTTTTATCGAACCTCTAGCAGCAGCAATTAGACAGGCTACAACAATTAAGGGCATAAAATGTAAGAACATAGAACATAAAATCAGTCTCTATGCGGATGATGTGTTGCTTTTTCTGCAAAACACACAAACCAACCTCTCTGAGGTAATTACTTTAATAAACTGGTTTTCAAGAGTTTCAGATTATTCAATTAACTGGCCAAAATCTACAGTTCTCCCCATTAACTGCTCCTTCCATAATTCTTCCTCTGCCCCACTGCAATCCGGAAATATTAAATATTTAGGTATTAATATCTCTCCTAAGCTTTCAGACTTAACTAAACTAAACCACATCCCACTTCTAAAGAAAGTAGAAGGCGATCTGACTAGATGGAAATCTTTACCCATATCACTCATGGGAAGGGTCGCCACTATAAAAATGATGATCTTGCCAAAAATAAATTACTTATTTTTGATGATCCCTAACAAACCATCACAAGATTGGTTCAGATCTCTGGATTCATATATTTCCAAATTCCTTTGGAAAGATAAACCCCCGCGTATTAGCTTAAAAACGCTACAAAGAACCAAGGATAGAGGAGGATTAGATCTGCCTAATTTTCACCAATACTTCTTAGCCAACAGGCTTCAGTTCATCTCAGAATGGTTAAAACATACCTTCTTAGTTGAGCCCTGGCTAGATGTTGAACAGGCACTATGCAAGGATCTAGAGATTTCAGACCTACCATTTATTAGCTCAAACATCAAAAGACATGAATGCTTTAAAAGTATCAACATCAGCTTTTCTCTAACAGCATGGTGGGAGTTTCTAAAAATAACGGAGTCTTCATTAATCCCATGCAAACGTACACCTATCTGGAATAACCCTGACATATTACAAAACAATAATATGATTAATTTCCCAGAATGGAGTTGTAAAGGAATTAAATACTTAGAACATATATTAGAGGGAACAGAATTTATTCCATTTGACAGACTAGTTGAACAATATGGGATCAACAAGACAAGGTTTTTAGAATATCAACAAATTAAATCCATAGTAAAAAAGAAATTTAACCTCAGTCAAGTTGAATTACAAACACCACTAAGTGCGGCACATTTTCTTACTCTTAAATCCCCCAAATTATTATCTAAAATATACAGAACACTTTCTAAATTAGATGAATCAATATCCCTTCCTACTGCAAAGTGGGAAGCAGATTTATCAGTCAACCTAGACCAAAACTTCTGGTCTCAGATTTGCTTAAAAACTTTTAAATTAATTAAAAATCCCAGTCTGCAATTAATACAATACAAAATACTTCATAGAGTGCACTATACAGGTCATCGGATGTTCAAGATGGGCTTTACATCTTCCAACAACTGCTCACACTGTCAAGGCAATACACCAGACAATTACATCCACGCTCTTTGGTTCTGTCCACCAGTGCAAAAGTTTTGGCGCGAGATATGTGAAGACTTATCAAAATGTCTGAAATGTAACATTCCAACTTCCCCCTTAGTGTGTTTGTTGGGCAGCTTAGATAATGTCACTTCAGAAAAGAATATAGCCCATATGATCTTCACTGCCCTATGCATAGCCAAGAAAACAGTCCTCATGAACTGGAAAAATAAAAATAATCTTAATTCTAACCAATATAGAAATTATCTATTAGATTACATTAGTCTTGACACAGCCTCTGCCACCACATTAGATCAATTGCTCTGGGCCCCTTTTATCAGCTCCATCACCTAGTGGGGGTGGGGGGTCATAGTTTGGTCCCGCCTTCACTGTTGTGATTGGTGAGGGGGTAGGGACAGGCTTAGGGCGTCGGGGGGTTCCCCGGAGGCATCTTCCTTGGGGGGCTCAACCCGGGGTAGCGGTCACGTCCGGTTGAGGGCTCTGTTGGCTCTCAGGTGACTGTTTCCTCGCGGCTGCGTGCAGCGGGGCTAGGGGAGGGTCTGTGCTGACGGACGCGGGTTACTGACCTGGCAACCTGGCTGCCCCTGGGTGGGTCCGGGATGGGCGTGAGGTTCTGGGGGCGCTCCGTCTCTGGGCTGGGGCCCGGGCCGGACCTCGGGGGCTCGGGTCCTGGTTGGTGTGTTGCCGGGGTTGTGGGCGGGTGGGTGCATGGGGGCCCGGCCCTGGAGCAGGGTGCCGCCGGTGCATCGAGCCGCCTGGGGGGCTCTTCAACTGGTGGGGGGGATGGTCACATCTTGCAGGAGCTTTCTTCTCTCAGGAATTCTCTGCAGGAGGGGGAGATACAGGAGAGGTGGAGGAAGATCTCAGCCTGGGCGTTTACCGTCTTATGTAGTCTGGAAGATGTGTGGTTGGTGGGGTGGGTGCAGTTTTCTCTGTGGTGGGGTTGGGTGGACTGTCCAGGGCTCTGTGGAGCCGGGGGGCGCTACTGCACTGGGCCCCGGTCTGATGGGCCTGGGCCCCCCTTCCCTGGCGGGTCGCGGAGGGTGGGAGTGCCTACTGGGGTCAGCGGGGGAGCTGGCCCCAGGGAGGGGTTACCTGCCCCTCCCTTCCTTCCCTCCCCATCTCCAGCTGCCTCCCTCTTCCCGCTCCTCCACAACCACCCACACATGCAGGGCCTTGGAGTGGGGGTATGTCACCAGGGTCCAGAGGAGGCTACCCCCCCCCCCCCCTGTCCCCTTCTGGCTGCCTCTGCCTCAATTTTATCCCACAACTTAGACATTCACATTATTCACACTCTCATTACACATACATATAGGATCTTGGGGGTGGGCACAATCACGGAGTCCAAATCACCATCAGGGTGTATACCTCACCCCTGACGTCGTTGCCCACCTCTCAATTTTAAATACACTTAGTCATTGAGGGGTAGCAGGAGGGACTATGCGCTTACCTGCTGCTCCTTGGCAGGTAGCTCCATGCCCTCCTGGGTTTTAATTGCACCTTAGAACACATATGCATCAACACTACAATGAGCGGGTGGAGGGAGGTTTGGAGTCTTCTCCCACCCCCATTCTCTGCGGCCTGCTGGAGCGGGAGGGCTAGTAGGAGGAGTTGGCCGTCCGACTGCGGTCTGGGGTGTGGGGCCTCCCTGCTGCTGCGGAGTCGGGGTGGTCTGCCTCTCCCCACCGCAGGGAAAAGGGTAACACCACCTGGGTCTGGGTGCAATTCCCCCCTCCAGGGGCAAGGGTACCTAGACCCGGTTTGTAGAGTACGCTTGGGGAGTGTGATTGTGTGTACAGCGTCTCTTTATGTCTGTCTCCACGTTGGTTGAGTGTGGAGTGAGTGCATATGAGAGCATGAGGGTGGGAATGGATGTTTGTGTCTGTGTGTGCCTGTATGTCTGTGTCTATATGTCAGGTTGGGTATCAGACGCCACCTCTCTGGGGACACCTCAGGCCCTCCAAGGTTTGGAGGCCTATCTCCACCCACCACCACTTCCCCTGCCGGTGGCGGACTCCCTCAGGTGTCGGTGTGTTGGTGGTTCTTTGTGTCTGGGGGTGGGCGTCCGGGTACACACCGGCTCACTCCTTGGCGGCCGCTTGTCGGGGCCTGGGGCCTGGGGCTCGCTCGGGCCCCTTTGGAGGTGGGGTGCCCCCGGCCTCTCGGCCTAGGGCTCGGTCACTCAGGCGCAGCTGGGGGCCGGCGGAGCTCACGGGCGCGTCACTGCAACTCCCCCTGACTTCTGCTCCGCGGCTGCTGGGCGAGCCCTCATCTGGGACTCTCCTCAGCTCTTACTGGGACAGTGGCGCGGCTGCCCCTCTGTTGGTCTTCCATGGTCTCTTGTGTTCTGGGGGCCTCTGGATGTCTGGAGTTTTGATCTCCTCCATACCCGCTTCACACCCTGGAGGACGGGGCTGTGGCCCCCCCACACTCCCTAGCAGATCATTACATGGAGAAACCTTTGGAATGCAAGCATGCTGATCCACACAGGTATGCACACATGGGTATTCACAGACGCGGACTAAAGCTTTCTTGGCTGCTGCCTCAAAGCACACTGTGCGCTGTCTATCTTGCGTGCTGCACAATATCGTTTATTACTTAGTAAATACTGATATCTATGACTAGCTAGTTTATTGTGATGGTGCTTTGTTTTCTCTATTATTATGTTGCTCTTTGTTGTTTGCTGTCTCCTCTGTTTGTTTTTGTTTGTTTGTTTGTTTGTTTCTTTTTCTCCATACAGGTGACCCAGGAGTTTTTGTTTTTTTTTTTGTCTCTCTTCCCCCCCCTTCTCACCGTCTCTTCTCCCCTTTGGTTTTCTTTCTTTCTCTCCCCCTCTCTCTCTCATTCATTCCCCCTGTCCTATTTATTAAAAAAAAAAAAAAAAAAAAAAAAAAATGACAAAGGATGAACTGAAGCTCTGCCATCACGTAATGTCGCATACTGCTGTTTCTGATGTCATTTAGGAAAAAAAAAAAAAAAAAAAAAAAAAAAAAAAAGATCGACTCTTTTAGCCTGTTTCCTCTGGATCGAACAGGATCTAACAAACCCCAGCTTCTGCTGGGACACTGGTCAGCATGGGAGGAAAAAGATGGCTGCCGTGTTGCTGTTTCCTGTCTTACACCAGGGTTATACTTCCTGTATCTGTGGGTCTGAGTTTTTAATCAGAGGATGAACTTAAAGCTTTCAGTCTGCTCTACAACCCACCACCTATCCACACGTCTGCTAAGTGGACTGGAAATCAGTAAAACTTCTACCAGACTTTAGTAAATATTGCATTAAGATGAGCAGACAGATTTTAATCTCAGCATCGTGCACACAGATTTTTCAGGACACTGGAAGAGTTCCTGCCGTGGATTTAGATGTTAGTGTTGTGTGGATGATCCCATTCTGTGATCTTTGTGTTACTAACACTGATGCTTTTACACTTTAGGACCCTCGAGACCTCTGCTGCTCAGCCGTCCTGATCGCTGCCTCCAATTTAACCAGAGGCTGTAACCTCTGATCATTTCACCTGCACCGGCAGTAAAACTCTTCTCCAGAACCAAACGTGCCATAAACCCATCACAGCTTCATCATCAGCTCAGTCTCAGCAACATGCAGACGACCGAGCAGCAGAAACTCTGCAGGGAACGTCTGAAGTCTGTTCTTCAGTTTTCCCAGCTCACTGTTTATTGAACATGAGACAGAAAAATAAATTCACCTTTAATGTGAAACGTTTATCGCCTGTGACATGTTTGCAGGAAGTTTTCATGCTGTGATTTAGTGTCACAGCCATAAATATCACACAAGGTAGTCAAAGGAGCTTGCAAAGAAAAGCGTCTGGACTTCTTTAAGTTGCTTGAAGACGTTTCACCTCTCATCCGAGAAGCTTCTTCAGTTCTAAGGTCAAATGGTGGAGAGTCCCAGATATAACCCTAGTGGGAGTATCCCCCCACAGAGGGACAAAAGGACCCCCTGATGATCCTCTAATCACCTGAGCCAAGGTGTGAAATTGGGTGTGGGACCCAATCAGCCAGAGTTTCGGGTGAGTTCATTGTGAAACCTGGCCCCACCTTGTCATGCGAAGTCCAGACGCTTTTCATTGCAAGCTCCTTTGACTACGATGACCTGGATGACTGAGAACCTTCACAGACATATCACACAAGGTAAAAACTACAAGTCCCAGCATCCTCTGTGTTTAGGGAGGAGCAGTGAAAGTGAAAGTGTTGATTCTCCGTTCAGAGCAGCAGGAGGAGGAAGGTGGAGCTGAGGCAGGCGAGTGTTAACATGAATATGTTTCTTCTTATGACATAAAATAATTCCACGCTGTTCGTGTCTGTGGGTGAAACGTGAGGCCGGTCGGCTCCTCTGAGCGCTGGTTTCCTGTAAGTAGAGAGGAAGTGAGTTTAGCTGAGAGAGCAGGAGGAGAGTGAGAGCTGTGCTGAGGCAGGTGAGTGTTAACACCGCTCTGACATTACTGTGTCTCTGTGGCGGGAACAACAGGCTCCGTCAGTGGAGGCAAAAATAATCAGACTTTGGTTTTTCAAAGGAAACTACTTTATGTTGGGAGAAGCCGCGCGCTCATTGGATAACGACTTGTCAATCTCAAGTTATTAGCCAATGAGCGCGCAGGTTCACAGTAAGACCCGCCCTTATCACGACGTCTTTAAAACTAAACGTCCAAATTCATCGGCTGCATCCTCCCGAAGACCCGGCCTTCGCGGTGTACGTGGGCTGGGTCCTCAGAAGGTTGGATATGCTGGAAGTAGTGAGGGCCAAATGAAGCTTTCCGAAGCACTGAAGCTTGTATTGAAAAACTGTTCATTACTCGAAGCTTTTCAACACAGTCCTCTCCGGTGACATCTGGTGGTGAAAATTTTGAAGAGCAGCTTGAATCTGCAAAATAAAACGGACTGCTCAATCATCACTGCTCACTCAAGAGCAGGGACGTGCAGAGGGGGGGGCTAGAGGGGCTTGAGCACCCGCCCCTTTCCTGATGGGTGCCCAAAGTGCCCTTTTGTTGAGGCAACTTTTAAATTTTTTTTATTTATTTATTTATTTATTTTATGTGTGTGTGCGTGCGGAGTCCTGTCTGTGCCCCTCAACAATAATATTTAACTATTAATCATAGTTTTGCTAAATAAAAGGATCTGGCTTGCATCAGTCACATGATCACATTTAACCAATGATCGCCCTCGACGGCAGAACGCGCTGGTTACGAGCCGGGAACGAGCTCACAAAGAGCACGCGCATCTTTTGCGGTCCGGAGCTGTAGGAGAAACACAAGTTAACTCAGAGACACAGACTGATGCGACAAACCCAGTAAGTAGGTGTACAGCCTACACTGTAGTGTGTAGCACCCAGGAGTATTGGCTTATTACGTACACGTTGGTAAGCTGTCTTGTTGCAACTGACGAACTGAAACAAACGAGCGTGCTGTGTGTGCAACAGCACGACAAACATTACCTGTCCTTTTATTAACTGCACAAGTAGTGCTGGTCACAGCTGCTGGCTACCTGTGTAAGGCTGTCATAGGTCTGTAGCTCTGTCACCGTTTTAGTGAACATATTTAGTTTTAAAGTAAGTTACAGAGCATTTCCTGCCTTTCTGAGGGGATTATATTTCACTAAAAAACGATCTAATATGCATGTCCACATAATAATTATTATAATTATAATATATTAAAAAACACACGCTGTATTTTAAAGAACATACATTAAGAAGCAGATTATATTAGATTTATATTTTAAATAAGACAAAATTTGGATTTTACAGCAGCAAAATGATTGTATCTCTACAGTTTAAAAATGTAATAAGCTTTGCCCTGCACAGAGTGGATAGTGAAACAAATGCAATCATCATAAATACATTATTTCATATTTATTACTTCCCCCTCCTCATTGCTTTATTATTGTAGCTCTAGTAATGAATAATAATGTAAGGATTCTGGATCAGCACCATGATGCCCATAGTATATACAGTATTCTGAAGAAGGTCTAAAATGTCACTGTGTGTGCATGTGTGTGTTTTATTTAGCTGGATTTAAAAAAATTATTACTCATGATATAACATTGTGCAGACATGGCTGGTAAGGACATGAGGAGGAAACAGTAGGAGCTGTATGAGGCTACTAAAGGCAGGGCTATAACATTTTTCTGTCATCATTTTATTATAGATTAAGTGCAAGAGTTGTTAGGTGTGGATAATTAGATTATAGTTTATTGCAATAGCAAGTTGTGCCTTGTTCTCAGATGGACAGCAAGTGGAGAGTGATATATGAAATGATGGGATGGAAGGAAGAAGAGAAGCAAAGAGTGATTCACAGGCAGAGCCTAATTTGTTTCTCACAGTTTTTTGTTGCCTTATGGTTCCAAGCGCTGTCACCAATCTTTGCATTTTGTTATTATCTCATGACACTTGTTTAATCAGCTACCATCTCTCCTGTGGACTTTTTAATGTCTAGAGTCTCAGATCAACACAGCCCTGCCCTTTCCATATTAGATTGTTGATGAATGTGTGTTGTTGTTATTCAGCCTGGTTCAATGTGCCCCTTTTTAACTTTGAGCACCCGCCCCTTTAAACGTCTCTGCACGGCCCTGGACTTATATATCACGTTTAACCTGAGTAGCGAAAGTCCGCGGTGATCTGAAAATGATGTGCCGGGAGTTGTGCCGTTCTCGGCGGCTTCAGTGACCCTCGAGCTCCCGGCTGGCTATAGTGCTGGTGGGTAGCAGATGTCTCCGAAAACGTCGAAGCACTTTTGCAAATATGCGGTATCTTGATAAACCGAGCAGATATTTGATGTTTACACAGCTACTTTCTCGCCTGAAAATATGTTAAAAGTTTATTTTGTGACCCAGAAAGAATAGTATGAGTAATTTTAAAACTTAGTAGCGGCCGCCAAATTGAGGAACTGGATTTGGTGGTCATGAAAATGGCATTAAACAAGTCCCCAGGGACAGATGGACTCACTACTAATTTTTATCAATTCTTCTGGAAGGACCTAAGAACTTTATTGTTTGATGCATTAAAGGAATCGATAGAGAAAAAAAGAACTGATGCCGAGCATGAAACAAGCGCTGATAACCCTGATCCCTAAATCGGGTAAGGATAAAAGAATTTTAGACAATTTAAGACCCATCACCTTACTAAACACTGACTATAAGATCCTGTCTGGAGCTGTAGCTGAGAGGCTAAAGAAAGGCATCTCAAACATTATCAGTGAAACGCAATCAGGTTTTTTGAAAGGAAGACTAATTCATAACAATATTGGGCTGGTTTTGGACCTCCTTGAGTACAGTGAAATAATCCAAGATGTCACGGTCCTGAGTCTGTGGACTCAGTGTTTTTCTGTTTGTATTAGTTATCTTTGATTTCATGATGTGTTTTGATTCTCTTGGGTTTGATTTTTGTCGCTAGTATTCCTAACTCCCTAGGTCCTTGGCATTTCTTGTGTTCTCCTTCTTAGGTCGTGGTTCTGTGTTACTTCTGTTAGTATACAGTCATCTCTGTCAGTGTGTCTCTTGTTCTGTCACTGTATCCCCTAGTTTAGTCCACGTCTGTTCAGTTTCCTGTTTTACTTTGAAAGTCTGTGTACTATGTCAATGTGTTGAGTTTTGCCGCCCCTTGTCTTGTCATGTCTGATGAGTCCCAGCTGTGTTCTCCTCCTGTTTCACATTCCCTAATCACCTCAGTATGTATTTAAGCCCTGTGTTTTTCTCTGCCAGTTGTTGCGTCCTCCACGTTTGTTGTGTGTGTATTCGTTGTCGTCTACCTTCATCATCTCCAGTCTAGTTAGTTTAAGTTGTTGTTTATGTATCGCCAAGGGTGACTCACCAGCAAATAAAGCTGTCGTTTAAGTTAATGTTTTTTCTCTGAGTCCTGCACGTGGGTCCAGCCACTGACAGCTACACAACTCATCGTGACACAAGAGAGAGGATACATCCTGTTCTTGGATTTTTACAAAGCATTTGACTCAGTTGAACATACGTTCATATTCAAAACTCTGCAGTCTTTTGGTTTTGGACAGGAATTTATCAATGTTATAGAGATGCTATATAATGACATTAACAGCTCTGTTTTGCTAGAACATGGTACATGTTCAAGGTTTGAGGTTAATAGAGGGATAAGGCAGGGATGTAGCAGCTCACCACTTCTGTTCATCATGGTTGCTGAGCTGTTGTCTATTTTGATTAAAAACAGTCACATTGAGGGGTTAACTGTGATGGGTGAACAGATAATAATCAGTCAGCTCGCAGATGATACCACCCTGTTTTTAAAAAATGAGGACCAGATTCCTTTAGCCTTACAGGTGATCAACCACTTCTCCAAAGCTTCTGGCCTACAGCTGAATATTAATGAATAAGAAATTCTAGCTCTGCATGAGTGTCCCCTGCAAGCAATAAATAATATACAGATAAAAAAAGAGGTGAAGTATCTGGGCATTGTAATTTGCAAGGATAAGACATCAACAGAAAATAAGAATATCTGTGCCAATATAGAAAAGTGTAAGTCTATTTTAAACAGGTGGCTGCAAAGGGACATAACTCTGTTTGGGAGAATCTTGCTAACCAAAATGGACAGTCTGTCCAGACTAATCTATCCAGCCTTTTCTCTGCCCATATCTCCAAAACTAATTCAATCTATAAATAATCTTAATTTTAGGTTCATATGGAGGAACAAATGTCAATATATAAAGAAAAATGATATGATTAAGAATTATGAAGAGGGAGGGGCTAATGCCATTGACTTTGATGTTATGAATGGTGTACTAAAACTGAAATGGTTAAGATCTTTCATTAGGAACAAAAATTCCTTTTGGAACATTATTCCCAGTGTGATTTTTGGCAAAATGGGTGGAATAGACTTTTTGTTACGTTGTGACTTTGATTGCAGTTCGTTACCTGTTAAACTCTCAGCTTTCCATCAGCAGGTCCTTCTCTACTGGAAATTAATCTACAAACATAACTTTACTCCTCACAATACCCCTATATGGAACAACAGGTATATCCGTTTGTGTAGGAAATCTGTGTACATGGATGAATGGAGATCTAAAGGGATTTGGGCTGTAGCTCATTTTATGGATGATAATGGGGTCTTATTAAAACATGAGACGTTTTGTGAGAAATTTGATGTAAGATGTACTGCTAAGAGATATAAATCCCTAGTGAAAGCCATCCCAGTCCCTTTGAGATCAAGGATAAAAGAAGATATTGTGCAGTCTAAAATTTCTCCTGGACTGAGGCAGCTCTGCATAGCTGGAGCTGAATTTGGTGACAGCAGGTTTACAAACAAAGTGATCAGGAATATTTTGATCAACGACATTTGCCCTAATCTGGTTAAAAGAAATTATATCCTTAAAGAATTTGAGACCATGGAGGTTAAGGCGATAAGAAAAAAGTATATTTCACTTCCTCTTTCCCCTAAAGTAAAAGAGGTTCACTTTAAAATCATTAATGAGGTTTATCCAACCAATGAATTCTTAAGACGGAAATTTAACTTAGATGTGAACGCCTGCACATTTTGTGAAAATGATATTGAAAGTCTGGATCACTTGTTTTTCTACTGTGAATCAGTGCACTCCTTCTGGACTGACATGTGGAGCTGGCTACAGTCCAGGAGAATTCAGTTACCACATTTGACGGTGACAGTAATAAAATTTGGAATACTTGCTGAGAATGCAGATTTTGACCTGTTGATTAGGACGATTTTGTTAATGGGAAAATTTTTTCTTCACAAATGCAGATACTTTAAAGCTAAACCATTTATAAACAGAAGGCTGAATGACTTTAAACTCTGGGCTAAATCGCTGAAACTTGTGAATAACAAGAAAGCTCATAAACTTGTTGTTTTATTTAAAGAGTTTAACCTATGTTAAAAAAAAAAAACTCCCTATTTTATAATCATGACTGCCATTTTTTGCTCATGGTATTTTTTGCCTTTGGTTCAAATCCTTCAAAATACATACAAAATCAGTATCGATACTGACGTAAATTAATAGAAATAGAGATGGACCGATACGTAATATCGCATTGGTCCATCTCCATTTCCCTTTCTGGATTAAGTAAGGTTGTAAAAGCAGCTCGATGTACAACCTGTTCTTTGGATCCTCTACCAGCCTGGGCTATAAAGGAACTGTGGTCAGCATTAGGACCCTACAACCTGTTTCTTTTAAATACTTCATTGAGTCTTTCCTGAATGTTTTAAATCAGCTGTGGTAGTACCAATCTTGAAAAAGCCTGGACTGGATGTTGACATGGTCGCAAATAGGGCAGGGTATCGACACTGAATTCTAGAATCGATTTGATTCCGATTCACAAGGTCCTGAATCAATTCGATCCACGATTCGATTCAATTCGATTTGAATCTGGGAAATTTTGCCTCAGACAGTCAGAAATATTATAATTCAGATCAGTACATTTACATATTTTTGTATCTATAAAAAGGAAGCTGACACTCGCAAGACTTTATCAAAGGTGTGAGCATCACAGCAGAGGCCTTTGTGTCAAAGTAGCTGAAGATAAAACAGAAAAACATGAAGGTGGTTTTATAAAAATATTCTACAGTAGATCAAAAACGAAAGAAAACCATTAATCGACATATGAACATTACCTCTGAAGTTACAGCGGTTTTATGACAGACACAGCGTTTTGCAATTTGCATAATTTTAAAAAGTTTAAATTTGTTCAGAAGCCTGTTGAACGGCAGAAATTAGGTTTTCTTTTCGGAAGTAAGTAAAAGGAAAAAAACAGCGGCCGACAGCGCTGTAAACAACGGTAGACTTGTGCGTAACAAGCAAGCGAATAATGCAGAAAACAGATTTTTAGACAGGAAACTGTGTGTGAGAGAGAGAGAGAGAGAGAGCTGTGCATGACGTGTGATTTTATCCTGGTGGAAGCAAAACAGCAAAAGTCAGAGTGAGTTCATGACGATGTTTATGTGAAGCGTAGTTTGGATCTTCTTTTGCTGCTGGTTCAGTCAATATTGTTTGGAGAGAGATAAAACTAACAGCTTTAGAATCAGCGTAAAAAGGACGTAAACACAAAGCTCGGAGCCGCCGAAACATCAGAATCAGCGAGCTGTCGGCTTTCAGCCCCGACCGTGTTCGTGCCATCGGGTGAGAAAGGCGACATCTCACTGATTCTGATGTGTCGGCGGCTCTGAGCTTTGTGTTTACGTCTTTGTGCAGAATCCGTGTTCCTGCTCTCATTTACTGTTTCAGCTGTTTGGTGGTTGTTAAAGTTTTGTGAGGTTTAACCTGAGATTCTGGCGTTGGTGCAAAATGCAGCTGCTCGCATTTTAACAAGAACTGGGAAATTTGAGCACATTACCCCTGTTCTGAGATGTCTTCACTGGCTACCTTGTCAGGTTCGAGCAGATTTTAAGGTCCTGCTGCTCACCTACAAGGCTTTAAACGGATTGGCACCTTCATACCTCTCCGACCTTTTACACCTTTATGTTCCATCTCGTGCTCTCCGATCTCAGGACTCTGGTCTTCTAAAAGTTCTTAGAGCCAGAAAAAAGACAATTGGAGAGCTTTTTCTTTTCATGCCCCGTTTCTGTGGAACAACCTCCCACAAGATATTCGGCAGGCTGCTCTGTGGAGGTTTTTAAAACCAAGTTGAAGACACATTTGTTCACCCGATCCTACATGTCTTAATTCTATGGCTTTTAGTTTTTACATTTTTATTGTTTTTAACTTGTATTGTGTCTTTTACCTGTATTGCTATGTATCGCTTTTATTTAATTTATCTCTTTAGTTGTACAGCACTTTGCGTTTCCTCTGTCTCGTCTTGTCAATCACTCCCAGCTGTGTCCTCCTTCTGTGTCTTATTCCCTCGTTATCCCTCTGTGTATTTAAACCTTGTGTTTGCCTCTGTTAGTTGCTGGTTTGTCTGCGTATCTGTCAGGGTCCTGGGTCTCCTGATCTAGTGGTTTCAGTTCTTTGTGATTTTTGTGTTATGTCAGTTTCGTTTGTGAGTTATTCTATGCTTCCTAGGTTTTGATTCCCTGCCCCCCTTGTTTCTCTGTGCACTCTGTTCTGTGTTTAGTCTTCTCTGTCCATTTGTTCCGCCCTGTGTTGTTGCCTTCTGTGTCTCCCTCTGTGTAACTGTCTATATAGTGATGTGTTGTGGTGCTTTGCTCCCACCCCTTGTGTTCCGTGTTTTCGTCTTCCCTTCGTGTAATTCTTCATATTCGTGTACTGTTAGTTTTCCCAGTTTAGGTTTTTGCTTAGTTTCCATGCTCACCTTCGCCATTTCTGTTTGTATCACCATGTGATGAATAAACTCACTTGCATCTGAGCTGCCTGCATAAAGGGTCCTTTGATAATTTACACACAGCTCGCAAACCGTGACAAAAACACTGGAAAAATTGGGGTGTTCTAAAACGTTTGACGGGTAGTGTATATATTTAGTTTATATATTTTCTTTATTTATAATAGTTTGTTTTATATTGTAGCAAAGTGTTACTTGGATACTTCTCTATGTGCTTCTTCATGTGCAATTTTGTTGCATTCTGAGCCTTAGAAATTTATTGTGATGAACTGCTGTTAGAATCAAGTTAAATTCTGATAAATCAGACAATTACCTCTCCAGCTGTTGTTACAGTCTTTGTTTATCGGGTCCTTACAGGGTAAAAGATGACGACACCTAAAGAAATCCTTCTGGGGACTTTGGAGGATTTGGGACGTGATGACTTTGAAAAATTTAAGTGGCATCTGAAGAACGGGTCTGTAGAAGGTTTACCAGCAATCCCAGTGAGTAAACTGGAGAATGCAGAGAGGACGGACATAGTGGATCTGATGTTTGATACCTACTCTATCAACACTTTTGAAGTCACTAAAAATCTTTTGGGGAGGATAAACAAGAATGATCTGTTGGAGAATTTAAATAAAACCATCCCAGAACCCACAGGTAAGTCAGGAAATGACTAAACAAAAAACACATAAACAATAAAAACATTAGTTAACATTACACAGGTGCCATTAAAATCCATATAAATAATAAATCCAAAGCACTTGCCAACACTTTCAGGAGTGAGAGACTGCAGAAAGCCAACAGTTTGTGTTTTATGCATCTGCACAAATAACCTCCTGTGTACACACATGAATATCTGCTCTTTGGGTTGGTTTGATTAAAATGGGACCAGCAGCAGGTTTTCTGCCCATTTTACAGATTTATATTGTCAGATTGGTTTTAGAGCTGTTTTATCAACATAAATGAGGCGACAACAACAGTTTGGGACACGTCACAAATATGATCAAAGTGCTTTTTCTTAAATCTATTTACCAGTTGAAGGTAAAGTTAAAAAAATGGCTGCCATTTCTTTCTGCTGTTTGGAGACCCAAACAAAAAATGCCCACACAGTAAATGCTTTTTATTATGGTTTATCACTTAGACCCCTGGAGAGCAGTCATTTTGGTTTTCTACCTTAGACCCCTGCGGAGTCATCATTTTGCGTTTCTACCTTTAAAAGCCGGAGAGCAGTCAGTCAAATGCTGGAGTCGTTCATATGTATATTAGGTCGTTACCTAGGAATTCTGGAGGGAGGGGAGTGGGGGTGAGTGATTGAGGGGGTTTGGGAGTGGAGTGTTTCAGTTTGCCATCTTAGGGAGAAATCAACACATGTCCTTTGTATGTCCTTTGTTGCTGACATTTATTGATGAAAACAGTACAAAAAACCAACCATTTGTACACATATTTACAAATAATGATAAAAAGTGAGTGAGTACATTTCAACATTTTCAGCAATCACTCACAATCCTGGCACTGCCACGGTATCTGTCGTCTGCATTTACCACATGTGTACCTGTAGCAGTGAACACATCGCACAGTGGCCTGATTTTTTTTGCATCTGTGTACTTGGATTTTAGGTCGCAAGCCACCCAAAACTTGCTCCATGCACCACTCAGCAGGCCATTTGTAAATATGTGTACAAATGGTTGGTTTTTTGTACTGTTTTTATCAATAAATGTCAGCAACAAAGGACATACACCCATGTGTGTTGATTTCTCCCTAAGATGGCAAACTGAAACACTCCAAGTTGGTGACTTTTGGAGATTTGTTTCCCTGGATGATTGAGAATGCTTCAAGATGAAACACAAAAGGAAGCTCACCGCTTTTAGCAGCTCCCCCACCCCCTCAATCACTCACTGAGTGATTGAGGGGGTGGGGGAGTGGAGTGTTTCAGTGTTTCAGTTTGCCATCTTAGGGAGAAATCAACACATGTCCTTTGTATGTCCTTTGTTGCTGACATTTATTGATAAAAACAGTACAAAAAACCAACCATTTGTACACATATTTACAAATGGCCTGCTGAGTGGTGCATGGAGCAAGTTTTGGGTGGCTTGCGACCTAAAATCCAAGTACACAGATGCAAAAAAAATCAGGCCACTGTGCGATGTGTTCACTGCTACAGGTACACATGTGGTAAATGCAGACGACAGATACCGTGGCAGTGCCAGGATTGTGAGTGATTGCTGAAAATGTTGAAATGTACTCACTCACTTTTTATCATTATTTGTAAATATGTGTACAAATGGTTGTTTTTTTGTACTGTTTTCATCAATAAATCTCAGCAACAAAGGACATACACCCATGTGTGTTGATTTCTCCCTAAGATGGCAAACTGAAACACTCCAAGTTGGTGACTTTTGGAGATTTGTTTCCCTGGATGATTGAGAATGCATCAAGATGAAACACAAAAGGAAGCTCACCGCTTTTGTTGCTGCCATAAATGCCATTAGTTCAGGGAGGTCCATGAACCAATGAACATGCTCCATGCACCACTCAGCAGGCCATTTGTAAATATGTGTACAAATGGTTGGTTTTTTGTACTGTTTTTATCAATAAATGTCAGCAACAAAGGACATACAAAGGACATGTGTTGATTTCTCCCTAAGATGGCAAACTGAAACACTCCACTCCCCCACCCCCTCAATCACTCACCCCCACTCCCCTCCCTCCAGAATTCCTAGGTAACGACCTAATATACATATGAATGACTAGCCAATTTAGCTTCCACTTCCACCATTTGACTGCTCTCGGGTTTTATAGGTAGAAAGGTAGAAGCCACTTCCACCATTTGACTGCTCTCGGGTTTTATAGGTAGAAAGGTAGAAGCCTGGGGATGCTAGTGTTAAAAACAGGACACTAAGGTGATTGGTCAAAGGTTGGAGGAAAGCCACAGTTCTCCTTATATGACTGAAATCCACCATTTCAGCTCATGTTTTTTCTTCTGCAGCTTTCTTGGAGATTCCACTTCAGCCTTCTGCTGGCAACGCTCCCATTACCATGCTTCCCATAGGCAGCATCATTAGAAAACATAGCATACATTTACACTGCTATGCAGATGACACCCAGCTCCATCTGTCCATGAAGCCAGATAACACACACCAATGAGTTAAACTGCAGGAATGTCTTAAAGACATAAAGACCTGGATGGCCGCTAACTTTCTGCTTCTTAATACAGATAAAACTGAGGTTATTGTACTCGGCCCTGAAAAGCCTAGAAATATGGTATCTAAGCAGATTCTTACTCTGGATGGCATTACCTTGGCCTCCAGTAACACTGTGAGGAACCTTGGAGTCATTTTTGACCAGGACATGTCCTTCAACGCACATATTAAACAAACATGTAAGACTGCTTTCTTCCATTTGTGCAACATCTCTAAATTTAGAAATATCCCGTCTCAGAGAGACTCTGAAAAACTAGTTCATGCATTTATTACTTCCAGGCTGGACGACTGTAATTCATTATTATCAGGATGTCCAAAAAACTCGCTGAAAAGCCTTCAGCTAATCCAAAATGCTGCAGCAAGAGTCCTGACAGGGACTAGAAAGAGAGAGCATATTTCTCCTGTTTTGGCTTCCCTTCATTGACTTCCTGTTAAATCCAGAATTCAAAATCCTGCTCCTCACATACAAGGTCTTAAATAATCAGGCCCCATCTTATCTTAATGACCTTGTAGTACCATATGACCCTGTTAGAGCACTTCGCTCTCGCTCTGCAGGCCTACTTGTTGTTCACAGAGTATTTAAAAGTAGAATGGGAGGCAGAGCCTTCAGTTTTCAGGACCCAAAAAGATAGTTGGGGTTTTTTCTGTTGTATTATTGTAGGTTCTTTATCTTACAATATAAAGCACATTGGGGTGACTGTTGTTGTTATTTGGAGGAATTAAAAAAAAACTTTTATACTTGAAATTCTTTCATTTATTCTACATATTTATTCATCACTGGCTCCATAGTGTTGTTTATGTAATATGTGAAATGTTGCTAGTATTGATTTGGTGCTGTATAAATAAACATAATTAAATCGAATGTGTCTCTATAAAACCTGCCCTCAGTTATAACCCAAGTGTCAGGGCTCAATGGCTCATGAAAAGGAATGGAGTCAAGCACAGAACCAAAAAACGGAGGCTGAGTGACTTTTAACAGAAATGTATTTTACTAGATTTCTTGACGGAGAAAGCTGAATCACGGCTAAATTCAACAGCAAGCGAGGTATTATGAGAAGTTCAGAGCTGAGGCCAGAACATAAGCTGAGGCAGGTCAAAGGAACAACAGGGGCAGAATCGAGCGAATAGAAACTATCCAGGATCACTGGAACAAAGGAGATAATAATCAGAGTGGTCCACAGTGTAGTGAATGAGTCCAAGATTTAAAAACTAAGAGGTGTTACGTGGCTGCAGGTGGAGATCAGCTGGAGGAGGAGATGAATTAAATCTGGGTACAGAGTGAGATGTAGGTGCACATGGAGGCAGGCAGGTGAGGATGGCAGTTTGCAAGAGTGAGTTTTCCCAGCAGTGGCAGGCCAGAATCCTGAGGCGTGACTTATGGCGAGAGTTGGAAGATGTATCCAGGTGCCGACTAGGGAACAGGAAAAGAGGGTTACGCGAAACAAGCTGAGGAGCACAAGACAAAATGTGAGGCAGAGAACTGACTGTGGTAAGCACACAATCTGGAGAAGGTTCATTGTGAGTGCTGCTCATAAATACTGCCGGAGTAATTGGCAACAGGTGAGGAGCAGGGAGGAGTGAGGAGGGCTCCACCCAGGCGAGGAGAGCTGATGCTGTGGAAAGTTACTCAGACTCACCCGGATCATGACACCAAGAGTCCAGTGAACTGAACACATAACCACAGTAACCAGAATGCAGTTTTCTCATTTGTGTCATTTGCTGTTTATTCATGCAGAGATTCTCACTGAGTGTCAGCTCAAACTCAAGTCAGACCTGAAGCAGAAGTTCCAGTGTGTGCTCGAGGGGATTTCTACAACAGAAAACCCGACCCTCCTGAGTCAGATCTACACAGAGCTCTATATCACAGGGGGAGGGACTGCAGAGGTTAATGATGAACATGAGGTCAGACAGATTGAAACAGCATCTAGGAAACCGGACAGACCAGAAACAACCATCAGACAAGAAGACATCTTTAAACTCCCACCTGGAAGAGATAAACCAATCAGAACAGTGCTGACAATGGGAGTGGCTGGCATTGGGAAAACAGTCCTAACACAGAAGTTCACTCTGGACTGGGCTGAAGACAAAGCCAACCAGGACATCCAGTTCATGTTTCCATTCACTTTCAGAGAGCTGAATCTGCTGAAAGAGGAAAAGTTCAGCTTGGTGGAACTTGTTCATCACATCTTTACTGAAACCAAAAAAGCAGGAATCTACATCTTTGAAGACTTCCAGGTTGTGTTCATCTTTGATGGTCTGGATGAGTGTCGACCTCCTCTGGACTTCCACAAAACTGCAATCCTGACTGACCCTAGAAAGTCCACCTCAGTGGATGTGCTGCTGATAAACCTCATCAGGGGGAAACTGCTTCCCTCTGCTCGCCTCTGGATAACCACACGACCTGCAGCAGCCAATAAGATCCTTTGTGACATTGTTGACATGGTGACAGAAGTCAGAGGGTTCACTGACCCACAGAAGGAGGAGTACTTCAGGAAGAGATTCGGAGATGAGGAGCAGGCCAGCAGCATCATCTCCCACATCAAGACATCACGAAGCCTCCACATCATGTGCCACATCCCAGTCTTCTGCTGGATCACTGCTACAGTTCTGGAGTTTGTCATGAAGAACAAAGAGAGTCAAGATCTGCCTAAGACTCTCACAGAGCTCTACCTACGCCTTGTGCTATTTCACCTAAAAACGAAGGACATCAAGTATGATGGAGGAGCTGAGACAGAGTCATGCAGGAAGATCATTGAGTCTCTGGGAAAACTGGCCTTTGATCAGCTGCAGAAAGGAAACCTGATCTTCTATAAATCAGACCTGACAGAGTGTGGCATCGATATCAGAGCAGCCTCAGTGTACTCAGGAGTGTTCACACAGATCTTTAAAGCTGATGAGTGTCACATGTTCACCGGTGTCGTTTACTGTTTCGTCCATCTGAGCATTCAGGAGTTCTTTGCTGCTCTTCATGTCTATCTGACCTTCATCAACTCTGGAGTCAACCTGCTTAAGAAACAATCTCCTCTCTTTAAAATTTTCCAGAAAACACTTACTGTAAAAGACTTCTACCAGAGTGCTGTGGACAAAGCCTTAGAGAGTCCAAATGGACACCTGGACTTGTTCCTCCGCTTCCTCCTGGGTCTTTCACTGCAGACCAATCAGGATCTTCTATGCATGCTGACACAGACAGGAAGTAGCTCACAGACCAATCAGGAAACAGTCCAGTACATCAAGAAGAAGCTCAGTGGGAAACTGTCTGCAGAGAAAAGCATCAACCTGCTCCACTGTCTGAATGAACTGGATGATCGTTCTCTAGTGGAGGAGATCCAACAGTCCCTGAGATCAGGACGTCTCTCCACAGATCAACTGTCTCCTGCTCAGTGGTCGGCTCTGGTCTTCATCTTACTGTCATCAGATCTGGATGAGTTCGACCTGGAGAAATACTCCCGTTCAGAGAAGGCATTTTTGAAGCTGCTGCCAGTGGTCAAAGCATCCAAGAAAGTGCTGTAAGTGAATCTATGAACAAATATGTTTAATAATGCTAGATGAATAAAAGAATATGTCTCCATTGTTATTCTTCCTCAGGCTGAGAGATTGTAAACTCTCAAAAAGAAGCTTTGAAGCTTTGTCTGAAATTCTCAGCTCCCCATCCAATCATCTGAGAGAGCTGGACCTGAGCTCGAACAAACTGCAGGATTCAGGATTGGATTTGCTGTGTGTTGGACTAAAGAGTCCTGACTGTAAACTTGAAACTCTCAGGTAAGGATACAGACTTTTTGACACTTTTTGACTCTTAAATCTGTAAGTTTATCTTGATGCGGACGTTCAAAGTCAGCACAATTTTCCTTTTAAGTTCCTGAGTTTATATTTTTGACTGTCAGGTTGTCTGGACAGATGTTTTTATTTTATTTTATTTTTTTACTTGTCCCTAAAGTCAGAACTAAACCCACATGTAGATGACTTTCAAATTCAAATTCAAATTCAAATTCAAATTTTTATTTGTCACGTACACAGTCATACACAGTACGATATGTAGTGAAATGCTTGGACAACTGCTCGTGACCTAAAGAAAACAAAAAAGGAAAAGGCTATGAATAAGATAGGAAATAAATATGAAAAATTAAAAAGGGTAAATTTAACTAGGAAGGAATAAAATATAAATTAAGGTTAAAAATGAAATAACTGTACAACACAAATTAGAATGAAGGGTAAATTTAACTGGGAAAGAATAAGATAAAATACATAAATTAAAGTTGAAAATAAAATAACTGTACAACAAAATACACAATATAGAACTATATAAGAATGTATGAAGAAATATAAATAAATATATACACAATAACAGCAGCTGTACAAGTATTAGCTTGAAATGAAGAATATAATGTCCAGTGTTGTGCAATCCACATTATGTCTTGTGCAGTGCAAATATGCTTAAAGTGATTTAAGTGATGAAGTGAAAACAATGTCCAGAATGTCCAGTGTGTGTGTAAGAACTATATGTGTGGGTCAGTACTGTGTGGTGGTGTGATTGTGATTGAGAGACCGAAGAAGCTCCTCCTCAGTCTCTCTGTGTTGGTCTTCAGGGAGCGGAATCGCTTTCCTGACCTCAACAGAGAGAACAGTCTGTTGTTGGGATGGCTGAGGTCCTTCACGATCTTCCTGGCCTTGGTCCAGCACCGCCTGCTGTAGATTGAGTGCAGGTCAGGGAGCTCGGAGCGGATGGTGCGCTCAGCTGACCGCACAACCCTCTGTAGAGCTCGTCTGTCCTGCATGGTGCTGTTCCCGAACCAGGTTAAGATGTTTCCCGTCAGGATGCTCTCTATGGTGCACGAGTAAAAGTTCCTGAGCACCTTGGAGGGCAGTTGGAAGTCTCTCAAGCGGCGTCCGGGTACACACCGGCTCACTCCTTGGCGGCTCGCTCGGGCCACTTCGGAGGTGGGGTGCCCCCGGCCTCTCGGCCTGGGGCTCGGTCACTCAGGCACAGCTGGCTGCCGGCGGAGCTCACGGGCGCGTCACTGTAACTCCCCCTGGCTTCTGCTCCGCGGCTGCTGAATGAGCCCTCATCTGGGACTCTCCTTAGCTCTTACTGGGACAGTGGCACGGCTGCCCCTCTGTGGGTCTTCCTTGGTCTCTTGTGTTCTGGGGGCCTCTGGATGTCTGGAGTTTTGATCTCCTCCATACCTGCTTGATACCATAGAGGACAGGGCTGTGGCTCCCCACACTCCCTAGCAGATCATTACATGGAGAAACCTTTGGAATGCAAGCATGCTGATCCACACAGGTATGCACACAGGTGTACACATGGGTATTCATAGACGCGGACTACAGCTTTCTTGGCTGCTGCCTCAAAGCACACTGTGCGCTGTCTATCTTGCGTGCTGCACAATATCGTTTATTATTTAGTAACTATCGATATCTACTGCTAGCTAGTTTATTGTGATGGTGCTTTTTTTTTCTTATTATGTTGCTCTTTGTTGTTTGCTTTCTCCTCTGTTTTTTTTTCTCCATACAGGTGACCCAGGAGTTTTGTTTTTTTTGTTTGTTTGTTTTTTTCTCTCTTCCCCCCCTTCTCACCGTCTCTTCTCCCCTTTGGTTTTCTTTTTTTCTCTCCCTCTCTTTCTTTCATTCTTTCCCCCTGTCCTATCCCACAGTCATGTCTGTCCCGTTTGTAGCAACTGAAAATAAAATAAATTCATAATTATAATAAAGGTCAATCAAATGGACCAATATGGCAAGGCCATGATGATCCACTTGGTAAAATAAATCCGCTTGGCATCTTTCTTGGCCTTAAGACAACAATTCTGATGGCTAAAGATCCAAACGGGACAAAAAAAAAAAAAAAAGGAAGTCTCTCGAGCGTCTGAGGTGGTAGAGACGCTGTTGGGCCTTTTTCACCACGGTGTTGATGTGACAGGACCATGACAGGTCCTGCGTGATGTGAACTCCGAGGTATTTGAAGTTGTCCACTCTCTCCACTGGGCACTCGTTGATGACGGGGGTCTGGTAGTTCCTCTCCTGCTTAGTGCTGAAGTCCACTATCAGCTCCTTTGTCTTACTGATGTTTAGAAGGAGGTTGTTCCTCTGGCACCAGTTCTCCAGATTCCTAATCTCCTTCAGGTAGGCCGTCTCGTTGTTATCAGAGATCAGGCCCACCACGACGGTGTCGTCAGCAAACTTGATGATGGTGGTGGAGCTGGTAGTGGCCACACAGTCATATGTGTACAGAGAGTACAGCAGGGGGCTCAGAACACACCCCTGGGGGGCTCCAGTGCTGAGAGTGGTGGAGGCTGAGACATGTCCGCCCATCCTTACTGCCTGTGGTCTGCCAGTTAGGAAGTTGGAGATCCACTGACACATAGATGAGCTGAGTCCCAGATGCTCCAGCTTGGTGGTGAGTGTGGAGGGAATTATGGTGTTAAATGCAGAGCTGTAGTCTATAATAATAATAATAATAATGGATACTTTATTGATCCCCATGGGGAAATTACTTGTTTTTCTCTGCATTTGACCCATTCACTCAGTGAAGCAGTGGGCAGCCCACTAAGCAGGCGCCCGGGGAGCAGTGTGTAGGGACGGTACCTTGCTCAGGGGTACCTCAGGGTAGCCGTTAAGTGGATTCGAACCGCCGACCTTCCGATCATGGGGTGCCCACTTTACCTACTGAGCTATCCCTGCCCCCTATGAAGAGCATTTTAACATAATTCCCCCTTCTAGTGTCCAAGTGAGTAAGTGATGTGTGGAGGAGATGAGAGATGGCATCGTCTGTGGAACGATTTGGACGGTAAGCGAACTGTAGTGGGTCCAGTGTGTCTGGTGGTGAAGAAATGATGAAGTCTCTGACCAGGCGTTCAAAACACTTCATCACTACTGAGGTGAGGGCTACAGGGCGATAGTCATTGAGAGAAGCAGGGTGGGGTTTCTTCGGGACAGGAACAATGATGGACTCTTTGAAGCATGTGGGGATCACCGACTGAGATAAAGAGATGTTGAATATCTCAGTGAACACAGGAGCTAGCTGGTATGCGCAGTCTCTTAGGATACGACCTGGGATGCCGTCTGGTCCTGCTGCTTTCCTGGTGTTCACTCTCTTGAAGGCTCTCCTTACTTCATGCTCGGAGATGACGAGCACGTTTCCGGTGCTGGCAGTATCTTCCTGTCTACAGCCGTTAGCGCCGCTAGCACTAGCATTGTTGGAGTCCTTAGCTGCAGCCTCGAAGCGAGCATAGAAAGTTACTGGAGCAGCCTTCCTGAAGACAGCAGTGTGTTTTCATGCTTTTAAAGCCAAACTCACCTTTCAGACCTGGCTTTCATTTATTATCTATTTTTATTTGTTTATTATATATTTATTTCTACTGTTTAACTACTGCTCACATCTTTTATCCTCCTTTTTAATTGTTCATTTCTTTTTACCCAGTGTTTCTATATTGCACTTTGTATTTGTCATCTATATTTATCATGCACTACTTTGCTCATTTATTGTTTGGTTTTAATGTTATTAAATTCCAGTTCTTTTGGTATTCGTTATGGCCAAAAAGACACGGCTCAAAAGTGGTCTTTTTACTTTAAAAGATTATCTTTATTTTACATATCCGGATATGGAGACCTGAACACACAACCCCAGGTCTGAAGCACAAAACAGCAAGCCTAGTCATTTATATAGACATCACACACACTTTAAGTTTCGACCAAACACTCTGCTTAGTTTCACTTTTCGCCTGCAAAAGCATGTAATTTCCTGTCAGTCCTGTCGGCACAGAGTGTACTCAGATTTGGGCCTTTCTTATAAAGCAATATAATCAGCATATAAGTATTTAAGATTATAAATTTAAACCTCAACAATGTTCTTACCTGGGGTCCGTTCTTCGTACCTCGCTTACTACATCCAAGATCAAATCATCGCGCCAACTTTGAGCTTGCTATTCCGGTACTCCGAACACACCTGTTGTTGACGATTAGTATAGCTGGATGAAGTAATGTGAGATCACTGGGTGGCTTAACAGGGGCTACGCATCGATAGTAGAAACATTGATCGGCAACCCTTTGTTTGTTTATTGATTTCACACAGATACATACAGGTCATTTCCTAAAAAAGGGAAATGTACTATTAACATTCTATTACATGTATGTGATTATTACAGATGTAATTCATATTTCAGAGTAGTAATTGCAAATTACTTTGTGTAATCAAGATGAGAGACCACGGCTATAAAAGCGAAGGTGGATTTGGGAAGCCTGTCGCAGCCATGTCCTGTCCGTTTACGCGAGCAACCCATTGCGGAAGGTGCAAGACCGTTAAGGAGAGTCCTCAGAATCCAGCGTATATTGCGGGACAGACAGGATCCTTTAGCTCAGCGCGACAGTGTGCTCATAGAGAGATATCGATTTTCCCGTGAGGGTATTATTTACTTAACCAACTTGTTGACGAGGGGGTGCAGGACCACCACCTGTCTTTTTTGCTCTGCCCTTTTCTTGGTTGCTGTTATGAACAAACAAACAGATTATTTCAGGGTCTCTTTCCAAGAGACGAAAAGCAATATAAGTGATAAATATTACCATTCTGTAGAATATTCTTATATTTCACTTTTACTTGTTCCCATGTTCTAGTGGGTCCTGTTGTGGCTCTAATGTGAAAGGGGATATAATGTAATATAATGTTGGATATTGGATAATATTTCAAGGCTGCATTTCTCACCCTCAGGAGCCTGTAGACCTCACCTGTGAGCCATGGTTTCTGATTGGCCTGGACAGTGGTCTCTATGACCTCATCGATGCCTTTTGAGATGTAGCCAATGACAGTTTCTGTATATTCCTGCAGGTCTGTGGTGTTGTCATGTGTGGCGGCCTGTTTAAGGATCTCCCAGTCTGTGGTGGAAAAGCAGTATTGCAGGTCCTTCTGGCCACACACGTACCTGCTTACGAACTGGTTTAGTGACTTTGACCAGGGGCCTGTATGCTGGCATTAGCATAACAGTGATGTGATCAGAGGCACCAAAGTGGGTGGGGGGCTTTGTAATCTCCTCTCTTGGTGGTGAAAACATTATCCAAAAAGTCGTTTCCTTGTGTTGGAAATTCAATGTGTCTATGCAGTAGTAAACATAGGGGGTGTCCAAATTCATGGGCTGCATCCTCCTGAGGACGCATTTGTAGACCGATTACGTCACAGCGACACGATGAAGGCTGTCCAAATTCATAGACTCCTCTGAATGCAGCCGACCAATGCGTCCTCTTTTTCCCCAAAATTAAAGGATGGGTCGGGTGTGTCCTTCGTGGCCCACCATATCCCAGAATTCATAGCGTGGCCCATCCAATTCCACTTTCCGGCAATGGCGGTCGCTACTAAGTTTTCAATATTACTCTTATTACTCTTTCTGGGTCACAAAATAAACTTTTAACATATTTTCAGGTGAGAATGTAGCTGTGTAAACTTTAAATATCTGCTCAGTTTATCAAGATATCGCATATTTGCAAAAGTGCTCCGACGTTTCTGAGACGTCTGTTACCCACCAGCTCGATAGCTAGCCGAGAGCTCGAGGGTCAGTAGAGCCGCCGAGAACAGCAAACTCCCGGCACATCATGTTCAGATCACCGCGGTCTTTCGCTACTCAGGTTAAACGTAATATATAAGTGACTTAGACAACCTAAAAATGTTATTGTTTGACTTTTTTCAGTGTTTTATTTGTTCCTGAGTAAATCAGTTTGGCTGAGATTAAAGTTATTAGATTAGATTAGACAAAATAAACCTTTACAGTGGCAAAAGTATTCGGTCCCCTTGAACTTTCCCACATTTTGTCACGTTACAGCCACAAACATGAATCAATTTTATTGGAATTCCACGTGAAAGACCAACACAAACTGGTGTACACATGAGAAGTGGAATGAAAATCATACATGACTCCAAACATTTTTTACAAATAAATAACTGCAAAGTGGGGTGTGTGTAATTATTCAGCCCCCTTTGGTCTGAGTGCAGTCAGTTGCCCATAGACGTTGCCTGATGAGTGCTAATGACTAAATAGAGTGCACCTGTGTGTAATCTAATGTCAGTACAAATACAGCTGCTCTGCGACGGCCTCAGAGGTTGTCTAAGAGAATATTGAGAGCAACAACACCATGAAGTCCAAAGAACACAGCAGACAGGTCAGGGATAAAGTTATTGAGAAATTTAAAGCAGGCTTAGGCTACAAAAAGATTTCCCAAGCCTTGAACATCCCACGGAGCACTGTTCAATAGTGATGGGCAGATGAAGCCTCATGAAGCACTGAAGCTTTTCATCCAATTGGTTCACCCCAACGCGAAGCTTCTTGAAGCTTCATTTGCTCTAGCAGGACACCTACTGGACGTAAAAATATTAGTTGGCATGAATTTGAAGAGTGTGGCATTTTGCACACAGCCTGTGAATGTCAACAACAAAAGGAGTGTGTAAAACATCTATATTGTAGTGATGGCAGTATACTGTGTATATTTATGCTGGCAGTATGGAAAATGATTATTTGGAAATGCCTAAAATGGAAATGATCATATACTGTGAGGTGAGGTGTGGACAGTGGTTGTGCTTTTGTAACATTGAGGCAAGGACAGTGATTAGTAGGGGTGCAACGATACACAAAATTCACGGTTCGGTTCGGTTCGATACTTTGGTGTCACGGTTCGATATTTTTTCAATACAAAAAAAATGTTCATGCCTTTTTAATTTGTCATTTATTAAAATTATAAATATATATTTTAACTCAAAAGTACAGTTTTTAAATTTAACCCTAACCCTTGTGCGTGTTTTTTATTTTGACAGAGAATGCGCACCACTTATGTGCAGCCCTGGTTATTTAGCTCGTCATATTGCAGCCACAGAAATTCTTTTGTCCATGAAACCATAAAGCTGCACTTTCTTTTTACCTTATAGTCTGATTTGTCATAACTTCTCCGTTTTGTGGTAAGCTTTTCTTTGGCTGTCACTTCTTCACCCTGACCTGTCTTATTTGGCTCAGCAGAACTAAAATATATATTCTGCTGCTTTTACACGCGCACTCACATAAGCTCAGCGATTCTCTGCGCGATCAACTTCTCACATGTTTAAGCTTGCTGCGGGAGATTTCACTTGTCATGTTTGCATAGTAAGCTAACGATTAATAAGACAATGTCAGAGGAATTGGTGCACAAATTATCATCACTCACCAATCAGTGCTGTCGCTCTCTATACACAGTTCGCACGATTGCAAAGTGAAAGCAAAAAAACAAGCGCAAATTCAAACGCGATTTCAATATGTCACATATTGACAGTGGCTCACCGATGCCAATGACATAATTACCCAGCTACATTTCCGAAAGAATGCAAAAGCATTGACATATATTTTTCCTTCCTACAATAGCCCGACGGGCAGGGCAGAGATAGATTTTGGTACCCCGACTGAAAAAATCGCTAGCCCCGGGACGTCGGGCTAGCGATATTGCGAGCCCTGTATCTGATTGAGGAATCACTCATCTTTGTCTTTGCACTAGGATAATGTCGGTGTAAATGTGCAGTCATATTCGTTATGTTCCCACTAGTGCTTTCAGGTTAATCTTGTTGAAATGACCTTAACGCCACAACACGGCAAATCTCCGTTAACGAGCTACCGCCGATCGCCCCGTGCATGGGGCTAGACGGCCAACACGTTAACGAGCTAACTGCGCTAACACACTAGCTCCCACCCATGTAATTGAGCATTGCGTGGCACATCCAACATACTGTTTTACTTTAGTCCATGACTCGCTTACCTTCAGGGTCATACGTCACATGAAAACCAAAATAATTCCAAATGCCAGATCTGAATGAGGGTGGGCGAGGTCCAAGTTGCAAGGAGTGCTTAACTTCTGTCTCGCTAGCTTGCCCTGCGCTCTTCCTTCTGATGATGCTGTCTGTGTTGAGCGCTCAGTGGATCTGCGCTGGACAGTACAGCCTAGGCGGAGTAGTCGAACGCAGATTCACTGAGCGCTCAACACAGACAGCATCGTCAGAAGGAAAGTTGATAAAATAAATTACAAATTTTGTATTGTTCGATACATATGCGTACCGAACCGAAAGCACTGTATCGAACGGTTCAATATCGATACGAATATCGTTGCACCCCTAGTGATTAGTGTTTAGGGGACACATCATTGGTTTTTATTTAAAAACAACAGTTTCTCCACTGTGGCAGGTCGTAGGCGATTTCTTTTTTTTCCAAACTGTCTCTAACTCTCACTAACCGCAACTCTCCATCAAACGCCCACATTTTGAATGGGGTCTGAGGGGTTTATATCACTGTCATAGCTCGCGGCAAAGTTTGAACCGCTTCCTGAACCAGTCACGTGGTACAGCCGGACAGCGAGGCTTCGGACGTCATCATTTTCAGCTCCTCCCATAAATGAAGCAAGCCTCGATACGCGCTTCGCGGAAACGCCCCCTCCATTACTCGACACACGCTTCGAAGCCTCGATACAGAACGTCACATCACTACTGTTCAAGCCATCATTCAGAAATGGAAGAAGTATGGAACAACTGTAAACCTACCAAGACAAGGCTGTCCACCTAAACTCACAGGCCGAACAAGGAGAGCGCTGATCAGAAATGCAGCCAAGAGGCCCATGGTGACTCTGGATGAGCTGCAGAGATCTACAGCTCAGGTGGGGGAATCTGTCCATAGGACAACTATTAGTCGTGCACTGCACAAAGTTGGCCTTTATGGAAGAGTGGCAAGAAGAAAGCCATTGTTAACAGAAAACCATAAGAAGTCCCGTTTGTAGTTTGCCACAAGCCATGTAGGGGACACAGCAAACATGTGGAAGAAGCTGCTCTGGTCAGATGAGACCAAAATGGAACTTTTTGTTCAAAATGCTCTGTGTGGAAAACTAACACTGCACATCACTCTGAACACACCATCCCCACTGTCAAATATGGTGGTGGCAGCATCATGCTCTGGGGGTGCTTCTCTTCAGCAGGGACAGGGAAGCTGGTCAGAGTTGATGGGAAGATGGATGGAGCCAAATACAGGGCAATCTTGGAAGAAACCCTCTTGGAGTCTGCAAAAGACTTGAGACTGGGGCGGAGCTTCACCTTCCAGCAGGACAACGACCCTAAACATAAAGCCAGGGCAACAATGGAGTGGTTTAAAACAAAACATGTCCATGTGTTAGAACGGCCCAGTCAAAGTCCAGATCTAAATCCAATCAGGAGTCTGTGGCAAGATCTGAAAACTGCTGTTCACAAACGCTGCCCATCTAATCTGACTGAGCTGGAGCTGTTTTGCAAAGAAGAATGGGCAAAGATTTCAGTCTGTAGATGTGCAAAGCTGGTAGAGACAGACCCTAAAAGACTGGCAGCTGGAACTGCAGCAAAAGCTGGTTCTACAAAGTATTGACTCAGGGGCTGAATAATTACACACACCCCACTTTGCAGTTATTTATTTGTACAAAATGTTTGGAATCATGTATGATTTTCGTTCCACTTCTCACGTGTGCACCACTTTGTGTTGGTCTTTCACCTGGAAGTCCAATAAAAAATGATTCGTGTTTGTGGCTGTAATGTGACAAAATGGGGAAAAGTTCAAGGGGACCGAATACTTTTGCAAGCCACTTTATTAATCCCCCGGGTGGTTTTCACACAGCTGAATAAACGTCAAACAGAAAACTGATTAAGCAGAAGTGTGAGATGGTCGAGAGTTTACTCCAGTGTCCTGTTATATTTTAGATAGCAAGGAGCAGACAGCTGAGTTTATTAAACTCCATCGAGACAGCGGTGATGCTAATCTGAAGGCTAGACCGTCCCATTTCATAGCCGTTTACTTCTGGCCTACCCGACCTTTGGAGGTATAGTTCTCATCACGCTGATTTATGTCCAAGTTTGATTCTAATTCCGACAGCGGTGATGTTAAAATGGGGTGTAACGTCATCATAGCAGCTTTGACTCAGAGTGATGCTGAAAAACTAGTTCATGCATTTATTACGTCCAGGCTGGACGACTGTAATTCATTATTATCAGGATGTCCAAAAAACTCGCTGAAAAGCCTTCAGCTAATCCAAAATGCTGCAGCAAGAGTCCTGACAGGGACTAGAAAGAGAGAGCAGATTTCTCCTGTTTTGGCTTCCCTTCATTGGCTTCCTGTTAAATCCAGAATTGAATTCAAAATCCTGCTCCTCACATACAAGGTCTTAAATAATCAGGCCCCATCTTATCTTAATGACCTTGTAGTACCATATCACCCTATTAGAACACTTCGCTCTCGCTCTGCAGGCCTACTTGTTGTTCCTAGAGTATTTAAAAGTAGAATGGGAGGGAGAGCCTTCAGTTTTCAGGCCCCTCTTCTGTGGAACCAGCTTCCAGTTTGGATTCGGGAGACAGACACTATCTCTACTTTTAAGATTAGGCTTAAAACTTTCCTTTTTGCTAAAGCATATAGTTAGGGCTGGACCAGGTGACCCTGAATCCTCCCTTAGTTATGCCGCAATAGACGTAGGCTGCCGGGGGATTCCCATGATGCATTGAGTTTTTCCTTTCCAGTCACCTTTCTCACTCACTATGTGTTAACAGACCTCTCTGCATTGAATCATATCTGTTATTAACCTCTGTCTCTCTTCCACAGCATGTCTTTTATCCTGTCTTCGTTCTCTCACCCCAACCAGCAGATGGCCGCCCCTCCCTGAGCCTGGTTCTGCCGGAGGTTTCATCCTGTTAAAAGGGAGTTTTTCCTTCCCACTGTCGCCAAAGTGCTTGCTCATAGGGGGGTCATATGATTGTTGGGTTTTTCTCTGTATCTATGAAGCGCCTTGAGTCGACTTTTGTTGTGATTTGGCGCTATATAAATAAAATTGAATTGAATTGAATTGAATTGACTGGCAGCTGCAGTCACGGAGAAACTTGCGTATCTCTGTTCGGGAATAGCAGATAGAGGTAGGCTCTGAGAGGACGGCCTGCGTTTACGCTACGAAGACACGACCGAGTGTTTTAACCTGACAGCCTGAGGTGTTCTTCAGTAAACTGGACTACCCGACAGAAGGACCCGAGGCCCCGCTGCACTTTTTCGGTAAGTTAAACGTGTTTGTAAGCTACTCCGTAACTACCGTCCTTTGCTCGGTCCTGAGACCTAGCTAGCTAAGATGAGCACTCGGCCGTCAGGGTTTGTTTAGCTAACCCGTGCAGGTGAATGAATTTACCCTGACTAAAGAAATCAAGAGAAACGCCCCGGGCTGCTCAGTCACTAATTACCGTTACTGTACTTTTATTACAAGTATTATACTGTAAAGGCAACAGGCTGCACCCCGCTGCAGCTCCTGTGCAGAGCTGAATATTAAATATCTTATTAAACAGCACCATGTTTTCAGTCTCCACATGTGTAAAGACAGTAACACCTACTTTAAAAACCTGGCACTTCAGTAACTCCTCATTAATCTGTAAAAACCGATCAAATAGCAAAGCCCGATATTTACTGAAACCAACGACTTCCTCTTGGCAGCTTAAGTTAAAATTTTAATTTTTCGACTGATTAATTTTTTAGCACTGACTGTATTTTTTATACTGAGTTTGTTGCAAATATTCAGGTTAAAAACTGTCTGAAATATTGTTAATGAGGTATGTTCACAAAGACACATGTGCAGAACTCTGTACAGCTTCCATCCTTTAAGACAAATAGTTTGAAGCATTAATATTTCTTGTTCAATACCAGTGCTGATACCAGTGCTGATACCAGTGCTGATACCAGTGCTGATACCAGTGCTGATACCACCTCCGTATGTTGTGACCAGGATGCAGCAGCACTGAAACCTGCTCCATCATCACATCTTTGCAGATGTCCATTTATAAAGCTCCAACAACTCAAAGGTGAACATGATATAGGAACATCTGTTCGTATATAAGGCTTTTTTTAAATAAACAGCTCATATGTCAGCTGTCAGCAGAACTGTAGGACTGAAAAAATGTAAGAGAAGAGAAGAACACTCCCGAGTGTGTGAGGACAGAAGGATCAGCTTTATTTCAGATTTGAGAGATAAACTTTATTTATTTATTTATTTATTTATTTATTTATTTAGGACAGTGCATGTTAATGAACATAAATGTAAAAAAAAAAAATTACATGAATGTAAACATACCAGATTATAGCCAAGGACTAATTTCCATCTGTTGTCCTTAAGCATAAAAAATAGACATAATAATTCATAAAAATTCATCATTCATTCATAATAAAAACTCCGTCACCAAACTTACACATACACACCATTCTGTTCCCAAATAAAACATTAAAACTATACAATTCATACATGATCGCACACTTGATTTGTCCATAACCAGTTTTTAACCTTTGCCTTAAACAAACTGAGTGTAGAGCATTCTCTAATGGGTTGAGGAAGACTGTTCCACAGATGGCCTCCCTGGACAGAGAGGACGTTCTGCCCAAATGCTGTCCGTCTGTGGGGTATAAACAAGTCTCCTCGGATTGTAGCTCGAGTGGTCCTGTCTGAGCTTTCTTTATGCCTAATGAACTGCTTTAATGGTGGTGGAGCAAGGGAGTGTAAGACTTTATATATTAAACTCACTCTTTTAAGTTTCACCTAGTTATTGAAGTTCAGTAATTTATGTTTTTTAACACATGACAGTGGTGGTGGGAAGTCGGTTTTTTGTCAAGTAGTTTTAAACTTCTTTTATAAATGTTTTCAATAGTTTTAAGTGTTGTTGGACAAGCAAGTGACCAGGACGTCAAACAATAGTCCATATGAGAGATGATCATTGAGTAAAAATAAGTTTTTGCAACATTCATATTTAAATTATTACGTATATGATTAAAATTTCGATTATTAAATTTAAGTACCTGGGACACTTTATTTATGTGACTCTTGAAGGATAATGTTGGGTCTAGAAGGACCCCAAGATATTTAAATTCTGGAGCTAATTCAAGCTCTACTCCATCATATTTATATTTCAGTTTGTGATGATTGTGTTCTTGTTGTGACTACAGGAGCCGTCCTCAGATTCAGACCTCAGCACCACCCAGTGACAGCAGACAGATCATCCTATAGTTTCACTCTTTGTAGTAACTCCATAATTAACTGATGAAAACAGTCCAAAGGTTAAAGTACCACATGCGCTGTCAGTGACAGCTGCAGCTGTTTAAAGATAAAGTTAAAAGGATGAATCACCCATGTAACTGTGTCACTGTATATCAGCATCAACAGGACCTGAGTTTGGTGTTTGAGAGAGCTGTTGTCTACGTCTGTGTGCTGTCATTGCTCAGTCTGACCGAACGATGGACAGACTCAAGTTTGACTTTGAAACAAACTGTGTTGTTAAACAGTTTCATGGTTCAAAAAACAAAACAATCAAAAACACTTTTTTCATACTTGTGTTAAGTTTTGTATAGAAATGAGACAAAATTGATTGTGAGGTTAAATGTGATAGAAACAGCTCACACTGACATCCATCCTGATCAAACATGAGTGTCATGAAGCCTGTTTGCAGTTATTTGCACTGTTTTCCACTCTGGATGTTGTTTCTGTTCAGCTGTGAGTATAAAAGGCTCCATTCTACAACCTGTTTGTGTTAGTTGTTCAATAGAAACATTATTTTGTGCTGATGTTGCACTTCTTTTATTCACAACCAAAGAGTTTTTGACGTCCGCATCAAAATACAAAGATCAGTATTGTCTAATGTTTTGGCTGCAGTGTGTTTTTGCAGACAGGTATAACTGAACAGCTTTAGTGTTTAGATTTTTTAAACTTGAGTATGAACTTATACAAAATGCAGCAAGATATTAAAAAAACGTTTGATTATAAAATCGACTATATTGGATTCATATCGATATCGGACATAAAAAGTGGCATCGTTCCATCTCTGCTTTGACTAGAGACACAGCTCTAATCAAAGAGGTGGTCCGCTTGCCTCCGCCCCAGAGAGAAGGGTTACATCTCCTGGGTTTAGGTGCGGCTTGCCCCTCTGAGGGCGGGGGTACCTGGACTTGGGATATAGAGTATGTTTGGGGAGTGCGACGGTCTGTGCAGTTTATATTTGTGTCTGTCTACACGTTGGGTGAGTGCCGAGTATTTGGTTGTGCATATGGGGTGGGAATGCACGTTGGTGTCCGCGTGCGCCTGTCTATGTGTCAGGTTGGGTCTTAGACTCCACCTCTCTGGGTACATCTCAGGCCCTCCAAAGTACGGAGGCCTATCTCCCCTCACCACACTCCCTGCCGGTGGCTGATGCCCTCAGACGTTGGTGTGTTGGTGGTCCTTGTCGTCTGGGGCTGGGCGCTCATGTATGTACCGGCTCACTCCTGGTGGCCGATTGGCGATTCCCCCCCTTTTGGTGGTCCTCCTCGGGTCCTTGTACTCTGGGGCCTCTGGATATCTGGGGCCTGGATCTCCTCCATACCTGCTTCATACCCTGGTGGACGGGGCTGTGGCTCCCCACACTCCCTAGCAGATCGTTACATGGAGAAACCTTTGGAATACAAGCATGCTGATCCACACAGGTGTGCACACAGGTGTACACACGGGTGTTCACAGACGCGGACTACACCTTTATGGCTGCTGCCTCTAAGCACATTGTGCGCTGTCTATCTTGCGTGCTGCACAATATCGTTTATTATTTAGTATCTACTGTTATCTACTACTAGCTAGTTTATTGTGATGGTGCTGTTTTTATTATGTTGTTTGCTTTCTCTTCTGTTTTTTTTTTCTCCATACAGGTGATCCAGGTGTTTTGTTTGTTTTTCTTTTTTTCTTCCCCCCTTTCTCACCGTCTCTTCTCCCCTTTGGTTTTCTTTCTCTCCCTCTCTTTCTTTCATTCTCTCTCCCTGTCCTGTCCCCCAGTCATGTCTGTCCCGTTTGTAGCAACCGAAAATAAAATAAATTCATAATTATAATAAAGGTCAATCAAATGGACCAATATGGAAAGGCCATGATGATCCACTTGGTAAAATAAATCCGCTTGGCATCTTTCTTGGCGTTAAGACAACAATTCTGATGGCTAAAGATCCAAACGGGACACACAAAAAAAAAGACACACAGCTCTGTGTTTTCCAATTTGTCATCGTTTTGAAAATTTACATTTCTTCAGTGTTGAACAGCAGAAATGAGACTTTCCTGTCAGAGGTCATTTTTTAAAAAATGAGGTGAATCAACCATGAAAACCATGAATCAACATGTGAACATGAGCTGATGCTGCTGAAGTGAAGCAAAGTTACAGAGCTTTGATTAATATTGAGTAAGAACTGGACTCTCATACAGCGAGACTCAAATGCCTTTAAACATCAGCTTATCCTGCTGATCCAAGTCCAACACTGAGTTTGTAAAAACATGTTTGTCAATCATTTTGTTTGGTTTCTGAGGAAAAAGATTCAATAAGTTGCTGCTAATACACAACATTTCATCATATTTCCTCATAAGCCTCTTTTGTCTGACCATTTGATCCCATTTGAATTTGCAATAAAGGATCCACAGAGTTTGGTGACAATAATGACAGTAGATGTTTGTGTGAAAGTGCTGGAAGCAAATGAGTGTGTGATGTTCTTTCAGTGTTGCACTTTGTAGACGCTCCCTGAGCACTGGTCTCACAGCCAGCTGCACATAGAGACCAGTGTTGTTAGTCCAGGTCAGAAGATGACTTGTTGGAATGAAAATGAGCTTGTAGTTTGTCTGCTTTAATAATGTGACTGGAAAAAGGTGTTGGACTTCAAATATGTCCATTTCTGTCACACTTCACCTTTAAAAGTGAAGCCATGTGGTTCCTGGAAGGAAAAACACGACTTTTTCAAGTCTTTGTCCTGTTTTTATGAGAAATGTACGACTTTAATGTGAAACATTCAGAGTTTTTTCTCTTGTTGTGTTTGTTTGAAGCTGCTTCCTGTTGGCTTCAGCTGTTTGGAGTTTCCATTTTCTAAACTTCTACATTCTGAACCTTCTTCAGCTCTGAACAGATGATGAAACACTGAATGATTTCAAGCACTTTGTCTAATAAACTTACATCTTTCATTCTTTATACAGATTGGAGCGCTGTGGTTTGTCAGAGATCAGCTGTGATTATCTGGCAGCAGCACTGAAGTCCAACCCCTCCCATCTGAGACAGCTGGACCTGAGCAGGAACTACAAGCTGCAGGATCCAGGAGTGAAGCATCTGTGTGGTTTCCTGGAGAGTCCAGGATGTAAACTTGAAACTCTGAGGTCAGTCAGCATGTTTTAGTTGTGCTGAGATGAATATGATGTGAAAGTTGTGCTGACACTAAACTGCAGACATCAGGCTGATATTATACTGATCCACACTGAGGATCTTCATGGTAAAGTCTGTTTTCTTCTTCTCTGGTTTAGTCCATTGACTGCAGCAGAACAATGTTCACATTTCAAACAGTGATACTCAACGTATGGCCCGCGGCCCACACGCGGCCTGCCCACCTTTCCTGATTCAGAGAGAGGGGACCCTGATTAACTGTGTAGCTTCTTCCTCACAGTTCTAAGTATCAGACACAACAATGAATAATCCACAGCTGACTGTCTTTAGCAGGTCAAAGGTCACGGCACACAGCAGACAGTCAGAAATATTCTAACTCTGATCATTTATCAGTTGTGACACTGTGAGACTTGATCAGAGGTGTGATCATCACAGCAGAGGCCTTTGTGTCAAAGTCACTGAGGATCAAACAGAAACACATGAAGCAGATTTTCCTCTTCTGGCTTTTTATAGCAGATAACCTTCAAAATATTCTGCAGTCGATCAAAAACTGAAGCAAACCATGAAGCAACATGTGAACATGAGCTGATGCTGCTGAAGTGAAGCAAAGTTACAGAGGTTTGATTACAGACACAGCTGAGAGTTTGTAATCTGTCATCATTTTAAAAAGTTTCCATGGAACAGCAGAAATGAGGCTTTACTGTCAGAGGCCGACAGCACTGAACACAACAGCAGACTGGTGGCTAATAAACAGTGAATGATGCAGAAACAGATGTTTGAAGCTGTTCTTGGAGTACACTGAGAGAGAGAGAGCTGTGCAGGCAGGAACAGCCAAAGTCAGAGAGAATTCATGAGCATATTGATCAAACGTGAAGCAGAGTTTGGATCTTCTTTTGCTGCTGCTTCACTCAGTTTTGGTTGGAGACAGATGAAACCTGCAGCTTCAGGATCTGTGAGCTGTCCACTTTCAGCCCCGACGGCGTGTCCGTGTACGTGCCGTCGAGTGAACGATCCACGCTCTGTGTTTCCATCTTTGTGTGTTTAGCTGCTCTCATTTACTGTTTTATCTGTTTGCTGCTTGTTGAAATAGTTTGTGAGCTTTAACCTGAGATTCTGGCAAAATACATTTATATTAAACATCGATTCAGGATTGAATGAATCAACATCGTTTTATTCAAATTAAAACCATTTAAATGGGAACATGAATTTTTTACAGCCGCCTCTAATGCTGGGTAATGTCAGCTGGTCCATGTGCAGCTGGCTGTGAGGCTCAGGGAGCGTCTACAAAGTGCAACACTGAAAGAACATCATCCATAAATATTGAGTAAGAACTGGACTCTCATACAGCGAGACTCAAATGCCTTTAAACATCAGCTTATCCTGCTGATCCAAGTCCAACACTGAGTTTGTAAAAACATGTTTGTCAATCATTTTGTTTGGTTTCTGAGGAAAAAGATTCAATAACTTGCTGCTAATACACAACATTTCATCATATTTCCTCATAACCCTCTTTTGTCTGACCATTTGATCCCATTTGAATTTGCAATAAAGGATCCACAGAGTTTGGTGACAATAATGACAGTAGATGTTTGTGTGAAAGTGCTGGAAGCAAATGAGTGTGTGATGTTCTTTCAGTGTTGCACTTTGTAGACGCTCCCTGAGCACTGGTCTCACAGCCAGCTGCACATAGAGACCAGTGTTGTTAGTCCAGGTCAGAAGATGACTTGTTGGAATGAAAATGAGCTTGTAGTTTGTCTGCTTTAATAATGTGACTGGAAAAAGGTGTTGGACTTCAAATATGTCCATTTCTGTCACACTTCACCTTTAAAAGTGAAGCCATGTGGTTCCTGGAAGGAAAAACACGACTTTTTCAAGTCTTTGTCCTGTTTTTATGAGAAATGTACGACTTTAATGTGAAACATTCAGAGTTTTTTCTCTTGTTGTGTTTGTTTGAAGCTGCTTCCTGTTGGCTTCAGCTGTTTGGAGTTTCCATTTTCTAAACTTCTACATTCTGAACCTTCTTCAGCTCTGAACAGATGATGAAACACTGAATGATTTCAAGCACTTTGTCTAATAAACTTACATCTTTCGTTCTTTATACAGATTGAGTCTCTGTGGTTTGTCAGAGATCAGCTGTGATTATCTGGCAGCAGCACTGAAGTCCAACCCCTCCCATCTGAGACAGCTGGAGCTGAGCTGGAACAACCTGAAGGATCCAGGAGTGAAGCATCTGTGTGGTTTCCTGGAGAGTCCAGGATGTAAACTTGAAACTCTGAGGTCAGTCAGCATGTTTTAGTTGTGCTGAGATGAATATGATGTGAAAGTTGTGCTGACACTAAACTGCAGACATCAGGCTGATATTATACTGATCCACACTGAGGATCTTCATGGTAAAGTCTGTTTTCTTCTTCTCTGGTTTAGTCCATTGACTGCAGCAGAACAATGTTCACATTTCAAACAGTGATGCTCAACGTATGGCCCGCGGCCCACACGCGGCCTGCCCACCTTTCCTGATTCAGAGAGAGGGGACCCTGATTAGCTGTGTAGCTTCTTCCTCACAGTTCTAAGTATCAGACACAACAATGAATAATCCACAGCTGACTGTCTTTAGCAGGTCAAAGGTCACGGCACACAGCAGACAGTCAGAAATATTCTAACTCTGATCATTTATCAGTTGTGACACTGTGAGACTTGATCAGAGGTGTGATCATCACAGCAGAGGCCTTTGTGTCAAAGTCACTGAGGATCAAACAGAAACACATGAAGCAGATTTTCCTCTTCTGGCTTTTTATAGCAGATAACCTTCAAAATATTCTGCAGTCGATCAAAAACTGAAGCAAACCATGAAGCAACATGTGAACATGAGCTGATGCTGCTGAAGTGAAGCAAAGTTACAGAGGTTTGATTACAGACACAGCTGAGAGTTTGTAATCTGTCATCATTTTAAAAAGTTTCCATGGAACAGCAGAAATGAGGCTTTACTGTCAGAGGCCGACAGCACTGAACACAACAGCAGACTGGTGGCTAATAAACAGTGAATGATGCAGAAACAGATGTTTGAAGCTGTTCTTGGAGTACACTGAGAGAGAGAGAGCTGTGCAGGCAGGAACAGCCAAAGTCAGAGAGAATTCATGAGCATATTGATCAAACGTGAAGCAGAGTTTGGATCTTCTTTTGCTGCTGCTTCACTCAGTTTTGGTTGGAGACAGATGAAACCTGCAGCTTCAGGATCTGTGAGCTGTCCACTTTCAGCCCCGACGGCGTGTCCGTGTCCGTGCCGTCGAGTGAACGATCCACGCTCTGTGTTTCCATCTTTGTGTGTTTAGCTGCTCTCATTTACTGTTTTATCTGTTTGCTGCTTGTTGAAATAGTTTGTGAGCTTTAACCTGAGATTCTGGCAAAATACATTTATATTAAACATCGATTCAGGATTGAATGAATCAACATCGTTTTATTCAAATTAAAACCATTTAAATGGGAACATGAAGTTTTTTACAGCCGCCTCTAATGCTGGGTAATGTCAGCTGGTCCATGTGCAGCTGGCTGTGAGGCTCAGGGAGCGTCTACAAAGTGCAACACTGAAAGAACATCATCCATAAATATTGAGTAAGAACTGGACTCTCATACAGCGAGACTCAAATGCCTTTAAACATCAGCTTATCCTGCTGATCCAAGTCCAACACTGAGTTTGTAAAAACATGTTTGTCAATCATTTTGTTTGGTTTCTGAGGAAAAAGATTCAATAAGTTGCTGCTAATACACAACATTTCATCATATTTCCTCATAAGCCTCTTTTGTCTGACCATTTGATCCCATTTGAATTTGCAATAAAGGATCCACAGAGTTTGGTGACAATAATGACAGTAGATGTTTGTGTGAAAGTGCTGGAAGCAAATGAGTGTGTGATGTTCTTTCAGTGTTGCACTTTGTAGACGCTCCCTGAGCACTGGTCTCACAGCCAGCTGCACATAGAGACCAGTGTTGTTAGTCCAGGTCAGAAGATGACTTGTTGGAATGAAAATGAGCTTGTAGTTTGTCTGCTTTAATAATGTGACTGGAAAAAGGTGTTGGACTTCAAATATGTCCATTTCTGTCACACTTCACCTTTAAAAGTGAAGCCATGTGGTTCCTGGAAGGAAAAACACGACTTTTTCAAGTCTTTGTCCTGTTTTTATGAGAAATGTACGACTTTAATGTGAAACATTCAGAGTTTTTTCTCTTGTTGTGTTTGTTTGAAGCTGCTTCCTGTTGGCTTCAGCTGTTTGGAGTTTCCATTTTCTAAACTTCTACATTCTGAACCTTCTTCAGCTCTGAACAGATGATGAAACACTGAATGATTTCAAGCACTTTGTCTAATAAACTTACATCTTTCATTCTTTATACAGATTGTGGAACTGTGATTTGTCAGAGATCAGCTGTGATTATCTGGCAGCAGCACTGAAGTCCAACCCCTCCCATCTGAGACAGCTGGACCTGAGCATCAACAACAACCTGCAGGATCCAGGAGTGAAGCATCTGTGTGGTTTCCTGGAGAGTCCAGGATGTAAACTTGAAACTCTGGGGTCAGTCAGCATGTTTTAGTTGTGCTGAGATGAATATGATGTGAAAGTTGTGCTGACACTAAACTGCAGACATCAGGCTGATATTATACTGATCCACACTGAGGATCTTCATGGTAAAGTCTGTTTTCTTCTTCTCTGGTTTAGTCCATTGACTGCAGCAGAACAATGTTCACATTTCAAACCTTCAAAGAAGAAGAAAAATCCTCCAGTGGAAAATTCACTGTGAAACTCTCAAACTCTTCATTGCACCTTAAAGTCTGTCTGACACTGAAAATCAAAGCAAAATGTGCGTTTGCTTTACAGACAGCAGTCCAACACAAACATACACACATCATCCAAAACACAGTCCAACATCCAAATCTCCTCCACTGCCAGCATGAATGATGGGAAAGAGAAGGAGGAACACTCTGACATTCAGGGTTAGAATGAGTTTCATCAAGCAGACTGTGAAGATCAAAGCTGCATTAGAAAGCTTACATGAATGAATGAGTGGACAGAAGTGGACAGAGATCATCTGAAGCACTTCAAAGGCTTTAAATCAGCACATTTCTCTTTATTCTTTATCAACTCTGTTAGTTTCTCTCAGTTTTCTGTGGAATGAAGCTAACAGCAGGCTAATAAGATGCTGACCAATAGGTTTCTATTAAAGGTTGTAATTTGTATATGAAAAAGTGCTTTGGCTCAGCAGGGATCAGCTTACAGGTAGAATACAGCTGCTGGATGGGATTAGCATGTCATAGCTATCTACCAAACTGCTAACTGGGGGATTTCAGGCCACCTATGGATCATTTTTGCTAACTGTTTATTCAGCTTAGGCTCACAGGGCTGCAGCCTGTGCCCTAGCTGTCATAGGGCAAGAGGCGTGGTCCACCTGCACAGGTGAGCAGTCCATCACAGGGCCAACAGAGAGCGACAGAGAAGCACTCCCTCACATCCACACCTACAGCCAATGTAGAAGCACCAATGAACCTAAGCAGCATTTCATTGGACTGTGGGAGAACATCCAACCTCCACAGAAAGGCCCAGCTGACCAACAAGCTTCAACCTACAACCTTCTTGCTCTAAGGCACTAGTGCTAACCACTTTTGCCCATTTCAGCCCAAATCCTGCATCTTCCTGTTTCTGACTCCAGGCCAGCTCCACTAACACTTTCTCATCAGACACTGCCACCTAGTGGAGGAAGTCTTAGTTCCATTTGAAGCTTCAGATTACAGTTAGTTCCTTTACAAAGAGGTGGAGGTGGTGGGGCCACAGCACCATCATCACTGAGTGCCATAGGACACTTAACCTTTGTTTCCATATGCTGGGAACTTCCTGTTGTTCCAAGGAGGACTGGAAAATGTGTGAAACTCTCCCAGTCAGTTCCTCACAGCACACTTCAATCATTTCCCTCCCACAGCATCAGGACCAGGGCTTTTTCTCTCTTTGGTCCCACTAAGAGATTTCCACACAAACACCTCATCAGTGGGACTCTCAGAGCTACCAGCCCTTTGCTACAATCACAAAGCTCTTCATTGAAATCAATGATATCAAAGCTGGAATCAAATGAGTCCAAGTCTTCTGCTGATTCAGCATCACATTCATCTTTGCTCCTTGTTCTGCATCCCCACCATGGACTTCATTCCTTTCCAAGCCAGCCTTGAGTGTCCTTTATTCAGCTCATCCTCTGCTTTACTTTTACACCTGATTTTAGCTGCTTTATCTCTCTTTCAACAGGTTTCTGTGCCTCAATCTTTTTCTTCTCTCCCTCATAACAAGACAGCTTCTTCTGCCTGAGAACATGTTGGAGTGATTTACTAATCCAGGGCTGCTTATTGGGGAAAATACTTCCTGTTTCCAAAGTAATCCCCATTTTTCCCAGAAAGAAATGTCAGTAGAAATCGATGATCTAAGTGAGAACATGAGCCTTTCAAAAGTCCCAGTGGGTGCAGTCAAAGCAGTCCCTCAGTCCCAGTATAGAGTCTTTGGTCCAGACTGGAACAGCTGTGTGCCCAGTTTGAGCTCTCTTCAGTGCTGTGACCTGACAGACCCAGAGGGGCCATCACATCACATTTAGAAGCTCCCCTGATGGAGCCACAACACATGTCCAATACTTAGTCTGTCTTGTTGGACCAACTGGAAGAAATGATTCAAGGACTTAGTCACAGAACAGAGATTCAAATCTCCAAAATCCAACTGGCTGCATCAGGACATATAGTCTGAAACTCTGCACAGTTTCCTGTTTGAAGCTGCTTCCTGTTGGCTTCAGCTGTTTGGAGTTTCCATTTTCTAAACTTCTACATTCTGAACCTTCTTCAGCTCTGAACAGATGATGAAACACTGAATGATTTCAAGCACTTTGTCTAATAAACTTACATCTTTCATTCTTTATACAGATTGAGTGTCTGTGGTTTGTCAAAGATCAGCTGTGATTATCTGGCAGCAGCACTGAAGTCCAACCCCTCCCATCTGAGAGTGCTGGAGTTGAGCTGGAACAACGTGAAGGATCCAGATGTGAAGCAGCTGTCTGATCTTCAGCAGAGTCCAGACTACAGACTGGAGACTCTGAGGTCAGTAGAGTGATGGAGTGAGTGGGTGGTGCTGTCAGCAGTATTGTACTAAACACAGTCAGTATGAAACAAAGATCCAGTGTTTCCTGTAAAGCTGCAGCTTCTCAGTGAAGCTGTGAGAGGAGAACGGTGACAGGCTTCAGGATTGGACACAAACACTTCCTGTTTCTCACCTTTATGGTCACCATAGTAACGGCTGACACGCTCTGATCAAACACTGTCAACAGCCAATCAGCTCTCTGAACAAAGCAGCACGCAGACCAATGACTGCATTGATTTCCAAGTTTAAAGCAGTGAAGAACACAGTCTGTAGGTGAGGAAGAATTTAGTGAGAGCAGATGTTTGGATGGAATTCCTCCAGTTAACAGCTGGAACCGTCCATCTGGATTGTTGGGCTTGTTGTTGGGGTTCCTACAGAGCTCAGAGTGGACACACCAAGGTTCTTCTAATGAATGAAAGTCCAAACTCAAACTAGGAGGGAAAAACATTTTCAGCAACTTCAATAAAAATCCAAAGATTAGAAAAAGTGAAGCAACAATGAGTCCTAGTACAGTCCCAGCACTGACGTCCCTGCTGCTCTTTATACTGGATGTGCTGCATCACTGACTGACAGCTGATGAAGAGTCTCTGGAAACACTCGTTTATCTCCTCTGCTCTTCCTCCTTCTCTCTGCAGGTGGAGGCGATGATGGTAAACAGGACGGTGTGTGTGCTGAGAGAGGAGCAGCTGTGTCCTGATGATCCAGAGAGGTTGAAGCAGCAGCAGCTTGTGTGTAGAGACTAGAGATGGACCGATCCGATATTACGTATCGGTATCGGTCCGATACTGACCTAAATTACTGGATCGGATATCGGAGAAAAATAAAAAATGTAATCCGATCCATTAAATATCATGAAAGCACCTCACAAAACTTGCAACACCCCGTAACTCACCTCAGAACGTTAGCACTCGGAGCAGTATGCATCACGTGATAGAGCAGCTGTGGCATGCGGGACCTGTCGGTGGTCTGGATAGCATTTGGAGCTTCGCTAGCAACCCGGCATTTCATCTCCGACAAAGTTATCCCCGAGAGAAGTAAAGCAAGTGTGTAAGTCCATCTCTGAATGTTTGTAAAGCATTCCCACGTTAAGCTTAACGAGCGACTGCCTCTCGCTCTCGCTGCTACTTCAATCATGAAACTGCTTAAATGATCAGCTGATCGGCTTTTCTGTCGCGAGTCCGCCTCACTTGTTTGTTTTTGGTCCACTTTGCGCCAGAAAGAGGAAACCAGCGGCTGAACAACAGCAGCATGTTTAAGCTTGATAAGCTGTTGTTACAATTTATTTAATATTACTTTCTACTCGAGGATCTTTTTCTACAGCTGACGGCTGGTAACTGTGCAGGGGCGGATCTAGCAAAGTTTAGCCAGGGGGGCCGATAGGGCATTAACAGGGAAAAGGGGGCACAAAGACATACTTTTCTTTCTTATTCTCATTTAAAATGTCTAGCTTTTAATAAATAATTATCTGACACCCAAAGTTTTAATTTGATGCAAAATAAATAGAAGTCCATTACTGTATATAGTGACTATTAAGTCTAATATATATACCCTAGTAAGCTATAGTACTTTTTCCTTTGGGAAGGTACCATCTGTGCAGTCTGCAATTTTGTTGAAGAAAGATGTTGAATCTATTTAATATTTCTTGAAAAATAATTGATTTCTGTGCATTTTTTTTCACACTGCATCAAATTAAGGTTGATTACGTTGATTAAGCATCATGAGGTGGCGCGTGAGGGGTGGTTCCTTATTTTTTATTTATTTATTTTTGTTGTTGCTGGGAGTTGGAACCCTATTAGTTAGGTTGCTTAATATTTATGCTAAGTACTCTTTAAAATACCAGAATAGGGAGGATGGTGTAGGTTTATGTTTATTAGATTGATCAGTGTTGCTGAACTATGAAATATTTTTTATGTATACAGGTATAACAGAATAGCTTTAGTGTAGTTGTTGTTTTAAACTTGAGTATGAACTTATACAAAATGCAGCAAGATATTTAAAAAACAGTTTTGTTGATTAAAAAACACTATATTGGATTCATATCGGTATCGGCAGATATCCAAATTTATGATATCGGTATCGGTATCGGACATAAAAAAGTGGTATCGTGCCATCTCTAGTAGAGACGCTCTGACTGGGCCATGTTACTGGGAGGTGGAGAGGAGAGCTTCATCCAGCAGTGACTGACAGAGGAATGAAGTGCAGATGACTGTCAGTGCTGCAGAGTGAACTGCTCTGAGAACAGCTCCACTGTCAGACACAATGTAGAGTCCAGCATCAGCCCTGTGTGTCCCTCTGGATCTGACAGAGGATCATCAGTGTATCTGGACTGCTCTGCTGCTGCTCTGTCCTTCTACAGTCTCTGCACAGTCTCTGTCTCACTCTGGAAAGATTTTACAACTTGTTGTAATTACAGAACGTTAATATAATATTCCAACATGTGATCTTCTCTTTATTTCTGACTCTTTACCAAATAAAGAAAAACCAAACTAACAAACAGAAGCTGTCGTGTCCTTTTTCACCACATCTGTGAATCTTTTCTGTGTTTTTCCTCTTTTCCTCCTTCCTGCAGCTCCATCTTCATCATTCTGTGTCCAGTATATGTGAACACGTCCAAAGCATCTGAGCCTCATGTTACCCGTTTGTGTGAGTTACGCCTGTCGTTGTGTTGTGGTGTATAAATAAGGGGCAGGAGACAGCGCTGGATCTCTGAGTTCTTTACTCTCAATTTCTGCAACATCTGCAATATATAGAAATGCAAACCTGTGAGCTGTGTGTGTTGTGCGTCTGCTCGGCCACCTCTCCTCCGGCCATGCTGGAAGCAGCTGTGCGTTTGACAGTTTTATCGACTCGACAATAATCGAACAAATTAAATGTTCAAAAATATCAACTTAAGCACTTCAAAGTCAACAAAAAGCTTAAAACAATGAAATAATATTTCACTGAAAAAACAACAGCTCATAAGAACGATACACAAAATAATACAGAAACAAACAAATAAAAGTTATTAACCAGGATCCATGTTTTTGTCACAAACACTGAATCAGCTGATTCACTCTTTATGTTTCTGAGTTTGTTTTGTGATTATAGTTCTGGTTTCTGTTTCTGTGTCTTCACTGTGTCCCACGTCTCCTTACTTTGGACTCTGTGTTATATTTCCTGTTTTACTTTGACAGTCCCGTGTTACTGTTTCCTGTCTCGTGTGTGTAATTGGTCCCAGCTGTGTTTCCCTCCTGCCTCCCGTTCCCTGATTACTAAACTGCGTCCACGCCGCCGGCGCTCCTCTCCACAGCTGGATTCCAGGATTTCAGAGCATCCAGCTGTGGTGAGTGATGGAGACACTTTCTCTGCTCCCTCAGTAATCAGGACAGTTTATTGAACATCAGAGGACATAAAGGACTGTTTTTCACCTGCCCGTTCTGAACCTGGACATTAAAGACTGCTGGCTTCAAGGACATTAATCCCAGTGTCAGCCAGCCAATAACAGCCTGTGTTTTTCAGCTCTTTAGGAGTCAGAAATGAGAAAGACACAGACTGCTAACCTCTCCCTGCAGGAAATAAGCTCCGCCTCTTCCTGTCCTGTATATGAGTGATTCTGACATGAGACACAATGAGTTTCCTGTTTATTGTGACTTAAAGCGAGCAGCAAAGACACTAAACTGTGTGTTTCCAGCTGAAGCTGCTTTTTGTGTTGCTCCCACAATCCTGTCTAAAACAGTCAGTGAGGAAAACTCAATGTGACTTCAGAGTGACAGAGGTAAGCGACTCATGTTGTAACTGACGTCAGACGCCGGAGATTTTGGCGTAAAATTAAAGCGAATGGTAGTTTAGAATTGAACAAATTCCTTTAAGCTTCAGTATTACCAAATACACTTATCAATAGTCTTCTAACTAACAATATTTGTCTAAATCATCTCCAACACCCTGGAGAACAACGGGGAGAGTTTAGAGGCTCTCCAAGATTACATTGATCAGTGCTTCCAGGATCTTGTGATGAAGAAGGCTCAGAGTGCAAAACCTTCATCAAAACCCACCTGAAGCTGCTGGAGGACACGGTGAAGAACATCGCCTTTGATAGAGTGCATCGCATCGGCCCCATGCGGGCTGCGACCGGGAGACCACGTCCTACTGTGGCCAAGTTCGGCCACTTCAAACAAAAGGAACAGGTGAAAAGTCTCCGTGTCCATCGGTGTTTCTCCACGTCTCTCTGTCTTCTTCGTGTCATCTCTGTGTTTCCCTGCTGCCCTCATGTTTTCTGCTTTGTCTGTTAGTTCTTCCCAGTTTAGGTTGATGTTCGCTTCTTCCCTCACCTTTGTTATTTTCACTGTAAATAAATCTCCACTCGCATCTCCACCGCCGTCTGCATCTTGGTCCTCATTCACTCCACCACACGACTGCTGCCCCAGCCGTGACAACTTTAGGTGTTTCCTCTACATTTACTTTTAAAAATTATTTACTTTGCCTTGTTTGGTATCATTTGGTATCAGATGGCCGACTTCTAAATGGTCACCATGGTCACCACCCAACTTGAGGAGTTTGCCCCCTCACATATACTAATGTGCCACAAACAGGACTTTAACATCACCAACCATTCCCATGTTATTACGGCGTATCCATATAACTGGCCCACCCTGTACAGTTATGCTTTCATGTTGACATACTGTATTAACACAATTCAGGAGCGATTCTAGGATCAGAGCTTTGGGGGGCTGAGCACCCAGAGAGCTGCCCAGCCAGCCAAGATACACTTTACTGGTCACAATGAGACTTCTTCCCCGTCTCTGTCCCTGCATCCTCCCTGTCCTCATCGTCTGTTGTCTTCATCTCCTTTATCAGTCATCATAATTTTACCATCTCTGTGCAAGTCTGCAAATTTCTTTATTAAATCAAAAGATTCTTAAATCCATCAAGTCTCTCTGTGCCTGGGTCTTCGTCACAAAACATGACATCACTGTTTTGTACTTTTTAACAATTTAATCCCACATTTGTGAAAGAAAAGCAAAACACTTTTTTGAAAAGTCTGTAACAAAACCATCAAATCTGATCAAGGTTATTTAAATGCTGCCAAAGAAGAATGGATTGGAATAAAAAAAATACATATCCTAACCTTAATTACTGGAGGAGAATAATGAATGATGCTCATAGTGAGTAAGAAGTAAACTGAGTGCATATTTTGGACAGAGATTCACTTTTAATGTGTTTGTATAATATAATACAGATGCATAAAAACACTCCTGAAACAGAATAAATTATTACAAATAAATTATTACAAAATATTAAAAAATATTATGGATACTTTTGTTGTTAAAATGTTACCTCTCAACCAAGTTCTGCCTTTTATATTTTTAGTAGTGTGTCACACAAACAGGAAATATTGTCAAAAAAAAGTAAGTAAGTGCTGAAGCACCCCCAAAAATGAACCAAAGCACCCCAAAAATGAACCAAAGCACCCCAAAAAATGAACCAAAGCACCCCAAAAATGAACCAAAGCACCCCAAAAATGGGCTAAAATCGCCCCTGTTAACAAATAATAGCCCAACAGTCACTTTTATGCTTACTGTAGCTGTTAGCTAAAAACACTAATTTAGCTTAGTTTGCCCTGAATTCAGCTTTGACAGACATGATCGACTGTTTCCAGTAGAATTCCTCGTTGTCATCTTGTTCCCTCTCAGAGCCCCGTATGCTTGCAGAGACCCCTACAGCAGGGAAATGTGCCAAAGAACGTCCAAAACATTGCATTTTAGGTTTATTTATGCCTTACACACAATCCCAACTCTTTAGCTAACTTAACAACTTTGGCTAAAGTCTATAGTTAGTCTTACTCGTTTGTACAACATTTCTGGATCGCCACTGTTTGAAATGATATGACATATGACTCTCACTGAAACAGCAAACTTTGTAGAAAACAACACTTCTGATTCTCTATCTAGCTGTTTGCTCACAGCTGTAGATTACATTATAAGTGGTTGTTCACTCTTGTCAATAATTACATTTCTAAATTCTATTTGTGCAGTTACATGTAAACAAAGTCCAATATTGTATCTAAATGATTGTGTTATGGTGGGACAGTTTCCAAATTTGTTGTATTATTGTACTAGGTATGACTGTGCAAGAGTTATCTTATCTTCCTTGCTTGCACCACACTCTTTGCAGAAATGGTGCACAGCAGCACTGCATCATGTTATTGTGTTGTATAATATACCAGAACTAATACAAAGCAACATCCATGTACACTATAGGTCCATGCCAATGTGCCCAAATGGGACCTCCATAAATGGTAAGGGGCGCAAAGGCACTTTAAGACCAGTGGGCACACCATCGGTGCACATCCGCTCGGATGCTTTTTTCTATTCATTTATTTCCCTGTTTATTTATCGATGCACAAAAGCAATTATCTCAGAGACACCATCCTCTTAACAGAGACTCAAATCAGGAACCTGCAGATTATTAGTCAGCAGCTTTAACTTCCTGTCTTTGTCTCACTAAACCTTCCACGTGGAAACTTGAGCTGCCCACTCAAGCACAGTAGGCTTTAACTGGCTCTGCTCAAGTCACTTCAGTATCTGAGAAACTGCCTCGATGCATGCCAAAGAACACTTTGACAATACGCTTGTGTTGAGTCAAATCCACCACAAGCATATTCTATGGCAGTTTAATTCCACTCCACATAAAAATAGTCACGTATTATTTCCCCCCACCACACTTCCTGCCAGTAGCTGGTGCCCCCACCCACAGTGCATTAGTGGTTCTCTGTGTTTAGTGGCTCACTCTGGGCGGCTGCTCAGTGGGGCCCGGCCCCCTGGCTCTGTTGGGCCTGTGCTGCGGGTGGGGTGCCCTCAGGTCTCGGCCCTCTGGGCCCATTTACTGTGTGCTGCTCAGTGACATTTAACACCTGCAAAGCCAGGCTTCTACCTTTCTACCTATAAAACCCGGAGAGCAGCCAAATGGCTGATAGGCTTTTAGCTAAGCTTTAGCTTCAGCCAAGTGGAAGCTAAATTGGCTAGTCATTCATATGTATATTAGGTTGTTACCTGGGAATTCTGGAGGGAGGGGAGTGGGGGTGTGTGATTGAGGGCGTGGGGGAGCTGCTAAAAGCTGTGCACTTCCTTTTGTGTTTCATCTTGATGCATTCTCAATCATCCAGGGAAATAAATCTCCAAAAGTCACCAACTTGGAGTGTTTCAGTTTGCCATCTTAGGGAGAAATCAACACACATGGGTGTATGTCCTTTGTTGCTGAGATTTATTGATAAAAACAGTACAAAAAACCAACCATTTGTACACATATTTACAAATAATAATAAAAAGCGAGTGAGTACATTTCAACATTTTCAGCAATCACTCACAATCCTGGCACTGCCATGGTATCTGTAGTCTGCATTTACCACATGTGTATCTGTTGCAGTGAACACATCGCACAGTGGCATGATTGTTCTTGCATTTGTGTTTGACCTGACACATGGCTCTTTTTCCAGGGCTAGGTGTGGAGGGTTGTGTCCAAAGCAACTGTTCTTTTCTTGCCTTCTTCCCAGCTACATGAGAGTGAGCCAACTCTCTTGCAAGCTCCACCAGGAAGTCCACCCGTCTTTCCTTCGTCCCGGTGCATGCTTGATACAGCACATGTGCATTCAGTGCTGCCATGTCAATCATGTTATAAAACACGGCAACTGGCCAGCACCGTGTTCCTCTGCGGACAGTGTACTCCCGAACCATCTGGTCCATCACATCCACGCCACACTTTGTTTTGTTGTAAAGGGTGACAGTGTTTGGCTTCCTTTTGGTAGTGTTATCAGTCTGAACCACGCTGTGCATGCTGCTAAGAATATAGACTGTCTTCTTCCGTTTGGCCGCATACGCCGTCAGCGTGGCAGCAGAGGTTGAAAACACCTAAGAAATAAGATAAATTGTTATTTCCATAGCCCTTTTACACACAATGAAACACATAAACATAGAACCACAAAAGACCTGCAACATACCTGAGTGGTGAATTCATTGCGATCTGTCTGTCTAGTGGATTGAGGAATTTCCCTGCGAATCTTGTTGACTGTGCCGAGGATGGTGGTTTTTCGTCTAAGAAGTTTTTGCGCAAGTGAAAGCGATGTGAAAAAATTGTCCGTGGTAACATTTCTGCCCTTGTCTAGGAACCATCAGCCTCATCACTACATTTTCAGAAAGTCTCTCCCTAGTGGGACGATTGGGGTCCTTGCCAAGATATGGGAAGACATTGCAAATGTACTTGGATTTTAGGTCGCAAGCCACCCAAAACTTGATCCCAAACTTGTCAGGTTTACTTGCAATATACTGCAGGAAACAGCACCGAGTCTTTGATGGGAAAAGCTGTTCATCAACGGTGATATGTAGACCAGGGTTGTAGCACGTGATGCAGTTGGTGACAAATGATCCCCACACACTGGAAATTGCAGCGAACTTATCAGTCTTTGCTCGATCACTGCGGGTGGACTTGTCATCAAAGCGTAGGTGTTGCATGATGTCTTGGAAGCGGTTCCGTGCCATAGTTCCAATGATCTGTGGGTTTCCCAGGTTTGCTGACCAGCAGTCACGTAAAGATGGAACCCTGTTAACCCCCCGCAAGATGACAATTGCAATAAATGCCATTAGTTCAGGGAGGTCCATGAACCAATGAACATGCTCCGTTTGCTGTGCATGTTGAATAGTCCATTCTTGAATGCTATGAAGCATGTCAAGAGTGATGAAACACAGGAAGCTCTGAAGGCGACTCGAGATACTTCTCCTGGCCTTAGCCGTTGGCTCTCCATCTGCAGCGTACGCTTCTATTGGGGTGAAAGGGAGACAGGTCCCCACCTGTTCTTCATGCCACACTGTGCCATCTTTCGCTGTCTCAGTCCCCAAACAAGCTCTCTTTTTAGGTGCAGAAGCAGTCTCCTCATCTGCAGTGTGAACAAATTCAAATTGTGAGCAATGGGAAGGTCAAACAAAATCACAAATGCATGCATAGATACTAATTATAATTCCAGTATCTCCTCCTCTGTATCAGAATAATGTCTGAAATATCTTACTTACTAACTACATCCACTTACTTGTTTGAAATGAAATAGGAAATAACATGAAATGAAACTAACCGGAAGACTGATCAGACAGCTCTGAGTCCGAATCCGGCTGAACTTCTAGGTCTTCTCCATCCGAGTCACAAGGGTCGACTTCCCTCAGGATCATTTCCAAGGCCTGCTGAGTGGTGAGTCATATCTGCATTTTCTTTCCTTGGAGAGGAGGTCCGTACACCACAGAATTCTTCAGGGCAATGAAGGATTAGGCTAAGTGCAGTGAGATTGTATCATATATATAGGGCTTGGCTTCCTGATCAATGGTCCACTACCAAAAGGAAGCCAAGCCCTGTCACCCTTTACAACAAAACAAGGTGTGATCACAGGGCTTGGCTTCCTTTTGGTAGTGGACAATTGATCAGGAAGCCAAGCCAAGGTAAATGCAGACTACAGATACCATGGCAGTGCCAGGATTGTGAGTGATTGCTGAAAATGTTGAAATGTACTTACTCGCTTTTTATTATTATTTGTAAATATGTGTACAAATGGTTGGTTTTTTGTACTGTTTTTATCAATAAATCTCAGCAACAAAGGACATACACCCATGTGTGTTGATTTCTCCCTAAGATGGCAAACTGAAACACTCCAAGTTGGTGACTTTTGGAGATTTATTTCCCTGGATGATTGAGAATGCATCAAGATGAAACACAAAAGGAAGTTCACAGCTTTTAGCAGCTCCCCCACGCCCTCATCCACACACCCCCACTCCCCTCCCTCCAGAATTCCCAGGTAACAACCTAATATACATATGAATGACTAGCCAATTTAGCTTCCACTTGGCTGAAGCTAAAGCTTAGCTAAAAGCCTACCAGCCATTTGGCAGCTCTCCGGGTTTTATAGGTAGAAAAGCCAAATGGCTGGTCTCTGGGAGTTTAATTAATATCTATTATTTACTACTACTTACTAGATTAGATTAGATAGATTAGATAGAACTTTATTAATCCCTCGGGTGGGTTCCGCTGGGAAATTCGATTTCCAAAAAAGCACAGCACCGACAGATGTTACAGAGTTACAGAATATTATATATATACACACACACACACACACACACACATATATATAAATACAGAGACAATATAAATAAAATATACGAAGGGGATAAATAGAATAAATAGGAATAAAAAAAAAAATACAAGTGAATTGCACATTTCAAGTATTGAGTCTATTGCACTGTTGACTATTTACAAAAAGTATTGCACAAGGTATTGTACAGTGAGGTGAAGAGGCACTACAGCTTAGTTGTTCCCCCCTCCTTTGTCCTCCTGTTTCCCCTCCCTCTCCCCTCCAGAGAGGAGTTAAACAGTCTGATGGCGTGTGGGACAAAGGAGTTTTTAAGTCTGTTAGTTCTTGTCTTTGGGAGAAGCAACCTGTCACTGAACAGACTCTTCTGGTTGTTAATGGCCGTGTGCAGAGGATGCCTGGCATTGTCTATAATGTCCATCAGTTTCTTTAATGTCCTTTTCTCTGCCACTGTCACCAGAGTGTCCAGCTTCATGCCGACCACAGAGCTAGCCCTCCTGATCAGTTTCTCCAGCCTGGATGAGTCCTTCTTTGCTGTGCTGCTCCCCCAGCACACCACAGCATAGAAAAGGACTCCAGCAACCACCGACTGGTAAAACATCCTCAGGAGCTTCCTGCAGATGTTAAAAGACCTCAGCCTCCTGAGGAAGTACAGTCGGCTTTGGGCTTTTTTATACAGGTGCTCTGTGTTGCATGACCAGTCCAGTTTATTGTCCACCCACAGCCTGAGGTACTTGTACTTGTTGACCACCTCCACCTCCTCCCCCTCTATCTGAACCGGCAGTGGACCTTCTCTGGACCTCCCGAAGTCCACAACCAGTTCCTTAGTCTTTGAGGTGTTGAGTTGCAGGTGGTTTGTGTGACTCCATGCGACAAAGTTCCTCACCAGACTTCTGTACTCCTCTTCCTGATCATCCCAGATACACCCCATGATGGCTGTGTCGTCTGCAAACTTCTGAATGTGGCATAATTCAGAGTTGTAGCAGAAGTCAGAGGTGTACAGGGTGAAGAGAAGAGGGGACAGCACAGTTCCCTGTGGTGCTCCTGTGCTGCTGACCACTGTGTCAGACGTGATGTCCTTCAGCTTGACGTACTGTGGTCTGTCGGTGAGGTAGTCGGAGATCCAAGCCACCAGGCAGGGGTCCACCTCCATCCTGTTCAGTTTTTCTTGAAGCATACAGGGCCGGATGGTATTAAAGGCACTGGAAAAGTCAAGAAACAGGATCCTGACCGTGCCTTTTCCCCCATCCAGGTGTGAGTGGGCTCTGTGTAGGAGGTACAGGATGGCATCCTCCACTCCGACACCCGCCTTGTATGCAAACTGTAGTGGGTCCTGGGCATGTTGTACCTGTGGTCGGAGGAGGTTGAGGAAGAGCCGCTCTAGAGTCTTCATAAGATGTGACGTCAGTGCCACCGGTCGGAAGTCATTCAGCTCATTGGGCTGGTTCTTTTTGGGGACCGGGACGATGCAGGATGTCTTCCATAGGGCGGGCACTCTCCCCAGTCGCAGACTGAGGTTGAAGACTCGTTGCAGCGGCTCCCCAAGTTCAGCAGCACACGCCTTTAGCATCCTAGGACACACCTTGTCTGGGCCTGCTGCCTTTCTGGGGCGAAGCTTCCTCAGTTGTCTCCTGACCTGATCCACTGTGACACTGGGAGATGTTTGGGAGGAGGGGAGGGGGGGAGATGTCTTGCTGCTGAGAGAGGGATTGGAGGAGGGGGGTGTCATGGTGTCAGGAAGGGGGGAAGCGAGGGAGGTAGGAGAGTGGGGATTGGACTCTGTAGTGAAGGTGAGGGTGAGGGTGGGGGGGTTGTGGGCTGGTCAAACCTGTTGAAGAAGTTGTTGAGTTCGTTTGCCTTCTCCACAGTCCCCCCCACTGTGCTTTTCTTGGTGTTGTGGCCTGTGATGGTTTTCACACCATTCCAGACCTCCCTCATATTGTTCCTCTCCAACTTCTGCTCCACCTTCCTCCTGTAGGTGTCCTTTGCTTCCCTCAGGCAGCGTTTCACCTCCCGCTGTGCTGCTTTCATCTCCTCCTTCACTTTGCTCCTGAAAGCCTTCTTCTTCATGTTGAGGACAGCTTTGACTTCTTGTGTTACCCACGGTTTGTTATTAGGATAACACCGTACCGTCTTAGCAGGGGCGACCGTGTCCACACAAAAGTTGAGGTAGTCTGTAAGACAGTGTGTCGCCCCCTCTATGTCCTCACCATGTGGGCTCAGGAGCACATCCCAGTCTGTGGTGTCATAACAGTCCCTCAGAGCATCCTCCTTTTCTGGGGTCCATCTCCGGATGGAGCGCGTTGTGACCGGCTGCCTTTGGACGAGGGGTGTGTATTGTGGCTGTAGGTAAACCAGGTTGTGGTCTGACTTCCCTAGTGGGGGGAGGGGGGTGGCTCTGTATGCATCTCTCACATTAGCATACAGTAGGTCAATTGTCCTGTTGCTCCTTGTGGGACAATTCACTAGCCTAGTTACTGCATATTATTGGTTGTTGCTGTGGGTTCCCCACTGTGTTGGTTTTTCCTTGTGTTTTTCAGCAGATGATGAAATAGATTTTCAGTATTTTTTCTCTCTTCCTCTCCATCTATTTCTCTTCTTCTCTATTTTTCCCTCTTCTTCTGTTAACTTTCTCCCCAGCTTATCTTTTTTCTTCTTTCCTGACCCCCGTTCTGATTCTAATGACTCAAAATAAAATAAAATCAGAATCAAATTCTAATAAAATATGACTATCAAGTGGACCAGTATACAGTGGGGCAAAAAAGTATTTAGTCAGCCACCGATTGTGCAAGTTCCCCCACCTAAAATGATGACAGAGGTCAGTAATTTGCACCAGAGGTACACTTCAACTGTGAGAGACAGAATGTGAAAAAAAAATCCATGAATCCACATGGTAGGATTTGTAAAGAATTTATTCGTAAATCAGGGTTGAAAATAAGTATTTGGTCAATAACAAAAATACAACTCAATACTTTGTAACATAACCTTTGTTGGCAATAACAGAGGTCAAACGTTTACTATAGGTCTTTACCAGGTTTGCACACACAGTAGCTGGTATTTTGGCCCATTCCTCCATGCAGATCTTCTCGAGAGCAGTGATGTTTTGGGGCTGTTGCCGAGCAACACGGACTTTCAACTCCCGCCACAGATTTTCTATGGGGTTGAGGTCTGGAGACTGGCTAGGCCACTCCAGAACTTTCAAATGCTTCTTACGGAGCCACTCCTTTGTTGCCCGGGCGGTGTGTTTTGGATCATTGTCATGTTGGAAGACCCAGCCTCGTTTCATCTTCAAAGTTCTCACTGATGGAAGGAGGTTTTGGCTCAAAATCTCACGATACATGGCCCCATTCATTCTGTCCTTAACACGGATCAGTCGTCCTGTCCCCTTGGCAGAAAAACAGCCCCATAGCATGATGTTTCCACCCCCATGCTTCACAGTAGGTATGGTGTTCTTGGGATGCAACTCAGTATTCTTCTTCCTCCAAACACGACGAGTTGAGTTTATACCAAAAAGTTCTACTTTGGTTTCATCTGACCACATGACATTCTCCCAATCCTCTGCTGTATCATCCATGTGCTCTCTGGCAAACTTCAGACGGGCCTGGACATGCACTGGCTTCAGCAGCGGAACACGTCTGGCACTGCGGGATTTGATTCCCTGCCGTTGTAGTGTGTTACTGATGGTGACCTTTGTTACTTTGGTCCCAGCTCTCTGCAGGTCATTCACCAGGTCCCCCCGTGTGGTTCTGGGATCTTTGCTCACCGTTCTCATGATCATTTTGACCCCACGGGATGAGATCTTGCGTGGAGCCCCAGATCGAGGGAGATTATCAGTGGTCTTGTATGTCTTCCATTTTCTGATGATTGCTCCCACAGTTGATTTTTTCACACCAAGCTGCTTGCCTATTGTAGATTCACTCTTCCCAGTCTGGTGCAGGTCTACAATACTTTTCCTGGTGTCCTTCGAAAGCTCTTTGGTCTTGGCCATGGCGGAGTTTGGAGTCTGACTGTTTGAGGCTGTGGACAGGTGTCTTTTATACAGATGATGAGTTCAAACAGGTGCCATTCATACAGGTAACAAGTGGGGGACAGAAAAGCTTCTTACAGAAGACGTTACAGGTCTGTGAGAGCCAGAGATTTTCCTTGTTTGAGGTGACCAAATACTTATTTTCCACCCTAATTTACGAATAAATTCTTTACAAATCCTACCATGTGGATTCATGGATTTTTTTTTCACATTCTGTCTCTCACAGTTGAAGTGTACCTCTGGTGCAAATTACTGACCTCTGTCATCATTTTAAGTGGGGGAACTTGCACAATCGGTGGCTGACTAAATACTTTTTTGCCCCACTGTAGCAAAAACCATAATGATCGCAGAGGCCACAGAGCCAAGTGGCAGGATTTTCAACGTTCAAACCAGATAAAAAACAGAAATTAAATGGTGTTAAAAGCCATGAATTAAGGCAATTCATTCACAACATCATTACAAGTTTTACTGGACGTTAATATTTTTCTCTTTTTTCAGTGCAAAACAAACTAACAGTACACATGATGCTGGCAAGTTAAAATGTCAGTGTCTTTTATAGATAGCATGTCTAGCATCATAGTTTTATAGATCACGTAGTCAGGGTAAAAACTCCATCTCTGATTATTATTGTACATGACTGTGACATGCAGTGGCCTCAGCATCATGATGAAGGCGACCGGAGGAGATAGTTTGGTAGACATCGATGTTTTGCCGATGAAGGCTCATGTAGCGGTCCTCTTTGTCCTAAACAACAATTTACACTGTCATTTACATTTAATTAAAGTGCAGCTTAAAACACAGACATAATGCACTGCAGCCTCGGCACAATTAAGTGTAAAACAGAACTATGGAAAACTCACAAACATCTGGCGAGTTTCAGATCCTGTTAAGTTAGTTAGACCTGATCTGTTTTCTCTGTTAGGATAAAAACATCAGAGGTCATGGGGTGAAAAATACCTCAAAAACAAGACTAGCTATGTCTACAACTAATGTGTGGTGTTTTAAAAGAACCTATGAGATACTTTGAACACCACAGTGGCTGCTGTATGCAGTAATGTGCTCAAGTGATTTCAAAGGGTCATTTCATGAGTTTAAGTGCGTCAGTAAAAGTTTTCACCTGTGAGGATTTCTCCTCAGGCTGTAACCACAGGTTATCACAGCCACACTGATGAGTGAAGCAGCAGCAGAAATGATGGGAACTGTAGCCATGAACTTCATGCCAGAAGAATCTCCATCGTCTGTTGAATGTTGCCACACACACAAAAAAACTTCATTTTGAAAACATGAAAAGTCACGAAATTTGCATTAGCCTGTTATATTAAAGTGGAAAACATGTTTATCTTTTCATTACATTAGAGTTACAATTGCATCATTCAAACATTTCACTGATGAAATAACACCAAAGTTGTGATTGGAGCACAGTTTTATAATGAAATTTTAAACAAATTAGCCAGAAGAAGAGCTTAAAAACATTCCAGATGTTCATCTCCTGACTGAAACCTTTCATTAATCCGCTGCAGGCGGGAATGACGACCTCAAACCATGTATGACAGAAAAGAAAGTGTTAACGCAGTTCCAAACATCCACCTTGAATCTGCGGTGTGGGTATAAATAGAAAATGTTTTTACCTCTCACAGTCACACTGAGATGGAGAACATACAATCCACCACGAAATCCACACTCACAGGTGTAGTTCCCACTGTCTTCAGATGTAAAGTTGAGCAGGTGGAGAAACACAGTCTCATTTTCTTTGATCAGTGTGAACCTGGAGTCACAGCCATGAATAAAGCCTCGGTCGTAACGATAGAGCAGACGACGCTGTTCTCCTCGGCTCCTCTCTGTGCTGATCTCACACAGTATCATCACAGTAATATTCAGAGTTGTTTTGCTGCATATTTGAGTGGAATCGGGTTTCTTTCCAATTGTCTTCACAAGAGTCTCTATAAATTCTTCCAGTTAAAATGAAACAAAATCGGGATTATAGTTTCTATATATTTGTTGTTGTGGGAAAATCAATCACATATATTATTTCACTAACCTAACTAAAGCTTTCTTCTTAAACACCTGGCTTTACAGCTTTTCTTTTTTAATTATATATATTTACCTTCACTGCTAAAAGCCACAAGCAGAAGCAGGAGAAAGCAGAGTTTCCGTGCAGTCATGCTGGTGAGGAAGTAACTGTGGCTGACAGTGTGAGGTAGACTATAGTGAAAGCAGGAAGACTTGCACCCTCCTTATTTCACCTCTTGTGTCTACACTGAAACTTTTACTATGTCTAAAATAGAAGTGCATAAAAGTGGAAGGACAGTAGAAGGTAAACCACCAACATTGTTTAAGCCAGACTGATCTCTCTGTTTATCTGGATGGACATTGTGTTCAAATTATGATGAGATGTTCGTTAAAAAACAAAACTAGTCTGATACAAAGAGTCATGTTTGCCACAGTTTATTGTGTTTGTATTGTATTAAATCTGAGAGCCTGAGTTGGAGTATTATGACTGAATGGTCTCCATTACTGGGAAACAACTATCCAGTGTGAAAAGATGGACGTTTATTATAATATATGAATATTATTATATTAGTATGTCACCTAAAGTTTTATATACTTTAAAATGTTTCATAGAGCTTTATTATCCACTCCCACAGTTCCTGCGCTTCTTGCTGAGCGTGTCTTGTTGTCGTGTTGATGGTTCACTGAGATGAGAGTCTGGTAGGAATCACTCGATGGCTGCTGAAGGTTTGTATAGGGCTGATCTGGCTCATCGTCATCCTTTAGAAAAGTGAAATATTTTAGGTATTAATCAAGTTCAACCCGGTCTACCCACACACTCTATTGATCTTTAAATCTCTCCATCTGTTGCCTGGATTATTTAATGTTTCTGCTCATTTCTGTAAGAGCTTCTTCACAAAATAAAGGACACTGAAGTTGGCACTAATAGTATTATAACACTAATCTGTAATTATCTATATAAGTAACATCCTAAAACATAAATGTACATGTTTTATGTTTACTGGCAAACTTTTAACTAGCTGCTGTAGATCGTAGCAATAAATTGCTCACCAAACCGTTGGGATTTTCAGGTACAGACACTCCAGATGTTCCTGACCTTAAGCAGCCACGTTGATAAGAAAGGATGTCAGCATTAGTGTAACACTATTCACATTCAAACAGAGAAAAATCAAGTAAGAACATCTACATTTATATTATCTTCTCTCTTAATAATGATAATTATTTTTGGAAGGATAAAAAGTGTTCATTCTAGACATGATGTTTAACATACACCGAATTCTCATTTATTGAAATGTGATGTTTCCTTTTACTTTCTCTACATCTATATCATCTTTGAGTTACTGCAGCAAAAATAGTCTCACCCATTACTTTTCCTCCAGTAGATAAATCCCACGATAACTCCAGTTATAAAGATGATCACAACACCGGGCAGATAAACGGAAAAAGATTTGTCTGCTGAAGTGTGGGCCTCGTTTGTGTCTAAATCATTGAAAAGATGCATTTGTCAGTAAAATCATTTACTTTCATTTCCTGGAAATCAAAACACAAATCAAACACAGTTTACGTCTACTGAAACTCTGAGTGAAGTAATGAAACCCCAGTTTTATAACCACAGAGCTTTAAATATTGTCACTGTGCTCTTTTCTTTTGTCTTCTTCTTCTTTTGCATCTTTTCTGAATATTACTATGAACTGAAATTGGTCCAACTGCTTATATACATTCACTGGCCACTTTATGAGGTATACTTGTTCAGGGTGTAACACAAATATTTCAGTGTTCATTTCATTTGTCAATCACATGTCAGCTTCATCTTCCTGGTTAAATAAAGGTTAATAAAATAATAAAATGTCAGCAAATCAATGCTCAAACAGAGCAACATGGCACATGTTACTGGTCCCAGTGCTTCACAAACTGCTGATCTGCTGGGATTTTCCCACACAATCATCTCTGTTCACAGACAATGGTCTGAAAAATAGAAAATATCCAGTGAGCTGTGATTCTCTGGGTAAAAATGCTGTTTACACATCAAACCTTGAGGCAGAGCGGACCACACTGGATATCACTGCTGTCCTCTAACAACAGCAAGCTGAGGCTACAGTTTGCAAGTCTGGACAACAGAAGACTAAAAAAACGATGCCTTGCCCGATGAGTTGATTTCTAACAGTTCAGACTGCTGGTGGTGTAATGCTCTGTGGGGGATTTTCTTTGCAAACTTTGGACCCTGTAGTAACCACTGAGCATCATTTAAACACCACAGCCTGCCTGAAGGTTGTTGCTGACCACATTCATGTCTTTATGCCCAAAAAATACCCATCGTCTGATGGCTGCTTCCAGCAGGATACCACACCATGTCACGGCGCTCAAATCATGTACGGCCTGCGCAGTCACCAGATCTCAATCCAGCAGAGCACCTTTGGGATGTGGTGGAACAGAAAGTTTGCTTCAAGTAAGAGCAGCTGACGAATCTGCAGCAACTGTGTGATGATGTAATTTCAATATGTCTTGAGAATCTTTGAGGAATGTTTTTAGCGCCTTGTTGTGCCACAAAAAATGAAGACATGTTTGATGGCTGAAGGTGGTCCAACTCGGTTCAAAGATGTACCTGATAAATGAGTCAGTGAGAGTATTTAAACTGCTGTAAGTGAAAATAAGAAGAAAAGAAATGAACAAATTACAAGAATAAAAAACACATAAGCAGGTCAATACAATGCTGACACAGTGCTGAATAACTGTGTCAGATAAAGAAACCAAAATGCATTTACCTTCCACAGTGACACTGATATGGACAATATATGTCCCTTCAGTGTTTGTACACTCACAGGTGAAGTTCCCACTATCAGCTGGTGTTAAACTGGTCAGCTCCAGAAAGGCAGTCTGATTTTCTTTTGTTATTGAGAACCTGGGGTCACATTCCTGAGTAACGTTCTCTCCGTGTCGATACAGCAGATGACACTCTCCTCCTGTGTCCCTCTGTCTTTTGATCTTACAGATAATCAAAACAATAGTAGTCTGACTTTCCTTGTTGCAAATCCGAGTGACATCGTGTTCTCTCCTGACTGTCTTCACAACAGTCTCTGTAAACAGGGACAGCAAAATACGGTAAATACAAGATTCAGCCTGTGTCAGAGAGGACTTTAGTTTCTATATTTTGTGAATGTTAAACCATCTTTTTAATCCCATAATAATGTGTTTAGTTTAAACTAAAAGCAAGGAGGTTATAAATGTAAAAATATTAATAATGCATAATGAAAATAGTTTCCTTGTATTACCTTCAGCATCATGGGACACAGCTAGTGGTAACAGCAAAATCAAGCAAAGTTTTGATACGTCCATGCTTGTTAACATGTCTGTAAGCCACCGACAGTGAAGAGGAAGATGTGCGGAAAGAAACAAGCTGAAGCTTTCCTGGCTAAGCAGACGTCAGACTGTTGCCCTTCACGGGGCAAGTGTGAAATGATGTAAAAAGGAAGTGTACTGACAGGACTTTCATATTAAAAGGCTGTAAAGTTGAAACACTGTGCGAGCTCCCACACAAAAAGAAAACAGGCTAATTTTTCTTTATCACAGAGGAATTATTACACTGCTAACTGTCATGTTCGCTGAAACTGAAGGATGGATAATATTGTAAAAGTAACAACAAAACTACCATTTATCATAACATTATAAGCATTTTAAACTAAAATAGCGTGTTACGTCATCAAACCGCTTCATCCAATCACTCAGATACTTACAAAGTTTTGACTGCATTACCTTTAAAATTTGTACGAAGATGAGCATAAAATGAATAAAACTGACATGCTTGCATTTGTTGTGTAGTGCAACAGGTGTATGTGGCTGAGGGATTCCCATGATGCAATGCGTATTTCTTCTTCAGTCACCTTTCCTACTCACTGTGTGTTAATGCAGCTCTCTGCATTGAATCATACCTGTTATTAACCTCTGTCTCTCTTCCACAGCGTGTCTTTATCCTGTCTTCCTTCTCTCATCCCAACCAGTCGCAGCAGATGGCCCCGCCCCTCCCTGAGCCTGGTTCTGCTGGAGGTTTCTTCCTGTTAAAAGGGGGATTTTCCTTCCCACTGTCTCCAGACTGCTCACTCATAGGGAGTCATATGATTGTTGGGCTTTTACTCTGTATGCATTATTGTAGGGTCTGCCTTATAATATTGTTGTGATTTGTCGCTGTGCAAATAAAATTGAATTGAAAATTGAATTGTGAAGGCCACCCCAGAAGCCACACAATTGGGAAGTCAGTAACGTCAGACACCAGCATCTTTATTTTAATTTAATGCACATTTCCACAAACATAAATAACGACACATGTCCCATAAACAATTTCTGGTTAATGTTTTACTGGTGCTGGAGGTCTGTTGGACTGCTGAGGGTAACTGGAGAGAAAATGATGTGTTGTTTTCACTGGACGTTAAGGCGTCTGGGAAGGGATCTCAGACCATTTACATCCTGGGCCATCTGACCTCAGGAAATCACATGATAAAGTGGGGCCAGGTTTCACAATGAGCTCACCCAAAACCCTGGCTGATTAGGACCCACATCCGCTTTCACACCTTGGCTCATGTGATTAGGTAGAGGATCATCAGGGGGTCCTTTGTCCCTCTTTGGGGGGAAACTCCCACTGGTTTTAAGTCTGGGACTCCCCACCATTGACCCTTAGAACTGAAGAAGCTTCTCGGATGAGAGGTGAAACGTCTTCAAGCAACTCAAGAAGTCCAGACGCTTTTCTTTCCAAGCTCCTTAGACTACGATGACCTGGATGACTGAGAACCTTCACAGACTTAAGTATTAAATTAATAGTTGGTTTTCATTCTTTGTTTTTAGATATTTTATTTTCTATTCTTATCCCCTCGTGTATTTAACTGGCCAGTTCAGTCCAATTTACTTTGGGAAATATTTAATCTGAGGTAGGGTTGCACCGATACCGGTATCTGGTATCGGCCTCGATACCACATTTTCTAAAGTACTCGTGAAAAGTTCCCCGATACCGAGGACCGATACCACGGTCTGAGACCTGTCTATGTTTGAGCGGCATGTAAGGGGTTAATCACAGGCGCCGAGTGCCCGCCCCACAGGCCCCGGCTGCATCTCAGAGCTGGGAGAAGGCGAGGCGAGACAAGTCAGCCGTGTGGAACTATTTCAAAGTGAACGAAGACACGAAAACAAAGGCGGACTGCAAATTATGCTCATCGAAATTGTCCAGAGGAGGCTCTAAAGGTAGCGCATTTAACACAAGTAATTTAATCAAGCACCTAAAATCCCAACACGACAACGAGTACAAAGAGTTTGCCCACGCTTATTTACCCACACTTATTAGCACAGAGGAGCATAGCTGATGCTAAAGCAGTGGGACGGAAAATAGTTGGGCATTTTAAACATTCCGCCTTAGCCTACTCCCGCCTCGAGGACATTCAGGGACAGCTCAACCAGCCAATAAAGAGACTGCAGCAGGACATACAGACACGCTGGAAGAGCACGTATTACATGACATCAGTCCTATTTTTCCACATATTAATACATTTATGAATTTTGTGCAGGTATAAAGATCGCTTCTTCTCCAACAACACTGCTCCAGAGGCCAAGCTGCACCTGAAGCAGGAGCTTCTAGAGGTGAGGCAGAGGGGAGTCGGGCAGAAGCTGCAGAACCTCCTGCTAAACTGTTCCTCAAGGCCCAGGCTGCCGCTGGCAGCAGGTGCTGCCATTGAGCTCGACACATACCTCGGAGAGGCCCCAAGCCCTCGTGAAGACAGTCCTCTGAAGTACTGGGGTGTCAACAAAATCAGGTTCCCCACTTTGGCTAAAATAGCCTGTAAATAGCTCTCAGCCCCATGTAGCAGTGTGGACAGTGAAAGGCTTTTTAGCTCAGTGTCACACATTATAGATGAAAACAGAAACAGTCTGACTGCTGATGATGCAGAAAAGCTACTTTTCTTAAAAAACCCTGCCACTCACTGTTTCTCTCCATTTAGTGAGTCATCTTAGACTTGATGTTAATACCTACCTCAGTTGCACTGACTGCCACAGTTCTATGTCAGTGGATGTTGTTAGTTTATTCACATATTGTGCACTAAATGGCAAAGATGTTTATTAATGCCCCTTGTGTTGTCCAAAGCGGCAGAGTTTAAAATAAACTGAAAGATACTTGAGTTGCACTGTCACTGTTTACATTTTTTTTATAATTATTTATTCTGTAATATGTTGCATACAACATGCTTTTATTTTAAATAAATGTTCTTAATTCCAAACCAGTCCCTTGTTTTGTTGTTGTTAAATTATAGGACTAAAGCTGTTACCTGTAAATTTAAATCATGTTTTTATTAAGTACTCGGTATCGGCGAGTACTGAAATGCAAGTACTCGTACTCCTACTGGTTTCCAAAAAAGTGGTATCGGTGCATCCCTAATCTGAGGTAAACATTTTGCTTTTCATTTGACCCCTGACCTGTCTGCTGTAATGCAGGAGGCAGGTTTATGACCTATACTGCAGCCAGACACCACAGGAAGCCTTCCTCCATGTTTTCTTTACAGTAATTGATTCAGCCAGTTTAAGTCTCCTTTGTTTTTGTGCATTAGATCACTGTGTGGGTTGTGTTGAGTGCTTATGTATTTGTAAGTAGCCATTATGACTTGACTAGTGGTGTTTATCTCTTTTAAGGGTCTAGTATCATCAGTTAATTAGTTTTTACACTTTGCAGGCACTTTGCTGTAAATACAACAACACTGCTGAAAACTCTAATTTAAATAATTACTACTGATGCACCTATCAAATAAACTAACATTTGCATAAGTGTTGAAATGCTGGACTCTTCCTCTCCTAAATCTGTGGCAGAGAAAAAATGCTGCAGGAGTGTTTTTTTACATGATATGTAAGAAAAATAAGAAAAAGAAAGAAACCCTGTGATTTTAATGTGAATGCATTACTGACATCTTATCCAAACACACATTGTGCACACCACTTTATCCCTTATTACAACTGCAGCTTTTATTAGTGCATGTTCACGGGACTTCTGATTCTATAGGGTCTTGACAAAAGTCTCTGCAATCAATTGATTACAATCAAGTGATTCAATTGAAACATGGAAATCAGCATTTCACCATTTTATACTATACATACATGTTTTGCTTTCAAGACTGGACAGGAGTGGCATGTGGGCGGCATTGTAGAGTGTGTTGACAGGAGGAAAACTTACACGCTCAGTAAATCACCCCCGTCACTACCTAAACCTCAAAGTCTCTAAACAGGAAGTGCATCTGCATGAAAGCTTCTGTTTTATATGCAGACAGATGACCTTTTGATGTAAAACCTTTCTCTGTATCTAGAGAAACACTTTAACTATATATTCAACTATATAGTTTAACATTTGGTCCGTAACTATCATTTAAAAACAATAAAAAGGTTTAAAAGAATATACATAGGCGGCTATAAAGACTGCAGGTCAAACATCGTGCAGATACAGAAGGACCTCCTGGGGTCCAAAATGTCGCACTATTACAGAGCAATGCTTACAATAGTCTTGCATGGTTAGCCAGTTAGACAGATGCAAATGTTAAAGAGCTAAAACAGACATGTAAATAAAATACAACATCATGTTAGCAGCTTATTGGTATTAATGTCTCTTAAAGCTCTCCATGACCTAGCTGCATCTTAACTCTCTGAGCTGCCACAGTCTTATAAACCCACCCGCTGTCTCAGGTCAGCTGATCAGCTGTTCCTGAATGTTCCCAGGACTGAGCGTAAACTTAGAGGACATCGTGCTTTTGCTGCAGCATCTCTGAAACTGTGACACGATCTGCCTTTAGAGATTAGACAGGCTTCTTCTCTGCCTGTTCTTAAATCACTCCTGAAAACTCATCTCTTCACCCTGACCTTTGACACCTTGTAAGATGTTGGTTTTTAGTTTGAGTTTTTTAGTTTATTTTTGCTGTTTTATCTTGTTTTGAAATATAGGGCTGTTTACATTTTTTATGTATTATGTGTTTTATTTTTTTACTGTTATGTTTTATTCTATTGTTCTTAACTCATTTACTGTACAGCACTTTGGTTTTGTCCTGGGTTTTTTAAAGTGCTTTCTCAATAAAGATGGATTGGATTGGACTGGAAGATAAACACTTTTGTTCTCTTGTTAATGTGTTGCTTCCATAACTTTGCCAGTCTTCTAGCTTGCTTACTTGCCACAAGTGCACTATGCCACCTACCAATAGAAAGGAAAAGATAAGGTGCATATTTCCACGAGAGAAATCCCACGCCTGGACCGTCGTTGACCGCCACCATGATTCTAGCCTACGTCACAGCATCATATGCGCTTTTTACATCCAACACAAAAACTGCAGTCGTGGTGCTTTCGATTGTACTCAGAACTCGGAAATTCTGCCTTCTGAATAGGAAGATGTAGGCAACACCAGACTGCAGATGAGCTGCATACAGGGCTGGACTGGGACAAAAAAATCAGCCTGGGCATTTTGACTAGAGACCGGCCCACCATTATAGCAAAAATCCTAAAGCCTTTGAATGAAAACAAACGCTGTTGTGACAGTGATGCATATACACCATCAAGACAGTAGTGATGGGTCGTTCGTAGGGTTGCCAACTCCCTGAAAAATAAATAAGGGACACCTCGTGGCCAGGGCCAGGCGACCCAGTTGTCTTCACCCTTCCCAGTGTGGTGAATTTTCTAGCTCTTTTTTTGTGTGTGAAATTATTTTTTTAACCATTTGACTTGAAGTTGATTTAAGTAGATATGTTCTACTTAAATCCTATTCTATTCTTTGTGATATGAACACATGTGAAACAAATGATCATTTAGCCATTTATTTTTAGCTCAAAATGACAACATTAACACAGTAAAACAGGTCTCTTTCTTAAACAGAAGCCTGTCATGCTTAACTTTTGAGACTATAAGTAAATCTTTCTTTAAAAGAACTCTGTCCTGCTTAACTTAAAATAATAGAAAACAATAGAAAGAAAAATATTCTTCTAACAGTGCACATTTAGTGCATTTAGTACAATTGGCTTCAGTTGAGGTATTATTTCAGCTTTTCTAATGCTAATCAGCTGCTCCTGTTTGTAAACCCGCCTGTTCCCATGATTACGCATCTTAACTCATCATCATTATTCATCTATGTATTACTTTTATGTATTAGTCATCAATTTGTTGTAATCATCTATCCTTGCAGTTGTTTATTACACAAAATAAATTATATTATCACACTTCTGGCGCTGATATTCACTGCACATGCCCATATTAACTTTTTCCAGCCAGGTGTTTTCCTTTTCCCATTCTTCCCTTTCTCTGAGGGGAACAAACATTGCTGCTCTAACGCTGGGCTCACACTGTGCGGTTTTTGGCCCATTTTGAGCCGATTTTTGAGTGATCGGACCGATTTTGGCCTTCATCGTGCGTCGTGTAGTATACGTGGGGTAACGAGAAGTGATTAACACCTCACGACCAGCTCCCAATCATCAATCGCTCGTGAGGTTCTCACCACAGCCGCTCACACTGCTCGCGCGCAAACACGTAAACGTCGGTGAAAAAGACGGAGCAGCACGGCTGTGCAGCGTGTGATCTGGACACAAGCGATGGAGGCACAACTTGTAGAACTTTGGAAAGCTCATCCGAGCCTTTTCGATGTGGCATCACAAAATTATCACGACCACAACAACCGTGAAAATAGTTGGATTTACACTGCTGCTCAATCACAGCTGCCTGATCAATGTTTTTCATTAGCAATTTAGCAAAGTTGATGGTGGTGGTGTGTCTGTGTGAGTGAAAGACAGAGAGAGGGAGCGACAGATTTTCTGTTATAACCTTCATGTTATGGAGGCACAGTGTGAGCACTCAGGTTCCATCAGAGCATCGGGCGGTATAGTGTGAGAGTACATCGTGACATACGAACTTCTAACCCCTGCGAGTCAATCGTGCAGTTTGAGCAGGAGCTGAATAACGTGACTGAAAAAATCGCACAGTGTTTGCCCAGCTTTAGGTGACTGTCATCCGAGACTTGCACCGCAGAGTCGGCGTTTGTTCCCCTGTTGGCCATGCTTCTTGTTGTGGTCATCTGTTGTCTTCCGGTATTTTCTCCGCAAGCGACCTTTCCTCGACCAATGAGATGAGCGGTAATCTGAATTGTCATACTCGAATTGTCATAAGTGTGCTGTCAGCTCATTGGTCACAAAGCAGGAGAGGGGCTGGGAATTATGTTTTCAAACAAAGTGTTAATTCCATAAACATTTATAGACTACTTTTGATTCTCACTGTATTACGGGACAAAGTGCGTCCCTTATTAGCTCAATACGGGACGTGTACTTTTGTTTCGAAATACGGGACGATTCCGTATTTTAAGGGACGGTTGGCAACCCTAAGTGTGTCTGGTGGTGAAGAAATGATGAAGTCTCTGACCAGGCGTTCAAAACACTTCATCACTACTGAGGTGAGGGCTACAGGGCGATAGTCATTGAGAGAAGCAGGGTGGGGTTTCTTCGGGACAGGAACAATGATGGACTCTTTGAAGCATGTGGGGATCACCGACTGAGATAAAGAGATGTTGAATATCTCAGTGAACACAGGAGCTAGCTGGTATGCGCAGTCTCTTAGGATACGACCTGGGATGCCGTCTGGTCCTGCTGCTTTCCTGGTGTTCACTCTCTTGAAGGCTCTCCTTACTTCATGCTCGGAGATGACGAGCACGTTTCCGGTGCTGGCAGTATCTTCCTGTCTGCAGCCGTTAGCGCCGCTAGCACTAGCATTGTTGGAGTCCTTAGCTGCAGCCTCAAAGCGAGCATAGAAAGTTACTGGAGCAGCCTTCCTGAAGACAGCAGTGTGTTTTCATGCTTTTAAAGCCAAACTCACCTTTCAGACCTGGCTTTCATTTATTATCTATTTTTATTTGTTTATTATATATTTATTTCTACTGTTTAACTACTGCTCACATCTTTTATCCTCCTTTTTAATTGTTCATTTCTTTTTACCCAGTGTTTCTATATTGCACTTTGTATTTGTCATCTATATTTATCATGCACTACTTTGCTCATTTATTGTTTGGTTTTAATGTTATTAAATTCCGGTTCTTTTGGTATTCGTTATGGCCAAAAAGACACGGCTCAAAAGTGGTCTTTTTACTTTAAAAGATTATCTTTATTTTACATATCCGGATATGGAGACCTGAACACACAACCCCAGGTCTGAAGCACAAAACAGCAAGCCTAGTCATTTATATAGACATCACACACACTTTAAGTTTCGACCAAACACTCTGCTTAGTTTCACTTTTCGCCTGCAAAAGCATGTAATTTCCTGTCAGTCCTGTCGGCACAGAGTGTACTCAGATTTGGGCCTTTCTTATAAAGCAATATAATCAGCATATAAGTATTTAAGATTATAAATTTAAACCTCAACAATGTTCTTACCTGGGGTCCGTTCTTCGTACCTCGCTTACTACATCCAAGATCAAATCATCGCGCCAACTTTGAGCTTGCTATTCCGGTACTCCGAACACACCTGTTGTTGACGATTAATATAGCTGGATGAAGTAATGTGAGATCACTGGGTGGCTTAACAGGGGCTACGCATCATTGATCGGCAACCCTTTGTTTGTTTATTGATTTCACACAGATACATACAGGTCATTTCCTAAAAAAGGGAAATGTACTATTAACATTCTATTACATGTATGTGATTATTACAGATGTAATTCATATTTCAGAGTAGTAATTGTAAATTACTTCGTGTAATCAAGATGAGAGACCACGGCTATAAAAGCGAAGGTGGATTTGGGAAGTCTGTCGCAGCCATGTCCTGTCCGTATACGCGAGCCACCCATTGCGGAAGGTGCAAGATTGATAAGGAGAGTCCTCAGAATCCAGCGTATATTGCGGGACAGACAGGATCCTTTAGCTCAGCGCGACAGTGTGCTCATAGAGAGATATCGATATTCCCGTGAGGGTATTATTTACTTAACCAACTTGTTGACGAGGGGGTGCAGGACCACCACCTGTCTTTTTTGCTCTGCCCTTTTCTTGGTTGCTGTTATGAACAAACAGATTATTCCAGGGTCTCTTTCCAAGAGACGAAAAGCAATATAAGTGATAAATATTACCATTCTGTAGAATATTCTTATATTTCACTTTTACTTGTTCCCATGTTCTAGTGGGTCCTGTTGTGGCTCTAATGTGAAAGGGGATATAATGTAATATAATATAATATAATGTAATATAATATTGGATAATATAGTGTAATATAATAAATCTACCCTACCGCCTACTGGTGTTGGCCAGAGGGGCCGATGGCGCGATATGGCAGCCTGGCTTCTGTCAGTCTGCCCCAGGGCAGCTGTGGCTACAACTGATTAAACTCTGAAACTCCTGAAATCCCTCACTCAAGAGTTCTTGCTCTGCTGCCGAAAAATACCGAGCGCGCTCCTTCGACATTTCCGCCGACCAATCAGAGGGTTGCCGATCAATGTTTCTGCTATCGATGTGTAGCCCCTTTTACGACACCCAGTGATCTCACATTACTTCATCCAGCTGTACTAATCGTCAACAGCAGGTGTGTTCGGAGAACCGGATTAGCGAGCTCACCGTTAGCGCGATGATTTGGTCTTGGATGTGTCATTTGATCTTGGATGTAGTAAGCGACGTACGAAGAACGGGCCCCAGGTCTCTGGTTTGTTTGTTTGTTTGTTTGTTTGTTTGTTTGTTTTGCTCAGTTCTGTTTTTCTGAGGTTTTTTAAGTTATTAAATTTGTAACTCTAGTGATTTGTGTGTGTGACAGAGAGGCACTGCTAGGGATTTTTTGACACAAGTTGTTCTTGTAAAATCAGTCTGTGGAGGTTCTCAGACATCCAGGTCACCGTAGTCTAAGGAGCTTGGAAAGAAAAGCGTCTTCTTTAAGTTTCCTTGAAGATGTTTCACCTCTTATGAGAGGGTCAAATGGTGGAGTAGGGCAGTCAGTGAAAGGGCAATGGTGGTGGCTCAGGGTTTGTATGTTTGGGGGGTTCAGAGGGAAAAGATGAATGCAGGTCTGGAGTTGGTGTGTGAGAGCAGGGAGTGAATTCAGCATCCTGACAACCTGGATGAAGCTGTCTCTCAGTCTCCTGGTTCTGGCCCGGAGGCTCTTCAGTCTCCTCCCTGATGGCAGCAGGTCCTGACAAGCATGTTGATAGTGTCACCACCCGATCGTTGGGGGGTGGAGTCTTCTGTGCTGGGGTGTCGTTCTGTGTCTCAAAGCAAGAGAAAATTTCACTTAGCTCTTACGGTAATGTGGTGGACCCGACAGCGGTCTGAGGAGTGGGCTTGTAGTCTGTGATGGTCTGTATCCCTTGCCACAGCCTCTGAGTATCTCTGCTGTCACTGAAGCTTTGCAAAATCCTCCTGGATCACTGCATTTCCACCTCTCTGATGCATGTGACAGGTTTGCCCTTGCTGTTGTTAGGCTCACCTCATCCCCAGCTTTCAAGGCTGCATTTCTCACCCTCAGGAGCCTGTAGACCTCACCTGTGAGCCATGGTTTCTGATTGGCCTGGACAGTGGTCTCTATGACCTCATCGATGCCTTTTGAGATGTAGCCAATGACAGTTTCTGTATATTCCTGCAGGTCTGTGGTGTTGTCATGTGTGGCGGCCTGTTTAAGGATCTCCCAGTCTGTGGTGGAAAAGCAGTATTGCAGGTCCTTCTGGCCACACACGTACCTGCTTACGAACTGGTTTAGTGACTTTGACCAGGGGCCTGTATGCTGGCATTAGCATAACAGTGATGTGATCAGAGGCACCAAAGTGGGTGGGGGGCTTTGTAATCTCCTCTCTTGGTGGTGAAAACATTATCCAAAAAGTCGTTTCCTTGTGTTGGAAATTCAATGTGTCTATGCAGTAGTAAACATAGGGGGTGTCCAAATTCATGGGCTGCATCCTCCTGAGGACGCATTTGTAGACCGATTACGTCACAGCGACACGATGAAGGCTGTCCAAATTCATAGACTCCTCTGAATGCAGCCGACCAATGCGTCCTCTTTTTCCCCAAAATTAAAGGATGGGTCGGGTGTGTCCTTCGTGGCCCACCATATCCCAGAATTCATAGCGTGGCCCATCCAATTCCACTTTCCGGCAATGGCGGTCGCTACTAAGTTTTCAATATTACTCTTATTACTCTTTCTGGGTCACAAAATAAACTTTTAACATATTTTCAGGTGAGAATGTAGCTGTGTAAACTTTAAATATCTGCTCAGTTTATCAAGATATCGCATATTTGCAAAAGTGCTCCGACGTTTCTGAGACGTCTGTTACCCACCAGCTCGATAGCTAGCCGAGAGCTCGAGGGTCAGTAGAGCCGCCGAGAACAGCAAACTCCCGGCACATCATGTTCAGATCACCGCGGTCTTTCGCTACTCAGGTTAAACGTAATATATAAGTGACTTAGACAACCTAAAAATGTTATTGTTTGACTTTTTTCAGTGTTTTATTTGTTCCTGAGTAAATCAGTTTGGCTGAGATTAAAGTTATTAGATTAGATTAGACAAAATAAACCTTTACAGTGGCAAAAGTATTCGGTCCCCTTGAACTTTCCCACATTTTGTCACGTTACAGCCACAAACATGAATCAATTTTATTGGAATTCCACGTGAAAGACCAACACAAACTGGTGTACACATGAGAAGTGGAATGAAAATCATACATGACTCCAAACATTTTTTACAAATAAATAACTGCAAAGTGGGGTGTGCGTAATTATTCAGTCCCCTTTGGTCTGAGTGCAGTCAGTTGCCCATAGACGTTGCCTGATGAGTGCTAATGACTAAATAGAGTGCACCTGTGTGTAATCTAATGTCAGTACAAATACAGCTGCTCTGCGACGGCCTCAGAGGTTGTCTAAGAGAATATTGAGAGCAACAACACCATGAAGTCCAAAGAACACAGCAGACAGGTCAGGGATAAAGTTATTGAGAAATTTAAAGCAGGCTTAGGCTACAAAAAGATTTCCCAAGCCTTGAACATCCCACGGAGCACTGTTCAATAGTGATGGGCAGATGAAGCCTCATGAAGCACTGAAGCTTTTCATCCAATTGGTTCACCCCAACGCGAAGCTTCTTGAAGCTTCATTTGCTCTAGCAGGACACCTACTGGACGTAAAAATATTAGTTGGCATGAATTTGAAGAGTGTGGCATTTTGCACACAGCCTGTGAATGTCAACAACAAAAGGAGTGTGTAAAACATCTATATTGTAGTGATGGCAGTATACTGTGTATATTTATGCTGGCAGTATGGAAAATGATTATTTGGAAATGCCTAAAATGGAAATGATCATATACTGTGAGGTGAGGTGTGGACAGTGGTTGTGCTTTTGTAACATTGAGGCAAGGACAGTGATTAGTAGGGGTGCAACGATACACAAAATTCACGGTTCGGTTCGGTTCGATACTTTGGTGTCACGGTTCGATATTTTTTCGATACAAAAAAAATGTTCATGCCTTTTTAATTTGTCATTTATTAAAATTATAAATATATATTTTAACTCAAAAGTACAGTTTTTAAATTTAACCCTAACCCTTGTGCGTGTTTTTTATTTTGACAGAGAATGCGCACCACTTATGTGCAGCCCTGGTTATTTAGCTCATCATATTGCAGCCACAGAAATTCTTTTGTCCATGAAACCATAAAGCTGCACTTTCTTTTTACCTTATAGTCTGATTTGTCATAACTTCTCCGTTTTGTGGTAAGCTTTTCTTTGGCTGTCACTTCTTCACCCTGACCTGTCTTATTTGGCTCAGCAGAACTAAAATATATATTCTGCTGCTTTTACACGCACTCACATAAGCTCAGCGATTCTCTGCGCGATCAACCTCTCACATGTTTAAGCTGCGGGAGATTTCACTTGTCATGTTTGCATAGTAAGCTAACGATTAATAAGACAATGTCAGAGGAATTGGTGCACAAATTATCATCACTCACAGATCAGTGCTGTCGCTCTCTATACACAGTTCGCACGATTGCAAAGTGAAAGCAAAAAAACAAGCGCAAATTCAAACGCGATTTCAATATGTCACATATTGACAGTGGCTCACCGATGCCAATGACATAATTACCCAGCTACATTTCCGAAAGAATGCAAAAGCATTGACATATATTTTTCCTTCCTACAATAGCCCGACGGGCAGGGCAGAGATAGATTTTGGTAGCCCGACTGAAAAAAATCGCTAGCCCCGGGACGTCGGGCTAGCGATATTGCGAGCCCTGTATCTGATTGAGGAATCACTCATCTTTGTCTTTGCACTAGGATAATGTCGGTGTAAATGTGCAGTCATATTCGTTGTGTTCCCACTAGTGCTTTCAGGTTAATCTTGTTGAAATGACCTTAACGCCACAACACGGCAAATCTCCGTTAACGAGCTACCGCCGATCGCCCCGTGCATGGGGCTAGACGGCCAACACGTTAACGAGCTAACTGCGCTAACACACTAGCTCCCACCCATGTAATTGAGCATTGCATGGCACATCCAACATACTGTTTTACTTTAGTCCATGACTCGCTTACCTTCAGGGTCATACGTCACATGAAAACCAAAATAATTCCAAATGCCAGATCTGAATGAGGGTGGGCGAGGTCCAAGTTGCAAGGAGTGCTTAACTTCTGTCTCGCTAGCTTGCCCTGCGCTCTTCCTTCTGATGATGCTGTCTGTGTTGAGCGCTCAGTGGATCTGCGCTGGACAGTACAGCCTAGGCGGAGTAGTCGAACGCAGATTCACTGAGCGCTCAACACAGACAGCATCGTCAGAAGGAAAGTTGATAAAATAAATTACAAATTTTGTATTGTTCGATACATATGCGTACCGAACCGAAAGCACTGTATCGAACGGTTCAATATCGATACGAATATCGTTGCACCCCTAGTGATTAGTGTTTAGGGGACACATCATTGGTTTTTATTTAAAAACAACAGTTTCTCCACTGTGGCAGGTCGTAGGCGATTTCTTTTTTTTCCAAACTGTCTCTAACTCTCACTAACCGCAACTCTCCATCAAACGCCCACATTTTGAATGGGGTCTGAGGGGTTTATATCACTGTCATAGCTCGCGGCAAAGTTTGAACCGCTTCCTGAACCAGTCACGTGGTACAGCCGGACAGCGAGGCTTCGGACGTCATCATTTTCAGCTCCTCCCATAAATGAAGCAAGCCTCGATACGCGCTTCGCGGAAACGCCCCCTCCATTACTCGACACACGCTTCGAAGCCTCGATACAGAACGTCACATCACTACTGTTCAAGCCATCATTCAGAAATGGAAGAAGTATGGAACAACTGTAAACCTACCAAGACAAGGCTGTCCACCTAAACTCACAGGCCGAACAAGGAGAGCGCTGATCAGAAATGCAGCCAAGAGGCCCATGGTGACTCTGGATGAGCTGCAGAGATCTACAGCTCAGGTGGGGGAATCTGTCCATAGGACAACTATTAGTCGTGCACTGCACAAAGTTGGCCTTTATGGAAGAGTGGCAAGAAGAAAGCCATTGTTAACAGAAAACCATAAGAAGTCCCGTTTGTAGTTTGCCACAAGCCATGTAGGGGACACAGCAAACATGTGGAAGAAGCTGCTCTGGTCAGATGAGACCAAAATGGAACTTTTTGTTCAAAATGCTCTGTGTGGAAAACTAACACTGCACATCACTCTGAACACACCATCCCCACTGTCAAATATGGTGGTGGCAGCATCATGCTCTGGGGGTGCTTCTCTTCAGCAGGGACAGGGAAGCTGGTCAGAGTTGATGGGAAGATGGATGGAGCCAAATACAGGGCAATCTTGGAAGAAACCCTCTTGGAGTCTGCAAAAGACTTGAGACTGGGGCGGAGCTTCACCTTCCAGCAGGACAACGACCCTAAACATAAAGCCAGGGCAACAATGGAGTGGTTTAAAACAAAACATGTCCATGTGTTAGAACGGCCCAGTCAAAGTCCAGATCTAAATCCAATCAGGAGTCTGTGGCAAGATCTGAAAACTGCTGTTCACAAACGCTGCCCATCTAATCTGACTGAGCTGGAGCTGTTTTGCAAAGAAGAATGGGCAAAGATTTCAGTCTGTAGATGTGCAAAGCTGGTAGAGACAGACCCTAAAAGACTGGCAGCTGGAACTGCAGCAAAAGCTGGTTCTACAAAGTATTGACTCAGGGGCTGAATAATTACACACACCCCACTTTGCAGTTATTTATTTGTACAAAATGTTTGGAATCATGTATGATTTTCGTTCCACTTCTCACGTGTGCACCACTTTGTGTTGGTCTTTCACCTGGAAGTCCAATAAAAAATGATTCGTGTTTGTGGCTGTAATGTGACAAAATGGGGAAAAGTTCAAGGGGACCGAATACTTTTGCAAGCCACTTTATTAATCCCCCGGGTGGTTTTCACACAGCTGAATAAACGTCAAACAGAAAACTGATTAAGCAGAAGTGTGAGATGGTCGAGAGTTTACTCCAGTGTCCTGTTATATTTTAGATAGCAAGGAGCAGACAGCTGAGTTTATTAAACTCCATCGAGACAGCGGTGATGCTAATCTGAAGGCTAGACCGTCCCATTTCATAGCCGTTTACTTCTGGCCTACCCGACCTTTGGAGGTATAGTTCTCATCACGCTGATTTATGTCCAAGTTTGATTCTAATTCCGACAGCGGTGATGTTAAAATGGGGTGTAACGTCATCATAGCAGCTTTGACTCAGAGTGATGCTGAAAAACTAGTTCATGCATTTATTACGTCCAGGCTGGACTACTGTAATTCATTATTATCAGGATGTCCAAAAAACTCGCTGAAAAGCCTTCAGCTAATCCAAAATGCTGCAGCAAGAGTCCTGACAGGGACTAGAAAGAGAGAGCATATTTCTCCTGTTCTGGCTTCCCTTCATTGGCTTCCTGTTAAATCCAGAATTGAATTCAAAATCCTGCTCCTCACATACAAGGTCTTAAATAATCAGGCCCCATCTTATCTTAATGACCTTGTAGTACCATATCACCCTATTAGAGCACTTCGCTCTCGCTCTGCAGGCCTACTTGTTGTTCCTAGAGTATTTAAAAGTAGAATGGGAGGGAGAGCCTTCAGTTTTCAGGCCCCTCTTCTGTGGAACCAGCTTCCAGTTTGGATTCGGGAGACAGACACTATCTCTACTTTTAAGATTAGGCTTCAAACTTTCCTTTTTGCTAAAGCATATAGTTAGGGCTGGACCAGGTGACCCTGAATCCTCCCTTAGTTATGCTGCAATAGATGTAGGCTGCCGGGGGATTCCCATGATGCATTGAGTTTGTCCTTTCCAGTCACCTTTCTCACTCACTATGTGTTAACAGACCTCTCTGCATTGAATCATATCTGTTATTAACCTCTGTCTCTCTTCCACAGCATGTCTTTTATCCTGTCTTCGTTCTCTCACCCCAACCGGTCGCAGCAGATGGCCCCGCCCCTCCCTGAGCCTGGTTCTGCCGGAGGTTTCTTCCTGTTAAAAGGGAGTTTTTCCTTCCCACTGTCGCCAAAGTGGTTGCTCATAGGGGGTCATATGATTGTTGGGTTTTTCTCTGTATCTATGAAGCGCCTTGAGGCGACTTTTGTTGTGATTTGGCGCTATATAAATAAAATTGAATTGAATTGACTGGCAGCTGCAGTCACGGAGAAACTTGCGTATCTCTGTTCGGGAATAGCAGATAGAGCGTAGACTCTGAGAGGACGGCCAGCGTTTACGCTACGAAGACACGGCCGAGTGTTTTAACCTGACAGCCTGAGGTGTTCTTCAGTAAACTGGACTACCCGACAGAAGGACCCGAGGCCCCGCTGCACTTTTTCGGTAAGTTAAACGTGTTTGTAAGCTACTCCGTAACTACCGTCCTTAGCTCGGTCCTGAGACCTAGCTAGCTAAGATGAGCACTCGGCCGTCAGGGTTTGTTTAGCTAACCCGTGCAGGTGAATGAATTTACCCTGACTAAAGAAATCAAGAGAAACGCCCCGGGCTGCTCAGTCACTAATTACCGTTACTGTACTTTTATTACAAGTATTATACTGTAAAGGCAACAGGCTGCACCCTGCTGCAGCTCCTGTGCAGAGCTGAATATTAAATATCTTATTAAACAGCACCATGTTTTCAGTCTCCACATGCGTAGAGACAGTAACACCTACTTTAAAAACCTGGCACTTCAGTAACTCCTCATTAATCTGTAAAAACCGATCAAATAGCAAAGCCCGATATTTACTGAAACCAACGACTTCCTCTTGGCAGCTTAAGTTAAAATTTTAATTTTTCGACTGATTAATTTTTTAGCACTGACTGTATTTTTTATACTGAGTTTGTTGCAAATATTCAGGTTAAAAACTGTCTGAAATATTGTTAATGAGGTATGTTCACAAAGACACATGTGCAGAACTCTGTACAGCTTCCATCCTTTAAGACAAATAGTTTGAAGCATTAATATTTCTTGTTCAATACCAGTGCTGATACCAGTGCTGATACCAGTGCTGATACCACCTCCGTATGTTGTGACCAGGATGCAGCAGCACTGAAACCTGCTCCATCATCACATCTTTGCAGATGTCCATTTATAAAGCTCCAACAACTCAAAGGTGAACATGATATAGGAACATCTGTTCGTATATAAGGCTTTTTTTAAATAAACAGCTCATATGTCAGCTGTCAGCAGAACTGTAGGACTGAAAAAATGTAAGAGAAGAGAAGAACACTCCCGAGTGTGTGAGGACAGAAGGATCAGCTTTATTTCAGATTTGAGAGATAAACTTTATTTATTTATTTATTTATTTATTTATTTATTTAGGACAGTGCATGTTAATGAACATAAATGTAAAAAAAAAATTACATGAATGTAAACATACCAGATTATAGCCAAGGACTAATTTCCATCTGTTGTCCTTAAGCATAAAAAATAGACATAATAATTCATAAAAATTCATCATTCATTCATAATAAAAACTCCGTCACCAAACTTACACACACACACCATTCTGTTCCCAAATAAAACATTAAAACTATACAATTCATACATGATCGCACACTTGATTTGTCCATAACCAGTTTTTAACCTTTGCCTTAAACAAACTGAGTGTAGAGCATTCTCTAATGGGTTGAGGAAGACTGTTCCACAGATGGCCTCCCTGGACAGAGAGGACGTTCTGCCCAAATGCTGTCCGTCTGTGGGGTATAAACAAGTCTCCTCGGATTGTAGCTCGAGTGGTCCTGTCTGAGCTTTCTTTATGCCTAATGAACTGCTTTAATGGTGGTGGAGCAAGGGAGTGTAAGACTTTATATATTAAACTCACTCTTTTAAGTTTCACCTAGTTATTGAAGTTCAGTAATTTATGTTTTTTAACACATGACAGTGGTGGTGGGAAGTCGGTTTTTTGTCAAGTAGTTTTAAACTTCTTTTATAAATGTTTTCAATAGTTTTAAGTGTTGTTGGACAAGCAAGTGACCAGGACGTCAAACAATAGTCCATATGAGAGATGATCATTGAGTAAAAATAAGTTTTTGCAACATTCATATTTAAATTATTACGTATATGATTAAAATTTCGATTATTAAATTTAAGTACCTGGGACACTTTATTTATGTGACTCTTGAAGGATAATGTTGGGTCTAGAATGACCCCAAGATATTTAAATTCTGGAGCTAATTCAAGCTCTACTCCATCATATTTATATTTCAGTTTGTGATGATTGTGTTCTTGTTGTGACTACAGGAGCCGTCCTCAGATTCAGACCTCAGCACCACCCAGTGACAGCAGACAGATCATCCTATAGTTTCACTCTTTGTAGTAACTCCATAATTAACTGATGAAAACAGTCCAAAGGTTAAAGTACCACATGCGCTGTCAGTGAAAGCTGCAGCTGTTTAAAGATAAAGTTAAAAGGATGAATCACCCATGTAACTGTGTCACTGTATATCAGCATCAACAGGACCTGAGTTTGGTGTTTGAGAGAGCTGTTGTCTACGTCTGTGTGCTGTCATTGCTCAGTCTGACCGAACGATGGACAGACTCAAGTTTGACTTTGAATCAAACTGTGTTGTTAAACAGTTTCATGGTTCAAAAAACAAAACAATCAAAAACACTTTTTTCATACTTGTGTTAAGTTTTGTATAGAAATGAGACCAAATTGATTGTGAGGTTAAATGTGATAGAAACAGCTCACACTGACATCCATCCTGATCAAACATGAGTGTCATGAAGCCTGTTTGCAGTTGTTTGCACTGTTTTCCACTCTGGATGTTGTTTCTGTTCAGCTGTGAGTATAAAAGGCTCCATTCTACAACCTGTTTGTGTTAGTTGTTCAATAGAAACATTATTTTGTGATGATGTTGCACTTCTTTTATTCACAACCAAAGAGTTTTTGACGTCCGCATCAAAATACAAAGATCAGTATTGTCTAATGTTTTGGCTGCAGTGTGTTTTTGCAGACAGGTATAACTGAACAGCTTTAGTGTTTAGATTTTTTAAACTTGAGTATGAACTTATACAAAATGCAGCAAGATATTAAAAAAACGTTTGATTATAAAATCGACTATATTGGATTCATATCGATATCGGACATAAAAAGTGGCATCATTCCATCTCTGCTTTGATTAGAGACACAGCTCTAATCAAAGAGGTGGTCCGCTTGCCTCCGCCCCAGAGAGAAGGGTTACATCTCCTGGGTTTAGGTGCGGCTTGCCCCTCTGAGGGCGGGGGTACCTGGACTTGGGATATAGAGTATGTTTGGGGAGTGCGACGGTCTGTGCAGTTTCTATTTGTGTCTGTCTACACGTTGGGTGAGTGCCGAGTATTTGGTTGTGCATATGGGGTGGGAATGCACGTTGGTGTCCGCGTGCGCCTGTCTATGTGTCAGGTTGGGTCTTAGACTCCACCTCTCTGGGTACATCTCAGGCCCTCCAAAGTACGGAGGCCTATCTCCCCTCACCACACTCCCTGCCGGTGGCTGATGCCCTCAGACGTTGGTGTGTTGGTGGTCCTTGTCGTCTGGGGCTGGGCGCTCATGTATGTACCGGCTCACTCCTGGTGGCCGATTGGCGATTCCCCCCCTTTTGGTGGTCCTCCTCGGGTCCTTGTACTCTGGGGCCTCTGGATATCTGGGGCCTGGATCTCCTCCATACCTGCTTCATACCCTGGGGGACGGGGCTATGGCTCCCCACACTCCCTAGCAGATCGTTACATGGAGAAACCTTTGGAATACAAGCATGCTGATCCACACAGGTGTGCACACGGGTGTACACACGGGTGTTCACAGACGCGAACTACAGCTTTCTTGGCTGCTGCCTCTAAGCACATTGTGCGCTGTCTATCTTGCGTGCTGCACAATATCGTTTATTATTTAGTATCTACTGTTATCTACTACTAGCTAGTTTATTGTGATGGTGCTGTTTTTATTATGTTGCTTGCTTTCTCTTCTGTTTTTTTTTTCTCCATACAGGTGATCCAGGTGTTTTGTTTGTTTTTCTTTTTTTCTTCCCCCCTTTCTCACCGTCTCTTCTCCCCTTTGGTTTTCTTTCTCTCCCTCTCTTTCTTTCATTCTCTCTCCCTGTCCTGTCCCCCAGTCATGTCTGTCCCGTTTGTAGCAACCGAAAATAAAATAAATTCATAATTATAATAAAGGTCAATCAAATGGACCAATATGGAAAGGCCATGATGATCCACTTGGTAAAATAAATCCGCTTGGCATCTTTCTTGGCGTTAAGACAACAATTCTGATGGCTAAAGATCCAAACGGGACACACACAAAAAAAGAGACACAGCTCTGTGTTTTCCAATTTGTCATTGTTTTGAAAGTTTACATTTCTTAAGTGTTGAGCAGCAGAAATGAGACTTTCCTGTCAGAGGTCATTTTTTTAAAAATGAGGTGAATCAACCATGAAAACCATGAATCAACATGTGAACATGAGCTGATGCTGCTGAAGTGAAGCAAAGTTACAGAGGTTTGATTAGGTAATGAGTCCTAATGAGTCCAAGTCTTCTGCTGAATCAGCAGAAGACTTGGACTCATTTGATTCCAGCTTTGATATCATTGATTTCAATATGTCCATTTCTTTCACACTTCACCTTTAAAAGTGAAGCCATGTGGTTCCTGGAAGGAAAAACACGACTTTTTCAAGTCTTTGTCCTGTTTTTATGAGAAATGTACGACTTTAATGTGAAACATTCAGAGTTTTTTCTCTTGTTGTGTTTGTTTGAAGCTGCTTCCTGTTGGCTTCAGCTGTTTGGAGTTTCCATTTTCTAAACTTCTACATTCTGAACCTTCTTCAGCTCTGAACAGATGATGAAACACTGAATGATTTCAAGCACTTTGTCTAATAAACTTACATCTTTCATTCTTTATACAGATTTATGGACTGTGGTTTGTCAGAGATCAGCTGTGATTATCTGGCAGCAGCACTGAAGTCCAACCCCTCCCATCTGAGAGAGCTGGACCTGAGCATCAACAACAACCTGCAGGATCCAGGAGTGAAGCATCTGTGTGGTTTCCTGGAGAGTCCAGGATGTAAACTTGAAACTCTGAGGTCAGTCAGCATGTTTTAGTTGTGCTGAGATGAATATGATGTGAAAGTTGTGCTGACACTAAACTGCAGACATCAGGCTGATATTATACTGATCCACACTGAGGAGCTTCATGGTAAAGTCTGTTTTCTTCTTCTCTGGTTTAGTCCATTGACTGCAGCAGAACAATGTTCACATTTCAAACAGTGATACTCAACGTATGGCCCACGGCCCACACGCGGCCTGCCCACCTTTGCTGATTCAGAGAGAGGGGACCCTGATTAACTGTGTAGCTTCTTCCTCACAGTTCTAAGTATCAGACACAACAATGAATAATCCACAGCTGACTGTCTTTAGCAGGTCAAAGGTCACGGCACACAGCAGACAGTCAGAAATATTCTAACTCTGATCATTTATCAGTTGTGACACTGTGAGACTTGATCAGAGGTGTGATCATCACAGCAGAGGCCTTTGTGTCAAAGTCACTGAGGATCAAACAGAAACACATGAAGCAGATTTTCCTCTTCTGGCTTTTTATAGCAGATAACCTTCAAAATATTCTGCAGTCGATCAAAAACTGAAGCAAACCATGAAGCAACATGTGAACATGAGCTGATGCTGCTGAAGTGAAGCAAAGTTACAGAGGTTTGATTACAGACACAGCTGAGAGTTTGTAATCTGTCATCATTTTAAAAAGTTTCCATGGAACAGCAGAAATGAGGCTTTACTGTCAGAGGCCGACAGCACTGAACACAACAGCAGACTGGTGGCTAATAAACAGTGAATGATGCAGAAACAGATGTTTGAAGCTGTTCTTGGAGTACACTGAGAGAGAGAGAGCTGTGCAGGCAGGAACAGCCAAAGTCAGAGAGAATTCATGAGCATATTTATCAAACGTGAAGCAGAGTTTGGATCTTCTTTTGCTGCTGCTTCACTCAGTTTTGGTTGGAGACAGATGAAACCTGCAGCTTCAGGATCTGTGAGCTGTCCACTTTCAGCCCCGACGGCGTGTCCGTGTACGTGCCGTCGAGTGAACGATCCACGCTCTGTGTTTCCATCTTTGTGTGTTTAGCTGCTCTCATTTACTGTTTTAGCTGTTTGCTGCTTGTTGAAATAGTTTGTGAGCTTTAACCTGAGATTCTGGCAAAATACATTTATATTAAACATCGATTCAGGATTGAATGAATCAACATCGTTTTATTCAAATTAAAACCATTTAAATGGGAACATGAATTTTTTACAGCCGCCTCTAATGCTGGGTAATGTCAGCTGGTCCATGTGCAGCTGGCTGTGGGGCTCAGGGAGCGTCTACAAAGTGCAACACTGAAAGAACATCATCCATAAATATTGAGTAAGAACTGGACTCTCATACAGCGAGACTCAAATGCCTTTAAACATCAGCTTATCCTGCTGATCCAAGTCCAACACTGAGTTTGTAAAAACATGTTTGTCAATCATTTTGTTTGGTTTCTGAGGAAAATGATTCAATAAGTTGCTGCTAATACACAACATTTCATCATATTTCCTCATAACCCTCTTTTGTCTGACCATTTGATCCCATTTGAATTTGCAATAAAGGATCCTCAGAGTTTGGTGACAATAATGACAGTAGATGTTTGTGTGAAAGTGCTGGAAGCAAATGAGTGTGTGATGTTCTTTCAGTGTTGCACTTTGTAGACGCTCCCTGAGCACTGGTCTCACAGCCAGCTGCACATAGAGACCAGTGTTGTTAGTCCAGGTCAGAAGATGACTTGTTGGAATGAAAATGAGCTTGTAGTTTGTCTGCTTTAATAATGTGACTGGAAAAAGGTGTTGGACTTCAAATATGTCCATTTCTGTCACACTTCACCTTTAAAAGTGAAGCCATGTGGTTCCTGGAAGGAAAAACACGACTTTTTCAAGTCTTTGTCCTGTTTTTATGAGAAATGTTCGACTTTAATGTGAAACATTCAGAGTTTTTTCTCTTGTTGTGTTTGTTTGAAGCTGCTTCCTGTTGGCTTCAGCTGTTTGGAGTTTCCATTTTCTAAACTTCTACATTCTGAAGCTTCTTCAGCTCTGAACAGATGATGAAACACTGAATGATTTCAAGCACTTTGTCTAATAAACTTACATCTTTCATTCTTTATACAGATTGCAGAGCTGTGGTTTGTCAGAGATCAGCTGTGATTATCTGGCAGCAGCACTGAAGTCCAACCCCTCCCATCTGAGAGAGCTGGACCTGAGAGACAACTACAACCTGCAGGATCCAGGAGTGAAGCATCTGTGTGGTTTCCTGGAGAGTCCAGGATGTAAACTTGAAACTCTGAGGTCAGTCAGCATGTTTTAGTTGTGCTGAGATGAATATGATGTGAAAGTTGTGCTGACACTAAACTGCAGACATCAGGCTGATATTATACTGATCCACACTGAGGAGCTTCATGGTAAAGTCTGTTTTCTTCTTCTCTGGTTTAGTCCATTGACTGCAGCAGAACAATGTTCACATTTCAAACAGTGATACTCAACGTATGGCCCGCGGCCCACACGCGGCCTGCCCACCTTTACTGATTCAGAGAGCTGTGTTTGTGTGGGCGGGGCTCAGACAGCTCCGCCCACTCAGTTTGTTCCCTCCTGATTCATCTGCATGTGTTCTGCTTCACACTGCTCACCTCCACCAAAGACTTCACAAACATCTTCTTTCTTTGAGTCCAGTTTGTCCCACAAACACTTCCAAATCTCCTCCTCTGAGATTCTGCAGCTTCTTGCAGTGTGACTCAGCTGACTTCTGACAGACCACAGACTGGCACAGCATCCACATGTGTCTCCTTTCAAACAGGCTCTTGATGTTTCCTCCCACATCATTCTGGCCTCTCAGTCTCCTTTGTTCTCCAGCTCTGTAGCTCCATCTGATGAAGCTTCAGTTTTCCATGTTGGTAACAGTAAACTACAGCCTCTGCTGTCAGCTGGGTAACTAAACAGAGCTGCAGCACGTCTCTGCGGTGGTGCTACATCCAGCCTGCAGACGGCCGTCTACATGTTGTAGTGGTTTACACTCACACGACGTGCGGCGAAGTTGATGGAGTAAAGGTTAGAGTGAAAGAAGCTGAGGATGGGCTGTCAATGTGGAGCGATGAGGTGACCACCCTGCAGTCTACAGTAGAGAGTATGAAGGAGGAGCTGTCTGACCTGAAGGATAAATGTGATGAAGGCAGGAAGCGGAGAGCTAACATCCACATCATAGGGATCCCAGAGGGCCTGGACTCGAGCTCCTCCACGGCCGTATCCGTGCTACTACGTGAAGTGCTGGGTATGGATAAAGACGTTATTGTCGACCGCTCACACAGGAGCCCTATCCTGAGAAAGCCAGCTGGTAACCCGCACGCCGTTATAGCCGAGCGTCACTACTACCAGGATTGTGTGGCTACGCCGTGCCAGGGCCCAAGCCCCGCTTGAGTTTAACGGACAACCTATTGCAATATTACGACTGGGCGATATGACCCAAAGTTCATATCTCGATATTCTTTAGCTGGATGGCGATATACGATATATATCTCGATATTTTTAAAGCCAGAAAGTTCGAACAAAAAGAGAGTTCTTAGTCAAAGCTGTGTCCCAAATCTCACACAGGCACATTTATTAACATACAGCGTAGATGTACATGAAACAATTACTCAGAAATAAATGATCAGCATTTATTAAATAATAATGCTCCATAAATAAAAGAAAACAATGTTGTTTTTGTGCATAACAAAAAGCTCACAATCGTGCAGTCAAAATGTAAACAGACGCTGAGCATAATAACAAGCAGCTGCTCTGTTCCCAGGTTCTACTGCGTGACTGACAGCCTGGAGTTTGAAACCCTCTTTGTAACCGAGTCAGGAGTGGACAAACATCTTGAGAAAGTTGAGGGTAAACAGGAAAGTTTCCTCTGGATGAGTCCGACTCTACCAGAGGAAAAGGGGAAAGATGCAGAGAAGACAGCGCGAATGTAACAGGTGCCATTTATGGTCCTTATACACACTCAATACAGTAATATTACGTTGAAGCAGAGTACGTATCACTCCGCGAGGCTCCTCGTAGCTGTAATGCTCCAACAATCCATCAAGCGGTGCGGCCTCGTAGCTGAGCAAAGTCGTACCAAAACATCTTTTGAAAGGTTTCTGAGCGCCGTGTACCACATAAAATCGGTTCGAGGTCAGTAAGCACAACCAGAATTCATCCATAAGGCGCACTGTCGATTTATGAGAAAATTACAGGATTTTAAGTGCAGAAAATATAGTTTATGGTTTTCCTTTGATCTTAGCAAATATCTACGCCTCTAATTGGGACGATCACAGATTTTTCACTAATGTCTTTGCGCGGCTCCCCAATATGTCATCACACAATATCATCTTTGAGGGAGACCTAAACTGCTCATTATCTGCTATGGACCACAGTTCACACAAAAGTACACTTAGTCCAAACTCAGCATGCGTCATTCAGAGCTTTCTTGATAATTATGGGCTGGCTGATGTATGGAGATTTCATAATCCTGCTTCACATCAATACTCTTTTTTTTCTAATGTCCATAAAACATATATTTGTATAGAAAAACGTCTCCCTTTAGTTACAGAATGTGATTATAAGACTCTGGTGATTTCTCCTCTTGTTTTTTCAATGTGTATTCCTGATGCCTGCTCCAACTATCAGCCATGGAGATTCAACTCAGTGTTGTTAGCAGATGAAGAGTATGTCAGTTACAAAAGGTCTCAAAGAGATTTTTTTTCTATCAATCAGACCCCAGAGATGTCATCATCAGTCATTTGGGAATCTCTAAAAGCATCTGAGAGGCCAAATAATTTCATTTTGTGCCAAACAGAATAGAATAGAATAGAATTAGAATAGAATTCAACTTTATTGTCATTGCACATGCACAGGTACAGGGCAACGAAATGCAGTTTGCATCCATCCAGAAGTGCTTTAGTGATATAGATATATTACAATATATATTAGCAATAATATAGATATGTGAGTATATTACAGAAATGGGTCTATTATGGTATGTTATAATGTACACGGTATGAAGTATGTTGTGAATATTCTATAACTATAAGTATGTACAGGCTGTAGTGAGTACAAGCTATGTACAGAATATGAACAGGATATAAATATGAAAAACTATACAGAATATGAAATAAATAACTTTACAGAAATCTGAGATATACAGCTATACAGAAATGGGAACTATGCAAGTTGTAAACAGTTGTAGGATTAAAGATTATCGAATGTACAGAATGATTATTTACAGAGCTATACAGTAGTGCAGTTAAGATAAGTGAGGGTGTAGATAGTTTCTACAGAGGCTATATAAAGTGCTAGTGGTTGTGAGTGGTGGTTCAGTCCATGTTATTATTGTGTGTTTGAGGGTACAGTTGTCCATTGTGGGTGTGTGTATGTTCAGTCCATGAGTTTAACGTGGGTCAGATGTCAGGAGGCAGAGTTCAGGAGTCTGACAGCTGTGGGGAAGAAGCTGTTCCGGTACCTGGTGGTCTTAGTTCGGAGGCTCCTGTAGCGCCTCCCGGAGGGCAGGAGGGTGAAGAGTCCATGTGATGGGTGACTGGGGTCTTTGATGATTTTCCCAGCCCTTTTCAGACACCGCTTCCTGTAGATGTCCTTTATGGCAGGAAGTGGTGCTCCGGCGATGCGCTGGGCAGTTTTCACGACCCTCTACAACGCCTTCCGGTCCGAGGCAGAGCAGTTCCCGTACCAGACTGTTATACAGTTGGTCAGGATGCTCTCGATGGTGCAACGATAGAAGTTCACCAGGATGTCTGAGGACAGGTGGTTCTTCCTCAGAGTCCTCAAGAAGAAGAGGCGCTGGTGAGCCTTCTTGACCAGCTTGGAGCAGTTGGTCGTCCAGATGAGATCCTCGGAGATGTAGACTCCCAGGAACTTGAAGCTGCTCACACGCTCCACAGCTGTCCCCTTAATGTGGATGGGTGGATGTGGGTCAGCATTCCTCCTGTAGTCCACGATGAGCTCCTTGGTCTTCTCAGTGTTAAGCAGCAGGTTGTTTCTGTCGCACCACTCAGCCAGACGATCCACCTCCTCCCTGTAGGCGGCCTCATCGTTGTCACTGATGAGGCCAATCACCGTGGTGTCATCTGCAAACTTAATGATGGTGTTGGAACCATCAGCAGGTCTGCAGTCGTGGGTGAAGAGGGAGTAGAGGAAAGGGCTCATCACACAGCCTTGTGGTATACCGGTGTTCATTGTGATGGTAGATGAGCAGTGGTTATCCAGCCGGACATGTTGGGGGCGGTTGGAATAAAATAGGGACCGAGCGCCTCTCTCAGTTAGCTGATGAAATGACTAAACTACATGCTGTGTACAGCCACTCTCCTGAGCCTGTATTATATACACAGCGGTTACAATGACAAACTGAATACAATCTCATATCTACAAAACAAGCTTAGTCAAAGTTGCAGCTACGCTTATGAACATGGAGAAAAAACAGGCGAGTTATCAGCTCACCAGCTACGACTAAGAACAGCTAACCAACTATCCTTGAGATCTACAATGACCAGGGAATAAGGTCTACAGACAACCAAACTATCCTTGAGATCCACAATGATTTCAATAAGGTGTTTGATATTCCCTCCTTGGGAGAAGATGCGATCGCTAGTCTGGAGGAACCTGTCTCTAATGTTGGAATTGAAATGGCCGTACGGAGCATGCAGTCTGGAAAATCTGCTGCCCCGACGGGTATCCATCTGATTTTTTCATAAAGTTTTCTGACCGACTGAATTCACTGTTAAAATCAACTTTTGAAGAATCCTTCCTCTCACAGTCGTTGCCTCCAACAATGCATCAAGCAGTGATGTGTTTAATTGTAAAACAGGAAAAAGACCATTTAGATTGTCGTTCATGTCGTTTAATATCTTTGTTCAACACAGACACCAAGATCCTGGCTCAAGTGTTGGCCCGTCGCTTACACAAGTATTTGTCCTCCATTATTTCACCAGACGGGCTTTATTAGGCACTCTTTTTTGAACATTAGAGCTCTATTAAATATCATTTATACCCATGTTAAAGGTGATACATTGGAAACTGTAATTTGGCTTGACGGAGAAAAGGCGTTGGATCGGGTGAGATGGGATTTTTTTTTATACGCTTAAAAAATGTGTCTTTAATTTTGTATCTTGGATAAAAGTATTGTATTGCTCCCCTCTAACAGCCGTCCGGACTAACAATAATCTGCCCCCCAGGACAGGGATGCCCTCTGTCTCCTTTTTGCCATTGAACCGCTAGCTGTTGCTCTGAGACAATGTGTTGGTGTTGAGGGAAAACATCGAGGGGGTATCGAACATGAAGTCTCTCTTTATGCCGACGACATGATTTTATTTATTTCCAACCCATCGAACAGCCTCCACAAACTTTTGGATAGACTTACAATAATAATAATAATACATTTTATTTATAGGCGCTTTTAAGAGCCTCAAGGTCACCTTAATGCATACTTAAGGAATTTGGGACAATTTCTGGATATAATGTGAATTTTGGGAAGAGCGAGGCAAAGTCTATCTGTACGACAACTGGGGAGTTTTGTGTATTTTAGCCCCTTTTAAACCCAGCTATAACAAGTTTAAGTACTCGGGCATCTGGGTGACAAGAAAACCACAAAGACTTGTATAAAACTATCTTCCTTTATTGTCGAAGCTTAAAGAGGATTTTGGAAAATGTGAGTTTTGCCTCTTTATATTTATGGTGGGAATGCAGAACAAGGAGCAAAGATGAATGTGATGCTGAATCAGCAGAAGACTTGGACTCATTTGATTCCAGCTTTGATATCATTGATTTCAATATGTCCATTTCTGTCACACTTCACCTTTAAAAGTGAAGCCATGTGGTTCCTGGAAGGAAAAACACGACTTTTTCAAGTCTTTGTCCTGTTTTTATGAGAAATGTACGACTTTAATGTGAAACATTCAGAGTTTTTTCTCTTGTTGTGTTTGTTTGAAGCTGCTTCCTGTTGGCTTCAGCTGTTTGGAGTTTCCATTTTCTAAACTTCTACATTCTGAACCTTCTTCAGCTCTGAACAGATGATGAAACACTGAATGATTTCAAGCACTTTGTCTAATAAACTTACATTTTTCATTCTTTATACAGATTGATGGACTGTGGTTTGTCAGAGATCAGCTGTGATTATCTGGCAGCAGCACTGAAGTCCAACCCCTCGTATCCCACAGAGGTGGACCTGAGTGGAACCTACAGCAACCTGAAGGATTCAGGAGTGAAGCATCTGTGTGATTTGCTGGAGAATCCACGATGTCGATTTGAAACTCTGAGGTCAGTCAGCATGTTTTAGTTGTGCTGAGATGAATATGATGTGAAAGTTGTGCTGACACTAAACTGCAGACATCAGGCTGATATTATACTGATCCACACTGAGGATCTTCATGGTAAAGTCTGTTTTCTTCTTCTCTGGTTTAGTCCATTGACTGCAGCAGAACAATGTTCACATTTCAAACAGTGATACTCAACGTATGGCCCGCGGCCCACACGCGGCCTGCCCACCTTTCCTGATTCAGAGAGAGGGGACCCTGATTAACTGTGTAGCTTCTTCCTCACAGTTCTAAGTATCAGACACAACAATGAATAATCCACAGCTGACTGTCTTTAGCAGGTCAAAGGTCACGGCACACAGCAGACAGTCAGAAATATTCTAACTCTGATCATTTATCAGTTGTGACACTGTGAGACTTGATCAGAGGTGTGATCATCACAGCAGAGGCCTTTGTGTCAAAGTCACTGAGGATCAAACAGAAACACATGAAGCAGATTTTCCTCTTCTGGCTTTTTATAGCAGATAACCTTCAAAATATTCTGCAGTCGATCAAAAACTGAAGCAAACCATGAAGCAACATGTGAACATGAGCTGATGCTGCTGAAGTGAAGCAAAGTTACAGAGGTTTGATTACAGACACAGCTGAGAGTTTGTAATCTGTCATCATTTTAAAAAGTTTCCATGGAACAGCAGAAATGAGGCTTTACTGTCAGAGGCCGACAGCACTGAACACAACAGCAGACTGGTGGCTAATAAACAGTGAATGATGCAGAAACAGATGTTTGAAGCTGTTCTTGGAGTACACTGAGAGAGAGAGAGCTGTGCAGGCAGGAACAGCCAAAGTCAGAGAGAATTCATGAGCATATTGATCAAACGTGAAGCAGAGTTTGGATCTTCTTTTGCTGCTGCTTCACTCAGTTTTGGTTGGAGACAGATGAAACCTGCAGCTTCAGGATCTGTGAGCTGTCCACTTTCAGCCCCGACGGCGTGTCCGTGTACGTGCCGTCGAGTGAACGATCCACGCTCTGTGTTTCCATCTTTGTGTGTTTAGCTGCTCTCATTTACTGTTTTAGCTGTTTGCTGCTTGTTGAAATAGTTTGTGAGCTTTAACCTGAGATTCTGGCAAAATACATTTATATGAAACATCGATTCAGGATTGAATGAATCAACATCGTTTTATTCAAATTAAAACCATTTAAATGGGAACATGAATTTTTTACAGCCGCCTCTAATGCTGGGTAATGTCAGCTGGTCCATGTGCAGCTGGCTGTGAGGCTCAGGGAGCGTCTACAAAGTGCAACACTGAAAGAACATCATCCATAAATATTGAGTAAGAACTGGACTCTCATACAGCGAGACTCAAATGCCTTTAAACATCAGCTTATCCTGCTGATCCAAGTCCAACACTGAGTTTGTAAAAACATGTTTGTCAATCATTTTGTTTGGTTTCTGAGGAAAAAGATTCAATAACTTGCTGCTAATACACAACATTTCATCATATTTCCTCATAACCCTCTTTTGTCTGACCATTTGATCCCATTTGAATTTGCAATAAAGGATCCACAGAGTTTGGTGACAATAATGACAGTAGATGTTTGTGTGAAAGTGCTGGAAGCAAATGAGTGTGTGATGTTCTTTCAGTGTTGCACTTTGTAGACGCTCCCTGAGCACTGGTCTCACAGCCAGCTGCACATAGAGACCAGTGTTGTTAGTCCAGGTCAGAAGATGACTTGTTGGAATGAAAATGAGCTTGTAGTTTGTCTGCTTTAATAATGTGACTGGAAAAAGGTGTTGGACTTCAAATATGTCCATTTCTGTCACACTTCACCTTTAAAAGTGAAGCCATGTGGTTCCTGGAAGGAAAAACACGACTTTTTCAAGTCTTTGTCCTGTTTTTATGAGAAATGTACGACTTTAATGTGAAACATTCAGAGTTTTTTCTCTTGTTGTGTTTGTTTGAAGCTGCTTCCTGTTGGCTTCAGCTGTTTGGAGTTTCCATTTTCTAAACTTCTACATTCTGAACCTTCTTCAGCTCTGAACAGATGATGAAACATTGAATGATTTCAAGCACTTTGTCTAATAAACTTACATCTTTCATTCTTTATACAGATTGTGGAGCTGTGGTTTGTCAGAGATCAGCTGTGATTATCTGGCAGCAGCACTGAAGTCCAACCCCTCCCATCTGAGAGAGCTGGTGCTGAGCGACAACAACAACCTGCAGGATCCAGGAGTGAAGCATCTGTGTGGTTTCCTGGAGAGTCCAGGATGTAAACTTGAAACTCTGAGGTCAGTCAGCATGTTTTAGTTGTGCTGAGATGAATATGATGTGAAAGTTGTGCTGACACTAAACTGCAGACATCAGGCTGATATTATACTGATCCACACTGAGGATCTTCATGATAAAGTCTGTTTTCTTCTTCTCTGGTTTAGTCCATTGACTGCAGCAGAACAATGTTCACATTTCAAACAGTGATACTCAACGTATGGCCCGCGGCCCACACGCGGCCTGCCCACCTTTCCTGATTCAGAGAGAGGGGACCCTGATTAACTGTGTAGCTTCTTCCTCACAGTTCTAAGTATCAGACACAACAATGAATAATCCACAGCTGACTGTCTTTAGCAGGTCAAAGGTCACGGCACACAGCAGACAGTCAGAAATATTCTAACTCTGATCATTTATCAGTTGTGACACTGTGAGACTTGATCAGAGGTGTGATCATCACAGCAGAGGCCTTTGTGTCAAAGTCACTGAGGATCAAACAGAAACACATGAAGCAGATTTTCCTCTTCTGGCTTTTTATAGCAGATAACCTTCAAAATATTCTGCAGTCGATCAAAAACTGAAGCAAACCATGAAGCAACATGTGAACATGAGCTGATGCTGCTGAAGTGAAGCAAAGTTACAGAGGTTTGATTACAGACACAGCTGAGAGTTTGTAATCTGTCATCATTTTAAAAAGTTTCCATGGAACAGCAGAAATGAGGCTTTACTGTCAGAGGCCGACAGCACTGAACACAACAGCAGACTGGTGGCTAATAAACAGTGAATGATGCAGAAACAGATGTTTGAAGCTGTTCTTGGAGTACACTGAGAAAGAGAGAGCTGTGCAGGCAGGAACAGCCAAAGTCAGAGAGAATTCATGAGCATATTGATCAAACGTGAAGCAGAGTTTGGATCTTCTTTTGCTGCTGCTTCACTCAGTTTTGGTTGGAGACAGATGAAACCTGCAGCTTCAGGATCTGTGAGCTGTCCACTTTCAGCCCCGACGGCGTGTCCGTGTACGTGCCGTCGAGTGAACGATCCACGCTCTGTGTTTCCATCTTTGTGTGTTTAGCTGCTCTCATTTACTGTTTTAGCTGTTTGCTGCTTGTTGAAATAGTTTGTGAGCTTTAACCTGAGATTCTGGCAAAATACATTTATATTAAACATCGATTCAGGATCGAATGAATCAACATCGTTTTATTCAAATTAAAACCATTTAAATGGGAACATGAATTTTTTACAGCCGCCTCTAATGCTGGGTAATGTCAGCTGGTCCATGTGCAGCTGGCTGTGAGGCTCAGGGAGCGTCTACAAAGTGCAACACTGAAAGAACATCATCCATAAATATTGAGTAAGAACTGGACTCTCATACAGCGAGACTCAAATGCCTTTAAACATCAGCTTATCCTGCTGATCCAAGTCCAACACTGAGTTTGTAAAAACATGTTTGTCAATCATTTTGTTTGGTTTCTGAGGAAAATGATTCAATAAGTTGCTGCTAATACACAACATTTCATCATATTTCCTCATAACCTTCTTTTGTCTGACCATTTGATCCCATTTGAATTTGCAATAAAGGATCCACAGAGTTTGGTGACAATAATGACAGTAGATGTTTGTGTGAAAGTGCTGGAAGCAAATGAGTGTGTGATGTTCTTTCAGTGTTGCACTTTGTAGATGCTCCCTGAGCACTGGTCTCACAGCCAGCTGCACATAGAGACCAGTGTTGTTAGTCCAGGTCAGAAGATGACTTGTTGGAATGAAAATGAGCTTGTAGTTTGTCTGCTTTAATAATGTGACTGGAAAAAGGTGTTGGACTTCAAATATGTCCATTTCTGTCACACTTCACCTTTAAAAGTGAAGCCATGTGGTTCCTGGAAGGAAAAACACGACTTTTTCAAGTCTTTGTCCTGTTTTTATGAGAAATGTACGACTTTAATGTGAAACATTCAGAGTTTTTTCTCTTGTTGTGTTTGTTTGAAGCTGCTTCCTGTTGGCTTCAGCTGTTTGGAGTTTCCATTTTCTAAACTTCTACATTCTGAACCTTCTTCAGCTCTGAACAGATGATGAAACACTGAATGATTTCAAGCACTTTGTCTAATAAACTTACATCTTTCATTCTTTATACAGATTGTGGAGCTGTGGTTTGTCAGAGATCAGCTGTGATTATCTGGCAGCAGCACTGAAGTCCAACCCCTCCCATCTGAGAGAGCTGGACCTGAAGTCCAACAACAAGCTGCAGGATCCAGGAGTGAAGCATCTGTGTGGTTTCCTGGAGAGTCCAGGATGTAAACTTGAAACTCTGAGGTCAGTCAGCATGTTTTAGTTGTGCTGAGATGAATATGATGTGAAAGTTGTGCTGACACTAAACTGCAGACATCAGGCTGATATTATACTGATCCACACTGAGGATCTTCATGGTAAAGTCTGTTTTCTTCTTCTCTGGTTTAGTCCATTGACTGCAGCAGAACAATGTTCACATTTCAAACCTTCAAAGAAGAAGAAAAATCCTCCACTGGAAAATTCACTGTGAAACTCTCAAACTCTTCATTGCACCTTAAAGTCTGTGTGACACTGAAATCCAAAGCAAAATGTGCGTTTGCTTTACAGACAGCAGTCCAACACAAACATACACACATCATCCAAAACACAGTCCAACATCCAAATCTCCTCCACTGCCAGCATGAATGATGGGAAAGAGAAGGAGGAACACTCTGACATTCAGGGGTAGAATGAGTTTCATCAAGCAGACTGTGAAGATCAAAGCTGCATTAGAAAGCTTACATGAATGAATGAGTGGACAGAAGTGGACAGAGATCATCTGAAGCACTTCAAAGGCTTTAAATCAGCACATTTCTCTTTATTCTTTATCAACTCTGTTATTTTCTCTCAGTTTTCTGTGGAATGAAGCTAACAGCAGGCTAATAAGATGCTGACCAATAGGTTTCTATTAAAGGTTGTAATTTGTATATGAAAAAGTGCTTTGGCTCAGCAGGGATCAGCTTACAGGTAGAATACAGCTGCTGGATGGGATTAGCATGTCATAGCTATCTACCAAACTGCTAACTGGGGGATTTCAGGCCATCTATGGATCATTTTTGCTAACTGTTTATTCAGCTTAGGCTCACAGGGCTGCAGCCTGTGCCCTAGCTGTCATAGGGCAAGAGGCGTGGTCCACCTGCACAGGTGAGCAGTCCATCACAGGGCCAACAGAGAGCGACAGAGAAGCACTCCCTCACATCCACACCTACAGCCAATGTAGAAGCACCAATGAACCTAAGCAGCATTTCATTGGACTGTGGGAGAACATCCAACCTCCACAGAAAGGCCCAGCTGACCAACAAGCTTCAACCTACAACCTTCTTGCTCTAAGGCACTAGTGCTAACCACTTTTGCCCATTTCAGCCCAAATCCTGCATCTTCCTGTTTCTGACTCCAGGCCAGCTCCACTAACACTTTCTCATCAGACACTGCCACCTAGTGGAGGAAGTCTTAGTTCCATTTGAAGCTTCAGATTACAGTTAGTTCCTTTACAAAGAGGTGGAGGTGGTGGGGCCACAGCACCATCATCACTGAGTGCCATAGGACACTTAACCTTTGTTTCCATATGCTGGGAACTTCCTGTTGTTCCAAGGAGGACTGGAAAATGTGTGAAAATCTCCCAGTCAGTTCCTCACAGCACACTTCAATCATTTCCCTCCCACAGCATCAGGACCAGGGCTTTTTCTCTCTTTGGTCCCACTAAGAGATTTCCACACAAACACCTCATCAGTGGGACTCTCAGAGCTACCAGCCCTTTGCTACAATCACAAAGCTCTTCATTGAAATCAATGATATCAAAGCTGGAATCAAATGAGTCCAAGTCTTCTGCTGATTCAGCATCACATTCATCTTTGCTCCTTGTTCTGCATCCCCACCATGGACTTCATTCCTTTCCAAGCCAGCCTTGAGTGTCCTTTATTCAGCTCATCCTCTGCTTTACTTTTACACCTGATTTTAGCTGCTTTATCTCTCTTTCAACAGGTTTCTGTGCCTCAATCTTTTTCTTCTCTCCCTCATAACAAGACAGCTTCTTCTGCCTGAGAACATGTTGGAGTGATTTACTAATCCAGGGCTGCTTATTGGGGAAAATACTTCCTGTTTCCAAAGTAATCCCCATTTTTCCCAGAAAGAAATGTCAGTAGAAATCGATGATCTAAGTGAGAACATGAGCCTTTCAAAAGTCCCAGTGGGTGCAGTCAAAGCAGTCCCTCAGTCCCAGTATAGAGTCTTTGGTCCAGACTGGAACAACTGTGTGCCCAGTTTGAGCTCTCTTCAGTGCTGTGACCTGACAGACCCAGAGGGGCCATCACATCACATTTAGAAGCTCCCCTGATGGAGCCACAACACATGTCCAATACTTAGTCTGTCTTGTTGGACCAACTGGAAGAAATGATTCAAGGACTTAGTCACAGAACAGAGATTCAAATCTCCAAAATCCAACTGGCTGCATCAGGACATATAGTCTGAAACTCTGCACAGTTTCCTGTTTGAAGCTGCTTCCTGTTGGCTTCAGCTGTTTGGAGTTTCCATTTTCTAAACTTCTACATTCTGAACCTTCTTCAGCTCTGAACAGATGATGAAACACTGAATGATTTCAAGCACTTTGTCTAATAAACTTACATCTTTCATTCTTTATACAGATTGTGGGACTGTGGTTTGTCAAAGATCAGCTGTGATTATCTGGCAGCAGCACTGAAGTCCAACCCCTCCCATCTGAGACAGCTGGACCTGGACTTTAACAACCTGAAGGATCCAGATGTGAAGCAGCTGTCTGATCTTAAGAAGAGTCCAGACTACAGACTGGAGACTCTGAGGTCAGTAGAGTGATGGAGTGAGTGGGTGGTGCTGTCAGCAGTATTGTACTAAACACAGTCAGTATGAAACAAAGATCCAGTGTTTCCTGTAAAGCTGCAGCTTCTCAGTGAAGCTGTGAGAGGAGAACGGTGACAGGCTTCAGGATTGGACACAAACACTTCCTGTTTCTCACCTTTATGGTCACCATAGTAACGGCTGACACGCTCTGATCAAACACTGTCAACAGCCAATCAGCTCTCTGAACAAAGCAGCACGCAGACCAATGACTGCATTGATTTCCAAGTTTAAAGCAGTGAAGAACACAGTCTGTAGGTGAGGAAGAATTTAGTGAGAGCAGATGTTTGGATGGAATTCCTCCAGTTAACAGCTGGAACCGTCCATCTGGATTGTTGGGCTTGTTGTTGGGGTTCCTACAGAGCTCAGAGTGGACACACCAAGGTTCTTCTAATGAATGAAAGTCCAAACTCAAACTAGGAGGGAAAAACATTTTCAGCAACTTCAATAAAAATCCAAAGATTAGAAAAAGTGAAGCAACAATGAGTCCTAGTACAGTCCCAGCACTGACGTCCCTGCTGCTCTTTATACTGGATGTGCTGCATCACTGACTGACAGCTGATGAAGAGTCTCTGGAAACACTCGTTTATCTCCTCTGCTCTTCCTCCTTCTCTCTGCAGGTGGAGGCGATGATGGTAAACAGGACGGTGTGTGTGCTGAGAGAGGAGCAGCTGTGTCCTGATGATCCAGAGAGGTTGAAGCAGCAGCAGCTTGTGTGTAGAGACTAGAGATGGACCGATCCGATATTACGTATCGGTATCGGTCCGATACTGACCTAAATTACTGGATCGGATATCGGAGAAAAATAAAAAATGTAATCCGATCCATTAAATATCACGAAAGCACCTCACAAAACTTGCAACACGCCGTAACTCACCTCAGAACGTTAGCACTCGGAGCAGTATGCATCACGTGATAGAGCGGCTGTGGCATGCGGGACCTGTCGGTGGTCTGGATAGCATTTGGAGCTTCGCTAGCAATCCGGCATTTCATCTCCGACAAAGTTATCCCCGAGAGAAGTAAAGCAAGTGTGTAAGTCCATCTCTGAATGTTTGTAAAGCATTCCTGCATTAAGCTTAACGAGCGACTGCCTCTCGCTCTTGCTGCTACTTCAATCATGAAACTGCTTAAATGATCAGCTGATCGGCTTTTCTGTCGCGAGTCCGCCTCACTTGTTTGTTTTTGATCCACTTTGCGCCAGAAAGAGGAAACCAGCAGCTGAACAACAGCAGCATGTTTAAGCTTGATAAGCTGTTGTTAGAATTTATTTAATATTACTTTCTACACCAGGATCTTTTTCTACAGCTGACGGCTGGTAACTGTGCAGGGGCGGATCTAGCAAAGTTTAGCCAGGGGGGCCGATAGGGCATTAACAGGGAAAAGGGGGCACAAAGACATACTTTTCTTTCTTATTCTCATTTAAAATGTCGAGCTTTTAATAAATAATTATCTGACACCCAAAGTTTTAATTTGATGCAAAATAAATAGAAGTCCATTACTGTATATAGTGACTATTAAGTCTAATATATATACCCTAGTAAGCTATAGTACTTTTTCCTTTGGGAAGGTACCATCTGTGCAGTCTGCAATTTTGTTGAAGAAAGATGTTGAATCTATTTAATATTTCTTGAAAAATAATTGATTTCTGTGCATTTTTTTTCACACTGCATCAAATTAAGGTTGATTACGTTGATTAAGCATCATGAGGTGGAGCGTGAGGGGTGGTTCCCTATTTTTTATTTATTTATTTTTGTTGTTGCTGGGAGTTGGAACCCTATTATTTAGGTTGCTTAATATTTACGCTAAGTACTCTTTAAAATACCAGAATAGGGAGGATGGTGTAGGTCTAAGTTTATTAGATTGATCAGTATTGCTGAACTATGAAATATTTTTTATGTATACAGGTATAACAGAATAGCTTTAGTGTAGTTGTTGTTTTAAACTTGAGTATGAACTTGCAGACTTGCAAAATGCAGCAAGATATTTTAAAAAACAGTTTTGTTGATTAAAAAACACTATATTGGATTCATATCGGTATCGGCAGATATCCAAATTTATGATATCGTATCGGTATCGGACATAAAAAAGTGGTATCGTGCCATCTCTAGTAGAGACGCTCTGACTGGGCCATGTTACTGGGAGGTGGAGAGGAGAGCTTCATCCAGCAGTGACTGACAGAGGAATGAAGTGCAGATGACTGTCAGTGCTGCAGAGTGAACTGCTCTGAGAACAGCTCCACTGTCAGACACAATGTAGAGTCCAGCATCAGCCCTGTGTGTCCCTCTGGATCTGACAGAGGATCATCAGTGTATCTGGACTGCTCTGCTGCTGCTCTGTCCTTCTACAGTCTCTGCACAGTCTCTGTCTCACTCTGGAAAGATTTTACAACTTGTTGTAATTACAGAACGTTAATATAATATTCAAACATGTGATCTTCTCTTTATTTCTGAATCTTTACCAAATAAAGAAAAACCAAACTAACAAACAGAAGCTGTCGTGTCCTTTTTCACCACATCTGTGAATCTTTTCTGTGTTTTTCCTCTTTTCCTCCTTCCTGCAGCTCCATCTTCATCATTCTGTGTCCAGTATATGTGAACACGTCCAAAGCATCTGAGCCTCATGTTACCCGTTTGTGTGAGTTACGCCTGTCGTTGTGTTGTGGTGTATAAATAAGGGGCAGGAGACAGCGCTGGATCTCTGAGTTCTTTACTCTCAATTTCTGCAACATCTGCAATATCTAGAAATGCAAACCTGTGAGCTGTGTGTGTTGTGCGTCTGCTCGGCCACCTCTCCTCCGGCCATGCTGGAAGCAGCTGTGCGTTTGACAGTTTTATCGACTCGACAATAATCGAACAAATTAAATGTTCAAAAATATCAACTTAAGCACTTCAAAGTCAACAAAAAGCTTAAAACAATGAAATAATATTTCACTGACAAAACAACAGCTCATAAGAACGATACACAAAATAATACAGAAACAAACAAATAAAAGTTATTAACCAGGATCCATGTTTTTGTCACAAACACTGAATCAGCTGATTCACTCTTTATGTTTCTGAGTTTGTTTTGTGATTATAGTTCTGGTTTCTGTTTCTGTGTCTTCACTGTGTCCCACGTCTCCTTACTTTGGACTCTGTGTTATATTTCCTGTTTTACTTTGACAGTCCTGTGTTACTGTTTCCTGTCTCGTGTGTGTAATTGGTCCCAGCTGTGTTTCCCTCCTGTCTCCCGTTCCCTGATTACTAAACTGCGTCCACGCCGCCGGCGCTCCTCTCCACAGCTGGATTCCAGGATTTCAGAGCATCCAGCTGTGGTGAGTGATGGAGACACTTTCTCTGCTCCCTCAGTAATCAGGACAGTTTATTGAACATCAGAGGACATAAAGGACTGTTTTTCACCTGCCCGTTCTGAACCTGGACATTAAAGACTGCTGGCTTCAAGGACATTAATCCCAGTGTCAGCCAGCCAATAACAGCCTGTGTTTTTCAGCTCTTTAGGAGTCAGAAATGAGAAAGACACAGACTGCTAACCTCTCCCTGCAGGAAATAAGCTCCGCCTCTTCCTGTCCTGTATATGAGTGATTCTGACATGAGACACAATGAGTTTCCTGTTTATTGTGACTTAAAGCGAGCAGCAAAGCCACTAAACTGTGTGTTTCCAGCTGAAGCTGCTTTTTGTGTTGCTCCCACAATCCTGTCTGAAACAGTCAGTGAGGAAAACTCAATGTGACTTCAGAGTGACAGAGGTAAGCGACTCATGTTGTAACTGACGTCAGACGCCGGAGATTTTGGCGGAAAATTAAAGCGAACGGTAGTTTAGAATTGAACAAATTCCTTTAAGCTTCAGTATTACCAAATACACTTATCAATAGTCTTCTAACTAACAATATTTGTCTAAATCATCTCCAACACCCTGGAGAACAACGGGGAGAGTTTAGAGGCTCTCCAAGATTACATTGATCAGTGCTTCCAGGATCTTGTGATGAAGAAGGCTCAGAGTGCAAAACCTTCATCAAAACCCACCTGAAGCTGCTGGAGGACACGGTGAAGAACATCGCCTTTGATAGAGTGCATCGCATCGGCCCCATGCGGGCTGCGACCGGGAGACCACGTCCTACTGTGGCCAAGTTCGGCCACTTCAAACAAAAGGAACAGGTGAAAAGTCTCCGTGTCCATCGGTGTGTCTCCACGTCTCTCTTCCTTCTTCGTGTCATCTCTGTGTTTCCCTGCTGCCCTCATGTTTTCTGCTTTGTCTGTTAGTTTGTCCCAGTTTAGGTTGATGTTCGCTTCTTCCCTCACCTTTGTTATTTTCACTGTAAATAAATCTCCACTCGCATCTCCACCGCCGTCTGCATCTTGGTCCTCATTCACTCCACCACACGACTGCTGCCCCAGCCGTGACAACGTTTGATGTTTCCTCTACATTCACTTTTAAAAATTATTTACTTTGCCTTGTTTGGTATCTTTTGGCATCAGATGGCCGACTTCTAAATGGTCACCATGGTCACCACCCATCTTGAGGAGTTTGCCCCCTCACATATACTAATGTGCCACAAACAGGACTTTAACATCACCAACCATTCCTATGTTATTACGGTGTATCCATATAACTGGCCCACCCTGTACAGTTATGCTTTCATGTTGACATACTGTATTAACACAATTCAGGGAGGATTCTAGGATCAGAGCTTCGGGGGGCTGAGCACCCAGAGAGCTGCCCAGCCAGCCAAGATACACTTTACTCGTCACAATGAGACTTCTTCCCCGTCTCTGTCCCTGCATCCTCCCTGTCCTCATCGTCTGTTGTCTTCGTCTCCTTTATCAGTCATCATAATTTTACCATCTCTGTGCAAGTCTGCAAATTTCTTTATTAAATCAAAAGATTCTTAAATTCATCAAGTCTCTCTGTGCCTGGGTCCTCGTCACAAAACATGACATCACTGTTTTGTACTTTTTAACAATTTAATCCCACATTTGTGAAAGAAAAGCAAAACACTTTTTTGAAAAGTCTGTAACAAAACCATCAATTCTGATCAAGGTTATATAATTGCTGCCAAAGAAGAATGGATTGGAATAAAAAAAATACATATCCTAACCTTAATTACTGGAGGAGAATAATGAATGATGCTCACAGTGAGTAAGAAGTAAACTGAGTGCATATTTTGGACAGAGATTCACTTTTAATGTGTTTGTATAATATAATACAGATACATAAAAACACTCCTGAAACAGAATAAATTATTACAAATAAATTATTACAAAATATTAAAAAATATTATGGATACTTTTGTTGTTAAAATGTTACCTCTCAACCAAGTTCTGCCTTTTATATTTTTAGTAGTGTGTCACACAAACAGGAAATATTGTCAAAAAAAAGTAAGTAAGTGCTGAAGCACCCCAAAAATGAACCAAAGCACCCCAAAAATGAACCAAAGCACCCCAAAAATGGGCTAAAATCGCCCCTGTTAACAAATAATAGCCCAACAGTCACTTTTATGCTTATTGTAGCTGTTAGCTAAAAACACTAATTTAGCCTAGTTTGCCCTGAATTCAGCTTTGACAGACATGATCGACTGTTTCCAGTAGAATTGTGGGCGACCGTGGCTCAGGGGGTTGGGAATCGCATCTGTAACCGGAAGGTCGCCGGTTCGATCCCAGGGCTCTCTGTCCTGGTCGTTGTGTCCCTGGGTAAGACACTTTACCCTACTTGTCTACTGGTCTTGGCCAGAGGGGCCGATGGCGCGATATGGCAGCCTCGCTTCTGTCAGTCTGCCCCAGGGCAGCTGTGGCTACAACTGTAGCTTGCCTCCACCAGTGTATGAATGTGAGAGTGAATGAATAGTGGCATTGTAAAGCGCTTTGGGTTCCTTGAAAAGCGCTATATAAATCCAATCCATTATTATTATTATTATTATTATTATTATTATTATTATTATTATTAGAATTCCTCGTTGTCATCTTGTTCCCTCTCAGAGCCCCGTATGCTTGCAGAGACCCCTACAGCAGGGAAATGTGCCAAAGAACGTCCAAAACATTGCATTTTAGGTTTATTTATGCCTTACACACAATCCCAACTCTTTAGCTAACTTAACAACTTTGGCTAAAGTCTATAGTTAGTCTTACTCGTTTGTACAACATTTCTGGATCGCCACTGTTTGAAATGATATGACATATGACTCTCACTGAGACAGCAAACTTTGTAGAAAACACAACACTTCTGATTCTCTATCTAGCTGTTTGGTCACAGCTGTAGATTACATTATAAGTGGTTGTTCACTCTTGTCAATAATTACATTTCTAAATTCTATTTGTGCAGTTACATGTAAACAAAGTCCAATATTGTATCTAAATGATTGTGTTATGGTGGGACAGTTTCCAATTTTGTTGTATTATTGCACTAGGTATGACTGTGCAAGAGTTATCTTATCTTCCTTGCTTGCACCACACTCTTTGCAGAAATGGTGCACAGCAGCACTGCATCATGTTATTGTGTTGTATAATATACCAGAACTAATACAAAGCAACATCCATGTACACTATAGGTCCATGCCAATGTGCCCAAATGGGACCTCCATAAATGGTAAGGGGCGCAAAGGCACTTTAAGACCAGTGGGCACACCATCGGTGCACATCCGCTCGGATGCTTTTTTCTATTCATTTATTTCCCTGTTTATTTATCGATGCACAAAAGCAATTATCTCAGAGACACCATCCTCTTAACAGAGACTCAAATCAGGAACCTGCAGATTATTAGTCAGCAGCTTTAACTTCCTGTCTTTGTCTCACTAAACCTTCCACGTGGAAACTTGAGCTGCCCACTCAAGCACAGTAGGCTTTAACTGGCTCTGCTCAAGTCACTTCAGTATCTGAGAAACTGTCTCGATGCATGCCAAAGAACACTTTGACAATACGCTTGTGTTGAGTCAAATCCACCACAAGCATATTCTATGGCAGTTTAATTCCACTCCACATAAAAATAGTCACGTATTATTTCCCCCCACCACACTTCCTGCCAGTAGCTGGTGCCCCCACCCACAGTGCATTAGTGGTTCTCTGTGTTTAGTGGCTCACTCTGGGCGGCTGCTCGGTGGGGCCCGGCCCCCTGGCTCTGTTGGGCCTGTGCTGCGGGTGGGGTGCCCTCAGGTCTCGGCCCTCTGGGCCCATTTGCTGCTCAGTAACATTTAATATCTATTATTTACTACTACTTACTAGCCTACTTACTGCATATTATTGGTTGTTGTACAACAATCATCTCTGTTCACAGACAATGGTCTGAAAAATAGAAAATATCCAGTGAGCTGTGATTCTCTGGGTAAAAATGCTGTTTACACATCAAACCTTGAGGCAGAGCGGACCACACTGGATATCACTGCTGTCCTCTAACAACAGCAAGCTGAGGCTACAGTTTGCAAGTCTGGACAACAGAAGACTAAAAAACGATGCCTTGCCCGATGAGTTGATTTCTAACCGTTCAGACTGCTGGTGGTGTAATGCTCTGTGAAGGATTTTCTTTGCAAACTTTGGACCCTGTAGTAACCACTGAGCATCATTTAAACACCACAGCCCATTATTCTAATGACCTCATCAGGGGGAATTGTAAAATTATGATATTATTTTATGCCATGTTATACCCCTAATTAAAGATTTTGAATTATTATGTAGTTTTAGTTTGCATTATTCTCCTGAATTAGAAGAAGCTGATAACTATTGCATTAGTTAAACTGATTTGCATTACATTAAATTGCTGACTTGTTGGGAATGAATGATATTGTTTTATGATGCATTATACTGCTGAGTTATAAGAAATACTGTTCGCAGAAGGTTATTGTCTAATTTGTCTGAGTAGAAGAGAATAGAGTGTGCTGGAGTTTTCTGCCCCATTTCAGCAGGAGCAGATAAACAGGGAGCCAAGGTCGTAGCTTAGGCGCTGTGTGAGAGAGAGCATGTGAATGTTTAGGCTTTTTATGATAAGGTGGAGGCACCAGAGGCTATAAGAGTTTGAGCAATGCTCCACCATTTTGAGATCTGAGGCTGTCTGCATCAGTGTCCATCTCCCACGTGTGTGATCATTAAATCATCGTTTGACTCAACCCGGCCGGACCAGTGTTGTTATTGTGGTTTTTGCTCTTGTCTCCATCCCCAATATTTTGAACCTTAACAGTTCCCCACTGTGTTGGTTTTTCCTTGTGTTTTTCAGCAGATGATGAAATAGATTTTCAGTATGTTTTCTCTCTTCCTCTCCATCTATTTCTCTTCTTCTCTATTTTTCCCTCTTCTTCTGTTAACTTTCTCCCCAGCTTATCGTTTTTCTTCTTTCCTGACCCCCGTTCTGATTCTAATGACTCAAAATAAAGTAAAATCAGAATCAAATTCTAATCAAATATGACTATCAAGTGGACCAATATAGCAAAAACCATAATGGTGGCAGAGGCCACAGAGCCAAGTGGCAGGATTTTCAACGTTCAAACCAGATAAAAAACAGAAATTAAATGGTGTTAAAAGCCATGAATTAAGGCAATTCATTCACAACATCATTACAAGTTTTACTGGACGTTAATATTTTTCTCTTTTTTCAGTGCAAAACAAACTAACAGTACACATGATGCTGGCAAGTTAAAATGTCAGTGTCTTTTATAGATAGCATGTCTAGCATCATAGTTTTATAGATCACGTAGTCAGGGTAAAAACTCCATCTCTGATTATTATTGTACATGACTGTGACATGCAGTGGCCTCAGCATCATGATGAAGGCGACCGGAGGAGATAGTTTGGTAGACATCGATGTTTTGCCGATGAAGGCTCATGTAGCGGTCCTCTTTGTCCTAAACAACAATTTACACTGTCATTTACATTTAATTAAAGTGCAGCTTAAAACACAGACATAATGCACTGCAGCCTCGGCACAATTAAGTGTAAAACAGAACTATGGAAAACTCACAAACATCTGGCGAGTTTCAGATCCTGTTAAGTTAGTTAGACCTGATCTGTTTTCTCTGTTAGGATAAAAACATCAGAGGTCATGGGGTGAAAAATACCTCAAAAACAAGACTAGCTATGTCTACAACTAATGTGTGGTGTTTTAAAAGAACCTATGAGATACTTTGAACACCACAGTGGCTGCTGTATGCAGTAATGTGCTCAAGTGATTTCAAAGGGTCATTTCATGAGTTTAAGTGCGTCAGTAAAAGTTTTCACCTGCGAGGATTTCTCCTCAGGCTGTAACCACAGGTTATCACAGCCACACTGATGAGTGAAGCAGCAGCAGAAATGATGGGAACTGTAGCCATGAACTTCATGCCAGAAGAATCTCCATCGTCTGTTGAATGTTGCCACACACACAAAAAAACTTCATTTTGAAAACATGAAAAGTCACGAAATTTGCATTAGCCTGTTATATTAAAGTGGAAAACATGTTTATCTTTTCATTACATTAGAGTTACAATTGCATCATTCAAACATTTCACTGATGAAATAATACCAAAGTTGTGATTGGAGCAGTTTTATAATGAAATTTTAAACAAATTAGCCAGAAGAAGAGCTTAAAAACATTCCAGATGTTCATCTCCTGACTGAAACCTTTCATTAATCCGCTGCAGGCGGGAATGACGACCTCAAACCATGTATGACAGAAAAGAAAGTGTTAACGCAGTTCCAAACATCCACCTTGAATCTGCGGTGTGGGTATAAATAGAAAATGTTTTTACCTCTCACAGTCACACTGAGATGGAGAACATACAATCCACCACGAAATCCACACTCACAGGTGTAGTTCCCACTGTCTTCAGATGTTAAGTTGAGCAGGTGGAGAAACACAGTCTCATTTTCTTTGATCAGTGTGAACCTGGAGTCACAGCCATGAATAAAGCCTCGGTCGTAACGATAGAGCAGACGACGCTGTTCTCCTCGGCTCCTCTCTGTGCTGATCTCACACAGTATCATCACAGTAATATTCAGAGTTGTTTTGCTGCATATTTGAGTGGAATCGGGTTTCTTTCCAATTGTCTTCACAAGAGTCTCTATAAATTGTTCCAGTTAAAATGAAACAAAATCGGGATTATAGTTTCTATATATTTGTTGTTGTGGGAAAATCAATCACATATATTATTTCACTAACCTAACTAAAGCTTTCTTCTTAAACACCTGGCTTTACAGCTTTTCTTTTTTAATTATATATATTTACCTTCACTGCTAAAAACCACAAGCAGAAGCAGGAGAAAGCAGAGTTTCCGTGCAGTCATGCTGGTGAGGAAGTAACTGTGGCTGACAGTGTGAGGTAGACTATAGTGAAAGCAGGAAGACTTGCACCCTCCTTATTTCACCTCTTGTGTCTACACTGAAACTTTTACTATGTCTAAAATAGAAGTGCATAAAAGTGGAAGGACAGTAGAAGGTAAACCACCAACATTGTTTAAGCCAGACTGATCTCTCTGTTTATCTGGATGGACATTGTGTTCAAATTATGATGAGATGTTTGTTCAAAAACAAAACTAGTCTGATACAAAGAGTCATGTTTGCCACAGTTTATTGTGTTTGTATTGTATTAAATCTGAGAGCCTGAGTTGGAGTATTATGACTGAATGGTCTCCATTACTGGGAAACAACTATCCAGTGTGAAAAGATGGACGTTTATTATAATATATGAATATTATTATATTAGTATGTCACCTAAAGTTTTATATACTTTAAAATGTTTCATAGAGCTTTATTATCCACTCCCACAGTTCCTGTGCTTCTTGCTGAGCGTGTCTTGTTGTCGTGTTGATGGTTCACTGAGATGATAGTCTGGTAGGAATCACTCGATGGCTGCTGAAGGTTTGTATAGGGCTGATCTGGCTCATCGTCATCCTTTAGAAAAGTGAAATATTTTAGGTATTAATCAAGTTCAACCCGGTCTACCCACACACTCTATTGATCTTTAAATCTCTCCATCTGTTGCCTGGATTATTTAATGTTTCTGCTCATTTCTGTAAGAGCTTCTTCACAAAATAAAGGACACTGAAGTTGGCACTAATAGTATTATAACACTAATCTGTAATTATCTATATAAGTAACATCCTAAAACATAAATGTACATGTTTTATGTTTACTGGCAAACTTTTAACTAGCTGCTGTAGATCGTAGCAATAAATTGCTCACCAAACCGTTGGGATTTTCAGGTACAGACACTCCAGATGTTCCTGACCTTAAGCAGCCATGTTGATAAGAAAGGATGTCAGCATTAGTGTAACACTATTCACATTCAAACAGAGAAAAATCAAGTCAGAACATCTACATTTATATTATCTTCTCTCTTAATAATGATAATTATTTTTGGAAGGATAAAAAGTGTTCATTCTAGACATGATGTTTAACATACACCGAATTCTCATTTATTGAAATGTGATGTTTCCTTTTACTTTCTCTACATCTATATCATATCACAACACCGGGCAGATAAACGGAAAAAGATTTGTCTGCTGAAGTGTGGGCCTCGTTTGTGTCTAAATCATTGAAAAGATGCATTTGTCCGTAAAATCATTTACTTTCATTTCCTGGAAATCAAAACACAAATCAAACACAGTTTACGTCTACTGAAACTCTGAGTGAAGTAATGAAACCCCAGTTTTATAACCACAGAGCTTTAAATATTGTCACTGTGCTCTTTTCTTTTGTCTTCTTCTTCTTCTTTTGCATCTTTTCTGAATATTACTATGAACTGAAATTGGTCCAACTGCTTATATACATTCACTGGCCACTTTATGAGGTATACCTGTTCAGGGTGTAACACAAATATTTCAGTGTTCATTTCATTTGTCAATCACATGTCAGCTTCATCTTCCTGGTTAAATAAAGGTTAATAAAATAATAAAATGTCAGCAAATCAATGCTCAAACAGAGCAACATGGCACATGTTACTGGTCCCAGTGCTTCACAAACTGCTGATCTGCTGGGATTTTCCCACACAATCATCTCTGTTCACAGACAATGGTCTGAAAAATAGAAAATATCCAGTGAGCTGTGATTCTCTGGGTAAAAATGCTGTTTACACATCAAACCTTGAGGCAGAGCGGACCACACTGGATATCACTGCTGTCCTCTAACAACAGCAAGCTGAGGCTACAGTTTGCAAGTCTGGACAACAGAAGACTAAAAAAACGATGCCTTGCCCGATGAGTTGATTTCTAACAGTTCAGACTGCTGGTGGTGTAATGCTCTGTGGGGGATTTTCTTTGCAAACTTTGGACCCTGTAGTGACCACTGAGCATCATTTAAACACCACAGCCTGCCTGAAGGTTGTTGCTGACCACATTCATGTCTTTATGTCCAAAAAATACCCATCGTCTGATGGCTGCTTCCAGCAGGATACCACACCATGTCACGGCGCTCAAATCATGTACGGCCTGCGCAGTCACCAGATCTCAATCCAGCAGAGCACCTTTGGGATGTGGTGGAACGGAAAGTTTGCTTCAAGTAAGAGCAGCTGACGAATCTGCAGCAACTGTGTGATGATGTAATTTCAATATGTCTTGAGAATCTTTGAGGAATGTTTTTAGCGCCTTGTTGTGCCACAAAAAATGAAGACATGTTTGATGGCTGAAGGTGGTCCAACTCGGTTCAAAGATGTACCTAATAAATGAGTCAGTGAGAGTATTTAAACTGCTGTAAGTGAAAATAAGAAGAAAAGAAATGAACAAATTACAAGAATAAAAAACACATAAGCAGGTCAATACAATGCTGACACAGTGCTGAATAACTGTGTCAAATAAAGAAACCAAAATGCATTTACCTTCCACAGTGACACTGATATGGACAATATATGTCCCTTCAGTGTTTGTACACTCACAGGTGAAGTTCCCACTATCAGCTGGTGTTAAACTGGTCAGCTCCAGAAAGGCAGTCTGATTTTCTTTTGTTATTGAGAACCTGGGGTCACATTCCTGAGTAACGTTCTCTCCGTGTCGATACAGCAGATGACACTCTCCTCCTGTGTCCCTCTGTCTTTTGATCTTACAGATAATCAAAACAATAGTAGTCTGACTTTCCTTGTTGCAAATCCGAGTGACATCGTGTTCTCTCCTGACTGTCTTCACAACAGTCTCTGTAAACAGGGACAGCAAAATACGGTAAATACAAGATTCAGCCTGTGTCAGAGAGGACTTTAGTTTCTATATTTTGTGAATGTTAAACCATCTTTTTAATCCCATAATAATGTGTTTAGTTTAAACTAAAAGCAAGGAGGTTATAAATTTAAAAATATTAATAATGCATAATGAAAATAGTTTCCTTGTATTACCTTCAGCATCATGGGACACAGCTAGTGGTAACAGCAAAATCAAGCAAACTTTTGATACGTCCATGCTTGTTAACATGTCTGTGAGCCACCGACAGTGAAGAGGAAGCTGTGCGGAAAGAAACAAGCTGAAGCTTTCCTGGCTAAGCAGACGTCAGACTGTTGCCCTTCACGGGGCAAGTGTGAAATGATGTAAAAAGGAAGTGTACTGACAGGACTTTCATATTAAAAGGCTGTAAAGTTGAAACACTGTGCGAGCTCCCACACAAAAAGAAAACAAGCTAATTTTTCTTTATCACAGAGGAATTATTACACTGCTAACTGTCATGTTCGCTGAAACTGAAGGATGGATAATATTGTAAAAGTAACAACAAAACTACCATTTATCATAACATTATAAGCATTTTAAACTAAAATAGCGTGTGTTATGGTTCAAAATATTGGGGATGGAGACAAGAGGAAAAACCACAATAACAACACTGGTCCGGTCGGGTTGAGTCAAACGATGATTTTAATGAACACACGCGTGGGAGATGGGCACTGATGCAGACAGCCTCAGATCTCAAAATGGTGGAGCATTGCTCAAACTCTTATAGCCTCTGGTGCCTCCACCTTATCATAAAAAGCCTAAACATTCACATGCTTTCTCTCACACAGCGCCTAAGCTACGACCTTGGCTCCCCGTCTATCTGCTCCTGCTGAGATGGGGCAGAAAACTCCAGTATATTCTGTTCTCTTCTAATCAGACAAATAAGACAATAACTTTCTGCGAACAGTATTTCTTATAACTCAGCAGTATAATGCATCATAAAACAATATCATTCATTCACAACAAGTCAGCAGTTTAATGTAATGCAAATCAGTTTAACTAATGCAATAGTTATCAGCTTCTTCTAATTCAGGAGAATAATGCCAACTAAAACTACATAATAATTCACCATCTTTAATTAGGGGTCTAACATGGCATAAAATAATATTATAATCTAATAATTCCCCCTGATGAGCTCATTAGAATAATGAGCTCACCAACACCCCATAATCCAGTGTGGCTGGGTTCATCTCTTCTCACTCCTGAGGTCCTTTGTCCCCCTGAGGGGCGAACCATATGTGGGATGACCTCTATGTTTGCGCAGTTCAGATGCAAGACAAACTATTATTCCAACAATAGCAGGTACAGATGACACTCCCCAGGTCTCCCACAGCTTTATTTGGTGCTACCTTATACCCTCCAGACGTACTCAGACTAGAACCTCTGTCCAAGGAGCTTTTAGCCTTTTATGTTATTGCTGCAGCTACCAGTGTCGTCCAGTTGGGTGATCCTCTGCTCTTCATTCTTCAACCTCAGGGGTTAGACAACCCTTCAGTCGTGGCACAGATCAGGGGATTATTCTGCCCCGATTTCAAACAACGATCTGTGTATCCTCCAGAAAAAGGAACAGGAAGGTGTCCCCCTTTTTGCCCAAGAGCCTCTCGAACTTCGTTGGTCTGGTGTTCCCGGATTTCCGCCAACCCCTTCATGGTTATTGCTGTGTTTATGGGATCCATCCTTTTGTGGTGACTAGCTGGAGCCCAAACGCCATGACCCTTGGACCCAGTTGGTGTCTTGGCAGTCACTGTGTCTGTCTCTGCTGCGGAGGATCCTCGTATATCTGTGACCTCGTCTGGTGTCTGTTCCTTTCTCTGTAAGAGACAGAAAACCAAAACACCTCTCTTCCTAACCCTAATAATCTAATGTTGTTATCTACTGACCTTCTAGTGATTCAGAATTGGTTTAAAAACATTCAGAATGTTCCAGGGACTTATTCTAATCATATCCTATGTGTGTGTAAGCGTGTTTGCATTTAGCCCTCTGCACTCAAAGTCAATACCTGCAATATATCAGTCCGGACCATCACGCCGAACGAAGCTTATGACCTTCAAAAGACCAAGTGCCAACTCATTATAAGCACATTTGCAAGGTGTGTCTGAACATTATTGAAACCACTCTTTTTAACAAAAGACAAAGAAATTAACAAATCTTCTAAACGCTATTCAGTTCATTTCAATGATTGATGCTTACACATGGAAATAATGATTTATGCTTCTTACTGATTCTCTACAAAAGACCGGAAACTTCTCGGGCCGCTATTAGCTTAAGTTTTACCATTCCTAAGGTATTAAAGACACAAATGAAGTTATAAAATGTTCAAATAATCCTTGTTTGATGTTAACACTTAGACCCCTGGAGAGCAGTCATTTTGGTTTTCTACCTTAGACCCCTGCGGAGTCATCATTTTGCGTTTCTACCTTTAAAAGCCGGAGAGCAGTCAGTCAAATGCTGGAGTCGTTCATATGTATATTAGGTCGTTACCTAGGAATTCTGGAGGGAGGGGAGTGGGGGTGAGTGATTGAGGGGGTTTGGGAGTGGAGTGTTTCAGTTTGCCATCTTAGGGAGAAATCAACACATGTCCTTTGTATGTCCTTTGTTGCTGACATTTATTGATGAAAACAGTACAAAAAACCAACCATTTGTACACATATTTACAAATAATGATAAAAAGTGAGTGAGTACATTTCAACATTTTCAGCAATCACTCACAATCCTGGCACTGCCACGGTATCTGTCGTCTGCATTTACCACATGTGTACCTGTAGCAGTGAACACATCGCACAGTGGCCTGATTTTTTTTGCATCTGTGTACTTGGATTTTAGGTCGCAAGCCACCCAAAACTTGCTCCATGCACCACTCAGCAGGCCATTTGTAAATATGTGTACAAATGGTTGGTTTTTTGTACTGTTTTTATCAATAAATGTCAGCAACAAAGGACATACACCCATGTGTGTTGATTTCTCCCTAAGATGGCAAACTGAAACACTCCAAGTTGGTGACTTTTGGAGATTTGTTTCCCTGGATGATTGAGAATGCTTCAAGATGAAACACAAAAGGAAGCTCACCGCTTTTAGCAGCTCCCCCACCCCCTCAATCACTCACTGAGTGATTGAGGGGGTGGGGGAGTGGAGTGTTTCAGTGTTTCAGTTTGCCATCTTAGGGAGAAATCAACACATGTCCTTTGTATGTCCTTTGTTGCTGACATTTATTGATAAAAACAGTACAAAAAACCAACCATTTGTACACATATTTACAAATGGCCTGCTGAGTGGTGCATGGAGCAAGTTTTGGGTGGCTTGCGACCTAAAATCCAAGTACACAGATGCAAAAAAAATCAGGCCACTGTGCGATGTGTTCACTGCTACAGGTACACATGTGGTAAATGCAGACGACAGATACCGTGGCAGTGCCAGGATTGTGAGTGATTGCTGAAAATGTTGAAATGTACTCACTCACTTTTTATCATTATTTGTAAATATGTGTACAAATGGTTGTTTTTTTGTACTGTTTTCATCAATAAATCTCAGCAACAAAGGACATACACCCATGTGTGTTGATTTCTCCCTAAGATGGCAAACTGAAACACTCCAAGTTGGTGACTTTTGGAGATTTGTTTCCCTGGATGATTGAGAATGCATCAAGATGAAACACAAAAGGAAGCTCACCGCTTTTGTTGCTGCCATAAATGCCATTAGTTCAGGGAGGTCCATGAACCAATGAACATGCTCCATGCACCACTCAGCAGGCCATTTGTAAATATGTGTACAAATGGTTGGTTTTTTGTACTGTTTTTATCAATAAATGTCAGCAACAAAGGACATACAAAGGACATGTGTTGATTTCTCCCTAAGATGGCAAACTGAAACACTCCACTCCCCCACCCCCTCAATCACTCACCCCCACTCCCCTCCCTCCAGAATTCCTAGGTAACGACCTAATATACATATGAATGACTAGCCAATTTAGCTTCCACTTCCACCATTTGACTGCTCTCGGGTTTTATAGGTAGAAAGGTAGAAGCCACTTCCACCATTTGACTGCTCTCGGGTTTTATAGGTAGAAAGGTAGAAGCCTGGGGATGCTAGTGTTAAAGCTCAACTTCCCCCCCTTTTTTTTTTTGACACATCCCCATGTGTCAAATCAACGGAGCTAGAACATTAAAAGAAAAGGTTAGGCAGCTACAAGGTTTCCCAGATCGTTAAGGTGATCTGCGTGTAATGTTCTGACTCAGGTATTTAATATTTTAATAAATGTCGTTTAATTAACTGCCACTATTTAAACTAAACTTAAAGACATAATTGAAGAAAAGATCACAAAGAATAACATGATATCAGTGTTTTGTAAGCGCGTGCGGCCTTCTGTGCTCGAAGCCTTTTCCCTCAATAGATCAGTCAGACATTCGCGCTGACTGTAGCTTTTAACCCTTATTAACTTGAGCACAACTCTACAATGAGCAACAAGTTGCAATATGTATAAAAATGATCATGGTTACACCTGCAATGAAAAATTATATCATTATCCTAACACCTGTAAATAGAAGATTCATCAGAGGTTATAACCATCACAGGAACACAGATGTTAGTATAAGGTCAAAAGCTTCAATATATGATCATCGATGCAATACTTGTTGCATGATTCTCATACAATAATAATGCTGACATTGAAATAACAGTAAAACACCCCCTTTTGTCCCGTTTCGCTTGACCCATAAACGTTTATAAATGCCTCTTTTAAATGTTATTTCCCCCTGTTCTCCCCTTCCTGACCACAGCAGGGGGATCTTAGTTTTGAATCAGCCATGAATCCAGCTCACCTGATTCATCAGTGAGCTCCACCGTCACTGGCGTCTGACAGGGTGGTGCTGCATATTCTTCCTTTAATGTCACTATTTTCAACCTGTTAATTAGAGTGCTTAAACCTGAAGTCGACTACGTCCACAACAAGTCAATACAGCTGTAAATGTGGCCAATTATCAATCTATTACCAATCAATAACAACAGATAACTTCTATTTTATGCATGCTTTTAATCAACCACTCACCCAGAGGATCTCCAATCCCAGGAAATTCCTTCTCCTCAGTCAATGAGTCTGTCCTCCTTCCATGCCCTGGTAACTGGTCCATCCGGAGCCATATGATCTCAAATATACATAAAACAAGCCAAACCACACCTTGGTCACACCAACTCTCTTCCGCCCCGAAGATGTCCAATGCCATCCTAGTATGGACTGAAAGTGGCTTTAACGCTGACTGTCCTGACAATCCATCTTATAACATTTCCTGGTCAGATCTGCCAATCTCCGCCCCAGGGTTTTAACTATTTTGCAATTTTCATTAGTTTCTATGTTTTTTCTAGTTTTGCCTCCAGATTTTCAATTTTTTTTTACCAGTTGGAATCAGTTTTTACCAATTCTTTGCTAGTTTAGTCTAGTTTTTATTTTCCTGAAAATCCTTAGTTTCAGTTTAGTTTTAGTTGTGTTTTGCAAAAATTAAGTGTAACAAAATCTCAGTTCCATCATATCAATCATGCTCTTCTGGTTATCCTTGGGTGTTGAGACTAATAACTATTAACTCTTGCCGCACCGAGTGGTCCTAATTTTGGTTGAAGTGAATTGATAACCTTTTTGAAGGCGATTGTTTCACACATTTATTTAGATGTCCCAGTCCTGTTATCTCGGGATACATCACGCTGCCTTATCTGGGGTTAGCTGTTTTCGGGGGATGCGGGTTGAGTGGGGGAGCTCTTCAAGGTAAGCTAGGTTAACCTTCTTGTGTGAGCTTTTCAAGTGCACTTTAAGGTTTGTGGGATTTTTCGTGTCATAAATGTCCCTCATAACCCCCTGATGGCCCAGTAATTCATTTTTGCGCACTGTAGTACACATTTAGTTTTTGCTTGTAGCTCTCATACTCTACTTGCCACTCCTCTAAGTCCTGATGTTTCTTAGCGAGGACAACAGTACCTTTAAAATTATATCACATGTGTGGGGGTGTGGCCTTGCCAATTGTTTTTCCCACCTTTTCAAAATGGCTGACGTGCCCACAAGCACATTTTATGGAAGAAAGAAAGGTAAGCTTGATATTTACATTTAAAATGTTTTGTTAAACTCAGATTTTTATTAATTTTCAAAGAATAAACATCTAGTAAATGATTTGAGGGGTCTTTAAGAATTAGGCTCATTTAGTTTCACGGAGAACATGACAAAATATGGTTCACTCCACTTGCCTGAAATGGTTAACAGTCCAAGGCATTTCAGTTGTAGAATGGTTGGGTGCAACAGTAAAACATATGTGAGATGTGGGAAGTGCCAAATGTTCCTTTGTGTCTCCAAATAAAAATAAAAATCACAGTACTTCCTCAGATATCATAAATGAATTGACTTTTGTGAAATAGAAAGCCCAGTGCAATCACTTATTCCTGAACCAATGGCTTACAGCTAGTGAAGTGTCAGTGACTTCTAAGTTGATCCGTGATCTACATTTTTATGATATTGTTATATAAATAAGTTTTAATATCCTGCTTACAAAAATTTCAGTGGAACATGTAATCTTCTTAAATAGCTCTTGAATGTTGTTAGTTTCACATTTGTGATCAATGAACTCCCCTTGTGCACTGTAGTGCACATGTTGTAAAATGTAAATAAAATTAGTTAAAAACAATTTTGTTTTTGTAATGTGTTTATTTTACCGTCCCAGCACTTGATTTATCTTAAAAAGAAAAAAGAAAAAGAAAAAAATGAAAATACTTTTCCCTTTTTTCTTTCCCTGGGTCTCAGGAGGACATTGTGTCTCTCTCCACTACAAGACTCTTGCTATATCTAAAAAACAGTCATATTCAAAGTAATCCTAAATTGGACTCTGGCGCTTTCTCCCGACTTTTCCTGACATGATTCTGCGCGTGGACGGAGCAGCAACACAGACGACTCGACTAACGTACTGCCTTGACTTTACTATTGCAGGGCACGCACACATCAATGCAACTAAACACATTTTGCTATAAATCTAGTTAATTTTAGTTAGTTTTGTGAACATTCAGTACAGTTTTAGTTAGTTTTCCTTTTTGTTTTGATTTTATTACCGTTAACGCAAATTTTTCCACTTCTAGTTTTCGTTATTTCATTTGTTGTCTTTAATAATAATAATCTTCTCTGCACCCTGGAATAAACATAATCAATATGATCAACATTTTGCTGCGTATCAATTCACCTTTTTGATTCAAATGCTCCAGCCTTATGTGGTTTGTGACATGTGTTGATCTAAACCTCCACTCTGTCTCTAAATGTTTGAAGAATTTTTCAAGTTCGGGGTCAAATTTTGAGAATTTGACCATAAGTGAAAGTTATGGCGTTATCACCCCCTTTGGGGATTACCTTTTCCAGTTTTGATGATATTCCTCCCCATTCTCTATTTTTTGCAAGTACCCCTCTTCGGTGGCGAGAAACTGTTGGTGTGATCAAGCGGGTGCTGTAAAAACAAAAGCTCAGGACAGAACAGTCACCAATCATGTACTTCATTCAAAATTAACATATATCAAGCTTCATATTGATCCTCTTAGTGTAATGGTACATTTTAATTTGCACTTCTCAAAACTGAAAACAATATTCTCTTTATTTTACTCTTGTTCTTGTGCAGCACCACCCCTCAGCACATGCCCCTGTTATTTTATCTTACTTTTAAATTGTTGACTACTTCAAGAAAGCGCCCAAAAGACGGGGACCAGTGTTTATCATTACATATCTCCATTTTGAGTGTGGCTGTCTATCATTCCCCTGTTATTCATAGACCTCGGTGGAGGTTTTTTTTTTTTTTGTTTTGTTTTTTTTTACCTCTATAAAAATTAATTGACTCTTTACAGTGACCCACTATGGTTAATAATAACATGTTCAGTCATGAGTGGAATCAAACCTTTTCTTCACTTTAGCATTTAACATTCCCCACCATATAATATGATACTTTAATTAAAACACAGCTACTAAAACACAATTTTCTTAATGCAAACATCAGTAACTCAAAATTAGCAACCAAAGGGTTCAGCCTGCAGTTCACACTCCTGTGAAGCTACAGCTCTTTAGTCTCTGTCATCCTTCTGTTCTTGCAAAAACAAAACATCCACCCTTCTTTTACAGGCTGGGTGAATTGTCTGTGGACATTCAATAATCTTAAAGTCGGTACCGTTTTTGTCTCAATATCAAGTCAGTTAAAACTTTTAGTCGTCAGTCCGTCACAGTCCAGTCACATGCATACATCCACACACATTCATACCAGATATTGCTGATAATGGAGTCTCACGCGCAACCTATTCGAGCCTCCATCACCAGCAAGATGACGTCATCATTTTAAAGGAAACAGTTCCTTGTTTGTTTTTTTTTCTTTTTTGGACTGGATCGACTCGCTGCAATCCTTTTAGGCTCAGGACTTCTCATGTGATCAATGTCCCATATAAGTGAATTTCTCCCAAGCCCATTATAATCATGGAGAAAAATACTTTGCGACTGTTTTCAGTAAGAATATTTTATAGCGCTTTAAAGTAAAATAAAAAATAATAAAAATAAAAATAAAACTCACACCGTTCATTCATCATTTTCACTCTGTACCACTGCTCCTTATCAGGCTGTGTGAAGCACAGTAAACAATTCAGTGGAGGCCTTGAGCCATAAACAGACATCACGCACAGACATTGTTTTCACAACCAAACTACTTTAGACCTTGTCCCCTAAATCTACACAGATGCCCTCTGTGTGGCATGAAATGCATTTAACCAATAAACAATCAATGGCTTCTTGTTGTTGTAACCGACTCCATATTTGGATGTTTGTGTGCAGCATTTGTTAGTAAAGCATTCTTCATTGCAACAGCGTGTGTGTATCACTCTTTATTGCACAAGCTTGTAAATGTGTGTGTGTGGATCACTCCTCAGTGAGTTGAATCAGCATTTCGATTTTTTTTTTTTGCACGTGTGTGTGTCATTTCTCACTCAATCAACGAGTGCATATGTTCATATGTGTGTTTCTCTTCATTCTGAGTCAATGCATGTAGATGTGTGTGTTTGTGTGGGTGTTTGTGTTCATCACTTTCCTGTTCTGGTGTTCTGGGTAAACCACGGCCTGAAGCATGCCCTGGGGTCCTGCCCTCCTCCTTTTCAGTCTGTTTGCATCCGTTGGTGCTGCTGCTCAAAGTTCTGTCCATACTGGTTCTGGCCCCAATTGAGGCAGTGCTTTTCTCCAGTGTCCTGCAACTTCTCCCTGTTCCACTCCTCCTTAACTTGACCCTTTTTCTTCTGTAGCTCCTTCAGGGCTTGCTCCTGCTGTTGGAGCTTCTTCGTCAGGTTTGGCGACCTCCTGCTCCAGCAAGCTCCGGCCTGATTCCAAGTCCTGTGTCTGGGACTCCAAGCCTGATGGGTTCGATTATCAGCCAGCTCCTCCTGAGCCATGGTCAGTTTCTGCTCTGATGCCTTGAGCTCTTACTGAGGGCAGAAACCTCAGAATCTTTTCCGTCCACTTCAGATTGAAGTCCATCGATGTTTTCCTTGCTTTGCTCCACGGCCTTTTGCGGCTCTGCTGTTCGGCTCTTCTCAGAGGTCAGCTCCTGGCCGAGCCCCGACACCTGTGCCTTCAGCTTATTTTCTCCTGGTGTTTTGTCCATTCTGAGGTGCCTCCTGACCTCAGTTACTCCTCCTGTCTCTGGCACGCCCTTTTTGCTGCCCGACGATCATTGTTGGTCCGTCACTGTCCTGCACAGTTTTAATGCAGAGTGGTTAAGGTCAGCATGGTTTTGCTCGGCCTCACTTTTCATCTGGGCTTAATGGGCGTCTCATCACAGCTCTGTCAGCTGAAGCTGTCTTTTTCCATATGGCAAGAGTGTGAAGAGTGTGTGAGAGGGGTGTGTCCGATCAGGCACAATGCTGTTGGCTTTGCGAATGCCTCGTTTTCCAAATCCAGATGTTTATTTGTCACGTACACAGCAACAGAGAGAACAGTCTGTTGTTGGGATGGCTGAGGTCCTTCACGATCTTCCTGGTCTTGGTCCAGCACCGCCTGCTGTAGATTGAGTGCAGGTCAGGGTGCTCAGAGCGGATGGTGCGCTCAGCTGATTGCACAACCCTCTGTAGAGCTTGTCTGTCCGGCATGGTGCTGTTCCCGAACCAGACAGTGATACAGCTGCTCAGGATGCTCTCGATAGTTCCTCTATAGAAGGTGGTCAGAATCGGTGGTGGGAGCCGGGCCTTTCTCAGTCTTCTCAGAAAGAAGAGACGCTGACGGAAATCTCCCCGTGTAGTGAAACGGGCCTTGGATTTAACGCTCTCCGTCTCCGCTGCATGAGATCGTTTTCCTGCAGCACTGTTGACATTTTCAAGTTGTTGTTGTGGGTCCAGCTGCTTTAGCATTTGGTCAGGGTCACATCAAAGATGGTAGAGGAGAGAGCAAAGATGGTAGGGGGGAGAGCAGGAGTCCAGGGTCAGCTTCGGCTTTCAGGGCCGACAAAGCAGCCGCCTGTAATCAAGCATAAAGAGAAAAAACAAAACAAAACAAAAACAGATGAACAGGAAAATGATGTTATTTTGGCTGCGTTATTCAGAGAGGGGAGAAACAACGGGACCAGGCCCTGTGTCAGCCTTCTCTCCCCCTTTTTTTGTTTTTTCTCACCATATAATCCACTCATGACCCACCAAGCTGACAGGACATCACAGGTACATGTTAAAATTCTTAAGATCATGTTTAAAAGCACAAAAATTTGAATTTTCTTTCATCTGGTAATCACTTGTATTAATCAATCAGCAGAAAACATGTCACAATTTGACTTTTCTAACCACTAAATTTGTCGTGTTATCACTGGTTGGTCAGACCAGTGCCTTTTTTTTTTTTTGAAGTTAAGTTGTTGTCCTGCAACCCAGAGAGTTTATTTGTTAGTAGTGGATAAACTTTATTATTTAACGGCGGGTGTATGTTAAGTTTCACTGCTTTAAACTTGCTGGAAAATCTTCACGTGTTCATGAGTGTAAGCTGTTTCTTCATTGCGTGTATGTGCGTTTGTAGGTGGGCTAATTTAACGTTTTTTCCTCAAACAAGGCATTTCTCTAATATGTGCCTCTCTCTCACATTACTCTGCTTGTGTGTGTTTTTGTTTCACCTTTTGTTGTGATGCTCCAGGCGCCTTCCCAACCTCCACAAGTCTGTTGGCCCCAATTTTATGTGTTAAAGCTTCTCTTAATTTCTCCTTTAATTCTCTGCTAGCTGCTGTCTTTTCCACAGCTGCTGATTCTTGCTGAGTGTGGTTTCCATTACTATAATTTGCTTCGGCCGCTGTGCTTGTGGGGGCAGTTGGTCCAGGCCCGTAGCCACCTGTATCAACACACTGAGAGATTTATTTAATATCATTTTCCTCACAATCTTACTCTGCCGGCTGACGTGCCGGTCTTAATCATGCTCGATTTGTCTCTTCTATATCAAAACCCAGCCGAACATCAAACATTCAGCGTAGTCATTCAAAACCTTATCTGTAGTATTATAATCAGCAAAATCAGCGTTTTAATTACAGGCATGTATCATTATTTGCAAATCATAATTATAAAACTCAAAAACACGCTAAACAGCAACAAAAGTCCTCTGTGCGCTCCACAGCTCATTTGCATGTTCACACACAGTCTAAAAATAGCTCGCAGCGCTGCAGTGCGCTGTCGTCACACACAGGGTCACACAAAGCTCAGGCAAAACTCTTTTATTTTATATTACAAAGACGTCTTATATTTACAATCACTGACAGGCCTGACAGATTCAGCGCCTAACAATTTCGACAAATTTAAGTTAACGGGTCCAACCGAAGAAAGTCCAACTTTTTTGTAATCAATTAACCAGTATCTGTTACTTCTGGAACAGTTTCTGACCTAATTTCTAAAGAGCACCTACACAATTTCGACAAATTTAACCATAACGGGTCCAACCGAAGAAAGTCCAACTTTTTTGTAATCAATTAACCAGTATCAGACTCTAACTTTATCTGGCCTAATCCCTAAGGTCCCTAACTCAATTTAACAGTATTCAAAAAAGCACATCACACCGTTCCAAACGGTGAGGAGACTCTAACTCCTAGCTTATTTCAGGATGCCCTGTACCCCACAGATAAGCCAAACTGAACTAACCCTGTTCGCCGACAGGTCAAGACCGCGCGTCCACGGCCAGGAGGGAGCGTAACCTCCGGGCTATGCGCTTCTTAGCGGACTCTAACCGCCGTTCTATAATAATTTATAACAATTTGAAACACCAGTCAACGCCCTAAAACAAGAGTATGACTAAGGCAAGTGCCACCTAGAGGTCAATGGGGACTCGAACCCACAAACTGACCACTCAGGTCCACTCTATAACCAATTTGGACTCTAACCAACAAAATGACCAATTCCCTATCAAACTACTTGAGACTCTAACTCAATTCCTTGGGACTCGAACCCAGCATTTCTTTCAATTCCTTTTTCAACTTCATTAAAGACTCTTAGCCGACTTTAACTGCATAACACACACGGATCCTCATCAAAATCAAAACAGACCCTCTACCAGTAATTTCAGTGAGTAGACTTTAATTTAGTCATATCCAATTTGGCACACTTTGGAAATAATTCAACAGGTAGTGCCTTACCTTTAGATAAGCCGGCTTATGCCCACTCACATAAGACCACTGGCTCGTGCCTGTCCGTTCGACAACCTCGGACCGTCCAAACTTTTAAATTCCACCCCAATACCACAGGACGAGCCCCCAAAATGTTATGGTTCAAAATATTGGGGATGGAGACAAGAGAAAAAAACCACAATAACAACACTGGTCCGGTCGGGTTGAGTCAAACGATGATTTTAATGATCACACGCGTGGGAGATGGACACTGATGCAGACAGCCTCAGATCTCAAAATGGTGGAGCATTGCTCAAACTCTTATAGCCTCTGGTGCCTCCACCTTATCATAAAAAGCCTAAACATTCACATGCTTTCTCTCACACAGCGCCTAAGCTACGACCTTGGCTCCCCGTCTATCTGCTCCTGCTGAGATGGGGCAGAAAACTCCAGTATATTCTGTTCTCTTCTAATCAGACAAATAAGACAATAACTTTCTGCGAACAGTATTTCTTATAACTCAGCAGTATAATGCATCATAAAACAATATCATTCATTCACAACAAGTCAGCAGTTTAATGTAATGCAAATCAGTTTAACTAATGCAATAGTTATCAGCTTCTTCTAATTCAGGAGAATAATGCCAACTAAAACTACATAATAATTCACCATCTTTAATTAGGGGTCTAACATGGCATAAAATAATATTATAATCTAATACGTGTTACGTCATCAAACCGCTTCATCCAATCACTCAGATACTTACAAAGTTTTGACTGCATTACCTTTAAAATTTGTACGAAGATGAGCATAAAATGAATAAAACTGACATGCTTGCATTTGTTGTGTAGTGCAACAGGTGTATGTGGCTGAGGGATTCCCATGATGCAATGCGTATTTCTTCTTCAGTCACCTTTCCTACTCACTGTGTGTTAATGCAGCTCTCTGCATTGAATCATACCTGTTATTAACCTCTGTCTCTCTTCCACAGCGTGTCTTTATCCTGTCTTCCTTCTCTCATCCCAACCAGTCGCAGCAGATGGCCCCGCCCCTCCCTGAGTCTGGTTCTGCTGGAGGTTTCTTCCTGTTAAAAGGGGGATTTTCCTTCCCACTGTCTCCAGACTGCTCACTCATAGGGAGTCATATGATTGTTGGGCTTTTTCTCTGTATGTATTATTGTAGGGTCTGCCTTACAATATTGTTGTGATTTGTCGCTGAGAAAATAAAATTGAATTGAAAATTGAATTGTGAAGGCCACACCAGAAGCCACACAATTGGGAAGTCAGTAACGTCAGACACCAGCATCTTTATTTTAATTTTAATGCACATTTCCACAAACATAAATAACAACACATGTCCCATAAACTATTTCTGGTTAATGTTTTACTGGTGCTGGAGGTCTGTTGGACTGCTGAGGGTAACTGGGGAGAAAATGATGTGTTGTTTTCACTGGACGTTAAGGTGTCTGGGAAGGGATCTCAGACCATTTACATCCTGGGCCATCTGACCTCAGGAAATCACATGATAAGGTGGGGCCAGGTTTCACAATGAGCTCACCCGAAACCCTGGCTGATTAGGACCCACATCCGCTTTCACACCTTGGCTCGTGTGATTAGGTAGAGGATCATCAGGGGTCCTTTGTCCCTCTTTGGGGGGAAACTCCCACTGGTTTTAAGTCTGGGACTCCCCACCATTGACCCTTAGAACTGAAGAAGCTTCTCGGATGAGAGGTGAAACGTCTTCAAGCAACTCAAGAAGTCCAGACGCTTTTCCTTCCAAGCTCCTTAGACTACGATGACCTGGATGACTGAGAACCTTCACAGACTTAAGTATTAAATTAATAGTTGGTTTTCATTCTTTGTTTTTAGATATTTTTTTTCTATTCGTATCCCCTCGTGTATTTAACTGGCCAGTTCAGTCCAATTTACTTTGGGAAATATTTAATCTGAGGTAGGGTTGCACCGATACCGGTATCTGGTATCGGCCTCGATACCACATTTTCTAAAGTACTCGTGAAAAGTTCCCCGATACCGAGGACCGATACCACGGTCTGAGACCTGTCTATGTTTGAGCGGCATGTAAGGGGTTAATCACAGGCGCCGAGTGCCTGCCCCACAGGCCCCGGCTGCATCTCAGAGCTGGGAGAAAGCGAGGCGAGACAAGTCAGCCATGTGGAACTATTTCAAAGTGAACGAAGACACGAAAACAAAGGCGGACTGCAAATTGTGCTCATCGAAATTGTCCAGAGGAGGCTCAAAAGGTAGCGCATTTAACACAAGTAATTTAATCAAGCACCTAAAATCCCAACACGACAACGAGTACAAAGAGTTTGCCCACGCTTATTTACCCACGCTTATTAGCACAGAGGAGCATAGCTGATGCTAAAGCAGTGGGACGGAAAATAGTTGGGCATTTTAAACATTCCGACTTAGCCTACTCCCGCCTCGAGGACATTCAGGGACAGCTCAACCAGCCAATAAAGAGACTGCAGCAGGACGTACAGACACGCTGGAACAGCACGTATTACATGACATCAGTCCTATTTTTCCACATATTAATACATTTATGAATTTTGTGCAGGTATAAAGATCGCTTCTTCTCCAACAACACTGCTCCAGAGGCCAAGCTGCACCTGAAGCAGGAGCTTCTAGAGGTGAGGCAGAGGGGAGTCGGGCAGAAGCTGCAGAACCTCCTGCTAAACTGTTCCTCAAGGCCCAGGCTGCCGCTGGCAGCAGGTGCTGCCATTGAGCTCGACACATACCTCGGAGAGGCCCCAAGCCCTCGTGAAGACAGTCCTCTGAAGTACTGGGGTGTCAACAAAATCAGGTTCCCCACTTTGGCTAAAATAGCCTGTAAATAGCTCTCAGCCCCATGTAGCAGTGTGGACAGTGAAAGGCTTTTTAGCTCAGTGTCACACATTATAGATGAAAACAGAAACAGTCTGACTGCTGATGATGCAGAAAAGCTACTTTTCTTAAAAAACCCTGCCACTCACTGTTTCTCTCCATTTAGTGAGTCATCTTAGACTTGATGTTAATACCTACCTCAGTTGCACTGACTGCCACAGTTCTATGTCAGTGGATGTTGTTAGTTTATTCACATATTGTGCACTAAATGGCAAAGATGTTTATTAATGCCCCTTGTGTTGTCCAAAGCGGCAGAGTTTAAAATAAACTGAAAAATACTTGAGTTGCACTGTCACTGTTTAAATTTTTTTATAATTATTTATTCTGTAATATGTTGCATACAACATGCTTTTCATTTTAAATAAATGTTCTTAATTCCAAACCAGTCCCTTGTTTGTTTGTTGTTAAATTATAGGACTAAAGCTGTTACCTGTAAATTTAAATCGTGTTTTTATTAAGTACTCGGTATCGGCGAGTACTGAAATGCAAGTACTCGTACTCGTTTCCAAAAAAGTGGTATCGGTGCATCCCTTATCTGAGGTAAACATTTTGCTTTTCATTTGACCCCTGACCTGTCTGCTGTAATGCAGGAGGCAGGTTTATGACCTATACTGCAGCCAGACACCACAGGAAGCCTTCCTCCATGTTTTCTTTACAGTAATTGATTCAGCCAGTTTAAGTCTCCTTTGTTTTTGTGCATTAGATCACTGTGTGGGTTGTGTTGAGTGCTTATGTATTTGTAAGTAGCCATTATGACTTGACTAGTGGTGTTTATCTCTTTTAAGGGTCTAGTATCATCAGTTAATTAGTTTTTACACTTTGCAGGCACTTTGCTGTAAATACAACAACACTGCTGAAAACTCTAATTTAAATAATTACTACTGATGCACCTATCAAATAAACTAACATTTGCACAGGTGTTGAAATGCTGGACTCTTCCTCTCCTAAATCTGTGGCAGAGAAAAAATGTTGCTGGAGTGTTTTTTTTTACATGATATGTAAGAAAAATAAGAAAAAGAAAGAAACCCTGTGATTTTAATGTGAATGCATTACTGACATCTTATGCAAACACACATTGTGCACACTACTTTATCCCTTATTACAACTGCAGCTTTTATTAGTGCATGTTCACGGGACTTCTGATTCTATAGGGTCTTGACAAAAGTCTCTGCAATCAATTGATTACAATCAAGTGATTCAATTGAAACATGGAAATCAGCATTTCACCATTTTATACTATACATACATGTTTTGCTTTCAAGACTGGACAGGAGTGGCATGTGGGCGGCATTGTAGAGTGTGTTGACAGGAGGAAAACTTACACGCTCAGTAAATCACCCCCGTCACTACCTAAACCTCAAAGTCTCTAAACAGGAAGTGCATCTGCATGAAAGCTTCTGTTTTATATGCAGACAGATGACCTTTTGATGTAAAACCTTTCTCTGTATCTAGAGAAACACTTTAACTATATATTCAACTATATAGTTTAACATTTGGTCCGTAACTATCATTTAAAAACAATAAAAAGGTTTAAAAGAATATACATAGGCGGCTATAAAGACTGCAGGTCAAACATCGTGCAGATACAGAAGGACCTCCTGGGGTCCAAAATGTCGCACTATTACAGAGCAATGCTTACAATAGTCTTGCATGGTTAGCCAGTTAGACAGATGCAAATGTTAAAGTGCTAAAACAGACATGTAAATAAAATACAACATCATGTTAGCAGCTTATTGGTATTAATGTCTCTTAAAGCTCTCCATGACCTAGCTGCATCTTAACTCTCTGAGCTGCCACAGTCTTATAAACCCACCCGCTGTCTCAGGTCAGCTGATCAGCTGTTCCTGAATGTTCCCAGGACTGAGCGTAAACTTAGAGGACATCGTGCTTTTGCTGCAGCATCTCTGAAACTGTGACACGATCTGCCTTTAGAGATTAGACAGGCTTCTTCTCTGCCTGTTCTTAAATCACTCCTGAAAACTCATCTCTTCACCCTGACCTTTGACACCTTGTAAGATGTTGGTTTTTAGTTTGAGTTTTTTAGTTTATTTTTGCTGTTTTATCTTGTTTTGAAATATAGGGCTGTTTACATTTTTTATGTATTATGTGTTTTATTTTTTTACTGTTATGTTTTATTCTATTGTTCTTAACTCATTTACTGTACAGCACTTTGGTTTTGTCCTGGGTTTTTTAAAGTGCTTTCTCAGTAAAGATGGATTGGATTGGACTGGAAGATAAACACTTTAGTTTGAAGTACTGTGGTGAGTTCACAGTAAAGCACTGTGTTGGACTGGCGCACAGTGATTGTGGCGTTCATGGTCAGTGTTAGGTTACCTCAAGTACAGTGGATTCATTTGCATTTAAGCTGATGATGCTTCGATTAAGTCATCAAATTTCACCTTTATATCAGCTCTATAAGCCAATTCTCAGGATACTGTTAGTGTAGGAAATGGAAAGACAACCAAGATATCTGTGAAACGTCTGCTTACATCTTGAATTCAGCTCCGGCGTATGTGGTAAGTTGTTAATGAGTGACTTTAATTGATTCTTTCTTCAGATGTGGCTATACACTCTACTGAGAATAAGCATACTGTCATGATATGAGTGGATCTTCAAAATAGACATCAAAATAGGTCATGGAGAAAATAAGTAGAAAAAGTAAAGATCTTATTAGGAATAATACTGTTTGGATAATTATAACCATCATAAGCAACCGAATCATCTCAACATGTATTTGCTCAAAAATGTATTTATTACCACAAACACGTATTTAATTATCAACAAAAGGAAAATCAACAGTTTCTAGAACTCCAACAGGGGCAGGACTTGGAGGTACTGGGATTTCAGGAGGCAGCAGAATGGTACACTGGTCAGTGTCATTATTATTGACCTGTGATGGTGGATGGCCTTGGAGGGAGCTGAGAGGTAACTCAGACCTCTTGTCTTCAGGACACGTAAAGCAAACATACTCCTTCTCAGCAGCTGGAGACTTAGAGACATCCCAACTCATCAGCCTCATGCGTTTGGGCATCAAATGTTCCTCTTCATCATTAACAGAAAAAGCAGTAGAATATCTGCGCTTTCTGCAGAGACCTAACTCTGCAGTGGGTGGAGGTCTCGGAGGCAGAGGAACATCGCTAGGACACATGAAAAACGTCACGTCATCATCCAGGGATGAACAATCGTTTTTCAAATCTGGATTAATGATCTTGTCAGTGTCCTTTGCATGAAAGCTGGCATCAGCAGGTGGAGGAACTGAAGAAAATGGAACATCAGAACTCATCAGCCTCATGCGTTTGGGCATCAAATGTTCCTCTTCATCCTCCACAGAAAAAGCAGTAGAATATCTGCGCTTTCTGCAGAGACCTACCTCTGCAGTGGGTGGAGGCACTGGGATTTCAGGAGGCAGCAGAATGGTACACTGGTCAGTGTCATTATTATTGACCTGTGATGGTGGATGGCCTTGGAGGGAGCTGAGAGGTAACTCAGACCTCTTGTCTTCAGGACACATAAAGCAAACATACTCCTTCTCAGCAGCTGGAGACTTAGAGACATCCCAACTCATCAGCCTCATGCGTTTGGGCATCAAATGTTCCTCTTCATCCTCCACAGAAAAAGCAGTAGAATATCTGCGGTTTCTGCAGAGACCTAACTCTGCAGTGGGTGGAGGTCTCGGAGGCAGAGGAACATCAGTAGGACACATGAAAAATGTCACTTCATCATCCAGGGATGAATGATCGTTTTTCAAATCTGGATGCATGATCTTGTCTGTGTCCTTCGACTGAAAGCTGGCATCAGCAGGTGTTGGACTTAGGAGCTCACATGCAGGTGCACTGATAGGTCGGAACATGAAAGCGGGAACTTCATTGTCCAGAGCACAACGGTCTGCACTGGATGAGCGTGGGAGCTTCTCCTTTGCCTGTGGAGGAGGCAGACTTTGACTTTGTGTTGCAGAGGAACATTTAAGTCATCTGACGTTTTGCTCTGTTACATATTATTATTGTTGTTGTTGGATTTTTCTTTAAAAATTCACACGATTTAATGTTTAGAAACAGACACAGTGAAGGGTAACTTACCACAGCTCGAGCCATTTTAGGCGTCTGTCAAGGCAAAGACGCAGGATTTGGTTTCTCTGTGTAAGATTACAGGACAGTTGTCAGTTTCATTTTCAAGTCAGTTGGATAAATTCATATCAAACTTCTCAAACTGTATCATTAAAGCATTGTTTAGGTGGACAAATATGAAAGATATGAAGATAAAAACAGTAACAGCTGGCAATCAAGGGAAAACAACCTTACGAAAAAGGTCTTAATCATTATTGTTTTAAAGTAAATCTTTCAGTCCTTACTTCAGTGATTGTTTGAAGTCTCTGTGCTTGTTGTCAGTCGCAGATTTGTGTAAAATATTTGCAGTTTGTGCATAAAGTTTGCAGGAGCTCCAAAGTTTGTCTGTTCAATACCAAAGTAATGAGGAGACTGAGTGCAGGTTTGGAATCCTCAGTGACAGAAGAATGCAGCAATGTTTGAATTTGAATTTGTTATTGTTTTATTAACAACAACTACCAGGATCATACCATAGCAACACAGTGATGCCCAATCAAATGTCAGGTACAAGGGATAGCCCACATACACATCCAACAGCACAGTAAAGCAATGGGCACCAATGCCACCAGTCAGGCCTTAAAAATACCTGAGTTATATAACAGCACACTGACAGTGTCTCATCCAAAAATATAAAATGTATAAATACAGTTAATATCATTTTCATTTAAATTTTATTTAATTTTCTTCATATAGTGCCAAACAGATGTCTCAAGTCGTCACTGTTACAACATAGATAAACATGAACATGAAATCCATTATTTAATTCTCTTCCATTCACTCCAGTTCAATTCAATAGCTATATAGATGGATAGACAGATACTGTATTATATACTATATTGATTCCAAATGGAGAATTAATGTGTTATATCACCAGGATAATGAATTCAAGTAGTACAATCTCCAATAAACAGACAACACAGTTCAAGTTCAAAGTGCAATATGTGCAGGATCCAGGCTTTATATTGTAAGATGCAAAATGTTTATATATACATAATATTGTTGAAAAAATAAAGAAAGTTAAAAATCAAAATAAGTTTATTGTCACTGTGGCTGATGTGATTGCAATATGAACCCGGAAGCAGACAAGGGAGAGATGGAACTGAATCTTAACAAAAAACAAACCATTTATTAGGTTGAAAAACACGAACACAAAACAAGGCCCAGCAAACAGGAGCGGAAACTAAAACCTATACTGGGAATAACTCGGTATGACTATGACAACTATGACAAGAAAAACATGAACATGAATCCGAGGAGGTGCATGCGAGAAACTCTGATGAAAAAACATGAACATGAACATGGACCTAAACAGAATCAGGAGATAACCTGAAACCCGGAATAACGTGAACGGAGGAAAACGCACCAACACTGCCCAGAGGAAGACAGCGGACTTAAATACACAGAAGAGAAAGGAGGGAAGTGGAAACACAGCTGACACAAATGAACCTGACACCACAGGGGAAGCAACATGAAACACACTGAACATGGAAACACAACCCTTTCATAATAAAAGACGAAACAAGGAGAGACGTGGACGTGTGATGGGCTGAGTTGCCAAATGGCTGGTAGGCTTTTAGCTAGGCTTTAGCTTCAGCCAAGTGGAAGCTAAATTGGCTAGTCATTCATATGTAAATTAGGTTGTTACCTGAGAATTCTGGAGGGGAGTGGGGGTGTGTGAATGATTGCTGATTTCTAACTGCCAACTGCCTCTTTGTTTGTCTGGGGGGGAGCTGCTAAAAGCGGTGAACTTCCTTTTGTGTTCGTCTTGATGCATTCTCAATCATCCAGGAAAATAAATCTCCAAAAGTCACCAACTTGGAGTGGTTAGTTTCCTGAGCCACAAGGAAACTTGTGTTTCAGTTTGCCATCTTAGGGAGAAGGAGGATCATCACAGTTTTGGTGGTTGTATGAACTTAGAATGCATAAACTAATAATTTGTTTTAATTAAAAAACTTTCCCTCTGTCATTTCCTGAGTGTTTCAAAATAAAAGTCCTCTCTTTCATGTTTTGAATGTGAGGCTGTTTCTGTGATGCCTTCAAATCTGTTTCAGTCTGCAGATTTTTACATTTCAGACCCAAAGTGACTCAAACATTTACTTAAAAGAGGTTTTTGTTCATCTGGGTTTTCCTGCTCAGCAGCGCTAAACAGGCAAAAGCAGAAACACACAAACAGAAAGAAACAGGAAAATATGTGTTTCTGTGAACAATGCAGCAGCAAAATGAAAGACCAGGATTTATTTTTAATGATTGACCAGTGTTGGGTAAGTTACTTTAAATTAGTAACTTTGTTACATTACTAGTTACTTCTATCAAAAGTAACTCAGTTACTTCAAGTTACTCGTTACTTTCAAAGTAACTAGTTACTAGGGAAAGTAACTTTGGTTTTACTCAGAATTCTCTTGTTAATGTGTTGCTTCCATAACTTTGCCAGTCTTCTAGCTTGCTTACCTGCCACAAGTGCACTGTGCCACCTACCAATAGAAAGGAAAAGATAAGGTGCATATTTCCACGAGAGAAATCCCACGCCTGGACCGCCGTTGACCGCCACCATGATTCTAGCCTACGTCACAGCATCATGTGCGCCTTTTACATCCAACACAAAAACTGCAGTCGTGGTGCTGTCGATTGTACTCAGAACTCGGAAATTCTGCCTTCTGAATAGGAAGATGTAGGTAACACCAGACTGCAGATGAGCTGCATACAGGGCTGGACTGGGACAAAAAAATCAGCCTGGGCATTTTGACTAGAGACCGGCCCACCATTATAGCAAAAATCATAAAGCCTTTGAATGAAAACAAACGCTGTTGTGACAGTGATGCTCACTGTCTTGATGGTGTATATGCATCAATCTATCAATCGTTTGTTGTAAGATTCAGATAATTATTTTTTAAAAGCGAGACATTTTAAATGAGAATAAGAAAGAAAAGTATTTCTTTGTGCCCCCCTCTCCCTGTTAATGCCCTACCTGGCCCCCCTGGCAAAACTTTGCTAGACCCGCCCCTGCACAGTTACCAGCTGTCAGCTACCTAAAAAAGGATCCTGGTGTTATTTGTCTCTCAGAAACAGTTCATAACTTCCCTTCAACTCATTCATGTCACCTAAAAGGTAAACCTGTTTCTCCATCACTGTTCAGCTCTGATGATTCAGTAAGGACATCTCCTGGTTTCATCTTCATGTTTCCCTCTCACCACATAACCAAACCGACATCATGACCAGCAGCTTTTTTGCAGCTGTGGCTCCAGCAAACATCAGCTGATACTAGAAATTAATATTAAATAAATTCTAACAACAGCTGATCAAGCTTAAACGTGCTGCTGTTGTTTAACGTGAACTCCGCTGGTTTCCTCTTTCTGATGCAAAGTGGGAGATAAACAAACAAGAGAGACGATCAGCTGATCATTGATCAGTTTTCATGATTGAAGTAGAAACGGGAGAGGGAGGGGGAGAATGAGAGAAGAAGAGGCAGCTGTGCAGCAAAGACACAGAATAAATCCAGCTTTGTGCCTTTTTCATTGTAGCTGAATTACGGGACTAACTGTTCCTTTTCACCTCAATAAGAAATGCGTAATATTTTCTCTGAATACCAGATGAGACGGTTGGCAATTCTAATAACTTATGAACAAAATAAAGTTCAACATCATTAACTTCATAGCACCCACCCAGCTGTATAGAAACTCTGTCATGCTAGCTAGCACGCAGTACGGAAAAAGTCAGAATAACAAAAATAAACTCCACCTAAACTTGGTTTATATCTGACCCAGAGAGACTGCAGGTCATAACTTCTTACCTGAAGTTCAGTTCACACTTGGACCGGCGGCCGCCTCGGGTCTCTTTTCCTTCTGCGTCCCCCTTTCCCTCCTCCACCTGCTGGCCTCCACCACTTGCTAATGTTACTGAATCTGTGGAAGCTCCGCGATAGTCACCACACGAAGTAACGAGTAACGAGCCTATCTAAATCCCAGTAACGACTAACGCGTTCCTGATTTTAGTATAATAACTAGTTACCGTGCTCGTTACCACAATAATAACGTAGTTACTGTAACACGTTACTTAATAACGCGTTAGTCCCAACACTGTGATTGACAAAAACATTAAATGATCATGTTTATTTTCACATCAATGTTCCATCGGTCCTTCTTTTAGAATAAGTTTAGAAATGAAAAATACTAATAACACACCAGGAAAAAGCCAACAGCACGAGTCCTGAAAGGCTTAAAGAGAAAATAAACGCACAAAGAATGAAACAAAAAGGCACAAAACCTCAAAACAAGAGTGAATTAAATCTGACCGACACACAAAGATGCTAAAAGCCCCAAACATGAACCTGTGAGGTCATTAATACCTGTGTGTGTGCATGTTTACATGTCTTTGTGGGGACCAAAATGCCCGTCCCCACAAGTTTGAAGACATTTGTGAGACTCAGAATGTGGTTTTAGTGTCAGGGACAGTCAGGTCAGGGTTAGGCATTCAGTCTTAATGGTTAGAGTAAAAGGCTGAGGAGAGCATGATGTCAAATAGATGTCCCCACAAGGATATGAAAACACAACCGTGTGTGTGTTACTGTGAATTTGTGAAACAAGTGAAGATTTCAGAATCAGTGAGAAATGTTTCACTTCCTGTTGGTGAAGAAGAGCAGACTCCTCTTCAGCCACAGAAATGAAGAAGCTTTTATTTTGTCAGCCTGACAAACACGAGCTCAGCCACGAGCAGAGGCGACCCTGCAGAGGTGAAGGTCACAGTCAGAATCAGCGCCAGAGAACCGCACAAGGACGGCCTCATTGGTCACGGCTGAGTTCATTATGTGATGGTAACAAGCTGATTATTACAGAACAGGAAACACACGTCTGCTCATCAAACACCAGCTGCTGCTGCTTTTATCAGTCTGACAACAAAACCTCACAAGAAAGAAGTTTTTGTGAGTTTGCAGCGTTCCTCTAAACTGAAAACTAAAACAGACTGAAAATGGGAACATGCAGCCACACTCGAGAGTCAGGCAGCTTAAATGTGTTTGTCTTCATCTGTAGTCACGTTTCATTGGCTGGAAATGTGCTAACTGGAATCATTCATGAGTCCAGATGAACAAAAACAAGTGTTTACTGCTCCACACTGCACGAATCTGAATCAAAATCACTCAGACGCGCCCATGTAGGCATTCCACTAAAACCATGTGACCACCTTCACCTTTAAACCTGTCGTGAATATAATTTTAGACTCTTCACTTTATTTTGAAAGAACAGATTTGCAGGAAGTGCGGCTGCTGCAGAAACTCTTCACTTTTCACTGGCTTTAATCTTGAAGGTTTCTCCAGATGTGGAACTTTCATGCTAAACATTCAACATCTGACGACCGTCTCCGTGTAAAACACTGACAAACTCAAACTTTATACGGTAACTGACAGATTTATTCCTCCATTTTCAGGCATTTCACAATGAACTTGGATTAGTTTGATGATTTTATTCACGTTGGTGAATAAAACCAGCCAAGAGGCTGATTCCTGCAGAGGAGGAGGCAGAGTGGAGGAATCTGCAGGTTCTGTCTCTAACACACAACCAGAGCTTCAATCATAACGAGCACATAATAAAACCATGATCCCCCCTGATTGACTCTTTTATTTTTTTTTTATTTTTTTTTTTTTTCTAAATGACATCAGAAACAGCAGTATGCGACATTACGTGATGGCAGAGCTTCAGTTCATCCTTTGTCATTTTTTTTTTTTTTTTTTTTTTTTTTTTAATAAATAGGACAGGGGGAATGAATGAGAGAGAGAGGGGGAGAGAAAGAAAGAAAACCAAAGGGGAGAAGAGACGGTGAGAAGGGGGGGGAAGAGAGACAAAAAAAAAAAACTCCTGGGTCACCTGTATGGAGAAAAAAAACAAAAAAACAAACAAACAAACAAAAACAAACAGAGGAGACAGCAAACAACAAAGAGCAACATAATAATAGAGAAAACAAAGCACCATCACAATAAACTAGCTAGTCATAGATATCAGTATTTACTAAGTAATAAACGATATTGTGCAGCACGCAAGATAGACAGCGCACAGTGTGCTTTGAGGCAGCAGCCAAGAAAGCTTTAGTCCGCGTCTGTGAATACCCATGTGTGCATACCTGTGTGGATCAGCATGCTTGCATTCCAAAGGTTTCTCCATGTAATGATCTGCTAGGGAGTGTGGGGGGGCCACAGCCCCGTCCTCCAGGGTGTGAAGCGGGTATGGAGGAGATCAAAACTCCAGACATCCAGAGGCCCCCAGAACACAAGAGACCATGGAAGACCAACAGAGGGGCAGCCGCGCCACTGTCCCAGTAAGAGCTGAGGAGAGTCCCAGATGAGGGCTCGCCCAGCAGCCGCGGAGCAGAAGTCAGGGGGAGTTGCAGTGACGCGCCCGTGAGCTCCGCCGGCCCCCAGCTGCGCCTGAGTGACCGAGCCCTAGGCCGAGAGGCCGGGGGCACCCCACCTCCAAAGGGGCCCGAGCGAGCCCCAGGCCCCAGGCCCCGACAAGCGGCCGCCAAGGAGTGAGCCGGTGTGTACCCGGACGCCCACCCCCAGACACAAAGAACCACCAACACACCGACACCTGAGGGAGTCCGCCACCGGCAGGGGAAGTGGTGGTGGGTGGAGATAGGCCTCCAAACCTTGGAGGGCCTGAGGTGTCCCCAGAGAGGTGGCGTCTGATACCCAACCTGACATATAGACACAGACATACAGGCACACACAGACACAAACATCCATTCCCACCCTCATGCTCTCATATGCACTCACTCCACACTCAACCAACGTGGAGACAGACATAAAGAGACGCTGTACACACAATCACACTCCCCAAGCGTACTCTACAAACCGGGTCTAGGTACCCTTGCCCCTGGAGGGGGGAATTGCACCCAGACCCAGGTGGTGTTACCCTTTTCCCTGCGGTGGGGAGAGGCAGACCACCCCGACTCCGCAGCAGCAGGGAGGCCCCACACCCCAGACCGCAGTCGGACGGCCAACTCCTCCTACTAGCCCTCCCGCTCCAGCAGGCCGCAGAGAATGGGGGTGGGAGAAGACTCCAAACCTCCCTCCACCCGCTCATTGTGGTGTTGATGCATATGTGTTCTAAGGTGCAATTAAAACCCAGGAGGGCATGGAGCTACCTGCCAAGGAGCAGCAGGTAAGCGCATAGTCCCTCCTGCTAACCCTCAATGACTAAGTGTATTTAAAATTGAGAGGTGGGCAACGACGTCAGGGGTGAGGTATACACCCTGATGGTGATTTGGACTCCGTGATTGTGCCCACCCCCAAGATCCTATATGTATGTGTAATGAGAGTGTGAATAATGTGAATGTCTAAGTTGTGGGATAAAATTGAGGCAGAGGCAGCCAGAAGGGGACAGGGGGGGGGGGGGGGGGGGGGTAGCCTCCTCTGCACCCTGGTGACATACCCCTACTCCAAGGCCCTGCATGTGTGGGTGGTTGTGGAGGAGCGGGAAGAGGGAGGCAGCTGGAGATGGGGAGGGAAGGAAGGGAGGGGCAGGTAACCCCTCCCTGGGGCCAGCTCCCCCGCTGACCCCAGTAGGCACTCCCACCCTCCGCGACCCGCCAGGGAAGGGGGGCCCAGGCCCATCAGACCGGGGCCCAGTGCAGTAGCGCCCCCCGGCTCCACAGAGCCCTGGACAGTCCACCCAACCCCACCACAGAGAAAACTGCACCCACCCCACCATCCACACATCTTCCAGACTACATAAGACGGTAAACGCCCAGGCTGAGATCTTCCTCCACCTCTCCTGTATCTCCCCCTCCTGCAGAGAGTTCCTGAGAGAAGAAAGCTCCTGCAAGATGTGACCATCCCCCCCACCAGTTGAAGAGCCCCCCAGGCGGCTCGATGCACCGGCGGCACCCTGCTCCAGGGCCGGGCCCCCATGCACCCACCCGCCCACAACCCCGGCAACACACCAACCAGGACCCGAGCCCCCGAGGCCCGGCCCGGGCCCCAGCCCAGAGACGGAGCGCCCCCAGAACCTCACGCCCATCCCGGACCCACCCAGGGGCAGCCAGGTTGCCAGGTCAGTAACCTGCGTCCGTCAGCACAGACCCTCCCCTAGCCCCGCTGCACGCAGCCGCGAGGAAACAGTCACCTGAGAGCCAACAGAGCCCTCAACCGGACGTGACCGCTACCCCGGGTTGAGCCCCCCAAGGAAGATGCCTCCGGGGAACCCCCCGACGCCCTAAGCCTGTCCCTACCCCCTCACCAATCACAACAGTGAAGGCGGGACCAAACTATGACCCCCCACCCCCACTAGGTGATGGAGCTGATAAAAGGGGCCCAGAGCAATTGATCTAATGTGGTGGCAGAGGCTGTGTCAAGACTAATGTAATCTAATAGATAATTTCTATATTGGTTAGAATTAAGATTATTTTTATTTTTCCAGTTCATGAGGACTGTTTTCTTGGCTATGCATAGGGCAGTGAAGATCATATGGGCTATATTCTTTTCTGAAGTGACATTATCTAAGCTGCCCAACAAACACACTAAGGGGGAAGTTGGAATGTTACATTTCAGACACTTTGATAAGTCTTCACATATCTCGCGCCAAAACTTTTGCACTGGTGGACAGAACCAAAGAGCGTGGATGTAATTGTCTGGTGTATTGCCTTGACAGTGTGAGCAGTTGTTGGAAGATGTAAAGCCCATCTTGAACATCCGATGACCTGTATAGTGCACTCTATGAAGTATTTTGTATTGTATTAATTGCAGACTGGGATTTTTAATTAATTTAAAAGTTTTTAAGCAAATCTGAGACCAGAAGTTTTGGTCTAGGTTGACTGATAAATCTGCTTCCCACTTTGCAGTAGGAAGGGATATTGATTCATCTAATTTAGAAAGTGTTCTGTATATTTTAGATAATAATTTGGGGGATTTAAGAGTAAGAAAATGTGCCGCACTTAGTGGTGTTTGTAATTCAACTTGACTGAGGTTAAATTTCTTTTTTACTATGGATTTAATTTGTTGATATTCTAAAAACCTTGTCTTGTTGATCCCATATTGTTCAACTAGTCTGTCAAATGGAATAAATTCTGTTCCCTCTAATATATGTTCTAAGTATTTAATTCCTTTACAACTCCATTCTGGGAAATTAATCATATTATTGTTTTGTAATATGTCAGGGTTATTCCAGATAGGTGTACGTTTGCATGGGATTAATGAAGACTCCGTTATTTTTAGAAACTCCCACCATGCTGTTAGAGAAAAGCTGATGTTGATACTGATCGACTCTTTTAGCCTGTTTCCTCTGGATCGAACAGGATCTAACAAACCCCAGCTTCTGCTGGGACACTGGTCATCATGGGAGGAAAAAGATGGCTGCCGTGTTGCCGTTTCCTGTCTTACACCAGCATTATACTTCCTGTATCTGTGGGTCTGAGTTTTTAATCAGAGGATGAACTTAAAGCTTTCAGTCTGCTCTACAACCCACCACCTATCCACACGTCTTCTAAGTGGACTGGAAATCAGTAAAACTTCTACCAGACTTTAGTAAATATTGCATTAAGATGAGCAGACAGATTTTAATCTCAGCATCGTGCACACAGATTTTTCAGGACACTGGAAGAGTTCCTGCCGTGGATTTAGATGTTAGTGTTGTGTGGATGATCCCATTCTGTGATCTTTGTGTTACTAACACTGATGACACCACCGTTATTGGACTCATCTCGGACGGGGATGAGTCTGCCTACAGGAGGGAGGTTGAACGTCTGGTGTCCTGGTGCAGCCACAACAACCTGGTGCTGAATGCCCAGAAGACAGTGGAGATTATTGTGGACTTCAGGACGCACACAGCTCCACTCCCCCCCATCATCCTGTCTGACACCCCCATCACCTCTGTGGACTCATTCCGCTTCCTGGGTACCACCATCACCCAGGACCTGAAGTGGGAGCCCACCATCACCTCCGTCATTAAGAAAGCCCAGCAGAGGATGTACTTCCTGAGGCAGCTGAAGAAATTCAACCTGCCAACACGGACGATGATGCAATTCTACACTGCAATCATCGAGTCCATCCTCACCTCCTCCATCACTGTGTGGTACGCTGGAGCCACTGTCAGGGACAAATAGAGACTGCAGCGTGTTGTGCGCTCTGCTGACAAGGTGATTGGCTGCAGACTCCCATCTCTGCAGGACCTATACACCTCCAGGACACTGGGGCGTGCAGCTCGGATCTCAGCTGACCCTTCTCACCCTGGACACAGTCTGTTTGACCTGCTCCCCTCAGGCAGGAGGCTCCGGTCCATTCGCACCAGAACCTCTCGCCATAAGAACAGTTTCTTCCCCTCTGCTGTTGGACTCATGAACAATAACCACATGACTGTTCCCACCACTAACACATGACCCTATGCTGTGTTCACTGCATCATTCCATGTTTGGCACTGATCACCACCTGCACTCATGTATATATCATGTATATATCTATCTACTTAGCACTTTTAATTCTTATTCTTATTTTTATTTTCATGTCTATTTAAGCGTAATTTATGGCAGTATGTTTGCACTGAAGCACCGCAGCAATTTCCTAATGTTGTAAACCTGCTCAACATTTGGCAATAAAACCCTTTCTGATTCTGATTCTGATGCTTTTACACTTTAGGACCCTCGAGACCTCTGCTGCTCAGCCGTCCTGATCGCTGTCTCCACTTTAACCAGAGGCTGTAACCTCTGATCATTTCACCTGCACCGGCAGTAAAACTCTTCTCCACAACCAAACGTGCCATAAACCCGTCACAGCTTCATCATCAGCTCAGTCTCAGCAACATGCAGACGACCGAGCAGCAGAAACTCTGCAGGGAACGTCTGAAGTCTGTTCTTCAGTTTTCCCAGCTCACTGTTTATTGAACATGAGACAGAAAAATAACTTCACCTTTAATGTGAAACTTTTATCGCCTGTGACATGTTTGCAGGAAGTTTTCATGCTGTGATTTAGTGTCACATCCATAAATATCACACAAGGTAAAAACTACAAGTCCCAGCATCCTCTGTGTTTAGGGAGGAGCAGTGAAAGTGAAAGTGTTGATCCTCCGTTCAGAGCAGCAGGAGGAGGAAGGTGGAGCTGAGGCAGGTGAGTGTTAACATGAATATGTTTCTTCTTATGACATAAAATAATTCCACGCTGTTCGTGTCTGTGGGTGAAACGTGAGGCCGGTCGGCTCCTCTGAGCGCTGGTTTCCTGTAAGTAGAGAGGAAGTGAGTTTAGCTGAGAGAGCAGGAGGAGAGTGAGAGCTGTGCTGAGGCAGGTGAGTGTTAACACCGCTCTGACATTACTGTGTCTCTGTGGCGGGAACAACAGGCTCCGTCAGTGGAGGCAAAAATAATCAGACTTTGGTTTTTCAAAGGAAACTACTTTATGTTGGGAGAAGCCGCGCGCTCATTGGATAACGACTTGTCAATCTCAAGTTATTAGCCAATGAGCGCGCAGGTTCACAGTAAGACCCGCCCTTATCACGACGGGTTTTAAAACTAAAATGGCGACAGAAACTCTGTGAGTGGAGTTCACTTTATGAAAGTGCGACGTTTGAGCCACTTCCTGTTCTCAGTCCCGGCGTCCTGATCACCGAGGTTTCTGTTGCTCTGATGTCTGATATTGATTATATCGGTAAACAGGCTGTAGGCAGAAACATCAGGTCTGATCTGAAAATCCCTTCAGAAACAAACTTTAAGAGTTTTATGTCCGTGAGGCTGTAAAACTGTAACGTGTCCTGTGATCTATAAACACTCTGTGATGAATAATCTGAAGTCATTTTGAGCCTGACAGTAGTTTCCTGTCACAGAGCAGAAGCTGCAGGCAGTTTTTGGCACCTTTATATTTAATTTATTCCAAAATAAATCAATAAAGTTAGAAAAGAACTCTCAGTGACATTAAAAATCTATTTTTAAAGACAGATGTGACCAAGTGCAACAAATATAAGATGAGATGTTGACAGATATTTGAAGTATTGATCATATGTAGAACACAGAGCAGGTCCAATAACAGAGTCATCCTGCTCACAAACAGCAGTTTGGTTTCATGAGCTCACTTCCTGCAGTGATCCTCAGCTTCTCTCCAAAGGAGCCGTAACATGTGGGCTCCTCACCATGATGATGATCCCAAACACACTGAGTTCCTTCATCCACCTGATCATGTACTTATTAAATAATGTGATGGTTTTGGTGTTTTTTAAAGACTTTGAGCCTCTAAAATAACTGGTTTGGACTTTAGGGCCAAAGCTCCAACATTAGAAAGCCGTAAGTGTGATGCTTCCAGTACAACAGCACCTCTGAGTGTGTGTGTTTACCTCTCAGACTAACTCCACCCTGACATCAAGAAGATGGAGGAAGAGGACGGAGCAGCATCCAGCTGTGTGTCTGTGAGGAGTGACGGGGTTACACAAACACCTCCACCTTACAGTCATGGACCTGCAGCAATAATGTAAGAACACTACTAACTTTATTAGTCATTTCAACATAACCATGACAGAATCATTGATCTGTGATTGGTTCAAACTGTTTGATCTGAGTTTGATTTTTATTGACTTGTTTTCTTGCTAAGATCTGAACTCTGTAAGTTTAAGTGAAGTCAGTGCAGCAGAATCAGAGAGAAGAGCTGAGAACAAACTGAGTTCATTCAGAGACAGAAAAAACTGGCTGATGATTGGCTGACCTGTCAGCGTTATGAGGCAGACACAATATCACAGAGGGATCAGCTGATCATATGGCTGTCAGAGAGAACTGATCAGTTATTGATGTTTGTGTTTGCAGAGGTCAGAGGTCACAGTCTCCAGTATCCAGCTGTGTATCTGTGAGGAGTGACTGGTCCAAAGAAAAAGTTCCTCCAGACTTCAGTGATGAACCTGCAGCAACAATGTTCTTCAATCATGGAGCTCAGCTGACCATGTAAGAGAGCTGCTGACTCAGAGTTCAAAGGTTGTTTCTATAAATGTTCTGCCAGTGACATCATAACTTAACCTAACACTGGTCTGTGTATGAAGTATCATTTAGTGGCAGTTGTTAAAGTTGTATAATGATGATGCTAGTTTGGGGTGTATTTTCCTGCTGATGCAAATGCATCTACTTTGCCCTTTGTCTGGTGCTTTGGACAAAGACGTCCAATGAAACTCAGAACAACACAGTTTGCACCACCAGAGGAAGTGGCTGACATCCAGAAATCCTACCAGTGGCTGAACAAAGCTGGACTGAAAGACAGCACAGAGGCACTAATCATGGCAGCACAGGAACAAGCTCCGAGCACAAGACCCATAGAGCCCGGGGTCTACATGGCTCTTTTTGGGGGGGTTGTGTTGTATTAATAGTGACTTTGTTTCTTTGGACCTGACCAAAATCTTTTGTTTTTCAGTTCAGTTGCAACATTGACTAACACTAATGCAGGGGTCGGCAACCTGCGGCTCTTTAGTCCTTACAGTGCGGCTCCTCGTGGTTTGGGAAAATAAATTAGAAGTATTTAGCTGAAGTGTATTTTATTTATGTTCTTTTTTTAACTTGTAGTTCTAAATTGGAAGATTATTGTGATATTGAAATATAAAAATAAAATTATATTTTTTATTTTTTCATCGCTCAAATAAGCGTCACACTCGCGGAAGCCGGTGTACCCGCCGAAACGCCTGCATTTATCGAGACTTTCAGCCCCAGGTAGGCCAATTATGGATCTTCGGATCCACATTATGTCAGCAGCTGTTCTCCACCGTGAACTATGTTAAAAACAAACACCGCTCACGCCTCACAGACGACAGCTTACAGTCCTGTAAAGATGAAAGTGACTTCGTACAGCCCCGACCTGCAGACGCTGTGCGCAGAGGTTCAGGAGCAGAAGTCCCGTTGTAAACATATCACGGCAGACCCGACGATGTTTGCATGAACACGCTTTTCAGCTTCTCTTTATTGACCACTTTTCACACACGGTTGCTGTACGCACACAGCCGGCTGTAGCTTTGCAGCTCACAGCCCGACACACACCAACACAACAGCACAGACGTTAAGGCGGCGAGGCGTGATTGCGGGTGCCGCTCAGGTGCGTCCGCCTCCCCTGCAGCGGCGCTGCAGACCACGCCCCGCCACACACATTAACCAGGTAAAATACATATTTAGGCAGAATTTTGCAAATATCTATTTGTCATCTTTCAGCAGCATAGAGCTTTTTTTCCAATTATTTTTTAAAAGTCAGGTCAAGGCTCCAAAAGCCCAAAGGAGATATAAGGGTGGCGGCTCACAGCAGTTTTTGTTTGCTACATCATTTTAGTTCAGCTGGGTGTCTTTCCTTTGGTTATATTTCTTTAAGAGTTCAAATGTGTTCATTACATAAATAACATGTAATTTTCTCTGTAGCACTTCATGGATTTCATAAGCAACACACCTTAGTTGTTCATACAAAGCATAAAGGTAAAAAACAGTATATACAGTGTTATCTTCATTCTAGATGTCAAAAAGTATTTGTGGCTCCCAGTGTTTTCTTTTGCGTGGAAACTGGCTCCAAATGGCTCTTTGGGTCCTGAAGGTTGCTGACCCCTGACCTAATGGTATATTTTTTTTAGCTGGATCGTTCTATAAAAACATGAATCAAATCTGAGAAAAGTTTCCACCTGACCTGTTGAATGTTATTGAAGCCAGAAGTTTGCCTTCATACTGTGTTTCTTGCATGCCTTTTGTGGTGTACTAATTGATGTGAAATGAATGCAATGTGGTTGTGTTTGCAGAGGTCAGAGGTCACAGTCTCCAGCATCCAGCTGTGTGTCTGTGAGGAGTGACTGGTCCAGAAACACACCTCTACAATTCAGTCATGAACCTGCAGCAACAATGTTCTTCAATCATGGAGCTCAGCTGACCATGTAAGAAAGCTGCTGACTCAGAGTTCAAAGGTTGTTTCTATAAATGTTCTGCCAGTGACATCATAAATGATTCCTAATGGTGGTCCGGGTACGATAATGCTAGTATCAATCGTAATGGTAATGCAATCCAAGGTAATGATTTCTTCTCTGTTGCTGTGAACGTCTCTGCAGCCGTCTGTACTCTAATCTGAGACAACTATTACTGACAGAAACCATCACATCATCCAGTTTGTGTGTTTGCAGCTGCTTAAAAGATTTTAAACAGAGATTAATCAGTAATTCATGTGATGTGTTTGTGTTTGCAGAGGTCAGAGGTCACAGTCTCCAGCATCCAGCTGTGTGTCTGTGAGGAGTGACTGGTCCAAAAACAGACCTCCAGAGTTCATTGATGAACCTGCAGCAACAATGTTCTTCAATCATGGAGCTCAGCTGACCATGTAAGAGAGCTGCTGACTCATTTACGGGTGTTTGAAATTCTGTGACCACTTTGTAATTTTAGTTCCCTTTCAGTCGATTCACTCGGTACAACACATAAGTATGGGATATCACGCCCTCGCGTGTCCTGGCTGAAGAAACCTTTATTCACGCCTTTACGGCAGATGACGTGTGATGACACGCGCAAGGCCCCGCCCGCACATATAGCCGCTGCCATCACCGTCATCCCTCAGTTCTTACGCTCTTCACCTCGCTGAGAACACCTCTGCTGAGTTGGGCTAGCTAGCTACTGCTAGTTAGCTCCGTTGTCTGCCAACTTGAACCTAGCTTAACTGCCCCTGTTGGTGTTAGCCTCCACCGCCCAGCTGGTGCGTAGGCTGCCCGCGGAGCGCTATTTTCAAGTTTTTCTTGTGCAGCGTTTCGCTTTGCGTTTTGGGAATGGACTCCAAACCGAAGCGAGCAAAGCAGAAATCTTCTGTTCGCCCCTGTCCTCAGGGATGTGGTTTCTCTTTGCACGACAGCGACCAGCACGATGCCTGCCCTGTCTGCCTGGGGATCGTCCACGCTAGGAGAGCGTTGACGGAGCCCGAAGCTTGTGCGTTTTGTCGCCAGCTCCGACGCTCGACCCTGGAAAGACGGGTGACGTTTGTGGAAAGAGTGCTGGGACGCTCGGCTGTCGCACGGCATGACCCTCTTCTTTCCGAGTCTGGAGCCCCGGCTTCGTCCGAGTCCGAAGACGAAAATTTTCAGGTCGATGTCCCCGCGATTAGCTGGGCTGACCACATGGAATACGTTGACGGGTTAGCCGATGACGGACCGGAACCATGCAGGAGCGCTGACGGGCTTCAGCCTGGGTTGAAGCCCGCCAGCGCTCCCCAGGAAGACGATGACGTGCTGGACATCGGCCTGGACATCCATGGTTTGTCGGAGGATGAGCAGGAGAGCTCATTGTCGACCCAATATGCCGCCGCTGCTGCGCCGGTCGGCCACGATGACACCTCTCTTTTCTCCCTGTTTCGCCGTGCCGCTGAGAAGCTGCAGATGGACTGGCCCTCTCCTCCACCAGCTCGGAAGCCGTCGCGGTTTGCGGGTTTTTTCCTTCCACCGGAGCCCGCAACGGCCAAAAAAACTGCCTCCCCATGTTCCCAGACTTTCTCTGCGAGCTAACAGCGTCATGGGACAAACCTCTGTCTACCCGCGTCACTGTGCCCGGCTATGGACAGTACATGGAATTGGACGGCGCCGAGGGAGCGGGTTTAGCTAACCCACCCCCTATGGAGCCGTCTCTGGCTGCTTATCTGGCCCCGTCCCATAACCATGGTGTCGGTGGCCCCGCAACTCTGCCGTCCAAGCACTGCAGATTCTCGGCCTCGCAGCTGGAGAAGATTTATCGGGCTCAGGCCGGCACCGCTCGAGCCATGAGCTCCGTCACCATGCTCCAGACGTACCAAGCAATGTGCCTGGCGGAGCTTGGATCGCTGGTTCCGGAGGACAGCCCGCTGTCACCTCTTCTTAACGAGGTTAGAGTCACCACGGATTACATCCTCCGTGCGTCTCGCTGTGCAGCGCTCTCCCTGGGCAGAGGGATGGCTTCGACAGTGGTGGCGCAGAGGCACCTGTGGCTGACCCTCTCCGACGTCCCTGATAGAGACAGAGCTGTGTATCTGGACGCACCAGTGTCTGCGGCTGGGTTATTCGGACATTCACTTGAAGCCATTCAGGCTAGATTCGATCTGAGGAAGAAGCAGACGGAAGCTCTGCGCGACATCATCCCCAGACGCCAGCCCCAGCCCAAGCCCACTGCTAGCTCTCACAGGCCCGCCGCTCCTCTGACAGCTGGCAAGAGACCGGCGCCCACTGCTGGAGTGGGAGGGCCGCCGGCGAGAGCACGTACTCCGGCCCGAGCTCCACGCCAGTCGGCCTGGGGCAAAGGCCCTCCCCCGGGCCCCCGACGGGACCCGACGCCCAGGAGGAAGAAGCCTCAGCCCTCCTAGCTGTGATTGCGAGTGGGGAAGGGATCCGGCAGCAGGGAGACGCTGCTCTTACCCCTCTGTTGCCGCACAAGAGGTGCCGCTTAAGTTCTGTTCAGGTTGTCAGCCCCAGAAGGCGCTGCACTTCCCTATCGCGGTCTCCCAAGCACATAACCCCTGCACACGGTTCAGATGTGTTGAATGTTCAAGCGACCACATCGAGTGTTCCCGCTGTTTTTCATTGTTATGCCCCGGAAAAGGTGCACCCAACAAAATGTATAAATGTACATGTTCCCATGTTGCAATCAATAAAGAGTGTTGTTTACTCTCAAACAATCTCAAATGCTCAACCTGCAGGCGAAATGAGCCAGGTCAGGCAGGGGATGCAGTCCCCTGCAGACACACTGGGGGGCGACGGCGCCCCGCCGTCAGTGCTGCAGGCCAGCCGGCTGGCTGCTCACTTCCCTCAGTGGCGCGCTTGCGCCCCCTCTCCGTGGGTGCTGCAAACCGTTGCCATGGGTTACCGGTTGCAGTTCCGGGTCAAGCCGCCTCGTTTCCAAAGAGTCGTGAACACGATTGTCAACCCCGAGGCAGCCTTGGTACTCAGAGAGGAAATACAGGCGCTATTACAGAAGAGAGCAATACGGGTGGTCCCCGCTTCGGAGACGGACAAAGGTTGGTACAGCCGTTATTTTGTCATTCCGAAGAAAGGGGGAGGGCTTCGTCCCATCCTCGACCTGCGAGTCTTGAACACGTACCTGCGAACGTACAGGTTCAAGATGCTAACACTCAGACAGCTCCTGAGTGCAGTCGGCCCGGGAGATTGGTTTGCGACAATCGATCTAACAGATGCTTATTTTCATGTCGCTATACACCCGAAACACAGGCAGTTTCTGAGGTTTGCATTCGAGGGCGTAGCCTACGAATACCTAGTGCTGCCGTTCGGGCTGTCGCTCGCTCCCCGCACCTTTACGAAATGTGCCGAGGCAGCGCTAGCGCCCCTCAGGAAGAGGGGCATCCGCATCTTGGCCTACCTGGACGACTGGGCTCTCGTGGCTTGCTCCAGAGAACAGGCGGAGACGCAGCTGTCGCGGGTTCTGTCACACATTCAGACACTGGGGTTCTCTGTGAACTTTCAGAAGAGCTCGCTAATCCCAGGTCAACAGATCGCTTTTCTCGGTCTGGAAATATGCTCTCTTTCCAGCCGCGCACGGTTGTCAGAGCACAGAGTGGCCGCGTTTCATCGCTGCCTCGCTCAATTTCAGCTGGGACGCAGACTGCGTTTCCAGACGATATTGCGCTTGTTGGGCATGATGGCATCTATGATCGCCGTAGTGCCGCTTGGGCTGTTGAAAATGAGAGCGTTTCAACGCTGGACTCTCTCTCACCGTTTGTGTGCTTCGCGTCACCTCCGGAGGAGGCTGCCGGTAACTGCGTCTTGCATGCTAGCTCTCCGTCCTTGGAGAGAGCCCGGGCTACTGCACCAGGGCTCTCGGATTGGGAGGGTGTTGTTTCGCAAGGTGGTGTCCACAGATGCTTCCCTAAGTGGGTGGGGAGCGCTGTGCGAGGGTGCGTCAGTGAGAGGGATCTGGTCCGCGGCTCAGCGCCAGCTGCACATCAACCACTTAGAGCTGTTAGCAGTGTTCTTAGCTCTAAAGCGTTTCCGTCCAGTCCTGCAGGGCCAGCATGTCTTAGTCAGGACGGACAATTCAACAGTGGTGTCTTATATAAACAGGCAGGGAGGAACACGCTCTCTTCCCCTGTTGCAGCTGTCTCGCTCTCTGCTGTTATGGTGCAGTGTTCATTTTCTGACTCTAAGAGCCACCCATGTCCCGGGCCACCTGAACCTGGGGCCGGACCTTCTCTCCAGGGGGGGTCCTCTGGTGAGAGAATGGAGGTTACACCCTTCAATAGTGGCTCAGATTTGGGATCTATTTGGCGAGGCGCAAATAGATCTTTTTGCTTCCAGGGTGAATGCTCACTGCCCCCTGTACTTCTCCATAATCGACCACGATGCACCCTTGGGCTTGGACGCGCTAGCGCACCAATGGCCAGACGTGCTCCTGTATGCATTTCCCCCAGTGGAAATGATATCTCCAATTCTGGAGAGGGTGCGTCGGCATTCCCTCTCTCTGATCCTGGTGGCCCCTTGGTGGCCCGCGAAGTCGTGGTATGCAGAAATAATCAGCCTGCTTGCAGCAAGTCCTTGGCAGCTTCCTCTCCGCAGGGATCTCCTCTCTCAGGCGGGGGGGGAAGTGTTTCATCCGCGCCCGGATCTGTGGCACCTTCATGCTTACCTGCTGAGAGGTTAAACTTGGTTGCTAAGGGTCTGCCACCTAGTGTGGTAGCGACGATTCAGAGCGCCAGGGCCTCGTCTACTAGAGGCTTGTACGCTTACAAATGGCGAGCCTTCGAGCGATGGTGCCAGGACCGCCACACTCTCCCATTTCAGTGCTCTATTGTGGATGTTTTGACATTCCTGTAGGAGCTGTTGGATAAAGGCCTTTCGTTTTCGACGATCAAGGTTTATTTAGCGGCTATATCTGCTTGTCATATCGGTTTTGACGGGGTGACACCAGGTGCGCATCCCCTCGCCGTGCGTTTTCTGAAAGGGGTTCGCCGGCTGAGGCCCGTGCTTAAGTCCAGTGTCCCGGCTTGGGACTTGTCTTTGGTGCTGGAGGCCCTTTGTGGCCCTCCGTTTGAACCCGTTGAGTCGGTAGATATGAAACTTCTTTCGTATAAGACCGCATTACTTCTCGCTTTGGCCTCGGCGAAGCGAGTGGGGGACCTTCATGCGCTGTCTGTGCATCCTGCCTGCACACAGTTTTCTCCTGATGGCCGCAAGGTCGTATTGCGTCCGAATGCCGCCTATCTTCCCAAGGTCATGCCTGCATCTTATAGTTCAATGGAGTTTGAGTTGCTGAGCTTTTGCTCCCCTCCTTTTGAATCTGAGGAGCAGAGGAGGGTGCATTCTCTTTGTCCGGTGCGTGCGCTACGCACCTACATTGAGCGCACTCGGGATGTGCGTTTGTGTGACCAGTTGTTTGTCTGCTTCGCTAATCCGAATAGAGGTAGAGCTCTGTCCAGACAGAGGCTGTCCCACTGGATTGTAGAAGCTATCTCGCTGGCATACAGCACCGGAGGTTTTGCGTTGCCCCACGGGGTGGGAGCTCATTCCACCAGGGGGATGGCGACCTCATGGGCTCTTTTTAGAGGGGTGCCTGTGGCTGATATTTGTGCAGCGGCTAATTGGGCGTCGCCGCACACTTTTGTGCGGTTTTATCGGTTGGACGTTGCAGCCCCTTCGGTGGCTCATGCTGTCCTTTCTGCTGGGTCTACCACTCACTAAGGATGTGGTGGTCCCGTTCCGGTTCGGTGGCTGCTCTGCGGGGCGTGTATATAGGTCCCATACTTATGTGTTGTACCGAGTGAATCGACTGAAAGGGAACGGTTAGTTATGTCTATAACTTCTGTTCCCTGAAGGAGAGGAACGAGGTACAACACAGGGTGGCCCCACTGAGCAGTTGGCTCGGTGAAGAGCGGCTATCGAACTGAGGGATGACGGTGATGGCAGCGGCTATATGTGCGGGCGGGGCCTTGCGCGTGTCATCACACGTCATCTGCCGTAAAGGCGTGAATAAAGGTTTCTTCAGCCAGGACACGCGAGGGCGTGATATCCCATACTTATGTGTTGTACCTCGTTCCTCTCCTTCAGGGAACAGAAGTTATAGACATAACTAACCGTTTATATTTTTAAAGTGTTTATTTGCAGTTGCCTGTATTTTTATTACACTGTGTGTAACGTGGTGGTTTGTGCTGTTTGGGATTGTTTTGGTGTATTTGTGTCAGAACATCAGATAAATGATTTCATCACATTTTAAAAGAAAGTATCAGGATAATAATCTGAACTGAGTCATCAGAAATAGAAAGATGGTCTCAACAGGCCACTGAGCTGATCTCCAAAGAAATGCAGAAGATTGAAGAGTCCGAGGCTGTTTATTTGTCACAGGCATCGTCATACACGTACAACACAGTGAAATGTGCTGAGCTGCTCCTGTGACTGGACAAAACATTATAAACAATCATTAAATGAAATAATGAAACATTGTGCAGATGTAATGTTAAAGTGCTTTGTGCCACATTAGCACAGCATGTACTGACAGAGCAGTGCAAGCAGAACAAAGCAAATGAGCAAAGTGATGTAAACAGAGTAACTGAACAGAGTGAGCAGAGTAATATCAGCAGTAATGAAGCAGCAGGATCAGTGTAGCAGCATGTGACGTCATAATGAATCAGGTATGATCTGAAATATGACAGTGAGACAAGAACATGATGTAAGGTCCTGTTTAAACCCTGATGGTGATGCTATGAGGGGAGCATGTTCTGATTTAGGACTTGGATGGTCTGAGGATAGAAGCTCCTCTCTGTTTGTGTCCTGATGGTGCAGAAGCTTCTGCCTGATTGTAGAAGGAGCTGAAGCCAGCATCATCCCAGAGGTGAAGCTCCTCTGTGTGCAGACCTGAGGTCAGATTCCTCCAGGCTGATGTTCAGGATCTACAGAAACGTGTGGTTGTAGTTATTGCTGCACTGTGTGCTGACAGCAGATACTCAGAACAAAGCGCTGCACACGTGTTCTTTACAAACATCTGTACATAGAAAATATGGATCATGGCAGTGAATGAACACGTTTCTGTCATTTGTTTCACTGGCTTCTTTTTTCTGCCTGTGTTCATGTGATTAATGTCTAACACATAAACAGGTTTGTAATCAAACATCACATCATCAGGGAGGCATCATGAAACAAAGTTACTGCTGGAGGCTGAACTCAATTTGGTGGCAATGTTCAAAAATATCACTCAGATCATTTCAAAGCTTTTAGTTCTTCTTCTTCACTTCTGTAAAATAATAGAAAGGAAATCAGAACCCAGAAGTTCACTTCCTGATGACTGAACTCTTTCAAAATAAAGCTGAAAGCTCTGAATGTGACACCGCTGCTCCACCACAGTTTTTAGAGGAGGTCAAAGGTCAGTTGAAAGTGATGGATCCCAAACTTCCAGTACATCCAGTGAAGGACATAATCAGCTCTGTGATGAAGGCTTTTACTGTGGAGTTTGTAGGCTGATCACTCTGTGTTTAATAAGACAGGCAGGAACAGCAAAGGAAACTTGGAATCTGAACTCAAACACAAGTTTCTCCACTTTGACTTTTCTCTGTGACCATCAGAGCTTCTGCACAGTGTCATCAAATCTGGATGTTTGTCACTGACAGTCAATGATTTTAGTGATAAAGAAATGTGTTCACAGAGGGAGGAAGAGGAGTGGTGTCTGTGAGGAGGAGCAGCTGTCCTGCTGTGCTTTGTGTCAGGACGTCCTGAAGGATCCAGTCTCTACCAGCTGTGGACACTGGTTCTGCAGACAGTGCATCTCCTCATACTGGGACCAGTCTGCTTCATCAGGAGACTGGTCCTGTCCCCAGTGTGGAGAAAGATCCAGAAGCAGAGCTGGACTGCAGACAGCCAGTCAGAGCAGCTGTGTACAAAGTAAGACTGAACATCTGTCTGCTGATGGACTCATTTCTGAAAACTGGACTTCTTGTTGTTGTTCAGACATTGAAGAGTTTTCTTTCTGTTTTTCTTTCTTTCAGCAGATGTTGGTCTGCAGGAGGTTTTAGATGAACATAAGATCAGTCTGAGGAGGAGATGTGAACGTGTGACTGAAGGAAGTGATGAAACAGGAAGTAGAACCCTCCTCAACAGGATCTACACTGAGCTCTACATCACAGAGGGACAGAGTGAAGAGGTTCATAGCCAACATGAGGTGAGGCAGCTGGAGACAGCTTCCAAGATGGACGCCCTCCATGACACTCCAATCAGGTGCCAGGACATCTTTAAAGCCTTACCTGACCAACAGAGACCCATCAGAGTGGTTCTGACCAACGGCGTGGCTGGTGTTGGAAAAACCTTCTCAGTGCAGAAGTTCACTCTGGACTGGGCAGAGGGCTTGGAGAACCAACATGTCAGTGTGGTGGTTCTGCTTTCATTCAGGGAGCTGAACCTGATCAGAGAGGAGCAGTACAGTCTTCTGGAGCTGCTCCATGTTTTCCATCCAACACTACAGAAGGTCACAGCAGAGAAGCTGGCTGTCTCTCAGCTTTTGTTCATCTTTGACGGCCTGGATGAAAGCAGACTTTCATTGGATTTCACCAACAGGAAGCTGCTGTCTGATGTCACACAGAAGTCATCAGTCAGCCAGCTGCTGACAAACCTCATCCAGGGGAATCTGCTTCCCTCGGCTCTCGTCTGGATAACTTCCCGACCTGCAGCGGCCAATCAGATCCCTCCTACATGTGTTGACAGGCTAACAGAAGTACGAGGCTTCACTGACGCCCAGAAGGAGGAGTACTTCAGGAGGAGATTCAGTGATGAAGAGCTGTCCGGCAGAATCATCTCCCACATGAAGACATCCAGGAGCCTCCACATCATGTGTAGAATCCCAGTCTTCTGCTGGATCACTGCTACAGTTCTGGAGCACATGTTGACTACAGAGCAGAGAGGAGAGCTGCCCAAGACCCTGACTGACATGTACTCACACTTCCTGCTGGTTCAGACAAAGAGGAAGAAGAACAAGTACCACGAGGGACATGAGACGAGTCCACAGGAGCTGACGGAGGCTGACAGGGAAGTTCTTCTGAAGCTGGGGAGGCTGGCGTTTGAACATCTGGAGAAAGGAAACATCATGTTCTACCAAGAAGACCTGGAGCAGTGTGGTCTGGATGTGACAGAGGCCTCGGTGTACTCAGGAGTTTGTACAGAGATCTTCAAAAGAGAGTGTGTGATCTTCCAGAAACCAGTCTACTGCTTTGTTCATCTGAGCATCCAGGAGTTTCTGGCTGCAGTCTACATGTTCCACTGTTTCACCAACAGGAAGACAGAGGTGCTGAAGGACTTCCTGGGAAAAAAATACAAAGAGTCATCTCTGGATGATTTTTTGATGGAAACACTAATAAAATCCTTCAGGAGTAAAAATGGTCGTCTGGACCTGTTTGTTCGCTTCCTTCATGGCCTCTGTCTGGAGTCCAACCAGAGACTCTTAGGAGGTCTGCTGGGTCAGACAGAGAACAGTCCAGAAACCATCCAGAGAGTCATCAAGAATCTAAAAGAAAGGAAGACAAAATCCTCTCCTGACAGAAGCATCAACATCTTCCACTGTCTGATGGAGATGAACGACCTCTCAGTACATCAGGAGATCCAAGAGTTCCTGAAGTCAGAGAACAAATCAAAGGAACTCTCTGAGATCCACTGCTCAGCTCTGGCCTTCATGCTGCAGATGTCAGAGGAGGTTCTGGATGAGTTGGACCTGAAGAAGTACAAAACATCAGTAGAGGGACGACTGAGACTGATTCCAGCTGTGAGGAACTGCAGAAAGGCCCGGTGAGTCCAGATGTGATCATTAATATTATCAGTTGGTGATAGTTTAGTTACTCAGTCATAAACTGCAATCATTTCTTATTTGAGGTCACACTAGGGCTGCCACAAACGATTATTTTTGTGATTATTTGACTAATCAGATCAAAAATAAAACATACAGCTTATTGCACCAGCATGCATCTGCTGTTATATAACTATCATTAGCTTACAGCTTAGAGTTTTTAAGGTATGTGCTAACTAAAAATAAAGACCAGATGATAGTTTATTAAACTTTTAATGAAATTTGCAGATTGTAGCAACAAACAGAAAGGCCCCCAAAATGTGTGCCGAGTTCTTCAGTGTGATTTCTCCACGGTGAAAGCACACTCTGCTCCACATAGTTATGAAGATCTTGATTAACCACATTAGCTTCACATTAGTAACTTTGTCCTCGACAGCTCGGCCATCTTCAGAACCTGCCCAGGAATTGAACTGCACATGTGCACTGGCTCCAGACGTGGGGTTGTCCTGCATAGTCAGTGGTGTCAGTAGATCATTAAGTAAAATAATATGTAACTAGATTCCTTTGAAAGAGCAACCATGGACGACAAAGCTGGGCGGAGTCTGCTCTAAGACACCAAATGAGCAAATGTTTGCTGACCTGTATCAGTGATCACCTTTTTGTTGGCCTGGTCCCCCAGTCCTCCCACTCCCCCCGGTCCTCGGTGGATGCTGTCACTTCCTCTGACACTGGCTCACCATTTATGTTGTGTCAAAAATCAAACGTGAAGATCTAATTTACTCTAAACTCTCTGACTGTTACTAATATAGTCATAAAATATGCAACAACCACTGGAGATGGAGATGAAGCTTCAACTTGCAGAAAATAGTTTATTAAAATCAGTTTGAATAAACCCAAGGCTCAGAGCAAAAGAGACAAAAGCGCCCCCAAGTGGTCAGACAATAGACGAACAGAATAAACCCTATCAAAGACAAACACGCTGGAAGCATCTTTTCTAACACTCCAGTATTTATTAGCATTTATTATAAATTTATTGTGACTTTGAAGACGTTCAGTGTTTCCTTTGGTATAACGGAGGTCTGACTACAGTCCAGTAAACACACTGATTAGGATTATAGATTAAACTGCAGTAATACTTTCACAGTGTGCAGTGATGCACAGGTCCGAGTGGTTTTACACTGAAATTCTCAACAACAGGAAACTATAAGAATTTGTTACTCTAATAATAAACATAGAAGAAGAAAAACATTTTTCATTTAGAGTTGATGAATATAAATGAATTTGAACTTTACAAACCAATCAAAGACAAACTGATCCATGTGAGTTTATAACAATATTCAAAGGCTGCTGCTGGACACAGACAGGTAACATCATTTTGACTTGCTGTCACCTGGATCTAGAGTCATAAACACTGAAGTGCTGAACATTAATACAAGTCTGTTTCTGCCAACTAGTGATAAACCTGCAGACTAATGGCTCAGAAAGCTAAAACGAGCCAATCATTTCTGTGTTTAGTTCCCCTGAAATCCTGCTGCTGTTCTGAACCATAGTTTCTGATCTGAAGGTCAAACAGAGTCATGATGGTTGTTTCTATTTGTCCCTTTTTAGTTTAGTTCCCCTGAAATCAGATGTGATATCAGCAGCTCTGAGTTCATTCATCATTATTGTCCAGTGATGACATTTCTGCTCCGTTTGGTGACAGTCAGCAGATTTTTCCTGAGTGTGGACGTGAACAGTCGTACCTGACAGCAGCAGGTAGCAAACAGAGATCATCTTTCCAGCTGGAACTCTTCACTGAGCTGAGCTCATTCAAAATGTTCTGGATTCAAGACAGGAAACAGTCCACATGTGTGTCTTCACTCTGACTCTGGATCAGATCTCAGTGACAGACTGTGGACGTTATGGAAGCCTAAATGTGACACCATCTTCCTCCTTCATCTGCAGATTAAAGCCAAACAAAGATTCTCATTAAAAGTCTGCAGGTCTGAGAGAGACTCAATCGTTGTGTCATGTCAAACACAGTAAGAGGAGCTGAAGCACAGATGTGAAGAGCAGATGTTCATCAGATTATGACCTCACTTTGTTTTGTCTTCATATACATTCAGTCTGTGTTTATAATGCAGACTTTCTGCTTTTATAATAACACGTTTTGTATTTTCTGTAATCACAGACTGGCTGACTGTGGACTCTCAGAGACTCACTGTGAAGTTGTGGCCTCGGCCCTGAAGTCCATCCCCTCCCATCTGACAGAGCTGGACATTAGTAACAACAAGCTGCAGGATTCAGCAGTGAAGCTTCTGTGTGCTGGACTGGAGAGTCCAAACTGTCGACTGGAGACTCTGAGGTGAGTTCACTGACTGCAGCTGTTGTTGTGTTTCTATATTTCAGGCTGCAGAGACTTTGAGCTTGTGTGGAAACAGACAGAGAAAAGAAAGACATGAATGTCAAAGCTAATAAAGGTGAAGTTAGGAGCTGTGATGATGTTCATGTATCAGAAGCTGATCGGGCTGCTACAGAGACGACCCACACAGCTGCTGTGGTGAGGTTTGTGTTAAAACAGAGGAACACAGGCCCACACATGACAGCAAAGCAGGTTTCAGGCTCTGTGAGAGGATTTCAAACAGAAGCTGGAGAAGAGAAAGGACTCTGTTGGAATGACTACAGAAAGAAGGCAGCTGAGACCAGTCCAAGTGTTTCCATGGAGCCCAGTCTAACATTCATTTATACACTAACGTACAGAAGTGAACGGGAAAATGAATCCATAGTTTCAAATGTAGAAATAGTTCTCAGTTCATTTACAGAGTTTAATACAGTTCATGAGGAAATGTTCAGTTCGATTCAATTCGATTGGAATCTGGGAAATTTTGCCTCAGACAGAAATATTATAATTCAGTACATTTACATATTTTTGTGTCTATAAAAGGGAAGCTGACACTCGCAAGACTTTATCAAATGTGTGAGCATCACAGCAGAGGCCTTTGTGTCAAAGTAGCTGAAGATAAAACACGGAAGAACATGAAGGTGATTTTCCTGTTCTGGGATTTTATAGAAATATTCTGCAGTAGATCAAAAACGAAAGAAAACCATGAATCAACACATGAACATTACCTGATGCTGCTGAAGTGAAGCAGAGCAAAGTTACAGTGTTTTTGTTAAAGACACAACTGAGCGTTTTGCAATTTGCATAATTTTAAAAAGTTTAAATTTGTTCAGAAGCCTGTTGAACAGGAGAAATTAGGTTTTCTTTTCGAAAGCAAGTAAAAGGAAAAAAACAGCGGCCGACAGCGCTGTAAACAACGGTAGACTTGTGCGTAACAAGCAAGCGAATAATGCAGAAAACAGATTTTAAACAGGAAACTGTTCTTGAAGTACAGAGAGAGAGAGAGAGAGCTGTGCATGAAGTGTGATTTTATTGTGGTGGAAGCAAAACAGCAAAAGTCAGAGTGAGTTCATGACGATGTTTATGTGAAGCGTAGTTTGGATCTTCTTTTGCTGCTGGTTCAGTCAATATTGTTTGTAGAGAGATAAAACTAACAGCTTCAGAATCGAGCGCAAAAAGGACGTAAACACAAAGCGTGGACCCGCCGAAACATCAGAATCGGCGAGCTGTCGGCTTTCAGCCCCGACCGTGTCTGTGCCGTCAGTGAGAAAGGCGACATCTCACTGATTCTGATGTGTCGGCGGGTCCGAGCTTTGTGTTTACGTCTCTGTGCAGAATCCGTGTTCCTGCTCTCATTCACTGTTTCAGCTGTTTGGTGGTTGTTAAAGTTTTGTGAGGTGTAACCTGAGATTCTGACATTTCGGGCAAAATAAATTAATATTAAAAAATTGATTCAGGATTTTAATTAATCAATATCACGTTATCCAAGCCAGAATCGATTTTAATCGATGAATCGATTATTAAAACCCACTCCTAATTCAAAGCACTGAAGCATCGACTTGTTCCATTATCCAACAATGAAAACAGGAAACACAGACAGCTGGCCTTCAAAGTAAAAGCTGCTCCTTTTGAAACATGTTGGTGGTAAAATGTAAGAAGAGCTGAAGCACATAAATGATCTACGTGCCAAAATATTAAACACAGTTGATATATTTGTGTGAGTGTTGTGATTCAGGTGTAGATGTAATAATGTACATATAGCAGAGTTTCCTCTTCTAGATCAGCTGATCAGAGTCGGGCCAATCAGCTCTGAGCATGCTCAGTCTGAGTTATGGAGCCACATACTATGATTCACCATGGCAACGGCATGAGCAGAGGCTCCGTGTGAATCCAGAGGAGCAGGAACATGAATGATGACAGTAGATGTTTGTGTGAAAGTGCTGGAAGCAAATGAGTGTGTGATGTTCTTTCAGTGTTGCACTTTGTAGACGCTCCCTGAGCACTGGTCTCACAGCCAGCTGCACATAGAGACCAGTGTTGTTAGTCCAGGTCAGAAGATGACTTGTTGGAATGAAAATGAGCTTGTAGTTTGTCTGCTTTAATAATGTGACTGGAAAAAGGTGTTGGACTTCAAATATGTCCATTTCTGTCACACTTCACCTTTAAAAGTGAAGCCATGTGGTTCCTGGAAGGAAAAACACGACTTTTTCAAGTCTTTGTCCTGTTTTTATGAGAAATGTACGACTTTAATGTGAAACATTCAGAGTTTTTTCTCTTGTTGTGTTTGTTTGAAGCTGCTTCCTGTTGGCTTCAGCTGTTTGGAGTTTCCATTTTCTAAACTTCTACATTCTGAAGCTTCTTCAGCTCTGAACAGATGATGAAACACTGAATGATTTCAAGCACTTTGTCTAATAAACTTACATCTTTCATTCTTTATACAGATTGAAGAGCTGTGGTTTGTCAGATATTGGCCTTGATTATCTGGCAGCAGCACTGAAGTCCAACCCCTCGTATCCCACAGAGGTGGACCTGAGTGGAACCTACAGCAACCTGAAGGGTTCAGGAGTGAAGCATCTGTGTGGTTTTCGGGAGAATCCACGATGTCGATTTGAAACTCTGAGGTCAGTCAGCATGTTTTAGTTGTGCTGAGATGAATATGATGTGAAAGTTGTGCTGACACTAAACTGCAGACATCAGGCTGATATTATACTGATCCACACTGAGGATCTTCATGGTAAAGTCTGTTTTCTTCTTCTCTGGTTTAGTCCATTGACTGCAGCAGAACAATGTTCACATTTCAAACAGTGATACTCAACGTATGGCCCGCGGCCCACACGCGGCCTGCCCACCTTTCCTGATTCAGAGAGAGGGGACCCTGATTAACTGTGTAGCTTCTTCCTCACAGTTCTAAGTATCAGACACAACAATGAATAATCCACAGCTGACTGTCTTTAGCAGGTCAAAGGTCACGGCACACAGCACTCTGTGAAACAGTTTGGAGCAGGAATTCTTGCACATTTACAAACTGACACTGCTGCACGGCATGCTGGGTAATGCTAGCTGCTCAGGTATGGGCGTGCTAATGGCTGTGAGGCTCTGTGGCTGCAGAACACCGAAGAAGAGAAAAGAGAGGTGGAGGATGAAGAAAAGAGGCGGAGATGAAGCAGAAGTTTTGCTCCAGAGAGGAGCTGTGTCTGTGTGGGCAGGGCTCAGACAGCTCCGCCCACACAGTGACAGTGAAGCAGGTGAAGAGTAATAAATGAAGACAGCAGACAGGATTTGATAAGCTGATGTACAAACATGTAGGTCGTGTCCAAATTCATGGGCTGCATCCTCCTGAGGCCGCATTTGTAGACCGATTACGTCACAGCGACACGATGAAGGCTGTCCAAATTCGTAGACTCCTCCGAATGCAGCCAACAAATGCGTCCTCCTTTTCCCCGAATTTGAAGGATGGGTCGGGTGTGTCCTTCGTGGCCTACCATATCCCAGAATTCATAGCGCGGCCCAGCCAAACTCCAGTTTCCAACAATGGCGGCCGCTACTAAGTTTTAAAATTACTCATACTAATCTTTTTCGGTCACAAAATAAACTTTTAACATATTTTCAGGCGAGAAAGTAGCTGTGTAAACATCAAATATCTGCTCGGTTTATCAAGATACCGCATATTTCCAAAAGTGCTTCGACGTTTTCGGAGACGTCTGCTACCCACCAGCTCGATAGCTCGCCGGGAGCTCGAGGGTCACTGAAGCCGCCGAGAACGGCACAACTCCCGGCACATCATTTTCAGATCACCGCGGACTTTCGCTACTCAGGTTAAACGTGATATATAAGTCACTTAGACAACCTCAAAATGTTATTGTTTGGCTTTTTTCAGTGTTTTGTTTGTTCGTGAGTAAATCGGTTTGGCTGAGATTAAAGTTATTAGATTAGATTAGATAAAATAAAACTTTATTAATCCCCCAGGTGGGTTCCTCCTTGGTCTTTACAGAGCTGACTAAACGTCAAACAGAAAACTGATTAAACAGAAGTATGAGACGGTCGAGAATTTACGCCAGTGTCCTGTTATATTTTAGATAGCAAGGAGCAGACGGCTGAGTTTATTAAACTCCACCGAGACAGCGGTGACGCTAATCAGAAGGCTAGACCGTCCAATTTCCCCAGCCGTTTATTTCCAGCCTACCCGACCTTCTGAGGACCCAGCCCACGTAGACCGCAAAGGCCGGGTCCTCGGGAGGATGCAGCCCATGAATTTGGACACGACCGTAGAATGATGGTGGCAGCTACAGAAACAGGTCCATACAGACTGAAGCGTGTCTCAGTCTGAATGTACACTGCTGTTATAAGAGCTGTGGAAACTCAGGTCAAAAGGACGTAACCACACTGCTGACAGTTCCAGGACAGTCACAGAGTTACAGCATCATTTGTGACCATAAAGACAGAAAGCTCATCCAAATCCTGGGATTAAAAGTCTGTCCTGGTGGTGTCCAGTCAAACACGTCTCTGTGAAAGCTTCAATCCAACAGGCTCCAAAGTCCTTCTGCTCATTTCCTCGCCGGGTTCTTGATGCTCCTGTACCATCTCTCTGTCATCCTCCTCGCTCCCTCTTTGCACTCACAGTCTTTGTGCATCATTAACACTCACATGAGGAAAACCAAAGTTTTACTGGGCAGAAGATGATCATCAGTGACTCTGTCTTTAAAACACTCTTGTTAGAAATGTACGACTTTAATGTGAAACATTCAGAGTTTTTTCTCTTGTTGTGTTTGTTTGAAGCTGCTTCCTGTTGGCTTCAGCTGTTTGGAGTTTCCATTTTCTAAACGTCTACATTCTGAACCTTCTTCAGCTCTGAACAGATGATGAAACACTGAATGATTTCAAGCACTTTGTCTAATAAACTTACATCTTTCATTCTCTATACAGATTGGAGAGCTGTGATTTGTCAGAGATCAGCTGTGATTATCTGGAAGCAGTGCTGAAGCTCAACCCTTCGTATCCCAGAGAGGTGGGCCTGAGAGACCACAAGCTGCAGGATTCAGGAGTGAAGCAGCTGTGTGTTCTTCTGGAGAATCCACAACATCAAATTGAAACTCTGAGGTCAGTCTCCACGTTTTAGTTGTGCTGACACTGTCGATCTGTGGAACTAAAACCTTTATACAGGAAGTCTGGTTCAGCTCTTTGTAGACCTTCTAATCTCTGATGCTCTGAGTCTTACTCAGTAGATGATGCAGAGTTGTGAAGCCGATGTGGGTGAGGACACTCGCCCAGCTCTAACTACTTTGACGTCCAGGTGGCTTCCCTGCTTGTCCTGATACAAACAAACCTGAGTAACCTTGCAGGTCAGATCTCATCAGTCACACCTGTTATGGCAGCTCTCCTCTAGATTGTAGTTCTTGTTAACCTGGGATGGTTTTAGAAGCCTGGACCACAGACTGCAAGGGAAGATATTACTGGGAAAGGCCAAAGCAACCTATTAGACCCATTAAACACTAACATAGATGAATACTCAGATTTAAACCTTTATTGTTTCACAAAGGGTTAAAAAGGGAACGTCCACAGATTTTATTAAAGCAGTTTGACAGGAGCAAAGCAAAAACACAAAGAATAAGTGTTTCACATATTAATACATATAACATAATAATAAAAGAAAAGCAAAATAATGATACAAAAGAATGAAAAAGTTGTCCAGAGCAGCAGGATGTCTGAGGTCTGCAGAAACACAAAAACACAGCAGCTAAAAATAGTTGTTGAAAGAAAACGAGGTGGGAGCTGCTGATTCCTGAGCTTTGATACTGGATTAGCTTCAGTAGTTATTCCCATCACTGCTGTAGGAGCTACATTTAGTCACAGCTGATTGTCTTCTTTGACCAATCAGAAGACTACTGTTGTAAAAACAAGCAGACAAAGAACCAATGAGAGTGAAGAACAGGATAAAGAGCTCGTGTGATGGAGGCAAAGCAATAATCAGCAGACTGTAGCAGTTTCTATCTGGATGAAAGTAGAAGGAGCTCAGCGGAGCTCAGTCCCATATCTTTGGTTAGAAACAACATCAGTGATTTCCTGCTGCTCGAGATGATTCCAGCAGCTCTCATTAGTTTTCAGTTTTCAGTTTTATTTGTCATATGCAAGTTAGCACAGGGTCAACATTGCAATGAAATGTGTTTGATGAGCAGCAGTCACTCAGCAGCATGATACAGTAGGAGAAAATATAATAAAAGAAAATAAAATAATAAAGAAAATAGAAAAATAGTAAGGAGCAAAATATTAGAGAGACGTGGTAAAAGAGAAAAGATGACTAAATATATATGTATCTATAAATATAAATATATGTACACTAGTGATTAAATAAGAAAATCTTGAAAAGAAATATGACGGGAGGGCAGATGGGATATTGCACAGGAATGAACAGCAGAAAATTACAGTATTGCACTTTTAAATATAAATATCAATGACAATAAAGTGGAGTGACCAGTGCAGATTAAACAGAGTACTTGTGAAGCTGCAGGGTAGCTTCTGAGTGCTGTGTTGTGTGTGTTTAAGTGTTGTGGTTGAGGTGTCGTATGGCTTGGTGGTAAAAACTGTTTTTAAGTCTTGTAGTCCGAGCAGACAGACTCCTGTAACGTCTGCCAGATGGTAACAAGGAGAACAGCTGATGTGCTGGGTGGCTGTGGTCCTTGATGATGCTGTGTGCTTTACGGAGGCATCGCTGGAGATAAATGTCCTGAATGGCAGGAAGCCTCGTGCCAGTGATGTGCTCTGCTGCCTTCACCACCCTCTGTAGCGATTTACGGCTGCTGGCAGAGCAGCTTCCGTACCAAACTGTGATGCAGCTCGTCAGCAAGCTCTCAATTGCACACCTGTAAAAATTTGAGGTGATGTTGGCGTTCATGCCAAACTTCCTCAGCTTCCTCAGGAAGTAAAGCCGCTGGCGAGCTTTCCTGATAGCAGTGTCTGTGTGAAGGGTCCAGGAGAAGTCCTCGGTGATGTTGACTCCAAGGAATTTGAAGCTGCTGACCCTTTCGACCTTGACACCGTTGATGTGGATGGGCTGGTGTTCCCTGACTGGTCGTTTCCGGTAGTCCACTATCATTTCTCTAGTTTTGCTGATGTTGAGAGTCAGGTTATTTTCCAGACACCACTCGTACAGTGCCATCACCTCCTCTCTATAGGCCGTCTCATCGTTGTCTGTGATGAGGCCTATGATGGTTGTGTCATCCGCAAACTTGATGATGATGTTGGACTCGTGTTTAGCAACACAGTCGTGTGTGAACAGGGAATATAGGAGGGGCTAAGCACACAACCCTGTGGCGTACCTGTGTTCAGGATGAGTGATGAGGAGGTGTGCTTACCAACTCTCACCACCTGGGGCCTGTTTGTGAGGAAGTTTAGAATCCATCTGCAGATCGGTGTTCCCAGCCCAAGGTCGACGAGCTTCGTGGCAAGTTTTGAGGGGATGATGGTGTTAAATGCCGAGCTGTAGTCGATGAAGAGCATCCTTGCATATGTATTCCCTTTCTCCAGGTGAGTGAGGGTGGTGTGCGTTGCCAGGGCGATGGCATCCTCTGTGGCTCTGTTTGTCCGATAGGCAAACTGAAGAGGGTCCAGTGTGTCAGGGAGGGAGGAGCAGATGTGACCTTTGACCAACCGCTCCAGGCACTTCATGATGACGGATGTCAGTGCAACAGGACGGTAGTCATTCAGAAGGGAGACCACTGATTTTTTGGGAACGGGAATGATGGTGGATGCTTTGAGGGACGTGGGAACCACTGACTGCCTCAGGGAGAGGTTGAAGATGTTGGTGAACACCTCTGCCAGCTCGTCTGCACACACTCTGAGTTGCCGGCCTGGGATGCCGTCTGGGCCTGGAGCTTTGTGAGGATTTACCTTTTTAAAGGTCCATCTCACAGCTTCTGTTTTCAGAGTTAAAGTTGCAGCCTCACTGTCCTCCTGAGGGTAGAGGATCTGTTCTCTGTTGTCTGCGTCAAAATGAGCATAGAAGTTGTTAAGCTCGTCTGCAAGAGATGCAGTGGGCTGAACACTGACTGTGTTGACCTTCTTGTAGTCAGTGATGCAGCACAGTCCATTCCACAGTTGCCTGGTGTCAAAGCTGTGGTAGCTGGACTCCATTTTGTCCCTGTAGTCCTTTCTGGCCTTTTTTATGGATTTCGGAGGTCGTACCTGGCTGCTTTATATGCATCAGCATCCCCGGAGTTAAAGGCAGAGGTCGGCACATTCCAGCAGCTGATGAGAAAAACAGCTGATGGCTCACAGCTCGTGCACTGTTGGATCTCCAGATGTTCACGTGGCTGAAGTCTGTGAAGAAACTGTGGTCCAAGTAGTTCACACGGCCTCAGATTGGACCGAGCTCCCTGGATCACTGCAGCATCCTCAGCTGGTACATGGACGTCTCTGCTCCTCAGTCTTGGAGCCCCTGCAGGTCCGTCCACACCACCGGGGTCTTCTCACTCACCTTTCCTTTGTCCTCCTCCTTCATCGGCCGTGCTGTGTCTTTGTTCCTGCGGTGTTGTTCCCACGATGCAGCGCTGATGTTCCCTCCTTGAATGCACAACAAGTACGGTGCTGGTCTTTCTCGGGTGGAGCAGAGACAGATTGAAGTCTTTCAGGCTTTAGTGCCGACTTCCCTGACAGAGGCTGGACTCCATGGTCTGCACAGGAGGCTTCTACACTGTGTGGAGGTGACTCCTGGACTTGAAGACAGGCTGCAGGTACATGTGTGATGAAGAGGAGCTACAGCAGTGTGATGGAGCTGCAGGTGTGAAGGAAGTCCTGCTGTCCTGTCCCACCCTCATCTTTGCTTCCTCTGTCTTCTCTGGACTTGTCCTCCTGTTTCAGAAACAGCACTGCTTCATGCCGAGGGTGGACGGGAGCGTTGGCTCTGATTCTTTTACCGTCCACCACAAGGAGACACTGATGCTGACCTCCTGATTCATCTGCATGTGTTCTGCTTCACACTGCTCACCTCCACCAAAGACTTCACAAACATCTTCTTTCTTTGAGTCCAGTTTGTCCCACAAACACTTCCAAATCTCCTCCTCTGAGATTCTGCAGCTTCTTGCAGTGTGACTCAGCTGACTTCTGACAGACCACAGACTGGCACAGCATCCACATGTGTCTCCTTTCAAACAGGCTCTTGATGTTTCCTCCCACATCATTCTGGCCTCTCAGTCTCCTTTGTTCTCCAGCTCTGTAGCTCCAGCTGGTGAAGCTTCAGTTTTCCATGTTGGTAACAGTAAACTACAGCCTCTGCTGTCAGCTGGGTAACTAAACAGAGCTGCAGCACGTCTCTGCGGTGGTGCTACATCCAGCCTGCAGACGGCCGTCTACATGTTGTAGTGGTTTACAGTCACCAGGGGGCGCTGTCCCAGCCATGCAGGCAGTGGGCTGCTCTGCTTGTGCTGTTGTTGGTGAAGCTGAAGTGAAAGCGAGAGTTAAAACACTGAACAGTGTCCACTGAGCTTCTCATGCTATTCTCATGCTCAAAGAAGTTTAACAGGAAGGACGACTCGTCCATCAGGCGTCCAGCTGTCCGTGACCGTGTCCACAGCAGAGTGTGACCGAGGCTTCATGCTAACACGCACACATGAAGCTAATACCACCACGAGCAGCTGCTCAGTGGATTTGGAGGACAAATGTCTGCAGCTTCTCACAGGCAGTATGCAGAATGTGGATCTCCACAAAGACTGTGGAGAGCTCGTCCCACACTCTAAATCCAAACTTGTCTGCACAAAACTTCTCACACGTTCCCGTCACAAGTGTCTTCTAAGTGAAGCTACCAGGTTCAGGTCCAGCTTGTTTATCTGGAGCTGCAGGAGATGATCCATCCTCACAAAGCAACACAGCAGATATGCAAACACACAACACAACCAAAGGATTCTCTCTGCATGTCTGTGGCTGATGCTGCTGGAACGAAGCTGTTTGAAACCTTGTTGTTCTGCACTTTGGGACCAGAAGAGGAAACTGAAGCTCTGTGCAGAGGGTCCAATGGAAGCAGCCAAGCGCTGTAAGTGTCTGCTGTACAGGGATGCTGGTTCAGCTGTGGCTCAGTTTCACAGTGTGACTCAATAAAAGCAGCAGGAAATCAAAGCTTGATGCTTTCATCAGTGTGGAAATAAGAAAGTTTCCTGTGACAGACGCTGGAGCTCTTTCACTCTCAGCTTCACAGTTTCAGCTTCAAACTTCTTCCAACATGTTTCTAACACGGCCACATTCCACCTTAATGGAGCTGATATCTTGTGCATCAGCACATTTTCTAAAGGCAGCGATCACATCTTTAGTTTTGGATGTTTAACTGCAGATTGTTTATGTGTTTATAGCACATTAATTACAGCAGCAGCGTTGACCACAGTGCTGTACAAGAATCCAAAATAACTATTAAAATAACTCCTAATATTAATATCACACATCAAATATCAAATAACTCTCATGCTGTATTAAAAGCCAGTGAATACAAATGTGTTTTAAGAGCAGATTTACAGAGACTGACAGCAGGAGCTGGGGCTGTTCGATAGAACGATGTATATATGATGACCATATGAAAACGTCTATCGTTTCATATCACGCTCTTTGTTTCCTGCTTATGTGTTTGTGTTTTCCAGATAAAGCTTTCAAAATAAATCTGAAGATCCTGTTGAGAGTTTTCAAAATAAACACAATACAGTACTGCGGTCGCTCGTTTATTGAGTTACGTTCTTAAAATAAGTCTCAGAATGAAGTAGCAGCTTTATGTTTTACAAGTATTATAGAAGTTTTAAGGCAGTTAAACCCTCACTGCACACTTTCTACACTTTTCTCAGACAGGCATGAACATTTTCACACTTTTCTCTCTTGTTTAAACAAAGTTCAAACCTTCATAGAAAAATAAGTTCATTATTAAAGAATGAAAGCAAAGTGTTTCTGAAACGTGTCAAATCAGCCTTTGCTGGCATTAAATGAGCTTCTGTGTGAGGAGCACTCGTCCATGGCCTGGGCTCCTCGCTGTCAGGTAAAGTTTCATAAAGCTTTTGAGTTTTTCTGCAGATAATGTTGGTGTCCAGCACGATGTTCTTTTTCCTGCGGTCACTGAGCCACAAAGCCAAAGCTGACTCCATCCTTACGATGTTCTTGTTGTGGACAGTTACAACCTTTTTGCCTCCTTGTTGAAACTATGATGGTCAGCATCTTCCTCTGCCTTTGGCTGCTACCACAGGTGCAAAACGTCTCGTCATCATTGTTGTTTGTTGGGACAAAACGTACAAACATACAGTGCAGCACTGCAGAGTCACACTGCTGTAAATTTGAACACATTCTGTACTGTACAGGAGACACGGCACGAGATTGGCTGACAATGGTCTACAGCCAATCAGGACGCAGAACACAATGCGCTGTAAAAAACAAAAACATGCAAAATTGCACAAAAAAGATCAGCGAAACAGCGAGGCCGCCAAAGGTGAACTGTGTTACAGCGAGGGACCAGCGTATATGTGGTTGTTGGGACGATAAATGTCTTTGAGCTTGTGTCAGAAGACGAGCTGCAGCTTTCTGGACCAGCTGCAGTCTTGCCAGGCAGGTCCCACTAACTCCAACATATAAGGAGTTACAATAATCCAGCTGGGATGTCATGAAAACGTGGATCGCCCGTTCAAGGTTTTTAAAAGATATAAATGATCTCACCTTAGATAAAAGCCTCAGTTTGAAGAAAGACCGCTGTACAACTGAGCTCAGCTGTTTTTCAAATTGCCGTCAAATATAAGCCCCAAATGTAATAATGCGATTTAATAAAAGAGCTGAACCAGTCTAATAGAGCGCCCTTGATGCCGCCATGCTCCAATGGTGAGGTCAAGATGCTGTGGTCAAGGCAGCGGTCAGATCCAAAAGCACAGCGGAGTCTCCTGATCAGTGGCTGATAAAAGATCATTAAGAACTTTTCAAAGGGCAGTTTCAGTGCTGTGAAGAGCTTTAAAACCAGACTGAAACCTTTACAACAGATTGCAGCTGAACAAATATAATCTTTTACAAAATCTTCGACAGGAAGGGAAGCTTTGAAATAGGCCTGAAGTTTGAGCAGACAGAGGATCCAGATCAGGTTTTTAGTACAGGCTGTACAACAGCATGTTTAAAACAGGCTGTACAACACCTGAACTAAGACTGCTGTTAAAAATCGCTAAGATGTCGGAACCAACAACCTTTAAAATCTTTTTAAACACGTGTTGGAACAACTTCATTTGGACAAGATGATGTCTTTATAGCATCACATCGTTCCTCCACCTGATCAAACCACACAGGCTCAAACTGATCAAAAACAGCTGAGCAGGTGAATATTTTAGCCCCGGTGCGATCTCGGGCGAGAGTATTGATGATGGCCAAAGGGCAGCGTCCAGCTCTACGGCCGCTGAAGAGCAGACTCAACAGACGCGCGTGATGTGGATCCTACTGCTCTAAAATTGGAGCTTCTTCAATCCATTAAAGAGGACATTAGTACGCTGTTAAAAGAAGAACTCAGAAATGCATTGAAAGAAGATTTTGACAATATAAGGGCTGACGTGCAAGGACTGAGAAATGAGATCACTAACAGCATGGCGGCGACGTGCGGCGAAGTTGATGGAGTAAAGGTTACAGTGAAAGAAGCTGAGGATGGGCTGTCAATGTGGAGCGATGAGGTGACCACCCTGCAGTCTACAGTAGAGAGTATGAAGGAGGAGCTGTCTGACCTGAAGGATAAATGTGATGAAGGCAGGAAGCGGAGAGCTAACATCCACATCATAGGGATCCCAGAGGGCCTGGACTCGAGCTCCTCCACGGCCGTATCCGTGCTACTACGTGAAGTGCTGGGTATGGATAAAGACGTTATTGTCGACCGCTCACACAGGAGCCCTATCCTGAGAAAGCCAGCTGGTAACCCGCACGCCGTCATAGCCGAGCGTCACTACTACCAGGATTGTGTGGCTACGCCGTGCAAGGGCCCAAGCCCCGCTTGAGTTTAACGGACAACCTATTGCAATATTACGACTGGGCGATATGACCCAAAGTTCATATCTCGATATTCTTTAGCTGGATGGCGATATACGATATATATCTCGATATTTTTAAAGCCAGAAAGTTCGAACAAAAAGAGAGTTCTTAGTCAAAGCTGTGTCCCAAATCTCACACAGGCACATTTATTAACATACAGCGTAGATGTACATGAAACAATTACTCAGAAATAAATGATCAGCATTTATTAAATAATAATGCTCCATAAATAAAAGAAAACAATGTTGTTTTTGTGCATAACAAAAAGCTCACAATCGTGCAGTCAAAATGTAAACAGACGCTGAGCATAATAACAAGCAGCTGCTCTGTTCCCAGGTTCTACTGCGTGACTGACAGCCTGGAGTTTGAAACCCTCTTTGTAACCGTGTCTCTTACAGGTGCCATTTATGGTCCTTATACACACTCAATACAGTAATATTACGTTGAAGCAGAGTACGTATCACTCCGCGAGGCTCCTCGTAGCTGTAATGCTCCAACAATCCATCAAGCGGTGCGGCCTCGTAGCTGAGCAAAGTCGTACCAAAACATCTTTTGAAAGGTTTCTGAGCGCCGTGTAGCACATAAAATCGGTTCGAGGTCAGTAAGCACAACCAGAATTCATCCATAAGGCGCACTGTCGATTTATGAGAAAATTACAGGATTTTAAGTGCAGAAAATATAGTTTATGGTTTTCCTTTGATCTTAGCAAATATCTACGCCTCTAATTGGGACGATCACAGATTTTTCACTAATGTCTTTGCGCGGCTCCCCAATATGTCATCACACAATATCATCTTTGAGGGAGACCTAAACTGCTCATTATCTGCTATGGACCACAGTTCACACAAAAGTACACTTAGTCCAAACTCAGCATGCGTCATTCAGAGCTTTCTTGATAATTATGGGCTGGCTGATGTATGGAGATTTCATAATCCTGCTTCACATCAATACTCTTTTTTTCTAATGTCCATAAAACATATATTTGTATAGAAAAACGTCTCCCTTTAGTTACAGAATGTGATTATAAGACTCTGGTGATTTCTCCTCTTGTTTTTTCAATGTGTATTCCTGATGCCTGCTCCAACTATCAGCCATGGAGATTCAACTCAGTGTTGTTAGCAGATGAAGAGTTTGTCAGTTACAAAAGGTCTCAAAGACATTTTTTTTCTATCAATCAGACCCCAGAGATGTCATCATCAGTCATTTGGGAATCTCTAAAAGCATCTGAGAGGCCAAATAATTTCATTTTGTGCCAAACAAAGTGCAACACTGAAAGAACATCATCCATAAATATTGAGTAAGAACTGGACTCTCATACAGCGAGACTCAAATGCCTTTAAACATCAGCTTATCCTGCTGATCCAAGTCCAACACTGAGTTTGTAAAAACATGTTTGTCAATCATTTTGTTTGGTTTCTGAGGAAAATGATTCAATAACTTGCTGCTAATACACAACATTTCATCATATTTCCTCATAACCCTCTTTTGTCTGACCATTTGATCCCATTTGAATTTGCAATAAAGGATCCACAGAGTTTGGTGACAATAATGACAGTAGATGTTTGTGTGAAAGTGCTGGAAGCAAATGAGTGTGTGATGTTCTTTCAGTGTTGCACTTTGTAGACGCTCCCTGAGCACTGGTCTCACAGCCAGCTGCACATAGAGACCAGTGTTGTTAGTCCAGGTCAGAAGATGACTTGTTGGAATGAAAATGAGCTTGTAGTTTGTCTGCTTTAATAATGTGACTGGAAAAAGGTGTTGGACTTCAAATATGTCCATTTCTGTCACACTTCACCTTTAAAAGTGAAGCCATGTGGTTCCTGGAAGGAAAAACACGACTTTTTCAAGTCTTTGTCCTGTTTTTATGAGAAATGTACGACTTTAATGTGAAACATTCAGAGTTTTTTCTCTTGTTGTGTTTGTTTGAAGCTGCTTCCTGTTGGCTTCAGCTGTTTGGAGTTTCCATTTTCTAAACTTCTACATTCTGAACCTTCTTCAGCTCTGAACAGATGATGAAACACTGAATGATTTCAAGCTCTTTGTCTAATAAACTTACATCTTTCATTCTTTATACAGATTGAGGAACTGTGGTTTGTCAGAGATCAGCTGTGATTATCTGGCAGCAGCACTGAAGTCCAACCCCTCCCATCTGAGACAGCTGGACCTGAGCTTCAACAACAAGCTGCAGGATCCAGGAGTGAAGCATCTGTGTGGTTTCCTGGAGAGTCCAGGATGTAAACTTGAAACTCTGAGGTCAGTCAGCATGTTTTAGTTGTGCTGAGATGAATATGATGTGAAAGTTGTGCTGACACTAAACTGCAGACATCAGGCTGATATTATACTGATCCACACTGAGGATCTTCATGGTAAAGTCTGTTTTCTTCTTCTCTGGTTTAGTCCATTGACTGCAGCAGAACAATGTTCACATTTCAAACAGTGATACTCAACGTATGGCCCACGGCCCACACGCGGCCTGCCCACCTTTCCTGATTCAGAGAGAGGGGACCCTGATTAACTGTGTAGCTTCTTCCTCACAGTTCTAAGTATCAGACACAACAATGAATAATCCACAGCTGACTGTCTTTAGCAGGTCAAAGGTCACGGCACACAGCAGACAGTCAGAAATATTCTAACTCATTTATCAGTTGTGACACTGTGAGACTTGATCAGAGGTGTGATCATCACAGCAGAGGCCTTTGTGTCAAAGTCACTGAGGATCAAACAGAAACACATGAAGCAGATTTTCCTCTTCTGGCTTTTTATAGCAGATAACCTTCAAAATATTCTGCAGTCGATCAAAAACTGAAGCAAACCATGAAGCAACATGTGAACATGAGCTGATGCTGCTGAAGTGAAGCAAAGTTACAGAGGTTTGATTACAGACACAGCTGAGAGTTTGTAATCTGTCATCATTTTAAAAAGTTTCCATGGAACAGCAGAAATGAGGCTTTACTGTCAGAGGCCGACAGCACTGAACACAACAGCAGACTGGTGGCTAATAAACAGTGAATGATGCAGAAACAGATGTTTGAAGCTGTTCTTGGAGTACACTGAGAGAGAGAGAGCTGTGCAGGCAGGAACAGCCAAAGTCAGAGAGAATTCATGAGCATATTGATCAAACGTGAAGCAGAGTTTGGATCTTCTTTTGCTGCTGCTTCACTCAGTTTTGGTTGGAGACAGATGAAACCTGCAGCTTCAGGATCTGTGAGCTGTCCACTTTCAGCCCCGACGGCGTGTCCGTGTACGTGCCGTGGAGTGAACGATCCACGCTCTGTGTTTCCATCTTTGTGTGTTTAGCTGCTCTCATTTACTGTTTTATCTGTTTGCTGCTTGTTGAAATAGTTTGTGAGCTTTAACCTGAGATTCTGGCAAAATACATTTATATTAAACATCGATTCAGGATTGAATGAATCAACATCGTTTTATTCAAATTAAAACCATTTAAATGGGAACATGAATTTTTTACAGCCGCCTCTAATGCTGGGTAATGTCAGCTGGTCCATGTGCAGCTGGCTGTGAGGCTCAGGGAGCGTCGACAAAGTGCAACACTGAAAGAACATCATCCATAAATATTGAGTAAGAACTGGACTCTCATACAGCGAGACTCAAATGCCTTTAAACATCAGCTTATCCTGCTGATCCAAGTCCAACACTGAGTTTGTAAAAACATGTTTGTCAATCATTTTGTTTGGTTTCTGAGGAAAATGATTCAATAACTTGCTGCTAATACACAACATTTCATCATATTTCCTCATAACCCTCTTTTGTCTGACCATTTGATCCCATTTGAATTTGCAATAAAGGATCCACAGAGTTTGGTGACAATGATGACAGTAGATGTTTGTGTGAAAGTGCTGGAAGCAAATGAGTGTGTGATGTTCTTTCAGTGTTGCACTTTGTAGACGCTCCCTGAGCACTGGTCTCACAGCCAGCTGCACATAGAGACCAGTGTTGTTAGTCCAGGTCAGAAGATGACTTGTTGGAATGAAAATGAGCTTGTAGTTTGTCTGCTTTAATAATGTGACTGGAAAAAGGTGTTGGACTTCAAATATGTCCATTTCTGTCACACTTCACCTTTAAAAGTGAAGCCATGTGGTTCCTGGAAGGAAAAACACGACTTTTTCAAGTCTTTGTCCTGTTTTTATGAGAAATGTACGACTTTAATGTGAAACATTCAGAGTTTTTTCTCTTGTTGTGTTTGTTTGAAGCTGCTTCCTGTTGGCTTCAGCTGTTTGGAGTTTCCATTTTCTAAACTTCTACATTCTGAACCTTCTTCAGCTCTGAACAGATGATGAAACACTGAATGATTTCAAGCACTTTGTCTAATAAACTTACATCTTTCATTCTTTATACAGATTGAAGAGCTGTGATTTGTCAGAGATCAGCTGTGATTATCTGGCAGCAGCACTGAAGTCCAACCCCTCCCATCTGAGAGAGCTGGACCTGGGTAATGACTTCTTGTATTCGACTAAGAACAACAAGCTGCAGGATCCAGGAGTGAAGCATCTGTGTGGTTTCCTGGAGAGTCCAGGATGTAAACTTGAAACTCTGAGGTCAGTCAGCATGTTTTAGTTGTGCTGAGATGAATATGATGTGAAAGTTGTGCTGACACTAAACTGCAGACATCAGGCTGATATTATACTGATCCACACTGAGGATCTTCATGGTAAAGTCTGTTTTCTTCTTTTCTGGTTTAGTCCATTGACTGCAGCAGAACAATGTTCACATTTCAAACCTTCAAAGAAGAAGAAAAATCCTCCACTGGAAAATTCACTGTGAAACTCTCAAACTCTTCATTGCACCTTAAAGTCTGTCTGACACTGAAATCCAAAGCAAAATGTGCGTTTGCTTTACAGACAGCAGTCCAACACAAACATACACACATCACCCAAAACACAGTCCAACATCCAAATCTCCTCCACTGCCAGCATGAATGATGGGAAAGAGAAGCAGGAACACTCTGACATTCAGGGTTAGAATGAGTTTCATCAAGCAGACTGTGAAGATCAAAGCTGCATTAGAAAGCTTACATGAATGAATGAGTGGACAGAAGTGGACAGAGATCATCTGAAGCACTTCAAAGGCTTTAAATCAGCACATTTCTCTTTATTCTTTATCAACTCTGTTAGTTTCTCTCAGTTTTCTGTGGAATGAAGCTAACAGCAGGCTAATAAGATGCTGACCAATAGGTTTCTATTAAAGGTTGTAATTTGTATATGAAAAAGTGCTTTGGCTCAGCAGGGATCAGCTTACAGGTAGAATACAGCTGCTGGATGGGATTAGCATGTCATAGCTATCTACCAAACTGCTAACTGGGGGATTTCAGGCCATCTATGGATCATTTTTGCTAACTGTTTATTCAGCTTAGGCTCACAGGGCTGCAGCCTGTGCCCTAGCTGTCATAGGGCAAGAGGCGTGGTCCACCTGCACAGGTGAGCAGTCCATCACAGAGCGAACAGAGAGCGACAGAGAAGCACTCCCTCACATCCACACCTACAGCCAATGTAGAAGCACCAATGAACCTAAGCAGCATTTCATTGGACTGTGGGAGAACATCCAACCTCCACAGAAAGGCCCAGCTGACCAACAAGCTTCAACCTACAACCTTCTTGCTCTAAGGCACTAGTGCTAACCACTTTTGCCCATTTCAGCCCAAATCCTGCATCTTCCTGTTTCTGACTCCAGGCCAGCTCCACTAACACTTTCTCATCAGACACTGCCACCTAGTGGAGGAAGTCTTAGTTCCATTTGAAGCTTCAGATTACAGTTAGTTCCTTTACAAAGAGGTGGAGGTGGTGGGGCCACAGCACCATCATCACTGAGTGCCATAGGACACTTAACCTTTGTTTCCATATGCTGGGAACTTCCTGTTGTTCCCAGGAGGACTGGAAAATGTGTGAAAATCTCCCAGTCAGTTCCTCACAGCACACTTCAATCATTTCCCTCCCACAGCATCAGGACCAGGGCTTTTTCTCTCTTTGGTCCCACTAAGAGATTTCCACACAAACACCTCATCAGTGGGACTCTCAGAGCTACCAGCCCTTTGCTACAATCACAAAGCTCTTCATTGAAATCAATGATATCAAAGCTGGAATCAAATGAGTCCAAGTCTTCTGCTGATTCAGCATCACATTCATCTTTGCTCCTTGTTCTGCATCCCCACCATGGACTTCATTCCTTTCCAAGCCAGCCTTGAGTGTCCTTTATTCAGCTCATCCTCTGCTTTACTTTTACACCTGATTTTAGCTGCTTTATCTCTCTTTCAACAGGTTTCTGTGCCTCAATCTTTTTCTTCTCTCCCTCATAACAAGACAGCTTCTTCTGCCTGAGAACATGTTGGAGTGATTTACTAATCCAGGGCTGCTTATTGGGGAAAATACTTCCTGTTTCCAAAGTAATCCCCATTTTTCCCAGAAAGAAATGTCAGTAGAAATCGATGATCTAAGTGAGAACATGAGCCTTTAAAAAGTCCCAGTGGGTGCAGTCAAAGCAGTCCCTCAGTCCCAGTATAGAGTCTTTGGTCCAGACTGGAACAGCTGTGTGCCCAGTTTGAGCTCTCTTCAGTGCTGTGACCTGACAGACCCAGAGGGGCCATCACATCACATTTAGAAGCTCCCCTGATGGAGCCACAACACATGTCCAATACTTAGTCTGTCTTGTTGGACCAACTGGAAGAAATGATTCAAGGACTTAGTCACAGAACAGAGATTCAAATCTCCAAAATCCAACTGGCTGCATCAGGACATATAGTCTGAAACTCTGCACAGTTTCCTGTTTGAAGCTGCTTCCTGTTGGCTTCAGCTGTTTGGAGTTTCCATTTTCTAAACTTCTACATTCTGAACCTTCTTCAGCTCTGAACAGATGATGAAACACTGAATGATTTCAAGCACTTTGTCTAATAAAGTTACATCTTTCATTCTTTATACAGATTGAGGGTCTGTGGTTTGTCAAAGATCAGCTGTGATTATCTGGCAGCAGCACTGAAGTCCAACCCCTCCCATCTGAGAGAGCTGAACCTGTACTACAACAACCTGAAGGATCCAGATGTGAAGCAGCTGTCTGATCTTCAGCAGAGTCCAGACTACAGACTGGAGACTCTGGGGTCAGTAGAGTGATGGAGTGAGTGGGTGGTGCTGTCAGCAGTATTGTACTAAACACAGTCAGTATGAAACAAAGATCCAGTGTTTCCTGTAAAGCTGCAGCTTCTCAGTGAAGCTGTGAGAGGAGAACGGTGACAGGCTTCAGGATTGGACACAAACACTTCCTGTTTCTCACCTTTATGGTCACCATAGTAACGGCTGACACGCTCTGATCAAACACTGTCAACAGCCAATCAGCTCTCTGAACAAAGCAGCACGCAGACCAATGACTGCATTGATTTCCAAGTTTAAAGCAGTGAAGAACACAGTCTGTAGGTGAGGAAGAATTTAGTGAGAGCAGATGTTTGGATGGAATTCCTCCAGTTAACAGCTGGAACCGTCCATCTGGATTGTTGGGCTTGTTGTTGGGGTTCCTACAGAGCTCAGAGTGGACACACCAAGGTTCTTCTAATGAATGAAAGTCCAAACTCAAACTAGGAGGGAAAAACATTTTCAGCAACTTCAATAAAAATCCAAAGATTAGAAAAAGTGAAGCAACAATGAGTCCTAGTACAGTCCCAGCACTGACGTCCCTGCTGCTCTTTATACTGGATGTGCTGCATCACTGACTGACAGCTGATGAAGAGTCTCTGGAAACACTCGTTTATCTCCTCTGCTCTTCCTCCTTCTCTCTGCAGGTGGAGGCCATGATGGTAAACAGGACGGTGTGTGTGCTGAGAGAGGAGCAGCTGTGTCCTGATGATCCAGAGAGGTTGAAGCAGCAGCAGCTTGTGTGTAGAGACGCTCTGACTGGGCCATGTTACTGGGAGGTGGAGAGGAGAGCTTCATCCAGCAGTGACTGACAGAGGAATGAAGTGCAGATGACTGTCAGTGCTGCAGAGTGAACTGCTCTGAGAACAGCTCCACTGTCAGACACAATGTAGAGTCCAGCATCAGCCCTGTGTGTCCCTCTGGATCTGACAGAGGATCATCAGTGTATCTGGACTGCTCTGCTGCTGCTCTGTCCTTCTACAGTCTCTGCACAGTCTCTGTCTCACTCTGGAAAGATTTTACAACTTGTTGTAATTACAGAACGTTAATATAATATTCAAACATGTGATCTTCTCTTTATTTCTGAATCTTTACCAAATAAAGAAAAACCAAACTAACAAACAGAAGCTGTCGTGTCCTTTTTCACCACATCTGTGAATCTTTTCTGTGTTTTTCCTCTTTTCCTCCTTCCTGCAGCTCCATCTTCATCATTCTGTGTCCAGTATATGTGAACACGTCCAAAGCATCTGAGCCTCATGTTACCCGTTTGTGTGAGTTACGCCTGTCGTTGTGTTGTGGTGTATAAATAAGGGGCAGGAGACAGCGCTGGATCTCTGAGTTGTTTACTCTCAATTTCTGCAACATCTGCAATATCTAGAAATGCAAACCTGTGAGCTGTGTGTGTTGTGCGTCTGCTCGGCCACCTCTCCTCCGGCCATGCTGGAAGCAGCTGTGCGTTTGACAGTTTTATCGACTCGACAATAATCGAACAAATTAAATGTTCAAAAATATCAACTTAAGCACTTCAAAGTCAACAAAAAGCTTAAAACAATGAAATAATATTTCACTGACAAAACAACAGCTCATAAGAACGATACACAAAATAATACAGAAACAAACAAATAAAAGTTATTAACCAGGATCCATGTTTTTGTCACAAACACTGAATCAGCTGATTCACTCTTTATGTTTCTGAGTTTGTTTTGTGATTATAGTTCTGGTTTCTGTTTCTGTGTCTTCACTGTGTCCCACGTCTCCTTACTTTGGACTCTGTGTTATATTTCCTGTTTTACTTTGACAGTCCTGTGTTACTGTTTCCTGTCTCGTGTGTGTAATTGGTCCCAGCTGTGTTTCCCTCCTGTCTCCCGTTCCCTGATTACTAAACTGCGTCCACGCCGCCGGCGCTCCTCCCCACAGCTGGATTCCAGGATTTCAGAGCATCCAGCTGTGGTGAGTGATGGAGACACTTTCTCTGCTCCCTCAGTAATCAGGACAGTTTATTGAACATCAGAGGACATAAAGGACTGTTTTTCACCTGCCCGTTCTGAACCTGGACATTAAAGACTGCTGGCTTCAAGGACATTAATCCCAGTGTCAGCCAGCCAATAACAGCCTGTGTTTTTCAGCTCTTTAGGAGTCAGAAATGAGAAAGACACAGACTGCTAACCTCTCCCTGCAGGAAATAAGCTCCGCCTCTTCCTTTCCTGTATATGAGTGATTTGATTCTGACATGAGACACAATGAGTTTCCTGTTTATTGTGACTTAAAGCGAGCAGCAAAGACACTAAACTGTGTGTTTCCAGCTGAAGCTGCTTTTTGTGTTGCTCCCACAATCCTGTCTGAAACAGTCAGTGAGGAAAACTCAGTTTATGCTTCCAAGCTCATTGTGAGAGGGCACATTGTGTTCCTGCAAGTGCTGATTTTGTCTGCATCCCTGAGTTTAGTGAGCTGCCTCCAAGGACTTGTGAAGCCCAGTGTGTTAAGGCTGCATCTCCCAGATGTTTCCACCTTTCCAGCACAGACGATAAATGTTCCCACAAAGGCTCAAAGACGGTTTGATTTTGTGAGTGTTGGCCTCAAGAGATTGCTCAGTGAGCACCTGAGTGTTTCTGGGACATCGGACACTAACTGGAACTTCAAGTCTGGTTCTGAAGCTGCACATGCAAAGACTGTTTCTGGTTGTAGAGACCTGGCTGTTCCAGGGATTGTAACCTCCCCAGAGGCTGAGCTGCTGACCTCAGCTGACTCTGGAGCCTTGAAGGTAACTAAGTTTGCACCGCTCGGGTGAGCCATCTCAGCTGCAACAGCCTCCACAGAGAGCTCACGCAAGCTTACCCAGCCTGCTGAGGATTTTATGCTGCTGCAGCCCAAAAGGCATCCTGAGCTGGCTGACAGCCACCCACAGCTTCAGCTGCCTCAGCCAGGGGTCTCCACACCTGCTGGCCCTGCATCTGCTCTGACTGGGGGCTCCGGAGAGCCGCGCCAGCCATCCATCTCTGCTGGGGCTCCTGTTTGAGAATGTAGGAGTGTAAACTTCAAATATCTGCTCGGTTTGTCAAGATATCACATATTTGCAAAAGTGCTCTGACGTTTTTGGAGACGTCTGTTACCCACCATCTGGATAGCTAACCGGGAGGTCGAGGGTCATTAGAGCCGGCGAGAACAGCGGACTCCCGGCACATCGTTTTTAGACCCCCATGGCCTTTGGCTGTTCAGGTTTAAACATGATATATAAGTCACTTAGATCACGTAAAAATGTTATCGTTTGGCTTTTTTCAGGGTTTTTTGTTTGGTTTGGCTGAAGTTACAGTTTTCACACAGCTGAATAAACGTCAAACAGAAAAGTGATTAAACAGAAGTGTGAGACGGTCGAGAGTTTACTCCAGTGTCCTGTTAGATTTTAGACAGCAAGGAGCAGACGGCTGAGTTTATTAAACTCCACCCAGACAGCGGTGACGCGGATCTGAAGGCCAGACCGTCACAGCCGCTCACTTCCTGCCTACCCGACCTTTGGAGGACCCGGCCCACGTAGACCTTGAAGGCCGGGTCCTCAGGAGGATGCAGCCTGTGAGTTTGGACACGCCATGACACATGATGTTCTACAGCTGATGTGTTTAAATGAGCTCTACAGGTGATCAGACTTATTAACGTTACCAGCATAATAAACTGTCCTGTCACTGAAGGTGTCTGCCCAACAAGGACGTGGTGCTGAATGCATCCAGACCCCTGCTGACTGTCTTTGCAGCTTCGGTCAAAGGTACAGTGTCCACTGTGACCCTGAGAGCAGGACACAGCCAGAGGTGAGTCAGCAGTTACAAACTAAATGCTGCTGACATGAATCAAACTGCTGGATAACCCACTGCTCATGAAAATGGCACCTTTCTGTTGCTTTTTGAGATTACTGAGAATATTTGAATTGTGACTCAGATGGCAGATCCAGGCTCTCAGCCTCCAGCTGAAACTTCCAGTCCTCCCCCAGCCAGAAGCTCTGATGCTGGGCTGAGAGACTTTGATCCTTCCCTGGATCCAGAAATCCAGGAGGGAGAAGGAGAACAGGACCTCCTTCCTGATCTGGAGAGGCCTGAGGGAAAGAAAGATGGAGCAGACAGAGCTTTGAACAAATCCAAACCTCCTGAGCTTCACCTCCACAAAGGTGCAGACACTGATGCACAGATTCACATGTGACACCTGCAGCGTCCAGCTTGTGCCGCTGACATTATCTCCACTCTGATACAAGCCTCATTCACTCGCTCACACACGTTCATACAATCACCTTTTCCTCACAGTCACACACATGAATGTAATGAGGGGAACTCGGGTTCACTGTCATTCCTCAGGATACTTTGATATGCAGACTGGAGGCTCTGTGGATGAAACACCGACTGTCTGAACCACTCTGAAGTGTTCATGATGGACTTCATCCTGATTAACACTACAATACTTGTTAGAGGCCTTTTATATGTAATAATATTCTTTTCCATTAAAGCTCTGAACATTCTCACTCTTTCTTGACCAGGTGTGACAGGTGAAGGACACCGGCGAATAGGAGGACAGAAGCTGAGAGCCATTAGTCACATGACTTCAGCTGCTGCTGCCTCACCAACCACTGGCCCCTCGGTGAGTCTAGAGTTACAGCAGTGACCACAGGAAGTGCACACGTGTGATCTAAAGCTACATGTGGGCCTGTGACCATCAGTCTTCTCACTGTGGTAGACGGGTTTGTGAGTCCCTGTGATGCTGGGAGTGTCCAGGACAGTCGCTCCTGATCGGGTCTCTCATGGAAAGCTGGTCCCAGGAATTCCTGGAAAATTCCTCCACAAAAGAGAACTGGGAACATAAGTGCAGAGTGACAGAGGTGCTCAGCAGCCCTGCTGCTATATGGGAATAGAACCAGAATAGTCGGCAACCACTTGAGTTAAGTTAGCCAAAGAGATGCGACTCAGACTGACTTCATCATGTTGGCAACGTGTCTGCATTGATAAATTCCAGTTATTGACAAATCAGAGAATAATTCCAGTCGTTCAGAGACAGATTGTGATTGTTTGGAGGATGTAATCGTTTCCCTTCAGGGAGCTGTTAAGGTTCAAAATATTGGGGATGGAGACAAGAGAAAAAACCACAATAACAACACTGGTCCGGCCGGGTTGAGTCAAACGATGATTTAATGATCACACACGTGGGAGATGGGCACTGATGCAGACAGCCTCAAAATCTCAAAATGGTGGAGCATTGCTCAAACTTTTATAACCTCTGGTGCCTCCACCTTATCATAAAAAGCCTAAACATTCACATGCTCTCTCTCACACAGCGCCTAAGCTACGACCTTGGCTCCCCGTCTATCTGCTCCTGCTGAGATGGGGCAGAAAACTCCAGTATATTCTGTTCTCTTCTACTCAGACAAATTAGACAATAACCTTCTGCGAACAGTATTTCTTATAACTCAGCAATATAATGCATCATAAAACAATATCATTCATTCACAACAAGTCAGCAATTTAATGTAATGCAAATCAGTTTAACTAATGCAATAGTTATCAGCTTCTTCTAATTCAGGAGAATAATGCAAACTAAAACTACATAATAATTCACAATCTTTGATTAGGGGTATAACATGGCATAAAATAATATCATAATTTTACAATTCCCCCTGATGAGGTCATTAGAATAATGACCTCACAAACACCCTGTAGCCCAGTGTGGCCGGGTTCATCTCTTCTCACTCCTGAGGTCCTTTGTCCCCCTGACGGGCGAACCATATGTAAGATGACCTCTGTGTTTGCGCAAGTCAGGTGCAAGACAAACTATTACTACAAGGATAGCAGGTACAGATGACACTCCCCTGTCCTCCCACAGCTTTATTTGGTGTTCCCTTATACCATTCAGACGTAGACTAGAACCTCTGTCCGAAGAGCTCTTAACCTTTATTTTATTGCTGCAGCTACCAGTGTCGTCCAGTTGGGTGATCCTCTGCTCTTAATTCTTCAACCTTAGGGGTTAGACAACAGAGGCGGAGCCAGACATTTGAAACACCCGGGGCTTAGCCCTAAAGGGTAGTATGCATGTGGGATTTTTTTTTTTTGGGGGGGGTGGGGTTAGAAATGACTGAAAGATTAATTGGCTCTGTTTTGAGTTTTGTTCAAAAAAGAATGACTTCATATAGGGAAATATATATATCACACATGCAGGACACCTTAAACTAGTTTTTTAATTAAGCAGCAAGACAGAACGAAGTCGGGGCTGTATCAAGACACAGGGACTAAACCCCAATTCAACCAGACGCAGAACTGATCCAGAATTAAAACAGGACTACAACAGTTCAAAATCAGGACTACTGAGGACTTAACCAAGACAGAACCAGAATCAGAACTAGATGATAGTAGCACTAAAAATCATCATAGACCTGCACTACACTTATTTTTTTAAATCTACCAAAGTACAATATTTAGATTGAGAAAAGTTTATATAATTATTTTGGCCTTGTTGTGCAAACAAGCCTGCATAACTTAATAAATATAGAATTTGAAAAATAGCAAACCTAAAAAGAAACACTAGGTACGAGATACATGAGTACCTATGATACGGTGATACTTTTGGCAAACGACCATTTGACTAACATGTGTGTCTCACCTGCTCTTGTTCATCTGTTCTGTCCTCATTCTGCTCTCTCTCTCTGTTCCTCTCTCTCTCTCTCTTTGTGCTGACAATCATAAAATATACAGTTGAAACCAGATATTTACAAACTCTTCAGATCAAAACAAACACTTTTTTAATTGTAACATCAAATCAGACTAAATGTTTATTTTTTTAGATTGATAAATATAAAAAACATATTTGTTAACTTTAAGAGTAAAGAGAGAAACTATCTGTATTTCTTAATTGCAAATGGCACCAAATTGTATTCAAACTGAGCCACACTTATGGAGCTCCACAGTTCTTTTCCTGGTGTTTTGGTTGACATCTCTTGATGTTCCCATGTCACAGAAACAGGCTCTGTGTTTTGCCTTATATGCATCCACAGCTGTGCCACCAGTTTACTCACATGGACTCTACTAACCTATCAGAAGCTTCTTCAGCTCAGAATGGAATCGTCTGGAGTTTTCTTATTAATTAACAAACTTAGTGTATATGTACTCCTAAATTTGATGAAAGTGATAATAAATAGACAGATCTCTCTCTCTTTATTCTGACATTTAACTAATTCAAAAGATATTTCAATATTTATCTAAAACAAAAGTTTACTCTAAATTGATGTTGTACAGTAAAAAAAATGTTTTATGTTTTCTCCCTAAAGTGTATGTAAATATCTGGTTACAAATGTAAATATCCTGCTGTGTACTGAAATCCCTCTTGTTTTGCATAGAAATATACTGAACAACATACAAAGCACAATATATAAAATAACATTTACCTGAGTTTTTTCTTTGAAAGAGCCCTCTAATGTCCATTCTTATATTTCAGTACATAACTGAAACCGATTTAGTCGGGGAGGGTAAGAACTGAAAATATGAAATAAACACACGTAAGCTAAGACTCTAAAAAATAGCATTTGTTCGGCTTTTCATTTCGCCATTTGTTGATTCACTTGAAGAGCAAGTAACGTAATATTGGTCAAGTGATCAGTTTCATATCAATCTTTCGTGATGCACCGTCATATTTACATTATTTGTACGGTACGAATGATTTGCTTTGGTACCTGGTCAAACTTAAGCTCTCCTTAGTATGGCTGGCTCTGTTTCTCCAACAGCGCACTAACAGGTAGCAGCTGCCCCGCCCCCTCGCTCAGTCGCTTAGTGCCTGAGCTCGGATCATACCAATATCAGGGGGGGATTCACGCACAGTCGTAAATTCCCACAGTGTGCACTATGTGCTTCGAATATTGTGTGTACTTTTTGTTTTATACAGTTGTCAGCCAGGCATCTAACTATGAAAAAATTACACTCCAAAAGACCCCGGGCTTCTGACAAAACAACCCGGGCTTAAGCCCAGTAAGCCACCCCCACGCTCCGCCCCTGTTAGACAACCCTTCAGTCGTAACACAGATCAGGGGATTATTCTGCTCCGATTTCAAACAACGATCTGTGTATTCTCCAGAAAAAGGAACAGGAAGGTGTCCCCTTTTTGCCCAAAAGCCTCTCGAACCTCGTTGGTCTGGTGTTTCCGGATTTCCGTCAACCCCTTCATGGTTATTGCTGTGTTTATGGGATCCATCCTTTTGTGGTGACTAGCTGGAGCCCAAACGCCATGACCCTTGGACCCAATTGATGTCTCGGCAGTCACTGTGTCTGACTCTGCTACGGAGGGTCCTCGCATCTCTGTGACCTCGTCTGGTGTCTGTTCCTTTCTCTGTAAGAGACAGAAAACCAAAACACCCCTCTTCCTAACCCTAATAATCTAATGTTATTATCTACTGACCTTCTAGTGATTCAGAATTGGTCTAAAACATTCAGAATGTCCCAGGGACTTATTCTAATCATATCTTATGTGTGTGTAAGCATGTTTGCATTTAGCCCTCCGCACTCAAGGCATTTCTTACACTTTATCAGTCCGGACAGTCACGCCGAACGAAGCTTCTGACCTTCAAAAGGCCGAGTGCCAACTCGTTATAAGCACATTTGCAAGGTGTGTCTGAAAATTATTGAAACCCCTCTTTTTAACAAAAGACAAAAAATTAACAAATCTTCTAAACGCTATTCAGTTCATTTCAATGAGTAATGATTAAACATGAAAATGATAGTTTATGCTTTTTCACTGATTCTCTAAAAGGTCCGTCTTCTCGGACCGCTATTAGCTTAAGCTTTACCATTCCTAAATTATTAAAGACACAAATGAAGTTATAAAATGTTCAAATAATCCTGGTTTGATGTTAAAGCTCAACCTTCCCCCCCTTTTTGACACATTCCAATGTGTCAAATCAACGGAGCTAGAACATTCAAAAAAAAAAGTTAGGCAGCTACAAAGTTTCCCAGACTCTTAAGGTGATCCGCGTGTAACGTTCTGACTCAGGTATTTAATATTTTAATAAATCTCGTTTAATTAACTGCCACTATTTAAACTAACCTTAAAGACATAATTTAAGAAAAGATCACAAAGAATAACATGATATCAGTGTTTTGTAAGCGCGTGCGGCCTTCTATGCTCGAAGCCTTTTCCCTCAATAGATCAGTCAGACATTCGCGCTGACTGTAGCTTTTAACCCTTATTAACTTGAGCACAACTCTACAATGAGCAACAAGTTGCAATATGTATGAAAATGATCATGGTTACACCTGCAATGAAAAATTATATCATTATCCTAACACCTGTAAATGGAAGATTCATCAGAAGTTATAACAATCACAGGAACACAGATGTTAGTATAAGGTCAAAAACTTCAATAAATGATCATCGATGCAATACTTGTTGCATGATTCTCATACAATAATAATGCTGACATTGAAAATAACAGTATAACACCCCCTTTTGTCCCGTTTCACTTGACACTTAAACGTTTATAAATGCCTCTCTAATTCTTGATTTTATTTCCCCCTTTTCTCCCCTTCCTGACCACAGCAGGGGGATCTTAGTTTTGAATCAGCCATGAATCCAGCTCACCTGATTCATCAGTGAGCTCCACCATCACTGGCGTCTGACAGGGTGGTGCTGCATACTCTTCCTTTAATGTCACTATTTTCAATCTGTTAATTAGAGTGTTTAAACCTGAAGTCGACTACGTCCACAACAAGTCAATACAGCTGTAAATGTGGCCAATTATCAATCTATTACCAATCAATAACAACAGATAACTTCTATTTTATGCATGCTTTTAATCAACCACTCACCCAGAGGATCTCCAATCCCAGCAAGTTCCTTCTCCTCCTTTAATGAGTCTGTCCTCCTTCCATGCCCTGGTAACCGGTCCATCCAGAGCCATATGATCTCAAATATACATACGACAAGCCAAACCACACCTTGGTCACACCAACCCCTTTCCACCCCCAAGATGTCCAATGCCACCCTAGTATGGACTGTCAAATGTGGCTTTAACGCTGACTGTTCTGACAATCCATTTTATAACGTTCCTGGTCAGATTTGCCAATCTCTGCACCAGAGTTTTAGACGTTTCGCCATTTTCATTAGGTTTTATCTTTTATTTAGTTTCGACTCCAGATTTTCAATTTTTTTCCAGTTGTAATTAGTTTTTACCAATTCTTTGCTAGTTTAGTCTAGTTTTTATTTTCTGAAAATCCTTAGTTTCAATTTAGTTTTATTTGTGTTTTGCAAAAGTTAAGTGTAACAAAATCTCAGTTCCATCATATCAGTCATGCTCTTCTAATTATCCTTGGGTGTTGAGACTAATAACTATTAACTCTTGCCGCACCGAGTGGTCCTAGTTTTGGTTAAAGTTAATTGATAACCTTTTGAAGGCGATTGTTTCACACCTTTATTTAGATGTCCCAGTCCTGTTATCTCGGGATACATCACGCTGCCTTATCTGGGGTTAGCTGTTTTCTTGGGATGCGAGTTAAGTGGGTGAGCTCTTCAACGAGGGGGAGCGTGCTCCCCCTGATGAGGTCTTCTAGGTAAGCTAGGTTAACCTTCTTGTGTGAGCTTTTCAAGTGCACTTTTAAGGTTTGTGGGATTTTTTGTTTTATAAATGTCCCTCAAGACCCCCTGATGACCCAGTAATTCATTTTTGCGCACTGTAGTACACATTTAGTTTTTTGCTTGTAGCTCTCATACTCTACTTGCCACTCCTCTAAGTCCTGATGTTTCTTAGAGAGGACAACAGAACCTTTAAAATTATATCCCATGTGTGGGGGTGTGGCCTTGCCAATTGTTTTTCCCACCTTTTCAAAATGGCTGGCGTGCCCACAAGCACATTTTATGGAAGAGAGAAAGGTAAGCTTGATATTTACATTTAAAATGTTTTGTTAAACTCAGATTTTTATTTTATTCAAAAAATAAACATCTAGTAAATAATTTCAGGGGTCTTTAAGAATTAGGCTCATTTACTTTCACAGGGAACATGACTAATTTATTAATGTGTGCTCTACACATTGGGACTTTATATTTATATTTATTTCACTTTTTCCTAATACAAAGGCGGAGAGAATTCTTAACACAATTATTAAGGGAGATTCAAACATAGATTTTTCAAAATATGAGAGGGTCAGGACCCACTAAAAGCCACAGAGAAGATTATCGAGATGCAGTGGCAGATGTAATAGAGAAAGACACAGGGCCACCTGAAATCTGTCGTCCTATCTGGTGCAAAACCAACATGTAGTAGAATCTGGAATTTTGATTTTGAGTTAAAAATAAAATATGGGTAAAATGCAGAAATGTTTTCCAGTAAAGTAAAAAATAAGAGTCGCAATTATAGTTGAATCCATAACACCTAATTGTTTCTACGAGATCACGTCGTTGCTGAGAGTTATCAGTGATCTCAATGTGTGAAAAGAACTCACAGTATCTGGGGTTTAAGCTCCTCTTGGCTGAGAAACCTGGGACAAACATGTGAACAAGACCTGAATAATACCAGTAATGAAGACTTCTCTCCAAAGATTAATAAAAGGAAGCCCCAATCTGATGAGAGTCTAGCAAAATATGGTTCACTCCACTTGCCTGAAATGGTTAGCAGTCCAAGGCATTTCAGTTGTAGAATGATTGGGTACAACAATGAAACAGATGTGAGATGAGGGAAGTGCCAAATGTTCTTTTGTGTCTCCAAATAAAATCAGTACTTCCTCAGATATCCTAAATAAATTGACTTTTGTGAAATAGAAAGTTCAGTGCCATCACTTATTCCTAAACCAATAGTTTACAGCTAGTGAAGTGTCAGTGACTTCTGGGTTGGTCCCTGATCTTCATCTTATGAGATTGTTATTTTAATAACACTTGATTCATTTAAAAGAAAAAAGAAAAAAAAAAAAGAAAAAAGAAAAAACGAAAATATTTTCTCCCTGTTTTTTCTTATTCTCTGGGTCTCAGGAGGACATTACGTCCCTCTCCACTACAAGACTCTTGTTATGTCTACAAAACAGTCATATTAAAATCATCCTCAATTCTATTCTGGCGCTGTCTCCCGACTTTTCCTGACCTGATTCTGCGCGTGGACGGAGCAGCAACACAGACGACTCGACTAACGTACTACCTTAATTTCACTATATCAGGGCACGCACACATCAATGCAACCAAACACATTTTGCTATAAATCCAGTTAATTTTAGTTAGTTTTGTGAACATTCAGTACAGTTTTAATTAGTATTCCTTTTTGTTTTGATTTTATTACCGTTAACGCAAATTCTTTCCACTTCTACTTTTCGTTATTTCATTTGTTGTCTTTAATAATAATAATCTCCTCTGCACCCTTGAATAAACCCCATTAACATGGTCAACCTTTTGCTGCTTGTTATTTCACCATCTTATTGAATCAAATACTTCATGCTTATGTGGTTTATGACATTATATTTATCTAAATCTCCACTTTGTGTCTAAATGTTTGAAGAATTTTTGAGGGTCAAATTTTGAGAATTTGACCATAGTGAAAGTTATGGCATTATCACCCCCTTTGGGGATTACCTTTTTCCAGTTTTGATGATATTCCTCCCCGTTCTTTATTTTTTTTTTGCAAGTACCCCTCTTCGGTGGCGAGAAACTGTTGGTGTGATCAAGCGGGTGCTGTAAAAACAAAAGCTCAGGACAGAACAGTCACCAGTCATGTACTTCCTTCAAAATTAACAAATATCAAGCTTCATATTGATCCTCTGAGTGTAATGGTACATTTTAATTTGCACTTCTAAAAACAATATTTGCTTTATTTTACTCTTGTTCTTGTGCAGCACCACCCCTCAGCACATGCCCCTGTTATTTTATCTTACTTTTAAATTGTTGACTACTTCAAGAGAGCGCCCAAAAGACGGGGACCAGTGTTTATCATTACATATCTCCATTTTGAGTGTGGCTGTCTATCATTCCCCTGTTATTCATAGACCTCGGTGGAGGGTTTTTTGTTTGTTTGTTTTTTTTTTTCCTAAAATTAATTGACTCTCTATAGTGACCCACTATGGTTAATAATAACATGCTCAGTCATGAGTGGGATCAAACCTTTTCTTCACTTTAGCATTTAACATTCCCAACAATATAATGTAATACCTTAATTAAAACACAGCTACTAAAACACAATTTCCTTAATGCAAACATCAGTAGCTCAAAATTAGCAACCAAAGGGTTCAGTCTGCAGTTCACACTGCTGTGAAGCTACAGCTCTTTAGTCTCTGTCATTCTTCTGTTCTTGCAGACAAAACAAAGCAAAACAAAACATCCACCCTTCTTTTACAGGCTGGGTGAATTGTCTGTGGACATTCAATAATCCTAAAGTCAGCACCATTTTTGTCTCAGTATCAAGTCAGTTAAACTTTTAGTCGTCAGTCCATGACTTTTAGTCGTCAGTCATATGCATACATCCACACACATTCATACCAAAAGTTGCTGATAATGGAGTCTCACGCGCAGCCTATTCGAGGCTCCATCACCAGCAAGATGACGTCATCATTTTAAAGGAAACAGCTCCTTGTTTGTTTTTCCTTCTTTGGACTGGATTGACTCGCTGCAATCCTTTTAGGCTTCAGGATCAGTGTCCCATATAAGTCAATTTTCTCCCAAGCTCATTATAATCATGGAGAAAAAATACTTTGCGACTGTTTTCAATAAGAATATTTTATAGCGCTTTAAAGTTCAATCTCTCAGGCCTGGATTAAAGAGCTGATTTGTTAAATCAGGAACTCACAAAATACCAAAATATCACCACCGGTGGATCACACCTCTCAGATGTTCTTATCTCAGTGCACTGTAACAAAAGCAAAAACAAACGTAAACAATAAAACACTCATACAATAACAGATACTGGGGCCCATTGCAAACATGTCCAAAGTTCAAACCATCTTTCTCTCTCTTAGAGAAAGAGAACAATCCAAACCTCACTGATAGAATCAACCTAGTGTCAAACAAAACCCAAAGATCAACCAAAACTCCTTTTTGCACCAACAAAACATGTTGGATTTACTTGACTCAATAGTAGACACTATTTACACACCAACTCTTTACCTTGACAAAAACGTAAACAACTAAGTTGAATCAACACAACCTTTTCATAATTTCTTCGAAATAAAACTCACACCATTCATTCATCATTTTCGCTCTGTACCACTGCTCCTTGTTAGACTGTGTGAAGCACAGTAAACAATTCAGTGGAGGCTTTGAGCCATAAACAGACATCACGCACAGACATTGTTTTCATTATCAAAGTGCTTCAGACCATGTCCTCTAAATCTACACAAATGCCCTCTGCGTGGCATGAAATACATTTAAGCAATAAATAATCAATCAGTTCTTGCTGTTGTAACCAACTCCGTATTTGGATGTTTGTGTGCAGCATTTGTTAGTAAAGCATTCTTCATTGCATCAGCGTGTGTGTGTGTGTGTGTGTGGATCACTTCTCAGTTCATTGAATCAACATTTTAATTTGTGTGTGTGTGTGTGTGTCATTTCTCCCTCAATCAACGAGTGCATATGTTCATATGTATGTTTCCTTTCACTCTGAGTCGGTGCATGTAGATGTGTGTGTTTGTGTGGGTGTTTGTGTTCATCACTTTCCTGTTGTAGTGTTCTGGGTAAACCACGGCCTGAAGCGTGCCCTGGGTCCTGCCCTCCTCCTTTTCAGTCTGTTTGCATCCATTGGTGCTGCTGCTCAGAGTTCTGTCCATACTGGTTCTGGCCCCAATTGAGGCAGTCCTTTTCTCCAGTGTCCAGCATCTTCTCCTTATTTCGCTCCTCCTTAACTTGACCCTTTTGCTTCGGTCTTCCTTCAGGGTTTTGATACGCAGCTCAATTGTCTGGATGTCCGTTTGTTGCTTGCAGAAGTGCGACTGCTGTCCGTTTGTTTGCAGGTGGAACGGCTGACATCCAGAAGGTGTATAGGAGAGTCTGCAGCTTCCACCTCCCCAGTGGAAGACCTCAACCTTTGTTCTGTTAGTTTAACACAGGCCTCAAGGCTCTCTGGGATCCCTGCTTGCACTCTCAAGCCCACGGCTGAGGTCGTAGTCGTGGTCCCATTCCAGGGGAATGGAGTCCATGGTTGTTTGGGTGTCTCGGCCCGAGCGTTCAGTCCAGAGCTGGGCAGCCCAGGACGCTGAGCGATCGGAGGACGGCAGAGGCGACAGGAAGCCATCCCCCTAACGTTCGCTCCATAGCAGACCGGACAAATCACACTGCTCATCTAGCTCCAGGATGCTCCGGCCTGATTTCAAGTCCGGTGTCTTGGACTCCAAGCCTGATGGGTTCGATTTTCAGCTAGCTCCTCCTGGGCCATGCTCAGTTTCTGCTCTGATGCCTCGAGGTCTTATTGAGGGCAGAAACCTCAGAGTCTTTTCCGTAGAAATCAGATTTAAGTCCATTGATGTTTTCCTTGCTTTGCTCCACGGCCTTTTGCGGCTCTGCTGTTCGGCTCTTCTCAGAGGTCAGCTCCTGGCCAAGCCCCGACACCTGTGCCTTCAGCTTATTTTCTCCTGGTGTTTTGTCCATTCTGAGGTGCCTCCTGACCTCAGTTACTCCTCCTGTCTCTGGCACGCCCTTTTTGCTGCCCGATGGTCATTGTTGGTCCATCACTGTCCTGCACAGTTTTAATGCAGAGTGGTTAAGGTCAGCATGGTTTTGCTCGGCCTCACTTTTCATCTGGGCTTAATGGGCGTCTCGTCACAGCTCTGTCAGCTGAAGCTGTCTTTTTCCATATGGCAAGAATGTAAAGAGTGTGTGAGAGGGGTGTGTCCAATCAGGCACAATGCTGGTGGCTTTGCGAGTGCCTCGTTTTCCAAATCCAGGTGTTTATTTGTCACGTACACAGCAACAGAGAGAACAGTCTGTTGTTGGGATGGCTGAGGTCCTTCACGATCTTCCTGGTCTTGGTCCAGCACCGCCTGCTGTAGATTGAGTGCAGGTCAGGGTGCTCGGAGCGGATGGTGCACTCAGCTGATTGCACAACCCTCTGTAGTGCTTGTCTGTCCGGCATGGTGCTGTTCCCGAACCAGACAGTGATATAGCTGCTCAGGATGCTCTCAATAGTTCCTTTATATAAGGTGGTCAGAATCGGTGGTGGGAGCCGGGCCTTTCTCAATCTTCTCAGAAAGAAAAGACGCTGACAGAAATCTCCCCGTGTAGTGAAACGGGCCTTGGATTACCGCTCTCCGTCTCTGCTGCATGAGATCATTTTCCTGCAGCACTGTTGACATTTTCAAGTTGTTGTTGCGGGTTCAGCTGCTTTAGCATTTAGTCAGGGTCACATCAAAGATGGTAGAGGAGAGAGCAAAGATGGTAGAGGGGAGAGCAGGAGTCCAGGGTCAGCTTCGGCTTTCAGGGCCGACAAAGCAGCCTGTAATCAAGCATAAAGAGAAAAAACAAAACAAAACAAAAACAAAAACAAACGAACAGGAAAATCATGTTGTATTGGCTGTGTTACTCAGAGAGGGGAAAAACAACGGGACCAGGCCCTGTGTCAGCCTTCTCTCCCCCTTTTTTTTTGTTTTTTCTCACCATATAATCCTCTCATAACCCACCAAGCTGACAGGACAACACAGGTACATGTTAAAATTCTTAAGATCATGTTTAAAGCACAAAAATGGAATTTTCTTTCATTCAGTACTCACTTGTATTAATCAATCAGAAGAAAACATGTCACAATTTGACTTTTATTAACCACTAAATTTGTCGTGTTATCACTGGTTGTGATTTTTTTTTTTTTTTTTTTTGAAGTTAAGTTGTTGTCCTGCAACCCAGAGAGTTTATTTGTTAGTAGTGGATAAACTTTATTGTGTAACGGCGGGTGTATGTTAAGTTTCACTGCTTTAAACTTGCTGGAAAATCTTCACGTGTTCATGGGTGTAAGCTGTTTCTTCATTGCGTGTATGTGCGTTTGTACATGGGCTAATTTAACGTTTTTTCTCAAACGAGGCATTTCTCTAGCACGTGCCTCTCTCTCACATTTCTCTGCTTGTGTGTGTTTTTGTTTCACCTTTTTGTTGTGATGCTCCGGAAGCCTTCCCAACCTCCACAAGTCTGTTGGCCGCAATTTTATGTGTAAAACTTCTCTTAATTTCTCCTTTAATTCTCTGCTAGCTGCTGTCTTTTCCACAGCTGCTGATTCTTGCTGAGTTTGGTTTCCATTACTATAATTTTGCTTCGGCCGCCGTGCTTGTGGGGGCAGTTGGTCCAGCCCCATAGCCACCTGTATCAACACACTGAGAGATTTATTTAATATCATTTTCATCACTGTTAAATAGACTAGCAGGCAAGACGCCCACCTTTGCACTGCAGACTACATGCCAGTCTCCCAACACACTCCTCTCTGAGTTTCCGCTTTAAACTCCAACATCATTCACACCCTAGTCATTCAACACCTTATTTGTAGTATCATAATCAGCAAAATCAGCGTTTTACTTACAGGCATGTATCATTGTTTGCAAATCAAAATTATAAAACTCAAAAACACGCTAAACAGGAAGCAAAGTCCTCTGTGCGCGTCACAGCTCATTTGCATGTTCACACACCGTCTAAAAATAGCTCGCAGCGCTGCAGTGCGCTGTCGTCACACACAGGGTCACACAAAGCTCAGACAAAACTCTTCTATTTTATATTACAAAGACGTCTTATATTTACAATCACTGACAGGCCTGACAGATTCAGCACCTAACAAATTTCGACAAATTTAAGTTAACGGGTCCAACCGAAGAAAGCTTCACTTTTTTGTAATCAATTAACCAGTATCTGTTTCCTCCAGAACAGCCTATGGCCTGATTTCTAAAGTCCCTAACTCAATTTAACTTTGTCCAAACAAGCACATGACACCATTTAAAACGGTGAGGAGATTCTAACTCCTAGCTTATTTCAGGATGCCCTGTACCCCACAGTTAAGCAAAAACTGAACTAACCCTGTTCGCCGACAGGTCAAGACCGCGCGTCCACGGCCAGGAGGGAGCGTAACCTCCGGGCTATGTGCTTCTTAGCATCTTCCAGTGCCGTCCTATAACAATTTTCACCTAAACAATTTTGACAAATTTTAACATATCAATTAAACAGTATCTGTTACCTCCAGAACAGTTTCTGACCTAATTTGTAAAACTATTAACCAGTCTCTGTTACTTCTGGGAACAGTTTCTGTCCTAATTTCCCTACCAAACTACCTGAGCCTTCAGCTCAATATCCAGGGACTCAAACCCAACATTATATCTGTTACCTCCAGAACAGTTTCATATTTCGTCAACTTCATTAAACATTCTTAAGCAACTTTAACTGCATAACACACGGTGATTCTCATCAAAATCAAAACAGACACTCTACCAGTAATTTCAGTGAGTAGACTTTAATTTAGTCATATCCAATTTGGCACATTTTGGAAATAATTCAACAGGTAGTGCCTTACCTTTAGATAAGCCGGCTTTTGTCCACTCAAATCAGACCACTGGCTCGTGCCTGTCCGTTCGACAACCTCGGACCGTCCAAACTTTTAAATTCCACCCCAATACCACAGGACGAGCCCCCAAGCTGTTAAGGTTCAAAATATTGGGGATGGAGACAAGAGAAAAAACCACAATAACAACACTGGTCCGGCCGGGTTGAGTCAAACGATGATTTAATGATCACACACGTGGGAGATGGACACTGATGCAGACAGCCTCAAAATCTCAAAATGGTGGAGCATTGCTCAAACTTTTATAACCTCTGGTGCCTCCACCTTATCATAAAAAGCCTAAACATTCACATGCTCTCTCTCACACAGCGCCTAAGCTACGACCTTGGCTCCCTGTTTATCTGCTCCTGCTGAAATGGGGCAGAAAACTCCAGCACACTCTGTTCTCTTCTACTCAGACAAATTAGACAATAACCTTCTGCGAACAGTATTTCTTATAACTCAGCAATATAATGCATCATAAAACAATATCATTCATTCACAACAAGTCAGCAATTTAATGTAATGCAAATCAGTTTAACTAATGCAATAGTTATCAGCTTCTTCTAATTCAGGAGAATAATGCCAACTAAAACTACATAATAATTCACAATCTTTGATTAGGGGTATAACATGGCATAAAATAATATCATAATTTTACAGAGCGTGTTGGACGCTCAGTGTCCGGGTGATTAGCTGATGCAACTACTTAGAATCAGTTTGTGAATATGAAGAAAATCAGTGCAGTCACTGGACAAACTCTGATTCTTCCTAGTTTCACTCTTGTTTCAGTCCAGTGTGACTGAGGTGGTAAAAAATGATCTGACTTTTAGCCACACAGCTGTCTGCTAGAAAAAAAGCCTTTGTGCACAACTTTCTTAAAGGCAAACGGCACCATGTTCACTGCAGCTGCAGCAAACGCAGCAAAGAGTGAAAGTTGGACTGAGAATGTTGTGACTGTTTCATGAGAAAGAGCAGGAAAACAAGCATCACACACCCAGACACAGTGCTGGGATTAGAATTAGACTTTAGAGCCAAATGTAGGACAAAAGCTTTAATATGAAAGAGGAAAACCCAACAACAGCCAGAGCATGAAGCTCAAATCTATACCAATCACCAAGAAAGCTGACAGGCCTGTGACACGTCAGAGACGCCGTTCAAATCATAAAGAAGTTGGTTTATTGACAAAATGTAAAAAACCAAAAGAATCAAGTCAACCTTCAGTTTCGAGCGAGTAGACCAATCAGGCACAGCAGCAGCTCTAGAATAAGCAACAGTTTGATGTATTACAAACAACCTTTCATATACACACATACATATGGCTCATATGCTGTTTAAAAAGGGCTCAAAGACCCAACAGATTACACAAAGTACAAAAACACTTTCATTCAGACAACAGTCAGCTGTGCACGAGACAGAGAGCCGACTACAGTTAGTAACATGGACTCACTTTGTTTCAGACACGACACAAAGTAACACAAAGCCACAAAGAGCAGAAACATCAAAAAGGAGGCAGAGCAGCAGCAACTCTCCATGAGCTGTGAGGCTAACAGCCACCCACACTTCCTGTGATGCATAATGAAAACAACATTAACCTGAAGGATGATAACAACAGAAAGAAGTCTAAGCTAACGTTACACAGCGCTCACACAGCGCTGACTGTACAGGCCTCACACAGCTACGACCTGCATCCACAACACCTGATTCTACTGAACACAAACAAGTTAATGATATATGAGCAATCCAGGGAAGGCTTACAGGAAGGTGAGGATCCAAAGACAGCTCTACAACAGCATCAGTCAGCAACAATGTTACTAATCACTGACTCTTTCATCCTTTTATACTCAATCAAAAAGTGCTGTGTTCACATTTGTTTCTGCTGAAATCCAGAGACTGAAAATGCGTCTTTTTAAAGTTTGAATAAACTGACTGAACTTCTCACGAGTCCAACCGTGAGGAACACTTCCCCCCATGACACATCACAGGACAACGTCTCAGTGGAGGGGGGACAGTAGCTCAGTTTAGGCAGTCACACTCAGAATCGATGCCTCCAGTCAGGGTCAAACGTGGTCCTCAGAAACCTGCAGATGTTTGGGCCAAGCTCTCACTGGTCTCTGCGTCTGTAGACTGAGCTGATGTTTCTCCAGGTGTCTGGTAAAAGGACGATGCTGCTGTCCAATGAGGCGAGGAGAGAAGTAGCCAAACAGGCGAGAGCCGTGAAGGAGGAACGGCGGGCAGCTCTGGATGCCCGACATAAATACCTGATGAGCAGGCTGGCAGACGCCGGCAGCCTGGAGGAGGCGGCGGTGGAAGACGCCATCGTCTCTGATGACAGAGTAAGTTCAGAGACGTGATCCTTCCTCAGAGTTGAACCTTTGAGTCATTAATGTCTGATTCTTCCAGTTCAGTCTGATCCATGAATTCTTTGCTGCAAACGGATCCAAGAAGCTGATTTTCTTCTATCAGGATGTCAAACAGGTAACTTTGATCACATTTCAATGACTGACACATGAAGGTCTAACCGCTCTTCATAATCTGCTGTCCTGTTTGTTGCAGCGTACTTTGTATTCATATCTTTTAATATCTGCCTTTCTCCCAGAGTCTGTCCTCCCGTCAGTCTTCCTTTGTGGACGCATCAAACTCAGCTGTGGCTCAGAGGAAACTCTTCCTCACTACGGGGAACTCTGAGGTTGGCTTCAGCTTTTTATGTTTAGTTCATGTGAGAATCACAGAAAAATGCTGATATGAGTGGAAGCTTCTGCTGGGAAATTGGCAAAGAGCAGATTATTGAACAGCGAGGCAGACAGTTCATTTCAGTGATGCCAGTTTATTAGAAACGAGGACTGTGGGGCTGCTGGAAGTCAGGACGGCCGTTCTCTGGATAAACCTGACAGCTGAGGTGGAGAGCAGGATTTATCCACAGACGGCTTCTTCCAAGCAAATGTCCTGAACACACCTGAGCTGAGGGTTACACAGTGTGTCCTGTGTGATCTCTGCTTTATGGTGGTTGAATCTCACAAATGTGACCATCAGACCTGACGACTTATTTGTGATGTTTTAATTAAAAATATCCTGGGTGAGGTGTTTGGGGCATGTCCCATGAGGAGGAGTCTCCAGGGCAGACCCAGGACACACTAGAGAGGTTATATCTCTCAGCAGGCCTGGGAATGCCTCAGTATTGTCCTGGATATGCTGGAGGAAGTGGTTGTTTAGGGAGGTCTGGGATTCTCTGCTTAGACTGCTGCACCTGTGACCCGGGACCAGATAAACAGGAAATGGATGTTTGAAATTCAAAGAAATCCTCTTTTAATAATGAGGAAAAAAAGACAGCAGGAGATCCATCGCAACTAACAAAACACTTCAAACACATCAGTGCATCAACTTTAATCAACTTCATTTGGTTCAAATGAAGGAATCTAACAAAGCACTCACTAAAATGAAACACCAGTTAGTTTCCCGAGCTCAACAGGTCGAACACCTGAGTTTAGTTTGCGGTGCAGTTTTTATTTCTTCTAGATAACTTGGGTTATTTGCACAGGAAGGTTTTTTAAATGTATTTCTTAAGTACGATCTTATATGGGGGTTGATTTTATAGCATAACAGAATAATGTAATAACTCTAATAGAGTATAAAACATTTGCAGAATGAAGTACAAGGTGAAGAAAAGTCAGAACGTCCCTGTTTGAAAATACAGTCTCAGAAGGTCAGAGATGGACAAATTCAGCTACAGAAACATGTGGCCATTTTTTTAAAGCCATAGAGCATATTACAGACGACACAAAGAGCAAACACTGTAAACTTCTAACCACAGACCTCACACAGCTCACACACGTCAGAGTGAAGCTGTCATTTCCTGAAGCTTCCACACAAGAGAACTGGCAACAAGGTGGAGTCCTCATGGATCACTAGCAGAGAAATGTGGGTGGGTGCCAGACCACATGGACTCGACTCACTTTATTTCATACAAAGGAGCAGACTAATGCTGTCATCCTTAAAGACTAACTAGAAACAAGCAGTGCGCTCGCATCGACTCGACTTGTTTTGCAAGTTTGAAGTGAGATGGTACTTTGGAGTCAGCCTCCCGAGATGATGGCTGGTTTTTGAAAAACATCTCATATTTATACAATGAGCAGCAGACTTTCCTGACTTGCAGAGGTCAACGTCCTCCTCAGTCATGCGCCATGAGTGGCACAGATACTATTCATCAAATAACTAACATGGCCTTGATTGTTACTCCAGAGACTTATCTGCGATGTAGCTTTATAGCATTTTCATTAGCAATCGTATGATTTGTGTTACAATGACCTTTGTGGACGGGCCCGGACCCCCAGGCCTCGTCCGTGACGCCGACGGTGAGCGCAACGTTTTTGTTTTCTTGCGCTTAAAATAACCTGATCAGCGTTCTGCGGACGGTTTGTTTACATTTCTCACATCTGTGATTGTTCACCCGGGTTGGACACGAGCAGAGAGGGCTTTCAAGATGAAAAAGCCAACGTGAAACTTTAACGGACGACAAAGTTTTCCAATCAAATCTCCGTCACACCCTTCCTTGACCTCATCACGTTACCCACCTTAGTCAAGGAACAGTGGTTCGGGAAAATATGCATTTGTTTTTTGGACTACTTTAAAACGTATCTCAACTAGTGATGTGCGGATCAATACTGAAATATCGATTCCTCCGATACCCGTCATTGTGTCCGGCCCCTTGGCGTGCACACTCACAACAATGGCTGAGCGTAAACAGAGTCATGTGCAGACGTATTTTACCTCCACGAACAGCTGAGACGTGGTTTGCCATACATGTGGCAAGAATGTGAGGTGTTGTGGTAACACCGCTGACCTGGTCAAACACCTCAGAGTGAATCATATCACAGAATATGACGAGCGTATGTTGAGGCGAACTGAAGAGGAGGAGAGGGAGAGGTGCTGCCAGGGCGAGACAGACGTCTCTCACGGAGTCCTTTAATGCTGCAGGCAGGCAACAAATAGCCACAACTTCAGGTTTTTCATTTCTATATGATAATTCTGCATCATTAAGTGATAAGAACAAGTAATCTGATGTCCTGTGATCATTACGACGCTATAATTTGAGATAAAATAAAAGATAGAGTAAAAAAAATAAGTTTTTGTTCAGAGTATCGGTATCAGATCAGTATCGTCGATACCACCCTGAATTTTACTTGGTATCGGATCGGAAAGGAAATCAGTGGAAATCAAATCCTGCTTCTACAGGTGTCCAGTTCATTCACTCTGACCCCTCCAGATAAGCGTTGCCAGTTCTCACTGTGCTGTAGATCACATTTTCTTGTGTTTGGGGTTATAACGGTTACTTTTGAGGTCTGTGTTATAAAGCAAGTTAATCCTGAATTTAACTGGAGAAGACAAATTCCCACTGCGTGGTGTAGTGCACAGCCAGGCATTCTTTACATTAGTTCGTTTGACAAAACCAAAAAGCCGAAAGTATTTACTTGGAGTTTGGTTTGATGAAATAAGTGCCAGAATCAGTGAATACAAATGATTCCAATGACATGAAAACTGGTGGAAGGACAAATCCCTCAAGAAAAGCACGACTAGCACATTAAGTTTGTTTGTAATCATCATCATCTCTAACACCATGCGCACAACAGTGATTTTGTTACAGAACACTAAGATAGTAAAATCTGGGAAATGATGATATTTCTTTCCAAAACTTCCTGTCTGGAAGACATTAAAGCTGCTGTGCCACCTGCAGCTTCTTTCAATCTATGTTATGTGAATATATCTTTTTTTTGGGTTTGAACATCCATTCAAACTCACTCTCTGCCTAGCAAGTCTCATTCCCTCATTTCCTTGGGGTCCAGCTTCACATACGTGGCACTGAGCCTTTTCCTTTGTCACCTCTTTCTGCTACATGCCTAGCCTCCCAGTTTCTTGGTCTATTTTCTTCATTTCGCTAACTACACTTCTTTTTCTTTGTAAATCTCTTCCTTCAAATACTTTCAAAATCACTTTTCTTTTTTCCCTTTCTTCTGTGCAGAGAAGCCGTCAAACCCCTTCTTGGCAGTTTATCTCAATAAAGCTGTACTATCCCAGCCATCTGGTAAGTCTTCCCTACTACCCAGAGCCTGTTTATACTCCTGCATGTCTCTGCCTTCACTCACTTCCTCTTCTTGATGTCCAAACTCATCCTTCAAACTACCATTTGATGCTGCATAGCTGCATTCTCCCTGACACCTCCTTGTCTCCTGTCTTTTTGATTTCACCTTCTGCATAATATTTAGTTGCCCTGTGTGCAGCTTCCTCCACTTTCATATATTTCTACAAGTTCCTCCCTGTTCTTGAAGTATGTGTGCACCACGGCCATTTCCACTTGGAAAATCTGCCCCACATCTGTCTTTCTAGATTTCTCTCCTAAACACCACACCTACCCAACACCTCATAACCTCTGTTCCCTTCACCTAAATGTCCATTGAAGTCTGTGTCAATCACCACTGTAGTATGTGGTCTCTTGCACACAAAATGTGTCTACCCTCCACCTCCATAATATGAGTCCGCCAGCCCTCCCATTGCCAGTCAGAGTCCATAACAAGTCAAAAACATAAACAGCTCGAACGTATTATTTATTTAAAAAAGAGAGAGAGAGAGAGAGAGAGCTCAGTTGTCCTTGCTCTAGCATCAAGAGTCAGTGACTGGCTGTTCACTGCAGGCTCAGCAGTCCAATGGCCGATCAGCAACAAAACAAATAAAAAAATAAGACACGTTCTTGATTATGACAACAAACCACATCCAAAAAAATATGACAGCAACACTTTAAGTTTTGTGTGCATTCATCATGTGCAACTCTGCAGAAAGTCTCATGTCAAGGATGTGTGGACAGGGGGGCTATTAAAAAGTTCCAGTATACAGAATAGAAAACCATCAAATGAATGAAATAAAATCTGTTGTCACAGTGGTTTTTGAAGGAACAATTACTTCACAGATGGACAGCCTCATTATATTTGAGTTAAATCTGATGATACACACTTCACGTCACCCTAGTTACATGTTTTTATTTGCCATGTGTATGTTATCCAAGGGAGGAAGAAAATGAAAAAGAAAACTTTTGATGTGTCCAGACATTTCTTCACATCAGCTGCCAGCAACCAGTTTCAGCATGTACAACTGTTGCAGTAAGTGTGCTCATGCAGACCAACTATGCTGGTCCACTGTTCTTAATGGTGCTGCATGTTGAGAAAGAAGTGAAACAAATGTTTTGTTTAACAAGTCCACTAGTGTTAGAATAACTTGGCATTTCCAATCTGTTTCTGCTGTAGTTCAATGAAAGGTTTCAGTTACTTAAGTTTGAGAAAAACCAAAAAAACAAATTGCGTTTACAATTGTAGTTTCATCTTGTTATAAGATATTTGAAATAAAAACAAACAAAAAACATGAACAAACAAACCACAAACAAACAAACCACAAACAAACCACAAACAAACAAACCACAAACAAACAAACCACTACATTTTCAGAAATATTTCTGCAGTCTGATTTACAAGTATAAACTTTCTGACCAAAACACCACAATTTCATCCCTCAAACAAGTTGTCAACTGTGTCAACGACCAATGAGGACATCACTGCTACACTTGATGATACTCACACCTTGAAAAAGTGCAAAGGTTTCCCAACAGGACTTCGACGGTTGGTCTTCTTGATCAAGCTATAATCTGTTCTCATCAAAACCACCATAAAACCAGTTTGACAGGATGATGCTGATAAATCCCTCTAGACCTTTTTGTGACAGTATTAAAAGCTTGCTGGAAATTCTCTGTACTCATATTTGTGCTCAGTATCTGTAGGAGCCATTTTTGTGTGGGTACCTCATGTATGCCACTAGGGGTCACCTTTTGTGTTACATATGGTGTGTCTATTTAAGGTAGATAGGTCATTGGCAGCAGGTGTGTTGTTGTTGGGAAGGAGCAAACAGATTGTGACCGCTGCGCTGTTATGTTAAATTGTGTTGGAATAAAGAATCTAAAGGACAAGATAAGTATGGTTTCAGTTATTGAACTAAGTTTAATACGTTTATTCATACCAGTGACATTGCATTAACCTGCCAACAAACAGCTCAGTGGCTTTAAATGTAGGCTTAGCCTCGACAGCATCTATAACACCATTAAAATGCAGTAATGGCCACACAAAAAATAAAACGTGACCATATTCAGTTTAAGCCATTTTATGTGGTTTAGTTTATACACTTGAATCACAGTAGATGATAGCTTTCTGTTTTTAAATGTCTCCATTTATTGCAAACACTATAGTTACTGTTCTGCCTTTTATAAGGTAAACTGGATATTATGGTTGCAAACGGCCCTAGAGCTCCCTCTAGTGGCTGCTTTGTAATATGGGTTTGACTACTTTGGGAAAGGAACAATGAGAAGGTGAAAAAATCAAAGATGGCGGAAAGTTATCGTTCTAAGCTGATATGGACCTTAAAATGTTGTTGCCTTGGACAAGATATGTCTGTAAGTATGAGTGACGATAAAATAATTATTATCTTTTGTTTTGTGTAAAAATGGTACGATAATTTGTACATTTGAAAGTTTTATCTTGTTATCAAATCACTTTGATTGTCACATCACATGTGCAGGTACACTGGTACAGTACATGTGAGTGAAATTCTTGTTTGCGAGCTTCACAAGCAACAGAGGTGTGCAAAAATACAATAACGTAAAACAAGCAAAATATAAGAACGGCTAAATCTGAGACTAATAAATATATGTACAATATATAATAGTACATGCATTACTGGATGTGTATACTAAATATGTTTTTCTACACGCGCGTGTGTGTGTGTACATATTTTACAATTTAAATAGAGTAAACAATAAAATAAAATATACAGAGGTTGGTAGTTGGACATGTGCAAAACAAGTGGCATTTATATACAGTGTGGAGTGCATAATGTTGAAGTTCCAGTAGTGAAGCTGAGGTGTCTATGAAGTGTCCAGCAGTCTGATGGCCTGGTGGAAGAAGCTGTCTCTCAGTCTGCTGGTTGGGGACCGGATGCTGCAGAACCTCCTTCCTGATGGAAGTAGTCTGAACAGTTGATGGCTGGGGGGACTGGAGTCCTTGATGGTCCTCCCCGCTTTCCTCGGGCAGCGCTTCCTGTAGATGTCTTGGAGGGAGGGAAGCTCACCTCCAATTATCCGTTCAGAGCACCGCACTACTTGCTGGAGAGCTTTGCAGTTGTAGGCGGTGCTGTTGCCGTACCAGGTGGTGATGCATCCAGTGAGGATGCTCTCAATGGCACAGTGATAGAAGGTCCTGAGGATGCGGGGGCTCATGCCAAATCTTTTCAGTCTCCTGAGAAAGAAGAGGCGCTGCTGCGCCTTCTTCACTGTTTTGTTTATGTGTACTGACCACGTAAGATCCTCAGCCAGATGTACTCCAAGGAAGCGGAAGCTGCTCACTCTCCACAGCAGCGCCGTTGATGGTGATGGGGGTGTGTACTTCTCTGCACCTCCGGAAGTCCACTATCAACTCCTTTGTCTTTGCGACGTTGAGGGTGAGATGGTTGTCTTGACACCAGTGGGTCAGGGCGCTGACCTCCTCCCTGTAAGCCGTCTCATCACTGTTGGTGATAAGACCCACCACTGTAGTGTCATCCGCAAACTTCACAATGATGTTGGAGTTGTTAGTGGCTGTGCAGTCGTAGGTGTAGAGTGAGTACAGGAGAGGGCTCAGTACACACCCCTGTGGTGCACCAGTGTTCAGTGTGATGGGGGATGAGGTGATGCTGCCCAGTCTGACTACTTGGCGTCTATCAGACAGGAAGTTAAGGATCCAGCTGCAGAGGGAGCTGCTCAGTCCTAGATCCTGCAGATTCCTGTCCAGCTTCGAGGGAACGATGGTATTGAATACTGAGCTGTAATCTACTGTTAGCTTGCAGTAAGAGTGTAACAAACTAGTTTACAATGTTAGTTAGCTAATACAGTATTTTGTACTTTCAGTTTTACGATGGTCAAAGAGAAGGCAATGGTCAGAGGCCATTCTTCAATAAATCAGCACAGAAAGGAAAATAAGTCTGGTTATTGGAGCATCGTTATCTCGCTGTCTAGCTGGTGAAACTAAGGAACTCAGGGCGAGGACAGCAAAGTTACCAAAGGGGAAAAACTATCAAATTAAAACTGCATCATCTCAAAAATCACAAGTTTCTCTAAAATGTGTTTATTCTAGGGCTGCAGTTATTCATCATTTTAGTCATCAATCATTTTATTGATTGTTCGAAAATTGAATTGGATTAGAAATAGTTTTCTTATTAATGAGCAATAATTATTATTATTCCAAAGAGAAAACACACGGGTCTTTTGGTTACCATTTTAGAAATTGCCATCCTTTAATGATTCATCTGTTAAAAAAAATATTTTGACTGCTTTTATCTAAAAAATATTTTGAGATGCTGAAATGCTGAAATAATAATAATAAAAAAAACAGACACTGATGTCAACATAAAGGTAAACACGCAATTTAGTTTCTTTAGTTTCTGGTTCTCTCCTGTATGGACTAGAGAACGCACGATACCACTTTTTTGTGTCCAGTATCGATATGAATCCGATACAGCGTATTTTTATAATCAATAAAACTGTTTTTTTAATATCTTTCTTTATTTTGTATAAGTTCATACTCAAGTTTTAAAAAATAAAACATTAAAGTTATTTAGTTATACCTGTATGCAAAAAACACACTGCACCCAAAATATTTCATAGTTCAGCAACACTGATCAATCTAATAAACTTAAACCTGCACCATCCTCCCTATTCTGGTATTTTAAAGAGTACTTAGCAGAAATATTAAACAACCTAACTAATAGGGTTGCAAACTCCCAGCAAAAAAAAAACTAAAGGGAACCATCGCCCACCCTCTGCCTCGTGATGCTTAATCGACATAATCGACTTTAATTTAATGCATGTATTTAAAAAAAATGCACAGAAATCAATTATTTTTCAACAACAATTAAATAGATTCAACATCTTTCTTCAACAGAACTGCAGACTGCACAGATGGTATCTTCCCAAAGGAAAAAGTACTATAACTTACTAGGGTATATATTAGACTTAATAGTTACTATATACAATATTAGATTTCTATACATTTTACGTTAGATAAAAACTTTGGTTGTAAGATTCAGATAATTATTTATTAAAAGCGAGACATTTTAAACGAGAATAAGAAAGAAAAGTATTTCTTTGTGCCCCCCTTTTCCCTGTTAATGCCCCAGCTGGCCCCCTGGCAAAACCGTGCTAGACCCGCCCCTGCACAGTTACCAGCTGTCAGCTACTTATAGCATTAGGCATTAAAGTAATATTAAATAAATTCTAACAACAGCTTATCAAGCTTAAACGTGCTGCTGTGGTTTATCTGCTGGTTTCCTCTTTCTGGTGCAAAGTGGGAAACAAACAAGAGAGACGGAACTTGCGATCAGCTGATCATTGATCAGTTTCATGATTGAAGTAGCAGCAGGAGAGGGAGGGGGAGAGGAGACGCGGCAGTCGCTCCATATATCGGTTGTTAAGCTTAACGTGGGAATGCGTTACAAACATTGAGAGAGAAACTTACAAACTTGCTTTACTTCTCTAGGACAGCTTTCACTGAGAAGAAATGCCGATTTGGAAACATGTAGCGAGGCGCTAAATGCTCCACCAGACAACCGAGAGGTCTCTTGTTGTCACATGCAAGAAAGCATGCTCTGAAGAATATCCAGGTAGATAACTGTGGCGATATGTTGGTTATATTACTTTAAAGTGCAACTGGCTAATTCTTATTTTAGCCAACTCAAAAAGTAAAAATGATGCAACGACCTTGAAATAACACATTTATCTCACTGAAACATGTCATTTAAATAAAAACATTTACTGAAATTAAAATAAAGATACTGAATATAATATGGCTCAGATTTAATGGAACATAATGATCCTTTTGTGTTGCTGTTAAAGAAAGGGATAATGTGTGATTACTGTTTTTAAACTATGGGCTACAAACTAAATCCTTTTATTATTTCTGTCCTCGGTTTTAACTCATTAATAATCATTAGGATAAAGCCCCCTAAAAAACAACGTAAAGGTCATGAAAATGTAAACAATTTGGCATTTTGATGATGCATCATCCACATTAAAAAGTAGAGATCATATCAGCCCTGTATTTACTTGTATCGGATACATAAAACATCTTTCCGTATCGCACAGCACTACAGAAAGCTCTTTTCTAGGGTTGTATTAAACATCTGTAACTACCGTAACTCCTGATCCATTTCCTCAATTAAAAGAAGTCCAATGATTCCTGAGAGCAGCAACTCTGCACTTTTCATTAATATTTGCATCATTACGGTAATCCCAGGTACATTGTTGCAGCAGCCCTGTGAAGGCAAAGGTTGAGAGAATAGTGAGTGAGCGTGATGGAACAATGTTATCACACGTTTGGCTTCTTTTTACCATGTTTGTTTGTTTTGTTCTTTCATGTGTTATTTACCAAGATTTGGATGGTGTTCTGCCTCGAGTTACCATAATGTCCCTAACATCACAAAAAAGCACAGAGTTGCTGCTTTCAAGAACTGCTGGAATTTTTCATTTGCCCCAATGGTTCAAGACTCAAGTTAGGCTAAAAACACTGGGACCAGTTTAAATGGGTTCATGTGTGTCAGCTGCATCGTCACTGCTGCTCTTATGTTATGTGTTTTTGTTGAAAACTAGGTGCTGTTTGGGCTTAATGATGTCAAACTTTTCATTCACTTGTTTGCTCCTAAATACGTTTCTATTGCAGGTCTTTTCCAGTTGAAAATGTGAGTGAGCACTACACAAATTACTGACACTGAAATACACTGAAAAGAAAAACAACTAAACTAAATCCAAACAAAAACAACTAAACGAAGTAGTTACACACGTTATAGAATATATATACTGGGCATACAAGCCTGGCCTAAGCTTTCTGTCAGGAAGACTGCAGCAGTCCAGGAGTTGGGTTAACTGTCTTTAAGTCCCACAGAAGAAATGTTTACATCAAAGTGCTTGCCAGGCTTAATCCAAATTAGGTACAGCCATACTTGAACTTATCATTGTATAGTATGTGGGACTATGAGCAATGGTTTTCTGGAAACAGAAACAGGCAATTTTATCATTAGTAGAGTCACAAATAACTAGAAAAACAATTGAAAACATAATGTACTCAACACAGCAATATCTCACAATATCCACAAGGGGTCACTATAGCTCATATATTGCCTAAATAGCACGTCATACAAATTGCCAATCATAAGGCACAGACATGGCAAGCTAGCCACAGTTAAACTAAACAATAGAAAAGTCCTTTATTTGTAATACCGCTGGATGTAATGACTGCGGGAGATTACAGCCACTGCTATTAACTTAGTGCCAAATAATCCTACCAACATGGTATCAAAGAACTGAGGCATAACTTTAACATGCACAAACAATTATAACAGCTTCATGCGAGTCATCCTGCCAAAAGGACTAACACTCACAGGTTCATAAACACACAACTTAATCACACGAAACAACTGCGATGCTCTGCAGTGGCACCTTTAGTCACTCCCACTCTGCGTGCTGAGCACATGCCCACTGATACGCTTATTTCCTTTGAGTGTGCTTGATTTCTGCCTCTAGACATTCTGAGGCCGAGTCAGAGCAGGAAACTTGAGCACACGTGGTCTCATTAAATCAGACAGCTGGAGTCATTTAAAAAGGATCTTTTAAGCAGTGCTGTCCCTCAGCTTCATAGTAGATCCATCTATGGATCAGTTTGAAAATCCTAGCTGTCTTCTTTCTAGTTATCATGTTACAAGATTTTAAGAAAACTTGAACGCTGATCATGAGTTGAATGCCACTGATCTTCAAAATCATCCAAGCTTTTTGATAAATGCACACAAAAGTCGGGTGTCCATGCCACCCGCATGCAAGGTGACAAAAATACCCCAATCAGCCTTTCAAGCTGACAGCTAAAGAAACCATTTCACCAGATTTAGCTTCTTGGATATTGTGTTCACTATACTGTGTTCAAAATGTACTTCTCATTTAATAGAAGAAATGTAATCATGTCAATATAGAGGATTTCAAATTCTCCCTCCTGTTAATTAAAAAAAGAAAAAAGTAGGATAAGACATGAGAAACTCGTTGAAAAGGACAGTCTCCATTATAGCACCTCATGGAAGCTTTGTTAGACGACCTGTCATTAAAAACTAGAAAGACCATCCAGCATCGGGAGCTTTCAGACTTCCAGGTATGACAACAAGCCTATTGCTGGTTTGCCCACTCTGACTGTGTCAGTATTTGCTCCACATACCAACTGCTCTGACTCTAAAGTAAGCCAGAATCCCACACAGCCATATGTAGGCACATTCCAACCACAAAGAATAACTGGGGATTCTTCATCCTGTAAACATCCTGAACAACTGGTTTTGGTGGTTTGATGGGAACAGATCCTCACCTGATCAGGAATACCAACGATCACCCCACCACTCATGTCTTGTTGGGAAATGTTTGCAGTCCTCAAGCTGTGAAAGTCATCAGGTGCAGCAGTCATGAATACCATGTAAACATCCCTGTTGGTAGGACAAACAAATAACAGTGGGATTCATTCGAGAAAACAGAACTTGTTTGATTCCCTGTCTGACAAAAAGAAATTAATGCAACGTAAAAATTAGATTTAAAAAATCAGCAGCATCATATGTAACCAGGTCCTAAATTACATATTGTTATAATTACACAAAATTTGTTCTAAAGCCCAAACTGCTCCTGGTATATCTGACTTTTAGCACCTCCAAGCCTGTAGTCATCTTGGTTATTAGTTAGGCCCCTCCCCCGTGTGTCGCTATGTGTATAGGCACTGTTAATGCTAGCATGAACAGATCATTCTTGCTGGCTGTTGTAGTGGCTTGAGCTAACTCTCATCCCAACTGTTTATATTTGGTTATAGGAGCTGGAGTGGGCATTAATGCTCCACAATTTACAAGCTGGGACCTGCCGCTAATCCATGGTTAAAGCCTTTACCCACATCAACACTGCAGGCAGAGGCTAACATCTGCAATACTATTAATAATTACACATAACTGTAGCAACAACAAAGAGAGGCTCGAACAAGAAAGGCTTGAAACCCTTAGAAAAGACTGATCAGAGTTGGTTCAATGAACTCTGATCATGTTCATTCGGAGTTAAGCTCGTGTGTGTTTAGAGACAGAAAGCCATCATGTTACCAGGATTCTCCAGAGAAACACAGAAATAAAGAGCAGAGCCTCCATCTTCATTTAGTGGACAGAGGAATATGATCACAAATCAGTGTGGGCCAAAATTTGTATCTTAAAAACTAGGAGGGGATAAAGTTATACCAACATACTGTAATATTTTATAATATACACTAGCAAACTTTCATGCTGTGTGTGATATTAAAAATATTGTATTGTGTGATATCACATTCTATTGTGATACAGCATTTTAATCTGACCTTTGATTTCTAAATGCTTCATTAAACTGTCAAATATACAAATATAGACAACTGTGGGATTTGTCTAAAGTATTTGCATATGCCATAGAAATGTTAGCACTCACAGTTTACTGGGCAAGGTTTATGCAACGTTTCAACAAGACCAGTCCACTTATGACAAACGCGATCATACGAGCATTATAGTACGATGCAGTCTCTGCATGATATGACTATCTATTCAGCTGTAACCTGACAGGGACAAAGTCTAGGAGACAGAAACTGAAGATAGACACCATTTACTGATGGACCTGTTATATTAGGTGACAATTCCACGTGAAAGTCAAAAGAAATGAATACATACAGGGCAAGTCTTTATGAGGCAAACATGATGTGCATCTCACACGAAAGCGATTTAGGTGATTTTCTGTGAGAAATGTGTAAAAAGATCCGTACTCTGAATTTCAGATACTATTGATCTGTTTGTTGTGTGTCTGAGGGTTTACGCAGGGACGTTTTGTGTAAGCACTGATTGCTACAGTAGCATCCAATCAATGCTTACAGTGCAAAGAAACTGGCCTACAGTCTGACAGCTGCATTAATGTCTACACAATCTAAGAGTTTGAAAGATGGACACACGTGAGATGATCATAAATCCACAACAGAATCCTTTCTGTCCTAACATACTGATGAGAAAATAACTGAAGCACTCGTGTCAAGAACAACAACAAAAAGGGAAACATGCCTAACTTGGATTTCAGTGATTGTGAAAACAAACATATGCAAATGAATTTCCTCTGTGCGCTTTGCCTAATTCAGGAAATCACTATCAATCAAGTTGAGTGTGAGTCAGTGAGTATGTTATGTTCACATAGACTGTTACCTCAGGGGCTAACTTACCAGATGAAATGAACCTTTATGGAACGGAAACCCAGAATTTGTTTCAAGTCACATTTTAGCTTAACCTGCATGGTGGAAAGTGCCTGTACCAGAGACATGATTGTTGCTGCTTAGGTTAAAATATCTAGTATATGTCAATAATGTAACAAAAAAGAAGAAGAAAATCTGTGGCGGTGTAAAAGTCCCACTAAATGCATCTCTCGGTGTACATCTAAACTATATAACGATTAACCGCCAACTGTGAGTTCAATTTAAATTTTCCTTTACAAATGTGTGTTTGTTTAGGAAGGAAAAAAATGTGTGCGCACAGTGTTCGGCAATATAGACTCAAAGGCAGCACCAAGACTGGCACGAGACTATTTCCACTGCACTGAGGGTGGGAACTCCAGGCCTCGGGGCCGCTGTCCTGCAGGGTTTAGATGTGTCCTTGATCCAACACAGCTGATTTAAATGGCTTATTTTGAACGTTGACATATACATCAAGGAATGGACCAGCCACTGCACTGATGTTAAACCAGTTCAGAAGTTCATTTATCATCATGAACCACCAATTTATGAGCAGACAAACCAAAGTCCACTCCAAGATTCAGTTGCTTGTAGAAGCATGTTTAGCAGCAACAGCTCAAAGTCATTGTTTTCTGTATGACTATCAGTCTCTCACATCATTGGGGAGTCATTTAGGCTCACTCTTCTTTATAATGTTGCTTCACTTCATTGAGGTTTGCACAAATTTGTTTATGCAAAACTCACGACCACACTACTTCTATTAAGCTGAGCTTTAAACTTTCTAAAATATAAAACCTGCTAGACACCGGTGTTGTGCCAAAAAGTGATTGTCTGCCAAAAACTGATTTCTGGTATTTGCCAAAAAGTGATTGCTCGTATTTAAACTGCTATAAGTAACTTGTTGGGCTATAATATGTGAAACATATGTCAAATGCTTCCCTCATGGATGACATAAAGTCATCTTGAGCCACAAACAACATTCGTGTAACAAGGTAGAAGCCGCGATCAGTTTTTGGCAGCGACTTTTATATAACCTTTATTTATTTAGTTAAAAAAAAATCTCATTAACATTAAACATGTCTTTTGTAAGAGTAAGTTGGCCAAGAGGACAGCAGCAATGGCAGCAAATATTACAATAGTTCAGTAAAAATATTTTAAGTGAGGATAAAGGAGCGGATTGGTTATAATGTAAGTACAGGGTGGGCCATTTATATGGATACACCGTAATAACATGGGAATGGTTGGTGATATTAAAGTCCTGTTTGTGGCACATTAGTATATGTGAGGGGCAAACTCCTCAAGATGGGTGGTGACCATGGTGGCCATTTAGAAGTCGGCCATCTTGGATACAACTTTTGTTTTTTCAATAGGAAGAGGGCCATGTGACACATCAAACTTATTGGTAGTGTCACAAGAAAAACAATGGTGTGCTTGGTTTCAACGTAAACCTCCAGCAGAACCAGGCTCAGGGAGGGGCGGGGCCATCTGCTGACCGGTTGGGGTGAGAGAAGGAAGACAGGATGAAGACATGCTGTGGAAGCGAGACAGAGATTAATAACAGATATGATTCAATGCAGAGAGGTCTGTTAATACATAGTGAGTGAACCAACCAACCACAGCATCTGTGGTGAGAGAGTCATCAAGGAGTTCAGGCACTCCATCAAGCTCACAGTCACAGACTCAGGTGAGATTCTAGAGTTGCAGGGCTTCCTCCAGAGCAGCTGTTAGAAACACAGCTGCATCTTCTTTCTCTCACACACAGAAAAGAGTGAGACAGAGTGAGGCATCAGGGAGTTTAATTACCAGCTTTAAGACAAATGAATGAGAGTGCTGAATGATAGCACTCATGAGTGGTGCAGCATGCTTTAATTACTACCCACTAGTGAATGTGTCAGCAGCTGAAACTGTATTAATGGTGATTTAAAGAAACGAGTCCCAGTGTGTAGACCAGGCAAGCTGCTTCACTTGTAACACACTGGCAGAAACCCCAAGTCAGTTAGGATGACTACCTGAACATTTGAATGTTTCCACTGGTCACTGAGGTGGTACGTTACAGGGATCCAGTCTGTTCATTTACAGGACTCTACTAGAGCTGCTTTGCATGACTCACAGTTGAAATAATGCTTCTTTGTCTGATGCAGGGCCTTGGTTCACCCCATCAGTCGTGCAGGGGGTCGTCTGCTCTGCAAAAGTGCACTTTAATGTAAACTGTGCAGCAGTGCTGCAAACTAATCCAGACGAAATAAAAGCACAATGTCAGGAGCTACTGCAGTTCAGCATCAAACGTAGGCCAAATCAATCATTAATATGATTTTCATGATCATCTTGTTTGTCTCAATGTTCTTATGATTCAAAGAAACATCCAGCAGCTGTGAGATCGGCTGTACTGATTTAAAATGAAGTGTGTACGGCCCCAAAGCCTCTGAATGAGCTGCAGATGTGTTTCAAACTCCTGTAACAAAAGCAAACATGTCTGCATACCAGCTAACTTTGTCCACACACTGTTTCTGCTCTGCAGGTTTCACAGATGAAGATGCAAATAGTGGAGGATACGGGGATGGAGGAGATTGGGTTGGACTTTCATTAATATTTTGTCTGTTAGTTTGGGCTGTTTGTTGTTCCTGCTGCTTCCGCTGTCGTCATAATTACCTGCAAGGAACTAAAGCCATTATAGCAGCATCCTCCTGAAAACAACATCTGCTCTGCTTTTCCACAAGAATGAAGATGCAGAGGTCTGGCTTTAGGATCTGAGCTCAGATAACATCTGGAGTTTAAAGCATCATTTTAATCTTCTTCTGCACAAAATGGCTCAGTCGAGTGCTGCCAACTCCAAGAGGTTTTCGGAGGATCGGGTGATGGAGATCTATAAAGTAGGAGTAACATTATATAGCTACTATGTCAAAATTCTATAGTATGGTATATGATATGGCACAGCCCTGCTGTAAAGATCAAATGTGTGACAGTGAAAGGTGCTACAAAGAAGTCGGGAGAGAAATGCTGCAGAAAAGTCTCTTTAGCAAACAACGAGCAAACATAAAGCCCGTCCATTTCACATTTAAGGCAGGTAGTATGTTTGTTTTTCTAATGTTGACAAACTGACCCTCCATCCATCCACTTCTGCTGATCCTTTTCAGGGACGCGGGGGCGCTGGAGCCCAACCCAGCTGTCTTAGAGCGAGACAGACTGAAGACCTGTCCAGTCCGCTGTCCCTACTAAGTGCATGTCCTTGAAACAGTGGAATAAAAACTAAAGCAATGACAAATAATGATCCTCATCATCAACATTACTACCGAAATGTGAACTAGCAAGTACAGCCTGAGCTCATAGAAACAACATCTTTGTAATCTGTAACAGTTTTGGATTTTTGGACATGTTAAACAACTTTTAAAGGGTTTTTCACAAAGATGCTGAACATTAAATGCAGGATGCCACAGACATCCATTTTAGCCAACAATCTGCCATCTTCACCTCCAGTGTTCAAATAAAACGGAGACGTTGTGACATCAGCAGGAGACAGAGATCAGCTAGAGACATGCAGACAGTTTAAGCAGGCTGCTGTTCAAGTGGAGGCTGGTATGAATCCTGCTTCTGTTTATGTTTCCTGTTGAACAAAAACTTGACCAGAAACTGACATACCAACTTTCAGACTAGCAGATCCATCCTCCTTCCCTCCATCCTCTGTGTGTCCTCCTGTCTGACCTGCAGCTGAGAAACAGGTGTGAGGTGTCAGCTGTCAGGTAGGTGATGAGTGAAGAACAGAACAGAATCCATTTCCTCTTCAAACTGCTGTCAGACATGAGCTGTGTTCCAATTCGTCGGCTGCATCCTTCGGAGGACCCGGCCTTTGCGGTCTACGTGGGCCGGGATGGTGGGGACAGAGAGGCTGTAACTACATCTGCTGGTGTCACTGTGACCTCAGAGCAGTTTACATGAAACATGAAACAAATTACAACTTTTGCGATATTGACCAGCTCATGATGCAGAGTGTAGACTGTATCTGTGATAATGAAAATGATTTAAGGACTGGTTTATGACACGTCTATAAAAAATATAAAGTCTGTACAAATGTGAAACTACAAAGTTAAAAGCAGCTGGAACGACAGCTGTTCAAAGCTGAACACTTACATCAGCCAGAAGACAGAGTGAGTCCTCCATCTCTCTGAAGGAGGCCATCGTGGTGAGCACAGATGCAGCAGCAGTGTGGATGTGTCCACTCTCACAGTGTCTCTCTTTCAAGTTTGTCCTCACATTCTCAAAAAAAGAACATGTCTATGCAGATGCCCAGAGCCTAACAACACACCCGCTATAAAAACTTTTGCACCACCAGATTTTCATATACTTACATTTGAAAGTGTTCGTCTCCTGCATTAACTCCCACTTCGATCACTATCATTATCAGAAAAATATCTCCTGTATGGCCCGCAATGAATCCTGGGATATGTTGGGCCACAAAGGACACACCTGACCCATCCTTCAAATTCAGGGAAATGAAGGACGCATTTGGAAGACTTCAAATTTGAACAGCCTTCGTCGCGTCCATGTGATACAATTTCCTACAAATGTGGCATTCGAAGCATCCTCTCCCTGAATTTGGAAACACCCAATGTGATGATAGAGAGCAGGAAGAACCAGTCTCAACAAGAGACACACACACCTGATTTCCTGTAACTGCAGAGGGGAGGAGCCACCCGAGCAGGTGGGAACAGGAAGAGAAACAGCTGAGCCTCCGTCAGAGCAGCAGGAGGACGGTGGAGCTGAGGCAGGGTGAGTGTTAACACCACATTGTTGTAGTTTTGCTGTCAGAGTCTCTGAGTGTGTTTGTTTGTGTGACTGTAGAGAGAAGAAGAGTCACAGTGAGCTCTGTAGCTGTGATTGGCTCAATAATCACCTTCAATGGACTGAACGCAGAGAACGAGCCGAGGAACCTGACAAACCTGTTTGTGTGTGTGTCTGTGTGTGTGTGTGTACCTGTTTAGACATGTTTGTGAGGACAAAGAGTTGGTATGCTACTATGTGGGCTAATAGAGTCCCACAAAATGGCCGTCCTCACGAGTTTGAGGATATTTTTGAGGCTTTTTGGTGTCCTCACTAAAATCTGAAAACAAGTGTCTGTGTGTGTGTCTGTGTGTGTATGTGTCATAAAGAGAGTCGAGTTCACGGTCGCACACTTTCTATCTCAGAGGCTGTATCCCAATTCTTCGGAGCCCCTCTGATGACATGGTCCAAAAAATAAATCAATTGTGGCCACAAAATACTACTTCGTGCGCACGAAATGCTAATTTGTGGGCACGAAACACTTGACCAATAACCGTGATCCTTCCCAGGCCCTTGCAGTTGGTTGACAATAAAATCTATCCCGGCGTCCAGGCCCTGTAAAGCAACTGGGCTCTCAGTATCCTGTTTAAATGTCTCTCCGTAATAATGGTTCCTTGCATTGCAGGCTTTTCAAAATGCATTGTAGCTCATTCCCAGCCTAAAATAAAACTCACTCATACCGTCTCTGTCCACGGTGTATAGGTTTAGCCTACTCTCATGCTTGTGTCTCTACGCAGCTGTCCAGGAATTGTATCAATATGATGTTGCCACAAATGCGTAATTCGTTGCCACGTTATACCCATTTCGTGCTCTCGAAAATAGTATTTCGAGGGTATTTTGTGGCCACAATTTATTTATTTTTGGACCATGTCATCAGAGGGGCTCCGTACAATTCAGGTACTATTATTATACTATTAGTGTTAATTGTACTTTCTGCAGTGTTTAAATGATTACATATACACACAGTTACTGTCCCTCCACACATACGACTTGGTTCTCCTTCTATGCCCCAGCTTTGTTTACTTTTTCCCACCGAGGCTTCTAGACTTCTGATTGGCCAGCATTTCTGCACGGTTAGGAATATATCTCCACCTGTTGCTTTGGCATGTTCCTAGCAGTGTTTTCCTTCATTTCTGCCTTTACGTGTGGACGGGATTATTTTTGAAAACAAAAACGGAAAATCTCCGTTCTCAAAAATACCCGTGTACGTGTGGACGTCGCCTCAGTCTATGTATTTACTGCTTTGTGGTGAAGGTCCGTGTCTCATGTCAGTGTGTTTAGTTTGCGTTTCCTCTGTCTCATCTTGTCAATCACTCCCAGCTGTGTCCTGGGACAGGGATAAAGGGCAAAAAAACAAAAACCAACTAAATAAGCAGACAAAAAAAAATATATATATATATATATATATATATACACACACACACATACATCAATCACCTGGATCACCTGTTGAGAAAGAAAAAAGAAAACAAGCAGAAGAAAACGAGAGCAATACAATAAACAACATCACAATGATATATAGTAATATAACAGTAAATACTAAATATTAAACATTATTGTGCAGCACATAAGATCAACAGAACACAGTGTGCTTTGAGGTACACTCTAAGAACTAAAACTGATAATTACTTAAATATTTTGGTGCAACACACTGACATTTTAGACCTTCTTCAGAATACTGTATATACTATGGGCATCATGGTGCTGATCCAGAATCCTTACATTATTATTTATTACTAGAGCTACAATAATAAAGCAATGAGGAGGGGGAAGTAATAAATATGAAATAATGTATTTATGATGATTCCATTTGTTTCACTATCCACTCTGTGCAGGGCAAAGCTTATTACATGTATAGAGATACAATCATTTTACTGCTGTAAAATCCAAATTTTGTCTTATTTAAAATATAAATCTAATATAATCTGCATCTTAATGTATGTTCTTTAAAATACAGTGTGTTTTTTAATATATTATAATTATAATAATGCATAATTATGTGGACATGTATATTAGATCGTTTTTTAGTGAAATATAATCCCCCCAGAAAGGCAGGAAATGCTCTGTAACTTACTTTAAAACTAAATATGTTCACTAAAACGGTGACAGAGCTACAGACCCATGACAGCCTTACACAGGTAGCCAGCAGCTATGACCAGCACTACATGTGCAGTTAATAAAAGGACAGGTAATGTTTGTCACGCTGTTGCACACACAGCACGCTCGTTTGTTTCAGTTCGTCAAATTGCCACAAGACAACTTACCAACGTGTACGTAATAAGCTAATACTCCTGTGTGCTACACACTACAGTGTACGCTGTACACCTACTTACTGGTTTTGTCGCATCAGTCTGTGTCTCTGAGTTAACTTGTGTTTCTCTTACAGCTCCGGACCGCAAAAGATGCGCGTGCTCTTTGTGAGCTCGTTCCCGGCTCGTAACCAGCGCGTTCTGCCGTCGAGGGCGATCATTGGTTAAATGTGATCATGTGACTGATGCAAGCCAGATCCTTTTATTTAGCAAAACTGTGATTAATAGTTAAATATTATTGTTGAGGGGCACAGACAGGACTCCGCACGCACGCACACATTAAAAAAAAATAATACTTTTTTTTTTTAAAAAGTTGCCTCAACAAAAGGGCACCTTGGGTACCCATCAGGAAAGGGGCGGGTGCTCAAGCCCCTCTAGCCCCCCCCTCTGCACGTGCCTGTCGCAGAGAACGGGGGTGTGAGAAGACTCCAAAACCTCCCTCCGCCCGCTCATTGTAGTGTTGATGCATGTGTGTTCTAAGGTGCATTTCCCCAGCTTTGGAAAATTCAGAGGCACAGATGAAGCTGGGGTACACAAAAACTGTAAAGCCAGGTGGAAAAGGTTCAGATAAGATGTCTTCCTGTTCCCCCAGTACGTTAAAGGATCCTCTGATCTTGGAATGTTTCTCTCCGACACTCTCCACAATACTAAGGGGTTGGCAGTCCGTTATAATAAAACTCAGGACTGCATGGTCCAGAACAGACTTCCTAGGTGCTTGATTTCAAAATAATAAAACGCATGTTAATTAAAAAATGATGATAAAGCAGTTCAGTGTCAATATAGGCCGACCTGTGTTCATTCTCGGTGTGTTTGTCTCCTCATTTTCATGTTTGGTTCTGTAATGCCTGAACACTGAGGAGGTGCTTTTGATTGTGTAACAAAGCTCAGCAGAATAGAAAATAAATAATTTACACTGCAAGTCACATTGCTGTTTTTCCTATTCTGATAGATTACACTGAAACAAAGACAGACAAACTATTCCCTTATTTGCAGTTAAAAGATCAAAATGATCCCACACAGCAGAAACATTTTTTTTTCTTTCAAGCTCAATTTTGTTATGGAGAGATGTTTTTATTTATTTATTTTTTTTATCTTTGCGAGAGTAATTTTGGTTTTTTTGGGGGGTTTTTTGGTGGCGACTCATCCCATTGACAGATGCAGATGCGGTACCTTTTAAACACAGTTTAGCGCGTTGGTAATGAGCGATACAGCAGCTGTATCGATCACGTGACTTTTTCTTAAAGCGACACACGCACCGATACAGGTTTCGCTCTGTGAGCTTGATACAAGCGTCGGTGCATCAGTGTTGCTGGACCCATCACTACTATATAGTGATGTGTTGTGGTGCTTTGCTCCCACCCCTTGTGTTCCGTGTTTTCGTCTTCCCTTCGTGTAATTCTTCATATTCGTGTACTGTTAGTTTTCCCAGTTTAGGTTTTTGCTTAGTTTCCATGCTCACCTTCGCCATTTCTGTTTGTATCACCATGTGATGAATAAACTCACTTGCATCTGAGCTGCCTGCATAAAGGGTCCTTTAATAATTTACACACGGCTCGCAAACCGTGACAAAAACACTGGAAAAATTGGGCTGTTCTAAAACGTTTGACGGGTAGTGTATATATTTAGTTTATATATTTTCTTTATTTATAATAGTTTGTTTTATATTGTAGCAAAGTGTTACTTGGATACTTCTCTATGTGCTTCTTCATGTGCAATTTTGTTGCATTCTGAGCCTTAGAAATTTATTGGTGGTAGTGATGAACTGCTGTTAGAATCAAGTTAAATTCTGATAAATCAGACAATTACCTCTCCAGCTGTTGTTACAGTCTTTGTTTATCGGGTCCTTACAGGGTAAAAGATGACGACACCTAAAGAAATCCTTCTGGGGACTTTGAAGGATTTGGGACGTGATGACTTTGAAGAATTTAAGTGGCATCTGAAGAACGGGTCTGTAGAAGGTTTACCAGCAATCCCAGAGAGTGAACTGGAGAATGCAGAGAGGACGGACATAGTGGATCTGATGTTTGATACCTACTCTATCAACACTTTTGAAGTCACTAAAAATCTTTTGGGGAGGATAAACAAGAATGATCTGTTGGAGAATTTAAATAAAACCATCCCAGAACCCACAGGTAAGTCAGGGAATGACTAAACAAAAAACACATAAACAATAAAAACATTAGTTAACATTACACAGGTGCCATTAAAATCTATATAAATAATAAATCCAAAACACTTGCCAACACTTTCAGGAGTGAGAGACTGCAGAAAGCCAACAGTTTGTGTTTTATGCATCTGCACAAATAACCTCCTGTGTACACATGAATATCTGCTCTTTGGGTTGGTTTGATTAAAATGGGACCAGCAGCAGGTTTTCTGCTCATTTTACAGATTTATATTGTCAGATTGGTTTTAGAGCTGTTTTATCAACATAAATGAGGCGACAACAGTTTGGGACACGTCACAAATATGATCAAAGTGCTTTCTCTTAAATCTATTTACCAGTTGAAGGTAAAGTTAAAAAAATGGCTGCCATTTCTTTCTGCTGTTTGGAGACCCAAACAAAAAAATGCCCACACAGTAAATGCTTTTTATTATGGTTGATAAACAGGACACTAAGGTGATTGGTCAAAGGTTGGAGGAAAGCCACAGTTCTCCTTATTTGACTAAAATCCACCATTTCAGCTCATGTTTTTTCTTCTGCAGCTTTCTGGGAGATTCCACTTCAGCCTTCTGCTGGCAACGCTCCCGTTACCAAGCTTCCCTTAGGTAGTGTCATTAGAAGACATAGCATACATTTACACTGCTATGCAGATGACACCCAGCTCCATCTGTCCATGAAGTCAGATAACACACACCAATTAGTTAAACTGCAGGAATGTCTTAAAGACATAAAGACCTGGATGGCCGCTAACTTTCTGCTTCTTAATTCAGATCAAACTGAGGTTATTGTACTCGGCCCTGAAAATCTTAGAAATATGGTATCTAAGCAGATTCTTACTCTGGATGGCATTACCTTGGCCTCCAGTAACACTGTGAGGAACCTTGGAGTCATTTTTGACCAGGACATGTCCTTCAACGCACATATTAAACAAATATGCAAGACTGCTTTCTTCCATTTGTGCAACATCTCTAAAGTTAGAAATATCCTGTCTCAGAGTGACACTGAAAAACTAGTTCTGTCATGGTCCTGGGTCGTTCAGCGTTTTGTTTCATTTTTGGTATCACCTTGTGTACTTTGTGTTAATTCTGATTTTGTATTAGTTCTTAGGTTGATCTCTACCTGTGTCTTTCCTCTGTGTTCTGTTCGTGTCCCCGAGTTTGTGTTGTAAAACAGTCTGTTTCCTGTTTTACTTTGAAGGTTTGTGTCTCGTCTTGTGAATTAGGATCAGCTGTGCTCCCCTCCTGTGTGTCATTCCCTCATTACCTTGTGTGTATTTATAGTATGTGTCTGCCTGTGTTCCTCGTTGTGTCGTCTGCATTACTGTGTTAATCAGTGTTACTACTCGTCTCTCTATCCAGCCTTCTTTGTGTCATCTCTGTGTATTCCCCGCTGTCCTTATGTTTTCAGGTTTGTCTGTTACAGTGGCAAAAGTATTCGGCCCCCTTGAACTTTTCCACATTTTGTCACATTACAGCCACAAACATGAATCAATTTTATTGGAATTCCAGGTGAAAGACCAACACAAAGCGGTGTACACGTGAGAAGTGGAATGAGAATCATACATGACTCCAAACATTTTTTACAAATAAATAACTGCAAAGTGGGGTGTGCGTAATTATTCAGCCCCCTTTGGTTTGAGTGCAGTCAGTTGCCCATAGACGTTGCCTGATGAGTGCTAATGACTAAATAGAGTGCACCTGTGTGTAATCGAACAAGGCCGAACAAGGAGAGCGCTGATCAGAAATGCAGCCAAGAGGCCCATGGTGACTCTGGACGAGCTGCAGAGATCTACAGCTCAGGTGGGGGAATCTGTCCATAGGACAATTATTAGTCGTGCACTGCACAAAGTTGGCCTTTATGGAAGAGTGGCAAGAAGAAAGCCATTGTTAACAGAAAACCATAAGAAGTCCCGTTTGCAGTTTGCCACAAGCCATGTGGGGGACACAGCAAACATGTGGAAGAAGCTGCTCAGGTCAGATGAGACCAAAATGGAACTTATTGTTCAAAATGCAAAATGCTCTGTGTGGAAAACTAACACTGCACATGACTCTGAACACACCATCCCCACTGTCAAATATGGTGGTGGCAGCATCATGCTCTGGGGGTGCTTCTCTTCAGCAGGGACAGGGAAGCTGGTCAGAGTTGATGGGAAGATGGATGGAGCCAAATACAGGGCAATCTTGGAAGAAAACCTCTTGGAGTCTGCAAAAGACTTGAGACTGGGGCGGAGGTTCCCCTTCCAGCAGGACAACGACCCTGAACATAAAGCCAGGGCAACAATGGAATGGTTTAAAACAAAACATGTCCATGTGTTAGAACGGCCCAGTCAAAGTCCAGATCTAAATCCAATCCAGAATCTGTGGCAAGATCTGAAAACTGCTGTTCACAAACGCTGCCCATCTAATCTGCCTGAGCTGGAGCTGTTTTGCAAAGAAGAATGGGCAAAGATTTCAGTCTGTAGATGTGCAAAGCTGGTAGAGACAGACCCTAAAAGACTGGCAGCTGTAACTGCAGCAAAAGCTGGTTCTACAAAGTATTGACTCAGGGGGCTGAATAATTACGCACACCCCACTTTGCAGTTATTTATTTGTACAAAATGTTTGGAATGATGTATGATTTTCGTTCCACTTCTCACGTGTGCACCACGTTGTGTTGGTCTTTCACCTGGAATTCCACTAACATTGATTCATGTTTGTGGCTGTAATGTGACAAAATGTGGAAAAGTTCAAGGGGGCCGAATACTTTTGCAAGCCACTGTAGTTTTTCCAGTTTAGGTTTATGTTTAGTTCTGCCCTCACCTTGGTTTGTTCACTGTAAATAAAACCTCACTCGCATCTCCACCACTGTCTGCAACTTGGGTCCTCATTTAACTCCACCGCACGACTGCTGCCCCAGCCGTGACAAGTTTATGCATTTATTACGTCAAGGCTGGACGACTGTAATTCATTATTATCAGCAAGTCCTAAAAACTCGCTGAAAAGGCTTCAGTTAATCCAAAATGCTGCAGCAAGAGTCCTGACAGGGACTAGAAAGAGAGAGCAGATTTCTCCTGTATCGACTTCCTGTTAAATCCAGAATTGAATTCAAAATCCTGCTCCTCACATACAAGGTCTTAAATAATCAGGCCCCATCTTATCTTAATGACCTTGTAGTACCATATCCCCCTATTAGAGCACTTCGCTCTCGCTCTGCAGGCCTACTTGTTGTTCACAGAGTATTTAAAAGTAGAATGGGAGGCAGAGCCTTCAGTTTTCAGGACCCAAAAAGATAGTTGGGGTTTTTTCTGTTGTATTATTGTAGGTTCTTTATCTTACAATATAAAGCACATTGGGGTGACTGTTGTTGTTATTTGGAGGAATTAATAAAAAAAACTTTTATACTTGAAATTCTTTCATTTATTCTACATATTTATTCATCACTGGCTCCATAGTGTTGTTTATGTAATATGTGAAATGTTGCTAGTATTGATTTGGTGCTGTATAAATAAACATAATTAAATCGAATGTGTCTCTATAAAACCTGCCCTCAGTTATAACCCAAGTGTCAGGGCTCAATGGCTCATGAAAAGGAATGGAGTCAAGCACAGAACCAAAAAACGGAGGCTGAGTGACTTTTAACAGAAATGTATTTTACTAGATTTCTTGACGGAGAAAGCTGAATCACGGCTAAATTCAACAGCAAGCGAGGTATTATGAGAAGTGCAGAGCTGAGGCCAGAACATAAGCTGAGGCAGGTCAAAGGAACAACAGGGGCAGAATCGGGCGAATAGAAACTATCCAGGATCACTGGAACAAAGGAGATAATAATCAGAGTGGTCCACAGTGTAGTGAATGAGTCCAAGATTTAAAAGCTAAGAGGTGTTACGTGGCTGCAGGTGGAGATCAGCTGGAGGAGGAGATGAATTAAATCTGGGTACAGAGTGAGATGTGGGTGCACAGGGAGGCAGGCAGCTGAGGATGGCAGTTTGCAAGAGTGAGTTTTCCCAGCAGTGGCAGGCCAGAATCCTGAGGCGTGACTTATGGCGAGAGTTGGAAGATGTATCCAGGTGCCGACTAGGGAACAGGAAAAGAGGGTTACGCGAAACAAGCTGAGGAGCACAAGACAAAATGTGAGGCAGAGAACTGACTGTGCTAAGCACACAATCTGGAGAAGGTTCATTGTCAGTGCTGTTCATAAATACTGCCGGAGTAATTGGCAACAGGTGAGGAGCAGGGAGGAGTGAGGAGGGCTCCACCCAGGGGAGGAGAGCTGATGCTGTGGAAAGTTACTCAGACTCACTCGGATCATGACACCAAGAGTCCAGTGAACTGAACACATAACCACAGTAACCAGAATGCAGTTTTCTCATTTGTGTCATTTGCTGTTTATTCATGCAGAGATTCTCACTGAGTGTCAGCTCAAACTCAAGTCAGACCTGAAGCAGAAGTTCCAGTGTGTGCTCGAGGGGATTTCTACAACAGAAAACCCGACCCTCCTGAGTCAGATCTACACAGAGCTCTACATCACAGGGGGAGGGACTGCAGAGGTTAATGATGAACATGAGGTCAGACAGATTGAAACAGCATCCAGGAAACCAGACAGACCAGAAACAACCATCAGACAAGAAGACATCTTTAAACTCCCACCTGGAAGAGATAAACCAATCAGAACAGTGCTGACAATGGGAGTGGCTGGCATTGGGAAAACAGTCCTAACACAGAAGTTCACTCTGGACTGGGCTGAAGACAAAGCCAACCAGGACATCCAGTTCATGTTTCCATTCACTTTCAGAGAGCTGAATCTGCTGAAAGAGGAAAAGTTCAGCTTGGTGGAACTTGTTCATCACATCTTTACTGAAACCAAAAAAGCAGGAATCTACATCTTTGAAGACTTCCAGGTTGTGTTCATCTTTGATGGTCTGGATGAGTGTCGACCTCCTCTGGACTTCCACAAAACTACAATCCTGACTGACCCTAGAAAGTCCACCTCAGTGGATGTGCTGCTGATAAACCTCATCAGGGGGAAACTGCTTCCCTCTGCTCGCCTCTGGATAACCACACGACCTGCAGCAGCCAATCAGATCCCTCCTGACTGTGTTGGCGTGGTGACAGAGGTCAGAGGGTTCACTGACCCACAGAAGGAGGAGTACTTCAGGAAGAGATTCGGAGATTCGGAGCAGGCCAGCAGCATCATCTCCCACATCAAGACATCACGAAGCCTCCACATCATGTGCCACATCCCAGTCTTCTGCTGGATCACTGCTACAGTTCTGGAGTTTGTCATGAAGAACAAAGAGAGCAAAGATCTGCCTAAGACTCTCACAGAGCTCTACCTACGTCTTGTGCTATTTCACCTAAAAACGAAGGACATCAAGTATGATGGAGGAGCTGAGACAGAGTCATGCAGGAAGATCATTGAGTCTCTGGGAAAACTGGCCTTTGATCAGCTGCAGAAAGGAAACCTGATCTTCTATAAATCAGACCTGACAGAGTGTGGCATCGATATCAGAGCAGCCTCAGTGTACTCAGGAGTGTTCACACAGATCTTTAAAGCTGATGAGTGCCACATGTTCAACAACGTTGTTTACTGTTTCATCCATCTGAGCATTCAGGAGTTCTTTGCTGCTCTTCATGTCTATCTGACCTTCATCAACTCTGGAGTCAACCTGCTTAAGAAACAATCTCCTCGCTTTAAAATCTTCCAGAAAACACTTACTGTAAAAGACTTCTACCAGAGTGCTGTGGACAAAGCCTTAGAGAGTCCAAATGGACACCTGGACTTGTTCCTCCGCTTCCTCCTGGGTCTTTCACTGCAGACCAATCAGGATCTCCTATGCATGCTGACACAGACAGGAAGTAGCTCACAGACCAATCAGGAAACAGTTCACTACATCAAGAAGAAGCTCAGTGGGAAACTGTCTGCAGAGAAAAGCATCAACCTGTTCCACTGTCTGAATGAACTGGATGATCGTTCTCTAGTGGAGGAGATCCAACAGTCCCTGAGATCAGGACGTCTCTCCACAGATCAACTGTCTCCTGCTCAGTGGTCGGCTCTGGTCTTCATCTTACTGTCATCAGATCTGGATGAGTTCGACCTGGAGAAATACTCCCGTTCAGAGAAGGCATTGTTGAAGCTGCTGCCAGTGGTCAAAGCATCCAAGAAAGTGCTGTAAGTGAATCTATGAACAAATATGTTTAATAATGCTAGATGAATAAAATAATATGTCTCCATTGTTATTCTTCCTCAGGCTGAGAGATTGTAAACTCTCAAAAAGAAGCTTTGAAGCTTTGTCTGAAATTCTCAGCTCCCCATCCAATCATCTGAGAGAGCTGGACCTGAGCTCGAACTACCTGCAGGATTCAGAATTGGATTTGCTGTGTGTTGGACTAAAGAGTCCTGACTGTAAACTTGAAACTCTCAGGTAAGGATACAGACTTTTTGACACTTTTTGACTCTTAAATCTGTAAGTTTATCTTGATGCGGACGTTCAAAGTCAGCACAATTTTCCTTTTAAGTTCCTGAGTTTATATTTTTGACTGTCAGGTTGTCTGGACAGATGTTTTTATTTTATTTTATTTTTTTACTTGTCCCTAAAGTCAGAACTAAACCCACATGTAGATGACTTTCTGTTACTGGAGCAGCCTTCCTGAAGACAGCAGTGTGTTTTCATGCTTTTAAAGCCAAACTCACCTTTCAGACCTGGCTTTCATTTATTATCTATTTTTGTTTGTTTATTATATATTTATTTCTACTGTTTAACTACTGCTCACATCTTTTATCCTCCTTTTTAATTGTTCATTTCTTTTTACCCAGTGTTTCTATATTGCACTTTGTATTTGTCTATATTTATCATGCACTACTTTGCTCATTTATTGTTTGGTTTTAATGTTATTAAATTCCGGTTCTTTTGGTATTCGTTATGGCCAAAAAGACACGGCTCAAAAGTGGTCTTTTTACTTTTTAAGTTATTAAATTTGTAACTCTAGTGATTTGTGTGTGTGACAGAGAGGCACTGCCAGGGATTTTTGACACAAGTTGTTCTTGTAAAATCAGTCTGTGAAGGTTCTCAGACATCCAGGTCATCATAGTCTAAGAAGCTTGGAAAGAAAAGCGTCTGGACTTCTTTAAGTTTCCTTGAAGATGTTTCACCTCTTATGAGAGAAGCGTCTTCAGTTCTAAGGGTCAAATGGTGGAGTGGGGCAGTCAGTGAAAGGGCAATGGTGGTGGCTCAGGGTTTGTATGTTTGGGGGGTTCAGAGGGAAAAGATGAATGCAGGTCTGGAGTTGGTGTGTGAGAGCAGGGAGTGAATCTGATCAAACATGAGTGTCATGAAGCCTGTTTGCAGTTGTTTGCACTGTTTTCCACTCTGGATGTTGTTTCTGTTCAGCTGTGAGTATAAAAGGCTCCATTCTACAACCTGTTTGTGTTAGTTGTTCAATAGAAACATTATTTGGTGCTGATGTTGCACTTCTTTTATTCACAACCAAAGAGTTTTTGAAGTCTGCATCAGACTGATTTAAATGACTTTTGAATATTACTTTAAATACTTTAGATTTAAAATTCTGATAAAAGTTTAAATACAAAGATCAGTATTGTCTAATGTTTTGGCTGCAGTGTGTTTTTGCAGACAGGTATAACAGAACATCTTTAGTGTTTAGATTTTTTAAACTTGAGTATGAATTTATACAAAATGCAGCAAGATATTAAAAAAAAACGTTTGATCATAAAATCGACTATATTGGATTCATATCGATATCGGACATGAAACGTGGCATCGTTCCATCTCTGCTTTGATTAGAGACACAGCTCTAATCAAAGAGGTGGTCCGCTTGCCTCCGCCCCGGAGAGAAGGGTTACATCTCCTGGGTTTAGGTGTTTTCCAATTTGTCATCATTTTGAAAAGTTTACATTTCTTCAGTGTTGAGCAGCAGAAATGAGACTTTCCTGTCAGAGGTCATTTTTGAAAAAATGAGGTAAATCAACCATGAAAACCATGAAGCAACATGTGAACATGAGCTGATGCTGCTGAAGTGAAGCAAAGTTACAGAGGTTTGATTACAGACACAGCTGAGAGTTTGTAATCTGTCATCATTTTAAAAAGTTTCCATGGAACAGCAGAAATGAGGCTTTACTGTCAGAGGCCGACAGCACTGAACACAACAGCAGACTGGTGGCTAATAAACAGTGAATGATGCAGAAACAGATGTTTGAAGCTGTTCTTGGAGTACACTGAGAGAGAGAGAGCTGTGCAGGCAGGAACAGCCAAAGTCAGAGAGAATTCATGAGCATATTGATCAAACGTGAAGCAGAGTTTGGATCTTCTTTTGCTGCTGCTTCACTCAGTTTTGGTTGGAGACAGATGAAACCTGCAGCTTCAGGATCTGTGAGCTGTCCACTTTCAGCCCCGACGGCGTGTCCGTGTACGTGCCGTCGAGTGAACGATCCACGCTCTGTGTTTCCATCTTTGTGTGTTTAGCTGCTCTCATTTACTGTTTTATCTGTTTGCTGCTTGTTGAAATAGTTTGTGAGCTTTAACCTGAGATTCTGGATAAATACATTTATATTAAACATCGATTCAGGATTGAATGAATCAACATCATTTTATTCAAATTAAAACCATTTAAATGGGAACATGAATTTTTTACAGCCGCCTCTAATGCTGGGTAATGTCAGCTGGTCCATGTGCAGCTGGCTGTGAGGCTCAGGGAGCGTCTACAAAGTGCAACACTGAAAGAACATCATCCATAAATATTGAGTAAGAACTGGACTCTCATACAGCGAGACTCAAATGCCTTTAAACATCAGCTTATCCTGCTGATCCAAGTCCAACACTGAGTTTGTAAAAACATGTTTGTCAATCATTTTGTTTGGTTTCTGAGGAAAATGATTCAATAACTTGCTGCTAATACACAACATTTCATCATATTTCCTCATAACCCTCTTTTGTCTGACCATTTGATCCCATTTGAATTTGCAATAAAGGATCCACAGAGTTTGGTGACAATAATGACAGTAGATGTTTGTGTGAAAGTGCTGGAAGCAAATGAGTGTGTGATGTTCGTTCAGTGTTGCACTTTGTAGACGCTCCCTGAGCACTGGTCTCACAGCCAGCTGCACATAGAGACCAGTGTTGTTAGTCCAGGTCAGAAGATGACTTGTTGGAATGAAAATGAGCTTGTAGTTTGTCTGCTTTAATAATGTGACTGGAAAAAGGTGTTGGACTTCAAATATGTCCATTTCTGTCACACTTCACCTTTAAAAGTGAAGCCATGTGGTTCCTGGAAGGAAAAACACGACTTTTTCAAGTCTTTGTCCTGTTTTTATGAGAAATGTACGACTTTAATGTTCTTTTTTCTATACTCAATTTTTATTATAATTTACAACATTGCAACTTGTACTTGTCAATGTTCACAAGTAGGACAGTTACAGGAACTGCAATGCAGAAATGTAGATTAAAATAAGAACTGCAATTAGGAAGCACAAAACAAAACCCAAGCAAGTAAACAAACAGACAACAACATAACAAAAAGAAAACAAAACATAAACTTTATGTAATATTAAATAACATGTGACAAACTTAGCCATAAATGAACAAAACGAAACAGACCTATGCTAAATTATTGAAACAGTAAAGCATGTATGGGTCGCCAACGCTCAGTAAACAATTCTCTCTGAATCTGCAGAGCAGATGTTGTTTCCTCCATCTGGTAAATTTCTCTTGCTTTATCAATCCACATATTATATGAAGGTGGGTCAAGATTCAGCCATTTAATAGTGATACACTTTAGTGCTGCTGTAAGCAAGATTCTTAAGAGATACTTTTTATTGTTTCCCGCAAAACCCTTTGGTAAGACTCCTAAAATGGCTAACTGTTGGTCTTTTGTTAATGGTTGTTGGAAAACTGTACTGAGAACTTTAAATATGTCATTCCAAAGTGAGCAGATTTTTGGGCATGACCAGAATATATGTGAGTGAGTTCCTAAAGAAGTACCACAATTTCGCCAGCAGGTGTCAGGATTTGTAGGCTTCATTTTGGCAATTATCTCTGGGGTTCTAAAATATCTCATGACCACCTTCCATTTAAATTCTCTCCACAGCCCAGAATTAGTCACCAGATGGGCTTCACCGAACACCTCTTCCCAGGTGTCCTCTGAGATTTGAGTGGCAGTCTCAGCTTCCCACCTTGCCTTAATATCCAAAGTTGCATTTGTATTGAAACTCATAAATGTGTTATAAAAATGACTGATTAATTTTGGGGAGGAATTACTTTGAAATATTTTTAGAAATATTTCCTCAATGGGTGAGGGCTCCAAAACTTGCCTCCATTCTTTATGTTTTGTCAAAAAGCTTCTTAGCTGCAGAAATCTAAAAAAGTCAGAAGAAGGAAGCCGAAACTGACCTCAACTGTTCAAATGAGCTCAGGTGCCCATTCCTCACAACATGACAAAGTTTATGAAGCCCGCTATGTGACCATGCTCTGAAGCCAGAGTCTTCCACAATAGGAGAAAAACCCTGCAGGGAGGAGAGGCTTGATAACAATGAAATTTCTTTTGGAAGACCAAATGATTGTTTGATTCTACGCCAAATCTTTAGTGTGACCCTCGTCCGTTCCCCCATATGCACATTTTTAATTGAAATGTTAGAACAAAGCAGGGATTCCAATGATCTTTCGCACATTGTCTTCTCAATGTTTAGCCACTGAGTTTCAGACAAATCCCGCACCCATACAGTCAGGGGTCTCATCTGAGCTGCCCAGAAATAATATTTCAGGTTTGGAACAGCCAATCCCCCCTGCAGGTTTGACAGTTTTAATGTTTGGAACTTGATCATCCCTCATGTGTATTTAGTCTCTGTGTCGCGTCATCTGTGTTCCCACCCTCCATATTTTCATGCCCAGTCTTTTGTATTCTTAGCCATAGCTTTCTGTGTCTTCATGATTTATTATAGTATTAGTTCCCCAGTTTAGTTCTCTTCACTGTGATTCTGCCTTGTTTGATGTCTTCAGCCGAAATAAAGGCTCGCTTTTCGTTCAAAACTCAGTTTCATGTCTGCGCCAGTGTCTGCGCCTGAGTCCTCCACACACTCTCCATACGGTCAGCCACTGTGACCGTGACACTAAACTACATGCTGTGTGCAGCCACTCTCCTGAGCCTGTATTATATACACAGCGGTTACAATGACAAACTGAATACAATCTCATATCTACAAAACAGGCTGAGTCAAAGTTGCAGCTACGCTTATGAACATGGAGAAAAAACAGGCGAGTTATCAGCTCACCAGCTACGACTAAGAACAGCTAACCAACTATCCTTGAGATCCACAATGATTTCAATAAGGTGTTTGATATTCCCTCCTTGGGAGAAGATGCGATCGCTAGTCTGGAGGAACCTGTCTCTAATGTTGGAATTGAAACGGCCGTACGGAGCATGCAGTCTGGAAAATCTGCTGCCCCGACGGGTATCCATCTGATTTTTTCATAAAGTTTTCTGACCGACTGAATTCACTGTTAAAATCAACTTTTGAAGAATCCTTCCTCTCACAGTCGTTGCCTCCAACAATGCATCAAGCAGTGATGTGTTTAATTGTAAAACAGGAAAAAGACCATTTAGATTGTCGTTCATGTCGTTTAATATCTTTGTTCAACACAGACACCAAGATCCTGGCTCAAGTGTTGGCCCGTCGCTTACACAAGTATTTGTCCTCCATTATTTCACCAGACGGGCTTTATTAGGCACTCTTTTTTGAACATTAGAGCTCTATTAAATATCATTTATACCCATGTTAAAGGTGATACATTGGAAACTGTAATTTGGCTTGACGCAGAAAAGGCGTTGGATCGGGTGAGATGGGATTTTTTTTTATACGCTTAAAAAATGTGGCTTTAATTTTGTATCTTGGATAAAAGTATTGTATTGCTCCCCTCTAACAGCCGTCCGGACTAACAATAATCTGCCCCCCAGGACAGGGATGCCCTCTGTCTCCTTTTTGCCATTGAACCGCTAGCTGTTGCTCTGAGACAATGTGTTGGTGTTGAGGGAAAACATCGAGGGGGTATCGAACATGAAGTCTCTCTTTATGCCGACGACATGATTTTATTTATTTCCAACCCATCGAACAGCCTCCGCAAACTTTTGGATAGACTTACAATAATAATAATAATACGTTTTATTTATAGGCGCCTTTAAGAGCCTCAAGGTCACCTTAATGCATACTTAAGGAATTTGGGACAATTTCTGGATATAAAGTGAATTTTGGGAAGAGCGAGGCAAAGTCTATCTGTACGACAACTGGGGAGTTTTGTGTATTTTAGCCCCTTTTAAACCCAGCTATAACAAGTTTAAGTACTCGGGCATCTGGGTGACAAGAAAACCACAAAGACTTGTATAAAACTATCTTCCTTTATTGTCGAAGCTTAAAGAGGATTTTGGAAAATGTGAGTTTTGCCTCTTGATATTTATGGTGGGGATGCAGAACAAGGAGCAAAGATGAATGTGATGCTGAATCAGCAGAAGACTTGGACTCATTTGATTCCAGCTTTGATATCATTGATTTCAATATGTCCATTTCTGTCACACTTCACCTTTAAAAGTGAAGCCATGTGGTTCCTGGAAGGAAAAACACGACTTTTTCAAGTCTTCGTCCTGTTTTTATGATAAATGTACGACTTTAATGTGAAACATTCAGAGTTTTTTCTCTTGTTGTGTTTGTTTGAAGCTGCTTCCTGTTGGCTTCAGCTGTTTGGAGTTTCCATTTTCTAAACTTCTACATTCTGAACCTTCTTCAGCTCTGAACAGATGATGAAACACTGAATGATTTCAAGCACTTTGTCTAATAAACTTACATCTTTCATTCTTTATACAGATTGAGGAGCTGTGGTTTGTCAGAGATCAGCTGTGATTATCTGGCAGCAGCACTGAAGTCCAACCCCTCCCATCTGAGAGAGCTGGACCTGAGCGACAACAACAAGCTGCAGGATCCAGGAGTGAAGCATCTGTGTGGTTTCCTGGAGAGTCCAGGATGTAAACTTGAAACTCTGAGGTCAGTCAGCATGTTTTAGTTGTGCTGAGATGAATATGATGTGAAAGTTGTGCTGACACTAAACTGCAGACATCAGGCTGATATTATACTGATCCACACTGAGGATCTTCATGGTAAAGTCTGTTTTCTTCTTCTCTGGTTTAGTCCATTGACTGCAGCAGAACAATGTTCACATTTCAAACAGTGATGCTCAACGTATGGCCCGCGGCCCACACGCGGCCTGCCCACCTTTCCTGATTCAGAGAGAGGGGACCCTGATTAACTGTGTAGCTTCTTCCTCACAGTTCTAAGTATCAGACACAACAATGAATAATCCACAGCTGACTGTCTTTAGCAGGTCAAAGGTCACGGCACACAGCAGACAGTCAGAAATATTCTAACTCTGATCATTTATCAGTTGTGACACTGTGAGACTTGATCAGAGGTGTGATCATCACAGCAGAGGCCTTTGTGTCAAAGTCACTGAGGATCAAACAGAAACACATGAAGCAGATTTTCCTCTTCTGGCTTTTTATAGCAGATAACCTTCAAAATATTCTGCAGTCGATCAAAAACTGAAGCAAACCATGAAGCAACATGTGAACATGAGCTGATGCTGCTGAAGTGAAGCAAAGTTAGAGGTTTGATTACAGACACAGCTGAGAGTTTGTAATCTGTCATCATTTTAAAAAGTTTCCATGGAACAGCAGAAATGAGGCTTTACTGTCAGAGGCCGACAGCACTGAACACAACAGCAGACTGGTGGCTAATAAACAGTGAATGATGCAGAAACAGATGTTTGAAGCTGTTCTTGGAGTACACTGAGAGAGAGAGAGCTGTGCAGGCAGGAACAGCCAAAGTCAGAGAGAATTCATGAGCATATTGATCAAACGTGAAGCAGAGTTTGGATCTTCTTTTGCTGCTGCTTCACTCAGTTTTGGTTGGAGACAGATGAAACCTGCAGCTTCAGGATCTGTGAGCTGTCCACTTTCAGCCCCGACGGCGTGTCCGTGTACGTGCCGTCGAGTGAACGATCCACGCTCTGTGTTTCCATCTTTGTGTGTTTAGCTGCTCTCATTTACTGTTTTAGCTGTTTGCTGCTTGTTGAAATAGTTTGTGAGCTTTAACCTGAGATTCTGGCAAAATACATTTATATTAAACATCGATTCAGGATTGAATGAATCAACATCGTTTTATTCAAATTAAAACCATTTAAATGGGAACATGAATTTTTTACAGCCGCCTCTAATGCTGGGTAATGTCAGCTGGTCCATGTGCAGCTGGCTGTGAGGCTCAGGGAGCGTCTACAAAGTGCAACACTGAAAGAACATCATCCATAAATATTGAGTAAGAACTGGACTCTCATACAGCGAGACTCAAATGCCTTTAAACATCAGCTTATCCTGCTGATCCAAGTCCAACACTGAGTTTGTAAAAACATGTTTGTCAATCATTTTGTTTGGTTTCTGAGGAAAAAGATTCAATAAGTTGCTGCTAATACACAACATTTCATCATATTTCCTCATAACCCTCTTTTGTCTGACCATTTGATCCCATTTGAATTTGCAATAAAGGATCCACAGAGTTTGGTGACAATAATGACAGTAGATGTTTGTGTGAAAGTGCTGGAAGCAAATGAGTGTGTGATGTTCGTTCAGTGTTGCACTTTGTAGACGCTCCCTGAGCACTGGTCTCACAGCCAGCTGCACATAGAGACCAGTGTTGTTAGTCCAGGTCAGAAGATGACTTGTTGGAATGAAAATGAGCTTGTAGTTTGTCTGCTTTAATAATGTGACTGGAAAAAGGTGTTGGACTTCAAATATGTCCATTTCTGTCACACTTCACCTTTAAAAGTGAAGCCATGTGGTTCCTGGAAGGAAAAACACGACTTTTTCAAGTCTTTGTCCTGTTTTTATGAGAAATGTATGACTTTAATGTGAAACAGTCAGAGTTTTTTCTCTTGTTGTGTTTGTTTGAAGCTGCTTCCTGTTGGCTTCAGCTGTTTGGAGTTTCCATTTTCTAAACTTCTACATTCTGAACCTTCTTCAGCTCTGAACAGATGATGAAACACTGAATGATTTCAAGCACTTTGTCTAATAAACTTACATCTTTCATTCTTTATACAGATTGTGGAGCTGTGGTTTGTCAGAGATCAGCTGTGATTATCTGGCAGCAGCACTGAAGTCCAACCCCTCCCATCTGAGACAGCTGAACCTGTTCAACAACAACAAGCTGCAGGATCCAGGAGTGAAGCATCTGTGTGGTTTCCTGGAGAGTCCAGGATGTAAACTTGAAACTCTGAGGTCAGTCAGCATGTTTTAGTTGTGCTGAGATGAATATGATGTGAAAGTTGTGCTGACACTAAACTGCAGACATCAGGCTGATATTATACTGATCCACACTGAGGATCTTCATGGTAAAGTCTGTTTTCTTCTTCTCTGGTTTAGTCCATTGACTGCAGCAGAACAATGTTCACATTTCAAACCTTCACAGAAGAAGAAAAATCCTCCACTGGAAAATTCACTGTGAAACTCTCAAACTCTTCATTGCACCTTAAAGTCTGTCTGACACTGAAATCCAAAGCAAAATGTGCGTTTGCTTTACAGACAGCAGTCCAACACAAACATACACACATCACCCAAAACACAGTCCAACATCCAAATCTCCTCCACTGCCAGCATGAATGATGGGAAAGAGAAGCAGGAACACTCTGACATTCAGGGTTAGAATGAGTTTCATCAAGCAGACTGTGAAGATCAAAGCTGCATTAGAAAGCTTACATGAATGAATGAGTGGACAGAAGTGGACAGAGATCATCTGAAGCACTTCAAAGGCTTTAAATCAGCACATTTCTCTTTATTCTTTATCAACTCTGTTAGTTTCTCTCAGTTTTCTGTGGAATGAAGCTAACAGCAGGCTAATAAGATGCTGACCAATAGGTTTCTATTAAAGGTTGTAATTTGTATATGAAAAAGTGCTTTGGCTCAGCAGGGATCAGCTTACAGGTAGAATACAGCTGCTGGATGGGATTAGCATGTCATAGCTATCTACCAAACTGCTAACTGGGGGATTTCAGGCCATCTATGGATCATTTTTGCTAACTGTTTATTCAGCTTAGGCTCACAGGGCTGCAGCCTGTGCCCTAGCTGTCATAGGGCAAGAGGCGTGGTCCACCTGCACAGGTGAGCAGTCCATCACAGGGCCAACAGAGAGCGACAGAGAAGCACTCCCTCACATCCACACCTACAGCCAATGTAGAAGCACCAATGAACCTAAGCAGCATTTCATTGGACTGTGGGAGAACATCCAACCTCCACAGAAAGGCCCAGCTGACCAACAAGCTTCAACCTACAACCTTCTTGCTCTAAGGCACTAGTGCTAACCACTTTTGCCCATTTCAGCCCAAATCCTGCATCTTCCTGTTTCTGACTCCAGGCCAGCTCCACTAACACTTTCTCATCAGACACTGCCACCTAGTGGAGGAAGTCTTAGTTCCATTTGAAGCTTCAGATTACAGTTAGTTCCTTTACAAAGAGGTGGAGGTGGTGGGGCCACAGCACCATCATCACTGAGTGCCATAGGACACTTAACCTTTGTTTCCATATGCTGGGAACTTCCTGTTGTTCCAAGGAGGACTGGAAAATGTGTGAAAATCTCCCAGTCAGTTCCTCACAGCACACTTCAATCATTTCCCTCCCACAGCATCAGGACCAGGGCTTTTTCTCTCTTTGGTCCCACTAAGAGATTTCCACACAAACACCTCATCAGTGGGACTCTCAGAGCTACCAGCCCTTTGCTACAATCACAAAGCTCTTCATTGAAATCAATGATATCAAAGCTGGAATCAAATGAGTCCAAGTCTTCTGCTGATTCAGCATCACATTCATCTTTGCTCCTTGTTCTGCATCCCCACCATGGACTTCATTCATTTCCAAGCCAGCCTTGAGTGTCCTTTATTCAGCTCATCCTCTGCTTTACTTTTACACCTGATTTTAGCTGCTTTATCTCTCTTTCAACAGGTTTCTGTGCCTCAATCTTTTTCTTCTCTCCCTCATAACAAGACAGCTTCTTCTGCCTGAGAACATGTTGGAGTGATTTACTAATCCAGGGCTGCTTATTGGGGAAAATACTTCCTGTTTCCAAAGTAATCCCCATTTTTCCCAGAAAGAAATGTCAGTAGAAATCGATGATCTAAGTGAGAACATGAGCCTTTCAAAAGTCCCAGTGGGTGCAGTCAAAGCAGTCCCTCAGTCCCAGTATAGAGTCTTTGGTCCAGACTGGAACAACTGTGTGCCCAGTTTGAGCTCTCTTCAGTGCTGTGACCTGACAGACCCAGAGGGGCCATCACATCACATTTAGAAGCTCCCCTGATGGAGCCACAACACATGTCCAATACTTAGTCTGTCTTGTTGGACCAACTGGAAGAAATGATTCAAGGACTTAGTCACAGAACAGAGATTCAAATCTCCAAAATCCAACTGGCTGCATCAGGACATATAGTCTGAAACTCTGCACAGTTTCCTGTTTGAAGCTGCTTCCTGTTGGCTTCAGCTGTTTGGAGTTTCCATTTTCTAAACTTCTACATTCTGAACCTTCTTCAGCTCTGAACAGATGATGAAACACTGAATGATTTCAAGCACTTTGTCTAATAAACTTACATCTTTCATTCTTTATACAGATTGATGAGCTGTGGTTTGTCAAAGATCAGCTGTGATTATCTGGCAGCAGCACTGAAGTCCAACCCCTCCCATCTGAGAGAGCTGGACCTGAGCTACAACTACAACCTGAAGGATCCAGATGTGAAGCAGCTGTCTGATCTTAAGAAGAGTCCAGACTACAGACTGGAGACTCTGGTGTAAGTAGAGTGATGGAGTGAGTGGGTGGTGCTGTCAGCAGTATTGTACTAAACACAGTCAGTATGAAACAAAGATCCAGTGTTTCCTGTAAAGCTGCAGCTTCTCAGTGAAGCTGTGAGAGGAGAACGGTGACAGGCTTCAGGATTGGACACAAACACTTCCTGTTTCTCACCTTTATGGTCACCATAGTAACGGCTGACACGCTCTGATCAAACACTGTCAACAGCCAATCAGCTCTCTGAACAAAGCAGCACGCAGACCAATGACTGCATTGATTTCCAAGTTTAAAGCAGTGAAGAACACAGTCTGTAGGTGAGGAAGAATTTAGTGAGAGCAGATGTTTGGATGGAATTCCTCCAGTTAACAGCTGGAACCGTCCATCTGGATTGTTGGGCTTGTTGTTGGGGTTCCTACAGAGCTCAGAGTGGACACACCAAGGTTCTTCTAATGAATGAAAGTCCAAACTCAAACTAGGAGGGAAAAACATTTTCAGCAACTTCAATAAAAATCCAAAGATTAGAAAAAGTGAAGCAACAATGAGTCCTAGTACAGTCCCAGCACTGACGTCCCTGCTGCTCTTTATACTGGATGTGCTGCATCACTGACTGACAGCTGATGAAGAGTCTCTGGAAACACTCGTTTATCTCCTCTGCTCTTCCTCCTTCTCTCTGCAGGTGGAGGTTATGATGGTAAACAGGACGGTGTGTGTGCTGAGAGAGGAGCAGCTGTGATCCAGAGAGGTTGAAGCAGCAGCAGCTTGTGTGTAGAGACGCTCTGACTGGGCCATGTTACTGGGAGGTGGAGAGGAGAGCTTCATCCAGCAGTGACTGACAGAGGAATGAAGTGCAGATGACTGTCAGTGCTGCAGAGTGAACTGCTCTGAGAACAGCTCCACTGTCAGACACAATGTAGAGTCCAGCATCAGCCCTGTGTGTCCCTCTGGATCTGACAGAGGATCATCAGTGTATCTGGACTGCTCTGCTGCTGCTCTGTCCTTCTACAGTCTCTGCACAGTCTCTGTCTCACTCTGGAAAGATTTTACAACTTGTTGTAATTACAGAACGTTAATATAATATTCAAACATGTGATCTTCTCTTTATTTCTGAATCTTTACCAAATAAAGAAAAACCAAACTAACAAACAGAAGCTGTCGTGTCCTTTTTCACCACATCTGTGAATCTTTTCTGTGTTTTTCCTCTTTTCCTCCTTCCTGCAGCTCCATCTTCATCATTCTGTGTCCAGTATATGTGAACACGTCCAAAGCATCTGAGCCTCATGTTACCCGTTTGTGTGAGTTACGCCTGTCGTTGTGTTGTGGTGTATAAATAAGGGGCAGGAGACAGCGCTGGATCTCTGAGTTCTTTACTCTCAATTTCTGCAACATCTGCAATATCTAGAAATGCAAACCTGTGAGCTGTGTGTGTTGTGCGTCTGCTCGGCCACCTCTCCTCCGGCCGTGCTGGAAGCAGCTGTGCGTTTGACAGTTTTATCGACTCGACAATAATCGAACAAATTAAATGTTCAAAAATATCAACTTAAGCACTTCAAAGTCAACAAAAAGCTTAAAACAATGAAATAATATTTCACTGACAAAACAACAGCTCATAAGAACGATACACAAAATAATACAGAAACAAACAAATAAAAGTTATTAACCAGGATCCATGTTTTTGTCACAAACACTGAATCAGCTGATTCACTCTTTATGTTTCTGAGTTTGTTTTGTGATTATAGTTCTGGTTTCTGTTTCTGTGTCTTCACTGTGTCCCACGTCTCCTTACTTTGGACTGTCTGTCCTGTCACTGAAGGTGTCTGCCCAACAAGGACGTGGTGCTGAATGCATCCAGACCCCTGCTGACTGTCTTTGCAGCTTCGGTCAAAGGTACAGTGTCCACTGTGACCCTGAGAGCAGGACACAGCCAGAGGTGAGTCAGCAGTTACAAACTAAATGCTGCTGACATGAATCAAACTGCTGGATAACCCACTGCTCATGAAAATGGCACCTTTCTGTTGCTTTTTGAGATTACTGAGAATATTTGAATTGTGACTCAGATGGCAGATCCAGGCTCTCAGCCTCCAGCTGAAACTTCCAGTCCTCCCCCAGCCAGAAGCTCTGATGCTGGGCTGAGAGACTTTGATCCTTCCCTGGATCCAGAAATCCAGGAGGGAGAAGGAGAACAGGACCTCCTTCCTGATCTGGAGAGGCCTGAGGGAAAGAAAGATGGAGCAGACAGAGCTTTGAACAAATCCAAACCTCCTGAGCTTCACCTCCACAAAGGTGCAGACACTGATGCACAGATTCACATGTGACACCTGCAGCGTCCAGCTTGTGCCGCTGACATTATCTCCACTCTGATACAAGCCTCATTCACTCGCTCACACACGTTCATACAATCACCTTTTCCTCACAGTCACACACATGAATGTAATGAGGGGAACTCGGGGTTCACTGTCATTCCTCAGGATCCTTTGATATGCAGACTGGAGGCTCTGTGGATGAAACCACCGACTGTCTGAAGCACTCTGAAGTGTTCATGATGGACTTCATCCTGATTAACACTACAATACTTGTTAGAGGCCTTTTATATGTAATAATATTCTTTTCCATTAAAGCTCTGAACATTCTCACTCTTTCTTGACCAGGTGTGACAGGTGAAGGACACCGGCGAATAGGAGGACAGAAGCTGAGAGCCATTAGTCACATGACTTCAGCTGCTGCTGCCTCACCAACCACTGGCCCCTCGGTGAGTCTAGAGTTACAGCAGTGACCACAGGAAGTGCACACGTGTGATCTAAAGCTACATGTGGGCCTGTGACCATCAGTCTTCTCACTGTGGTAGACGGGTTTGTGAGTCCCTGTGATGCTGGGAGTGTCCAGGACAGTCGCTCCTGATCGGGTCTCTCATGGAAAGCTGGTCCCAGGAATTCCTGGAAAATTCCTCCACAAAAGAGAACTGGGAACATAAGTGCAGAGTGACAGAGGTGCTCAGCAACCCTGCTGTTATATGGGAATAGAACCAGAATAGTCGGCAACCACTTGAGTTAAGTTAGCCAAAGAGATGCGACTCAGACTGACTTCATCATGTTGGCAACGTGTCTGCATTGATAAACTCCAGTTATTGACAAATCAGAGAATAATTCCAGTCGTTCAGAGACAGATTGTGATTGTTTGGAGGATGTAATCGTTTCCCTTCAGGGAGCGTGTTGGACGCTCAGTGTCCGGGTGATTAGCTGATGCAACTACTTAGAATCAGTTTGTGAATATGAAGAAAATCAGTGCAGTCACTGGACAAACTCTGATTCTTCCTAGTTTCACTCTTGTTTCAGTCCAGTGTGACTGAGGTGGTAAAAAATGATCTGACTTTTAGCCACACAGCTGTCTGCTAGAGAAAAAGCCTTTGTGCACAACTTTCTTAAAGGCAAACGGCACCATGTTCACTGCAGCTGCAGCAAACGCAGCAAAGAGTGAAAGTTGGACTGAGAATGTTGTGACTGTTTCATGAGAAAGAGCAGGAAAACAAGCATCACACACCCAGACACAGTGCTGGGATTAGAATTAGACTTTAGAGCCAAATGTAGGACAAAAGCTTTAATATGAAAGAGGAAAACCCAACAACAGCCAGAGCATGAAGCTCAAAACTATACCAATCACCAAGAAAGCTGACAGGCCTGTGACACGTCAGAGACGCCGTTCAAATCATAAAGAAGTTGGTTTATTGACAAAATGTAAAAAACCAAAAGAATCAAGTCAACCTTCAGTTTCGAGCGAGTAGACCAATCAGGCACAGCAGCAGCTCTAGAATAAGCAACAATTTGATGTATTACAAACAACCTTTCATATACACACATACATATGGCTCATATGCTGTTTAAAAAGGCCTCAAAGACCCAACAGATTACACAAAGTACAAAAACACTTTCATTCAGACAACAGTCAGCTGTGCACGAGACAGAGAGCCGACTACAGTTAGTAACATGGACTCACTTTGTTTCAGACACAACACAAAGTAACACAAAGCCACAAAGAGCAGAAACATCAAAAAGGAGGCAGAGCAGCAGCAACTCTCCATGAGCTGTGAGGCTAACAGCCACCCACACTTCCTGTGATGCATAATGAAAACAACATTAACCTGAAGGATGATAACAACAGAAAGAAGTCTAAGCTAACGTTACACAGCGCTCACACAGCGCTGACTGTACAGGCCTCACACAGCTACGACCTGCATCCACAACACCTGATTCTACTGAACACAAACAAGTTAATGATATATGAGCAATCCAGGGAAGGCTTCCAGGAAGGTGAGGATCCAAAGACAGCTCTACAACAGCATCAGTCAGCAACAATGTTACTAATCACTGACTCTTTCATCCTTTTATACTCAATCAAAAAGTGCTGTGTTCACATTAGTTTCTGCTGAAATCCAGAGACTGAAAATGCGTCTTTTTAAAGTTTGAATAAACTGACTGAACTTGTCACGAGTCCAACCGTGAGGAACACTTCCCCCCATGACACATCACAGGACAACGTCTCAGTGGAGGGGGGACAGTAGCTCAGTTTAGGCAGTCACACTCAGAATCGATGCCTCCAGTCAGGGTCAAACGTGGTCCTCAGAAACCTGCAGATGTTTGGGCCAAGCTCTCACTGGTCTCTGCGTCTGTAGACTGAGCTGATGTTTCTCCAGGTGTCTGGTAAAAGGACGATGCTGCTGTCCAATGAGGCGAGGAGAGAAGTAGCCAAACAGGCGAGAGCCGTGAAGGAGGAACGGCAGGCAGCTCTGGATGCCCGACATAAATACCTGATGAGCAGGCTGGCAGACGCCGGCCGCCTGGAGGAGGCGGCGGTGGAAGACGCCATCGTCTCTGATGACAGAGTAAGTTCAGAGACGTGATCCTTCCTCAGAGTTGAACCTTTGAGTCATTAATGTCTGATTCTTCCAGTTCAGTCTGATCCATGAATTCTTTGCTGCAAACGGATCCAAGAAGCTGATTTTCTTCTATCAGGATGTCAAACAGGTAACTTTGATCACATTTCTTTTTTTTTTTCTTTTCTTTTTTTTCTTTTCTTTTCTTTTTTTTACTCTCTTCCTCTTTTCTCTTCTTTTTAGTGCTCGGAGACTAACCCTCTCTGCACAGGAGGAACAAACTGTGCGCACTTAGTTTGTTTCTTAGCACTAATTAGCAGATATGTGTCTTGCCAATCAAGTTTGCTAGTATTAGCAGCTAGCTTAGCCGTCAAGCTTTTTATCTAAATATGGTCATTGGCAACTCCAAAAAAGCAGTGGTGAAAATGCCAACAATGACGTCAACATTTTCTCAGAGCAGTGGGGAGCACTACAGTGTTTCTGTCGTATGGCAGCACCTATTGTAAGGAGAAAAATGCTGAAATGTGACTCGCTGATCTTGCTATGGCTATGATAACATTATTCAGTTCATTGTTATGTAAAATATGTTTATACTATTTAAGGTATTCATTGCAATGGGTGGTTCCACACTGCAGTCTCTAATCTTGCAAGGAAAGAGAGGAGCTTCCCTCTGTAATGGAAGGACATTTTGAAATAAAGACGGCTGCAACTTTTCCTTCTCTTTTTCTGGACCTCCAGCGCACCTTTAGCGAACAAAGAAAAGCACAAATGAAAACAGGAATAAAATAAAATCTTTTGAACAAGTGTCTATTTGTGAATCACTGTATTATTTCATTTATTTGTTTCTGTTTATTTATGTTTTGAACTATCATAATATTTTCTCCAAACTTCTGATGATAGTAGAATTTGGATTTGAATCCAAAATATGACTATCCAATAAAACCAGTAAATGTGTATTTGTATCAGACATCATTTGGGTTCATTGCAATTTCAGAACAAATTCTTATTATTAGTAGTAGTAGCAGTATAAACCTCTATTACAAATGTATTCTTTACCTGTCATTATAAATTTGCCATTGTATTGATTTGATTTATAAATTAAGCCAAATAAATTATTAATTTTACAACTGAGAGTCCTATGTGTATGTTTTGCCACCATCATGGCTCTCGTCAATGAACTATTTTTAGACATGCTGTAACTGTCATGTGCTCAAACGACTTTCTGTAAACACAATGAAGATTTCTATCCTTCCTGGTAAACTATTTGTGAAGTTTCAAGAACTTTGCTCCTCTGAAAAAGCATCACTCAGAGGAATGTTGGCAGTGACTCAGAGAGACGATCAGACATGTAGAGCACCATAAACTCAGTGACTGAAGGGTCACACATTCAGCTTTGGATTCACTGTAAAATGTGAAGCTGGAGATGATTTCATTCACCAGCAACAGCAGACAGCTGAATGGAAAAGTTCAAAGGTTTAAAACCACAACATTTGGAAATCCGGAGGATGTCATTTAATGTTGTGTCAGAGATAATTCCCCCCAAGTTATTAGTGAATATTTCATAATAGAAATGACCAGGTTTCCCTATTGACAAGGGTGTCATATTTGATACATGGGTTTTTGAGATCCTAACCTACTTATATGTTTTGTTTTGTTTTTTGCAGTTATTTAATTTTTTTATATGACTGTCCTTGATTATTTTACTATCTTGTGTATTTTAAAATTTAAAAAAACTGACAGTGTAAGAGTCAAGGCAGGGATTACTGTCATAGCGCTTTGAAATTATTTAAACTAAGAAGGAAGGATCATAGTAAAATACACGTTTAGAAGTTGAAATGTTGAAATGTAAATCTGTAAGTAACAATTTGTAATACCTTTATTATATTATCTTCTACATTTCCAGTTAAGATTTAAAGCTCGGCTTAAATTTTGTCAGATTTATTTTTAACGTAAGTGACCTCTCGGGGGATTTTAAGGGTTCCAAGGAAGACAAGTAACTTGCTTAAACTGACATAATTATTGCATGTTTGCCGGAGTCAGCAAGCTGAAGAAAAATTAGGATCTTACTGGAATCAGATCAGAGACATAACATCAGAAGTGGTGGGGAGGTTGGGAAATTCAGGAGGCAGGAGGATAAAAACAAGCTCAGACATATCTGACGTTCAGTTCAAAGAACTCAATAAAACAGAAAAACTCTTTGATGCAGTTCTTGGAAGCAAACGTGGGATGGTTTTCATCAGCAGGCAGGTTTCTTTCAAAATGAAACTACAGTTCAGATCAGACTCAGATCCATCTGTTCAGTCACTTTCTACTGCTTTATTCAATTCAGGGTTGTGGTGGAGCTGGAGCCTGTCCCAGTTTCACAGGACGAGATGCAGGGGACACACCCTGAACAGGTTGCCAGTCTGCCACAGGGCCAACAAAGAGAGACAGAGTCCTGCAGGAATGTGGGTTACTCGGTTTTGCCAAGAGAAAAGTATAGAATAGCTTGCCAGTCAGCAATTAACATATAACCACTCCAAGGTTCACCCAGTGCTATTTGAATAAATTTGCGCCAGAGGCTTTACAAAGCATTTCAAACAAACACCGTACCATATGCACAAAAATGCTAAAAGTTGAGTAAAAGTTAAGAGAAGGATATTGTAGGGGAGACCGGGGATAGTTGTAACGTGGGTCAGTTGTAACACTTCCAATTTCTCCAATCAGGGCTAAGTTTCAAATGATGTGACTCATCCTGTGCATGCCCAACTCAGTTCTGCTATCACATGTGAAAAATCAGCACATTTTGTCAAACACAGACAATTTAACACGAAAAAAAGTAATTTGTAGGCCAAAAAGTAAGTTTTTCTACTTTATTTCAATGTTTAATAGCATTATCTGCTTTGCAGTTAAACTCATCAAACTTAAATTATGTTATTTGTATGTCTATGGGGATATATTCTGTGTAGGTCTTTAGTGCTAATGTTTTAGCCGTTGGCTGTAATGTTAGCTAGTTCATGGCTATAGGAGTCTGGGTCAGTTGTAACAGCAACAGTCTGGGTTAGTTGTAACAATAATGCAGATGTTACAACTTACCACACTTTTACTTTAACTTATATTAAACAAGTTGGGGCAACGACATCAGCAGAGAGAGGTTCACTGGTCACATTTCTATATGTGGTTAATGCCATTGGCAACATAATTACTTCACTGTTTGTGTTCCCACACATACATTATGCAGACCTCTGCATCAGAGATGGACCAGTAGGAAGTACTGGTAGTGGAAATAAATCAGGATGGGTGCAAGAAACAGATTTCCTCATCTTTCTGAAGCACTTTGCAAACCACACCAAGGTAAGCCATGATAAAAAGTAATGGAACTGCGATGCTGGTGAACAACTACATTTTTTCAGCTTCATTGTTATGTTCAAAATTGGTGCAAGAGTTGTAGGTTATGATGCCCACTGAGCCAATGAGGCCAAACTCAAGGAAGACCAACCAAAATTAATGAAATATTCAGTTGCAGAAAATTCCATAATTTGTCTTTTTTGGGGGGTTGGAATATGTTCAAAAGCTAGATTTCTGCATTCTGTCACACACACACAGAGCTACATAAATGGCTCTAAGTGCATTCATGTGTTGAATAAACAAAGATTACATGTTAATGTTTTGTTAGTACCCTTATTTCATTGTGTTACATTTTACCCCAGGATGTGTTACAACTAACCCAGACTATGGGGTTAATTGTAACATTTCACTTTTATTTTTTTTCTTTGTGTCCCGTTTGGATCTTTAGCCATCAGAATTGTTGTCTTAAGGCCAAGAAAGATGCCAAGCGGATTTATTTTACCAAGTGGATCATCATGGCCTTGCCATATTGGTCCATTTGATTGACCTTTATTATAATTATGAATTTATTTTATTTTCAGTTGCTACAAACGGGACAGACATGACTGGGGGACAGGACAGGGAGAAAGAATGAAAGAAAGAGAGGGAGAGAAAGAAAACCAAAGGGGAGAAGAGACGGTGAGAAGGGGGGGAAGAAAGAAAAAAAAAAGAAAAAAAAAAACACCAACAAAAAAAAAAAAAAACACCTGGGTCACCTGTATGGAGAAAAAAAACAGAAGAGAAAGCAAACAACAAAGAACAACATAATAAAAAAAACAGCACCATCACAATAAACTAGCTAGCAGTAGATATCAGTAGATACTAAATAATAAACGATATTGTGCAGCACGCAAGATAGACAGCGCACAATGTGCTTTGAGGCAGCAGCCAAGAAAGCTGTAGTCTGCGTCTGTGAACACCCGTGTGTACACCTGTGTGCATACCTGTGTGGATCAGCATGCTTGCATTCCAAAGGTTTCTCCATGTAACGATCTGCTAGGGAGTGTGGGGAGCCACAGCCCCGTCCTCCAGGGCATGAAGCAGGTATGGAGGAGATCAAAACTCCAGACATCCAGAGGCCCCCAGAACACAAGAGACCAAGGAAGACCAACAGAGGGGCAGCCGCGCCACTGTCCCAGTTTGATCACATTTCAATGACTGACACATGAAGGTCTAACCGCTCTTCATAATCTGCTGTCCTGTTTGTTGCAGCGTACTTTGTATTCATATCTTTTAATATCTGCCTTTCTCCCAGAGTCTGTCCTCCCGTCAGTCTTCCTTTGTGGACGCATCAAACTCAGCTGTGGCTCAGAGGAAACTCTTCCTCACTACGGGGAACTCTGAGGTTGGCTTCAGCTTTTTATGTTTAGTTCATGTGAGAATCACAGAAAAATGCTGATATGAGTGGAAGGTTCTGCTGGGAAATTGGCAAAGAGCAGATTATTGAACAGCGAGGCAGACAGTTCATTTCAGTGATGCCAGTTTATTAGAAACGAGGACTGTGGGGCTGCTGGAAGTCAGGACGGCCGTTCTCTGGATAAACCTGACAGCTGAGGTGGAGAGCAGGATTTATCCACAGACGGCTTCTTCCAAGCAAATGTCCTGAACACACCTGAGCTGAGTGTTACACAGAAACGTGTCTTAAAGCACGAGCCTGGATCAGACTCGAGGACTCAGAGCTCAGGTGTGTGACGTCACATTGATCCACCTCTCGGGGTTTTTGTGTTCTGATGTATCTGGTTTCTCTTTAAGCTCCAAACAATACCGAGCCTACGATTCATCATCGTCCTGCTCAGAGATGATGAGCCTGAGCGTGTTTGTGTTTCCATGGATCAAACTGTGCTGTTTTGTTTGGTTAACGAGGTGATTAAAGTCTTTGAGCAAACACTGGATGACTGACAGCTGCAGGCTGAACATCAGGAGGTCGAGAGGCCAAAGTCTGAGGAGCTCAAAGCTCCACAAACACTTATTCACAGAAAAAAGGACTACAAACATGGAGGAGCAGCAATCAGAACATGAGCTAAAGGCTACATGCTAATAACATTTCCCCTGGATGTGGTTTTAACAGGATCATGAATGATGAAGTATTTAAAGTCAGTTCCAGCCTGAGTCGGTGCCGTGTTGGCAGCTCTGATATGCAGAAACGTTCAAACATGGGACAGGAATAAAAACACTCCTGTGACGTCAGAGTTTATGAATGATGACAAACTGTTGCTTGTTTTTAGAAACTTTGTTGATGCTTAAAATGATCAGGAAATAAAAGCTGAATAGATCCACTTCAAACAGGAGAAGCTTTCCAGTTTGCATCAGCTGGGAAACTCGCTCATATCCAGTGTTGGGCAAGTTACTTTCAAATAGTCATTCAAAATTAATTAAGTCATTAATTATAGTTACTAATTACTTCTTCAAAAAGTAACTTAGTTAGTAACTGAGTGACAAGGTTCTAGATGTAATTAATTACTAGGAAAAGTAACTATTGTGTAACTTTAAAAATACCCTCTGGGCTCCAGGGTATAATCGGCCATTGTGACTCCTTTTGTCAGGGTCCTGGGTCGCAGCGTTTTGTGTTTCCTTTTGGTTTCATCTTGTGTTTGGTGTTTATTCTGATTTTGTTTTAGTTCTTAGGGTTTGGTTCTTATGTTTAGTGCTTCCGTGTTTTATCAGCCCTGCCTGTGTCTGTCCTCTGTGCTCTGTTCGTGTCCTTGTGTTGTAAAACAGTCTGTGTGTTTCCTGTTTTACTTTGAAGGTTTGTGTCTCGTCTTGTGGTTCAGCTGTGCTCCCCTCCTGTGTGTCATCCCCTCATTACCTCGTGTGTATTTATAGTGTGTGTCTGCCTGTGTTGCTTGTGGCGTCGTCTGCATTACTCTGTGTGTCTCCGTGTCCATCGGTGTTTCTCCACGTCTCTCTGCCTTCTTCGTGTCATCTCTGTGTTTCCCTGCTGCCCTCATGTTTTCTGCTTTGTCTGTTAGTTTGTCCCAGTTTAGGTTGATGTTCGCTTCTTCCCTCACCTTTGTTATTTTCACTGTAAATAAATCTCCACCGCCGTCTGCATCTTGGTCCTCATTCACTCCACCACACGACTGCTGCCCCAGCCGTGACAACTTTTGATGTTTCCTCTACATTTACCTTTAAAAATTATTTACTTTGCCGTGTTTGGTCTCATTCTTTTCAGCACAACCTCACGTGTCTGAATCTGCAGTTATGTTTTCATTTTGACAAACTGTATTAACACAATTGATCTAAAATCAGACAGAAAACAAAAAAGTTATATTTTTTACTGTAACAACCACGAACATGTTTAACGAATCATTTTTATAACTTTAAATGTAAATATAAATTTGAAAATTATACACACAAGTTTTGCAAACAACGTTATTTGCAGCCATTTACCTTTTACCCTTTTTTTAATAACCATTAAACTATTTCCAGAACAATCAGCTGTTCTGCATTCAATAAGACGCCACACGAATTATTTGTGCGACTCCAAAATAATAATTAGTGTCCAGTATAAAGGAGAAGATCACAGCCTGATACCTGCAGGTCTGACAGCAGCTCATAAGCAGAGAGTGCTCGCTGCTGTCCTTAGACACTAAACATGAAACTATTGAGGAACAAACACGCGTATATATTGTTTATCATGACTCTGGTTTTACTGGCCTATCAACACAGTTTATAAACTGGTATATGTCACCTTGTTGCTTTGTCTGTAAGTGGTCATGTGATTGTCTTACCACGACTCCTTTATTCTTCCTCAGGCAAACAGCAGCACTCATGCGATTGTTTTGCCCCCTGAGCTCCAGCTGTTGTGCCAAAAAGTGATGGTCTGTCTGCGGGAGCGCACAGCTGCTTAAAGCTGCAGCGCCCAGATTACTTACAGCTACTTCCTGCAGCTGATATAAGCTGCTGTAAGCTGAACACAGCTTCAACCGTCTGTTTGTTGAAAAATAGTAACGGACCGCCCCACATTTTCTTGTTAGTAATTGTAACGGCGTTGTAACGATAGGAATAGTAATTAGATTACTCTTTACTGAAAAAGTAGTGCCGTTACTCCCATTACTGGTAACGAGCAGCCTGCAGAGCTCTCCAACCACCCCGTCTTTAAAGCCCATGAAAGGTTTTCCTTTGCATGGTGAACTTTGGTGACAGAGTGCAGAGGAAGTGCTCTGTCTGCGTCACGTTAAAGGAATCTGAACTCCATCACGTTCTGTATTTCCAGCCTTTACTGGGGAAATGTCTGTTCTTCCTGAGAACCACTGAGAAGGCCATAACCACCGCTAACGTGCAGCAGGTCAGTAACTGGTCTGGGTCACCTCCTCACCTGCACATTTAACAAACCGCACAGACCTCATTGGTTGACTGTGACGTGGATGCAGCCAATCATTCTGATCTTCTCGTGCAACCTGATGTTTCCAGGAAGTGAACTTTGGCGTGTTGGACTGCGGCGGCGGCGTCCTGAACAGTCTGGAAACTCTGCTGACTCGCATCATGTTACCTGCTCTCAGGTCGCAGCAGGTAAAACACCTCCATCCATTCAGGCTTTCACTGAGCACAAAAAGGGAGATGTTTTAAGCTTCCAGTGATCACATGACACCATATATGAAGACTTTGTTGATGGTGGGAAGGAAGAACTCTTTTTAAACAGGAAGAGACTGAAAGCAAAGAAAGGGGCAGGGAGGGGCAGCCATGAGGGGTCAATCCTGTGAAGAGAAGCCAGTGTAGGAGAAATCTGCTCTCTCTTTCTAGTCCCTGTCAGGACTCTTGCTGCAGCATTTTGGATCAACTGAAGGATTTTCAGGGAGTTTTTTGGACATCCTGATAATAATGAATTACAGTCGTCCAGCCTGGAAGTAATAAATGCATGAACTAGTTTTTCAGCGTCACTCTGAGACAGGATATTTCTAACTTTAGAGATGTTGCACAAATGGAAGAACGCAGTCTTACATGTTTGTTTAATATGTGCGTTGAAGGACATGTGCTGGTCAAACATGACTCCAAGGTTCCTCACAGTGTTACTGGAGGCCACACCTTGGGCTCATCTGTACCTGCTGGTTTCTCTTTGTGGGCTTTGACTGTAGAGCAGCTGTTACATAATGATCCATGAAAAGTCTTATTTGTGTGCAGTGCTCCTCTTGATGCTTTTGGCTGTGAATGAGGTAAAAAGTGAAACAGGAAAACACATTAACCTTTGTTGTTATTGCTGACCTTTGACCCTGTGCCCAGTCGTGGGGCTCTGTGCAGGACGGCGCCTCGTGTCCACACGTCCAGTCCTTCCTGTCCTCGGTGGATCAGTTTGTCAGTAATCTGAGCTCAGCCCGACTGAACATGGAGAGAAAGTTGCAGCTGCAGCACGTGGAGCTTCCTGACGCCATCAGCCAGCTGAGCAGCCCTGCAGACTACAGAGCAGCAGGTATGAAGCTCAAGCTGTTCACATCTCACACAAACAATAAGACTGTTGGAAATACAGGAAACATCATTTAAAGCTTTAAAAATCAACTCTCAGGTAAATCAAACCAGTTTATCTGTGGAAGCTGAAGGAAGCATCTGACCTGAGACGATGGCTTCTTTGAAATAATGAGTCCGTGTTCACGTGTGTTTAGAGGAACTCGTGTGTTTCGCTCTCAGCCAATAACAGTGAGCTGGTGGAGCGTCTGGAGGAGGTGTCGACCCTGTGGACCAATCAAATCAAGCAGGTGCTGACGGAGAGCGAGCAGATGAGGAAAGAGGCCGACGACGTCGGGCCGTCGGCCGAGCTGGAGCGCTGGAAGAGCCGCACGGTGACCTTCAACAGGTAGACGCGTCCTCTCAGCTGGATCTCCTGTAGCGTCAGCATTTACAGGTTTCACTTTAAACTCAGTTTATCAAACATGATCTGACGTCTGTGGACAGAAGCTCCTCAGACCTGCAACAGTTTAGTCTCCACTCTGAGACTTCAGGACAAAACCACTTTTACACAATATAACTTTCTGTTCTTTCTCTTTCTGCTCTTTAAAGTTGAAATGTTCCAAAATATTCATGTTTGTTTGTTTGTAGAATAGTTTTTAACCCTTTCATGCATGAATTATGACGACATCAATCAGGATTTATTCTTTAGTATTTTTATTCATCTTTAGGGATGAAAACAGATTTTTGAACTTCATTTTTTAAACATGTATTTTTCCATCTTGGTTTGAAGAAATGTTTTGTGCACTTACACTGGCTGACCAGTAGGTGGCAGGTATGGCGCGACACATCAGAGTCCAATGTAGAGGTTTATGTGCAAGTACAACATCAACACTGTGTGTGTGTGTGTGTGTGTGTGTGTGTGTGTGTGTGTGTGTGTGTGTGTGTGTGTGTGTGTGTGTGTGTGTGCTGCAGTGAATCTCTGACTGCTGTAATCTGAATGCGGCGTATCAGCGAAGCTTCCACAGCGTCAGAGACAAACTGAGAGGAAACCTGAGAACAGACAGTTTGACTTCAGGTGATCAGTAACTGACTCTGAGTCAGAGCGTGTCAGCAGCGTCACACTAACCTTTACACACGTGTGTGCGTGTTTTCAGTGAGAACTACATCTTCGGGAAGTTTGACTCTTTCTGCCGCCGTCTGGAGAAGATGGCTGACATGGCGTCCACTCTGGAGAGCCTGGCTGCTCTGCAGAGCATGAAGGTGGATGATTGTCAGATTAGAAACAAGTGACTCCATCAGATATTCATCAATGCACAATAATAATTATAATAAGACATTTATAATATAAAAATGGTCGAATTAAAGTCGATGCAAAGCTACAGTGATGAATGGACATTTGTAATGATCTTGTATAAATGTATTTCCTCCTTTTATTATTTATTAATCGTATCAAAAGTCTATTTTCCAGAAATGAGACGGATTCAAACTGAGCTCAGGTGTGTTTCAGGTGGAGGGCGTGGAGAAGATCTGTGTTCGCTACCAGACCATCGTCTCCACGACTGAGTCCAAGACCTGTGACGTCCTGGATCAGCGCAAACTGGAGGAGATTTCAAGGGGAAACAATAGAATCAGATAAACAGAATAACATACGAGACAAAATAGAAAAATACTATATCTGTCATTTATGACAATAATCATTGAATTATACTTTGAATCTCAGCGTTTACGTGAATCCTAGTTTGGTCTTCACAGTATTGGCCAACAATAACAATGATTGATTGGATCATTACTCACATTTCTTTTTTAAAATCAGCTGAGAAAAGATCTCATTTCAGTTTTTCATCAGAGGTGAAGGTCACCGACTGCCAGACAGTCACAGGACTTACAAAGATACAGAAGACTTGATTTTCAGTCTCATGTGCATCCCTGTGCTCTGCTGCCAAAACTGAATCTGGATTTATTTGAAAATTCTGAAATGATTCTGATCATTCTCCACTTTTATTATTATGGTCTGTGTGTCAGATTGGGCCTGAATATTCTTCCAGATATGCTTCCTGACAGAAATCTTCTTCTGTTCTTAATCCTGTGTTTGTGGAGCAGCTTTGTGCTTTCAGTGTCTGTAAAAGTGTGTTAAGAAAACCAAAAAGGCTCCACAGTGTGTTTGTGCTTTGGTGTTTTAATGGTTTCTTCTTCTTTGTAATAATAGAAAAGCTGGTGCTCAGAGGAAGAGGGCGGCTTTACTTGGTGTCAGTGACAGAAATGAAAAGAAGCTGAAACGAGTGAGAAGGACGATGAAGGAAACATCTGTGCTGTGTCTGCTCTGTAAGGAGAATCTCTGTGTTTCTTTGAATTCTTGCACTTTGACTGTCGGCTCTCCTGATAACTGATGATGGAGGAGAAGACATGAAAACAAAACAGCTGAATAGAAACTACTGACTCTGCAGGACCCGTTGTCCTCAGTCACCATGTTGACCTCAAAAGGTCTCAATCACAAATGTGGTGTTACAGATGTCACCAATTACAAGCCAAATGTTGTGTATTACAAATGTATTATTATCATGTAATTGTAAGTTTGTATGCTGTCTCATCATCACATCCTAAAATAAGAGCTCTTTAACACCTCAGCAGAGATCAGGTGCTGTTGTTCTTTTGAACACTTCACCTTTTAAAAGACTGAAAATGATAAGAAATGAGAGGCAGAGTGAAGAGAAGGGGCTCGACACACATCCTTGGGGAGCCTGTGTTCAGTGTTCTTGTGCTGGAGGTGTTGCTGCCGACCTGTCTGCTGTCTTCCTCTCAGGACATCCAGCAGCCAGTGACACAGCGAGGTGCTGATGCCCAGCAGATCCAGTTTGTGAATGAGTTGCTGGGGAAAGATGGTGTTGAACGCTGAAGTCTGTGAACATCATTCTAACGTATGAGTGTCCAGATGTGTGAGGGCTGAATAAGAGGGCAGTTGAAATCGCATCATCGGTCGAGCGGTTTGAGCGGTATGTGACTGACATGGATCCAGGTTGGAGGGAAGTTTTGATTTGATGCATGACTAACTGTTCAAAGCTCTTCATAATGATGGAGGTGAGTGGGACCGGACAGTCGTCCTTCATGCAGGAGGGACACGACTACTTCAGCACAGGAATGATGGTGGAGAGTTTGAGGCTTGTGAGAACAACAGCCTGACTCAGTGAAGGATTAAAGATGTCTGTGAAGTATGATTGGACTACAAATGTTCCAACCAACGTTCATCAGTCCTATAAATGAGATGGTGATATTCACACAGGTCACTTTTTGATGGGCGGAGCAATGTAATCATGCACTGACTGATTTTACACGTTTGGTTTTTAAATGCTTTTCTTGTTTGTTTCACTACTAATATAGCTACTTTTGGATTATTTCTGTATTTATTTATGTGAGATGTTCTTTTTTTATTTTGTGTTTGTTATTTGGTCGAGTGTGTGAGACAGATAAAGACTGGAACGGCCTGTAAACACAGTTATAGTGGAAAAAAGAAGCCAGTTTCTCTGTTTCCCTCCCACTGTGGTGTTTTTGTTCTAAATTTGAATCAAATGTTTTGGGTTTTTCTGAACACAGACTGCTGCCTGTGCACTTGTGCCTTAATTAAAAAACAAATATTTGATGGAAGTTGAGTCTCTGAAGGCACACAGCTGTTTGTGCCAAGCAGGAGCTCTCTTTAAAGCACTTGTTGGTAAAAATGAATCCATTCAGTGTGACTGGACCTTCATGTTCTCTACCTGATCTCCCCTGATGGCTTTTTTTTACCCATGTTACACTACAGTGCTATTGATCCGTATCATCCCCTCCCTGCTCAGCATGACCTCCATGACTGTTAGTAATAAAATGTGCGCACGGGAGCATCATCATCATCACAGTGGAGCTTCATCACAGCTTAATCTGTAGGAGTTGTGCGGGACTGTGGGTGTTCAGAGGATGTGAAATGGCACTGCCTCTATAATCTGAGCTTTGTCTTGGACTACAAGAGCTAATCTGCCCATGGGGCCTCTTAAAGCAACACAACAGTCTATTCATCCAAGGCTGCTACTAAACGAGATGCGCAGATGTGGCCATACATCATTCTCCATATGTGATCCTCTCGGGCACCTGCTTTAGGCACTTGTAGCATCAAATTAATCCCCCCCCCCCCCCCCCTTTATGTGGTGTAAAGGGAAATAAGGGCACAAGAGAATGAGTGTAAACTATCAAAGGTGGACAGGAGGGCAAATGATGATGAATATCCACCGCGTCACTGCTTGGGAATCTAGTCAACAAGTCTTCGGCTTTCCAGTTCTCCTTTCTTCTGTTGTGTGTGTGCGCGTGTGTGCGTGCAGTTGTGTACCAGAGAGAGAGAGACCTGCTCCACAAGAAGGAGGGAGAGAGGAGCGAAAGAAAGAGGAAGGCTGCGTGTAGTTACATGCAAACTGCATCTGCATCTCTCTGAGACTGAGCTCAGTACTGCTGCTGTTAGAACACATGTTTTCAGAGCCGTTGCAGGGGAGATATGAACTTAAAAACAACAACATGCTTGGACACTGCCAGCATCATGGACAGGTTTTTAAATCCCACACAGTTGCAAAGCAGAAGATGAAGCGTCGCCAAATATGTTTCCAAACCAACTTCCTTCCAAGCCAAACAAGAAAATATGATGTCCAAATCACGGACAAGCAGCATCCCACAGCTGTTTATGTTTTTAAAACGATTCTGCACAGAGAAGCATTTTTTGAAAACTGTATTGATTAGGGCTGTTCGATATAACGATATGTGTCGGATGACGATACAAAAACATCTATCGTTTCATTTTACGCTATCGTTTGTTTCGTGGTGTCACAAAATAAACTGTTTACAGCAATATTTTTTCATGTTTTGATGGTCACTGTAGAGGCTATATTCATTTCTTAAAGTTCTCTTTCTCTTATATTTAATATAACCACACTACGGACGGACAAGCGCCTGTTTTTATGCGTTGTCGTTAGCAACAACGATGGTAAAACCATCGACTGTCCGCTTGTTTATTTTCCACATAAACCTTTCACAATAAAGCCATAAAGCCTGTTGAGACTTTTCAAAATAAACTGAATCACGTGAAAGATGCAGAGTGTTTACGGATGAGAAGCAAAAACTAAAGCTTAGACTCAAACGTTAGAACAGGCTTGTCCCTGCAGCACGCCGTGGAATAAATACTCACAAAGAAAACGGCGGCCGTTACAACTTATGTCTAAAAATGTATCGTTTCAATTAAAACACTCGACTCCAGGTACACGACGCCCAGCTTGAAACACTTCACGCAAGTCGAGCTGCCCGAGATTCACAGAATTTACAGAAAATGTAAAATTTTTGCAGGAGCGATTCTAGGATCAGAGCTTTGGGGGGCTGAGCACCCAGAGAGCTGCCCAGCCAGCCAAGATACACTTTACTCGTCACAATGAGACTTCTTCCCCGTCTCTGTCCCTGCATCCTCCCTGTCCTCATCGTCTGTTGTCTTCGCCTCCTTTATCAGTCATCATAATTTTACCATCTCTGTGCAAGTCTGCAAATTTCTTTATTAAATCAAAAGATTCTTAAATCCATCAAGTCTCTCTGTGCCTGGGTCCTCGTCACAAAACATGACATCACTGTTTTGTACTTTTTAACAATTTAATCCCACATTTGTGAAAGAAAAGCAAAACACTTTTTTGAAAAGTCTGTAACAAAACCATCAATTCTGATCAAGGTTATTTAAATGCTGCCAAAGAAGAATGGATTGGAATAAAAAAAATACATATCCTAACCTTAATTACTGGAGGAGAATAATGAATGATGCTCATAGTGAGTAAGAAGTAAACTGAGTGCATATTTTGGACAGAGATTCACTTTTAATGTGTTTGTATAATATAATACAGATACATAAAAAATATAATTACATTAATAAATAAATAAATTATTACAAATAAATTATTACAAAATATTTAAAAAACGAATATAAAAATGGAGGCAACTTTGCCTGTGGTAGAATGTATACAATGCATGAAAAAATCTTTACTGCAGATACTAATTTTGTGTTTTTAGATTTATGAGTTTCATGCTTTCATAGTGGTGCTTGGGAGAGCTTGACATTTTTATCAGGTGGTCCACACTGTAAAAAGTGTGAAAAACACTGATAAGTGTATGTGTGCTTCTGGAAAACATTTAAAGGTGCAGTACAGAATCTTTGAAACAAGCTTAAAACATTTGTAGAATATAAACAGAGCATCTGCTTCTCTTTACAGCTCCTCACTCCACCAGGGCTGTTTGGCTCTGATAGTGTGCAAATGTGATGCACGTACTGCGGCAGTCGTACAGACAACTGGACGGTCCAAAAGTTGGCCGACCTATTACTGGCTGAGGTTTTAGTAGAGTTGTGGCTGAACCACATAAAAATATATCATTAATTTTAATCTCCCCAATCAATGATAATGTTATGTTGGAATGTTGTTAAAGAGGGTCAAAATGTTTCAACCCAGTTTGTTTTGCAGATTCTGTTTAGCAGCTTTAATATAGGGAGAACACAACTTCCAGATATTGTGAGTAAAATCAGGTTTTTTCTCTTTGTCAGTTTAACAGTTTCTGTTGTGCCTGTCACTGCTCCCTGTCTGTTTTCTTACCTGGTTCTTCCTGACCTTGTACTTTCTCCTCACGTTCCCCTCTTTCCTCTCTCCCTCTTTCGACTGACAATCATACACAAATAGATTGTATTCAATCAGATGAAAAATTAAATTAATATGAAAAAATACTATTAAGATCACTAACAAAAAGTCCTCTCAGTCTACTTTCAACCAAAAGGCAAATAACCAAACCACACGAACATCTAATAAAAGATATAAACATTGAAACACTGATCCAACATTATTCTTGATTCACGGATCATTTGATCTTACACTTTTTCCTGAATGTGGCTCCTTTTTTTGAAAAAACTTCCTTATATCCATTATGAACCTGGCTGTCTCTCTGTACACACACACACACACACACACACACACACACACACACACACACACACACACACACACACACACCAGGAGTTATAAGGTTAATGGGCATTCAGTCAGTTAGCTAGTTAGCATCCATTTAAAACAGGACAGTGGTAACAACAGCAGGCTACGGACAATTATAAGTTTTAGATTTTAAATAGTCTGTATACATTTCAATGGGAGCAACAGGACGGTCAAATGTCGCTGATTTTACTACAGAGCAGGACGGATTGTAGGGTAGCAAACATTGTGGGAAAACACGCTTTCAACACTGCAGGTTACCTGGTGTAATGTTTTTCAGCTAAAAGAAACATGGCCTGACTCCTACCTAACTATATAAAGAGTAACTGAAGGTTAAATGCAGCCAATATGTCCTGTTTTAAGCCAGGCACTTACACCTCCGCTCTGCTGCGTCTCAGCCACCATCCTCTGGCAGAAAGGGCGCTAAAGCCAGAGCAGGGGAGAGCTGGAACAAACCACTTTAGGAGGGGGGGGAGGTTATCTATACTTTTGTTGTTAAAGTGTTACGTCTCAACCAAGTCTGTATGCTTTTTATATTTTTAGTAGTGTGTCACACAAACAGCAAATATTGTCAAAAAAGTAAGAAATCTTTGGGGGTGCTTTGATTCATTTTGGGGGGTGCTGAAGCACCCAGGCTAACTGGGAACATTCCCGCATCAATCAAGTCAAACTTCTGTTATTGAAGCTAGCCGCCCACAATGGTGGAGAGAAAAGTTGATTCTGAAAGCAGAGCCTTTCAGCGCCAGTGGGAGACTGAATATATGTTTACAGACATGCTGGTAAACCCATGTATCTTATTAGTGGAGCTAATGTGGCTGTAATTAAGGAATTTAATTTAAGACGGCACTTCGAGACAAAACGTCAGGATAACCTGAAAAACCTAAATGCAGAGCAGAAACTACAGAAAGTAGAAGAGCTAAAGAAGAATCTGACATTTCAGCAGACGTTTGTCACTGTGATAGATTGATTATTTGTTGAAGTTCATAATGGAGTAAAAAGTTGTGGTTAAAAGTTACCCAATATATTATTCAATTTATTTCAAATATGTAAATGTATAAACAAGGGTAAACGAAGTCCCATCAAAGAGATGTAATGTAACACAGGCTAAAATAGTTAAAAGAGTTCATGACTATGTTCAACCGGATAATAATCCTTAATGCGACTACAACCTGTGTAACATTCAATCTGTGATCTACTTGTTGAGCCTGGGGAATAATCCATGTGATTTAGTGATCACGATTGATTAGTTATGCCTGCCGTTGCCGGAAGGGGGAGCTCTGGCCACGAAGCAATGAAGCTGCTGAAGGAGAAGCATCGTGTCTGAGCGTCGTCATTGACTTATCCCCTTTTCAGCCCCTTTTCAGGGTGTAACATCACCAGAGCAAAATCACAAAGTGAAGCTGTTGTGAGAGCAAGTTTTATTGTAGCAGAGGAGCCAAATCAGCCCGATACCACTCTGAAGAGCTGCATGATGAAGCTGTGCGACGTCTTGTGTCCAAACAAAACGCTAGTGATGGCCAAATGAAGCTTTCCGAAGCACTGAAGCTTGTATTGAAAAACGCTTCATTACTCGAAGCTTTTCAACACAGTCCTCTCCGGTGACATCTGGTGGCGAATATTTTGGAGAGCAGCTTGAATCTGCAAAATAAAACGGACTGCTCAATCATCACTGCTCACTCAAGAGTGGCGTTCTCTCCGATATTGGGCCACCGTTCCGTTGCTTTGAACATGTAATTGGTTTTGTTTTCTCGATTGGGGGGCTGAAAAAAATGTAATGCGTATCTGCGTAATACATGTTGATCAATAAACTTTCCCTATTTAAACATGCACTATGGTGTGGCCTTTCTTTGCTCATAACTCCTTGATGTTGGTAAATACAATAAGTGAGCAATATATATAATATACATATGATAACGCACAGCACATTATGGAGTATGCCCCTGCTGTGGAGTCCTGCCTCCATCTACTTGTCGTTTAATCACTGGACAGCTGGACAGGTTCATACAAAATATTAGATGAGGCCAATTGTCCTATACATATTTGTGACCTAGGGGTGGGATTGATTGTGAACTGGAAAGGGAGAATGCTTAGGAAGCTGAGTACGGCTGCATCGTCACTGATTTGTAGAATCATTTTGATTCGATACAGGATCCGATTCAATTTGATTGGAATCTGGAAAGTTTTGCCTCAGTCAGAAATATTACAATTCTGGTCATTTAACAATATATATCCATAATTTCGTATCTATTAAAAGAAAGCTGACACATGTGAGACTTAATTAGAGATGTAAACAGAGAGTTATGAAACCTGCAGCTGCAGAAGCCAGCGGGAAAAAAAAGAGGCAAACACAGCGCGGACCCGCCGACACATCAAAATCTGACTCTGACGCGTCGGGTCCGCGCTCTGTGTTCACGTTTGTATGCAGAATCCGTAAACCTGCTCCCAGTTACTGTTTTAGCTGCATGGTGTTTGACGACATGTTGTGAGGTTTAACCTGAGATGCTGGCGTTTCAGGCATAATAACGTTAATTTACAAATCGACGCAGGATTGTAATGAATCAATATCACTTTATTCAATTTAGCATGGATTGTAATCAGAAAGGCGATAATCAAAACCCACCCCTAATCAAGAACTTGCAAAGTAAAAACATGATCTATGTAAGGTAGCCCTTTTGTTATTTACATTTAAAAAGAGGATTAGTGTTACTGTGCGCTGGCTGAGTCTGTTTCTTTTCTTAGAAATAGTTTCTCCTGCCCTGGAGAAAATCCACTTGCATGGAACAGAAGAGGCTGTGGAGTGCAGGAACCACACTGCAAGCTGGTAGATATGCAGGTATTCCTGGGTCCTGCAGACTATCACCTAAAAACAATAAACAAAATGATTTTCTAAACTGTAGCAATGTAATGTACGTATAGTGTCAAATACATTTTTGTAGTCTTCATCAGCTTTAATTCACATGGAAGTGTTCCTAAAGTCATATGCTGTAATGATATTTACATTATGAAAACATGATTTTGGACATTTCAAGTTTTTCACTTCGGCAGATAAAATGAATTGAGCAAAATCAACTCAAAATATTCCCACACGCCAGAACGTCCTCTCTTCCTCGCTGGCTCCATATCTGTCAGTGGAATGATCACCTCCTCGCTCTCTGTCACCATCAACACACTCCATGAATCCCGTGGATGATTCACTTCCTTATATCCGTTTGAATCAGGTACCGAAGCAGTTACGTGCGTAATGAAGCTTCGGACGTCACTGGTCACGTGACTTTTGCCAAACGAAGCAAGCCTCGACACAGTGCTTCTGAACCAGTGTGTTGTTTTTTTCGACACACGCTCCGGAGCGCCAGCTTCAAGCGGGCCATCACTACAAAACGCAGATTTTTGCAAATGTGGGCCTGAGCAGAAATACGATTGCTGATCGGGTTTGTGAGATGGCCACTGATTTAAGAACACAGTTGTGTGAAAGAAGCAAAAACTTTATTGCTTGCTGTGGATGAAAGTACAGACATGATGGACATTGCACAGCTGGCCATCTTCATCCGTGGAGAGGAAATACTGAACATTAAATCGATGCACGGGACAACGACAGGGAAAGACATTTTTGAAAACGTATGTTAAAGTGTAACCGACATGAAACTGCCCTTGTGTGTGCTTTTTTTGCTTTTTCTGGGGGTTTTGGCAGCATGTTCATATTTCTAACTTGCATAATTTTGACAGGATATATTTTTATGAAGAGCAAAATATTTAAAGTTTTTTTTTTAAGTTTATTTAGTCTGGAATATTATTCCTGTCTGTTTTTATTCATATTTATGTTTAAAAAAACATTGTTTTAGTGTGTTCAATAAATGTTTATCTTGTTTGGCCCACGACCTAAAGTGTGCCTTGAGTTTTGGCCCCCTGTGCGATTGAGTTTGACGCCCCTGATCTAATCTGCCTGAGCTGGAGCTGTTTTGCAAAGAAGAATGTGCAAAGATTTCAGTCTGTAGATGTGCAAAGCTGGTACAGACAGACCCTAAAAGACTGGCAGCTGGAACTGCAGCAAAAGCTGGTTCTACAAAGTATTGACTCAGGGGCTGAATAATTACACACACCCCACTTTGCAGTTATTTATTTGTACAAAATGTTTGGAATCATGTATGATTTTCGTTCCACTTCTCACGTGTGCACCACTTTGTGTTGGTCTTTCACGTGGAATTCCACTAACATTGATTCATGTTTGTGACTGTAATGTGACAAAATGTGGAAAAGTTCATGGGGGCCGAATATTTTTGCAAGCCACTGTGTCACGATCCTGGGTCTTATGACCCAGTGTTTTGAGTTTTAGTTCTTTTGATGTTTATAGTGTATGTTTAAGCTTATTAGGTTTCCTATGTTCGTTTGCTTATTAGCTCCCCCTTGTGTTTTCAACCCCTGTGAAGTCTCCCTTGCCCTTCGTGTGTTTCATGTCTGTTGTCTTATGTTGTCATGTCTGCCTCTCGTGTTTCCTGTTTTATTTTGAAGAGATCTCGTGTTTTTATATTATGGTTTATGTTTTGAGTCCTTTGTTGTACTGTTTCCTGTTTCCCTAGATTTCAGTTATGGTTATCATAGGTTTAGTTCTTTGGCTTTGTAATATGGCTTCCCTGTGTTCAATGTTGTGTCTACTGTGACCTCTTTATACCATGTTTCTGGTCCCTATGTTCTGTCTTCTCAGTTGCTGTTAAGTTTGCATGTTTAGAGTTCAGTGTGTTTCCTGTTTTATTTTGAAGGTCCATGTCTCATGTGAGTGTTTCTAGTTTTGCTTCCCTTGTCTCGTCCAGCCTGATTACTCCCAGCTGTGCTCTCCTTCTGTGTCTCATTCCCTCGTTATCCCTCAGTGTATTTAAGCCCTGTGTTTCTCTTTGTCAGTGTCGTAGTCTCCCTCATGGCTGTGTTTCCCTGTGTGTCAGTTTATCCATGCCCCAGTTTAGTTTTGTTATATTTTTGTGCCATTCTGCAATAAAGCAGCTTTTTGAGTTTTATTCCTGCGTGGTGAGTTTTGCGTTTGGGTCCTTCTCTTGCCTGTACACAGCCGAAACATGACACACTGTATATTTGAGACGGGCAGTTCACAGTCAGCCTGACACCTGCTGGCAGTCAGGTGATGATGACGCAGACGAGCTTTAGTCTACATCAAACATCTGTGATACCAGATTATTAATAACATGTGCAAACAAGGAAATTATAAAAAATATGAGCAGTGATTGTAAAGAACAGTGTGTTTCAAAAAATGCAATTTTATCCTTTTGTCAACATACGAGGCTAACACACCAAAGTCCCCCAAACTTTCAGTTCTGCTCCATCTTTTTAGCACCAAATCACAAGAACAGTGACCTCAAAGCATTTTGTACTCGACTGAAATAGTTTACATTAATACAGAGGAAATGCTAACAATCACGGCTCCCTGTGAACAAGCACTTAGCAACAGTGTGAAGGAAAAACTCCCTTGTAACAGGAGGAAACCTCCAGCAGGTCCAAGCTCAGGGAGGCGCGGCCATCTGCTGGTGTATTGGTGGTAAAAGGAGGGAGAAAAGGAAAAGAAAGCACGGGGAGACGCCACAACACACAGACTAAAGGAAAGGGGGGACAAAATTCACTGGCAGTGCTGATATAGAAACAGTGGGCAGTGAAAACATTTCCAAGTTCTTGTATTTATTTTTAAATCCTTCTATTTTCTCACCCCACCTACCTGTCTGAGCTGCGTTACTCCTACTGATGAGAGGTCACATGAAGGTGCTTTTCAACTTGATAAATTACCCCAGACTTTTTCAATCAATAGGTAAGAGTGTGTTCACATGAAAGAGGCAGTGTTCCCATGTTTACGATTCTGACCAATCAGAAACAGACACAGGTCTATTGGCATCAGAGCCACTGATGGTGTGTGTGTGTCCATGACTCACACAGAAATCAAAGCGACGCCCAGACAAGAGGCCACCTTTCGCTGTCCGTGTCCCAGAGCTGCAGCCATCACCCTGCTGCAGTGGAGCAGACGTGGCCTGGATCCTCTGTTCTATCGTAACTTGTTTCAAAGACAGCAGCCTGAGTCCTTTGGAGACCGAGTGGAGTTGAAGGATGGAGACCTCACTTTGATTCTGAAGAACGTCATCATCAGCGATAACGGCACAAACAAGTGTCGGATTGTGTTCAGGAACAAAAACAGCACAGAGAGATCGTTCAGTGCTTCATCAAGCTCACAGTGAGGCCTCGGGTGAGTTTGGATCATCCTACTACTGCTGTTACTGCAAAATATACAGAAAATGCAAAAAATCCTCTTGATTTTCTCATGTTAAATATTCCAGTTCTTTGATCTTTGGGCTGAAGGAAGAACAGCACTCGGTGTATAAATGCTCAATCAACAATCTCTTTATTCCAGACAAACACTTTGACCATAAACCATCCGGATGGGGAGATGAGCGCGGGAGGGTGTCCGCCTGATCTCCAAGTGTCTGAGCGTTTCTCACATTCTTATAGCTTCAGCCCCTCCAAGCTAAACATCCACATTCTTTCTCTCTCAGTGAGCCTGAGTTATGACCTCGGCTTCCTGTGCAGTATGTTCTGTTCTTTGCTAATCAGACAAATAAGGCCTTGATTCTCTGAAAACAGTATTTCTTATAACTCAGCAGTATCATGCATCATAAAACAATATCATTCATTCACCATAAATCAGCAGTCTGATGTAATACAAATCAGTCTGATAAATCAAATAGTTATCACCTTCTTCTAAGTCTGGAGAATAATGCAAACTAAAACTACATAATAATTTCACAATCTTTTATTAGGGGTACAACGTGGCATAAGATAATATAATAATCTTACACTCATAGTTATGGAATTATAGAAATTTATAGTCTCGAGTAATAAACTGCAGCAATATTGATCTGACTCTAAGTTCTCATCACGAAACTCTTCTGATCATTTCATCTGAGCACACATTTGAGTGAAGTCTCACTTTAGACCACACAGATGTCAAAGTGAGGTCTGAACAAGACGTCACTCTTCAGTGTCGGGGACCCACAGATGCAGATATCACAGCATTAGAGTGGAGCAGACCCGAGCTCGAGTCAGACGGCTCTGTGTTCTTCCAAAGCCATCACTCAGATGAGAACTATCAGCACGAGTCCTTCAAATGCCGAGTGGAGCTGAGACGCTCATCCATGAAGGAGCGAGACGTTTCTGTGATTGTGAGGAACATCAGCATCAGCGATACAGGAAGATATGAATGTAAGATTACAGCCAACCACAGCATCTGTGGTGAGAGAGTCATCAAGGAGTTCAGGCACTCCATCAAGCTCACAGTCACAGACTCAGGTGAGATTCTAGAGTTGCAGGGCTTCCTCCAGAGAAGCTGTTAGAAACACAGCTGCATCTTCTTTCTCTCACACACAGAAAAGAGTGAGACAGAGTGAGGCATCAGGGAGTTTAATTACCAGCTTTAAGACAAATGAATGAGAGTGCTGAATGATAGCACTCATGAGTGGTGCAGCATGCTTTAATTACTACCCACTAGTGAATGTGTCAGCAGCTGAAACTGTATTAATGGTGATTTAAAGAAACGAGTCCCAGTGTGTAGACCAGGCAAGCTGCTTCACTTGTAACACACTGGCAGAAACCCCAAGTCAGTTAGGATGACTACCTGAACATTTGAATGTTTCCACTGGTCACTGAGGTGGTACGTTACAGGGATCCAGTCTGTTCATTTACAGGACTCTACTAGAGCTGCTTTGCATGACTCACAGTTGAAATAATGCTTCTTTGTCTGATGCAGGGCCTTGGTTCACCCCATCAGTCGTGCAGGGGGTCGTCTGCTCTGCAAAAGTGCACTTTAATGTAAACTGTGCAGCAGTGCTGCAAACTAACCCAGACGAAATAAAAGCACAATGTCAGGAGCTACTGCAGTTCAGCATCAAACGTAGGCCAAATCAATCATTAATATGATTTTCATGATCATCTTGTTTGTCTTAATGTTCTTATGATTCAAAGAAACATCCAGCAGCTGTGAGATCGGCTGTACTGATTTAAAATGAAGTGTGTACGGCCCCAAAGCCTCTGAATGAGCTGCAGATGTGTTTCAAACTCCTGTAACAAAAGCAAACATGTCTGCATACCGGCTAACTTTGTCCACACACTGTTTCTGCTCTGCAGGTTTCACAGATGAAGATGCAAATAGTGGAGGATACGGGGATGGAGGAGATTGGGTTGGACTTTCATTAATAGTTTGTCTGTTAGTTTGGGCTGTTTGTTGTTCCTGCTGCTTCTGCTGTCGTCATAATTACCTGCAAGGAACTAAAGCCATTATAGCAGCATCCTCCTGAAAACAACATCTGCTCTGCTTTTCCACAAGAATGAAGATGCAGAGGTCTGGCTTTAGGATCTGAGCTCAGATAACATCTGGAGTTTAAAGCATCATTTTAATCTTCTTCTGCACAAAATGGCTCAGTCGAGTGCTGCCAACTCCAAGAGGTTTTCGGAGGATCGGGTGATGGAGATCTATAAAGTAGGAGTAACATTATATAGCTACTATGTCAAAATTCTATAGTATGGTATATGATATGGCACAGCCCTGCTGTAAAGATCAAATGTGTGACAGTGAAAGGTGCTACAAAGAAGTCGGGAGAGAAATGCTGCAGAAAAGTCTCTTTAGCAAACAACGAGCAAACATAAAGCCCGTCCAAATGAGGATCTGTTTCTAAATGTTTGGTCCCCGTTGCTTTTTTTATTTGCCAAATGATCTGTCCCAACTGTTGGGGGGGGGGGGGGGGGGGAGCTGCTTCTAAGATGTCCTCAGGTAAATATGGAGTGAGTGTAAAGCACAACAGTTCACTCTTGTAGTTTATCTTTTTTTCTAAATCTGTGAGTAAATATTTATTTTCTCTTTTCCTTTCTTTTTTGTTTCTTTGTTTGTTTCTCTCTTCTTTCAGTCCCCCCACCCCCCACCCCCAATATGTGTATTTGCACAGGTATATCCCATATGGAAAAGAAATAGTAAAAACATATATGATTTACTCATGAAAGTGGTCACTTTCTCATTACTTTCATATATTTTTTAGTAAGTATATAAAACATACAAGTTTCATTATATAATTTTTCAAGGGATCTTATATGTGCTTTCACTCCTGTATGCTTTTCATACAAGTTTCATACAAGACAGATAAAAACGTTATAAGATTTCTATATATCTTTTCCATATGGGATAATGACTTCAATGTATTTCCTTTGGGGTTTTTTTTCTCTTGTTTGTCTGCTTTGTTATGTTTTAATGCTTTTCCTGATAATGAATAAAAACTGTTAAAAGCCTAAAATCTTATTGGCGACTTATAAAGCACTGAATAGACAGGTCCCAGGGTGTCTGTCAGACCTACTGCAGCCTTATGTGCCCCCTACAGCTCTTAGATCACCAAGGTCGAGGCTGGTTCTTAGAGGTGATCGTGCATTTACTCACTGGCTTTTAATACTACATGAGAGTTATTTACTCATTTTTTATTACCTATTTAGCATTGATGTTAATTGATATTGCTATTTTATTGTGTAATTTGTATGTTTGTACAGCACCACTGTTGTAATTAAAAGTGCCAAATAAATAAATAAATAAAATAAACAACGTTCTGCACATTTTCACTTTGATTTCAACCTTTATTTGGATCATTTTTACACACAAACTCTGGAAAGAACATTTCTTTATTGTCACGCTGTTTTAAATAAAGTTTAAACCCCGCCCCTACACAGGGGCGTGCCCACAGTGGGGGCACCGACCCCATTGGGCGACAGCGTGGATATGACCAGTGCTGGAATGTAACAGAGTACATTTACTCGAGTACTTCGCTGATTGAAGTATTCCTATCAGGATGTGTCAGACGTGATTGGAGCTGTGAGGATTCAGGTGTGAACACGTTTGAACACAGCCACAGGTAAAACACTGCCCAGGTAATCACCAGCAGGACCTTTAAATCACCACCAGGACACCAGACGCGTCTGGTGTCCTGGTGCAGCCACAACAACCTGGTGCTGAATGCCCAGAAGACAGTGGAGATTATTGTGGACTTCAGGAAGCACACAGCTCCACTCCCCCCCATCATCCTGTCTGACACCCCCATCACCTCTGTGGACTCATTCCGCTTCCTGGGTACCACCATCACCCAGGACCTGAAGTGGGAGCCCACCATCACCTCCGTCATCAAGAAAGCCCAGCAGAGGATGTACTTCCTGAGGCAGCTGAAGAAATTCAACCTGCCAACACGGACGATGATGCAATTCTACACTGCAATCATCGAGTCCATCCTCACCTCCTCCATCACTGTGTGGTACGCTGGAGCCACTATCAGGGACAAACAGAGACTGCAGCGTGTTGTGCGCTCTGCTGAGAAGGTGATTGGTTGCAGACTCCCATCTCTGCAGGACCTGTACACCTCCAGGACACTGGGGCGTGCAGCTCGAATCTCAGCTGACCCTTCTCACCCTGGACACAGTCTGTTTGACCTGCTCCCCTCAGGCAGGAGGCTCCGGTCCATTCGCACCAGAACCTCTCGCCATAAGAACAGTTTCTTCCCCTCTGCTGTCGGACACATGAACAATAACCGTATGACTGTTCCCACCACTAACACATGACCCTTTGCTGTGTTTACTGCATCATTCCATGTTTGGCACTGATCACCACCTGCACTCATGTATATATCTTTCTACGTAGCACTTTTAATTCTTATTCTTACTTTTATTTTTTCACGTCTATTTAAGCGCAACTTATGACACTATGTTTGCACTGAAGCACCGCAGCAATTTCCTGATGTTGTAAACCTGCTCAACATTTGGCAATAAACCCCTTTCTGATTCTGATTCTGATTCTAAACCTTGCTGGGTGGATCTCTGGAGCTCCAAGAAAGTCCACAGCTGAGGGGAACTTGTTTTTTGGGGCCTGGGTCACAGCGAGGACGTCAGTGGAGAACGGGGAAGCTGAGCTGGTCTGTTACGGTCTGAAATAAATAGCATGAATATGATTATTGTACAGAGCACAAAGCAGACGGCCATGTTGCTTCAGTTCACGTCTTATTTGGTGTGTTTTCACTGAGGGTTCGGTGGCAGACACGTCTGAGCTCAGTCTGCTGTCAGAAACACTGCAGCACTCTAGGAATTTACTCACACTCTTTCAGAAAGTCCCACAGGAGCCAAACAACAGCCATAAAGGCTCGGCCTCACACCACAAGCAACATGTTCACAAAAACACTGAGCACAGCTTTTATTGTGAAATATTAGGAGGAAGCTGAGTAAAATTCTCCTTGAGGTGGAGGTCACTGAGATTCAAAGCCGTTAAAGATTGACAGCCAAAAAAAAGAAGCAAAACTTCTATGAAGAGCTTACAGAGCGCCGTCAGCCTCGGGATGGTGGGGACAGAGAGGCTGTAACTACATCTGCTGGTGTCACTGTGACCTCAGAGCAGTTTACATGAAACATGAAACGAATTACAACTTTTGCGATATTGACCAGCTCATGATGCAGAGTGTAGACTGTATCTGTGATAATGAAAATGATTTAAGGACTGGTTTATGACACGTCTATAAAAAATATAAAGTCTGTACAAATGTGAAACTACAAAGTTAAAAGCAGCTGGAACGACAGCTGTTCAAAGCTGAACACTTACATCAGCCAGAAGACAGAGTGAGTCCTCCATCTCTCTGAAGGAGGCCATCGTGGTGAGCACAGATGCAGCAGCAGTGTGGATGTGTCCACTCTCACAGTGTCTCTCTTTCAAGTTTGTCCTCACATTCTCAAAAAAAGAACATGTCTATGCAGATGCCCAGAGCCTAACAACACACCCGCTATAAAAACTTTTTGCACCACCAGAGAGAGAGCAGGAAGAACCAGTCTCAACAAGAGACACACACACCTGATTTCCTGTAACTGCAGAGGGGAGGAGCCACCCGAGCAGGTGGGAACAGGAAGAGAAACAGCTGAGCCTCCGTCAGAGCAGCAGGAGGACGGTGGAGCTGAGGCAGGGTGAGTGTTAACACCACATTGTTGTAGTTTTGCTGTCAGAGTCTCTGAGTGTGTTTGTTTGTGTGACTGTAGAGAGAAGAAGAGTCACAGTGAGCTCTGTAGCTGTGATTGGCTCAATAATCACCTTCAATGGACTGAACGCAGAGAACGAGCCAAGGAACCTGACAAACCTGTTTGTGTGTGTGTCTGTGTGTGTGTGTGTACCTGTTTAGACATGTTTGTGAGGACAAAGAGTTGGTATGCTACTATACTTGTGGGGACTAATAGAGTCCCACAAAATGGCCGTCCTCACGAGTTTGAGGATATTTTTGAGGCTTTTTGGTGTCCTCACTAAAATCTGAAAACAAGTGTCTGTGTGTGTGTCTGTGTGTGTATGTGTCATAAAGAGAGTTGAGTTCACGGTCGCACACTTTCTATCACAGAGGCTGTATCTCAATTCTATGGAGCCCCTCTGATGACATGGTCCAAAAAATAAATCAATTGTGACCACGAAATGCTAGTTGGTGGGCACGAAACACTTGACCAATAACCGTGATCCTTCCCAGGCCCTTGCAGTTGGTTGACAATAAAATCTATCCCGGCGTCCAGGTCCTGTAAAGCAACTGGGCTCTCAGTATCCTGTTTAAATGTCTCTCCGTAATAATGGTTCCTTGCATTGCAGGCTTTTCAAAATGCATTTGTAGCTCATTCCCAGCCTAAAATAAAACTCAATCATACCGTCTCTGTCCACGGTGTATAGGTTTAGCCTACTCTCATGCTTGTGTCTCTACGCAGCTGTCCAGGAATTGTATCAATATGATATGCGCACGCTAACTATTTCGTTGCCACAAATGCGTAATTCGTTGCCACGTTAAACCCATTTCGTGCCCACAAATTAGCATTTCGTGCGCACGTTATACCTATTTCATGCCCTCGAAAATAGTATTTCGAGGGCACGAAATAGTATTTTGTGGCCACAATTTATTTATTTTTGGACCATGTCATCAGAGGGGCACCGTACAATTCAGGTTCTGCAGCCTCAAAGTACGCAGCCTCAACGGTCCTCAAGGGCCGCGTACTCAAAGACCGCTAAGGCCGGAAGTGCGAGGCTTGTGAAATGGGCGGTCTAGCCTCCGTCGCGCTGACTAGGTTGCCTAGCAACCATGATACTAACAGCTGGAAACGTTTCACACAGCTTTGTTTGACAGAAATGAAGGAGAACATATTTTCGTTTGTTTCTACATGAGCTTTGTGTGATTTGATAAGTATCTGAGGCTGAGGCCACAGGATTGTAAAACATGATTGTTGGGCTTCATTTCTGTGCTGAACAGTTATTTTAAGATTAGCTAGTAAATAACAATTAGCTAATGTTGTTCATGAGACTAAAGTCATCTCACTGTGGTAATGTAAATATAATATGGCCAATATTATATGTATTGTCAGATTATTATGATATATTACAACAGTGAGTTTGAACTCTGTGTCAAAGATTCAAGTTGCAGTTATTTATATTTCCTGTCAACTTAAATCTTCACTCAAAGACAAGCATCTGTGACAGTGTGTATACAGATGTATTATATAAGAGACAAATATTGTTTGTTTAATATTTTGGCATCATTACATTTGACTCAATGCTTACATATATGTGTAAAAAGCAAGTGTACGAGCTGTGATAACTGTTTCTGATAGAATGAAGAGTAGACTGATATATTAAATATTCCTTTATTGGGTGAGAAAATCAGACCATGTCATAACTGCTTTAAGTCATACAGAATAGATATCAGAGCCTTAAACAGGCTGACTTCTACTAAATGGGTCAAACTGGGCAGAAAGTCTACAAACACTTAACATCCTTATAGAATATGATGTAACACTATAGATCAACTTACCTCAGAATATATAAAGCATATAAACAGTTACAGCAATATGATGCAACAAACACAGCAGTGCTACTGATCCAAAATACTCACAGCTTCATAGAACTGAAACAAACATTTATTTTTAGCTCCAACTTTAGGTTTCTGAACATTAAACTTGTTGCTGCCTGTAACTTGAAGGCCCTGAGTACTTTCTCCCACACTGAAAACACTGGAATGATCAAATTATTTGAACATTACCTAATAAGACTGATTCAGGACAGACAATTAGTTATGTTAAACTTTTCTAGCAGTCCTTCACAAACAGGGAACAGTCTTCTGTCCACAAACTGGACAGAAGACTGAAAGCAAAGCAACCTACATGGTCCTTACCATCGGTGACCCTGGCTGTTTAGGACTTTATTTTAGCCTCAACCAGCGTTGCCTTCTTCCTGTTTACCCGACGTCATCGGAGCACGCTCACCCAAAGCTGCTTTATTGGTCGCCATGCCGATGGGATACGAGGGGAGGTGGAGCAAATATGAACAACCTACAAATACTGCCTGCTACCACGGATGGACAGACAGTTAAATTAGCTCTCTTAAACACAAGATCTGTATCAAATAAAACTCATGTTCTTCGGGACTTTTTTGGTACTCATGTACCTGGATGTCATGCTCCTAACTCAGACATGGCTGTGCGCTGGTGAAGTGGCACCCTTGCTGGAACTTTGCCCCTCCGATGCCAGCTTCTTCAGCTACCCCAGCTTAGGAGGGGAGTGGGGTAGCCTCTATCATCAAAGACTGTTTTAAATGCCAACAGATACAAAGTCCTGGTGCTTTTACCTCATTTGAGTCCCAACTTCTGACTTTAAGCTGTCCCGTGGTTCTAATTATAGTCATCTATCGTCCACCTAAATATAATGACTTGATTATTTCGGAATTTTCAGACTTCTTGACATGTTTTATCACTCACTATGAAAGGATTCTTACAGTGGGGGACTTTAATATCCATCTATGTTGTGAGGATAAACCCCTGGTCAAAGATTTCTTAAATGTAACTGATTCCTTAAACTTCACACAATTTGTGTCTGGGCCAACACATAAGGGCCACACCCTAGACCTTGTCTTGGGCTACGGGCTGAATGTATCAATGACTGAAAATTGTGTTTTGCCTATTCTAGACCACTCAGCAATCTTATTTGATACTTTAATCCCTAAATCTCCAGCTTCTGAGAGGGGAAAATTGCCCCTCAGATCATCTCGTTATATTAGCCCCAAAGCATTGCTTGGAGTTAAATTACATCTACCTGATGTGTTGGACCCTATTTTTACCCAGGATGTATGTGTGGACACCTTGACTGCAAATCTTAATAATAAACTTCTTGAACTACCGAACTCTGTTGCTCCCGTAAGGAAGTTGAAATGTCCAAAAAAGGAACCCTATGCCTTGGTTCTGAACTTGAGAAGAGATTGTAGAAAAGCAGAGCGTCACTGGAGATCTTCCAGACTAGAAGTATTTCTCCAGGCTTGGAAGGACTCATTGTCTTTTCTTCAATCAGCGATGTTGACAGCGAAAGCAAATTATTTCTCAAATCTCATCATGAGCCATAAACATAACTCAAAACTCTTATTCAACACAGTGTCGCAGCTTACAGAGAGTAAGTCAACTCTCTGCTGCTCTAATTTGATGGCTCATGACTTTCTTACGTTTTTCAGAGACAGGGCTGCAACACTTAGGAACAGAGATGGGCAGTAACGCGTTACAAGTAACGCGTTTCTGTAATCCGATTACTTTTTCAAGTAACGAGTAAAGTAAGGGATTACTATTGCAAAAACGGTAATTAGATTACCGTTACTTTCCCGTAGGAACGCTGCGTTACTGCGTTACTAAAACCGTGATTTTTTTGCGAGAATGTCTCATGACAGTGACGTAAGCAAGTGCGAAGTTCGTGGCAACAGCTGTGTGCAGATCAACAATGGATAATATATCGAGTGTGGGAGAGAGTATGAGCATGCAGCGTTTAAAGCGTGGAAGTACTGACCTTACTTTGAGTTTGATTCCATAAAAAGTGACAAAAACATTAGTGTCCATTAGCATTGTGCGTGGGAAGAAAACTTCTTTTTACAGCGAAAAAACCCCTAAACTTCCAAGCAAGCACCGAGTGCGCAACGACGTAATGGGAAATTCACAGAGAAACCCGCAGATTCTTCCACTGACCGCTGCGGCACACCTGCACCAGGGTAAACCTCCGCCTACCCTACTCCTGCTTTACAGGTGAAAATAGAGCAACAGGACCGCTGAGTCTTTGACTTTATTTATTTTCTGGTGTGTTTTACTTTCATCTATTTGAAAGAGTGAGTGTAAACACACCAAAAAAATATTTTATGTGCTGGACTGTGCAGAAAATAGGTTTAAATGTTAAACTAATTTCTTCCAGTCAGAGAATGTTGCATATAATTAAATTTTTGCTTGATGCATAAAGTCAAAAGATTAAAACTAGTAAAACAAGTTTTAAAAAGAGACTTTTCCATTTGATTACATTTTGTATGATCGAATATGTAGAAAAAGTAGAATTGGGCTGAAAGATCTATCACTTTATCACCTCTTCAGGTTGTAAATCATGTTTTTAAAAAGTAACTAGGCAACTAAGTAATTAATTACTTTTGAAAATAAGTAATCAGTAAAGTAACGGGATTACTTTTGGGGGGAAGTAATCAGTAATTAGTTACTGATTACTTTTTTCAAGTAACTTGACCAACACTGCTTAGGAATCAGATTACTCCCTCCTCAAGCTGTTCATTAGACTACTCAGCTGCTTTGCCTGTTGGTGCTGATAAAGTGTTCTGTGACTTCAAGGTTATTTCCCTGTAGAGATGGCACGATACCACTTTTTTTTTATGTCTGATACCGATATCATAAATTTGGATATCTGCCGATACCGATATGAATCCGATATAGTGTATTTTTTGATCAATAAAACTGTTTTTTTTAATATCTTGCTTTTTTTTTTTTAGAAATCTAATAAACTTAAACCTAATCCATCCTCCCTATTCTGGTATTTTAAATAGTAAGCAACCTAACTAATAGGGCTCTAAAACTCCCAGCAAATAAATAAATAAATAAAAAATAGGGAACCACCCTCCACCTCATGATGCTTAATTGACGTAATCAACTTTAATTTGATGCAGTGTGAAAAAAATGCACAGAAATAAATTATTTTTTAAGAATAATTAAATATATTCAACATCTTTCTTCAACAGAACTGCAGACTGCACAGATGGTACCTTCCCAAAGGAAAAAGTACTATAGCTTACTAGGGTATATTAGACTTAACAGTTACTATATACAGTAATGGACTTCTATACATTTTACATCAGATTAAAACTTTGGGTGTAAGATTCAGATAATTATTTATTAAAAGCTAGACATTTTAAATGAGAATAAGAAAGAAAAGTATGTCTTTGTGCCCCCCTTTTCCCTGTTAATCACCTATCGGCCCCCCTGGCTAAACTTTGCTAGATCCGCCCCTGCAGAGTTACCAGCCGTCAGCTACAAAAAAGAGGATCCTGGTTAGGGATGGGTATTGATAAGATTTTCACGATTCCGATTCCATTTTCGATTCTGTTTAACGATTCGATTCTTTATCGATTCTCTTATCGATTCTTTTTAAAAAAGGAGAACACTAAGGTCGATTAGCTTAGAACTTTGTTTTATATCTTCTCTTTGAAGAAGATAGAAATTTAGGAGTAACATGGCCTTACAAACCCAACAGTGAGATCTTAAGAGATCCACAGCCTACGGCTCTTCAATGGGGTGTCACAGGATCCCCGGGGAAAAAATTGTAAATGTAAAATAATAAAATAAATATTCTTCTGTAGCAATAACAAAGTATAACATAAATTATTCTGTAGCAATTACACAAGAATATCCAGTAATGTCCCTGCCTACAATTAAACACATTCACTTACTGAAAATCGGGGCATCTGCTGCGGCAAATGGCTGCAAGCCTTTGACCACAAACTTAGTCACTGCTCGGTGACATTCGCCTATCCTGGCCTGAAAGGAGACGCTACCGGTAGACTGCAGCGAGAACTGCCAGCGTCTGAGCCAGCCAGACTCTGTCTCTCTCATCATGGTCACCTAAATGCACAGTAATGGCAGGTTTTGTAATAAGGCAGATCGCGCTAACATAATATGCACTGTTAGTTGATTATTTACCTGCCACATTAACGGGAGAGGACGAGCAAACGTTACCGCTGCTGCTGGGTTGAGATTCACGAGTCCGGAGCAAAATTAAAAACATGACATTCAATTAAGGTCATCGTGTGTTTTGTGAGCAAATGCTTTTGCATATTCGTAGTGTTTCCTCCCTTAAATGAAATATCTACTTTGCAAGTATTGCAAGTTGTCCTGTAGTCATCCGTTCTCATAAAGTATGACCAAACTTTTGAGTGTTTGAACTGCTTATGCGCCGTGTTTCCTGCCAGGTAAATGACGCTCCGCAACGTGGTGACGTCATTCGGGGCGACTGGAATCGATAAGGGAATCGTTTGCAAAAATGGCAAACGATTCCAAGGAATTGAAACAGTGGGAACCGTTTTTCTCAACAAGAACCGGTTTTCGATACCCATCCCTACTCCTGGTGTAGAAAGTAATATTAAATAAATTCTAACAACAGCTTATCAAGCTTAAACGTGCTGCTGTTGTTCAGCTGCTGGTTTCCTCTTTCTGGTGCAAAGTGGGCCAAAAACAAACAAGAGAGACGGACTCGCGACAGAAAAGCCGATCAGCTGATCATTGATCAGTTTCATGATTGAAGTAGCAGCAGGAGAGGGAGGGAGAGAGAAGAGGCAGTCGCTCCATATATCGGTTGTTAAGCTTAACGCGGGGATGCTTTACAAACATTCAGAGATGAACTTACACACTTGCTTTACTTCTCTCTGGGATAACTTCCTCGGAGATGAAATGCCGGGTTGGTAGCGAGGCTCCAAATACACGCAGCCGCTCTATCACATGACGCATACTGCTGCGACGTGCTACGGTTATGAGCCGAGTTACGCCATGTCGCAAGTTTTTGATATTTAATGGATCGGATTACATTTTTAATTTCTCTCCAATATCCGATCCAGTAATTTCCGTCAGTATCGGACCGATACGTAATATTGGTCCATCTCTATTTCCCTTTCTGGATTAAGTAAGTTTGTAAAAGCAGCTCGATGTACAACCTGTTCTTTGGATCCTCTACCAGCCTGGGCTATAAAGGAACTGTGGTCAGCATTAGGACCCTACAACCTGTTTCTTTTAAATACTTCATTGAGTCTTTCCTGAATGTTTTAAATCAGCTGTGGTAGTACCAATCTTGAAAAAGCCTGGACTGGATGTTGACATGGTCGCAAATAGGGCAGGGTATCGTCACTGAATTCTAGAATCGATTTGATTCCGATTCACAAGGTCCTGAATCAATTCGATCCACGATTCGATTCAATTCGATTTGAATCTGGGAAATTTTGCCTCAGACAGTCAGAAATATTATAATTCAGATCAGTACATTTACATATTTTTGTATCTATAAAAAGGAAGCTGACACTCGCAAGACTTTATCAAAGGTGTGAGCATCACAGCAGAGGCCTTTGTGTCAAAGTAGCTGAAGATAAAACAGAAAAACATGAAGGTGGTTTTATAAAAATATTCTACAGTAGATCAAAAACGAAAGAAAACCATTAATCGACATATGAACATTACCTCTGAAGTTACAGCGGTTTTATGACAGACACAGCGTTTTGCAATTTGCATAATTTTAAAAAGTTTAAATTTGTTCAGAAGCCTGTTGAACGGCAGAAATTAGGTTTTCTTTTTGGAAGTAAGTAAAAGGAAAAAAACAGCGGCCGACAGCGCTGTAAACAACGGTAGACTTGTGCGTAACAAGCAAGCAAATAATGCAGAAAACAGATTTTTAGACAGGAAACTGTGTGTGAGAGAGAGAGAGAGAGAGAGAGAGAGCTGTGCATGACGTGTGATTTTATCCTGGTGGAAGCAAAACAGCAAAAGTCAGAGTGAGTTCATGACGATGTTTATGTGAAGCGTAGTTTGGATCTTCTTTTGCTGCTGGTTCAGTCAATATTGTTTGGAGAGAGATAAAACTAACAGCTTTAGAATCAGCGTAAAAAGGACGTAAACACAAAGCTCGGAGCCGCCGAAACATCAGAATCAGCGAGCTGTCGGCTTTCAGCCCCGACCGTGTCCGTGCCATCGGGTGAGAAAGGCGACATCTCACTGATTCTGATGTGTCGGCGGCTCTGAGCTTTGTGTTTACGTCTTTGTGCAGAATCCGTGTTCCTGCTCTCATTTACTGTTTCAGCTGTTTGGTGGTTGTTAAAGTTTTGTGAGGTTTAACCTGAGATTCTGGCGTTGGTGCAAAATGCAGCTGCTCGCATTTTAACAAGAACTGGGAAATTTGAGCACATTACCCCTGTTCTGAGATCTCTTCACTGGCTACCTTGTCAGGTTCGAGCAGATTTTAAGGTCCTGCTGCTCACCTACAAGGCTTTAAACGGATTGGCACCTTCATACCTCTCCGACCTTTTACACCTTTATGTTCCATCTCGTGCTCTCCGATCTCAGGACTCTGGTCTTCCAAAAGTTCTTAGAGCCAGAAAAAAGACAATTGGAGAGCTTTTTCTTTTCATGCCCCGTTTCTGTGGAACAACCTCCCACAAGATATTCGGCAGGCTGCTCTGTGGAGGTTTTTAAAACCAAGTTGAAGACACATTTGTTCACCCGATCCTACATGTCTTAATTCTATGGCTTTTAGTTTTTACATTTTTATTGTTTTTAACTTGTATTGTGTCTTTTACCTGTATTGCTATGTATCGCTTTTATTTTATTTATCTCTTTAGTTGTACAGCACTTTGTTTGAAAGCGCTTTATAAATAAAGTTATTATTATTATTATTATTACAAGGTCCACGTTGTGTTTGCCTCTGTTAGTTGCTGGTTTGTCTATGTAGCTGTCAGGGTCCTGGGTCTCCTGAGCTGGTGGTTTCAGTTCTTTGTGATTTTTGTATTATGTCAGTTTAGTTTGTGAGTTATTCTATGCTTCCTAGGTTTTGATTCCCTGCCCCCCTTGTTTCTCTGTGCACTCTGTTCTGTGTTTAGTCTTCTCTGTCCATTTGTTCCGCCCTGTGTTGTTGCCTTCTGTGTCTCCCTCTGTGTAACTGTCTATATAGTGATGTGTTGTGGTGCTTTGCTCCCACCTCTTGTGTTCCGTGTTTTCGTCTTCCCTTCGTGTACTTCTTCATATTCGTGTACTATTAGTTTTTAGGTTTTTGCTTAGTTTCCATGCTCACCTTCGCCATTTCTGTTTGTATCACCATGTGATGAATAAACTCACTTGCATCTGAGCTGCCTGCATAAAGGGTCCTTTGATAATTTACACACGGCTCGCAAACCGTGACAAAAACACTGGAAAAATTGGGCTGTTCTAAAACGTTTGACGGGTAGTGTATATATTTAGTTTATATATTTTCTTTATTTATAATAGTTTGTTTTATATTGTAGCAAAGTGTTACTTGGATACTTCTCTATGTGCTTCTTCATGTGCAATTTTGTTGCATTCTGAGCCTTAGAAATTTATTGGTGGTAGTGATGAACTGCTGTTAGAATCAAGTTAAATTCTGATAAATCAGACAATTACCTCTCCAGCTGTTGTTACAGTCTTTGTTTATCGGGTCCTTACAGGGTAAAAGATGACGACACCTAAAGAAATCCTTCTGGGGACTTTGGAGGATTTGGGACGTGATGACTTTGAAAAATTTAAGTGGCATCTGAAGAACGGGTCTGTAGAAGGTTTACCAGCAATCCCAGTGAGTAAACTGGAGAATGCAGAGAGGACGAACATAGTGGATCTGATGTTTGATACCTACTCTATCAACACTTTTGAAGTCACTAAAAATCTTTTGGGGAGGATAAACAAGAATGATCTGTTGGAGAATTTAAATAAAACCATCCCAGAACCCACAGGTAAGTCAGGGAATGACTAAACAAAAAACACATAAACAATAAAAACCTTAGTTAACATTACACAGGTGCCATTAAAATCCATATAAATAATAAATCCAAAACACTTGCCAACACTTTCAGGAGTGAGAGACTGCAGAAAGCCAACAGTTTATGTGTTTTATGCATCTGCACAAATAACCTCCTGTGTACACATGAATATCTGCTCTTTGGGTTGGTTTGATTAAAATGGGACCAGCAGCAGGTTTTCTGCCCATTTTACAGATTTATATTGTCAGATTGGTTTTAGAGCTGTTTTATCAACATAAATGAGGCGACAACAACAGTTTGGGACACGTCACAAATATGATCAAAGTGCTTTCTCTTAAATCTATTTACCAGTTGAAGGTAAAGTTAAAAAAATGGCTGCCATTTCTTTCTGCTGTTTGGAGACCCAAACAAAAAAATGCCCAGACAGTAAATGCTTTTTATTATGGTTGATAAACAGGACACTAAGGTGATTGGTCAAAGGTTGGAGGAAAGCCACAGTTCTCCTTATATGACTGAAATCCACCATTTCAGCTCATGCTTTTTCTTCTGCAGCTTTCTTGGAGATTCCACTTCAGCCTTCTGCTGGCAACGCTCCCGTTACCAAGCTTCCCTTAGGCAGCATCATTAGAAGACATAGCATACATTTACACTGCTATGCAGATGACACCCAGCTCCATCTGTCCATGAAGCCAGATAACACACACCAATTAGTTAAACTGCAGGAATGTCTTAAAGACATAAAGACCTGGATGGCCGCTAACTTTCTGCTTCTTAATTCAGATCAAACTGAGGTTATTGTACTCGGCCCTGAAAATCTTAGAAATATGGTATCTAAGCAGATTATTACTCTGGATGGCATTACCTTGGCCTCCAGTAACACTGTGAGGAACCTTGAAGTCATTTTTGACCAGGACATGTCCTTCAACGCACATATTAAACAAACATGTAAGACTGCTTTCTTCCATTTGTGCAACATCTCTAAAGTTAGAAATATCCTGTCTCAGAGTGACACTGAAAAACTAGTTCATGCATTTATTACTTCCAGGCTGGACGACTGTAATTCATTATTATCAGGATGTCCAAAAAACTCGCTGAAAAGCCTTCAGCTAATCCAAAATGCTGCAGCAAGAGTCCTGACAGGGACTAGAAAGAGAGAGCATATTTCTCCTGTTTTGGCTTCCCTTCATTGGCTTCCTGTTAAATCCAGAATTCAAAATCCTGCTCCTCACATACAAGGTCTTAAATAATCAGGCCCCATCTTATCTTAATGACCTTGTAGTACCATATCCCCCTATTAGAGCACTTCGCTCTCGCTCTGCAGGCCTACTTGTTGTTCACAGAGTATTTAAAAGTAGAATGGGAGGCAGAGCCTTCAGTTTTCAGGACCCAAAAAGATAGTTGGGGTTTTTTCTGTTGTATTATTGTAGGTTCTTTATCTTACAATATAAAGCACATTGGGGTGACTCTTGTTGTTATTTGGAGGAATTAAAAAAAAACTTTTATACTTGAAATTCTTTCATTTATTCTACATATTTATTCATCACTGGCTCCATAGTGTTGTTTATGTAATATGTGAAATGTTGCTAGTATTGATTTGGTGCTGTATAAATAAACATAATTAAATCGAATGTGTCTCTATAAAACCTGCCCTCAGTTATAACCCAAGTGTCAGGGCTCAATGGCTCATGAAAAGGAATGGAGTCAAGCACAGAACCAAAAAACGGAGGCTGAGTGACTTTTAACAGAAATGTATTTTACTAGATTTCTTGACGGAGAAAGCTGAATCACGGCTAAATTCAACAGCAAGCGAGGTATTATGAGAAGTGCAGAGCTGAGGCCAGAACATAAGCTGAGGCAGGTCAAAGGAACAACATGGGCAGAAACGGGCGAATAGAAACTATCCAGGATCACTGGAACAAAGGAGATAATAATCAGAGTGGTCCACAGTGTAGTGAATGAGTCCAAGATTTAAAAACTAAGAGGTGTTACGTGGCTGCAGGTGGAGATCAGCTGGAGGAGGAGATGAATTAAATCTGGGTACAGAGTGAGATGTGGGTGCACAGGGAGGCAGGCAGGTGAGGATGGCAGTTTGCAAGAGTGAGTTTTCCCAGCAGTGGCAGGCCAGAATCCTGAGGCGTGACTTATGGCGAGAGTTGGAAGATGTATCCAGGTGCCGACTAGGGAACAGGAAAAGAGGGTTACGCGAAACAAGCTGAGGAGCACAAGACAAAATGTGAGGCAGAGAACTGATTGTGGTAAGCACACAATCTGGAGAAGGTTCATTGTGAGTGCTGCTCATAGATACTGCCGGAGTAATTGGCAACAGGTGAGGAGCACGGAGGAGTGAGGAGGGCTCCACCCAGGGGAGGAGAGCTGATGCTGTGGAAAGTTACTCAGACTCACTTGGATCATGACACCAAGAGTCCAGTGAACTGAACACATAACCACAGTAACCAGAATGCAGTTTTCTCATTTGTGTCATTTGCTGTTTATTCATGCAGAGATTCTCACTGAGTGTCAGCTCAAACTTAAGTCAGACCTGAAGCAGAAGTTCCAGTGTGTGCTCGAGGGGATTTCTACAACAGAAAACCCGACCCTCCTGAGTCAGATCTACACAGAGCTCTATATCACAGGGGGAGGGACTGCAGAGGTCAATGATGAACATGAGGTCAGACAGATTGAAACAGCATCCAGGAAACCAGACAGACCAGAAACAACAATCAGACAAGAAGACATCTTTAAACTCCCACCTGGAAGAGATAAACCAATCAGAACAGTGCTGACAATGGGAGTGGCTGGCATTGGGAAAACAGTCCTAACACAGAAGTTCACTCTGGACTGGGCTGAAGACAAAGCCAACCAGGACATCCAGTTCATGTTTCCATTCACTTTCAGAGAGCTGAATCTGCTGAAGGAGGAAAAGTTCAGCTTGGTGGAACTTGTTCATTACTTCTTTACTGAAACCAAAGAAGCAGGAATCTACACCTTTGAAGACTTCCAGGTTGTGTTCATCTTTGATGGTCTGGATGAGTGTCGACCTCCTCTGGACTTCCACAAAACTACAATCCTGACTGACCCTAGAAAGTCCACCTCAGTGGATGTGCTGCTGATAAACCTCATCAGGGGGAAACTGCTTCCCTCTGCTCGCCTCTGGATAACCACACGACCTGCAGCAGCCAATCAGATCCCAGACTGTGTTGGCGTGGTGACAGAGGTCAGAGGGTTCACTGACCCACAGAAGGAGGAGTACTTCAGGAAGAGATTCAGAGATGAGGAGCAGGCCAGCAGCATCATCTCCCACATCAAGACATCACGAAGCCTCCACATCATGTGCCACATCCCAGTCTTCTGCTGGATCACTGCTACAGTTCTGGAGTTTGTCATGAAGAACAAAGAGAGCAAAGATCTGCCTAAGACTCTCACAGAGCTCTACCTACGCCTTGTGCTATTTCACCTAAAAACGAAGGACATCAAGTATGATGGAGGAGCTGAGACAGAGTCATGCAGGAAGATCATTGAGTCTCTGGGAAAACTGGCCTTTGATCAGCTGCAGAAAGGAAACCTGATCTTCTATGAATCAGACCTGACAGAGTGTGGCATCGATATCAGAGCAGCCTCAGTGTACTCAGGAGTGTTCACACAGATCTTTAAAGCTGATGAGTGCCACATGTTCAACAACGTTGTTTACTGTTTCGTCCATCTGAGCATTCAGGAGTTCTTTGCTGCTCTTCATGTCTATCTGACCTTCATCAACTCTGGAGTCAACCTGCTTAAGAAACAATCTCCTCTCTTTAAAATCTTCCAGAAAACACTTACTGTAAAAGACTTCTACCAGAGTGCTGTGGACAAAGCCTTAGAGAGTCCAAATGGCCACCTGGACTTGTTCCTCCGCTTCCTCCTGGGTCTTTCACTGCAGACCAATCAGGATCTCCTATGCATGCTGACACAGACAGGAAGTAGCTCACAGACCAATCAGGAAACAGTTCACTACATCAAGAAGAAGCTCAGTGGGAAACTGTCTGCAGAGAAAAGCATCAACCTGTTCCACTGTCTGAATGAACTGGATGATCGTTCTCTAGTGGAGGAGATCCAACAGTCCCTGAGATCAGGACGTCTCTCCACAGATCAACTGTCTCCTGCTCAGTGGTCGGCTCTGGTCTTCATCTTACTGTCATCAGATCTGGATGAGTTCGACCTGGAGAAATACTCCCGTTCAGAGGAGGCATTGTTGAAGCTGCTGCCAGTGGTCAAAGCATCCAAGAAAGTGCTGTAAGTGAATCTATGAACAAATATGTTTAATAATGCTAGATGAATAAAATAATATGTCTCCATTGTTATTCTTCCTCAGGCTGCGTCGTTGTGCACTCTCAAAAAGAAGCTTTGAAGCTTTGTCTGAAATTCTCAGCTCCCCATCCAATCATCTGAGAGAGCTGGACCTGAGCTCGAACAAGCTGCAGGATTCAGAATTGGATTTGCTGTGTGTTGGACTAAAGAGTCCTGACTGTAAACTTGAAACTCTCAGGTAAGGATACAGACTTTTTGACACTTTTTGACTCTTAAATCTGTAAGTTTATCTTGATGTGGACGTTCAAAGTCAGCACAATTTTCCTTTTAAGTTCCTGAGTTTATATTTTTGACTGTCAGGTTGTCTGGACAGATGTTTTTATTTTATTTTATTTTTTTACTTGTCCCTAAAGTCAGAACTAAACCCACATGTAGATGACTTTCTGTTACTGGAGCAGCCTTCCTGAAGACAGCAGTGTGTTTTCATGCTTTTAAAGCCAAACTCACCTTTCAGACCTGGCTTTCATTTATTATCTATTTTTGTTTGTTTATTATATATTTATTTCTACTGTTTAACTACTGCTCACATCTTTTATCCTCCTTTTTAATTGTTCATTTCTTTTTACCCAGTGTTTCTATATTGCACTTTGTATTTGTCATCTATATTTATCATGCACTACTTTGCTCATTTATTGTTTGGTTTTAATGTTATTAAATTCCGGTTCTTTTGGTATTTGTTATGGCCAAAAAGACACGGCTCAAAAGTGGTCTTTCTACTTTTTAAGTTATTAAATTTGTAACTGTAGTGATTTGTGTGTGTGACAGAGAGGCACTGCCAGGGATTTTTGACACAAGTTGTTCTTGTAAAATCAGTCTGTGAAGGTTCTCAGACATCCAGGTCATCGTAGTCTAAGGAGCTTGGAAAGAAAAGCGTCTGGACTTCTTTAAGTTTCCTTGAAGATGTTTCACCTCTTATGAGAGAAGCGTCTTCAGTTCTAAGGGTCAAATGGTGGAGTGGGGCAGTCAGTGAAAGGGCAATGGTGGTGGCTCAGGGTTTGTATGTTTGGGGGGTTCAGAGGGAAAAGATGAATGCAGGTCTGGAGTTGGTGTGTGAGAGCAGGGAGTGAATCTGATCAAACATGAGTGTCATGAAGCCTGTTTGCAGTTATTTGCACTGTTTTCCACTCTGGATGTTGTTTCTGTTCAGCTGTGAGTAGAAAAGGCTCCATTCTACAACCTGTTTGTGTTAGTTGTTCAATAGAAACATTATTTTGTGCTGATGTTGCACTTCTTTTATTCACAACCAGAGTTTTTGAAGTCTGCATAAAAATGATTTAAATGACTTTTGAATATTACTTTAAATACTTAGATTTACAGTTCTGAAAAAAGTTTAAATACAAAGATCAGTATATTCTAATGTTTTGGCTGCAGTGTGTTTTTGCAGACAGGTATAACAGAACAGCTTTAGTGTTTAGATTTTTTAAACTTGAGTATGAACTTATACAAAATGCAGCAAGATATTAAAAAAAAAAGTGGCATCGTTCCATCTCTGCTTTGATTAGAGACACAGCTCTAATCAAAGAGGTGGTCCGCTTGCCTCCGCCCCAGAGAGAAGGGTTACATCTCCTGGGTTTAGGTATTTTCCAATTTGTCATCATTTTGAAAAGTTTACATTTCTTCAGTGTTGAGCAGCAGAAATGAGACTTTCCTGTCAGAGGTCATTTTTGAAAAAATGAGGTAAATCAACCATGAAAACCTTGAATCAACATGTGAACATGAGCTGATGCTGCTGAAGTGAAGCAAAGTTACAGAGGTTTGATTACAGACACAGCTGAGAGTTTGTAATCTGTCATCATTTTAAAAAGTTTCCATGGAACAGCAGAAATGAGGCTTTACTGTCAGAGGCCGACAGCACTGAACACAACAGCAGACTGGTGGCTAATAAACAGTGAATGATGCAGAAACAGATGTTTGAAGCTGTTCTTGGAGTACACTGAGAGAGAGAGAGCTGTGCAGGCAGGAACAGCCAAAGTCAGAGAGAATTCATGAGCATATTTATCAAATGTGAAGCAGAGTTTGGATCTTCTTTTGCTGCTGCTTCACTCAGTTTTGGTTGGAGACAGATGAAACCTGCAGCTTCAGGATCTGTGAGCTGTCCACTTTCAGCCCCGACGGCGTGTCCGTGTACGTGCCGTCGAGTGAACGATCCACGCTCTGTGTTTCCATCTTTGTGTGTTTAGCTGCTCTCATTTACTGTTTTAGCTGTTTGCTGCTTGTTGAAATAGTTTGTGAGCTTTAACCTGAGATTCTGGCAAAATACATTTATATTAAACATCGATTCAGGATTGAATGAATCAACATCGTTTTATTCAAATTAAAACCATTTAAATGGGAACATGAATTTTTTACAGCCGCCTCTAATGCTGGGTAATGTCAGCTGGTCCATGTGTAGCTGGCTGTGAGGCTCAGGGAGCGTCTACAAAGTGCAACACTGAAAGAACATCATCCATAAATATTGAGTAAGAACTGGACTCTCATACAGCGAGACTCAAATGCCTTTAAACATCAGCTTATCCTGCTGATCCAAGTCCAACACTGAGTTTGTAAAAACATGTTTGTCAATCATTTTGTTTGGTTTCTGAGGAAAAAGATTCAATAAGTTGCTGCTAATACACAACATTTCATCATATTTCCTCATAACCCTCTTTTGTCTGACCATTTGATCCCATTTGAATTTGCAATAAAGGATCCACAGAGTTTGGTGACAATAATGACAGTAGATGTTTGTGTGAAAGTGCTGGAAGCAAATGAGTGTGTGATGTTCTTTCAGTGTTGCACTTTGTAGACGCTCCCTGAGCACTGGTCTCACAGCCAGCTGCACATAGAGACCAGTGTTGTTAGTCCAGGTCAGAAGATGACTTGTTGGAATGAAAATGAGCTTGTAGTTTGTCTGCTTTAATAATGTGACTGGAAAAAGGTGTTGGACTTCAAATATGTCCATTTCTGTCACACTTCACCTTTAAAAGTGAAGCCATGTGGTTCCTGGAAGGAAAAACACGACTTTTTCAAGTCTTTGTCCTGTTTTTATGAGAAATGTACGACTTTAATGTGAAACATTCAGAGTTTTTTCTCTTGTTGTGTTTGTTTGAAGCTGCTTCCTGTTGACTTCAGCTGTTTGGAGTTTCCATTTTCTAAACTTCTACATTCTGAACCTTCTTCAGCTCTGAACAGATGATGAAACACTGAATGATTTCAAGCACTTTGTCTAATAAACTTACATCTTTCATTCTTTATACAGATTGAAGAGCTGTGGTTTGTCAGATATTGGCCTTGAATATCTGGCAGCAGCACTGAAGTCCAACCCCTCGTATCCCACAGAGGTGGACCTGAGTGGAACCTACAGCAACCTGAAGGGTTCAGGAGTGAAGCATCTGTGTGATTTTCGGGAGAATCCACGATGTCGATTTGAAACTCTGAGGTCAGTCAGCATGTTTTAGTTGTGCTGAGATGAATATGATGTGAAAGTTGTGCTGACACTAAACTGCAGACATCAGGCTGATATTATACTGATCCACACTGAGGATCTTCATGGTAAAGTCTGTTTTCTTCTTCTCTGGTTTAGTCCATTGACTGCAGCAGAACAATGTTCACATTTCAAACAGTGATACTCAACGTATGGCCCACGGCCCACACGCGGCCTGCCCACCTTTCCTGATTCAGAGAGAGGGGACCCTGATTAACTGTGTAGCTTCTTCCTCACAGTTCTAAGTATCAGACACAACAATGAATAATCCACAGCTGACTGTCTTTAGCAGGTCAAAGGTCACGGCACACAGCACTCTGTGAAACAGTTTGGAGCAGGAATTCTTGCACATTTACAAACTGACACTGCTGCACGGCATGCTGGGTAATGCTAGCTGCTCAGGTATGGGCGTGCTAATGGCTGTGAGGCTCTGTGGCTGCAGAACACCGAAGAAGAGAAAAGAGAGGTGGAGGATGAAGAAAAGAGGCGGAGATGAAGCAGAAGTTTTGCTCCAGAGAGGAGCTGTGTCTGTGTGGGCAGGGCTCAGACAGCTCCGCCCACACAGTGACAGTGAAGCAGGTGAAGAGTAATAAATGAAGACAGCAGACAGTATTTGATAAGCTGATGTACAAACATGTAGGTCGTGTCCAAATTCATGGGCTGCATCCTCCTGAGGCCGCATTTGTAGACCGATTACATCACAGCGACACGTCGAAGGCTGTCCAAATTCGTAGACTCCTCCGAATGCAGCCAACAAATGCGTCCTCCTTTTCCCCGAATTTGAAGGATGGGTCGGGTGTGTCCTTCGTGGCCTACCATATCCCAGAATTCATAGCGCGGCCCAGCCAAACTCCAGTTTCCAACAATGGCGGCCGCTACTAAGTTTTAAAATTACTCATACTAATCTTTCTGGGTCACAAAATAAACTTTTAACATATTTTCAGGCGAGAAAGTAGCTGTGTAAACATCAAATATCTGCTCGGTTTATCAAGATACCGCATATTTGCAAAAGTGCTTCGACGTTTTCGGAGACGTCTGCTACCCACCAGCTCGATAGCTCGCCGGGAGCTCGAGGGTCACTGAAGCCGCCGAGAACGGCACAACTCCCGGCACATCATTTTCAGATCACCGCGGACTTTCGCTACTCAGGTTAAACGTGATATATAAGTCACTTAGACAACCTCAAAATGTTATTGTGTGGCTTTTTTCAGTGTTTTGTTTGTTCGTGAGTAAATCGGTTTGGCTGAGATTAAAGTTATTAGATTAGATAAAATAAAACTTTATTAATCCCCCAGGTGGGTTCCTCCTTGGTCTTTACAGAGCTGACTAAACGTCAAACAGAAAACTGATTAAACAGAAGTATGAGACGGTCGAGAATTTACGCCAGTGTCCTGTTATATTTTAGATAGCAAGGAGCAGACGGCTGAGTTTATTAAACTCCACCGAGACAGCGGTGACGCTAATCAGAAGGCTAGACCGTCCAATTTCCCCAGCCGTTTATTTCCAGCCTACCCGACCTTCTGAGGACCCAGCCCACGTAGACCGCAAAGGCCGGGTCCTCAGGAGGATGCAGCCCATGAATTTGGACACGACCGTAGAATGATGGTGGCAGCTACAGAAACAGGTCCATACAGACTGAAGCGTGTCTCAGTCTGAATGTACACTGCTGTTATAAGAGCTGTGGAAACTCAGGTCAAAAGGACGTAACCACACTGCTGACAGTTCCAGGACAGTCACAGAGTTACAGCATCATTTGTGACCATAAAGACAGAAAGCTCATCCAAATCCTGGGATTAAAAGTCTGTCCTGGTGGTGTCCAGTCAAACACGTCTCTGTGAAAGCTTCAATCCAACAGGCTCCAAAGTCCTTCTGCTCATTTCCTCGCCGGGTTCTTGATGCTCCTGTACCATCTCTCTGTCATCCTCCTCGCTCCCTCTTTGCACTCACAGTCTTTGTGCATCATTAACACTCACATGTGGAAAACCAAAGTTTTACTGGGCAGAAGATGATCATCAGTGACGCTGTCTTTAAAACACTCTTGTTAGAAATGTTCGACTTTAATGTGAAACATTCAGAGTTTTTTCTCTTGTTGTGTTTGTTTGAAGCTGCTTCCTGTTGGCTTCAGCTGTTTGGAGTTTCCATTTTCTAAACTTCTACATTCTGAACCTTCTTCAGCTCTGAACAGATGATGAAACACTGAATGATTTCAAGCACTTTGTCTAATAAACTTACATCTTTCATTCTCTATACAGATTGGAGCGCTGTGATTTGTCAGAAATCAGCTGTGATTATCTGGAAGCAGTGCTGAAGCTCAACCCTTCGTATCCCAGAGTGGTGGACCTGAGCTACCACAAGCTGCAGGATTCAGGAGTGAAGCAGCTGTGTGTTCTTCTGGAGAATCCACAACATCAAATTGAAACTCTGAGGTCAGTCTCCACGTTTTAGTTGTGCTGACACTGTCGATCTGTGGAAGTAAAACCTTTATACAGGAAGTCTGGTTCAGCTCTTTGTAGACCTTCTAATCTCTGATGCTCTGAGTCTTACTCAGTAGATGATGCAGAGTTGTGAAGCCGATGTGGGTGAGGACACTCGCCCAGCTCTAACTACTTTGACGTCCAGGCGGCTTCCCTGCTTGTCCTGATACAAACAAACCTGAGTAACCTTGCAGGTCAGATCTCATCAGTCACACCTGTTATGGCAGCTCTCCTCTAGATTGTAGTTCTTGTTAACCTGGGATGGTTTTAGAAGCCTGGACCACAGACTGCAAGGGAAGATATTACTGGGAAAGGCCAAAGCAACCTATTAGACCCATTAAACACTAACATAGATGAATACTCAGATTTAAACCTTTATTGTTTCACAAAGGGTTAAAAAGGGAACGTCCACAGTTTAGACTGCAGCAGATTTTATTAAAGCAGTTTGACAGGAGCAAAGCAAAAACACAAAGAATAAGTGTTTCACATATTAATACATATAACATAATAATAAAAGAAAAGCAAAATAATGATACAAAAGAATGAAAAAGTTGTCCAGAGCAGCAGGATGTCTGAGGTCTGCAGAAACACAAAAACACAGCAGCTAAAAATAGTTGTTGAAAGAAAACGAGGTGGGAGCTGCTGATTCCTGAGCTTTGATACTGGATTAGCTTCAGTAGTTATTCCCATCACTGCTGTAGGAGCTACATTTAGTCACAGCTGATTGTCTCCTTTGACCAATCAGAAGACTACTGTTGTAAAAACAAGCAGACAAAGAACCAATGAGAGTGAAGAACAGGATAAAGAGCTCGTGTGATGGAGGCAAAGCAATAATCAGCAGACTGTAGCAGTTTCTATCTGGATGAAAGTAGAAGGAGCTCAGCGGAGCTCAGTCCCATATCTTTGGTTAGAAACAACATCAGTGATTTCCTGCTGCTCGAGATGATTCCAGCAGCTCTCATTACAGCAGCTGATGAGAGAAACAGCTGATGGCTCACAGCTCGTGCACTGTTGGATCTCCAGATGTTCACGTGGCTGAAGTCTGTGAAGAAACTGTGGTTCACACGGCCTCAGATTGGACCGAGCTCCCTGGATCACTGCAGCATCCTCAGCTGGTACATGGACGTCTCTGCTCCTCAGTCTTGGAGCCCCTGCAGGTCCGTCCACACCACCAGGGTCTTCTCACTCACCTTTCCTTTGTCCTCGTCCTTCATCGGCCGTGCTGTGTCTTTGTTCCTGCGGTGTTGTTCCCACGATGCAGCGCTGATGTTCCCTCCTTGAATGCACAACAAGTACGGTGCTGGTCTTTCTCGGGTGGAGCAGAGACAGATTGAAGTCTTTCAGGCTTTAGTGCCGACTTCCCTGACAAAGGCTGGACTCCATGGTCTGCACAGGAGGCTTCTACACTGTGTGGAGGTGACTCCTGGACTCGAAGACAGGCTGCAGGTACATGTGTGATGAAGAGGAGCTACAGCAGTGTGATGGAGCTGCAGGTGTGAAGGAAGTCCTGCTGTCCTGTCCCACCCTCATCTTTGCTTCCTCTGTCTTCTCTGGACTTGTCCTCCTGTTTCAGAAACAGCACTGCTTCATGCCGAGGGTGGACGGGAGCGTTGGCTCTGATTCTTTTACCGTCCACCACAAGGAGACACTGATGCTGACCTCCTGATTCATCTGCATGTGTTCTGCTTCACACTGCTCACCTCCACCAAAGACTTCACAAACATCTTCTTTCTTTGAGTCCAGTTTGTCCCACAAACACTTCCAAATCTCCTCCTCTGAGATTCTGCAGCTTCTTGCAGTGTGACTCAGCTGACTTCTGACAGACCACAGACTGGCACAGCATCCACATGTGTCTCCTTTCAAACAGGCTCTTGATGTTTCCTCCCACATCATTCTGGCCTCTCAGTCTCCTTTGTTCTCCAGTTCTGTAGCTCCAGCTGGTGAAGCTTCAGTTTTCCATGTTGGTAACAGTAAACTACAGCCTCTGCTGTCAGCTGGGTAACTAAACAGAGCTGCAGCACGTCTCTGCGGTGGTGCTACATCCAGCCTGCAGACGGCCGTCTACATGTTGTAGTGGTTTACAGTCACCAGGGGGCGCTGTCCCAGCCATGCAGGCAGTGGGCTGCTCTGCTTGTGCTGTTGTTGGTGAAGCTGAAGTGAAAGTGATAGGTTTGTAGTTTGAACCTATCCACTGGAACGTTAAGGACAATCTGCTACGCAGCAAAAAGCAAGACACAAGGCACCAAAGTTCTCTGGTTTACTCATGCATGAGGGAGACCTGGCTGGAGCCAAGCGTCGTTCCACCACTTGACCACCATCAGACTCTCAGCCAGGCTCCCCATAGCACTCCTTTTATTGTGGTTACATGAATATGCATAGGGTCATTAACATATAGCATCTCACATAGGTATACATGTGAACAAAGAATACTGTGTGTGTGTGTGTGTGTGTGTGTGTGTGTGTGTGTGTGTGTGTGTGTGTGTGTGTGTGTGTGTGGTACTGCTGATCAAAGGGTCATATAACATCCTTGGTCAGGAAGAGGGTAGACCCCCCTTCACCCTAGATGGTTCACCCTAGATAACATGGTGAGGAAGTCCAGCAGTTCATCTAAACAAAAAGCACTTAGACTAGAACAGACGTAGCTACGTTAATCCTGCCATAAAACAATAAGAGAAGGTACGACCTCTCTCGTGCTCCCAGGATGTGGGTGTGCATTCCAGTGTGGAATACACACCAAGCCCCTGCAGCCTGCTAAAGATCACACATCCTATCACTACACAATTGATTATACACCTCTAAGAATATATGGTTAAATATTTCCTAATACAAATGACAATAATAAAATCTAAACCCATCATCACCACCCTGTATTGTCATTTTTTAAGGCTATACGGCATATATATATCTTCAGCTCTACACCACTTGTCAACATTTTCAGTGCAGGCTTCATTTCATACACACATATTAGCCTTAGCATCCATGTCACTCTGCTGCAACAGTATGAAATTGGTAAAGGTGTTAGCAATCATTTTATTCACCATCGATCTTACACATGGCAAAATGCAACCTGTAAACAAGCAAAGCAAAGCCAATAATGTAAGAATGGGAGTCAAAAACTTTAGAAACATATTCCACCATGGTCCAGATGTCAACCAGGCTATCCAGCCTTGTGACGTGTCTCCTCCTGATGTGTGGTCCGCCACATATTTCTGCAGAGCAGTTAAGTTCTGCAGTGCCTCATAGATGTCTCCTCCAGTCGTATATCCATCCGGAATAAACGTACAACATGTCTCTCCAATCAGCTTACACACTCCTCCTTGTGATGCTGTTATCAAGTCTAGGGTCAGCCTGTTCTGCAGTACCATCGTTCTGATGGCCTTTTGCTCCTCCGCTAAGGCTGTTCCCAGAGTCTTAGTGAGATTAATGTGTCGCAGTAAGGCATATCGGTTGATCTCCACATGATCCCGCACCTCTGCAACTCCGATGTTTGGGATCAAACTTTGGAAGAATTTAGCTCCTCCACTCCAAATGCGGAATTCTCGTGGCACTCCAGTGTCTACTGTCACTCCAAAAGAGTTAGGTGAGGCTATATTCACCTCACGCTTCCGTCGGTTGCTAGGGTGATGTTCAACTCTGTCCATGAAGAAGACATGATCCGATAACTTCACCACGGCACACAATCCTCCCCATCCCTCAGGGAGTGATAGATAGGCTTTATGTCCACACAAGAAATACCAATCAGCCAAAACTCTTGTTCCTTTACTGCTCGGCACCATCCTTGCACATCCTGTCCACTTCTGACTCTTTGCTTTTACTGGTATCCTGTAAGCCCGGTTGGACTTGCATTCAGTCCTCCTTAATGTCAAGTTCTCAGCTCACTTTGCACTGGTCAAGCATTTCATACACCTGCTCTCATTCTCTGGAGGGCAGTAGGTGTATATGTATCCACATAAACGAAGCGGCAGCTCCCCCACTGACAGTGATCCATTGTTCATCACACACAACGGCAGTTGAGCTGTATTCAGCTTGTTCAGCAATATTATGTCTGGCAGTGGGTCTGACACTTGAGGCCAGGCCAATAAGTCAGTTTGCTCAGAACAATTCACATCTATAAGTGGCGACTTACTCCAGGTGATGTTCAGAGGTGTACTATAGTTGGCCTGGGACCAGAGGACTCTGTTGCCAGGATGAGTTGCTAAGCCCAACAGACACCAACTCCTGTCCTCTGGTATGCTGTACGGCCACAGTCCAGATGTATATGCGGATAACGGCATATGAGCACACACATAGCAGTCTGTCCTATTGTTCAAGTGAGCAGTTGTATTCATAAACTGCCACCAAAAGTTTGTAGAATAGCCATGAGGGTATTGGGTGTGGTTTCCTTGGACATACAGGGTCTCCACAGCTGACCATGATGACATCAAAGCCATTACACCCAGCAGGGTAGACAACACTTTACCAGCCATTCTGATGAGTACCTGTGGCTCAGTTGGTTTCTTCACCGGATTGAGACGAAGGGCCCTAGAGGCTTTCCCCCCCTTTGTACCCGGTCTTCCTGCCACTTACTCCGAGCTGGCCTGGATGTGTGTCACCTTTTTGCAGTGGCTTTGGTGTATCCAGGTGGGTCGTTCTGCAATCTTCACAGCAGTTGGTGTTGTCAGCAGAGCCTGGTATGGTCCGTCCCACCGTGGCTTCGACCAGCACTTCCTCTTTATGACCTTTATCAGTACCCAGTCCCCTGGCTTCAGACGTTCTTCCTGTACAGAAACAGAATCATCTGGCAGATTATTTGCACTCATGACTTCTTTGCTTTTCAGCATTTTAATCATCCAGTCTGCTAGTGTGTTTTCTTCTTCTGCTTTATCATTATCATTACAAAACACTGGAACTCTAAATGGCCTGCCATATATTATTTCAAAAGGCGTTAGGCCATTATCAGTTGGCGTGATTCTCATATACATTTTCACTAGCTCAATGCAGTCTACCCATGTTCTGCCTGTTTCCTCCATTGTTTTCCTGAGTCTCAGCTTTACTGTGCCATTAGTCCTTTCAACCAGCCCTGCACTTTGTGGGTGATATGAGCAATGGTTTTTCAGCGTTATCCCCAGATGTTGTGACATTTTCTCAATTACTTCATTCACAAAATGAGGACCATTGTCACTGTAAATAGTCTGGGGGATCCCATGCTCTGGGATCACATTTTTGCATATCACTTTAGCCACTGAAATAGCATCTGCTTTCTTAGTGGGGACAACTTCTACCCACTTTGAGAACGGGCACACAATCACCAGGCAGTACCTGTAGGTGTTACAGTTAGACAACTCAATGAAATCCATATGGATTACTTCAAATGGGTAGCTGGGTCTGGGAAACTTTCCTCTCCTAGGTCTGAGGTTTCCCTGAGCATTATGTTTACAACATATTAAACATGCTTTACAAAAATGTTTTGAATAAGCATTGAATCCCAGTGTGAAAAACTGCCGTTCGACTGCTGCCACCATCCCAGCTGTCGAGACATGGCAGAGCCCGTGGCTCAAACTTGCAGCAGTCCTATATAGGTTCTTAGGCAATATAGGTTTATCACAAAGATAGTAGACATCACCTCGCAGGCTTGCTCCTTTAGTGAGCCACAGCTGCTTCTCAGCTGGAGGTGAGTGTGACTGCATGTCTGCTAACACATCATGTGTGATGGGCGTAGTTTGCTCCTGTGACGCCAGAACATGAACCCCATGTGTTCCAAGGGCCGCTTCCTTTGCAATTTTATCTGCAAAGGCGTTGCCTAGTACAATGGGGTCAGTGCCACGTGTGTGTGCTGCACATTTACAAACCGCAACTTTACTAGGCAGTAAGACTGCTTTCAACAGGGCCTGCAACAATGTCGCATGCTCCACAGGTTTACCTGTTGATGTTGTCATGCCTCGTCTTGACCACTGAGCGGCAAAGAAATGAAGTGTAGCATATGCATACTGACTGTCAGTATATATAGTCACTGCCTCCTGTCTCTTCTGCGCCTGTTCTAACCACAATTTAGCGGACGCCACTTGTAACTCTCTCTCCTGTTTCAATTTCCCTGTCGCACAAGCTGCTTTCACTGTCAACTGGTCTACTAACATTTGACATTGTCCTACAACCAATTTACCTTCAAAATCATATTTCTTGCGCCAATGTCCTAAATACTTTGCGCTACCGGGAGCGAATTTCACCATAAACTTCTCGTCACCCTCTGACACACTCTTGGTTGCTTGGGAACCCATAATAACAACAACAGCTGCCGACGTCACAGACCACGTGTTCTGCTCCGCACACACTCACACAACAACAACAACAACAAAAAATATCCTCATACACAAACAACAAAAATTAGGCCTATTGTCTCAACGCAGTCTCACACAGTGACTGCGTGCTTTGTCGCACACAGTGGCAAAGACTTACATAGCAGTGATCACGCGCTTTATCGCACACAGTGATAAAGACTTTCAACGCAACCTCACACAGTGGATGCGCGCTTTGCTGCACACAGCGGCAAAGAATAGTCGCACACAGTGACTACACGCTTTATCGCACACAGTGATAAAGACTTTACAACTCAGCCTCACACAGTGGCTTAGATTTTTCACATACCTACTTGGTGTTGCTTATTGCGAGTAGCATCAGTCCCGAATCCCGTCAATCGTCATCCATCGAGGAGAAAAAACAGACGGCTAATCCACCGGCTCGATGACGAATTCTCACGCCTCGGGACTTTGCTGCAGGACCTCTATAAGTCCTGGCTGACGTCAGTCTGTCGGCGTGTCTCTTTTCCACTCGGTGAATGTCGACTCCAGGGATCCGGCTCTCGAAGGACCAATTAATGATAGGTTTGTAGTTTGAACCTATCCACTGGAACGTTAAGGACAATCTGCTACGCAGCAAAAAGCAAGACACAAGGCACCAAAGTTCTCTGGTTTACTCATGCATGAGGGAGACCTGGCTGGAGCCAAGCGTCGTTCCACCACTTGACCACCATCAGACTCTCAGCCAGGCTCCCCATAGCACTCCTTTTATTGTGGTTACATGAATATGCATAGGGTCATTAACATATAGCATCTCACATAGGTATACATGTGAACAAAGAATACTGTGTGTGTGTGTGTGTGTGTGTGTGTGTGTGTGTGTGTGTGTGTGTGTGTGGTACTGCTGATCAAAGGGTCATATAACATCCTTGGTCAGGAAGAGGGTAGACCCCCCTTCACCCTAGATGGTTCACCCTAGATAACATGGTGAGGAAGTCCAGCAGTTCATCTAAACAAAAAGCACTTAGACTAGAACAGACGTAGCTACGTTAATCCTGCCATAAAACAATAAGAGAAGGTACGACCTCTCTCGTGCTCCCAGGATGTGGGTGTGCATTCTAGTGTGGAATACACACCAAGCCCCTGCAGCCTGCTAAAGATCACACATCCTATCACTACACAATTGATTATACACCTCTAAGAATATATGGTTAAATATTTCCTAATACAAATGACAATAATAAAATCTAAACCCATCAGAAAGCGAGAGTTAAAACACTGAACAGTGTCCACTGAGCTTCTTATGCTATTCTCATGCTCAAAGAAGTTTAACAGGAAGGACGACTCGTCCATCAGGCGTCCAGCTGTCCGTGACCGTGTCCACAGCAGAGTGTGACCGAGGCTTCATGCTAACACGCACACATGAAGCTAATACCACCACGAGCAGCTGCTCAGTGGATTTGGAGGACAAATGTCTGCAGCTTCTCACAGGCAGTATGCAGAATGTGGATCTCCACAAAGACTGTGGAGAGCTCGTCCCACACTCTAAATCCAAACTTGTCTGCACAAAACTTCTCACACGTTCCCGTCACAAGTGTCTTCTAAGTGAAGCTACCAGGTTCAGGTCCAGCTTGTTTATCTGGAGCTGCAGGAGATGATCCATCCTCACAAAGCAACACAGCAGATATGCAAACACACAACACAACCAAAGGATTCTCTCTGCATGTCTGTGGCTGATGCTGCTGGAACGAAGCTGTTTGAAACCTTGTTGTTCTGCACTTTGGGACCAGAAGAGGAAACTGAAGCTCTGTGGGTCCAATGGAAGCAGCCAAGCGCTGTAAGTGTCTGCTGTACAGGGATGCTGGTTCAGCTGTGGCTCAGTTTCACAGTGTGACTCAATAAAAGCAGCAGGAAATCAAAGCTTGATGCTTTCATCAGTGTGGAAATAAGAAAGTTTCCTGTGACAGACGCTGGAGCTCTTTCACTCTCAGCTTCACAGTTTCAGCTTCAAACTTCTTCCAACATGTTTCTAACACGGCCACATTCCACCTTAATGGAGCTGATATCTTGTGCATCAGCACATTTTCTAAAGGCAGCGATCACATCTTTAGTTTTGGATGTTTAACTGCGGATTGTTTATGTGTTTATAGCACATTAATTACAGCAGCAGCGTTGACCACAGTGCTGTACAAGAATCCAAGATAACTATTAAAATAACTCCTAATATTAATATCACACATCAAATATCAAATAACTCTCATGCTGTATTAAAAGCCAGTGAATACAAATGTGTTTTCAGAGCAGATTTACAGAGACTGACAGCAGGAGCTGGGGCTGTTCGATAGAACGATGTATATATGATGACCATATGAAAACGTCTATCGTTTCATATCACGCTCTTTGTTTCCTGCTTATGTGTTTGTGTTTTCCAGATAAAGCTTTCAAAATAAATCTGAAGATCCTGTTGAGAGTTTTCAAAATAAACACAATACAGTACTGCGGTCGCTCATTTATCGAGTTACGTTCTAAAAATAAGTCTCAGAATGAAGTAGCAGCTTTATGTCTTACAAGTATTATAGAAGTTTTAAGGCAGTTAAACCCTCACTGCACACTTTCTACACTTTTCTCAGACAGGCATGAACATTTTCACACTTTTCTCTCTTGTTTAAACAAAGTTCAAACCTTCATAGAAAAATAAGTTCATTATTAAAGAGTGAAAGCAAAGTGTGTCATGGTCCTGGGTCGGTGACCCAGCGCTTTTAGTTTGTTATCATTTTCTAGATGATGATTGTTTTAGTTCTGTGTTATTTTCGATCTGCCTCTGAGTCTGCGTCTGTATCTGTCTGTCTATGGTGTCTCCCCATCTGTTTGTGAATCTGTCTGTTTAGTTCAATGTCTTGTCTGGTTCCATGTATCTGAGTTTCCTGTTTTATTGTGAAGGTCCGTGTCATATGTGAGTGTGATCAGTTTACGTTTCCCCTGTCCCGTCAGCCCAGATTCCTCCCAGCTGTGTTGCCCTCCTGTCTCGCATCCCCTGATTACTGGTGTGTGTATTTAAGCCCTGTGTGTTCTCCTGCCTGTTGCCGGTTCGTCTGTGTTCCTCCGTGTCAGTCTGTGTAACTCTGTGTCAGTCTGTTACCCTGTGTTCCACGGTGTCCTGTTCCTCGTCTGTGTCTCTCTGCTATTCATCATCCGTTGTCATATGCTCCCAGGTCTGTTATTTTAGTTCTCCCAGTGTAGGTGTCTTTAGTTGTTTGTTATGCCCCACTGTTTGTTTGCCACTACACCTCTGTAAATAAAACCACCGGTATCTCATCCACTGCCTGCATCTTGGGTCCTCCTTCTATATCCACACGGCTCGCCTCGGCAGCCGTGACAGTACGAACCGGCCACTATGGACCCAGCAGCATTCAACCCGCCCAAGGAGCTCCGGGAGGACATTGTTTACTCCGTGGACAAATTAATCAACGCGTGGCTGGAGCACGAGGGGAGAGAATTTCGCCAAGCCGTGGCTAATCGGCTACAGCGCTTGGTTTCTGGTCTCCCCTGGCTGCTCAGCTCACTTCACCCGCTCGCACAGAATTTCATTCTGAATGGACTCCGTCTTCACCCCCCGGCTGCTACCACCCACCCTGCAGCTCATGCTTCACTGCCCAGTCCGACAGAGGATGTTCTGCCCGGCCCGTCAACCCAGCCTTCGAGGGGGAAACGGCGCTCACGCTGCCGACGCTCCTCGCCACAGTCGGACCTGGGGATTTCCGAGCAGCCAGCTGTGGTGAGTGGACAGGACAGTATTGTTGGTCTGAACTGTGGGACCGTTTACTCAGGGGTGATGTTCTGTACGGCACTGGACAAAAACTGTTTATCGCCAGAAGCTCAGTTAGCCGCCCGGCCAGAAGCTCAGTTAGCCGCCCGGCCAGAAGCTCAGTTAGCCGCCCGGCCAGAAGCCCAGTCGCCACCTCCGCCACATTCAGCCTCACAATCCATAGCTCAATTACAGTCACAGCCAGACTTATTACAAACCCTGTTACAATCCATGGCCCAGTCAGTAGCCCGGTTAGCAGAAGAATCATTAGCTTTATCCTCAGTTCAGCAGTCACCAGCCCTGCATCCTGTGTCAGTTGCTCCACTACCTGTTCAGCCATCACCTTCACCTACTCCTCCTGTACAGCAAGCCATGTCAGTCCAACCCATAACGGACAGTTCAACAACTCCGTACTCTAAGCAGAGAGACAAACCCAAGAACAATGTCAACATTCCTCAAAGGCTGGCCAGTTCTGAGACTGAGGTGCACTCCAGGGCCTCCCCAGAGGCTGGGTTTCAGCCCCCATTAGACTCTGGACCCCTGGAGTTTAAGAAGCCAGCTGAGGACTGCACAGAGCTGTCGCTGCCTGAGCAGGGTCAATGCTCTGCGCAGCTGCAGGCCGCTATGTGTTTGCCAGAGGCCCGTGTGCCTGCTGGTCCTGTTCTGTCCCTGCCAGAGGCCCGTGTGCCTGCTGGTCCTGTTGCGTTCCTGCCAGAGGCCCGTGTGCCTGCTGGTCCTGTTGCGTTCCTGCCAGAGGCCCGTGTGCCTGCTGGTTCTGTTGCGTTCCTGCCAGAGGTCTCCGCACCTGCTGGTTCTGTTCTGTGTGTGCCAGGGGCTCCAGTGCCCACTGGTTCTGAGACTGTTTTTGCTGGGGGGCCCGAGGAGCCCGTCCAGCCTTCTGCCTCGTTAGCTGGGGGGCCCGAGGAGCCCGTCCAGCCACCAGCTGCTCCACCAGCAGCCTCATCCACGCTTGCAGCAGCAGTTTCATCCATGCCGCCACCTGCTGCAGCGCCTCCGTCTGCATCCTCCACGCCGTTGCCTGGCCCGGCCTCTGCTGCATCCTCCACGCCGTCGCCTGGTCCGGATTCAGCATCCTCAGCGTCGCCTGGTCCAGCGCATGCTTCGGCTTCATCCGCTTCACCTGGTCCAGCCACTGCTTCATCCTCGCCTGGCCCAGCCACTGCTTCATCCTCGCCTGGTCCAGCCTCCGTGTCTTCATCCTCGCCTGGTCCAGCCTCCGCATCACCTGCAGTGGCCTCCTCTTCAGCTTCCTCATCAGCTGCTTTGCCTGGTCCAGCTTCAGCTTCCTCATCAGCTGCTTTGCCTGGTCCAGCTTCAGCTTCCTCATCAGCTGCTTTGCCTGGTCCAGCTTCAGCATCCTCATCAGCTGCTTTGCCTGGTCCAGCTTCAGCATCCTCATCAGCTGCTTTGCCTGGTCCAGCTTCTGCTTCAGCCTCGTCTGGTCCAGCCTCTGCATCATCGTCTGGTCCAGCCTCTGCATCATCGTCTGGTCCAGCCTCTGCCTCATCGTCTGGTCCAGCCTCTGCCTCATCGTCTGGTCCAGCCTCTGCGTCATCGTCTGGTCCAGCCTCTGCGTCTTCGCCTGGTCCGGCTTCAGCCTCCTCATCCGGTCCGGCTTCAGCCTCCTCATCCTCGCCTGGCCCGGCTTCAGCCTCCTCATCCTCGCCTGGCCCGGCTTCAGCCTCCGCTTCACCTGGGGCTGCAGGGGCCACGCAGCCTTCAGGTCCCCTACTACCACCTCCACATCGTCGGTCATCTGCCTGGCCGCCTGTTGGGCATCTCCGCCACCGTGGACGCCCTCCTGAACGCCGCCACTGCCTTCCACGTGGCCGGCCTCCGGACTTGTTTCCACGCCGCTGTTGCCGTCCGCACGGTCGGCCCCCAGAACTGTTTCCACGCCGCTGTTGCCGTCCGCACGGTCGGCCCCCAGAACTGTTTCCACGCCACTGCCTACTGCGTGGCCGGCATCCGGACCTGCCCCGTTGCCATTCGCATGGTCGGCTTCCTGAACTTGTCCATCTGGGCCTTTTTGGACTCTGTCCCTCCGTCCTGGGCCCCCTCCGCCCGCCCTGGTCGGGTTGTTTTCTGTTTTGTTTTGGTCCATTTTTTCGTTTCTGCTGGGCTGTCTGGTGCCAGCCCTTGAGGGGGGTGTACTGTCATGGTCCTGGGTCGGTGACCCAGCGCTTTTAGTTTGTTATCATTTTCTAGATGATGATTGTTTTAGTTCTGTGTTATTTTCGATCTGCCTCTGAGTCTGCGTCTGTATCTGTCTGTCTATGGTGTCTCCCCATCTGTTTGTGAATCTGTCTGTTTAGTTCAATGTCTTGTCTGGTTCCATGTATCTGAGTTTCCTGTTTTATTGTGAAGGTCCGTGTCATATGTGAGTGTGATCAGTTTACGTTTCCCCTGTCCCGTCAGCCCAGATTCCTCCCAGCTGTGTTGCCCTCCTGTCTCGCATCCCCTGATTACTGGTGTGTGTATTTAAGCCCTGTGTGTTCTCCTGCCTGTTGCCGGTTCGTCTGTGTTCCTCCGTGTCAGTCTGTGTAACTCTGTGTCAGTCTGTTACCCTGTGTTCCACGGTGTCCTGTTCCTCGTCTGCGTCTCTCTGCTATTCATCATCCGTTGTCATATGCTCCCAGGTCTGTTATTTTAGTTCTCCCAGTGTAGGTGTCTTTAGTTGTTTGTTATGCCCCACTGTTTGTTTGCCACTACACCTTTGTAAATAAAACCACCGGTATCTCATCCACTGCCTGCATCTTGGGTCCTCCTTCTATATCCACACGGCTCGCCTCAGCAGCCGTGACAAAGTGTTTCTGAAATGTGTCAAATCAGCCTTTGCTGGCATTAAATGAGCTTGGTTCTGTGTGAGGAGCACTCGTCCATGGCCTGGGCTCCTCGCTGTCAGGTAAAGTTTCATAAAGCTTTTGAGTTTTTCTGCAGATAATGTTGGTGTCCAGCACGATGTTCTTTTTCCTGCGGTCACTGAGCCACAAAGCCAAAGCTGACTCCATCCTTACGATGTTCTTGTTGTGGACAGTTACAACCTTTTTGCCTCCTTGTTGAAACTATGATGGTCAGCATCTTCCTCTGCCTTTGGCTGCTACCACAGGTGCAAAACGTCTCGTCATCATTGTTGTTTGTTGGGACAAAACGTACAAACATACAGTGCAGCACTGCAGAGTCACACTGCTGTAAATTTGAACACATTCTGTACTGTACAGGAGACACGGCACGAGATTGGCTGTAGACCATTGTCAGCCAATCAGGACGCAGAACACAATGCGCTGTAAAAAACAAAAACATGCAAAATTGCACAAAAAAGATCAGCGAAACAGCGAGGCCGCCAAAGGTGAACTGTGTTACAGCGAGGGACCAGCGTATATGTGGTTGTTGGGACGATAAATGTCTTTGAGCTTGTGTCAGAAGACGAGCTGCAGCTTTCTGGACCAGCTGCAGTCTTGCCAGGCAGGTCCCACTAACTCCAACATATAAGGAGTTACAATAATCCAGCTGGGACGTCATGAAAACGTGGATCGCCCGTTCAAGGTTTTTAAAAGATATAAATGATCTCACCTTAGATAAAAGCCTCAGTTTGAAGAAAGACCGCTGTACAACTGAGCTCAGCTGTTTTTCAAAGGTCACATTGCCGTCAAATATAAGCCCCAAATGTAATAATGCGATTTAATAAAAGAGCTGAACCAGTCTAATAGAGCGCCCTTGATGCCGCCATGCTCCAATGGTGAGGTCAAGATGCTGTGGTCAACAGTGTCAAAGGCAGCGGTCAGATCCAAAAGCACAGCTGAGTCTCCTGATCAGTGGCTGATAAAAGATCATTAAGAACTTTCCAAAGTGCAGTTTCAGTGCTGTGAAGAGCTTTAAAACCAGACTGAAACCTTTACAACAGATTGCAGCTGAACAAATATAATCTTTTACAAAATCTTCGACAGGAAGGGAAGCTTTGAAATAGGCCTGAAATTTGAGCGGACAGAGGATCCAGATCAGGTTTTTAGTACAGGCTGTACAACAGCATGTTTAAAACAGGCTGTACAACACCTGAACTAAGACTGCTGTTAAAAATCGCTAAGATGTCGGAACCAACAACCTTTAAAATCTTTTTAAACACGTGTTGGAACAACTTCATTTGGACAAGATGATGTCTTTATAGCATCACATCGTTCCTCCACCTGATCAAACCACACAGGCTCAAACTGATCAAAAACAGCTGAGCAGGTGAATATTTTAGCCCCGGTGCGATCTCGGGCGAGAGTATCGATGATGGCCAAAGGGCAGCGTCCAGCTCTACGGCCGCTGAAGAGCAGACTCTTTTGTGGATCCTACTGCTCTAAAACTGGAGCTTCTTCAATCCATTAAAGAGGACATTCGTACGCTGTTAAAAGAAGAACTCAGAAATGCATTGAAAGAAGATTTTGACAATATAAGGGCTGACGTGCAAGGACTGAGAAATGAGATCGCTAACAGCATGGCGGCGACGTGCGGCGAAGTTGATGGAGTAAAGGTTAGAGTGAAAGAAGCTGAGGATGGGCTGTCAATGTGGAGCGATGAGGTGACCACCCTGCAGTCTACAGTAGAGAGTATGAAGGAGGAGCTGTCTGACCTGAAGGATAAATGTGATGAAGGCAGGAAGCGGAGTGCTAACATCCACATCATAGGGATCCCAGAGGGCCTGGACTCGAGCTCCTCCACGGCCGTATCCGTGCTACTACGTGAAGTGCTGGGTATGGATAAAGACGTTATTGTCGACCGCTCACACAGGAGCCCTATCCTGAGAAAGCCAGCTGGTAACCCGCACGCCGTCATAGCCGAGCGTCACTACTACCAGGATTGTGTGGCTACGCCGTGCCAGGGCCCAAGCCCCGCTTGAGTTTAACGGACAACCTATTGCAATATTACGACTGGGCAATATGACCCAAAGTTCATATCTCGATATTCTTTAGCTGGGTGGCGATATACAATATATATCTCGGTATTTTTAAAGCCAGAAAGTACGAACAAAAAGAGAGTTCTTAGTCAAAGCTGTGTCCCAAATCTCACACAGGCACATTTATTAACATACAGCGTAGATGTACATGAAACAATTACTCAGGAATAAATGATCAGCATTTATTAAATAATAATGCTCCATAAATAAAAGAAAACAATGTTGTGTTTGTGCATAACAAAAAGCTCACAATCGTGCAGTCAAAATGTAAACAGACGCTGAGCATAATAACAAGCAGCTGCTCTGTTCCCAGGTTCTACTGCGTGACTGACAGCCTGGAGTTTGAAACCCTCTTTGTAACCGTGTCTCTTACAGGTGCCATTTATGGTCCTTATACACACTCAATACAGTAATATTACGTTGAAGGAGAGTACGTATCACTCCGCGAGGCTCCTCGTAGCTGTAATGCTCCAACAATCCATCAAGCGGTGCGGCCTCGTAGCTGAGCAAAGTCGTACCAAAACATCTTTTGAAAGGTTTCTGAGCGCCGTGTAGCACATAAAATCGGTTCGAGGTCAGTAAGCACAACCAGAATTCATCCATAAGGCGCACTGTCGATTTATGAGAAAATTACAGGATTTTAAGTGCAGAAAACATAGTTTATGGTTTTCATTTGATCTTAGCAAATATCTACGCCTCTAATTGGGACGATCACAGATTTTTCACTAATGTCTTTGCGCGGCTCCCCAATATGTCATCACACAATATCATCTTTGAGGGAGACCTAAACTGCTCATTATCTGCTATGGACCACAGTTCACACAAAAGTACACTTAGTCCAAAGTCAGCATGCGTCATTCAGAGCTTTCTTGATAATTATGGGCTGGCTGATGTATGGAGATTTCATAATCCTGCTTCACGTCAATACTCTTTTTTTTCTAATGTCCATAAAACATATATTTGTATAGAAAAACGTCTCCCTTTAGTTACAGAATGTGATTATAAGACTCTGGTGATTTCTCCTCTTGTTTTTTTCAATGTGTATTCCTGATGCCTGCTCCAACTATCAGCCATGGAGATTCAACTCAGTGTTGTTAGCAGATGAAGAGTTTGTCAGTTACAAAAGGTCTCAAAGAGATTTTTTTCTATCAATCAGACCCCAGAGATGTCATCATCAGTCATTTGGGAATCTCTAAAAGCATCTGAGAGGCCAAATAATTTCATTTTGTGCCAAACAGAATAAAATAGGGACCGAGCGCCTCTCTCAGTTAGCTGATGAAATGACTAAACTACATGCTGTGCACAGCCACTCTCCTGAGCCTGTATTATATACACAGCGGTTACAATGACAAACTGAATACAATCTCATATCTACAAAACAGGCTGAGTCAAAGTTGCAGCTACGCTTATGAACATGGAGAAAAAACAGGCGAGTTATCAGCTCACCAGCTATGACTAAGAACAGCTAACCAACTATCCTTGAGCTCTACAATGACCAGGGAATAAGGTCTACAGACAACCAAACTATCCTTGAGATCCACAATGATTTCAATAAGGTGTTTGATATTCCCTCCTTGGGAGAAGATGCGATCGCTAGTCTGGAGGAACCTGTCTCTAATGTTGAAATTGAAACGGCCGTACGGAGCGTGCAGTCTGGAAAATCTGCTGCCCCGACGGGTATCCATCTGATTTTTCATAAAGTTTTCTGACCGACTGAATTCACTGTTAAAATCAACTTTTGAAGATTGGGGTTTTTTTTTTTATATGCTTAAAAAATGTGTCTTTAATTTTGTATCTTGGATAAAAGTATTGTATTGCTCCCCTCTAACAGCCGTCCGGACTAACAATAATCTGCCCCCCAGGACAGGGATGCCCTCTGTCTCCTTTTTGCCATTGACCCGCTAGCTGTTGCTCTGAGACAATGTGTTGGTGTTGAGGGAAAACATCGAGGGGGTATCGAACATGAAGTCTCTCTTTATGCCGACGACATGATTTTATTTATTTCCAACCCATCGAACAGCCTCCACAAACTTTTGGATAGACTTACAATAATAATAATAATACATTTTATTTATAGGTGCCTTTAAGAGCCTCAAGGTCACCTTAATGCATACTTAAGGAATTTGGGACAATTTCTGGATATAAAGTGAATTTTGGGAGGAGCGAGGCAAAGTCTATCTGTACGACAACTGGGGAGTTTTGTGTATTTTAGCCCCTTTTAAACGCAGCTATAACAAGTTTAAGTACTCGGGCATCTGTGTGACAAGAAAACCACAAAGACTTGTATAAAACTATCTTCCTTTATTGTCGAAGCTTAAAGAGGATTTTGGAAAATGTGAGTTTTGCCTCTTTATATTTATGGTGGGGATGCAGAACAAGGAGCAAAGATGAATGTGATGCTGAATCAGCAGAAGACTTGGACTCATTTGATTCCAGCTTTGATATCATTGATTTCAATATGTCCATTTCTGTCACACTTCACCTTTAAAAGTGAAGCCATGTGGTTCCTGGAAGGAAAAACACGACTTTTTCAAGTCTTTGTCCTGTTTTTATGAGAAATGTACGACTTTAATGTAAAACATTCAGAGTTTTTTCTCTTGTTGTGTTTGTTTGAAGCTGCTTCCTGTTGGCTTCAGCTGTTTGGAGTTTCCATTTTCTAAACTTCTACATTCTGAACCTTCTTCAGCTCTGAACAGATGATGAAACACTGAATGATGTCAAGCAGTTTGTCTAATAAACTTACATCTTTCATTCTTTATACAGATTGAAGGACTGTGGTTTGTCAGAGATCAGCTGTGATTATCTGGCAGCAGCACTGAAGTCCAACCCCTCCCATCTGAGAGAGCTGGACCTGAGAAACAACAACAACCTGCAGGATCCAGGAGTGAAGCATCTGTGTGGTTTCCTGGAGAGTCCAGGATGTAAACTTGAAACTCTGAGGTCAGTCAGCATGTTTTAGTTGTGCTGAGATGAATATGATGTGAAAGTTGTGCTGACACTAAACTGCAGACATCAGGCTGATATTATACTGATCCACACTGAGGATCTTCTTGGTAAAGTCTGTTTTCTTCTTCTCTGGTTTAGTCCATTGACTGCAGCAGAACAATGTTCACATTTTTTTAAACAATGTCTTTTTTATTAAGAGGTTTCCTTTTATACACAGAAACATCAACGTATATATTATACATATAAACAGAAAGAAAAGAGAAGGATTACAGATGATCTGTACATTAGGGTTAAGTAGTACATTTAAGCCGTGAAATGAGTTCAAAAATGTATCTTTGGCTGTGAAATAAAAGAAAAAAAAGAAAAAAGGGAAAGAAAGAGAAAAAAGAGAATATAAACAAATGTATAAAATATCCCAAAGTAACAAAATCCCTGCAAAACAATCCCATTCATTCCCACCCAGGTCACTGCCTGCACCCGCACACTGTATTTCCACACCTGACTTAAGAGAGTTTGCTGAAAAATTCTTATAGATTTTGAAAAGCATCAAGGAAGGGTCCCCACATGTCTTGAAATTTCCCAGTGGAGTTCTGAAGTGAGTGTCTTATCTTTTCCAGTTTTAGACAGGCCATGAGGTCATATAACCACTGTTTGTGAGTGGGAGGGGCAGCGTCCCGCCACCTCAGTAGGATTGCCCTCCTGGCCAACAGGGAACAGAATGATAATGCCTGTTTTTTTAGAGGCCGGTAGAAGCACCTCATTCCCACTGATGCCAAACAGAGCAAGAAGGGGGCCGGGGGCCAGCGTCACACTGAGAATCCTGGACAGGGTACGAAAAACCTCTGACCAGAACTGAGTGAGATTGGGACAAGACCAGTACATGTGGACCAGTGAGGCTTCAGCAGTTTTGCATCTGTCACAATATGGAGAGATTTCAGGGTAGATACGGGATAATCTGGATTTTGAGAAATGGGCTCTATGCACCACTTTGAACTGGATTAAACAATGGCGGGCACATAGTGATGTTGTGTTGACATGTTTGAGTATAGAGGCCCATGTTTCGTCAGAGATTGTCATGTTTTAAGTCTTCTTCCCACAGTGTCTTGAGCTTGGATGAAGAGGTATGTGTCAAATTTAACATGTTATTGTAAAGCAAGGAAATCAGCCCTCTATTGGTTGGATTGAGTTGCAGGATAGTTTCTAGTAGTGTAGGCTCTGGTGGAGGGCTTGAGCCTGAAGTCTGGGAACAAATAAAGTGCCTGACTTGCAAGTATCTGAAAAAGTGTGATGGTGGAAGAATATATTTATTAGCAAGTTGTTCAAATGATGCTAGTTTGTTGGCTATGAATAGGTCCTTGACGCAAGTTATTCCACTTCTGTGCCACTCCGCAAACCCACCGTCCTGGGTAGAAGGTTTAAAGAGATGGTTAGATGCAATGGGGCTGAGAAGGGAGAAGTCACAAAGTTTAAAATATTTCCTAAACTGGCCCCATATTTTTAATGAGTGCACCACTACAGGGTTGGGAATGAAGTTGAATGAAGAGGATGAGAGTGGAGAACAAAGTGCAGCTGGTAAGGATATACTGTTGTCACTATGCAATTCCATAGTGACCCAGTCAGGACAACCACTCCGATTATGGTAAAAATACCAAAACACCAAACATCGTATGTTAGCAGCCCAATAATAAAAACGAAAGTTGGGAAGTGCAAACCCACCCTCAATTTTAGATTTTTGAAGATGCATCTTATTAAGCCTTGGGCGTTTACTCTGCCACAGATAAGATGAGATGACAGAGTCCAGCTTATTGAAAAAAGTGTTGGGAATGAAAATGGGTGTGGCCTGGAAAAGGTATAGAAATTTGGGTAGAATGGTCATTTTAATTGAATTGATACGTCCTACCAGAGACATAGAGAGTGGTGTCCAGTGGGTAAGGGACCGCTTCACTTGGTTCAGCAATGTACTCACATTTTCTGTGAAAAGGTTTTTATGTTTTTTTGTCACTGTGATTCCCAAATATGTAATTTTTGTCCTTTCAACTCTGAAGGGCAAGCAGGTGAAGTCTAACATACTGGCTTTGCTACTTAGCGGGAAGAGCTCACTTTTATTAAGGTTCAGTTTATACCCTGAAATCTGACCAAATTGACTAAGCAGATTCAATGCAGATGGTAGTGAGGCTAAGGGCTTAGAAATAAAGAGCAGGAGATCATCTGCATAGAGCGAGACCTTATGTTCTGTATTGTTTCTCCAAATGCCGTGTACCTCTTTGCAACTGTGGAACGCAATGGCAAGGGGTTCTATGGCCAGATCAAAAAGCAGGGGGCTGAGAGGACATCCCTGGCGTGTGCCTCTGTGAAGTTTGAAAGGTTTTGACAATTGGAGGTTAGTTCGTATTGTAGCAGATGGTTGAGAATAGAGTAATTTAATCCATGAAGTAAATTTTGCTCCAAAGCCAAATCTATCAAGGAACGCAAAGAGATAATCAAACTCAACTCGATCAAAGGCCTTTTCAGCGTCAAGCGAGACCACACATTCATCAGAGTCTGTAGAGCTGGAGTAGACTATGTTAAATAGCCTCCTTACGTTAAAATATGAATGACGACCTTTAATGAAGCCTGTCTGGTCTTTCGAAATAATTTTTGGAAGAACTATTTCTAGTCTACGGGCAAGTATCTTGGCTAATATTTTAACGTCTGTGTTCAGTAGAGAAATGGGTCTATAGGAGGCACATTCCAACGGATCTTTTCCTTTCTTTTTAATAAGTGTAATACAGGCTTCATAGAATGATCGAGGAAGAGATCCTTGTTCCTTGCAGTCTGTGAGGGTTGCACTAAGCTGCGTGGACAGTAATGAAGAGAAGTGTTTGAAAAATTCTGACGGAAAACCATCCGGACCCGGACACTTACCAGAGTGCATCGAAGCTATAGCCAAAGAAACTTCTAACTGGGAGATGGGTTCATCCAGCCTTGTTTTAAGTTCTGGTGGAACTTCAGGAATGTTCACATTTCAAACAGTGATACTCAACGTATGGCCCGCGGCCCACACGCGGCCTGCCCACCTTTCCTGATTCAGAGAGAGGGGACCCTGATTAACTGTGTAGCTTCTTCCTCACAGTTCTAAGTATCAGACACAACAATGAATAATCCACAGCTGACTGTCTTTAGCAGGTCAAAGGTCACGGCACACAGCAGACAGTCAGAAATATTCTAACTCTGATCATTTATCAGTTGTGACACTGTGAGACTTGATCAGAGGTGTGATCATCACAGCAGAGGCCTTTGTGTCAAAGTCACTGAGGATCAAACAGAAACACATGAAGCAGATTTTCCTCTTCTGGCTTTTTATAGCAGATAACCTTCAAAATATTCTGCAGTCGATCAAAAACTGAAGCAAACCATGAAGCAACATGTGAACATGAGCTGATGCTGCTGAAGTGAAGCAAAGTTACAGAGGTTTGATTACAGACACAGCTGAGAGTTTGTAATCTGTCATCATTTTAAAAAGTTTCCATGGAACAGCAGAAATGAGGCTTTACTGTCAGAGGCCGACAGCACTGAACACAACAGCAGACTGGTGGCTAATAAACAGTGAATGATGCAGAAACAGATGTTTGAAGCTGTTCTTGGAGTACACTGAGAGAGAGAGAGCTGTGCAGGCAGGAACAGCCAAAGTCAGAGAGAATTCATGAGCATATTGATCAAACGTGAAGCAGAGTTTGGATCTTCTTTTGCTGCTGCTTCACTCAGTTTTGGTTGGAGACAGATGAAACCTGCAGCTTCAGGATCTGTGAGCTGTCCACTTTCAGCCCCGACGGCGTGTCCGTGTACGTGCCGTCGAGTGAACGATCCACGCTCTGTGTTTCCATCTTTGTGTGTTTAGCTGCTCTCATTTACTGTTTTATCTGTTTGCTGCTTGTTGAAATAGTTTGTGAGCTTTAACCTGAGATTCTGGCAAAATACATTTATATTAAACATCGATTCAGGATTGAATGAATCAACATCGTTTTATTCAAATTAAAACCATTTAAATGGGAACATGAATTTTTTACAGCCGCCTCTAATGCTGGGTAATGTCAGCTGGTCCATGTGCAGCTGGCTGTGAGGCTCAGGGAGCGTCGACAAAGTGCAACACTGAAAGAACATCATCCATAAATATTGAGTAATAACTGGACTCTCATACAGCGAGACTCAAATGCCTTTAAACATCAGCTTATCCTGCTGATCCAAGTCCAACACTGAGTTTGTAAAAACATGTTTGTCAATCATTTTGTTTTGTTTCTGAGGAAAATGATTCAATAACTTGCTGCTAATACACAACATTTCATCATATTTCCTCATAACCCTCTTTTGTCTGACCATTTGATCCCATTTGAATTTGCAATAAAGGATCCACAGAGTTTGGTGACAATAATGACAGTAGATGTTTGTGTGAAAGTGCTGGAAGCAAATGAGTGTGTGATGTTCTTTCAGTGTTGCACTTTGTAGACGCTCCCTGAGCACTGGTCTCACAGCCAGCTGCACATAGAGACCAGTGTTGTTAGTCCAGGTCAGAAGATGACTTGTTGGAATGAAAATGAGCTTGTAGTTTGTCTGCTTTAATAATGTGACTGGAAAAAGGTGTTGGACTTCAAATATGTCCATTTCTGTCACACTTCACCTTTAAAAGTGAAGCCATGTGGTTCCTGGAAGGAAAAACACGACTTTTTCAAGTCTTTGTCCTGTTTTTATGAGACATGTACGACTTTAATGTTCTTTTTTTTTTTTTAACTCAATTTTTATTATAATTTACAACATTGCAACTTGTGCTTGTCGATGTTCACAAGTAGGACAGTTACAGGAACTGCAATGCAGAAATGTAGATTAAAATAAGAACTGCAATTAGGAAGCACAAAACAAAACTGGGAAGCAAAACAAAACCCAAGCAAGCAAACAAACAAACAGACAACAACAAAAACAAAAAGAAAACAAAAACTTTATGCAATATTAAATAACATGTGACAAACTTAGCCGTAAATGGACAAAACCAAACAGACCTATGCTAAATTATTGAAACAGTAAAGCATGTATGGGTCGCCAACGCTCAGTAAACAATTCTCTCTGAATCCGCAGAGCAGATGTTATTTCCTCCATCTGGTAAATTTCTCTTGCTTTATCAATCCACATATTATATGAAGGTGGGTCAAGATTCAGCCATTTAATAGTGATACACTTTAGTGCTGCTGTAAGATTCTTAAGAGATACGTTTTATTGTTTCCCGCAAAACCCTTTGGTAAGACTCCTAAAATGACTAACTGTTGGTCTTTTGTTAATGGTTGTTGGAAAACTGTACTGAGAACTTTAAATATGTCATTCCAAAGTGAGCAGATTTTTGGGCATGACCAGAATATATGTGAGTGGGTTCCTAAAGAAGTACCACAATTTCGCCAGCAGGTGTCAGGATTTGTAGGCTTCATTTTGGCAATTATCTCTGGGGTTCTAAAATATCTCATGACCACCTTCCATTTAAATTCTCTCCACAGCCCAGAATTAGTCACCAGATGGGCTTCACCGAACACCTCTTCCCAGGTGTCCTCTGAGATTTGAGTGCCAGTCTCAGCTTCCCACCTTGCCTTAATATCCAAAGTTGCATTTGTATTGAAACTCATAAATGTGTTATAAAAATGACTGATTAATTTTGGGGAGGAATGACTTTGAAATGTTTTTAGAAATATTTCCTCAATGGGTGAGGGCTCCAAAACTTGCCTCCATTCTTTATGTTGTGTCAAAAAGCTCCTTAGCTGCAGAAATCTAAAAAAGTCAGAAGAAGGAAGCCGAAACTGACCTCAACTGTTCAAATGAGCTCAGGTGCCCATTCCTCACAACATGACAAAGTTGATGAAGCCCGCTATGTGACCATGCTCTGAAGCCAGAGTCTTCCACAATAGGAGAAAAACCCTGCAGGGAGGAGAGGCTTGATAACATTGAAATTTCTTTTGGAAGACCAAATGATTGTTTGATTCTACGCCAAATCTTTAGTGTGACCCTCGTCCGTTCCCCCATATGCACATTTTTAATTGAAATGTTAGAACAAAGCAGGGATTCCAATGATCTTTCGCACATTGTCTTCTCAATGTTTAGCCACTGAGTTTCAGACAAATCCCGCACCCATACAGTCAGGGGTCTCATCTGAGCTGCCCAGAAATAATATTTCAGGTTTGGAACAGCCAATCCCCCCTGCAGGTTTGACAGTTTTAATGTTTGGAACTTGATCATCCCTCATGTGTATTTAGTCTCTGTGTCGCGTCATCTGTGTTCCCACCCTCCATATTTTCATGCCCAGTCTTTTGTATTCTTAGCCATAGCTTTCCGTGTCTTCATGATTTATTATAGTATTAGTTCCCCAGTTTAGTTCTCTTCACTGTGATTCTGCCTTGTTTGATGTCTTCAGCCGAAATAAAGGCTCGCTTTTCGTTCAAAACTCAGTTTCATGGCTGCACCAGTGTCTGCGCCTGAGTCCTCCACACACTCTCCATACGGTCAGCCACTGTGACCGTGACACTAAACTACATGCTGTGTGCAGCCACTCTCCTGAGCCTGTATTATATACACAGCGGTTACAATGACAAACTGAATACAATCTCATATCTACAAAACAGGCTGAGTCAAAGTTGCAGCTACGCTTATGGACATGGAGAAAAAACAGGCGAGTTATCAGCTCACCAGCTACGACTAAGAACAGCTAACCAACTATCCTTGAGATCTACAATGACCAGGGAATAAGGTCTACAGACAACCAAACTATCCTTGAGATCTACAATGATTTCAATAAGGTGTTTGATATTCCCTCCTTGGGAGAAGATGCGATCGCTAGTCTGGAGGAACCTGTCTCTAATGTTGAAATTGAAACGGCCGTACGGAGCATGCAGTCTGGAAAATCTGCTGCCCCGACGGGTATCCATCTGATTTTTTCATAAAGTTTTCTGACCGACTGAATTCACTGTTAAAATCAACTTTTGAAGAATCCTTCCTCTCACAGTCGTTGCCTCCAACAATGCATCAAGCAGTGATGTGTTTAATTGTAAAACAGGAAAAAGACCATTTAGATTGTCGTTCATGTCGTTTAATATCTTTGTTCAACACAGACACCAAGATCCTGGCTCAAGTGTTGGCCCGTCGCTTACACAAGTATTTGTCCTCCATTATTTCACCAGACGGGCTTTATTAGGCACTCTTTTTTTGAACATTAGAGCTCTATTAAATATCATTTATACCCATGTTAAAGGTGATACATTGGAAACTGTAATTTGGCTTGACGCAGAAAAGGCGTTGGATCGGGTGAGATGGGATTTTTTTTTATACGCTTAAAAAATGTGGCTTTAATTTTGTATCTTGGATAAAAGTATTGTATTGCTCCCCTCTAACAGCCGTCCAGACTAACAATAATCTGCCCCCCAGGACAGGGATGCCCTCTGTCTCCTTTTTGCCATTGAACCGCTAGCTGTTGCTCTGAGACAATGTGTTGGTGTTGAGGGAAAACATCGACGGGGTATCGAACATGAAGTCTCTCTTTATGCCGACGACATGATTTTATTTATTTCCAACCCATCGAACAGCCTCCGCAAACTTTTGGATAGACTTACAATGATAATAATAATAATACGTTTTATTTATAGGCGCCTTTAAGAGCCTCAAGGTCACCTTAATGCATACTTAAGGAATTTGGGACAATTTCTGGATATAAAGTGAATTTTGGGAAGAGCGAGGCAAAGTCTATCTGTACGACAACTGGGGAGTTTTGTGTATTTTAGCCCCTTTTAAACCCAGCTATAACAAGTTTAAGTACTCGGGCATCTGGGTGACAAGAAAACCACAAAGACTTGTATAAAACTATCTTCCTTTATTGTCGAAGCTTAAAGAGGATTTTGGAAAATGTGAGTTTTGCCTCTTTATATTTATGGTGGGGATGCAGAACAAGGAGCAAAGATGAATGTGATGCTGAATCAGCAGAAGACTTGGACTCATTTGATTCCAGCTTTGATATCATTGATTTCAATATGTCCATTTCTGTCACACTTCACCTTTAAAAGTGAAGCCATGTGGTTCCTGGAAGGAAAAACACGACTTTTTCAAGTCTTTGTCCTGTTTTTATGAGAAATGTACGACTTTAATGTGAAACATTCAGAGTTTTTTCTCTTGTTGTGTTTGTTTGAAGCTGCTTCCTGTTGGCTTCAGCTGTTTGGAGTTTCCATTTTCTAAACTTCTACATTCTGAACCTTCTTCAGCTCTGAACAGATGATGAAACACTGAATGATTTCAAGCACTTTGTCTAATAAACTTACATCTTTCATTCTTTATACAGATTGAGGGGCTGTGGTTTGTCAGAGATCAGCTGTGATTATCTGGCAGCAGCACTGAAGTCCAACCCCTCCCATCTGAGAGAGCTGGACCTGGGTAATGCCTACTCCTTTTTTTCAACTAAGAACAACCTGCAGGATCCAGGAGTGAAGCATCTGTGTGGTTTCCTGGAGAGTCCAGGATGTAAACTTGAAACTCTGAGGTCAGTCAGCATGTTTTAGTTGTGCTGAGATGAATATGATGTGAAAGTTGTGCTGACACTAAACTGCAGACATCAGGCTGATATTATACTGATCCACACTGAGGATCTTCATGGTAAAGTCTGTTTTCTTCTTCTCTGGTTTAGTCCATTGACTGCAGCAGAACAATGTTCACATTTCAAACAGTGATACTCAACATATGGCCCGCGGCCCACACGCGGCCTGCCCACCTTTCCTGATTCAGAGAGAGGGGACCCTGATTAGCTGTGTAGCTTCTTCCTCACAGTTCTAAGTATCAGACACAACAATGAATAATCCACAGCTGACTGTCTTTAGCAGGTCAAAGGTCACGGCACACAGCAGACAGTCAGAAATATTCTAACTCTGATCATTTATCAGTTGTGACACTGTGAGACTTGATCAGAGGTGTGATCATCACAGCAGAGGCCTTTGTGTCAAAGTCACTGAGGATCAAACAGAAACACATGAAGCAGATTTTCCTCTTCTGGCTTTTTATAGCAGATAACCTTCAAAATATTCTGCAGTCGATCAAAAACTGAAGCAAACCATGAAGCAACATGTGAACATGAGCTGATGCTGCTGAAGTGAAGCAAAGTTACAGAGGTTTGATTACAGACACAGCTGAGAGTTTGTAATCTGTCATCATTTTAAAAAGTTTCCATGGAACAGCAGAAATGAGGCTTTACTGTCAGAGGCCGACAGCACTGAACACAACAGCAGACTGGTGGCTAATAAACAGTGAATGATGCAGAAACAGATGTTTGAAGCTGTTCTTGGAGTACACTGAGAGAGAGAGAGCTGTGCAGGCAGGAACAGCCAAAGTCAGAGAGAATTCATGAGCATGTTTATCAAACGTGAAGCAGAGTTTGGATCTTCTTTTGCTGCTGCTTCACTCAGTTTTGGTTGGAGACAGATGAAACCTGCAGCTTCAGGATCTGTGAGCTGTCCACTTTCAGCCCCGACGGCGTGTCCGTGTACGTGCCGTCGAGTGAACGATCCACGCTCTGTGTTTCCATCTTTGTGTGTTTAGCTGCTCTCATTTACTGTTTTATCTGTTTGCTGCTTGTTGAAATAGTTTGTGAGCTTTAACCTGAGATTCTGGCAAAATACATTTATATTAAACATCGATTCAGGATTGAATGAATCAACATCGTTTTATTCAAATTAAAACCATTTAAATGGGAACATGAATTTTTTACAGCCGCCTCTAATGCTGGATAATGTCAGCTGGTCCATGTGCAGCTGGCTGTGAGGCTCAGGGAGCGTCTACAAAGTGCAACACTGAAAGAACATCATCCATAAATATTGAGTAAGAACTGGACTCTCATACAGCGAGACTCAAATGCCTTTAAACATCAGCTTATCCTGCTGATCCAAGTCCAACACTGAGTTTGTAAAAACATGTTTGTCAATCATTTTGTTTGGTTTCTGAGGAAAAAGATTCAATAAGTTGCTGCTAATACACAACATTTCATCATATTTCCTCATAACCCTCTTTTGTCTGACCATTTGATCCCATTTGAATTTGCAATAAAGGATCCACAGAGTTTGGTGACAATAATGACAGTAGATGTTTGTGTGAAAGTGCTGGAAGCAAATGAGTGTGTGATGTTCTTTCAGTGTTGCACTTTGTAGACGCTCCCTGAGCACTGGTCTCACAGCCAGCTGCACATAGAGACCAGTGTTGTTAGTCCAGGTCAGAAGATGACTTGTTGGAATGTAAATGAGCTTGTAGTTTTTCTGCTTTAATAATGTGACTGGAAAAGGGTGTTGGACTTCAAATATGTCCATTTCTGTCACACTTCACCTTTAAAAGTGAAGCCATGTGGTTCCTGGAAGGAAAAACACGACTTTTTCAAGTCTTTGTCCTGTTTTTATGAGAAATGTACGACTTTAATGTGAAACATTCAGAGTTTTTTCTCTTGTTGTGTTTGTTTGAAGCTGCTTCCTGTTGGCTTCAGCTGTTTGGAGTTTCCATTTTCTAAACTTCTACATTCTGAACCTTCTTCAGCTCTGAACAGATGATGAAACACTGAATGATTTCAAGCACTTTGTCTTATAAACTTACATCTTTCATTCTTTATACAGATTGAGGAGCTGTGGTTTGTCAGAGATCAGCTGTGATTATCTGGCAGCAGCACTGAAGTCCAACCCCTCCCATCTGAGACAGCTGGACCTGAGCTTCAACAGCAACCTGCAGGATCCAGGAGTGAAGCATCTGTGTGGTTTCCTGGAGAGTCCAGGATGTAAACTTGAAACTCTGAGGTCAGTCAGCATGTTTTAGTTGTGCTGAGATGAATATGATGTGAAAGTTGTGCTGACACTAAACTGCAGACATCAGGCTGATATTATACTGATCCACACTGAGGATCCTCATGGTAAACGTCTGTTTTCTTCTTCTCTGGTTTAGTCCATTGACTGCAGCAGAACAATGTTCACATTTCAAACAGTGATACTCAACGTATGGCCCGCGGCCCACACGCGGCCTGCCCACCTTTCCTGATTCAGAGAGAGGGGACCCTGATTAACTGTGTAGCTTCTTCCTCACAGTTCTAAGTATCAGACACAACAATGAATAATCCACAGCTGACTGTCTTTAGCAGGTCAAAGGTCACGGCACACAGCAGACAGTCAGAAATATTCTAACTCTGATCATTTATCAGTTGTGACACTGTGAGACTTGATCAGAGGTGTGATCATCACAGCAGAGGCCTTTGTGTCAAAGTCACTGAGGATCAAACAGAAACACATGAAGCAGATTTTCCTCTTCTGGCTTTTTATAGCAGATAACCTTCAAAATATTCTGCAGTCGATCAAAAACTGAAGCAAACCATGAAGCAACATGTGAACATGAGCTGATGCTGCTGAAGTGAAGCAAAGTTACAGAGGTTTGATTACAGACACAGCTGAGAGTTTGTAATCTGTCATCATTTTAAAAAGTTTCCATGGAACAGCAGAAATGAGGCTTTACTGTCAGAGGCCGACAGCACTGAACACAACAGCAGACTGGTGACTAATAAACAGTGAATGATGCAGAAACAGATGTTTGAAGCTGTTCTTGGAGTACACTGAGAGAGAGAGAGCTGTGCAGGCAGGAACAGCCAAAGTCAGAGAGAATTCATGAGCATCTTGATCAAACGTGAAGCAGAGTTTGGATCTTCTTTTGCTGCTGCTTCACTCAGTTTTGGTTGGAGACAGATGAAACCTGCAGCTTCAGGATCTGTGAGCTGTCCACTTTCAGCCCCGACGGCGTGTCCGTGTACGTGCCGTCGAGTGAACGATCCACGCTCTGTGTTTCCATCTTTGTGTGTTTAGCTGCTCTCATTTACTGTTTTAGCTGTTTGCTGCTTGTTGAAATAGTTTGTGAGCTTTAACCTGAGATTCTGGCAAAATACATTTATATGAAACATCGATTCAGGATTGAATGAATCAACATCGTTTTATTCAAATTAAAACCATTTAAATGGGAACATGAATTTTTTACAGCCGCCTCTAATGCTGGGTAATGTCAGCTGGTCCATGTGCAGCTGGCTGTGAGGCTCAGGGAGCGTCTACAAAGTGCAACACTGAAAGAACATCATCCATAAATATTGAGTAAGAACTGGACTCTCATACAGCGAGACTCAAATGCCTTTAAACATCAGCTTATCCTGCTGATCCAAGTCCAACACTGAGTTTGTAAAAACATGTTTGTTAATCAGTTTGTTTGGTTTCTGAGGAAAAAGATTCAATAAGTTGCTGCTAATACACAACATTTCATCATATTTCCTCATAACCCTCTTTTGTCTGACCATTTGATCCCATTTGAATTTGCAATAAAGGATCCACAGAGTTTGGTGACAATAATGACAGATGTTTGTGTGAAAGTGCTGGAAGCAAATGAGTGTGTGATGTTCTTTCAGTGTTGCACTTTGTAGACGCTCCCTGAGCACTGGTCTCATAGCCAGCTGCACATAGAGACCAGTGTTGTTAGTCCAGGTCAGAAGATGACTTGTTGGAATGAAAATGAGCTTGTAGTTTGTCTGCTTTAATAATGTGACTGGAAAAAGGTGTTGGACTTCAAATATGTCCATTTCTGTCACACTTCACCTTTAAAAGTGAAGCCATGTGGTTCCTGGAAGGAAAAACACGACTTTTTCAAGTCTTTGTCCTGTTTTTATGAGAAATGTACGACTTTAATGTGAAACATTCAGAGTTTTTTCTCTTGTTGTGTTTGTTTGAAGCTGCTTCCTGTTGGCTTCAGCTGTTTGGAGTTTCCATTTTCTAAACTTCTACATTCTGAACCTTCTTCAGCTCTGAACAGATGATGAAACACTGAATGATTTCAAGCACTTTGTCTAATAAACTTACATCTTTCATTCTTTATACAGATTGATGGACTGTGGTTTGTCAGGTATTGGCCTTGATTATCTGGCAGCAGCACTGAAGTCCAACCCCTCCCATCTGAGACAGCTGGACCTGAGTAATGACAACTCCTGGTTTTTGTCCTACAACAACAAGCTGCAGGGTCCAGGAGTGAAGCATCTGTGTGGTTTCCTGGAGAGTCCAGGATGTAAACTTGAAACTCTGAGGTCAGTCAGCATGTTTTAGTTGTGCTGAGATGAATATGATGTGAAAGTTGTGCTGACACTAAACTGCAGACATCAGGCTGATATTATACTGATCCACACTGAGGATCTTCATGGTAAAGTCTGTTTTCTTCTTCTCTGGTTTAGTCCATTGACTGCAGCAGAACAATGTTCACATTTCAAACAGTGATACTCAACGTATGGCCCGCGGCCCACACGCGGCCTGCCCACCTTTCCTGATTCAGAGAGAGGGGACCCTGATTAACTGTGTAGCTTCTTCCTCACAGTTCTAAGTATCAGACACAACAATGAATAATCCACAGCTGACTGTCTTTAGCAGGTCAAAGGTCACGGCACACAGCAGACAGTCAGAAATATTCTAACTCTGATCATTTATCAGTTGTGACACTGTGAGACTTGATCAGAGGTGTGATCATCACAGCAGAGGCCTTTGTGTCAAAGTCACTGAGGATCAAACAGAAACACATGAAGCAGATTTTCCTCTTCTGGCTTTTTATAGCAGATAACCTTCAAAATATTCTGCAGTCGATCAAAAACTGAAGCAAACCATGAAGCAACATGTGAACATGAGCTGATGCTGCTGAAGTGAAGCAAAGTTACAGAGGTTTGATTACAGACACAGCTGAGAGTTTGTAATCTGTCATCATTTTAAAAAGTTTCCATGGAACAGCAGAAATGAGGCTTTACTGTCAGAGGCCGACAGCACTGAACACAACAGCAGACTGGTGGCTAATAAACAGTGAATGATGCAGAAACAGATGTTTGAAGCTGTTCTTGGAGTACACTGAGAGAGAGAGAGCTGTGCAGGCAGGAACAGCCAAAGTCAGAGAGAATTCATGAGCATATTGATCAAACGTGAAGCAGAGTTTGGATCTTCTTTTGCTGCTGCTTCACTCAGTTTTGGTTGGAGACAGATGAAACCTGCAGCTTCAGGATCTGTGAGCTGTCCACTTTCAGCCCCGACGGCGTGTCCGTGTACGTGCCGTCGAGTGAACGATCCACGCTCTGTGTTTCCATCTTTGTGTGTTTATCTGCTCTCATTTACTGTTTTAGCTGTTTGCTGCTTGTTGAAATAGTTTGTGAGCTTTAACCTGAGATTCTGGCAAAATACATTTATATTAAACATCGATTCAGGATTGAATGAATCAACATCGTTTTATTCAAATTAAAACCATTTAAATGGGAACATGAATTTTTTACAGCCGCCTCTAATGCTGGGTAATGTCAGCTGGTCCATGTGCAGCTGGCTGTGAGGCTCAGGGAGCGTCTACAAAGTGCAACACTGAAAGAACATCATCCATAAATATTGAGTAATAACTGGACTCTCATACAGCGAGACTCAAATGCCTTTAAACATCAGCTTATCCTGCTGATCCAAGTCCAACACTGAGTTTGTAAAAACATGTTTGTCAATCATTTTGTTTGGTTTCTGAGGAAAAAGATTCAATAAGTTGCTGCTAATACACAACATTTCATCATATTTCCTCATAACCCTCTTTTGTCTGACCATTTGATCCCATTTGAATTTGCAATAAAGGATCCACAGAGTTTGGTGACAATAATGACAGTAGATGTTTGTGTGAAAGTGCTGGAAGCAAATGAGTGTGTGATGTTCTTTCAGTGTTGCACTTTGTAGACGCTCCCTGAGCACTGGTCTCACAGCCAGCTGCACATAGAGACCAGTGTTGTTAGTCCAGGTCAGAAGATGACTTGTTGAAATGAAAATGAGCTTGTAGTTTGTCTGCTTTAATAATGTGACTGGAAAAAGGTGTTGGACTTCAAATATGTCCATTTCTTTCACACTTCACCTTTAAAAGTGAAGCCATGTGGTTCCTGGAAGGAAAAACACGACTTTTTCAAGTCTTTGTCCTGTTTTTATGAGAAATGTACGACTTTAATGTGAAACATTCAGAGTTTTTTCTCTTGTTGTGTTTGTTTGAAGCTGCTTCCTGTTGGCTTCAGCTGTTTGGAGTTTCCATTTTCTAAACTTCTACATTCTGAACCTTCTTCAGCTCTGAACAGATGATGAAACACTGAATGATTTCAAGCACTTTGTCTAATAAACTTACATCTTTCATTCTTTATACAGATTGGAGCGCTGTGGTTTGTCAGAGATCAGCTGTGATTATCTGGCAGCAGCACTGAAGTCCAACCCCTCCCATCTGAGAGAGCTGGACCTGGGTAATGCCTACTCCTTTTTTTCAACTAAGAACAACCTGCAGGATCCAGGAGTGAAGCATCTGTGTGGTTTCCTGGAGAGTCCAGGATGTAAACTTGAAACTCTGAGGTCAGTCAGCATGTTTTAGTTGTGCTGAGATGAATATGATGTGAAAGTTGTGCTGACACTAAACTGCAGACATCAGGCTGATATTATACTGATCCACACTGAGGATCTTCATGGTAAAGTCTGTTTTCTTCTTCTCTGGTTTAGTCCATTGACTGCAGCAGAACAATGTTCACATTTCAAACCTTCAAAGAAGAAGAAAAATCCTCCACTGGAAAATTCACTGTGAAACTCTCAAACTCTTCATTGCACCTTAAAGTCTGTGTGACACTGAAATCCAAAGCAAAATGTGCGTTTGCTTTACAGACAGCAGTCCAACACAAACATACACACATCATCCAAAACACAGTCCAACATCCAAATCTCCTCCACTGCCAGCATGAATGATGGGAAAGAGAAGGAGGAACACTCTGACATTCAGGGTTAGAATGAGTTTCATCAAGCAGACTGTGAAGATCAAAGCTGCATTAGAAAGCTTACATGAATGAATGAGTGGACAGAAGTGGACAGAGATCATCTGAAGCACTTCAAAGGCTTTAAATCAGCACATTTCTCTTTATTCTTTATCAACTCTGTTAGTTTCTCTCAGTTTTCTGTGGAATGAAGCTAACAGCAGGCTAATAAGATGCTGACCAATAGGTTTCTATTAAAGGTTGTAATTTGTATATGAAAAAGTGCTTTGGCTCAGCAGGGATCAGCTTACAGGTAGAATACAGCTGCTGGATGGGATTAGCATGTCATAGCTATCTACCAAACTGCTAACTGGGGGATTTCAGGCCATCTATGGATCATTTTTGCTAACTGTTTATTCAGCTTAGGCTCACAGGGCTGCAGCCTGTGCCCTAGCTGTCATAGGGCAAGAGGCGTGGTCCACCTGCACAGGTGAGCAGTCCATCACAGGGCCAACAGAGAGCGACAGAGAAGCACTCCCTCACATCCACACCTACAGCCAATGTAGAAGCACCAATGAACCTAAGCAGCATTTCATTGGACTGTGGGAGAACATCCAACCTCCACAGAAAGGCCCAGCTGACCAACAAGCTTCAACCTACAACCTTCTTGCTCTAAGGCACTAGTGCTAACCACTTTTGCCCATTTCAGCCCAAATCCTGCATCTTCCTGTTTCTGACTCCAGGCCAGCTCCACTAACACTTTCTCATCAGACACTGCCACCTAGTGGAGGAAGTCTTAGTTCCATTTGAAGCTTCAGATTACAGTTAGTTCCTTTACAAAGAGGTGGAGGTGGTGGGGCTACAGCACCATCATCACTGAGTGCCATAGGACACTTAACCTTTGTTTCCATATGCTGGGAACTTCCTGTTGTTCCAAGGAGGACTGGAAAATGTGTGAAAATCTCCCAGTCAGTTCCTCACAGCACACTTCAATCATTTCCCTCCCACAGCATCAGGACCAGGGCTTTTTCTCTCTTTGGTCCCACTAAGAGATTTCCACACAAACACCTCATCAGTGGGACTCTCAGAGCTACCAGCCCTTTGCTACAATCACAAAGCTCTTCATTGAAATCAATGATATCAAAGCTGGAATCAAATGAGTCCAAGTCTTCTGCTGATTCAGCATCACATTCATCTTTGCTCCTTGTTCTGCATCCCCACCATGGACTTCATTCCTTTCCAAGCCAGCCTTGAGTGTCCTTTATTCAGCTCATCCTCTGCTTTACTTTTACACCTGATTTTAGCTGCTTTATCTCTCTTTCAACAGGTTTCTGTGCCTCAATCTTTTTCTTCTCTCCCTCATGACAAGACAGCTTCTTCTGCCTGAGAACATGTTGGAGTGATTTACTAATCCAGGGCTGCTTATTGGGGAAAATACTTCCTGTTTCCAAAGTAATCCCCATTTTTCCCAGAAAGAAATGTCAGTAGAAATCGATGATCTAAGTGAGAACATGAGCCTTTCAAAAGTCCCAGTGGGTGCAGTCAAAGCAGTCCCTCAGTCCCAGTATAGAGTCTTTGGTCCAGACTGGAACAGCTGTGTGCCCAGTTTGAGCTCTCTTCAGTGCTGTGACCTGACAGAGCCAGAGGGGCCATCACATCACATTTAGAAGCTCCCCTGATGGAGCCACAACACATGTCCAATACTTAGTCTGTCTTGTTGGACCAACTGGAAGAAATGATTCAAGGACTTAGTCACAGAACAGAGATTCAAATCTCCAAAATCCAACTGGCTGCATCAGGACATATAGTCTGAAACTCTGCACAGTTTCCTGTTTGAAGCTGCTTCCTGTTGGCTTCAGCTGTTTGGAGTTTCCATTTTCTAAACTTCTACATTCTGAACCTTCTTCAGCTCTGAACAGATGATGAAACACTGAATGATTTCAAGCACTTTGTCTAATAAACTTACATCTTTCATTCTTTATACAGATTGATGAGCTGTGGTTTGTCAAAGATCAGCTGTGATTATCTGGCAGCAGCACTGAAGTCCAACCCCTCCCATCTGAGAGAGCTGTACCTGTGGGGAAACAACCTGAAGGATCCAGATGTGAAGCAGCTGTCTGATCTTCAGCAGAGTCCAGACTACAGACTGGAGACTCTGGTGTAAGTAGAGTGATGGAGTGAGTGGGTGGTGCTGTCAGCAGCATTGTACTAAACACAGTCAGTATGAAACAAAGATCCAGTGTTTCCTGTAAAGCTGCAGCTTCTCAGTGAAGCTGTGAGAGGAGAACGGTGACAGGCTTCAGGATTGGACACAAACACTTCCTGTTTCTCACCTTTATGGTCACCATAGTAACGGCTGACACGCTCTGATCAAACACTGTCAACAGCCAATCAGCTCTCTGAACAAAGCAGCACGCAGACCAATGACTGCATTGATTTCCAAGTTTAAAGCAGTGAAGAACACAGTCTGTAGGTGAGGAAGAATTTAGTGAGAGCAGATGTTTGGATGGAATTCCTCCAGTTAACAGCTGGAACCGTCCATCTGGATTGTTGGGCTTGTTGTTGGGGTTCCTACAGAGCTCAGAGTGGACACACCAAGGTTCTTCTAATGAATGAAAGTCCAAACTCAAACTAGGAGGGAAAAACATTTTCAGCAACTTCAATAAAAATCCAAAGATTAGAAAAAGTGAAGCAACAATGAGTCCTAGTACAGTCCCAGCACTGACGTCCCTGCTGCTCTTTATACTGGATGTGCTGCATCACTGACTGACAGCTGATGAAGAGTCTCTGGAAACACTCGTTTATCTCCTCTGCTCTTCCTCCTTCTCTCTGCAGGAACTGGTGATGATGGTAAACAGGACGGTGTGTGTGCTGAGAGAGGAGCAGCTGTGTCCTGATGATCCAGAGAGGTTGAAGCAGCAGCAGCTTGTGTGTAGAGACGCTCTGACTGGGCCATGTTACTGGGAGGTGGAGAGGAGAGCTTCATCCAGCAGTGACTGACAGAGGAATGAAGTGCAGATGACTGTCAGTGCTGCAGAGTGAACTGCTCTGAGAACAGCTCCACTGTCAGACACAATGTAGAGTCCAGCATCAGCCCTGTGTGTCCCTCTGGATCTGACAGAGGATCATCAGTGTATCTGGACTGCTCTGCTGCTGCTCTGTCCTTCTACAGTCTCTGCACAGTCTCTGTCTCACTCTGGAAAGATTTTACAACTTGTTGTAATTACAGAACGTTAATATAATATTCAAACATGTGATCTTCTCTTTATTTCTGACTCTTTACCAAATAAAGAAAAACCAAACTAACAAACAGAAGCTGTCGTGTCCTTTTTCACCACATCTGTGAATCTTTTCTGTGTTTTTCCTCTTTTCCTCCTTCCTGCAGCTCCATCTTCATCATTCTGTGTCCAGTATATGTGAACACGTCCAAAGCATCTGAGCCTCATGTTACCCGTTTGTGTGAGTTACGCCTGTCGTTGTGTTGTGGTGTATAAATAAGGGGCAGGAGACAGCGCTGGATCTCTGAGTTCTTTACTCTCAATTTCTGCAACATCTGCAATATATAGAAATGCAAACCTGTGAGCTGTGTGTGTTGTGCGTCTGCTCGGCCACCTCTCCTCCGGCCGTGCTGGAAGCAGCTGTGCGTTTGACAGTTTTATCGACTCGACAATAATCGAACAAATTAAATGTTCAAAAATATCAACTTAAGCACTTCAAAGTCAACAAAAAGCTTAAAACAATGAAATAATATTTCACTGACAAAACAACAGCTCATAAGAACGATACACAAAATAATACAGAAACAAACAAATAAAAGTTATTAACCAGGATCCATGTTTTTGTCACAAACACTGAATCAGCTGATTCACTCTTTATGTTTCTGAGTTTGTTTTGTGATTATAGTTCTGGTTTCTGTTTCTGTGTCTTCACTGTGTCCCACGTCTCCTTACTTTGGACTCTGTGTTATATTTCCTGTTTTACTTTGACAGTCCTGTGTTACTGTTTCCTGTCTCGTGTGTGTAATTGGTCCCAGCTGTGTTTCCCTCCTGCCTCCCGTTCCCTGATTACTAAACTGCGTCCACGCCGCCGGCGCTCCTCTCCACAGCTGGATTCCAGGATTTCAGAGCATCCAGCTGTGGTGAGTGATGGAGACACTTTCTCTGCTCCCTCAGTAATCAGGACAGTTTATTGAACATCAGAGGACATAAAGGACTGTTTTTCACCTGCCCGTTCTGAACCTGGACATTAAAGACTGCTGGCTTCAAGGACATTAATCCCAGTGTCAGCCAGCCAATAACAGCCTGTGTTTTTCAGCTCTTTAGGAGTCAGAAATGAGAAAGACACAGACTGCTAACCTCTCCCTGCAGGAAATAAGCTCCGCCTCTCCCTTTCCTGTATATGAGTGATTCTGACATGAGACACAATGAGTTTCCTGTTTATTGTGACTTAAAGCGAGCAGCAATGACACTAAACTGTGTGTTTCCAGCTGAAGCTGCTTTTTGTGTTGCTCCCACAATCCTGTCTGAAACAGTCAGTGAGGAAAACTCAGTTTATGCTTCCAAGCTCATTGTGAGAGGGCACATTGTGTTCCTGCAAGTGCTGATTTTGTCTGCATCCCTGAGTTTAGTGAGCTGCCTCCAAGGACTTGTGAAGCCCAGTGTGTTAAGGCTGCATCTCCCAGATGTTTCCACCTTTCCAGCACAGACGATAAATGTTCCCACAAAGGCTCAAAGACTGTTTGATTTTCTGAGTGTTGGCCTCAAGAGATTGCTCAGTGAGCACCTGAGTGTTTCTGGGACATCGGACACTAACTGGAACTTCAAGTCTGGTTCTGAAGCTGCACATGCAAAGACTGTTTCTGGTTGTAGAGACCTGGCTGTTCCAGGGATTGTAACCTCCCCAGAGGCTGAGCTGCTGACCTCAGCTGACTCTGGAGCCTTGAAGGTAACTAAGTTTGCACCGCTCGGGTGAGCCATCTCAGCTGCAACAGCCTCCACAGAGAGCTCACGCAAGCTTACCCAGCCTGCTGAGGATTTTATGCTGCTGCAGCCCAAAAGGCATCCTGAGCTGGCTGACTGCCACCCACAGCTTCAGCTGCCTCAGCCAGGGGTCTCCACACCTGCTGGCCCTGCATCTGCTCTGACTGGGGGCTCCGGAGAGCCGCGCCAGCCATCCATCTCTGCTGGGGCTCCTGTTTGAGAATGTAGGAGTGTAAACTTCAAATATCTGCTCGGTTTGTCAAGATATCACATATTTGCAAAAGTGCTCTGACGTTTTTGGAGACGTCTGTTACCCACCATCTTGATAGCTAACCGGGAGGTCGAGGGTCATTAGAGCCGGCGAGAACAGCGGACTCCCGGCACATCGTTTTTGGACCCCCACGGCCTTTGGCTGTTCAGGTTTAAACATGATATATAAGTCACTTAGATCACGTAAAAATGTTATCGTTTGGCTTTTTTCAGTGTTGTTTGTTTGGTTTGGCTGAAGTTACAGTTTTCACACAGCTGAATAAACGTCAAACAGAAAAGTGATTAAACAGAAGTGTGAGACGGTCGAGAGTTTACTCCTGTGTCCTGTTAGATTTTAGACAGCAAGGAGCAGACGGCTGAGTTTATTAAACTCCACCGAGACAGCGGTGACGCGGATCTGAAGGCCAGACCGTCACAGCCGCTCACTTCCCGCCTACCCGACCTTTGGAGGACCCGGCCCACGTAGACCTTGAAGGCCGGGTCCTCAGGAGGATGCAGCCTGTGAGTTTGGACACGCCATGACACATGATGTTCTACAGCTGATGTGTTTAAATGAGCTCTACAGGTGATCAGACTTATTAACGTTACCAGCATAATAAACTGTCCTGTCACTGAAGGTGTCTGCCCAACAAGGACGTGGTGCTGAATGCATCCAGACCCCTGCTGACTGTCTTTGCAGCTTCGGTCAAAGGTACAGTGTCCACTGTGACCCTGAGAGCAGGACACAGCCAGAGGTGAGTCAGCAGTTACAAACTAAATGCTGCTGACATGAATCAAACTGCTGGATAACCCACTGCTCATGAAAATGGCACCTTTCTGTTGCTTTTTGAGATTACTGAGAATATTTGAATTGTGACTCAGATGGCAGATCCAGGCTCTCAGCCTCCAGCTGAAACTTCCAGTCCTCCCCCAGCCAGAAGCTCTGATGCTGGGCTGAGAGACTTTGATCCTTCCCTGGATCCAGAAATCCAGGAGGGAGAAGGAGAACAGAACCTCCTTCCTGATCTGGAGAGGCCTGAGGGAAAGAAAGATGGAGCAGACAGAGCTTTGAACAAATCCAAACCTCCTGAGCTTCACCTCCACAAAGGTGCAGACACTGATGCACAGATTCACATGTGACACCTGCAGCGTCCAGCTTGTGCCGCTGACATTATCTCCACTCTGATACAAGCCTCATTCACTCGCTCACACACGTTCATACAATCACCTTTTCCTCACAGTCACACACATGAATGTAATGAGGGGAACTCGGGGTTCACTGTCATTCCTCAGGATCCTTTGATATGCAGACTGGAGGCTCTGTGGATGAAACACCGACTGTCTGAAGCACTCTGAAGTGTTCATGATGGACTTCATCCTGATTAACACTACAATACTTGTTAGAGGCCTTTTATATGTAATAATATTCTTTTCCATTAAAGCTCTGAACATTCTCACTCTTTCTTGACCAGGTGTGACAGGTGAAGGACACCGGCGAATAGGAGGACAGAAGCTGAGAGCCATTAGTCACATGACTTCAGCTGCTGCTGCCTCACCAACCACTGGCCCCTCGGTGAGTCTAGAGTTACAGCAGTGACCACAGGAAGTGCACACGTGTGATCTAAAGCTACATGTGGGCCTGTGACCATCAGTCTTCTCACTGTGGTAGACGGGTTTGTGAGTCCCTGTGATGCTGGGAGTGTCCAGGACAGTCGCTCCTGATCGGGTCTCTCATGGAAAGCTGGTCCCAGGAATTCCTGGAAAATTCCTCCACAAAAGAGAACTGGGAACATAAGTGCAGAGTGACAGAGGTGCTCAGCAACCCTGCTGTTATATGGGAATAGAACCAGAATAGTCGGCAACCACTTGAGTTAAGTTAGCCAAAGAGATGCGACTCAGACTGACTTCATCATGTTGGACAACGTGTCTGCATTGATAAACTCCAGTTATAGACAAATCAGAGAATAATTCCAGTCGTTCAGAGACAGATTGTGATTGTTTGGAGGATGTAATCGTTTCCCTTCAGGGAGCGTGTTGGACGCTCAGTGTCCGGGTGATTAGCTGGCTGATGCAACTACTTAGAATCAGTTTGTGAATATGAAGAAAATCAGTGCAGTCACTGGACAAACTCTGATTCTTCCTAGTTTCACTCTTGTTTCAGTCCAGTGTGACTGAGGTGGTAAAAAATGATCTGACTTTTAGCCACACAGCTGTCTGCTAGAGAAAAAGCCTTTGTGCACAACTTTCTTAAAGGCAAACGGCACCATGTTCACTGCAGCTGCAGCAAACGCAGCAAAGAGTGAAAGTTGGACTGAGAATGTTGTGACTGTTTCATGAGAAAGAGCAGGAAAACAAGCATCACACACCCAGACACAGTGCTGGGATTAGAATTAGACTTTAGAGCCAAATGTAGGACAAAAGCTTTAATATGAAAGAGGAAAACCCAACAACAGCCAGAGCATGAAGCTCAAATCTATACCAATCACCAAGAAAGCTGACAGGCCTGTGACACGTCAGAGACGCCGTTCAAATCATAAAGAAGTTGGTTTATTGACAAAATGTAAAAAACCAAAAGAATCAAGTCAACCTTCAGTTTCGAGCGAGTAGACCAATCAGGCACAGCAGCAGCTCTAGAATAAGCAACAATTTGATGTCTTACAAACAACCTTTCATATACACACATACATATGGCTCATATGCTGTTTAAAAAGGGCTCAAAGACCCAACAGATTACACAAAGTACAAAAACACTTTCATTCAGACAACAGTCAGCTGTGCACGAGACAGAGAGCCGACTACAGTTAGTAACATGGACTCACTTTGTTTCAGACACGACACAAAGTAACACAAAGCCACAAAGAGCAGAAACATCAAAAAGGAGGCAGAGCAGCAGCAACTCTCCATGAGCTGTGAGGCTAACAGCCACCCACACTTCCTGTGATGCATAATGAAAACAACATTAACCTGAAGGATGATAACAACAGAAAGAAGTCTAAGCTAACGTTACACAGCGCTCACACAGCGCTGACTGTACAGGCCTCACACAGCTACGACCTGCATCCACAACACCTGATTCTACTGAACACAAACAAGTTAATGATATATGAGCAATCCAGGGAAGGCTTCCAGGAAGGTGAGGATCCAAAGACAGCTCTACAACAGCATCAGTCAGCAACAATGTTACTAATCACTGACTCTTTCATCCTTTTATACTCAATCAAAAAGTGCTGTGTTCACATTTGTTTCTGCTGAAATCCAGAGACTGAAAATGCGTCTTTTTAAAGTTTGAATAAACTGACTGAACTTGTCACGAGTCCAACCGTGAGGAACACTTCCCCCCATGACACATCACAGGACAACGTCTCAGTGGAGGGGGGACAGTAGCTCAGTTTAGGCAGTCACACTCAGAATCGATGCCTCCAGTCAGGGTCAAACGTGGTCCTCAGAAACCTGCAGATGTTTGGGCCAAGCTCTCACTGGTCTCTGCGTCTGTAGACTGAGCTGATGTTTCTCCAGGTGTCTGGTAAAAGGACGATGCTGCTGTCCAATGAGGCGAGGAGAGAAGTAGCCAAACAGGCGAGAGCCGTGAAGGAGGAACGGCGGGCAGCTCTGGATGCCCGACATAAATACCTGATGAGCAGGCTGGCCGACGCCGGCAGCCTGGAGGAGGCGGCGGTGGAAGACGCCATCGTCTCTGATGACAGAGTAAGTTCAGAGACGTGATCCTTCCTCAGAGTTGAACCTTTGAGTCATTAATGTCTGATTCTTCCAGTTCAGTCTGATCCATGAATTCTTTGCTGCAAACGGATCCAAGAAGCTGATTTTCTTCTATCAGGATGTCAAACAGGTAACTTTGATCACATTTCAATGACTGACACATGAAGGTCTAACCGCTCTTCATAATCTGCTGTCCTGTTTGTTGCAGCGTACTTTGTATTCATATCTTTTAATATCTGCCTTTCTCCCAGAGTCTGTCCTCCCGTCAGTCTTCCTTTGTGGACGCATCAAACTCAGCTGTGGCTCAGAGGAAACTCTTCCTCACTACGGGGAACTCTGAGGTTGGCTTCAGCTTTTTATGTTTAGTTCATGTGAGAATCACAGAAAAATGCTGATATGAGTGGAAGCTTCTGCTGGGAAATTGGCAAAGAGCAGATTATTGAACAGCGAGGCAGACAGTTCATTTCAGTGATGCCAGTTTATTAGAAACGAGGACTGTGGGGCTGCTGGAAGTCAGGACGGCCGTTCTCTGGATAAACCTGACAGCTGAGGTGGAGAGCAGGATTTATCCACAGACGGCTTCTTCCAAGCAAATGTCCTGAACACACCTGAGCTGAGGGTTACACAGTGTGTCCTGTGTGATCTCTGCTTTATGGTGGTTGAATCTCACAAATGTGACCATCAGACCTGACGACTTATTTGTGATGTTTTCATTAAAAATATCCTGGGTGAGGTGTTTGGGGCCTGTCCCATGAGGAGGAGTCTCCAGGGCAGACCCAGGACACACTAGAGAGGTTATATCTCTCAGCAGGCCTGGGAATGCCTCAGTATTGTCCTGGATATGCTGGAGGAAGTGGTTGTTTAGGGAGGTCTGGGATTCTCTGCTTAGACTGCTGCACCTGTGACCCGGGACCAGATAAACAGGAAATGGATGTTTGAAATTCAAAGAAATCCTCTTTTAATAATGAGGAAAAAAGACAGCAGGAGATCCATCGCAACTAACAAAACACTTCAAACACATCAATGCATCAACTTTAATCAACTTCATTTGGTTCAAATGAAGGAATCTAACAAAGCACTCACTAAAATGAAACACCAGTTAGTTTCCCGAGCTCAACAGGTCGAACACCTGAGTTTGGTTTGCGGTGCAGTTTTTATTTCTTCTAGATAACTTGGGTTATTTGCACAGGAAGGTTTTTTAAATGTATTTCTTAAGTACGATCTTATATGGGGGTTGATTTTATAGCATAACAGAATAATGTAATAACTCTAATAGAGTATGAAACATTTGCAGAATGAAGTACAAGGTGAAGAAAAGTCAGAACGTCCCTATTTGAAAATACAGTCTCAGAAGGTCAGAGATGGACAAATTCAGCTACAGAAACATGTGGCCATTTTTTTTAAAGCCATAGAGCATATTACAGACGACACAAAGAGCAAACACTGTAAACTTCTAACCACAGACCTCACACAGCTCACACACGTCAGAGTGAAGCTGTCATTTCCTGAAGCTTCCACACAAGAGAACTGGCAACAAGGTGGAGTCCTCATGGATCACTAGCAGAGAAATGTGGGTGGGTGCCAGACCACATGGACTGGACTCACTTTATTTCATACAAAGGAGCAGACTAATGCTGTCATCCTTAAAGACTAACTAGAAACAAGCAGTGCGCTCGCATCGACTCGACTTGTTTTGCAAGTTTGAAGTGAGATGGTACTTTGGAGTCAGCCTCCCGAGATGATGGCTGGTTTTTGAAAAACATCTCATATTTATACAATGAGTAGCAGACTTTCCTGACTTGCAGAGGTCAACGTCCTCCTCAGTCATGCGCCATGAGTGGCACAGATACTATTCATCAAATAACTAACATGGCCTTGATTGTTACTCCAGAGACTTATCTGCGATGTAGCTTTATAGCATTTTCATTAGCAATCGTATGATTTGTGTTACAATGACCTTTGTGGACGGGCCCGGACCCCCAGGCCTCGTCCGTGACGCCGACGGTGAGCGCAACGTTTTTGTTTTCTTGCGCTTAAAATAACCTGATCAGCGTTCTGTGGACGGTTTGTTTACATTTCTCACATCTGTGATTGTTCACACGGGTTGGACACGAGCAGAGAGGGCTTTCAAGATGAAAAAGCCAACGTGAAACTTTAACGGATGACAATTGCAAGTTTTTCAATCAAATCTCCGTCACACCCTTCCTTGACCTCATCACGTTATCCACCTTAGTCAAGGAACAGTGGTTCGGGAAAATATGCATTTGTTTTTTGGACCAGTTTAAAACGTATCTCAACTAGTGATGTGCGGATCAATACTGAAATATCGATTCCTCCGATACCCGTCATTGTGTCCGGCCCCTTGGCGTGCACACTCACAACAATGGCTGAGCGTAAACAGAGTCATGTGCAGACGTATTTTACCTCCACGAACAGCTGAGACGTGGTTTGCCATACATGTGGCAAGAATGTGAGGTGTTGTGGTAACACCGCTGACCTGGTCAAACACCTCAGAGTGAATCATATCACAGAATATGACGAGCGTATGTTGAGGCGAACTGAAGAGGAGGAGAGGGAGAGGTGCTGCCAGGGCGAGACAGACGTCTCTCACGGAGTCCTTTAATGCTGCAGGCAGGCAACAAATAGCCACAACTTCAGGTTTTTCATTTCTATATGATAATTCTGCATCATTAAGTGATAAGAACAAGTAATCTGATGTCCTGTGATCATTACGACGCTATAATTTGAGATAAAATAAAAGATAGAGTAAAAAAAATAAGTTTTTGTACAGAGTATCGGTATCAGATCAGTATCGTCGATACCAGCCTGAATTTTACTTGGTATCGGATCGGAAAGGAAATCAGTGGAAATCAAATCCTGCTTCTACAGGTGTCCAGTTCATTCACTCTGACCCCTCCAGATAAGCGTTGCCAGTTCTCACTGTGCTGTAGATCACATTTTCTTGTGTTTGGGGTTATAACGGTTACTTTTGAGGTCTGTGTTATAAAGCAAGTTAATCCTGAATTTAACTGGAGAAGACAAATTCCCACTGCGTGGTGTAGTGCACAGCCAGGCATTCTTTACATTAGTTCGTTTGACAAAACCAAAAAGCCGAAAGTATTTACTTGGAGTTTGGTTTGATGAAATAAGTGCCAGAATCAGTGAATACAAATGATTCCAATGACATGAAAACTGGTGGAAGGACAAATCCCTCAAGAAAAGCACGACTAGCACATTAAGTTTGTTTGTAATCATCATCATCTCTAACACCATGCGCACAACAGTGATTTTGTTACAGAACACTAAGATAGTAAAATCTGGGAAATGATGATATTTCTTTCCAAAACTTCCTGTCTGGAAGACATTAAAGCTGCTGTGCCACCTGCAGCTTCTTTCAATCTATGTTATGTGAATATATCTTTTTTTTTTTTGGGTTTGAACATCCATTCAAACTCACTCTCTGCCTAGCAAGTGTCATTCCCTCATTTCCTTGGGGTCCAGCTTCACATACGTGGCACTGAGCCTTTTCCTTTGTCACCTCTTTCTGCTACATGCCTAGCCTCCCAGTTTCTTGGTCTATTTTCTTCATTTCACTAACTACACTTCTTTTTCTTTGTAAATCTCTTCCTTCAAATACTTTCAAAATCACTTTTCTTTTTTCCCTTTCTTCTGTGCAGAGAAGACGTCAAACCCCTTCTTGGCAGTTTATCTCAATAAAGCTGTACTATCCCAGCCATCTGGTAAGTCTTCCCTACTACCCAGAGCCTGTTTATACTCCTGCATGTCTCTGCCTTCACTCACTTCCTCTTCTTGATGTCCAAACTCATCCTTCAAACTACCATTTGATGCTGCATAGCTGCATTCTCCCTGACACCTCCTTGTCTCCTGTCTTTTTGATTTCACCTTCTGCATAATATTTAGTTGCCCTGTGTGCAGCTTCCTCCACTTTCATATATTTCTACAAGTTCCTCCCTGTTCTTGAAGTATGTGTGCACCACGGCCATTTCCACTTGGAAAATCTGCCCCACATCTGTCTTTCTAGATTTCTCTCCTAAACACCACACCTACCCAACACCTCATAACCTCTGTTCCCTTCACCTAAATGTCCATTGAAGTCTGTGTCAATCACCACTGTAGTATGTGGTCTCTTGCACACAAAATGTGTCTACCCTCCACCTCCATAATATGAGTCCGCCAGCCCTCCCATTGCCAGTCATAGTCCATAACAAGTCAAAAACATAAACAGCTCGAACGTATTATTTATTTAAAAGAGAGAGAGAGAGAGAGAGAGAGAGAGAGAGAGAGAGAGAGAGAGAGAGAGAGAGTGAGCTCAGTTGTCCTTGCTCTAGCATCAAGAGTCAGTGACTGGCTGTTCACTGCAGGCTCAGCAGTCCAATGGCCGATCAGCAACAAAACAAATAAAAAAATAAGACACGTTCTTGATTATGACAACAAACCACATCCAAAAAAATATGACAGCAACACTTTAAGTTTTGTGTGCATTCATCATGTGCAACTCTGCAGAAAGTCTCATGTCAAGGATGTGTGGACAGGGGGGCTATTAAAAAGTTCCAGTATACAGAATAGAAAACCATCAAATGAATGAAATAAAATCTGTTGTCACAGTGGTTTTTGAAGGAACAATTACTTCACAGATGGACAGCCTCATTATATTTAAGTTAAACCTGATGATACACACTTCACGTCACCCTAGTTACATGTTTTTATTTGCCATGTGTATGTTATCCAAGGGAGGGAAAAAATGAAAAAGAAAACTTTTGATGTGTCCAGACATTTCTTCACATCAGCTGCCAGCAACCAGTTTCAGCATGTACAACTGTTGCAGTAAGTGTGCTCATGCAGACCAACTATGCTGGTCCACTGTTCTTAATGGTGCTGCATGTTGAGAAAGAAGTGAAACAAATGTTTTGTTTAACAAGTCCACTAGTGTTAGAATAACTTGGCATTTCCAATCTGTTTCTGCTGTAGTTCAATGAAAGGTTTCAGTTACTTAAGTTTGAGAAAAACCAAAAAACCAAATTGCGTTTACAATTGTAGTTTCATCTTGTTATAAGATATTTGAAATAAAAACAAACAAAAAACATGAACAAACAAACCACAAACAAACAAACCACAAACAAACAAACCACAAACAAACAAACCACAAACAAACAAACCACTACATTTTCAGAAATATTTCTGCAGTCTGATTTACAAGTATAAACTTTCTGACCAAAACGCCACAATTTCATCCCTCAAACAAGTTGTCAACTGTGTCAACGACCAATGAGGACATCACTGCTACACTTGATGATACTCACACCTTGAAAAAGTGCAAAGGTTTCCCAACAGGACTTCGACGGTTGGTCTTCTTGATCAAGCTATAATCTGTTCTCATCAAAACCACCATAAAACCAGTTTGACAGGATGATGCTGATAAATCCCTCTAGACCTTTTTGTGACAGTATTAAAAGCTTGCTGGAAATTCTCTGTACTCATATTTGTGCTCAGTATCTGTAGGAGCCATTTTTGTGTGGGTACCTCATGTATGCCACTAGGGGTCACCTTTTGTGTTACATATGGTGTGTCTATTTAAGGTAGATAGGTCATTAGCAGCAGGTGTGTTGTTGTTGGGAAGGAGCAAACAGATTGTGACCGCTGCGCTGTTATGTTAAATTGTGTTGGAATAAAGAATCTAAAGGACAAGATAAGTATGGTTTCAGTTATTGAACTAAGTTTAATACGTTTATTCATACCAGTGACATTGCATTAACCTGCCAACAAACAGCTCAGTGGCTTTAAATGTAGGCTTAGCCTCGACAGCATCTATAACACCATTAAAATGCAGTAATGGCCACACAAAAAATAAAACGTGACCATATTCAGTTTAAGCCATTTTATGTGGTTTAGTTTATACACTTGAATCACAGTAGATGATAGCTTTCTGTTTTTAAATGTCTCCATTTATTGCAAACACTATAGTTACTGTTCTGCCTTTTATAAGGTAAACTGGATATTATGGTTGCAAACGGCCCTAGAGCTCCCTCTAGTGGCTGCTTTGTAATATGGGTTTGACTACTTTGGGAAAGGAACAATGAGAAGGTGAAAAAATCAAAGATGGCGGAAAGTTATCGTTCTAAGCTGATATGGACCTTAAAATGTTGTTGCCTTGGACAAGATATGTCTGTAAGTATGAGTGACGATAAAATAATTATTAACTTTTGTTTTGTGTAAAAATGGTACGATAATTTGTACATTTGAAAGTTTTATCTTGTTATCAAATCACTTTGATTGTCACATCACATGTGCAGGTACACTGGTACAGTACATGTGAGTGAAATTCTTGTTTGCGAGCTTCACAAGCAACAGAGGTGTGCAAAAATACAATAACGTAAAACAAGCAAAATATAAGAACGGCTAAATCTGAGACTAATAAATATATGTACAATATATAATAGTACATGCATTACTGGATGTGTATACTAAATATGTTTTTCTACACGCGCGCGTGTGTGTGTACATATTTTACAAATTAAATAGAGTAAACAATAAAATAAAATATACAGAGGTTGGTAGGTGGACATGTGCAAAACAAGTGCCATTTATATACAGTGTGGAGTGCATAATGTTGAAGTTCCAGTAGTGAAGCTGAGGTGTCTATGACGTGTTCAGCAGTCTGATGGCCTGGTGGAAGAAGCTGTCTCTCAGTCTGCTGGTTGGGGACCGGATGCTGCAGAACCTCCTTCCTGATGGAAGTAGTCTGAACAGTTGATGGCTGGGGTGACTGGAGTCCTTGATGATCCTCCCCGCTTTCCTCAGGCAGCGCTTCCTGTAGATGTCTTGGAGGGAGGGAAGCTCACCTCCAATTATCCGTTCAGAACACCGCACTACTCGCTGGAGAGCTTTGCAGTTGTAGGCGGTGCTGTTGCCGTACCAGGTGGTGATGCATCCAGTGAGGATGCTCTCAATGGCACAGTGATAGAAGGTCCTGAGGATGCGGGGGCTCATGCCAAATCTTTTCAGTCTCCTGAGAAAGAAGAGGCGCTGCTGCGCCTTCTTCACTGTTTTGTTTATGTGTACTGACCACGTAAGATCCTCAGCCAGGTGTACACCAAGGAAGCGGAAGCTGCTCACTCTCCACAGCAGCGCCGTTGATGGTGATGGGGGTGTGTACTTCTCTGCACCTCCGGAAGTCCACTATCAACTCCTTTGTCTTTGCGACGTTGAGGGTGAGATGGTTGTCTTGACACCAGTGGGTCAGGGCGCTGACCTCCTCCCTGTAAGCCGTCTCATCACTGTTGGTGATAAGACCCACCACTGTAGTGTCATCCGCAAACTTCACAATGATGTTGGAGTTGTTAGTGGCTGTGCAGTCATAGGTGTAGAGTGAGTACAGGAGAGGGCTCAGTACACACCCCTGTGGAGCACCAGTGTTCAGTGTGATGGGGGATGAGGTGATGCTGCCCAGTCTGACTACTTGGCGTCTATCAGACAGGAAGTTAAGGATCCAGTTGCAGAGGGAGCTGCTCAGTCCTAGATCCTGCAGATTCCTGTCCAGCTTCGAGGGAACGATGGTATTGAATACTGAGCTGTAATCTACTGTTAGCTTGCAGTAAGAGTGTAACAAGCTAGTTTACAATGTTAGTTAGCTAATACAGTATTTTGTACTTTCAGTTTTACGATGGTCAAAGAGAAGGCAATGGTCAGAGGCCATTCTTCAATAAATCAGCACAGAAAGGAAAATAAGTCTGGTTATTGGAGCATCGTTATCTCGCTGTCTAGCTGGTGAAACTAAGGAACTCAGGGCGAGGACAGCAAAGTTACCAAAGGGGAAAAACGATCAAATTAAAACTGCATCATCTCAAAAATCACAAGTTTCTCTAAAATGTGTTTATTCTAGGGCTGCAGTTATTCATCATTTTAGTCATAAAGTATTTTATTGATTGTTCGAAAATTGAATTGGATTAGAAATAGTTTTCTTATTAATGAGCAATAATTATTATTATTCAAAAGAGAAAACACACGGGTCTTTTGGTTACCATTTTAGAAATTGCCATCCTTTAATGATTCATCTGTTAAAAACAATATTTTGACTGCTTTTATCTAAAAAATATTTTGAGATGCTGAAATGCTGAAATAATAATAATAAAAAAAACAGACACTGATGTCAACATAAAGGTAAACACGCAATTTAGTTTCTTTAGTTTCTGGTTCTCTCCTGTATGGACTAGAGAACGCACGATACCACTTTTTTGTGTCCAGTATCGATATGAATCCGATACAGCGTATTTTTATAATCAATAAAACAGTTTTTTTAATATCTTTCTTTATTTTGTATAAGTTCATACTCAAGTTTTAAAAAATAAAACATTAAAGTTATTTAGTTATACCTGTATGCAAAAAACACACTGCACCCAAAATATTTCATAGTTCAGCAACACTGATCAATCTAATAAACTTAAACCTGCACCATCCTCCCTATTCTGGTATTTTAAAGAGTACTTAGCAGAAATATTAAACAACCTAACTAATAGGGTTGCAAACTCCCAGCAAAAAAAAAACTAAAGGGAACCATCGCCCACCCTCTGCCTCGTGATGCTTAATCGACATAATCGACTTTAATTTAATGCATGTATTTAAAAAAAATGCACAGAAATCAATTATTTTTCAACAACAATTAAATAGATTCAACATCTTTCTTCAACAGAACTGCAGACTGCACAGATGGTATCTTCCCAAAGGAAAAAGTACTATAACTTACTAGGGTATATATTAGACTTAATAGTTACTATATACAATATTAGATTTCTATACATTTTACGTTAGATAAAAACTTTGGTTGTAAGATTCACATAATTATTTATTAAAAGCGAGACATTTTAAACGAGAATAAGAAAGAAAAGTATTTCTTTGTGCCCCCCTTTTCCCTGTTAATGCCCCAGCTGGCCCCCTAGCAAAACCGTGCTAGACCCGCCCCTGCACAGTTACCAGCTGTCAGCTACTTATAGCATTAGGCATTAAAGTAATATTAAATAAATTCTAACAACAGCTTATCAAGCTTAAACGTGCTGCTGTGGTTTATCTGCTGGTTTCCTCTTTCTGGCGCAAAGTGGGAAACAAACAAGAGAGACGGAACTTGCGATCAGCTGATCATTGATCAGTTTCATGATTGAAGTAGCAGCAGGAGAGGGAGAGGGAGAGGAGGCGCGGCAGTCGCTCCATATATCGGTTGTTAAGCTTAACGTGGGAATGCGTTACAAACATTGAGAGAGAAACTTACAAACTTGCTTTACTTCTCTAGGACAGCTTTCACTGAGAAGAAATGCCGATTTGGAAACATGTAGCGAGGCGCTAAATGCTCCACCAGACAACCGAGAGGTCTCTTGTTGTCACATGCAAGAAAGCATGCTCTGAAGAATATCCAGGTAGATAACTGTGGCGATATGTTGGTTATATTACTTTAAAGTGCAACTGGCTAATTCTTATTTTAGCCAACTCAAAAAGTAAAAATGATGCAACGACCTTGAAATAACACATTTATCTCACTGAAACATGTCATTTAAATAAAAACATTTACTGAAATTAAAATAAATATACTGAATATAATATGGCTCAGATTTAATGGAATATAATGATCCTTTTGTGTTGCTGTTAAAGAAAGGGATAATGTGTGATTACTGTTTTTAAACTATGGGCGACAAACTAAATCCTTTTATTATTTCTGTCCTCGGTTTTAACTCATTAATAATCATTAGGATGAAGCCCCCTAAAAAACAACGTAAAGGTCATGAAAATGTAAACAATTTGGCATTTTGATGATGCATCATCCACATTAAAAAGTAGAGATCATATCAGCCCTGTATTTACTTGTATCGGATACATAAAAAATCTTTCCGTATCGCACAGCACTACAGAAAGCTCTTTTCTAGGGTTGTATTAAACATCTGTAACTACCGTAACTCCTGATCCATTTCCTCAATTAAAAGAAGTCCAATGATTCCTGAGAGCAGCAACTCTGCACTTTTCATTAATATTTGCATCATTACGGTAATCCCAGGTACATTGTTGCAGCAGCCCCGTGAAGGCAAAGGTTGAGAGAATAGTGAGTGAGCGTGATGGAACAATGTTATCACACGTTTGGCTTCTTTTTACCATGTTTGTTTCTTTTGTTCTTTCATGTGTTATTTACCAAGATTTGGATGGTGTTCTGCCTCGAGTTACCATAATGTCCCTAACATCACAAAAAAGCACAGAGTTGCTGCTTTCAAGAACTGCTGGAATTTTTCATTTGCCCCAATGGTTCAAGACTGAAGTTAGGCTAAAAACACTGGGACCAGTTTAAATGGGTTCATGTGTGTCAGCTGCATCGTCACTGCTGCTCTTATGTTATGTGTTTTTGTTGAAAACTAGGTGCTGTTTGGCCTTAATGATGTCAAACTTTTCATTCACTTGTTTGCTCCTAAATACGTTTCTATTGCAGGTCTTTTCCAGTTGAAAATGTGAGTGAGCACTACACAAATTACTGACACTGAAATACACTGAAAAGAAAAACAACTAAACTAAATCCAAACAAAAACAACTAAACGAAGTAGTTACACACGTTATAGAATATATATACTGGGCATACAAGCCTGGCCTAAGCTTTCTGTCAGGAAGACTGCAGCAGTCCAGGAGTTGGGTTAACTGTCTTTAAGTCCCACAGAAGAAATGTTTACATCAAAGTGCTTGCCAGGCTTAATCCAAATTAGGTACAGCCATACTTGAACTTATCATTGTATAGTATGTGGGACTATGAGCAATGGTTTTCTGGAAACAGAAACAGGCAATTTTATCATTAGTAGAGTCACAAATAACTAGAAAACAATTGAAAACATAATGTACTCAACACAGCAATATCTCACAATATCCACAAGGGGTCACTATAGCTCATATATTGCCTAAATAGCACGTCATACAAATTGCCAATCATAAGGCACGGACATGGCAAGCTAGCCACAGTTAAACTAAACAATAGAAAAGTCCTTTATTTGTAATACCGCTGGATGTAATGACTGCGGGAGATTACAGCCACTGCTATTAACTTAGTGCCAAATAATCCTACCAACATGGTATCAAAGAACTGAGGCATAACTTTAACATGCACAAACAATTATAACAGCTTCATGCGAGTCATCCTGCCAAAAGGACTAACACTCACAGGTTCATAAACACACAACTTAATCACACGAAACAACTGCGATGCTCTGCAGTGGCACCTTTAGTCACTCCCACTCTGCGTGCTGAGCACATGCCCACTGATACGCTTATTTCCTTTGAGTGTGCTTGATTTCTGCCTCTAGACATTCTGAGGCCGAGTCAGAGCAGGAAACTTGAGCACACGTGGTCTCATTAAATCAGACAGCTGGAGTCATTTAAAAAGGATCTTTTAAGCAGTGCTGTCCCTCAGCTTCATAGTAGATCCATCTATGGATCAGTTTGAAAATCCTAGCTGTCTTCTTTCTAGTTATCATGTTACAAGATTTTAAGAAAACTTGAACGCTGATCATGAGTTGAATGCCACTGATCTTCAAAATCATCCAAGCTTTTTGATAAATGCACACAAAAGTCGGGTGTCCATGCCACCCGCATGCAAGGTGACAAAAATACCCCAATCAGCCTTTCAAGCTGACAGCTAAAGAAACCATTTCACCAGATTTAGCTTCTTGGATATTGTGTTCACTATACTGTGTTCAAAATGTACTTCTCATTTAATAGAAGAAATGTAATCATGTCAATATAGAGGATTTCAAATTCTCCCTCCTGTTAATAAAAAAAAGAAAAAAGTAGGATAAGACATGAGAAACTCCTTGAAAAGGACAGTCTCCATTATAGCACCTCATGGAAGCTTTGTTAGACGACCTGTCATTAAAAACTAGAAAGACCATCCAGCATCGGGAGCTTTCAGACTTCCAGGTATGACAACAAGCCTATTGCTGGTTTGCCCACTCTGACTGTGTCAGTATTTGCTCCACATACCAACTGCTCTGACCCTAAAGTAAGCCAGAATCCCACACAGCCATATGTAGGCACATTCCAACCACAAAGAATAACTGGGGATTCTTCATCCTGTAAACATCCTGAACAACTGGTTTTGGTGGTTTGATGGGAACAGATCCTCACCTGATCAGGAATACCAACGATCACCCCACCACTCATGTCTTGTTGGGAAATGTTTGCAGTCCTCAAGCTGTGAAAGTCATCAGGTGCAGCAGTCATGAATACCATGTAAACATCCCTGTTGGTAGGACAAAGAAATAACAGTGGGATTCATTCGAGAAAACAGAACTTGTTTGATTCCCTGTCTGACAAAAAGAAATTAATGCAACGTAAAAATTCGATTTAAAAAATCAGCAGCATCATATGTAACCATGTCCTAAATTACATATTGTTATAATTACACAAAATTTGTTCTAAAGCCCAAACTGCTCCTGGTATATCTGACTTTTAGCACCTCCAAGCCTGTAGTCATCTTGGTTATTAGTTAGGCCCCTCCCCCGTGTGTCGCTATGTGTATAGGCACTGTTAATGCTAGCATGAACAGATCATTCTTGCTGGCTGTTGTAGTGGCTTGAGCTAACTCTCATCCCAACTGTTTATATTTGGTTATAGGAGCTGGAGTGGGCATTAATGCTCCACAATTTACAAGCTGGGACCTGCCGCTAATCCATGGTTAAAGCCTTTACCCACATCAACACTGCAGGCAGAGGCTAACATCTGCAATACTATTAATAATTACACATAACTGTAGCAACAACAAAGAGAGGCTCGAACAAGAAAGGCTTGAAACCCTTAGAAAAGACTGATCAGAGTTGGTTCAATGAACTCTGATCATGTTCATTCGGAGTTAAGCTCGTGTGTGTTTAGAGACAGAAAGCCATCATGTTACCAGGATTCTCCAGAGAAACACAGAAATAAAGAGCAGAGCCTCCATCTTCATTTAGTGGACAGAGGAATATGATCACAAATCAGTGTGGGCCAAAATTTGTATCTTAAAAACTAGGAGGGGATAAAGTTATACCAACATACTGTAATATTTTTATAATATACACTAGCAAACTTTCATGCTGTGTGTGATATTAAAAATATTGTATTGTGTGATATCACATTCTATTGTGATCCAGCATTTTAATCTGACCTTTGATTTCTAAATGCTTCATTAAACTGTCAAATATACAAATATAGACAACTGTGGGATTTGTCTAAAGTATTTGCATATGCCATAGAAATGTTAGCACTCACAGTTTACTGGGCAAGGTTTATGCAACGTTTCAACAAGACCAGTCCACTTATGACAAACGCGATCATACGAGCATTATAGTACGATGCAGTCTCTGCATGATATGACTATCTATTCAGCTGTAACCTGACAGGGACAAAGTCTAGGAGACAGAAACTGAAGATAGACACCATTTACTGATGGACCTGTTATATTAGGTGACAATTCCACGTGAAAGTCAAAAGAAATGAATACATACAGGGCAAGTCTTTATGAGGCAAACATGATGTGCATCTCACACGAAAGCGATTTAGGTGATTTTCTGTGAGAAATGTGTAAAAAGATCCGTACTCTGAATTTCAGATACTATTGATCTGTTTGTTGTGTGTCTGAGGGTTTACGCAGGGACGTTTTGTGTAAGCACTGATTGCTACAGTAGCATCCAATCAATGCTTACAGTGCAAAGAAACTGGCCTACAGTCTGACAGCTGCATTAATGTCTACACAATCTAAGAGTTTGAAAGATGGACACACGTGAGATGATCATAAATCCACAACAGAATCCTTTCTGTCCTAACATACTGATGAGAAAATAACTGAAGCACTCGTGTCAAGAACAACAACAACAAAGGGAAACATGCCTAACTTGGATTTCAGTGATTGTGAAAACAAACATATGCAAATGAATTTCCTCTGTGCGCTTTGCCTAATTCAGGAAATCACTATCAATCAAGTTGAGTGTGAGTCAGTGAGTATGTTATGTTCACATAGACTGTTACCTCAGGGGCTAACTTACCAGATGAAATGAACCTTTATGGAACGGAAACCCAGAATTTGTTTCAAGTCACATTTTAGCTTAACCTGCATGGTGGAAAGTGCCTGTACCAGAGACATGATTGTTGCTGCTTAGGTTAAAATATCTAGTATATGTCAATAATGTAACAAAAAAGAAGAAGAAAATCTGTGGCGGTGTAAAAGTCCCACTAAATGCGTCTCTCGGTGTACATCTAAACTATATAACGATTAACCGCCAACTGTGAGTTCAATTTAAATTTTCCTTTACAAATGTGTGTTTGTTTAGGAAGGAAAAAAATGTGTGCGCACAGTGTTCGGCAATATAGACTCAAAGGCAGCACCAAGACTGGCACGAGACTATTTCCACTGCACTGAGGGTGGGAACTCCAGGCCTCGGGGCCGCTGTCCTGCAGGGTTTAGATGTGTCCTTGATCCAACACAGCTGATTTAAATGGCTCATTTTGAACGTTGACATATACATCAAGGAATGGACCAGCCACTGCACTGATGTTAAACCAGTTCAGAAGTTCATTTATCATCATGAACCACCAATTTATGAGCAGACAAACCAAAGTCCACTCCAAGATTCAGTTGCTTGTAGAAGCACGTTTAGCAGCAACAGCTCAAAGTCATTGTTTTCTGTATGACTATCAGTCTCTCACATCATTGGGGAGTCATTTAGGCTCACTCTTCTTTATAATGTTGCTTCACTTCATTGAGGTTTGCACAAATTTGTTTATGCAAAACTCACGACCACACTACTTCTATTAAGCTGAGCTTTAAACTTTCTAAAATATAAAACCTGCTAGACACCGGTGTTGTGCCAAAAAGTGATTGTCTGCCAAAAACTGATTTCTGGTATTTGCCAAAAAGTGATTGCTCGTATTTAAACTGCTATAAGTAACTTGTTGGGCTATAATATGTGAAACATATGTCAAATGCTTCCCTCGTGGATGACATAAAGTCATCTTGAGCCACAAACAACATTCGTGTAACAAGGTAGAAGCCGCGATCAGTTTTTGGCAGCGACTTTTATATAACCTTTATTTATTTAGTTAAAAAAAAATCTCATTAACATTAAACATGTCTTTTGTAAGAGTAAGTTGGCCAAGAGGAAATATTACAATAGTTCAGTAAAAATATTTTAAGTGGGGATAAAGGAGCGGATTGGTTATAATGTAAGTACAATAACACAGAGTTGTAAAGACACTTGAAACACAGATTTTTTTTTAAATTCTATATAAAACCCCTTTGTAAACCCTGTTCACCGAAGTCTATTTACCAACGTACGTAAAGATATTACACATAAAAAATACACAGAAACATTGGAAATCACTTTTTGGCACAACACCGTAACCTCTCCAGAGGTGGTATCAATATTAATGTCTCTAAACCCTATAAATGTTTCTTTTAAAGTCTGACGAAAGGAAGGAGCTGCGAGAAGTGTGCCTCTCAACCGGTGGCTCGCTCAATAACGTCTGGCTGTGCAGCTGAAACCTTTTTGACCCACCAACAGTCACACAGAGGCCACAAAATCTCACATGCGGGTTTCACTCTTTCAGGCGGAGTCTCTCTAAGAAATTCTAGTTTTAACTTCAGTTCAAATGCTTCATCTTCTGTGAATCGAGTCAAATTAGAAAAAAACTAAATATAAAACAGGTTTAAATGAACAAAAAAGAAACTCATCTGATCATTGTTAACATACACAGTGAGCACTCATGCAGGTTCATCAAGACTTTGCTTTTCTAAAAAAGATCTAAAGATTTGCATGAGGAAAAACTGAATAACACCTTTAAAATGTTAGTTTTTCCCTTTTTTGTTCGATTGTAACGTGATTAATACAAAATATTTTAAAGAAAACATTTTAAATAAAGAAAAACTTGCCTAATTAATCATTTTATCCTGTGATTTCTTTATTTCGCAATATTTTTTACTGATTAAACATGTTGTTTGTGTTATTGTTACAGCTAATTTGATGATTTAGGATTCAGTTTTGCTGCATGTTATCATTAAATCCTGTTTCGCCTGGTTTGCAAGAAAAATAACAGGAGACAATGTGATTAGTGCTGAGTATCAATTTCAATTCCTACAACTGCTTCAATTCCCATTAGTAGTAATACCTACACTTTTTTTGATTTCACTTTTCTAATAGTTTCACAGGCTAATAGTTTTTAAACAGAATAGCACAAACAACATGTATCCCTTTAGAAATCAAACTGTGAGACTTCTAAAAGCACATATTCACACCTAGCCACACTAGCACTGTATCAACCCCCAATGTTCCTTTAATGCAACTAGCCCTATAATTATCTACTAGTCACAAACACACTGCAACAGTAAGACTTGTTGATTACACATAGATGATTTATCTACTTTAGGAGCATTTGACTTTTTCTTTAGCGCTCCGAAAAGACACAGAGGCTAATAGTTTTAAACAGAGCACCACAAACAACAACAGGTATTCCTTTAGAAATAAACTTTTCTGGTGTTACTTCTAAAAACTACAGATTCTTAACTAGTCACACTCTGCAACAGTTAGACAGAGTGGGTTACAGTTAGGCCCCCAACAGTCAGCAAAAGAAGTCATAAAACAATAAAAGAGGCTCCCTTTATCAAGAGCATCCCAGCACTCACACATCCCAACTGTAGTTCCATAGTTTTTCCACCTTTTTCATTACAAACAGTTCCTTTATCTTATCTTATCATGTCAGAGGTCAACTGAAACCATGTCCACCTGAACCTCCAAAGGTTTTACACCTTTTCTTACACCCCACACCTTTATCTCTGCAGGCAGACAATTACACCTCCTACTGACTAACTGTACCTCTATAGTTTCCACCTTTTTTCATTACAAACTGCTCTTTTATCTGTCAATTACACTTTCTACAGACCAACTGAACCTCCATAGGCTTTCCACCTTTCTTCTTTACATCCTACTCTTTTATCTCTACATCTCAGAGCCCAACTGAAACCAAGTCCACCTATATAAAAACACCCTAATCAGAAACCCTGTATTTTTCCTCAGCACTTCACAACTACTGCAAGGTATAGCGTTTGAACTTTTTATTTTTTCGGATCCCAGACACAGCGGTGTGAGGTACTTAGCACACAGTTTGGACATGTAGATAACATCGTTTGTTTGGAACACAGCAGCAGAGAGGTAGAATTCACACGAGTTTAATTGAATCAAACCTCATTTTACGGCTCTAAGTGGCTCCTCATCACGAGCCAATTCACCATTTTATTTAAATATCTGAATTTTCGGAATGATGATCCAAGCGGGACACAGAGGCTGCTAGTTTTAACACACCAGAATGCAAATATAAATAAAAGCCTGACTATCCTGAGAGCTGCAGCGACACCGTTCTTTCACACGGATGCCTGGATGTGCGTTGGAGCCGACTTTGCTACCCGCACAGAGCGTTTCTGACCTACGGGCGTTGCTTATACAATAGAGAAAAGCAACAATACAGCGCGTTTCTCTGCTCCAAGACATCCCAGGGCCTTTCACAGGGTAAGCATGTCTGTTATACCCAGAGCATAAATGTCTGTATGTCAGCGCTGATTATTCAAACCCTGTTTAAAATGTGACACATATGTTGTCTGAAAACAAATCCTCTAAATTTGCAAAGTTACTGATTTAAAAATATATTTTCAAATTTTTAGTTGCATGACAAACATATGATAGACTCTTGAGCATATTTATTTATATAGCTACATTCACAATGGTATAACCGTGCTAAATAAAAGATGCCCAAGCACCAATGCACTCTAATGCAAACCTCTAAACTGCATGTTGATAAGTGCATGAAGTATACCTGTGTGTGTGTGTGTGTGTGTGTGTGTGTGTGTGTGTGTGTGTGTGTGTGTGTGTGTGTGCCCTCACAGAAGGAAGGTCACAGCAGGAGCTTTTCTCGAACGCATTTCCAATCAGTTTTTTACAAGAAGTGTGGCTCATACAACGGTATAAATGTATTCTTTGTGATACTTTATAAATATGAAACTCTAAAGATTTTGAGTTCATGCACATTGTGAAGCAAGAATCTAAATATTTGTGTCACAATGATTTCTATAAAAGCATTTTGTTTATGGGGATAATGTGACAAATCTTTTGTGACCCTATTAATGATCAGTGGTAATTGAAGAGGAACCCTGGCTCGGGACATTTTCATGACAAGTGTCAGCGCAGACATCTACTAACGAGAGAACATGTTTTATCATCATAAACACGGTGATGTGAAGCATCGTTAAAGTGTCACTTCAGTAATGTTGACTCATGTTTTTAATAATGACTTTAAAACACTCATTTCTGTGGTTTATTTTAAGTTTACAGAATATAACATGTGGTAAGACGACGAGTTTTACATCTCACTGTCCGTGTTATGTGTATCTATTTATCATGTATGCTACTTTGCCGAAAATGTTTCATTGTGTTCATGAAATAAACCAGACTTTCACTGTCTGCATCTTTTACTGTTTTCTGCTTTTGTTCACTCCAAGTTTGACAAACCTACAGATATCCAGAGTTAACTCACTAACAATGTGGAGCAGTCTCAGTGTATTTAGCTGCTTTTTCCCTGAACACAACCAACTGAGAGAAACACCTGTAGGCCTCACTTTGGTCATTTTGAACGCTGAAGGAGATTTGTTCCATAGACACCTTATACTAGTGTTTCCTGCACTACTATGTTCTATTTAAATCCAGATTCCTTTTATAGTTTGCAGTGAAATTTGTTAAACCGTTGCTTAATGGGACAGAAGTACAAGTCACTCTTTACTAACACATTTATAGATGAGTTTATTGCTGAACGACACAGCTAGCAGTCTCACACACTCTTTAGGTTTTTCAAGTTTTGTGTGTAATGGTTTAGTCTATTTTTAGTCCTGCTTTTGCTTTGAGCAGTCTGTTTTTATTTTGTCTCGCAAGTGTGTGTTTTTCAAACCAGATCCTCCTCAGTTTGATTTTGTTACCACAAACTTTGTGTGAAGTTCACAACAGAGGTAAAGAGATTTAAACACACCAGTTTAAGGACGCAGCGATTGGACCAGCTGCACAGGGCTGGTGAAGCAGAGAGTGTCGGGGGAGATGTGCAACAGAAGCAGAGGGAACATTTTACTAGATGATAAATGGCACATTTAGGTGATTAAGGATTTGTTGACAAGATTAAAAGACACGTCCGTCAGAGTTCAACAACATTACAGTTTGATTAAATAAAAAGTTTTTAAACTACACAAGGTTCATTTTCTCCTCTGATAGTAAGCATATTAAACATGTCAAGAAAGAAAGAGTATAAAGAAAAATAGTAAATGTGTGTCTAATTAAACTCTTCCTGTGAACCTTATATCATCCTTTAATATGTTCGGTGTTACAAACTTGAAGAAGCACAGAAAAGATCATCAGACATTAATCTAATCAGTTTTCAGCCTTCATTCATATTGAAAAGTTGAAATCTTCCCTGCTAGACCCAAGTGCAGCGTTTAACACCGTTGGCCAGAACATTTTATTACAGCTATTATTAAATGGAGAGTCCTCTTCACACACTGAGGTTAATTATGAAGCTCCACAGGCTTCTGTGCAAAGACCAGTTCTGCTTACATTATACGTGCTTTAGAAGACATAGCATACATTTTCACTGCTATGCATATGATACCCGCTTTTATTGGTTAAACTGCCGGGATGTCTTAGACACATAATGAGCTTTAATTTTCTGCTTCTAAGTTCAGATAAAACTGAGGTTATTGTAACGGGGCGTAAAAATCTTAGAAACACTGGCTAACAAGATCCTTACTCTGGATGGCATCGCCTTAAGCCGCCTGTTGCAGTCATTTGGCACATTATAAGTCAAATTGAAGCACACGATCCCAAAGCACAACATCAACATTTATTTATATACAAAAATAAAAATTCTTTTTACAGAAAAGAATTGTAACTTCACAATATTGCATTAAGATGAGCAGACAGATTTTAATCTCAGCATCGTGCACACAGATTTTTCAGGACACTGGAAGAGTTCCTGCCGTGGATTTAGATGTTAGTGTTGTGTGGATGATCCCATTCTGTGATCTTTGTGTTACTAACACTGATGCTTTTACACTTTAGGACCCTCGAGACCTCTGCTGCTCAGCCGTCCTGATCGCTGCCTCCACTTTAACCAGAGGCTGTAACCTCTGATCATTTCACCTGCACCGACAGTAAAACTCTTCTCCAGAACCAAACGTGCCATAAACCCATCACAGCTTCATCATCAGCTCAGTCTCAGCAACATGCAGACGACCGAGCAGCAGAAACTCTGCAGGGAACGTCTGAAGTCTGTTCTTCAGTTTTCCCAGCTCACTGTTTATTGAACATGAGACAGAAAAATAACTTCACCTTTAATGTGAAACTTTTATCGCCTGTGACATGTTTGCAGGAAGTTTTCATGCTGTGATTTAGTGTCACAGCCATAAATATCACACAAGGTAAAAACTACAAGTCCCAGCATCCTCTGTGTTTAGGGAGGAGCAGTGAAAGTGAAAGTGTTGATCCTCCGTTCAGAGCAGCAGGAGGAGGAAGGTGGAGCTGAGGCAGGCGAGTGTTAACATGAGTATGTTTCTTCTTATGACATAAAATAATTCCACGCTGTTCGTGTCTGTGGGTGAAACGTGAGGCCGGTCGGCTCCTCTGAGCGCTGGTTTCCTGTAAGTAGAGAGGAAGTGAGTTTAGCTGAGAGAGCAGGAGGAGAGTGAGAGCTGTGCTGAGGCAGGTGAGTGTTAACACCGCTCTGACATTACTGTGTCTCTGTGGCGGGAACAACAGGCTCCGTCAGTGGAGGCAAAAATAATCAGACTTTGGTTTTTCAAAGGAAACTACTTTATGTTGGGAGAAGCCGCGCGCTCATTGGATAACGACTTGTCAATCTCAAGTTATTAGCCAATGAGCGCGCAGGTTCACAGTAAGACCCGCCCTTATCACGACGGGTTTTAAAACTAAAATGGCGACAGAAACTCTGTGAGTGGAGTTCAGGCTGACTTTATGAAAGTGCGACGTTTGAGCCACTTCCTGTTCTCAGTCCCGGCGTCCTGATCACCGAGGTTTCTGTTGCTCTGATGTCTGATATTGATTATATCGGTAAACAGGCTGTAGGCAGAAACATCAGGTCTGATCTGAAAATCCCTTCAGAAACAAACTTTAAGAGTTTTATGTCCGTGAGGCTGTAAAACTGTAACGTGTCCTGTGATCCATAAACACTCTGTGATGAATAATCTGAAGTCATTTTGAGCCTGACAGTAGTTTCCTGTCACAGAGCAGAAGCTGCAGGCAGTTTTTGGCACCTTTATATTTAATTTATTCCAAAATAAATCAATAAAGGTAGAAAAGAACTCTCAGTGACATTAAAAATCTATTTTTAAAGACAGATGTGACCAAGTGCAACAAATATAAGATGAGATGTTTACAGATATTTGAAGTATTGATCATATGTAGAACACAGAGCAGGTCCAATAACAGAGTCATCCTGCTCACAAACAGCAGTTTGGTTTCATGAGCTCACTTCCTGCAGTGATCCTCAGCTTCTCTCCAAAGGAGCCGTAACATGTGGGCTCCTCACCATGATGATGATCCCAAACACACGGAGTTCCTTCATCCACCTGATCATGTACTTATTAAATAATGTGATGGTTTTGGTGTTTTTTAAAGACTTTGAGCCTCTAAAATAACTGGTTTGGACTTTAGGGCCAAAGCTCCAACATTAGAAAGCCGTCAGTGTGATGCTTCCAGTACAACAGCACCTCTGAGTGTGTGTGTTTACCTCTCAGACTAACTCCACCCTGACATCAAGAAGATGGAGGAAGAGGACGGAGCAGCATCCAGCTGTATGTCTGTGAGGAGTGACGGAGTTACACAAACACCTCCACCTTACAGTCATGGACCTGCAGCAATAATGTAAGAACACTACTAACTTTATTAGTCATTTCAACATAACCATGACAGAATCATTGATCTGTGATTGGTTCAAACTGTTTGATCTGAGTTTGCTTTTTATTGACTTGTTTTCTTGCTAAGATCTGAACTCTGTAAGTTTAAGTGAAGTCAGTGCAGCAGAATCAGAGAGAAGAGCTGAGAACAAACTGAGTTCATTCAGAGACAGAAAAACTGGATGATGATTGGCTGACCTGTCAGCGTTATGAGGCAGACACAATATCACAGAGGGATCAGCTGATCATATGGCTGTCAGAGAGAACTGATCACTTATTGATGTTTGTGTTTGCAGAGGTCAGAGGTCACAGTCTCCAGTATCCAGCTGTGTGTCTGTGAGGAGTGACTGGTCCAAAGAAATATTTCCTCCACACTTCAGTCATGAACCTGCAGCAACAATGTTCTTCAATCATGGAGCTCAGCTGACCATGTAAGAGAGCTGCTGACTCAGAGTTCAAAGGTTGTTTCTATAAATGTTCTGCCAGTGACATCATAACTTAACCTAACACTGGTCTGTGTATGAAGTATCATTTAGTGGCAGTTGTTAAAGTTGTATAATGATGATGCTAGTTTGGGGTGTATTTTCCTGCTGATGCAAATGCATCTACTTTGCCCTTTGTCTGGTGCTTTGGACAAAGACGTCCAATGAAACTCAGAACAACACAGTTTGCACCACCAGCAGGCAGAGGAAGTGGCTGACATCCAGAAATCCTACCAGTGGCTGAACAAAGCTGGACTGAAAGACAGCACAGAGGCACTAATCATGGCAGCACAGGAACAAGCTCCGAGCACAAGACCCATAGAGCCCGGGGTCTACATGGCTCTTTTTGGGGGGGTTGTGTTGTATTAATAGTGACTTTGTTTCTTTGGACCTGACCAAAATCTTTTGTTTTTCAGTTCAGTTGCAACATTGACTAACACTAATGCAGGGGTCGGCAACCTGCGGCTCTTTAGTCCTTACAGTGCGGCTCCTCGTGGTTTGGGAAAATAAATTAGAAGTATTTAGCTGAAGTGTATTTTATTTATGTTCTTTTTTAACTTGTAGTTCTAAATTGGAAGATTATTGTGATATTGAAATATAAAAAGAAAATTATATTTTATTATTTTTTCATCGTTCAAATAAGCGTCACACTCGTGGAAGCCGGTGTACCCGCCGAAATGCCGTGCATTTATCGAGACTTTCAGCCCCAGGTAGGCCAATTATGGCTCTTCGGATCCACATTATGTCAGCAGCTGTTCTCCACCGTGAACTAAGTTAAAAACAAACACCGCTCACGCCTCACAGACGACAGCTTACAGTCCTGTAAAGATGAAAGTGACTTCGTACAGCCCCGACCTGCAGACGCTGTGCGCAGAGGTTCAGGAGCAGAAGTCCCGTTGTAAACATATCACGGCAGACCCGACGATGTTTGCATGAACACACTTTTCAGCTTCTCTTTATTGACCACTTTTCACACACGGTTGCTGTACGCACACAGCCGGCTGTAGGTTTGCAGCTCACAGCCCGACACACAACAGCACAGACGTTAAGGCGGCGAGGCGTGATTGCGGGTGCCGCTCAGGTGCGTCCGCCTCCCCTGCAGCGGCGCTGCAGACCACACCCCGCCACACACATTAACCAGGTAAAATACATATTTAGGCAGAATTTTGCAAATATCTATTTTTCATCTTTCAGCAGCATAGACCTTTTTTTCCAATTATTTTTTAAAAGTCAGGTCAAGGCTCCAAAAGCCCAAAGGAGATATAAGGGTGGCGGCTCACAGCAGTTTTTGTTTGCTACATCATTTTAGTTCAGCTGGGTGTCTTTCCTTTGGTTATATTTCTTTAAGAGTTCAAATGTGTTCATTACATAAATAACATGTAATTTTCTCTGTAGCACTTCATGGATTTCATAAGCAACACACCTTAGTTGTTCACACAAAGCATAAAGGTAAAAACAGTATATACAGTGTTATCTTCATTCTAGATGTCAAAAAGTATTTGTGGCTCCCAGTGTTTTCTTTTGCGTGGAAACTGGCTCCAAATGGCTCTTTGGGTCCTGAAGGTTGCTGACCCCTGACCTAATGGTATATTTTTTTTAGCTGGATCGTTCTATAAAAACATGAATCAAATCTGAGAAAAGTTTCCACCTGACCTGTTGAATGTTATTGAAGCCAGAAGTTTGCCTTCAGACTGTGTTTCTTGCATGCCTTTTGTGGTGTACTAATTGATGTGAAATGAATGCAATGTGGTTGTATTTGCAGAGGTCAGAGGTCACAGTCTCCAGTATCCAGCTGTGTGTCTGTGAGGAGTGACTGGTCCAAAGAATATCCTCCATATTTCAGTGATGAACCTGCAGCAACAATGTTCTTCAATCATGGAGCTCAGCTGACCATGTAAGAGAGCTGCTGACTCAGAGTTCAAAGGTTGTTTCTATAAATGTTCTACCAGTGACATCATAAATGATTCCTAATGGTGGTCCGGGTACGATAATGCTAGTATCAATCGTAGTAGTGATGCAATCCAAGGTAATGATTTCTTCTCTGTTGCTGTGAATGTCTCTGCAGCCGTCTGTACTCTAATCTGAGACAACTATTACTGACAGAAACCATCACATCATCCAGTTTGTGTGTTTGCAGCTGCTTAAAAGATTTTAAACAGAGATTAATCAGTAATTCATGTGATGTGTTTGTGTTTGCAGAGGTCAGAGGTCACAGTCTCCAGCATCCAGCTGTGTGTCTGTGAGGAGTGACTGGTCCAAAGACAAACCTCCAGTCTTCAGTGATGAACCTGCAGCAACAATGTTCTTCAATCATGGAGCTCAGCTGACCATGTAAGAGAGCTGCTGACTCATTTACGGGTGTTTGAAATTCTGTGACCACTTTGTAATTTTAGTTTATATTTTTAAAGTGTTTTTATTTGTAGTTGCCTGTATTTTTATTACACTGTGTGTAACGTGGTGGTTTGTGCTGTTTGGGATTGTTTTGGTGTGTTTGTGTCAGAACATCAGATAAATGATTTCATCACATTTTAAAAGAAAGTATCAGGATAATAATCTGAACTGAGTCATCAGAAATAGAAAGATGGTCTCAACAGGCCACTGAGCTGATCTCCAAAGAAATGCAGAAGATTGAAGAGTCCGAGGCTGTTTATTTGTCACAGGCATCGTCATACACGTACAACACAGTGAAATGTGCTGAGCTGCTCCTGTGACTGGACAAAACATTAGAAACAATCATTAAATGAAATAATGAAACATTGTGCAGATGTAATGTTAAAGTGCTTTGTGCCACATTAGCACAGCATGTACTGACAGAGCAGTGCAAGCAGAACAAAGCAAATGAGCAAAGTGATGTAAACAGAGTAACTGAACAGAGTGAGCAGAGTAATATCAGCAGTAATGAAGCAGCAGGATCAGTGTAGCAGCGTGTGACGTCATAATGAATCAGGTATGATCTGAAATATGACAGTGAGACAAGAACATGATGTAAGGTCCTGTTTAAACCCTGATGGTGATGCTATGAGGGGAGCATGTTCTGATTTAGGACTTGGATGGTCTGAGGATAGAAGCTCCTCTCTGTTTGTGTCCTGATGGTGCAGAAGCTTCTGCCTGATTGTAGAAGGAGCTGAAGCCAGCATCATCCCAGAGGTGAAGCTCCTCTGTGTGCAGACCTGAGGTCAGATTCCTCCAGGCTGATGTTCAGGATCTACAGAAACGTGTGGTTGTAGTTATTGCTGCACTGTGTGCTGACAGCAGATACTCAGAACAAAGCGCTGCACACGTGTTCTTTACAAACATCTGTACATATCAAATATGGATCATGGCAGTGAATGAACACGTTTCTGTCATTTGTTTCATTGGCTTCTTTTTTCTGCCTGTGTTCATGTGATTAATGTCTAACACATAAACAGGTTTGTAATCAAACATCACATCATCAGGGAGGCATCATGAAACAAAGTTACTGCTGGAGGCTGAACTCAATTTGGTGGCAATGTTCAAAAATATCACTCAGATCATTTCAAAGCTTTTAGTTCTTCTTCTTCACTTCTGTAAAAGAATAGAAAGGAAATCAGAACCCAGAAGTTCACTTCCTGATGACTGAACTCTTTCAAAATAAAGCTGAAAGCTCTGAATGTGACACCGCTGCTCCACCACAGTTTTTAGAGGAGGTCAAAGGTCAGTTGAAAGTGATGGATCCCAAACTTCCAGTACATCCAGTGAAGGACATAATCAGCTCTGTGATGAAGGCTTTTACTGTGGAGTTTGTAGGCTGATCACTCTGTGTTTAATAAGACAGGCAGGAACAGCAAAGGAAACTTGGATTCTGAACTCAAACACAAGTTTCTCCACTTTGACTTTTCTCTGTGACCATCAGAGCTTCTGCACAGTATCATCAAATCTGGATGTTTGTCACTGACAGTCAATGATTTTAGTGATAAAGAAATGTGTTCACAGAGGGAGGAAGAGGAAGAGGAGTGGTGTCTGTGAGGAGGAGCAGCTGTCCTGCTGTGCTTTGTGTCAGGACGTCCTGAAGGATCCAGTCTCTACCAGCTGTGGACGCTGGTTCTGCAGACAGTGCATCTCCTCATACTGGGACCAGTCTGCTTCATCAGGAGACTGGTCCTGTCCCCAGTGTGGAGAAAGATCCAGAAGCAGAGCTGGACTGCAGACAGCCAGTCAGAGCAGCTGTGTACAAAGTAAGACTGAACATCTGTCTGCTGATGGACTCATTTCTGAAAACTGGACTTCTTGTTGTTGTTCAGACATTGAAGAGTTTTCTGTCTGTTTTTCTTTCTTTCAGCAGATGTTGGTCTGCAGGAGGTTTTAGATGAACATAAGATCAGTCTGAGGAGGAGATGTGAACGTGTGACTGAAGGAAGTGATGAAACAGGAAGTAGAACCCTCCTCAACAGGATCTACACTGAGCTCTACATCACAGAGGGACAGAGTGAAGAGGTTCATAGCCAACATGAGGTGAGGCAGCTGGAGACAGCTTCCAAGATGGACGCCCTCCATGACACTCCAATCAGGTGCCAGGACATCTTTAAAGCCTTACCTGACCAACAGAGACCCATCAGAGTGGTTCTGACCAACGGCGTGGCTGGTGTTGGAAAAACCTTCTCAGTGCAGAAGTTCACTCTAGACTGGGCAGAGGGCTTGGAGAACCAACATGTCAGTGTGGTGGTTCTGCTTTCATTCAGGGAGCTGAACCTGATCAGAGATGAGCAGTACAGTCTTCTGGAGCTGCTCCATGTTTTCCATCCAACACTACAGAAGGTCACAGCAGAGAAGCTGGCTGTCTCTCAGCTTTTGTTCATCTTTGACGGCCTGGATGAAAGCAGACTTTCATTGGATTTCACCAACAGGAAGCTGCTGTCTGATGTCACACAGAAGTCATCAGTCAGCCAGCTGCTGACAAACCTCATCCAGGGGAATCTGCTTCCCTCGGCTCTCGTCTGGATAACTTCCCGACCTGCAGCGGCCAATCAGATCCCTCCTACATGTGTTGACAGGCTAACAGAAGTACGAGGCTTCACTGACGCCCAGAAGGAGGAGTACTTCAGGAGGAGATTCAGTGATGAAGAGCTGTCCAGCAGAATCATCTCCCACATGAAGACATCCAGGAGCCTCCACATCATGTGTAGTATCCCAGTCTTCTGCTGGATCACTGCTACAGTTCTGGAGCACATGTTGACTACAGAGCAGAGAGGAGAGCTGCCCAAGACCCTGACTGACATGTACTCACACTTCCTGCTGGTTCAGACAAAGAGGAAGAAGAACAAGTACCACGAGGGACATGAGACGAGTCCACAGGAGCTGACGGAGGCTGACAGGGAAGTTCTTCTGAAGCTGGGGAGGCTGGCGTTTGAACATCTGGAGAAAGGAAACATCATGTTCTACCAAGAAGACCTGGAGCAGTGTGGTCTGGATGTGACAGAGGCCTCGGTGTACTCAGGAGTTTGTACAGAGATCTTCAAAAGAGAGTGTGTGATCTTCCAGAAACCAGTCTACTGCTTTGTTCATCTGAGCATCCAGGAGTTTCTGGCTGCAGTCTACATGTTCCACTGTTTCACCAACAGGAAGTCAGAGGTGCTGAAGAACTTCCTGGGAATAAAATACAAAGAGTCATCTCTGGATGATTTTTTGATGGAAACACTAACAAAATCCTTCAGGAGTAAAAATGGTCGTCTGGACCTGTTTGTTCGCTTCCTTCATGGCCTCTGTCTGGAGTCCAACCAGAGACTCTTAGGAGGTCTGCTGGGTCAGACAGAGAACAGTCCAGAAACCATCCAGAGTGTCATCAAGAACCTGAAGAATAACAAGAAGCTTAAAATCTCTCCTGACAGAAGCATCAACATCTTCCACTGTCTGATGGAGATGAACGACCTCTCATTACACCAGGAGATCCAAGAGTTCCTGAAGTCAGAGAACAGATCAAAGAAGAAACTCACTATGATCCAGTGCTCAGCTCTGGCCTTCATGCTGCAGATGTCAGAGGAGGTTCTGGATGAGTTGGACCTGCAGAAGTACAACACATCAGCAGAGGGACGACAGAGACTGATTCCAGCTGTGAGGAACTGCAGAAAGGCTCGGTGAGTCCAAGATTTGTTATTTAGAAATGCAGAAGCTGGAGGATGTTTGGTCATTTGTTCTGACACAAGCTGTTGTGTAATATTTTTGAAAGAGTTTCCAAAACCAAATTTGTGTAAAGTTGGAAATAAACATTTCCAGTTAACTCTGTCAAACGTTTTTTCTGCATCTAAAGAAAATATTGTAGTTTCGATGTTTTTACTGCATGAGTAGTCTATGAAACTAAGTAATCTGTGTGTATTTGTTGATGAGTGCCGACCTTTTATGAAACCAGTTTGGTCAGGATGAATTAAGAGTGAGGTTATTTTCTCTAATCTCTTTGAGAGAGCTTTGCAGATTATTTTAAGGTCTACATTTATAAGTGATATTGGACGATAGCTTGAGGGATATACAGGGTCTTTGCCTGGTTTTAGCAGGAGACTAATGTTTGCAGAATTCATATTTGATGGAAGTCTTCCCTTTTCTTTGATTTCCAACAACGTTCTGTAAAAAACTGGTGCCAGAATCGTCCAGAATTCTTTGTAGAATTCTGCCATCTGGACCTGGAGCCTTATTATTGGGCATACTTATCAGGGCTTCCTGGAGTTCACCCGGCGTCACCTGGTGAATCCACTGACATTGCTTGACTGTCTAGTAATTTTGGAAGAGTTACGCTGTCAAGAAACTAATAAATGTCTTTTTTAGACGCGTTTATTTGTGGTGAATATAAAGTTTCATAGAAATCCCTAAAAATGTTGTTCATTCTTTCAGGTCATACATTGTGTTCCCAGATCATCTTTAACAGCACATATAGTTGTTTTTTCTTTATTTATTTTTAACTGGTTAGCTAGAAATCGACCAAATTTGTTACTGTGTTCAAATTTTTGGGGTATTTTGTTCAGTATTTCCTAAGTCCACTCTTATTTAACAATATATTTAACAAAGTCTTCATCTCCAGTTTTTACTCGGCAGAATGTTCTTCTTATGTATTATTGTTAAAGATCCAGGAGAATGATCGCTGACAGCTGTAAGGTGAATCTGAGTGTCTGAGATGTCACTCAGCAGTGAGCTGCTGACCAAAAAATAATCCAGGCGAGAGTAGGAGTGATGGACATGTGAGAAGAAAGTACAGTCGTGGCCAAAAAGTTTTGAGAATGACACAAATATTAGTTTTCACAAAGTTTGCTGCTAAACTGCTTTTAGATCTTTGTTTCAGTTGTGTCTGTGATGTACTGAAATATAATGACAAGCACTTCATACGTTTCAAAGGCTTTTATCGACAATTACATGACATTTATGCAAACAGTCAGTATTTGCAGTGTTGGCCCTTCTTTTTCAGGACCTCTGCAATTCGACTGGGCGTGCTCTCAGTCAAATCCTGACTGACAGCAACCCATTCTGTCATAATCACTTCTTGGAGTTTGTCAGAATTAGTGGGGTTTTTGTTTCCTCCACCCGCTTCTTGAGGATTGACCACAAATTCTCAATTGGATTAAGATCTGGGGAGTTTCCAGGCCATGGACCCAAAATTTCAACGTTGTGGTCCCCGAGCCAGTTATCACTTTTGCCTTATGGCACGGTGCTGTGGAACGCCAGGACTGCCATAATGAATTAATTAAATACACCATTAAATAATTAAATGTGGCAATAATTAATTACAATTGGAAATAATTAATTAAATAAATATTTATGACACATTTAATTAATTATTGACAATTTTAATTAGTTATTTAATGATGTATTTATTTAATTCATTTTGGCACTTTTGTCCCCTTCATGTCTCAACTTGAAATCATTTTATCTGTCAGCCTCACCCATCAAACTAAGTGCATCATGCTAACTGCAGCTTCTCTAGCATTTGATTGGTTGCCGTGCAAAGTAAGTCAAGACAGGTCGATCCTAGATAATCGATTGCTTGTGTGGCCTTGGGGCAGCCAGGTATTCCAGAATGCATTTCAAATCACCGTCAGCAATGGTGGTGTAAAGTTATAAAATATCCTGTTTTTCTGTCACCAACTACACTTTTAACAGTGTTTTAGCCGCAAATGTCGCAGCGTAATCTTCACACGTCTGGTCAGGTTGTCAACATAGAACGTGTTTGCAAAAGTGCTCAGATGTTTTCAGAGATTTCACTCGCTCTGCTAACAGTCAGCTGACAGAGAGCACCGAGCTCACAGCCCCGGTGTTCCAGCTTAACTGTTTTTTTGGGGGGGGTTACGTTACCCAGTTTGTTTACATATTCCACTGTCCGTGTTCCACATGTTGCATTTGCAGATTCTCATTTTCACCGTCTTTTTCCGCCTTGTGTCTCTGTGCTTCTGTAACATAAAGAACGAGCTGACGTGTTTCTCAGGACACCAGCGATCAGCTCAACAGACCCTCAGTTTACCTGCATGCATCCTCCTCCTCACCTGTCAGCTGTTTAGCTGCTAATTCAAGAAACGCGCCCACGTGACCTGGTGATAGTCACAGTTTAACTGGGCAGCCGGTGCTCGATATAACGCAATGTCAGCGCATTTTTCTGCACAAGATAAGTAAATATAGTTTTTTCCCCGAGCGCAGAGCTGCTGGAGCTTGTTTCCCTACAGAGCACTTTATAGGCGAACCAACTTCATCAGCAGCTGATGTCCAATCACACAGCTTTGAAACCTCACCTGAGTTTTAGCTCTCAGTGGTTAAACGCTGGACTTAATTCACTCAGGTTCTGTCTGTCGGGTCACGTTTACTTCATTGTTTTATTTACAACTGAGCAAATCGGTTTGGCTGAGGTTAAACTGCATGTCTCCAAAAGTTGATTCTGTTCATCTGGACGTAGCGTTTTGTTTCGTCATCATCCAGGTGACTTCTTCAGTCTCAGCTGACTGCAGGTTTCAATCTTATAAACAGTACATTTGCATAATGACTGAAACCAGCCCACTGAAGGAACAATGGGCTGGGAGGTCAGTTCATTAATCAGAATTATGCAAACTGTCACAGCCATTGATCAACAACCACTGATCAATGTCCATGAGTCCCATTCACAGAGAGTTGGGGAACGGCTGCAATCACAGCATGTAAGATGGTGACAGATGTACCCTTAGGCTCCTCCTCGATTCAGAGATGGTCTTTCCCTTTTCACTTACTTCCCTGGATGATTGAGAATGCATCAAGACGTCATAACTTCATAGTTTTACTGAAGTTTAATGGTTCACTGTGTTAGACTGAACCGTTCGCTTTTCTTTATCTGGTGTGTTTTGGATTTAACAGTGAATTTTGAGATTAAACTGACTTAAAATGTTTTTATACAAAGAGGAAAGAGACGGCGTATTTCCACTGAGAGGAGCAGAGCTTGCAACAGCGTGTTCAGACTGCAACCTGGGCAGAAATATTACATCATCTGGTTTTTAATAGTTATTCAACTGTATTCTAAGCACCAGCGATCTGTTGGAATTTTTAGAGTTTACTTAACTAAAAATAAACGAGGTTAACATATAATTTGTGTGATTGTTTTTGTTTGTTTGTGTGTGTTTCGGTCATGTTATGTTTACCTGTCAAAGGCTTGTTAAAAACTATGAAACACATCATGCAGACTTCTGGATGTTAGAAGAAAACTAATACTGCTCATGAATGAGACTAAAGGCAGGAAGGTGTCCTGTAAAACTAAACATGTTAATAGGACCTCCCTATTTATATCATAGTTTATGATATAGCACGTGTATTTCAGTAATAGCCTGCTGATTTCAGTGTAGTGGTGAACAGTCACACAGCTCCGTGGGTGTTATCTGTGAGACTGCTTAACTATAATTTATCCAAGTTAACGTCAGTTAACCATTCAGACAGTTCTTTTGCAATGACAAACCTCATGTCGCCGGTAGGTTTCCGCTGTGCCAGCTGTTTACATTACAGCTGCTTATGCAGTAACCATGGTAACCACGGACTCCAGGTCAGACAACAATTTTACATATACGATCTTAAAACAGGACACAGCCACTGTACGTGCTGGCCTCATATCAAATGTGAACGCAGACTGAGTCTATGTTTGACGTTTGTTTATATCTAATCTTCCTCTCAAACATTTAAACAGCAGCGAGTCTGCAGCTGAGGGAACACAAACTCAAACTGTCGGAACAGGTTTGATCGTTTCGTGTATGATTTATGATTTATTAAACGTATAAATGTTATTCTAATCTGCTGCTGAGTCTCTTACGCTGATGAAAATGCAGAAAACACAGCTCACGGACACCTGTTCAACCAATCACATTCATTCCACTTTGATCTGCGACAAACTGACGGTTCATCTCTGTTACAGTGTTGCGTTAGACTGCTATATTTTTTGTTCTTTATGCTGTAGATTTTCACGTCTCTGGAATAGTTGGCAGTAAAAAGGATGATTTTCTGTAAAATCATATTGATATGAGCCGTGACATATTCGTAGATGACAGTTAGATTAGTCAGCTGGGAAACTCTGGGTTAACTCAGAGAGCTGAAGATATCGTGGACATGCTGACCTCGCTCCGTGGTGTACAGGGCCGTTTACCCTCGTGATTAATATTCACAATTAAAATATTAGCCGAACATCATGAAGTCTGTATGTGTGTCATAGTGTCGAACAACCTTTGTACAGTTAAAGCCAGCAGTTACTACATGAAACACCAACGTTATCTCTTTTATGCGTTTATACGCAGGTCACGCTGATTACTGAACAAAAACACAAAGATCAGATGTTAATCGGATTTATTTGCTTTCTCTCCTCCTTAAACATGTTTTTATGTTAGTTATAATTCAGAATTGGCGACTGAAACACGCAGGACACATACGAACATCAGGAAATAAAAACCTGATAAATATAACCTCAGTAAATGAAGTCAGTGTACTGCGGGGGTTATGGCGGCTGAAATCAAATCACTTTGACTGTCACATCACATGTGCAGGTACACTGGTACAGTACATGCGAGTGAAATTCTTGTGTGCGAGCTTCACAAGCAACAGAGGTGTGCAAAAATACAATAACATAAGAACAAGCAAAATAGAAGAATGGCTAAATCTGAGAGTTATATGGAAATTAAATAGAGTAAACAATAAAATAAAATATACAGAGGTTGGTAGTTGGACATGTGCAAAACAAGTGGCATTTATATACAGTGTGGAGTGCATAATGTTGAAGTTCCAGTAGTGAAGGTGAGGTGTCTATGAAGTGTCCAGCAGTCTGATGGCCTGGTGGAAGAAGCTGTCTCTCAGTCTGCTGGTTGGGGACCGGATGCTGCAGAACCTCCTTCCTGATGGAAGTAGTCTGAACAGTTGATGGCTGGGGGGACTGGAGTCCTTGATGGTCCTCCCCGCTTTCCTCAGGCAGCGCTTCCTGTAGATGTCCTGTAGGGAGGGAAGCTCACCTCCAATTATCCTAATTACATTTGGCCCGCGAAACCATTCCAAATTACCAAATTACTATTGTTATACAACATAACGTGAGACATTTGTTGTTTTTATGTTCAGTCTCAACTGTTACGAAGTTGATGTGCAGTTAATAAGTGCAATAAATATTTATACTGGAAAAGAAAACCGTGAGAGAATCGTGATCTCAATTCTAAGCCAAAAAATCGTGATTCTCATTTTATGCAAAATCGTGCAGCCCTAGTACTGACCACGTAAGATCGTCAGCCAGGTGTACACCAAGGAAGCTGAAGCTGCTCACTCTCCACAGAAGCGCCGTTGATGGTGATGGGGGTGTGTACTTCTCTGCACCTCCGGAAGTCCACTATCACCTCCTTTGTCTTTGCGACGTTGAGGGTGAGATGGTTGGCTTGACACCAGTGGGTCAGGGCGCTGACCACCTCCCTGTAAGCCGTCTCATCACCTTTGGTGGTAAGACCCACCACTGTAGTGTCGTCCGCAAACTGTACTCCGCCCTCTCCTGTGAGTACAGGAGAGGGCTCAGTACACACCCCTGTGGAGCACCAGTGTTCAGTGTGAGGGGGGATGAGGTGATGCTGCCCAGTCTGACCACTTGGCATCTGTCAGACAGGAAGTTAAGAATCCAGCTGCAAAGGGAGCTGCTCAGTCCTAGATCCTGCAGTTTCCTGTCCAGCTTCGAGGGAACGATGGTATTGAATGCTGAGCTGTAATCTACAAACAGCATTCTCACATACAGTGGGGCAAAAAAGTATTTAGTCAGCCACCGATTGTGCAAGTTCCCCCACCTAAAATGATGACAGAGGTCAGTAATTTGCACCAGAGGTACACTTCAACTGTGAGAGACAGAATGTGAAAAAAAAATCCATGAATCCACATGGTAGGATTTGTAAAGAATTTATTCGTAAATCAGGGTGGAAAATAAGTATTTGGTCAATAACAAAAATGCAACTCAATACTTTGTAACATAACCTTTGTTGGCAATAACAGAGGTCAAACGTTTACTATAGGTCTTTACCAGGTTTGCACACACAGTAGCTGGTATTTTGGCCCATTCCTCCATGCAGATCTTCTCGAGAGCAGTGATGTTTTGGGGCTGTCGCCGAACAACACGGACTTTAAACTCCCGCCACAGATTTTCTATGGGGTTGAGGTCTGGAGACTGGCTAGGCCACTCCAGGACTTTCAAATGCTTCTTACGGAGCCACTCCTTTGTTGCCCGGGCGGTGTGTTTTGGATCATTGTCATGTTGGAAGACCCAGCCTCGTTTCATCTTCAAAGTTCTCACTGATGGAAGGAGGTTTTGGCTCAAAATCTCACGATACATGGCCCCATTCATTCTGTCCTTAACACGGATCAGTCGTCCTGTCCCCTTGGCAGAAAAACAGCCCCATAGCATGATGTTTCCACCCCCATGCTTCACAGTAGGTATGGTGTTCTTGGGATGCAACTCAGTATTCTTCTTCCTCCAAACACGACGAGTTGAGTTTATACCAAAAAGTTCTACTTTGGTTTCATCTGACCACATGACATTCTCCCAATCCTCTGCTGTATCATCCATGTGCTCTCTGGCAAACTTCAGACGGGCCTGGACATGCACTGGCTTCAGCAGCGGAACACGTCTGGCACTGCGGGATTTGATTCCCTGCCGTTGTAGTGTGTTACTGATGGTGACCTTTGTTACTTTGGTCCCAGCTCTCTGCAGGTCATTCACCAGGTCCCCCCGTGTGGTTCTGGGATCTTTGCTCACCGTTCTCATGATCATTTTGACCCCACGGGATGAGATCTTGCGTGGAGCCCCAGATCGAGGGAGATTATCAGTGGTCTTGTATGTCTTCCATTTTCTGATGATTGCTCCCACAGTTGATTTTTTCACACCAAGCTGCTTGCCTATTGTAGATTCACTCTTCCCAGTCTGGTGCAGGTCTACAATACTTTTCCTGGTGTCCTTCGAAAGCTCTTTGGTCTTGGCCATGGCGGAGTTTGGAGTCTGACTGTTTGAGGCTGTGGACAGGTGTCTTTTATACAGATGATGAGTTCAAACAGGTGCCATTCATACAGGTAACGAGTGGGGGACAGAAAAGCGTCTTACAGAAGACGTTACAGGTCTGTGAGAGCCAGAGATTTTCCATGTTTGAGGTGACCAAATACTTATTTTCCACCCTGATTTACGAATAAATTCTTTACAAATCCTACCATGTGAATTCATGGATTTTTTTTTCACATTCTGTCTCTCACAGTTGAAGTGTACCTCTGGTGCAAATTACTGACCTCTGTCATCATTTTAAGTGGGGGAACTTGCACAATCGGTGGCTGACTAAATACTTTTTTGCCCCACTGTACGTGTCTCTCTTCTCCAGGTGTGACAGGGCAGGCCGGGTCCTCAGGAGGATGCAGCCTATGAAAGTACTCACTGGCTGTATCACAATTCAGGGTCTGAAGCCTTAACGGTCCTCAAGGGCCGCGTACTCAAAGACCGCAAAGGACGGAAGTGCGAGGCTTTTGAAATGGGACGGCAGGAGCAGGAACATGAATAATGACAATAGATGTTTGTGTGAAAGTGCTGGAAGCAAATGAGTGTGTGATGTTCTTTCAGTGTTGCACTTTGTAGACGCTCCCTGAGCACTGGTCTCACAGCCAGCTGCACATAGAGACCAGTGTTGTTAGTCCAGGTCAGAAGATGACTTGTTGGAATGAAAATGAGCTTGTAGTTTGTCTGCTTTAATAATGTGACTGGAAAAAGGTGTTGGACTTCAAATATGTCCATTTCTGTCACACTTCACCTTTAAAAGTGAAGCCATGTGGTTCCTGGAAGGAAAAACACGACTTTTTCAAGTCTTTGTCCTGTTTTTATGAGAAATGTACGACTTTAATGTGAAACATTCAGAGTTTTTTCTCTTGTTGTGTTTGTTTGAAGCTGCTTCCTGTTGGCTTCAGCTGTTTGGAGTTTCCATTTTCTAAACTTCTACATTCTGAACCTTCTTCAGCTCTGAACAGATGATGAAACACTGAATGATTTCAAGCTCTTTGTCTAATAAACTTACATCTTTCATTCTTTATACAGTGTCTGTGGTTTGTCAGATATTGGCCTTGATTATCTGGCAGCAGCACTGAAGTCCAACCCCTCGTATCCCACAGAGGTGGACCTGAGTGGAACCTACAGCAACCTGAAGGATTCAGGAGTGAAGCATCTGTGTGGTTTCCTGGAGAATCCACGATGTCGATTTGAAACTCTGAGGTCAGTCAGCATGTTTTAGTTGTGCTGAGATGAATATGATGTGAAAGTTGTGCTGACACTAAACTGCAGACATCAGGCTGATATTATACTGATCCACACTGAGGATCTTCATGGTAAAGTCTGTTTTCTTCTTCTCTGGTTTAGTCCATTGACTGCAGCAGAACAATGTTCACATTTCAAACAGTGATGCTCAACGTATGGCCCGCGGCCCACACGCGGCCTGCCCACCTTTCCTGATTCAGAGAGAGGGGACCCTGATTAACTGTGTAGCTTCTTCCTCACAGTTCTAAGTATCAGACACAACAATGAATAATCCACAGCTGACTGTCTTTAGCAGGTCAAAGGTCACGGCACACAGCACTCTGTGAAACAGTTTGGAGCAGGAATTCTTGCACATTTACAAACTGACACTGTTGCACGGCATGCTGGGTAATGCTAGCTGCTCAGGTATGGGCGTGCTAACGGCTGTGAGGCTCTGTGGCTGCAGAACACCGAAGTAGAGAAAAGAGAGGTGGAGGATGAAGAAAAGAGGCAGAGATGAAGCAGAAGTTTCTACAGAGAACAGTGTGAGCTCTCAGCAGCTCACTTCAATAAGAAGGACAAAGTGCAGCAGGAATGACTAAACCCACTAACAATCTGATATCCCCGTGTTCCTGTTGTTCTACAGCATCATCATTAATGCTGCTCCACCACCATCACTGCAGCTGACCAATCAGCTTCTGTCACGTCATGTGACGCTCTGTGACTCAGACTGGAGAAATGCTAAATGGCTAACCTGAAGCTAACCTGAGAAACAGTCAAAGTACTGATGATTCCTACAAAGTGTGTGTGTTCAGTATGAGATGAGTGTGAACGAAACCATGGAGGAGCGGGCCGTGGCTGCTCTCACACACGTTTGCTGCAGGGGCGGAGCTACAGAAATGTTCATAGGGGGCAAAATCAAAGCCATTATTGTTGACACATATGCAGCTGTTACATCCTGTAATATGCATTAAATATGGTTCAAATACATTAAATGCATTAAATATACATGTTTCATATAAATACAGTCTACAACGGTGTTTTCTTCAGCCCACATAAGGAAACAGTTGAGTCAGATAAAGACAGAAGGCCTTTTCCACGTCCCTCTGCTCAGTGTTAAAGTGCTGATGATGTTCAAGCTCAGGCAGCAGGAGGGATTTCTAAGCATCCTTCACTGATCCACAACAAAGGTCCAGAGTTTGATCCGTCCTAGTAGGACAGGAAACATACTGATAAGAGTTTCAAAGTGTCTTTGTAAGCAGACATGATTGAAGTGAGCCAGTCTGAGTTTGGTTCCTGCAGTTTGTGCTTCATAAACAGAGCTGAAGCAGAGGCAGCGTGTGCCTGCAGGTCAATGTACACTGCTGTTATAAGAGCTGTGGAAACTCAGGTCAAAAGGACGTAACCATACTGCTGACAGTTCCAGGACAGTCACAGAGTTACAGCATCATTTGTGAACATAAAGACAGAAAGCTCATCCAAATCCTGGGATTAAAAGTCTGTCCTGGTGGTGTCCAGTCAAACACGTCTCTGTGAAAGCTTCAATCCAACAGGCTCCAAAGTCCTTCTGCTCATTTCCTCGCCGGGTTCTTGATGCTCCTGTACCATCTCTCTGTCATCCTCCTCGCTCCCTCTTTGTACTCACAGTCTTTGTGCATCATTAACACTCACATGAGGAAAACCAAAGTTTTACTGGGCAGAAGATGATCATCAGTGACGCTGTCTTTAAAACACTCTTGTTAGAAATGTTCGACTTTAATGTGAAACATTCAGAGTTTTTTCTCTTGTTGTGTTTGTTTGAAGCTGCTTCCTGTTGGCTTCAGCTGTTTGGAGTTTCCATTTTCTAAACTTCTACATTCTGAACCTTCTTCAGCTCTGAACAGATGATGAAACACTGAATGATTTCAAGCACTTTGTCTAATAAACTTACATCTTTCATTCTTTATACAGATTGGAGCGCTGTGGTTTGTCAGAGATCAGCTGTGATTATCTGGCAGCAGCACTGAAGTCCAACCCCTCCCATCTGAGAAAGCTGGAGCTGGGTAATGACTCCTCTTCTTCAACTAAGAACAACCTGCAGGATCCAGGAGTGAAGCATCTGTGTGGTTTCCTGGAGAGTCCAGGATGTAAACTTGAAACTCTGAGGTCAGTCAGCATGTTTTAGTTGTGCTGAGATGAATATGATGTGAAAGTTGTGCTGACACTAAACTGCAGACATCAGGCTGATATTATACTGATCCACACTGAGGATCTTCATGGTAAAGTCTGTTTTCTTCTTCTCTGGTTTAGTCCATTGACTGCAGCAGAACAATGTTCACATTTCAAACAGTGATATTCAACGTATGGCCCGCGGCCCACACGCGGCCTGCCCACCTTTCCTGATTCAGAGAGAGGGGACCCTGATTAACTGTGTAGCTTCTTCCTCACAGTTCTAAGTATCAGACACAACAATGAATAATCCACAGCTGACTGTCTTTAGAGGGTCAAAGGTCACGGCACACAGCAGACAGTCAGAAATATTCTAACTCTGATCATTTATCAGTTGTGACACTGTGAGACTTGATCAGAGGTGTGATCATCACAGCAGAGGCCTTTGTGTCAAAGTCACTGAGGATCAAACAGAAACACATGAAGCAGATTTTCCTCTTCTGGCTTTTTATAGCAGATAACCTTCAAAATATTCTGCAGTCGATCAAAAACTGAAGCAAACCATGAAGCAACATGTGAACATGAGCTGATGCTGCTGAAGTGAAGCAAAGTTACAGAGGTTTGATTACAGACACAGCTGAGAGTTTGTAATCTGTCATCATTTTAAAAAGTTTCCATGGAACAGCAGAAATGAGGCTTTACTGTCAGAGGCCGACAGCACTGAACACAACAGCAGACTGGTGGCTAATAAACAGTGAATGATGCAGAAACAGATGTTTGAAGCTGTTCTTGGAGTACACTGAGAGAGAGAGAGCTGTGCAGGCAGGAACAGCCAAAGTCAGAGAGAATTCATGAGCATATTGATCAAACGTGAAGCAGAGTTTGGATCTTCTTTTGCTGCTGCTTCACTCAGTTTTGGTTGGAGACAGATGAAACCTGCAGCTTCAGGATCTGTGAGCTGTCCACTTTCAGCCCCGACGGCGTGTCCGTGTACGTGCCGTCGAGTGAACGATCCACGCTCTGTGTTTCCATCTTTGTGTGTTTAGCTGCTCTCATTTACTGTTTTATCTGTTTGCTGCTTGTTGAAATAGTTTGTGAGCTTTAACCTGAGATTCTGGCAAAATACATTTATATTAAACATCGATTCAGGATTGAATGAATCAACATCGTTTTATTCAAATTAAAACCATTTAAATGGGAACATGAATTTTTTACAGCCGCCTCTAATGCTGGGTAATGTCAGCTGGTCCATGTGCAGCTGGCTGTGAGGCTCAGGGAGCGTCTACAAAGTGCAACACTGAAAGAACATCATCCATAAATATTGAGTAAGAACTGGACTCTCATACAGCGAGACTCAAATGCCTTTAAACATCAGCTTATCCTGCTGATCCAAGTCCAACACTGAGTTTGTAAAAACATGTTTGTCAATCATTTTGTTTGGTTTCTGAGGAAAAAGATTCAATAACTTGCTGCTAATACACAACATTTCATCATATTTCCTCATAACCCTCTTTTGTCTGACCATTTGATCCCATTTGAATTTGCAATAAAGGATCCACAGAGTTTGGTGACAATAATGACAGTAGATGTTTGTGTGAAAGTGCTGGAAGCAAATGAGTGTGTGATGTTCTTTCAGTGTTGCACTTTGTAGACGCTCCCTGAGCACTGGTCTCACAGCCAGCTGCACATAGAGACCAGTGTTGTTAGTCCAGGTCAGAAGATGACTTGTTGGAATGAAAATGAGCTTGTAGTTTGTCTGCTTTAATAATGTGACTGGAAAAAGGTGTTGGACTTCAAATATGTCCATTTCTGTCACACTTCACCTTTAAAAGTGAAGCCATGTGGTTCCTGGAAGGAAAAACACGACTTTTTCAAGTCTTTGTCCTGTTTTTATGAGAAATGTACGACTTTAATGTGAAACATTCAGAGTTTTTTCTCTTGTTGTGTTTGTTTGAAGCTGCTTCCTGTTGGCTTCAGCTGTTTGGAGTTTCCATTTTCTAAACTTCTACATTCTGAACCTTCTTCAGCTCTGAACAGATGATGAAACACTGAATGATTTCAAGCACTTTGTCTAATAAACTTACATCTTTCATTCTTTATACAGCTTGAAGGACTGTGATTTGTCAGAGATCAGCTGTGATTATCTGGCAGCAGCACTGAAGTCCAACCCCTCCCATCTGAGAGAGCTGGAGCTGAGCTGGAACAACCTGCAGGATCCAGGAGTGAAGCATCTGTGTGGTTTCCTGGAGAGTCCAGGATGTAAACCTGAAACTCTGAGGTCAGTCAGCATGTTTTAGTTGTGCTGAGATGAATATGATGTGAAAGTTGTGCTGACACTAAACTGCAGACATCAGGCTGATATTATACTGATCCACACTGAGGATCTTCATGGTAAAGTCTGTTTTCTTCTTCTCTGGTTTAGTCCATTGACTGCAGCAGAACAATGTTCACATTTCAAACAGTGATACTCAACGTATGGCCCGCGGCCCACACGCGGCCTGCCCACCTTTCCTGATTCAGAGAGAGGGGACCCTGATTAACTGTGTAGCTTCTTCCTCACAGTTCTAAGTATCAGACACAACAATGAATAATCCACAGCTGACTGTCTTTAGCAGGTCAAAGGTCACGGCACACAGCAGACAGTCAGAAATATTCTAACTCTGATCATTTATCAGTTGTGACACTGTGAGACTTGATCAGAGGTGTGATCATCACAGCAGAGGCCTTTGTGTCAAAGTCACTGAGGATCAAACAGAAACACATGAAGCAGATTTTCCTCTTCTGGCTTTTTATAGCAGATAACCTTCAAAATATTCTGCAGTCCATCAAAAACTGAAGCAAACCATGAAGCAACATGTGAACATGAGCTGATGCTGCTGAAGTGAAGCAAAGTTACAGAGGTTTGATTACAGACACAGCTGAGAGTTTGTAATCTGTCATCATTTTAAAAAGTTTCCATGGAACAGCAGAAATGAGGCTTTACTGTCAGAGGCCGACAGCACTGAACACAACAGCAGACTGGTGGCTAATAAACAGTGAATGATGCAGAAACAGATGTTTGAAGCTGTTCTTGGAGTACACTGAGAGAGAGAGAGAGCTGTGCAGGCAGGAACAGCCAAAGTCAGAGAGAATTCATGAGCATATTTATCAAACGTGAAGCAGAGTTTGGATCTTCTTTTGCTGCTGCTTCACTCAGTTTTGGTTGGAGACAGATGAAACCTGCAGCTTCAGGATCTGTGAGCTGTCCACTTTCAGCCCCGACGGCGTGTCCGTGTACGTGCCGTCGAGTGAACGATCCACGCTCTGTGTTTCCATCTTTGTGTGTTTAGCTGCTCTCATTTACTGTTTTAGCTGTTTGCTGCTTGTTGAAATAGTTTGTGAGCTTTAACCTGAGATTCTGGCAAAATACATTTATATTAAACATCGATTCAGGATTGAATGAATCAACATCGTTTTATTCAAATTAAAACCATTTAAATGGGAACATGAATTTTTTACAGCCGCCTCTAATGCTGGGTAATGTCAGCTGGTCCATGTGCAGCTGGCTGTGAGGCTCAGGGAGCGTCTACAAAGTGCAACACTGAAAGAACATCATCCATAAATATTGAGTAAGAACTGGACTCTCATACAGCGAGACTCAAATGCCTTTAAACATCAGCTTATCCTGCTGATCCAAGTCCAACACTGACTTTGTAAAAACATGTTTGTCAATCATTTTGTTTGGTTTCTGAGGAAAAAGATTCAATAAGTTGCTGCTAATACACAACATTTCATCATATTTCCTCATAACCCTCTTTTGTCTGACCATTTGATCCCATTTGAATTTGCAATAAAGGATCCACAGAGTTTGGTGACAATAATGACAGTAGATGTTTGTGTGAAAGTGCTGGAAGCAAATGAGTGTGTGATGTTCTTTCAGTGTTGCACTTTGTAGACGCTCCCTGAGCACTGGTCTCACAGCCAGCTGCACATAGAGACCAGTGTTGTTAGTCCAGGTCAGAAGATGACTTGTTGGAATGAAAATGAGCTTGTAGTTTGTCTGCTTTAATAATGTGACTGGAAAAAGGTGTTTGACTTCAAATATGTCCATTTCTGTCACACTTCACCTTTAAAAGTGAAGCCATGTGGTTCCTGGAAGGAAAAACACGACTTTTTCAAGTCTTTGTCCTGTTTTTATGAGAAATGTACGACTTTAATGTGAAACATTCAGAGTTTTTTCTCTTGTTGTGTTTGTTTGAAGCTGCTTCCTGTTGGCTTCAGCTGTTTGGAGTTTCCATTTTCTAAACTTCTACATTCTGAACCTTCTTCAGCTCTGAACAGATGATGAAACACTGAATGATTTCAAGCACTTTGTCTAATAAACTTACATCTTTCATTCTTTATACAGATTGAGGAGCTGTGGTTTGTCAGAGATCAGCTGTGATTATCTGGCAGCAGCACTGAAGTCCAACCCCTCCCATCTGAGAGAGCTGGACCTGAGCAGGAACTACAACCTGCAGGATCCAGGAGTGAAGCATCTGTGTGGTTTCCTGGAGAGTCCAGGATGTAAACTTGAAACTCTGAGGTCAGTCAGCATGTTTTAGTTGTGCTGAGATGAATATGATGTGAAAGTTGTGCTGACACTAAACTGCAGACATCAGGCTGATATTATACTGATCCACACTGAGGATCTTCATGGTAAAGTCTGTTTTCTTCTTCTCTGGTTTAGTCCATTGACTGCAGCAGAACAATGTTCACATTTCAAACAGTGATACTCAACGTATGGCCCGCGGCCCACACGCGGCCTGCCCACCTTTCCTGATTCAGAGAGAGGGGACCCTGATTAACTGTGTAGCTTCTTCCTCACAGTTCTAAGTATCAGACACAACAATGAATAATCCACAGCTGACTGTCTTTAGCAGGTCAAAGGTCACGGCACACAGCAGACAGTCAGAAATATTCTAACTCTGATCATTTATCAGTTGTGACACTGTGAGACTTGATCAGAGGTGTGATCATCACAGCAGAGGCCTTTGTGTCAAAGTCACTGAGGATCAAACAGAAACACATGAAGCAGATTTTCCTCTTCTGGCTTTTTATAGCAGATAACCTTCAAAATATTCTGCAGTCGATCAAAAACTGAAGCAAACCATGAAGCAACATGTGAACATGAGCTGATGCTGCTGAAGTGAAGCAAAGTTACAGAGGTTTGATTACAGACACAGCTGAGAGTTTGTAATCTGTCATCATTTTAAAAAGTTTCCATGGAACAGCAGAAATGAGGCTTTACTGTCAGAGGCCGACAGCACTGAACACAACAGCAGACTGGTGGCTAATAAACAGTGAATGATGCAGAAACAGATGTTTGAAGCTGTTCTTGGAGTACACTGAGAGAGAGAGAGCTGTGCAGGCAGGAACAGCCAAAGTCAGAGAGAATTCATGAGCATATTTATCAAACGTGAAGCAGAGTTTGGATCTTCTTTTGCTGCTGCTTCACTCAGTTTTGGTTGGAGACAGATGAAACCTGCAGCTTCAGGATCTGTGAGCTGTCCACTTTCAGCCCCGACGGCGTGTCCGTGTACGTGCCGTCGAGTGAACGATCCACGCTCTGTGTTTCCATCTTTGTGTGTTTAGCTGCTCTCATTTACTGTTTTAGCTGTTTGCTGCTTGTTGAAATAGTTTGTGAGCTTTAACCTGAGATTCTGGCAAAATACATTTATATTAAACATCGATTCAGGATTGAATGAATCAACATCGTTTTATTCAAATTAAAACCATTTAAATGGGAACATGAATTTTTTACAGCCGCCTCTAATGCTGGGTAATGTCAGCTGGTCCATGTGCAGCTGGCTGTGAGGCTCAGGGAGCGTCTACAAAGTGCAACACTGAAAGAACATCATCAGAATCAGAATCAGAATCAGAATGGGGTTTATTGCCAAATGTTGAGCAGGTTTACAACATTAGGAAATTGCTGCGGTGCTTCAGTGCAAACATAGTGTCATAAATAGCACTTAAATAGACATGGAAAAAAATAAAAGTAGGGATAAGAATTAAAAGTGCTACGTGGGGAGATATGTGCATGAGATATATACATGAGAATAAGAATTAAGAGTGCTATGTTGAAAGATATATACATGAGTGCAGGTGGTGATCAGTGCCAAACATGGAATGATGCAGTGAACACAGCGTAGGGTCATGTGTTAGTGATGGGAACAGTCATATGGTTATTGTTCATGTGTCCGACAGCAGAGGGGAAGAAACTGTTCTTATGGCGAGAGGTTCTGGTGCGAATGGACCGGAGCCTCCTGCCTGAGGGGAGCAGGTCAAACAGACTGTGTCCAGGGTGAGAAGGGTCAGCTGAGATCCGAGCTGCACGCCCCAGTGTCCTGGAGGTGTATAGGTCCTGCAGAGATGGGAGTCTGCAGCCAATCACCTTCTCAGCAGAGCGCACAACACGCTGCAGTCTCTGTTTGCTGCAGTCTCTGTTTCATTCATCCATAAATATTGAGTAAGAACTGGACTCTCATACAGCGAGACTCAAATGCCTTTAAACATCAGCTTATCCTGCTGATCCAAGTCCAACACTGACTTTGTAAAAACATGTTTGTCAATCATTTTGTTTGGTTTCTGAGGAAAAAGATTCAATAAGTTGCTGCTAATACACAACATTTCATCATATTTCCTCATAACCCTCTTTTGTCTGACCATTTGATCCCATTTGAATTTGCAATAAAGGATCCACAGAGTTTGGTGACAATAATGACAGTAGATGTTTGTGTGAAAGTGCTGGAAGCAAATGAGTGTGTGATGTTCTTTCAGTGTTGCACTTTGTAGACGCTCCCTGAGCACTGGTCTCACAGCCAGCTGCACATAGAGACCAGTGTTGTTAGTCCAGGTCAGAAGATGACTTGTTGGAATGAAAATGAGCTTGTAGTTTGTCTGCTTTAATAATGTGACTGGAAAAAGGTGTTGGACTTCAAATATGTCCATTTCTGTCACACTTCACCTTTAAAAGTGAAGCCATGTGGTTCCTGGAAGGAAAAACACGACTTTTTCAAGTCTTTGTCCTGTTTTTATGAGAAATGTACGACTTTAATGTGAAACATTCAGAGTTTTTTCTCTTGTTGTGTTTGTTTGAAGCTGCTTCCTGTTGGCTTCAGCTGTTTGGAGTTTCCATTTTCTAAACTTCTACATTCTGAACCTTCTTCAGCTCTGAACAGATGATGAAACACTGAATGATTTCAAGCACTTTGTCTAATAAACTTACATCTTTCATTCTTTATACAGATTGAAGGACTGTGGTTTGTCAGAGATCAGCTGTGATTATCTGGCAGCAGCACTGAAGTCCAACCCCTCCCATCTGAGAGAGCTGGACCTGAGTAGTGACTCCTCCTCTTCTTCAACTAAGAACAAGCTGCAGGATCCAGGAGTGAAGCATCTGTGTGGTTTCCTGGAGAGTCCAGGATGTAAACTTGAAACTCTGAGGTCAGTCAGCATGTTTTAGTTGTGCTGAGATGAATATGATGTGAAAGTTGTGCTGACACTAAACTGCAGACATCAGGCTGATATTATACTGATCCACACTGAGGATCTTCATGGTAAAGTCTGTTTTCTTCTTCTCTGGTTTAGTCCATTGACTGCAGCAGAACAATGTTCACATTTCAAACAGTGATACTCAACGTATGGCCCGCGGCCCACACGCGGCCTGCCCACCTTTCCTGATTCAGAGAGAGGGGACCCTGATTAACTGTGTAGCTTCTTCCTCACAGTTCTAAGTATCAGACACAACAATGAATAATCCACAGCTGACTGTCTTTAGCAGGTCAAAGGTCACGGCACACAGCAGACAGTCAGAAATATTCTAACTCTGATCATTTATCAGTTGTGACACTGTGAGACTTGATCAGAGGTGTGATCATCACAGCAGAGGCCTTTGTGTCAAAGTCACTGAGGATCAAACAGAAACACATGAAGCAGATTTTCCTCTTCTGGCTTTTTATAGCAGATAACCTTCAAAATATTCTGCAGTCGATCAAAAACTGAAGCAAACCATGAAGCAACATGTGAACATGAGCTGATGCTGCTGAAGTGAAGCAAAGTTACAGAGGTTTGATTACAGACACAGCTGAGAGTTTGTAATCTGTCATCATTTTAAAAAGTTTCCATGGAACAGCAGAAATGAGGCTTTACTGTCAGAGGCCGACAGCACTGAACACAACAGCAGACTGGTGGCTAATAAACAGTGAATGATGCAGAAACAGATGTTTGAAGCTGTTCTTGGAGTACACTGAGAGAGAGAGCTGTGCAGGCAGGAACAGCCAAAGTCAGAGAGAATTCATGAGCATATTGATCAAACGTGAAGCAGAGTTTGGATCTTCTTTTGCTGCTGCTTCACTCAGTTTTGGTTGGAGACAGATGAAACCTGCAGCTTCAGGATCTGTGAGCTGTCCACTTTCAGCCCCGACGGCGTGTCCGTGTACGTGCCGTGGAGTGAACGATCCACGCTCTGTGTTTCCATCTTTGTGTGTTTAGCTGCTCTCATTTACTGTTTTAGCTGTTTGCTGCTTGTTGAAATAGTTTGTGAGCTTTAACCTGAGATTCTGGCAAAATACATTTATATTAAACATCGATTCAGGATTGAATGAATCAACATCGTTTTATTCAAATTAAAACCATTTAAATGGGAACATGAATTTTTTACAGCCGCCTCTAATGCTGGGTAATGTCAGCTGGTCCATGTGCAGCTGGCTGTGAGGCTCAGGGAGCGTCGACAAAGTGCAACACTGAAAGAACATCATCCATAAATATTGAGTAAGAACTGGACTCTCATACAGCGAGACTCAAATGCCTTTAAACATCAGCTTATCCTGCTGATCCAAGTCCAACACTGAGTTTGTAAAAACATGTTTGTCAATCATTTTGTTTGGTTTCTGAGGAAAAAGATTCAATAAGTTGCTGCTAATACACAACATTTCATCATATTTCCTCATAACCCTCTTTTGTCTGACCATTTGATCCCATTTGAATTTGCAATAAAGGATCCACAGAGTTTGGTGACAATAATGACAGTAGATGTTTGTGTGAAAGTGCTGGAAGCAAATGAGTGTGTGATGTTCTTTCAGTGTTGCACTTTGTAGACGCTCCCTGAGCACTGGTCTCACAGCCAGCTGCACATAGAGACCAGTGTTGTTAGTCCAGGTCAGAAGATGACTTGTTGGAATGAAAATGAGCTTGTAGTTTGTCTGCTTTAATAATGTGACTGGAAAAAGGTGTTGGACTTCAAATATGTCCATTTCTGTCACACTTCACCTTTAAAAGTGAAGCCATGTGGTTCCTGGAAGGAAAAACACGACTTTTTCAAGTCTTTGTCCTGTTTTTATGAGAAATGTACGACTTTAATGTGAAACATTCAGAGTTTTTTCTCTTGTTGTGTTTGTTTGAAGCTGCTTCCTGTTGGCTTCAGCTGTTTGGAGTTTCCATTTTCTAAACTTCTACATTCTGAACCTTCTTCAGCTCTGAACAGATGATGAAACACTGAATGATTTCAAGCACTTTGTCTAATAAACTTACATCTTTCATTCTTTATACAGATTGAAGGACTGTGGTTTGTCAGAGATCAGCTGTGATTATCTGGCAGCAGCACTGAAGTCCAACCCCTCCCATCTGAGAGAGCTGGACCTGAGCTGGAACAACAACCTGCAGGATCCAGGAGTGAAGCATCTGTGTGGTTTCCTGGAGAGTCCAGGATGTAAACTTGAAACTCTGAGGTCAGTCAGCATGTTTTAGTTGTGCTGAGATGAATATGATGTGAAAGTTGTGCTGACACTAAACTGCAGACATCAGGCTGATATTATACTGATCCACACTGAGGATCTTCATGGTAAAGTCTGTTTTCTTCTTCTCTGGTTTAGTCCATTGACTGCAGCAGAACAATGTTCACATTTCAAACCTTCAAAGAAGAAGAAAAATCCTCCACTGGAAAATTCACTGTGAAACTCTCAAACTCTTCATTGCACCTTAAAGTCTGTGTGACACTGAAATCCAAAGCAAAATGTGCGTTTGCTTTACAGACAGCAGTCCAACACAAACATACACACATCATCCAAAACACAGTCCAACATCCAAATCTCCTCCACTGCCAGCATGAATGATGGGAAAGAGAAGGAGGAACACTCTGACATTCAGGGTTAGAATGAGTTTCATCAAGCAGACTGTGAAGATCAAAGCTGCATTAGAAAGCTTACATGAATGAATGAGTGGACAGAAGTGGACAGAGATCATCTGAAGCACTTCAAAGGCTTTAAATCAGCACATTTCTCTTTATTCTTTATCAACTCTGTTAGTTTCTCTCAGTTTTCTGTGGAATGAAGCTAACAGCAGGCTAATAAGATGCTGACCAATAGGTTTCTATTAAAGGTTGTAATTTGTATATGAAAAAGTGCTTTGGCTCAGCAGGGATCAGCTTACAGGTAGAATACAGCTGCTGGATGGGATTAGCATGTCATAGCTATCTACCAAACTGCTAACTGGGGGATTTCAGGCCATCTATGGATCATTTTTGCTAACTGTTTATTCAGCTTAGGCTCACAGGGCTGCAGCCTGTGCCCTAGCTGTCATAGGGCAAGAGGCGTGGTCCACCTGCACAGGTGAGCAGTCCATCACAGGGCCAACAGAGAGCGACAGAGAAGCACTCCCTCACATCCACACCTACAGCCAATGTAGAAGCACCAATGAACCTAAGCAGCATTTCATTGGACTGTGGGAGAACATCCAACCTCCACAGAAAGGCCCAGCTGACCAACAAGCTTCAACCTACAACCTTCTTGCTCTAAGGCACTAGTGCTAACCACTTTTGCCCATTTCAGCCCAAATCCTGCATCTTCCTGTTTCTGACTCCAGGCCAGCTCCACTAACACTTTCTCATCAGACACTGCCACCTAGTGGAGGAAGTCTTAGTTCCATTTGAAGCTTCAGATTACAGTTAGTTCCTTTACAAAGAGGTGGAGGTGGTGGGGCCACAGCACCATCATCACTGAGTGCCATAGGACACTTAACCTTTGTTTCCATATGCTGGGAACTTCCTGTTGTTCCAAGGAGGACTGGAAAATGTGTGAAAATCTCCCAGTCAGTTCCTCACAGCACACTTCAATCATTTCCCTCCCACAGCATCAGGACCAGGGCTTTTTCTCTCTTTGGTCCCACTAAGAGATTTCCACACAAACACCTCATCAGTGGGACTCTCAGAGCTACCAGCCCTTTGCTACAATCACAAAGCTCTTCATTGAAATCAATGATATCAAAGCTGGAATCAAATGAGTCCAAGTCTTCTGCTGATTCAGCATCACATTCATCTTTGCTCCTTGTTCTGCATCCCCACCATGGACTTCATTCCTTTCCAAGCCAGCCTTGAGTGTCCTTTATTCAGCTCATCCTCTGCTTTACTTTTACACCTGATTTTAGCTGCTTTATCTCTCTTTCAACAGGTTTCTGTGCCTCAATCTTTTTCTTCTCTCCCTCATAACAAGACAGCTTCTTCTGCCTGAGAACATGTTGGAGTGATTTACTAATCCAGGGCTGCTTATTGGGGAAAATACTTCCTGTTTCCAAAGTAATCCCCATTTTTCCCAGAAAGAAATGTCAGTAGAAATCGATGATCTAAGTGAGAACATGAGCCTTTAAAAAGTCCCAGTGGGTGCAGTCAAAGCAGTCCCTCAGTCCCAGTATAGAGTCTTTGGTCCAGACTGGAACAACTGTGTGCCCAGTTTGAGCTCTCTTCAGTGCTGTGACCTGACAGACCCAGAGGGGCCATCACATCACATTTAGAAGCTCCCCTGATGGAGCCACAACACATGTCCAATACTTAGTCTGTCTTGTTGGACGAACTGGAAGAAATGATTCAAGGACTTAGTCACAGAACAGAGATTCAAATCTCCAAAATCCAACTGGCTGCATCAGGACATATAGTCTGAAACTCTGCACAGTTTCCTGTTTGAAGCTGCTTCCTGTTGGCTTCAGCTGTTTGGAGTTTCCATTTTCTAAACTTCTACATTCTGAACCTTCTTCAGCTCTGAACAGATGATGAAACACTGAATGATTTCAAGCACTTTGTCTAATAAACTTACATCTTTCATTCTTTATACAGATTGTGGGGCTGTGGTTTGTCAGAGATCAGCTGTGATTATCTGGCAGCAGCACTGAAGTCCAACCCCTCCCATCTGAGAGAGCTGGACCTGAGATACAACGACAAGCTGCAGGATCCAGGAGTGAAGCAGCTGTCTGATCTTCAGCAGAGTCCAGACTACAGACTGAAGACTCTGCTGTAAGTAGAGTGATGGAGTGAGTGGGTGGTGCTGTCAGCAGTATTGTACTAAACACAGTCAGTATGAAACAAAGATCCAGTGTTTCCTGTAAAGCTGCAGCTTCTCAGTGAAGCTGTGAGAGGAGCACGGTGACAGGCTTCAGGATTGGACACAAACACTTCCTGTTTCTCACCCTTATGGTCACCATAGTAACGGCTGACACGCTCTGATCAAACACTGTCAACAGCCAATCAGCTCTCTGAACAAAGCAGCACGCAGACCAATGACTGCATTGATTTCCAAGTTTAAAGCAGTGAAGAACACAGTCTGTAGGTGAGGAAGAATTTAGTGAGAGCAGATGTTTGGATGGAATTCCTCCAGTTAACAGCTGGAACCGTCCATCTGGATTGTTGGGCTTGTTGTTGGGGTTCCTACAGAGCTCAGAGTGGACACACCAAGGTTCTTCTAATGAATGAAAGTCCAAACTCAAACTAGGAGGGAAAAACATTTTCAGCAACTTCAATAAAAATCCAAAGATTAGAAAAAGTGAAGCAACAATGAGTCCTAGTACAGTCCCAGCACTGACGTCCCTGCTGCTCTTTATACTGGATGTGCTGCATCACTGACTGACAGCTGATGAAGAGTCTCTGGAAACACTCGTTTATCTCCTCTGCTCTTCCTCCTCTCTGCAGGTGGAGGTCGTGGCATTAAACAGGACGGTGTGTGTGCTGAGAGAGGAGCAGCTGTGTCCTGATGATCCAGAGAGGTTGAAGCAGCAGCAGCTTGTGTGTAGAGACGCTCTGACTGGGCCATGTTACTGGGAGGTGGAGAGGAGAGCTTCATCCAGCAGTGACTGACAGAGGAATGAAGTGCAGATGACTGTCAGTGCTGCAGAGTGAACTGCTCTGAGAACAGCTCCACTGTCAGACACAATGTAGAGTCCAGCATCAGCCCTGTGTGTCCCTCTGGATCTGACAGAGGATCATCAGTGTATCTGGACTGCTCTGCTGCTGCTCTGTCCTTCTACAGTCTCTGCACAGTCTCTCTCACTCTGGAAAGATTTTACAACTTGTTGTAATTACAGAACGTTAATATAATATTCAAACATGTGATCTTCTCTTTATTTCTGAATCTTTACCAAATAAAGAAAAACCAAACTAACAAACAGAAGCTGTCGTGTCCTTTTTCACCACATCTGTGAATCTTTTCTGTGTTTTTCCTCTTTTCCTCCTTCCTGCAGCTCCATCTTCATCATTCTGTGTCCAGTATATGTGAACACGTCCAAAGCATCTGAGCCTCATGTTACCCGTTTGTGTGAGTTACGCCTGTCGTTGTGTTGTGGTGTATAAATAAGGGGCAGGAGACAGCGCTGGATCTCTGAGTTCTTTACTCTCAATTTCTGCAACATCTGCAATATCTAGAAATGCAAACCTGTGAGCTGTGTGTGTTGTGCGTCTGCTCGGCCACCTCTCCTCCGGCCGTGCTGGAAGCAGCTGTGCGTTTGACAGTTTTATCGACTCGACAATAATCGAACAAATTAAATGTTCAAAAATATCAACTTAAGCACTTCAAAGTCAACAAAAAGCTTAAAACAATGAAATAATATTTCACTGACAAAACAACAGCTCATAAGAACGATACACAAAATAATACAGAAACAAACAAATAAAAGTTATTAACCAGGATCCATGTTTTTGTCACAAACACTGAATCAGCTGATTCACTCTTTATGTTTCTGAGTTTGTTTTGTGATTATAGTTCTGGTTTCTGTTTCTGTGTCTTCACTGTGTCCCACGTCTCCTTACTTTGGACTGTGTTATATTTCCTGTTTTACTTTGACAGTCCTGTGTTACTGTTTCCTGTCTCGTGTGTGTAATTGGTCCCAGCTGTGTTTCCCTCCTGTCTCCCGTTCCCTGATTACTAAACTGCGTCCACGCCGCCGGCGCTCCTCTCCACAGCTGGATTCCAGGATTTCAGAGCATCCAGCTGTGGTGAGTGATGGAGACACTTTCTCTGCTCCCTCAGTAATCAGGACAGTTTATTGAACATCAGAGGACATAAAGGACTGTTTTTCACCTGCCCGTTCTGAACCTGGACATTAAAGACTGCTGGCTTCAAGGACATTAATCCCAGTGTCAGCCAGCCAATAACAGCCTGTGTTTTTCAGCTCTTTAGGAGTCAGAAATGAGAAAGACACAGACTGCTAACCTCTCCCTGCAGGAAATAAGCTCCGCCTCTTCCTTTCCTGTATATGAGAGATTCTGACATGAGACACAATGAGTTTCCTGTTTATTGTGACTTAAAGCGAGCAGCAAAGACACTAAACTGTGTGTTTCCAGCTGAAGCTGCTTTTTGTGTTGCTCCCACAATCCTGTCTGAAACAGTCAGTGAGGAAAACTCAATGTGACTTCAGAGTGACAGAGGTAAGCGACTCATGTTGTAACTGACGTCAGACGCCGGAGATTTTGGCGGAAAATTAAAGCGAATGGTAGTTTAGAATTGAACAAATTCCTTTAAGCTTCAGTATTACCAAATACACTTATCAATAGTCTTCTAACTAACAATATTTGTCTAAATCATCTCCAACACCCTGGAGAACAACGGGGAGAGTTTAGAAGCTCTCCAAGATTACATTGATCAGTGCTTCCAGGATCTTGTGATGAAGAAGGCTCAGAGTGCAAAAACTTCATCAAAACCCACCTGAAGCTGCTGGAGGACACGGTGAAGAACATCGCCTTTGATAGAGTGCATCGCATCGGCCCCATGCGGGCTGCGACCGGGAGACCACGTCCTACTGTGGCCAAGTTCGGCCACTTCAAACAAAAGGAACAGGTGAAAAGTCTCCGTATCCATCGGTGTTTCTCCACGTCTCTCTTCCTTCTTCGTGTCATCTCTGTGTTTCCCTGCTGCCCTCATGTTTTCTGCTTTGTCTGTTAGTTCTTCCCAGTTTAGGTTGATGTTCGCTTCTTCCCTCACCTTTGTTATTTTCACTGTAAATAAATCTCCACTCGCATCTCCACCGCCGTCTGCATCTTGGTCCTCATTCACTCCACCACACGACTGCTGCCCCAGCCGTGACAACTTTTGATGTTTCCTCTACATTTACTTTTAAAAATTATTTACTTTGCCTTGTTTGGTATCATTTGGTATCAGATGGCCGACTTCTAAATGGTCACCATGGTCACCACCGAACTTGAGGAGTTTGCCCCCTCACATATACTAATGTGCCACAAACAGGACTTTAACATCACCAACCATTCCTATGTTATTACGGTGTATCCATATAACTGGCCCACCCTGTACAGTTATGCTTTCATGTTGACATACTGTATTAACACAATTCAGGGAGGATTCTAGGATCAGAGCTTCGGGGGGCTGAGCACCCAGAGAGCTGCCCAGCCAGCCAAGATACACTTTACTGGTCACAATGAGACTTCTTCACCGTCTCTGTCGGTCCCTGCATCCTCCCTGTCCTCATCGTCTGTTGTCTTCGCCTCCTTTATCAGTCATCATAATTTTACCATCTCTGTGCACGTCTGCAAATTTCTTTATTAAATCAAAAGATTATTAAATCCATCAAGTCTCTCTGTGCCTGGGTCCTCGTCACAAAACATGACATCACTGTTTTGTACTTTTTAACAATTTAATCTCACATTTGTGAAAGAAAAGCAAAACACTTTTTTGAAAAGTCTGTAACAAAACCATCAATTCTGATCAAGGTTATTTAAATGCTGCCAAAGAAGAATGGATTGGACTAAAAAAAATACATATCCTAACCTTAATTACTGGAGGAGAATAATGAATGATGCTCATAGTGAGTAAGAAGTAAACTGAGTGCATATTTTGGACAGAGATTCACTTTTAATGTGTTTGTATAATATAATACAGATGCATAAAAACACTCCTGAAACAGAATAAATTATTACAAATAAATTATTACAAAATATTAAAAAATATTATGGATACTTTTGTTGTTAAAATGTTACCTCTCAACCAAGTTCTGCCTTTTATATTTTTAGTAGTGTGTCACACAAACAGGAAATATTGTCAAAAAAAAGTAAGTAAGTGCTGAAGCACCCCAAAAATGAACCAAAGCACCCCAAAAATGAACCAAAGCACCCCAAAAATGAACCAAAGCACCCCAAACATGAACCAAAGCACCCCAAAAATGAACCAAAGCACCCCAAAAATGAACCAAAGCACCCCAAAAATGAACCAAAGCACCCCAAAAATGGGCTAAAATCGCCCCTGTTAACAAATAATAGCCCAACAGTCACTTTTATGCTTACTGTAGCTGTTAGCTAAAAACACTAATTTAGCCTAGTTTGCCCTGAATTCAGCTTTGACAGACATGATCGACTGTTTCCAGTAGAATTCCTCGTTGTCATCTTGTTCCCTCTCAGAGCCCCGTATGCTTGCAGAGACCCCTACAGCAGGGAAATGTGCCAAAGAACGTCCAAAACATTGCATTTTAGGTTTATTTATGCCTTACACACAATCCCAACTCTTTAGCTAACTTAACAACTTTGGCTAAAGTCTATAGTTAGTCTTACTCGTTTGTACAACATTTCTGGATCGCCACTGTTTGAAATGATATGACATATGACTCTCACTGAAACAGCAAACTTTGTAGAAAACACAACACTTCTGATTCTCTATCTAGCTGTTTGCTCACAGCTGTAGATTACATTATAAGTGGTTGTTCACTCTTGTCAATAATTACATTTCTAAATTCTATTTGTGCAGTTACATGTAAACAAAGTCCAATATTGTATCTAAATGATTGTGTTATCGTGGGACAGTTTCCAATTTTGTTGTATTATTGCACTAGGTATGACTGTGCAAGAGTTATCTTATCTTCCTTGCTTGCACCACACTCTTTGCAGAAATGGTGCACAGCAGCACTGCATCATGTTATTGTGTTGTATAATATACCAGAACTAATACAAAGCAATATCCATGTACACTATAGGTCCATGCCAATGTGCCCAAATGGGACCTCCATAAATGGTAAGGGGCGCAAAGGCACTTTAAGACCAGTGGGCACACCATCGGTGCACATCCGCTCGGATGCTTTTTTCTATTCATTTATTTCCCTGTTTATTTATCGATGCACAAAAGCAATTATCTCAGAGACACCATCCTCTTAACAGAGACTCAAATCAGGAACCTGCAGATTATTAGTCAGCAGCTTCAACTTCCTGTCTTTGTCTCACTAAACCTTCCACGTGGAAACTTGAGCTGCCCACTCAAGCACAGTAGGCTTTAACTGGCTCTGCTCAAGTCACTTCAGTATCTGAGAAACTGTCTCGATGCATGCCAAAGAACACTTTGACAATACGCTTGTGTTGAGTCAAATCCACCACAAGCATATTCTATGGCAGTTTAATTCCACTCCACATAAAAATAGTCACGTATTATTTCCCCCCACCACACTTCCTGCCAGTAGCTGGTGCCCCCACCCACAGTGCATTAGTGGTTCTCTGTGTTTAGTGGCTCACTCTGGGCGGCTGCTCGGTGGGGCCCGGCCCCCTGGCTCTGTTGGGCCTGTGCTGCGGGTGGGGTGCCCTCAGGTCTCGGCCCTCTGGGCCCATTTACTGTGTAACAGTAACATTTAATATCTATTATTTACTACTACTTACTAGCCTACTTACTGCATATTATTGGTTGTTGCTGTGGGTTCCCCACTGTGTTGGTTTTTCCTTGTGTTTTTCAGCAGATGATGAAATAGATTTTCAGTATTTTTTCTCTCTTCCTCTCCATCTATTTCTCTTCTTCTCTATTTTTCCCTCTTCTTCTGTTAACTTTCTCCCCAGCTTATCTTTTTTCTTCTTTCCTGACCCCCGTTCTGATTCTAATGACTCAAAATAAAGTAAAATCATCATCAAATATGACTATCAAGTGGACCAGTATAGCAAAAACCATAATGATCGCAGAGGCCACAGAGCCAAGTGGCAGGATTTTCAACGTTCAAACCAGATAAAAAACAGAAATTAAATGGTGTTAAAAGCCATGAATTAAGGCAATTCATTCACAACATCATTACAAGTTTTACTGGACGTTAATATTTTTCTCTTTTTTCAGTGCAAAACAAACTAACAGTACACATGATGCTGGCAAGTTAAAATGTCAGTGTCTTTTATAGATAGCATGTCTAGCATCATAGTTTTATAGATCACGTAGTCAGGGTAAAAACTCCATCTCTGATTATTATTGTACATGACTGTGACATGCAGCGGCCTCAGCATCATGATGAAGGCGACCGGAGGAGATAGTTTGGTAGACATCGATGTTTTGCCGATGAAGGCTCATGTAGCGGTCCTCTTTGTCCTAAACAACAATTTACACTGTCATTTACACTTAATTAAAGTGCAGCTTAAAACACAGACATAATGCACTGCAGCCTCGGCACAATTAAGTGTAAAACAGAACTATGGAAAACTCACAAACATCTGGCGAGTTTCAGATCCTGTTAAGTTAGTTAGACCTGATCTGTTTTCTCTGTTAGGATAAAAACATCAGAGGTCATGGGGTGAAAAATACCTCAAAAACAAGACTAGCTATGTCTACAACTAATGTGTGGTGTTTTAAAAGAACCTATGAGATACTTTGAACACCACAGTGGCTGCTGTATGCAGTAATGTGCTCAAGTGATTTCAAAGGGTCATTTCATGAGTGCGTCAGTAAAAGTTTTCACCTGCGAGGATTTCTCCTCAGGCTGTAACCACAGGTTATCACAGCCACACTGATGAGTGAAGCAGCAGCAGAAATGATGGGAACTGTAGCCATGAACTTCATGCCAGAAGAATCTCCATCGTCTGTTGAATGTTGCCACACACACAAAAAAACTTCATTTTGAAAACATGAAAAGTCACGAAATTTGCATTAACCTGTTATATTAAAGTGGAAAACATGTTTATCTTTTCATTACATTAGAGTTACAATTGCATCATTCAAACATTTCACTGATGAAATAACAACAAAGTTGTGATTGGAGCAGTTTTATAATGAAATTTTAAACAAATTAGCCAGAAGAACAGCTTAAAAACATTCCAGATGTTCATCTCCTGACTGAAACCTTTCATTAATCCGCTGCAGGCGGGAATGACGACCTCAAACCATGTATGACAGAAAAGAAAGTGTTAACGCAGTTCCAAACATCCACCTTGAATCTGCGGTGTGGGTATAAATAGAAAATGTTTTTACCTCTCACAGTCACACTGAGATGGAGAACATACAATCCACCACGAAATCCACACTCACAGGTGTAGTTCCCACTGTCTTCAGATGTTAAGTTGAGCAGGTGGAGAAACACAGTCTCATTTTCTTTGATCAGTGTGAACCTGGAGTCACAGCCATGAATAAAGCCTCGGTCGTAACGATAGAGCAGACGACACTGTTCTCCTCGGCTCCTCTCTGTGCTGATCTCACACAGTATCATCACAGTAATATTCAGAGTTGTTTTGCTGCATATTTGAGTGGAATCGGGTTTCTTTCCAATTGTCTTCACAAGAGTCTCTATAAATTGTTCCAGTTAAAATGAAACAAAATCGGGATTATAGTTTCTATATATTTGTTGTTGTGGGAAAATCAATCACATATATTATTTCACTAACCTAACTAAAGCTTTCTTCTTAAACACCTGGCTTTACAGCTTTTCTTTTTTAATTATATATATTTACCTTCACTGCTAAAAACCACAAGCAGAAGCAGGAGAAAGCAGAGTTTCCGTGCAGTCATGCTGGTGAGGAAGTAACTGTGGCTGACAGTGTGAGGTAGACTATAGTGAAAGGAGGAAGACTTGCACCCTCCTTATTTCACCTCTTGTGTCTACACTGAAACTTTTACTATGTCTAAAATAGAAGTGCATAAAAGTGGAAGGACAGTAGAAGGTAAACCACCAACATTGTTTAAGCCAGACTGATCTCTCTGTTTATCTGGATGGACATTGTGTTCAAATTATGATGAGATGTTTGTTAAAAAACAAAACTAGTCTGATACAAAGAGTCATGTTTGCCACAGTTTATTGTGTTTGTATTGTATTAAATCTGAGAGCCTGAGTTGGAGTATTATGACTGAATGGTCTCCATTACTGGGAAACAACTATCCAGTGTGAAAAGATGGACGTTTATTATAATATATGAATATTATTATATTAGTATGTCACCTAAAGTTTTATATACTTTAAAATGTTTCATAGAGCTTTATTATCCACTCCCACAGTTCCTGTGCTTCTTGCTGAGCGTGTCTTGTTGTCGTGTTGATGGTTCACTGAGATGATAGTCTGGTAGGAATCACTCGATGGCTGCTGAAGGTTTGTATAGGGCTGATCTGGCTCATCGTCATCCTTTAGAAAAGTGAAATATTTTAGGTATTAATCAAGTTCAACCCGGTCTACCCACACACTCTATTGATCTTTAAATCTCTCCATCTGTTGCCTGGATTATTTAATGTTTCTGCTCATTTCTGTAAGAGCTTCTTCACAAAATAAAGGACACTGAAGTTGGCACTAATAGTATTATAGCACTAATCTGTAATTATCTATATAAGTAACATCCTAAAACATAAATGTACATGTTTTATGTTTACTGGCAAACTTTTAACTAGCTGCTGTAGATCGTAGCAATAAATTGCTCACCAAACCGTTGGGATTTTCAGGTACAGACACTCCAGATGTTCCTGACCTTAAGCAGCCACGTTGATAAGAAAGGATGTCAGCATTAGTGTAACACTATTCACATTCAAACAGAGAAAAATCAAGTAAGAACATCTACATTTATATTATCTTCTCTCTTAATAATGATAATTATTTTTGGAAGGATAAAAAGTGTTCATTCTAGACATGATGTTTAACATACAGCGAATTCTCACTTATTGAAATGCGATGTTTCCTTTTACTTTCTCTACATCTATATCATCTTTGAATTACTGCAGCAAAAATAGTCTCACCCATTACTTTTCCTCCAGTAGATAAATCCCACGATAACTCCAGTTATAAAGATGATCACAACACCGGGCAGATAAACGGAAAAAGATTTGTCTGCTGAAGTGTGCGCCTCGTTTGTGTCTAAATCATTGAAAAGATGCATTTGTCAGTAAAATCATTTACTTTCATTTCCTGGAAATCAAAACACAAATCAAACACAGTTTACGTCTACTGAAACTCTGAGTGAAGTAATGAAACCCCAGTTTTATAACCACAGAGCTTTAAATATTGTCACTGTGCTCTTTTCTTTTGTCTTCTTCTTCTTCTTTTGCATCTTTTCTGAATATTACTATGAACTGAAATTGGTCCAACTGCTTATATACATTCACTGGCCACTTTATGAGGTATACTTGTTCAGGGTGTAACACAAATATTTCAGTGTTCATTTCATTTGTCAATCACATGTCAGCTTCATCTTCCTGGTTAAATAAAGGTTAATAAAATAATAAAATGTCAGCAAATCAATGCTCAAACAGAGCAACATGGCACATGTTACTGGTCCCAGTGCTTCACAAACTGCTGATCTGCTGGGATTTTCCCACACAATCATCTCTGTTCACAGACAATGGTCTGAAAAATAGAAAATATCCAGTGAGCTGTGATTCTCTGGGTAAAAATGCTGTTTACACATCAAACCTTGAGGCAGAGCGGACCACACTGGATATCACTGCTGTCCTCTAACAACAGCAAGCTGAGGCTACAGTTTGCAAGTCTGGACAACAGAAGACTAAAAAAACGATGCCTTGCCCGATGAGTTGATTTCTAACAGTTCAGACTGCTGGTGGTGTAATGCTCTGTGAAGGATTTTCTTTGCAAACTTTGGACCCTGTAGTAACCACTGAGCATCATTTAAACACCACAGCCTGCCTGAAGGTTGTTGCTGACCACATTCATGTCTTTATGCCCAAAAAATACCCATCGTCTGATGGCTGCTTCCAGCAGGATACCACACCATGTCACGGCGCTCAAATCATGTACGGCCTGCGCAGTCACCAGATCTCAATCCAGCAGAGCACCTTTGGGATGTGGTGGAACGGAAAGTTTGCTTCAAGTAAGAGCAGCTGACGAATCTGCAGCAACTGTGTGATGATGTAATTTCAATATGTCTTGAGAATCTTTGAGGAATGTTTTTAGCGCCTTGTTGTGCCACAAAAAATGAAGACATGTTTGATGGCTGAAGGTGGTCCAACTCGGTTCAAAGATGTACCTGATAAATGAGTCAGTGAGAGTATTTAAACTGCTGTCAGTGAAAATAAGAAGAAAAGAAATGAACAAATTACAAGAATAAAAAACACATAAGCAGGTCAATACAATGCTACCACAGTGCTGAATAACTGTGTCAGATAAAGAAACCAAAATGCTTTTACCTTCCACAGTGACACTGATATGGACAATATATGTCCCTTCAGTGTTTGTACACTCACAGGTGAAGTTCCCACTATCAGCTGGTGTTAAACTGGTCAGCTCGAGAAAGGCAGTCTGATTTTCTTTTGTTATTGAGAACCTGGGGTCACATTCCTGAGTAACGTTCTCTCCGTGTCGATACAGCAGATGACACTCTCCTCCTGTGTCCCTCTGTCTTTTGATCTTACAGATAATCAAAACAATAGTAGTCTGACTTTCCTTGTTGCAAATCCGAGTGACATCGTGTTCTCTCCTGACTGTCTTCACAACAGTCTCTGTAAACAGGGACAGCAAAATACGGTAAATACAAGATTCAGCCTGTGTCAGAGAGGACTTTAGTTTCTATATTTTGTGAATGTTAAACCATCTTTTTAATCCCATAATAATGTGTTTAGTTTAAACTAAAAGCAAGGAGGTTATAAATTTAAAAATATTAATAATGCATAATGAAAATAGTTTCCTTGTATTACCTTCAGCATCATGGGACACAGCTAGTGGTAACAGCAAAATCAAGCAAAGTTTTGATACGTCCATGCTTGTTAACATGTCTATAAGCCACCGACAGTGAAGAGGAAGATGTGCGGAAAGAAACAAGCTGAAGCTTTCCTGGCTAAGCAGACGTCAGACTGTTGCCCTTCACGGGGCAAGTGTGAAATGATGTAAAAAGGAAGTGTACTGACAGGACTTTCATATTAAAAGGCTGTAAAGTTGAAACACTGTGCGAGCTCCCACACAAAAAGAAAACAGGCTAATTTTTCTTTATCACAGAGGAATTATTACACTGCTAACTGTCATGTTCGCTGAAACTGAAGGATGGATAATATTGTAAAAGTAACAACAAAACTACCATTTATCATAACATTATAAGCATTTTAAACTAAAATAGCGTGTGTTATGGTTCAAAATATTGGGGATGGAGACAAGAGGAAAAACCACAATAACAACACTGGTCCGGTCGGGTTGAGTCAAACGATGATTTTAATGATCACACGCGTGGGAGATGGACACTGATGCAGACAGCCTCAGATCTCAAAATGGTGGAGCATTGCTCAAACTCTTATAGCCTCTGGTGCCTCCACCTTATCATAAAAAGCCTAAACATTCACATGCTTTCTCTCACACAGCACCTAAGCTACGACCTTGGCTCCCCGTCTATCTGCTCCTGCTGAGATGGGGCAGAAAACTCCAGTATATTCTGTTCTCTTCTAATCAGACAAATAAGACAATTACTTTCTGCGAACAGTATTTCTTATAACTCAGCAGTATAATGCATCATAAAACAATATCATTCATTCACAACAAGTCAGCAGTTTAATGTAATGCAAATCAGTTTAACTAATGCAATAGTTATCAGCTTCTTCTAATTCAGGAGAATAATGCAAACTAAAACTACATAATAATTCACCATCTTTAATTAGGGGTCTAACATGGCATAAAATAATATTATAATCTAATAATTCCCCCTGATGAGCTCATTAGAATAATGAGCTCACCAACACCCCATAATCCAGTGTGGCTGGGTTCATCTCTTCTCACTCCTGAGGTCCTTTGTCCCCCTGAGGGGCGAACCATATGTGGGATGACCTCTATGTTTGCGCAGTTCAGATGCAAGACAAACTATGATTCCAACAATAGCAGGTACAGATGACACTCCCCAGGTCTCCCACAGCTTTATTTGGTGCTACCTTATACCCTCCAGACGTACTCAGACTAGAACCTCTGTCCAAGGAGCTTTTAGCCTTTTATGTTATTGCTGCAGCTACCAGTGTCGTCCAGTTGGGTGATCCTCTGCTCTTCATTCTTCAACCTCAGGGGTTAGACAACCCTTCAGTCGTGGCACAGATCAGGGGATTATTCTGCCCCGATTTCAAACAACGATCTGTGTATCCTCCAGAAAAAGGAACAGGAAGGTGTCCCCCTTTTTGCCCAAGAGCCTCTCGAACTTCGTTGGTCTGGTGTTCCCGGATTTCCGCCAACCCCTTCATGGTTATTGCTGTGTTTATGGGATCCATCCTTTCGTGGTGACTAGCTGGAGCCCAAACGCCATGACCCTTGGACCCAGTTGGTGTCTTGGCAGTCACTGTGTCTGTCTCTGCTGCGAAGGATCCTCGTATATCTGTGACCTCGTCTGGTGTCTGTTCCTTTCTCTGTAAGAGACAGAAAACCAAAACACCTCTCTTCCTAACCCTAATAATCTAATGTTGTTATCTACTGACCTTCTAGTGATTCAGAATTGGTTTAAAAACATTCAGAATGTTCCAGGGACTTATTCTAATCATATCCTATGTGTGTGTAAGCGTGTTTGCATTTAGCCCTCTGCACTCAAAGTCAATACCTGCAATATATCAGTCCGGACCATCACGCCGAACGAAGCTTATGACCTTCAAAAGACCAAGTGCCAACTCGTTATAAGCACATTTGCAAGGTGTGTCTGAACATTATTGAAACCACTCTTTTTAACAAAAGACAAAGAAATTAACAAATCTTCTAAACGCTATTCAGTTCATTTCAATGATTGATGCTTACACATGGAAATAATGATTTATGCTTCTTACTGATTCTCTACAAAAGACCGGAAACTTCTCGGGCCGCTATTAGCTTAAGTTTTACCATTCCTAAGGTATTAAAGACACAAATGAAGTTATAAAATGTTCAAATAATCCTTGTTTGATGTTAAAGCTCAACTTCCCCCCCCTTTTTTTTTTTTTGACACATCCCCATGTGTCAAATCAACGGAGCTAGAACATTAAAAGAAAAGGTTAGGCAGCTACAAGGTTTCCCAGATCGTTAAGGTGATCTGCGTGTAATGTTCTGACTCAGGTATTTAATATTTTAATAAATGTCGTTTAATTAACTGCCACTATTTAAACTAAACTTAAAGACATAATTGAAGAAAAGATCACAAAAAATAACATGATATCAGTGTTTTGTAAGCGCGTGCGGCCTTCTATGCTCGAAGCCTTTTCCCTCAATAGATCAGTCAGACATTCGCGCTGACTGTAGCTTTTAACCCTTATTAACTTGAGCACAACTCTACAATGAGCAACAAGTTGCAATATGTATGAAAATGATCATGGTTACACCTGCAATAAAAATTATATCATTATCCTAACACCTGTAAATAGAAGATTCATCAGAGGTTATAACCATCACAGGAACACAGATGTTAGTATAAGGTCAAAAGCTTCAATATATGATCATCGATGCAATACTTGTTGCATGATTCTCATACAATAATAATGCTGATATTAAAATAACAGTAAAACACCCCCTTTTATCCCGTTTCGCTTGACCCATAAACGTTTATAAATGCCTCTTTTAAATGTTATTTCCCCCTGTTCTCCCCTTCCTGACCACAGCAGGGGGATCTTAGTTTTGAATCAGCCATGAATCCAGCTCACCTGATTCATCAGTGAGCTCCACCGTCACTGGCGTCTGACAGGGTGGCGCTGCATATTCTTCCTTTAATGTCACTATTTTCAACCTGTTAATTAGAGTGTTTAAACCTGAAGTCGACTACGTCCACAACAAGTCAATACAGCTGTAAATGTGGCCAATTATCAATCTATTACCAATCAATAACAACAGATAACTTCTATTTTATGCATGCTTTTAATCAACCACTCACCCAGAGGATCTCCAATCCCAGGAAATTCCTTCTCCTCAGTCAATGAGTCTGTCCTCCTTCCATGCCCTGGTAACTGGTCCATCCAGAGCCATATGATCTCAAATATACATAAAACAAGCCAAACCACACCTTGGTCACACCAACTCTCTTCCGCCCCGAAGATGTCCAATGCCATCCTAGTATGGACTGAAAGTGGCTTTAACGCTGACTGTCCTGACAATCCATCTTATAACATTTCCTGGTCAGATCTGCCAATCTCCGCCCCAGGGTTTTAACTATTTTGCAATTTTCATTAGTTTCTATGTTTTTTCTAGTTTTGCCTCCAGATTTTCAATTTTTTTTTACCAGTTGGAATCAGTTTTTACCAATTCTTTGCTAGTTTAGTCTAGTTTTTATTTTCCTGAAAATCCTTAGTTTCAGTTTAGTTTTAGTTGTGTTTTGCAAAACTTAAGTGTAACAAAATCTCAGTTCCATCATATCAATCATGCTCTTCTGGTTATCCTTGGGTGTTGAGACTAATAACTATTAACTCTTGCCGCACCGAGTGTTCCTAATTTTGGTTGAAGTGAATTGATAACCTTTTTGAAGGCGATTGTTTCACACATTTATTTAGATGTCCCAGTCCTGTTATCTCGGGATACATCACGCTGCCTTATCTGGGGTTAGCTGTTTTCGGGGGATGCGGGTTGAGTGGGGGAGCTCTTCAAGGTAAGCTAGGTTAACCTTCTTGTGTGAGCTTTTCAAGTGCACTTTAAGGTTTGTGGGATTTTTCGTGTCATAAATGTCCCTCATAACCCCCTGATGGCCCAGTAATTCATTTTTGCGCACTGTAGTACACATTTAGTTTTTGCTTGTAGCTCTCATACTCTACTTGCCACTCCTCTAAGTCCTGATGTTTCTTAGCGAGGACAACAGTACCTTTAAAATTATATCACATGTGTGGGGGTGTGGCCTTGCCAATTGTTTTTCCCACCTTTTCAAAATGGCTGACGTGCCCACAAGCACATTTTATGGAAGAAAGAAAGGTAAGCTTGATATTTACATTTAAAATGTTTTGTTAAACTCAGATTTTTATTAATTTTCAAAGAATAAACATCTAGTAAATGATTTGAGGGGTCTTTAAGAATTAGGCTCATTTAGTTTCACGGAGAACATGACAAAATATGGTTCACTCCACTTGCCTGAAATGGTTAACAGTCCAAGGCATTTCAGTTGTAGAATGGGTGCAACAGTAAAACATATGTGAGATGTGGGAAGTGCCAAATGTTCCTTTGTGTCTCCAAATAAAAATAAAAATCACAGTACTTCCTCAGATATCATAAATGAATTGACTTTTGTGAAATAGAAAGCCCAGTGCAATCACTTATTCCTGAACCAATGGCTTACAGCTAGTGAAGTGTCAGTGACTTCTAAGTTGATCCCTGATCTACATTTTTATGATATTGTTATATAAATAAGTTTTAATATCCTGCTTACAAAAATTTCAGTGGAACATGTAATCTTCTTAAATAGCTCTTGAATGTTGTTAGTTTCACATTCGTGATCAATGAACTCCCCTTGTGCACTGTAGTGCACATGTTGTAAAATTTAAATAAAATTAGTTAAAAACAATTTTGTTTTTGTAATGTGTTTATTTTACCGTCCCAGCACTTGATTTATCTTAAAAAGAAAAAAGAAAAAGAAAAAAATGAAAATACTTTTCCCTTTTTTCTTTCCCTGGGTCTCAGGAGGACATTGTGTCTCTCTCCACTACAAGACTCTTGCTATATCTAAAAAACAGTCATATTCAAAGTAATCCTAAATTGGACTCTGGCGCTTTCTCCCGACTTTTCCTGACATGATTCTGCGCGTGGACGGAGCAGCAACACAGACGACTCGACTAACGTACTGCCTTGACTTTACTATTGCAGGGCACGCACACATCAATGCAACTAAACACATTTTGCTATAAATCTAGTTAATTTTAGTTAGTTTTGTGAACATTCAGTACAGTTTTAGTTAGTTTTCCTTTTTGTTTTGATTTTATTACCGTTAACGCAAATTTTTCCACTTCTAGTTTTCGTTATTTCATTTGTTGTCTTTAATAATAATAATCTTCTCTGCACCCTGGAATAAACATAATCAATATGATCAACATTTTGCTGCGTATCAATTCACCTTTTTGATTCAAATGCTCCAGCCTTATGTGGTTTGTGACATGTGTTGATCTAAACCTCCACTCTGTCTCTAAATGTTTGAAGAATTTTTCAAGTTCGGGGTCAAATTTTGAGAATTTGACCATAAGTGAAAGTTATGGCGTTATCACCCCCTTTGGGGATTACCTTTTCCAGTTTTGATGATATTCCTCCCCATTCTCTATTTTTTGCAAGTACCCCTCTTCGGTGGCGAGAAACTGTTGGTGTGATCAAGCGGGTGCTGTAAAAACAAAAGCTCAGGACAGAACAGTCACCAATCATGTACTTCATTCAAAATTGACATATATCAAACTTCATATTGATCCTCTTAGTGTAATGGTACATTTTAATTTGCACTTCTCAAAACTGAAAACAATATTCTCTTTATTTTACTCTTGTTCTTGTGCAGCGCCACCCCTCAGCACATGCCCCTGTTATTTTATCTTACTTTTAAATTGTTGACTACTTCAAGAAAGCGCCCAAAAGACGGGGACCAGTGTTTATCATTACATATCTCCATTTTGAGTGTGGCTGTCTATCATTCCCCTGTTATTCATAGACCTCGGTGGAGGGTTTTTTTTTTCTTTTTTACCTCTATAAAAATTAATTGACTCTTTACAGTGACCCACTATGGTTAATAATAACATGTTCAGTCATGAGTGGAATCAAACCTTTTCTTCACTTTAGCATTTAACATTCCCAACAATATAATATGATACATTAATCGAAACACAGCTACTAAAACACAATTTTCTTAATGCAAACATCAGTAACTCAAAATTAGCAACCAAAGGGTTAAGCCTGCAGTTCACACTCCTGTGAAGCTACAGCTCTTTAGTCTCTGTCATCCTTCTGTTCTTGCAAAAACAAAACATCCACCCTTCTTTTACAGGCTGGGTGAATTGTCTGTGGACATTCAATAATCCTAAAGTCGGTACCGTTTTTGTCTCAATATCAAGTCAGTTAAAACTTTTAGTCGTCAGTCCGTCACAGTCCAGTCACATGCATACATCCACACACATTCATACCAGATATTGCTGATAATGGAGTCTCACGCGCAACCTATTCGAGCCTCCATCACCAGCAAGATGACGTCATCATTTTAAAGGAAACAGTTCCTTGTTTGTTTTTTTTTTCTTTTTTGGACTGGATTGACTCGCTGCAATCCTTTTAGGCTCAGGACTTCTCATGTGATCAATGTCCCATATAAGTGAATTTCTCCCAAGCTCATTATAATCATGGAGAAAAATACTTTGCGACTGTTTTCAGTAAGAATATTTTATAGCGCTTTAAAGTTCAATCTCTCAGGCCTGGATTAAAGAGCTGATTTGTTAAATCAGGAACTCACAAGATACCAAAATATCACCACCGGTGGATCACACCTCTCTGATGTTCTTATCTCAGTGCACTGTAACAAAAGCAAAAACAAACGTAACCAATAAAACACTCATATAATAACAAATACTGGGGCCCATTACAAACATGTCCAAAGATCAAACCCTCTTTCTCTATGTTAGAGAAAGAGAACAATCCAAACCTCACTGATAGAATCAACCTAGTGTCAAACAAAACCCAAAAATCAACCAAAACTTCACACACTATATTGTGTAGGCATACAGGTACCGTAACTCCTTTTTGCACTGACAAATACATGTTGGATTGACTTAATTCAATAGTGGACACTGGTTGCACACAAATGTTTTGCTTTGGCAGAAACTTAAACAACTGAGTCAAATCAACACAACCTTTTCATATTCTCTCCGAAATAAAACTCACACCGTTAATTCATCATTTTCACTCTGTACCACTGCTCCTTATCAGGCTGTGTGAAGCACAGTAAACAATTCAGTGGAGGCCTTGAGCCATAAACAGACATCACGCACAGACATTGTTTTCACAACCAAACTACTTTAGACCTTGTCCCCTAAATCTACACAGATGCCCTCTGTGTGGCATGAAATGCATTTAACCAATAAACAATCAATGGCTTCTTGTTGTTGTAACCGACTCCATATTTGGATGTTTGTGTGCAGCATTTGTTAGTAAAGCATTCTTCATTGCAACAGCGTGTGTGTATCACTCTTTATTGCACAAGCTTGTAAATGTGTGTGTGTGGATCACTCCTCAGTGAGTTGAATCAGCATTTCGATTTTTTTTTTTTTGCACGTGTGTGTGTCATTTCTCACTCAATCAACGAGTGCATATGTTCATATGTGTGTTTCTCTTCATTCTGAGTCAATGCATGTAGATGTGTGTGTTTGTGTGGGTGTTTGTGTTCATCACTTTCCTGTTCTGGTGTTCTGGGTAAACCACGGCCTGAAGCGTGCCCTGGGGTCCTGCCCTCCTCCTTTTCAGTCTGTTTGCATCTGTTGGTGCTGCTGCTCAAAGTTCTGTCCATACTGGTTCTGGCCCCAATTGAGGCAGTGCTTTTCTCCAGTGTCCTGCAACTTCTCCCTGTTCCACTCCTCCTTAACTTGACCCTTTTTCTTCTGTAGCTCCTTCAGGGCTTGCTCCTGCTGTTGGAGCTTCTTCGTCAGGTTTGGCGACCTCCTGCTCCAGCAAGCTCCGGCCTGATTCCAAGTCCTGTGTCTGGGACTCCAAGCCTGATGGGTTCGATTATCAGCCAGCTCCTCCTGAGCCATGGTCAGTTTCTGCTCTGATGCCTTGAGCTCTTACTGAGGGCAGAAACCTCAGAATCTTTTCCGTCCACTTCAGATTGAAGTCCATCGATGTTTTCCTTGCTTTGCTCCACGGCCTTTTGCGGCTCTGCTGTTCGGCTCTTCTCAGAGGTCAGCTCCTGGCCAAGCCCCGACACCTGTGCCTTCAGCTTATTTTCTCCTGGTGTTTTGTCCATTCTGAGGTGCCTCCTGACCTCAGTTACTCCTCCTGTCTCTGGCACGCCCTTTTTGCTGCCCGACGATCATTGTTGGTCCGTCACTGTCCTGCACAGTTTTAATGCAGAGTGGTTAAGGTCAGCATTGTTTTGCTCGGCCTCACTTTTCATCTGGGCTTAATGGGCGTCTCATCACAGCTCTGTCAGCTGAAGCTGTCTTTTTCCATATGGCAAGAGTGTGAAGAGTGTGTGAGAGGGGTGTGTCCGATCAGGCACAATGCTGGTGGCTTTGCGAATGCCTCGTTTTCCAAATCCAGATGTTTATTTATCACGTACACAGCAACAGAGAGAACAGTCTGTTGTTGGGATGGCTGAGGTCCTTCACGATCTTCCTGGTCTTGGTCCAGCACCGCCTGCTGTAGATTGAGTGCAGGTCAGGGTGATCAGAGCGGATGGTGCGCTCAGCTGATTGCACAACCCTCTGTAGAGCTTGTCTGTCCGGCATGGTGCTGTTCCCGAACCAGACAGTGATACAGCTGCTCAGGATGCTCTCGATAGTTCCTCTATAGAAGGTGGTCAGAATCGGTGGTGGGAGCCGGGCCTTTCTCAGTCTTCTCAGAAAGAAGAGACGCTGACGGAAATCTCCCCGTGTAGTGAAACGGGCCTTGGATTTAACGCTCTCCGTCTCCGCTGCATGAGATCGTTTTCCTGCAGCACTGTTGACATTTTCAAGTTGTTGTTGCGGGTTCAGCTGCTTTAGCATTTGGTCAGGGTCACATCAAAGATGGTAGAGGAGAGAGCAACGATGGTAGGGGGGAGAGCAGGAGTCCAGGGTCAGCTTCGGCTTTCAGGGCCGACAAAGCAGCCGCCTGTAACCAAGCATAAAGAGAAAAAACAAAACAAAACAAAAACAGATGAACAGGAAAATGATGTTATTTTGGCTGCGTTATTCAGAGAGGGGAGAAACAACGGGACCAGGCCCTGTGTCAGCCTTCTCTCCCCCTTTTTTTGTTTTTTCTCACCATATAATCCACTCATGACCCACCAAGCTGACAGGACATCACAGGTACATGTTAAAATTCTTAAGATCATGTTTAAAAGCACAAAAATTTGAATTTTCTTTCATCTGGTAATCACTTGTATTAATCAATCAGCAGAAAACATGTCACAATTTGACTTTTCTAACCACTAAATTTGTCGTGTTATCACTGGTTGATCAGACCAGTGCCTTTTTTCTTTTTTTTGAAGTTAAGTTGTTGTCCTGCAACCCAGAGAGTTTATTTGTTAGTAGTGGATAAACTTTATTATTTAACGGCGGGTGTATGTTAAGTTTCACTGCTTTAAACTTGCTGGAAAATCTTCACGTGTTCATGAGTGTAAGCTGTTTCTTCATTGCGTGTATGTGCGTTTGTAGGTGGGCTAATTTAACGTTTTTTCCTCAAACAAGGCATTTCTCTAACATGTGCCTCTCTCTCACATTTCTCTGCTTGTGTGTGTTTTTGTTTCACCTTTTGTTGTGATGCTCCGGAAGCCTTCCCAACCTCCACAAGTCTGTTGGCCCCAATTTTATGTGTTAAAGCTTCTCTTAATTTCTCCTTTAATTCTCTGCTAGCTGCTGTCTTTTCCACAGCTGCTGATTCTTGCTGAGTGTGGTTTCCATTACTATAATTTGCTTCGGCCGCTGTGCTTGTGGGGGCAGTTGGTCCAGGCCCGTAGCCACCTGTATCAACACACTGAGAGATTTATTTAATATCATTTTCCTCACAATCTTACTCTGCCGGCTGACGTGCCGGTCTTAATCATGCTCGATTTGTCTCTTCTATATCAAAACCCAGCCGAACATCAAACATTCAGCGTAGTCATTCAAAACCTTATCTGTAGTATTATAATCAGCAAAATCAGCGTTTTAATTACAGGCATGTATCATTATTTGCAAATCATAATTATAAAACTCAAAAACACGCTAAACAGCAACAGAAGTCCTCTGTGCGCTCCACAGCTCATTTGCATGTTCACACACAGTCTAAAAATAGCTCGCAGCGCTGCAGTGCGCTGTCGTCACACACAGGGTCACACAAAGCTCAGACAAAACTCTTTTATTTTATATTACAAAGACGTCTTATATTTACAATCACTGACAGGCCTGACAGATTCAGCGCCTAACAATTTCGACAAATTTAAGTTAACGGGTCCAACCGAAGAAAGTCCAACTTTTTTGTAATCAATCAAACAGTATCTGTTACTTCTGGAACAGTTTCTGACCTAATTTCTAAAGAGCACCTACACAATTTCGACAAATTTAACCATAACGGGTCCAACCGAAGAAAGTCCAACTTTTTTGTAATCAATCAAACAGTATCAGACTCTAACTTTATCTGGCCTAATCCCTAAGGTCCCTAACTCAATTTAACAGTATTCAAAAAAGCACATCACACCGTTCCAAACGGTGAGGAGACTCTAACTCCTAGCTTATTTCAGGATGCCCTGTACCCCACAGATAAGCCAAACTGAACTAACCCTGTTCGCCGACAGGTCAAGACCGCGCGTCCACGGCCAGGAGGGAGCGTAACCTCCGGGCTATGCGCTTCTTAGCGGACTCTAACCGCCGTTCTATAATAATTTATAACAATTTCAAACACCAGTCAACGCCCTAAAACAAGAGTATGACTAAGGCAAGTGTCACCTAGAGGTCAATGGGGACTCGAACCCACAAACTGACCACTCAGGTCCACTCTATAACCAATTTGGACTCTAACCAACAAAATGACCAATTCCCTATCAAACTACTTGAGACTCTAACTCAATTCCTTGGGACTCGAACCCAGCATTTCTTTCAATTCCTTTTTCAACTTCATTAAAGACTCTTAGCCGACTTTAACTGCATAACACACACGGATCCTCATCAAAATCAAAACAGACCCTCTACCAGTAATTTCAGTGAGTAGACTTTAATTTAGTCATATCCAATTTGGCACACTTTGGAAATAATTCAACAGGTAGTGCCTTACCTTTAGATAAGCCGGCTTATGCCCACTAGTGATGGGATTTCCGGCTCTTTTTAGAGATCCGGCTCTTTCGGTTCGGCTCACTAAAAAGAGCCGGCTCTTTCGGCTCCGAACCGGCTCTTCAGGTTGTTTTGTTGCTTTAATTAATTTATTATTAACAATAATATAAAATTATGCACAAACGGAATTACTAACGTAAAAAAAAGTGGTTTTATTTGTATATGTTTAAATATAAATATATGCGGTGGCCCCTAGAGACAAAACACGTACAAACTCCAAAACACATTTCTAGCATGAACTGAACTTCCAAAGCAGAGCTACTAGATCACTTAAATTACACAATTGAAAGCATGTATGTATTGTTTGTGTATTTATACACAGGCACTCATATATATTCAAATAATTAAAAAAAATTTTTCATTTACCTGTTACTACCACACACCAAAATCCGGTCGTTGGTACTTGCTGGCTTGTGTAGCCACTAGGTAACAAAAGCTCAACTCTGCGCCCAGCATCCTGGAGCACTTCTGTTGTCTTTTGTACGTGTTTTGAGTTTTTATGTGCTTCTTTGTTTTTTGTACGTGTTTTTACATGTTTTGGAGTTTTTACGTGTTTTGGAGTTCGTACGTGATTTGAAGTTTGTATGTGCTTTGTCTGTAGGAGCCACTGTAAATTAAACTTTTATTTTTTCACTCCACATAAAATGTAATAAATAAATCATATAATACAAAAATCAACTATTCACATTTCAACTTTTAACTATTTAAATTTTCAGCTTTTTCCTTTTACAAATTTAAAGTGAAAACAACACAAAACACTGCAAACCACAACACAATTAAATATAAATTATAATATGAAAACAAAAAGAACATGCATATTCTCTGTCATATGGACCTGCATGAATAAACTTTCTGAATCCTTTATCATCTGCAACCGAAAATAGTTGTGGATGATTACTATACCTTTCTAATGTGACGTTGTTGTCCCTGCCTCTCTTTCTCTCTCTCTCCCTCTGGCTCTGTTCCTGTGCTACTGAGTGTAACTACCGCCCCTCCCCCCTCTGCCCAGCATAAAGCACAAGGCTCAGGTGCGAAGTGAAGCGGAAAAAAGTGCGAGAGAGAGAGAGAGGGTGAGAGAAAGAAAGAAAAAAAAACCCCACGTGACGGCTCGCGATAAGGAGCCGGCTCGCGTCGTTCACGTCAAAGAGCCGGCTCTAAGAGCCATTTCGTTCGCGAACGACCCATCACTAATGCCCACTCACATAAGACCACTGGCTCGTGCCTGTCCGTTCGACAACCTCGGACCGTCCAAACTTTTAAATTCCACCCCAATACCACAGGACGAGCCCCCAAAATGTTATGGTTCAAAATATTGGGGATGGAGACAAGAGGAAAAACCACAATAACAACACTGGTCCGGTCGGGTTGAGTCAAACGATGATTTTAATGAACACACGCGTGGGAGATGGACACTGATGCAGACAGCCTCAGATCTCAAAATGGTGGAGCATTGCTCAAACTCTTATAGCCTCTGGTGCCTCCACCTTATCATAAAAAGCCTAAACATTCACATGCTTTCTCTCACACAGCGCCTAAGCTACGACCTTGGCTCCCCGTCTATCTGCTCCTGCTGAGATGGGGCAGAAAACTCCAGTATATTCTGTTCTCTTCTAATCAGACAAATAAGACAATAACTTTCTGCGAACAGTATTTCTTATAACTCAGCAGTATAATGCATCATAAAACAATATCATTCATTCACAACAAGTCAGCAGTTTAATGTAATGCAAATCAGTTTAACTAATGCAATAGTTATCAGCTTCTTCTAATTCAGGAGAATAATGCAAACTAAAACTACATAATAATTCACCATCTTTAATTAGGGGTCTAACATGGCATAAAATAATATTATAATCTAATAATTCCCCCTGATGAGCTCATTAGAATAATGAGCTCACCAACACCCCATAATCCAGTGTGGCTGGGTTCATCTCTTCTCACTCCTGAGGTCCTTTGTCCCCCTGAGGGGCAAACCATATGTGGGATGACCTCTGTGTTTGCGCAGTTCAGATGCAAGACAAACTATTATTCCAACAATAGCAGGTACAGATGACACTCCCCAGGTCTCCCACAGCTTTATTTGGTGCTACCTTATACCCTCCAGACGTACTCAGACTAGAACCTCTGTCCAAGGAGCTTTTAGCCTTTTATGTCATTGCTGCAGCTACCAGTGTCGTCCAGTTGGGTGATCCTCTGCTCTTCATTCTTCAACCTCAGGGGTTAGACAACCCTTCAGTCGTGGCACAGATCAGGGGATTATTCTGCCCCGATTTCAAACAACGATCTGTGTATCCTCCAGAAAAAGGAACAGGAAGGTGTCCCCCTTTTTGCCCAAGAGCCTCTCGAACTTCGTTGGTCTGGTGTTCCCGGATTTCCGCCAACCCCTTCATGGTTATTGCTGTGTTTATGGGATCCATCCTTTTATGGTGACTAGCTGCAGCCCAAACGCCATGACCCTTGGACCCAGTTGGTGTCTTGGCAGTCACTGTGTCTGTCTCTGCTGCGGAGGATCCTCGTATATCTGTGACCTCGTCTGGTGTCTGTTCCTTTCTCTGTAAGAGACAGAAAACCAAAACACCTCTCTTCCTAACCCTAATAATCTAATGTTGTTATCTACTGACCTTCTAGTGATTCAGAATTGGTTTAAAAACATTCAGAATGTTCCAGGGACTTATTCTAATCATATCCTATGTGTGTGTAAGCGTGTTTGCATTTAGCCCTCTGCACTCAAAGTCAATACCTGCAATATATCAGTCCGGACCATCACGCCGAACGAAGCTTATGACCTTCAAAAGACCAAGTGCCAACTCATTATAAGCACATTTGCAAGGTGTGTCTGAACATTATTGAAACCACTCTTTTTAACAAAAGACAAAGAAATTAACAAATCTTCTAAACGCTATTCAGTTCATTTCAATGATTGATGCTTACACATGGAAATAATGATTTATGCTTCTTACTGATTCTCTACAAAAGACCGGAAACTTCTCGGGCCGCTATTAGCTTAAGTTTTACCATTCCTAAGGTATTAAAGACACAAATGAAGTTATAAAATGTTCAAATAATCCTTGTTTGATGTTAAAGCTCAACTTCCCCCCCCCATTTTTTTTTTTTGACACATCCCCATGTGTCAAATCAACGGAGCTAGAACATTAAAAGAAAAGGTTAGGCAGCTACAAGGTTTCCCAGATCGTTAAGGTGATCTGCGTGTAATGTTCTGACTCAGGTATTTAATATTTTAATAAATGTCGTTTAATTAACTGCCACTATTTAAACTAAACTTAAAGACATAATTGAAGAAAAGATCACAAAAAATAACATGATATCAGTGTTTTGTAAGCGCGTGCGGCCTTCTGTGCTCGAAGCCTTTTCCCTCAATAGATCAGTCAGACATTCGCGCTGACTGTAGCTTTTAACCCTTATTAACTTGAGCACAACTCCACAATGAGCAACAAGTTGCAATATGTATAAAAATGATCATGGTTACACCTGCAATGAAAAATTATATCATTATCGACAACCTCGGACCGTCCAAACTTTTAAATTCCACCCCAATACCACAGGACGAGCCCCCAAAATGTTATGGTTCAAAATATTGGGGATGGAGACAAGAGGAAAAACCACAATAACAACACTGGTCCGGTCGGGTTGAGTCAAACGATGATTTTAATGAACACACGCGTGGGAGATGGACACTGATGCAGACAGCCTCAGATCTCAAAATGGTGGAGCATTGCTCAAACTCTTATAGCCTCTGGTGCCTCCACCTTATCATAAAAAGCCTAAACATTCACATGCTTTCTCTCACACAGCGCCTAAGCTACGACCTTGGCTCCCCGTCTATCTGCTCCTGCTGAGATGGGGCAGAAAACTCCAGTATATTCTGTTCTCTTCTAATCAGACAAATAAGACAATTACTTTCTGCGAACAGTATTTCTTATAACTCAGCAGTATAATGCATCATAAAACAATATCATTCATTCACAACAAGTCAGCAGTTTAATGTAATGCAAATCAGTTTAACTAATGCAATAGTTATCAGCTTCTTCTAATTCAGGAGAATAATGCCAACTAAAACTACATAATAATTCACCATCTTTAATTAGGGGTCTAACATGGCATAAAATAATATTATAATCTAATACGTGTTACGTCATCAAACCGCTTCATCCAATCACTCAGATACTTACAAAGTTTTGACTGCATTACCTTTAAAATTTGTACGAAGATGAGCATAAAATGAATAAAACTGACATGCTTGCATTTGTTGTGTAGTGCAACAGGTGTATGTGGCTGAGGGATTCCCATGATGCAATGCGTATTTCTTCTTCAGTCACCTTTCCTACTCACTGTGTGTTAATGCAGCTCTCTGCATTGAATCATACCTGTTATTAACCTCTGTCTCTCTTCCACAGCGTGTCTTTATCCTGTCTTCCTTCTCTCATCCCAACCAGTCGCAGCAGATGGCCCCGCCCCTCCCTGAGTCTGGTTCTGCTGGAGGTTTCTTCCTGTTAAAAGGGGGATTTTCCTTCCCACTGTCTCCAGACTGCTCACTCATAGGGAGTCATATGATTGTTGGGCTTTTTCTCTGTATGTATTATTGTAGGGTCTGCCTTATAATATTGTTGTGATTTGTCGCTGAGAAAATAAAATTGAATTGAAAATTGAATTGTGAAGGCCACACCAGAAGCCACACAATTGGGAAGTCAGTAACGTCAGACACCAGCATCTTTATTTTAATTTTAATGCACATTTCCACAAACATAAATAACGACACATGTCCCATAAACTATTTCTGGTTAATGTTTTACTGGTGCTGGAGGTCTGTTGGACTGCTGAGGGTAACTGGAGAGAAAATGATGTGTTGTTTTCACTGGACGTTAAGGCGTCTGGGAAGGGATCTCAGACCATTTACATCCTGGGCCATCTGACCTCAGGAAATCACATGATAAGGTGGGGCCAGGTTTCACAATGAGCTCACCCGAAACCCTGGCTGATTAGGACCCACACCCACTTTCACATCTTGGCTCGTGTGATTAGGTAGAGGATAATCAGGGGGTCCTTTGTCCCTCTTTGGGGGGAAACTCCCACTGGTTTTAAGTCTGGGACTCCCCACCATTGACCCTTAGAACTGAAGAAGCTTCTCGGATGAGAGGTGAAACGTCTTCAAGCAACTCAAGAAGTCCAGACGCTTTTCCTTCCAAGCTCCTTAGACTACGATGACCTGGATGACTGAGAACCTTCACAGACTTAAGTATTAAATTAATAGTTGGTTTTCATTCTTTGTTTTTAGATATTTTTTTTCTATTCGTATCCCCTCGTGTATTTAACTGGCCAGTTCAGTCCAATTTACTTTGGGAAATATTTAATCTGAGGTAGGGATGCACCAATACCGGTATCTGGTATCGGCCTCGATACCACATTTTCTAAAGTACTCGTGAAAAGTTCCCCGATACCGAGGACTGATACCACGGTCTGAGACCTGTCTATGTTTGAGCGGCATGTAAGGGGTTAATCACAGGCACCGAGTGCCCGCCCCACAGGCCCCGGCTGCGTCTCAGAGCGGGGAGAAAGCGAGGCGAGACAAGTCAGCCGTGTGGAACTATTTCAAAGTGAACGAAGACACGAAAACAAAGGCGGACTGCAAATTATGCTCATTGAAATTGTCCAGAGGAGGCTCAAAAGGTAGCGCATTTAACACAAGTAATTTAATCAAGCACCTAAAATCCCAACACGACAACGAGTACAAAGAGTTTGCCCACGCTTATTTACCCACGCTTATTAGCACAGAGGAGCATAGCTGATGCTAAAGCAGTGGGACGGAAAATAGTTGGGCATTTTAAACATTTTAAACGACTTAGCCTACTCCCGCCTCGAGGACATTCAGGGACAGCTCAACCAGCCAATAAAGAGACTGCAGCAGGACGTACAGACACGCTGGAACAGCACGTATTACATGACATCAGTCCTATTTTTCCACATATTAATACATTTATAAATTTTGTGCAGGTATAAAGAGCGCTTCTTCTCCAACAACACTGCTCCAGAGGCCAAGCTGCACCTGAAGCAGGAGCTTCTAGAGGTGAGGCAGAGGGGAGTCGGGCAGAAGCTGCAGAACCTCCTGCTAAACTGTTCCTCAAGGCCCAGGCTGCCGCTGGCAGCAGGTGCTGCCATTGAGCTCGACACATACCTCGGAGAGGCCCCAAGCCCTCGTGAAGACAGTCCTCTGAAGTACTGGGGTGTCAACAAAATCAGGTTCCCCACTTTGGCTAAAATAGCCTGTAAATAGCTCTCAGCCCCATGTAGCAGTGTGGACAGTGAAAGGCTTTTTAGCTCAGTGTCACACATTATAGATGAAAACAGAAACAGTCTGACTGCTGATGATGCAGAAAAGCTACTTTTCTTAAAAAACCCTGCCACTCACTGTTTCTCTCCATTTAGTGAGTCATCTTAGACTTGATGTTAATACCTACCTCAGTTGCACTGACTGCCACAGTTCTATGTCAGTGGATGTTGTTAGTTTATTCACATATTGTGCACTAAATGGCAAAGATGTTTATTAATGCCCCTTGTGTTGTCCAAAGCGGCAGAGTTTAAAATAAACTGAAAAATACTTGAGTTGCACTGTCACTGTTTAAATTTTTTTTATAATTATTTATTCTGTAATATGTTGCATACAACATGCTTTTCATTTTAAATAAATGTTCTTAATTCCAAACCAGTCCCTTGTTTTTTTGTTGTTAAATTATAGGACTAAAGCTGTTACCTGTAAATTTAAATCATGTTTTTATTAAGTACTCGGTATCGGCGAGTACTGAAATGCAAGTACTCGTACTCGTTTCCAAAAAAGTGGTATCGGTGCATCCCTTATCTGAGGTAAACATTTTGCTTTTCATTTGACCCCTGACCTGTCTGCTGTAATGCAGGAGGCAGGTTTATGACCTATACTGCAGCCAGACACCACAGGAAGCCTTCCTCCATGTTTTCTTTACAGTAATTGATTCAGCCAGTTTAAGTCTCCTTTGTTTTTGTGCATTAGATCACTGTGTGGGTTGTGTTGAGTGCTTATGTATTTGTAAGTAGCCATTATGACTTGACTAGTGGTGTTTATCTCTTTTAAGGATCTAGTATCATCAGTTAATTAGTTTTTACACTTTGCAGGCACTTTGCTGTAAATACAACAACACTGCTGAAAACTCTAATTTAAATAATTACTACTGATGCACCTATCAAATAAACTAACATTTGCACAGGTGTTGAAATGCTGGACTCTTCCTCTCCTAAATCTGTGGCAGAGAAAAAATGCTGCAGGAGTGTTTTTTTTACATGATATGTAAGAAAAATAAGAAAAAGAAAGAAACCCTGTGATTTTAATGTGAATGCATTACTGACATCTTATCCAAACACACATTGTGCACACCACTTTATCCCTTATTACAACTGCAGCTTTTATTAGTGCATGTTCACGGGACTTCTGATTCTATAGGGTCTTGACAAAAGACAGCAAACAACAAAGAGCAACATAATAATAGAGAAAACAAAGCACCATCACAATAAACTAGCTAGTCATAGATATCAGTATTTACTAAGTAATAAACGATATTGTGCAGCACGCAAGATAGACAGCGCACAGTGTGCTTTGAGGCAGCAGCCAAGAAAGCTTTAGTCCGCGTCTGTGAATACCCATGTGTGCATACCTGTGTGGATCAGCATGCTTGCATTCCAAAGGTTTCTCCATGTAATGATCTGCTAGGGAGTGTGGGGGGGCCACAGCCCCGTCCTCCAGGGTGTGAAGCGGGTATGGAGGAGATCAAAACTCCAGACATCCAGAGGCCCCCAGAACACAAGAGACCATGGAAGACCAACAGAGGGGCAGCCGCGCCACTGTCCCAGTAAGAGCTGAGGAGAGTCCCAGATGAGGGCTCACTCAGCAGCCGCGGAGCAGAAGCCAGGGGGGGTTGCAGTGACGTGCCCGTGAGCTCCGCCGGCCCCCAGCTGCGCCTGAGTGACCGAGCCCTAGGCCGAGAGGCCGGGGGCACCCCACCTCCAAAGGGGCCCGAGCGAGCCCCAGGCCCCAGGCCCCGACAAGCGGCCGCCAAGGAGTGAGCCGGTGTGTACCCGGACGCCCACCCCCAGACACAAAGAACCACCAACACACCGACACCTGAGGGAGTCCGCCACCGGCAGGGGAAGTGGTGGTGGGTGGAGATAGGCCTCCAAACCTTGGAGGGCCTGAGGTGTCCCCAGAGAGGTGGCGTCTGATACCCAACCTGACATATAGACACAGACATACAGGCACACACAGACACAAACATCCATTCCCACCCTCATGCTCTCATATGCACTCACTCCACACTCAACCAACGTGGAGACAGACATAAAGAAACGCTGTACACACAATCACACTCCCCAAGCGTACTCTACAAACCGGGTCTAGGTACCCTTGCCCCTGGAGGGGGGAATTGCACCCAGACCCAGGTGGTGTTACCCTTTTCCCTGCGGTGGGGAGAGGCAGACCACCCCGACTCCGCAGCAGCAGGGAGGCCCCACACCCCAGACCGCAGTCGGACGGCCAACTCCTCCTACTAGCCCTCCCGCTCCAGCAGGCCGCAGAGAATGGGGGTGGGAGAAGACTCCAAACCTCCCTCCACCCGCTCATTGTAGTGTTGATGCATATGTGTTCTAAGGTGCAATTAAAACCCAGGAGGGCATGGAGCTACCTGCCAAGGAGCAGCAGGTAAGCGCATAGTCCCTCCTGCTAACCCTCAATGACTAAGTGTATTTAAAATTGAGAGGTGGGCAACGACGTCAGGGGTGAGGTATACACCCTGATGGTGATTTGGACTCCGTGATTGTGCCCACCCCCAAGATCCTATATGTATGTGTAATGAGAGTGTGAATAATGTGAATGTCTAAGTTGTGGGATAAAATTGAGGCAGAGGCAGCCAGAAGGGGACAGGGGGGGGGGGGGGTAGCCTCCTCTGCACCCTGGTGACATACCCCCACTCCAAGGCCCTGCATGTGTGGGTGGTTGTGGAGGAGCGGGAAGAGGGAGGCAGCTGGAGATGGGGAGGGAAGGAAGGGAGGGGCAGGTAACCCCTCCCTGGGGCCAGCTCCCCCGCTGACCCCAGTAGGCACCCCCACCCTCCGCGACCCGCCAGGGAAGGGGGGCCCAGGCCCATCAGACCGGGGCCCAGTGCAGTAGCGCCCCCCGGCTCCACAGAGCCCTGGACAGTCCACCCAACCCCACCACAGAGAAAACTGCACCCACCCCACCAACCACACATCTTCCAGACTACATAAGACAATAGACGCCCAGGCTGAGATCTTCCTCCACCTCTCCTGTATCTCCCCCTCTTGCAGAGAGTTCCTGAGAGAAGAAAGCTCCTGCCAGATGTGACCATCCCCCCCACCAGTTGAAGAGCCCCCCAGGCGGCTCGATGCACCGGCGGCACCCTGCTCCAGGGCCGGGCCCCCATGCACCCACCCGCCCACAACCCCGGCAACACACCAACCAGGACCCGAGCCCCCGAGGCCCGGCCCGGGCCCCCGCCCAGAGACGGAGCACCCCCAGAACCCCACGCCCATCCCGGACCCACCCAGGGGCAGCCAGGTTGCCAGGTCAGTAACCCACGTCCGTCAGCACAGACCCTCCCCTAGCCCCGCTGCACGCAGCCGCGAGGAAACAGTCACCCGAGAGCCAACAGAGCCCTCAACCGGACGTGACCGCTACCCCGGGTTGAGCCCCCCAAGGAAGATGCCTCCGGGGAACCCCCCGACGCCCTAAGCCTGTCCCTACCCCCTCACCAATCACAACAGTGAAGGCGGGACCAAACTATGACCCCCCACCCCCACTAGGTGATGGAGCTGATAAAAGGGGCCCAGAGCAATTGATCTGATGTGGTGGCAGAGGCTGTGTCAAGACTAATGTAATCTAATAGATAATTTCTATATTGGTTAGAATTAAGATTATTTTTATTTTTCCAGTTCATGAGGACTGTTTTCTTGGCTATGCATAGGGCAGTGAAGATCATATGGGCTATATTCTTTTCTGAAGTGACATTATCTAAGCTGCCCAACAAACACACTAAGGGGGAGGTTGGAATGTTACATTTCAGACATTTTGATAAGTCTTCACATATCTCGCGCCAAAACTTTTGCACTGGTGGACAGAACCAAAGAGCGTGGATGTAATTGTCTGGTGTATTGCCTTGACAGTGTGAGCAGTTGTTGGAAGATGTAAAGCCCATCTTGAAAATCCGATGACCTGTATAGTGCACTCTATGAAGTATTTTGTATTGTATTAATTGCAGACTGGGATTTTTAATTAATTTAAAAGTTTTTAAGCAAATCTGAGACCAGAAGTTTTGGTCTAGGTTGACTGATAAATCTGCTTCCCACTTTGCAGTAGGAAGGGATATTGATTCATCTAATTTAGAAAGTGTTCTGTATATTTTAGATAATAATTTGGGGGATTTAAGAGTAAGAAAATGTGCCGCACTTAGTGGTGTTTGTAATTCAACTTGACTGAGGTTAAATTTCTTTTTTACTATGGATTTAATTTGTTGATATTCTAAAAACCTTGTCTTGTTGATCCCATATTGTTCAACTAGTCTGTCAAATGGAATAAATTCTGTTCCCTCTAATATATGTTCTAAGTATTTAATTCCTTTACAACTCCATTCTGGGAAATTAATCATATTATTGTTTTGTAATACGTCAGGGTTATTCCAGATAGGTGTACGTTTGCATGGGATTAATGAAGACTCCGTTATTTTTAGAAACTCCCACCATGCTGTCAGAGAAAAGCTGATGTTGATACTTTTAAAGCATTCATGTCTTTTGATGTTTGAGCTAATAAATGGTAGGTCTGAAATCTCTAGATCCTTGCATAGTGCCTGTTCAACATCTAGCCAGGGCTCAACTAAGAAGGTATGTTTTAACCATTCTGAGATGAACTGAAGCCTGTTGGCTAAGAAGTATTGGTGAAAATTAGGCAGATCTAATCCTCCTCTATCCTTGGTTCTTTGTAGCGTTTTTAAGCTAATACGCGGGGGTTTATCTTTCCAAAGGAATTTGGAAATATATGAATCCAGAGATCTGAACCAATCTTGTGATGGTTTGTTAGGGATCATCAAAAATAAGTAATTTATTTTTGGCAAGATCATCATTTTTATAGTGGCGACCCTTCCCATGAGTGATATGGGTAGAGATTTCCATCTAGTCAGATCGCCTTCTACTTTCTTTAGAAGTGGGATGTGGTTTAGTTTAGTTAAGTCTGAAAGCTTAGGAGAGATATTAATACCTAAATATTTAATATTTCCGGATTGCAGTGGGGCAGAGGAAGAATTATGGAAGGAGCAGTTAATGGGGAGAACTGTAGATTTTGGCCAGTTAATTGAATAATCTGAAACTCTTGAAAACCAGTTTATTAAAGTAATTACCTCAGAGAGGTTGGTTTGTGTGTTTTGCAGAAAAAGCAACACATCATCCGCATAGAGACTGATTTTATGTTCTATGTTCTTACATTTTATGCCCTTAATTGTTGTAGCCTGTCTAAATGCTGCTGCTAGAGGTTCGATAAAAATTGCAAAAAGTGAGGGGGAGAGTGGGCATCCCTGTCTGGTGCCCCTCAGGAGACAGAAGCTGGAGGATGTCTGGTCATTTGTTCTGATACGAGCTGTTGGGGAATTGTATAATATTCTTATCCAGTTTATGAAAGAGTTTCCAAAACCAAATTTGTGTAAAGTTGCGAATAAAAATTTCCAATTAACTCTGTCAAATGCTTTTTCTGCATCTAGAGATAATATTATGGCTTCGATGTTTTTATCGTATGAGTAGTCTATTAAATTAAGTAATCTACGAGTGTTTGTTGAGGAGTGCCGACCTTTTATGAAACCAGTTTGGTCAGGATGAATTAAGAGGGGGGTCATTTTCTCTAATCTCTTTGAGAGAGCTTTGCAGATTATTTTAAGGTCTACATTTAAAAGAGAAATTGGACGATAGCTTGAGGGAAATAAAGGGTCTTTGCCTGGTTTTAGCAGGAGACTAATGTTGGCAGAATTCATATTTGGTGGTAGTCTGCCCTTTTCCTCGATTTCCTGCAACATGCTGTGCCAAAATTGTCCAGAATTCTTTGTAGAATTCTGCAGGGAAGCCGTCTGGACCTGGAGCCTTATTATTGGGCATACTTATCAGGGCTTCCTGGAGTTCACTTGGCGTCAGTGGCGAATCCAATTCCATTGCTTGACTGTCTAGTAATTTTGGAAGAGTTACGTTGTCAAGAAACAGATCAATTTCATTTTTAGATGGGTTTATTTGTGGTGAGTATAAAGTTTCATAGAAATCCCTAAAAATGTTGTTTATTCTTCCAGGATCATATATTGTGTTCCCCGATAAATCTTTAGCAGCACATATAGTTGTTTTTTCTTTATTTATTTTTAGCTGGTTAGCTAGAAATCGACCTGATTTGTTACTGTGTTCAAAATTCTGCAAGCGAAGTCTTTGTATAAGGAATTGTGTTTTTTTATTAATAGTTTCATTTAATTCTAGTTTTGTTTTGCATATTTTGTTCAATGTTTCCTGATCTTGGTGGGACGCGTAGGCTTCTTCTAGTGATTTGATGTTTTTTTCTAATTCCTGAATATTTTTGTTTTCTTCTTTCTTTTTGTGTGATGAGAAAGAAATTATTTTACCTCTCATCACAGCTTTCCCTGCTTCCCATAGAACAGAAGCAGATATTCCGGGAGTGTCATTAAAGTCTAAATATGAAGTCCATTCCTTTTTAAAGTATTTAATAAAGTCTTCATCTTTAAGTAGTGATATATTAAATCTCCAGTTTTTACTTGGCGTAGTATTATTCTTGTGCATTAGTGTTAAAGATACAGGAGCATGATCGCTGACAGCTATAGGATGAATCTCAGTGTCTGAAATGTCACACAGCAGTGAGCTGCTGACCAAAAAATAATCCAGACGAGAGTAAGAGTGATGAACATGCGAGAAAAAAGTATATTCCTTACTGGTGGGGTGAAGAGAGCGCCATGCATCGCAAAGACCAAAGTCGTTCATATACTGTTTGATTATATTTGTGGACTGCCAATTACGCTGAGTTCCTGTTGTGTTGAGCCTATCCATTTCTTCATTTAGTCCAAGGTTGAGGTCACCGCCAAGAATGAGTGTGCAATCAAGGTGTTCAGAGAGTGCACTAAAAAAACCGTGGAAGAATGAGGGTTCATCAACATTTGGACCATATATACTAACAATACATAGTTTTTTGTTCAATATTGATAGTTTAATAATTAGAAATCTACCCTCTGGATCTATAACTGTATCGAGTACTGTAAAATTAACATTTTTATGTATTAAAATTGCTACTCCCCGTTGTCTAGAATTATAACCGGCTGCAAACACGTTAGGAAACTCAGGTGTTTTAAGTTCATTTAAACCTGTGACAGGTTTGTGAGTTTCTTGTAATAAAATAACATCTGCCTGTAGTTTTTTAAGCTGGTTAAATATTTTTAACCTCTTTCCTCTGGTGCCAGCTCCATTTATATTCCATGTGACAAACCTCAGCATGCCCTTAATTGTGCGTGTATGTTTAATGATGTATGCTGGGTGTTTCGTTTAGACAGGTGGAGAAAATATGGAAACATCCCTTGTTTGTAAATAGAAAGAGAAAAAGAAGTGTGGTGAGAGACTCCATAAGTCTGACTATGTGTGTGAATATTCACTAATATGAACAAGCGTGGCTTGCTTATGTGTCCTGCAAGTCTGTGCGTGCTGTGAGGCTGTTGTGAATGTGCTGCCGTTGAGCTGATGTGTTTGCGTGATCGTGTTGTGAAAATATGGAGAAATAGAGGGTGTTGTTTGTAGGTGAGTGGGGAAGTAGGTGACCACAGCAGTGAAAGACAAGAGAAAGAAAGAAACCACGTGAACTGTGAGTGACAACAAAAAAAAAAAGAAACGAAACGGAAACATTCCAATTAAAGCAATGACGGAGGGTGACGGTGTTATATCTGCTATGACATCCTACTGATATTACTAGGTTAAACACATTTTAAAGGAGAGAGTGTGAATGAATAAGAAAAGAGTGTAGCGGGTTCTTATCTGGAGTGCAGTCAGTATAACCACGGTGTGGTGCCGGGGTCGCGGTACAGCTGTCCGTCCACGTAGAGCCGGTCCACAGTGATGACAGCACGGGAGCCTTTCTGGATAACGGTACGTCGAACTGGGAACAGGACCTTGCGTCGTTCCAGGATCTCTTTGGGGAACTGGTCGTTCACGCTGAAGTCCGTTCCTTTCAGCTCTCTGCCGCGACTCTTCACCTGTTCCTTTTGTTTGAATTGGCTGAATTTGGCCACAATAGGCCGTGGTCTCCCGGTCCGCGACCGCGCGCCCCCCAAGCGATGTACTCTATCGAAGTCGATGTTCTTTACGGTGTCCTCCGGCAGCTTCAGGTGGATTTTAATGAAGCTTTTCACCGTTGCCTCTGCGTCCTCTCCGGCAGTTTCTGGAATACCAGAAAACACAAGATTATCTCTCATGCTACGGGCTTGTAAATCGATAACGGACTCTTTTATTTTTTTATTTTCAATGTTTAGCTGGGTCACGTTATCGGTGAGAGATTTAACCGACTCCCGTAGCGTGGCATTTTCAGCGGCAAGCGTTTCCACCTGCCGCTGGCTGAATTCCAGGGATTCTCTCAGAGATTTAAATTCCCGGTGTAAGATCTCCACCAGGGACAGCCTCGCATCGAAACTGGACAATCGCTTGTCGATGGACTCCAGGATTTCTGCGATGTCTTTGCCGGCAGGCGATGTTGTACCGGGGGAGTCTGCCTGGCGACTTCTCTTCGATGACGGCGTCTCGATTTTGGCCGGGGAAGATGCACTTTGGGCCTTATGCATTACTAAATCTTGAAAACAGCGGTCGATGTAATCTTGGAGAGCGTCTAAACTCTCCCCGTTGTCCTCCAGGGTGTTAGAGATGATAAAACAGATGTTGTTAGTTATATGACAATTGATTAGTATATTTGGAAAATATTTGGAAATACTGAAGCTTGGAAAACCTTTGTTAAACTCTATGCTACCATTTGCTTTTTCTCCGCCAAAATCTCCGGCGTCTGACGTCACCTACAACATCACTTCCGTCACTTACCTCTCCTTCCGTCACTTACCTGCCCTATTCTATTGTTCTTAACTCATTTACTGTACAGCACTTTGGTTTTGTCCTGGGTTTTTTAAAGTGCTTTCTCAATAAAGATGGATTGGATTGGACTGGAAGATAAACACTTTAGTTTGCAGTACTGTGGTGAGTTCACAGTAAAGCACTGTGTTGGACTGGCGCACAGTGATTGTGGCGTTCATGGTCAGTGTTAGGTTACCTCAAGTACAGTGGATTCATTTGCATTTAAGCTGATGATGCTTCGATTAAGTCATCAAATTTCACCTTTATATCAGCTCTATAAGCCAATTCTCAGGATACTGTTAGTGTAGGAAATGGAAAGACAACCAAGATATCTGTGAAACGTCTGCTTACATCTTGAATTCAGCTCCGGCGTATGTGGTAAGTTGTTAATGAGTGACTTTAATTTATTATTTGTTCACATGTGGCTATACACTCTACTGAGAATAAGCATACTGTCATGATATGAGTGGATCTTCAAAACAGACATCGAAATAGGTCATGGAGAAAATAAGTATAAAAAGTAAAGATCTTATTAGGAATAATACTGTTTGGATAATTATAACCATCATAATCAACCAAATCATCTCAACATGTATTTGCTCAAAAATGTATTTATTACCACAAACATGTATTTAATTATCAACACAAGGAAAATCAACAGTTTCTAGAACTCCAACAGGGGCAGGACTTGGAGGTACTGGGATTTCAGGAGGCAGCAGAATGGTACACTGGTCAGTGTCATTATTATTGACCTGTGATGGTGGATGGCCTTGGAGGGAGCTGAGAGGTAACTCAGACCTCTTGTCTTCAGGACACGTAAAGCAAACATACTCCTTCTCAGCAGCTGGAGACTTAGAGACATCCCAACTCATCAGCCTCATGCGTTTGGGCATCAAATGTTCCTCTTCATCATTAACAGAAAAAGCAGTAGAATATCTGCGCTTTCTGCAGAGACCTACCTCTGCAGTGGGTGGAGGTCTCGGAGGCAGAGGAACATCGCTAGGACACATGAAAAATGTCACTTCACCATCCAGGGATGAACGATCGTTTTTCAAATCTGGATTAATGATCTTGTCAGTGTACTTTGCATGGAAGCTGGCATCAGCAGGTGGAGGATTTGAAGAAACTGGAACATCAGAACTCATCAGCCTCATGCGTTTGGGCATCAAATGTTCCTCTTCATCCTCCACAGAAAAAGCAGTAGAATATCTGCGCTTTCTGCAGAGACCTACCTCTGCAGTGGGTGGAGGTCTCGGAGGCAGAGGAACATCAGTAGGACACATGAAAAACGTCACGTCATCATCCAGGGATGAACGATCGTTTTTCAAATCTGGATGCATGATCTTGTCTGTGTCCTTCGACTGAAAGCTGGCATCAGCAGGTGGTGGACTTAGGAGCTCACATGCAGGTGCGCTGATAGCTCGGAACATGAAAGCGGGAACTTCATTGTCCAGAGCACAACGGTCTGCACTGGGTGAGCGTGGGAGCTTCTCCTTTGCCTGTGGAGGAGGCAGACTTTGACTTTGTGTTGCAGAGGAACATTCAAGTCATCTGACGTTTTGCTCTGTTACATATTATTATTGTTGTTGTTGGATTTTTCTTTAAAAATTCACACGATTTAATGTTTAGAAACAGACACAGTGAAGGGTAACATAACACAGCTCGAGCCATTTTAGGCGTCTGTCAAGGCAAAGACGCAGGATTTGGTTTCTCTGTGTAAGATTACAGGACAGTTGTCAGTTTCATTTTCAAGTCAGTTGGATAAATTCATATCACACTTCTCAAACTTTATCATTAAAGCATTGTTTAGGTGGACAAATATGAAAGATATGAAGATAAAAACAGTAACAGCTGGCAATCAAGGGAAAACAACCTTACGAAAAAGGTCTTAATCATTATTGTTTTAAAGTAAATCTTTCAGTGCTTACTTCAGTGATTGTTTGAAGTCTCTGTGCTTGTTGTCAGTCGCAGATTTGTGTAAAATATTTGCAGTTTGTGAATAAAGTTTGCAGGAGCTCCAAAGTTTGTCTGTTCAATACCAAAGTAATGAGGAGACTGAGTGCAGGTTTGGAATCCTCAGTGACAGAAGAATGCAGCAATGTTTGAATTTGAATTTGTTATTGTTTTATTAACAACAACTACCAGGATCATACCATAGCAACACAGTGATGCCCAATCAAATGTCAGGTACAAGGGATAGCCCACATACACATCCAACAGCACAGTAAAGCAATGGGCACCAATGCCACCAGTCAGGCCTTAAAAATACCTGAGTTATATAACAGCACACTGACAGTGTCTCATCCAAAAATATAAAATGTATAAATACAGTTAATATCATTTTTATTTAAATTTTATTTAATTCTCTTCATATAGTGCCAAACAGATGTCTCAAGTCGTCACTGTTACAACATAGATAAACATGAACATGAAATCCATTATTTAATTCTCTTCCATTCACTCCAGTTCAATTCAATAGCTATATAGATAGATAGACAGATACTGTATTATATACTATATTGATTCCAAATGGAGAATTAATGTGTTATATCACCAGGATAATGAATTCAAGTAGTACAATCTCCAATAAACAGACAACACAGTTCAAGTTCAAAGTGCAATATGTGCAGGATCCAGGCTTTATATTGTAAGATGCAAAATGTTTATATATACATAATATTGTTGAAAAACTAAAGAAAGTTAAAAATCAAAATAAGTTTATTGTCACTGTGGCTGATGTGATTGCAATATGAACCCGGAAGCAGACAAGGGAGAGATGGAACTGAATCTTAACAAAAAAACAAACCATTTATTAGGTTGAAAAACACGAACACAAAACAAGGCCCAGCAAACAGGGGCGGAAACTAAAACTAAAACCTATCCTGGGAATAACTCGGTATGACTATGACAACTATGACAAGAAAAACATGAACATGAATCCGAGGAGGTGCATGCGAGAAACTCTGATGAAAAAACATGAACATGAACATGGACCTAAACAGAATCAGGAGATAACCTGAAACCCGGAATAACGTGAACGGAGGAAAACGCACCAACACTGCCCAGAGGAAGACAGCGGACTTAAATACACAGAAGAGAAAGGAGGGAAGTGGAAACACAGCTGACACAAATGAACCTGACACCACAGGGGAAGCAACATGAAACACACTGAACATGGAAACACAACCCTTTCATAATAAAAGACGAAACAAGGAGAGACGTGGACGTGTGATGGGCTGAGTTGCCAAATGGCTGGTAGGCTTTTAGCTAGGCTTTAGCTTCAGCCAAGTGGAAGCTAAATTGGCTAGTCATTCATATGTAAATTAGGTTGTTACCTGAGAATTCTGGAGGGGAGTGGGGGTGTGTGAATGATTGCTGATTTCTAACTGCCAACTGCCTCTTTGTTTGTCTGGGGGGGAGCTGCTAAAAGCGGTGAACTTCCTTTTGTGTTCGTCTTGATGCATTCTCAATCATCCAGGAAAATAAATCTCCAAAAGTCACCAACTTGGAGTGGTTAGTTTCCTGAGCCACAAGGAAACTTGTGTTTCAGTTTGCCATCTTAGGGAGAAGGAGGATCATCACAGTTTTGGTGGTTGTATAAACTAATAATTTGTTTTAATTAAAAAACTTTCCCTCTGTCATTTCCTGAGTGTTTCAAAATAAAAGTCCTCTCTTTCATGTTTTGAATGTGAGGCTGTTCCTGTGATGCCTTCAAATCTGTTTCAGTCTGCAGATTTTTACAGTTCAGACCCAAAGTGACTCAAACATTTACTTAAAAGAGGTTTTTGTTCGTCTGGGTTTTCCTGCTCAGCAGCTCTAAACAGGCAAAAGCAGAAACACACAAACAGAAAGAAACAGGAAAATATGTGTTTCTGTGAACAATGCAGCAGCAAAATGAAAGACCAGGATTTATTTTTAATGATTGACCAGTGTTGGGTAAGTTACTTTAAATTAGTAACTTAGTTACATTACTAGTTACTTCGATCAAAAGTAACTCAGTTACTTCAAGTTACTCGTTACTTTCAAAGTAACTAGTTACTAGGGAAAGTAACTTTGGTTTTACTCAGAATTCTCTTGTTAATGTGTTGCTTCCATAACTTTGCCAGTCTTCTAGCTTGCTTACCTGCCACAAGTGCACTGTGCCACCTACCAATAGAAAGGAAAAGATAATGTGCATATTTCCACGAGAGAAATCCCACGCCTGGACCGCCGTTGACCGCCACCATGATTCTAGCCTACGTCACAGCATCATGTGCGCCTTTTACATCCAACACAAGAACTGCAGTCGTGGTGCTTTCGATTGTACTCAGAACTCGGAAATTCTGCCTTCTGAATAGGAAGATGTAGGTAACACCAGACTGCAGATGAGCTGCATACAGGGCTGGACTGGGACAAAAAAATCAGCCCGGGCATTGTGACTAGAGACCGGCCCACCATTATAGCAAAAATCCTAAAGCCTTTGAATGAAAACAAACGCTGTTGTGACAGTGATGCTCACTGTCTTGATGGTATATATGTATCAATCTATCAATCGTTTGTTGTAAGATTCAGATAATTATTTTTTAAAAGCGAGACATTTTAAACGAGAATAAGAAAGAAAAGTATTTCTGTCACGGCGGGGTGCGCCGATGTGTGCGGAAACAGGACCCAAAAGCAGATGATGACGAGGAATAGTAATGATTAACAGAAAAGTGAACCTTTATTGCGATGACGGCAGGAAATGAACCAAGAGACCAAAGCAAACAGGCAAAACACTAAGAAACAAAACACTGAACTGACAAAACACTAAGAAACAAAACACTAAAGGTACTAAGACCAAAAACTATAACTATGACCGAGGTGGAAAAATAAACAGGCTAAGACTATGACCATGACTCTGGTGAGAATAAACAGACGAACTGACAATGGCATGAAGAAAACAAAAGGCTTAAATACAGACATGAGGTGATCAGGGGAAGTGGCGACACATGAGGAAACAGCTGACTGACATGAATCTAATGACAGGACCAGGAGGAGTGAAACTAAATACAATGACCAAAGAACACATGACACTGTCAGAATAAAACAGGAAACACTAAAACTAGACATGACAATACAAACTTAACATACCAAATACGTGATGAATAATGCAAGAACTCAAACAGAAAACCCAGGAACAATAACTGCCTAAACTAAAGGCAAATAGGAAATAACACAAAACTAACAACATCTCAAAAAATGAGAACAATACAAAGAAAGCTCAAAGTGCTGGGTCGGAGACCCAGCCAGTGACAATTTCCTTGTGCCCCCCTCTCCCTGTTAATGCCCTACCTGGCCCCCCTGGCAAAACTTTGCTAGACCCGCACCTGCACAGTTACCAGCTGTCAGCTACCTAAAAAAGGATCCTGGTGTTATTTGTCTCTCAGAAACAGTTCATAACTTCCCTTCAACTCATTCATGTCACCTAAAAGGTAAACCTGTTTCTCCATCACAGCTCTGATGATTCAGTAAGGACATCTCCTGGTTTCATCTTCATGTTTCCCTCTCATCACATAACCAAACCGACATCATGACCAGCAGCTTTTTTGCAGCTGTGGCTCCAGCAAACATCAGCTGATACTAGAAATTAATATTAAATAAATTCTAACAACAGCTGATCAAGCTTAAACGTGCTGCTGTTGTTTAACGTGAACTCCGCTGGTTTCCTCTTTCTGATGCAAAGTGGGAGATAAACAAACAAGAGAGACGATCAGCTGATCATTGATCAGTTTTCATGATTGAAGTAGAAACGGGAGAGGGAGGGGAGAGAATGAGAGAAGAAGAGGCAGCTGTGCAGCAAAGACACAGAATAAATCCAGCTTTGTGCCTTTTTCATTGTAGCTGAATTACGGGACAAACTGTTCCTTTTCACCTCAATAAGAAATGCGTAATATTTTCTCTGAATACCAGATGAGACGGTTGGCAATTCTAATAACTTATGAACAAAATAAAGTTCAACATCATTAACTTCATAGCACCCACCCAGCTGTATAGAAACTCTGTCATGCTAGCTAGTATGCAGTACGGAAAAAGTCAGAATAACAAAAATAAACTCCACCTAAACTTGGTTTATATCTGACCCAGAGAGACTGCAGGTCATAACTTCTTACCTGAAGTTCAGTTCACACTTGGACCGGCGGCTGCCTCGGGTCTCTTTTCCTTCTGCATCCCCCTTTCCCTCCTCCACCTGCTGGCTTCCACCACTTGCTATGTTACTGAATCTGTGGAAGCTCCGCGACAGCCACCACACGAAGTAACGAGTAATGAGCCTATCTAAATCCCAGTAACGACTAACGCGTTCCTGATTTTAGCATAATAACTAGTTACCGTGCTCGTTACCACAATAATAACGTAGTTACTGTAACGTGTTACTTAATAACGCGTTAGTCCCAACACTGTGATTGACAAAAACATTAAATGATCATGTTTATTTTCACATAAATGTTCCATCGGTCCTTCTTTTAGAATAAGTTTAGAAATGAAAAATACTAATAACACACCAGGAAAAAGCCAACAGCACGAGTCCTGAAAGGCTTAAAGAGAAAATAAACGCACAAAGAATGAAACAAAAAGGCACAAAACCTCAAAACAAGAGTGAATTAAATCTGAGCGACACACAAAGATGCTAAAAGCCCCAAACATGACCCTGCAGAGGTGAAGGTCACAGTCAGAATCAGCGCCAGAGAACCGCACAAGGACGGCCTCATTGGTCACGGCTGAGTTCATTATGTGATGGTAACAAGCTGATTATTACAGAACAGGAAACACACGTCTGCTCATCAAACACCAGCTGCTGCTGCTTTTATCAGTCTGACAACAAAACCTCACAAGAAAGAAGTTTTTGTGAGTTTGCAGCGTTCCTCTAAACTGAAAACTAAAACAGACTGAAAATGGGAACACGCACCCACACTCGAGAGTCAGGCAGCTTAAATGTGTTTGTCTTCATCTGTAGTCACGTTTCATTGGCTGGAAATGTGCTAACTGGAATCATTCATGAGTCCAGATGAACAAAAACAAGTGTTTACTGCTCCACGCTGCACGAATCTGAATCAAAATCACTCAGACGCGCCCACGTAGGCATTCCACTAAAACCATGTGACCACCTTCACCTTTAAACCTGTCGTGAATATAATTTTAGACTCTTCACTTTATTTTGAAAGAACAGATTTGCAGGAAGTGCGGCTGCTGCAGAAACTCTTCACTTTTCACTGGCTTTAATCTTGAAGGTTTCTCCAGATGTGGAACATTCATGCTAAACATTCAACATCTGACGACCGTCTCCGTGTAAAACACTGACAAACTCAAACTTTATACGGTAACTGACAGATTTATTCCTCCATTTTCAGGCATTTCACAATGAACTTGGATTAGTTTGATGATTTTATTCACGTCGGTGAATAAAACCAGCCAAGAGGCTGATTCCTGCAGAGGAGGAGGCAGAGTGGAGGAATCTGCAGGTTCTGTCTCTAACACACAACCAGAGCTTCAATCATAACGAGCACATAATAAAACCATGATCCCCCCTGATCGACTCTTTTAGCCTGTTTCCTCTGGATCGAACAGGATCTAACAAACCCCAGCTTCTGCTGGGACACTGGTCATCATGGGAGGAAAAAGATGGCTGCCGTGTTGCTGTTTCCTGTCTTACACCAGCATTATACTTCCTGTATCTGTGGGTCTGAGTTTTTAATCAGAGGATGAACTTAAAGCTTTCAGTCTGCTCTACAACCCACCACCTATCCACACGTCTGCTAAGTGGACTGGAAATCAGTAAAACTTCTACCAGACTTTAGTAAATATTGCATTAAGATGAGCAGACAGATTTTAATCTCAGCATCATGCACACAGATTTTTCAGGACACTGGAAGAGTTCCTGCCGTGGATTTAGATGTTAGTGTTATGTGGATGATCCCATTCTGTGATCTTTGTGTTACTAACACTGATGACACCACCGTTATTGGACTCATCTCGGACGGGGATGAGTCTGCCTACAGGAGGGAGGTTGAACGTCTGGTGTCCTGGTGCAGCCACAACAACCTGGTGCTGAATGCCCAGAAGACAGTGGAGATTATTGTGGACTTCAGGACGCACACAGCTCCACTCCCCCCCATCATCCTGACTGACACCCCCATCACCTCTGTGGACTCATTCCGCTTCCTGGGTACCACCATCACCCAGGACCTGAAGTGGGAGCCCACCATCACCTCCGTCATTAAGAAAGCCCAGCAGAGGATGTACTTCCTGAGGCAGCTGAAGAAATTCAACCTGCCAACACGGACGATGATGCAATTCTACACTGCAATCATCGAGTCCATCCTCACCTCCTCCATCACTGTGTGGTACGCTGGAGCCACTATCAGGGACAAACAGAGACTGCAGCATGTTGTGCGCTCTGCTGACAAGGTGATTGGCTGCAGACTCCCATCTCTGCAGGACCTGTACACCTCCAGGACACTGGGGCGTGCAGCTCGGATCTCAGCTGACCCTTCTCACCCTGGACACAGTCTGTTTGACCTGCTCCCCTCAGGCAGGAGGCTCCGGTCCATTCGCACCAGAACCTCTCGCCATAAGAACAGTTTCTTCCCCTCTGCTGTCGGACTCATGAACAATAACCGTATGACTGTTCCCACCACTAACACCCTACGCTGTGTTCACTGCATCATTCCATGTTTGGCACTGATCACCACCTGCACTCATGTATATATCATGTATATATCTATCTACTTAGCACTTTTAATTCTTATTCTTATTTTTATTTTCATGTCTATTTAAGCGTAATTTATGACAGTATGTTTGCACTGAAGCACCGCAGCAATTTCCTAATGTTGTAAACCTGCTCAACATTTGGCAATAAAACCCTTTCTGATTCTGATGCTGATGCTTTTACACTTTAGGACCCTCGAGACCTCTGCTGCTCAGCCGTCCTGATCGCTGCCTCCACTTTAACCAGAGGCTGTAACCTCTGATCATTTCACCTGCACCGACAGTAAAACTCTTCTCCAGAACCAAACGTGCCATAAACCTGTCACAGCTTCATCATCAGCTCAGTCTCAGCAACATGCAGACGACCGAGCAGCAGAAACTCTGCAGGGAACGTCTGAAGTCTGTTCTTCAGTTTTCCCAGCTCACTGTTTATTGAACATGAGACAGAAAAATAATTTCACCTTTAATGTGAAACTTTTATCGCCTGTGACATATTTGCAGGAAGTTTTCATGCTGTGATTTAGTGTCACATCCATAAATATCACACAAGGTAAAAACTACAAGTCCCAGCATCCTCTGTGTTTAGGGAGGAGCAGTGAAAGTGAAAGTGTTGATCCTCCGTTCAGAGCAGCAGGAGGAGGAAGGTGGAGCTGAGGCAGGTGAGTGTTAACATGAATATGTTTCTTCTTATGACATAAAATAATTCCACGCTGTTCGTGTCTGTGGGTGAAACGTGAGGCCGGTCGGCTCCTCTGAGCGCTGGTTTCCTGTAAGTAGAGAGGAAGTGAGTTTAGCTGAGAGAGCAGGAGGAGAGTGAGAGCTGTGCTGAGGCAGGTGAGTGTTAACACCGCTCTGACATTACTGTGTCTCTGTGGCGGGAACAACAGGCTCCGTCAGTGGAGGCAAAAATAATCAGACTTTGGTTTTTCAAAGGAAACTACTTTATGTTGGGAGAAGCCGCGCGCTCATTGGATAACGGCTTGTCAATCTCAAGTTATTAGCCAATGAGCGCGCAGGTTCACAGTAAGACCCGCCCTTATCACGACGGGTTTTAAAACTAAAATGGCGACAGAAACTCTGTGAGTGGAGTTCAGGCTGACTTTATAAAAGTGCGACGTTTGAGCCACTTCCTGTTCTCAGTCCCGGCGTCCTGATCACCGAGGTTTCTGTTGCTCTGATGTCTGATATTGATTATATCGGTAAACAGGCTGTAGGCAGAAACATCAGGTCTGATCTGAAAATCCCTTCAGAAACAAACTTTAAGAGTTTTATGTCCGTGAGGCTGTAAAACTGTAACGTGTCCTGTGATCTATAAACACTCTGTGATGAATAATCTGAAGTCATTTTGAGCCTGACAGTAGTTTCCTGTCACAGAGCAGAAGCTGCAGGCAGTTTTTGGCACCTTTATATTTAATTTATTCCAAAATAAATCAATAAAGGTAGAAAAGAACTCTCAGTGACATTAAAAATCTATTTTTAAAGACAGATGTGACCAAGTGCAACAAATATAAGATGAGATGTTTACAGATATTTGAAGTATTGATCATATGTAGAACACAGAGCAGGTCCAATAACAGAGTCATGCTGCTCACAAACAGCAGTTTGGTTTCATGAGCTCACTTCCTGCAGTGATCCTCAGCTTCTCTCCAAAGGAGCCGTAACATGTGGGCTCCTCACCATGATGATGATCCCAAACACACTGAGTTCCTTCATCCACCTGATCATGTACTTATTAAATAATGTGATGGTTTTGGTGTTTTTTAAAGACTTTGAGCCTCTAAAATAACTGGTTTGGACTTTAGGGCCAAAGCTCCAACATTAGAAAGCCGTCAGTGTGATGCTTCCAGGACAACAGCACCTCTGAGTGTGTGTGTTTACCTCTCAGACTAACTCCACCCTGACATCAAGAAGATGGAGGAAGAGGACGGAGCAGCATCCAGCTGTGTGTCTGTGAGGAGTGACGGAGTTACACAAACACCTCCACCTTACAGTCATGGACCTGCAGCAACAATGTAAGAACACTACTAACTTTATTAGTCATTTCAACATAACCACGACAGAATCATTGATCTGTGATTGGTTCAAACTGTTTGATCTGAGTTTGCTTTTTATTGACTTGTTTTCTTGCTAAGATCTGAACTCTGTAAGTTTAAGTGAAGTCAGTGCAGCAGAATCAGAGAGAAGAGCTGAGAACAAACTGAGTTCATTCAGAGACAGAAAAACTGGATGATGATTGGCTGACCTGTCAGCGTTATGAGGCAGACACAATATCACAGAGGGATCAGCTGATCATATGGCTGTCAGAGAGAACTGATCAGTTATTGATGTTTGTGTTTGCAGAGGTCAGAGGTCACAGTCTCCAGCATCCAGCTGTGTGTCTGTGAGGAGTGACTCGTCCAAAAACACACCTCCAGACTTCAGTGATGAACCTGCAGCAACAATGTTCTTCAATCATGGAGCTCAGCTGACCATGTAAGAGAGCTGCTGACTCAGAGTTCAAAGGTTGTTTCTATAAATGTTCTGCCAGTGACATCATAACTTAACCTCACACTGGTCTGTGTATGAAGTATCATTTAGTGGCAGTTGTTAAAGTTGTATAATGATGATGCTAGTTTGGGGTGTATTTTCCTGCTGATGCAAATGCATCTACTTTGCCCTTTGTCTGGTGCTTTGGACAAAGACGTCCAATGAAACTCAGAACAACACAGTTTGCACCACCAGCAGGCAGAGGAAGTGGCTGACATCCAGAAATCCTACCAGTGGCTGAACAAAGCTGGACTGAAAGACAGCACAGAGGCACTAATCATGGCAGCACAGGAACAAGCTCCGAGCACAAGACCCATAGAGCCCGGGGTCTACATGGCTCTTTTTGGGGGGGTTGTGTTGTATTAATAGTGACTTTGTTTCTTTGGACCAAAATCTTTTGTTTTTCAGTTCAGTTGCAACATTGACTAACACTAATGCAGGGGTCGGCAACCTGCAGCTCTTTAGTCCTTACAGTGCGGCTCCTCGTGGTTTGGGAAAATAAATTAGAAGTATTTAGCTGAAGTGTATTTTATTTATGTTCTTTTTTAACTTGTAGTTCTAAATTGGGAGATTATTGTGATATTGAAATATAAAAAGAAAATTATATTTTATTATTTTTTCATCGTTCAAATAAGCGTCACACTCGTGGAAGCCGGTGTACCCGCCGAAACGCCGTGCATTTATCGAGACTTTCAGCCCCAGGTAGGCCAATTATGGATCTTCGGATCCACATTATGTCAGCAGCTGTTCTCCACCGTGAACTACGTTAAAAACAAACACCGCTCACGCCTCACAGACGACAGCTTACAGTCCTGTAAAGATGAAAGTGACTTCGTACAGCCCCGACCTGCAGACGCTGTGCGCAGAGGTTCAGGAGCAGAAGTCCCGTTGTAAACATATCACGGCAGACCCGACGATGTTTGCATGAACTCGCTTTTCAGCTTCTCTTTATTGACCACTTTTCACACACGGTTGCTGTACGCACACAGCCGGCTGTAGCTTTGCAGCTCACAGCCCGACACACACCAACACAACAGCACAGACGTTAAGGCGGCGAGGCGTGATTGCGGGTGCCGCTCAGGTGCGTCCGCCTCCCCTGCAGCGGCGCTGCAGACCACGCCCCGCCACACACATTAACCAGGTAAAATACATATTTAGGCAGAATTTTGCAAATATCTATTTTTCATCTTTCAGCAGCATAGAGCTTTTTTTCCAATTGTTTTTTAAAAGTCAGCTCAAGGCTCCAAAAGCCCAAAGGAGATATAAGGGTGGCGGCTCACAGCAGCTTTTGTTTGCTACATCATTTTAGTTCAGCTGGGTGTCTTTCCTTTGGTTATATTTCTTTAAGAGTTCAAATGTGTTCATTACATAAATAACATGTAATTTTCTCTGTAGCACTTCATGGATTTCATAAGCAACACACCTTAGTTGTTCACACAAAGCATAAAGGTAAAAAACAGTATATACAGTGTTATCTTCATTCTAGATGTCAAAAAGTATTTGTGGCTCCCAGTGTTTTCTTTTGCGTGGAAACTGGCTCCAAATGGCTCTTTGGGTCCTGAAGGTTGCTGACCCCTGACCTAATGGTATATTTTTTTTAGCTGGATCGTTCTATAAAAACATGAATCAAATCTGAGAAAAGTTTCCACCTGACCTGTTGAATGTTATTGAAGCCAGAAGTTTGCCTTCATACTGTGTTTCTTGCATGCCTTTTGTGGTGTACTAATTGATGTGAAATGAATGCAATGTGGTTGTGTTTGCAGAGGTCAGAGGTCACAGTCTCCAGCATCCAGCTGTGTGTCTGTGAGGAGTGACTGGTCCAGAGAAAAACCTCTAAACTTCAGTCATGAACCTGCAGCAACAGTGAACTTCAATCATGGAGCTCAGCTGACCATGTAAGAGAGCTGCTGACTCAGAGTTCAAAGGTTGTTTCTATAAATGTTCTGCCAGTGACATCATAACTTAACCTCACACTGGTCTGTGTATGAAGTATCATTTAGTGGCAGTTGTTAAAGTTGTATAATGATGATGCTAGTTTGGGGTGTATTTTCCTGCTGATGCAAATGCATCTACTTTGCCCTTTGTCTGGTGCTTTGGACAAAGACGTCCAATGAAACTCAGAACAACACAGTTTGCACCACCAGCAGGCAGAGGAAGTGGCTGACATCCAGAAATCCTACCAGTGGCTGAACAAAGCTGGACTGAAAGACAGCACAGAGGCACTAATCATGGCAGCACAGGAACAAGCTCCGAGCACAAGACCCATAGAGCCCGGGGTCTACATGGCTCTTTTTGGGGGGGTTGTGTTGTATTAATAGTGACTTTGTTTCTTTGGACCAAAATCTTTTGTTTTTCAGTTCAGTTGCAACATTGACTAACACTAATGCAGGGGTCGGCAACCTGCGGCTCTTTAGTCCTTACAGTGCGGCTCCTCGTGGTTTGGGAAAATAAATTAGAAGTATTTAGCTGAAGTGTATTTTATTTATGTTCTTTTTTAACTTGTAGTTCTAAATTGGAAGATTTTTGTGATATTGAAATATAAAAATAAAATTATATATATATATTTTTTTCATCGTTCAAATAAGCGTCACACTCGCGGAAGCCGGTGTACCCGCCGAGACGCCGTGCATTTATCGAGACTTTCAGCCCCAGGTAGGCCAATTATGGATCTTCGGATCCACATTATGTCAGCAGCTGTTCTCCACCGTGAACTATGTTAAAAACAAACACCGCTCACTAGGGATGGGTATCGAAAACCGGTTCTTGTTGAGAAAAACGGTTCCCACTGTTTCAATTCCTTGGAATCGTTTGCCATTTTTGCAAACGATTCCCTTATCGATTCCAGTCACCCTGAATGACGTCACCACGTTGCGGAGCGTCATTTACCTGGCAGGAAACATGGCGGCTCAAACGCTAAAAAGATTGGTTATACTTTACAAGAACGGATGACAACAGGGCAACTTGCAATACTTGCAAAGTAGATACTTCATTTAAGGGAGGAAACACTACGAATATGCAAAAGCATTTGCTCACAAAACACACGATGACCTTAAATGAATGTCGTGTTTTTAATTCCGCTCCGGACTCGTGAATCTCAACCCAGCAGCAGCGGTAACGTTTGCACGTCCTCTCCCATTAATGCGGCAGGTAAATAATCAGCTAACAGTGCATATTATGTTAGCGCGATCTGCCTTATCTGCCATTACTGCGCGTTTAGGTGACCATGATGAGAGAGACAGAGTCTGGCTGGCGCTCGCTGCCAGTTCTCGCTGCAGTCTACCGGTAGCGTCTCCTTTCAAGCCAGGATAGACTAATGTTACAGAGCAGTGACTAAGTTTGTGGTCAAAGGTTTGCACCCATTTGCCACAGCAGATGCCCCCGATTGTCAGTAAGTGAATGTGTTTAATTGTAGGCAGGGACATTACTGGATATTCTTGTGTAATTGCTACAGAATAATTTATGTTATACTTTGTTATTGCTACAGAAGAATATTTATTTTATTATTTTACATTTACAATTTTTTTCCCCGGGGTCCCTGTGACACCACATTGAAGAGCCGTAGGCTGGATCTCTTAAGATCTCACTGCTGTGTTTGTAAGGCCATGTTACTCCTAAATTTCTATCTTCTTCAAAGAGAAGATATAAAACAAAGTTCTAAGCTAATCGACCTTAGTGTTCTCCTTTTTTAAAAAGAATCGATAAAGAATCGAATCGTTAAACAGAATCGAAAATGGAATCGGAATCGTGAAAATCTTATCAATACCCATCCCTACCGCTCACGCCTCACAGACGACAGCTTACAGTCCTGTAAAGATGAAAGTGACTTCGTACAGCCCCGACCTGCAGACGCTGTGCGCAGAGGTTCAGGAGCAGAAGTCCCGTTGTAAACATATCACGGCAGACCCGACGATGTTTGCATGAACACGCTTTTCAGCTTCTCTTTATTGACCACTTTTCACACACGGTTGCTGTACCCACACAGCCGGCTGTAGCTTTGCAGCTCACAGCCCGACACACACCAACACAACAGCACAGACGTTAAGGCGGCGAGGCGTGATTGCGGGTGCCGCTCAGGTGCGTCCGCCTCCCCTGCAGCGGCGCTGCAGACCACGCCCCGCCACACACATTAACCAGGTAAAATACATATTTAGGCAGAATTTTGCAAATATCTATTTTTCATCTTTCAGCAGCATAGAGCTTTTTTTCCAATTATTTTTTAAAAGTCAGGTCAAGGCTCCAAAAGCCCAAAGGAGATATAAGGGTGGCGGCTCACAGCAGCTTTTGTTTGCTACATCATTTTAGTTCAGCTGGGTGTCTTTCCTTTGGTTATATTTCTTTAAGAGTTCAAATGTGTTCATTACATAAATAACATGTAATTTTCTCTGTAGCACTTCATGGATTTCATAAGCAACACACCTTAGTTGTTCACACAAAGCATAAAGGTAAAAAACAGTATATACAGTGTTATCTTCATTCTAGATGTCAAAAAGTATTTGTGGCTCCCAGTGTTTTCTTTTGCGTGGAAACTGGCTCCAAATGGCTCTTTGGGTCCTGAAGGTTGCTGACCCCTGACCTAATGGTATATTTTTTTTAGCTGGATCGTTCTATAAAAACATGAATCAAATCTGAGAAAAGTTTCCACCTGACCTGTTGAATGTTATTGAAGCCAGAAGTTTGCCTTCATACTGTGTTTCTTGCATGCCTTTTGTGGTGTACTAATTGATGTGAAATGAATGCAATGTGGTTGTGTTTGCAGAGCTCAGAGGTCACAGTCTCCAGTATCCAGCTGTGTGTCTGTGAGGAGTGATTGGTCCAAAGAAAAAGATCCTCCATATTTCAGTGATGAACCTGCAGCAACAATGTTCTTCAATCATGGAGCTCAGCTGACCATGTAAGAGAGCTGCTGACTCAGAGTTCAAAGGTTGTTTCTATAAATGTTCTACCAGTGACATCATAAATGATTCCTAATGGTGGTCCGGGTACGATAATGCTAGTATCAATCGTAGTAGTAATGCAATCCAAGGTAATGATTTCTTCTCTGTTGCTGTGAACGTCTCTGCAGCCGTCTGTACTCTAATCTGAGACAACTATTACTGACAGAAACCATCACATCATCCAGTTTGTGTGTTTGCAGCTGCTTAAAAGATTTTAAACAGAGATTAATCAGTAATTCATGTGATGTGTTTGTGTTTGCAGAGGTCAGAGGTCACAGTCTCCAGCATCCAGCTGTGTGTCTGTGAGGAGTGACTGGTCCAGAAACAAACCTCCACTCTTCAGTCATGAACCTGCAGCAACAATGTTCTTCAATCATGGAGCTCAGCTGACCATGTAAGAGAGCTGCTGACTCATTTACGGGTGTTTGAAATTCTGTGACCACTTTGTAATTTTAGTTTATATTTTTAAAGTGTTTTTATTTGTAGTTGCCTGTATTTTTATTACACTGTGTGTAACGTGGTGGTTTGTGCTGTTTGGGATTGTTTTGGGGTATTTGTGTCAGAACATCAGATAAATGATTTCATCACATTTTAAAAGAAAGTATCAGGATAATAATCTGAACTGAGTCATCAGAAATAGAAAGATGGTCTCAACAGGCCACTGAGCTGATCTCCAAAGAAATGCAGAAGATTGAAGAGTCCGAGGCTGTTTATTTGTCACAGGCATCGTCATACACGTACAACACAGTGAAATGTGCTGAGCTGCTCCTGTGACTGGACAAAACATTATAAACAATCATTAAATGAAATAATGAAACATTGTGCAGATGTAATGTTAAAGTGCTTTGTGCCACATTAGCACAGCATGTACTGACAGAGCAGTGCAAGCAGAACAAAGCAAATGAGCAAAGTGATGTAAACAGAGTAACTGAACAGAGTGAGCAGAGTAATATCAGCAGTAATGAAGCAGCAGGATCAGTGTAGCAGCGTGTGACGTCATAATGAATCAGGTATGATCTGAAATATGACAGTGAGACAAGAACATGATGTAAGGTTCTGTTTAAACCCTGATGGTGATGCTATGAGGGGAGCATGTTCTGATTTAGGACTTGGATGGTCTGAGGATAGAAGCTCCTCTCTGTTTGTGTCCTGATGGTGCAGAAGCTTCTGCCTGATTGTAGAAGGAGCTGAAGCCAGCATCATCCCAGAGGTGAAGCTCCTCTGTGTGCAGACCTGAGGTCAGATTCCTCCAGGCTGATGTTCAGGATCTACAGAAACGTGTGGTTGTAGTTATTGCTGCACTGTGTGCTGACAGCAGATACTCAGAACAAAGCGCTGCACACGTGTTCTTTACAAACATCTGTACATAGAAAATATGGATCATGGCAGTGAATGAACACGTTTCTGTCATTTGTTTCATTGGCTTCTTTTTTCTGCCTGTGTTCATGTGATTAATGTCTAACACATAAACAGGTTTGTAATCAAACATCACATCATCAGGGAGGCATCATGAAACAAAGTTACTGCTGGAGGCTGAACTCAATTTGGTGGCAATGTTCAAAAATATCACTCAGATCATTTCAAAGCTTTTAGTTCTTCTTCTTCACTTCTGTAAAAGAATAGAAAGAAAATCAGAACCCAGAAGTTCACTTCCTGATGACTGAACTCTTTCAAAATAAAGCTGAAAGCTCTGAATGTGACACCGCTGCTCCACCACAGTTTTTAGAGGAGGTCAAAGGTCAGTTGAAAGTGATGGATCCCAAACTTCCAGTACATCCAGTGAAGGACATAATCAGCTCTGTGATGAAGGCTTTTACTGTGGAGTTTGTAGGCTGATCACTCTGTGTTTAATAAGACAGGCAGGAACAGCAAAGGCAACTTGGATTCTGAACTCAAACACAAGTTTCTCCACTTTGACTTTTCTCTGTGACCATCAGAGCTTCTGCACAGTGTCATCAAATCTGGATGTTTGTCACTGACAGTCAATGATTTTAGTGATAAAGAAATGTGTTCACAGAGGGAGGAAGAGGAAGAGGAGTGGTGTCTGTGAGGAGGAGCAGCTGTCCTGCTGTGCTTTGTGTCAGGACGTCCTGAAGGATCCAGTCTCTACCAGCTGTGGACACTGGTTCTGCAGACAGTGCATCTCCTCATACTGGGACCAGTCTGCTTCATCAGGAGACTGGTCCTGTCCCCAGTGTGGAGAAAGATCCAGAAGCAGAGCTGGACTGCAGACAGCCAGTCAGAGCAGCTGTGTACAAAGTAAGACTGAACATCTGTCTGCTGATGGACTCATTTCTGAAAACTGGACTTCTTGTTGTTGTTCAGACATTGAAGAGTTTTCTGTCTGTTTTTCTTTCTTTCAGCAGATGTTGGTCTGCAGGAGGTTTTAGATGAACATAAGATCAGTCTGAGGAGGAGATGTGAACGTGTGACTGAAGGAAGTGATGAAACAGGAAGTAGAACCCTCCTCAACAGGATCTACACTGAGCTCTACATCACAGAGGGACAGAGTGAAGAGGTTCATAGCCAACATGAGGTGAGGCAGCTGGAGACAGCTTCCAAGATGGACGCCCTCCATGACACTCCAATCAGGTGCCAGGACATCTTTAAAGCCTTACCTGACCAACAGAGACCCATCAGAGTGGTTCTGACCAACGGCGTGGCTGGTGTTGGAAAAACCTTCTCAGTGCAGAAGTTCACTCTGGACTGGGCAGAGGGCTTGGAGAACCAACATGTCAGTGTGGTGGTTCTGCTTTCATTCAGGGAGCTGAACCTGATCAGAGATGAGCAGTACAGTCTTCTGGAGCTGCTCCATGTTTTCCATCCAACATTACAGAAGGTCACAGCAGAGAAGCTGGCTGTCTCTCAGCTTTTGTTCATCTTTGATGGCCTGGATGAAAGCAGACTTTCATTGGATTTCACCAACAGGAAGCTGCTGTCTGATGTCACACAGAAGTCATCAGTCAGCCAGCTGCTGACAAACCTCATCCAGGGGAATCTGCTTCCCTCGGCTCTCGTCTGGATAACTTCCCGACCTGCAGCAGCCAATCAGATCCCTCCTACATGTGTTGACAGGCTAACAGAAGTACGAGGCTTCACTGACGCCCAGAAGGAGGAGTACTTCAGGAGGAGATTCAGTGATGAAGAGCTGTCCAGCAGAATCATCTCCCACATGAAGACATCCAGGAGCCTCCACATCATGTGTAGTATCCCAGTCTTCTGCTGGATCACTGCTACAGTTCTGGAGCACATGTTGACTACAGAGCAGAGAGGAGAGCTGCCCAAGACCCTGACTGACATGTACTCACACTTCCTGCTGGTTCAGACAAAGAGGAAGAAGAACAAGTACCACGAGGGACATGAGACGAGTCCACAGGAGCTGACGGAGGCTGACAGGGAAGTTCTTCTGAAGCTGGGGAGGCTGGCGTTTGAACATCTGGAGAAAGGAAACATCATGTTCTACCAAGAAGACCTGGAGCAGTGTGGTCTGGATGTGACAGAGGCCTCGGTGTACTCAGGAGTTTGTACAGAGATCTTCAAAAGAGAGTGTGTGATCTTCCAGAAACCAGTCTACTGCTTTGTTCATCTGAGCATCCAGGAGTTTCTGGCTGCAGTCTACATGTTCCACTGTTTCACCAACAGGAAGTCAGAGGTGCTGAAGAACTTCCTGGGAAAAAAATACAAAGAGTCATCTCTGGATGATTTTTTGATGGAAACACTAACAAAATCCTTCAGGAGTAAAAATGGTCGTCTGGACCTGTTTGTTCGCTTCCTTCATGGCCTCTGTCTGGAGTCCAACCAGAGACTCTTAGGAGGTCTGCTGGGTCAGACAGAGAACAGTCCAGAAACCATCCAGAGTGTCATCAAGAACCTGAAGAATAACAAGAAGCTTAAAATCTCTCCTGACAGAAGCATCAACATCTTCCACTGTCTGATGGAGATTAACGACCTCTCATTACACCAGGAGATCCAACAGTTCCTGAAGTCAGAGAACAGATCAAAGAAGAAACTCACTATGATCCAGTGCTCAGCTCTGGCCTTCATGCTGCAGATGTCAGAGGAGGTTCTGGATGAGTTGGACCTGCAGAAGTACAACACATCAGCAGAGGGACGACAGAGACTGATTCCAGCTGTGAGGAACTGCAGAAAGGCTCGGTGAGTCCAAGATTTGTTATTCAGAAATGCAGAAGCTGGAGGATGTTTGGTCATTTGTTCTGACACAAGCTGTTGTGTAATATTTTTGAAAGAGTTTCCAAAACTAAATTTGTGTAAAGTTGGAAATAAACATTTCCAGTTAACTCTGTCAAACGTTTTTTCTGCATCTAAAGAAAATATTGTAGTTTCGATGTTTTTACTGCATGAGTAGTCTATGAAACTAAGTAATCTATGTGTATTTGTTGATGAGTGCCGACCTTTTATGAAACCAGTTTGGTCAGGATGAATTAAGAGGGAGGTTATTTTCTCTAATCTCTTTGAGAGAGCTTTGCAGATTATTTTAAGGTCTACATTTATAAGTGATATTGGACGATAGCTTGAGGGATGTACAGGGTCTTTGCCTGGTTTTAGCAGGAGACTAATGTTTGCAGAATTCATATTTGATGGAAGTCTGCCCTTTTCTTTGATTTCCAACAACGTTCTGTAAAAAACTGGTGCCAGAATCGTCCAGAATTCTTTGTAGAATTCTGCCATCTGGACCTGGAGCCTTATTATTGGGCATACTTATCAGGGCTTCCTGGAGTTCACCCGGCGTCACCTGGTGAATCCACTGACATTGCTTGACTGTCTAGTAATTTTGGAAGAGTTACGCTGTCAAGAAACTAATAAATGTCTTTTTTAGACGCGTTTATTTGTGGTGAATATAAAGTTTCATAGAAATCCCTAAAAATGTTGTTCATTCTTTCAGGTCATACATTGTGTTCCCAGATCATCTTTAACAGCACATATAGTTGTTTTTTCTTTATTTATTTTTAACTGGTTAGCTAGAAATCAACCAAATTTGTTACTGTGTTCAAATTTTTGGGGTATTTTGTTCAGTATTTCCTAAGTCCACTCTTTTTTAAAAATATTTAACAAAGTCTTCATCTCAGTGTCTGAGATGTCACTCTGCAGTGAGCTGCTGACCAAAAAATAATCCAGGCGAGAGTAGGAGTGATGGACATGTGAGAAGAAAGTACAGTCGTGGCCAAAAAGTTTTGAGAATGACACAAATATTAGTTTTCACAAAGTTTGCTGCTAAACTGCTTTTAGATCTTTGTTTCAGTTGTGTCTGTGATGTACTGAAATATAATGACAAGCACTTCATACGTTTCAAAGGCTTTTATTGACAATTACATGACATTTATGCAAACAGTCAGTATTTGCAGTGTTGGCCCTTCTTTTTCAGGACCTCTGCAATTCGACTGGGCGTGCTCTCAGTCAAATCCTGACTGACAGCAACCCATTCTGTCATAATCACTTCTTGGAGTTTGTCAGAATTAGTGGGTTTTTGTTTCCTCCACCCGCCTCTTGAGGATTGACCACAAATTCTCAATTGGATTAAGATCTGGGGACCTGGTCCCCGAGCCAGTTATCACTTTTGCCTTATGGCACGGTGCTGTGGAACGCCAGGACTGCCATAATGAATTAATTAAATACACCATTAAATAATTAATTAAATGTGGCAATAATTAATTAAAATTGGAAATAATTAATTAAATAAATATTTACAACACATTTAAATAAGTATTGACAGTTTTAATTAATTATTTAATGATGTATTTATTTAATTCATTTTGGCACTTTTGTCCCCTTCATGTCTCAACTTGAAATCATTTTATCTGTCAGCCTCACCCATCAAACTAAGTGGGCGGGGTTAACACTGCCACTGCAGCTTCTCTAGCATTTGATTGGTTGCCGTGCAAAGTAAGTCAAGACAGGTCGATCCTAGATAATCGATTGCTTGTGTGGCCTTGGGGCAGCCAGGTATCCCAGAATGCATTTCAAATCACAGGCAGCAATGGTGGTGTAAAGTTATAAAATATCCTGTTTTTCTGTCACCAACTACACTTTTAACAGTGTTTTAGCCGCAAATGTCGCAGCGTAATCTTCACACGTCTGGTCAGGTTGTCAACATAGAACGTGTTTGCAAAAGTGCTCAGAAGTTTTCAGAGATTTCACTCGCTCTGCTAACAGTCAGCTGACAGAGAGCACCGAGCTCACAGCCCCGGTGTTCCAGCTTAACTGTTTTTGGGTTTTTTTTGGGGGGGGTTACGTTACCCAGTTTGTTTACATATTCCACTGTCCGTGTTCCACATGTTGCATTTGCAGATTCTCATTTTCACCGTCTTTTTCCGCCTTGTGTCTCTGTGCTTCTGTAACATAAAGAACGAGCTGACGTGTTTCTCAGGACACCAGCGATCAGCTCAACAGGCCCTCAGTTTACCTGCATGCATCCTCCTCCTCACCTGTCAGCTGTTTAACTGCTAATTCAAGAAACGCGCCCACGTGACCTGGTGATAGTCACAGTTTAACTGGGCAGCCGGTGCTCGATATAACGCAATGTCACATTTTTCTGCACAAGATAAGTAAATATAGTTTTTTTCCCGAGCGCAGAGCTGCTGAAGCTTGTTTCCCTACAGAGCACTTTATAGGCGAACCAGCTTTATCAGCAGCTGATGTCCAATCACACAGCTTTGAAACCTCAGCTGAGTTTTAGCTCTCAGTGGTTAAACGCTGGACTTAATTCACTCAGGTTCTGTCTGTCGGGTCACGTTTACTTCACTGTTTTATTTACAACTGAGCAAATCGGTTTGGCTGAGGTTAAACTGCATGTCTCCAAAAGTTGATTCTGTTCATCTGGACGTAGCGTTTTGTTTCGTCATCATCAGGTGACTTCTTCAGTCTCAGCTGACTGCAGGTTTCAATCTTATAAACAGTACATTTGCATAATGACTGAAACCAGCCCACTGAAGGAACAATGGGCTGGGAGGTCAGTTCATTAATCAGAATTATGCAAACTGTCACAGCCATTGATCAACAACCACTGATCAATGTCCATGAGTCCCATTCACAGAGAGTTGGGGAATGGCTGCAATCACAGCATGTAAGATGGTGACAGATGTACCCTTAGGCTCCTCCTCGATTCAGAGATGGTCTTTCCCTTTTCACTTACCGTATTTCCCGGACTACAAAGCGCACCCGAATATTAGCCGCACAAGCTAAAATCAGGGGAAAATCCTGTTTTGTACATACATTAGCCGCACCTGACTAAAGGCCGCAGGTGTTTCAATGTTGACTTATCATATGTAAGAGAATATGCACAAAGGGAATTGTCAGGAAAGAGATGGCTGTTTGGAGACACACCCCTTTTATTAATATTTTGAAAAACAAGTTATGGGTACATATTTGCATAACCTTTTAGGTATATGTACAAGTAGCGGTAATTACAAGTAGGAAACATGTACTGTGCTTCATAAATGAGTAACAAATGTAGTACATAACAATAACCTACAGCACACCAGAAAAATAGATTCGGACTACCTTTTAGGCTCAGGTGCAGTGACACGGCTTTAACAAGAAGAAAAGTCAGTCATTCACCACCATCTTCCTGCCCACTAAAACCACCAAAGTCCTCGTCTCCAGTGTCGGATACAAACAGGCTCAGGATGGCTTCGTCATCCACTCTCAGCTTCTTTCCTTCGTTGTCACTTTCAAAACCAAAGAAATCCTCGTTGTCAGTGTCAGAGTCGAACACCCTCAGAAGGGCCGTGGCGGTGTCCTCCTCTCCATCATGCAGCATTCAGCCCTTCGAAATCCGTTGGTGATCGTGGATGTTTTCACACTTTTCCACGCTGTCAGATTCCACCGGTGGAGTTGAGCATAACTTGCTTTTCGCATTGTTTTTCGCGCTACTTGTACGACACTATGTTGTCTGGCGGATGGACACGTGACCAACACACCACTCTTGAACCCCGATACTGTGTGTCTGATCACATGCCCTTCCGCCAGGCAACGTAGTGCCGTACGACAGCGGAACAAACAAAACAAATCGTCTTACGATATGACAAAAATCATGGACAATCCATAGAAAAGCCGCACCTGACTAAAAGCCGCAGGGTTCAAAGCTTGTGGAAAAAGTAGCGGCTTATAGCCCGACAATTACGGTACTTCCCTGGATGATTGAGAATGCATCAAGACGTCATAACTTCATAGTTTTACTGAAGTTTAATGGTTCACTGTGTTAGACTGAACCGTTCGCTTTTCTTTATCTGGTGTGTTTTGGATTTAACAGTGAATTTTGAGATTAAACTGACTTTTAAAATGTTTTTATACAAAGAGGAAAGAGACGGCGTATTTCCACTGAGAGGAGCAGAGCTTGCAACAGCATGTTCAGACTGCAACCTGGGCAGAAATATTACATTGTGGCGGACCACCAGGTGGCTCCACTCACACACAAGTTGAAGGGAAGTGTGGGGGTGGAGATTTTGGCGCTGACTATATGTGAAGTTCTGTCAGTTAATAAAGTTGTTGGAGTGAGACACTGAGATCTCTCCTGTCGTTGTTACATACCTCCACATTGGTGACCCCTGTAGTGAACATGCTAAGGCTCGACGACGAAGCCAGCTCTGGCCTGGAAGCATCGGCGGCCGCCGGACCTTCACCTCCGCCGATGGCTGCGTTTGCTGTGGCGCTTAAATTGCCGGATTTTTGGCTTCACGATCCTCCTTCATGGTTCATGCACGTAGAAGCTCAGTTTGCTCTTCGTGGAGTTTCAGCCGACGACACTAAATACCACCATGTGGTGGCCTCACTTGACCCGCTGTCAACCCGCCATGTGATGACTCTCCTCCGGGATCCCCCAGCCCAGGGCAAGTACGCCGCCCTCAAGGGGCTGCTGCTGCGGCGTTACTCCCTCTCTGATGCTGAGCGGGCCGAGAAACTCCTTTCCATCGCGGGCCTGGGCGACGGCACCGCCCTCGAGCTCATGGAGAGCATGCTGTCCTTGCTGGGCGCGGAGGACGGAGGATTTCTCTTCACCCACCTCTTTCTTCGACAGCTGCCGGCTCCAGTGCGCGCTGGCCTTGCCAACTCCCCGCTATTGGCCACGAAGGATTACCGCTCCCTTGCGGAAGAGGCGGATCGCATCCTCCTGGCTACCAGGACTTTCGGCGTCCAGACGGTTATTCAGGACCCACCAGCGTTTTCCCCCTCCCCCTCACCGATGCTCCACGGGCCCTCCGACTCGTCCACTGTGGCCGGAATCGCTGCACGGCGGCACCGCGGAAAGGGGCTTTGTTTTTATCACCAGCGTTTTGGAGCGAAGGCACGGCGCTGCCTCCCGCCTTGCAGTTTCCAGACCCAGGGAAACGGGCATGTCAGCGCTCTGTAGCAGCCGCGACCGCTGGCAACAAGGAAAGGCTGCTTTTCTTAGAGGACTCACGCTCGGGGAGGCGTTTCCTGGTGGACTCCGGCTCACAGAAGAGCCTTCTTCCCCCGGCTGGCTCGGACAGGCTAGCTGAGGGTTGCGGGCCATTGCTAACAGCGGCTAATGGCTCTCCCATCAAAACCTTCGGTGAAAGGTTGGTGACTGTTTGCTTTCACGACCGTGACTTTCAGTGGAACTTTGTTGTTGCTGCTAGCTCTGTGCCTATAATAGGCGCTGATTTTCTTTGTGCTCACGGACTACTGGTTGATGTGGCTAACAGACGTTTAATTGATGCTGTGTCCTTTTCCTCATTACCCTGTTTGACTCGGGGTGCTCAGCCCGTGGTGCATGCTAACTCAGTAGATTCGGGTGACGTTTTTCAGTGTTTGCTTTCTGAGTTTCCCTCACTCACTGTCCCCACTTTTTCGAGCACGGTGACGAAGCATGGGGTAGAGCATTACATAACTACAGTAGGGCCCCCGGTGTTCGCGCGCGCGCGCCGCCTCGACCCCGCCAAACTGGCTGTCGCTAGGGAAGAATTTGCCACCATGGAGCGTCTGGGCATCGTGCAGCGTTCGAACAGTGCCTGGGCTTCTCCGTTACACATGGTGCCTAAATCTGATGGTCGGTGGCGACCTTGTGGGGATTTCCGCCGTCTTAATAATGTCACGGAGAACGATCGTTATCCCATTCCCCACATCCAAGATTTTTCCGCCCATCTTGCGGGGACCTCGGTTTTTTCTAAGATCGATTTGGTACGGGGATATCACCAGGTTCCCGTGCGCGCGGAGGATGTCCCCCCAAACCTTCCAGCGGTTGATGGACTCGGTCTTGCGCGGGCTGCCCTTTGTTTTTGTATATCTTGATGATATACTGGTGGCCAGCAGCTCGAAGGAGCAGCACATGTTCCATCTGCGTCAGGTTTTTCAGCGTTTGGCGGAGCATGGACTGATTATTAATCCGTCTAAATGCCAGTTTGGGTTGCCCGTTCTCGATTTCCTTGGGCACCGTGTTTCCGCCGAGGGCGCGGTTCCGTTGCCTGACAAAGTCCGAGCTGTTTCGGAATTTCCGCGTCCCACGACTGTTAAGGCACTGCAGGAATTTTTGGGGATGGTGAATTTTTACAACCGTTTTCTCCCCAGAGCGGCACATCTGCTGAAGCCCCTTTATGGGGCGTTAAAGGGTAAAAAAGCTAATGACCCCGTTGACTGGTTTCCGGACAGCATCCAAGCGTTTTCTGATGCTAAGTCAGCGTTAGCTAATGCTGCCCTTCTGGCCCACCCATCCCCCTCAGCGCCGATTGCGTTGACCACTGATGCGTCGGACATAGCGGTGGGTGCGGTGCTGGAACAGCGAATCTCGGGTGTCTGGCAACCGCTCGCCTTTTTCAGCCGTACGCTACGTGACAGCGAATGCAATTACAGCGTTTTTGACAGGGAGCTACTGGCGCTCCACCTGGCGTCTCGTCATTTCCGGTTTTTTCTCGAGGGTCGTCACTTTACCGCATACGTGGACCACAAACCCTTGACGTTTGCCATGTCCAAGGTTTCCGATCCATGGAGTGCACGCCAGCAGCGCCAGTTGGCAGCCATTTCTGAGTTTACCACGGACATTCGGCACGTGGCTGGTAAATCCAATCATGTGGCTGACTGTTTGTCCCGTGCGCTGGTTTCTCCCGTCTTTCTCGGCATAGACTACTCCGCCATGGCTGCCGATCAGAGCGGTGACCCTGACATCCTCGCGCTTAAATCCACCCAGACGGGCCTCATACTGGAGGACAGACCCGTGCAGGACGGTGGTCCCCTCCTCGTCTGTGACGTTTCCACCGGCCGCCCTCGCCCTGTGGTTCCCGCTTCCTGGCGTCGTCAAGTTTTTGACTCGGTACATGCTCTCTCTCATCCAGGGGTCCGGGCCTCTGTTAAACTGGTCAGCTCTAAATTTGTTTGGCCAGGCCTTCGCAAATCTGTTAAGGAATGGGCGTCGTCGTGCATTCCCTGCCAGCGCGCGAAGGTTCATAAACACACCAAGGCGCCCCTGGAGCCGTTCTTCATACCCGGCAAACGTTTCGATCATGTGCATGTCGATCTGGTGGGTCCCTTGCCGCAGTCACAAGGTTTTACGCACCTTTTGACTGTTGTTGACCGGACCACCAGGTGGCCGGAGGCGGTCCCCCTGGCGTCCACTACCGCAGCAGTGGTGGCCAAGGCGTTTTTGTCGACCTGGGTCTCGCGTTTCGGCCCACCCGCGGACATTACGTCAGACAGAGGCCCCCAGTTCATTTCCGAGCTTTGGTCGGCCATGGCTGATGGACTGGGGGCTAAAGTCCACCGCACAACCGCATACAACCCGCAGGCTAATGGGATGTGTGAACGGTTCCACCGGTCGCTGAAGGCTGCCTTTCGCGCCTCCTTAAAGGATGGCAATTGGGTTGACCGCCTCCCGTGGGTTTTGCTTGGGCTGCGCTCTGCGGTTAAGGAGGATCTCGGCGCTTCCCCAGCTGAGCTAGTGTTTGGTCAGCCCCTCCGCGTGCCTGGAGAATTCTTGCCTGAAAATCCTCCTCCCTGCTTCGATCCATCGGTGCTCTCTCTCACCCCGCTTTTGCACTCGCTTCGGGTTCCTGGTCCGGTGCACCATTGCGTGCCTGACACCTTTGTTCCAAAGACTTTAGAGACTGCTAAGTTTGTTTTTGTCAGGCACGATGCCCACAGGACACCGCTGCGGCCGCTGTATGACGGCCCGTTCAGGGTTATTGAACCGGGCCGGAAACATTTTGTTTTGGATTTTGGGGGTCGAAGGGAGACTGTGTGTGTTGACAGACTTAAACCAGCACATGTTCTTCCGGACAGTGATGTAGTGCCGGCCCAGGCCCCTCGCCGTGGCCGACCTCCTGCGCTGGGGTTGACAGTCTCTGGTTTTCCCCCCAGGACTACCCCCGGACCACCAACGTTTGAGCCTCCTCCTGCCTTTCCTGCTCGCCTTCACCAGCCTCGTTCACAGGATGGACCTTCCTCTGCCTGTTCTCTCCCTCCCAGGTTCAGTCGTGCGGGTCGTTTGCTTAGACCCAGGGTCCTGGACTGAATGGAGACCTGACTGTGTGTTCAAGGGGGGGTATGTGTGGCGGACCACCAGGTGGCTCCACTCACACACAAGTTGAAGGGAAGTGTGGGGGTGGAGATTTTGGCGCTGACTATATGTGAAGTTCTGTCAGTTAATAAAGTTGTTGGAGTGAGACACTGAGATCTCTCCTGTCGTTGTTACATACCTCCACAACATCATCTGGTTTTTAATAGTTATTCAACTGTATTCTAAGCACCAGCGATCTGTTAGAATTTTTAGAGTTTACTTAACTAAAAATAAACGAGGTTAACATATAATTTGTGTGATTGTTTTTGTTTGTTTGTGTGTGTTTCGGTCATGTTATGTTTACCTGTCAAAGGCTTGTTAGAAACTATGAAACACATCATGCAGACTTCTGGATGTTAGAAGAAAACTAATACTGCTCATGAATGAGACTAAAGGCAGGAAGGTGTCCTGTAAAACTAAACATGTTAATAGGACCTCCCTATTTATATCATAGTTTATGATATCCGGTTGTTCAGTCTGACGTCACTAGCCGTGTCTGGGTCTAAACTCCGCTGCAGGTCCATATATCAAACGATCACTATGGCATTACTGAGAGTTGAAAAACTGTCTAAAGTCTTTCATCTTTAATAAAATCATCAGCGTTCTGCTCTACCAGGTGTAACAATTGAGTTTAACATCCAGGCATCCATGAAAACGGAATTTATGACAATTAACGGAGTTAGAAGTTAGCAGGGAGTTAGCTCGCTAGCTTCTATCTAAATACAATATAGCATGTCCTGACTGCGGGGTTTTGGAAACAAATTAAAACGTACAGCTCTGCTATCACTTCCAGCATAAATGAAGACAGAAAACTAAACAGCAGTGACGTTTGTAGGGTTACTGAAGTTGGGCTAGCTGGTATATAATGATGTGCTACGTGACCGCTAGCGACACAGCTATGTTAGCATAATATAAACAAGCTAACTGTTTTTCCACTCGATAAAAGTTAACGTGAGTGTTCTCGGTGGTCAGGAACAAATGTAATCGCATGGCAGGATGCTGTAAAAGGACCAAACTTCAGCCAGGAGAACAACTGAGATAATCCATCCACAATACGAGGTTAGTCATTCATATACTGCTGCATGGGCTGGGCTGTAGTTACATCGTAAGGTTTTAAAAACTGAGCTTAAATAAATGATTAGCGGTAATAAAAGCCGAGGGAGGTCAACAGTGGTCGCTGACTGTTTTAGGAGCTTTTTGAGATCAAATAGAAGAAAATACATAACATTAAACATGTTAACAACACAAAAGCCATATTAAACGCAGACTACTTTAGACCCGGAAGTAGGATTCGTCGCGTCATCACTGAACAACCGGATAGCACATGTATTTCAGTAATAGCCTGCTGATTTCAGTGTAGTGGTGAACAGTCACACAGCTCCGTGGGTGTTATCTGTGAGACTGCTTAACTATAATTTATCCAAGTTAACGTCAGTTAACCATTCAGACAGTTCTGTTGCAATGACAAACCTCATGTCGCCGGTAGGTTTCCGCTGTGCCAGCTGTTTACATTACAGCTGCTTATGCAGTAACCATGGTAACCACGGACTCCAGGTCAGACAACAATTTTACATATACGATCTTAAAACAGGACACAGCCACTGTACGTGCTGGCCTCATATCAAATGTGAACGCAGACTGAGTCTATGTTTGACGTTTGTTTATATCTAATCTTCCTCTCAAACATTTAAACAGCAGCGAGTCTGCAGCTGAGGGAACACAAACTCAAACTGTCGGAACAGGTTTGATCGTTTCGTGTATGATTTATGATTTATTAAACGTATAAATGTTATTCTAATCTGCTGCTGAGTCTCTTACGCTGATGAAAATGCAGAAAACACAGATCACGGACACCTGTTCAACCAATCACATTCATTCCACTTTGATCTGCGACAAACAGACGGTTCATCTCTGTTACAGTGTTGCGTTAGACTGCTATATTTTTTGTTCTTTATGCTGTAGATTTTCACGTCTCTGGAATAGTTGGCAGTAAAAAGGATGATTTTCTGTAAAATCATATTGATATGAGCCGTGACATATTCGTAGATGACAGTTAGATTAGTCAGCTGGGAAACTCTGGGTTAACTCAGAGAGCTGAAGATATCGTGGACATGCTGACCTCGCTCCGTGGTGTACAGGGCCGTTTACCCTCGTGATTAATATTCACAATTAAAATATTAGCCGAACATCATGAAGTCTGTATGTGTGTCATAGTGTCGAACAACCTTTGTACAGTTAAAGCCAGCAGTTACTACATGAAACACCAACGTTATCTCTTTTATGCGTTTATACGCAGGTCACGCTGATTACTGAACAAAAACACAAAGATCAGATGTTAATCGGATTTATTTGCTCTCTCTCCTCCTTAAACATGTTTTTATGTTAGTTATAATTCAGAATTGGCGACTGAAACACGCAGGACACATACGAACATCAGGAAATAAAAACCTGATGAATATAACCTCAGTAAATGAAGTCAGTGTACTGCGGGGGTTATGGCGGCTGAAATCAAATCACTTTGACTGTCACATCACATGTGCAGGTACACTGGTACAGTACATGCGAGTGAAATTCTTGTGTGCGAGCTTCACAAGCAACAGAGGTGTGCAAAAATACAATAACATAAGAACAAGCAAAATAGAAGAATGGCTCAATCTGAGAGTTATATGGAAATTAAATAGCGTAAACAATAAAATAAAATATACAGAGGTTGGTAGTTGGACATGTGCAAAACAAGTGGCATTTATATACAGTGTGGAGTGCATAATGTTGAAGTTCCAGTAGTGAAGGTGAGGTGTCTATGACGTGTTCAGCAGTCTGATGGCCTGGTGGAAGAAGCTGTCTCTCAGTCTGCTGGTTGGGGACCGGATGCTGCAGAACCTCCTTCCTGATGGAAGTAGTCTGAACAGTTGATGGCTGGGGGGACTGGAGTCCTTGATGATCCTCCCCGCTTTCCTCAGGCAGCGCTTCCTGTAGATGTCTTGGAGGGAGGGAAGCTCACCTCCAATTATCCGTTCAGAACACCGCACTACTCGCTGGAGAGCTTTGCAGTTGTAAGCGGTGCTGTTGCCGTACCAGGTGGTGATGCATCCGGTGAGGATGCTCTCAATGGCAAAGCGATAGAAGGTCCTGAGGATGCGGGGGCTCATGCCGAATCTTTTCAGTCTCCTGACAAAGAAGAGGCGCTGCTGCGCCTTCTTCACTGTTTTGTTTATGTGTCCTGACTAGGGCTGCATGATTAATCGTTAGAAAATCGCGATCTCAATTCATACTTATGTGCGATCTCATTTCCAAATTACAACGATTTAAAAAAAAAGAGAGAGAGAAAAGACGACGACGATTGTACCGCATTTAGATCCGGGACGTAATCTGCATGAAAACAAGCGCTCACTCTTCCTGCTCAACAAATGACAAGGGCGGAGCCTTATACCACGTGGTACAGAAGCTGGCTGCGAAAATTAGCAGGGAAAAAACCACGGAGAGCACGTCAGGGATGACGAAAGTAACAGGAGAAAATCCGTCCCGGTCAACAACCCAAACATCAATAACGGGAACCTTATACAGCGCTTCTCTATACACGTCGAACTCCCGCAGGCACAAAGAAATTAGGGAGGCTATCACTTATCACCTGACCAAAGATATGGCTCCCATCAACACTGTGCAAAACGAGGGATTTAGGAAAATGATCAACACCCTAGACAAACGCTACACAGTGCCGTCCCGCAACTATTTTTCTATTGTTGCACTACCTGCTCTATACACGCAGTGTGGAGCAACGGTGGAGACGGAATTTCAAGCAGTACAACATTTTGCGGCAACAACAAAACGTGAGACATTTGTTGTTTTTATGTTTATTTATTGTTTTTATGTTCAGTCTCAACTGTTACGAAGTTGATGTGCAGTTAATAAGTGCAATAAATATTTATACTGGAAAAGAAAATCGTGAGAGAATCGTGATCTCAATTCTAAGCAAAAAAATCGTGATTCTCATTTTATGCAAAATCGTGCAGCCCTAGTACTGACCACGTAAGATCGTCAGCCAGATGTACACCAAGGAAGTGGAAGCTGCTCACTCTCCACAGCAGCACCATTGATGGTGATGGGGTGTGTACTTCTCTGCACCTCCGGAAGTCCACTATCAACTCCTTTGTCTTTGCGACGTTGAGGGTGAGATGGTTGTCTTGACACCGGTGGGTCAGGGCGCTGACCTCCTCCCTGTAAGCCGTCTCATCACCTTTGGTGATAAGACCCACCACTGTAGTGTCGTCCGCAAACTGTACTCCGCCCTCTCCTGTGAGTACAGGACAGGGCTCAGTACACACCCCTGTGGAGCACCAGTGTTCAGTGTGAGGGGGGATGAGGTGATGCTGCCCAGTCTGACCACTTGGCGTCTGTCAGACAGGAAGTTAAGAATCCAGCTGCAGAGGGAGCTGCTCAGTCCTAGATCCTGCAGTTTCCTGTCCAGCTTCGAGGGAATGATGGTATTGAATACTGAGCTGTAATCTACAAACAGCATTCTCACATACGTGTCTCTCTTCTCCAGGTGTGACAGGGCAGTGTGTAGTGTCAGGGCTATGGCATCATCAGTGGACCTCTTGTGGCGGTATGCAAATTGTAGAGGGTCCAGTGAGTCGGGTAGTGCAGAGCAGATGAAGTCCCTGACCAGCTTCTCGAAGCATTTGCTCACAATGGGGGTCAGGGCTACAGGTCGCCAGAAGTTCAATGATGAGATGGTGGAGGATTTGGGTACAGAGACGATGGTGGCCATTTTGAAGAAGGCTGGGACTACAGACAGAGAGAGGGAAAGGTTGAAGATGTGTGTAAACACTGTGTGTGCGCACTGACGTCATCCACCAGTGTCCTGTTATATTTTAGATAGCAAGGAGCAGACGGCCGAGGTTATTAAACTCCACCGAGACAGCGGTGATGCTAATCAGAAGGCTAGACCGTCTGATGTTACAGCCTCGCACTTCCGGCCTACCCGACCTTCGGAGGACCCGGCCCACATAGACCGTGAAGGCCGGGTCCTCAGGAGGATGCAGCCTATGAAAGTACTCACTGGCTGTATCACAATTCAGGGTCTGAAGCCTTAACGGTCCTCAAGGGCCGCGTACTCAAAGACCGCAAAGGCCGGAAGTGCAAGGCTTGTGAAATGGGACGGCAGGAGCAGGAACATGAATAATGACAGTAGATGTTTGTGTGAAAGTGCTGGAAGCAAATGAGTGTGTGATGTTCTTTCAGTGTTGCACTTTGTAGACGCTCCCTGAGCACTGGTCTCACAGCCAGCTGCACATAGAGACCAGTGTTGTTAGTCCAGGTCAGAAGATGACTTGTTGGAATGAAAATGAGCTTGTAGTTTGTCTGCTTTAATAATGTGACTGGAAAAAGGTGTTGGACTTCAAATATGTCCATTTCTGTCACACTTCACCTTTAAAAGTGAAGCCATGTGGTTCCTGGAAGGAAAAACACGACTTTTTCAAGTCTTTGTCCTGTTTTTATGAGAAATGTACGACTTTAATGTGAAACATTCAGAGTTTTTTCTCTTGTTGTGTTTGTTTGAAGCTGCTTCCTGTTGGCTTCAGCTGTTTGGAGTTTCCATTTTCTAAACTTCTACATTCTGAACCTTCTTCAGCTCTGAACAGATGATGAAACACTGAATGATTTCAAGCACTTTGTCTAATAAACTTACATCTTTCATTCTTTATACAGTGTCTGTGGTTTGTCAGATATTGGCCTTGATTATCTGGCAGCAGCGCTGAAGTCCAACCCCTCGTATCCCACAGAGGTGGACCTGAGTGGAACCTACAGAAACCTGAAGGATCCAGGAGTGAAGCATCTGTGTGGTTTCCTGGAGAATCCACGATGTCGATTTGAAACTCTGAGGTCAGTCAGCATGTTTTAGTTGTGCTGAGATGAATATGATGTGAAAGTTGTGCTGACACTAAACTGCAGACATCAGGCTGATATTATACTGATCCACACTGAGGATCTTCATGGTAAAGTCTGTTTTCTTCTTCTCTGGTTTAGTCCATTGACTGCAGCAGAACAATGTTCACATTTCAAACAGTGATACTCAACGTATGGCCCGCGGCCCACACGCGGCCTGCCCACCTTTCCTGATTCAGAGAGAGGGGACCCTGATTAACTGTGTAGCTTCTTCCTCACAGTTCTAAGTATCAGACACAACAATGAATAATCCACAGCTGACTGTCTTTAGCAGGTCAAAGGTCACGGCACACAGCAGACAGTCAGAAATATTCTAACTCTGATCATTTATCAGTTGTGACACTGTGAGACTTGATCAGAGGTGTGATCATCACAGCAGAGGCCTTTGTGTCAAAGTCACTGAGGATCAAACAGAAACACATGAAGCAGATTTTCCTCTTCTGGCTTTTTATAGCAGATAACCTTCAAAATATTCTGCAGGCGATCAAAAACTGAAGCAAACCATGAAGCAACATGTGAACATGAGCTGATGCTGCTGAAGTGAAGCAAAGTTACAGAGGTTTGATTACAGACACAGCTGAGAGTTTGTAATCTGTCATCATTTTAAAAAGTTTCCATGGAACAGCAGAAATGAGGCTTTACTGTCAGAGGCCGACAGCACTGAACACAACAGCAGACTGGTGGCTAATAAACAGTGAATGATGCAGAAACAGATGTTTGAAGCTGTTCTTGGAGTACACTGAGAGAGAGAGAGCTGTGCAGGCAGGAACAGCCAAAGTCAGAGAGAATTCATGAGCATATTGATCAAACGTGAAGCAGAGTTTGGATCTTCTTTTGCTGCTGCTTCACTCAGTTTTGGTTGGAGACAGATGAAACCTGCAGCTTCAGGATCTGTGAGCTGTCCACTTTCAGCCCCGACGGCGTGTCCGTGTACGTGCCGTGGAGTGAACGATCCACGCTCTGTGTTTCCATCTTTGTGTGTTTAGCTGCTCTCATTTACTGTTTTAGCTGTTTGCTGCTTGTTGAAATAGTTTGTGAGCTTTAACCTGAGATTCTGGCAAAATACATTTATATTAAACATCGATTCAGGATTGAATGAATCAACATCGTTTTATTCAAATTAAAACCATTTAAATGGGAACATGAATTTTTTACAGCCGCCTCTAATGCTGGGTAATGTCAGCTGGTCCATGTGCAGCTGGCTGTGAGGCTCAGGGAGCGTCTACAAAGTGCAACACTGAAAGAACATCATCCATAAATATTGAGTAAGAACTGGACTCTCATACAGCGAGACTCAAATGCCTTTAAACATCAGCTTATCCTGCTGATCCAAGTCCAACACTGAGTTTGTAAAAACATGTTTGTCAATCATTTTGTTTGGTTTCTGAGGAAAATGATTCAATAACTTGCTGCTAATACACAACATTTCATCATATTTCCTCATAACCCTCTTTTGTCTGACCATTTGATCCCATTTGAATTTGCAATAAAGGATCCACAGAGTTTGGTGACAATAATGACAGTAGATGTTTGTGTGAAAGTGCTGGAAGCAAATGAATGTGTGATGTTCTTTCAGTGTTGCACTTTGTAGACGCTCCCTGAGCACTGGTCTCACAGCCAGCTGCACATAGAGACCAGTGTTGTTAGTCCAGGTCAGAAGATGACTTGTTGGAATGAAAATGAGCTTGTAGTTTGTCTGCTTTAATAATGTGACTGGAAAAAGGTGTTGGACTTCAAATATGTCCATTTCTGTCACACTTCACCTTTAAAAGTGAAGCCATGTGGTTCCTGGAAGGAAAAACACGACTTTTTCAAGTCTTTGTCCTGTTTTTATGAGAAATGTACGACTTTAATGTTCTTTTTTTTATACTCAATTTTTATTATAATTTACAACATTGCAACTTGTACTTGTCAATGTTCACAAGTAGGACAGTTACAGGAACCGCAATGCAGAAATGTAGATTAAAATAAGAACTGCAATTAGGAAGCACAAAACAAAACCCAAGCAAAACAAACAAACAGACAACAACATAACAAAAAGAAAACAAAACAAAAACTTTATGTAATATTAAATAACATGTGATAGGGCTGGGCGATATATCAAAAATTTATCGTTACCGAAATTTATGACTCTCATCGACATCATTTTGCCCATGTCGGTAAATTCGGTATTTAAAAAAAAAAAGGAAAGGCATGTGCAGGTTGGCGATGTTCATGTCCCTTTAAGACGCTGTGCTACGTTACAGACTTGACGGGGTGGAGTCACATGACTCTACTACCTGTAACAAGACGAGACACGGGTGAACAAATGGAGGACGATTTAAATGTTGAAGCAGCAGCGACGGAGGTAGGCTGGTGGAGGAGGAAGAGGAGACGCTTGTTAATAAAAAAAAATGCATCATCAATCGTTTGGCAACATTTTGGATTCAACAAGGATGATATTGATCAAAAAATTGTTAAATGTAAACTCTGCAAAAAGACTGTTGCGTCAAGTCAAGGTAACACAACCAACCTCTTAATAAATAATATTTATTATTAAACTATTTTGTTTACAAGGGATATACATTTTTTAGAGAGCATGGTTACATATTGTATCCGACACTTTTTATTTTGTTCAGTTAATAAATCTTAACCACTAAAAGTACTTACTACTATTGTCTTCATTTATTTTCAGTGACATTTTACAGTCCTTTAAAGTGGTAATAATATAATTGCAATGAATAGGTCTAGGGGGAATAATATTATCAAAATAACTGGAGGAACTATGCTGCCTGCCACAGCCCCATCAAATGAAAAAAAAAAAAAACGTTTGTTTTTTGGCACTTGGGGTGGTTATCGTCCATTTATCGTTATCGAGGTTAACTGCTCAATTTATCATGATATTGATTTTAGGCCATATCGCCCAGCCCTAACATGTGACAAACTTAGCCGTAAATGGACAAAACGAAACAGACCTATGCTAAATTACTGAAACAGTAAAGCATGTATGGGTCGCCAACGCTCAGTAAACAATTCTCTCTGAATCTGCAGAGCAGATGTTATTTCCTCCATCTGGTAAATTTCTCTTGCTTTATCGATCCACATTTTGTATGAAGGTGGGTCAAGATTCAGGCATTTAATAGTGATACACTTTAGTGCTGCTGTAAGATTCTTAAGAGATACTTTTTATTGTTTCCTGCAAAACCCTTTGGTAAGACTCCTAAAATGACTAACTGTTGGTCTTTTGTTAATGGTTGTTGGAAAACTGTACTGAGAACTTTAAATATGTCATTCCAAAGTGAGCAGATTTTTGGGCATGACCAGAATATATGTGAGTGGGTTCCTAAAGAAGTACCACAATTTCGCCAGCAGGTGTCAGGATTTGTAGGCTTCATTTTGGCCATTATCTCTGGGGTTCTAAAATATCTCATGACCACCTTCCATTTAAATTCTCTCCACAGCCCAGAATTAGTCACCAGATGGGCTTCACCGAACACCTCTTCCCAGGTGTCCTCTGAGATTTGAGTGCCAGTCTCAGCTTCCCACCTTGCCTTAATATCCAAAGTTGCATTTGTATTGAAACTCATAAATGCGTTATAAAAATGACTGATTAATTTTGGGGAGGAATTACTTTGAAATGTTTTTAGAAATATTTCCTCAATGGGTGAGGGCTCCAAAACTTGCCTCCATTCTTTATGTTTTGTCAAAAAGCTTCTTAGCTGCAGAAATCTAAAAAAGTCAGAAGAAGGAAGCCGAAACTGACCTCAACTGTTCAAATGAGCTTAGGTGCCCATTCCTCACAACATGACAAAGTTTATGAAGCCCGCTATGTGACCATGCTCTGAAGCCAGAGTCTTCCACAATAGGAGAAAAACCCTGCAGGGAGGAGAGGCTTGATAGAATTGAAATTTCTTTTGGAAGACCAAATGATTGTTTGATTCTACGCCAAATCTTTAGTGTGACCCTCGTCCGTTCCCCCATATGCACATTTTTAATTGAAATGTTAGAACAAAGCAGGGATTCCAATGATCTTTCGCACATTGTCTTCTCAATGTTTAGCCACTGAGTTTAAGACAAATCCCACACCCATACAGTCAGGGGTCTCATCTGAGCTGCCCAGAAATAATATTTCAGGTTTGGAACAGCCAATCCCCCCTGCAGGTTTGACAGTTTTAATGTTTGGAACTTGATCCTTGGGCGTTTGCTTTGCCATATAAATTTGGAAAAAAGTTTATCTAAATTATCAAATGTAGAGTTGGGAATGTTAATAGGCAGCATTTGAAAAAGGTATAGAAGTCTTGGCAATACATTCATACGTATACTCTCGATCCGACCCAAGAAAGACAGAGGCAGGACTGTCCATCGCTCAAATTTTTTTTTATTTTTGCAACTATAACTTCATAATTTACTTTAAACAAGTCTGATAATGAGTGAGGAATTTGAATTCCTAAATACTTGATACCTTCGTTTGGCCATTTAAAGCCACATCGCTCCTTGAATGTTAGTGAAATGTTTCCTCCTATATCCATTGCCAATGTTTTGTCAATATGGCACTATATTGCAGGAAGGCAATATAGTGCCATAGTTGTCATGGTCCTGGGTCGTTGACCCAGCGTTTTGTGTTTTGTGACTATTTCCCTCTGTTCTAGTTATTCTGTGTCCTCCCCCCTTGTGTCCGGTTCGGGTTCTAGATTTCCTGTTTTACTTTGTAGGTCTGTGTCTCGTTATGCCCATTAAGTTGCAGCTGTGTCCCCTCCTGTGTGCCATTTCCTCATTACCTGGTGTGTGTATTTATAGTTGGTGTCTGCCTGTGCTCCTCGTCGGCTCGTCTGCGTTCATCCATGTATCACTGCGTTCCTCCGTGTAGCTCTGCATTCTATGGTGTTTCGTTCCTGTCTCTGCGTCTCTCTGCCCCGCACCCCTTTTGTATGGTCTCAGGTTTGTCTTTAGTTTCTCCCAGTTTAGGTTTGTAATTGCTCATGTTGAGTTGCCTGTTTTTGCCACCACCTCCACCTTGTAAATAAACATCACTCTGTCATCAGTTCGCTGCATCTTGGGTCCTCCTTTTCCTCCACACCACACGGCTCCCTCCGCCAGCCGTGACAATAGTGCCTTCCTGCAATGAACCCCGTTTGATCTGGATTTATAACCTGTGTAATAATTTTACTAACTCTTTTGGCTAAAATCGTGGTGAGAATGCGCAAATCAGTATTAAGTAATGAGATTGGCCTGTATGATTGACAGTTTGTGGGGTCCTTGCCCTCTTTATGGATTACAACAACTGTAGCATCGTTCCAGGACGACGCGCACACACATACACTTACACTGATAAGCACGCACTCATCCCCCTCCCTTTCCAAACGCCTTCGATGCTTGTTTCCTGTGGGGGAAGACGGCGGGTCCGTGTGCCACGCTGGAATGGTAGCGCTGTGTAGGACGACTGCTGTGTTCCTTCGTATTACTCCTCACCCCCTACCCAACCCCGGTGGCTTGTCACGTGCTCCAATGTTGTGACGTGGACATTTATGTGCTCTCTGTGCAGAGGAGTTTTTTTTGTTTCCTGTTCTCATGCTGTCCTCCCATAGGTGCCCAGCGTGAGAAGAGGTCTCTGTTTTTCCTCATGTACTTTTCCCATTGTTGTGTACTTTTTCAGTTTTTTTTTTTTTTCCTGTAACGCTCCCGATCTCCGACTGTATTCCCATGTGATGTCTTTGTTGTGTGTGTAAGTCGGGGGGGAGGGGTCCTATTCCTCTGCGGGGCAACCTGCATATGGCCAATAAAGCATTCATTCAATTCAATTCAATTCATAGTCCCAGTCTCCAGAGCGCAGTGGTAAGCTTTCAGTAATAAGGGTGCGACTTTGTCCTTAAGTTTTTTAAGTGCTAAGCCTCTTAAGTGTTAAGGTTTGAAATCACCTGTAAAATTTCTTGTTCATCTAACTCCTTTGCTACAGACTCTGACAGTGTTTTTAAATTGATCTTTTCTAACAAATCAGATAGTGTATTGTTATCTTTACATGTATCTGAATTTTTATATAATGACTCGAAAAAATTGGCAAAACAACTTGCAATTTGATTTGGTTTAGTAATTAGGGTTTGATCTGACTTCAACTTTTGGACCATATTACAAGTTTGCTGTTTCCTGAGTCTTATTGCCAGCAATCTACTAGTCCTACTACCCTGTTCATAGTACTTTTGTTTAGTGAATCTTAAATTGCCCTCAATTTTCACGTTCATTAAACTATTAAGCTCACTACGTAACATTTTAAGATCGGAAAGCAAATTGGCTGTCCGTGCTTTTTTGTGTTGTTGATCTAGGTGTTTTATTTTGGCCTCCAATTCACACCGCCTAGCCTCTTTTCTTTTTTTCCCGGCACTTGCAAATGATATTATGCGACCTCTAATGTATGTCTTGGTGCAATCCCAGAGGGTTAAAGGCGATATTTTCGGAGTTGTGTTCAACTGCAAGTAAGTATTTAGTTCAGTATGTATGAACTCAAAAAACTGGCTGTCATTTAGGAGTGAGGCATTTAATCGCCAGACTTTAATGTTCTTGATGCTCCTGTACCATCTCTCTGTCATCCTCCTCGCTCCCTCTTTGCACTCACAGTCTTTGTGCATCATTAACACTCACATGAGGAAAACCAAAGTTTTACTGGGCAGAAGATGATCATCAGTGACGCTGTCTTTAAAACACTCTTGTTAGAAATATACGACTTTAATGTGAAACATTCAGAGTTTTTTCTCTTGTTGTGTTTGTTTGAAGCTGCTTCCTGTTGGCTTCAGCTGTTTGGAGTTTCCATTTTCTAAACTTCTACATTCTGAACCTTCTTCAGCTCTGAACAGATGATGAAACACTGAATGATTTCAAGCACTTTGTCTAATAAACTTACATCTTTCATTCTCTATACAGATTGGAGCGCTGTGATTTGTCAGAGATCAGCTGTGATTATCTGGAAGCAGTGCTGAAGCTCAACCCTTCGTATCCCAGAGAGGTGGAGCTGAGCTCCAACAATCTTCAGGATTCAGGAGTGAAGCAGCTGTGTGTTCTTCTGGAGAATCCACAACATCAAATTGAAACTCTGAGGTCAGTCTCCACGTTTTAGTTGTGCTGACACTGTCGATCTGTGGAACTAAAACCTTTATACAGGAAGTCTGGTTCAGCTCTTTGTAGACCTTCTAATCTCTGATGCTCTGAGTCTTACTCAGTAGATGATGCAGAGTTGTGAAGCCGATGTGGGTGAGGACACTCGCCCAGCTCTAACTACTTTGACGTCCAGGTGGCTTCCCTGCTTGTCCTGATACAAACAAACCTGAGTAACCTTGCAGGTCAGATCTCATCAGTCACACCTGTTATGGCAGCTCTCCTCTAGATTGTAGTTCTTGTTAACCTGGGATGGTTTTAGAAGCCTGGACCACAGACTGCAAGGGAAGATATTACTGGGAAAGGCCAAAGCAACCTATTAGACCCATTAAACACTAACATAGATGAATACTCAGATTTAAACCTTTATTGTTTCACAAAGGGTTAAAAAGGGAACGTCCACAGTTTAGACTGCAGCAGATTTTATTAAAGCAGTTTGACAGGAGCAAAGCAAAAACACAAAGAATAAGTGTTTCACATATTAATACATATAACATAATAATAAAAGAAAAGCAAAATAATGATACAAAAGAATGAAAAAGTTGTCCAGAGCAGCAGGATGTCTGAGGTCTGCAGAAACACAAAAACACAGCAGCTAAAAATAGTTGTTGAAAGAAAACGAGGTGGGAGCTGCTGATTCCTGAGCTTTGATACTGGATTAGCTTCAGTAGTTATTCCCATCACTGCTGTAGGAGCTACATTTAGTCACAGCTGATTGTCTTCTTTGACCAATCAGAAGACTACTGTGGTAAAAACAAGCAGACAAAGAACCAATGAGAGTGAAGAACAGGATAAAGAGCTCGTGTGATGGAGGCAAAGCAATAATCAGCAGACTGTAGCAGTTTCTATCTGGATGAAAGTAGAAGGAGCTCAGCGGAGCTCAGTCCCATATCTTTGGTTAGAAACAACATCAGTGATTTCCTGCTGCTCGAGATGATTCCAGCAGCTCTCATTACAGCAGCTGATGAGAGAAACAGCTGATGGCTCACAGCTCGTGCACTGTTGGATCTCCAGATGTTCACGTGGCTGAAGTCTGTGAAGAAACTGTGGTCCACGTAGTTCACACGGCCTCAGATTGGACCGAGCTCCCTGGATCACTGCAGCATCCTCAGCTGGTACATGGACGTCTCTGCTCCTCAGTCTTGGAGCCCCTGCAGGTCCGTCCACACCACCAGGGTCTTCTCACTCACCTTTCCTTTGTCCTCGTCCTTCATCGGCCGTGCTGTGTCTTTGTTCCTGCGGTGTTGTTCCCACGATGCAGCGCTGATGTTCCCTCCTTGAATGCACAACAAGTACGGTGCTGGTCTTTCTCGGGTGGAGCAGAGACAGATTGAAGTCTTTCAGGCTTTAGTGCCGACTTCCCTGACAGAGGCTGGACTCCATGGTCTGCACAGGAGGCTTCTACACTGTGTGGAGGTGACTCCTGGACTCGAAGACAGGCTGCAGGTACATGTGTGATGAAGAGGAGCTACAGCAGTGTGATGGAGCTGCAGGTGTGAAGGAAGTCCTGCTGTCCTGTCCCACCCTCATCTTTGCTTCCTCTGTCTTCTCTGGACTTGTCCTCCTGTTTCAGAAACAGCACTGCTTCATGCCGAGGGTGGACGGGAGCGTTGGCTCTGATTCTTTTACCGTCCACCACAAGGAGACACTGATGCTGACCTCCTGATTCATCTGCATGTGTTCTGCTTCACACTGCTCACCTCCACCAAAGACTTCACAAACATCTTCTTTCTTTGAGTCCAGTTTGTCCCACAAACACTTCCAAATCTCCTCCTCTGAGATTCTGCAGCTTCTTGCAGTGTGACTCAGCTGACTTCTGACAGACCACAGACTGGCACAGCATCCACATGTGTCTCCTTTCAAACAGGCTCTTGATGTTTCCTCCCACATCATTCTGGCCTCTCAGTCTCCTTTGTTCTCCAGCTCTGTAGCTCCAGCTGGTGAAGCTTCAGTTTTCCATGTTGGTAACAGTAAACTACAGCCTCTGCTGTCAGCTGGGTAACTAAACAGAGCTGCAGCACGTCTCTGCGGTGGTGCTACATCCAGCCTGCAGACGGCCGTCTACATGTTGTAGTGGTTTACAGTCACCAGGGGGCGCTGTCCCAGCCATGCAGGCAGTGGGCTGCTCTGCTTGTGCTGTTGTTGGTGAAGCTGAAGTGAAAGCGAGAGTTAAAACCCTGAACAGTGTCCACTGAGCTTCTCATGCTATTCTCATGCTCAAAGAAGTTTAACAGGAAGGACGACTCGTCCATCAGGCGTCCAGCTGTCCGTGACCGTGTCCACAGCAGAGTGTGACCGAGGCTTCATGCTAACACGCACACATGAAGCTAATACCACCACGAGCAGCTGCTCAGTGGATTTGGAGGACAAATGTCTGCAGCTTCTCACAGGCAGTATGCAGAATGTGGATCTCCACAAAGACTGTGGAGAGCTCGTCCCACACTCTAAATCCAAACTTGTCTGCACAAAACTTCTCACACGTTCCCGTCACAAGTGTCTTCTAAGTGAAGCTACCAGGTTCAGGTCCAGCTTGTTTATCTGGAGCTGCAGGAGATGATCCATCCTCACAAAGCAACACAGCAGATATGCAAACACACAACACAACCAAAGGATTCTCTCTGCATGTCTGTGGCTGATGCTGCTGGAACGAAGCTGTTTGAAACCTTGTTGTTCTGCACTTTGGGACCAGAAGAGGAAACTGAAGCTCTGTGCAGAGGGTCCAATGGAAGCAGCCAAGCGCTGTAAGTGTCTGCTGTACAGGGATGCTGGTTCAGCTGTGGCTCAGTTTCACAGTGTGACTCAATAAAAGCAGCAGGAAATCAAAGCTTGATGCTTTCATCAGTGTGGAAATAAGAAAGTTTCCTGTGACAGACGCTGGAGCTCTTTCACTCTCAGCTTCACAGTTTCAGCTTCAAACTTCTTCCAACATGTTTCTAACACGGCCACATTCCACCTTAATGGAGCTGATATCTTGTGCATCAGCACATTTTCTAAAGGCAGCGATCACATCTTTAGTTTTGGATGTTTAACTGCAGATTGTTTATGTGTTTATAGCACATTAATTACAGCAGCAGCGTTGACCACAGTGCTGTACAAGAATCCAAAATAACGATTAAAATAACTCCTAATATTAATATCACACATCAAATATCAAATAACTCTCATGCTGTATTAAAAGCCAGTGAATACAAATGTGTTTTCAGAGCAGATTTACAGAGACTGACAGCAGGAGCTGGGGCTGTTCGATAGAACGATGTATATATGATGACCATATGAAAACGTCTATCGTTTCATATCACGCTCTTTGTTTCCTGCTTATGTGTTTGTGTTTTCCAGATAAAGCTTTCAAAATAAATCTGAAGATCCTGTTGAGAGTTTTCAAAATAAACACAATACATTACTGCGGTCGCTCGTTTATCGAGTTACGTTCTAAAAATAAGTCTCAGAATGAAGTAGCAGCTTTATGTTTTACAAGTATTATAGAAGTTTTAAGGCAGTTAAACCCTCACTGCACACTTTCTACACTTTTCTCAGACAGGCATGAACATTTTCACACTTTTCTCTCTTGTTTAAACAAAGTTCAAACCTTCATAGAAAAATAAGTTCATTATTAAAGAGTGAAAGCAAAGTGTTTCTGAAACGTGTCAAATCAGCCTTTGCTGGCATTAAATGAGCTTCTGTGTGAGGAGCACTCGTCCATGGCCTGGGCTCCTCGCTGTCAGGTAAAGTTTCATAAAGCTTTTGAGTTTTTCTGCAGATAATGTTGGTGTCCAGCACGATGTTCTTTTTCCTGCGGTCACTGAGCCACAAAGCCAAAGCTGACTCCATCCTTACGATGTTCTTGTTGTGGACAGTTACAACCTTTTTGCCTCCTTGTTGAAACTATGATGGTCAGCATCTTCCTCTGCCTTTGGCTGCTACCACAGGTGCAAAACGTCTCGTCATCATTGTTGTTTGTTGGGGACAAAACGTACAAACATACAGTGCAGCACTGCAGAGTCACACTGCTGTAAATTTGAACACATTCTGTACTGTACAGGAGACACGGCACGAGATTGGCTGACAATGGTCTACAGCCAATCAGGACGCAGAACACAATGCGCTGTAAAAAACAAAAACATGCAAAATTGCACAAAAAAGATCAGCGAAACAGCGAGGCCGCCAAAGGTGAACTGTGTTACAGCGAGGGACCAGCGTATATGTGGTTGTTGGGACGATAAATGTCTTTGAGCTTGTGTCAGAAGACGAGCTGCAGCTTTCTGGACCAGCTGCAGTCTTGCCAGGCAGGTCCCACTAACTCCAACATATAAGGAGTTACAATAATCCAGCTGGGACATCATGAAAACGTGGATCGCCCGTTCAAGGTTTTTAAAAGATATAAATGATCTCACCTTAGATAAAAGCCTCAGTTTGAAGAAAGACCGCTGTACAACTGAGCTCAGCTGTTTTTCAAATTGCCGTCAAATATAAGCCCCAAATGTAATAATGCGATTTAATAAAAGAGCTGAACCAGTCTAATAGAGCGCCCTTGATGCCGCCATGCTCCAATGGTGAGGTCAAGATGCTGTGGTCAAGGCAGCGGTCAGATCCAAAAGCACAGCGGAGTCTCCTGATCAGTGGCTGATAAAAGATCATTAAGAACTTTCCAAAGTGCAGTTTCAGTGCTGTGAAGAGCTTTAAAACCAGACTGAAACCTTTACAACAGATTGCAGCTGAACAAATATAATCTTTTACAAAATCTTCGGCAGGAAGGGAAGCTTTGAAATAGGCCTGAAGTTTGAGCGGACAGAGGATCCAGATCAGGTTTTTAGTACAGGCTGTACAACAGCATGTTTAAAACAGGCTGTACAACACCTGAACTAAGACTGCTGTTAAAAATCGCTAAGATGTCGGAACCAACAACCTTTAAAATCTTTTTAAACACGTGTTGGAACAACATCATTTGGACAAGATGATGTCTTTATAGCATCACATCGTTCCTCCACCTGATCAAACCACACAGGCTCAAACTGATCAAAAACAGCTGAGCAGGTGAATATTTTAGCCCCGGTGCGATCTCGGGCGAGAGTATCGATGATGGCCAAAGGGCAGCGTCCAGCTCTACGCCCGCTGAAGAGCAGACTCAACAGACACGCGTGATGTGGATCCTACTGCTCTAAAATTGGAGCTTCTTCAATCCATTAAAGAGGACATTAGTACGCTGTTAAAAGAAGAAGTCAGAAATGCATTGAAAGAAGATTTTGACAATATAAGGGCTGACGTGCAAGGACTGAGAAATGAGATCGCTAACAGCATGGCGGCGACGTGCGGCAAAGTTGATGGAGTAAAGGTTAGAGTGAAAGAAGCTGAGGATGGGCTGTCAATGTGGAGCGATGAGGTGACCACCCTGCAGTCTACAGTAGAGAGTATGAAGGAGGAGCTGTCTGACCTGAAGGATAAATGTGATGAAGGCAGGAAGCGGAGAGCTAACATCCACATCATAGGGATCCCAGAGGGCCTGGACTCGAGCTCCTCCACGGCCGTATCCGTGCTACTACGTGAAGTGCTGGGTATGGATAAAGACGTTATTGTCGACCGCTCACACAGGAGCCCTATCCTGAGAAAGCCAGCTGGTGACCCGCACGCCGTCATAGCCGAGCGTCACTACTACCAGGATTGTGTGGCTACGCCGTGCCAGGGCCCAAGCCCCGCTTGAGTTTAACGGACAACCTATTGCAATATTACGACTGGGCGATATGACCCAAAGTTCATATCTCGATATTCTTTAGCTGGATGGCGATATACGATATATATCTCGATATTTTTAAAGCCAGAAAGTTCGAACAAAAAGAGAGTTCTTAGTCAAAGCTGTGTCCCAAATCTCACACAGGCACATTTATTAACATACAGCGTAGATGTACATGAAACAATTACTCAGGAATAAATGATCAGCATTTATTAAATAATAATGCTCCATAAATAAAAGAAAACAATGTTGTTTTTGTGCATAACAAAAAGCTCACAATCGTGCAGTCAAAATGTAAACAGACGCTGAGCATAATAACAAGCAGCTGCTCTGTTCCCAGGTTCTACTGCGTGACTGACAGCCTGGAGTTTGAAACCCTCTTTGTAACCGTGTCTCTTACAGGTGCCATTTATGGTCCTTATACACACTCAATACAGTAATATTACGTTGAAGCAGAGTACGTATCACTCCGCGAGGCTCCTCGTAGCTGTAATGCTCCAACAATCCATCAAGCGGTGCGGCCTCGTAGCTGAGCAAAGTCGTACCAAAACATCTTTTGAAAGGTTTCTGAGCGCCGTGTAGCACATAAAATCGGTTCGAGGTCAGTAAGCACAACCAGAATTCATCCATAAGCCGCACTGTCAATTTATGAGAAAATTACAGGATTTTAAGTGCAGAAAATATAGTTTATGGTTTTCCTTTGATCTTAGCAAATATCTACGCCTCTAATTGGGACGATCACAGATTTTTCACTAATGTCTTTGCGCGGCTCCCCAATATGTCATCACACAATATCATCTTTGAGGGAGACCTAAACTGCTCATTATCTGCTATGGACCACAGTTCACACAAAAGTACACTTAGTCCAAACTCAGCATGCGTCATTCAGAGCTTTCTTGATAATTATGGGCTGGCTGATGTATGGAGATTTCATAATCCTGCTTCACATCAATACTCTTTTTTTCTAATGTCCATAAAACATATATTTGTATAGAAAAACGTCTCCCTTTAGTTACAGAATGTGATTATAAGACTCTGGTGATTTCTCCTCTTGTTTTTTCAATGTGTATTCCTGATGCCTGCTCCAACTATCAGCCATGGAGATTCAACTCAGTGTTGTTAGCAGATGAAGAGTTTGTCAGTTACAAAAGGTCTCAAAGAGATTTTTTTTCTATCAATCAGACCCCAGAGATGTCATCATCAGTCATTTGGGAATCTCTAAAAGCATCTGAGAGGCCAAATAATTTCATTTTGTGCCAAACAAAGTGCAACACTGAAAGAACATCATCCATAAATATTGAGTAAGAACTGGACTCTCATACAGCGAGACTCAAATGCCTTTAAACATCAGCTTATCCTGCTGATCCAAGTCCAACACTGAGTTTGTAAAAACATGTTTGTCAATCATTTTGTTTGGTTTCTGAGGAAAAAGATTCAATAACTTGCTGCTAATACACAACATTTCATCATATTTCCTCATAACCCTCTTTTGTCTGACCATTTGATCCCATTTGAATTTGCAATAAAGGATCCACAGAGTTTGGTGACAATAATGACAGTAGATGTTTGTGTGAAAGTGCTGGAAGCAAATGAGTGTGTGATGTTCTTTCAGTGTTGCACTTTGTAGACGCTCCCTGAGCACTGGTCTCACAGCCAGCTGCACATAGAGACCAGTGTTGTTAGTCCAGGTCAGAAGATGACTTGTTGGAATGAAAATGAGCTTGTAGTTTGTCTGCTTTAATAATGTGACTGGAAAAAGGTGTTGGACTTCAAATATGTCCATTTCTGTCACACTTCACCTTTAAAAGTGAAGCCATGTGGTTCCTGGAAGGAAAAACACGACTTTTTCAAGTCTTTGTCCTGTTTTTATGAGAAATGTACGACTTTAATGTGAAACATTCAGAGTTTTTTCTCTTGTTGTGTTTGTTTGAAGCTGCTTCCTGTTGGCTTCAGCTGTTTGGAGTTTCCATTTTCTAAACTTCTACATTCTGAACCTTCTTCAGCTCTGAACAGATGATGAAACACTGAATGATTTCAAGCACTTTGTCTAATAAACTTACATCTTTCATTCTTTATACAGATTGAGTTACTGTGGTTTGTCAGAGATCAGCTGTGATTATCTGGCAGCAGCACTGAAGTCCAACCCCTCCCATCTGAGACAGCTGGACCTGAGCTACAACAACAAGCTGCAGGATCCAGGAGTGAAGCATCTGTGTGGTTTCCTGGAGAGTCCAGGATGTAAACTTGAAACTCTGAGGTCAGTCAGCATGTTTTAGTTGTGCTGAGATGAATATGATGTGAAAGTTGTGCTGACACTAAACTGCAGACATCAGGCTGATATTATACTGATCCACACTGAGGATCTTCATGGTAAAGTCTGTTTTCTTCTTCTCTGGTTTAGTCCATTGACTGCAGCAGAACAATGTTCACATTTCAAACCTTCAAAGAAGAAGAAAAATCCTCCACTGGAAAATTCACTGTGAAACTCTCAAACTCTTCATTGCACCTTAAAGTCTGTCTGACACTGAAATCCAAAGCAAAATGTGCGTTTGCTTTACAGACAGCAGTCCAACACAAACATACACACATCATCCAAAACACAGTCCAACATCCAAATCTCCTCCACTGCCAGCATGAATGATGGGAAAGAGAAGGAGGAACACTCTGACATTCAGGCTTAGAATGAGTTTCATCAAGCAGACTGTGAAGATCAAAGCTGCATTAGAAAGCTTACATGAATGAATGAGTGGACAGAAGTGGACAGAGATCATCTGAAGCACTTCAAAGGCTTTAAATCAGCACATTTCTCTTTATTCTTTATCAACTCTGTTAGTTTCTCTCAGTTTTCTGTGGAATGAAGCTAACAGCAGGCTAATAAGATGCTGACCAATAGGTTTCTATTAAAGGTTGTAATTTGTATATGAAAAAGTGCTTTGGCTCAGCAGGGATCAGCTTACAGGTAGAATACAGCTGCTGGATGGGATTAGCATGTCATAGCTATCTACCAAACTGCTAACTGGGGGATTTCAGGCCATCTATGGATCATTTTTGCTAACTGTTTATTCAGCTTAGGCTCACAGGGCTGCAGCCTGTGCCCTAGCTGTCATAGGGCAAGAGGCGTGGTCCACCTGCACAGGTGAGCAGTCCATCACAGGGCCAACAGAGAGACAGAGAAGCACTCCCTCACATCCACACCTACAGCCAATGTAGAAGCACCAATGAACCTAAGCAGCATTTCATTGGACTGTGGGAGAACATCCAACCTCCACAGAAAGGCCCAGCTGACCAACAAGCTTCAACCTACAACCTTCTTGCTCTAAGGCACTAGTGCTAACCACTTTTGCCCATTTCAGCCCAAATCCTGCATCTTCCTGTTTCTGACTCCAGGCCAGCTCCACTAACACTTTCTCATCAGACACTGCCACCTAGTGGAGGAAGTCTTAGTTCCATTTGAAGCTTCAGATTACAGTTAGTTCCTTTACAAAGAGGTGGAGGTGGTGGGGCCACAGCACCATCATCACTGAGTGCCATAGGACACTTAACCTTTGTTTCCATATGCTGGCAACTTCCTGTTGTTCCAAGGAGGACTGGAAAATGTGTGAAAATCTCCCAGTCAGTTCCTCACAGCACACTTCAATCATTTCCCTCCCACAGCATCAGGACCAGGGCTTTTTCTCTCTTTGGTCCCACTAAGAGATTTCCACACAAACACCTCATCAGTGGGACTCTCAGAGCTACCAGCCCTTTGCTACAATCACAAAGCTCTTCATTGAAATCAATGATATCAAAGCTGGAATCAAATGAGTCCAAGTCTTCTGCTGATTCAGCATCACATTCATCTTTGCTCCTTGTTCTGCATCCCCACCATGGACTTCATTCCTTTCCAAGCCAGCCTTGAGTGTCCTTTATTCAGCTCATCCTCTGCTTTACTTTTACACCTGATTTTAGCTGCTTTATCTCTCTTTCAACAGGTTTCTGTGCCTCAATCTTTTTCTTCTCTCCCTCATAACAAGACAGCTTCTTCTGCCTGAGAACATGTTGGAGTGATTTACTAATCCAGGGCTGCTTATTGGGGAAAATACTTCCTGTTTGCAAAGTAATCCCCATTTTTCCCAGAAAGAAATGTCAGTAGAAATCGATGCTCTAAGTGAGAACATGAGCCTTTCAAAAGTCCCAGTGGGTGCAGTCAAAGCAGTCCCTCAGTCCCAGTATAGAGTCTTTGGTCCAGACTGGAACAGCTGTGTGCCCAGTTTGAGCTCTCTTCAGTGCTGTGACCTGACAGAGCCAGAGGGGCCATCACATCACATTTAGAAGCTCCCCTGATGGAGCCACAACACATGTCCAATACTTAGTCTGTCTTGTTGGACCAACTGGAAGAAATGATTCAAGGACTTAGTCACAGAACAGAGATTCAAATCTCCAAAATCCAACTGGCTGCATCAGGACATATAGTCTGAAACTCTGCACAGTTTCCTGTTTGAAGCTGCTTCCTGTTGGCTTCAGCTGTTTGGAGTTTCCATTTTCTAAACTTCTACATTCTGAACCTTCTTCAGCTCTGAACAGATGATGAAACACTGAATGATTTCAAGCACTTTGTCTAATAAACTTACATCTTTCATTCTTTATACAGATTGCAGAGCTGTGGTTTGTCAGAGATCAGCTGTGATTATCTGGCAGCAGCACTGAAGTCCAACCCCTCCCATCTGAGAGAGCTGGACCTGAGATACAACTACCTGCAGGATCCAGATGTGAAGCAGCTGTCTGATCTTAAGAAGAGTCCAGACTATAGACTGGAGACTCTGAGGTCAGTAGAGTGATGGAGTGAGTGGGTGGTGCTGTCAGCAGTATTGTACTAAACACAGTCAGTATGAAACAAAGATCCAGTGTTTCCTGTAAAGCTGCAGCTTCTCAGTGAAGCTGTGAGAGGAGAACGGTGACAGGCTTCAGGATTGGACACAAACACTTCCTGTTTCTCACCTTTATGGTCACCATAGTAACGGCTGACACGCTCTGATCAAACACTGTCAACAGCCAATCAGCTCTCTGAACAAAGCAGCACGCAGACCAATGACTGCATTGATTTCCAAGTTTAAAGCAGTGAAGAACACAGTCTGTAGGTGAGGAAGAATTTAGTGAGAGCAGATGTTTGGATGGAATTCCTCCAGTTAACAGCTGGAACCGTCCATCTGGATTGTTGGGCTTGTTGTTGGGGTTCCTACAGAGCTCAGAGTGGACACACCAAGGTTCTTCTAATGAATGAAAGTCCAAACTCAAACTAGGAGGGAAAAACATTTTCAGCAACTTCAATAAAAATCCAAAGATTAGAAAAAGTGAAGCAACAATGAGTCCTAGTACAGTCCCAGCACTGACGTCCCTGCTGCTCTTTATACTGGATGTGCTGCATCACTGACTGACAGCTGATGAAGAGTCTCTGGAAACACTCGTTTATCTCCTCTGCTCTTCCTCCTTCTCTCTGCAGGTGGAGGTGATGATGGTAAACAGGACGGTGTGTGTGCTGAGAGAGGAGCAGCTGTGTCCTGATGATCCAGAGAGGTTGAAGCAGCAGCAGCTTGTGTGTAGAGACGCTCTGACTGGGCCATGTTACTGGGAGGTGGAGAGGAGAGCTTCATCCAGCAGTGACTGACAGAGGAATGAAGTGCAGATGACTGTCAGTGCTGCAGAGTGAACTGCTCTGAGAACAGCTCCACTGTCAGACACAATGTAGAGTCCAGCATCAGCCCTGTGTGTCCCTCTGGATCTGACAGAGGATCATCAGTGTATCTGGACTGCTCTGCTGCTGCTCTGTCCTTCTACAGTCTCTGCACAGTCTCTGTCTCACTCTGGAAAGATTTTACAACTTGTTGTAATTACAGAACGTTAATATAATATTCAAACATGTGATCTTCTCTTTATTTCTGAATCTTTACCAAATAAAGAAAAACCAAACTAACAAACAGAAGCTGTCGTGTCCTTTTTCACCACATCTGTGAATCTTTTCTGTGTTTTTCCTCTTTTCCTCCTTCCTGCAGCTCCATCTTCATCATTCTGTGTCCAGTATATGTGAACACGTCCAAAGCATCTGAGCCTCATGTTACCCGTTTGTGTGAGTTACGCCTGTCGTTGTGTTGTGGTGTATAAATAAGGGGCAGGAGACAGCGCTGGATCTCTGAGTTCTTTACTCTCAATTTCTGCAACATCTGCAATATATAGAAATGCAAACCTGTGAGCTGTGTGTGTTGTGCGTCTGCTCGGCCACCTCTCCTCCGGCCGTGCTGGAAGCAGCTGTGCGTTTGACAGTTTTATCGACTCGACAATAATCGAACAAATTAAATGTTCAAAAATATCAACTTAAGCACTTCAAAGTCAACAAAAAGCTTAAAACAATGAAATAATATTTCACTGACAAAACAACAGCTCATAAGAACGATACACAAAATAATACAGAAACAAACAAATAAAAGTTATTAACCAGGATCCATGTTTTTGTCACAAACACTGAATCAGCTGATTCACTCTTTATGTTTCTGAGTTTGTTTTGTGATTATAGTTCTGGTTTCTGTTTCTGTGTCTTCACTGTGTCCCACGTCTCCTTACTTTGGACTGTCTGTCCTGTCACTGAAGGTGTCTGCCCAACAAGGACGTGGTGCTGAATGCATCCAGACCCCTGCTGACTGTCTTTGCAGCTTCGGTCAAAGGTACAGTGTCCACTGTGACCCTGAGAGCAGGACACAGCCAGAGGTGAGTCAGCAGTTACAAACTAAATGCTGCTGACATGAATCAAACTGCTGGATAACCCACTGCTCATGAAAATGGCACCTTTCTGTTGCTTTTTGAGATTACTGAGAATATTTGAATTGTGACTCAGATGGCAGATCCAGGCTCTCAGCCTCCAGCTGAAACTTCCAGTCCTCCCCCAGCCAGAAGCTCTGATGCTGGGCTGAGAGACTTTGATCCTTCCCTGGATCCAGAAATCCAGGAGGGAGAAGGAGAACAGGACCTCCTTCCTGATCTGGAGAGGCCTGAGGGAAAGAAAGATGGAGCAGACAGAGCTTTGAACAAATCCAAACCTCCTGAGCTTCACCTCCACAAAGGTGCAGACACTGATGCACAGATTCACATGTGACACCTGCAGCGTCCAGCTTGTGCCGCTGACATTATCTCCACTCTGATACAAGCCTCATTCACTCGCTCACACACGTTCATACAATCACCTTTTCCTCACAGTCACACACATGAATGTAATGAGGGGAACTCGGGGTTCACTGTCATTCCTCAGGATACTTTGATATGCAGACTGGAGGCTCTGTGGATGAAACACCGACTGTCTGAAGCACTCTGAAGTGTTCATGATGGACTTCATCCTGATTAACACTACAATACTTGTTAGAGGCCTTTTATATGTAATAATATTCTTTTCCATTAAAGCTCTGAACATTCTCACTCTTTCTTGACCAGGTGTGACAGGTGAAGGACACCGGCGAATAGGAGGACAGAAGCTGAGAGCCATTAGTCACATGACTTCAGCTGCTGCTGCCTCACCAACCACTGGCCCCTCGGTGAGTCTAGAGTTACAGCAGTGACCACAGGAAGTGCACACGTGTGATCTAAAGCTACATGTGGGCCTGTGACCATCAGTCTTCTCACTGTGGTAGACGGGTTTGTGAGTCCCTGTGATGCTGGGAGTGTCCAGGACAGTCGCTCCTGATCGGGTCTCTCATGGAAAGCTGGTCCCAGGAATTCCTGGAAAATTCCTCCACAAAAGAGAACTGGGAACATAAGTGCAGAGTGACAGAGGTGCTCAGCAACCCTGCTGTTATATGGGAATAGAACCAGAATAGTCGGCAACCACTTGAGTTAAGTTAGCCAAAGAGATGCGACTCAGACTGACTTCATCATGTTGGCAACGTGTCTGCATTGATAAACTCCAGTTATTGACAAATCAGAGAATAATTCCAGTCATTCAGAGACAGATTGTAATTGTTTGGAGGATGTAATCGTTTCCCTTCAGGGAGCGTGTTGGACGCTCAGTGTCCGGGTGATTAGCTGATGCAACTACTTAGAATCAGTTTGTGAATATGAAGAAAATCAGTGCAGTCACTGGACAAACTCTGATTCTTCCTAGTTTCACTCTTGTTTCAGTCCAGTGTGACTGAGGTGGTAAAAAATGATCTGACTTTTAGCCACACAGCTGTCTGCTAGAGAAAAAGCCTTTGTGCACAACTTTCTTAAAGGCAAACGGCACCATGTTCACTGCAGCTGCAGCAAACGCAGCAAAGAGTGAAAGTTGGACTGAGAATGTTGTGACTGTTTCATGAGAAAGAGCAGGAAAACAAGCATCACACACCCAGACACAGTGCTGGGATTAGAATTAGACTTTAGAGCCAAATGTAGGACAAAAGCTTTAATATGAAAGAGGAAAACCCAACAACAGCCAGAGCATGAAGCTCAAATCTATACCAATCACCAAGAAAGCTGACAGGCCTGTGACACGTCAGAGACGCCGTTCAAATCATAAAGAAGTTGGTTTATTGACAAAATGTAAAAAACCAAAAGAATCAAGTCAACCTTCAGTTTCGAGCGAGTAGACCAATCAGGCACAGCAGCAGCTCTAGAATAAGCAACAATTTGATGTCTTACAAACAACCTTTCATATACACACATACATATGGCTCATATGCTGTTTAAAAAGGGCTCAAAGACCCAACAGATTACACAAAGTACAAAAATACTTTCATTCAGACAACAGTCAGCTGTGCACGAGACAGAGAGCCGACTACAGTTAGTAACATGGACTCACTTTGTTTCAGACACGACACAAAGTAACACAAAGCCACAAAGAGCAGAAACATCAAAAAGGAGGCAGAGCAGCAGCAACTCTCCATGAGCTGTGAGGCTAACAGCCACCCACACTTCCTGTGATGCATAATGAAAACAACATTAACCTGAAGGATGATAACAACAGAAAGAAGTCTAAGCTAACGTTACACAGCGCTCACACAGCGCTGACTGTACAGGCCTCACACAGCTACGACCTGCATCCACAACACCTGATTCTACTGAACACAAACAAGTTAATGATATATGAGCAATCCAGGGAAGGCTTCCAGGAAGGTGAGGATCCAAAGACAGCTCTACAACAGCATCAGTCAGCAACAATGTTACTAATCACTGACTCTTTCATCCTTTTATACTCAATCAAAAAGTGCTGTGTTCACATTTGTTTCTGCTGAAATCCAGAGACTGAAAATGCGTCTTTTTAAAGTTTGAATAAACTGACTGAACTTGTCACGAGTCCAACCGTGAGGAACACTTCCCCCCATGACACATCACAGGAGAACGTCTCAGTGGAGGGGGGACAGTAGCTCAGTTTAGGCAGTCACACTCAGAATCGATGCCTCCAGTCAGGGTCAAACGTGGTCCTCAGAAACCTGCAGATGTTTGGGCCAAGCTCTCACTGGTCTCTGCGTCTGTAGACTGAGCTGATGTTTCTCCAGGTGTCTGGTAAAAGGACGATGCTGCTGTCCAATGAGGCGAGGAGAGAAGTAGCCAAACAGGCGAGAGCCGTGAAGGAGGAACGGCGGGCAGCTCTGGATGCCCGACATAAATACCTGATGAGCAGGCTGGCCGACGCCGGCAGCCTGGAGGAGGCGGCGGTGGAAGACGCCATCGTCTCTGATGACAGAGTAAGTTCAGAGACGTGATCCTTCCTCAGAGTTGAACCTTTGAGTCATTAATGTCTGATTCTTCCAGTTCAGTCTGATCCATGAATTCTTTGCTGCAAACGGATCCAAGAAGCTGATTTTCTTCTATCAGGATGTCAAACAGGTAACTTTGATCACATTTCAATGACTGACACATGAAGGTCTAACCGCTCTTCATAATCTGCTGTCCTGTTTGTTGCAGCGTACTTTGTATTCATATCTTTTAATATCTGCCTTTCTCCCAGAGTCTGTCCTCCCGTCAGTCTTCCTTTGTGGACGCATCAAACTCAGCTGTGGCTCAGAGGAAACTCTTCCTCACTACGGGGAACTCTGAGGTTGGCTTCAGCTTTTTATGTTTAGTTCATGTGAGAATCACAGAAAAATGCTGATATGAGTGGAAGCTTCTGCTGGGAAATTGGCAAAGAGCAGATTATTGAACAGCGAGGCAGACAGTTCATTTCAGTGATGCCAGTTTATTAGAAACGAGGACTGTGGGGCTGCTGGAAGTCAGGACGGCCGTTCTCTGGATAAACCTGACAGCTGAGGTGGAGAGCAGGATTTATCCACAGACGGCTTCTTCCAAGCAAATGTCCTGAACACACCTGAGCTGAGGGTTACACAGTGTGTCCTGTGTGATCTCTGCTTTATGGTGGTTGAATCTCACAAATGTGACCATCAGACCTGACGACTTATTTGTGATGTTTTCATTAAAAATATCCTGGGTGAGGTGTTTGGGGCCTGTCCCATGAGGAGGAGTCTCCAGGGCAGACCCAGGACACACTAGAGAGGTTATATCTCTCAGCAGGCCTGGGAATGCCTCAGTATTGTCCTGGATATGCTGGAGGAAGTGGTTGTTTAGGGAGGTCTGGGATTCTCTGCTTAGACTGCTGCACCTGTGACCCGGGACCAGATAAACAGGAAATGGATGTTTGAAATTCAAAGAAATCCTCTTTTAATAATGAGGAAAAAAGACAGCAGGAGATCCATCGCAACTAACAAAACACTTCAAACACATCAATGCATCAACTTTAATCAACTTCATTTGGTTCAAATGAAGGAATCTAACAAAGCACTCACTAAAATGAAACACCAGTTAGTTTCCCGAGCTCAACAGGTCGAACACCTGAGTTTGGTTTGCGGTGCAGTTTTTATTTCTTCTAGATAACTTGGGTTATTTGCACAGGAAGGTTTTTTAAATGTATTTCTTAAGTACGATCTTATATGGGGGTTGATTTTATAGCATAACAGAATAATGTAATAACTCTAATAGAGTATAAAACATTTGCAGAATGAAGTACAAGGTGAAGAAAAGTCAGAACGTCCCTGTTTGAAAATACAGCCTCAGAAGGTCAGAGATGGACAAATTCAGCTACAGAAACATGTGGCCATTTTTTTTAAAGCCATAGAGCATATTACAGACGACACAAAGAGCAAACACTGTAAACTTCTAACCACAGACCTCACACAGCTCACACACGTCAGAGTGAAGCTGTCATTTCCTGAAGCTTCCACACAAGAGAACTGGCAACAAGGTGGAGTCCTCATGGATCACTAGCAGAGAAATGTGGGTGGGTGCCAGACCACATGGACTCGACTCACTTTATTTCATACAAAGGAGCAGACTAATGCTGTCATCCTTAAAGACTAACTAGAAACAAGCAGTGCGCTCGCATCGACTCGACTTGTTTTGCAAGTTTGAAGTGAGATGGTACTTTGGAGTCAGCCTCCCGAGATGATGGCTGGTTTTTGAAAAACATCTCATATTTATACAATGAGCAGCAGACTTTCCTGACTTGCAGAGGTCAACGTCCTCCTCAGTCATGCGCCATGAGTGGCACAGATACTATTCATCAAATAACTAACATGGCCTTGATTGTTACTCCAGAGACTTATCTGCGATGTAGCTTTATAGCATTTTCATTAGCAATCGTATGATTTGTGTTACAATGACCTTTGTGGACGGGCCCGGACCCCCAGGCCTCGTCCGTGACGCCGACGGTGAGCGCAACGTTTTTGTTTTCTTGCGCTTAAAATAACCTGATCAGCGTTCTGTGGACGGTTTGTTTACATTTCTCACATCTGTGATTGTTCACCCGGGTTGGACACGAGCAGAGAGGGCTTTCAAGATGAAAAAGCCAACGTGAAACTTTAACGGACGACAAAGTTTTTCAATCAAATCTCCGTCACACCCTTCCTTGACCTCATCACGTTATCCACCTTAGTCAAGGAACAGTGGTTCGGGAAAATATGCATTTGTTTTTTGGACCAGTTTAAAACGTATCTCAACTAGTGATGTGCGGATCGATACTGAAATATCGTCATTGTGTCCGGCCCCTTGGCGTGCACACTCACAACAATGGCTGAGCGTAAACAGAGTCATGTGCAGACGTATTTTACCTCCACGAACAGCTGAGACGTGGTTTGCCATACATGTGGCAAGAATGTGAGGTGTTGTGGTAACACCGCTGACCTGGTCAAACACCTCAGAGTGAATCATATCACAGAATATGACGAGCGTATGTTGAGGCGAACTGAAGAGGAGGAGAGGGAGAGGTGCTGCCAGGGCGAGACAGACGTCTCTCACGGAGTCCTTTAATGCTGCAGGCAGGCAACAAATAGCCACAACTTCAGGTTTTTCATTTCTATATGATAATTCTGCATCATTAAGTGATAAGAACAAGTAATCTGATGTCCTGTGATCATTACGACGCTATAATTTGAGATAAAATAAAAGATAGAGTAAAAAAATAAGTTTTTGTTCAGAGTATCGTATCAGATCAGTATCGTCGATACCACCCTGAATTTTACTTGGTATCAGATCGGAAAGGAAATCAGTGGAAATCAAATCCTGCTTCTACAGGTGTCCAGTTCATTCACTCTGACCCCTCCAGATAAGCGTTGCCAGTTCTCACTGTGCTGTAGATCACATTTTCTTGTGTTTGGGGTTATAACGGTTACTTTTGAGGTCTGTGTTATAAAGCAAGTTAATCCTGAATTTAACTGGAGAAGACAAATTCCCACTGCGTGGTGTAGTGCACAGCCAGGCATTCTTTACATTAGTTCGTTTGACAAAACCAAAAAGCCGAAAGTATTTACTTGGAGTTTGGTTTGATGAAATAAGTGCCAGAATCAGTGAATACAAATGATTCCAATGACATGAAAACTGGTCGAAGGACAAATCCCTCAAGAAAAGCACGACTAGCACATTAAGTTTGTTTGTAATCATCATCATCTCTAACACCATGCGCACAACAGTGATTTTGTTACAGAACACTAAGATAGTAAAATCTGGGAAATGATGATATTTCTTTCCAAAACTTCCTGTCTGGAAGACATTAAAGCTGCTGTGCCACCTGCAGCTTCTTTCAATCTATGTTATGTGAATATATCTTTTTTTTTTTTGGGGTTTGAACATCCATTCAAACTCACTCTCTGCCTAGCAAGTCTCATTCCCTCATTTCCTTGGGGTCCAGCTTCACATACGTGGCACTGAGCCTTTTCCTTTGTCACCTCTTTCTGCTACATGCCTAGCCTCCCAGTTTCTTGGTCTATTTTCTTCATTTCACTAACTACACTTCTTTTTCTTTGTAAATCTCTTCCTTCAAATACTTTCAAAATCACTTTTCTTTTTTCCCTTTCTTCTGTGCAGAGAAGACGTCAAACCCCTTCTTGGCAGTTTATCTCAATAAAGCTGTACTATCCCAGCCATCTGGTAAGTCTTCCCTACTACCCAGAGCCTGTTTATACTCCTGCATGTCTCTGCCTTCACTCACTTCCTCTTCTTGATGTCCAAACTCATCCTTCAAACTACCATTTGATGCTGCATAGCTGCATTCTCCCTGACACCTCCTTGTCTCCTGTCTTTTTGATTTCACCTTCTGCATAATATTTAGTTGCCCTGTGTGCAGCTTCCTCCACTTTCATATATTTCTACAAGTTCCTCCCTGTTCTTGAAGTATGTGTGCACCACGGCCATTTCCACTTGGAAAATCTGCCCCACATCTGTCTTTCTAGATTTCTCTCCTAAACACCACACCTACCCAACACCTCATAACCTCTGTTCCCTTCACCTAAATGTCCATTGAAGTCTGTGTCAATCACCACTGTAGTATGTGGTCTCTTGCACACAAAATGTGTCTACCCTCCACCTCCATAATATGAGTCCGCCAGCCCTCCCATTGCCAGTCAGAGTCCATAACAAGTCAAAAACATAAACAGCTCGAACGTATTATTTATTTAAAAGAGAGAGAGAGAGAGAGAGAGAGTGAGAGAGAGAGAGAGAGAGAGAGAGAGAGAGAGAGAGAGAGAGAGAGAGCTCAGTTGTCCTTGCTCTAGCATCAAGAGTCAGTGACTGGCTGTTCACTGCAGGCTCAGCAGTCCAATGGCCGATCAGCAACAACACAAATAAAAAATAAGACACGTTCTTGATTATGACAACAAACCACATCCAAAAAAATATGACAGCAACACTTTAAGTTTTGTGTGCATTCATCATGTGCAACTCTGCAGAAAGTCTCATGTCAAGGATGTGTGGACAGGGGGGCTATTAAAAAGTTCCAGTATACAGAATAGAAAACCATCAAATGAATGAAATAAAATCTGTTGTCACAGTGGTTTTTGAAGGAACAATTACTTCACAGATGGACAGCCTCATTATATTTGAGTTAAACCTGATGATACACACTTCACGTCACCCTAGTTACATGTTTTTATTTGCCATGTGTATGTTATCCAAGGGAGGAAGAAAATGAAAAAGAAAACTTTTGATGTGTCCAGACATTTCTTCACATCAGCTGCCAGCAACCAGTTTCAGCATGTACAACTGTTGCAGTAAGTGTGCTCATGCAGACCAACTATGCTGGTCCACTGTTCTTACAGTTTTTTACAGTCGCTAACAAGCGTTTGTCCAAACAGTTGTCACATTTGCAAAACTCTAAACACAATTAGCACAGCATCGGTCTGTTGTGGCCATACCATTCACACATTTCATGTCGTGTTCACCCAATATGCAGTCAGTGAACACATTTCCACAATGCTTACATTTTCTTAACAGACAAGTTATACCTCCCAGCAAAATCATGAACTGTTTTTGTAGTATCTACGAATGTTAACACACAACATCCCACAATAGCAAAAACAATATTCCAAACCTTAGATACAGTATAAAAACCTCTGCTTCTGCAATGATATGTCGGTGGATCCGACATACCAGGCGGTTTCATCCCAGGTGCATCGACTTGGATAACATCAGATGTGATGTTGATGAAAACATGTGGCCTAACCCTGAAGATCGCAGAGATTAGATGCAAATCTTATGCCTTTTTTTAGCCCCCCTCCCCCTCCCCCCCTTTTTATCTTGGCTTTTTGCTGTTGTTTTTTTGTTCAGAATGCTCTTGTGTGTTTCATGGATATTTTGTTCACTGTAAGCAATACTGTAGAACTTTCTCTGTCCTATCATACCGTGTTTCTACTGTACCTCCTGTGGTAAACAGTAAAGAAACAAAAACTTGTTTGCTTTTTACTGGAATGCTTTTGAATGTGAACATTACTGTACATGTGGACATACAGTTACCAACCAAGACATTTCTGGTGTCAATATGGTGGATTGCATGTTTCGCATGAAAATACCTGTGAAACTGAAACATAAAAGTCTATGCAGTTTTTGTAATGTCAATAATAGCCAGTATTTTGAAACCTGGTGTACTTTGATTGACTGCATGTACCTTGTGAAGTGAAAACAAGTGTTATTCTTTGACAGACTAATTTCATTTTGAGTCAGATTTATAGTGTTTTTGTACAGTTAGTGTGTGCAGAGAACGATGTGTTCTAATTTTGAAATGAGGAGTTAGTATATATTTAACAAAGTGTATTTTTGGGAAGGATATTATCCATTTGGCCAATTGTGTTTTGTAGGTGTGGGTCTGTGTTAAGAGTTTAGAAAAGGTATCTGAAGTATGGGTAGGCGCTTGTTAGCGACTGTAAAAAACTGTAATGGTGCTGCATGTTGAGAAAGAAGTGAAACAAATGTTTTGTTTAACAAGTCCACTAGTGTTAGAATAACTTGGCATTTCCAATCTGTTTCTGCTGTAGTTCAATGAAAGGTTTCAGTTACTTAAGTTTGAGAAAAACCAAAAAAAAACGTTGGCCAGCTTCCCTCAGGGTCACTCCACGGTTGATGACATGGTCCACTATTGTAGCTCTGATGTCATCAGCAATTCTATTTCTTACTCTTCTTACCCGTCCTCTCCCCCCTCCTCGTCCTCCTCTTGCTCCTCCTTGTCCTTGTCGTCCTCTTCATCCTACTTCTTCACCTCCACGTCCTCTTCCTCGGCCTCCTCTCGCTCTTCCTGCTCCCTCCATTGTACTCCACACACAGAGCTTACCTGTATCATAGTGCTTAGGCTGATTGCAAAGTGAACTAATTATCTAAAAAAGCTTTCACATGTGGCAGTTTGCCAGACAGTTGACAAAATAGTGTAAATAATGGCCATAAATGTGTATAGTTTTGCTAGGAGTGCGTTGATCATTTGGAAATTGAGTGCAAAGCAGTGAGTTGTGTTTACAGTTCTGCAAAAAGAGTGCTGTGCAGTGGATTGTAGCTACAGGTTTGCAAAGTGTGTGTTACAAAATGGCAAACTGAGTGCAAAGCAGTGTTTGTGCTTTTAGTTTTGCACACTCAGTGAGTGGTTTTGCTATAAGTATCAATAGTTTTAGGAATTGTGCTGTAAGAATCACAGTTAGGGTTTAAGCATTCAGAAAAACCTGTAATAAACGCACACGCATGCGTCTTCAGCATTACTGGGTTTCTGCAGCTCCTGGTTTCCTGTTTAATACATTCACACAAGCAATCAAACGCTATGAATCGTTCCACAATGTTTGCAGTCACTTTTCTTATCCCTCCTGACTCAAGAGCATAAAGCGATCTACGTTAGCTCTGGGAATTCTGACGGTCGTTCAGTAAATCTTTGTTTAATTTCTTTATTTGCTTTTTGGAGAAGTGAAGGTACAAAAACCTCGTCAATCAAATTTGCTTCGGTGGACAGAAAACAGCCGTTGTAGACTGTTTGGGGTTACCTTTTATAAGTATTGAATTTTCAAAAGTGAAGTCAGTTCTTCTGACCAGGTTCAGACCAGGATGAACACAAGTATGATACTGGACCCACTAGAGAACTGGTCCCAGCTGTGGGTTCACCTCCTCCTGCTGAACTCATAGGACAGACTCTAATGTAGCATCACGTTCATCGGTCACTCCTGACCTCCTGTGAAGCATGACGGATGTGTAATTAATGACTTCATTATTTGGGGGCATTATTGCTCTAAAAATCATATTAATAGTATTATTATTATTGTGCTTTAGGCTGCACTGATAACGCAGAGGTCTCTTCTTCCTCTGGGCTGTTTAAAGGGCCAGTTTGTCCAAAGCTGTGTATATACCAGCTGCTGTCAGGCTTCAGATGTCTGCATTAGTCCACAGTCCACTGTTTGTAAGCCATTGCTTTACTGCAAAAGTTCCCATCTACTGTAAAGAAATGGAGATAAGCAGGCACATAATATGAAAAGGCATGCTGTAGCTGACTTTGTCTTTTCTGATCCATCGGTTTGTGTGGCTCTTTCCACAGGAGGGACCTAACCCACACTTTATTTACTTATATGATACGTTTAGTGGAGTGTAGTGCAAAATACACAGTGTTTGCTTTTAATTTAACAACATGAAGCTGCATCAAGTTTCCATGGTGACTGCTCAAGAAATTCTGCATTCATAAATAAACATCAGACTGTCAAAAGAGCTCATCTGTGCGAGACCACCGAGCTGAGAGCATTTTCAGGTCCAGATCCCCCGTACGCCATCGTTGGAGAGCAGTTGACGTTTTTCTTCCTGACTTTGATTTGAACACGTTTAAATGGAAAAGAGTCAAGGAATCTATAAGCCTATCAGGGTATGTGACGCTTTTGCTTTTACTGCATTTCAGTAATTTGAAGAATTTGATGTCGTTTTAAAAGTTGACAAACTGAAAATCATTTTAAGTAACAATGACTAAATTGCTATTTCTTTGACAGGTGTTGTTCAACACACCGATTTATGAAACAGCTGTAAAGATCTGCTGGTATCTTCCGGGCTACAAGGCTCAGGTTAGACCCAGATTCATGCAAACCAAAGCTGACAGAAAATATCAGGTCATTTCTGAGGACCTGAGAGTGGTGGTGATTAAATGTCTCCTTTACTTTTAGGTTGCGATAATGACGGAGTTTCTCAGACTTCAGCAGGAAGATCTAATTCCACCGAACCTCACTGCTGAAGATCTGAGAGATCTTTTGGTGGAGAAGAGCAGGGAGACGCTCAGAGAGCAGTGAGTTACTGTCACGCCTGAAAGTCTGTTTGTGATGACGTGTAAGTGCTGAGAGAAAACCTCTGCTTTGCTTTCTTTTGAAGGCTGTGGGAGTTTGAGTTAGAGGATTTTGACGAAGAGGAAGCCAAACCTCTTCTAAGGCTGGTAAGACGAGAAAACCCACAAGACTTTTTTTTCATTACGTGCACATAACCTTTACACATAAGCGCACTGTAAATGTGTTTTCTGTTTCAGGTGTGGGCGGTGAACGTCAGCAATAAAATGAGGGACGTTGAATTTGAAGCCAGGTTGCTTCTTCAGTTCCCAGAGGCCGTACCTCCTAAATTTCAGTGAGTCACATGTAACATACAGTTATTAACCCTGTAAGACCCAACCCATCAAAAAACAGCCAGAAAATTCAGATTCTTTGGAACTGAGATGTTTATCAACCCTTTAAACAAAAGCCACACATGAGTTCTTTGCTATGTCATGTTGTGTATGATTTACTTTTATTGTGTATTTATTTTTTGTATCACATTTGATACACTGGGTGTTTTTGGCAACTTTTTGTTAACGACAATGTTAACTTTAGACTAAAAAAGAGTTTTGTCCACAACATTTAGAAATTATAGCAAGTATTGATCATGTTGATGAGATCGAGGTCTCAGAAACTCATGTATGATACAAAGGTGGTTACAGGGTTAACAGTCCAGCTACAGTGTTTCAATATTTAAATGATGCTTTGAATATGTTTAACAGATAACTCTTATCATGTTTTTCTACAGAGCACCTAAACTCCTCAGCGCGGTGAAGGATTACGTTGAAATCCTGAAAAAGAAGCAGCAGGAACAGCCTAACAGCAAACTGCTCACCGCGCAGGAGGTAGTGGTCGAGGTAGTTCCCCGCGTTCTCCAGGGCTTCTGGGAGCTTCCTCCTCGTCCCCTCCTAAACATGGCCTCCCAGAGTCTAAGTATCCTCTCCACCAGTGTCACCAAGGCCACTTTAGATCGTGTCTCCAAGAGCCTCACGGCGATGGAAACACAGGCCGTCTTCACCCGCTCTATCCGAGACGATCTGCTCGACAGCATCCTGACGGAGATTAGACAGAAATTTCCTGAAGAAATTCTGTCTATCCAAGTTGCAAACTTTGCACCCCTGTTGCTGAAGACCATTGCTGATGTAGCAAGGATCCGGATATGTGAAATCTTTGAGCCCCCTTCAAGTCCTGATGTGAAGAGCACAAATGGTGAGCGCTCCTCTGACGGCCTTTCAGTGGCAAATGTTCCACCAGCCGAAGAAGCTCTGTCAGAAAGTGTTGCAGAGCCCGACGTTCCCTGTGAGGAACTTCTTTCTGAAAGGGCATCCAGTCTGAGTACTCGAGACCTTACGATCGAAGGAGCTTTGTCAGAAAGTGTTGCAGAGCCCGACGTTCCCTGTGAGGAACTTCTTTCTGAAAGGGCATCCAGTCTGAGTACTCGAGACCTTACGATCGAAGGAGCTCTGTCAGAAAGTGTTGCAGAGCCCGACGCTCCCTGTGAGGAACTTCTTTCTGAAAGGGCATCCAGTCTGAGTACTCGAGACCTTACGATCGAAGGAGCTCTGTCAGAAAGTGTTGCAGAGCCCGACGTTCCCTGTGAGGAACTTCTTTCTGAAAGGGCATCCAGTCTGAGTACTCGAGACCTTACGATCGAAGGAGCTCTGTCAGAAAGTGTTGCAGAGCCCGACGCTCCCTGTGAGGAACCCTATGGCGAGTCCAAATCCTGTGTTGAAGGTGAAGCTCATATGATCAACGGATCTTGTTCTGAAATTGGGCCGGTTCCTGATGTTCCCTTTGAGGGTTTTTATCGCTTTTCAGCGTTATTTTGTTATCGTTTTTATCATTAACTCTGTTTTCCTGGGTCTTTTCACGTGTGTTATGAATAAATCTTCTTTTTCGGTACCGGTACTAGTTTTATTTTGTTGTATTTATCCGCGACACCTTAAAGGCCGGTCCGTGAAAATATTGTCGGGCATAAACCGGTCGGTGGTGCAAAAAAGGTTGGAGACCGCTGACCTAGATCACGTAAATTACACAATTGAAAGCATGAAAGCATATGTGTATTGTTTGTGTATTTATGCACAAGCATTCATATATATTCAAATCATTAAAAAAAAAAAGTTCATTTGCCTGTTACTACCACACACCAAATCTGGTCGTTGGTACTTGGTGAACTGAGAGACACAACAGCAGAGGTCACTATTAATGCTATAAAAGAGGCCTTTGCAAGACATGCAGTTGCCGAAACTGTGGTATCGGACAACAGGCCGCAAGTTTCATCAGAACAGTTCAAGCACTTTGCTAAAGAGTACCAGTTCACACATGAAACGAGCAGCCCCAGGTACCCCCAAGCCAACGGGGAGGCAGAACGCGCTGATTGTACCATTAAAGACTTGAGAGGACTGTGACTACAGCAGAGCACTGCTAGCGTGCAGGGCCACCCCACTGGAACATGGGCTCTCACCGGCACAGTTGCTCATGGGGAGACACCTGCGTACCTCTCTGCCACAAGCTGCTGCGAAGCTGGTGCCAAAGTGGCCCGACCTACAGGCTTTTCGCGAGAAGGATGAGGAGGGGAGGCGTGAGCAGGCAAAACACTACAACCGCAGACATAGAGTCAGGACAGAAGGTGTGGATTACTACTGAAGGAACCACTGGAGCAGTAGTTGGACCTGCCAGTGCTCCCAGATCTTATGTGGTAGAGACAGACAGGTTTTCTAAGGAGAAATAGGAGCCACCTCACACCAACAGGGACTGTTACCAGATCTGGTCGAGCGGTGAGACCTCGTGTAAGATTGGATGTGTAATTCTCTGAAGTTATCCATTCAGGCCCTATTCAAAGCTGGCTTAGGCTGTTAGAGATGTTTACAATTATGTGTTTCGTTTAAATGTAAGTGAACAAGTGAGAGATGTGTATCATTTTAACGTTTGATAATGCTCTGCATTCCTGTTCTTGTGAGCTGAGTGAGTCATTGTGAAGTATGTCTTTAGCTAAAAGGAGGTGTAGCGGGAGACTACTGTACCCATAAGGCTGTGTGTGTGTGTGTGTGTGGGGGGGGGTATGATCTAAATTATAATATTGCTGACTGTCTGAGGCAAAATTTCCCCAAATCGAATCGAATCGAATCATGGATTGAATCGATTCGGGCAAGGGCGTCGATTTGGCATGGACGGAGGGGACATGTCCCCACCAATATCCAGCGATTATTGAATTGTCCTCACCAATAATTTGATCTCTTCGAGTAAAGAAAAGCAAACCTGATAGAAAGAAGAAAAAAAAAGATCTGTCAACGTCTCATTCACCCAGCGGTGCCGAAAGAGTTAAATTACGTCCTGTACTGGAGTCCTACCTCATGTGACAAATATGGCCAATGTGATTGGCTGAACCTTTCAGGGAGCTCCGTTGAGTTTTAGCAGCGGCAAGCCTGCGCTCCCAGGAGGAGAGGAGGACGGCAGCAAAGAGGAAGAACCTGGATATAAGAAAGTATTTTTCAGAGAAACCTGTAAGTCACTTAAAGCCAAGTTCACTCATAATGTCACGGTCTGGCTGGCAGACCGTGGGGGTGTAGGGAAGGAGGACACAGGCGCGGTGCTCTATGTACAAGCAGTGCGTTTATTTACAGCGATGGACAGACATGACAATAAATCCCGTGCTCTCCCGACTCCCGTGACGTGTCCTCTTCCCAGTGCTAGTGCTCCTGTCTCCGCTTCTCCGTGATGAGCACCCCGTGCTCGCTGTCCTCTCGTCTCCCCGTAACTCCTGGGGACATAAGAGAGAGGAAGCCGTCAGACACACAATAATGCAGCAGACTCAAACTAGGAACTGGTCGAGAGACTGACGTGAAGCCACGCAATGATCCAGCGTCGGAGAGAGCTCCACCACACTCTCAAATAGCTCCTCCGACAGGCCTGATCAGCTGCAGGTGTGGCCAATCACCTGCCAGGGCCACACACACACACACACACACACACACACACACACACACACACACACACACACACACGTCTACAAGCAGGGAGAACGAGGGACAGCAATACAAAATACATACATTATAATATTAGTCCATAACTGCTCAGGGTCCTGGGTCTGACACATAAAATGTGTCCGTCACAATAACGTTGCAGGCTATGTAGGCTTTGGCCCACATCAGTCTAAAACTGTATGTAACCATGAATAACGTGTTTTGGAAACTAACAGCACAACATGCAGCACTGTTAGTTCTCTCAGTCTCAGAGCAGCGTTTCTAATTCTAATCTAAGTGAAGCTGTCAGAGAAAACAGCAGCCTCGAGCAGCCAGGATATTAGTTTACAGAGGCTGTTAGAATTATATGCCTAACGTTAAAATGTTGGTGACACAAGAATTTCATCTTAATGGCACTGACGTATTCATAGGTCATAGTTATGATTTTGCAAATATTCCACCTTGTAGTGCAGTTTGCACAACTTGTTTTAAAAATGCACTCAGCCTACAAACATTACTGATCAGTCAAGATCTGCACAAAGTGACAGACACACTGAAGCAGCTCCACATTTTATTCTTATTGTCATGTATGTCCTATTTGTCAGGTGACAGAAGAAGCAACACAAAGCTCAGAGAGCAATGGTGACACAAGATCACAGGTGGAATTGGATGATGACGCAGAATGAGAAGAGCGAAAGTGGATCGCTAAATGAAACGGATGAACCAGAACTGGTTTGTAAAAATGCTGCAGCTTCAGTGGTGTGGAACTGGTTTAGCTTTCGTCCGTCAGATACACAACAAAGCACTATTTTTGGTAGAGCATGCTAGCGGGCCGTCGTTATTACCGTGTTGTTTGGAAAATACGGCGCACTTAAAATCAATCCTTTGATTTTTCTGAAAGTCGACAGAGCCCCTTATAACCCCGTGTGCCTTATGTATGAACTCTGGTTGTGTTTACTGACCTCGAAACGATTTTATGTGCACGGCGCTCGAAAATCTGTCAGATGTTTCAGTACGACTTTGCTAAGCTACCACCGCTTGATGGATTGTCGGAGCGTTACGGCTGTCGTAGGCAGGAGCCTCGCGGAGTGAGCCATGTCTCCGTGACGACCAGGACACGGCAGTCACGGACGATTGGCTGTGCGGCGAGAAGTAGGTTCAGTTCGTCTATTTTGTTGACGACCGACCGTGCGCTGGTCAGAAAGATGCTCGGGAGCGGTGGTTTGAAAGGCTGCTTCTTTAGCCTGGCCAGCAGGCCCGACAGGCATCCCCGCTTTTGTTTGCGTTCCTTCCGCCGCCTGCGTTTCTTGGCAGAGCCGATAACAATCCACGGAGCACCCGATGTTCTCGCTATCTCCGGGGGGATGTTGTGCACCCTCTGATAATCACTGGTAATGGGGATCTGGCTGTTATATCCGATCTTGCATAATTCCAGATGGTTGTAGGAAAATTTGGCTTCACAATAAGGAAAACAAAAGAAGAAGAAAAAGTGGAGAAACAAAAAAGAAAGGCACCCAAGTGGAGAGCATAGAGCTGCTGCGTCTGTGCGCGCCGCCATCTAGTATACTTCTTCTAGTACACAGCCTGGAGGTGTGTTTGGGGTCATTGTCCTGTTGAAAACTGGTCCCTAAATGCAATTTCTCAACGAGAAGTTTGGGCTCGGGTGAGTCTGCGTGCTGAAGATATCTACCTATTCGGAACCATGGTAACAGGGTTCTGGCTGATCAGAGCTGGCTTGAGAAAGCAGAACTGGCTGTTCAAACCCCCACAAGGCTGCCCGCTGGGATTGGAACGATGGGAGAGGCGTGAGTTTCTCAAAATGGGCTCATTGAGTCAGCACGGATAAGATCTTGGAGAGGCTACGGCTGCTGTGAATACTCAGAATAAGATCTCTGACTGCAGACTGGATACATCTCGGAAGGGCTCGCTCAGAATAACATCTCTGGGCGCAAATTGGATGACATCTCGGGGAGGCACACTGCCGTGAGTTCTCAGAATCGGCTCCTTGAGCACAAGAATGACAACATCACAGAACGCAAGTATGGCGAAGCTCGCGGCTCTCCAACGGGAGATTGAGAGACCAGTGTTGGACTGTAGAACTGCTTTGAAATTCATATGAGCTGTTCGCACTAAAGTAAAAAGCACCATCACTTATGCGGAGACCCTCTCGGCGCCAGCTGTGGGCTCAAGGCTGGAGCCGAACAAAAACACCCTGATAACGACTGTGTTGAGTCTGTTCCTTCCTATTCCATGCAAGGCCACCTGGGTTGGCTGGAAGACTGTTTACTTAGCCTGGCAGGGCGAAGGACACTGTCTCAGCTGAACCCTGGACACGCACACACATACAGGGAGTGCAGAATTATTAGGCAAATGAGTATTTTGTCCACATCATCCTCTTCATGCATGCTGTCTTCCAAGCTGTATAGGCTCAAAAGCCTACTACCAATTAAGCATATTAGGTGATGTGCATCTCTGTTGATAGGTTTGTAGCTTGAACCCATCCGCTGGAACGTTGAAGACAATATAATTACACTGCAAAGCAAGACACAAGTAGGCAAAGACTTCATGTTTCTCGTGCACGGGAGAAATGACCGGACAAAGCGCCATTCCTTCGCTTGACCCCAGTCACTCTCGTCCGTCCTCCCGTACCACTGTTCTTTTATTGAGGTTACATGAATATGCATAGGTTCATTAACATATGACGTCTACATACACACAAAGAGTACCTTGCCTGTGTGTGTGTGTGTGTGTGTGTGTGTGTGTGTGTGTGTGTGTGTGTGTGTGTGTGTGTGACTTGTGTGAGGTCAAGATGTGACCCTGTGAAGACTCCCCAAAGCTGGTGCCAGAAGTCTGGGTCCATCTAACAAAAGGCTCTTATACTTAAACAGATATACGTGTGTTTGCTATACCATAAATCAGCAAAAGAAGATACGACCTCTCCTCTGTAGGGGAGTGAACTCACCCCCCTCTTCATGCTACACAGAGTTGTTACAGACCTCCTAGAATGAGACATTCTTTCAATCTACAAATGATTATATACTTCTAAGCATATATAAGTAAATATTTCTAAGCATAAATGACAATCAACAATACAAAACCTATCACTCCCTATTCTGGTATTTTAAAGAGTACTTAGCAGAAATATTAAACAACCTAACTAATAGGGTTGCAAACTCCCAGCAAAAAAAAAAACTAAAGGGAACCATCGCCCACCCTCTGCCTCGTGATGCTTAATCGACATAATCGACTTTAATTTAATGCATGTATTTAAAAAAAATGCACAGAAATCAATTATTTTTCAACAACAATTAAATAGATTCAACATCTTTCTTCAACAGAACTGCAGACTGCACAGATGGTATCTTCCCAAAGGAAAAAGTACTATAACTTACTAGGGTATATATTAGACTTAATAGTTACTATATACAATATCAGATTTCTATACATTTTACGTTAGATAAAAACTTTGGTTGTAAGATTCAGATAATTATTTATTAAAAGCGAGACATTTTAAACGAGAATAAGAAAGAAAAGTATGTCTTTGTGCCCCCCTTTTCCCTGTTAATGCCCCAGCTGGCCCCCTGGCAAAACCGTGCTAGACCCGCCCCTGCACAGTTACCAGCTGTCAGCTACTTATAGCATTAGGCATTAAAGTAATATTAAATAAATTCTAACAACAGCTTATCAAGCTTAAACGTGCTGCTGTGGTTTATCTGCTGGTTTCCTCTTTCTGGCGCAAAGTGGGAAACAAACAAGAGAGACGGAACTTGCGATCAGCTGATCATTGATTAGTTTCATGATTGAAGTAGCAGCAGGAGAGGGAGGGGGAGAGGAGGCGCGGCAGTCGCTCCATATATCGGTTGTTAAGCTTAACGTGGGAATGCGTTACAAACATTGAGAGAGAAACTTACAAACTTGCTTTACTTCTCTAGGACAGCTTTCACTGAGAAGAAATGCCGATTTGGAAACATGTAGCGAGGCGCTAAATGCTCCACCAGACAACCGAGAGGTCTCTTGTTGTCACATGCAAGAAAGCATGCTCTGAAGAATATCCAGGTAGATAACTGTGGCGATATGTTGGTTATATTACTTTAAAGTGCAACTGGCTAATTCTTATTTTAGCCAACTCAAAAAGTAAAAATGATGCAACGACCTTGAAATAACACATTTATCTCACTGAAACATGTCATTTAAATAAAAACATTTACTGAAATTAAAATAAAGATACTGAATATAATATGGCTCAGATTTAATGGAATATAATGATCCTTTTGTGTTGCTGTTAAAGAAAGGGATAATGTGTGATTACTGTTTTTAAACTATGGGCTACAAACTAAATCCTTTTATTATTTCTGTCCTCGGTTTTAACTCATTAATAATCATTAGGAAGGAGACCCACTAAAAAACAACGTAAAGGTCATGAAAATGTAAACAATTTGGCATTTTGATGATGCATCATCCACATTAAAAAGTAGAGATCATATCAGCCCTGTATTTACTTGTATCGGATACATAAAACATCTTTCCGTATCGCACAGCACTACAGAAAGCTCTTTTCTAGGGTTGTATTAAACATCTGTAACTACCGTAACTCCTGATCCATTTCCTCAATTAAAAGAAGTCCAATGATTCCTGAGAGCAGCAACTCTGCACTTTTCATTAATATTTGCATCATTACGGTAATCCCAGGTACATTGTTGCAACAGCCCCGTGAAGGCAAAGGTTGAGAGAATAGTGAGTGAGCGTGATGGAACAATGTTATCACACGTTTGGCTTCTTTTTACCATGTTTGTTTCTTTTGTTCTTTCATGTGTTATTTACCAAGATTTGGATGGTGTTCTGCCTCGAGTTACCATAATGTCCCTAACATCACAAAAAAAGCACAGAGTTGCTGCTTTCAAGAACTGCTGGAATTTTTCATTTGCCCCAATGGTTCAAGACTCAAGTTAGGCTAAAAACACTGGGACCAGTTTAAATGGGTTCATGTGTGTCAGCTGCATCGTCACTGCTGCTCTTATGTTATGTGTTTTTGTTGAAAACTAGGTGCTGTTTGGGCTTAATGATGTCAAACTTTTCATTCACTTGTTTGCTCCTAAATACGTTTCTATTGCAGGTCTTTTCCAGTTGAAAATGTGAGTGAGCACTACACAAATTACTGACACTGAAATACACTGAAAAGAAAAACAACTAAACTAAATCCAAACAAAAACAACTAAACGAAGTAGTTACACACGTTATAGAATATATATACTGGGCATACAAGCCTGGCCTAAGCTTTCTGTCAGGAAGACTGCAGCAGTCCAGGAGTTGGGTTAACTGTCTTTAAGTCCCACAGAAGAAATGTTTACATCAAAGTGCTTGCCAGGCTTAATCCAAATTAGGTACAGCCATACTTGAACTTATCATTGTATAGTATGTGGGACTATGAGCAATGGTTTTCTGGAAACAGAAACAGGCAATTTTATCATTAGTAGAGTCACAAATAACTAGAAAAACAATTGAAAACATAATGTACTCAACACAGCAATATCTCACAATATCCACAAGGGGTCACTATAGCTCATATATTGCCTAAATAGCACGTCATACAAACTGCCAATCATAAGGCACGGACATGGCAAGCTAGCCACAGTTAAACTAAACAATAGAAAAGTCCTTTATTTGTAATACCGCTGGATGTAATGACTGCGGGAGATTACAGCCACTGCTATTAACTTAGTGCCAAATAATCCTACCAACATGGTATCAAAGAACTGAGGCATAACTTTAACATGCACAAACAATTATAACAGCTTCATGCGAGTCATCCTGCCAAAAGGACTAACACTCACAGGTTCATAAACACACAACTTAATCACACGAAACAACTGCGATGCTCTGCAGTGGCACCTTTAGTCACTCCCACTCTGCGTGCTGAGCACATGCCCACTGATACGCTTATTTCCTTTGAGTGTGCTTGATTTCTGCCTCTAGACATTCTGAGGCCGAGTCAGAGCAGGAAACTTGAGCACACGTGGTCTCATTAAATCAGACAGCTGGAGTCATTTAAAAAGGATCTTTTAAGCAGTGCTGTCCCTCAGCTTCATAGTAGATCCATCTATGGATCAGTTTGAAAATCCTAGCTGTCTTCTTTCCAGTTATCATGTTACAAGATTTTAAGAAAACTTGAACGCTGATCATGAGTTGAATGCCACTGATCTTCAAAATCATCCAAGCTTTTTGATAAATGCACACAAAAGTCGGGTGTCCATGCCACCCGCATGCAAGGTGACAAAAATACCCCAATCAGCCTTTCAAGCTGACAGCTAAAGAAACCATTTCACCAGATTTAGCTTCTTGGATATTGTGTTCACTATACTGTGTTCAAAATGTACTTCTCATTTAATAGAAGAAATGTAATCATGTCAATATAGAGGATTTCAAATTCTCACTCCTGTTAATTAAAAAAAGAAAAAAGTAGGATAAGACATGAGAAACTCCTTGAAAAGGACAGTCTCCATTATAGCACCTCATGGAAGCTTTGTTAGACGACCTGTCATTAAAAACTAGAAAGACCATCCAGCATCGGGAGCTTTCAGACTTCCAGGTATGACAACAAGCCTATTGCTGGTTTGCCCACTCTGACTGTGTCAGTATTTGCTCCACATACCAACTGCTCTGACCCTAAAGTAAGCCAGAATCCCACACAGCCATATGTAGGCACATTCCAACCACAAAGAATAACTGGGGATTCTTCATCCTGTAAACATCCTGAACAACTGGTTTTGGTGGTTTGATGGGAACAGATCCTCACCTGATCAGGAATACCAACGATCACCCCACCACTCATGTCTTGTTGGGAAATGTTTGCAGTCCTCAAGCTGTGAAAGTCATCAGGTGCAGCAGTCATGAATACCATGTAAACATCCCTGTTGGTAGGACAAACAAATAACAGTGGGATTCATTCGAGAAAACAGAACTTGTTTGATTCCCTGTCTGACAAAAAGAAATTAATGCAACGTAAAAATTAGATTTAAAAAATCAGCAGCATCATATGTAACCAGGTCCTAAATTACATATTGTTATAATTACACAAAATTTGTTCTAAAGCCCAAACTGCTCCTGGTATATCTGACTTTTAGCACCTCCAAGCCTGTAGTCATCTTGGTTATTAGTTAGGCCCCTCCCCCGTGTGTCGCTATGTGTATAGGCACTGTTAATGCTAGCATGAACAGATCATTCTTGCTGGCTGTTGTAGTGGCTTGAGCTAACTCTCATCCCAACTGTTTATATTTGGTTAAAGGAGCTGGAGTGGGCATTAATGCTCCACAATTTACAAGCTGGGACCTGCCGCTAATCCATGGTTAAAGCCTTTACCCACATCAACACTGCAGGCAGAGGCTAACATCTGCAATACTATTAATAATTACACATAACTGTAGCAACAACAAAGAGAGGCTCGAACAAGAAAGGCTTGAAACCCTTAGAAAAGACTGATCAGAGTTGGTTCAATGAACTCTGATCATGTTCATTCGGAGTTAAGCTCGTGTGTGTTTAGAGACAGAAAGCCATCATGTTACCAGGATTCTCCAGAGAAACACAGAAATAAAGAGCAGAGCCTCCATCTTCATTTAGTGGACAGAGGAATATGATCACAAATCAGTGTGGGCCAAAATTTGTATCTTAAAAACTAGGAGGGGATAAAGTTATACCAACATACTGTAATATTTTTATAATATACACTAGCAAACTTTCATGCTGTGTGTGATATTAAAAATATTGTATTGTGTGATATCACATTCTATTGTGATCCAGCATTTTAATCTGACCTTTGATTTCTAAATGCTTCATTAAACTGTCAAATATACAAATATAGACAACTGTGGGATTTGTCTAAAGTATTTGCATATGTCATAGAAATGTTAGCACTCACAGTTTACTGGGCAAGGTTTATGCAAAGTTTCAACAAGACCAGTCCACTTATGACAAACGCGATCATACGAGCATTATAGTACGATGCAGTCTCTGCATGATATGACTATCTATTCAGCTGTAACCTGACAGGGACAAAGTCTAGGAGACAGAAACTGAAGATAGACACCATTTACTGATGGACCTGTTATATTAGGTGACAATTCCACGTGAAAGTCAAAAGAAATGAATACATACAGGGCAAGTCTTTATGAGGCAAACATGATGTGCATCTCACACGAAAGCGATTTAGGTGATTTTCTGTGAGAAATGTGTAAAAAGATCCGTACTCTGAATTTCAGATACTATTGATCTGTTTGTTGTGTGTCTGAGGGTTTACGCAGGGACGTTTTGTGTAAGCACTGATTGCTACAGTAGCATCCAATCAATGCTTACAGTGCAAAGAAACTGGCCTACAGTCTGACAGCTGCATTAACGTCTACACAATCTAAGAGTTTGAAAGATGGACACACGTGAGATGATCATAAATCCACAACAGAATCCTTTCTGTCCTAACATACTGATGAGAAAATAACTGAAGCACTCGTGTCAAGAACAACAACAACAAAGGGAAACATGCCTAACTTGGATTTCAGTGATTGTGAAAACAAACATATGCAAATGAATTTCCTCTGTGCGCTTTGCCTAATTCAGGAAATCACTATCAATCAAGTTGAGTGTGAGTCAGTGAGTATGTTATGTTCACATAGACTGTTACCTCAGGGGCTAACTTACCAGATGAAATGAACCTTTATGGAACGGAAACCCAGAATTTGTTTCAAGTCACATTTTAGCTTAACCTGCATGGTGGAAAGTGCCTGTACCAGAGACATGATTGTTGCTGCTTAGGTTAAAATATCTAGTATATGTCAATAATGTAACAAAAAAGAAGAAGAAAATCTGTGGCGGTGTAAAAGTCCCACTAAATGCGTCTCTCGGTGTACATCTAAACTATATAACGATTAACCGCCAACTGTGAGTTCAATTTAAATTTTCCTTTACAAATGTGTGTTTGTTTAGGAAGGAAAGAAATGTGTGCACACAGTGTTCGGCAATATAGACTCAAAGGCAGCACCAAGACTGGCACGAGACTATTTCCACTGCACTGAGGGTGGGAACTCCAGGCCTCGGGGCCGCTGTCCTGCAGGGTTTAGATGTGTCCTTGATCCAACACAGCTGATTTAAATGGCTCATTTTGAACGTTGACATATACATCAAGGAATGGACCAGCCACTGCACTGATGTTAAACCAGTTCAGAAGTTCATTTATGAACCACCAATTTATGAGCAGACAAACCAAAGTACACTCCAAGATTCAGTTGCTTGTAGAAGCACGTTTAGCAGCAACAGCTCAAAGTCATTGTTTTCTGTATGACTATCAGTCTCTCACATCATTGGGGAGTCATTTAGGCTCACTCTTCTTTATAATGTTGCTTCACTTCATTGAGGTTTGCACAAATTTGTTTATGCAAAACTCACGACCACACTACTTCTATTAAGCTGAGCTTTAAACTTTCTAAAATATAAAACCTGCTAGACACCGGTGTTGTGCCAAAAAGTGATTGTCTGCCAAAAACTGATTTCTGGTATTTGCCAAAAAGTGATTGCTCGTATTTAAACTGCTATAAGTAACTTGTTGGGCTATAATATGTGAAACATATGTCAAATGCTTCCCTCATGGATGACATAAAGTCATCTTGAGCCACAAACAACATTCGTGTAACAAGGTAGAAGCCGCGATCAGTTTTTGGCAGCGACTTTTATATAACCTTTATTTATGTAGTTAAAAAAATCTCATTAACATTAAACATGTCTTTTGTAAGAGTAAGTTGGCCAAGAGGAAATATTACAATAGTTCAGTAAAAATATTTTAAGTGAGGATAAAGGAGCGGATTGGTTATAATGTAAGTACAGGGTGGGCCATTTATATGGATACACCGTAATAACATGGGAATGGTTGGTGATATTAAAGTCCTGTTTGTGGCACATTAGTATATGTGAGGGGCAAACTCCTCAAGATGGGTGGTGACCATGGTGGCCATTTAGAAGTCGGCCATCTTGGATACAACTTTTGTTTTTTCAATAGGAAGAGGGCCATGTGACACATAAAACTTATTGGTAATGTCACAAGAAAAACAATGGTGTGCTTGGTTTCAACGTAAACCGCCAGCAGAACCAGGCTCAGGGAGGGGCGGGGCCATCTGCTGACCGGTTGGGGTGAGAGAAGGAAGACAGGATGAAGACATGCTGTGGAAGCGAGACAGAGATTAATAACAGATATGATTCAATGCAGAGAGGTCTGTTAATACATAGTGAGTGAACCAACCAACCACAGCATCTGTGGTGAGAGAGTCATCAAGGAGTTCAGGCACTCCATCAAGCTCACAGTCACAGACTCAGGTGAGATTCTAGAGTTGCAGGGCTTCCTCCAGAGCAGCTGTTAGAAACACAGCTGCATCTTCTTTCTCTCACACACAGAAAAGAGTGAGACAGAGTGAGGCATCAGGGAGTTTAATTACCAGCTTTAAGACAAATGAATGAGAGTGCTGAATGATAGCACTCATGAGTGGTGCAGCATGCTTTAATTACTACCCACTAGTGAATGTGTCAGCAGCTGAAACTGTATTAATGGTGATTTAAAGAAACGAGTCCCAGTGTGTAGACCAGGCAAGCTGCTTCACTTGTAACACACTGGCAGAAACCCCAAGTCAGTTAGGATGACTACCTGAACATTTGAATGTTTCCACTGGTCACTGAGGTGGTACGTTACAGGGATCCAGTCTGTTCATTTACAGGACTCTACTAGAGCTGCTTTGCATGACTCACAGTTGAAATAATGCTTCTTTGTCTGATGCAGGGCCTTGGTTCACCCCATCAGTCGTGCAGGGGGTCGTCTGCTCTGCAAAAGTGCACTTTAATGTAAACTGTGCAGCAGTGCTGCAAACTAACCCAGACGAAATAAAAGCACAATGTCAGGAGCTACTGCAGTTCAGCATCAAACGTAGGCCAAATCAATCATTAATATGATTTTCATGATCATCTTGTTTGTCTTAATGTTCTTATGATTCAAAGAAACATCCAGCAGCTGTGAAATCGGCTGTACTGATTTAAAATGAAGTGTGTACGGCCCCAAAGCCTCTGAATGAGCTGCAGATGTGTTTCAAACTCCTGTAACAAAAGCAAACATGTCTGCATACCGGCTAACTTTGTCCACACACTGTTTCTGCTCTGCAGGTTTCACAGATGAAGATGCAAATAGTGGAGGATACGGGGATGGAGGAGATTGGGTTGGACTTTCATTAATATTTTGTCTGTTAGTTTGGGCTGTTTGTTGTTCCTGCTGCTTCCGCTGTCGTCATAATTACCTGCAAGGAACTAAAGCCATTATAGCAGCATCCTCCTGAAAACAACATCTGCTCTGCTTTTCCACAAGAATGAAGATGCAGAGGTCTGGCTTTAGGATCTGAGCTCAGATAACATCTGGAGTTTAAAGCATCATTTTAATCTTCTTCTGCACAAAATGGCTCAGTCGAGTGCTGCCAACTCCAAGAGGTTTTCGGAGGATCGGGTGATGGAGATCTATAAAGTAGGAGTAACATTATATAGCTACTATGTCAAAATTCTATAGTATGGTATATGATATGGCACAGCCCTGCTGTAAAGATCAAATGTGTGACAGTGAAAGGTGCTACAAAGAAGTCGGGAGAGAAATGCTGCAGAAAAGTCTCTTTAGCAAACAACGAGCAAACATAAAGCCCGTCCATTTCACATTTAAGGCAGGTAGTATGTTTGTTTTTCTAATGTTGACAAACTGACCCTCCATCCATCCACTTCTGCTGATCCTTTTCAGGGTCGCGGGGGCGCTGGAGCCTAACCCAGCTGTCTTAGAGCGAGACAGACTGAAGACCTGTCCAGTCCGCTGTCCCTACTAAGTGCATGTCCTTGAAACAGTGGAATAAAAACTAAAGCAATGACAAATAATGATCCTCATCATCAACATTACTACCGAAATGTGAACTAGCAAGTACAGCCTGAGCTCATAGAAACAACATCTTTGTAATCTGTAACAGTTTTGGATTTTTGGACATGTTAAACAACTTTTAAAGGGTTTTTCACAAAGATGCTGAACATTAAATGCAGGATGCCACAGACATCCATTTTAGCCAACAATCTGCCATCTTCACCTCCAGTGTTCAAATAAAACGGAGACGTTGTGACATCAGCAGGAGACGGAGATCAGCTAGAGACACGCAGACAGTTTAAGCAGGCTGCTGTTCAAGTGGAGGCTGGTATGAATCCTGCTTCTGTTTATGTTTCCTGTTGAACAAAAACTTGACCAGAAACTGACATACCAACTTTCAGACTAGCAGATCCATCCTCCTTCCCTCCATCCTCTGTGTGTCCTTCTGTCTGACCTGCAGCTGAGAAACAGGTGTGAGGTGTCAGCTGTCAGGTAGGTGATGAGTGAAGAACAGAACAGAATCCATTTCCTCTTCAAACTGCTGTTAGACATGAGCTGTGTTCCAATTCGTCGGCTGCATCCTTCGGAGGACCCGGCCTTTGCGGTCTACGTGGGCCGGGATGGTGGGGACAGAGAGGCTGTAACTACATCTGCTGGTGTCACTGTGACCTCAGAGCAGTTTACATGAAACATGAAACGAATTACAACTTTTGCGATATTGACCAGCTCATGATGCAGAGTGTAGACTGTATCTGTGATAATGAAAATGATTTAAGGACTGGTTTATGACACGTCTATAAAAAATATAAAGTCTGTACAAATGTGAAACTACAAAGTTAAAAGCAGCTGGAACGACAGCTGTTCAAAGCTGAACACTTACATCAGCCAGAAGACAGAGTGAGTCCTCCATCTCTCTGAAGGAGGCCATCGTGGTGAGCACAGATGCAGCAGCAGTGTGGATGTGTCCACTCTCACAGTGTCTCTCTTTCAAGTTTGTCCTCACATTCTCAAAAAAAGAACATGTCTATGCAGATGCCCAGAGCCTAACAACACACCCGCTATAAAAACTTTTGCACCACCAGATTTTCATATACTTACATTTGAAAGTGTTCGTCTCCTGCATTAACTCCCACTTCGATCACTATCATTATCAGAAAAATATCTCCTGTATGGCCCGCAATGAATCCTGGGATATGTTGGGCCACAAAGGACACACCTGACCCATCCTTCAAATTCAGGGAAATGAAGGACGCATTTGGAAGACTTCAAATTTGAACAGCCTTCGTCGCGTCCATGTGATACAATTTCCTACAAATGTGGCATTCGAAGCATCCTCTCCCTGAATTTGGAAACACCCAATGTGATGATAGAGAGCAGGAAGAACCAGTCTCAACAAGAGACACACACACCTGATTTCCTGTAACTGCAGAGGGGAGGAGCCACCCGAGCAGGTGGGAACAGGAAGAGAAACAGCTGAGCCTCCGTCAGAGCAGCAGGAGGACGGTGGAGCTGAGGCAGGGTGAGTGTTAACACCACATTGTTGTAGTTTTGCTGTCAGAGTCTCTGAGTGTGTTTGTTTGTGTGACTGTAGAGAGAAGAAGAGTCACAGTGAGCTCTGTAGCTGTGATTGGCTCAATAATCACCTTCAATGGACTGAACGCAGAGAACGAGCCGAGGAACCTGACAAACCTGTTTGTGTGTGTGTCTGTGTGTGTGTGTGTACCTGTTTAGACATGTTTGTGAGGACAAAGAGTTGGTATGCTACTATGTGGGCTAATAGAGTCCCACAAAATGGCCGTCCTCACGAGTTTGAGGATATTTTTGAGGCTTTTTGGTGTCCTCACTAAAATCTGAAAACAAGTGTCTGTGTGTGTGTCTGTGTGTGTATGTGTCATAAAGAGAGTCGAGTTCACGGTCGCACACTTTCTATCTCAGAGGCTGTATCCCAATTCTTCGGAGCCCCTCTGATGACATGGTCCAAAAAATAAATCAATTGTGGCCACAAAATACTACTTCGTGCGCACGAAATGCTAATTTGTGGGCACGAAACACTTGACCAATAACCGTGATCCTTCCCAGGCCCTTGCAGTTGGTTGACAATAAAATCTATCCCGGCGTCCAGGTCCTGTAAAGCAACTGGGCTCTCAGTATCCTGTTTAAATGTCTCTCCGTAATAATGGTTCCTTGCATTGCAGGCTTTTCAAAATGCATTGTAGCTCATTCCCAGCCTAAAATAAAACTCACTCATACCGTCTCTGTCCACGGTGTATAGGTTTAGCCTACTCTCATGCTTGTGTCTCTACGCAGCTGTCCAGGAATTGTATCAATATGATGTTGCCACAAATGCGTAATTCGTTGCCACGTTATACCCATTTCGTGCTCTCGAAAATAGTATTTCGAGGGTATTTTGTGGCCACAATTTATTTATTTTTGGACCATGTCATCAGAGGGGCTCCGTACAATTCAGGTACTATTATTATACTATTAGTGTTAATTGTACTTTCTGCAGTGTTTAAATGATTACATATACACACAGTTACTGTCCCTCCACACATACGACTTGGTTCTCCTTCTATGCCCCAGCTTTGTTTACTTTTTCCCACCGAGGCTTCTAGACTTCTGATTGGCCAGCATTTCTGCACGGTTAGGAATATATCTCCACCTGTTGCTTTGGCATGTTCCTAGCAGTGTTTTCCTTCATTTCTGCCTTTACGTGTGGACGGGATTATTTTTGAAAACAAAAACGGAAAATCTCCGTTCTCAAAAATACCCGTGTACGTGTGGACGTAGCCTCAGTCTATGTATTTACTGCTTTGTGGTGAAGGTCCGTGTCTCATGTCAGTGTGTTTAGTTTGCGTTTCCTCTGTCTCATCTTGTCAATCACTCCCAGCTGTGTCCTGGGACAGGGATAAAGGGCAAAAAAACAAAAACCAACTAAATAAGCAGACAAAAAAAAATATATATATATATATATATATATATATATATACACACACACACACACACATACATCAATCACCTGGATCACCTGTTGAGAAAGAAAAAAGAAAACAAGCAGAAGAAAACGAGAGCAATACAATAAACAACATCACAATGATATATAGTAATATAACAGTAAATACTAAATATTAAACATTATTGTGCAGCACATAAGATCAACAGAACACAGTGTGCTTTGAGGTACACTCTAAGAACTAAAACTGATAATTACTTAAATATTTTGGTGCAACACACTGACATTTTAGACCTTCTTCAGAATACTGTATATACTATGGGCATCATGGTGCTGATCCAGAATCCTTACATTATTATTTATTACTAGAGCTACAATAATAAAGCAATGAGGCGGGGGAAGTAATAAATATGAAATAATGTATTTATGATGATTCCATTTGTTTCACTATCCACTCTGTGCAGGGCAAAGCTTATTACATGTATAGAGATACAATCATTTTACTGCTGTAAAATCCAAATTTTGTCTTATTTAAAATATAAATCTAATATAATCTGCATCTTAATGTATGTTCTTTAAAATACAGCGTGTTTTTAATATATTATAATTATAATAATGCATAATTATGTGGACATGTATATTAGATCGTTTTTTAGTGAAATATAATCCCCCCAGAAGGGCAGGAAATGCTCTGTAACTTACTTTAAAACTAAATATGTTTCTAAATACTTTAAAACTAAATATGTTCACTAAAACGGTGACAGAGCTACAGACCCATGACAGCCTTACACAGGTAGCCAGCAGCTATGACCAGCACTACATGTGCAGTTAATAAAAGGACAGGTAATGTTTGTCACGCTGTTGCACACACAGCACGCTCGTTTGTTTCAGTTCGTCAAATTGCCACAAGACAACTTACCAACGTGTACGTAATAAGCTAATACTCCTGTGTGCTACACACTACAGTGTACGCTGTACAGCTACTTACTGGGTTTGTCGCATCAGTCTGTGTCTCTGAGTTAACTTGTGTTTCTCTTACAGCTCCGGACCGCAAAAAATGCGCGTGCTCTTTGTGAGCTCGTTCCCGGCTCGTAACCAGCGCGTTCTGCCGTCGAGGGCGATCATTGGTTAAATGTGATCATGTGACTGATGCAAGCCAGATCCTTTTATTTAGCAAAACTGTGATTAATAGTTAAATATTATTGTTGAAGGGCACAGACAGGACTCCGCACGCACGCACACATTAAAAAAAAATAATACTTTTTTTTAAAAAAAAGTTGCCTCAACAAAAGGGCACCTTGGGCACCCATCAGGAAAGGGGCGGGTGCTCAAGCCCCTCTAGCCCCCCCCCCCCCCCCTCTGCACGTGCCTGTCGCAGAGAACGGGGGTGTGAGAAGACTCCAAAACCTCCCTCCGCCCGCTCATTGTAGTGTTGATGCATGTGTGTTCTAAGGTGCATTTCCCCAGCTTTGGAAAATTCAGAGGCACAGATAAAGCTGGGGTACACAAAAACTGTAAAGCCAGGTGGAAAAGGTTCAGATAAGATGTCTTCCTGTTCCCCCAGTACGTTAAAGGATCCTCTGATCTTGGAATGTTTCTCTCCGACACTCTCCACAATACTAAGGGGTTGGCAGTCCGTTATAATAAAACTCAGGACTGCATGGTCCAGAACAGACTTCCTAGGTGCTTGATTTCAAAATAATAAAACGCATGTTAATTAAAAAATGATGATAAAGCAGTTCAGTGTCAATATAGGCCGACCTGTGTTCATTCTCGGTGTGTTTGTCTCCTCATTTTCATGTTTGGTTCTGTAATGCCTGAACACTGAGGAGGTGCTTTTGATTGTGTAACAAAGCTCAGCAGAATAGAAAATAAATAATTTACACTGCAAGTCACATTGCTGTTTTTCCTATTCTGATAGATTACACTGAAACAAAGACAGACAAACTATTCCCTTATTTGCAGTTAAAAGATCAAAATGATCCCACACAGCAGAAACATTTTTTTTTCTTTCAAGCTCAATTTTGTTATGGAGAGATGTTTTTTTTTTTTTGTTTTGTTTTATCTTTGCGAGAGTAATTTTGGTTTTTTGGGGGGTTTTTTGGTGGCGACTCATCCCATTGACAGATGCAGATGCGGTACCTTTTAAACACAGTTTAGCGCGTTGGTAATGAGCGATACAGCAGCTGTATCGATCACGTGACTTTTTCTTAAAGCGACACACGCACCGATACAGGTTTCGCTCTGTGAGCTTGATACAAGCGTCGGTGCATCAGTGTTGCTGGACCCATCACTACTATTTCGGAGTTGACGTCACGCCGCAATGCATTGTGGGAGCACGGCGGCATTTTCGGGGTCTACGAATCAAATCAAACACACTGTGTTGGAACGACGATTACAAGATGCTTAAAAGCAGCTTAAAAGAGAATGGACTGTATAGAGACCGATTGCGTCCAGAGGCGAAGCGGCGGTACTTGCAGAAAATAGCGTGCATTGGAAATGTGGACCCGTATGAAATACGGCCGTGGAGTAGAAACCCTGAAGACCAACCGCTATTGACGTAGCCTGATATATTTCATACCTTATCTGTGGAGTCAGCGCGTACAAGTCGTCATTCAATCAAAGGTAAGTCAGCTCGAGTACAGCGAGTGAAATGCGTTTGATTTCCCTGCAAACATTCAGATTACTGCAGCATAAATTCATTCATGAGGGGAAATTACAGTGAGAACATGTGGAGACTGTTAGGTGGATAACATAGTGAGTTCAGTGCATTGATGAGACACTGTCCTGAAGGATTTAGTTATTCTCTATGGTTAAAGAAATTGCAATGATTTATTAATGTTTATTATAAATAATTCTAATTATACATCTTGCTTCCATATTTGTATCTTGTGTCACTAAAAATACATTTTATTTTAGTTTTATACTTTGATTAATGACCTGCAGAATCTCCTTAACATATTAAGTGATTCATAATTGTCACTTTATGCTTTCTCCATCTCTAAAGTGATGACATCCTTGCATTACATACTTTAGGTTCATTTTCTGCAGGCAGGTTTCTGACAGAACAGACAGATTTAGACTATAACATGCAGCGTTCTATAGATGGACACATAAAGAAATGAAAAATGACATGTATGTGCTAACTTTCTTGACACTTTGTTACATTTATGATAAAGTAGATTAAACACATTTGTGTCGGCCTTGGCTCATAGTTCTTGTCTTTAAATGAACTTTGTCTGTGTGTGTTTCAGGTCCTGCACTCTAAGACTGAATGAACCAGCATTGCAGCCATGGGTCACTGTGAGCATCACAGGGAAGGTTGAAGCCGCCCGCTGCACCTGTATGGCCGGAGTCGCAGAGACCTGCACCCACGTCGCTGCTCTTCTGTCTAAAGTAGACGGAACAGTGTTGATCCGTGGCACAAGGACTGTTACAGATGAACCTGCATACTGGGTTTTGCCTGGTAATAATACCAAGATACACCCAGAGGTTGGCCATAAGATAGACGACTTCTCTTCAGCTGCCCAAAAAAAGGCTCTTGATCAAAACATACACAGACCATCTGTAGTGACAGGTAAAAGGAGCCGTCCTCAAAAAAGAAAAACCCCACCTGCTACTGTGGAGGAGTTGTCACTGCTATAATGCCATCATGTTTTATCTAGGGGTCTAGATGTATGCCTGTAGTGCACTGCTGTGTAAATAATTTGCATTTACTGAATATGTACTGACTGAGTCCCACTGTTCAAAAGTTGAATAAAGAAACTAAATTATTTTGCCTTTTTTTTTTTTATTAAAACCACTTTATAGAACATCACATCAGTAACAGTGTAGAATCCATGTCATTTACAGTTTACAAATGACAAAATGTTTACACCAAATCATGAGTGTTTACATGATATCACCCACTACTAACATTACTTTATTTACTGTATCTTTTGAAAAAATAACAGCACAAGACTTAAGAACATTTAACAGGAGCAGGTTTCATTCTTCTCTGGTTTTATTATCACACTGTTCACCAAACGCAGCAAACCTTCACCATCTTATCCAGAAGGGTCACCTCTTCACCCTCACATGGAAGAAGTAATCTGATTGGCATGGTGGTTTGTTTGAAGCAGGTCCCTCGTGTAGCGCTGGAAACCTGTCATGATGTTTCATCCATTTCATCGGCTGGTTTGCTGCAATAATGCCAAATAATTAGCAACTCTATAAATAGACGGTAGTTCTGCAAAATCACTCAGTAGGATGTTTGTTCTAATTTGCTATGAGCTCAGAGCGCATCGAAAATGAAACTAATAGGCTATAAAGAGAGATATGAACATATTTAGAACTTACCGGAATGAAAATGTCTGGAGCACCAACAGATATTTGGAGATGGAAGAGAGCTGCACGTCAGCTCATCTCACAGCTGCTATCCAGGCTAGACGCCTTCGTTTGGTAACATCGATACACGAGCTGCCTCATGTCGCTTCCAGGTTGGGAAAGCATAAAAAGACAATCCAACCTTATTCCCGTGCCGGTCGTAAGATCGAACATTGCAGCCGAGCACACAGCAAGTACGAACCATGGCTATGCTATCGCTCCTAGCTTAGACCCCCAAAATGGTGAATCGGGCCAAAATCCTTTCCACGCCCACCCCCGTGACATCACGCTCCGAAGCCCTATAGTGATGTGTTGTGGTGCTTTGCTCCCACCCCTTGTGTTCCGTGTTTTCGTCTTCCCTTCGTGTAATTCTTCATATTCGTGTACTGTTAGTTTTCCCAGTTTAGGTTTTTGCTTAGTTTCCATGCTCACCTTCGCCATTTCTGTTTGTATCACCATGTGATGAATAAACTCACTTGCATCTGAGCTGCCTGCATAAAGGGTCCTTTGATAATTTACACACGGCTCGCAAACCGTGACAAAAACACTGGAAAAATTGGGCTGTTCTAAAACGTTTGACGGGTAGTGTATATATTTAGTTTATATATTTTCTTTATTTATAATAGTTTGTTTTATATTGTAGCAAAGTGTTACTTGGATACTTCTCTATGTGCTTCTTTATGTGCAATTTTGTTGCATTCTGAGCCTTAGAAATTTATTGTGATGAACTGCTGTTAGAATCAAGTTAAATTCTGATAAATCAGACAATTACCTCTCCAGCTGTTGTTACAGTCTTTGTTTATCGGGTCCTTACAGGGTAAAAGATGACGACACCTAAAGAAATCCTTCTGGGGACTTTGGAGGATTTGGAACGTGATGACTTTGAAAAATTTAAGTGGCATCTGAAGAACGGGTCTGTAGAAGGTTTACCAGCAATCCCAGTGAGTAAACTGGAGAATGCAGAGAGGACGAACATAGTGGATCTGATGTTTGATACCTACTCTATCAACACTTTTGAAGTTGCTAAAAATCTTTTGGGGAGGATAAACAAGAATGATCTGTTGGAGAATTTAAATAAAACCATCCCAGAACCCACAGGTAAGTCAGGGAATGACTAAACAAAAAATACATAAACAATAAAAACCTTAGTTAACATTACACAGATGCCATTAAAATCCATATAAATAACAAATCCAAAACACTTGCCAACACTTTCAGGAGTGAGAGACTGCAGAAAGCCAACAGTTTATGTTTTATGCATCTGCACAAATAACCTCCTGTGTACACATGAATATCTGCTCTTTGGGTTGGTTTGATTAAAATGGGACCAGCAGCAGGTTTTCTGCCCATTTTACAGATTTATATTGTCAGATTGGTTTTAGAGCTGTTTTATCAACATAAATGAGGCGACAACAACAGTTTGGGACACGTCACAAATATGATCAAAGTGCTTTCTCTTAAATCTATTTACCAGTTGAAGGTAAAGTTAAAAAAATGGCTGCCATTTCTTTCTGCTGTTTGGAGACCCAAACAAAAAAATGCCCAGACAGTAAATGCTTTTTATTATGGTTGATAAACAGGACACTAAGGTGATTGGTCAAAAGTTGGAGGAAAGCCACAGTTCTCCTTATTTGACTGAAATCCACCATTTCAGCTCATGTTTTTTCTTCTGCAGCTTTCTGGGAGATTCCACTTCAGCCTTCTGCTGGCAACGCTCCCGTTACCAAGCTTCCCTTAGGCAGCATCATTAGAAGACATAGCATACATTTACACTGCTATGCAGATGATACCCAGCTCCATCTGTCCATGAAGTCAGATAACACACACCGATTAGTTAAACTGCAGGAACGTCTTAAAGACATAAAGACCTGGATGGCCGCTAACTTTCTGCTTCTTAATTCAGATCAAACTGAGGTTATTGTACTCGGCCCTGAAAATCTTAGAAATATGGTATCTAAGCAGATTCTTACTCTGGATGGCATTACCTTGGCCTCCAGTAACGCTGTGAGGAACCTTGGAGTCATTTTTGACCAGGACATGTCCTTCAACGCACATATTAAACAAATATGCAAGACTGCTTTCTTCCATTTGTGCAACATCTCTAAAGTTAGAAATATCCTGTCTCAGAGTGACGCTGAAAAACGAGTTCTGTCATGGTCCTGGGTCGTTCAGCGTTTTGTTTCATTTTTGGTATCACCTTGTGTACTTTGTGTTAATTCTGATTTTGTATTAGTTCTTAGGTTGATCTCTACCTGTGTCTTTCCTCTGTGTTCTGTTCGTGTCCCCGAGTTTGTGTTGTAAAACAGTCTGTTTCCTGTTTTACTTTGAAGGTTTGTGTCTCGTCTTGTGAATTAGGATCAGCTGTGCTCCCCTCCTGTGTGTCATTCCCTCATTACCTTGTGTGTATTTATAGTATGTGTCTGCCTGTGTTCCTCGTTGTGTCGTCTGCATTACTGTGTTAATCAGTGTTACTACTCGTCTCTCTATCCAGCCTTCTTTGTGTCATCTCTGTGTATTCCCCGCTGTCCTTATGTTTTCAGGTTTGTCTGTTACAGTGGCAAAAGTATTCGGCCCCCTTGAACTTTTCCACATTTTGTCACATTACAGCCACAAACATGAATCAGTTTTATTTGAATTCCAGGTGAAAGACCAACACAAAGCGGTGCACACGTGAGAAGTGGAATGAGAATCATACATGACTCCAAACATTTTTTACAAATAAATAACTGCAAAGTGGGGTGTGCGTAATTATTCAGCCCCCTTTGGTTTGAGTGCAGTCAGTTGCACATAGACGTTGCCTGATGAGTGCTAATGACTAAATAGAGTGCACCTGTGTGTAATCGAACAAGGCCGAACAAGGAGAGCGCTGATCAGAAATGCAGCCAAGAGGCCCATGGTGACTCTGGACGAGCTGCAGAGATCTACAGCTCAGGTGGGGGAATTATTAGTCGTGCACTGCACAAAGTTGGCCTTTATGGAAGAGTGGCAAGAAGAAAGCCATTGTTAACAGAAAACCATAAGAAGTCCCGTTTGCAGTTTGCCACAAGCCATGTGGGGGACACAGCAAACATGTGGAAGAAGGTGCTCAGGTCAGATGAGACCAAAATGGAACTTATTGTTCAAAATGCAAAACGCTATGTGTGGTGGAAAACTAACAGTGCACATGACTCTGAACACACCATCCCCACTGTCAAATATGGTGGTGGCAGCATCATGCTCTGGGGGTGCTTCTCTTCAGCAGGGACAGGGAAGCTGGTCAGAGTTGATGGGAAGATGGATGGAGCCAAATACAGGGCAATCTTGGAAGAAAACCTCTTGGAGTCTGCAAAAGACTTGAGACTGGGGCGGAGGTTCCCCTTCCAGCAGGACAACGACCCTGAACATAAAGCCAGGGCAACAATGGAATGGTTTAAAACAAAACATGTCCATGTGTTAGAACGGCCCAGTCAAAGTCCAGATCTAAATCCAATCCAGAATCTGTGGCAAGATCTGAAAACTGCTGTTCACAAACGCTGCCCATCTAATCTGCCTGAGCTGGAGCTGTTTTGCAAAGAAGAATGGGCAAAGATTTCAGTCTGTAGATGTGCAAAGCTGGTAGAGACAGACCCTAAAAGACTGGCAGCTGTAACTGCAGCAAAAGCTGGTTCTACAAAGTATTGACTCAGGGGGCTGAATAATTACACACACCCCACTTTGCAGTTATTTATTTGTACAAAATGTTTGGAATGATGTATGATTTTCGTTCCACTTCTCACGTGTGCACCACTTTGTGTTGGTCTTTCACCTGGAATTCCACTAACATTGATTCATGTTTGTGGCTGTAATGTGACAAAATGTGGAAAAGTTCAAGGGGGCCGAATACTTTTGCAAGCCACTGTAGTTTTTCCAGTTTAGGTTTATGTTTAGTTCTGCCCTCACCTTGGTTTGTTCACTGTAAATAAAACCTCACTCGCATCTCCACCACTGTCTGCAACTTGGGTCCTCATTTAACTCCACCGCACGACTGCTGCCCCAGCCGTGACAAGTTTATGCATTTATTACGTCAAGGCTGGATGACTGTAATTCATTATTATCAGCAAGTCCTAAAAACTCGCTGAAAAGGCTTCAGTTAATCCAAAATGCTGCAGCAAGAGTCCTGACAGGGACTAGAAAGCGAGAGCAGATTTCTCCTGTATCGACTTCCTGTTAAATCCAGAATTGAATTCAAAATCCTGCTCCTCACATACAAGGTCTTAAATAATCAGGCCCCATCTTATCTTAATGACCTTGTAGTACCATATCCCCCTATTAGAGCACTTCGCTCTCGCTCTGCAGGCCTACTTGTTGTTCACAGAGTATTTAAAAGTAGAATGGGAGGCAGAGCCTTCAGTTTTCAGGACCCAAAAAGATAGTTGGGGTTTTTTCTGTTGTATTATTGTAGGTTCTTTATCTTACAATATAAAGCACATTGGGGTGACTGTTGTTGTTATTTGGAGGAATTAATAAAAAAAACTTTTATACTTGAAATTCTTTCATTTATTCTACATATTTATTCATCACTGGCTCCATATTGTTGTTTATGTAATATGTGAAATGTTGCTAGTATTGATTTGGTGCTGTATAAATAAACATAATTAAATCAAATGTGTCTCTATAAAACCTGCCCTCAGTTATAACCCAAGTGTCAGGGCTCAATGGCTCATGAAAAGGAATGGAGTCAAGCACAGAACCAAAAAACGGAGGCTGAGTGACTTTTAACAGAAATGTATTTTACTAGATTTCTTGACAGAGAAAGCTGAATCACGGCTAAATTCAACAGCAAGCGAGGTATTATGAGAAGTGCAGAGCTGAGGCCAGAACATAAGCTGAGGCAGGTCAAAGGAACAACAGGGGCAGAATCGGGCGAATAGAAACTATCCAGGATCACTGGAACAAAGGAGATAATAATCAGAGTGGTCCACAGTGTAGTGAATGAGTCCAAGATTTAAAAACTAAGAGGTGTTACGTGGCTGCAGGTGGAGATCAGCTGGAGGAGGAGATGAATTAAATCTGGGTACAGAGTGAGATGTGGGTGCACAGGGAGGCAGGCAGCTGAGGATGGCAGTTTGCAAGAGTGAGTTTTCCCAGCAGTGGCAGGCCAGAATCCTGAGGCGTGACTTATGGCGAGAGTTGGAAGATGTATCCAGGTGCCGACTAGGGAACAGGAAAAGAGGGTTACGCGAAACAAGCTGAGGAGCACAAGACAAAATGTGAGGCAGAGAACTAACTGTGGTAAGCAGACAATCTGGAGAAGGTTCATTGTGAGTGCTGCTCATAAATACTGCCGGAGTAATTGGCAACAGGTGAGGAGCACGGAGGAGTGAGGAGGGCTCCACCCAGGCGAGGAGAGCTGATGCTGTGGAAAGTTACTCAGACTCACCCGGATCATGACACCAAGAGTCCAATGAACTGAACACATAACCACAGTAACCAGAATGCAGTTTTCTCATTTGTGTCATTTGCTGTTTATTCATGCAGAGATTCTCACTGAGTGTCAGCTCAAACTCAAGTCAGACCTGAAGCAGAAGTTCCAGTGTGTGCTCGAGGGGATTTCTACAACAGAAAACCCGACCTTCCTGAGTCAGATCTACACAGAGCTCTACATCACAGGGGGAGGGACTGCAGAGGTCAATGATGAACATGAGGTCAGACAGATTGAAACAGCATCCAGGAAACCAGACAGACCAGAAACAACCATCAGACAAGAAGACATCTTTAAACTCCCACCTGGAAGAGATAAACCAATCAGAACAGTGCTGACAATGGGAGTGGCTGGCATTGGGAAAACAGTCCTAACACAGAAGTTCACTCTGGACTGGGCTGAAGACAAAGCCAACCAGGACATCCAGTTCATGTTTCCATTCACTTTCAGAGAGCTGAATCTGCTGAAAGAGGAAAAGTTCAGCTTGGTGGAACTTGTTCATCACATCTTTACTGAAACCAAAAAAGCAGGAATCTACATCTTTGAAGACTTCCAGGTTGTGTTCATCTTTGATGGTCTGGATGAGTGTCGACCTCCTCTGGACTTCCACAAAACTGCAATCCTGACTGACCCTAGAAAGTCCACCTCAGTGGATGTGCTGCTGATAAACCTCATCAGGGGGAAACTGCTTCCCTCTGCTCGCCTCTGGATAACCACACGACCTGCAGCAGCCAATAAGATCCTTTGTGACATTGTTGACATGGTGACAGAAGTCAGAGGGTTCACTGACCCACAGAAGGAGGAGTACTTCAGGAAGAGATTCGGAGATTCGGAGCAGGCCAGCAGCATCATCTCCCACATCAAGACATCACGAAGCCTCCACATCATGTGCCACATCCCAGTCTTCTGCTGGATCACTGCTACAGTTCTGGAGTTTGTCATGAAGAACAAAGAGAGTCAAGATCTGCCTAAGACTCTCACAGAGCTCTACCTACGCCTTGTGCTATTTCACCTAAAAACGAAGGACATCAAGTATGATGGAGGAGCTGAGACAGATTCATGCAGGAAGATCATTGAGTCTCTGGGAAAACTGGCCTTTGATCAGCTGCAGAAAGGAAACCTGATCTTCTATAAATCAGACCTGACAGAGTGTGGCATCGATATCAGAGCAGCCTCAGTGTACTCAGGAGTGTTCACACAGATCTTTAAAGCTGATGAGTGTCACATGTTCAACAACGTTGTTTACTGTTTCATCCATCTGAGCATTCAGGAGTTCTTTGCTGCTCTTCATGTCTATCTGACCTTCATCAACTCTGGAGTCAACCTGCTTAAGAAACAATCTCCTCGCTTTAAAATCTTCCAGAAAACACTTACTGTAAAAGACTTCTACCAGAGTGCTGTGGACAAAGCCTTAGAGAGTCCAAATGGACACCTGGACTTGTTCCTCCGCTTCCTCCTGGGTCTTTCACTGCAGACCAATCAGGATCTTCTATGCATGCTGACACAGACAGGAAGTAGCTCACAGACCAATCAGGAAACAGTCCAGTACATCAAGAAGAAGCTCAGTGGGAAACTGTCTGCAGAGAAAAGCATCAACCTGTTCCACTGTCTGAATGAACTGGATGATCGTTCTCTAGTGGAGGAGATCCAACAGTCCCTGAGATCAGGACGTCTCTCCACAGATCAACTGTCTCCTGCTCAGTGGTCGGCTCTGGTCTTCATCTTACTGTCATCAGATCTGGATGAGTTCGACCTGGAGAAATACTCCCGTTCAGAGAAGGCATTTTTGAAGCTGCTGCCAGTGGTCAAAGCATCCAAGAAAGTGCTGTAAGTGAATCTATGAACAAATATGTTTAATAATGCTAGATGAATAAAATAATATGTCTCCATTGTTATTCTTCCTCAGGCTGAGAGATTGTAAACTCTCAAAAAGAAGCTTTGAAGCTTTGTCTGAAATTCTCAGCTCCCCATCCAATCATCTGAGAGAGCTGGACCTGAGCTCGAACTACCTGCAGGATTCAGAATTGGATTTGCTGTGTGTTGGACTAAAGAGTCCTGACAGTAAACTTGAAACTCTCAGGTAAGGATACAGACGTTTTGACACTTTTTGACTCTTAAATCTGTAAGTTTATCTTGATGCGGACGTTCAAAGTCAGCACAATTTTCCTTTTAAGTTCCTGAGTTTATATTTTTGACTGTCAGGTTGTCTGGACAGATGTTTTTATTTTATTTTATTTTTTTACTTGTCCCTAAAGTCAGAACTAAACCCACATGTAGATGACTTTCTGTTACTGGAGCAGCCTTCCTGAAGACAGCAGTGTGTTTTCATGCTTTTAAAGCCAAACTCACCTTTCAGACCTGGCTTTCATTTATTATCTATTTTTGTTTGTTTATTATATATTTATTTCTACTGTTTAACTACTGCTCACATCTGTTATCCTCCTTTTTAATTGTTCATTTCTTTTTACCCAGTGTTTCTATATTGCACTTTGTATTTGTCATCTATATTTATCATGCACTACTTTGCTCATTTATTGTTTGCTTTTAATGTTATTAAATTCCGGTCCTTTGGTATTCTTTACGGCCAAAAAGACACGGCTCAAAAGTGGTCTTTTTACTTTAAAAAATTATCTTTATTTTACATATCCGGATATGGAGACCTGAACACACAACCCCAGGTCTGAAGCACAAAACAGGAAGCCTAGTCATTTATATAGACGTCACACACACTTTAAGTTTCGATCAAACACTCTGCTTAGTTTCACTTTTTGCCTGCAAAAGCATGTAATTTCCTGTCAGTCCTGTCGGCACAGAGTGTACTCAGAGTTGGGCCTTTCTTATAAAGCAATATAATCAGCATATAAGTATTTAAGATTATAAATTTAAACCTCAACAATGTTCTTACCTGGTCTCTGGTTTGTTTGTTTGTTTGTTTGTTTGTTTGTTTGTTTGTTTGTTTGTTTGGTTTGCTCAGTTCTGTTTTTCTGAGGTTTTTAAGTTATTAAATTTGTAACTGTAGTGATTTGTGTGTGTGACAGAGAGGCACTGCCAGGGATTTTTGACACAAGTTGTTCTTGTAAAATCAGTCTGTGAAGGTTCTCAGACATCCAGGTCATCGTAGTCTAAGAAGCTTGGAAAGAAAAGCGTCTGGACTTCCTTGAAGATGTTTCACCTCTTATGAGAGAAGCGTCTTCAGTTCTAAGAGTCAAATGGTGGAGTGGGGCAGTCAGTGAAAGGGCAATGGTGGTGGCTCAGGGTTTGTATGTTTGGGGGGTTCAGAGGGAAAAGATGAATGCAGGTCTGGAGTTGGTGTGTGAGAGCAGGGAGTGAATCTGATCAAACATGAGTGTCATGAAGCCTGTTTGCAGTTATTTGCACTGTTTTCCACTCTGGATGTTGTTTCTGTTCAGCTGTGAGTATAAAAGGCTCCATTCTACAACCTGTTTGTGTTAGTTGTTCAATAGAAACATTATTTTGTGCTGATGTTGCACTTCTTTTAGTCACAACCAAAGAGTTTTTGAAGTCTGCATCAAACTGATTTAAATGACTTTTGAATATTACTTTAAATACTTTAGATTTAAAATTCTGATAAAAGTTTAAATACAAAGATCACTATATTCTAATGTTTTGGCTGCAGTGTGTTTTTGCAGACAGGTATAACAGAACAGCTTTAGTGTTTAGATTGTTTAAACTTGAGTATGAATTTATACAAAATGCAGCAAGAGATTAAAAAAAACGTTTGATTATAAAATCGACTATATTGGATTCCTATCGATATCGGACATGAAAAGTGGCATCGTTCCATCTCTGCTTTGATTAGAGACACAGCTCTGTGTTTTCCAATTTGTCATTTTGAAAATTTACATTTCTTCACTGTTGAACAGCAGAAATGAGACTTTCCCAGGGAGGGGTCACTTGCCCCTCCCTTCCTTCCCTCCCCATCTCTAGCTGCCTCCCTCTTCCCGCTCCACCACAACCACCCACACATGCAGGGCCTTGGAGTAGGGGTATGTCACCAGGGTGCAGAGGAGGCTACCCCCCCCCTCTGTCCCCTTCTGGCTGCCTCTGCCTCAATTTTATCCCACAACTTAGACATTCACATTACTCACACTCTCATTACACATACATATAGGATCTTGGGGGTGGGCACGATACACGGAGTCCAAAGTACCATCAGGGTGTACACCCCACCCCTGGCATCGTTGCCCACCTCTCAATTTTAAATACACGTAGACATTGAGGGCTAGCAGGAGGGACCATGCGCTTACCTGCTGCTCTCTGGCAGGTAGCTCCATGCCCTCCTGGGTTTTAACTGCACCTTAGAACACACATGCATCAACATTACAATGAGCGGGTGGAGGGAGGTTTGGAGTCTTCTCTCACCCCCATTCTCTGCGACCTGCTGGAGCGGGGGGGCTAGGAGGAGTTGGCCGTCCGACTGCGGTCTGGAGTGTGGAGCCTTCCTGCTGCTGCAGAGTCGGGGTGGTCTGCCTCCCCCCACCGCAGGGAAAAGGGAAACACCACCTGGGTCTGGGTGCAGTCCCCCCCTCCAGGGGCGGGGGCACCTAGACCCGGTTTGTAGAGTACGCTTGGGGAGTGTGATCGTGTGTACAGCGTCTCTTTATGTCTGTCTCCACGTTGGTTGAGTGTGGAGTGAGTGCATATGAGAGCATGAGGGTGGGATGGATGTTTGTATCTGTGTGTGCCTGTATGTCTGTGTCTATATGTCAGGTTGGGTATCAGGCGCCACCTCTCTGGGGACATCTCAGGCCCTCCAAGGTTTGGAGGCCTATCTCCCCCTACCACCACTTCCCCTGCCAGTGGCAGACTCCCTCAGACTTCGGTGCGTTGGTGGTTCTTTGTGTCCGGGGATGGGCGTCCAGGCACACACCGGCTCACTCCTTGGCGGCCGCTTATCGGGGCCTGGAGCCTGGGGCTCGCTCGGGCCACTTCGGAGGTGGGGTGCCCCCGGCCTCTCGGCCTGGGGCTCGGTCACTCAGGCGCAGCTGGCTGCCGGCGGAGCTCACGGGCGCGTCACTGCAACTCCCCCTGGCTTCTGCTCCGCGGCTGCTGAGTGAGCCCTCATCTGGGACTCTCCTCAGCTCTTTCCGGGACAGTGGCGCAGCTGCCCCTCTGTTGGTCTTCTTTGGTCTCTTGTGTTCTGGGGGCCTCTGGATGTCTGGAGTCTTGATCTCCTCCACACCTGCTTCACGCCCTGGAGGACGGGGCTGTGGCCCCCCCCCCCACACCCTCTAGCAGATTATTACATGAAGGAACCTTTTAAAAAACAAAAAACAAGCGCGTCCATGCTCACAGGTGTACACACGGGTGATCACACCCACAAACTACACCCTTTTTGGCTCCTACCTCAAAGCACACTGTGTTCTGTTGATCTTATGTGCTGCACAATAATGTTTAACATTTAGTATTTACTGTCATATTCCCATATACAGTGGGGCAAAAAAGTATTTAGTCAGCCACCGATTGTGCAAGTTCCCCAACTTAAAATGATGACAGAGGTCAGTAATTTGCACCAGAGGTACACTTCAACTGTGAGAGACAGAATGTGGAAAAAAAAATCCATGAATCCACATGGTAGGATTTGTAAAGAATTTATTGGTAAATCAGGGTGGAAAATAAGTATTTGGTCAATAACAAAAATACAACTCAATACTTTGTAACATAACCTTTGTTGGCAATAACAGAGGTCAAACGTTTACTATAGGTCTTTACCAGGTTTGCACACACAGTAGCTGGTATTTTGGCCCATTCCTCCATGCAGATCTTCTCGAGAGCAGTGATGTTTTGGGGCTGTCGCCGAGCAACACGGACTTTCAACTCCCGCCACAGATTTTCTATGGGGTTGAGGTCTGGAGACTGGCTAGGCCACTCCAGGACTTTCAAATGCTTCTTACGGAGCCACTCCTTTGTTGCCCGGGCGGTGTGTTTTGGATCATTGTCATGTTGGAAGACCCAGCCTCGTTTCATCTTCAAAGTTCTCACTGATGGAAGGAGGTTTTGGCTCAAAATCTCACGATACATGGCCCCATTCATTCTGTCCTTAACACGGATCAGTCGTCCTGTCCCCTTGGCAGAAAAACAGCCCCATAGCATGATGTTTCCACCCCCATGCTTCACAGTAGGTATGGTGTTCTTGGGATGCAACTCAGTATTCTTCTTCCTCCAAACACGACGAGTTGAGTTTATACCAAAAAGTTCTACTTTGGTTTCATCTGACCACATGACATTCTCCCAATCCTCTGCTGTATCATCCATGTGCTCTCTGGCAAACTTCAGACGGGCCTGGACATGCACTGGTTTCAGCAGCGGAACACGTCTGGCACTGCGGGATTTGATTCCCTGCCGTTGTAGTGTGTTACTGATGGTGACCTTTGTTACTTTGGTCCCAGCTCTCTGCAGGTCATTCACCAGGTCCCCCCGTGTGGTTCTGGGATCTTTGCTCACCGTTCTCATGATCATTTTGACCCCACGGGATGAGATCTTGCGTGGAGCCCCAGATCGAGGGAGATCAGTGGTCTTGTATGTCTTCCATTTTCTGATGATTGCTCCCACAGTTGATTTTTTCACACCAAGCTGCTTGCCTATTGTACACTGTAAAACCCAATAAGTTAATTTTACTCAACTTTTGGTGAAACTGATTACATAAAATATTTTAAGTAACTAAAACTTAAAAATAAAAGTTAAATAAACACACTTTATTTATTAGCTTTAGATAAATATTTTTAAGTACCATTGACAAATGTTTTTAGGTTATATCCACATTTTTGGTTTAGTACTCTCTACTTGATATTTTGAGTTTCAAGTACAAATCTAGCTCAAGTAACTTTAAGGAATTAATTTTTAGTTTCAAAATGTTAACCATTTTAAGCTAATACAACTCAAAAATTTAAAAAACAAATGCTTGTAATATCCAAATCTACTGTGTTTTGAATTTGATATAAAAAAAGTGCCCAAAATAATTACACTTGTAAAAACATAAGACAGAAAACATAAATTCAAGTTACAAATTTATTGAGTTACTTTAACACATAGCCTTTCTAACAAAAAGCCCAAAGACATAAATCCACCACATTTTATAGGGAATAATGTCGGAAATTTTGGCACAAGGTTACAATATTAGAAATAAAGAAATTCACAACATGTTTTAAGAGTATTCAAATTTGATTAACACATGAGTATGGCCTGTTTATTAAAAAACAAACAAAAGGAAAAGAAAATCCTGCATTATTAGGTGGGAAAACTGAATGAAAGTAATAGTATAGTATAGTGCAGCTAATACACTGAAATATAATTGGTAACCTTTTTAATATGCCAATACTGTGGTTATGCAAAATGCACATTTGTAGAGTGCAATCACAGTCTCAACAACAAAGCAATAAAACATTAAATAGAAAAATACTTCTTTAGAGACATAAAACAAAGTGTTATAAACCTCCTTAGCGCCTTATGTCAGTTATGAATAGTTCAGGAGGAACGTTCCTTACGTGACATTCAAGATCCCACCTAGAAGCCAGAAATGTAGTGAGATTGTCCTTCATTTTCTCTACAGATTTACAGTTATCTGACTAAAAACACAATCAAAATCAACTAAAACACAAGTGATGTTGGGGGAAAAAAATAAATTAATAAAATAAAATCACCCCTTTTACTTTGTATGTGGCTTTTAGATAATGAAGTATGAAACAGAGTCTGCAAAGATTTCTTTATTCTATTCTCTCTTTTTAAAAAAACCAAACTTATCCAGACTTGGAAACATGATAAACTGAATTACTTGCTTTAACAGGCACTTGAGGACTGTGTAGGAATCCTGGACATTATTCTGCTGCCAAAAGATCATTTTTAAGACTCAGCACTTTGGGCTTCAACTTCCCACCCTCCAGACCCATCAAAACGTTCTGAATGAAGTCAAAAATGTTGGCCAAACATTTTGGGTAGCTTAGGTGCAGGGCGTAGGTGAGTCCAAATATCACTAGAAATGCATCAGCCAGGGTGGTGAAAACAATGATCATGTTACCCTCGACCAAAACTGCAGTCTTCTCAGGGCAGAAGAATGTTGCATCGCTGGAATTGGCTCTGATCAGGAGTCGTCCAAGTGGCACTTCACTAATATCTGGTCTATCAGAATGCATCATCTACAGAAAACAAAATTACTTCATGTTAGTGCATTCCTATTTCTTAGTTTCATCTATACAAGTCACATTTCTGGATTATTACTAGCTCAGAAATCAATTGTTTGAACAACAAAAAAGCCACAACACACCAAAGATTTGAAAAAACAAACTGACAAAAATAGTACTTTTAGTAAAGCAAAGTCATACCTCTTCGTAGCAATAACAACAGAAAGTCAATAGGAGTTATATATCTTTTTTCATTTGTACAGTGATGTATGGTTGGGCTAGGAACATTATAGAAGGTCTACGCACATTAAAAACATGTAGTGTTTCCATTATGTGACATGGACACTGTTGTAGACAGATCCAAGCATGGAGATGCTTCTCAAACTCTCAAAGTGTCATAATGTTTTGAGAAATCTAAACAAGGATGCTACTAAGATATTGTTCACAACTTTGTCCAAAACTTACATCCCATGTTTTGATGAAGGTAGAGGTGTCTTCGTACAAATAGGCAGAGAGGGCATGAAGCACACCAGCACTTTGGGCATGGATATCAGCTTGTTCCTACATCACAAGAAAATTTTTATTTTAAATTATTGGCTAACCTAGTCAAGAATGGTAATTAAAATTGGAAAAATTGATCAAATTAAATAAAGCTCAAAAACAAGACAAAAACCCACTAACCTGGAGATTATAGCTTCTGAAGAGCTGAGACAGGACATCAGACACGTTCCCTGTGCAAACAGCTTTCTTTCTGAATAAGCTCTGGAGCCAGGGAGCATGTTGGTCCAGCACAGCATAAAAGTGGTTCTTCAGGTGGAGGTTTGTAATCCTGTGGAATTCTGCACAGATCTGAACACACAGGATACATTTGTGTTTACAAGTTTCAATTAGTCTATAAATCTTTGCAAAATACATCAAAATCCTTACACTCCAAAGGCATAATTTGTTCAGACAGGCCAGATAACAGGAGTTGATATAAAATACACCTTGTTAGATACATCTATATACATTCATACCTGGGACTGGGATTTCAGAGTAGGCCAGCAATCCAGGATCTGACCTACTGGTAGGTCATCATTGATGATCTCTTTGCATCGCAAGGCCAAAGTTGTGTGCATCAGCTTTGTAATCAGGATTCTTTTCACTTTTCTCGACTTCATCTACAATCTGTAGTCTTAGCTGGTCAAGGTAAACAGCATCTTCACCCCTGAAAATTTACTTCTGCCCTGGCATGGACATAACAGTAAAACACAGAAGACAAGACAGACTACACAGAGAACAGAAAAGACACATAACCAAGGAGACACAGATGAAACATAACCAGCCCAGAACTCAACTAAACCTTAACTAATAATAACAACAATACAAGAACTTCACCTCATTTCAATATAACATAAGAAAGCAAAAATACAAAATAAACTCAAAATGCTGTGTCACACACCCAGCCCCTGACAGATAAAAAACTAAGTCTTTCACGAATGAACACTGGGCATCAGAATAAAATAAAACGAAAAAATAACTGTTTGGTAAATATATTATTGATGGATTCACCCTTAAGCTAACCTAAAATAGACCAGGCACAACAATTTTACAGTTCAGAAGATTCTACATTTCAACTTGGTATACATAACTATTTGCAATGTAAACCAAGTTCTACCGCGTAAATATGTAATGATTATTCACTGCTTTTGTAAGTATGTCCTGTGCCTACAATTTTGCTGCCCCAGTTTTAATATGTACAACTCCAGAGAACTAAACGTAAGTTTTAAGTTCCACCAGTTAGCAAATGGGTTAGCCAAAGTCAATATCCACGTATGCGCTAAGTGTGAAGCAGCGCAGCAGTGCATATTGATTCAACAATTTAACCACAAGGCAGTTTATAATCTGCAAATCCAGAAACGCCTTCTAAAGACTTCTTTTAAAATAGTAAGATTAGAAAAGTTATTAACACATTATTAGTCCCAGCCTCTGCTCGGACTAATAATGTGTTATACTAAATATGAGCTTATTAGCATAATTCATGCAAAACACTTTGGGGCCAAGCCGACATGGATAAAACGACGCATGCATGTAATTCTTAAATGCCTGCTAGAGTTGTACATTTATGACGATAAAAACCCATATTACAATGGAGAACTATAGTTTCAGAAAAATAAAACTTACCACAAAGCGCTCCTGAAGATGCTGCAAAGGCGGTAAATGCAGCTAGCCAAGTGCAGAGCGTTAGCTGTTCCAGTTCAAAAGTCCGTAACATACCATAGCATGCCCTCCTTTATCCAGCGTCAAAGGCAATGCCGCAAAAAACCCCTTGACAAATGTTTTTATTTCTGTTCGGATATTAACGTTCCACAAGTTTCTTTCGGAGTAATGAGCGGGCATTCGCACTCGAAGCGAGGAATCCAAGATGGTTGCCAGCACTTCATAAAGAAACAGGTGGCGCACGTAGGTACGTACGTAGGCACGTAAGTGACGTCAGTGTTAAAACTCAAATTATTTGAGGGCAATGCCAGAAACTAATCAATATATTCAAGTACTGATAACTTGAAAAAACAAACTTGTTCAAACTACTCAAAAAATAAAGGTGTATGAACTTATAACAGGTTTTTAAGTAGTTGGAACTCATTTCATTTATCAAACTATTACTATTCGGTCTTACAGTGTAGATTCACTCTTCCCAGTCTGGTGCAGGTCTACAATACTTTTCCTGGTGTCCTTCGAAAGCTCTTTGGTCTTGGCCATGGCGGCGTTTGGAGTCTGACTGTTTGAGGCTGTGGACAGGTGTCTTTTATACAGATGATGAGTTCAAACAGGTGCCATTCATACAGGTAACGAGTGGGGGACAGAAAAGCTTCTTACAGAAGACGTTACAGGTCTGTGAGAGCCAGAGATTTTCCTTGTTTGAGGTGACCAAATACTTATTTTCCACCCTAATTTACGAATAAATTCTTTACAAATCCTACCATGTGAATTCATGGATTTTTTTTTCACATTCTGTCTCTCACAGTTGAAGTGTACCTCTGGTGCAAATTACTGACCTCTGTCATCATTTTAAGTGGGGGAACTTGCACAATCGGTGGCTGACTAAATACTTTTTTGCCCCACTGTATCATTGTGATGTTGTTTATTCTATTACTCTTGTTCTCTTCTGCTTGCTTTCTTTTTTCTTTCTCAGCAGGTGATCCAGATGATTGATATATGCATTTGTTTTTTTCTCTGCCCGTTCTGTTGGTTTTTGTCTTTTGCCCTTCTCCCCCGTCCCTCTTCTCAGCTGTTTCTCTTTCCCTCTTTCTTTCTCCCCTTCTTTCCCCCAGTCAAGTCTGTCCCGTATTCAGTAAGTGAAAATAAAATAAACAATAAAAGGTGAATCAAATGGACCATTACGGCAAGGCTGGGATGGTCAGTTTGGTAAAGTAAATCCGTTGGGCATCTTTCTTTGCCTTTAGACAACAATTCTGATGGCAAAAGAGCCAAACGGGACAGGCCAAAAAAAAAAAAAAAAAAAAAAAGAAAAAAGAAATGAGACTTTCCTGTCAGAGGTCATTTTTTTAAAAATGAGGTGAATCAACCATGAAAACCATGAATCAACATGTGAACATGAGCTGATGCTGCTGAAGTGAAGTAAAGTTACAGAGGTTTGATTAGGTAATGAGTCCTAATGAGTCCAAGTCTTCTGCTGAATCAGCAGAAGACTTGGACTCAATTGATTCCAGCTTTGATATCATTGATTTCAATATGTCCATTTCTGTCACACTTCACCTTTAAAAGTGAAGCCATGTGGTTCCTGGAAGGAAAAACACGACTTTTTCAAGTCTTTGTCCTGTTTTTATGAGAAATGTACGACTTTAATGTGAAACATTCAGAGTTTTTTCTCTTGTTGTGTTTGTTTGAAGCTGCTTCCTGTTGGCTTCAGCTGTTTGGAGTTTCCATTTTCTAAACTTCTACATTCTGAACCTTCTTCAGCTCTGAACAGATGATGAAACACTGAATGATTTCAAGCACTTTGTCTAATAAACTTACATCTTTCATTCTTTATACAGATTGATGGACTGTGGTTTGTCAGAGATCAGCTGTGATTATCTGGCAGCAGCACTGAAGTCCAACCCCTCCCATCTGAGAGAGCTGGACCTGAGCATCAACAACAAGCTGCAGGATCCAGGAGTGAAGCATCTGTGTGGTTTCCTGGAGAGTCCAGGATGTAAACTTGAAACTCTGAGGTCAGTCAGCATGTTTTAGTTGTGCTGAGATGAATATGATGTGAAAGTTGTGCTGACACTAAACTGCAGACATCAGGCTGATATTATACTGATCCACACTGAGGATCTTCATGGTAAAGTCTGTTTTCTTCTTCTCTGGTTTAGTCCATTGACTGCAGCAGAACAATGTTCACATTTCAAACAGTGATACTCAACGTATGGCCCGCGGCCCACACGCGGCCTGCCCACCTTTCCTGACTCAGAGAGAGGGGACCCTGATTAACTGTGTAGCTTCTTCCTCACAGTTCTAAGTATCAGACACAACAATGAATAATCCACAGCTGACTGTCTTTAGCAGGTCAAGGGTCACGGCACACAGCAGACAGTCAGAAATATTCTAACTCTGATCATTTATCAGTTGTGACACTGTGAGACTTGATCAGAGGTGTGATCATCACAGCAGAGGCCTTTGTGTCAAAGTCACTGAGGATCAAACAGAAACACATGAAGCAGATTTTCCTCTTCTGGCTTTTTATAGCAGATAACCTTCAAAATATTCTGCAGTCGATCAAAAACTGAAGCAAACCATGAAGCAACATGTGAACATGAGCTGATGCTGCTGAAGTGAAGCAAAGTTACAGAGGTTTGATTACAGACACAGCTGAGAGTTTGTAATCTGTCATCATTTTAAAAAGTTTCCATGGAACAGCAGAAATGAGGCTTTACTGTCAGAGGCCGACAGCACTGAACACAACAGCAGACTGGTGGCTAATAAACAGTGAATGATGCAGAAACAGATGTTTGAAGCTGTTCTTGGAGTACACTGAGAGAGAGAGAGCTGTGCAGGCAGGAACAGCCAAAGTCAGAGAGAATTCATGAGCATATTGATCAAATGTGAAGCAGAGTTTGGATCTTCTTTTGCTGCTGCTTCACTCAGTTTTGGTTGGAGACAGATGAAACCTGCAGCTTCAGGATCTGTGAGCTGTCCACTTTCAGCCCCGACGGCGTGTCCGTGTACGTGCCGTCGAGTGAACGATCCACGCTCTGTGTTTCCATCTTTGTGTGTTTAGCTGCTCTCATTTACTGTTTTAGCTGTTTGCTGCTTGTTGAAATAGTTTGTGAGCTTTAACCTGAGATTCTGGCAAAATACATTTATATTAAACATCGATTCAGGATTGAATGAATCAACATCGTTTTATTCAAATTAAAACCATTTAAATGGGAACATGAATTTTTTACAGCCGCCTCTAATGCTGGGTAATGTCAGCTGGTCCATGTGCAGCTGGCTGTGAGGCTCAGGGAGCGTCTACAAAGTGCAACACTGAAAGAACATCATCCATAAATATTGAGTAAGAACTGGACTCTCATACAGCGAGACTCAAATGCCTTTAAACATCAGCTTATCCTGCTGATCCAAGTCCAACACTGAGTTTGTAAAAACATGTTTGTCAATCATTTTGTTTGGTTTCTGAGGAAAATGATTCAATAAGTTGCTGCTAATACACAACATTTCATCATATTTCCTCATAACCCTCTTTTGTCTGATCATTTGATCCCATTTGAATTTGCAATAAAGGATCCACAGAGTTTGGTGACAATAATGACAGTAGATGTTTGTGTGAAAGTGCTGGAAGCAAATGAGTGTGTGATGTTCTTTCAGTGTTGCACTTTGTAGACGCTCCCTGAGCACTGGTCTCACAGCCAGCTGCACATAGAGACCAGTGTTGTTAGTCCAGGTCAGAAGATGACTTGTTGGAATGAAAATGAGCTTGTAGTTTGTCTGCTTTAATAATGTGACTGGAAAAAGGTGTTGGACTTCAAATATGTCCATTTCTTTCACACTTCACCTTTAAAAGTGAAGCCATGTGGTTCCTGGAAGGAAAAACACGACTTTTTCAAGTCTTTGTCCTGTTTTTATGAGAAATGTACGACTTTAATGTGAAACATTCAGAGTTTTTTCTCTTGTTGTGTTTGTTTGAAGCTGCTTCCTGTTGGCTTCAGCTGTTTGGAGTTTCCATTTTCTAAACTTCTACATTCTGAACCTTCTTCAGCTCTGAACAGATGATGAAACACTGAATGATTTCAAGCACTTTGTCTAATAAACTTACATCTTTCATTCTTTATACAGATTGAAGGACTGTGGTTTGTCAGAGATCAGCTGTGATTATCTGGCAGCAGCACTGAAGTCCAACCCCTCCCATCTGAGACAGCTGGACCTGAGTAATGACTTCTCCTGGTTTTCGATCAACAACAACAACGTGCAGGATTCAGGAGTGAAGCATCTGTGTGGTTTCCTGGAGAGTCCAGGATGTAAACTTGAAACTCTGAGGTCAGTCAGCATGTTTTAGTTGTGCTGAGATGAATATGATGTGAAAGTTGTGCTGACACTAAACTGCAGACATCAGGCTGATATTATACTGATCCACACTGAGGATCTTCATGGTAAAGTCTGTTTTCTTCTTCTCTGGTTTAGTCCATTGACTGCAGCAGAACAATGTTCACATTTCAAACAGTGATGCTCAACGTATGGCCCGCGGCCCACACGCGGCCTGCCAACCTTTCCTGATTCAGAGAGAGGGGACCCTGATTAACTGTGTAGCTTCTTCCTCACAGTTCTAAGTATCAGACACAACAATGAATAATCCACAGCTGACTGTCTTTAGCAGGTCAAAGGTCACGGCACACAGCAGACAGTCAGAAATATTCTAACTCTGATCATTTATCAGTTGTGACACTGTGAGACTTGATCAGAGGTGTGATCATCACAGCAGAGGCCTTTGTGTCAAAGTCACTGAGGATCAAACAGAAACACATGAAGCAGATTTTCCTCTTCTGGCTTTTTATAGCAGATAACCTTCAAAATATTCTGCAGTCGATCAAAAACTGAAGCAAACCATGAAGCAACATGTGAACATGAGCTGATGCTGCTGAAGTGAAGCAAAGTTACAGAGGTTTGATTCCAGACACAGCTGAGAGTTTGTAATCTGTCATCATTTTAAAAAGTTTCCATGGAACAGCAGAAATGAGGCTTTACTGTCAGAGGCCGACAGCACTGAACACAACAGCAGACTGGTGGCTAATAAACAGTGAATGATGCAGAAACAGATGTTTGAAGCTGTTCTTGGAGTACACTGAGAGAGAGAGAGCTGTGCAGGCAGGAACAGCCAAAGTCAGAGAGAATTCATGAGCATATTGATCAAACGTGAAGCAGAGTTTGGATCTTCTTTTGCTGCTGCTTCACTCAGTTTTGGTTGGAGACAGATGAAACCTGCAGCTTCAGGATCTGTGAGCTGTCCACTTTCAGCCCCGACGGCGTGTCCGTGTACGTGCCGTCGAGTGAACGATCCACGCTCTGTGTTTCCATCTTTGTCTGTTTAGCTGCTCTCATTTACTGTTTTATCTGTTTGCTGCTTGTTGAAATAGTTTGTGAGCTTTAACCTGAGATTCTGGCAAAATACATTAAAAAATCGATTTCACGTTATCCAAGCCAGAATCGATTTTAATCGATAAATCGATTATAAAAACCAACCACTTGTGCTGATGTTCCCTCCTTGAATGCACAACAAGTACGGTGCTGGTCTTTCTCGGGTGGAGCAGAGACAGATTGAAGTCTTTCAGGCTTTAGTGGCGACTTCCCTGACAGAGGCTGGACTCCATGGTCTGCACAGGAGGCTTCTACACTGTGTGGAGGTGACTCCTGGACTCGAAGACAGGCTGCAGGTACATGTGTGATGAAGAGGAGCTACAGCAGTGTGATGGAGCTGCAGGTGTGAAGGAAGTCCTGCTGTCCTGTCCCACCCTCATCTTTGCTTCCTCTGTCTTCTCTGGACTTGTCCTCCTGTTTCAGAAACAGCACTGCTTCATGCCGAGGGTGGACGGGAGCGTTGGCTCTGATTCTTTTACCGTCCACCACAAGGAGACACTGATGCTGACCTCCTGATTCATCTGCATGTGTTCTGCTTCACACTGCTCACCTCCACCAAAGACTTCACAAACATCTTCTTTCTTTGAGTCCAGTTTGTCCCACAAACACTTCCAAATCTCCTCCTCTGAGATTCTGCAGCTTCTTGCAGTGTGACTCAGCTGACTTCTGACAGACCACAGACTGGCACAGCATCCACATGTGTCTCCTTTCAAACAGGCTCTTGATGTTTCCTCCCACATCATTCTGGCCTCTCAGTCTCCTTTGTTCTCCAGCTCTGTAGCTCCAGCTGGTGAAGCTTCAGTTTTCCATGTTGGTAACAGTAAACTACAGCCTCTGCTGTCAGCTGGGTAACTAAACAGAGCTGCAGCACGTCTCTGCGGTGGTGCTACATCCAGCCTGCAGACGGCCGTCTACATGTTGTAGTGGTTTACAGTCACCAGGGGGCGCTGTCCCAGCCATGCAGGCAGTGGGCTGCTCTGCTTGTGCTGTTGTTGGTGAAGCTGAAGTGAAAGCGAGAGTTAAAACCCTGAACAGTGTCCACTGAGCTTCTCATGCTCTTCTCATGCTCAAAGAAGTTTAACAGGAAGGACGACTCGTCCATCAGGCGTCCAGCTGTCCGTGACCGTGTCCACAGCAGAGTGTGACCGAGGCTTCATGCTAACACGCACACATGAAGCTAATACCACCACGAGCAGCTGCTCAGTGGATTTGGAGGACAAATGTCTGCAGCTTCTCACAGGCAGTATGCAGAATGTGGATCTCCACAAAGACTGTGGAGAGCTCGTCCCACACTCTAAATCCACACTTGTCTGCACAAAACTTCTCACACGTTCCCGTCACAAGTGTCTTCTAAGTGAATCTACCAGGTTCAGGTCCAGCTTGTTTATCTGGAGCTGCAGGAGATGATCCATCCTCACAAAGCAACACAGCAGATATGCAAACACACAACACAACCAAAGGATTCTCTCTGCATGTCTGTGGCTGATGCTGCTGGAACGAAGCTGTTTGAAACCTTGTTGTTCTGCACTTTGGGACCAGAAGAGGAAACTGAACCTCTGTGCAGAGGGTCCAATGGAAGCAGCCAAGCGCTGTAAGTGTCTGCTGTACAGGGATGCTGGTTCAGCTGTGGCTCAGTTTCACAGTGTGACTCAATAAAAGCAGCAGGAAATCAAAGCTTGATGCTTTCATCAGTGTGGAAATAAGAAAGTTTCCTGTGACAGACGCTGGAGCTCTTTCACTCTCAGCTTCACAGTTTCAGCTTCAAACTTCTTCCAACATGTTTCTAACACGGCCACATTCCACCTTAATGGAGCTGATATCTTGTGCATCAGCACATTTTCTAAAGGCAGCGATCACATCTTTAGTTTTGGATGTTTAACTGCAGATTGTTTATGTGTTTATAGCACATTAATTACAGCAGCAGCGTTGACCACAGTGCTGTACAAGAATCCAAAATAACTATTAAAATAACTCCTAATATTAATATCACACATCAAATATCAAATAACTCTCATGCTGTATTAAAAGCCAGTGAATACAAATGTGTTTTCAGAGCAGATTTACAGAGACTGACAGCAGGAGCTGGGGCTGTTCGATAGAACGATGTATATATGATGACCATATGAAAACGTCTATCGTTTCATATCACGCTCTTTGTTTCCTGCTTATGTGTTTGTGTTTTCCAGATAAAGCTTTCAAAATAAATCTGAAGATCCTGTTGAGAGTTTTCAAAATAAACACAATACAGTACTGCGGTCGCTCGTTTATCGAGTTACGTTCTAAAAATAAGTCTCAGAATGAAGTAGCAGCTTTATGTTTTACAAGTATTATAGAAGTTTTAAGGCAGTTAAACCCTCACTGCACACTTTCTACACTTTTCTCAGACAGGCATGAACATTTTCACACTTTTCTCTCTTGTTTAAACAAAGTTCAAACCTTCATAGAAAAATAAGTTCATTATTAAAGAGTGAAAGCAAAGTGTTTCTGAAATGTGTCAAATCAGCCTTTGCTGGCATTAAATGAGCTTCTGTGTGAGGAGCACTCGTCCATGGCCTGGGCTCCTCGCTGTCAGGTAAAGTTTCATAAAGCTTTTGAGTTTTTCTGCAGATAATGTTGGTGTCCAGCACGATGTTCTTTTTCCTGCGGTCACTGAGCCACAAAGCCAAAGCTGACTCCATCCTTACGATGTTCTTGTTGTGGACAGTTACAACCTTTTTGCCTCCTTGTTGAAACTATGATGGTCAGCATCTTCCTCTGCCTTTGGCTGCTACCACAGGTGCAAAACGTCTCGTCATCATTGTTGTTTGTTGGGGACAAAACGTACAAACATACTGTGCAGCACTGCAGAGTCACACTGCTGTAAATTTGAACACATTCTGTACTGTACAGGAGACACGGCACGAGATTGGCTGACAATGGTCTACAGCCAATCAGGACGCAGAACACAATGCGCTGTAAAAAACAAAAACATGCAAAATTGCACAAAAAAGATCAGCGAAACAGCGAGGCCGCCAAAGGTGAACTGTGTTACAGCGAGGGACCAGCGTATATGTGGTTGTTGGGACGATAAATGTCTTTGAGCTTGTGTCAGAAGACGAGCTGCAGCTTTCTGGACCAGCTGCAGTCTTGCCAGGCAGGTCCCACTAACTCCAACATATAAGGAGTTACAATAATCCAGCTGGGACGTCATGAAAACGTGGATCGCCCGTTCAAGGTTTTTAAAAGATATAAATGATCTCACCTTAGATAAAAGCCTCAGTTTGAAGAAAGACCGCTGTACAACTGAGCTCAGCTGTTTTTCAAATTGCCGTCAAATATAAGCCCCAAATGTAATAATGCGATTTAATAAAAGAGCTGAACCAGTCTAATAGAGCGCCCTTGATGCCGCCATGCTCCAATGGTGAGGTCAAGATGCTGTGGTCAAGGCAGCGGTCAGATCCAAAAGCACAGCGGAGTCTCCTGATCAGTGGCTGATAAAAGATCATTAAGAACTTTCCAAAGTGCAGTTTCAGTGCTGTGAAGAGCTTTAAAACCAGACTGAAACCTTTACAACAGATTGCAGCTGAACAAATATAATCTTTTACAAAATCTTCGACAGGAAGGGAAGCTTTGAAATAGGCCTGAAGTTTGAGCGGACAGAGGATCCAGATCAGGTTTTTAGTACAGGCTGTACAACAGCATGTTTAAAACAGGCTGTACAACACCTGAACTAAGACTGCTGTTAAAAATCGCTAAGATGTCGGAACCAACAACCTTTAACATCTTTTTAAACACGTGTTGGAACAACATCATTTGGACAAGATGATGTCTTTATAGCATCACATCGTTCCTCCACCTGATCAAACCACACAGGCTCAAACTGATCAAAAACAGCTGAGCAGGTGAATATTTTAGCCCCGGTGCGATCTCGGGCGAGAGTATCGATGATGGCCAAAGGGCAGCGTCCAGCTCTACGGCCGCTGAAGAGCAGACTCAACAGACGCGCGTGATGTGGATCCTACTGCTCTAAAACTGGAGCTTCTTCAATCCATTAAAGAGGACATTAGTACGCTGTTAAAAGAAGAACTCAGAAATGCATTGAAAGAAGATTTTGACAATATAAGGGCTGACGTGCAAGGACTGAGAAATGAGATCGCTAACAGCATGGCGGCGACGTGCGGCGAAGTTGATGGAGTAAAGGTTAGAGTGAAAGAAGCTGAGGATGGGCTGTCAATGTGGAGCGATGAGGTGACCACCCTGCAGTCTACAGTAGAGAGTATGAAGGAGGAGCTGTCTGACCTGAAGGATAAATGTGATGAAGGCAGGAAGCGGAGAGCTAACATCCACATCATAGGGATCCCAGAGGGCCTGGACTCGAGCTCCTCCACGGCCGTATCCGTGCTACTACGTGAAGTGCTGGGTATGGATAAAGACGTTATTGTCGACCGCTCACACAGGAGCCCTATCCTGAGAAAGCCAGCTGGTAACCCGCACGCCGTCATAGCCGAGCGTCACTACTACCAGGATTGTGTGGCTACGCCGTGCCAGGGCCCAAGCCCCGCTTGAGTTTAACGGACAACCTATTGCAATATTACGACTGGGCGATATGACCCAAAGTTCATATCTCGATATTCTTTAGCTGGATGGCGATATACGATATATATCTCGATATTTTTAAAGCCAGAAAGTTCGAACAAAAAGAGAGTTCTTAGTCAAAGCTGTGTCCCAAATCTCACACAGGCACATTTATTAACATACAGCGTAGATGTACATGAAACAATTACTCAGAAATAAATGATCAGCATTTATTAAATAATAATGCTCCATAAATAAAAGAAAACAATGTTGTTTTTGTGCATAACAAAAAGCTCACAATCGTGCAGTCAAAATGTAAACAGACGCTGAGCATAATAACAAGCAGCTGCTCTGTTCCCAGGTTCTACTGCGTGACTGACAGCCTGGAGTTTGAAACCCTCTTTGTAACCGTGTCTCTTACAGGTGCCATTTATGGTCCTTATACACACTCAATACAGTAATATTACGTTGAAGCAGAGTACGTATCACTCCGCGAGGCTCCTCGTAGCTGTAATGCTCCAACAATCCATCAAGCGGTGCGGCCTCGTAGCTGAGCAAAGTCGTACCAAAACATCTTTTGAAAGGTTTCTGAGCGCTGTGTAGCACATAAAATCGGTTCGAGGTCAGTAAGCACAACCAGAATTCATCCATAAGCCGCACTGTCGATTTATGAGAAAATTACAGGATTTTAAGTGCAGAAAATATAGTTTATGGTTTTCATTTGATCTTAGCAAATATCTACGCCTCTAATTGGGACGATCACAGATTTTTCACTAATGTCTTTGCGCGGCTCCCCAATATGTCATCACACAATATCATCTTTGAGGGAGACCTAAACTGCTCATTATCTGCTATGGACCACAGTTCACACAAAGGTACACTTAGTCCAAAGTCAGCATGCGTCATTCAGAGCTTTCTTGATAATTATGGGCTGGCTGATGTATGGAGATTTCATAATCCTGCTTCACATCAATACTCTTTTTTTTTCTAATGTCCATAAAACATATATTTGTATAGAAAAACGTCTCCCTTTAGTTACAGAATGTGATTATAAGACTCTGGTGATTTCTCCTCTTGTTTTTTCAATGTGTATTCCTGATGCCTGCTCCAACTATCAGCCATGGAGATTCAACTCAGTGTTGTTAGCAGATGAAGAGTTTGTCAGTTACAAAAGGTCTCAAAGAGATTTTTTTTCTATCAATCAGACCCCAGAGATGTCATCATCAGTCATTTGGGAATCTCTAAAAGCATCTGAGAGGCCAAATAATTTCATTTTGTGCCAAACAAAGTGCAACACTGAAAGAACATCATCCATAAATATTGAGTAAGAACTGGACTCTCATACAGCGAGACTCAAATGCCTTTAAACATCAGCTTATCCTGCTGATCCAAGTCCAACACTGAGTTTGTAAAAACATGTTTGTCAATCATTTTGTTTGGTTTCTGAGGAAAATGATTCAATAAGTTGCTGCTAATACACAACATTTCATCATATTTCCTCATAACCCTCTTTTGTCTGACCATTTGATCCCATTTGAATTTGCAATAAAGGATCCACAGAGTTTGGTGACAATAATGACAGTAGATGTTTGTGTGAAAGTGCTGGAAGCAAATGAGTGTGTGATGTTCTTTCAGTGTTGCACTTTGTAGACGCTCCCTGAGCACTGGTCTCACAGCCAGCTGCACATAGAGACCAGTGTTGTTAGTCCAGGTCAGAAGATGACTTGTTGGAATGAAAATGAGCTTGTAGTTTGTCTGCTTTAATAATGTGACTGGAAAAAGGTGTTGGACTTCAAATATGTCCATTTCTGTCACACTTCACCTTTAAAAGTGAAGCCATGTGGTTCCTGGAAGGAAAAACACGACTTTTTCAAGTCTTTGTCCTGTTTTTATGAGAAATGTACGACTTTAATGTGAAACATTCAGAGTTTTTTCTCTTGTTGTGTTTGTTTGAAGCTGCTTCCTGTTGGCTTCAGCTGTTTGGAGTTTCCATTTTCTAAACTTCTACATTCTGAACCTTCTTCAGCTCTGAACAGATGATGAAACACTGAATGATTTCAAGCACTTTGTCTAATAAACTTACATCTTTCATTCTTTATACAGATTGATGGACTGTGGTTTGTCAGAGATCAGCTGTGATTATCTGGCAGCAGCACTGAAGTCCAACCCCTCCCATCTGAGAGAGCTGGACCTGAGCTCCAACAACAAGCTGCAGGATCCAGGAGTGAAGCATCTGTGTGGTTTCCTGGAGAGTCCAGGATGTAAACTTGAAACTCTGAGGTCAGTCAGCATGTTTTAGTTGTGCTGAGATGAATATGATGTGAAAGTTGTGCTGACACTAAACTGCAGACATCAGGCTGATATTATACTGATCCACACTGAGGATCTTCATGGTAAAGTCTGTTTTCTTCTTCTCTGGTTTAGTCCATTGACTGCAGCAGAACAATGTTCACATTTCAAACCTTCAAAGAAGAAGAAAAATCCTCCACTGGAAAATTCACTGTGAAACTCTCAAACTCTTCATTGCACCTTAAAGTCTGTCTGACACTGAAATCCAAAGCAAAATGTGCGTTTGCTTTACAGACAGCAGTCCAACACAAACATACACACATCATCCAAAACACAGTCCAACATCCAAATCTCCTCCACTGCCAGCATGAATGATGGGAAAGAGAAGGAGGAACACTCTGACATTCAGGGTTAGAATGAGTTTCATCAAGCAGACTGTGAAGATCAAAGCTGCATTAGAAAGCTTACATGAATGAATGAGTGGACAGAAGTGGACAGAGATCATCTGAAGCACTTCAAAGGCTTTAAATCAGCACATTTCTCTTTATTCTTTATCAACTCTGTTAGTTTCTCTCAGTTTTCTGTGGAATGAAGCTAACAGCAGGCTAATAAGATGCTGACCAATAGGTTTCTATTAAAGGTTGTAATTTGTATATGAAAAAGTGCTTTGGCTCAGCAGGGATCAGCTTACAGGTAGAATACAGCTGCTGGATGGGATTAGCATGTCATAGCTATCTACCAAACTGCTAACTGGGGGATTTCAGGCCATCTATGGATCATTTTTGCTAACTGTTTATTCAGCTTAGGCTCACAGGGCTGCAGCCTGTGCCCTAGCTGTCATAGGGCAAGAGGCGTGGTCCACCTGCACAGGTGAGCAGTCCATCACAGGGCCAACAGAGAGACAGAGAAGCACTCCCTCACATCCACACCTACAGCCAATGTAGAAGCACCAATGAACCTAAGCAGCATTTCATTGGACTGTGGGGGAACATCCAACCTCCACAGAAAGGCCCAGCTGACCAACAAGCTTCAACCTACAACCTTCTTGCTCTAAGGCACTAGTGCTAACCACTTTTGCCCATTTCAGCCCAAATCCTGCATCTTCCTGTTTCTGACTCCAGGCCAGCTCCACTAACACTTTCTCATCAGACACTGCCACCTAGTGGAGGAAGTCTTAGTTCCATTTGAAGCTTCAGATTACAGTTAGTTCCTTTACAAAGAGGTGGAGGTGGTGGGGCCACAGCACCATCATCACTGAGTGCCATAGGACACTTAACCTTTGTTTCCATATGCTGGGAACTTCCTGTTGTTCCAAGGAGGACTGGAAAATGTGTGAAAATCTCCCAGTCAGTTCCTCACAGCACACTTCAATCATTTCCCTCCCACAGCATCAGGACCAGGGCTTTTTCTCTCTTTGGTCCCACTAAGAGATTTCCACACAAACACCTCATCAGTGGGACTCTCAGAGCTACCAGCCCTTTGCTACAATCACAAAGCTCTTCATTGAAATCAATGATATCAAAGCTGGAATCAAATGAGTCCAAGTCTTCTGCTGATTCAGCATCACATTCATCTTTGCTCCTTGTTCTGCATCCCCACCATGGACTTCATTCCTTTCCAAGCCAGCCTTGAGTGTCCTTTATTCAGCTCATCCTCTGCTTTACTTTTACACCTGATTTTAGCTGCTTTATCTCTCTTTCAACAGGTTTCTGTGCCTCAATCTTTTTCTTCTCTCCCTCATAACAAGACAGCTTCTTCTGCCTGAGAACATGTTGGAGTGATTTACTAATCCAGGGCTGCTTATTGGGGAAAATACTTCCTGTTTCCAAAGTAATCCCCATTTTTCCCAGAAAGAAATGTCAGTAGAAATCGATGATCTAAGTGAGAACATGAGCCTTTAAAAAGTCCCAGTGGGTGCAGTCAAAGCAGTCCCTCAGTCCCAGTATAGAGTCTTTGGTCCAGACTGGAACAACTGTGTGCCCAGTTTGAGCTCTCTTCAGTGCTGTGACCTGACAGACCCAGAGGGGCCATCACATCACATTTAGAAGCTCCCCTGATGGAGTCACAACACATGTCCAATACTTAGTCTGTCTTGTTGGACCAACTGGAAGAAATGATTCAAGGACTTAGTCACAGAACAGAGATTCAAATCTCCAAAATCCAACTGGCTGCATCAGGACATATAGTCTGAAACTCTGCACAGTTTCCTGTTTGAAGCTGCTTCCTGTTGGCTTCAGCTGTTTGGAGTTTCCATTTTCTAAACTTCTACATTCTGAACCTTCTTCAGCTCTGAACAGATGATGAAACACTGAATGATTTCAAGCACTTTGTCTAATAAACTTACATCTTTCATTCTTTATACAGATTGACTCTCTGTGGTTTGTCAGAGATCAGCTGTGATTATCTGGCAGCAGCACTGAAGTCCAACCCCTCCCATCTGAGAGAGCTGGACCTGAGATGCAACTACAACCTGCAGGATCCAGATGTGAAGCAGCTGTCTGATCTTCAGCAGAGTCCAGACTACAGACTGGAGACTCTGAGGTCAGTACAGTGATGGAGTGAGTGGGTGGTGCTGTCAGCAGTATTGTACTAAACACAGTCAGTATGAAACAAAGATCCAGTGTTTCCTGTAAAGCTGCAGCTTCTCAGTGAAGCTGTGAGAGGAGAACGGTGACAGGCTTCAGGATTGGACACAAACACTTCCTGTTTCTCACCTTTATGGTCACCATAGTAACGGCTGACACGCTCTGATCAAACACTGTCAACAGCCAATCAGCTCTCTGAACAAAGCAGCACGCAGACCAATGACTGCATTGATTTCCAAGTTTAAAGCAGTGAAGAACACAGTCTGTAGGTGAGGAAGAATTTAGTGAGAGCAGATGTTTGGATGGAATTCCTCCAGTTAACAGCTGGAACCGTCCATCTGGATTGTTGGGCTTGTTGTTGGGGTTCCTACAGAGCTCAGAGTGGACACACCAAGGTTCTTCTAATGAATGAAAGTCCAAACTCAAACTAGGAGGGAAAAACATTTTCAGCAACTTCAATAAAAATCCAAAGATTAGAAAAAGTGAAGCAACAATGAGTCCTAGTACAGTCCCAGCACTGACGTCCCTGCTGCTCTTTATACTGGATGTGCTGCATCACTGACTGACAGCTGATGAAGAGTCTCTGGAAACACTCGTTTATCTCCTCTGCTCTTCCTCCTTCTCTCTGCAGGTGGAGGTCGTGGTAGTGTTAAACAGGACGGTGTGTGTGCTGAGAGAGGAGCAGCTGTGTCCTGATGATCCAGAGAGGTTGAAGCAGCAGCAGCTTGTGTGTAGAGACGCTCTGACTGGGCCATGTTACTGGGAGGTGGAGAGGAGAGCTTCATCCAGCAGTGACTGACAGAGGAATGAAGTGCAGATGACTGTCAGTGCTGCAGAGTGAACTGCTCTGAGAACAGCTCCACTGTCAGACACAATGTAGAGTCCAGCATCAGCCCTGTGTGTCCCTCTGGATCTGACAGAGGATCATCAGTGTATCTGGACTGCTCTGCTGCTGCTCTGTCCTTCTACAGTCTCTGCACAGTCTCTGTCTCACTCTGGAAAGATTTTACAACTTGTTGTAATTACAGAACGTTAATATAATATTCAAACATGTGATCTTCTCTTTATTTCTGAATCTTTACCAAATAAAGAAAAACCAAACTAACAAACAGAAGCTGTCGTGTCCTTTTTCACCACATCTGTGAATCTTTTCTGTGTTTTTCCTCTTTTCCTCCTTCCTGCAGCTCCATCTTCATCATTCTGTGTCCAGTATATGTGAACACGTCCAAAGCATCTGAGCCTCATGTTACCCGTTTGTGTGAGTTACGCCTGTCGTTGTGTTGTGGTGTATAAATAAGGGGCAGGAGACAGCGCTGGATCTCCGAGTTCTTTACTCTCAATTTCTGCAACATCTGCAATATATAGAAATGCAAACCTGTGAGCTGTGTGTGTTGTGCGTCTGCTCGGCCACCTCTCCTCCGGCCGTGCTGGAAGCAGCTGTGCGTTTGACAGTTTTATCGACTCGACAATAATCGAACAAATTAAATGTTCAAAAATATCAACTTAAGCACTTCAAAGTCAACAAAAAGCTTAAAACAATGAAATAATATTTCACTGACAAAACAACAGCTCATAAGAACGATACACAAAATAATACAGAAACAAACAAATAAAAGTTATTAACCAGGATCCATGTTTTTGTCACAAACACTGAATCAGCTGATTCACTCTTTATGTTTCTGAGTTTGTTTTGTGATTATAGTTCTGGTTTCTGTTTCTGTGTCTTCACTGTGTCCCACGTCTCCTTACTTTGGACTGTCTGTCCTGTCACTGAAGGTGTCTGCCCAACAAGGACGTGGTGCTGAATGCATCCAGACCCCTGCTGACTGTCTTTGCAGCTTCGGTCAAAGGTACAGTGTCCACTGTGACCCTGAGAGCAGGACACAGCCAGAGGTGAGTCAGCAGTTACAAACTAAATGCTGCTGACATGAATCAAACTGCTGGATAACCCACTGCTCATGAAAATGGCACCTTTCTGTTGCTTTTTGAGATTACTGAGAATATTTGAATTGTGACTCAGATGGCAGATCCAGGCTCTCAGCCTCCAGCTGAAACTTCCAGTCCTCCCCCAGCCAGAAGCTCTGATGCTGGGCTGAGAGACTTTGATCCTTCCCTGGATCCAGAAATCCAGGAGGGAGAAGGAGAACAGGACCTCCTTCCTGATCTGGAGAGGCCTGAGGGAAAGAAAGATGGAGCAGACAGAGCTTTGAACAAATCCAAACCTCCTGAGCTTCACCTCCACAAAGGTGCAGACACTGATGCACAGATTCACATGTGACACCTGCAGCGTCCAGCTTGTGCCGCTGACATTATCTCCACTCTGATACAAGCCTCATTCACTCGCTCACACACGTTCATACAATCACCTTTTCCTCACAGTCACACACATGAATGTAATGAGGGGAACTCGGGGTTCACTGTCATTCCTCAGGATGCTTTGATATGCAGACTGGAGGCTCTGTGGATGAAACACCGACTGTCTGAAGCACTCTGAAGTGTTCATGATGGACTTCATCCTGATTAACACTACAATACTTGTTAGAGGCCTTTTATATGTAATAATATTCTTTTCCATTAAAGCTCTGAACATTCTCACTCTTTCTTGACCAGGTGTGACAGGTGAAGGACACCGGCGAATAGGAGGACAGAAGCTGAGAGCCATTAGTCACATGACTTCAGCTGCTGCTGCCTCACCAACCACTGGCCCCTCGGTGAGTCTAGAGTTACAGCAGTGACCACAGGAAGTGCACACGTGTGATCTAAAGCTACATGTGGGCCTGTGACCATCAGTCTTCTCACTGTGGTAGACGGGTTTGTGAGTCCCTGTGATGCTGGGAGTGTCCAGGACAGTCGCTCCTGATCGGGTCTCTCATGGAAAGCTGGTCCCAGGAATTCCTGGAAAATTCCTCCACAAAAGAGAACTGGGAACATAAGTGCAGAGTGACAGAGGTGCTCAGCAACCCTGCTGTTATATGGGAATAGAACCAGAATAGTCGGCAACCACTTGAGTTAAGTTAGCCAAAGAGATGCGACTCAGACTGACTTCATCATGTTGGCAACGTGTCTGCATTGATAAACTCCAGTTATTGACAAATCAGAGAATAATTCCAGTCATTCAGAGACAGATTGTGATTGTTTGGAGGATGTAATCGTTTCCCTTCAGGGAGCGTGTTGGACGCTCAGTGTCCGGGTGATTAGCTGATGCAACTACTTAGAATCAGTTTGTGAATATGAAGAAAATCAGTGCAGTCACTGGACAAACTCTGATTCTTCCTAGTTTCACTCTTGTTTCAGTCCAGTGTGACTGAGGTGGTAAAAAATGATCTGACTTTTAGCCACACAGCTGTCTGCTAGAGAAAAAGCCTTTGTGCACAACTTTCTTAAAGGCAAACGGCACCATGTTCACTGCAGCTGCAGCAAACGCAGCAAAGAGTGAAAGTTGGACTGAGAATGTTGTGACTGTTTCATGAGAAAGAGCAGGAAAACAAGCATCACACACCCAGACACAGTGCTGGGATTAGAATTAGACTTTAGAGCCAAATGTAGGACAAAAGCTTTAATATGAAAGAGGAAAACCCAACAACAGCCAGAGCATGAAGCTCAAATCTATACCAATCACCAAGAAAGCTGACAGGCCTGTGACACGTCAGAGACGCCGTTCAAATCATAAAGAAGTTGGTTTATTGACAAAATGTAAAAAACCAAAAGAATCAAGTCAACCTTCAGTTTCGAGCGAGTAGACCAATCAGGCACAGCAGCAGCTCTAGAATAAGCAACAGTTTGATGTATTACAAACAACCTTTCATATACACACATACATATGGCTCATATGCTGTTTAAAAAGGGCTCAAAGACCCAACAGATTACACAAAGTACAAAAACACTTTCATTCAGACAACAGTCAGCTGTGCACGAGACAGAGAGCCGACTACAGTTAGTAACATGGACTCACTTTGTTTCAGACACGACACAAAGTAACACAAAGCCACAAAGAGCAGAAACATCAAAAAGGAGGCAGAGCAGCAGCAACTCTCCATGAGCTGTGAGGCTAACAGCCACCCACACTTCCTGTGATGCATAATGAAAACAACATTAACCTGAAGGATGATAACAACAGAAAGAAGTCTAAGCTAACGTTACACAGCGCTCACACAGCGCTGACTGTACAGGCCTCACACAGCTACGACCTGCATCCACAACACCTGATTCTACTGAACACAAACAAGTTAATGATATATGAGCAATCCAGGGAAGGCTTCCAGGAAGGTGAGGATCCAAAGACAGCTCTACAACAGCATCAGTCAGCAACAATGTTACTAATCACTGACTCTTTCATCCTTTTATACTCAATCAAAAAGTGCTGTGTTCACATTTGTTTCTGCTGAAATCCAGAGACTGAAAATGCGTCTTTTTAAAGTTTGAATAAACTGACTGAACTTCTCACGAGTCCAACCGTGAGGAACACTTCCCCCCATGACACATCACAGGACAACGTCTCAGTGGAGGGGGGACAGTAGCTCAGTTTAGGCAGTCACACTCAGAATCGATGCCTCCAGTCAGGGTCAAACGTGGTCCTCAGAAACCTGCAGATGTTTGGGCCAAGCTCTCACTGGTCTCTGCGTCTGTAGACTGAGCTGATGTTTCTCCAGGTGTCTGGTAAAAGGACGATGCTGCTGTCCAATGAGGCGAGGAGAGAAGTAGCCAAACAGGCGAGAGCCGTGAAGGAGGAACGGCGGGCAGCTCTGGATGCCCGACATAAATACCTGATGAGCAGGCTGGCCGACGCCGGCAGCCTGGAGGAGGCGGCGGTGGAAGACGCCATCGTCTCTGATGACAGAGTAAGTTCAGAGACGTGATCCTTCCTCAGAGTTGAACCTTTGAGTCATTAATGTCTGATTCTTCCAGTTCAGTCTGATCCATGAATTCTTTGCTGCAAACGGATCCAAGAAGCTGATTTTCTTCTATCAGGATGTCAAACAGGTAACTTTGATCACATTTCAATGACTGACACATGAAGGTCTAACCGCTCTTCATAATCTGCTGTCCTGTTTGTTGCACCGTACTTTGTATTCATATCTTTTAATATCTGCCTTTCTCCCAGAGTCTGTCCTCCCGTCAGTCTTCCTTTGTGGACGCATCAAACTCAGCTGTGGCTCAGAGGAAACTCTTCCTCACTACGGGGAACTCTGAGGTTGGCTTCAGCTTTTTATGTTTAGTTAATGTGAGAATCACAGAAAAATGCTGATATGAGTGGAAGGTTCTGCTGGGAAATTGGCAAAGAGCAGATTATTGAACAGCGAGGCAGGCGGTTCATTTCAGTGATGCCAGTTTATTAGAAACGAGGACTGTGGGGCTGCTGGAAGTCAGGACGGCCGTTCTCTGGATAAACCTGACAGCTGAGGTGGAGAGCAGGATTTATCCACAGACGGCTTCTTCCAAGCAAATGTCCTGAACACACCTGAGCTGAGGGTTACACAGTGTGTCCTGTGTGATCTCTGCTTTATGGTGGTAGAATCTCACAAATGTGACCATCAGACCTGACGACTTATTTGTGATGTTTTCATTAAAAATATCCTGGGTGAGGTGTTTGGGGCCTGTCCCATGAGGAGGAGTCTCCAGGGCAGACCCAGGACACACTAGAGAGGTTATATCTCTCAGCAGGCCTGGGAATGCCTCAGTATTGTCCTGGATATGCTGGAGGAAGTGGTTGTTTAGGGAGGTCTGGGATTCTCTGCTTAGACTGCTGCACCTGTGACCCGGGACCAGATAAACAGGAAATGGATGTTTGAAATTCAAAGAAATCCTCTTTTAATAATGAGGAAAAAAGACAGCAGGAGATCCATCGCAACTAACAAAACACTTCAAACACATCAATGCATCAACTTTAATCAACTTCATTTGGTTCAAATGAAGGAATCTAACAAAGCACTCACTAAAATGAAACACCAGTTAGTTTCCCGAGCTCAACAGGTCGAACACCTGAGTTTGGTTTGCGGTGCAGTTTTTATTTCTTCTAGATAACTTGGGTTATTTGCACAGGAAGGTTTTTAAATGTATTTCTTAAGTACGATCTTATATGGGGGTTGATTTTATAGCATAACAGAATAATGTAATAACTCTAATAGAGTATAAAACATTTGCAGAATGAAGTACAAGGTGAAGAAAAGTCAGAACGTCCCTATTTGAAAATACAGCCTCAGAAGGTCAGAGATGGACAAATTCAGCTACAGAAACATGTGGCCATTTTTTTAAAGCCATAGAGCATATTACAGACGACACAAAGAGCAAACACTGTAAACTTCTAACCACAGACCTCACACAGCTCACACACGTCAGAGTGAAGCTGTCATTTCCTGAAGCTTCCACACAAGAGAACTGGCAACAAGGTGGAGTCCTCATGGATCACTAGCAGAGAAATGTGGGTGGGTGCCAGACCACATGGACTCGACTCACTTTATTTCATACAAAGGAGCAGACTAATGCTGTCATCCTTAAAGACTAACTAGAAACAAGCAGTGCGCTCGCATCGACTCGACTTGTTTTGCAAGTTTGAAGTGAGATGGTACTTTGGAGTCAGCCTCCCGAGATGATGGCTGGTTTTTGAAAAAAATCTCATATTTATACAATGAGTAGCAGACTTTCCTGACTTGCAGAGGTCAACGTCCTCCTCAGTCATGCGCCATGAGTGGCACAGATACTATTCATCAAATAACTAACATGGCCTTGATTGTTACTCCAGAGACTTATCTGCGATGTAGCTTTATAGCATTTTCATTAGCAATCGTATGATTTGTGTTACAATGACCTTTGTGGACGGGCCCGGACCCCCAGGCCTCGTCCGTGACGCCGACGGTGAGCGCAACGTTTTTGTTTTCTTGCGCTTAAAATAACCTGATCAGCGTTCTGCGGACGGTTTGTTTACATTTCTCACATCTGTGATTGTTCACACGGGTTGGACACGAGCAGAGAGGGCTTTCAAGATGAAAAAGCCAACGTGAAACTTTAACGGACGACAAAGTTTTTCAATCAAATCTCCGTCACACCCTTCCTTGACCTCATCACGTTATCCACCTTAGTCAAGGAACAGTGGTTCGGGAAAATATGCATTTGTTTTTTGGACCAGTTTAAAACGTATCTCAACTAGTGATGTGCGGATCGATACTGAAATATCGATTCCTGCGATACCCGTCATTGTGTCCGGCCCCTTGGCGTGCACACTCACAACAATGGCTGAGCGTAAACAGAGTCATGTGCAGACGTATTTTACCTCCACGAACAGCTGAGACGTGGTTTGCCATACATGTGGCAAGAATGTGAGGTGTTGTGGTAACACCGCTGACCTGGTCAAACACCTCAGAGTGAATCATATCACAGAATATGACGAGCGTATGTTGAGGCGAACTGAAGAGGAGGAGAGGGAGAGGTGCTGCCAGGGCGAGACAGACGTCTCTCACGGAGTCCTTTAATGCTGCAGGCAGGCAACAAATAGCCACAACTTCAGGTTTTTCATTTCTATATGATAATTCTGCATCATTAAGTGATAAGAACAAGTAATCTGATGTCCTGTGATCATTACGACGCTATAATTTGAGATAAAATAAAAGATAGAGTAAAAAAAATAAGTTTTTGTTCAGAGTATCGGTATCAGATCAGTATCGTCGATACCACCCTGAATTTTACTTGGTATCGGATCAGAAAGGAAATCAGTGGAAATCAAATCCTGCTTCTACAGGTGTCCAGTTCATTCACTCTGACCCCTCCAGATAAGCGTTGCCAGTTCTCACTGTGCTGTAGATCACATTTTCTTGTGTTTGGGGTTATAACGGTTACTTTTGAGGTCTGTGTTATAAAGCAAGTTAATCCTGAATTTAACTGGAGAAGACAAATTCCCACTGCGTGGTGTAGTGCACAGCCAGGCATTCTTTACATTAGTTCGTTTGACAAAACCAAAAAGCCGAAAGTATTTACTTGGAGTTTGGTTTGATGAAATAAGTGCCAGAATCAGTGAATACAAATGATTCCAATGACATGAAAACTGGTCGAAGGACAAATCCCTCAAGAAAAGCACGACTAGCACATTAAGTTTGTTTGTAATCATCATCATCTCTAACACCATGCGCACAACAGTGATTTGTTTACAGAACACTAAGATAGTAAAATCTGGGAAATGATGATATTTCTTTCCAAAACTTCCTGTCTGGAAGACATTAAAGCTGCTGTGCCACCTGCAGCTTCTTTCAATCTATGTTATGTGAATATATCTTTTTTTTTTTTGGGTTTGAACATCCATTCAAACTCACTCTCTGCCTAGCAAGTCTCATTCCCTCATTTCCTTGGGGTCCAGCTTCACATACGTGGCACTGAGCCTTTTCCTTTGTCACCTCTTTCTGCTACATGCCTAGCCTCCCAGTTTCTTGGTCTATTTTCTTCATTTCGCTAACTACACTTCTTTTTCTTTGTAAATCTCTTCCTTCAAATACTTTCAAAATCACTTTTCTTTTTTCCCTTTCTTCTGTGCAGAGAAGACGTCAAACCCCTTCTTGGCAGTTTATCTCAATAAAGCTGTACTATCCCAGCCATCTGGTAAGTCTTCCCTACTACCCAGAGCCTGTTTATACTCCTGCATGTCTCTGCCTTCACTCACTTCCTCTTCTTGATGTCCAAACTCATCCTTCAAACTACCATTTGATGCTGCATAGCTGCATTCTCCCTGACACCTCCTTGTCTCCTGTCTTTTTGATTTCACCTTCTGCATAATATTTAGTTGCCCTGTGTGCAGCTTCCTCCACTTTCATATATTTCTACAAGTTCCTCCCTGTTCTTGAAGTATGTGTGCACCACGGCCATTTCCACTTGGAAAATCTGCCCCACATCTGTCTTTCTAGATTTCTCTCCTAAACACCACACCTACCCAACACCTCATAACCTCTGTTCCCTTCACCTAAATGTCCATTGAAGTCTGTGTCAATCACCACTGTAGCATGTGGTCTCTTGCACACAAAATGTGTCTACCCTCCACCTCCATAATATGAGTCCGCCAGCCCTCCCATTGCCAGTCAGAGTCCATAACAAGTCAAAAACATAAACAGCTCGAACGTATTATTTATTTAAAAGAGAGAGAGAGAGAGAGAGAGAGAGAGAGCTCAGTTGTCCTTGCTCTAGCATCAAGAGTCAGTGACTGGCTGTTCACTGCAGGCTCAGCAGTCCAATGGCCGATCAGCAACAAAACAAATAAAAAAATAAGACACGTTCTTGATTATGACAACAAACCACATCCAAAAAAATATGACAGCAACACTTTAAGTTTTGTGTGCATTCATCATGTGCAACTCTGCAGAAAGTCTCATGTCAAGGATGTGTGGACAGGGGGGCTATTAAAAAGTTCCAGTATACAGAATAGAAAACCATCAAATGAATGAAATAAAATCTGTTGTCACAGTGGTTTTTGAAGGAACAATTACTTCACAGATGGACAGCCTCATTATATTTTAGTTAAACCTGATGATACACACTTCACATCACCCTAGTTACATGTTTTTCTTTGCCATGTGTATGTTATCCAAGGGAGGAAGAAAATGAAAAAGAAAACTTTTGATGTGTCCAGACATTTCTTCACATCAGCTGCCAGCAACCAGTTTCAGCATGTACAACTGTTGCAGTAAGTGTGCTCATGCAGACCAACTATGCTGGTCCACTGTTCTTAATGGTGCTGCATGTTGAGAAAGAAGTGAAACAAATGTTTTGTTTAACAAGTCCACTAGTGTTAGAATAACTTGGCATTTCCAATCTGTTTCTGCTGTAGTTCAATGAAAGGTTTCAGTTACTTAAGTTTGAGAAAAAACCAAAAAACCAAATTGCGTTTACAATTGTAGTTTCATCTTGTTATAAGATATTTGAAATAAAAACAAACAAAAAACATGAACAAACAAACCACAAACAAACAAACCACAAACAAACCACAAACAAAGAAACCACAAACAAAGAAACCACAAACAAACAAACCACAAACAAACAAACCACAAACAAACAAACCACAAACAAACAAACCACAAACAAACAAACCACTACATTTTCAGAAATATTTCTGCAGTCTGATTTACAAGTATAAACTTTCTGACCAAAACGCCACAATTTCATCCCTCAAACAAGTTGTCAACTGTGTCAACGACCAATGAGGACATCACTGCTACACTTGATGATACTCACACCTTGAAAAAGTGCAAAGGTTTCCCAACAGGACTTCGACGGTTGGTCTTCTTGATCAAGCTATAATCTGTTCTCATCAAAACCACCATAAAACCAGTTTGACAGGATGATGCTGATAAATCCCTCTAGACCTTTTTGTGACAGTATTAAAAGCTTGCTGGAAATTCTCTGTACTCATATTTGTGCTCAGTATCTGTAGGAGCCATTTTTGTGTGGGTACCTCATGTATGCCACTAGGGGTCACCTTTTGTGTTACATATGGTGTGTCTATTTAAGGTAGATAGGTCATTAGCAGCAGGTGTGTTGTTGTTGGGAAGGAGCAAACAGATTGTGACCGCTGCGCTGTTATGTTAAATTGTGTTGGAATAAAGAATCTAAAGGACAAGATAAGTATGGTTTCAGTTATTGAACTAAGTTTAATACGTTTATTCATACCAGTGACATTGCATTAACCTGCCAACAAACAGCTCAGTGGCTTTAAATGTAGGCTTAGCCTCGACAGCATCTATAACACCATTACAGTTTTTGCCCGTTGCTTGAACACATTTGGCAAAACGTCGCTCATTGTGCCAAAACTCTAAACACAAGTAAACACGACACAACACTGGGAAATATACCATACACATCTGTGCCAAAATGAAACTCTACTCCCAAAACCTAAACTCTGCTGTCAAAACCTAACATTCCTCTGTCAAAATGTAACTCTGTTGACAAAATGACACATACTTGCATCATATGCAAACACTTACAGATCAGGGGGAACACACTAGTCTTCTTTACATAAAACACTGCAGTCCTTGATTTCCATTGTGTATTCAGAAGGCACATTTACAGGAGACACATTTCCAAACAACCAAAAACGCAAATAGACCTACTCAATAGTGTACATCGCAGTACCATGAATTCAGATGAAGCAAAAAAAAAAAAAAACCACAACACAATAATACTGCAATAGAAAAAACACTATACTGTAAACACAAAAAACCATGACAATTGTGCATACGTGGGCTCATGGATCCCGCCGTCTGTTGGGGTCTGGCCACAGGACCTCATCAACATCGCAAGCAGTGTCTTCTCCCGCTGGGCACCGGGGAAAACATCCTCTTGCATGTCGAAACCCTGTCACTGTTCCTCTCGAATGGGACTCTGTAGAGCTGCTTCATGGTGATGCTGTGTTTACCCAAGATGCGTCTGATGGTGGTGATGCTCACATGGTTTATGTTGCTGAACACTCGCCTGTCTGCAAGTATTTTCCATCGTAGCTGGTGGAGACGGATGGCATTGTCTGCCCTCACTAGGTCCACAACGGCAAGTTCCTGCTGTTGTGTGAACAGGCGTTGCCGTCCTCCCCCAGAAGGTCTTCGGGTCATTCTGGAGGAATACAACCACATATTGTCATCGGTTTGCTTATTTTTCTTACAGTACTTTACTGTACGTACTGTGTCATCCACTGTACAACACTGTACTTCAATATAAGGAATCAGCCACTTTGGCTGCAAAAGGAGCATTAGCACCCCGTACACTTGATATGGTAATGTGATATACTGTAGAACAGTGCTATGAAACCATCTGAGTAGAGCAGAAGGTATGGAGGTGAAGACAGACCTGTTTTCTAGTCGGAATGTTCGTATTACAGATGCCACTGTGAAGCGGCTTAGATGTGGGTGGACTCTCTGCCCAGCTTCCCTCATAGTCAGGCCATGGTTGATGACATGGTCCACCAAAGTTGCTCTTATTTCATCAGAAATATGGGTCCGTTCATGGCCTCTTCGGCCTTCTCCTCCTCTTCCTCCTCCTCCTCTACCTCTTCCTCTTCCTCTTGCTCTCCCTCCATCCATGCTTGCAAAGTTCTTGGAATGGCTACGCTGAGGGCTTTTTGTAGTTGGCTAATTGGTGTTCGGTTTTGCAAGTAGGTGCCTTCAGGTGTGTATTTGAGTGGTTGCAATTATCCGATGTGTTTTGTATTTTGGATACATGTGTTTTCCGAATGGCACCCTGAAGTTTCATTTTGTGAGCGAAGTGTCTTATGTATGAAATAGAGTGTAGCATGCAGGACCATGTGTGTTGCATAAAGGAGTAGGAGTGTTGCATAATTGGTACTGGGGTGCAAAGCAGCGCTTTTGTTTAAGGTATGGGTACATGTGTTTGAGGTATGGTAACAACAGCTTCACGTTGTGTTACTTTAGTCTAAGCATGGGTTTATAGTGTTCAAGCAACGGGCAAAAACTGTAAAAACATGAGTCAGCATTGTGTATTGTGTACATTTTGACAGAGGAATGTTAGGTTTTGACAGCAGAGTTTAGGTTTTGGGAGTGGAGTTTCATTTTGGCACAGATGTGTATGGTATATTTCCCAGTGTTGTGTCGTGTTTACTTGTGTTTAGAGTTTTGGCACAATGAGCGACGTTTTGCCAAATGTGTTCAAGCAACGGGCAAAAACTGTAATATGAACAGTCACATAAAATTCATTCCAGTTTTTTTTTTGCCTTTGCTTCAATTAAGATGTTTCTTTAAATCTACAACAGCTTCCTTTTCAAAAAAGTTTACAGACATAGTAAGGAAGTAGCTAGGGACCTCAGTAAGTATGAGCAACAATAGCTTAGGGCCAGTTTCTACAATAAAGAGGATTTCATCATCTGCTGTTCGTCAAAAAGTGCCGTATTAAAAACAATTCAGCAGACCCTCAGAGTGCGGATACAAACTGTTTTCAGCTGTAGAGGTAGAGGTACGCTTCATGTACTTATCAACATGCAGTTTAGAGGTTTGCATTAGAGTGCATTGGTGCTTGGGCCTCTTTTATTTAGCACGGTTATACCATTGTGAATTTAGCTATATAAATATGCTCAAGAGTCTATCATATGTTTGACATGCAACTAAAAATTCGAAAATATATATATTTTTAAATCAGTAACTTTGCAAATTTAGAGGAAATGTTTTCAGACAACATATGTGTCACATTTTAAACAGGGTTTGAATAATCAGCGCTGACATCCAGACATTTATGCTCTGGGTATAACAGACATGCTTACCTTGTGAAAGGCCCTGGGATGTCTTGGAGCAGAGAAACACTCTGTATTGTTGCTTTTCTCTATTGTATAAGCAGCGCCCGACTGTCAGAAACGTTCTGTGTGGGTAGCAAAGTCGGCTCCAACGCACATTCAGGTGAAAAAATAAAAAGTTAAAACGATATACCTCGCTGCAGTTGTGAAGTGCTGAGGAAAATACTGTGTGTCTGATGGGGTGTTTTTATATAGGTGGGGCTACTTTCAGTTGACCTCTGAGATGTAGAGATAAAAGAGCACGATGTAAGGAAGAAAGGTGGAAAGCCTTTGGAGACTCTGTTGGACATAGTTTCTGCCGGCCTCTGACATGATAAGACTAGTTGCATTAAAGCCATTAACTGTTTGTGAATATACACCTTTGGGTTGGGATACTCTTGATAAGGAGCATCTTTTGTTTGCTTCATGACTTCTTTTACAGACTGATGGGATCAGCTAGGCAGCTGCTGCACCCCCTCTGTCTAACTGTTGCAGAGTGTGAGAATATGTGTTTTTTAGAAGTATCACAGGTTATTTCTAAAAGAAATACATGTTGTTTGCGGTGCTCTATTTAAAACTATTGGTCTGTGAAACTTTTAGAAAAGTGAAATGCCCCTAAAGTAGTTAAATCATCTATGTGTAATCAGCGAGTCTAACTGTTGCAGACTAGTAGATAATTATAAGACTAGTTGCATTAAAGCCCCATTGAGGTTGATACAGCTCTAGTGTGAATATGTACTTTTAGAAGTATCACAGTTTATTTCTAAAGGGATACATGTTGTTTGTGGTGCTCTATTTAAAAAAAAACTACTAGCCTGTGAAACTATTAGAAAAGTGAAATCTTCCTAAACTAGCTAAATTAAATGCTGTGTGGGAATACACGGTTTTTAGAAGTATCACTGTTTATTTCTAAAGGGATACCTGTTATTTACTCCTAAATAGCACTGAAGAAAATGCAAAAGGCTCCTAACTAGTTAAAATACCCATAAAGTAGTTAAATTAAATCACCTATGTCTAAATAACAGAACTCTGAGACCTATACAATCCTTTAAAAAGAGTTTAATTAAAACACATAATGGTTTCATTAAATAATACACTATTAAACACATGTGAACTCATATGACCCCTGGACACACACGCACGTGCAAAAAGTCCGTTCTCGCGCACGTGCACATGCACATGGACGCGGCGGGGGATAGGGGAGGGGGGGAAATGCCCTCGGGGTGGGGGGTGTGGGGGAGAGGGGTGGGGGGGTGGGGGGCAAATGCCCTCGGGGTGGGGGGGGGGGGGGGGGAAGCTATAGGTATATTACTACTGATGTGTTTTTTTTCATTGGACGTTAAGGCGTCTGGGAAGGGATCTCAGACCATTTACATCCTGGGCCATCTGACCTCAGGAAATCACATGATAAGGTGGGGCCAGGTTTCACAATGAGCTCACCCGAAACCCTGGCTGATTAGGACCCACACCCACTAAATGGCAAAGATGTTTATTACAGTTTTTTCTGATTGCTTAAGCACATTTTTTGTAACTATTGGCTAATTTTGCAAAACTCTTCACACAAATAAGAAAACCTGTCACCCAATCATCAAAACATTGTAGTTCTCTTGCAAAAGCAAACACAGCTAGATTAACTCTACACACCTTCGTAAAAATGGTGTTTCCGTATCAAACAGTACACACAAGCCATCATCTACTAAGCACACAATGCGCCAACTGCACACTGATGGTATGAATACAAAACACATCTGGCTTTTGCTTTCTCTGTGCACAAGGTAGGCTATGTCAGTTTGAGCTCATACTTCTGTCATAGATCCATAAGCATAGAGGGATCCAAACTTCAAGTACTGGTGTTTATTCAAACACATCAAAACAAACACAAGTGTTCATTTCCAAGTATAGGATTATTTGCAATCGCCATAATGACTATATGGGTTACTTGGTCTGCAGTGAACATGCTTCCTCTGCCCTGGGAAGAGCATAAATATATGCGGTGGCCCCTAGAGACAAAACACGTACAAACTCCAAAACACATTTCTAGCATGAACTGAACTTCCAAAGCAGAGCTACTAGATCACTTAAATTACACAATTGAAAGCATGTGTGTATTGTTTGTGTATTTATACACAGGCACTCATATATATTCAAATAATTAAAAAAAAATTTTCATTCACCTGTTACTACCACACACCAAATCCGGTCGTTGGTACTTGCTGGCTTGTGTAGCCACTAGGTAACAAAAGCTCAACTCTGCGCCCAGCATCCTGGAGCACTTCTGTTGTCTTTTGTACGTGTTTTGAGTTTTTATGTGCTTCTGAGTTTTTATGTGCTTCAGAGTTTGTACGTGATTTGAAGTTTGTATGTGCTTTGTCTCTAGGGGCCACCGTAAATATACTTTTATTTATTCACTCCACATAAAATGTAATAAATAAATCATATAATACAAAAATCAACTATTCACATTTCAACTTTTAACTGTTTAAATTTTCAGCTTTTTCCTTTTACAAATTTAAAGTGAAACAACACAAAACACTGCAAACCACAACACAATTAAATATAAATTATATGAAAACAAAAAGAACATGCATATTCTCTGTCATATGGACCTGCATGAATAAACTTTCTGAATCCTTTATCATCTCCAACTGAAAATAGTTGTGGATGATTACTATACCTTTCTAATGTGACGTTGTTGGCCCTGCCTCTTTCTCTCTCTCTGCCTCTGTTCCTGTGAAGCAGAAAAAAAGTGCAAGAGAGAGAGAGAGAGGCTGAGAGAAAGAAAAAAAAAAATGTGACGGCTCGTGATAAGGAGGCGGCTGCGTTGTTCACGTCTAAGATCCGGCTCTAAGAGCCATTTCGTTCGCGAACGACCCATCACTAGTTCAGAGCAGCAGGAGGAGGAAGGCGGAGCTGAGGCAGGTGAGTGTTAACATGAATATGTTTCTTCTTATGACATAAAATAATTCCACGCTGTTCGTGTCTGTGGGTGAAACGTGAGGCCGGTCGGCTCCTCTGAGCGCTGGTTTCCTGTAAGTAGAGAGGAAGTGAGTTCAGCTGAGAGAGCAGGAGGAGAGTGAGAGCTGTGCTGAGGCAGGTGAGTGTTAACACCGCTCTGACATTACTGTGTCTCTGTGGCGGAAACAACAGGCTCCGTCAGTGGAGGCAAAAATAATCAGACTTTGGTTTTTCAAAGGAAACTACTTTATGTTGGGAGAAGCCGCGCGCTCATTGGATAACGACTTGTCAATCTCAAGTTATTAGCCAATGAGCGCGCAGGTTCACAGTAAGACCCGCCCTTATCACGACGGGTTTTAAAACTAAAATGGCGACAGAAACTTTTTTTTTTAATTAAACTTTATTTACAAACAACAGTATAACATACAAGGCACCATCATTAATCCGATTATGTTACATCCTTGGTTGAGCATCAGAGGCGGAGCCAGATATTTGAAACACCCGGGGCTTAGCCCAAAGAGTAGTATGCATGTGGGATTTTTTTTTTTTTTTTTTGGGGGGGGGGGTAGAAATGACTGAAAGATTAATAGGCTCTGTTCAAAAAAGAATGACTTCATATAGGGAAAAATCTATATCACATGTGCAGGACACCTTAAACTAGTTTTTTAATTAAGCAGCAAGGCAGAACAAGGTCAGGGCTGTATCAAGACACGAGGACTAAACCCCAATTCAACCAGACCCAGAACTGATCCAGAATTAAAACAGGACTACAACAGTTCAAAATCAGGACTACTGAGGACTTAACCAAGACAGAACCAGAATCAGAACTAGATGATAGCACTAAAAATCATCATAGACCTGCACTACACTTGTTTTTTAATTCTACCAAAGTCCACTATTTAGATTGAGAAAAGTTTATATAATTATTTAGCCTTGTTGTGCGAACAAGCCTGCATAACTTAATAAATACAGAATTTGAAAAATAGCAAACCTAAAAAGAAACACTAGGTACGAGATACATGAGGACCTATGATACGCTGATACTTTTGGTAAACGACCATGTGACTAACATGTGCGTCTCACCTGCTCTTGTTCATCTGTTCTGTCCTCGTTCTCCTCTCTCTCCCTCTTTGTGCTGACAATCATCAAATATACAGTTGAAACCAGATATTTACTCTTCAGATAAAAACACTTTTTTAATTGTAACATCAAATCAGACAAAATGTTTATTTTTTTAGATTGATAAATATAAAAACATATTTGTTAACTTTAAGAGTAAAGAGAGAAACTATCTGTATTTCTTAATAGCAAATGGCACCAAATTGTATTCAAATTGAGCCACACTTATGGAGCTCCACAGTTCTTTTCCTGGTGTTTTGGTCGACATCTCTTGATGTTCCCATGTCAAAGAAACAGGCTCTGTGTTTTGCCTTATATGCATCCACAGCTGTGCCACAAACTTACTCACATGGACTCTACTAACCTATCAGAAGCTTCTTCAGCTCAGAATCGAATCGTCTGGAGTTTCTTATTAATTAACAATAAACTTAGTGTACATGTACTCCTAAATTTGATCAAAGTGATAAAAATAGACAGCTCTGTCTCTCTTTATTCTGACATTTAACTAATTCAAAAGATATTTCAATATTTATCTAAAACAAAAGTTTACTCTAAATTGATGTTGTACAGTAAAAATGTTTTATGTTTTCTCCCTAAAGTGTAAATATCTGGTTACAAATGTGAATATCCTGCTGTGTACTGAAATCCCTCTTGTTTTGCATAGAAATATACTGAACAACATACAAAGCATAATATATAAAATAACATTTACCTGAGTTTTTTCTTTGAAAGAAGCCTCTAATGTCCATTCTTATATTTCAGTACATAACTGAAACCGATTTAGTCGGGGAGGGTAAGAACTGAAAATATGAAATAAACACACGTAAGCTAAGACTCTAAAAAAATAGCATTTGTTCGGCTTTTCATTTCGCCATTTGTTGATTCACTCGAAGAGCAAGTAACGTAATATTGGTCAAGTGATCAGTTTGATATCAATCTTTCGTGATGCACTGTCATATTTACATTATTTGTACAGTACGAATGATTTTCTTTGGTACCTGGTCAAACTTCAGCTCTCCTTAGTATGGCTGGCTGCGTTTCTCCAACAGCGCACTCACTGCTGGCAGCAGCTGCCCCGCCCCCTCGCTCAGTCGCTTAGTGCCTGAGCTCGGATCATACCAATATCAGGGGGGATTCACGCACAGTCGTAAATTCCCACAGTGTGCACTATGTGCTTCGAATATTGTGTGTACTTTTTGTTTTATACAGTTGTCAGCCAGGCATCTAACTATGAAAAATTACACTCCAAAAGACCCCGGGCTTCTGACAAAACAACCCGGGCTTAAGCCCAGTAAGCCACCCCCACGCTCCGCCCCTGTTGAGCATTATAGCAAAACAAACAAACAAACAAAACGACCAAAAAAAACAAAACAACAACAACAATAAGCACAAAGCAGTCATTGAAGGACTTGAACCAAAGGCAAAAAATAACGTGCAAAAAAAGGGCAGTCGTGATTATAAAATAGGGAGGTTTTTTTTTAACATAGATTAAACTCTTTAAATAAAACAACAAGTTTATGGGCTTTCTTGTTATTCACAAGTTTCAGCGATTTAGCCCAGAGTCTAAAGTCATTCAGCCATCTGTTTATACATGGTTTAGCTTTAAAGTATCTGCATTTGTGAAGAAAAAATTTTCCCATTAACAAAATCGTCCTAATCAACAGGTCAAAATCTGCATTCTCAGCAAGTATTCCAAATTTTATTACTGTCACTGTCAAATGTGGTAACTGAATTCTCCTGTCCAAAAATTAGTAGTAAGTCCATCTGTCCCTGGGGACTTGTTTAATGCCATTTCCATGACCACCAAATCCAGTTCCTCAATTTTAAACTCTGAATCCCACAGATCTTTGAAAGGCTTGTCAATACATGGGATGAGATTATGAATCTTATCAAAGAAACTATCAGAATCAGCTGCTGAATATTCTGAGGAGTACAATTTGGAATAAAAAGTGAAGACTTCCTTTTCAATCTTTCTGAAATCTTTACATTCAGTCCCATTTATCAACAAGCTTGAGATTAGATTTCTCTGCTGTCTACACTTTTCCAGCTTACTAAAATATGATGAGTTCTTTTCTAGTGATGGGTCGTTCGCGAACGAAATGGCTCTTAGAGCCGGCTCTTTGAAGTGAACGACGGGAGCCGACTCCTTATTGGGAGCCGTGGGGTTTTTTTTTCTTTCTCTTGCCCTCTCACTAACCTTTTTCGCTTAATGCCACACCTGAGCCTTGTGTTTGCGCTGAGCAGAGGGGGGAGGGAAGCAAACACAGCTGTGCGTTTGTGCCCCTCCCGCCTCTGCTCAGCGCTGGGCAGAGGGGGGAGGGGCGGTAGTTACACTCACAGCAGCAGTAGAACACGAACAGAGCAGGAGGGAGAGAGAGAAAGAGAGCAACAACAAGAGACAACGTCGTCAATTTAGAAAGGTACAGTAAAGAAAATGAGTGAAGCAACCAAGAAAACAAGCAAAATCTGGAACCACTTCAATTTTATTGACAGTACAAAGGCAGAGTGTAGAGTCTGCAAGAAAAGAATTTCATATAGAGCTGGCTCCACAAACAATATGAATAGGCAAGCAGGAAGGCTCTCTCCCAAAAAATCATCCCAGGCATATATGAAAGAGAACGTGCATCACTGCAAGAGAGGGTTAAAAAAGCCACAGCAGTGTGTCTAACAACTGACAGCTGGACATCCCAAACCACCACATCCTTCTTGTCAGTTACGTGTCACTTTATTGAAAATTATAAAATGGTATCCTGTCTTCTGGATTGTTTTGAGTTCAGTGACAGACACACTTCTGAGAACTTAGCAGAAGAGCTGCTCAAAGTGGCAAAAGAGTGGGATGTGGAAAAGAAAGTGGTTTGCTGTGTTACTGACAATGCAGCTAACATAACAAAAGCAATTAAAATCCTGAAATGGACCCACCACCCATGTCTTGCGCACACAATTAACCTTGTTGTGAGAGATGCTTTGAAGGTGATGAAGCCAGCTGTGGACAAAGTGAAGGCAATAGTGGAATTTTTCCACAGGAGCACAACAGCCACACACAAGCTCAAATCTACCCAACAACAGATGGGCATGCCTGAGCTAAAGCTCAAACAAGAATGTATCACAAGGTGGAACTCAACCTTTCATATGCTAAAACGGATTCTGGAGTCCAAGGATGCTGTCATCTCTACCCTGGCAGTTATCAATGCACCGGTTGATAGTGATGTGCGATACCACTGATTTCCTTTCCGATCCGATACCAAGTAATATTCAGGGTGGTATCGACGATACTGATCCGATACCGATACTTTGTACAAAAACTTTTATTTATTGTATCTCACATTATAGCGTCATAATGATTACAGGACATCAGATTACTTGTTCTTATCACTTAATAATGCAGAGTTCATCATATAGAAATAAAAAAAAATTGAAGTTGTGCTATTTGAAAACATTGCCTCCCTGCAGCACTGAAGGACTCCGTGAGAGACGTCTGTCTCGCCCTAGCAGCACCTGTCCCTCTTGTTACGTCTGGTTCAGTTTGGGTAAGAAGGAAAAACAGCCAAGTCCGTGTAGGTGACAAAAATAGTGATTTTATTACACACTTCTAAGACAGAAGCATGGGAAGACAAGCGTACAGCCACAGATCTCCAAAGAGTGGACAGCTCCCCATCCTTATATAACCCATGATGACGTAACACAGTCAGACCTTACTGGAAATGATAACAGTTTGGGCCTGTTCAGAGAGTTTACCTAATATGGACATCAACTGTTAGTTTTAGAGAAAAACAAGTGTGTATTACATTCGTGCCTTTTGTGAAAGTATATCTATCAGAAAACTGTCCTCAGACGACCCTCCTATTCTTACTAAGTGTGTGTGTACACATGCATGTGTTATATAAGAGCGTGCATGTACTTTAAAGGCCTGTGTACGTGCAGAACTGAACATAGAACTAAGGCAGGGTCCAGCAGGACCCACAGGCTTCTGAGTGGTTACAGAACTGTGAAACAGCTTTAAGCAAATAACATGAATAGTACAGAACAACAATAGACTGATTAAAGTACTGATAATCTGTGTAGATTAATGTTAACATAGATGTGGTTCAAAGATTATTCTGTCAACTGGTTCAACAATGGTAAATGATTAATGATTGATACTTCTGATTATAACTGTGATCGTAAGAAGACAAAATAAAATATCTCCTGGTCACACTCTCCTCCTCTTCAGTTCACCTCAATATACGCTCGTCATAGTCTGTGATATGATTTACTCTGACAGAGCGTTCTCACTCCCGAGGCGTAACATGTCGACGTTTTGTCACGTCCCGCGGCGTTCCTGAGGAACGCGAAAGGAGACCTTCGGCGTTCTTATGGTACGTGGCGGGTTATGGCTGGGATCCAGTGCAATGACGCTTCCGCGGTAATAGATGTTCCAGCCCTGTATTCCAGCCCTAAACCTAACCTTATCCCTAGCCCTGACCATAACCTTATTCCTGACCTTAACTAGGACTTTAATGAAGTTAAATAGCGTGTTTCTAAGCGATTTGAATAAAAAGAGCGAACATGTGTAGATTCAGTCCAGACGGTTCTCATATGTCCTCTTTTTTCCGAGGTCGTCATTTAGGAACGTGGTGGGTAGCCGAAAACGTAATATGGTGACGATTTGTCACCTAGCGTAAAATGTTACGCTTTGGGAGTGAGAACGGGTTGACTCTGAGGTGTTTGACAAGGTCAGTGATGTTGCCACAACCATACATGCCAACCCTCTCGATTTTTCCGGGAGAATACCGAATTTCAGTGCCCCTCCCATAAATCTCCCGGAGCCACCATTCTCCCGAATTTCTCCCGATTTTCCACCCGGACAACAAAATTGAAAAACCATATCGCAGAATTCATAGCGCGGCCCAGCCAATTCCAGTCTCCAACAATGACAGCAGCTACTTAGTTTTAATATTGCTCTTATTACTCTTTCTGGGTCGCAAAAAACTTTTAACATATTTTCAGGTGAGAATGTAGCTGTGTAAACTTCAAATATCTGAGCCAATCGACAAATCGTCTTCAAACCCCCGCAGTCTTTCATTACTCAGGTTAAACAAGTCACTTTGATAACTTAAAAGTGTTGTTTGGCTTTTTCAGTGTTTTATTTGTTCGTGAGTAAATCGGTTTGGCTGAGATTAAAGTTATTCGATTAGATTAAATTAAATTTAACTTTATTAATCCCTCAGGATGGTTCCTCCGGGGTTTTCACACAGCTGAATAAACGTCAAACAGAAAACTAATTAAACAAAGTGTGAGACGGTCGAGAGTTTACGCCAGCGCCCAGTTATATTTTAGATAGCAAGGAGCAGACGGCAGAGTTTCACTCCACCGAGGGAGCTCGTGACGTACTACCCGGCTTTCTTTAGACCGCGAAAGCCGAGTCCTCAGGTGGAAGCAGCCTCTGAATTTGGACACCCCCGCTGTTTCTGGGCCGGCCAATAATAACGGTGACATTTAACATATTTTATCTGATAAATAAACACTGTAAAATGTATTCATCACCCCCCCCTCCCCAACAGCCCTTTTGAATGTCTCCCTAATTCTGATGTCTCAAGGTTGGCAGGTATGGCCACAACACCTCACTTTTTTGCCACATGTATCGCAAACCACGTCTCAGGTGTTTATGGAGGTCAAATACATCCGCACAATTACGCTCAGCCATTGTTGTGAGTGCGCGCGCCAAGGGGCTGCGAGACATTTATACAGCTGTATTTCGCACATAACTGTGAAAGGCGGAAGAGGAAGTAGTTCCTTTGAATGTACACAATCCGAATGTTATAGTTTCTTTTCACTGTGTTCCTGTTAATGATAAACTACAAATTTACCCTAAATTACTAAAATATCGATATTTTAATGTGAGAATCGATTCTAGAACATAAATGATTGGTATCGGAGGAATCGATATTTCAGGATCGATCCGCACATCACTACCGGTTGACCCTCTGAGCCATGAGGAATGGGAGGTACTACAGCAGGCATGCACTGTTTTGGAGCCATTTGAGCAGGTCACCGTGGAGATCAGTGCAGACAGGTGAGTGTGCAAATGTTATTGCATTATTATTATTATTAGTAGTAGTAGTCGTAGTTAGTTGCATTGCTGGTATGAAAAGTAGATTAGACATGATCATAAATAATAATATACTGCTGAATTTTAAAAAAGTATAATTTTGAAACTTGTTATGTACTCTTTTTCAGCCATGTCACAGCCTCCAAAATGTTAATCCTGTGCAAGGGTCTGCAGAGAGTGACAGCTGAACACCAAACCAGAGTAACTACTGGAAAAGTGAAAGAGTTGGTGGATGCTCTCTGTGCATCCATGGACAGAAAATTCCACAGAATGGAATATAATGCTGTTCTCTCTGAAACCACCATTCTTGATCCAAGATTCAAGAAGCTGGTCTTTAATGACAACAGAGCGGTGGATGAAGCTCTTCAGAGAATAACTGCAGCAGCAAGATCCAGCCAACCAACTCCACTGCCAGGGAACCAAGAGGGAGAAGAGGCAGAAGAGGATGAACAAAAGGAGCAACAAGCATCTGCTGTTTGGAGGTTCTTTGAAGAACGAGCAAATAGAGACACTACCAGAAGGAATCCCTCAGCAGATGTAATACTGGAAGTGAGATCCTACATTGATGAGCCCCTTTGCCAGAGAAGTGCAGATCCACTGAGCTGGTGGGAGACAAAGGCTTATACTTATCCACGTCTTACCCAGGTGATGACACGGAGACTTTGCATTGTAGCAACATCAGTCCCCTCAGAGAGAATCTTCTCCAAAACAGGACAGATAATGAATGACAGAAGAAACCGGATCAGCTCCTCAAAGCTAAGGCACTTGATATTCCTGAATGCCAACCTTTCCGTCAATTAAAGATCTGGTTGTTCATGTTTTCTTTTTGTTTTGCATATTTTAATTGATATTTTATTGTGTTGTGGTTTGTAGTGTTTTGTGTTCTTTCATTTTGAATTGGTTTAAAAGGAAAAAAGCTGAAAATTTAAAAGGAAAAAAGTTGAATTGTAAATAGTTGGTTTTTGTACTTATAATTTATTTTTTTTTACATTTTGTGTGCTGTGAATAAATACAAGAATATTTATATGATAAACATTTATAAATAAAAAAGACATTTTTTACATTAGTAGTTCATTGTGTGCATGATTTTATATTGTTGTTAATAATAAATTACTTAAAGCAATAAAACAACCTGAAGAGCCGGTTCGGAGCCGAAAGAGCCGCCTCTTTTTAGTGATCTGAGCCGAAAGAGCCGGTTCTCTAAAAAGAGCCGGAAATCCAATCACTATTCTTTTCACCTGCCTCAATCCACTTGGCTCTCGATCTTATAAAGGCACCGTGGGCTTTCTCTAGGTAAAGATCGTCCAATTTAGTTTGTAACTCCATCAATTTATTCTTCTCTTGCACGTTTAGTTTTTCTTTACTACAGCACTGAGTTATTTCACGAAGTAAATTACTTTCATATTCCCGTTTTTCCCTGTTCAGTTCTTTGCAGAATTTTATAGTGAATTCTCTGATTTTGAATTTAACAAATTCCCATTTCTGTATATTACCCACTACTGAGTCATCATTTTTTATATCTGTAATTATATGTCTAATTTTATCACAATACTTGTCCTTATTTAAAAGGCTGGCATTAAATTTCCAATATCCTCTGCTACTACGTCTCATCCTTGTTGGTTCTAAGACAAGATCAATGAAACAGTGATCAGAAAGGGGTGCATTGGAGATTTTAGATTGTGAAGTACACCTCAAAATGTCATCGCTCACTAACCAATAATCAAGTCTTGACCTGCTTTCTCCATTAGGTTTAAACCAAGAATAATTCTTAACTCCAGGATTCAAACTTCTCCAAATGTCTGTAAAATTATTATCACTAGAAAAGTTCTCAATAATGTTATTCTGTTGCCTCCTTCCTAAGCGAGGAGGCCATCTGTCCATCCATTCATCTGGTGTCATGTTCCAGTCTCCTCCTACTAGGATGTAATCTGTGGGGTACATAACTTTAAACTCTGAAATAACATTTGTTAGATTTTCCAATAGACTTTTATTTTGACCCTCATTATTATGTCCATAAAGATTTGTAACAATTAGAAATATACCTTCGCTCTTCAAGACTGCAGTTAACCAATGACCCTCACTATCAGCTTTATATGTTATAATCTCCCCTGGGAACTTATTAAAACAAATCGCCACACCTCCAGATCTGTTAGATCCATGACTGAAAAGAATCTTGTCTCCCCACTGATTAGCCCAAAAGGTAGCATCGGCATCCACAGAGTGAGTTTCTTGTAAAAACAGACAATGACATTTTTGCACCTTGCAAAATAAAAAAAGTGCCTTTCTCTTACCAATTTCCTTCAAACCCCGAACGTTTAATGAACCAAAAGAAATTTTTGAGTGAACCATAATAAGAATATGCTAAGAAAATAACTTTTTTAAAAAAAGTAAAGAAAAATATATAAATATGAGTTTAAATTGTAACACTTGTCACCAACTCAGTGACTAATAATCTTTAACTTTAAGTAGAACTCTTTTGTCCCATTAATAATATTCCACTGTATACAGTCTTACATCAAGTCTTTCATTCAACGTCAATGATCCTCCGTCCTTCGATGTATCCATGAGGACCCCGGAAAAAGGCCCGTTTCCCAGCCCGTCTGGCTTGTTCAATTTGCGGCCACAGCCGCCTCCTCTCTTCCCAGTCCTCCCGCGGCAGTACCTCAGCGAAGTGGAAACCCCCGTTCTTACAGACAGCCGAATCTTTGGTGCGACGCCAAATCTCCTCTTTAGCGTGTCTCAGAGCAAACAGAATGATGATATGTCGGACCTTGTTCTCAATCTTCTTCCAAACTCTATGCACCACATCCACAGATTCTTCAAGCTTTGATATCATATCAGGTGCGATCTTGCCAAGAATTCCAATAACCAGCGATCTGACATCTTCATCTCTTTTCTCTTCTAATCCTTTAATCCGGAGGCACCACCTCATTTTGTACCTTTCTTGCTCTCTCACTCTCTCCTTGAGATCGTAGTTATCTTTGGTCAACTGCTCGTTTCGTCTCTCCAACTCTTTAACCTTTTGTTTACATTCTTTCACCTCCTCCAAGTTGAACTGAACCGCTTTGGCTAGGCTGGCTAGCATCGTACTAGCTTGCTTGCATTGCACACTCAGGTCAGCTAGCTGCTCGTCCACTCTTTTTTCAAGGTTTAGAATCGCTTTCAATATAGTAGCATTGGAGACTTCGTCACTTTCACTTATCTCTGCTGACTTAACTTTCTTTTCTGCAGGCTTCTTACAAGGTGTAGATGGAACCGAATCATTGCCCCGTTCCCTTTTGCTCATCACTGCTACGTCCATTGCTACGTAGTCATGATCCGTTCCTTCTCTGCTGTCTTCCCTTCCATCACATGGCGATGTTGTTTCTTGTTTTTTGAGGTCGAGTTTGAATTTAGCAGGTTTAACTATACTTGGGGCAGTCATTTTACTACTTTCGAGTGGAAACAATAACGAACACAAAGTAAATTCTGGGACAAGTTCAACGAGCTCCTAATTTGTACGACTGCTCAACACGCCATCTTGCGCCACCACGGATGATGGCGACAGAAACTCTGGTCGTGTCTTTTTTTTTTTTAAACTTTATTTAACAAACAATGAGTATACAACATACGAACAGATGAAGTATACAAAACAACAGAACATTAACACAAAAAGCCAAGGGTAAAAGAAAAAGGTAACAATTATAAGAATACACGCAAAAATTCACATACATATATTGTTTTGGGAGCCTTTTTGTTGGTGGAGTCTGATATTGATTGTATGTACATTTCCACATCCTTAAAATAATGACCGAAATATGGTGTTTTGTTAGTAAACTTACATTTATGGATAAAAAATTTAGCTAAAAGTATTAACAAATTTATCATAAAAAAACATTTATCATACTTCTTGGGGAACTTAAAGAAACAGAATAAAACATTTTCCCATCGTAAAGAAAACTCCCTTAAAATATGGACAATAACAAACCTGCTAAATTCCTTCCAGAATCTCTGTGTAAAAGAACAGTACCAAAAAAGATGTGTCACAGTTTCTGGATGATCCCCACAGAAAGTACAATCAGTATTAATGTCCCTTTTAAATTTTACCATGTAGTGACTGGCTGGATAACATTTATGTAGAATTTTAAATGAGACTTCTTTCACCTTATTTACAATCAAATATTTATGGGGGACCATCCAGACTGTCTTCCACTTGATATCTGGAACATATTGGTTCCAATAAGATATATGGGAGAGAGACGATATCTTCTTGGAATAAACTACGTATTCTCTTATTGCTGTTACCAAGTTCCTGTGAAAAGCAGATTTTTCCTATTGGTGACTCAGCTGGATCAGGGAGAGCATAGGTGTCAAACTCTGGCCCGCGGGCCAAATTTGGCCCGCAGCCTAATTACATTTGGCCCGCGAAGCCATACCAAATTATTATTAGAGCTGGCCTACTGGTATTATACAGCTAATATATATATTGTTTAGTATTAAGCTTTGCTTGTTCCATATTCAGTTTTTCAGAAAAACTTGTTTGAGTCCATAAGAAGAGATTCATTCTTAAATCTGGAGGAAGATTTTTTTTTCAGTAAATATTAATGTTAGCCCGCGACCTTGTTCCAGTTTTGAATTTTGGCCCACTGTGTATTTGAGTTTGACACCCCTGAGGGAGAGTGACTGAGGTAGATATTGAGCTGTCAGTGTTTTTATATAATATTAAAGTCCCTGAGGGTATGGCACCAAGCACCATTGAGAATTCCTGAACACTGATTGGAAAATTATATAGTGCAATAAAGTCGTTGTAAGTAAGTAGTTGTCCCTCTTTATTAACCAGCTGAGCCACCAATAGGATCCCATTTTGGACCCAAGTTTCCAGGAAAAGTGATTTATTTTTATATAAAATATCTCTGTTGTTCCAGATAAGGTATTTGTGAGGTGAGAAGTTGTGTTTATAAATGAGGGTCCACGCTAAGAGGACCTGCTTATGGAAGGATGAAAGCTTTACAGGGAGTTTCTCAACATTGTAATTACAATTTAAAACAAAATTAAAGCCACCAAAACGAGAGAAAATATAATGTGGTATAAAGTTCCAGATAGAGGTAGGGTTTTTAAGAAAATGTTTGGCCCAATTAATTTTGAAAGTGTTATTTAAAGTAGAAAAGTCTAAAACGTTAAGCCCACCTGATTCGTACTTATTCATCACAACAGTTTTTCTAATATAATGCGTACGGTTTTTCCATATAAAATTAAAGAGCATACGGTCAACATCTTTACTAATTTTCTTATCCAGATGTAAGGAGACAGCAGCATATGTTAATCGGGATATCCCTTCTGCTTTAGTAATTAACACTCTACCTTTCAAAGACAAGTCCCTTTGCAGCCACTGGTTGAACTTTTTTAGGGTTTTCTGTATAATTGGAGTGAAGTTTGAAGAGCATCTTGATTTTTGGTCTTTGGATATTAACAGATTGGGATTGGGGCTGCAGCTGCAGTAATGCGGACGCTGGACGCCGGTCAGTCGTGGTGAAGAGGGAGCTGAGTGTAAAAGCGAAGCTCTCAATTTACCGGTCGATCTACGGTCGATCTACGTCCCTACCCTCACCTATGGCCACGAGCTGTGGGTAGTGACCGAAAGAACGAGATCGCGGATACAAGCGGCAGAAATGAGCTTCCTCCGAAGGGTGGCTGGCCTCTCCCTTAGAGATAGGGTGAGAAGTTCGGCCATCTGGGAGGGGCTCAGAGTAGAGCAGCTGCTGCTCCACATCGAAAGGAGCCAGCTGAGGTGGTTCGGGCATCTGACAAGGATGCCCCCTGGGTGAGGTGTTTCAGGCATGTCCCACCGGGAGGAGGCCCCGGGGCAGACCCAGGACACGCTGGAGAGGTTATATCTCTTGGCTGGCCTGGGAACGCCTTGGTGTTCCACCGGATAAGCTGGAGGAGGTGGCTGGGGAGAGGGAGGTCTGGGCCTCTTTGCTTAGGCTGCTGCCCCCGCGACCCGGCCTCGGATAAAGCGGATGAAGATGGATGGATGGATATTAACAGTCCCAAGTATGTGACTTCTTGTCTAACAGAGATATTACAGATAGTATTTGCAGGGCAGTCTTTAATTGCTAGTAACTCACACTTTTTTAGATTTAGGCATAAACCAGAGGCCTCAGAGAAATCACTAATTTAGTAAGAGCTGGAGGGATTTGGTTTGCATTCTTCAAGAAGAGTGTGGTGTCATCGGCTAACTGGCTGATGACGAGCTCCTTATCAGCTATGGTGATTCCTTGTACAACACTGTTTGAAATATTAGTTGCAAGAATTTGTGTACAAAGTAAAAATAAATATGGTGAAATAGGACATCCTTGGCGAATACCACGTTTCAGGTCAAATCTCGGGGTGGAGCCGTTAATCATTTTAATAGAACTATTGCCATTTGTGTATAAGGTTTTGACAGCTTTACAGAAAAACTTGCCAAAGCCAAATTTTTCCAAAGAGTGGAAAATAAATTGATGTTCAATTGTATCAAAAGCCTTATAAAAATCCAGGAAGAGAATGAAGCTATTGTCAGATACCAAATCAGAGTAATCAAGTAAATCCAAAACCAGTCTAATGTTATTAGAAATGTGTCTGTTTCTCATAAAGCCCGATTGTGTCTCATCAATAATTGTTTCCAAGACCTCTTTAATTCTGTTAGCAAGTATTAAAGCCATAACCTTATAGTCATTATTGAGCAGGGAGATGGGTCTCCAATTATCAATAAAGAGTAAGTCTTTGTTTGGTTTTGGAATAAGTGTTATGAGACCTTGAGTTAGAGAAGGAGGGAGGATGTTATTCTCTATACTTTCTGTAAAAACCTGCAGTAAAAATGGAGCCGGGAGATTAGAAAATGATTTATAAAACTCTGCAGTCAAACCATCTGTGCCGGGAGATTTATTGGCCTTAAGTGCAGAAATGGAATTACAAACTTCCTCCACAGTCAGAGGGCTGTCACAATAACTTCTATCTTCCACAACAATAGATTTTAGGTTTTTAATATTATTGAAAAATCCTGTTGAGACAGCCTCATTATATTTTGAGTTGTATAGTTTAGTATAGAATTCGGCACAGAAATGTGAAATTTCTCCAGGATTGTCAGAGACAATGCCATTAATATTTAGTTGATGAATAGAGTTTGTTTTTGATCTGTATTTTTCAAGTCTGAAAAAGTAAGCAGAATTTTGTTCGCCCTCCTCCAGCCACCTCTTCCTGGATCTTATGAAAGCACCCTCAGCCTTGAGTCGTTATAAACCGTCCAATTTATTTTGAAGTTCTAGTAAACTTAATTTATCTTCCTCTGAGATTTCTTCTGGAGACTTCTGGTAATAAGAGGCAATTCTGCTTATTACTTCTTGTTCTTCAGCTTTCCTTAATTTAGCAATTTGACTCCCATATCTTCTCAAGAATTTGCATGCTTCAAATTTAAAAAGTTCCCAATTGGTACAAAAGGACTTCTCTCTGTTAGCTTTGTTCCAATAATAAACAATTAATTTATTAATCTGCATGTTAACCATTTTATCTTTTAGTAAAGAATTATTTAACTTCCAATAAGAGAATTTATGAGGTATATTATCCAGTGTAAACATTCGGACGTTAATGTAAATTGCTCTATGATCAGTGAGGGGAGTGGCAAGTATATTAACAGTAATATTATCTTTATCAATACAGTCAGAAACAAGCCAAAAGTCAATACGTGATTGCCTGGATCCTGTCTTATTGCTCCAAGTAAAGAGTCTATCATCTGGAAATTTTTCTCTCCAAATATCCACAAGATTAAATTTTCCCATGAAATTTTTTAAGTTTGCACTGTATGAAGACTGCTGCCCTGGAGGCCACCTATCAACCGTATTGTCTAAAGCAATGTTAAAGTCTCCACCAATTAAGAGGACTGAATTTGGGTATTTGGAGAGCCAGAAATTAATTCTTTCTTCTAAGGAGTCAAGTAATTTATCATTTTCAGTTTTATTATTGTAACCATATATATTTACTGCAATGAAAGTACTGTTATTGTGTCTGATTAGTGAGCAGAGGTAGTGTCCTAAGGTGTCACAGTCAGAGTGTAACACATCTACAGAAAAAGAATTTTTAAGCGTGCCAACTCCAGCAGAACGCTCAGAGCCATGGGACAACCAGACTTCATTACCCCATTGTGATTTCCAAAAATTTGTATCAGCAGGTGTGGAATGACTCTCTTGGAAAAAGCAAAAATCTGTTTTAAATTGTTTGGCAAATAAAAACAAAGCTTTGCGTTTACATGTTTGTCTTAAACCCCTGGTATTAAGAGAAACAAATGAAAAAGACAAAGTTATTAGAAAAAAGAAAGAGAAAAAGTAAGTTCTAAACTTCTACAACTAAGAATAGATCTATAGGATAAGGGGACCGGGTGCTGCACAATTTAGGTAGTAGAACAGTAAAAACCCTGAGTGACTAAGCTTATAAAAATACAGTATTTAACTATCTGCTATGGTTTAAATATAGCTTTTTATAGATAAACACACTCTTCAACACAAAATAAAACTTTAACCTGAGGGTGAAAATATCAAGTTCACCATGTAAACAAGCTTACAGAAATGTCATTTCGGAGACTGAATAAGCGTCTCTATGAAGGAGGGAAAACTTCTGATCCACTGATGAATCCTCGGCCTCCCACGAAATAAGCCGGCTTACCCTCCTTACGGGCTTTGTCTATCATCGGCCACAGTTTGTCACGACGTTCTCTGTCTTCCCTGGACAGATCTTCAGCGAACCTCAAATGATTGTCCTGCAGGTAGGAGGATGTTTTGGCTGCTTTCCATACAGCATCTCTGTAGATTCGGGAGGTGAACTGCACGATGATGCCTCTAGGTCTGGTGCTACCTTGTCGCTTGGCTCCGAGTCGGTGTACGGTGTCGATGACGTCAGGCAGCCTATGATTTTGTTCTGGCAGAACAGACTGGCATATCACAGTCACCTTTCCCCTTGCGTCTTCTTTCTCAGCCTCCCTGACTCCATGTAGTCTGAGATTCCACCTCCTGGAATATCTTTCCAACTCAGAGATTCTCTGTTGGCAGTTGTCCACTCGACCTTCCTCTTTAGTTACTTTTTTTTCCAAGTCGCAAACTTTCCCCTTCATATCTTTCATTTCCGCGCACACAAAATCAATCGTCTTTTTGAGACCCTCAATCTGGAGCGTATTCTCTTTCACCATGTTCGAGTTCTCTCTCACCATGCTCTCAATGTTATCAGACCTGGTGTTTATTAGTGCCGACAGACGAGAAATTGTCTCATTTACATCAACTGGGTCAGAGTTGCTGCGTTCGTACATCACCTTCTTCGGAGCTGGCGATTTGAGAGGTGTAACAGGGAGAGGCGGGAACTCATCCACTTCTTCTTCGGCTAACGTGAGTGCCACCGTAGTAGCTGCGTAGTTATGGAAGCTATCCATTAGCACGTTGCTGGGCGTAGCACTCTCCTCGTTAGCATTCTCAGGCGCTATCTTAGACTTGGAACTTTCCAGTCCCCTTTTCGCTCCTTTCTGATTAAGCATTCTGCTGCTTCTTGCCCTATGATTGCTGCATCTTCTCTTATTTAGTGAATTGTTAGTGTTAGCAGCATAAAGTTGAGGTTTTACCGTTGTTCACGAACTTTCTGTGCAGAACTCGGTAGAGAGCGTCTACTCACTCCGCCATTTGGCACACCCCCGATCGGGTAGTGACAGTGTCCAAATTCATCGGCTGCATCCTCCCGAGGACCCGGCCTTCGCGGCGTACGTGGGCTGGGTCCTCAGAAGGTTGGATATGCTGGAAGTAAACAGCTGGGGAAATTGGACGGTCTAGCCTTCTGATTAGCGTCACCGCTGTCTCGGTGGAGTTTAATAAACTCGGCTGTCTGTTCCTTGCTATCTGCAATATAACAGGACACTGGAGTAAATTCTCGACCGTCTCATACTTCTGTTTAATCAGTTTTCTGTTTGATGTTTATTCAGCTGTGTAAAAACCAAGGAGGAACCCACCCGGGGGATTAATAAAGTTTTATTTTATCTAATCTAATCTAATAACTTTAATCTCAGCCAAACCGATTTACTCACGAACAAACAAAACACTGAAAAAAGCCAAACAATAACACTTTTAGGTTGTCTATACAGGCACGTGCAGGGGGGGGGGGGGGGGGGGGGGCTAGAGGGGCTTGAGCACCCGCCCCTTTCCTGATGGGTGCCCAAAGTGCCCTTTTGTTGAGGCAACTTTTAAAAAACTTTTTTTTTTTTAATTTATTTTTATGTGTGTGTGCGTGCGGAGTCCTGTCTGTGCCCCTCAACAATAATATTTAACTATTAATCACAGTTTTGCTAAATAAAAGGATCTGGCTTGCATCAGTCACATGATCACATTTAACCAATGATCGCCCTCGACGGCAGAACGCGCTGGTTACGAGCCGGGAACGAGCTCACAAAGAGCACGCGCATTTTTAGCGGTCCGGAGCTGTAGGAGAAACACAAGTTAACTCAGAGACACAGACTGATGCGACAAACCCAGTAAGTAGCTGTACAGCGTACACTGTAGTGTGTAGCACACAGGAGTATTAGCTTATTACGTACACGTTGGTAAGTTGTCTTGTGGCAATTTGACGAACTGAAACAAACGAGCGTGCTGTGTGTGCAACAGCGTGACAAACATTACCTGTCCTTTTATTAACTGCACATGTAGTGCTGGTCATAGCTGCTGGCTCACTGGGTAAGGCTGTCATAGGTCTGTAGCTCTGTCACCGTTTTAGGGAACATATTTAGTTTTAAAGTAAGTTACAGAGCATTTCCTGCCTTTCTGGAGGGATTATATTTCACTAAAAAACGATTTAATATACATGTCCACATAATAATTATTATAATTATAATATATTAAAAAAACACACGCTGTATTTTAAAGAACATACATTAAGAAGCAGATTATATTAGATTTATATTTTAAATAAGACAAAATTTGGATTTTACAGCAGTAAAGTTATTGTATCTCTACAGTTTAAAAATGTAATAAGCTTTGCCCTGCACAGAGTGGATAGTGAAACAAATGGAATCATCATAAATACATTATTTCATATTTATTACTTCCCCCTCCTCATTGCTTTATTATTGTAGCTCTAGTAATAAATAATAATGTAAGGATTCTGGATCAGCACCATTATGCCCATAGTATATACAGTATTCTGAAGAAGGTCTAAAATATCACTGTGCGTGCATGTGTGTGTTTTATGTATATGGAGTTTAAAAAAAAATATTACTCATGATATAACATTTTCCAGACATGGCTGGTAAGGACATGAGGAGGAAACAGTAGGAGCTGTGTGAGGCTACTAAAGGCAGGGCTATAACATTTTTCTGTCATCATTTTATTATAGATTAAGTGCTGGAGTTGTTAGGTGTGGATAATTAGATTATAGTTTATTGCAATAGCAAGTTGTGCCTTGTTCTCAGATAGACAGCAAGTGGAGAGTGATATATGAAATGATGGGAATGGAAGGAAGAAGAGAAGCAAAGAGTGATTCACAGGCAGAGCCTAATTTATTTCTCACAGTTTTTTGTTGCCTTATGGTTCCAAGCGCTGTCACCAATCTTTGCATTTTGTTATTATCTCATGACACTTGTTTAATCAGCTACCATCTCTCCTGTGGACTTTTTAATGTCTACAGTCTCAGATCAACACAGCCCTGCCCTCCAGCACTATCAGCAGCAGGAGCAGCAGAAACACCTCAACAGCAACATTGTACCCATCAGGTAAAACATCGGCTACGTTTGCTTTGCCTTGTCGCCACCTCACAACAGTGATATAGTATGATGCGATCCCATATTAGATTGTTGATGAATGTGTGTTGTTGTTATTCAGCCTGGTTCAATGTGCCCCTTTTTAACTTTGAGCACCCGCCCCTTTAAACGTCTCTGCACGGCCCTGGACTTGTATATCACGTTTAACCTGAGTAGCGAAAGTCCGCGGTGATCTGAAAATGATGTGCCGGGAGTTGTGCCGTTCTCGGTGGCTTCAGTGACCCTCGAGCTCCTGGCTGGCTATAGTGCTGGTGGGTAGCAGACGTCTCCGAAAACGTCGAAGCACTTTTGCAAATATGCGGTATCTTGATAAACCGAGCAGATATTTGATGTTTACACAGCTACTTTCTCGCCTGAAAATATGTTAAAAGTTTATTTTGTGACCCAGAAAGATTAGTATGAGTAATTTTAAAACTTAGTAGCGGCCGCCAAATTGAGGAACTGGATTTGGTGGTCATGAAAATGGCATTAAACAAGTCCCCAGGGACAGATGGACTCACTACAAATTTTTATCAATTCTTCTGGAAGGACCTAAGAACTTTATTGTTTGATGCATTAAAGGAATCGATAGAGAAAAAAAGAACTGATGCCGAGCATGAAACAAGCGCTGATAACCCTGATCCCTAAATCGGGTAAGGATAAAAGAATTTTAGACAATTTAAGACCCATCACCTTAAACACTGACTATAAGATCCTGTAGCTGAGAGGCTAAAGAAAGGCATCTCAAACATTATCAGTGAAACACAATCAGGTTTTTTGAAAGGAAGACTAATTCATAACAATATTAGGCTGGTTTTGGACCTCCTTGAGTACAGTGAAATAATCCAAGATGTCACGGTCCTGAGTCTGTGGACTCAGTGTTTTTCTGTTTGTATTAGTTATCTTTGATTTCATGATGTGTTTTGATTCTCTTGGGTTTGATTTTTGTCGCTAGTATTCCTAACTCCCTAGGTCCTTGGCATTTCTTGTGTTCTCCTTCTTAGGTCGTGGTTCTGTGTTACTTCTGTTAGTATACAGTCATCTCTGTCAGTGTGTCTCTTGTTCTGTCACTGTATCCCCTAGTTTAGTCCACGTCTGTTCAGTTTCCTGTTTTACTTTGAAAGTCTGTGTACTATGTCAATGTGTTGAGTTTTGCCGCCCCTTGTCTTGTCATGTCCGATGAGTCCCAGCTGTGTTCTCCTCCTGTTTCACATTCCCTAATCACCTCAGTATGTATTTAAGCCCTGTGTTTTTCCCTGCCAGTTGTTGCGTCCTCCACGTTTGTTGTGTGTGTATTCATTGTCGTCTACCTTCATCATCTCCAGTCTAGTTAGTTTAAGTTGTTGTTTATGTATCGCCAAGGGTGACTCACCAGCAAATAAAGCTGTCGTTTAAGTTAATGTTTTGTCTCCGAGTCCTGCACGTGGGTCCAGCCACTGACAGCTACACAACTCATCGTGACACAAGAGAGAGGATACATCCTGTTCTTGGATTTTTACAAAGCATTTGACTCAGTTGAACATACGTTCATATTAAAAACTCTGCAGTCTTTTGGTTTTGGACAGGAATTTATCAATGTTATAGAGATGCTATATAATGACATTAACAGCTCTGTTTTGCTAGAACATGGTACATGTTCAAGGTTTGAGGTTAATAGAGGGATAAGGCAGGGATGTAGCAGCTCACCACTTCTGTTCATCATGGTTGCTGAGTTATCTATTTTGATTAAAAACAGTCACATTGAGGGGTTAACTGTGATGGGTGAACAGATAATAATCAGTCAGCTCGCAGATGATACCACCCTGTTTCTAAAAAACGAGGACCAGATTCCTTTAGCCTTACAGGCGATCAACCACTTCTCCAAAGCTTCTGGCCTACAGCTGAATATTAATGAATAAGAAATTCTAGCTCTGCATGAGTGTCCCCTGCAAGCAATAGATAATATACAGATCAAAAAAGAGGTGAAGTATCTGGGCATTGTAATTTGCAAGGATAAGACATCAACTGAAAATAATCTGTGCCAATATAGAAAAGTGTAAGTCTATATTAAACAGGTGGCTGCAAAGGGACATAACTCTGTTTGGGAGAATCTTGCTAACCAAAATGGACAGTCTGTCCAGACTAATCTATCCAGCCTTTTCTCTGCCCATATCTCCAAAACGAATTCAATCTATAAATAATCTTAATTTTAGGTTCATATGGAGGAACAAATGTCATTATATAAAGAAAAATGATATGATTAAGAATTATGAAGAGGGTGGGGCTAATGCCATTGACTTTGATGTTATGAATGGTGTACTAAAACTGAAATGGTTAAGATCTTTCATTAGGAACAAAAATTCCTTTTGGAACATTATTCCCAGTGTGATTTTTGGCAAAATGGGTGGAATAGACTTTTTGTTACGTTGTGACTTTGATTGCAGTTCGTTACCTGTTAAACTCTCAGCTTTCCATCAGCAGGTCCTTCTCTACTGGAAGATCTTAAGGGATTTGGGCTGTAGCTCATTTTATGGATGATAATGGGGTCTTATTAAAACATGAGACGTTTTGTGAGAAATTTGATGTAAGATGTACTGCTAACAGATATAAATCCCTAGTGAAAGCCATCCCAGTCCCTTTGAGATCAAGGATAAAAGAAGATATTGTGCACTCTAAAATTTCTCCTGGACTGAGGCAGCTCTGCATAGCTGGAGTTGAATTTGGTGACAGCAGGTTTACAAACAAGGTGATCAGGAATATTTTGATCAACGACATTTGCCCTAATCCGGTTAAAAGAAATTATATCCTTAAAGAATTTGAGACCATGGAGGTTAAGGCGATAAGAAAAAAGTATATTTCACTTCCTCTTTCCCCTAAAGTAAAAGAGGTTCACTTTAAAATCATTAATGAGGTTTATCCAACCAATGAATTCTTAAGACGGAAATTTAACTTAGATGTGAACGCCTGCACATTTTGTGAAAATGATATTGAAAGTCTGGATCACTTGTTTTTCTACTGTGAATCAGTGCACTCCTTCTGGACTGACATGTGGAGCTGGCTACAGTCCAGGAGAATTCAGTTACCACATTTGACGGTGACAGTAATAAAATTTGGAATACTTGCTGAGAATGCAGATTTTGACCTGTTGATTAGGACGATTTTGTTAATGGGAAAATTTTTTCTTCACAAATGCAGATACTTTAAAGCTAAACCATGTATAAACAGATGGCTGAATGACTTTAGACTCTGGGCTAAATCGCTGAAACTTGTGAATAACAAGAAAGCTCATAAACTTGTTGTTTTATTTAAAGAGTTTAATCTATGTTAAAAAAAAAAGAAACCTCCCTATTTTATAATCATGACTGCCATTTTTTGCTCATGGTATTTTTTGCCTTTGGTTCAAATCCTTCAAAATACATACAAAATCAGTATCGATACTGACGTATCACAAGGTCCTGAATCAATTCAATCATAAATTCCGTTTTCATGGATGCCTGGATGTTAAACTCAATTGTTACACCTGGTAGAGCAGAACGCTGATCATTTTATTAAAGATGAAAGACTTTAGACAGTTTTTCAACTCTCAGTAATGCCATAGTGATCGTTTGATATATGGACCTGCAGCGGAGTTTAGACCCAGACACGGCTAGTGACGTCAGACTGAACAACCGGATAGTGATGTGTTGTGGTGCTTTGCTCCCACCCCTTGTGTTCCGTGTTTTCGTCTTCCCTTCGTGTACTTCTTCATATTCGTGTACTATTAGTTTTTAGGTTTTTGCTTAGTTTCCATGCTCACCTTCGCCATTTCTGTTTGTATCACCATGTGATGAATAAACTCACTTGCATCTGAGCTGCCTGCATAAAGGGTCCTTTGATAATTTACACACGGCTCGCAAACCGTGACAAAAACACTGGAAAAATTGGGCTGTTCTAAAACGTTTGACGGGTAGTGTATATATTTAGTTTATATATTTTCTTTATTTATAATAGTTTGTTTTATATTGTAGCAAAGTGTTACTTGGATACTTCTCTATGTGCTTCTTCATGTGCAATTTTGTTGCATTCTGAGCCTTAGAAATTTATTGTGATGAACTGCTGTTAGAATCAAGTTAAATTCTGATAAATCAGACAATTACCTCTCCAGCTGTTGTTACAGTCTTTGTTTATCGGGTCCTTACAGGGTAAAAGATGACGACACCTAAAGAAATCCTTCTGGGGACTTTGGAGGATTTGGGACGTGATGACTTTGAAAAATTTAAGTGGCATCTGAAGAACGGGTCTGTAGAAGGTTTACCAGCAATCCCAGTGAGTAAACTGGAGAATGCAGAGAGGACGGACATAGTGGATCTGATGTTTGATACCTACTCTATCAACACTTTTGAAGTCACTAAAAATCTTTTGGGGAGGATAAATAGGAATGATCTGTTGGAGAATTTAAATAAAACCATCCCAGAACCCACAGGTAAGTCAGGGAATGACTAAACAAAAAATACATAAACAATAAAAACATTAGTTAACATTACACAGGTGCCATTAAAATCCATATAAATAATAAATCCAAAACACTTGCCAACACTTTCAGGAGTGAGAGACTGCAGAAAGCCAACAGTTTATGTTTTATGCATCTGCACAAATAACCTCCTGTGTACACATGAATATCTGCTCTTTGGGTTGGTTTGATTAAAATGGGACCAGCAGCAGGTTTTCTGCCCATTTTACAGATTTATATTGTCAGATTGGTTTTAGAGCTGTTTTATCAACATAAATGAGGCGACAACAACAGTTTGGGACACGTCACAAATATGATCAAAGTGCTTTCTCTTAAATCTATTTACCAGTTGAAGGTAAAGTTTAAAAAAATGGCTGCCATTTCTTTCTGCTGTTTGGAGACCCAAACAAAAAAATGCCCAGACAGTAAATGCTTTTTATTATGGTTGATAAACAGGACACTAAGGTGATTGGTCAAAGGTTGGAGGAAAGCCACAGTTCTCCTTATTTGACTGAAATCCACCATTTCAGCTCATGTTTTTTCTTCTGCAGCTTTCTTGGAGATTCCACTTCAGCCTTCTGCTGGCAACGCTCCCGTTACCAAGCTTCCCTTAGGCAGCATCATTAGAAGACATAGCATACATTTACACTGCTATGCAGATGATACCCAGCTCCATCTGTCCATGAAGCCAGATAACACACACCAATGAGTTAAACTGCAGAAACGTCTTAAAGACACAAAGACCTGGATGGCCGCTAACTTTCTGCTTCTTAATACAGATAAAACTGAGGTTATTGTACTCGGCCCTGAAAATCTTAGAAATATGGTATCTAAGCAGATTATTACTCTGGATGGCATTACCTTGGCCTCCAGTAACACTGTGAGGAACCTTGGAGTCATTTTTGACCAGGACATGTCCTTCAACGCACATATTAAACAAACATGTAAGACTGCTTTCTTCCATTTGTGCAACATCTCTAAATTTAGAAATATCCTGTCTCAGAGAGACTCTGAAAAACTAGTTCATGCATTTATTACTTCCAGGCTGGACGACTGTAATTCATTATTATCAGGATGTCCAAAAAACTCGCTGAAAAGCCTTCAGCTAATCCAAAATGCTGCAGCAAGAGTCCTGACAGGGACTAGAAAGAGAGGGCAGATTTCTCCTGTTTTGGCTTCCCTTCATTGGCTTCCTGTTAAATCCAGAATTGAATTCAAAATCCTGCTCCTCACATACAAGGTCTTAAATAATCAGGCCCCATCTTATCTTAATGACCTTGTAGTACCATATCACCCTATTAGAGCACTTCGCTCTCGCTCTGCAGGCCTACTTGTTGTTCCTAGAGTATTTAAAAGTAGAATGGGAGGGAGAGCCTTCAGTTTTCAGGCCCCTCTTCTGTGGAACCAGCTTCCAGTTTGGATTCGGGAGACAGACACTATCTCTACTTTTAAGATTAGGCTTCAAACTTTCCTTTTTGCTAAAGCATATAGTTAGGGCTGGACCAGGTGACCCTGAATCCTCCCTTAGTTATGCTGCAATAGATGTAGGCTGCCGGGGGATTCCCATGATGCATTGAGTTTTTCCTTTCCAGTCACCTTTCTCACTCACTATGTGTTAACAGACCTCTCTGCATTGAATCATATCTGTTATTAACCTCTGTCTCTCTTCCACAGCATGTCTTTTATCCTGTCTTCGTTCTCTCACCCCAACCGGTCGCAGCAGATGGCCCCGCCCCTCCCTGAGCCTGGTTCTGCCGGAGGTTTCTTCCTGTTAAAAGGGAGTTTTTCCTTCCCACTGTCGCCAAAGTGCTTGCTCATAGGGGGGTCATATGATTGTTGGGTTTTTCTCTGTATCTATGAAGCGCCTTGAGGCGACTTTTGTTGTGATTTGGCGCTATATAAATAAAATTGAATTGAATTGAATTGAATTGACTGGCAGCTGCAGTCACGGAGAAACTTGCGTATCTCTGTTCGGGAATAGCAGATAGAGCGTAGACTCTGAGAGGACGGCCAGCGTTTACGCTACGAAGACACGGTCGAGTGTTTTAACCTGACAGCCTGAGGTGTTCTTCAGTAAACTGGACTACCCGACAGAAGGACCCGAGGCCCCGCTGCACTTTTTCGGTAAGTTAAACGTGTTTGTAAGCTACTCCGTAACTACCGTCCTTAGCTCGGTCCTGAGACCTAGCTAGCTAAGATGAGCACTCGGCCGTCAGGGTTTGTTTAGCTAACCCGTGCAGGTGAATGAATTTACCCTGACTAAAGAAATCAAGAGAAACGCCCCGGGCTGCTCAGTCACTAATTACCGTTACTGTACTTTTATTACAAGTATTATACTGTAAAGGCAACAGGCTGCACCCTGCTGCAGCTCCTGTGCAGAGCTGAATATTAAATATCTTATTAAACAGCACCATGTTTTCAGTCTCCACATGTGTAGAGACAGTAACACCTACTTTAAAAACCTGGCACTTCAGTAACTCCTCATTAATCTGTAAAAACCGATCAAATAGCAAAGCCCGATATTTACTGAAACCAACGACTTCCTCTTGGCAGCTTAAGTTAAAATTTTAATTTTTCGACTGATTAATTTTTTAGCACTGACTGTATTTTTTATACTGAGTTTGTTGCAAATATTCAGGTTAAAAAACTGTCTGAAATATTGTTAATGAGGTATGTTCACAAAGACACATGTGCAGAACTCTGTACAGCTTCCATCCTTTAAGACAAATAGTTTGAAGCATTAATATTTCTTCTTCAATACCAGTGCTGATACCAGTGCTGATACCAGTGCTGATACCACCTCCGTATGTTGTGACCAGGATGCAGCAGCACTGAAACCTGCTCCATCATCACATCTTTGCAGATGTCCATTTATAAAGCTCCAACAACTCAAAGGTGAACATGATATAGGAACATCTGTTCGTATATAAGGCTTTTTTTAAATAAACAGCTCATATGTCAGCTGTCAGCAGAACTGTAGGACTGAAAAAATGTAAGAGAAGAGAAGAACACTCCCGAGTGTGGGAGGACAGAAGGATCAGCTTTATTTCAGATTTGAGAGATAAAATTTATTTATTTATTTATTTATTTATTTATTTATTTATTAATTTATTAATTTATTTAGGACAGTGCATGTTAATGAACAGAAATGTAAAAAAAAAAAAATTACATGAATGTAAACATACCAGATTATAGCCAAGGACTAATTTCCATCTGTTGTCCTTAAGCATAAAAAATAGACATAATAATTCATAAAAATTCATCATTCATTCATAATAAAAACTCCGTCACCAAACTTACACACACACACCATTCTGTTCCCAAATAAAACATTAAAACTGTACAATTCATACATGATCGCACACTTGATTTGTCCATAACCAGTTTTTCACCTTTGCCTTAAACAAACTGAGTGTAGAGCATTCTCTAATGGGTTGAGGAAGACTGTTCCACAGATGGCCTCCCTGGACAGAGAGGACGTTCTGCCCAAATGCTGTCCGTCTGTGGGGTATAAACAAGTCTCCTCGGATTGTAGCTCGAGTGGTCCTGTCTGAGCTTTCTTTATGCCTAATGAACTGCTTTAATGGTGGTGGAGCAAGGGAGTGTAAGACTTTATATATTAAACTCACTCTTTTAAGTTTCACCTAGTTATTGAAGTTCAGTAATTTATGTTTTTTTAACACATGACAGTGGTGGTGGGAAGTCGGTTTTTTGTCAAGTAGTTTTAAACTTCTTTTATAAATGTTTTCAATAGTTTTAAGTGTTGTTGGACAAGCAAGTGACCAGGACGTCAAACAATAGTCCATATGAGAGATGATCATTGAGTAAAAATAAGTTTTTGCAACATTCATATTTAAATTATTACGTATATGATTAAAATTTCGATTATTAAATTTAAGTACCTGGGACACTTTATTTATGTGACTCTTGAAGGATAATGTTGGGTCTAGAAGGACCCCAAGATATTTAAATTCTGGAGCTAATTCAAGCTCTACTCCATCATATTTATATTTCAGTTTGTGATGATTGTGTTCTTGTTGTGACTACAGGAGCCGTCCTCAGATTCAGACCTCAGCACCACCCAGTGACAGCAGACAGATCATCCTATAGTTTCACTCTTTGTAGTAACTCCATAATTAACTGATGAAAACAGTCCAAAGGTTAAAGTACCACATGCGCTGTCAGTGACAGCTGCAGCTGTTTAAAGATAAAGTTAAAAGGATGAATCACCCATGTAACTGTGTCACTGTATATCAGCATCAACAGGACCTGAGTTTGGTGTTTGAGAGAGCTGTTGTCTACGTCTGTGTGCTGTCATTGCTCAGTCTGACCGAACGATGGACAGACTCAAGTTTGACTTTGAATCAAACTGTGTTGTTAAACAGTTTCATGGTTCAAAAAACAAAACAATCAAAAACACTTTTTTCATACTTGTGTTAAGTTTTGTATAGAAATGAGACAAAATTGATTGTGAGGTTAAATGTGATAGAAACAGCTCACACTGACATCCATCCTGATCAAACATGAGTGTCATGAAGCCTGTTTGCAGTTGTTTGCACTGTTTTCCACTCTGGATGTTGTTTCTGTTCAGCTGTGAGTATAAAAGGCTCCATTCTACAACCTGTTTGTGTTAGTTGTTCAATAGAAACATTATTTTGTGCTGATGTTGCACTTCTTTTATTCACAACCAAAGAGTTTTTGACGTCCGCATCAAAATACAAAGATCAGTATTGTCTAATGTTTTGGCTGCAGTGTGTTTTTGCAGACAGGTATAACTGAACAGCTTTAGTGTTTACATTTTTTAAACTTGAGTATGAACTTATACAAAATGCAGCAAGATATTAAAAAAACGTTTGATTATAAAATCGACTATATTGGATTCATATCGATATCGGACATAAAAAGTGGCATCGTTCCATCTCTGCTTTGACTAGAGACACAGCTCTAATCAAAGAGGTGGTCCGCTTGCCTCCGCCCCAGAGAGAAGGGTTACATCTCCTGGGTTTAGGTGCGGCTTGCCCCTCTGAGGGCGGGGGTACCTGGACTTGGGATATAGAGTATGTTTGGGGAGTGCGATGGTCTGTGCAGTTTCTATTTGTGTCTGTCTACACGTTGGGTGAGTGCCGAGTATTTGGTTGTGCATATGGGGTGGGAATGCACGTTGGTGTCCGCGTGCGCCTGTCTATGTGTCAGGTTGGGTCTTAGACTCCACCTCTCTGGGTACATCTCAGGCCCTCCAAAGTACGGAGGCCTATCTCCCCTCACCACACTCCCTGCCGGTGGCTGATGCCCTCAGACGTTGGTGTGTTGGTGGTCCTTGTCGTCTGGGGCTGGGCGCTCATGTATGTACCGGCTCACTCCTGGTGGCCGATTGGCGATTCCCCCCCTTTTGGTGGTCCTCCTCGGGTCCTTGTACTCTGGGGCCTCTGGATATCTGGGGCCTGGATCTCCTCCATACCTGCTTCATACCCTGGGGGACGGGGCTATGGCTCCCCACACTCCCTAGCAGATCGTTACATGGAGAAACCTTTGGAATACAAGCATGCTGATCCACACAGGTGTACACACGGGTGTTCACAGACGCGGACTACACCTTTATGGCTGCTGCCTCTAAGCACATTGTGCGCTGTCTATCTTGCGTGCTGCACAATATCGTTTATTATTTAGTATCTACTGTTATCTACTACTAGCTAGTTTATTGTGATGGTGCTGTTTTTATTATGTTGTTTGCTTTCTCTTCTGTTTTTTTTTTCTCCATACAGGTGATCCAGGTGTTTTGTTTGTTTTTCTTTTTTTCTTCCCCCCTTTCTCACCGTCTCTTCTCCCCTTTGGTTTTCTTTCTCTCCCTCTCTTTCTTTCATTCTCTCTCCCTGTCCTGTCCCCCAGTCATGTCTGTCCCGTTTGTAGCAACCGAAAATAAAATAAATTCATAATTATAATAAAGGTCAATCAAATGGACCAATATGGAAAGGCCATGATGATCCACTTGGTAAAATAAATCCGCTTGGCATCTTTCTTGGCGTTAAGACAACAATTCTGATGGCTAAAGATCCAAACGGGACACACAAAAAAAAAAAAGAGACACAGCTCTGTGTTTTCCAATTTGTCATCGTTTTGAAAGTTTACATTTCTTCAGTGTTGAGCAGCAGAAATGAGACTTTCCTGTCAGAGGTCATTTTTTAAAAAATGAGGTGAATCAACCATGAAAACCATGAATCAACATGTGAACATGAGCTGATGCTGCTGAAGTGAAGCAAAGTTACAGAGCTTTGATTAATATTGAGTAAGAACTGGACTCTCATACAGCGAGACTCAAATGCCTTTAAACATCAGCTTATCCTGCTGATCCAAGTCCAACACTGAGTTTGTAAAAACATGTTTGTCAATCATTTTGTTTGGTTTCTGAGGAAAAAGATTCAATAAGTTGCTGCTAATACACAACATTTCATCATATTTCCTCATAACCCTCTTTTGTCTGACCATTTGATCCCATTTGAATTTGCAATAAAGGATCCACAGAGTTTGGTGACAATAATGACAGTAGATGTTTGTGTGAAAGTGCTGGAAGCAAATGAGTGTGTGATGTTCTTTCAGTGTTGCACTTTGTAGACGCTCCCTGAGCACTGGTCTCACAGCCAGCTGCACATAGAGACCAGTGTTGTTAGTCCAGGTCAGAAGATGACTTGTTGGAATGAAAATGAGCTTGTAGTTTGTCTGCTTTAATAATGTGACTGGAAAAAGGTGTTGGACTTCAAATATGTCCATTTCTGTCACACTTCACCTTTAAAAGTGAAGCCATGTGGTTCCTGGAAGGAAAAACACAACTTTTTCAAGTCTTTGTCCTGTTTTTATGAGAAATGTACGACTTTAATGTGAAACATTCAGAGTTTTTTCTCTTGTTGTGTTTGTTTGAAGCTGCTTCCTGTTGGCTTCAGCTGTTTGGAGTTTCCATTTTCTAAACTTCTACATTCTGAACCTTCTTCAGCTCTGAACAGATGATGAAACACTGAATGATTTCAAGCACTTTGTCTAATAAACTTACATCTTTCATTCTTTATACAGATTGTGAAGCTGTGGTTTGTCAGAGATCAGCTGTGATTATCTGGCAGCAGCACTGAAGTCCAACCCCTCCCATCTGAGACAGCTGAACCTGAGCGACAACAAGAACCTGCAGGATCCAGGAGTGAAGCATCTGTGTGGTTTCCTGGAGAGTCCAGGATGTAAACTTGAAACTCTGAGGTCAGTCAGCATGTTTTAGTTGTGCTGAGATGAATATGATGTGAAAGTTGTGCTGACACTAAACTGCAGACATCAGGCTGATATTATACTGATCCACACTGAGGATCTTCATGGTAAAGTCTGTTTTCTTCTTCTCTGGTTTAGTCCATTGACTGCAGCAGAACAATGTTCACATTTCAAACAGTGATACTCAACGTATGGCCCGCGGCCCACACGCGGCCTGCCCACCTTTCCTGATTCAGAGAGAGGGGACCCTGATTAACTGTGTAGCTTCTTCCTCACAGTTCTAAGTATCAGACACAACAATGAATAATCCACAGCTGACTGTCTTTAGCAGGTCAAAGGTCACGGCACACAGCAGACAGTCAGAAATATTCTAACTCTGATCATTTATCAGTTGTGACACTGTGAGACTTGATCAGAGGTGTGATCATCACAGCAGAGGCCTTTGTGTCAAAGTCACTGAGGATCAAACAGAAACACATGAAGCAGATTTTCCTCTTCTGGCTTTTTATAGCAGATAACCTTCAAAATATTCTGCAGTCGATCAAAAACTGAAGCAAACCATGAAGCAACATGTGAACATGAGCTGATGCTGCTGAAGTGAAGCAAAGTTACAGAGGTTTGATTACAGACACAGCTGAGAGTTTGTAATCTGTCATCATTTTAAAAAGTTTCCATGGAACAGCAGAAATGAGGCTTTACTGTCAGAGGCCAACAGCACTGAACACAACAGCAGACTGGTGGCTAATAAACAGTGAATGATGCAGAAACAGATGTTTGAAGCTGTTCTTGGAGTACACTGAGAGAGAGAGAGAGCTGTGCAGGCAGGAACAGCCAAAGTCAGAGAGAATTCATGAGCATATTGATCAAACGTGAAGCAGAGTTTGGATCTTCTTTTGCTGCTGCTTCACTCAGTTTTGGTTGGAGACAGATGAAACCTGCAGCTTCAGGATCTGTGAGCTGTCCACTTTCAGCCCCGACGGCGTGTCCGTGTACGTGCCGTCGAGTGAACGATCCACGCTCTGTGTTTCCATCTTTGTGTGTTTAGCTGCTCTCATTTACTGTTTTAGCTGTTTGCTGCTTGTTGAAATAGTTTGTGAGCTTTAACCTGAGATTCTGGCAAAATACATTTATATTAAACATCGATTCAGGATTGAATGAATCAACATCGTTTTATTCAAATTAAAACCATTTAAATGGGAACATGAATTTTTTACAGCCGCCTCTAATGCTGGGTAATGTCAGCTGGTCCATGTGCAGCTGGCTGTGAGGCTCAGGGAGCGTCTACAAAGTGCAACACTGAAAGAACATCATCCATAAATATTGAGTAAGAACTAGAGATGGACCGATCTTATATTACGTATCGGTATCGGTCCGATACTGACCTAAATGACTGGATCGGATATCGGAGAAAAATAAAAAATGTAATCCGATCCATTAAATATCACGAAAGCACCTCACAAAACTTGCAACACGCCGTAACTCACCTCAGAACGTTAGCATGTCGGAGCAGTATGCATCACGTGATAGAGCGGCTGTGGCATGCGGGACCTGTCGGTGGTCTGGATAGCATTTGGAGCTTCGCTAGCAACCTGGCATTTCATCTCCGACAAAGTTATCCCCGAGAGAAGTAAAGCAAGTGTGTAAGTCCATCTCTGAATGTTTGTAAAGCATTCCTGCGTTAAGCTTAATGAGCGACTGCCTCTCGCTCTCCGGCTGCTACTTCAATCGTGAAACTGCTTAATAATCAGCTGATCGGCTTTTCTGTTGCGAGTCCTTGTCTCTAGTTTGTTTTTGGCCCACTTTGCACCAGAAAGAGGAAACCAGCGGCTGAACAACAGCAGCACGTTTAAGCTTGATCAGCTGTTGTTAGAATGTATTTAATATTACTTTCTACTCGAGGATCTTTTTCTACGTAGCTGACGCTGGTAACTGTGCAGGGGCGGATCTAGCAAAGTTTAGCCAGGGGGGCCGATAGGGCATTAACTGGGAAAAGGGGGCACAAAGACATACTTTTCTTTCTTATTCTCATTTAAAATGTCTAGCTTTTAATAAATAATTATCTGACACACAAAGTTTTAATTTGATGTAAAATGAATAGAAGTCAATTACTGTATATAGTGACTATTAAGTCTAATATATATACCCTAGTAAGCTATAGTACTTTTTCCTTTGGGAAGGTACCATCTGTGCAGTCTGCAATTTTGTTGAAGAAAGATGTTGAATCTATTTAATATTTCTTGAAAAATAATTGATTTCTGTGCATTTTTTTCACACTGCATCAAATTAAGGTTGATTACGTCGATTAAGCATCATGAGGTGGCGCGTGAGGGGTGGTTCCCTATTTTTTATTTATTTATTTTTGTTGTTGCTGGGAGTTGGAACCCTATTAGTTAGGTTGCTTAATATTTACGCTAAGTACTCTTTAAAATACCAGAATAGGGAGGATGGTGTAGGTCTAAGTTTATTAGATTGATCAGTATTGCTGAACTATGAAATATTTTTTTTTGCATACAGGTATAACAGAATAGCTTTAGTGTAGTTGTTGTTTTAAACTTGAGTATGAACTTGCAGACTTGCAAAATGCAGCAAGATATTTTAAAAAACAGTTTTGTTGATTAAAAAACACTATATTGGATTCATATCGGTATCGGCAGATATCCAAATTTATGATATCGGTATCGGTATCGGACATAAAAAAGTGGTATCGTGCCATCTCTAGTAAGAACTGGACTCTCATACAGCGAGACTCAAATGCCTTTAAACATCAGCTTATCCTGCTGATCCAAGTCCAACACTGACTTTGTAAAAACATGTTTGTCAATCATTTTGTTTGGTTTCTGAGGAAAATGATTCAATAACTTGCTGCTAATACACAACATTTCATCATATTTCCTCATAACCCTCTTTTGTCTGACCATTTGATCCCATTTGAATTTGCAATAAAGGATCCACAGAGTTTGGTGACAATAATGACAGTAGATGTTTGTGTGAAAGTGCTGGAAGCAAATGAGTGTGTGATGTTCGTTCAGTGTTGCACTTTGTAGACGCTCCCTGAGCACTGGTCTCACAGCCAGCTGCACATAGAGACCAGTGTTGTTAGTCCAGGTCAGAAGATGACTTGTTGGAATGAAAATGAGCTTGTAGTTTGTCTGCTTTAATAATGTGACTGGAAAAAGGTGTTGGACTTCAAATATGTCCATTTCTGTCACACTTCACCTTTAAAAGTGAAGCCATGTGGTTCCTGGAAGGAAAAACACGACTTTTTCAAGTCTTTGTCCTGTTTTTATGAGAAATGTACGACTTTAATGTTCTTTTTTTTTTTTAACTAAATTTTTATTATAATTTACAACATTGCAACTTGTACTTGTCAATGTTCACAAGTAGGACAGTTACAGGAACTGCAATGCAGAAATGTAGATTAAAATAAGAACTGCAATTAGGAAGCACAAAACAAAACCCAAACAAACAAACAAACAGACAACAACATAACAAAAAGAAAACAAAACATAAACTTTATGTAATATTAAATAACATGTGACAAACTTAGCCATAAATGGACAAAACGAAACAGACCTATGCTAAATTATTGAAACAGTAAAGCATGTATGGGTCGCCAACGCTCAGTAAACAATTCTCTCTGAATCTGCAGAGCAGATGTTATTTCCTCCATCTGGTAAATCTCTCTTGCTTTATCAATCCACATATTATATGAAGGTGGGTCAAGATTCAGCCATTTAATAGTGATACACTTTAGTGCTGCTGTAAGATTCTTAAGAGATACGTTTTATTGTTTCCCGCAAAACCTTTTGGTAAGACTCCTAAAATGGCTAACTGTTGGTCTTTTGTTAATGGTTGTTGGAAAACTGTACTGAGAACTTTAAATATGTCATTCCAAAGTGAGCAGATTTTTGGGCATGACCAGAATATATGTGAGTGGGTTCCTAAAGAAGTACCACAATTTCGCCAGCAGGTGTCAGGATTTGTAGGCTTCATTTTGGCAATTATCTCTGGGGTTCTAAAATATCTCATGACCACCTTCCATTTAAATTCTCTCCACAGCCCAGAATTAGTCACCAGATGGGCTTCACCGAACACCTCTTCCCAGGTGTCCTCTGAGATTTGAGTGCCAGTCTCAGCTTCCCACCTTGCCTTAATATCCAAAGTTGCATTTGTATTGAAACTCATAAATGCGTTATAAAAATGACTGATTAATTTTGGGGAGGAATTACTTTGAAATGTTTTTAGAAATATTTCCTCAATGGGTGAGGGCTCCAAAACTTGCCTCCATTCTTTATGTTTTGTCAAAAAGCTTCTTAGCTGCAGAAATCTAAAAAAGTCAGAAGAAGGAAGCCGAAACTGACCTCAACTGTTCAAATGAGCTCAGGTGCCCATTCCTCACAACATGACAAAGTTTATGAAGCCTGCTATGTGACCATGCTCTGAAGCCAGAGTCTTCCACAATAGGAGAAAAACCCTGCAGGGAGGAGAGCCTTGATAACATTGAAATTTCTTTTGGAAGACCAAATGATTGTTTGATTCTACGCCAAATCTTTAGTGTGACCCTCGTCCGTTCCCCCATATGCACATTTTTAATTGAAATGTTAGAAAAAAGCAGGGATTCCAATGATCTTTCGCACATTGTCTTCTCAATGTTTAGCCACTGAGTTTCAGACAAATCCCGCACCCATACAGTCAGGGGTCTCATCTGAGCTGCTCAGAAATAATATTTCAGGTTTGGAACAGCCAATCCCCCCTGCAGGTTTGACAGTTTTAATGTTTGGAACTTGATCATCCCTCATGTGTATTTAGTCTCTGTGTCGCATCGTCTGTGTTCCCACCCTCCATATTTTCATGCCCAGTCTTTTGTATTCTTAGCCATAGCTTTCTGTGTCTTCATGATTTATTATAGTATTAGTTCCCCAGTTTAGTTCTCTTCACTGTGATTCTGCCTTGTTTGATGTCTTCAGCCGAAATAAAGGCTCGCTTTTCGTTCAAAACTCAGTTTCATGTCTGCGCCAGTGTCTGCGCCTGAGTCCTCCACACACTCTCCATACGGTCAGCTACTGTGACCGTGACACTAAACTACATGCTGTGTACAGCCACTCTCCTGAGCCTGTATTATATACACAGCGGTTACAATGACAAACTGAATACAATCTCATATCTACAAAACAGGCTGAGTCAAAGTTGCAGCTACGCTTATGAACATGGAGAAAAAACAGGCGAGTTATCAGCTCACCAGCTACGACTAAGAACAGCTAACCAAACTATCCTTGAGATCCACAATGATTTCAATAAGGTGTTTGATATTCCCTCCTTGGGAGAAGATGCGATCGCTAGTCTGGAGGAACCTGTCTCTAATGTTGGAATTGAAACGGCAGTACGGAGCATGCAGTCTGGAAAATCTGCTGCCCCGACGGGTATCCATCTGATTTTTTCATAAAGTTTTCTGACCGACTGAATTCACTGTTAAAATCAACTTTTGAAGAATCCTTCCTCTCACAGTCGTTGCCTCCAACAATGCATCAAGCAGTGATGTGTTTAATTGTAAAACAGGAAAAAGACCATTTAGATTGTCGTTCATGTCGTTTAATATCTTTGTTCAACACAGACACCAAGATCCTGGCTCAAGTGTTGGCCCGTCGCTTACACAAGTATTTGTCCTCCATTATTTCACCAGACGGGCTTTATTAGGCACTCTTTTTTGAACATTAGAGCTCTATTAAATATCATTTATACCCATTTTAAAGGTGATACATTGGAAACTGTAATTTGGCTTGACGCAGAAAAGGCGTTGGATCGGGTGAGATGGGATTTTTTTTTTTTATACGCTTAAAAAATGTGTCTTTAATTTTGTATCTTGGATAAAAGTATTGTATTGCTCCCCTCTAACAGCCGTCCAGACTAACAATAATCTGCCCCCCAGGACAGGGATGCCCTCTGTCTCCTTTTTGCCATTGAACCGCTAGCTGTTGCTCTGAGACAATGTGTTGGTGTTGAGGGAAAACATCGAGGGGGTATCGAACATGAAGTCTCTCTTTATGCCGACGACATGATTTTATTTATTTCCAACCCATCGAACAGCCTCCACAAACTTTTGGATAGACTTACAACAATAATAATAATAATACATTTTATTTATATGCGCCTTTAAGAGCCTCAAGGTCACCTTAATGCATACTTAAGGAATTTGGGACAATTTCTGGATATAATGTGAATTTTGGGAAGAGCGAGGCAAAGTCTATCTGTACGACAACTGGGGAGTTTTGTGTATTTTAGCCCCTTTTAAACCCAGCTATAACAAGTTTAAGTACTCGGGCATCTGGGTGACAAGAAAACCACAAAGACTTGTATAAAACTATCTTCCTTTATTGTTGAAGCTTAAAGAGGATTTTGGAAAATGTGAGTTTTGCCTCTTTATATTTATGGTGGGGATGCAGAACAAGGAGCAAAGATGAATGTGATGCTGAATCAGCAGAAGACTTGGACTCATTTGATTCCAGCTTTGATATCATTGATTTCAATATGTCTATTTCTGTCACACTTCACCTTTAAAAGTGAAGCCATGTGGTTCCTGGAAGGAAAAACACGACTTTTTCAAGTCTTTGTCCTGTTTTTATGAGAAATGTGCGACTTTAATGTGAAACATTCAGAGTTTTTTCTCTTGTTGTGTTTGTTTGAAGCTGCTTCCTGTTGGCTTCAGCTGTTTGGAGTTTCCATTTTCTAAACTTCTACATTCTGAACCTTCTTCAGCTCTGAACAGATGATGAAACACTGAATGATTTCAAGCACTTTGTCTAATAAACTTACATCTTTCATTCTTTATACAGATTGGAGAGCTGTGGTTTGTCAGAGATCAGCTGTGATTATCTGGCAGCAGCACTGAAGTCCAACCCCTCCCATCTGAGACAGCTGGAGCTGAGCTGGAACAACCTGCAGGATCCAGGAGTGAAGCATCTGTGTGGTTTCCTGGAGAGTCCAGGATGTAAACTTGAAACTCTGAGGTCAGTCAGCATGTTTTAGTTGTGCTGAGATGAATATGATGTGAAAGTTGTGCTGACACTAAACTGCAGACATCAGGCTGATATTATACTGATCCACACTGAGGATCTTCATGGTAAAGTCTGTTTTCTTCTTCTCTGGTTTAGTCCATTGACTGCAGCAGAACAATGTTCACATTTCAAACAGTGATACTCAACGTATGGCCCGCGGCCCACACGCGGCCTGCCCACCTTTCCTGATTCAGAGAGAGGGGACCCTGATTAACTGTGTAGCTTCTTCCTCACAGTTCTAAGTATCAGACACAACAATGAATAATCCACAGCTGACTGTCTTTAGCAGGTCAAAGGTCACGGCACACAGCAGACAGTCAGAAATATTCTAACTCTGATCATTTATCAGTTGTGACACTGTGAGACTTGATCAGAGGTGTGATCATCACAGCAGAGGCCTTTGTGTCAAAGTCACTGAGGATCAAACAGAAACACATGAAGCAGATTTTCCTCTTCTGGCTTTTTATAGCAGATAACCTTCAAAATATTCTGCAGTCGATCAAAAACTGAAGCAAACCATGAAGCAACATGTGAACATGAGCTGATGCTGCTGAAGTGAAGCAAAGTTACAGAGGTTTGATTACAGACACAGCTGAGAGTTTGTAATCTGTCATCATTTTAAAAAGTTTCCATGGAACAGCAGAAATGAGGCTTTACTGTCAGAGGCCGACAGCACTGAACACAACAGCAGACTGGTGGCTAATAAACAGTGAATGATGCAGAAACAGATGTTTGAAGCTGTTCTTGGAGTACACTGAGAGAGAGAGAGCTGTGCAGGCAGGAACAGCCAAAGTCAGAGAGAATTCATGAGCATATTGATCAAACGTGAAGCAGCGTTTGGATCTTCTTTTGCTGCTGCTTCACTCAGTTTTGGTTGGAGACAGATGAAACCTGCAGCTTCAGGATCTGTGAGCTGTCCACTTTCAGCCCCGACGGCGTGTCCGTGTACGTGCCGTCGAGTGAACGATCCACGCTCTGTGTTTCCATCTTTGTGTGTTTAGCTGCTCTCATTTACTGTTTTAGCTGTTTGCTGCTTGTTGAAATAGTTTGTGAGCTTTAACCTGAGATTCTGGCAAAATACATTTATATTAAACATCGATTCAGGATTGAATGAATCAACATCGTTTTATTCAAATTAAAACCATTTAAATGGGAACATGAATTTTTTACAGCCGCCTCTAATGCTGGGTAATGTCAGCTGGTCCATGTGCAGCTGGCTGTGAGGCTCAGGGAGCGTCTACAAAGTGCAACACTGAAAGAACATCATCCATAAATATTGAGTAAGAACTGGACTCTCATACAGCGAGACTCAAATGCCTTTAAACATCAGCTTATCCTGCTGATCCAAGTCCAACACTGAGTTTGTAAAAATATGTTTGTCAATCAGTTTGTTTGGTTTCTGAGGAAAAAGATTCAATAACTTACTGCTAATACACAACATTTCATCATATTTCCTCATAACCCTCTTTTGTCTGACCATTTGATCCCATTTGAATTTGCAATAAAGGATCCACAGAGTTTGGTGACAATAATGACAGTAGATGTTTGTGTGAAAGTGCTGGAAGCAAATGAGTGTGTGATGTTCTTTCAGTGTTGCACTTTGTAGACGCTCCCTGAGCACTGGTCTCACAGCCAGCTGCACATAGAGACCAGTGTTGTTAGTCCAGGTCAGAAGATGACTTGTTGGAATGAAAATGAGCTTGTAGTTTGTCTGCTTTAATAATGTGACTGGAAAAAGGTGTTGGACTTCAAATATGTCCATTTCTGTCACACTTCACCTTTAAAAGTGAAGCCATGTGGTTCCTGGAAGGAAAAACACGACTTTTTCAAGTCTTTGTCCTGTTTTTATGAGAAATGTACGACTTTAATGTGAAACATTCAGAGTTTTTTCTCTTGTTGTGTTTGTTTGAAGCTGCTTCCTGTTGGCTTCAGCTGTTTGGAGTTTCCATTTTCTAAACTTCTACATTCTGAACCTTCTTCAGCTCTGAACAGATGATGAAACACTGAATGATTTCAAGCACTTTGTCTAATAAACTTACATCTTTCATTCTTTATACAGATTGAGCTGGTGTGGTTTGTCAGAGATCAGCTGTGATTATCTGGCAGCAGCACTGAAGTCCAACCCCTCCCATCTGAGAGAGCTGGAGCTGAGTAAGAACCACCTGCAGGATCCAGGAGTGAAGCATCTGTGTGGTTTCCTGGAGAGTCCAGGATGTAAACTTGAAACTCTGAGGTCAGTCAGCATGTTTTAGTTGTGCTGAGATGAATATGATGTGAAAGTTGTGCTGACACTAAACTGCAGACATCAGGCTGATATTATACTGATCCACACTGAGGATCTTCATGGTAAAGTCTGTTTTCTTCTTCTCTGGTTTAGTCCATTGACTGCAGCAGAACAATGTTCACATTTCAAACCTTCAAAGAAGAAGAAAAATCCTCCACTGGAAAATTCACTGTGAAACTCTCAAACTCTTCATTGCACCTTAAAGTCTGTCTGACACTGAAATCCAAAGCAAAATGTGCGTTTGCTTTACAGACGGCAGTCCAACACAAACATACACACATCATCCAAAACACAGTCCAACATCCAAATCTCCTCCACTGCCAGCATGAATGATGGGAAAGAGAAGGAGGAACACTCTGACATTCAGGGTTAGAATGAGTTTCATCAAGCAGACTGTGAAGATCAAAGCTGCATTAGAAAGCTTACATGAATGAATGAGTGGACAGAAGTGGACAGAGATCATCTGAAGCACTTCAAAGGCTTTAAATCAGCACATTTCTCTTTATTCTTTATCAACTCTGTTAGTTTCTCTCAGTTTTCTGTGGAATGAAGCTAACAGCAGGCTAATAAGATGCTGACCAATAGGTTTCTATTAAAGGTTGTAATTTGTATATGAAAAAGTGCTTTGGCTCAGCAGGGATCAGCTTACAGGTAGAATACAGCTGCTGGATGGGATTAGCATGTCATAGCTATCTACCAAACTACTAACTGGGGGATTTCAGGCCATCTATGGATCATTTTTGCTAACTGTTTATTCAGCTTAGGCTCACAGGGCTGCAGCCTGTGCCCTAGCTGTCATAGGGCAAGAGGCGTGGTCCACCTGCACAGGTGAGCAGTCCATCACAGGGCCAACAGAGAGCGACAGAGAAGCACTCCCTCACATCCACACCTACAGCCAATGTAGAAGCACCAATGAACCTAAGCAGCATTTCATTGGACTGTGGGAGAACATCCAACCTCCACAGAAAGGCCCAGCTGACCAACAAGCTTCAACCTACAACCTTCTTGCTCTAAGGCACTAGTGCTAACCACTTTTGCCCATTTCAGCCCAAATCCTGCATCTTCCTGTTTCTGACTCCAGGCCAGCTCCACTAACACTTTCTCATCAGACACTGCCACCTAGTGGAGGAAGTCTTAGTTCCATTTGAAGCTTCAGATTACAGTTAGTTCCTTTACAAAGAGGTGGAGGTGGTGGGGCCACAGCACCATCATCACTGAGTGCCATAGGACACTTAACCTTTGTTTCCATATGCTGGGAACTTCCTGTTGTTCCAAGGAGGACTGGAAAATGTGTGAAAATCTCCCAGTCAGTTCCTCACAGCACACTTCAATCATTTCCCTCCCACAGCATCAGGACCAGGGCTTTTTCTCTCTTTGGTCCCACTAAGAGATTTCCACACAAACACCTCATCAGTGGGACTCTCAGAGCTACCAGCCCTTTGCTACAATCACAAAGCTCTTCATTGAAATCAATGATATCAAAGCTGGAATCAAATGAGTCCAAGTCTTCTGCTGATTCAGCATCACATTCATCTTTGCTCCTTGTTCTGCATCCCCACCATGGACTTCATTCCTTTCCAAGCCAGCCTTGAGTGTCCTTTATTCAGCTCATCCTCTGCTTTACTTTTACACCTGATTTTAGCTGCTTTATCTCTCTTTCAACAGGTTTCTGTGCCTCAATCTTTTTCTTCTCTCCCTCATAACAAGACAGCTTCTTCTGCCTGAGAACATGTTGGAGTGATTTACTAATCCAGGGCTGCTTATTGGGGAAAATACTTCCTGTTTCCAAAGTAATCCCCATTTTTCCCAGAAAGAAATGTCAGTAGAAATCGATGATCTAAGTGAGAACATGAGCCTTTCAAAAGTCCCAGTGGGTGCAGTCAAAGCAGTCCCTCAGTCCCAGTATAGAGTCTTTGGTCCAGACTGGAACAACTGTGTGCCCAGTTTGAGCTCTCTTCAGTGCTGTGACCTGACAGACCCAGAGGGGCCATCACATCACATTTAGAAGCTCCCCTGATGGAGCCACAACACATGTCCAATACTTAGTCTGTCTTGTTGGACCAACTGGAAGAAATGATTCAAGGACTTAGTCACAGAACAGAGATTCAAATCTCCAAAATCCAACTGGCTGCATCAGGACATATAGTCTGAAACTCTGCACAGTTTCCTGTTTGAAGCTGCTTCCTGTTGGCTTCAGCTGTTTGGAGTTTCCATTTTCTAAACTTCTACATTCTGAACCTTCTTCAGCTCTGAACAGATGATGAAACACTGAATGATTTCAAGCACTTTGTCTAATAAACTTACATCTTTCATTCTTTATACAGATTGAGTGACTGTGGTTTGTCAAAGATCAGCTGTGATTATCTGACAGCAGCACTGAAGTCCAACCCCTCCCATCTGAGAGAGCTGGAGCTGTACTACAACAACCTGGAGGATCCAGATGTGAAGCAGCTGTCTGATCTTCAGCAGAGTCCAGACTACAGACTGGAGACTCTGAGGTCAGTAGAGTGATGGAGTGAGTGGGTGGTGCTGTCAGCAGTATTGTACTAAACACAGTCAGTATGAAACAAAGATCCAGTGTTTCCTGTAAAGCTGCAGCTTCTCAGTGAAGCTGTGAGAGGAGAACGGTGACAGGCTTCAGGATTGGACACAAACACTTCCTGTTTCTCACCTTTATGGTCACCATAGTAACGGCTGACACGCTCTGATCAAACACTGTCAACAGCCAATCAGCTCTCTGAACAAAGCAGCACGCAGACCAATGACTGCATTGATTTCCAAGTTTAAAGCAGTGAAGAACACAGTCTGTAGGTGAGGAAGAATTTAGTGAGAGCAGATGTTTGGATGGAATTCCTCCAGTTAACAGCTGGAACCGTCCATCTGGATTGTTGGGCTTGTTGTTGGGGTTCCTACAGAGCTCAGAGTGGACACACCAAGGTTCTTCTAATGAATGAAAGTCCAAACTCAAACTAGGAGGGAAAAACATTTTCAGCAACTTCAATAAAAATCCAAAGATTAGAAAAAGTGAAGCAACAATGAGTCCTAGTACAGTCCCAGCACTGACGTCCCTGCTGCTCTTTATACTGGATGTGCTGCATCACTGACTGACAGCTGATGAAGAGTCTCTGGAAACACTCGTTTATCTCCTCTGCTCTTCCTCCTTCTCTCTGCAGGTGGAGCTGGTGATGGTAAACAGGACGGTGTGTGTGCTGAGAGAGGAGCAGCTGTGTCCTGATGATCCAGAGAGGTTGAAGCAGCAGCAGCTTGTGTGTAGAGACGCTCTGACTGGGCCATGTTACTGGGAGGTGGAGAGGAGAGCTTCATCCAGCAGTGACTGACAGAGGAATGAAGTGCAGATGACTGTCAGTGCTGCAGAGTGAACTGCTCTGAGAACAGCTCCACTGTCAGACACAATGTAGAGTCCAGCATCAGCCCTGTGTGTCCCTCTGGATCTGACAGAGGATCATCAGTGTATCTGGACTGCTCTGCTGCTGCTCTGTCCTTCTACAGTCTCTGCACAGTCTCTGTCTCACTCTGGAAAGATTTTACAACTTGTTGTAATTACAGAACGTTAATATAATATTCAAACATGTGATCTTCTCTTTATTTCTGAATCTTTACCAAATAAAGAAAAACCAAACTAACAAACAGAAGCTGTCGTGTCCTTTTTCACCACATCTGTGAATCTTTTCTGTGTTTTTCCTCTTTTCCTCCTTCCTGCAGCTCCATCTTCATCATTCTGTGTCCAGTATATGTGAACACGTCCAAAGCATCTGAGCCTCATGTTACCCGTTTGTGTGAGTTACGCCTGTCGTTGTGTTGTGGTGTATAAATAAGGGGCAGGAGACAGCGCTGGATCTCTGAGTTCTTTACTCTCAATTTCTGCAACATCTGCAATATCTAGAAATGCAAACCTGTGAGCTGTGTGTGTTGTGCGTCTGCTCGGCCACCTCTCCTCCGGCCGTGCTGGAAGCAGCTGTGCGTTTGACAGTTTTATCGACTCGACAATAATCGAACAAATTAAATGTTCAAAAATATCAACTTAAGCACTTCAAAGTCAACAAAAAGCTTAAAACAATGAAATAATATTTCACTGACAAAACAACAGCTCATAAGAACGATACACAAAATAATACAGAAACAAACAAATAAAAGTTATTAACCAGGATCCATGTTTTTGTCACAAACACTGAATCAGCTGATTCACTCTTTATGTTTCTGAGTTTGTTTTGTGATTATAGTTCTGGTTTCTGTTTCTGTGTCTTCACTGTGTCCCACGTCTCCTTACTTTGGACTCTGTGTTATATTTCCTGTTTTACTTTGACAGTCCTGTGTTACTGTTTCCTGTCTCGTGTGTGTAATTGGTCCCAGCTGTGTTTCCCTCCTGCCTCCCGTTCCCTGATTACTAAACTGCGTCCACGCCGCCGGCGCTCCTCTCCACAGCTGGATTCCAGGATTTCAGAGCATCCAGCTGTGGTGAGTGATGGAGACACTTTCTCTGCTCCCTCAGTAATCAGGACAGTTTATTGAACATCAGAGGACATAAAGGACTGTTTTTCACCTGCCCGTTCTGAACCTGGACATTAAAGACTGCTGGCTTCAAGGACATTAATCCCAGTGTCAGCCAGCCAATAACAGCCTGTGTTTTTCAGCTCTTTAGGAGTCAGAAATGAGAAAGACACAGACTGCTAACCGCTCCCTGCAGGAAATAAGCTCCGCCTCTTCCTGTCCTGTATATGAGTGATTCTGACATGAGACACAATGAGTTTCCTGTTTATTGTGACTTAAAGCGAGCAGCAAAGACACTAAACTGTGTGTTTCCAGCTGAAGCTGCTTTTTGTGTTGCTCCCACAATCCTGTCTGAAACAGTCAGTGAGGAAAACTCAGTTTATGCTTCCAAGCTCATTGTGAGAGGGCACATTGTGTTCCTGCAAGTGCTGATTTTGTCTGCATCCCTGAGTTTAGTGAGCTGCCTCCAAGGACTTGTGAAGCCCAGTGTGTTAAGGCTGCATCTCCCAGATGTTTCCACCTTTCCAGCAGAGATGATAAATGTTCCCACAAAGGCTCAAAGACGGTTTGATTTTCTGAGTGTTGGCCTCAAGAGATTGCTCAGTGAGCACCTGAGTGTTTCTGGGACATCGGACACTAACTGGAACTTCAAGTCTGGTTCTGAAGCTGCACATGCAAAGACTGTTTCTGGTTGTAGAGACCTGGCTGTTCCAGGGATTGTAACCTCCCCAGAGGCTGAGCTGCTGACCTCAGCTGACTCTGGAGCCTTGAAGGTAACTAAGTTTGCACCGCTCGGGTGAGCCATCTCAGCTGCAACAGCCTCCACAGAGAGCTCACGCAAGCTTACCCAGCCTGCTGAGGATTTTATGCTGCTGCAGCCCAAAATGGGCTAAAATCGCCCCTGTTAACAAATAACAGCCCAACAGTAACTTTTATGCTTATTGTAGCTGTTAGCTAAAAACACTAATTTAGCTTAGTTTGCCCTGAATTCAGCTTTAACAGACATGATCGACTGTTTCCAGTTAGGGTTGCCAACTGTCCCTTAAAATACGGAATTGTCCCGTATTTAGAAACAAAAGTACACGTCCCGTATTGAGCTAATAAGGGACGCACTTTGTCCCGTAATACAGTGAGACTCAAAAGTAGTCTATAACTTTTAATGGAATTAACACTTTGTTTGAAAACATAATTCCCAGCCCCTCTCCTGCTTTGTGACCAATGAGCTGACAGCACACTTATCGCACACTGTTTGCCCAGCATAAAGCTGGGCAAACAGTGTGCGATTTTTTTTTTCAGTCACGTTATTCAGCTCCTGCTCAAACTGCACGATTGACTCACAGGGGTTAGAAGTTGGTAGGTCACGATGCAGGGTCTCACACTATACGGCCCGATGCTCTGATGCGACCTGAGTTCTCACACTGTGCCTCCATAAAATGAAGGTTATAACAGAAAATCTGTCGCTCGCTCTCTCTGTCTTTCACTCACACAGACACACCACCACCATCAACTTTGCTAAATTGCTAATGAAAAACATTGATCAGGCAGCTGTGATTGAGCAGCAGTGTAAATCCAACTATTTTCACGGTTGTTGTGGTCGTGATCATTTTGTGAGGCCACATCGAAAAGGCTCGGATGAGCTTTTCAAAGTTCTACAAGTTGTGCCTCCATCGCTTGTGTCCAGATCACACGCTGCACAGCCGTGCTGCTCCGTCTTTTTCACCGACGTTTACGTGTTTGCGCGTGAGCAGTGTGAGCGGCTCACGAGCGATTGATGATCGGGAGCTGCTCGAGGTGTTAATCGCTTCTCGTTACCCCACGTATACTACACGACGCACGATGAAGGCCAAAATCGGGCCGATCACCAAAACGGTCGCACGACTCAAAAATCGGCTCAAAATGGGCCTAAAACCGCACAGTGTGAGCCCAGCATTAGAGCAGCAATGTTTGTTCCCCTCAGAGAAAGGGAAGAATGGGAAAAGGAAAACACCTGGCTGGAAAAAGTTAATATGGGCATGTGCAGTGAATATCAGCGCTATGTGGCCAGAAGTGTGATAATATAACTTATTTTGTGTAAGAAACAACTGCAAGGATAGATGATTACAACAAATAGATGACTAATACATAAAAGTAATACATAGATGAATAATGATGATGAGTTAAGATGCGTAATCATGGGAACAGGCGGGTTTACAAACAGGAGCAGCTGATTAGCATTAGAAAAGCTGAAATAATACCTCAACTGAAGCCAATTGTACTAAATGCACTAAATGTGCACTGTTACAAGAATATTTTTCTTTCTATTGTTTTCTATTATTTTAAGTTAAGCAGGACAGAGTTCTTTTAAAGAAAGATTTACTTATATTCTCAAAAGTTAAGCATGACAGGCTTCTGTTTAAGAAGGAGACCTGTTTTACTGTGTTAATGTTGTCATTTTGAGCTAAAAATAAATGGCTAAATGATCATTTGTTTCACATGTGTTCATATCACAAAGAATAGAATAGGATTTAAGTAGAACATATCTACTTAAATCAACTTCAAGTCAAATGGTTAAAAAAAAGAGCTAGAAAATTCACCACACTGGGAAGGGTGAAGACAACTGGGTCGCCTGGCCCTGGCCACGAGGTGTCCCTTATTTATTTTTCAGGAAGTTGGCAACCCTATTTCCAGTAGAATTCCTCGTTGTCATCTTGTTCCCTCTCAGAGCCCCGTATGCTTGCAGAGACCCCTACAGTAGGGAAATGTGCCAAAGAACGTCCAAAACATTGCATTTTAGGTTTATTTATGCCTTACACACAATCCCAACTCTTTAGCTAACTTAACAACTTTGGCTAAAGTCTATAGTTAGTCTTACTCGTTTGTACAACATTTCTGGATCGCCACTGTTTGAAATGATATGACATATGACTCTCACTGAAACAGCAAACTTTGTAGAAAACACAACACTTCTGATTCTCTATCTAGCTGTTTGGTCACAGCTGTAGATTACATTATAAGTGGTTGTTCACTCTTGTCAATAATTACATTTCTAAATTCTATTTGTGCAGTTACATGTAAACAAAGTCCAATATTGTATCTAAATGATTGTGTTATGGTGGGACAGTTTCCAATTTTGTTGTATTATTGCACTAGGTATGACTGTGCAAGAGTTATCTTATCTTCCTTGCTTGCACCACACTCTTTGCAGAAATGGTGCACAGCAGCACTGCATCATGTTATTGTGTTGTATAATATACCAGAACTAATACAAAGCAATATCCATGTACACTATAGGTCCATGCCAATGTGCCCAAATGGGACCTCCATAAATGGTAAGGGGCGCAAAGGCACTTTAAGACCAGTGGGCACACCGTCGGTGCACATCCGCTCGGATGCTTTTTTCTATTCATTTATTTCCCTGTTTATTTATCGATGCACAAAAGCAATTATCTCAGAGACACCATCCTCTTAACAGAGACTCAAATCAGGAACCTGCAGATTATTAGTCAGCAGCTTTAACTTCCTGTCTTTGTCTCACTAAACCTTCCACGTGGAAACTTGAGCTGCCCACTCAAGCACAGTAGGCTTTAACTGGCTCTGCTCAAGTCACTTCAGTATCTGAGAAACTGTCTCGATGCATGCCAAAGAACACTTTGACAATACGCTTGTGTTGAGTCAAATCCACCACAAGCATATTCTATGGCAGTTTAATTCCACTCCACATAAAAATAGTCACGTATTATTTCCCCCCACCACACTTCCTGCCAGTAGCTGGTGCCCCCACCCACAGCGCATTAGTGGTTCTCTGTGTTTAGTGGCTCACTCTGGGCGGCTGCTCGGTGGGGCCCGGCCCCCTGGCTCTGTTGGGCCTGTGCTGCGGGTGGGGTGCCCTCAGGTCTCGGCCCTCTGGGCCCATTTACTGCTCAGTAACATTTAATATCTATTATTTACTACTACTTACTAGCCTACTTACTGCATATTATTGGTTGTTGCTGTGGGTTCCCCACTGTGTTGGTTTTTCCTTGTGTTTTTCAGCAGATGATGAAATAGATTTTCAGTATGTTTTCTCTCTTCCTCTCCATCTATTTCTCTTCTTCTCTATTTTTCCCTCTTCTTCTGTTAACTTTCTCCCCAGCTTATCTTTTTTCTTCTTTCCTGACCCCCGTTCTGATTCTAATGACTCAAAATAAAGTAAAATCATCATCAAATATGACTATCAAGTGGACCAGTATAGCAAAAACCATAATGGTGGCAGAGGCCACAGAGCCAAGTGGCAGGATTTTCAACGTTCAAACCAGATAAAAAACAGAAATTAAATGGTGTTAAAAGCCATGAATTCAGGCAATTCATTCACAACATAATTACAAGTTTTACTGGACGTTAATATTTTTCTCTTTTTTCAGTGCAAAACAAACTAACAGTACACATGATGCTGGCAAGTTAAAATGTCAGTGTCTTTTATAGATAGCATGTCTAGCATCATAGTTTTATAGATCACGTAGTCAGGGTAAAAACTCCATCTCTGATTATTATTGTACATGACTGTGACATGCAGTGGCCTCAGCATCATGATGAAGGCGACCGGAGGAGATAGTTTGGTAGACATCGATGTTTTGCCGATGAAGGCTCATGTAGCGGTCCTCTTTGTCCTAAACAACAATTTACACTGTCATTTACATTTAATTAAAGTGCAGCTTAAAACAGACATAATGCACTGCAGCCTCGGCACAATTAAGTGTAAAACAGAACTATGGAAAACTGACAAACATCTGGCGAGTTTCAGATCCTGTTAAGTTAGTTAGACCTGATCTGTTTTCTCTGTTAGGATAAAAACATCAGAGGTCATGGGGTGAAAAATACCTCAAAAACAAGACTAGCTATGTCTACAACTAATGTGTGGTGTTTTAAAAGAACCTATGAGATACTTTGAACACCACAGTGGCTGCTGTATGCAGTAATGTGCTCAAGTGATTTCAAAGGGTCATTTCATGAGTTTAAGTGCGTCAGTAAAAGTTTTCACCTGCGAGGATTTCTCCTCAGGCTGTAACCACAGGTTATCACAGCCACACTGATGAGTGAAGCAGCAGCAGAAATGATGGGAACTGTAGCCATGAACTTCATGCCAGAAGAATCTCCATCGTCTGTTGAATGTTGCCACACACACAAAAAAACTTCATTTTGAAAACATGAAAAGTCACCAAATTTGCATTAGCCTGTTATATTAAAGTGGAAAACATGTTTATCTTTTCATTACATTAGAGTTACAATTGCATCATTCAAACATTTCACTGATGAAATAACACCAAAGTTGTGATTGGAGCAGTTTTATAATGAAATTTTAAACAAATTAGCCAGAAGAAGAGCTTAAAAACATTCCAGATGTTCATCTCCTGACTGAAACCTTTCATTAATCCGCTGCAGGCGGGAATGACGACCTCAAACCATGTATGACAGAAAAGAAAGTGTTAACGCAGTTCCAAACATCCACCTTGAATCTGCGGTGTGGGTATAAATAGAAAATGTTTTTACCTCTCACAGTCACACTGAGATGGAGAACATACAATCCACCACGAAATCCACACTCACAGGTGTAGTTCCCACTGTCTTCAGATGTTAAGTTGACCAGGTGGAGAAACACAGTCTCATTTTCTTTGATCAGTGTGAACCTGGAGTCACAGCCATGAATAAAGCCTCGGTCGTAACGATAGAGCAGACGACGCTGTTCTCCTCGGCTCCTCTCTGTGCTGATCTCACACAGTATCATCACAGTAATATTCAGAGTTGTTTTGCTGCATATTTGAGTGGAATCGGGTTTCTTTCCAATTGTCTTCACAAGAGTCTCTATAAATTGTTCCAGTTAAAATGAAACAAAATCAGGATTATAGTTTCTATATATTTGTTGTTGTGGGAAAATCAATCACATATATTATTTCACTAACCTAACTAAAGCTTTCTTCTTAAACACCTGGCTTTACAGCTTTTCTTTTTTAATTATATATATTTACCTTCACTGCTAAAAACCACAAGCAGAAGCAGGAGAAAGCAGAGTTTCCGTGCAGTCATGCTGGTGAGGAAGTAACTGTGGCTGACAGTGTGAGGTAGACTATAGTGAAAGCAGGAAGACTTGCACCCTCCTTATTTCACCTCTTGTGTCTACACTGAAACTTTTACTATGTCTAAAATAGAAGTGCATAAAAGTGGAAGGACAGTAGAAGGTAAACCACCAACATTGTTTAAGCCAGACTGATCTCTCTGTTTATCTGGATGGACATTGTGTTCAAATTATGATGAGATGTTTGTTCAAAAACAAAACTAGTCTGATACAAAGAGTCATGTTTGCCACAGTTTATTGTGTTTGTATTGTATTAAATCTGAGAGCCTGAGTTGGAGTATTATGACTGAATGGTCTCCATTACTGGGAAACAACTATCCAGTGTGAAAAGATGGACGTTTATTATAATATATGAATATTATTATATTAGTATGTCACCTAAAGTTTTATATACTTTAAAATGTTTCATAGAGCTTTATTATCCACTCCCACAGTTCCTGCGCTTCTTGCTGAGCGTGTCTTGTTGTCGTGTTGATGGTTCACTGAGATGAGAGTCTGGTAGGAATCACTCGATGGCTGCTGAAGGTTTGTATAGGGCTGATCTGGCTCATCGTCATCCTTTAGAAAAGTGAAATATTTTAGGTATTAATCAAGTTCAACCCGGTCTACCCACACACTCTATTGATCTTTAAATCTCTCCATCTGTTGCCTGGATTATTTAATGTTTCTGCTCATTTCTGTAAGAGCTTCTTCACAAAATAAAGGACACTGAAGTTGGCACTAATAGTATTATAACACTAATCTGTAATTATCTATGTAAGTAGTTAACATCCTAAAACATAAATGTACATGTTTTATGTTTACTGGCAAACTTTTAACTAGCTGCTGTAGATCGTAGCAATAAATTGCTCACCAAACCGTTGGGATTTTCAGGTACAGACACTCCAGATGTTCCTGACCTTAAGCAGCCACGTTGATAAGAAAGGATGTCAGCATTAGTGTAACACTATTCACATTCAAACAGAGAAAAATCAAGTAAGAACATCTACATTTATATTATCTTCTCTCTTAATAATGATAATTATTTTTGGAAGGATAAAAAGTGTTCATTCTAGACATGATGTTTAACATACACCGAATTCTCATTTATTGAAATGCGATGTTTCCTTTTACTTTCTCTACATCTATATCATCTTTGAATTACTACAGCAAAAATAGTCTCACCCATTACTTTTCCTCCAGTAGATAAATCCCACGATAACTCCAGTTATAAAGATGATCACAACACCGGGCAGATAAACGGAAAAAGATTTGTCTGCTGAAGTGTGGGCCTCGTTTGTGTCTAAATCATTGAAAAGATGCATTTGTCAGTAAAATCATTTACTTTCATTTCCTGGAAATCAAAACACAAATCAAACACAGTTTACGTCTACTGAAACTCTGAGTGAAGTAATGAAACCCCAGTTTTATAACCACAGAGCTTTAAATATTGTCACTGTGCTCTTTTCTTTTGTCTTCTTCTTCTTTTGCATCTTTTCTGAATATTACTATGAACTGAAATTGGTCCAACTGCTTATATACATTCACTGGCCACTTTATGAGGTATACTTGTTCAGGGTGTAACACAAATATTTCAGTGTTCATTTCATTTGTCAATCACATGTCAGTTTCATCTTCCTGGTTAAATAAAGGTTAATAAAATAATAAAATGTCAGCAAATCAATGCTCAAACAGAGCAACATGGCACATGTTACTGGTCCCAGTGCTTCACAAACTGCTGATCTGCTGGGATTTTCCCACACAATCATCTCTGTTCACAGACAATGGTCTGAAAAATAGAAAATATCCAGTGAGCTGTGATTCTCTGGGTAAAAATGCTGTTTACACATCAAACCTTGAGGCAGAGCGGACCACACTGGATATCACTGCTGTCCTCTAACAACAGCAAGCTGAGGCTACAGTTTGCAAGTCTGGACAACAGAAGACTAAAAAAACGATGCCTTGCCCGATGAGTTGATTTCTAACAGTTCAGACTGCTGGTGGTGTAATGCTCTGTGGGGGATTTTCTTTGCAAACTTTGGACCCTGTAGTAACCACTGAGCATCATTTAAACACCACAGCCTGCCTGAAGGTTGTTGCTGACCACATTCATGTCTTTATGCCCAAAAAATACCCATCGTCTGATGGCTGCTTCCAGCAGGATACCACACCATGTCACGGCGCTCAAATCATGTACGGCCTGCGCAGTCACCAGATCTCAATCCAGCAGAGCACCTTTGGGATGTGGTGGAACGGAAAGTTTGCTTCAAGTAAGAGCAGCTGACGAATCTGCAGCAACTGTGTGATGATGTAATTTCAATATGTCTTGAGAATCTTTGAGGAATGTTTTTAGCGCCTTGTTGTGCCACAAAAAATGAAGACATGTTTGATGGCTGAAGGTGGTCCAACTCGGTTCAAAGATGTACCTGATAAATGAGTCAGTGAGAGTATTTAAACTGCTGTAAGTGAAAATAAGAAGAAAAGAAATGAACAAATTACAAGAATAAAAAACACATAAGCAGGTCAATACAATGCTAACACAGTGCTGAATAACTGTGTCAGATAAAGAAACCAAAATGCATTTACCTTCCACAGTGACACTGATATGGACAATATATGTCCCTTCAGTGTTTGTACACTCACAGGTGAAGTTCCCACTATCAGCTGGTGTTAAACTGGTCAGCTCCAGAAAGGCAGTCTGATTTTCTTTTGTTATTGAGAACCTGGGGTCACATTCCTGAGTAACGTTCTCTCCGTGTCGATACAGCAGATGACACTCTCCTCCTGTGTCCCTCTGTCTTTTGATCTTACAGATAATCAAAACAATAGTAGTCTGACTTTCCTTGTTGCAAATCCGAGTGACATCGTGTTCTCTCCTGACTGTCTTCACAACAGTCTCTGTAAACAGGGACAGCAAAATACGGTAAATACAAGATTCAGCCTGTGTCAGAGAGGACTTTAGTTTCTATATTTTGTGAATGTTAAACCATCTTTTTAATCCCATAATAATGTGTTTAGTTTAAACTAAAAGCAAGGAGGTTATAAATTTAAAAATATTAATAATGCATAATGAAAATAGTTTCCTTGTATTACCTTCAGCATCATGGGACACAGCTAGTGGTAACAGCAAAATCAAGCAAACTTTTGATACGTCCATGCTTGTTAACATGTCTGTGAGCCACCGACAGTGAAGAGGAAGATGTGCGGAAAGAAACAAGCTGAAGCTTTCCTGGCTAAGCAGACGTCAGACTGTTGCCCTTCACGGGGCAAGTGTGAAATGATGTAAAAAGGAAGTGTACTGACAGGACTTTCATATTAAAAGGCTGTAAAGTTGAAACACTGTGCGAGCTCCCACACAAAAAGAAAACAAGCTAATTTTTCTTTATCACAGAGGAATTATTACACTGCTAAATGTCATGTTCGCTGAAGCTGAAGGATGGATAATATTGTAAAAGTAACAACAAAACTACCATTTATCATAACATTATAAGCATTTTAAACTAAAATAGCGTGTTACGTCATCAAACCGCTTCATCCAATCACTCAGATACTTACAAAGTTTTGACTGCATTACCTTTAAAATTTGTACGAAGATGAGCATAAAATGAATAAAACTGACATGCTTGCATTTGTTGTGTAGTGCAACAGGTGTATGTGGCTGAGGGATTCCCATGATGCAATGCGTATTTCTTCTTCAGTCACCTTTCCTACTCACTGTGTGTTAATGCAGCTCTCTGCATTGAATCATACCTGTTATTAACCTCTGTCTCTCTTCCACAGCGTGTCTTTATCCTGTCTTCCTTCTCTCATCCCAACCAGTCGCAGCAGATGGCCCCGCCCCTCCCTGAGCCTGGTTCTGCTGGAGGTTTCTTCCTGTTAAAAGGGAGTTTTTCCTTCCCACTGTCTCCAGACTGCTCACTCATAGGGAGTCATATGATTGTTGGGCTTTTTCTCTGTATGTATTATTGTAGGGTCTGCCTTACAATATAAAGCGCCTTGAGGCGACTTTATATTGTTGTGATTTGTCGCTGAGAAAATAAAATTGAATTGAAAATTGAATTGTGAAGGCCACACCAGAAGCCACACAATTGGGAAGTCAGTAACGTCAGACACCAGCATCTTTATTTAAATTTTAATGCACATTTCCACAAACATAAATAACGACACATGTCCCATAAACTATTTCTGGTTAATGTTTTACTGGTGCTGGAGGTCTGTTGGACTGCTGAGGGTAACTGGAGAGAAAATGTGTTGTTTTCACTGGACGTTAAGGCGTCTGGGAAGGGATCTCAGACCATTTACATCCTGGGCCATCTGACCTCAGGAAATCACATGATAAGGTGGGGCCAGGTTTCACAATGAGCTCACCCGAAACCCTGGCTGATTAGGACCCACATCCGCTTTCACATCTTGGCTCATGTGATTAGGTAGAGGATCATCAGGGGTCCTTTGTCCCTCTTTGGGGGGAAACTCCCACTGGTTTTAAGTCTGGGACTCCCCACCATTGACCCTTAGAACTGAAGAAGCTTCTCGGATGAGAGGTGAAACGTCTTCAAGCAACTCAAGAAGTCCAGACGCTTTTCCTTCCAAGCTCCTTAGACTACGATGACCCGGATGACTGAGAACCTTCACAGACTTAAGTATTAAATTAATAGTTGGTTTTCATTCTTTGTTTTTAGATTTTTTTTTTTCTATTCGTATCCTCTCGTGTATTTAACTGGCCAGTTCAGTCCAATTTACTTTGGGAAATATTTAATCTGAGGTAGGGTTGCACCGATACTGGTATCTGGTATCGGCCTCGATACCACATTTTCTAAAGTACTCGTTAAAAGTTCCCCGATACCGAGGACCGATACCACGGTCTGAGACCTGTCTATGTTTGAGCGGCATGTAAGGGGTTAATCACAGGCGCCGAGTGCCCGCCCCACAGGCCCCGGCTGCATCTCAGAGCTGGGAGAAGGCGAGGCGAGACAAGTCAGCCGTGTGGAACTATTTCAAAGTGAACGAAGACACGAAAACAAAGGCGGACTGCAAATTGTGCTCATCGAAATTGTCCAGAGGAGGCTCTAAAGGTAACGCATTTAACACAAGTAATTTAATCAAGCACCTAAAATCCCAACACGACAACGAGTACAAAGAGTTTGCCCACGCTTATTTACCCACGCTTATTAGCACAGAGGAGCATAGCTGATGCTAAAGCAGTGGGACGGAAAATAGTTGGGCATTTTAAACATTCCGCCTTAGCCTACTCCCGCCTCGAGGACATTCAGGGACAGCTCAACCAGCCAATAAAGAGACTGCAGCAGGACGTACAGACACGCTGGAAGAGCACGTATTACATGACATCAGTCCTATTTTTCCACATATTAATACATTTATGAATTTTGTGCAGGTATAAAGATCGCTTCTTCTCCAACAACACTGCTCCAGAGGCCAAGCTGCACCTGAAGCAGGAGCTTCTAGAGGTGAGGCAGAGGGGAGTCGGGCAGAAGCTGCAGAACCTCCTGCTAAACTGTTCCTCAAGGCCCAGGCTGCCGCTGGCAGCAGGTGCTGCCATTGAGCTCGACACATACCTCGGAGAGGCCCCAAGCCCTCGTGAAGACAGTCCTCTGAAGTACTGGGGTGTCAACAAAATCAGGTTCCCCACTTTGGCTAAAATAGCCTGTAAATAGCTCTCAGCCCCATGTAGCAGTGTGGACAGTGAAAGGCTTTTTAGCTCAGTGTCACACATTATAGATGAAAACAGAAACAGTCTGACTGCTGATGATGCAGAAAAGCTACTTTTCTTAAAAAACCCTGCCACTCACTGTTTCTCTCCATTTAGTGAGTCATCTTAGACTTGATGTTAATACCTACCTCAGCTGCACTGACTGCCACAGTTCTATGTCAGTGGATGTTGTTAGTTTATTCACATATTGTGCACTAAATGGCAAAGATGTTTATTAATGCCCCTTGTGTTGTCCAAAGCGGCAGAGTTTAAAATAAACTGAAAAATACTTGAGTTGCACTGTCACTGTTTAAATTTTTTTTATAATTATTTATTCTGTAATATGTTGCATACAACATGCTTTTATTTTAAATAAATGTTCTTAATTCCAAACCAGTCCCTTGTTTTCTTGTTGTTAAATTATAGGACTAAAGCTGTTACCTATAAATTTAAATCACGTTTTTATTAAGTACTCGGTATCGGCGAGTACTGAAATGCAAGTACTCGTACTGGTTTCCAAAAAAGTGGTATCGGTGCATCCCTAATCTGAGGTAAACATTTTGCTTTTCATTTGACCCCTGACCTGTCTGCTGTAATGCAGGAGGCAGGTTTATGACCTATACTGCAGCCAGACACCACAGGAAGCCTTCCTCCATGTTTTCTTTACAGTAATTGATTCAGCCAGTTTAAGTCTCCTTTGTTTTTGTGCATTAGATCACTGTGTGGGTTGTGTTGAGTGCTTATGTATTTGTAAGTAGCCATTATGACTTGACTAGTGGTGTTTATCTCTTTTAAGGGTCTAGTATCATCAGTTAATTAGTTTTTACTGTTTGGATAATTATAACCATCATAATCAACCGAATCATCTCAACATGTATTTGCTCAAAAATGTATTTATTACCACAAACATGTATTTAATTATCAACAAAAGGAAAATCAACAGTTTCTAGAACTCCAACAGGGGCAGGACTTGGAGGTACTGGGATTTCAGGAGGCAGCAGAATGGTACACTGGTCAGTGTCATTATTATTGACCTGTGATGGTGGATGGCCTTGGAGGGAGCTGAGAGGTAACTCAGACCTCTTGTCTTCAGGACACGTAAAGCAAACATACTCCTTCTCAGCAGCTGGAGACTTAGAGACATCCCAACTCATCAGCCTCATGCGTTTGGGCATCAAATGTTCCTCTTCATCATTAACAGAAAAAGCAGTAGAATATCTGCGCTTTCTGCAGAGACCTACCTCTGCAGTGGGTGGAGGTCTCGGAGGCAGAGGAACATCGCTAGGACACATGAAAAACGTCACGTCATCATCCAGGGATGTATGATCGTTTTTCAAATCTGGATGCATGATCTTGTCTGTGTCCTTTGCATGAAAGCTGGCATCAGCAGGTGGAGGATTTGAAGAAACTGGTACATCAGAACTCATCAGCCTCATGCGTTTGGGCATCAAATGTTCCTCTTCATCATTAACAGAAAAAGCAGTAGAATATCTGCGCTTTCTGCAGAGACCTACCTCTGCAGTGGGTGGAGGCACTGGGATTTCAGGAGGCAGCAGAATGGTACACTGGTCAGTGTCATTATTATTGACCTGTGATGGTGGATGGCCTTGGAGGGAGCTGAGAGGTAACTCAGACCTCTTGTCTTCAGGACACATAAAGCAAACATACTCCTTCTCAGCAGCTGGAGACTTAGAGACATCCCAACTCATCAGTCTCATGCGTTTGGGCATCAAATGTTCCTCTTCATCATTAACAGAAAAAGCAGTAGAATATCTGCGCTTTCTGCAGAGACCTAACTCTGCAGTGGGTGGAGGTCTCGGAGGCAGAGGAACATCAGTAGGACACATGAAAAACGTCACGTCATCATCCAGGGATGAATGATCGTTTTTCAAATCTGGATGCATGATCTTGTCTGTGTCCTTCGACTGAAAGCTGGCATCAGCAGGTGGTGGACTTAGGAGCTCACATGCAGGTGCGCTGATAGGTCGGAACATGAAAGCGGGAACTTCATTGTCCAGAGCACAACGGTCTGCACTGGATGAGCGTGGGAGCTTCTCCTTTGCCTGTGGAGGAGGCAGACTTTGACTTTGTGTTGCAGAGGAACATTTAAGTCATCTGACGTTTTGCTCTGTTACATATTATTATTGTTGTTGTTGGATTTTTCTTTAAAAATTCACACGATTTAATGTTTAGAAACAGACACAGTGAAGGGTAACTTACCACAGCTCGAGCCATTTTAGGCGTCTGTCAAGGCAAAGATGCAGGATTTGGTTTCTCTGTGTAAGATTACAGGACAGTTGTCAGTTTCAGTTTCAAGTCAGTTGGATAAATTCATATCAAACTTCTCAAACTGTATCATTAAAGCATTGTTCAGGTGGACAAATATGAAAGATATGAAGATAAAAACAGTAACAGCTGGCAATCAAGGGAAAACAACCTTACGAAAAAGGTCTTAATCATTATTGTTTAAAAGTAAATCTTTCAGTCCTTACTTCAGTGATTGTTTGAAGTCTCTGTGCTTGTTGTCAGTCGCAGATTTGTGTAAAATATTTGCAGTTTGTTAATAAAGTTTGCAGGAGCTCCAAAGTTTGTCTGTTCAATACCAAAGTAATGAGGAGACTGAGTGCAGGTTTGGAATCCTCAGTGACAGAAGAATGCAGCAATGTTTGAATTTGAATTTGTTATTGTTTTATTAACAACAACTACCAGGATCATACCATAGCAACACAGTGATGCCCAATCAAATGTCAGGTACAAGGGATAGCCCACATACACATCCAACAGCACAGTAAAGCAATGGGCACCAATGCCACCAGTCAGGCCTTAAAAATACCTGAGTTATATAACAGCACACTGACAGTGTCTCATCCAAAAATATAAAATGTATAAATACAGTTAATATCATTTTTATTTAAATTTTATTTAATTCTCTTCATATAGTGCCAAACAGATGTCTCAAGTCGTCACTGTTACAACATAGATAAACATGAACATGAAATCCATTATTTAATTCTCTTCCATTCACTCCAGTTCAATTCAATAGCTATATAGATGGATAGACAGATACTGTATTATATACTATATTGATTCCAAATGGAGAATTAATGTGTTATATCACCAGGATAATGAATTCAAGTAGTACAATCTCCAATAAACAGACAACACAGTTCAAGTTCAAAGTGCAATATGTGCAGGATCCAGGCTTTATATTGTAAGATGCAAAATGTTTATATATACATAATATTGTTGAAAAAATAAAGAAAGTTAAAAATCAAAATAAGTTTATTGTCACTGTGGCTGATGTGATTGCAATATGAACCCGGAAGCAGACAAGGGAGAGATGGAACTGAATCTTAACAAAAAAACAAAAACTTCCTTGGGGGGCTCAACCCGGGGTAGCGGTCATGTCCGGTTAGGGGCTCTGTTGGCTCTCAGGTGACTGTTTCCTCGCGGCTGCGTGCAGCGGGGCTAGGGGAGGGTCTGTGCTGACGGACGTGGGTTACTGACCTGGTAGCCTGGCTGCCCCTGGGTGGGTCCGGGATGGGCGTGAGGTTCTGGGGGCGCTCCGTCTCTGGGCTGGGACCCGGACCGGGCCTCGGGGGCTTGGGTCCTGGTTGGTGTGTTGCCGGGGTTGTGGGCAGGTGGGTGCATGGGGGCCCAGCCCTGGAGCAGGGTGCCGCCGGTGCGTCGAGCCACCTGGGGGGCTCTTCAACTGGTGGGGGAGATTGTCACATCTTGCAGGAGCTTTCCTCTCCTCAGGAGCTGCCTCTGCAGGAGGGGGAGATACAGGAGAGGTGGAGGAAGATCTCAGCCTGGGTGTTTATTGTCTTATGTAGTCTGGAAGATGAGTGGATGGTGGGGTGGGTGCAGTTTTCTCTGTGGTGGGGTTGGGTGGACTGTCCCGGGCTCTGTGGGGCCGGGCGGCGCTGCTGCACTGGGCCCGGTCTGGATGGGCCTGGGCCCCCTTTCCCTGGCGGGTCGCGGAGTATGGGGGTGCCTACTGGGGTCAGCGGGGGAGCTGGCCCCAGGGAGGGGTCACTTGCCCCTCCCTTCCTTCCCTCCCCATCTCCAGCTGCCTCCCTCTTCCCGCTCCACCACAACCACCCACACATGCAGGGCCTTGGAGTAGGGGTATGTCACCAGGGTGCAGAGGAGGCTACCCCCCCCCCCCCCCCTCTGTCCCCTTCTGGCTGCCTCTGCCTCAATTTTATCCCACAACTTAGACATTCACATTACTCACACTCTCATTACACATACATATAGGATCTTGGGGGTGGGCACGATACACGGAGTCCAAAGTACCATCAGGGTGTACACCCCACCCCTGGCATCGTTGCCCACCTCTCAATTTTAAATACACGTAGACATTGAGGGCTAGCAGGAGGGACCATGCGCTTACCTGCTGCTCTCTGGCAGGTAGCTCCAAGCCCTCCTGGGTTTTAAATGCACCTTAGAACACACATGCATCAACATTACAATGAGCGGGTGGAGGGAGGTTCGGAGTCTTCTCTCACCCCCGTTCTCTGCGACCTGCTGGAGCAGGGGGGCTAGGACTAGGAGGAGGAGTTGGCCGTCCGACTGCGGTCTGGAGTGTGGAGCCTTCCTGCTGCTGCGGAGTCGGGGCGGTCTGCCTCCCCCCACCGCAGGGAAAAGGGTAACACCACCTGGGTCTGGGTGCAGTTCCCCCCTCCAGGGGCGGGGGCACCTAGACCCGGTTTGTAGAGTACGCTTGGGGAGTGTGATCGTGTGTACAGCGTCTCTTTATGTCTGTCTCCACGTTGGTTGAGTGTGGAGTAAGTGCATATGAGAGCATGAGGGTGGGAATGGATGTTTGTATCTGTGTGTGCCTGTATGTCTGTGTCTATATGTCAGGTTGGGTGTCAGGCGCCACCTCTCTGGGGACATCTCAGGCCCTCCAAGGTTTGGAGGCCTATCTCCCCCTACCACCACTTCCCCTGCCAGTGGCGGACCCCCTCAGACATCGGTGCGTTGGTGGTTCTTTGTGTCCGGGGATGGGCGTCCAGGTACACACCGGCTCACTCCTTGGCGGCCGCTTATCGGGGCCTGGAGCCTGGGGCTCGCTCGGGCCACTTCGGAGGTGGGGTGCCCCCGGCCTCTCGGCCTGGGGCTCGGTCACTCAGGCGCAGCTGGCTGCCGGCGGAGCACACGGGCGCGTCACTGCAACTCCCCCTGGCTTCTGCTCCGCGGCTGCTGAGTGAGCCCTCATCTGGGACTCTCCTCAGCTCTTTCCGGGACAGTGGCGCAGCTGCCCCTCTGTGGGTCTTCCTTGGTCTCTTGTGTTCTGGGGGCCTCTGGATGTCTGGAGTTTTGATCTCCTCCACACCTGCTTCATGCCCTGGAGGACGGGGCTGTGGCCCCCCCCACACCCTCTAGCAGATCATTACATGAAGGAACCTTTTAAAAAACAAAAAACAAGCGCGTCCATGCTCACAGGTGTACACACGGGTGATCACACCCACAAACTACACCCTTTTTGGCTCCTACCTCAAAGCACACTGTGTTCTGTTGATCTTATGTGCTGCACAATAATGTTTAATATTTAGTATTTACTGTCATATTCCCATATATCATTGTGATGTTGTTTATTCTATTACTCTTGTTCTCTTCTGCTTGCTTTCTTTTTTCTTTCTCAGCAGGTGACCCAGGTGATTGATATATGCATTTTTTTTTTCTCTGCCCGTTCTGTTGGTTTTTGTCTTTTGCCCTTCTCCCCCGTCCCTCTTCTCAGCTGTTTCTCTTCCCCTCTTTCTTTCTCCCCTTCTTTCCCCCAGTCAAGTCTGTCCCGTATTCAGTAAGTGAAAATAAAATAAACAATAAAAGGTGAATCAAATGGACCATTACGGCAAGGCTGGGATGGTCAGTTTGGTAAAGTAAATCCATTGGGCATCTTTCTTTGCCTTTAGACAACAATTCTGATGGCAAAAGAGCCAAACGGGACAGGCAAAAAAAAAAAGAAAAAAAAGAAAAAAAACAAACAAACAAACAAAAAAAAACATTTATTAGGTTGAAAGACACGAACACAAAACAAGGCCCAGCAAACAGGGGCGGAAACTAAAACTAAAACCTATCCTGGGAATAACTCGGTATGACTATGACAACTATGACAAGAAAAACATGAACATGAATCCGAGGAGGTGCATGCGAGAAACTCTGATGAAAAAACATGAACATGAACATGGACCTAAACAGAATCAGGAGATAACCTGAAACCCGGAATAACGTGAACGGAGGAAAACGCACCAACACTGCCCAGAGGAAGACAGCGGACTTAAATACACAGAAGAGAAAGGAGGGAAGTGGAAACACAGCTGACACAAATGAACCTGACACCACAGGGGAAGCAAAATGAAACACACTGAACATGGAAACACAACCCTTTCATAATAAAAGACGAAACAAGGAGAGACGTGGACGTGTGATGGGCTGAGTTGCCAAATGGCTGGTAGGCTTTTAGCTAGGCTTTAGCTTCAGCCAAGTGGAAGCTAAATTGGCTAGTCATTCATATGTAAATTAGGTTGTTACCTGAGAATTCTGGAGGGGAGTGGGGGTGTGTGAATGATTGCTGATTTCTAACTGCCAACTGCCTCTTTGTTTGTCTGGGGGGGAGCTGCTAAAAGCGGTGAACTTCCTTTTGTGTTCGTCTTGATGCATTCTCAATCATCCAGGAAAATAAATCTCCAAAAGTCACCAACTTGGAGTGGTTAGTTTCCTGAGCCACAAGGAAACTTGTGTTTCAGTTTGCCATCTTAGGGAGAAGGGGGATCATCACAGTTTTGGTGGTTGTATAAACTAATAATTTGTTTTAATTAAAAAACTTTCCCTCTGTCATTTCCTGAGTGTTTCAAAATAAAAGTCCTCTCTTTCATGTTTTGAATGGCTGTTCCTGTGATGCCTTCAAATCTGTTTCAGTCTGCAGATTTTTACAGTTCAGACCCAAAGTGACTCAAACATTTACTTAAAAGAGATTTTTGTTCGTCTGGGTTTTCCTGCTCAGCAGCTCTAAACAGGCAAAAGCAGAAACACACAAACAGAAAGAAACAGGAAAATATGTGTTTCTGTGAACAATGCAGCAGCAAAATGAAAGACCAGGACTTATTTTTAATGACTGACCAGTGTTGGGTAAGTTACTTTAAATTAGTAACTTAGTTACATTACTAGTTACTTCTATCAAAAGTAACTCAGTTACTTCAAGTTACTCGTTACTTTCAAAGTAACTAGTTACTAGGGAAAGTAACTTTGGTTTTACTCAGAATTCTCTTGTTAATGTGTTGCTTCCATAACTTTGCCAGTCTTCTAGCTTGCTTACCTGCCACAAGTGCACTGTGCCACCTACCAATAGAAAGGAAAAGATAAGGTGCATATTTCCACGAGAGAAATCCCACGCCTGGACCGCCGTTGACCGCCACCATGATTCTAGCCTACGTCACAGCATCATGTGCGCCTTTTACATCCAACACAAAAACTGCAGTCGTGGTGCTGTCGATTGTACTCAGAACTCGGAAATTCTGCCTTCTGAATAGGAAGATGTAGGTAACACCAGACTGCAGATGAGCTGCATACAGGGCTGGACTGGGACAAAAAAATCAGCCCGGGCATTGTGACTAGAGACCGGCCCACCATTATAGCAAAAATCCTAAAGCCTTTGAATGAAAACAAACGCTGTTGTGACAGTGATGCTCACTGTCTTGATGGTGTATATGCATCAATCTATCAATCGTTTGTTGTAAGATTCAGATAATGATTTTTTAAAAGCGAGACACTTTAAACGAGAATAAGAAAGAAAAGTATTTCTTTGTGCCCCCCTTTCCCTGTTAATGCCCTACCTGGCCCCCCTGGCAAAACTTTGCTAGACCCGCCCCTGCACAGTTACCAGCTGTCAGCTACCTAAAAAAGGATCCTGGTGTTATTTGTCTCTCAGAAACAGTTCATAACTTCCCTTCAACTCATTCATGTCACCTAAAAGGTAAACCTGTTTCTCCATCACAGCTCTGATGATTCAGTAAGGACATCTCCTGGTTTCATCTTCATGTTTCCCTCTCACCACATAACCAAACCGACATCATGACCAGCAGTTTTTTTGCAGCTGTGGCTCCAGCAAACATCAGCTGATACTAGAAATTAATATGAAATAAATTCTAACAACAGCTGATCAAGCTTAAACGTGCTGCTGTTGTTTAACGTGAACTCCGCTGGTTTCCTCTTTCTGATGCAAAGTGGGCGATAAACAAACAAGAGAGACGATCAGCTGATCATTGATCAGTTTTCATGATTGAAGTAGAAACAGGAGAGGGAGGGGGGAGAATGAAAGAAGAAGAGGCAGCTGTGCAGCAAAGACACAGAATAACTCCAGCTTTGTGCCTTTTTCATTGTAGCTGAATTACGGGACTAACTGTTCCTTTTCACCTCAATAAGAAATGCGTAATATTTTCTCTGAATACCAGATGAGACGGTTGGCAATTCTAATAACTTATGAACGAAATAAAGTTCAACATCATTAACTTCATAGCACCCACCCAGCTGTATAGAAACTCTGTCATGCTAGCTAGTATGCAGTACGGAAAAAGTCAGAATAACGAAAATAAACTCCACCTAAACTTGGTTTATATCTGACCCAGAGAGACTGCAGGTCATAACTTCTTACCTGAAGTTCAGTTCACACTTGGACCGGCGGCCGCCTCGGGTCTCTTCTCCTCCTGCCTCCCCTTTCCCTCCTCCACCTGCTGGCTTCCACCACTTGCTAATGTTACTGAATCTGTGGAAGCTCCGCGACAGCCACCACACGGAGTAACGAGTAACGAGCCTATCTAAATCCCAGTAACGACTAACGCGTTCCTGATTTTAGTATAATAACTAGTTACCGTGCTCGTTACCACAATAATAACGTAGTTACTGTAACACGTTACTTAATAACGCGTTAGTCCCAACACTGTGATTGACAAAAACATTAAATGATCATGTTTATTTTCACATCAATGTTCCATCGGTCCTTCTTTTAGAATAAGTTTAGAAATGAAAAATACTAATAACACACCAGGAAAAAGCCAACAGCACGAGTCCTGAAAGGCTTAAAGATAAAATAAACGCACAAAGAATGAAACAAAAAGTCACAAAACCTCAAAACAAGAGTGAATTAAATCTGAGCGACACACAAAGATGCTAAAAGCCCCAAACATGAACCTGTGAGGTCATTAATACCTGTGTGTGTGCATGTTTACATGTCTTTGTGGGGACCAAAATGCCCGTCCCCACAAGTTTGAAGACATTTTTGAGACTCAGAATGTGGTTTTAGTGTCAGGGACAGTCAGGTCAGGGTTAGGCATTCAGTCTTAATGGTTAGAGTAAAAGGCTGAGGAGAGCATGATGTCAAATAGATGTCCCCACAAGGATATGAAAACACAACCGTGTGTGTGTGTTACTGTGAATTTGTGAGACAAGTGAAGATTTCAGAATCAGTGAGAAATGTTTCACTTCCTGTTGGTGAAGAAGAGCAGACTCCTCTTCAGCCACAGAAATGAAGAAGCTTTTATTTTGTCAGCCTGACAAACACGAGCTCAGCCACGAGCAGAGGCGACCCTGCAGAGGTGAAGGTCACAGTCAGAATCAGCGCCAGAGAACCGCACAAGGACGGCCTCATTGGTCACGGCTGAGTTCATTATGTGATGGTAACAAGCTGATTATTACAGAACAGGAAACACACGTCTGCTCATCAAACACCAGCTGCTGCTGCTTTTATCAGTCTGACAACAAAACCTCACAAGAAAGAAGTTTTTGTGAGTTTGCAGCGTTCCTCTAAACTGAAAACTAAAACAGACTGAAAATGGGAACACGCACCCACACTCGAGAGTCAGGCAGCTTAAATGTGTTTGTCTTCATCTGTAGTTACGTTTCATTGGCTGGAAATGTGCTAACTGGAATCATTCATGAGTCCAGATGAACAAAAACAAGTGTTTACTGCTCCACGCTGCACGAATCTGAATCAAAATCACTCAGACGCGCCCACGTAGGCATTCCACTAAAACCATGTGACCACCTTCACCTTTAAACCTGTCGTGAATATAATTTTAGACTCTTCACTTTATTTTGAAAGAACAGATTTGCAGGAAGTGCGGCTGCTGCAGAAACTCTTCACTTTTCACTGGCTTTAATCTTGAAGGTTTCTCCAGATGTGGAACATTCATGCTAAACATTCAACATCTGACGACCGTCTCCGTGTAAAACACTGACAAACTCAAACTTTATACGGTAACTGACAGATTTATTCCTCCATTTTCAGGCATTTCACAATGAACTTGGATTAGTTTGATGATTTTATTCACGTTGGTGAATAAAACCAGCCAAGAGGCTGATTCCTGCAGAGGAGGAGGCAGAGTGGAGGAATCTGCAGGTTCTGTCTCTAACACACAACCAGAGCTTCAATCATAACGAGCACATAATAAAACCATGATCCCCCCGATCGACTCTTTTAGCCTGTTTCCTCTGGATCGAACAGGATCTAACAAACCCCAGCTTCTGCTGGGACACTGGTCATCATGGGAGGAAAAAGATGGCTGCCGTGTTGCCGTTTCCTGTCTTACACCAGGGTTATACTTCCTGTATCTATGGGTCTGAGTTTTTAATCAGAGGATGAACTTAAAGCTTTCAGTCTGCTCTACAACCCACCACCTATCCACACGTCTGCTAAGTGGACTGGAAATCAGTAAAACTTCTACCAGACTTTAGTAAATATTGCATTAAGATGAGCAGACAGATTTTAATCTCAGCATCGTGCACACAGATTTTTCAGGACACTGGAAGAGTTCCTGCCGTGGATTTAGATGTTAGTGTTGTGTGGATGATCCCATTCTGTCATCTTTGTGTTACTAACACTGATGACACCACCGTTATTGGACTCATCTCGGACGGGGATGAGTCTGCCTACAGGAGGGAGGTTGAACGTCTGGTGTCCTGGTGCAGCCACAACAACCTGGTGCTGAATGCCCAGAAGACAGTGGAGATTATTGTGGACTTCAGGACGCACACAGCTCCACTCCCCCCCATCATCCTGTCTGACACCCCCATCACCTCTGTGGACTCATTCCGCTTCCTGGGTACCACCATCACCCAGGACCTGAAGTGGGAGCCCACCATCACCTCCGTCATTAAGAAAGCCCAGCAGAGGATGTACTTCCTGAGGCAGCTGAAGAAATTCAACCTGCCAACACGGACGATGATGCAGTTCTACACTGCAATCATCGAGTCCATCCTCACCTCCTCCATCACCGTGTGGTACGCTGGAGCCACTATCAGGGACAAACAGAGACTGCAGCGTGTTGTGCGCTCTGCTGAGAAGGTGATTGGCTGCAGACTCCCATCTCTGCAGGACCTGTACACCTCCAGGACACTGCGGCGTGCAGCTCGGATCTCAGCTGACCCTTCTCACCCTGGACACAGTCTGTTTGACCTGCTCCCCTCAGGCAGGAGGCTCCGGTCCATTCGCACCAGAACCTCTCGCCACAAGAACAGTTTCTTCCCCTCTGCTGTCGGACACATGAACAATAACCGTATGACTGTTCCCACCACGTGACCCTACGCTGTGTTCACTGCATCATTCCATGTTTGGCACTGATCACCACCTGCACTCATGTATATATCATGTATATATCTATCTACTTAGCACTTTTAATTCTTATTCTTATTTTTATTTTCATGTCTATTTAAGCGTAATTTATGACAGTATGTTTGCACTGAAGCACCGCAGCAATTTCCTAATGTTGTAAACCTGCTCAACATTTGGCAATAAAACCCTTTCTGATTCTGATTCTGATGCTTTTACACTTTAGGACCCTCGAGACCTCTGCTGCTCAGCCGTCCTGATCGCTGCCTCCACTTTAACCAGAGGCTGTAACCTCTGATCATTTCACCTGCACCGGCAGTAAAACTCTTCTCCACAACCAAACGTGCCATAAACCCATCACAGCTTCATCATCAGCTCAGTCTCAGCAACATGCAGACGACCGAGCAGCAGAAACTCTGCAGGGAACGTCTGAAGTCTGTTCTTCAGTTTTCCCAGCTCACTGTTTATTGAACATGAGACAGAAAAATAACTTCACCTTTAATGTGAAACTTTTATTGCCTGTGACATGTTTGCAGGAAGTTTTCATGCTGTGATTTAGTGTCACAGCCATAAATATCACACAAGGTAAAAACTACAAGTCCCAGCATCCTCTGTGTTTAGGGAGGAGCAGTGAAAGTGAAAGTGTTGATCCTCCGTTCAGAGCAGCAGGAGGAGGAAGGTGGAGCTGAGGCAGGCGAGTGTTAACATGAATATGTTTCTTCTTATGACATAAAATAATTCCACGCTGTTCGTGTCTGTGGGTGAAACGTGAGGCCGGTCGGCTCCTCTGAGCGCTGGTTTCCTGTAAGTAGAGAGGAAGTGAGTTTAGCTGAGAGAGCAGGAGGAGAGTGAGAGCTGTGCTGAGGCAGCTGAGTGTTAACACCGCTCTGACATTACTGTGTCTCTGTGGCGGGAACAACAGGCTCCGTCAGTGGAGGCAAAAATAATCAGACTTTGGTTTTTCAAAGGAAACTACTTTATGTTGGGAGAAGCCGCGCGCTCATTGGATAACGACTTGTCTATCTCAAGTTATTAGCCAATGAGCGCGCAGGTTCACAGTAAGACCCGCCCTTATCACGACGTGTTTTTAAAACTAAAATGGCGACAGAAACTCTGTGAGTGGAGTTCAGGCTGACTTTATGAAAGTGCCACGTTTGAGCCACTTCCTGTTCTCAGTCCCGGCGTCCTGATCACCGAGGTTTCTGTTGCTCTGATATCTGATATTGATTATATCGGTAAACAGGCTGTAGGCAGAAACATCAGGTCTGATCTGAAAATCCCTTCAGAAACAAACTTTAAGAGTTTTATGTCCGTGTGAGGCCGCACGCTGATTGGATAACCACCTGTCAGTCTCAGGGTATTAGCCAATGAGCGCGCAGATTCACAGTAAGACCTTATCACGTCATTCTTTTAAACTAAAACATCGACAGTGAAACTGTAACGTGTCCTGTGACCTATAAACACTCTGTGATGAATAATCTGAAGTCATTATGAGCCTGACAGTAGTTTCCTGTCACAGAGCAGAAGCTGCAGGCAGTTTTTGGCACCTTTATATTTAATTTATTCCAAAATAAATCAATAAAGGTAGAAAAGAACTCTCAGTGACATTAAAAATCTATTTTTAAAGACAGATGTGACCAAGTGCAACAAATATAAGATGAGATGTTTACAGATATTTGAAGTATTGATCATATGTAGAACACAGAGCAGGTCCAATAACAGAGTCATGCTGCTCACAAACAGCAGTTTGGTTTCATGAGCTCACTTCCTGCAGTGATCCTCAGCTTCTCTCCAAAGGAGCCGTAACATGTGGGCTCCTCACCATGATGATGATCCCAAACACACTGAGTTCCTTCATCCACCTGATCATGTACTTATTAAATAATGTGATGGTTTTGGTGTTTTTTAAAGACTTTGAGCCTCTAAAATAACTGGTTTGGACTTTAGGGCCAAAGCTCCAACATTAGAAAGCCGTCAGTGTGATGCTTCCAGTACAACAGCACCTCTGAGTGTGTGTGTTTACCTCTCAGACTAACTCCACCCTGACATCAAGAAGATGGAGGAAGAGGACGGAGCAGCATCTGCAGCATCCTGCTGTGTGTCTGTGAGGAGTGACTGGTCCAAAGAAATATTTCCTCCACACTTCAGTCATGAACCTGCAGCAACAATGTTCTTCAATCATGGAGCTCAGCTGACCATGTAAGAGATCTGCTGACTCAGAGTTCAAAGGTTGTTTCTATAAATGTTCTGCCAGTGACATCATAACTTAACCTCACACTGATCTGTGTATGAAGTATCATTTAGTGGCAGTTGTTAAAGTTGTATAATGATGATGCTAGTTTGGGGTGTATTTTCCTGCTGATGCAAATGCATCTACTTTGCCCTTTGTCTGGTGCTTTGGACAAAGATGTCCAATGAAACTCAGAACAACACAGTTTGCACCACCAGCAGGCAGAGGAAGTGGCTGACATCCAGAAATCCTACCAGTGGCTGAACAAAGCTGGACTGAAAGACAGCACAGAGGCACTAATCATGGCAGCACAGGAACAAGCTCCGAGCACAAGACCCATAGAGCCCGGGGTCTACATGGCTCTTTTTGGGGGGGTTGTGTTGTATTAATAGTGACTTTGTTTCTTTGGACCAAAATCTTTTGTTTTTCAGTTCAGTTGCAACATTGACTAACACTAATGCAGGGGTCGGCAACCTGCGGCTCTTTAGTCCTTACAGTGCGGCTCCTCGTGGTTTGGGAAAATAAATTAGAAGTATTTAGCTGAAGTGTATTTTATTTATGTTCTTTTTTAACTTGTAGTTCTAAATTGGAAGATTATTGTGATATTGAAATCTAAAAATAAAATTATATTTTTTATTTTTTGATCGTTCAAATAAGCGTCACACTCGTGGAAGCCGGTGTACCCGCCGAAACGCCGTGCATTTATCGAGACTTTCAGCCCCAGGTAGGCCAATTATGGATCTTCGGATCCACATTATGTCAGCAGCTGTTCTCCACCGTGAACTATGTTAAAAACAAACACCGCTCACGCCTCACAGACGACAGCTTACAGTCCTGTAAAGATGAAAGTGACTTCGTACAGCCCCGACCTGCAGACGCTGTGCGCAGAGGTTCAGGAGCAGAAGTCCCGTTGTAAACATATCACGGCAGACCCGACGATGTTTGCATGAACACGCTTTTCAGCTTCTCTTTATTGACCACTTTTCACACGGTTGCTGTACGCACACAGCCGGCTGTAGCTTTGCTGCTCACAGCCCGACACACACCAACACAACAGCACAGACGTTAAGGCGGCGAGGCGTGATTGCGGGTGCCGCTCAGGTGCGTCCGCCTCGCCGCTGCTGACCACGCCCCGCCACACACATTAACCAGGTAAAATACATATTTAGGCAGAATTTTGCAAATATCTATTTTTCATCTTTCAGCAGCATAGAGCTTTTTTTCCAATTATTTTTTAAAAGTCAGGTCAAGGCTCCAAAAGCCCAAAGGAGATATAAGGGTGGCGGCTCACAGCAGTTTTTGTTTGCTACATCATTTTAGTTCAGCTGGGTGTCTTTCCTTTGGTTATATTTCTTTAAGAGTTCAAATGTGTTCATTACATAAATAACCTGTAATTTTCTCTGTAGCACTTCATGGATTTCATAAGCAACACACCTTAGTTGTTCACACAAAGCATAAAGGTAAAAAACAGTATATACAGTGTTATCTTCATTCTAGATGTCAAAAAGTATTTGTGGCTCCCAGTGTTTTCTTTTGCGTGGAAACTGGCTCCAAATGGCTCTTTGGGTCCTGAAGGTTGCTGACCCCTGACCTAATGGTATATTTTTTTTAGCTGGATCGTTCTATAAAAACATGAATCAAATCTGAGAAAAGTTTCCACCTGACCTGTTGAATGTTATTGAAGCCAGAAGTTTGCCTTCATACTGTGTTTCTTGCATGCCTTTTGTGGTGTACTAATTGATGTGAAATGAATGCAATGTGGTTGTGTTTGCAGAGGTCAGAGGTCACAGTCTCCAGCATCCAGCTGTGTGTCTGTGTGGAGTGACTGGTTCAAAGGAATAGATCCTCCAGACTTCAGTCATGAACCTGCAGCAACAGTGAACTACAATCATGGAGCTCAGCTGACCATGTAAGAGAGCTGCTGACTCAGAGTTCAAAGGTTGTTTCTATAAATGTGTTCTACCAGTGACATCATAAATGATTCCTAATGGTGGTCCGGGTACGATAATGCTAGTATCAATCGTAGTAGTAATGCAATCCAAGGTAATGATTTCTTCTCTGTTGCTGTGAACGTCTGAGACAACTATTACTGACAGAAACCATCACATCATCCAGTTTGTGTGTTTGCAGCTGCTTAAAAGATTTTAAACAGATTAATCAGTAATTCATGTGACGTGTTTGTGTTTGCAGAGGTCAGAGGTCACAGTCTCCAGTATCCAGCTGTGTGTCTATGAGGAGTGACTGGTCCAGAAACAGACCTCCACAATTCAGTCATGAACCTGCAGCAACAACGTTCTTCAATCATGGAGCTCAGCTGACCATGTAAGAGAGCTGCTGACTCAGAGTTCAAAGGTTGTTTCTATAAATGTTCTGCCAGTGACATCATAACTTAACCTAACACTGGTCTGTGTATGAAGTATCATTTAGTGGCAGTTGTTAAAGTTGTATAATGATGATGCTAGTTTGGGGTGTATTTTCCTGCTGATGCAAATGCATCTACTTTGCCCTTTGTCTGGTGCTTTGGACAAAGACGTCCAATGAAACTCAGAACAACACAGTTTGCACCACCAGCAGGCAGAGGAAGTGGCTGACATCCAGAAATCCTACCAGTGGCTGAACAAAGCTGGACTGAAAGACAGCACAGAGGCACTAATCATGGCAGCACAGGAACAAGCTCCGAGCACAAGACCCATAGAGCCCGGGGTCTACATGGCTCTTTTTGGGGGGGTTGTGTTGTATTAATAGTGACTTTGTTTCTTTGGACCAAAATCTTTTGTTTTTCAGTTCAGTTGCAACATTGACTAACACTAATGCAGGGGTCGGCAACCTGCGGCTCTTTAGTCCTTACAGTGCGGCTCCTCGTGGTTTGGGAAAATAAATTAGAAGTATTTAGCTGAAGTGTATTTTATTTATGTTCTTTTTTAACTTGTAGTTCTAAATTGGAAGATTATTGTGATATTGAAATAAAAAAATAAAATTATATTTTTTTATTTTTCATCGCTCAAATAAGCGTCACACTCGTGGAAGCCGGTGTACCCGCCGAAACGCCGTGCATTTATCGAGACTTTCGGCCCCAGGAAGGCCAATTATGGATCTTCGGATCCACATTATGTCAGCAGCTGTTCTCCACCGTGAACTACGTTAAAAACAAACACCGCTCACGCCTCACAGACGACAGCTTACAGTCCTGTAAAGATGAAAGTGACTTCGTACAGCCCCGACCTGCAGACGCTGTGCGCAGAGGTTCAGGAGCAGAAGTCCCGTTGTAAACATATCACGGCAGACCCGACGATGTTTGCATGAACACGCTTTTCAGCTTCTCTTTATTGACCACTTTTCACACATGGTTGCTGTACGCACACAGCCAGCTGTAGCTTTGCAGCTCACAGCCCGACACACACCAACACAACAGCACAGACGTTAAGGCGGCGAGGCGTGATTGCGGGTGCCGCTCAGGTGCGTCCGCCTCGCCGCTGCTGACCACGCCCCGCCACACACATTAACCAGGTAAAATACATATTTAGGCAGAATTTTGCAAATATCTATTTTTCATCTTTCAGCAGCATAGAGCTTTTTTTCCAATTATTTTTTAAAAGTCAGGTCAAGGCTCCAAAAGCACAAAGGAGATATAAGGGTGGCGGCTCACAGCAGTTTTTGTTTGCTACATCATTTTAGTTCGGCTGGGTGTCTTTCCTTTGGTTATATTTCTTTAAGAGTTCAAATGTGTTCATTACATAAATAACATGTAATTTTCTCTGTAGCACTTCATGGATTTCATAAGCAACACACCTTAGTTGTTCACACAAAGCATAAAGGTAAAAAACAGTATATACAGTGTTATCTTCATTCTAGATGTCAAAAAGTATTTGTGGCTCCCAGTGTTTTCTTTTGCGTGGAAACTGGCTCCAAATGGCTCTTTGGGTCCTGAAGGTTGCTGACCCCTGACCTAATGGTATATTTTTTTTAGCTGGATCGTTCTATAAAAACATGAATCAAATCTGAGAAAAGTTTCCACCTGACCTGTTGAATGTTATTGACGCCAGAAGTTTGCCTTCATACTGTGTTCCTTGCATGCCTTTTGTGGTGTACTAATTGATGTGAAATGAATGCAATGTGGTTGTGTTTGCAGAGGTCAGAGGTCACAGTCTCCAGTATCCAGCTGTGTGTCTGTGAGGAGTGACTGGTCCAAAAACAAACCTCCAGACTTCAGTCATGAACCTGCAGCAACAATGTTCTTCAATCATGGAGCTCAGCTGACCATGTAAGAGAGCTGCTGACTCATTTACGGGTGTTTGAAATTCTGTGACCACTTTGTAATTTTAGTTTATATTTTAAAGTGTTTTTATTTGTAGTTGCCTGTATTTTTATTACACTGTGTGTAACGTGGTGGTTTGTGCTGTTTGGGATTGTTTTGGTGTATTTGTGTCAGAACATCAGATAAATGATTTCATCACATTTTAAAAGAAAGTATCAGGATAATAATCTGAACTGAGTCATCAGAAATAGAAAGATGGTCTCAACAGGCCACTGAGCTGATCTCCAAAGAAATGCAGAAGATTGAAGAGTCCGAGGCTGTTTATTTGTCACAGGCATCGTCATACACGTACAACACAGTGAAATGTGCTGAGCTGCTCCTGTGACTGGACAAAACATTAGAAACAATCATTAAATGAAATAATGAAACATTGTGCAGATGTAATGTTAAAGTGCTTTGTGCCACATTAGCACAGCATGTACTGACAGAGCAGTGCAAGCAGAACAAAGCAAATGAGCAAAGTGATGTAAACAGAGTAACTGAACAGAGTGAGCAGAGTAATATCAGCAGTAATGAAGCAGCAGGATCAGTGTAGCAGCGTGTGACGTCATAATGAATCAGGTATGATCTGAAATATGACAGTGAGACAAGAACATGATGTAAGGTCCTGTTTAAACCCTGATGGTGATGCTATGAGGGGAGCATGTTCTGATTTAGGACTTGGATGGTCTGAGGATAGAAGCTCCTCTCTGTTTGTGTCCTGATGGTGCAGAAGCTTCTGCCTGATTGGCTCTGTGATGAAGGCTTTTACTGTGGAGTTTGTAGGCTGATCACTCTGTGTTTAATAAGACAGGCAGGAACAGCAAAGGAAACTTGGATTCTGAACTCAAACACAAGTTTCTCCACTTTGACTTTTCTCTGTGACCATCAGAGCTTCTGCACAGTGTCATCAAATCTGGATGTTTGTCACTGACAGTCAATGATTTTAGTGATAAAGAAATGTGTTCACAGAGGGAGGAAGAGGAAGAGGAGTGGTGTCTGTGAGGAGGAGCAGCTGTCCTGCTGTGCTTTGTGTCAGGACGTCCTGAAGGATCCAGTCTCTACCAGCTGTGGACACTGGTTCTGCAGACAGTGCATCTCCTCATACTGGGACCAGTCTGCTTCATCAGGAGACTGGTCCTGTCCCCAGTGTGGAGAAAGATCCAGAAGCAGAGCTGGACTGCAGACAGCCAGTCAGAGCAGCTGTGTACAAAGTAAGACTGAACATCTGTCTGCTGATGGACTCATTTCTGAAAACTGGACTTCTTGTTGTTGTTCAGACATTGAAGAGTTTTCTTTCTGTTTTTCTTTCTTTCAGCAGATGTTGGTCTGCAGGAGGTTTTAGATGAACATAAGATCAGTCTGAGGAGGAGATGTGAACGTGTGACTGAAGGAAGTGATGAAACAGGAAGTAGAACTCTCCTCAACAGGATCTACACTGAGCTCTACATCACAGAGGGACAGAGTGAAGAGGTTCATAGCCAACATGAGGTGAGGCAGCTGGAGACAGCTTCCAAGATGGACGCCCTCCATGACACTCCAATCAGGTGCCAGGACATCTTTAAAGCCTTACCTGACCAACAGAGACCCATCAGAGTGGTTCTGACCAACGGCGTGGCTGGTGTTGGAAAAACCTTCTCAGTGCAGAAGTTCACTCTGGACTGGGCAGAGGGCTTGGAGAACCAACATGTCAGTGTGGTGGTTCTGCTTTCATTCAGGGAGCTGAACCTGATCAGAGATGAGCAGTACAGTCTTCTGGAGCTGCTCCATGTTTTCCATCCAACATTACAGAAGGTCACAGCAGAGAAGCTGGCTGTCTCTCAGCTTTTGTTCATCTTTGACGGCCTGGATGAAAGCAGACTTTCATTGGATTTCACCAACAGGAAGCTGCTGTCTGATGTCACACAGAAGTCTTCAGTCAGCCAGCTGCTGACAAACCTCATCCAGGGGAATCTGCTTCCCTCGGCTCTCGTCTGGATAACTTCCCGACCTGCAGCAGCCAATCAGATCCCTCCTACATGTGTTGACAGGCTAACAGAAGTACGAGGCTTCACTGACGCCCAGAAGGAGGAGTACTTCAGGAGGAGATTCAGTGATGAAGAGCTGTCCAGCAGAATCATCTCCCACATGAAGACATCCAGGAGCCTCCACATCATGTGTAGAATCCCAGTCTTCTGCTGGATCACTGCTACAGTTCTGGAGCACATGTTGACTACAGAGCAGAGAGGAGAGCTGCCCAAGACCCTGACTGACATGTACTCACACTTCCTGCTGGTTCAGACAAAGAGGAAGAAGAACAAGTACCACGAGGGACATGAGACGAGTCCACAGGAGCTGACGGAGGCTGACAGGGAAGTTCTTCTGAAGCTGGGGAGGCTGGCGTTTGAACATCTGGAGAAAGGAAACATCATGTTCTACCAAGAAGACCTGGAGCAGTGTGGTCTGGATGTGACAGAGGCCTCGGTGTACTCAGGAGTTTGTACAGAGATCTTCAAAAGAGAGTGTGTGATCTTCCAGAAACCAGTCTACTGCTTTGTTCATCTGAGCATCCAGGAGTTTCTGGCTGCAGTCTACATGTTCCACTGTTTCACCAACAGGAAGACAGAGGTGCTGAAGGACTTCCTGGGAAAAAAATACAGAGAGTCATCTCTGGATGATTTCCTTAAACGAGCCATGGAGAAATCCCTCCAGAGTAAAAATGGCCACCTGGACCTGTTTGTCCGCTTCCTTCATGGCCTCTGTCTGGAGTCCAACCAGAGACTCTTAGGAGGTCTGCTGGGTCAGACAGAGAACAGTCCAGAAACCATCCAGAGAGTCATCAAGAACCTGAAGAATAACAAGAAGTTTAATTCCTGTCCTGACAGAAACATCAACATCTTCCACTGTCTGATGGAGATGAACGACCTCTCAGTACATCAGGAGATCCAAGAGTTCCTGAAGTCAAAGAAAAGGTCAAAGGACCTCTCTATGATCCACTGCTCAGCTCTGGCCTTCATGCTGCAGATGTCAGAGGAGGTTCTGGATGAGTTTGACCTGCAGAAGTACAAAGCTTCAAAGGAGGGACGACTGGGACTGATTCCAGCTGTGAGGAACTGCAGAAAGGCTCGGTGAGTCCAGATGTGATCATTACATCATTGATCAGTGTCGGTTAATAGTTTAATGTTTAAATTAAAAACACAGTCCTTGGTTATAAAGTGCTTTACAAACACCAACATTACGGCTAACAGCTGGATTCTCCTGTTTCAGTGCAGCTAGCCAAACAACAAAGAGCCACTTGCTGCTAAAGACAGAGTGAAAGTGGACGGTATATCCTCCATTCTTCATGTAAAACACATGCAGTGAATTGTAATGCACCATCTGTGTTTACCTTCATGCAGTTTTCTCTTTATGGTAGACTTGGATATTTAAATGTTTCCCTCCTGGAGAGTCTTGTTCACTTGATTAGTTTTTGTGAAGGGGATTCTCCTCACCCCGTCTCCAAGGGAGACACCAGCTACCCTTCAGAGAAAATTTATTTGCCCCACTTGTAACCATGATCTGGTTCTTCCCGTCACTGCCCACAGCTCGTGACCATAGGTGAGGGCAGGGACGTAGATCGACCGGTAAATTTAGAGCTTCGCTGTCACGCTCAGCTCTCTCTCTTCACCACGACAGACCAGTACAGCGTCCACCTCACTGTTACCGCAGCAACAGTCTGTCTGTTGATTCCTGCTCCCCTCCCCCTTCTTTACTCAACCCTGAGATACTCAGACTCCTCCACCTGGGGCAGGAAGTTGTCTGTGACCCAGAGTGGGCACTCCACCCTTTCCCAGCTGAGGACCATGATGCTGATCCTCATTCACACGGCTGCACACTCTGCTGAGAACAGCTCCACTGTGAGCTGGAGGCCATCACCTGATGAAGCCAACAGAACCACATCCTCTGTGAAAACAGAGACCAGACTCTGACACCACACAAGTGGAATATAAGGTCAGAGGTCAGCTAATACCTAATATGGTAATCCTGAGCTAACAGGAAAGGGAAATGCAGTGAAGAAATGGATTTTCAAATGAGGAGTGGAATCACCATTTTAAATGTACAAAGTAAATCTTTGATTTTATTTTTTAAAAGATTTTAAAATCATTTTAAAAATTGGAATTCAAAAATGTTTTTTAAAATGAAATAAATGTACTCATGTTTTATTGCACAATTTATTAATGAAGCATGAAATGTATTTTGATGTGTTTTGACTCTTCTGATCCTCCATAATATTGAGATTGTATAGAAGTTTTCAACATTTGCAGATTTAGGATTCTACTGTACACTATTATTAGCATAGTATGTAACACATGGGGACACTAAAGCAGTCGCGCCAGAATGTCCTCTAAAAAGAAAGCTTCTTTAAAATACAAGCGAGTCAGACACCGAGGGCACAGAGATGAAGCAGGTCTGATCAGGAACAGTTTATTACTGGGCCAGGGAGCACAAATAAAAACACCCTTAAAATGTACGTGATACAAGGTTGTCAATTTAGTAAAACTAAATAAAACAATCCTAGAACCCGTAAAACTACCATTTTCTATATTCACTAACAAACCCCTGCTATAATTATGCCACATGTTCATTATGGGTCCATCAGCAGGCCAGGAATTCCGGCTTTAGAGCAGAGTCCACGCCAGCCCCGTCTTCGGCAGACAAGCAAGAGCCTCCCATCTTGTCCTTCCACTGGCCCATCATATCCCAGCCCAGCTTGCGTTCTGCACCCGAATCCATCATGCGACCACCGCCACAGCTCCCCTTGCATCAGTGTCCTGTAAAATAACAGATAGTAAACCTGCTGCCAATCACACGCGTTGTCTCCTACTGTTGCCGTTCCATGAGGTCAGGACTGGGTCGCCGTGTCACGCTGGCCATCTAGCATTAGCCTTCCAGTCTTGGGCTTCTCTCCTTCAGTGCTCAGCTAGCCTGCTTTTAAAAGGTCTTTACACAGCTGACACACCCATGCCTCAGCAGGTGGTCCCTATCAGCTAATTTGTCCCATGTGTAGCCAGTCCACAGTGGATTAAAAACTGTGTCACATAAAACACTAAAGCCCATGCAATAGAAACAGAATAAAACAATGCAAATAAAACGTCACTCATAAATAAACACTAAAAATCTGAATAAAAACAATATACAAGATAAATACAAATTTCCACTGTGTGACATCCCCCCATATTTTAACTGTGACAGTCCCTGTCACAACATTCAGGTGTTCTGTCCAGGAGGGTGGCTGAACAACACTTGGCCTTGCTGGCTACTGTGTCTCTGGTAGTCCCTTCTTTACACATAACACATGAAACATCAGCAATAATCTGCTACCAACGAGTTCCTTTGAATGCATCCTAGAAAAGTTACAGCATAGGTGAGTTATACAGTCCAATTGCCACATCCAGGTAACCTGCTGTTCTTCCATTTCGTGACCACATAGCATAGCTAATGTATGGGATTATCAGAACACTGACTCCTCTCAGCTCAGCTCCTCTGATATCCCTTGTGGATGAACACTACTCATGAATACTCACGTGGCAATAAAACGTCTTTTCTGTACACCCCTTGCTCACAACCCTCAACAAGGGTAGCTGATTTAAACACTTAGCATTCTATCATCTATATCTGTACCCCAGGTACTGAACACTGCTCCCAAACTTGTATCCTGTCGACAAACGCCAAAATTATGTAGCCGCTAAGACTGGTGGACCTAAATCTTCACCTCCAAGTCCGTTCACATACAAGAGGAAGGGGAGCAAGCGGGTCAGCGCTCAGGGCACAGAAACTAAGCTGGCTTTGAACACACACCATTTATTTCCATAAAAAACACAGCCAGAATCACAAATACAAGTTAAAATCCCCCGTATACAATAAAAAGAGTGTTCTCAATGCGCTAAAAACCCTGCCGGCAGAAATAACTATACACTATTAAAACAAAGCTAAAAAAATGTTTTCCATATGCTAAAATTACCCTCCCACAGTCCCATAATCCCACAGTACAGCCACACGCGGGCGAATGTGCCTTATCTGAAACAGGAGAGGAATTTCTCTTCCGGGATGGAAACCACGCCGGCCAGAAGAACAAGGAGGGGGCTCCTGTCGCAGACCTGTCTCCTGACAGCGCGTCGCCGCACAGTCTCGCCCCACTCGACACCTGCACACAGCCTCCCTCGTAGCACCGTCAGATGCAGGCAGAGGGGCATCCCTGCCCTGTTGTGAATTGAGGGCCATCGCCACCCACTGTTGCTGTTCCTGCAGTTGGGACTGGATCGCCGAACGACTCGCGGCGCCCCACAGTCAGGCAGCAGTTCCTTCAACACACGTGCGGGCTTACACGCATTCCTTTTTCTCCTGCTCACCTTTCGTGCGTCGCTCCTCTTGTCTCTGCGCTCACCATCCCCTTTAACAGGTCAATCTGGCAGCTGATAGGCCACCTTGGGGAACGCCCCCATCTGTTTAGTCCTCAGTGGATTAAAGGAATATGGTACAACAACATTAACACACATAATATAAGTATGAGGATAAAACCATGCAATATAAATATCACAATAAAATCATGCAAATAAAATCAACACTATGTACCAATACACAGATTGATAAAACATAAAAACACAAATTTCCACTGTGTGACAAGTATACTACTATACTAATAACAGTGTATAGTATACTATTGTACTATACACTATTATTAACATAGTATATTTTAACAGGGAATCTTGATCATGTTACATTTGACTTCTGTTGAGCTTCTTGAATTGTCACCTTCAGTTCCTTTCCTTTACTCTTCCAGTGTCTTTGGTTTAAATGTATTTACCCTGATAACTGCATATGAAACAGTTGACCTCTTGTCACTCACTATTATCTGTTTGCCATAAAAGTGTTGGTGATGTGTTGGGAGAATCATTATTTTCAGTCTCTTCTTATAAACATAGTGAGGCAAAGATGTGGGTCGTGGTCCCTGATAATCAGACGTGTCTGTGTTCTGTTACATGTGACGTTAGAGAGGTTTTAGTGGAGATAAAAACAGGACCAACATCACTCGTGACTGCTTTCCTGTCTTCAGTGTGTTTACTGTTGGAGCTCGTCCTCCTGTTGCATCTGTCACAGCTGTTACGCTCCTCTGTGACTCCTCCTCTATCTGCTGTCACACTGCAGGAGTTTTTGGTCATGGCGTGTGAATAACTGCCGAGGTCGGCTAGGACGACGCCACCACTCGTTGTCAGACCCTGTCACGCTGTCTGGTGTCATCTTTAGCCGAGGTTATTAAGAACTTCAAAATGAAACCAGTCTCTGTTTTCAGTCTCCGCCCTCTTTTGCAGCTTTGAGCCAGGTTGTAACACCTGTTAAAGTCACCACCTGTTGTGACCGGGGAGTGAGATGAGTGTGAGAAAGATGAAAACAACGTCTCATTCTGACTAGTTACTGGGAACTGATGTGTGATGATGCAATAACAAAGATGACTGTTTCTATGATTTTCTGTTTTATTAATTGTTTTTATTGATGATAAGGACAGGCAGAGGAGATTGGATGGATTTACTTTGTTTTATTATTTTGCACTGAAATGGAGTCCAGTGTACAGTCCTTGGCGTTGCACATTTTAATATGTTTTAGCTGAGACTGTAGTGGGCACTCTTTAAATGTCGGGTCAGTTTGTCACGTTAGAGCCTATTTGTGCCTGTTAGTGCTGACGATGACTTTAGACCGAGCTGACTGAGGGGTCTAAGCTCATGATGCCACCAGCAACACCCGGGTCATGCTGCAGAGTTTTCAAACCCGACATAATTTACTCAGGTTATATCAGGTGATCTAAGAAAGGCCGCTTAGAAAGAAAAGCGAGTGCACTGCTTTAAGTGTCTTGAAGATGTTTAATCCGAACATTCAGCTTCTTCACTTCTAAAACCAAAAAGTGGAGAGTCCCAGATTTTAATCCTAGTGGGAGTGTCCCTTAAGAGGGTCGCTGACCAACTATTGATCATGTGGCTCATCACATGAGCCAAGCTGTAAAAAAGGGTGTGGGTGATTATCAGCAGAGGTTTCAAGAGATGAAACGTCTTCAAGAAACTTAAAGAAGTCACTTTTCTTTCCAGGCTCCTTAGATTACCATGACTGTATGATGAGAACCTACACAGACATATCAGGTGAAGGTTTCAGTGTTTTGGTTCAGTTTAATGTAAAAATAGAGATGAAACACATATAAAGGCTGGTTTACACCACTGAGCCCTGCTCTAAAACACTGACACAGATCTGTCTGTGAAGCTGGCTTTAACAAATAAGAGCTTAAAGTTTTAAACACATGTTTAGCGCCGAACTGTCCACTTTACTGTCTGTAGCAGGAAGTGGCTGTTTGGCACTGAAACGGGAGAATCCAGCTGTTAGCCGTGATGTTGTGTTTGTAAAGCTCTTCATAAACGAGGACTGTGGAGGAGGAGAGCCTGTGTGAGTCAGGTGGTTCACCGGCCGAGTGTGTCAGCGGCAGAAACAGCTGATCAGCGCCGTTTTATGCAGTAAAATAATCTTTCTGTTCCCAAACACATCCACACAGTTTACAACATAACAGCCCACTACATGCACATCTCACCGCAAACATGCATAAACCTGAACATAAAATATGTCCTGTACCTGTGTGATCTCTTTAAGAAACTCACAGAATATCAACACTAACGCCACAAGTTTGTTGGTATTTTAACATTTTAACCATTGATTTTGAATTAAAACCAACAGTTAAAATATTTTTACACCTGAGGAAAGAGCAGCAGAAATATTAAGACAGATAAATCATTCTGTCTTCAGTCTCCATGAACAGCATCAACATCCTCTGGTGAAATTTCTCTTTCCTCCTTAAAATACATTAAATGTCAGTTTAATTCCAGATTAATGGTTAAAACATGTATGTCACATATGAACATCAGGAAATAAAGAAAAGTGACTGATTCAGTTCCATATATGCTCCAGGGAGGCGTTAAGGTTCATTGAAATTGTTCAGTTATTAAAGTTTAATCTGAGCCGAGCTGACTTCCTCAGGAACAAATAAACACCGAGATAAACTTCACCTTACAGATATAATCTAAATGAATCATATCCAATCTCAGAGAGTTGACAGTCAGCTGTGTGCTGGGAGACATGTTTGTCTGCAGTGTACGAGCTCTGACCGCTCTCCAAAAATGTCGGAGTGAATATATTAATATTAAAAGTGTAGCTGGTGACACAGAAACAGAGGATTTAAGAAGTTTAAGTGTAGGTCGGGTCCACACATGTCCAAACACCTGTGCGTAGTCCTGCTTGTTACTCAGAAACGCACACTAATAAAATGGCCATAAGGCCAAAGCAATGGTTTTGACTGGTGTTGACCCCGCCCCCACCCTGAGTGTGGATGCTGAGAGAAGGGCCAGCTGTGAATATGAGGCTGTGGGAGCAGATGGAGAGAGAGTATGTCGGGGTATCCCAGTACAAACTTTACTGGGGTCAGAAATTAGACAGACTCCAGTTCCTTTGTTTGATTTATCTAGTTTGATGTTAGGAAAGAGATTCATGAGATGGAAAAACCTCCCAGTCTACTGAGATTCAGAAATGATTTGTACACATGGAAACTCCCTGAGTGGGAACAAAGAGTGTCCTGTCAGGAAGAGCATTTGGAATATGGATGTTGAGGATGTGACAGTGCCTGAAATCCTGCTGCTGTTCTGAACCATAGTTTCTGATCTGAAGGTCAAACAGAGTCATGATGGTTGTTTCTATTTGTTCCTTTTTAGTTTAGTTCCCCTGAAATCAGATGTGATATCAGCAGCTCTGAGTTCATTCATCATTATTGTCCAGTGATGACATTTCTGCTCCGTTTGGTGACAGTCAGCAGATTTTTCCTGAGTGTGGACGTGAACAGTCGTACCTGACAGCAGCAGGTAGCGAACAGAGATCATCTTTCCAGCTGGAACTCTTCACTGAGCTGAGCTCATTCAAAATGTTCTAGATTCAAGACAGGAAACAGTCCACATGTGTGTCTTCACTCTGACTCTGGATCAGATCTCAGTGACAGACTGTGGACATTATGGAAGCCTAAATGTGACACCATCTTCCTCCTTCATCTGCAGATTAAAGCCAAACAAAGATTCTCATTAAAAGTCTGCAGGTCTGAGAGAGACTGAATCGTTGTGTCATGTCAAACACAGTAAGAGGAGCTGAAGCACAGATGTGAAGAGCAGATGTTCATCAGATTATGACCTCACTCTGTTTTGTCTTCATATACATTCAGTCTGTGTTTATAATGCAGACTTTCTGCTTTTATAATAACATATTTTATATTTTCTGTAATCTCAGACTGGCTGACTGTGGACTCTCAGAGACTCACTGTGAAGTTGTGGCCTCGGCTCTGAAGTCCATCCCCTCCCATCTGACAGAGCTGGACATTGGTAACAACAATCTGCAGGATTCAGCAGTGAAGCTTCTGTGTGCTGGACTGGAGAGTCCAAACTGTCGACTGGAGACTCTGAGGTGAGTTCACTGACTGCAGCTGTTGTTGTGTTTCTATATTTCAGGCTGCAGAGACTTTGAGCTTGTGTGGAAACAGACAGAGAAAAGAAAGACATGAATGTCAAAGCTAATAAAGGTGAAGTTAGGAGCTGTGATGATGTTCATGTATCAGAAGCTGATCTGGCTGCTACAGAGACGACCCACACAGCTGCTGTGGTGAGGTTTGTGTTAAAGCAGAGGAACACAGGCCCAAACATGACAGCAAAGCAGGTTTCAGGCTCTGTGAGAGAATTTCAAACAGAAGCTGGAGAAGAGAAAGGACTACAGAAAGAAGGCAGCTGAGACCAGTCCAAGTGTTTCCATGGAGCCCAGTCTAACATTCATTTATACACTAAGGTACAGAAGTGAACGGGAAAATGAATCCATAGTTTCAAATGTAGAAATAGTTCTCAGTTCATTTACAGAGTTTAATACAGTTCATGAGGAAATGTTCAAAACAGCAGCTGAGAAGAAATCTGCTTCACAAAGTTGGATCCAATTCCAATAGTTTGTGATGCACTTTAACGCAGCGTGAGCAGTTCACTGCCTAACCCCACAGAGACTGTCAGTCTGGACTTTTCTTTATTTCTATTGGCTGTCAGTGAGATTTCAGAGCAATCAGAGACTGTGGGTCTGTGTATGAAGTATAATTCATGTGCAGTTGTTGAAGTTGTAGAATGAGAAATGGCAGTTTGGGGTATTTCCTGCTTTCATTGTCCTGCTTGTGCTGATGAAAATGTTTATTGACGTGTGAATTCATTCTTCAACGCTCGATTCTGCCTGAACAACGAGAAAACTTTGCTTTGTGTAACAATTCAAAGCACTGAAGCATCGACTTATTTCATTATCCAACAATGAAAACAGGAAACACAGACAGCTGGCCTTCAAAGTAAAAGCTGCTCCTTTTGAAACATGTTGGTGGTAAAATGTAAGAAGAGCTGAAGCACATAAATGATCTACGTGCCAAAATATTAAACACAGTTGATATATTTGTGTGAGTGTTGTGATTCAGGTGTAGATGTAATAATGTACATATAGCAGAGTTTCCTCTTCTAGATCAGCTGATCAGAGTCGGGCCAATCAGCTCTGAGCATGCTCAGTCTGAGTTATGGAGCCACATACTATGATTCACCATGGCAACGGCATGAGCAGAGGCTCCGTGTGAATCCAGAGGAGCAGGAACATGAATGATGACAGTAGATGTTTGTGTGAAAGTGCTGGAAGCAAATGAGTGTGTGATGTTCTTTCAGTGTTGCACTTTGTAGACGCTCCCTGAGCACTGGTCTCACAGCCAGCTGCACATAGAGACCAGTGTTGTTAGTCCAGGTCAGAAGATGACTTGTTGGAATGAAAATGAGCTTGTAGTTTGTCTGCTTTAATAATGTGACTGGAAAAAGGTGTTGGACTTCAAATATGTCCATTTCTGTCACACTTCACCTTTAAAAGTGAAGCCATTTGGTTCCTGGAAGGAAAAACACGACTTTTTCAAGTCTTTGTCCTGTTTTTATGAGACATGTACGACTTTAATGTGAAACATTCAGAGTTTTTTCTCTTGTTGTGTTTGTTTGAAGCTGCTTCCTGTTGGCTTCAGCTGTTTGGAGTTTCCATTTTCTAAACTTCTACATTCTGAACCTTCTTCAGCTCTGAACAGATGATGAAACACTGAATGATTTCAAGCACTTTGTCTAATAAACTTACATCTTTCATTCTTTATACAGATTGAAGAGCTGTGGTTTGTCAGATATTGGCCTTGAATATCTGGCAGCAGCACTGAAGTCCAACCCCTCGTATCCCACAGAGGTGGACCTGAGTGGAACCTACAGCAACCTGAAGGGTTCAGGAGTGAAGCATCTGTGTGGTTTTCGGGAGAATCCACGATGTCGATTTGAAACTCTGAGGTCAGTCAGCATGTTTTAGTTGTGCTGAGATGAATATGATGTGAAAGTTGTGCTGACACTAAACTGCAGACATCAGGCTGATATTATACTGATCCACACTGAGGATCTTCATGGTAAAGTCTGTTTTCTTCTTCTCTGGTTTAGTCCATTGACTGCAGCAGAACAATGTTCACATTTCAAACAGTGATACTCAACGTATGGCCCGCGGCCCACACGCGGCCTGCCCACTGTTAAGGTTCAAAAATATTGGGGATGGACACCAGAGGAAAAACCCACAATAACAACACTGGTCCGGTCGGGTTGAGTCAAACGATGATTTAATGATCACACACGTGGGAGATGGACACTGTATGCAGACAGTCTCAGATCTCATCTCAAAAAACACATCACCATAGTTTTATGAAATCAGGGTATTAGAACGCCCCCTCATGCGTAGTGACAGGTGTAATACAATCAATGTTGACAATTTTATTTAACACAAAGAATAACATTGTCTCCTTCCCGAGGGCAGACGCTGACTGCCCCCGTCTCCTGGAACCGTCTGTACCCTGCTAAGACACAACATGGCAGCTACAAGGACTCTTTCATTTGTTAAGACCATCAGTGTGTATTGCTCTAAATCAAGTATATAATATTAAATGAATATTGCTGGATCAGCTACTTCTACTTAAAACATATTAAAACATGACTAAGCACAAAATCACCAAGAATAACATCTTATAAGTGCTGTGTAAGCGCGTGCGGCCTTCCAAGCTCAAAGCCTTTGCCCTCCATAGATCAGCCAGACTCGCGCTGGCTGTAGCTTTTAACCTTTAATTACCTTGAGCACAACTCTAGAATAAGCAACAAACTGCAATGTGTATGGAATGATCATGGTTACATCTGCAATGAAAAATCATGTTATTATTCTGGTACCTGCAAGGAAAGATCAAACTGAAATTATAGCCATCACTGTAAATGCAAAAGATAATGTAAGGTCAAAAACTTCAATTTATGCTTAATGCAAAGCTGGTTATATACTTCTAATGAACTAATAATGCCATATTAAAATATTAAATGATAATGAGAAAAACATCCCCTCCTTATTCTACAATTCCCTCTGTTGACCTCTGGAGAATCCAGAGGTCACAAACAGTTGTGTCCCTCCTTGGCCTACACATTCAGTTCCACATGCATCATTGGCATCATGGACATTGGAGTAATGACTCCAGGGTCCACTGCCCTCACAGACATACTTTTGAACATTCTTCTGGCACAAGGGATGAGACAACAACAAATAACCATAATACCCACCACAACAGACAAAGAAAACATGACCGAAGCGATGACCCCCTTCCACCGTCCGAACACTCAGGTCAGCCAGCCTTCCAACGGACTATCAACACCGGAGTGATCATGCATAGTTTCAGAAAGGCTCTTTAGGCCCTCCAGAGCCTTGGTTACCGACACATTTGGAGCAGTCTTGTTTGGAATAAAATTACAACACTGATCGGCCAATATAGGACAAACGCCCCCTTTTTGTCCGCTAACGACATACCAAGGGCCATTCTATTCTGCACTCCCATTAACGAGGTCGGACCCACCTGCTCCGCCAACCCCTCCATGCCGTCTCTGGTGAGGTTAGAGAGCCTCAGTACATTATAGTGAACATAATTGATCCTATCTACGTTCTTGCGTTCTTAACCCTTTTGGATCAACCCCCGCTATTTCCACCCCCAGAACCAAATACATAGATTGTTTGCGATGCCAATTCCCCAATGATAAGGTTAACGCGTTTCCAGAGGGGCTGAAATCCCTCTGTAGTTTAAGCCCGTTTTCTGATCCTGATTCTAACGGTTCCCAATTTTGCCCAGTGTAACCCCTTACCTGGTCCCAATTACGGCACCAGCTGTCATAAGGACGATTTCCCCTCTCGCAGTGCGTACTCACTGAATAATCCCAACAGACCCACACATTGTATCCCCTCCAAGCACTGCCGACGTCCCTGCAATTAACAACATCACACAGATCAAACGTAAAGGAAGTTGTGGAGCCAATAACATAATCTAATTCTAAACCACCATATGTGCTGAGACACTCATCCTTTTTACCAGAGACCTCGCGCTTCACTCTTGCCCGCAACCTTAAATCACTATGGACCACGCGTGATGTACTTGGTGTATCAAACAACGCCGGACTGGCATGGCCTCCGTGCTCAGACTGGCTTCCCGGGTCGGTCTGCAACAAACAAATCAAAAAACAAATAGCCATGATTAGCAACATAGTTAACATCAAACTCATAATAATTTTGAACATTGTGATGGCTTTTGAAACTCTTCTTTCATCACCAGTGTCTAATTGTTGTGATGGCATGGTGGTATGTGAATGTTATGGTGTAGTAAAAAGTTCAAAGCCCTTTATCAGAGCCTCTCTCTTGTTTTAGGTGTTCAGTGTGGTACCGCTCCTTTTCGTTGGCGCGGCGATCTCCTCCTTGACTGCTCTTCTTTCTTCGACCTTCCGGGTAGACCACCGGTCGGCCCGTTGCACAGGTGTGAGGGTTTATTCTGCCGCTCAATTTCACCTGTGTTGGGTGGAGATTGATCCTTCCCCACCAAGCCCTCGTGCGCGGCTGCGCACTGCGTCCAGTGATACCAGGTGTCGCCTTTCCCCTTCAGTTGGACCGCTGTCGCCGTCCGAGCCGATACCTCATATGGACCAGTCCAGCGGGGCTCCTTCCACTTTCGTTTGATGACTCTCAGCCACACTGTTTTCGCGTCCGGGACCTCTCCTTCTCCTGTGGGCCCTTCACCAGCCGCCTGTTTTGTGAAACTGGACACAAGCGCCTTTAACTCGTTCCAGTAGTCTGCGTGGGACCGGTTCCCCTTTTTGTCCCGTTCAACCGAGCCCACCGTCCAAGGTGCCGGAAACTGTCTCCCGGTTTGCAGCTCATATCGTGTAAAACCTGTGGATTGATTAGCAGAACATCTTATGGTCATCAACGCAACCGGCCGGGCTGCGACCCAATTTAGCCCTGTTTGCGCGCAGATTTTTGCCAATTTGTTTTTCAAATTTAGGTTCATTCTTTGCCTTTTGAACTCTTAAAAATAGGCCTCCTCTGTCCCTGCTCTTTTTTCACCTGTCTTGACCTAAGATTCCTGGCTATACTTGGTTCTGACGCGACTCCTCCTCTGTCGTTATCTTCATCATCTTCTTCCTCCTCTGAGGTAGATGAATCATTGTCGCTCTCCTCTTCTGCCATGCTTTTGGTCATTTTGTCCTTTACGGTCTTCAGCGTATTTAATACTTCCAATAGCCCTTGCGGGGCTTCAAGCATTCGTCCGAATACTTCTCCTGCCCATGTGTCTGACTTGGCCATTGCTTTGGAATGTTTTGACCTGGTTTGGGCCTGCTCTTCTCTTGCTGGTGTTGGAAGCTCAATAAAAGCCGGTTGTGCTATCCTTTCCACCGGTGAAATCATTTCCTCGTTTGTTGGGGTCCAATCCGCTTCTCCAGTCTGGTCTGGCAGGCTCTCTCTTGATGCTTCGGCTTTTGGCCTGTCTCCTCTCTCATGTGAACAAGAAGGCGAAGGCAAGCCTTCCTCTGCGGCTGATGTTATCTCTTTCCCTTCCCCACTCAGGGACTGACATTTAACTGTCATAGGCCCTTCATTATGAAACACCAGTGGTGCTCTGGTGTATTCAACATCAGCTACTCCTCCTACAACCGCTGCCGTCTGTCCATCTGGGCCCTGAACTTGTCCTCCTCTGAGGGTCATTACAGGCATGACATGTTGTCGTCCTACGGCATTAGATGTTAATGTGGCCCAAGGAAGAATCTCTGCTGTGTGATACTTGTTAGCATCTCCTGGTTTTGGAATCCAGTTCTTCATTTGGTCTTCCAGCTTCTTATTTTGCTCTTTCAGTTGTTTCAAAGCCTCCATTATGCTTTCCATATCTTCTGTTTCAGCTGTGTCATCCTCCTCCATCCAGGAAGATGCTCCGTTCCACAAGAACATCCACTTGCAACACTTTGCATGAGTTTGCTGTAGTTTCTTGATTTGTTGGTTAATTCTCCAGTTAATTGAACTTTTCTCTGCCTCGGTTTGCAGTTGTTCCAGTTGCTGCTCACATCTCTCTCTTTCTATTTTGAGCACAAGACTTAGGGCTATTTTGTCATCCAGCCCTCTCTGTTGGGAAGCAATAAGCTTGCTTAGCTCAGCTTCCATTGCTTTGCATTCCTTCTCAGCTAATTTTGATGATCCAGGAAAAGCCAGGCGAATGGCTCTTTTTAGCTGTTCCAGCTGGTCCTTCAGAGGCTTATAGCCTCTGTGCCCAGTAGGTGTCATGCTCGGGCCGTCAGCCATTGTCCTAGAACACAGGCTTACCTCCCTTTTTGTGACGTTATACGGCTCCTCCTTCTGGATCACTCCGCAATGTCTGCCTGTTAGCTTTCAGAATTACTTTCACTCCTCCAAGGGTCACTGTCTCCTTGTGATCTGCTTGGTAAGACACACAGCCAACGCAGTGTGTCAAGACTTAACCAAGCCTCTTTCAATATTCACTTTTAATGACTACTTTTTACTGCGTAGTGACAGGTGTAATACAATCAATGTTGACAATTTTATTTAACACAAAGAATAACATTGTCTCCTTCCCGAGGGCAGACGCTGACTGCCCCCGTCTCCTGGAACCGTCTGTACCCTGCTAAGACACAACATGGCAGCTACAAGGACTCTTTCATTTGTTAAGACCATCAGTGTGTATTGCTCTAAATCAAGTATATAATATTAAATGAATATTGCTGGATCAGCTACTTCTACTTAAAACATATTAAAACATGACTAAGCACAAAATCACCAAGAATAACATCTTATAAGTGCTGTGTAAGCGCGTGCGGCCTTCCAAGCTCAAAGCCTTTGCCCTCCATAGATCAGCCAGACTCGCGCTGGCTGTAGCTTTTAACCTTTAATTACCTTGAGCACAACTCTAGAATAAGCAACAAACTGCAATGTGTATGGAATGATCATGGTTACATCTGCAATGAAAAATCATGTTATTATTCTGGTACCTGCAAGGAAAGATCAAACTGAAATTATAGCCATCACTGTAAATGCAAAAGATAATGTAAGGTCAAAAACTTCAATTTATGCTTAATGCAAAGCTGGTTATATACTTCTAATGAACTAATAATGCCATATTAAAATATTAAATGATAATGAGAAAAACATCCCCTCCTTATTCTACACCACCTTTCCTGATTCAGAGAGAGGGGACCCTGATTAACTGTGTAGCTTCTTCCTCACAGTTCTAAGTATCAGACACAACAATGAATAATCCACAGCTGACTGTCTTTAGCAGGTCAAAGGTCACGGCACACAGCACTCTGTGAAACAGTTTGGAGCAGGAATTCTTGCACATTTACAAACTGACACTGCTGCACGGCATGCTGGGTAATGCTAGCTGCTCAGGTATGGGCGTGCTAATGGCTGTGAGGCTCTGTGGCTGCAGAACACCGAAGAAGAGAAAAGAGAGGTGGAGGATGAAGAAAAGAGGCGGAGATGAAGCAGAAGTTTTGCTCCAGAGAGGAGCTGTGTCTGTGTGGGCAGGGCTCAGACAGCTCCGCCCACACAGTGACAGTGAAGCAGGTGAAGAGTAATAAATGAAGACAGCAGACAGGATTTGATAAGCTGATGTACAAACATGTAGGTCGTGTCCAAATTCATGGGCTGCATCCTCCTGAGGCCGCATTTGTAGACCGATTACGTCACAGCGACACGTCGAAGGCTGTCCAAATTCGTAGACTCCTCCGAATGCAGCCAACAAATGCGTCCTCCTTTTCCCCGAATTTGAAGGATGGGTCGGGTGTGTCCTTCGTGGCCTACCATATCCCAGAATTCATAGCGCGGCCCAGCCAAACTCCAGTTTCCAACAATGGCGGCCGCTACTAAGTTTTAAAATTACTCATACTAATCTTTCTCGGTCACAAAATAAACTTTTAACATATTTTCAGGCGAGAAAGTAGCTGTGTAAACATCAAATATCTGCTCGGTTTATCAAGATACCGCATATTTGCAAAAGTGCTTCGACGTTTTCGGAGACGTCTGCTACCCACCAGCTCGATAGCTCGCCGGGAGCTCGAGGGTCACTGAAGCCGCCGAGAACGGCACAACTCCCGGCACATCATTTTCAGATCACCGCGGACTTTCGCTACTCAGGTTAAACGTGATATATAAGTCACTTAGACAACCTCAAAATGTTATTGTTTGGCTTTTTTCAGTGTTTTGTTTGTTCGTGAGTAAATCGGTTTGGCTGAGATTAAAGTTATTAGATTAGATTAGATAAAATAAAACTTTATTAATCCCCCAGGTGGGTTCCTCCTTGGTCTTTACAGAGCTGACTAAACGTCAAACAGAAAACTGATTAAACAGAAGTATGAGACGGTCGAGAATTTACGCCAGTGTCCTGTTATATTTTAGATAGCAAGGAGCAGACGGCTGAGTTTATTAAACTCCACCGAGACAGCGGTGACGCTAATCAGAAGGCTAGACCGTCCAATTTCCCCAGCCGTTTATTTCCAGCCTACCCGACCTTCTGAGGACCCAGCCCACGTAGACCGCAAAGGCCGGGTCCTCGGGAGGATGCAGCCCATGAATTTGGACACGACCGTAGAATGATGGTGGCAGCTACAGAAACAGGTCCATACAGACTGAAGCGTGTCTCAGTCTGAATGTACACTGCTGTTATAAGAGCTGTGGAAACTCAGGTCAAAAGGACGTAACCACACTGCTGACAGTTCCAGGACATTCACAGAGTTACAGCATCATTTGTGACCATAAAGACAGAAAGCTCATCCAAATCCTGGGATTAAAAGTCTGTCCTGGTGGTGTCCAGTCAAACACGTCTCTGTGAAAGCTTCAATCCAACAGGCTCCAAAGTCCTTCTGCTCATTTCCTCGCCGGGTTCTTGATGCTCCTGTACCATCTCTCTGTCATCCTCCTCGCTCCCTCTTTGCACTCACAGTCTTTGTGCATCATTAACACTCACATGTGGAAAACCAAAGTTTTACTGGGCAGAAGATGATCATCAGTGACTCTGTCTTTAAAACACTCTTGTTAGAAATGTACGACTTTAATGTGAAACATTCAGAGTTTTTTCTCTTGTTGTGTTTGTTTGAAGCTGCTTCCTGTTGGCTTCAGCTGTTTGGAGTTTCCATTTTCTAAACTTCTACATTCTGAACCTTCTTCAGCTCTGAACAGATGATGAAACACTGAATGATTTCAAGCACTTTGTCTAATAAACTTACATCTTTCATTCTCTATACAGATTGAAGAGCTGTGATTTGTCAGAGATCAGCTGTGATTATCTGGAAGCAGTGCTGAAGCTCAACCCTTCGTATCCCAGAGTGGTGGACCTGAGCTACCACAAGCTGCAGGATTCAGGAGTGAAGCAGCTGTGTGTTCTTCTGGAGAATCCACAACATCAAATTGAAACTCTGAGGTCAGTCTCCACGTTTTAGTTGTGCTGACACTGTCGATCTGTGGAACTAAAACCTTTCTACAGGAAGTCTGGTTCAGCTCTTTGTAGACCTTCTAATCTCTGATGCTCTGAGTTTTACTCAGTAGATGATGCAGAGTTGTGAAGCCGATGTGGGTGAGGACACTCGCCCAGCTCTAACTACTTTGACGTCCAGGCGGCTTCCCTGCTTGTCCTGATACAAACAAACCTGAGTAACCTTGCAGGTCAGATCTCATCAGTCACACCTGTTATGGCAGCTCTCCTCTAGATTGTAGTTCTTGTTAACCTGGGATGGTTTTAGAAGCCTGGACCACAGACTGCAAGGGAAGATATTACTGGGAAAGGCCAAAGCAACCTATTAGACCCATTAAACACTAACATAGACGAATACTCAGCTTTAAACCTTTATTGTTTCACAAAGGCTTAAAAAGGGAACGTCCACAGTTTAGACTGCAGCAGATTTTATTAAAGCAGTTTGACAGGAGCAAAGCAAAAACACAAAGAATAAGTGTTTCACATATTAATACATATAACATAATAATAAAAGAAAAGCAAAATAATGATACAAAAGAATGAAAAAGTTGTCCAGAGCAGCAGGATGTCTGAGGTCTGCAGAAACACAAAAACACAGCAGCTAAAAATAGTTGTTGAAAGAAAACGAGGTGGGAGCTGCTGATTCCTGAGCTTTGATACTGGATTAGCTTCAGTAGTTATTCCCATCACTGCTGTAGGAGCTACATTTAGTCACAGCTGATTGTCTCCTTTGACCAATCAGAAGACTACTGTTGTAAAAACAAGCAGACAAAGAACCAATGAGAGTGAAGAACAGGATAAAGAGCTCGTGTGATGGAGGCAAAGCAATAATCAGCAGACTGTAGCAGTTTCTATCTGGATGAAAGTAGAAGGAGCTCAGCGGAGCTCAGTCCCATATCTTTGGTTAGAAACAACATCAGTGATTTCCTGCTGCTCGAGATGATTCCAGCAGCTCTCATTACAGCAGCTGATGAGAGAAACAGCTGATGGCTCACAGCTCGTACACTGTTGGATCTCCAGATGTTCACGTGGCTGAAGTCTGTGAAGAAACTGTGGTCCACGTAGTTCACACGGCCTCAGATTGGACCGAGCTCCCTGGATCACTGCAGCATCCTCAGCTGGTACATGGACGTCTCTGCTCCTCAGTCTTGGAGCCCCTGCAGGTCCGTCCACACCACCGGGGTCTTCTCACTCACTGTTACAGGAAAAATGATTCTATGTTTCTTTACCTTCTTTTAAATGTACAAAGATGCCTTTTGTCTGCCCTTTGCCTATGGTTAGATTAGTTTAGAATGATCTTTTTAGACTTTCCCAGCAAAGACATCTTGTTTCTGGGACATATTGTTTTAGATTGTTTTATCTCTCACAGCCTTCTCCCAGCTCTCTGCTGACGAGACTAGCGCCACATATGGAGTTGTTTATTTTATTTGTTTTGTATTTTCTTATCCTGTTCTCACTGTCTTTCCTATAAAAATTACCAAGCCACTGTGCATGGTGTGAGTTGTCCTTAGCAGCTCACCCGTGTACACGTTTGATAAAGAAAGTAACTTTGTCTCATTGTGTCTTTATTTCTCCTGGGTCTTTTACAGAGTTTTCCCCCAACATTTCTTGGTCCTTCGGAGCCGGAGCGCCTCCATCGTGTCCCATCTCCGTGACCAGTCCACGTTGCTCGTCTGTCGACAGCCCACACACTAGGTGTGTGGTCAAAGACCAAGGGCGTTAAATTCGAGTCTTGGCCAACGTTCTTAGAAAGCGACCCACGGTGGTGGGGCCCGATCGAGGTGGACCAGACCCGGCGACACTGACCAGGTAGATACAGACACACTGACACAATCTTGCGTAAAATCGTATTTTAAATTCAGGGAATTTAAAATAGCGAAAGTAGCTCGTCGCAACTGGAAGCTCCCCACTTCTGTGGGTTTAAAGTAGCTCGTCGGCTGGTAGCTTGGAGCTCGTCGACTGGAAGCTCCCCACTCTTGTGGGTTAGGTTTGGAGCTCTGGGTAGCTCCCCCAGCTGGGTCAAGGGAATAAGTAGCTCGTCTACAGAAAGACTGGCAGCTCCCCTTATTATAAGGGTTCCGATCGCGCGAATAAGTGTGAATGTGAATGTATGTGTGTGTATTGTTGTAACTAACGGAGCAAGCTGACTTTTCACGGTCCAATAAGAGACTGAGCTGCTCCTACTGTGTTTTTCTTTTACTGCTATTCACTGACGTGCTGGTGAGTTGAGAGAACGGTCGAGTTCCGTCTCGTAAAGTTCACACCGCTTTTGGAAATAGTCCGAAAGTAGAAGGGCGTGTGAGCAACCACTCTCGTCTCTAATACCAGCGAAGGTGATAGCAGCTGTATTGTGTATATATTACTTAAACAAAAATAAGTAAATACATAAATAAGATGGGTAATCAAGCAAGTGAAATTAAAACTCACTCCTGCTGACGAGCAGTGGTGAGAAAAGAAAAGTCCAGACGCCGGACAAAAACAGTGTCTGTAAACTGAGAAATTTAAGAAAACAAAATATAAACAGTCAGAAGAACAGAACTCAACTGCCAGTTTAGTAAAACCAGAAGACGAGACACTGTGCAGTTCCCACAATCCTTTTAGTAAACCATCACTCACTCCTGCAGCCGCATCTGCAGCAACACCCATATCAGGAAGAACATAATAATCCCTTATTAAGTGAAAACTAGAGATCACAGTAGTTTTGTAGTAGTTTAAAAGGGTTGAAAACAGACCCCACTGAGTAGATATAAATATAAAAAGTACGAAATAAAGATGAACAAAGGGAAAATTACAGTAGAAATTATCTTTAGAGTATTTGAAATTAATAATAGCAAGGATAACAACCTGTAAAGTGATATTAACAATGAAACACAGTTGGCATGATGACCATGCCCAGCATGTATAAAATGAATATAAAGCAAATAATTCACACAAAAATATTTTAATAAAATAAATAAGGTATATTAAGGCTGTGTCATTGTTCAGCCAAGGACAGTGTGTGAAAAGGTAACCGTCTCCACCCTGGGAAAAGGATGATTCTGCAGGTCATCTGAAGCCCTTGATGGATACAAAATAAAATATAAATAATACATTATAATAGAACTGCCTGGTCCGCCATGTAACAGAGAGAACAAATGTGACCGCAGATTGGATGAATTCAAAATTATCTGTTTGCTGAATAAGATGATCCTAACTATCAAATTGGCTCAGTAGTAGTATAATGGTACACACTAATAGAATATTATAATATGCTATTGCTGTTATATAAGACAAAGAGGATAATATTAACAATGACATATTAATATGAAGAGGCACCTTAATCGGTTATGATGTGAGGTGAATAATTGTTAAGCAGTAGTCTGCATCAAGCTTAAGGTTTGCTGAAACTCAGTGTAATGACATGTGAGATGAAGACAATACAGAGAATAACTAAACTAATGAAGTGCATAGAGGCACTTGACCAGCTTGAAACTTATCATTCTAGAATGACACATTGCTGAGATATAGAGCACACCTATAATAACAACCAATAAGCAAAACCCTGTAGACAACAGCTACAACTACAGGATTGAGAAGCTGAATTAAATATGTAGACACTGCTAAGCTGATGAGCATGTTCCACATTTTCTTTTCTTTTTCTTTTTTGTTTCTTTTAGAGCAGAAGCTGCTGTAACACACCCAAAGAAAGACTCTAGGTCTGACCAACCGTCTCAGTCATGGGCAAAAAGATGTCAGTCAATAAAATTCTAAAAGATAATTTATTGACAAAAAATATATCAAGAGATAAAAGATAAAACAGTCCAGTGTCCCACTTAAGAATTGTATAAAAACACACAGTCCCAAGGCCAGAGCCAGCTATGCCACACGGCCAAGTTTAACAGGGTTAGAAGTTGTCCTTGGAGACCCACCACCCTGCAAGCATATAGTCAGTGGTCACTCAAGCCTCTGCAACCCTGCTGCCTTTAGGCTGTGGCATATAATAGGCCCTGGCCTGCACAGAGAGACAAAACGACACACCTAATATAAAATTCATAGGGCAAAACCCGTCCATCCCAAACATATCTGATTTCATCACATTACATACCTGCACAGAGAGACAAAACAACACAGCAGTGTTTGTAGTGTGGGCTATAAGAAGACCGGTGTATCAGTGCAATCAAGTACACCTGCCTCTAATTAGTCCAACCCCATTCCAGCCATTGGCTCACCAAAAATGTGACACACACAAAACCACTCCCAACCCAGTGCAACTTCACACAATAATATGGAGCTGAATTAACACAGGCACATTAGTCTACCATGTTACAAGCTGCATGCTATTAAAAGCCAACATATGCAGACTTCTGCCTTGTTCGGGTGGCAGCATTTTTTTTTCTTTTTCTTTTGTGTCCTGACACGTTTATGTTTTTTGTTTTTGTTTGATTATTTTGTTGGTTTTGGAAACGAATTTAAACGAACTTGTGACAATACTTGAGAATCACAGTGACACATAGTGATTAGGCATATGATTGAAAAATGCCTAGGTTTAGAGCTGTGAGCTGTGAGCAATGCAAAGTTAAATATATATATTTGTATAAATGGGAAACAACCCTAACTTGAAAGTTTGAAATGTGTGAGATCCATGCATTGTTTGAAGAACTAGAAATTATCTAAAACTGCCTTAAGTGAAATTGTAGAGTTGCATCTATTCTCCCAAACAAAAAAACAAAAAACAAAAAAAGGGAGAAGCATTCTGTAACTTAAAAATAAGGCTGACTGTTGACAACAGACTAAAACACTAATTCGCAGGTGGCTATCAGGAACAGAGAGGCGAGCAAAGTCACAAACACCAAGGCCGCAGACAGCCACGCAGAAACAGCAGATAACATAGAGACAACGCCTGCTAGAACCGTGGAGAGGAAGGTCACTTCACACGAGATTGTTGCGCATGTGAAATACACAAAGATAAACAAATAACCATTTATATAGACAGCCAGTATGTTTTCTCTGCTGTGCATCATTTTGCAAAAAATCTGGAAAACCAGAGGAATGATTACACCAACTGGCAAACCAGCATGCCAACCTCTTACAACGCCTACTGACTCTTTCATTACTACAGGCAACAATTTTGCTGACAGAGCAGCAAAATAGGCGGCACAACAGGCAAACATCACATTGATGGCAGTAAACACACATCAGATTCCACTGGATGTGTTGAAAAATGAACAAAAAGCAGCAAGCACAGCAGAGCAGGCAAAATGGCTAAAACACGGTGCAGTTCTGACAAACGACTTAATGATGTGTTGTGGCAAGCCAGTGTTGCCAAAAAATTCCTCCACAAAATGGCGGCATTAGTGACTCATGGCTGTACGCATTTGTCAACGGGGGGACTGACCAGTATTGGCAACTCTCATTTCTACACTGTAAATTCTACACTGTAAATTTTGAAACTTCAGCAAAACAATTTGTCAGAACATGCATGACGTGTCAAAAATATAATGCTCAAGGTAACCTGCGACCAAGGAGAGGCCGTTTTCCAACTCCGCCTCATCCTTTTCACACAATTCATATGGATTTTATTGAACTAAGCGAATGTCAAGGGTCAAAATACGCCCTAGTGGTTATAGACGTGTTCTCAAAGTGGCCGGAAATCTATCCAGTGAAAAAGGCAGATGCAATTTCAGTAGCAAAGTGCCTGTGCAATCACTTCATACCCACATATGGCATTCCAGCTTTGATACGATCAGACAACGGCACTCATTTTGTAAATGATGTCATCACTAAGGTCTCTGAAGCACTCGGTTTCAGCATAAAACACCACTGTGCTTATCACCCTCAGAGCGCAGGCCTTGTAGAGAGAACTAACGGCACTATAAAACAAAGGCTCAGGAAATGCATGGCAGAAACAGGAAGGCCGTGGCCTGAATGTTTGGGTTTAGTGAAGATGTGGATGCGCTTAACACAAGGCTCCCATAAACTAACTCCATTTGAAATCATTCATGGCAGGCCGTTTCCACTGCCTATTACCAGTCAACCAATAGACAAAGCAATCAGAGAAAACACATTAGCAGAATGGATGTCTAAGCTGTTAGAAAACAAAGAGATCATTGTACATAATCAACAACCTGATGATGTTTCTCCAGTGTCTTGCAGACTAAAGCCCGGTGACTGGGTTCTGATCAAGGTGCTCCAAAGGAAAAACTGGAGCACACCCAGGTGGGAGGGGCCATACCAAGTCCTCCTCACTACACCGACCGCTTGCAAAATTGCGGAACGACCATCCTGGGTCCATCAGAGTCACTGCAGGCGAGTCAGTGAAGCCATCTAAACACAGCTGACGGCAGGCTTGCCTACTTGTTGTGATCTCGCCCGGTGGAGGGGTCAGCTTTCCTGGCCGGGGGGTCTACTCGCGACAGGAGGGTGTGTTCCGTCGTCATGAGGTGGTGGCTCTTATCAACTGCAGCGGCCCTGACCATGGCCGGGCTCCTCACCTTTGCTTCCGTGAGGGACAACAAGTCACGTTATATGGAGAAAAGGCAGACACTGTATGACAAAGGAAAGTACACCAAGTTTCCCCATGGCTATGCCACTAATTTCTGGTGGCAGTTTATGAACACTACAGCTTACTTGAATAATAAAACTGACTGCTATGCAAATACATATACACTTTCTGCCCACCGAGGAACGAGAGGAAGTGTATGGACTGTTCACTCAACGAAACCTGTGCCAGTAACGCGACACTGATGAGCCTCAACTGTCGCTCCAACTACAGCTACCGAATGCCACTACAAACAAAGACTCAGTACCAGACAGGATGTGCACGGACGGCACCCAGCAGCAGAGGAACCAGAGTTTTGGCTGACTGGTACTTCCTATGTGGCAACAAGGCTTATCTGTCACTCCCTGAAGGTTGGGGAGGTCTGTGCGCCCTGGTGGAATTATCAGATCACGTTTTCTTCATGCAAAGTGTTGCACATCATCCAAGCAGCCGGCAGAGACGTGAAGTGGACATCGCCTCCCCCAATTCTTTCGGCATTACTGTGGACACTGGAGTGCCGGGAGAGTTTCGCATCTGGGGAGGAGGAGTGAAATTCTTACAGAGCTTGATCCCCGGCATTGGAGTTGCCGAGGTGCGGGATCATGTGGAAATCAACCGATATGCTCTGCTACGACACATCAACTTGACTAAGACCCTGGGAACCGCCTTAGCAGGAGAACAGCAGGCCATCAGAACGATGGTGCTGCAGAACAGACTGACACTAGACCTGCTAACAGCATCACAAGGAGGAGTTTGCAAGCTGATCGGGGAAACATGTTGCACTTTTATCCCTGATGGATACGAAACTGGAGGAGACATTTATGAAGCTTTGCAGAATTTGACCGCTCTGCAAAAATATGTCACTGACCACACACCTGGAGCAGCTACAGCACAAAGCTGGCTGGACTGGCTGTTCAGCGGTTCATGGCTGGCTGCTGTAGCAAAGCCATTTTTCCTTCTAGGTCTCATCATGATAGCACTGCTCATATTAGTGTTGTGTGTGTTGCCATGCCTAAGAGTAATGATTTCAAAGATGATAACAACTACAATGACTGCTTATATTGCCGTGCCTCAAGAAGAACAACATCCCGTTGCAATTCTATTAGAAGAGAACTTGTACTAGCTGCTAATAAATGACGTGGTGATTAAAAATGACTTGTCAAGTGATCATGCACTGATTAAAACATTAGTAGGTTATGCAAGTTTTCATGCTTTTATTTTTTTTGAAGTCTTGAGTTTTAAACATAAAGTTTTTCATTTTAAATATAGTTTTCATCCTTTTATTTTTTGAAGTTCTCATCCTTTTATTTTTTGAAGTCTTCATTTTAAATATGAAGTTTTCATTATTTTACATATAAAGTTTTCAATTTAAGGTTTGCATCATTTTAAATATAAGGTTTTCATCCTTGTATTTTTTGAAGTTTTCATTTTACATATTAGGTTTTCATCATTTTTAAATATAAAGTTTTCATTTTACTTTTCATCCTTTTATTTTTTGTAAGTTTTCGTTTTAAAATATAAGGTTTTCATCCTTTTATTTTTTGTAGTTTTAGTTTTATTATTTTTTCTTGTTTATTCCACTTGTTATTTCATTTACTATGATTTTCATTTACTATGTTTTTCTTTTTATTATTTTCTTTTGTTTTATTCTTTAGACCAAATGACTGCCATTTCTGCTATGCTGACATTTTGAAAATTTTGAAAATTTAAAAATTGCCTAAGATACTTAATAAATAACCTTCATAGACAATTGTTGTATACATTTAAAATAAGTTAAAACAGGAGGGAATGTTACAGGAAAAATGATTCTATGTTTCTTTACCTTCTTTTAAATGTACAAAGATGCCTTTTGTCTGCCCTTTGCCTATGGTTAGATTAGTTTAGAATGATCTTTTTAGACTTTCCCAGCAAAGACATCTTGTTTCTGGGACATATTGTTTTAGATTGTTTTATCTCTCACAGCCTTCTCCCAGCTCTCTGCTGACGAGACTAGCGCCACATATGGAGTTGTTTATTTTATTTGTTTTGTATTTTCTTATCCTGTTCTCACTGTCTTTCCTATAAAAATTACCAAGCCACTGTGCATGGTGTGAGTTGTCCTTAGCAGCTCACCCGTGTACACGTTTGATAAAGAAAGTAACTTTGTCTCATTGTGTCTTTATTTCTCCTGGGTCTTTTACAGAGTTTTCCCCCAACACTCACCTTTCCTTTGTCCTCGTCCTTCATCGGCCGTGCTGTGTCTTTGTTCCTGCGGTGTTGTTCCCACGATGCAGCGCTGATGTTCCCTCCTTGAATGCACAACAAGTACGGTGCTGGTCTTTCTCGGGTGGAGCAGAGACAGATTGAAGTCTTTCAGGCTTTAGTGCCGACTTCCCTGACAGAGGCTGGACTCCATGGTCTGCACAGGAGGCTTCTACACTGTGTGGAGGTGACTCCTGGACTCGAAGACAGGCTGCAGGTACATGTGTGATGAAGAGGAGCTACAGCAGTGTGATGGAGCTGCAGGTGTGAAGGAAGTCCTGCTGTCCTGTCCCACCCTCATCTTTGCTTCCTCTGTCTTCTCTGGACTTGTCCTCCTGTTTCAGAAACAGCACTGCTTCATGCCGAGGGTGGACGGGAGCGTTGGCTCTGATTCTTTTACCGTCCACCACAAGGAGACACTGATGCTGACCTCCTGATTCATCTGCATGTGTTCTGCTTCACACTGCTCACCTCCACCAAAGACTTCACAAACATCTTCTTTCTTTGAGTCCAGTTTGTCCCACAAACACTTCCAAATCTCCTCCTCTGAGATTCTGCAGCTTCTTGCAGTGTGACTCAGCTGACTTCTGACAGACCACAGACTGGCACAGCATCCACATGTGTCTCCTTTCAAACAGGCTCTTGATGTTTCCTCCCACATCATTCTGGCCTCTCAGTCTCCTTTGTTCTCCAGCTCTGTAGCTCCAGCTGGTGAAGCTTCAGTTTTCCATGTTGGTAACAGTAAACTACAGCCTCTGCTGTCAGCTGGGTAACTAAACAGAGCTGCAGCACGTCTCTGCGGTGGTGCTACATCCAGCCTGCAGACGGCCGTCTACATGTTGTAGTGGTTTACAGTCACCAGGGGGCGCTGTCCCAGCCATGCAGGCAGTGGGCTGCTCTGCTTGTGCTGTTGTTGGTGAAGCTGAAGTGAAAGCGAGAGTTAAAACCCTGAACAGTGTCCACTGAGCTTCTCATGCTCTTCTCATGCTCAAAGAAGTTTAACAGGAAGGACGACTCGTCCATCAGGCGTCCAGCTGTCCGTGACCGTGTCCACAGCAGAGTTTGACCGAGGCTTCATGCTAACACGCACACATGAAGCTAATACCACCACGAGCAGCTGCTCAGTGGATTTGGAGGACAAATGTCTGCAGCTTCTCACAGGCAGTATGCAGAATGTGGATCTCCACAAAGACTGTGGAGAGCTCGTCCCACACTCTAAATCCACACTTGTCTGCACAAAACTTCTCACACGTTCCCGTCACAAGTGTCTTCTAAGTGAAGCTACCAGGTTCAGGTCCAGCTTGTTTATCTGGAGCTGCAGGAGATGATCCATCCTCACAAAGCAACACAGACAGCAGATATGCAAACACACAACACAACCAAAGGATTCTCTCTGCATGTCTGTGGCTGATGCTGCTGGAACGAAGCTGTTTGAAACCTTGTTGTTCTGCACTTTGGGACCAGAAGAGGAAACTGAAGCTCTGTGCAGAGGGTCCAATGGAAGCAGCCAAGCGCTGTAAGTGTCTGCTGTACAGGGATGCTGGTTCAGCTGTGGCTCAGTTTCACAGTGTGACTCAATAAAAGCAGCAGGAAATCAAAGCTTGATGCTTTCATCAGTGTGGAAATAAGAAAGTTTCCTGTGACAGACGCTGGAGCTCTTTCACTCTCAGCTTCACAGTTTCAGCTTCAAACTTCTTCCAACATGTTTCTAACACGGCCACATTCCACCTTAATGGAGCTGATATCTTGTGCATCAGCACATTTTCTAAAGGCAGCGATCACATCTTTAGTTTTGGATGTTTAACTGCAGATTGTTTATGTGTTTATAGCACATTAATTACAGCAGCAGCGTTGACCACAGTGCTGTACAAGAATCCAAGATAACTATTAAAATAACTCCTAATATTAATATCACACATCAAATATCAAATAACTCTCATGCTGTATTAAAAGCCAGTGAATACAAATGTGTTTTCAGAGCAGATTTACAGAGACTGACAGCAGGAGCTGGGGCTGTTCGATAGAACGATGTATATATGATGACCATATGAAAACGTCTATCGTTTCATATCACGCTCTTTGTTTCCTGCTTATGTGTTTGTGTTTTCCAGATAAAGCTTTCAAAATAAATCTGAAGATCCTGTTGAGAGTTTTCAAAATAAACACAATACATTACTGCGGTCGCTCGTTTATCGAGTTACGTTCTAAAAATAAGTCTCAGAATGAAGTAGCAGCTTTATGTTTTACAAGTATTATAGAAGTTTTAAGGCAGTTAAACCCTCACTGCACACTTTCTACACTTTTCTCAGACAGGCATGAACATTTTCACACTTTTCTCTCTTGTTTAAACAAAGTTCAAACCTTCATAGAAAAATAAGTTCATTATTAAAGAATGAAAGCAAAGTGTTTCTGAAACGTGTCAAATCAGCCTTTGCTGGCATTAAATGAGCTTCTGTGTGAGGAGCACTCGTCCATGGCCTGGGCTCCTCGCTGTCAGGTAAAGTTTCATAAAGCTTTTGAGTTTTTCTGCAGATAATGTTGGTGTCCAGCACGATGTTCTTTTTCCTGCGGTCACTGAGCCACAAAGCCAAAGCTGACTCCATCCTTACGATGTTCTTGTTGTGGACAGTTACAACCTTTTTGCCTCCTTGTTGAAACTATGATGGTCAGCATCTTCCTCTGCCTTTGGCTGCTACCACAGGTGCAAAACGTCTCGTCATCATTGTTGTTTGTTGGGACAAAACGTACAAACATACAGTGCAGCACTGCAGAGTCACACTGCTGTAAATTTGAACACATTCTGTACTGTACAGGAGACACGGCACGAGATTGGCTGACAATGGTCTACAGCCAATCAGGACGCAGAACACAATGCGCTGTAAAAAACAAAAACATGCAAAATTGCACAAAAAAGATCAGCGAAACAGCGAGGCCGCCAAAGGTGAACTGTGTTACAGCGAGGGACCAGCGTATATGTGGTTGTTGGGACGATAAATGTCTTTGAGCTTGTGTCAGAAGACGAGCTGCAGCTTTCTGGACCAGCTGCAGTCTTGCCAGGCAGGTCCCACTAACTCCAACATATAAGGAGTTACAATAATCCAGCTGGGACGTCATGAAAACGTGGATCGCCCGTTCAAGGTTTTTAAAAGATAGAAATGATCTCACCTTAGATAAAAGCCTCAGTTTGAAGAAAGACCGCTGTACAACTGAGCTCAGCTGTTTTTCAAATTGCCATCAAATATAAGCCCCAAATGTAATAATGCGATTTAATAAAAGAGCTGAACCAGTCTAATAGAGCGCCCTTGATGCCACCATGCTCCAATGGTGAGGTCAAGATGCTGTGGTCAAGGCAGCGGTCAGATCCAAAAGCACAGCTGAGTCTCCTGATCAGTGGCTGATAAAAGATCATTAAGAACTTTCCAAAGTGCAGTTTCAGTGCTGTGAAGAGCTTTAAAACCAGACTGAAACCTTTACAACAGATTGCAGCTGAACAAATATAATCTTTTACAAAATCTTCGACAGGAAGGGAAGCTTTGAAATAGGCCTGAAGTTTGAGCGGACAGAGGATCCAGATCAGGTTTTTAGTACAGGCTGTACAACAGCATGTTTAAAACAGGCTGTACAACACCTGAACTAAGACTGCTGTTAAAAATCGCTAAGATGTCGGAACCGACAACCTTTAAAATCTTTTTAAACACGTGTTGGAACAACATCATTTGGACAAGATGATGTCTTTATAGCATCACATCGTTCCTCCACCTGATCAAACCACACAGGCTCAAACTGATCAAAAACAGCTGAGCAGGTGAATATTTTAGCCCCAGTGCGATCTCGGGCGAGAGTATCGATGATGGCCAAAGGGCAGCGTCCAGCTCTACGGCCGCTGAAGAGCAGACTCAACAGACGCGCGTGATGTGGATCCTACTGCTCTAAAACTGGAGCTTCTTCAATCCATTAAAGAGGACATTAGTACGCTGTTAAAAGAAGAAGTCAGAAATGCATTGAAAGAAGATTTTGACAATATAAGGGCTGACGTGCAAGGACTGAGAAATGAGATCGCTAACAGCATGGCGGCGACGTGCGGCGAAGTTGATGGAGTAAAGGTTAGAGTGAAAGAAGCTGAGGATGGGCTGTCAATGTGGAGCGATGAGGTGACCACCCTGCAGTCTACAGTAGAGAGTATGAAGGAGGAGCTGTCTGACCTGAAGGATAAATGTGATGAAGGCAGGAAGCGGAGAGCTAACATCCACATCATAGGGATCCCAGAGGGCCTGGACTCGAGCTCCTCCACGGCCGTATCCGTGCTACTACGTGAAGTGCTGGGTATGGATAAAGACGTTATTGTCGACCGCTCACACAGGAGCCCTATCCTGAGAAAGCCAGCTGGTGACCCGCACGCCGTCATAGCCGAGCGTCACTACTACCAGGATTGTGTGGCTACGCCGTGCCAGGGCCCAAGCCCCGCTTGAGTTTAACGGACAACCTATTGCAATATTACGACTGGGCGATATGACCCAAAGTTCATATCTCGATATTCTTTAGCTGGATGGCGATATACGATATATATCTCGATATTTTTGAAGCCAGAAAGTACGAACAAAAAGAGAGTTCTTAGTCAAAGCTGTGTCCCAAATCTCACACAGGCACATTTATTAACATACAGCGTAGATGTACATGAAACAATTACTCAGAAATAAATGATCAGCATTTATTAAATAATAATGCTCCATAAATAAAAGAAAACAATGTTGTGTTTGTGCATAACAAAAAGCTCACAATCGTGCAGTCAAAATGTAAACAGACGCTGAGCATAATAACAAGCAGCTGCTCTGTTCCCAGGTTCTACTGCGTGACTGACAGCCTGGAGTTTGAAACCCTCTTTGTAACCGTGTCTCTTACAGGTGCCATTTATGGTCCTTATACACACTCAATACAGTAATATTACGTTGAAGCAGAGTACGTATCACTCCGCGAGGCTCCTCGTAGCTGTAATGCTCCAACAATCCATCAAGCGGTGCGGCCTCGTAGCTGAGCAAAGTCGTACCAAAACATCTTTTGAAAGGTTTCTGAGCGCCGTGTAGCACATAAAATCGGTTCGAGGTCAGTAAGCACAACCAGAATTCATCCATAAGGCGCACTGTCGATTTATGAGAAAATTACAGGATTTTAAGTGCAGAAAATATAGTTTATGGTTTTCCTTTGATCTTAGCAAATATCTACGCCTCTAATTGGGACGATCACAGATTTTTCACTAATGTCTTTGCGCGGCTCCCCAATATGTCATCACACAATATCATCTTTGAGGGAGACCTAAACTGCTCATTATCTGCTATGGACCACAGTTCACACAAAAGTACACTTAGTCCAAACTCAGCATGCGTCATTCAGAGCTTTCTTGATAATTATGGGCTGGCTGATGTATGGAGATTTCATAATCCTGCTTCACATCAATACTCTTTTTTTTCTAATGTCCATAAAACATATATTTGTATAGAAAAACGTCTCCCTTTAGTTACAGAATGTGATTATAAGACTCTGGTGATTTCTCCTCTTGTTTTTTCAATGTGTATTCCTGATGCCTGCTCCAACTATCAGCCATGGAGATTCAACTCAGTGTTGTTAGCAGATGAAGAGTTTGTCAGTTACAAAAGGTCTCAAAGACATTTTTTTTCTATCAATCAGACCCCAGAGATGTCATCATCAGTCATTTGGGAATCTCTAAAAGCATCTGAGAGGCCAAATAATTTCATTTTGTGCCAAACAAAGTGCAACACTGAAAGAACATCATCCATAAATATTGAGTAAGAACTGGACTCTCATACAGCGAGACTCAAATGCCTTTAAACATCAGCTTATCCTGCTGATCCAAGTCCAACACTGAGTTTGTAAAAACATGTTTGTCAATCATTTTGTTTGGTTTCTGAGGAAAAAGATTCAATAAGTTGCTGCTAATACACAACATTTCATCATATTTCCTCATAACCCTCTTTTGTCTGACCATTTGATCCCATTTGAATTTGCAATAAAGGATCCACAGAGTTTGGTGACAATAATGACAGTAGATGTTTGTGTGAAAGTGCTGGAAGCAAATGAGTGTGTGATGTTCTTTCAGTGTTGCACTTTGTAGACGCTCCCTGAGCACTGGTCTCACAGCCAGCTGCACATAGAGACCAGTGTTGTTAGTCCAGGTCAGAAGATGACTTGTTGGAATGAAAATGAGCTTGTAGTTTGTCTGCTTTAATAATGTGACTGGAAAAAGGTGTTGGACTTCAAATATGTCCATTTCTGTCACACTTCACCTTTAAAAGTGAAGCCATGTGGTTCCTGGAAGGAAAAACACGACTTTTTCAAGTCTTTGTCCTGTTTTTATGAGAAATGTACGACTTTAATGTGAAACATTCAGAGTTTTTTCTCTTGTTGTGTTTGTTTGAAGCTGCTTCCTGTTGGCTTCAGCTGTTTGGAGTTTCCATTTTCTAAACTTCTACATTCTGAACCTTCTTCAGCTCTGAACAGATGATGAAACACTGAATGATTTCAAGCACTTTGTCTAATAAACTTACATCTTTCATTCTTTATACAGATTGAGTCTCTGTGGTTTGTCAGAGATCAGCTGTGATTATCTGGCAGCAGCACTGAAGTCCAACCCCTCCCATCTGAGAGAGCTGGACCTGTGGGGAAACAAGCTGCAGGATCCAGGAGTGAAGCATCTGTGTGGTTTCCTGGAGAGTCCAGGATGTAAACTTGAAACTCTGGGGTCAGTCAGCATGTTTTAGTTGTGCTGAGATGAATATGATGTGAAAGTTGTGCTGACACTAAACTGCAGACATCAGGCTGATATTATACTGATCCACACTGAGGATCTTCATGGTAAAGTCTGTTTTCTTCTTCTCTGGTTTAGTCCATTGACTGCAGCAGAACAATGTTCACATTTCAAACCTTCAAAGAAGAAGAAAAATCCTCCACTGGAAAATTCACTGTGAAACTCTCAAACTCTTCATTGCACCTTAAAGTCTGTGTGACACTGAAATCCAAAGCAAAATGTGCGTTTGCTTTACAGACAGCAGTCCAACACAAACATACACACATCATCCAAAACACAGTCCAACATCCAAATCTCCTCCACTGCCAGCATGAATGATGGGAAAGAGAAGGAGGAACACTCTGACATTCAGGGTTAGAATGAGTTTCATCAAGCAGACTGTGAAGATCAAAGCTGCATTAGAAAGCTTACATGAATGAATGAGTGGACAGAAGTGGACAGAGATCATCTGAAGCACTTCAAAGGCTTTAAATCAGCACATTTCTCTTTATTCTTTATCAACTCTGTTAGTTTCTCTCAGTTTTCTGTGGAATGAAGCTAACAGCAGGCTAATAAGATGCTGACCAATAGGTTTCTATTAAAGGTTGTAATTTGTATATGAAAAAGTGCTTTGGCTCAGCAGGGATCAGCTTACAGGTAGAATACAGCTGCTGGATGGGATTAGCATGTCATAGCTATCTACCAAACTGCTAACTGGGGGATTTCAGGCCATCTATGGATCATTTTTGCTAACTGTTTATTCAGCTTAGGCTCACAGGGCTGCAGCCTGTGCCCTAGCTGTCATAGGGCAAGAGGCGTGGTCCACCTGCACAGGTGAGCAGTCCATCACAGGGCCAACAGAGAGCGACAGAGAAGCACTCCCTCACATCCACACCTACAGCCAATGTAGAAGCACCAATGAACCTAAGCAGCATTTCATTGGACTGTGGGAGAACATCCAACCTCCACAGAAAGGCCCAGCTGACCAACAAGCTTCAACCTACAACCTTCTTGCTCTAAGGCACTAGTGCTAACCACTTTTGCCCATTTCAGCCCAAATCCTGCATCTTCCTGTTTCTGACTCCAGGCCAGCTCCACTAACACTTTCTCATCAGACACTGCCACCTAGTGGAGGAAGTCTTAGTTCCATTTGAAGCTTCAGATTACAGTTAGTTCCTTTACAAAGAGGTGGAGGTGGTGGGGCCACAGCACCATCATCACTGAGTGCCATAGGACACTTAACCTTTGTTTCCATATGCTGGGAACTTGCTGTTGTTCCAAGGAGGACTGGAAAATGTGTGAAAATCTCCCAGTCAGTTCCTCACAGCACACTTCAATCATTTCCCTCCCACAGCATCAGGACCAGGGCTTTTTCTCTCTTTGGTCCCACTAAGAGATTTCCACACAAACACCTCATCAGTGGGACTCTCAGAGCTACCAGCCCTTTGCTACAATCACAAAGCTCTTCATTGAAATCAATGATATCAAAGCTGGAATCAAATGAGTCCAAGTCTTCTGCTGATTCAGCATCACATTCATCTTTGCTCCTTGTTCTGCATCCCCACCATGGACTTCATTCCTTTCCAAGCCAGCCTTGAGTGTCCTTTATTCAGCTCATCCTCTGCTTTACTTTTACACCTGATTTTAGCTGCTTTATCTCTCTTTCAACAGGTTTCTGTGCCTCAATCTTTTTCTTCTCTCCCTCATAACAAGACAGCTTCTTCTGCCTGAGAACATGTTGGAGTGATTTACTAATCCAGGGCTGCTTATTGGGGAAAATACTTCCTGTTTCCAAAGTAATCCCCATTTTTCCCAGAAAGAAATGTCAGTAGAAATCGATGATCTAAGTGAGAACATGAGCCTTTAAAAAGTCCCAGTGGGTGCAGTCAAAGCAGTCCCTCAGTCCCAGTATAGAGTCTTTGGTCCAGACTGGAACAGCTGTGTGCCCAGTTTGAGCTCTCTTCAGTGCTGTGACCTGACAGACCCAGAGGGGCCATCACATCACATTTAGAAGCTCCCCTGATGGAGCCACAACACATGTCCAATACTTAGTCTGTCTTGTTGGACCAAGGGCGTAGATTTGGTTTTGCCATTGGTGGGGACGAATAATTCAACCACCGAACTCTGCCCTGTTTCTTTTTTTTTTCCCCCTTTTTGTCTTTGGTTCTTGATAAAAGAGGAGAAATATACTTGCCTACATATGCTATTCTACGTGCTTTTAAACCATTTAAAATCACAATTCATAGTTTTATATGTGAATTATATAATGTTAAATTACTATTAAACAAATGACTGACTAAAGTATTTTAGGCTTTAGTTTACTTCAGCCATATTCCATATAACTCAGGTATCATACAAAAATAAAAATAGAGTCATGACAATAAAAGAATATGACTTTAAGGACTTAACAACATTACTTCAGTTATAACACCAACATCTGTTATATTTTGGCACTAAGAGAACACTGAATGACCTGCTGGGTTTTGTCCATAAAACTACTCGTCTAAGATTACCACAAAGTAAAAGATCTCTCAGCAAAATTATGCAACATTTTAGGCACTATTGCTCCGATCAAATCAGTGAGCTGAGATTTTTTATTCTAAACATGAACTACTGTTACAGCAACAGACATGGACTACTGGCGTCCCACACAACTCAACGTCCACTATGTGAAGGAGCCAAACACATGCCTGCTCCTCTCATTAACTGAGATAAACTGCTGGCATATTGGTTTTGCATCTATACTGTCCAGTCTCTCCTGGTGGACACACAGCAGCATTGTTTAATCTCATTTGAGTCACTGTTGACCTTACCCATGTTTTTAGTCTTCTGAGAGCACTGAGGCTTCTTTCAGCCTCAGTACCTGCGTTTTATCCTCAGATTACAATTATTATTCTGTGCTTCAAATACAGTCATGAACCATCAAGTCATCATCCAATTCCACCTGTGATCTTGTGTCACCATTGCTCTCTGAGCTTTGTGTTGGTTCTTCTGTCACCTGACAAATAGGACAAACATGACAATAAGAATAAAATGTGGAGCTGCTTCAGTGTTTCTGTCAATTTGTGCAGATCTTGACTGATCAGTAATGTTTGTAGGCTGAGTGCATTTTTAAAACAAGTTGTGCAAACTGCACTACAAGGTGGATATTTGCAAAATCATGACGAACTCATGACATTTTGTCGCAAAAATTAACCCTATGAATATGTCAGCACCATTAGGATGAAATTATTGTGTCACCAACATTTTAATGTTAGACGTATAATTTTAACAGCCTCTGTAAATGAATAACTAAAAAAAATCTGTGCCCTTGTGTTGGACCAACTGGAAGAAATGATTCAAGGACTTAGTCACAGAACAGAGATTCAAATCTCCAAAATCCAACTGGCTGCATCAGGACATATAGTCTGAAACTCTGCACAGTTTCCTGTTTGAAGCTGCTTCCTGTTGGCTTCAGCTGTTTGGAGTTTCCATTTTCTAAACTTCTACATTCTGAACCTTCTTCAGCTCTGAACAGATGATGAAACACTGAATGATTTCAAGCACTTTGTCTAATAAACTTACATCTTTCATTCTTTATACAGATTGTGGAACTGTGGTTTGTCAGAGATCAGCTGTGATTATCTGGCAGCAGCACTGAAGTCCAACCCCTCCCATCTGAGAGAGCTGAACCTGTACTTCAACAACCTGAAGGATCCAGATGTGAAGCAGCTGTCTGATCTTCAGCAGAGTCCAGACTACAGACTGGAGACTCTGAGGTCAGTAGAGTGATGGAGTGAGTGGGTGGTGCTGTCAGCAGTATTGTACTAAACACAGTCAGTATGAAACAAAGATCCAGTGTTTCCTGTAAAGCTGCAGCTTCTCAGTGAAGCTGTGAGAGGAGAACGGTGACAGGCTTCAGGATTGGACACAAACACTTCCTGTTTCTCACCCTTATGGTCACCATAGTAACGGCTGACACGCTCTGATCAAACACTGTCAACAGCCAATCAGCTCTCTGAACAAAGCAGCACGCAGACCAATGACTGCATTGATTTCCAAGTTTAAAGCAGTGAAGAACACAGTCTGTAGGTGAGGAAGAATTTAGTGAGAGCAGATGTTTGGATGGAATTCCTCCAGTTAACAGCTGGAACCGTCCATCTGGATTGTTGGGCTTGTTGTTGGGGTTCCTACAGAGCTCAGAGTGGACACACCAAGGTTCTTCTAATGAATGAAAGTCCAAACTCAAACTAGGAGGGAAAAACATTTTCAGCAACTTCAATAAAAATCCAAAGATTAGAAAAAGTGAAGCAACAATGAGTCCTAGTACAGTCCCAGCACTGACGTCCCTGCTGCTCTTTATACTGGATGTGCTGCATCACTGACTGACAGCTGATGAAGAGTCTCTGGAAACACTCGTTTATCTCCTCTGCTCTTCCTCCTTCTCTCTGCAGGAGGTGATGATGGTAAACAGGACGGTGTGTGTGCTGAGAGAGGAGCAGCTGTGTCCTGATGATCCAGAGAGGTTGAAGCAGCAGCAGCTTGTGTGTAGAGACGCTCTGACTGGGCCATGTTACTGGGAGGTGGAGAGGAGAGCTTCATCCAGCAGTGACTGACAGAGGAATGAAGTGCAGATGACTGTCAGTGCTGCAGAGTGAACTGCTCTGAGAACAGCTCCACTGTCAGACACAATGTAGAGTCCAGCATCAGCCCTGTGTGTCCCTCTGGATCTGACAGAGGATCATCAGTGTATCTGGACTGCTCTGCTGCTGCTCTGTCCTTCTACAGTCTCTGCACAGTCTCTGTCTCACTCTGGAAAGATTTTACAACTTGTTGTAATTACAGAACGTTAATATAATATTCAAACATGTGATCTTCTCTTTATTTCTGAATCTTTACCAAATAAAGAAAAACCAAACTAACAAACAGAAGCTGTCGTGTCCTTTTTCACCACATCTGTGAATCTTTTCTGTGTTTTTCCTCTTTTCCTCCTTCCTGCAGCTCCATCTTCATCATTCTGTGTCCAGTATATGTGAACACGTCCAAAGCATCTGAGCCTCATGTTACCCGTTTGTGTGAGTTACGCCTGTCGTTGTGTTGTGGTGTATAAATAAGGGGCAGGAGACAGCGCTGGATCTCTGAGTTCTTTACTCTCAATTTCTGCAACATCTGCAATATATAGAAATGCAAACCTGTGAGCTGTGTGTGTTGTGCGTCTGCTCGGCCACCTCTCCTCCGGCCGTGCTGGAAGCAGCTGTGCGTTTGACAGTTTTATCGACTCGACAATAATCGAACAAATTAAATGTTCAAAAATATCAACTTAAGCACTTCAAAGTCAACAAAAAGCTTAAAACAATGAAATAATATTTCACTGACAAAACAACAGCTCATAAGAACGATACACAAAATAATACAGAAACAAACAAATAAAAGTTATTAACCAGGATCCATGTTTTTGTCACAAACACTGAATCAGCTGATTCACTCTTTATGTTTCTGAGTTTGTTTTGTGATTATAGTTCTGGTTTCTGTTTCTGTGTCTTCACTGTGTCCCACGTCTCCTTACTTTGGACTCTGTGTTATATTTCCTGTTTTACTTTGACAGTCCCGTGTTACTGTTTCCTGTCTCGTGTGTGTAATTGGTCCCAGCTGTGTTTCTCTCCTCTCCTGTTCCCTGATTACTAAACTGCGTCCACGCCGCCGGCGCTCCTCTCCACAGCTGGATTCCAGGATTTCAGAGCATCCAGCTGTGGTGAGTGATGGAGACACTTTCTCTGCTCCCTCAGTAATCAGGACAGTTTATTGAACATCAGAGGACATAAAGGACTGTTTTTCACCTGCCCGTTCTGAACCTGGACATTAAAGACTGCTGGCTTCAAGGACATTAATCCCAGTGTCAGCCAGCCAATAACAGCCTGTGTTTTTCAGCTCTTTAGGAGTCAGAAATGAGAAAGACACAGACTGCTAACCTCTCCCTGCAGGAAATAAGCTCCGCCTCTTCCTTTCCTGTATATGAGTGATTCTGACATGAGACACAATGAGTTTCCTGTTTATTGTGACTTAAAGCGAGCAGCAAAGACACTAAACTGTGTGTTTCCAGCTGAAGCTGCTTTTTGTGTTGCTCCCACAATCCTGTCTGAAACAGTCAGTGAGGAAAACTCAATGTGACTTCAGAGTGACAGAGGTAAGCGACTCATGTTGTAACTGACGTCAGACGCCGGAGATTTTGGCGGAAAATTAAAGCGAATGGTAGTTTAGAATTGAACAAATTCCTTTAAGCTTCAGTATTACCAAATACACTTATCAATAGTCTTCTAACTAATAATATTTGTCTAAATCATCTCCAACACCCTGGAGAACAACGGGGAGAGTTTAGAGGCTCTCCAAGATTACATTGATCAGTGCTTCCAGGATCTTGTGATGAAGAAGGCTCAGAGTGCAAAACCTTCATCAAAACCCACCTGAAGCTGCTGGAGGACACGGTGAAGAACATGGCCTTTGATAGAGTGCATCGCATCGGCCCCATGCGGGCTGCGACCGGGAGACCACGTCCTACTGTGGCCAAGTTCGGCCACTTCAAACAAAAGGAACAGGTGAAAAGTCTCCGTGTCCATCGGTGTTTCTCCACGTCTCTCTTCCTTCTTCGTGTCATCTCTGTGTTTCCCTGCTGCCCTCATGTTTTCTGCTTTGTCTGTTAGTTTGTCCCAGTTTAGGTTGATGTTCACTTCTTCCCTCATCTTTGTTATTTTCACTGTAAATAAATCTCCACTCGCATCTCCACCGCCGTCTGCATCTTGGTCCTCATTCACTCCACCACACGACTGCTGCCCCAGCTGTGACAACTTTTGATGTTTCCTCTACATTTACCTTTAAAAATTATTTACTTTGCCTTGTTTGGTATCATTTGGTATCAGATGGCCGACTTCTAAATGGTCACCATGGTCACCACCGAACTTGAGGAGTTTGCCCCCTCACATATACTAATGTGCCACAAACAGGACTTTAACATCACCAACCATTCCCATGTTATTACGGTGTATCCATATAACTGGCCCACCCTGTACAGTTATGCTTTCATGTTGACATACTGTATTAACACAATTCAGGGAGGATTCTAGGATCAGAGCTTCGGGGGGCTGAGCACCCAGAGAGCTGCCCAGCCAGCCAAGATACACTTTACTGGTCACAATGAGACTTCTTCCCCGTCTCTGTCGGTCCCTGCATCCTCCCTGTCCTCATCGTCTGTTGTCTTCGTCTCCTTTATCAGTCATCATAATTTTACCATCTCTGTGCAAGTCTGCAAATTTCTTTATTAAATCAAAAGATTCTTAAATCCATCAAGTCTCTCTGTGCCTGGGTCCTCGTCACAAAACATGACATCACTGTTTTGTACTTTTTAACAATTTAATCCCACATTTGTGAAAGAAAAGCAAAACACTTTTTTGAAAAGTCTGTAACAAAACCATCAATTCTGATCAAGGTTATTTAAATGCTGCCAAAGAAGAATGGATTGGAATAAAAAAAATACATATCCTAACCTTAATTACTGGAGGAGAATAATGAATGATGCTCATAGTGAGTAAGAAGTAAACTGAGTGCATATTTTGGACAGAGATTCACTTTTAATGAGTTTGTATAATATAATACAGATACATAAAAACACTCCTGAAACAGAATAAATTATTACAAATAAATTATTACAAAATATTAAAAAATATTATGGATACTTTTGTTGTTAAAATGTTACCTCTCAACCAAGTTCTGCCTTTTATATTTTTAGTAGTGTGTCACACAAACAGGAAATATTGTCAAAAAAAAGTAAGTAAGTGCTGAAGCACCCCAAAAATGAACCAAAGCACCCCAAAAATGAACCAAAGCACCCCAAAAATGAACCAAAGCACCCCAAAAATGAACCAAAGCACCCCAAAAATGGGCTAAAATCGCCCCTGTTAACAAATAATAGCCCAACAGTAACTTTTATGCTTACTGTAGCTGTTAGCTAAAAACACTAATTTAGCCTAGTTTGCCCTGAATTTAGCTTTGACAAACATGATCGACTGTTTCCAGTAGAATTCCTCGTTGTCATCTTGTTCCCTCTCAGAGCCCCGTATGCTTGCAGAGACCCCTACAGTAGGGAAATGTGCCAAAGAACGTCCAAAACATTGCATTTTAGGTTTATTTATGCCTTACACACAATCCCAACTCTTTAGCTAACTTAACAACTTTGGCTAAAGTCTATAGTTAGTCTTACTCGTTTGTACAACATTTCTGGATCGCCACTGTTTGAAATGATATGACATATGACTCTCACTGAAACAGCAAACTTTGTAGAAAACACAACACTTCTGATTCTCTATCTAGCTGTTTGGTCACAGCTGTAGATTACATTATAAGTGGTTGTTCACTCTTGTCAATAATTACATTTCTAAATTCTATTTGTGCAGTTACATGTAAACAAAGTCCAATATTGTATCTAAATGATTATGTTATGGTGGGACAGTTTCCAATTTTGTTGTATTATTGCACTAGGTATGACTGTGCAAGAGTTATCTTATCTTCCTTGCTTGCACCACACTCTTTGCAGAAATGGTGCACAGCAGCACTGCATCATGTTATTGTGTTGTATAATATACCAGAACTAATACAAAGCAATATCCATGTACACTATAGGTCCATGCCAATGTGCCCAAATGGGACCTCCATAAATGGTAAGGGGCGCAAAGGCACTTTAAGACCAGTGGGCACACCATCGGTGCACATCCGCTCGGATGCTTTTTTCTATTCATTTATTTCCCTGTTTATTTATCGATGCACAAAAGCAATTATCTCAGAGACACCATCCTCTTAACAGAGACTCAAATCAGGAACCTGCAGATTATTAGTCAGCAGCTTTAACTTCCTGTCTTTGTCTCACTAAACCTTCCACGTGGAAACTTGAGCTGCCCACTCAAGCACAGTAGGCTTTAACTGGCTCTGCTCAAGTCACTTCAGTATCTGAGAAACTGTCTCGATGCATGCCAAAGAACACTTTGACAATACGCTTGTGTTGAGTCAAATCCACCACAAGCATATTCTATGGCAGTTTAATTCCACTCCACATAAAAATAGTCACGTATTATTTCCCCCCACCACACTTCCTGCCAGTAGCTGGTGCCCCCACCCACAGTGCATTAGTGGTTCTCTGTGTTTAGTGGCTCACTCTGGGCGGCTGCTCGGTGGGGCCCGGCCCCCTGGCTCTGTTGGGCCTGTGCTGCGGGTGGGGTGCCCTCAGGTCTCGGCCCTCTGGGCCCATTTACTGCTCAGTAACATTTAATATCTATTATTTACTACTACTTACTAGCCTACTTACTGCATATTATTGGTTGTTGCTGTGGGTTCCCCACTGTGTTGGTTTTTCCTTGTGTTTTTCAGCAGATGATGAAATAGATTTTCAGTATTTTTTCTCTCTTCCTCTCCATCTATTTCTCTTCTTCTCTATTTTTCCCTCTTCTTCTGTTAACTTTCTCCCCAGCTTATCTTTTTTCTTCTTTCCTGACCCCCGTTCTGATTCTAATGACTCAAAATAAAATAAAATCAGAATCAAATTCTAATAAAATATGACTATCAAGTGGACCAGTATAGCAAAAACCATAATGGTGGCAGAGGCCACAGAGCCAAGTGGCAGGATTTTCAACGTTCAAACCAGATAAAAAACAGAAATTAAATGGTGTTAAAAGCCATGAATTAAGGCAATTCATTCACAACATAATTACAAGTTTTACTGGACGTTAATATTTTTCTCTTTTTTCAGTGCAAAACAAACTAACAGTACACATGATGCTGGCAAGTTAAAATGTCAGTGTCTTTTATAGATAGCATGTCTAGCATCATAGTTTTATAGATCACGTAGTCAGGGTAAAAACTCCATCTCTGATTATTATTGTACATGACTGTGACATGCAGTGGCCTCAGCATCATGATGAAGGCGACCGGAGGAGATAGTTTGGTAGACATCGATGTTTTGCCGATGAAGGCTCATGTAGCGGTCCTCTTTGTCCTAAACAACAATTTACACTGTCATTTACATTTAATTAAAGTGCAGCTTAAAACACAGACATAATGCACTGCAGCCTCGGCACAATTAAGTGTAAAACAGAACTATGGAAAACTGACAAACATCTGGCGAGTTTCAGATCCTGTTAAGTTAGTTAGACCTGATCTGTTTTCTCTGTTAGGATAAAAACATCAGAGGTCATGGGGTGAAAAATACCTCAAAAACAAGACTAGCTATGTCTACAACTAATGTGTGGTGTTTTAAAAGAACCTATGAGATACTTTGAACACCACAGTGGCTGCTGTATGCAGTAATGTGCTCAAGTGATTTCAAAGGGTCATTTCATGAGTTTAAGTGCGTCAGTAAAAGTTTTCACCTGCGAGGATTTCTCCTCAGGCTGTAACCACAGGTTATCACAGCCACACTGATGAGTGAAGCAGCAGCAGAAATGATGGGAACTGTAGCCATGAACTTCATGCCAGAAGAATCTCCATCGTCTGTTGAATGTTGCCACACACACAAAAAACTTCATTTTGAAAACATGAAAAGTCACGAAATTTGCATTAACCTGTTATATTAAAGTGGAAAACATGTTTATCTTTTCATTACATTAGAGTTACAATTGCATCATTCAAACATTTCACTGATGAAATAACACCAAAGTTGTGATTGGAGCAGTTTTATAATGAAATTTTAAACAAATTAGCCAGAAGAAGAGCTTAAAAACATTCCAGATGTTCATCTCCTGACTGAAACCTTTCATTAATCCGCTGCAGGCGGGAATGACGACCTCAAACCATGTATGACAGAAAAGAAAGTGTTAACGCAGTTCCAAACATCCACCTTGAATCTGCGGTGTGGGTATAAATAGAAAATGTTTTTACCTCTCACAGTCACACTGAGATGGAGAACATACAATCCACCACGAAATCCACACTCACAGGTGTAGTTCCCACTGTCTTCAGATGTTAAGTTGAGCAGGTGGAGAAACACAGTCTCATTTTCTTTGATCAGTGTGAACCTGGAGTCACAGCCATGAATAAAGCCTCGGTCGTAACGATAGAGCAGACGACGCTGTTCTCCTCGGCTCCTCTCTGTGCTGATCTCACACAGTATCATCACAGTAATATTCAGAGTTGTTTTGCTGCATATTTGAGTGGAATCGGGTTTCTTTCCAATTGTCTTCACAAGAGTCTCTATAAATTGTTCCAGTTAAAATGAAACAAAATCGGGATTATAGTTTCTATATATTTGTTGTTGTGGGAAAATCAATCACATATATTATTTCACTAACCTAACTAAAGCTTTCTTCTTAAACACCTGGCTTTACAGCTTTTCTTTTTTAATTATATATATTTACCTTCACTGCTAAAAACCACAAGCAGAAGCAGGAGAAAGCAGAGTTTCTGTGCAGTCATGCTGGTGAGGAAGTAACTGTGGCTGACAGTGTGAGGTAGACTATAGTGAAAGCAGGAAGACTTGCACCCTCCTTATTTCACCTCTTGTGTCTACACTGAAACTTTTACTATGTCTAAAATAGAAGTGCATAAAAGTGGAAGGACAGTAGAAGGTAAACCACCAACATTGTTTAAGCCAGACTGATCTCTCTGTTTATCTGGATGGACATTGTGTTCAAATTATGATGAGATGTTTGTTCAAAAACAAAACTAGTCTGATACAAAGAGTCATGTTTGCCACAGTTTATTGTGTTTGTATTGTATTAAATCTGAGAGCCTGAGTTGGAGTATTATGACTGAATGGTCTCCATTACTGGGAAACAACTATCCAGTGTGAAAAGATGGACGTTTATTATAATATATGAATATTATTATATTAGTATGTCACCTAAAGTTTTATATACTTTAAAATGTTTCATAGAGCTTTATTATCCACTCCCACAGTTCCTGTGCTTCTTGCTGAGCGTGTCTTGTTGTCGTGTTGATGGTTCACTGAGATGATAGTCTGGTAGGAATCACTCGATGGCTGCTGAAGGTTTGTATAGGGCTGATCTGGCTCATCGTCATCCTTTAGAAAAGTGAAATATTTTAGGTATTAATCAAGTTCAACCCGGTCTACCCACACACTCTATTGATCTTTAAATCTCTCCATCTGTTGCCTGGATTATTTAATGTTTCTGCTCATTTCTGTAAGAGCTTCTTCACAAAATAAAGGACACTGAAGTTGGCACTAATAGTATTATAACACTAATCTGTAATTATCTATATAAGTAACATCCTAAAACATAAATGTACATGTTTTACCAAGTCTGCCAGAGCTCATATTATATTTTTACATGCTGTAGTGCCATTTTTGGGAGCATTTCAAGTTGATATACATCAATACAACCATTATAGCCCAAATTCTAATAATATGTCTGCATTAAGTGCACAGTAATTACATAAATTGCAAAAAAATGCAATAAACTACCAAAAAATTGAAAATCGTTTTTGTTTTTGAACATATATTTCTAGTTAGAGAAATTTAAGAGGCTTATCTCTCAAAACTGTAAATACAAAATAGTTGCACAAAATAGTTTCCCACCACAGGAAATTTATTTTGAGTGTCTTCATAGTTTTATTTCTGAAATACACCAATTTTTATATAATGCAGGAAAAACAAAAATAAATATTATAATGCAAAATTAATCATCAAAATAAACTATTTCCAGCAGTGCAATATGAGTTCTAAGCATCCCAGAAATGACACAGAAAGTCATAAAGTCAAACATAACTTTTAAAAACACCAGTATAGGCTCATAAGGCCCTGATGGTAAAAAACTACATTTCTGCAAACTTTTAACTAGCTGCTGCAGATCGTAGCAATAAATTGCTCACCAAACCGTTGGGATTTTCAGGTACAGACACTCCAGATGTTCCTGACCTTAAGCAGCCACGTTGATAAGAAAGGATGTCAGCATTAGTGTAAGACTATTCACATTCAAACAGAGAAAAATCAAGTAAGAACATCTACATTTATATTATCTTCTCTCTTAATAATGATAATTATTTTTGGAAGGATAAAAAGTGTTCATTCTAGACATGATGTTTAACATACACCGAATTCTCATTTATTGAAATGTGATGTTTCCTTTTACTTTCTCTACATCTATATCATCTTTGAATTACTGCAGCAAAAATAGTCTCACCCATTACTTTTCCTCCAGTAGATAAATCCCACGATAACTCCAGTTATAAAGATGATCACAACACCGGGCAGATAAACGGAAAAAGATTTGTCTGCTGAAGTGTGGGCCTCGTTTGTGTCTAAATCATTGAAAAGATGCATTTGTCAGTAAAATCATTTACTTTCATTTCCTGGAAATCAAAACACAAATCAAACACAGTTTACGTCTACTGAAACTCTGAGTGAAGTAATGAAACCCCAGTTTTATAACCACAGAGCTTTAAATAATGTCACTGTGCTCTTTTCTTTTGTCTTCTTCTTCTTCTTTTGCATCTTTTCTGAATATTACTATGAACTGAAATTGGTCCAACTGCTTATATACATTCACTGGCCACTTTATGAGGTATACTTGTTCAGGGTGTAACACAAATATTTCAGTGTTCATTTCATTTGTCAATCACATGTCAGCTTCATCTTCCTGGTTAAATAAAGGTTAATAAAACAATAAAATGTCAGCAAATCAATGCTCAAACAGAGCAACATGGCACATGTTACTGGTCCCAGTGCTTCACAAACTGCTGATCTGCTGGGATTTTCCCACACAATCATCTCTGTTCACAGACAATGGTCTGAAAAATAGAAAATATCCAGTGAGCTGTGATTCTCTGGGTAAAAATGCTGTTTACACATCAAACCTTGAGGCAGAGCGGACCACACTGGATATCACTGCTGTCCTCTAACAACAGCAAGCTGAGGCTACAGTTTGCAAGTCTGGACAACAGAAGACTAAAAAAACGATGCCTTGCCCGATGAGTTGATTTCTAACAGTTCAGACTGCTGGTGGTGTAATGCTCTGTGAAGGATTTTCTTTGCAAACTTTGGACCCTGTAGTAACCACTGAGCATCATTTAAACACCACAGCCTGCCTGAAGGTTGTTGCTGACCACATTCATGTCTTTATGCCCAAAAAATACCCATCGTCTGATGGCTGCTTCCAGCAGGATACCACACCATGTCACGGCGCTCAAATCATGTACGGCCTGCGCAGTCACCAGATCTCAATCCAGCAGAGCACCTTTGGGATGTGGTGGAACGGAAAGTTTGCTTCAAGTAAGAGCAGCTGACGAATCTGCAGCAACTGTGTGATGATGTAATTTCAATATGTCTTGAGAATCTTTGAGGAATGTTTTTAGCGCCTTGTTGTGCCACAAAAAATGAAGACATGTTTGATGGCTGAAGGTGGTCCAACTCGGTTCAAAGATGTACCTGATAAATGAGTCAGTGAGAGTATTTAAACTGCTGTAAGTGAAAATAAGAAGAAAAGAAATGAACAAATTACAAGAATAAAAAACACATAAGCAGGTCAATACAATGCTAACACAGTGCTGAATAACTGTGTCAGATAAAGAAACCAAAATGCATTTACCTTCCACAGTGACACTGATATGGACAATATATGTCCCTTCAGTGTTTGTACACTCACAGGTGAAGTTCCCACTATCAGCTGGTGTTAAACTGGTCAGCTCCAGAAAGGCAGTCTGATTTTCTTTTGTTATTGAGAACCTGGGGTCACATTCCTGAGTAACGTTCTCTCCGTGTCGATACAGCAGATGACACTCTCCTCCTGTGTCCCTCTGTCTTTTGATCTTACAGATAATCAAAACAATAGTAGTCTGACTTTCCTTGTTGCAAATCCGAGTGACATCGTGTTCTCTCCTGACTGTCTTCACAACAGTCTCTGTAAACAGGGACAGCAAAATACGGTAAATACAAGATTCAGCCTGTGTCAGAGAGGACTTTAGTTTCTATATTTTGTGAATGTTAAACCATCTTTTTAATCCCATAATAATGTGTTTAGTTTAAACTAAAAGCAAGGAGGTTATAAATTTAAAAATATTAATAATGCATAATGAAAATAGTTTCCTTGTATTACCTTCAGCATCATGGGACACAGCTAGTGGTAACAGCAAAATCAAGCAAAGTTTTGATACGTCCATGCTTGTTAACATGTCTATGAGCCACCGACAGTGAAGAGGAAGATGTGCGGAAAGAAACAAGCTGAAGCTTTCCTGGCTAAGCAGACGTCAGACTGTTGCCCTTCACGGGGCAAGTGTGAAATGATGTAAAAAGGAAGTGTACTGACAGGACTTTCATATTAAAAGGCTGTAAAGTTGAAACACTGTGCGAGCTCCCACACAAAAAGAAAACAGGCTAATTTTTCTTTATCACAGAGGAATTATTACACTGCTAACTGTCATGTTCGCTGAAGCTGAAGGATGGATAATATTGTAAAAGTAACAACAAAACTACCATTTATCATAACATTATAAGCATTTTAAACTAAAATAGCGTGTGTTATGGTTCAAAATATTGGGGATGGAGACAAGAGGAAAAACCACAATAATAACACTGGTCCGGTCGGGTTGAGTCAAACGATGATTTTAATGAACACACGCGTGGGAGATGGGCACTGATGCAGACAGCCTCAGATCTCAAAATGGTGGAGCATTGCTCAAACTCTTATAGCCTCTGGTGCCTCCACCTTATCATAAAAAGCCTAAACATTCACATGCTTTCTCTCACACAGCGCCTAAGCTACGACCTTGGCTCCCCGTCTATCTGCTCCTGCTGAGATGGGGCAGAAAACTCCAGTATATTCTGTTCTCTTCTAATCAGACAAATAAGACAATTACTTTCTGCGAACAGTATTTCTTATAACTCAGCAGTATAATGCATCATAAAACAATATCATTCATTCACAACAAGTCAGCAGTTTAATGTAATGCAAATCAGTTTAACTAATGCAATAGTTATCAGCTTCTTCTAATTCAGGAGAATAATGCCAACTAAAACTACATAATAATTCACCATCTTTAATTAGGGGTCTAACATGGCACAAAATAATATTATAATCTAATACGTGTTACGTCATCAAACCGCTTCATCCAATCACTCAGATACTTACAAAGTTTTGACTGCATTACCTTTAAAATTTGTACGAAGATGAGCATAAAATGAATAAAACTGACATGCTTGCATTTGTTGTGTAGTGCAACAGGTGTATGTGGCTGAGGGATTCCCATGATGCAATGCGTATTTCTTCTTCAGTCACCTTTCCTACTCACTGTGTGTTAATGCAGCTCTCTGCATTGAATCATACCTGTTATTAACCTCTGTCTCTCTTCCACAGCGTGTCTTTATCCTGTCTTCCTTCTCTCATCCCAACCAGTCGCAGCAGATGGCCCCGCCCCTCCCTGAGCCTGGTTCTGCTGGAGGTTTCTTCCTGTTAAAAGGGAGTTTTTCCTTCCCACTGTCTCCAGACTGCTCACTCATAGGGAGTCATATGATTGTTGGGCTTTTTCTCTGTATGTATTATTGTAGGGTCTGCCTTATAATATTGTTGTGATTTGTCGCTGAGAAAATAAAATTGAATTGAAAATTGAATTGTGAAGGCCACCCCAGAAGCCACACAATTGGGAAGTCAGTAACGTCAGACACCAGCATCTTTATTTTAATTTTAATGCACATTTCCACAAACATAAATAACGACACATGTCCCATAAACAATTTCTGGTTAAAGTTTTACTGGTGCTGGAGGTCTGTTGGACTGCTGAGGGTAACTGGAGAGAAAATGATGTGTTGTTTTCACTGGACGTTAAGGCGTCTGGGAAGGGATCTCAGACCATTTACATCCTGGGCCATCTGACCTCAGGAAATCACATGATAAGGTGGGGCCAGGTTTCACAATGAGCTCACCCGAAACCCTGGCTGATTAGGACCCACATCCGCTTTCACACCTTGGCTCATGTGATTAGGTAGAGGATCATCAGGGGTCCTTTGTCCCTCTTTGGGGGGAAACTCCCACTGGTTTTAAATCTGGGACTCCCCACCATTGACCCTTAGAACTGAAGAAGCTTCTCGAATGAGAGGTGAAACGTCTTCAAGCAACTCAAGAAGTCCAGACGCTTTTCCTTCCAAGCTCCTTAGACTACGATGACCTGGATGACTGAGAACCTTCACAGACTTAAGTATTAAATTAATAGTTGGTTTTCATTCTTTGTTTTTAGATATTTTATTTTCTATTCTTATCCCCTCGTGTATTTAACTGGCCAGTTCAGTCCAATTTACCGGTATCTGGTATCGGCCTCGATACCGCATTTTCTAAAGTACTCATTAAAAGTTCCCCGATATCGAGGACCGATACCACGGTCTGAGACCTGTCTATGTTTGAGCGGCATGTAAGGGGTTAATCACAGGCGCCGAGTGCCTGCCCCCAGGCCCCGGCTGCATCTCAGAGCGGGGAGAAGGCGAGGCGAGACAAGTCAGCCGTGTGGAACTATTTCAAAGTGAACGAAGACACGAAAACAAAGGCGGACTGCAAATTGTGCTCATCGAAATTGTCCAGAGGAGGCTCTAAAGGTAGCGCATTTAACACAAGTAATTTAATCAAGCACCTAAAATCCCAACACGACAACGAGTACAAAGAGTTTGCCCACGCTTATTTACCCACACTTATTAGCACAGAGGAGCATAGCTGATGCTAAAGCAGTGGGACGGAAAATAGTTGGGCATTTTAAACATTCCGCCTTAGCCTACTCCCGCCTCGAGGACATTCAGGGACAGCTCAACCAGCCAATAAAGAGACTGCAGCAGGACGTACAGACACGCTGGAAGAGCACGTATTACATGACATCAGTCCTATTTTTCCACATATTAATACATTTATGAATTTTGTGCAGGTATAAAGATCACTTCTTCTCCAACACTGCTCCAGAGGCCAAGCTGCACCTGAAGCAGGAGCTTCTAGAGGTGAGGCAGAGGGGAGTCGGGCAGAAGCTGCAGAACCTCCTACTAAACTGTTCCTCAAGGCCCAGGCTGCCGCTGGCAGCAGGTGCTGCCATTGAGCTCGACACATACCTCGGAGAGGCCCCAAGCCCTCGTGAAGACAGTCCTCTGAAGTACTGGGGTGTCAACAAAATCAGGTTCCCCACTTTGGCTAAAATAGCCTGTAAATAGCTCTCAGCCCCATGTAGCAGTGTGGACAGTGAAAGGCTTTTTAGCTCAGTGTCACACATTATAGATGAAAACAGAAACAGTCTGACTGCTGATGATGCAGAAAAGCTACTTTTCTTAAAAAACCCTGCCACTCACTGTTTCTCTCCATTTAGTGAGTCATCTTAGACTTGATGTTAATACCTACCTCAGTTGCACTGACTGCCACAGTTCTATGTCAGTGGATGTTGTTAGTTTATTCACATATTGTGCACTAAATGGCAAAGATGTTTATTAATGCCCCTTGTGTTGTCCAAAGCGGCAGAGTTTACAATAAACTGAAAAATACTTGAGTTGCACTTCACTGTTTAAATTTTTTTATAATTATTTATTCTGTAATATGTTGCATACAACATGCTTTTATTTTAAATAAATGTTCTTAATTCCAAACCAGTCCCTTGTTTTTTTGTTGTTAAATTATAGGACTAAAGCTGTTACCTGTAAATTTAAATCGTGTTTTTATTAAGTACTCGGTATCGGCGAGTACTGAAATGCAAGTACTCGTACTCGTACTCGTTTCCAAAAAAGTGGTATCGGTGCATCCCTTATCTGAGGTAAACATTTTGCTTTTCATTTGACCCCTGACCTGTCTGCTGTAATGCAGGAGGCAGGTTTATGACCTATACTGCAGCCAGACACCACAGGAAGCCTTCCTCCATGTTTTCTTTACAGTAATTGATTCAGCCAGTTTAAGTCTCCTTTGTTTTTGTGCATTAGATCACTGTGTGGGTTGTGTTGAGTGCTTATGTATTTGTAAGTAGCCATTATGACTTGACTAGTGGTGTTTATCTCTTATAAGGGTCTAGTATCATCAGTTAATTAGTTTTTACACTTTGCAGGCACTTTGCTGTAAATACAACAACACTGCTGAAAACTCTAATTTAAATAATTACTACTGATGCACCTATCAAATAAACTAACATTTGCACAGGTGTTGAAATGCTGGACTCTTCCTCTCCTAAATCTGTGGCAGAGAAAAAATGCTGCAGGAGTGGTTTTTTTACATGATATGTAAGAAAAATAAGAAAAAGAAAGAAACCCTGTGATTTTAATGTGAATGCATTACTGACATCTTATCCAAACACACATTGTGCACACCACTTTATCCCCTATTACAACTGCAGCTTTTATTAGTGCATGTTCACGGGACTTCTGATTCTATAGGGTCTTGACAAAAGTCTCTGCAATCAATTGATTACAATCAAGTGATTCAATTGAAACATGGAAATCAGCATTTCACCATTTTATACTATACATACATGTTTTGCTTTCAAGACTGGACAGGAGTGGCATGTGGGCGGCATTGTAGAGTGTGTTGACAGGAGGAAAACTTACACGCTCAGTAAATCACCCCCGTCACTACCTAAACCTCAAAGTCTGTAAACAGGAAGTGCATCTGCATGAAAGCTTCTGTTTTATATGCAGACAGATGACCTTTTGATGTAAAACCTTTCTCTGTATCTAGAGAAACACTTTAACTATATATTCAACTATATAGTTTAACATTTGGTCCGTAACTATCATTTAAAAACAATAAAAAGGTTTAAAAGAATATACATAGGCGGCTATAAAGACTGCAGGTTAAACATCGTGCAGATACAGAAGGACCTCCTGGGGTCCAAAATGTCGCACTATTACAGAGCAATGCTTACAATAGTCTTGCATGGTTAGCCAGTTAGACAGATGCAAATGTTAAAGAGCTAAAACAGACATGTAAATAAAATACAACATCATGTTAGCAGCTTATTGGTATTAATGTCTCTTAAAGCTCTCCATGACCTAGCTGCATCTTAACTCTCTGAGCTGCCACAGTCTTATAAACCCACCCGCTGTCTCAGGTCAGCTGATCAGCTGTTCCTGAATGTTCCCAGGACTGAGCGTAAACTTAGAGGACATCGTGCTTTTGCTGCAGCATCTCTGAAACTGTGACACGATCTGCCTTTAGAGATTAGACAGGCTTCTTCTCTGCCTGTTCTTAAATCACTCCTGAAAACTCATCTCTTCACCCTGACCTTTGACACCTTGTAAGATGTTGGTTTTTAGTTTGAGTTTTTTAGTTTATTTTTGCTGTTTTATCTTGTTTTGAAATATAGGGCTGTTTAAATTTTTTATGTATTATGTGTTTTATTTTTTTACTGTTATGTTTTATTCTATTGTTCTTAACTCATTTACTGTACAGCACTTTGGTTTTGTCCTGGGTTTTTTAAAGTGCTTTCTCAATAAAGATGGATTGGATTGGACTGGAAGATAAACACTTTCGTTTGCAGTACTGTGGTGAGTTCACAGTAAAGCACTGTGTTGGACTGGCGCACAGTGATTGTGGCGTTCATGGTCAGTGTTAGGTTACCTCAAGTACAGTGGATTCATTTGCATTTAAGCTGATGATGCTTCGATTAAGTCATCAAATTTCACCTTTATATCAGCTCTATAAGCCAATTCTCAGGATACTGTTAGTGTAGGAAATGGAAAGACAACCAAGATATCTGTGAAACGTCTGCTTACATCTTGAATTCAGCTCCGGCGTATGTGGTAAGTTGTTAATGAGTGACTTTAATTTATTATTTGTTCACATGTGGCTATACACTCTACTGAGAATAAGCATACTGTCATGATATGAGTGGATCTTCAAAATAGACATCAAAATAGGTCATGGAGAAAATAAGTATAAAAAGTAAAGATCTTATTAGGAATAATACTGTTTGGATAATTATAACCATCATAATCAACCAAATCATCTCAACACGTATTTGCTCAAAAATGTATTTATTACCACAAACATGTATTTAATTATCAACACAAGGAAAATCAACAGTTTCTAGAACTCCAACAGGGGCAGGACTTGGAGGTACTGGGATTTCAGGAGGCAGCAGAATGGTACACTGGTCAGTGTCATTATTATTGACCTGTGATGGTGGATGGCCTTGGAGGGAGCTGAGAGGTAACTCAGACCTCTTGTCTTCAGGACACATAAAGCAAACATACTCCTTCTCAGCAGCTGGAGACTTAGAGACATCCCAACTCATCAGCCTCATGCGTTTGGGCATCAAATGTTCCTCTTCATCATTAACAGAAAAAGCAGTAGAATATCTGCGCTTTCTGCAGAGACCTACCTCTGCAGTGGGTGGAGGTCTCGGAGGCAGAGGAACATCGCTAGGACACATGAAAAATGTCACTTCATCATCCAGGGATGCATGATCATTTTTCAAATCTGGATTAATGATGTTGTCAGTGTACTTTGCATGGAAGCTGGCATCAGCAGGTGGAGGATTTGAAGAAACTGGAACATCAGAACTCATCAGCCTCATGCGTTTGGGCATCAAATGTTCCTCTTCATCCTCCACAGAAAAAGCAGTACAATATCTGCGCTTTCTGCAGAGACCTACCTCTGCAGTGGGTGGAGGCACTGGGATTTCAGGAGGCAGCAGAATGGTACACTGGTCAGTGTCATTATTATTGACCTGTGATGGTGGATGGCCTTGGAGGGAGCAGAGAGGTAACTCAGACCTCTTGTCTTCAGGACACGTAAAGCAAACATACTCCTTCTCAGCAGCTGGAGACTTAGAGACATCCCAACTCATCAGCCTCATGCGTTTGGGCATCAAATGTTCCTCTTCATCATTGACAGAAAAAGCAGTAGAATATCTGCGCTTTCTGCAGAGACCTACCTCTGCAGTGGGTGGAGGTCTCGGAGGCAGAGGAACATCAGTAGGACACATGAAAAACATCACGTCATCATCCAGGGATGAACGATCGTTTTTCAAATCTGGATGCATGATCTTGTCTGTGTCCTGAAAGCTGGCATCAGCAGGTGGTGGACTTAGGAGCTCACATGTAGGTGCGCTGATAGGTCGGAACATGAAAGCGGGAACTTCATTGTCCAGAGCACAACGGTCTGCACTGGATGAGCGTGGGAGCTTCTCCTTTGCCTGTGGAGGAGGCAGACTTTGACTTTGTGTTGCAGAGGAACATTTAAGTCATCTGACGTTTTGCTCTGTTACATATTATTATTGTTGTTGTTGGATTTTTCTTTAAAAATTCACACGATTTAATGTTTAGAAACAGACACAGTGAAGGGTAACTTACCACAGCTCGAGCCATTTTAGGCGTCTGTCAAGGCAAAGACGCAGGATTTGGTTTCTCTGTGTAAGATTACAGGACAGTTGTCAGTTTCATTTTCAAGTCAGTTGGATAAATTCATATCAAACTTCTCAAACTGTATCATTAAAGCATTGTTTAGGTGGACAAATATGAAAGATATGAAGATAAAAACAGTAACAGCTGGCAATCAAGGGAAAACAACCTTACGAAAAAGGTCTTAATCATTATTGTTTAAAAGTAAATCTTTCAGTCCTTACTTCAGTGATTGTTTGAAGTCTCTGTGCTTGTTGTCAGTCGCAGATTTGTGTAAAATATTTGCAGTTTGTGAATAAAGTTTGCAGGAGCTCCAAAGTTTGTCTGTTCAATACCAAAGTAATGAGGAGACTGAGTGCAGGTTTGGAATCCTCAGTGACAGAAGAATGCAGCAATGTTTGAATTTGAATTTGTTATTGTTTTATTAACAACAACTACCAGGATCATACCATAGCAACACAGTGATGCCCAATCAAATGTCAGGTACAAGGGATAGCCCACATACACATCCAACAGCACAGTAAAGCAATGGGCACCAATGCCACCAGTCAGGCCTTAAAAATACTGAGTTATATAACAGCACACTGACAGTGTCTCATCCAAAAATATAAAATGTATAAATACAGTTAATATCATCTTCATTTACATTTTATTTAATTCTCTTCATATAGTGCCAAACAGATGTCTCAAGTCGTCACTGTTACAACATAGATAAACATGAACATGAAATCCATTATTTAATTCTCTTCCATTCACTCCAGTTCAATTCAATAGCTATATAGATGGATAGACAGATACTGTATTATATACTATATTGATTCCAAATGGATAATTAATGTGTTATATCACCAGGATAATGAATTCAAGTAGTACAATCTCCAATAAACAGACAACACAGTTCAAGTTCAAAGTGCAATATGTGCAGGATCCAGGCTTTATATTGTAAGATGCAAAATGTTTATATATACATAATATTGTTGAAAAAATAAAGAAAGTTAAAAATCAAAATAAGTTTATTGTCACTGTGGCTGATGTGATTGCAATATGAACCCGGAAGCAGACAAGGGAGAGATGGAACTGAATCTTAACAAAAAAACAAACCATTTATTAGGTTGAAAAACACGAACACAAAACAAGGCCCAGCAAACAGGGGCGGAAACTAAAACTAAAACCTATACTGGGAATAACTCAGTATGACTATGACAACTATGACAAGAAAAACATGAACATGAATCCGAGGAGGTGCATGCGAGAAACTCTGATGAAAAAACATGAACATGAACATGGACCTAAACAGAATCAGGAGATAACCTGAAACCCGGAATAACGTGAACGGAGGAAAACGCACCAACACTGCCCAGAGGAAGACAGCGGACTTAAATACACAGAAGAGAAAGGAGGGAAGTGGAAACACAGCTGACACAAATGAACCTGACACCACAGGGGAAGCAAAATGAAACACACTGAACATGGAAACACAACCCTTTCATAATAAAAGACGAAACAAGGAGAGACGTGGACGTGTGATGGGCTGAGTTGCCAAATGGCTGGTAGGCTTTTAGCTAGGCTTTAGCTTCAGCCAAGTGGAAGCTAAATTGGCTAGTCATTCATATGTAAATTAGGTTGTTACCTGAGAATTCTGGAGGGGAGTGGGGGTGTGTGAATGATTGCTGATTTCTAACTGCCAACTGCCTCTTTGTTTGTCTGGGGGGGAGCTGCTAAAAGCGGTGAACTTCCTTTTGTGTTCGTCTTGATGCATTCTCAATCATCCAGGAAAATAAATCTCCAAAAGTCACCAACTTGGAGTGGTTAGTTTCCTGAGCCACAAGGAAACTTGTGTTTCAGTTTGCCATCTTAGGGAGAAGGAGGATCATCACAGTTTTGGTGGTTGTATGAACTTAGAATGCATAAACTAATAATTTGTTTTAATTAAAAAACTTTCCCTCTGTCATTTCCTGAGTGTTTCAAAATAAAAGTCCTCTCTTTCATGTTTTGAATGTGAGGCTGTTCCTGTGATGCCTTCAAATCTGTTTCAGTCTGCAGATTTTTACATTTCAGACCCAAAGTGACTCAAACATTTACTTAAAAGAGGTTTTTGTTCGTCTGGGTTTTCCTGCTCAGCAGCTCTAAACAGGCAAAAGCAGAAACACACAAACAGAAAGAAACAGGAAAATATGTGTTTCTGTGAACAATGCAGCAGCAAAATGAAAGACCAGGATTTATTTTTAATGATTGACCAGTGTTGGGTAAGTTACTTTAAATTAGTAACTTAGTTACATTACTAGTTACTTCTATCAAAAGTAACTCAGTTACTTCAAGTTACTCGTTACTTTCAAAGTAACTAGTTACTAGGGAAAGTAACTTTGGTTTTACTCAGAATTCTCTTGTTAATGTGTTGCTTCCATAACTTTGCCAGTCTTCTAGCTTGCTTACCTGCCACAGTGCACTGTGCCACCTACCAATAGAAAGGAAAAGATAATGTGCATATTTCCACGAGAGAAATCCCACGCCTGGACCGCCGTTGACCGCCACCATGATTCTAGCCTACGTCACAGCATCATGTGCGCCTTTTACATCCAACACAAGAACTGCAGTCGTGGTGCTGTCGATTATACTCAGAACTCGGAAATTCTGCCTTCTGAATAGGAAGATGTAGGTAACACCAGACTGCAGATGAGCTGCATACAGGGCTGGACTGGGACAAAAAAATCAGCCTGGGCATTGTGACTAGAGACCGGCCCACCATTATAGCAAAAATCCTAAAGCCTTTGAATGAAAACAAACGCTGTTGTGACAGTGATGCTCACTGTCTTGATGGTGTATATGCATCAATCTATCAATCGTTTGTTGTAAGATTCAGATAATTATTTTTTAAAAGCGAGACATTTTAAATGAGAATAAGAAAGAAAAGTATTTCCTTGTGCCCCCCTCTCCCTGTTAATGCCCTACCTGGCCCCCCTGGCAAAACTTTGCTAGAGCTGCCCCTGCACAGTTACCAGCTGTCAGCTACCTAAAAAAGGATCCTGGTGTTATTTGTCTCTCAGAAACAGTTCATAACTTCCCTTCAACTCATCCATGTCACCTAAAAGGTAAACCTGTTTCTCCATCACAGCTCTGATGATTCAGTAAGGACATCTCCTGGTTTCATCTTCATGTTTCCCTCTCACCACATAACCAAACCGACATCATGACCAGCAGCTTTTTTGCAGCTGTGGCTCCAGCAAACATCAGCTGATACTAGAAATTAATATGAAATAAATTCTAACAACAGCTGATCAAGCTTAAACGTGCTGCTGTTGTTTAACGTGAACTCCGCTGGTTTGCTCTTTCTGATGCAAAGTGGGAGATAAACAAACAAGAGAGACGATCAGCTGATCATTGATCAGTTTTCATGATTGAAGTAGAAACGGGAGAGGGAGGGGGAGAGAATGAGAGAAGAAGAGGCAGCTGTGCAGCAAAGACACAGAATAAATCCAGCTTTGTGCCTTTTTCATTGTAGCTGAATTACGGGACAAACTGTTCCTTTTCACCTCAATAAGAAATGCGTAATATTTTTTCTGAATACCAGATGAGACGGTTGGCAATTCTAATAACTTATGAACAAAATAAAGTTCAACATCATTAACTTCATAGCACCCACCCAGCTGTATAGAAACTCTGTCATGCTAGCTAGTATGCAGTACGGAAAAAGTCAGCATAACGAAAATAAACTCCACCTAAACTTGGTTTATATCTGACCCAGAGAGACTGCAGGTCATAACTTCTTACCTGAAGTTCAGTTCACACTTGGACCGGCGGCCGCCTCGGGTCTCTTTTCCTTCTGAGTCCCCCTTTCCCTCCTCCACCTGCTGGCTTCCACCACTTGCTAATGTTACTGAATCTGTGGAAGCTCCGCGATAGCCACCACACGAAGTAACGAGTAACGACCCTATCTAAATCCCAGTAACGACTAACGCGTTCCTGATTTTAGCATAATAACTAGTTACCGTGCTCGTTACCACAATAATAACGTAGTTACTGTAACACGTTACTTAATAATGCGTTAGTCCCAACACTGTGATTGACAAAAACATTAAATGATCATGTTTATTTTCACATAAATGTTCCATCGGTCCTTCTTTTAGAATAAGTTTAGAAATGAAAAATACTAATAACACACCAGGAAAAAGGCAACAGCACGAGTCCTGAAAGGCTTAAAGAGAAAATAAACGCACAAAGAATGAAACAAAAAGGCACAAAACCTCAAAACAAGAGTGAATTAAATCTGAGCGACACACAAAGATGCTAAAAGCCCCAAACATGAACCTGTGAGGTCATTAATACCTGTGTGTGTGCATGTTTACATGTCTTTGTGGGGACCAAAATGCCCGTCCCCACAAGTTTGAAGACATTTGTGAGACTCAGAATGTGGTTTTAGTGTCAGGGACAGTCAGGTCAGGGTTAGGCATTCAGTCTTAATGGTTAGAGTAAAAGGCTGAGGAGAGCATGATGTCAAATAGATGTCCCCACAAGGATATGAAAACACAACCGTGTGTGTGTGTTACTGTGAATTTGTGAAACAAGTGAAGATTTCAGAATCAGTGAGAAATGTTTCACTTCCTGTTGGTGAAGAAGAGCAGACTCCTCTTCAGCCACAGAAATGAAGAAGCTTTTATTTTTGTCAGCCTGACAAACACGAGCTCAGCCACGAGCAGAGGCGACCCTGCAGAGGTGAAGGTCACAGTCAGAATCAGCGCCAGAGAACCGCACAAGGACGGCCTCATTGGTCACGGCTGAGTTCATTATGTGATGGTAACAAGCTGATTATTACAGAACAGGAAACACACGTCTGCTCATCAAACACCAGCTGCTGCTGCTTTTATCAGTCTGACAACAAAACCTCACAAGAAAGAAGTTTTTGTGAGTTTGCAGCGTTCCTCTAAACTGAAAACTAAAACAGACTGAAAATGGGAACACGCACCCACACGCGAGAGTCAGGCAGCTTAAATGTGTTTGTCTTCATCTGTAGTTACGTTTCATTGGCTGGAAATGTGCTAACTGGAATCATTCATGAGTCCAGATGAACAAAAACAAGTGTTTACTGCTCCACGCTGCACGAATCTGAATCAAAATCACTCAGACGCGCCCACGTAGGCATTCCACTAAAACCATGTGACCACCTTCACCTTTAAACCTGTCGTGAATATAAATTTAGACTTTTCACTTTATTTTGAAAGAACAGATTTGCAGGAAGTGCGGCTGCTGCAGAAACTCTTCACTTTTCACTGGCTTTAATCTTGAAGGTTTCTCCAGATGTGGAACATTCATGCTAAACATTCAACATCTGACGACCGTCTCCGTGTAAAACACTGACAAACTCAAACTTTATACGGTAACTGACAGATTTATTCCTCCATTTTCAGGCATTTCACAATGAACTTGGATTAGTTTGATGATTTTATTCACGTTGGTGAATAAAACCAGCCAAGAGGCTAATTCCTGCAGAGGAGGAGGCAGAGTGGAGGAATCTGCAGGTTCTGTCTCTAACACACAACCAGAGCTTCAATCATAACGAGCACATAATAAAACCATGATCCCCCCTGATCGACTCTTTTAGCCTGTTTCCTCTGGATCGAACAGGATCTAACAAACCCCAGCTTCTGCTGGGACACTGGTCAGCATGGGAGGAAAAAGATGGCTGCCGTGTTGCCGTTTCCTGTCTTACACCAGCGTTATACTTCCTGTATCTGTGGGTCTGAGTTTTTAATCAGAGGATGAACTTAAAGCTTTCAGTCTGCTCTACAACCCACCACCTATCCACACGTCTGCTAAGTGGACTGGAAATCAGTAAAACTTCTACCAGACTTTAGTAAATATTGCATTAAGATGAGCAGACAGATTTTAATCTCAGCATCGTGCACACAGATTTTTCAGGACACTGGAAGAGTTCCTGCCGTGGATTTAGATGTTAGTGTTGTGTGGATGATCCCATTCTGTGATCTTTGTGTTACTAACACTGATGACACCACCGTTATTGGACTCATCTCGGACGGGGATGAGTCTGCCTACAGGAGGGAGGTTGAACGTCTGGTGTCCTGGTGCAGCCACAACAACCTGGTGCTGAATGCCCAGAAGACAGTGGAGATTATTGTGGACTTCAGGACGCACACAGCTCCACTCCCCCCCATCATCCTGTCTGACACCCCCATCACCTCTGTGGACTCATTCCGCTTCCTGGGTACCACCATCACCCAGGACCTGAAGTGGGAGCCCACCATCACCTCCGTCATTAAGAAAGCCCAGCAGAGGATGTACTTCCTGAGGCAGCTGAAGAAATTCAACCTGCCAACACGGACGATGATGCAATTCTACACTGCAATCATCGAGTCCATCCTCACCTCCTCCATCACTGTGTGGTACGCTGGAGCCACTATCAGGGACAAACAGAGACTGCAGCGTGTTGTGCGCTCTGCTGAGAAGGTGATTGGCTGCAGACTCCCATCTCTGCAGGACCTGTACACCTCCAGGACACTGGGGCGTGCAGCTCGGATCTCAGCTGACCCTTCTCACCCTGGACACAGTCTGTTTGACCTGCTCCCCTCAGGCAGGAGGCTCCGGTCCATTCGCACCAGAACCTCTCGCCATAAGAACAGTTTCTTCCCCTCTGCTGTCGGACACATGAACAATAACCGTATGACTGTTCCCACCACTAACACCCTACGCTGTGTTCACTGCATCATTCCATGTTTGGCACTGATCACCACCTGCACTCATGTATATATCATGTATATATCTATCTACTTAGCACTTTTAATTCTTATTCTTATTTTTATTTTCATGTCTATTTAAGCGTAATTTATGACAGTATGTTTGCACTGAAGCACCGCAGCAATTTCCTAATGTTGTAAACCTGCTCAACATTTGGCAATAAAACCCTTTCTGATTCTGATTCTGATGCTTTTACACTTTAGGACCCTCGAGACCTCTGCTGCTCAGCCGTCCTGATCGCTGCCTCCACTTTAACCAGAGGCTGTAACCTCTGATCATTTCACCTGCACCGGCAGTAAAACTCTTCTCCAGAACCAAACGTGCCATAAACCCATCACAGCTTCATCATCAGCTCAGTCGCAGCAACATGCAGACGACCGAGCAGCAGAAACTCTGCAGGGAACGTCTGAAGTCTGTTCTTCAGTTTTCCCAGCTCACTGTTTATTGAACATGAGACAGAAAAATAACTTCACCTTTAATGTGAAACTTTTATCGCCTGTGACATATTTGCAGGAAGTCTTCGTGCTGTGATTTAGTGTCACAGCCATAAATATCACACAAGGTAAAAACTACAAGTCCCAGCATCCTCTGTGTTTAGGGAGGAGCAGTGAAAGTGAAAGTGTTGATCCTCCGTTCAGAGCAGCAGGAGGAGGAAGGTGGAGCTGAGGCAGGCGAGTGTTAACATGAATATGTTTCTTCTTATGACATAAAATAATTCCACGCTGTTCGTGTCTGTGGGTGAAACGTGAGGCCAGTCGGCTCCTCTGAGCGCTGGTTTCCTGTAAGTAGAGAGGAAGTGAGTTTAGCTGAGAGAGCAGGAGGAGAGTGAGAGCTGTGCTGAGGCAGGTGAGTGTTAACACCGCTCTGACATTACTGTGTCTCTGTGGCGGGAACAACAGGCTCCGTCAGTGGAGGCAAAAATAATCAGACTTTGGTTTTTCAAAGGAAACTACTTTATGTTGGGAGAAGCCGCGCGCTCATTGGATAACGGCTTGTCAATCTCAAGTTATTAGCCAATGAGCGCGCAGGTTCACAGTAAGACCCGCCCTTATCACGACAAAAAAATGGCGACAGAAACTCCTTTCAGGCTGACTTTAATTAAACTGTTTGAGCCACTTCCTGTTCTCAGTCCCGGCGTCCTGATCACCGAGGTTTCTGTTGCTCTGATGTCTGATATTGATTATATCGGTAAACAGGCTGTAGGCAGAAACATCAGGTCTGATCTGAAAATCCCTCCAGAAACAAACTTTAAGAGTTTTATGTCCGTGTGAGGCCGCACGCTGATTGGATAACCACCTGTCAGTCTCAGGGTATTAGCCAATGAGCGCGCAGATTCACAGTAAGACCTTCGTCATTCTTGTAAACTAAAACATCGACAGTGTAACTGTAACGTGTCCTGTGATCTATAAACACTCTGTGATGAATAATCTGAAGTCATTTTGAGCCTGACAGTAGTTTCCTGTCACAGAGCAGAAGCTGCAGGCAGTTTTTGGCACCTTTATATTTAATTTATTCCAAAATAAATCAATAAAGGTAGAAAAGAACTCTCAGTGACATTAAAAATCTATTTTTAAAGACAGATGTGACCAAGTGCAACAAATACAAGATGAGATGTTTACAGATATTTGAAGTATTGATCATATGTAGAACACAGAGCAGGTCCAATAACAGAGTCATGCTGCTCACAAACAGCAGTTTGGTTTCATGAGCTCACTTCCTGCAGTGATCCTCAGCTTCTCTCCAAAGGAGCCGTAACATGTGGGCTCCTCACCATGATGATGATCCCAAACACACTGAGTTCCTTCATCCACCTGATCATGTACTTATTAAATAATGTGATGGTTTTGGTGTTTTTTAAAGACTTTGAGCCTCTAAAATAACTGGTTTGGACTTTAGGGCCAAAGCTCCAACATTAGAAAGCCGTCAGAGTGATGCTTCCAGTACAACAGCACCTCTGAGTGTGTGTGTGTTTACCTCTCAGACTAACTCCACCCTGACATCAAGAAGATGGAGGAAGAGGACGGAGCAGCATCTGCAGCATCCAGCTGTGTGTCTGTGAGGAGTGACGGGGTTACACAAACACCTCCACCTTACAGTCATGGACCTGCAGCAACAATGTAAGAACACTACTAACTTTATTAGTCATTTCAACATAACCATGACAGAATCATTGATCTGTGATTGGTTCAAACTGTTTGATCTGAGTTTGATTTTTATTGACTTGTTTTCTTGCTAAGATCTGAACTCTGTAAGTTTAAGTGAAGTCAGTGCAGCAGAATCAGAGAAGAGCTGAGAACAAACTGAGTTCATTCAGAGACAGAAAAAACTGGCTGATGATTGGCTGACCTGTCAGCGTTATGAGGCAGACACAATATCACAGAGGGATCAGCTGATCATATGGCTGTCAGAGAGAACTGATCAGTTATTGATGTTTGTGTTTGCAGAGGTCAGAGGTCACAGTCTCCAGTATCCAGCTGTGTGTCTGTGAGGAGTGACAGGTCCAGAAACAGACCTCCACAATTCAGTGATGAACCTGCAGCAACAGTGAACTTCAATCATGGAGCTCAGCTGACCATGTAAGAGAGCTGCTGACTCAGAGTTCAAAGGTTGTTTCTATAAATGTTCTACCAGTGACATCATAACTTAACCTAACACTGGTCTGTGTATGAAGTATCATTTAGTGGCAGTTGTTAAAGTTGTATAATGATGATGCTAGTTTGGGGTGTATTTTCCTGCTGATGCAAATGCATCTACTTTGCCCTTTGTCTGGTGCTTTGGACAAAGACGTCCAATGAAACTCAGAACAACACAGTTTGCACCACCAGCAGGCAGAGGAAGTGGCTGACATCCAGAAATCCTACCAGTGGCTGAACAAAGCTGGACTGAAAGACAGCACAGAGGCACTAATCATGGCAGCACAGGAACAAGCTCCGAGCACAAGACCCATAGAGCCCGGGGTCTACATGGCTCTTTTTGGGGGGGTTGTGTTGTATTAATAGTGACTTTGTTTCTTTGGACCAAAATCTTTTGTTTTTCAGTTCAGTTGCAACATTGACTAACACTAATGCAGGGGTCGGCAACCTGCGGCTCTTTAGTCCTTACAGTGCGGCTCCTCGTGGTTTGGGAAACTAAATTAGAAGTATTTAGCTGAAGTGTATTTTATTTATGTTCTTTTTTAACTTGTAGTTCTAAATTGGAAGATTATTGTGATATTGAAATATAAAAAGAAAATTATATTTTTTATTTTTTGATTGTTCAAATAAGCGTCACACTCGTGGAAGCCGGTGTACCCGCCGAAACGCCGTGCATTTATCGAGACTTTCAGCCCCAGGTAGGCCAATTATGGATCTTTGGATCCACATTATGTCAGCAGCTGTTCTCCACCGTGAACTATGTTAAAAACAAACACCGCTCACTAGGGATGGGTATCGAAAACCGGTTCTTGTTGAGAACCGGTTCCCACTGTTTCAATTCCTTGGAATCGTTTGCCATTTTTGCAAACGATTCCCTTATCGATTCCAGTCACCCTGAATGACGTCACCACGTTGCGGAGCGTCATTTACCTGGCAGGAAACATGGCGGCTCAAACGCTAAAAAGATTGGTTATACTTTACAAGAACGGATGACAACAGGGCAACTTGCAATACTTGCAAAGTAGATACTTCATTTAAGGGAGGAAACACTACGAATATGCAAAAGCATTTGCTCACAAAACACACGATGACCTTAAATGAATGTCGTGTTTTTAATTCCGCTCCGGACTCGTGAATCTCAACCCAGCAGCAGCGGTAACGTTTGCACGTCCTCTCCCGTTAATGCGGCAGGTAAATAATCAGCTAACAGTGCATATTATGTTAGCGCGATCTGCCTTATCTGCCATTACTGCGCGTTTAGGTGACCATGATGAGAGAGACAGAGTCTGGCTGGCGCTCGCTGGCAGTTCTCGCTGCAGTCTACCGGTAGCGTCTCCTTTCAAGCCAGGATAGACTAATGTTACCGAGCAGTGACTAAGTTTGTGGTCAAAGGCTTGCACCCATTTGCCACAGCAGATGCCCCGATTTTTGGTAAGTGAATGTGTTTAATTGTAGGCAGGGACATTACTGGATATTCTTGTGTAATTGCTACAGAATAATTTATGTTATACTTTGTTATTGCTACAGAAGAATATTTATTTTATTATTTTACATTTACAATTTTTTTCCCCGGGGTCCCTGTGACACCACATTGAAGAGCCGTAGGCTGTGGATCTCTTAAGATCTCACTGTTGGGTTTGTAAGGCCATGTTACTCCTAAATTTCTATCTTGTTCAAAGAGAAGATATAAAACAAAGTTCTAAGCTAATCGACCTTAGTGTTCTCCTTTTTTAAAAAGAATAGATAAAGAATCGAATCGTTAAACAGAATCGAAAATGGAATCAAATCGTGAAAATCTTATCAATACCGATCCCTACCGCTCACGCCTCACAGACGACAGCTTACAGTCCTGTAAAGATGAAAGTGACTTCGTACAGCCCCGACCTGCAGACGCTGTGCGCAGAGGTTCAGGAGCAGAAGTCCCGTTGTAAACATATCACGGCAGACCCGACGATGTTTGCATGAACACGCTTTTCAGCTTCTCTTTATTGACCACTTTTCACACACGGTTGCTGTACGCACACAGCCGGCTGTAGCTTTGCAGCTCACAGCCCGACACACACCAACACAACAGCACAGACGTTAAGGCGGCGAGGCGTGATTGCGGGTGCCGCTCAGGTGCGTCCGCCTCCCCTGCAGCGGCGCTGCAGACCACGCCCCGCCACACACATTAACCAGGTAAAATACATATTTAGGCAGAATTTTGCAAATATCTATTTTTCATCTTTCAGCAGCATAGAGCTTTTTTTCCAATTGTTTTTTAAAAGTCAGCTCAAGGCTCCAAAAGCACAAAGGAGATATAAGGGTGGCGGCTCACAGCAGCTTTTGTTTGCTACATCATTTTAGTTCAGCTGGGTGTCTTTCCTTTGGTTATATTTCTTTAAGAGTTCAAATGTGTTCATTACATAAATAACATGTAATTTTCTCTGTAGCACTTCATGGATTTCATAAGCAACACACCTTAGTTGTTCACACAAAGCATAAAGGTAAAAAACAGTATATACAGTGTTATCTTCATTCTAGATGTCAAAAAGTATTTGTGGCTCCCAGTGTTTTCTTTTGCGTGGAAACTGGCTCCAAATGGCTCTTTGGGTCCTGAAGGTTGCTGACCCCTGACCTAATGGTATATTTTTTTTAGCTGGATCGTTCTATAAAAACATGAATCAAATCTGAGAAAAGTTTCCACCTGACCTGTTGAATGTTATTGAAGCCAGAAGTTTGCCTTCATACTGTGTTTCTTGCATGCCTTTTGTGGTGTACTAATTGATGTGAAATGAATGCAATGTGGTTGTGTTTGCAGAGGTCAGAGGTCACAGTCTCCAGCATCCAGCTGTGTGTCTATGAGGAGTGACTGGTCCAAAAACAAACCTCCAGACTTCAGTCATGAACCTGCAGCAACAATGTTCTTCAATCATGGAGCTCAGCTGACCATGTAAGAGAGCTGCTGACTCATTTACGGGTGTTTGAAATTCTGTGACCACTTTGTAATTTTAGTTTATATTTTAAAGTGTTTTTATTTGTAGTTGCCTGTATTTTTATTACACTGTGTGTAACGTGGTGGTTTGTGCTGTTTGGGATCGTTTTGGTGTATTTGTGTCAGAACATCAGATAAATGATTTCATCACATTTTAAAAGAAAGTATCAGGATAATAATCTGAACTGAGTCATCAGAAATAGAAAGATGGTCTCAACAGGCCACTGAGCTGATCTCCAAAGAAATGCAGAAGATTGAAGAGTCCGAGGCTGTTTATTTGTCACAGGCATCGTCATACACGTACAACACAGTGAAATGTGCTGAGCTGCTCCTGTGACTGGACAAAACATTATAAACAATCATTAAATGAAATAATGAAACATTGTGCAGATGTAATGTTAAAGTGCTTTGTGCCACATTAGCACAGCATGTACTGACAGAGCAGTGCAAGCAGAACAAAGCAAATGAGCAAAGTGATGTAAACAGAGTAACTGAACAGAGTGAGCAGAGTAATATCAGCAGTAATGAAGCAGCAGGATCAGTGTAGCAGCGTGTGACGTCATAATGAATCAGGTATGATCTGAAATATGACAGTGAGACAAGAACATGATGTAAGGTCCTGTTTAAACCCTGATGGTGATGCTATGAGGGGAGCATGTTCTGATTTAGGACTTGGATGGTCTGAGGATAGAAACTCCTCTCTGTTTGTGTCCTGATGGTGCAGAAGCTTCTGCCTGATTGTAGAAGGAGCTGAAGCCAGCATCATCCCAGAGGTGAAGCTCCTCTGTGTGCAGACCTGAGGTCAGATTCCTCCAGGCTGATGTTCAGGATCTACAGAAACGTGTGGTTGTAGTTATTGCTGCACTGTGTGCTGACAGCAGATACTCAGAACAAAGCGCTGCACACGTGTTCTTTACAAACATCTGTACATATAAAATATGGATCATGGCAGTGAATGAACACGTTTCTGTCATTTGTTTCATTGGCTTCTTTTTTCTGCCTGTGTTCATGTGATTAATGTCTAACACATAAACAGGTTTGTAATCAAACATCACATCATCAGGGAGGCATCATGAAACAAAGTTACTGCTGGAGGCTGAACTCAATTTGGTGGCAATGTTCAAAAATATCACTCAGATCATTTCAAAGCTTTTAGTTCTTCTTCTTCACTTCTGTAAAATAATAGAAAGGAAATCAGAACCCAGAAGTTCACTTCCTGATGACTGAACTCTTTCAAAATAAAGCTGAAAGCTCTGAATGTGACACCGCTGCTCCACAACAGTTTTTAGAGGAGGTCAAAGGTCAGTTGAAAGTGATGGATCCCAAACTTCCAGTACATCCAGTGAAGGACATAATCAGCTCTGTGATGAAGGCTTTTACTGTGGAGTTTGTAGGCTGATCACTCTGTGTTTAATAAGACAGGCAGGAACAGCAAAGGAAACTTGGATTCTGAACTCAAACACAAGTTTCTCCACTTTGACTTTTCTCTGTGACCATCAGAGCTTCTGCACAGTGTCATCAAATCTGGATGTTTGTCACTGACAGTCAATGATTTTAGTGATAAAGAAATGTGTTCACAGAGGGAGGAAGAGGAAGAGGAGTGGTGTCTGTGAGGAGGAGCAGCCGTCCTGCTGTGCTTTGTGTCAGGACGTCCTGAAGGATCCAGTCTCTACCAGCTGTGGACACTGGTTCTGCAGACAGTGCATCTCCTCATACTGGGACCAGTCTGCTTCATCAGGAGACTGGTCCTGTCCCCAGTGTGGAGAAAGATCCAGAAGCAGAGCTGGACTGCAGACAGCCAGTCAGAGCAGCTGTGTACAAAGTAAGACTGAACATCTGTCTGCTGATGGACTCATTTCTGAAAACTGGACTTCTTGTTGTTGTTCAGACATTGAAGAGTTTTCTTTCTGTTTTTCTTTCAGCAGATGTTGGTCTGCAGGAGGTTTTAGATGAACATAAGATCAGTCTGAGGAGGAGATGTGAACGTGTGACTGAAGGAAGTGATGAAACAGGAAGTAGAACCCTCCTCAACAGGATCTACACTGAGCTCTACATCACAGAGGGACAGAGTGAAGAGGTTCATAGCCAACATGAGGTGAGGCAGCTGGAGACAGCTTCCAAGATGGACGCCCTCCATGACACTCCAATCAGGTGCCAGGACATCTTTAAAGCCTTACCTGACCAACAGAGACCCATCAGAGTGGTTCTGACCAACGGCGTGGCTGGTGTTGGAAAAACCTTCTCAGTGCAGAAGTTCACTCTGGACTGGGCAGAGGGCTTGGAGAACCAACATGTCAGTGTGGTGGTTCTGCTTTCATTCAGGGAGCTGAACCTGATCAGAGATGAGCAGTACAGTCTTCTGGAGCTGCTCCATGTTTTCCATCCAACACTACAGAAGGTCACAGCAGAGAAGCTGGCTGTCTCTCAGCTTTTGTTCATCTTTGACGGCCTGGATGAAAGCAGACTTTCATTGGATTTCACCAACAGGAAGCTGCTGTCTGATGTCACACAGAAGTCATCAGTCAGCCAGCTGCTGACAAACCTCATCCAGGGGAATCTGCTTCCCTCGGCTCTCGTCTGGATAACTTCCCGACCTGCAGCGGCCAATCAGATCCCTCCTACATGTGTTGACAGGCTAACAGAAGTACGAGGCTTCACTGACGCCCAGAAGGAGGAGTACTTCAGGAGGAGATTCAGTGATGAAGAGCTGTCCAGCAGAATCATCTCCCACATGAAGACATCCAGGAGCCTCCACATCATGTGTAGAATCCCAGTCTTCTGCTGGATCACTGCTACAGTTCTGGAGCACATGTTGACTACAGAGCAGAGAGGAGAGCTGCCCAAGACCCTGACTGACATGTACTCACACTTCCTGCTGGTTCAGACAAAGAGGAAGAAGAACAAGTACCACGAGGGACATGAGACGAGTCCACAGGAGCTGACGGAGGCTGACAGGGAAGTTCTTCTGAAGCTGGGGAGGCTGGCGTTTGAACATCTGGAGAAAGGAAACATCATGTTCTACCAAGAAGACCTGGAGCAGTGTGGTCTGGATGTGACAGAGGCCTCGGTGTACTCAGGAGTTTGTACAGAGATCTTCAAAAGAGAGTGTGTGATCTTCCAGAAACCAGTCTACTGCTTTGTTCATCTGAGCATCCAGGAGTTTCTGGCTGCAGTCTACATGTTCCACTGTTTCACCAACAGGAAGTCAGAGGTGCTGAAGGACTTCCTGGTAATAAAATACAAAGAGTCATCTCTGGACAATTTTTTGATGGAAACACTAATAAAATCCTTCAGGAGTAAAAATGGTCGTCTGGACCTGTTTGTTCGCTTCCTTCATGGCCTCTGTCTGGAGTCCAACCAGAGACTCTTAGGAGGTCTGCTGGGTCAGACAGAGAACAGTCCAGAAACCATCCAGAGAGTCATCAAGAATCTCAAAGAAAGGAAGACAAAATCCTCTCCTGACAGAAGCATCAACATCTTCCACTGTCTGATGGAGATGAACGACATCTTATTATCTCAGGAGATCCAAGAGTTCCTGAAGTCAGAGAACAAATCAAAGGAACTCTCTGAGATCCACTGCTCAGCTCTGGCCTTCATGCTGCAGATGTCAGAGGAGGTTCTGGATGAGTTGGACCTGAAGAAGTACAACACATCAGAGGACGGACGACTGAGACTGATTCCAGCTGTGAGGAACTGCAGAAAGGCTCGGTGAGTCCAGATGTGATCATTAATATTATCAGTTGGTGATAGTTTAGTTACTCAGTCATAAACTGCAATCATTTCTTATTTGAGGTCACACTAGGGCTGCCACAAACGATTATTTTTGTGATTATTTGACTAATCAGATCAAAAATAAAACATACAGCTTATTGCACCAGCATGCATCTGCTGTTATGTAACTATCATTAGCTTACAGCTTAGAGTTTTTAAGGTATGTGCTAACTAAAAATAAAGACCAGATGATAGTTTATTAAACTTTTAATGAAATTTGCAGATTGTAGCAACAAACAGAAAGGCCCCCAAAATGTGTACCGAGTTCGTCAGTGTGATTTCTCCACGGTGAAAGCACACTGTGCTCCACATGGTTATGAAGATCTTGATTAACCACATTAGCTTCACATTAGTAACTTTGTCCTCGACAGCTCGGCCATCTTCAGAACCTGCCCAGGAATTGAACTGCACATGTGCACTGGCTCCAGACGTGGGGTTGTCCTGCATAGTCAGTGGTGTCAGTAGATCATTAAGTAAAATAATATGTAACTAGATTCCTTTGAAAGAGCAACCATGGACGACAAAGCTGGGCGGAGTCTGCTCTAAGACACCAAATGAGCAAATGTTTGCTGACCTGTATCAGTGATCACCTTTTTGTTGGCCTGGTCCCCCAGTCCTCCCACTCCCCCCGGTCCTCGGTGGATGCTGTCACTTCCTCTGACACTGGCTCACCATTTATGTTGTGTCAAGAATCAAACGTGAAGATCTAATTTACTCTAAACTCTCTGACTGTTACTAATATAGTCATAAAATATGCAACAACCACTGGAGATGGAGATGAAGCTTCAACTTGCATAAAATAGTTTATTAAAATCAGTTTGAATAAACCCAAGGCTCAGAGCAAAAGAGACAAAAGCGCCCCCAAGTGGTCAGACAATAGACGAACAGAATAAACCCTATCAAAGACAAACACGCTGGAAGCATCTTTTCTAACACTCCAGTATTTATTAGCATTTAGTATAAATTTATTGTGACTTTGAAGACGTTCAGTGTTTCCTTTGGTATAACGGAGGTCTGACTACAGTCCAGTAAACACACTGATTAGGATTATAGATTAAACTGCAGTAATACTTTCACAGTGTGCAGTGATGCACAGGTCCGAGTGGTTTTACACTGAAATTCTCAACAACAGGAAACTATAAGAATTTGTTACTCTAATAATAAACATAGAAGAAGAAAAACATTTTTCATTTAGAGTTGATGAATATAAATGAATTTGAACTTTACAAACCAATCAAAGACAAACTGATCCACGTGAGTTTATAACAATATTCAAAGGCTGCTGCTGGACACAGACAGGTAACATCATTTTGACTTGCTGTCACCTGGATCTGGAGTCATAAACACTGAAGCGCTGAACATTAATACAAGTCTGTTTCTGCCAACTAGTGATAAACCTGCAGACTAATGGCTCAGAAAGCTAAAAGGAGCCAATCATTTCTGTGTTTAGTTCCCCTGAAATCAGATGTGATATCAGCAGCTCTGAGTTCATTCATCATTATTGTCCAGTGATGACATTTCTGCTCCGTTTGGTGACAGTCAGCAGATTTTTCCTGAGTGTGGACGTGAACAGTCGTACCTGACAGCAGCAGGTAGCAAACAGAGATCGTCTTTCCAGCTGGAACTCTTCACTGAGCTGAGCTCATTCAAAATGTTCTGGATTCAAGACAGGAAACAGTCCACATGTGTGTCTTCACTCTGACTCTGGATCAGATCTCAGTGACAGACTGTGGACGTTATGGAAGCCTAAATGTGACACCATCTTCCTCCTTCATCTGCAGATTAAAGCCAAACAAAGATTCTCATTAAAAGTCTGCAGGTCTGAGAGAGACTGAATCGTTGTGTCATGTCAAACACAGTAAGAGGAGCTGAAGCACAGATGTGAAGAGCAGATGTTCATCAGATTATGACCTCACTTTGTTTTGTCTTCATATACATTCAGTCTGTGTTTATAATGCAGACTTTCTGCTTTTATAATAACATATTTTATATTTTCTGTAATCTCAGACTGGCTGACTGTGGACTCTCAGAGACTCACTGTGAAGTTGTGGCCTCGGCCCTGAAGTCCATCCCCTCCCATCTGACAGAGCTGGACATTAGTAACAACAAGCTGCAGGATTCAGCAGTGAAGCTTCTGTGTGCTGGACTGGAGAGTCCAAACTGTCGACTGGAGACTCTGAGGTGAGTTCACTGACTGCAGCTGTTGTTGTGTTTCTATATTTCAGGCTGCAGAGACTTTGAGCTTGTGTGGAAACAGACAGAGAGAAAAGAAAGACATGAATGTCAAAGCTAATAAAGGTGAAGTTAGGAGCTGTGATGATGTTCATGTATCAGAAGCTGATCGGGCTGCTACAGAGACGACCCACACAGCTGCTGTGGTGAGGTTTGTGTTAAAGCAGAGGAACACAGGCCCACACATGACAGCAAAGCAGGTTTCAGGCTCTGTGAGAGGATTTCAAACAGAAGCTGGAGAAGAGAAAGGACTACAGAAAGAAGGCAGCTGAGACCAGTCCAAGTGTTTCCATGGAGCCCAGTCTAACATTCATTTATACACTAACGTACAGAAGTGAACGGGAACATGAATCCATAGTTTCAAATGTAGAAATAGTTCTCAGTTCATTTACAGAGTTTAATACAGTTCATGAGGAAATGTTCAAAACAGCAGCTGAGAAGAAATCTGCTTCACAAAGTTGGATCCAATTCCAATAGTTTGTGATGCACTTGAACGCAGCGTGAGCAGTTCACTGCCTAACCCCACAGAGACTGTCAGTCTGGACTTTTCTTTATTTCTATTGGCTGTCAGTGAGATTTCAGAGCAATCAGAGACTGTGGGTCTGTGTATGAAGTATAATTCATGTGCAGTTGTTGAAGTTGTAGAATGAGAAATGGCAGTTTGGGGTATTTCCTGCTTTCATTGTCCTGCTTGAAAATGTTTATTGACGTGTGAATTCATTCTTCAACGCTCGATTCTGCCTGAACAACGTGAAAACTTTGCTTTTCTTTGTGTAACACAATTCAACACACTGAAGCATCGACTTCTTTCATTATTACACAACAGCAGACTGGTGGCTAATAAACAGTGAATGATGCAGAAACAGATGTTTGAAGCTGTTCTTGGAGTACACTGAGAGAGAGAGAGCTGTGCAGGCAGGAACAGCCAAAGTCAGAGAGAATTCATGAGCATATTGATCAAACGTGAAGCAGAGTTTGGATCTTCTTTTGCTGCTGCTTCACTCAGTTTTGGTTGGAGACAGATGAAACCTGCAGCTTCAGGATCTGTGAGCTGTCCACTTTCAGCCCCGACGGCGTGTCCATGTACGTGCCGTCGAGTGAACGATCCACGCTCTGTGTTTCCATCTTTGTGTGTTTAGCTGCTCTCATTTACTGTTTTAGCTGTTTGCTGCTTGTTGAAATAGTTTGTGAGCTTTAACCTGAGATTCTGGCAAAATACATTTATATTAAACATCGATTCAGGATTGAATGAATCAACATCGTTTTATTCAAATTAAAACCATTTAAATGGGAACATGAATTTTTTACAGCCGCCTCTAATGCTGGGTAATGTCAGCTGGTCCATGTGCAGCTGGCTGTGAGGCTCAGGGAGCGTCTACAAAGTGCAACACTGAAAGAACATCATCCATAAATATTGAGTAATAACTGGACTCTCATACAGCGAGACTCAAATGCCTTTAAACATCAGCTTATCCTGCTGATCCAAGTCCAACACTGAGTTTGTAAAAACATGTTTGTCAATCATTTTGTTTGGTTTCTGAGGAAAATGATTCAATAAGTTGCTGCTAATACACAACATTTCATCATATTTCCTCATAACCCTCTTTTGTCTGACCATTTGATCCCATTTGAATTTGCAATAAAGGATCCACAGAGTTTGGTGACAATAATGACAGTAGATGTTTGTGTGAAAGTGCTGCAAGCAAATGAGTGTGTGATGTTCTTTCAGTGTTGCACTTTGTAGACGCTCCCTGAGCACTGGTCTCACAGCCAGCTGCACATAGAGACCAGTGTTGTTAGTCCAGGTCAGAAGATGACTTGTTGGAATGAAAATGAGCTTGTAGTTTGTCTGCTTTAATAATGTGACTGGAAAAAGGTGTTGGACTTCAAATATGTCCATTTCTGTCACACTTCACCTTTAAAAGTGAAGCCATGTGGTTCCTGGAAGGAAAAACACGACTTTTTCAAGTCTTTGTCCTGTTTTTATGAGAAATGTACAACTTTAATGTTCATCTTTTTTTTTTTTTAACTCAATTTTTATTATAATTTACAACATTACAACTTGTACTTGTCAATGTTCACAAGTAGGACAGTTACAGGAACCGCAATGCAGAAATGTAGATTAAAATAAGAACTGCAATTAGGAAGCACAAAACAAAACTGGGAAGCAAAACAAAACCCAAGCAAACAAACAAACAAACAGACAACAACAACAAAAACAAAACAAAACAAAAACTGTAATATTAAATAACATGTGACAAACTTAGCCGTAAATGGACAAAACGAAACAGACCTATGCTAAATTATTGAAACAGTAAAGCATGTATGGGTCGCCAACGCTCAGTAAACAATTCTCTCTGAATCCGCAGAGCAGATGTTATTTCCTCCATCTGGTAAATTTCTCTTGCTTTATCAATCCACATATTATATGAAGGTGGGTCAAGATTCAGCCATTTAATAGTGATACACTTTAGTGCTGCTGTAAGATTCTTAAGAGATACGTTTTATTGTTTCCCGCAAAACCCTTTGGTAAGACTCCTAAAATGGCTAACTGTTGGTCTTTTGTTAATGGTTGTTGGAAAACTGTACTGAGAACTTTAAATATGTCATTCCAAAGTGAGCAGATTTTTGGGCATGACCAGAATATATGTGAGTGGGTTCCTAAAGAAGTACCACAATTTCGCCAGCAGGTGTCAGGATTTGTAGGCTTCATTTTGGCCATTATCTCTGGGGTTCTAAAATATCTCATGACCACCTTCCATTTAAATTCTCTCCACAGCCCAGAATCAGTCACCAGATGGGCTTCACCGAACACCTCTTCCCAGGTGTCCTCTGAGATTTGAGTGCCAGTCTCAGCTTCCCACCTTGCCTTAATATCCAAAGTTGCATTTGTATTGAAACTCATAAATGTGTTATAAAAATGACTGATTAATTTTGGGGAGGAATTACTTTGAAATATTTTTAGAAATATTTCCTCAATGGGTGAGGGCTCCAAAACTTGCCTCCATTCTTTATGTTTTGTCAAAAAGCTTCTTAGCTGCAGAAATCTAAAAAAGTCAGAAGAAGGAAGCCGAAACTGACCTCAACTGTTCAAATGAGCTCAGGTGCCCATTCCTCACAACATGACAAAGTTTATGAAACCTACTATGTGACCATGCTCTGAAGCCAGAGTCTTCCACAATAGGAGAAAAACCCTGCAGGGAGGAGAGGCTTGATAACATTGAAATTTCTTTTGGAAGACCAAATGATTGTTTGATTCTACGCCAAATCTTTAGTGTGACCCTCGTCCGTTCCCCCATATGCACATTTTTAATTGAAATGTTAGAACAAAGCAGGGATTCCAATGATCTTTCGCACATTGTCTTCTCAATGTTTAGCCACTGAGTTTCAGACAAATCCCGCACCCATACAGTCAGGGGTCTCATCTGAGCTGCCCAGAAATAATATTTCAGGTTTGGAACAGCCAATCCCCCCTGCAGTTTTGACAGTTTTAATCTTTGGAACTTGATCCTTGGGCGTTTGCCTTGCCATATAAATTTGGAAAAAAGTTTATCTAAATTATCAAATGTAGAGTTGGGAATGTTTATAGGCAGCATTTGAAAAAGGTCTAGAAGTCTTGGCAATACATTCATACGTATACTCTCGATCCGACCCAAGAAAGACTGAGGCAGGACTGTCCATCTCTCTAAATCTTTTTTTATTTTTGCAACTATAACTTCATAATTTACTTTAAACAAGTCTGATAATGAGTGAGGAATTTGAATTCCTAAATACTTGATACCTTCGTCTGGCCATTTAAAGCCACATCGCTCCTTGAATGTTAGTGAAATGTTTCCTCCTATATCCATTGCCAATGTTTTGTCAATATTAACTTTGTAACCAGAGAGGGAACCGTAATAATTTCTCTTAAATGAGGTAAACTGACTGCAGGATTTGAAATGTATAAAAGTACATCGTCTGCATAGATGGACAATTTATGCTGTTCTCCATTAATTGAAAGGCCCTGAATTTCATGTTCTTCTCTAATCAACTGCGCCAGAGGCTCAATACTTATATCGAACAGCAGGGGCAACAATGGGCATCCTTGTCTACGCCCACGTTCCAGTGGAAATCGGGCTGATATTGTTCCATTTACCCGTACAGCCGCCATTGGGTTGGAATAAAGAATCTGTATCCACTTAATTAAGTTTGGCCCAAATTTGAATCTTTCAAGTGTATGGCCCAAGTACTGCCAGGAAACCCTGTCGAATGCTTTTTGCGCATCAAGAGACAGAATCATTGTTTCTTCTTGTTTGGTCTTGTACAAGGACATTAAGTTCAACAATCTACGAACATTGTCCCCATGGTGCCTTCCTGCAATGAACCCCGTTTGATCTGGATTTATAACCTGTGTAATAATCAGGGTTTGATCTGACTTCAACTTTTGGACCATATTACAAGTTTGCTGTTTCCTGAGTCTTATTGCCAGCAATCTACTAGTCCTACTACCCTGTTCATAGTACTTTTGTTTAATGAATCTTAAATTGCCCTCAATTTTCTCATTTATTAAACTATTAAGCTCACTACGTAACATTTTAAGATCGGAAAGCAAATTGGCTGTCTGTGCTTTTTTGTGTTGTTGATCTAGGTGTTTTATTTTGGCCTCCAATTCACACCGCCTAGCCTCTTTTCTTTTCTTCCTGGCACTTGCAAATGATATTATGCGACCTCTAATGTATGTCTTGGTGCAATCCCAGAGGGTTAAAGGCGATATTTTCGGAGTTGTGTTCAACTCCAAGTAAGTATTTAGTTCAGTATGTATGAACTCACAAAACTGGCTGTCATTTAGGAGTGAGGCATTTAATCGCCAGACTTTAATGTTCTTGATGCTCCTGTACCATATCTCTGTCATCCTCCTCGCTCCCTCTTTGCACTCACAGTCTTTGTGCATCATTAACACTCACATGAGGAAAACCAAAGTTTTACTGGGCAGAAGATGATCATCAGTGACGCTGTCTTTAAAACACTCTTGTTAGAAATGTTCGACTTTAATGTGAAACATTCAGAGTTTTTTCTCTTGTTGTGTTTGTTTGAAGCTGCTTCCTGTTGGCTTCAGCTGTTTGGAGTTTCCATTTTCTAAACTTCTACATTCTGAACCTTCTTCAGCTCTGAACAGATGATGAAACACTGGATGATTTCAAGCACTTTGTCTAATAAACTTACATCTTTCATTCTTTATACAGTGTCTGTGGTTTGTCAGATATTGGCCTTGATTATCTGGCAGCAGCACTGAAGTCCAACCCCTCGTATCCCACAGAGGTGGACCTGAGTGGAACCTACAGCAACCTGCAGGATTCAGGAGTGAAGCATCTGTGTGGTTTCCTGGAGAGTCCACGATGTCGATTTGAAACTCTGAGGTCAGTCAGCATGTTTTAGTTGTGCTGAGATGAATATGATGTGAAAGTTGTGCTGACACTAAACTGCAGACATCAGGCTGATATTATACTGATCCACACTGAGGATCTTCATGGTAAAGTCTGTTTTCTTCTTCTCTGGTTTAGTCCATTGACTGCAGCAGAACAATGTTCACATTTCAAACAGTGATACTCAACGTATGGCCCGCGGCCCACACGCGGCCTGCCCACCTTTCCTGATTCAGAGAGAGGGGACCCTGATTAACTGTGTAGCTTCTTCCTCACAGTTCTAAGTATCAGACACAACAATGAATAATCCACAGCTGACTGTCTTTAGCAGGTCAAAGGTCACGGCACACAGCACTCTGTGAAACAGTTTGGAGCAGGAATTCTTGCACATTTACAAACTGACACTGCTGCACGGCATGCTGGGTAATGCTAGCTGCTCAGGTATGGGCGTGCTAATGGCTGTGAGGCTCTGTGGCTGCAGAACACCGAAGAAGAGAAAAGAGAGGTGGAGGATGAAGAAAAGAGGCGGAGATGAAGCAGAAGTTTTGCTCCAGAGAGGAGCTGTGTCTGTGTGGGCGGGGCTCAGGCTGCTCCGCCCACACAGCGACAGTGAAGCAGGTGAAGAGTAATAAATGAAGACAGCAGACAGGATTTGATAAGCTGATGTACAAACATGTAGGTCGTGTCCAAATTCATGGGCTGCATCCTCCTGAGGCCGCATTTGTAGACCGATTACGTCACAGCGACACGTCGAAGGCTGTCCAAATTCGTAGACTCCTCCGAATGCAGCCAACAAATGCGTCCTCCTTTTCCCCGAATTTGAAGGATGGGTCGGGTGTGTCCTTCGTGGCCTACCATATCCCAGAATTCATAGCGCGGCCCAGCCAAACTCCAGTTTCCAACAATGGCGGCCGCTACTAAGTTTTAAAATTACTCATACTAATCTTTTTCGGTCACAAAATAAACTTTTAACATATTTTCAGGCGAGAAAGTAGCTGTGTAAACATCAAATATCTGCTCGGTTTATCAAGATACCGCATATTTGCAAAAGTGCTTCGACGTTTTCGGAGACGTCTGCTACCCACCAGCTCGATAGCTCGCCGGGAGCTCGAGGGTCACTGAAGCCGCCGAGAACGGCACAACTCCCGGCACATCATTTTCAGATCACCGCGGACTTTCGCTACTCAGGTTAAACGTGATATATAAGTCACTTAGACAACCTCAAAATGTTATTGTTTGGCTTTTTTCAGTGTTTTGTTTGTTCGTGAGTAAATCGGTTTGGCTGAGATTAAAGTTATTAGATTAGATTAGATAAAATAAAACTTTATTAATCCCCCAGGTGGGTTCCTCCTTGGTCTTTACAGAGCTGACTAAACGTCAAACAGAAAACTGATTAAACAGAAGTATGAGACGGTCGAGAATTTACGCCAGTGTCCTGTTATATTTTAGATAGCAAGGAGCAGACGGCTGAGTTTATTAAACTCCACCGAGACAGCGGTGACGCTAATCAGAAGGCTAGACCGTCCAATTTCCCCAGCCGTTTATTTCCAGCCTACCCGACCTTCTGAGGACCCAGCCCACGTAGACCGCAAAGGCCGGGTCCTCGGGAGGATGCAGCCCATGAATTTGGACACGACCGTAGAATGATGGTGGCAGCTACAGAAACAGGTCCATACAGACTGAAGCGTTTCTCAGTCTGAATGTACACTGCTGTTATAAGAGCTGTGGAAACTCAGGTCAAAAGGACGTAACCACACTGCTGACAGTTCCAGGACATTCACAGAGTTACAGCATCATTTGTGACCATAAAGACAGAAAGCTCATCCAAATCCTGGGATTAAAAGTCTGTCCTGGTGGTGTCCAGTCAAACACGTCTCTGTGAAAGCTTCAATCCAACAGGCTCCAAAGTCCTTCTGCTCATTTCCTCGCCGGGTTCTTGATGCTCCTGTACCATCTCTCTGTCATCCTCCTCGCTCCCTCTTTGCACACAGTCTTTGTGCATCATTAACACTCACATGTGGAAAACCAAAGTTTTACTGGGCAGAAGATGATCATCAGTGACTCTGTCTTTAAAACACTCTTGTTAGAAATGTTCGACTTTAATGTGAAACATTCAGAGTTTTTTCTCTTGTTGTGTTTGTTTGAAGCTGCTTCCTGTTGGCTTCAGCTGTTTGGAGTTTCCATTTTCTAAACTTCTACATTCTGAACCTTCTTCAGCTCTGAACAGATGATGAAACAATGAATGATTTCAAGCACTTTGTCTAATAAACTTACATCTTTCATTCTCTATACAGATTGGAGCGCTGTGATTTGTCAGAGATCAGCTGTGATTATCTGGAAGCAGTGCTGAAGCTCAACCCTTCGTATCCCAGAGTGGTGGACCTGAGCTACCACAAGCTGCAGGATTCAGGAGTGAAGCATCTGTGTGTTCTTCTGGAGAATCCACAACATCAAATTGAAACTCTGAGGTCAGTCTCCACGTTTTAGTTGTGCTGACACTGTCGATCTGTGGAACTAAAACCTTTATACAGGAAGTCTGGTTCAGCTCTTTGTAGACCTTCTAATCTCTGATGCTCTGAGTCTTACTCAGTAGATGATGCAGAGTTGTGAAGCCGATGTGGGTGAGGACACTCGCCCAGCTCTAACTACTTTGACGTCCAGGCGGCTTCCCTGCTTGTCCTGATACAAACAAACCTGAGTAACCTTGCAGGTCAGATCTCATCAGTCACACCTGTTATGGCAGCTCTCCTCTAGATTGTAGTTCTTGTTAACCTGGGATGGTTTTAGAAGCCTGGACCACAGACTGCAAGGGAAGATATTACTGGGAAAGGCCAAAGCAACCTATTAGACCCATTAAACACTAACATAGATGAATACTCAGATTTAAACCTTTATTGTTTCACAAAGGGTTAAAAAGGGAACGTCCACAGTTTAGACTGCAGCAGATTTTATTAAAGCAGTTTGACAGGAGCAAAGCAAAAACACAAAGAATAAGTGTTTCACATATTAATACATATAACATAATAATAAAAGAAAAGCAAAAGAATGATAAAAAAGAATGAAAAAGTTGTCCAGAGCAGCAGGATGTCTGAGGTCTGCAGAAACACAAAAACACAGCAGCTAAAAATAGTTGTTGAAAGAAAACGAGGTGGGAGCTGCTGATTCCTGAGCTTTGATACTGGATTAGCTTCAGTAGTTATTCCCATCACTGCTGTAGGAGCTACATTTAGTCACAGCTGATTGTCTCCTTTGACCAATCAGAAGACTACTGTTGTAAAAACAAGCAGACAAAGAACCAATGAGAGTGAAGAACAGGATAAAGAGCTCGTGTGATGGAGGCAAAGCAATAATCAGCAGACTGTAGCAGTTTCTATCTGGATGAAAGTAGAAGGAGCTCAGCGGAGCTCAGTCCCATATCTTTGTTTAGAAACAACATCAGTGATTTCCTGCTGCTCGAGATGATTCCAGCAGCTCTCATTACAGCAGCTGATGAGAGAAACAGCTGATGGCTCACAGCTCGTGCACTGTTGGATCTCCAGATGTTCACGTGGCTGAAGTCTGTGAAGAAACTGTGGTCCATGTAGTTCACACGGCCTCAGATTGGACCGAGCTCCCTGGATCACTGCAGCATCCTCAGCTGGTACATGGACGTCTCTGCTCCTCAGTCTTGGAGCCCCTGCAGGTCCGTCCACACCACCAGGGTCTTCTCACTCACCTTTCCTTTGTCCTCGTCCTTCATCGGCCGTGCTGTGTCTTTGTTCCTGCGGTGTTGTTCCCACGATGCAGCGCTGATGTTCCCTCCTTGAATGCACAACAAGTACGGTGCTGGTCTTTCTCGGGTGGAGCAGAGACAGATTGAAGTCTTTCAGGCTTTAGTGCCGACTTCCCTGACAGAGGCTGGACTCCATGGTCTGCACAGGAGGCTTCTACACTGTGTGGAGGTGACTCCTGGACTTGAAGACAGGCTGCAGGTACATGTGTGATGAAGAGGAGCTACAGCAGTGTGATGGAGCTGCAGGTGTGAAGGAAGTCCTGCTGTCCTGTCCCACCCTCATCTTTGCTTCCTCTGTCTTCTCTGGACTTGTCCTCCTGTTTCAGAAACAGCACTGCTTCATGCCGAGGGTGGACGGGAGCGTTGGCTCTGATTCTTTTACCGTCCACCACAAGGAGACACTGATGCTGACCTCCTGATTCATCTGCATGTGTTCTGCTTCACACTGCTCACCTCCACCAAAGACTTCACAAACATCTTCTTTCTTTGAGTCCAGTTTGTCCCACAAACACTTCCAAATCTCCTCCTCTGAGATTCTGCAGCTTCTTGCAGTGTGACTCAGCTGACTTCTGACAGACCACAGACTGGCACAGCATCCACATGTGTCTCCTTTCAAACAGGCTCTTGATGTTTCCTCCCACATCATTCTGGCCTCTCAGTCTCCTTTGTTCTCCAGCTCTGTAGCTCCAGCTGGTGAAGCTTCAGTTTTCCATGTTGGTAACAGTAAACTACAGCCTCTGCTGTCAGCTGGGTAACTAAACAGAGCTGCAGCACGTCTCTGCGGTGGTGCTACATCCAGCCTGCAGACGGCCGTCTACATGTTGTAGTGGTTTACAGTCACCAGGGGGCGCTGTCCCAGCCATGCAGGCAGTGGGCTGCTCTGCTTGTGCTGTTGTTGGTGAAGCTGAAGTGAAAGTGATAGGTTTGTAGTTTGAACCTATCCACTGGAACGTTAAGGACAATCTGCTACGCAGCAAAAAGCAAGACACAAGGCACCAAAGTTCTCTGGTTTACTCATGCATGAGGGAGACCTGGCTGGAGCCAAGCGTCGTTCCACCACTTGACCACCATCAGACTCTCAGCCAGGCTCCCCATAGCACTCCTTTTATTGTGGTTACATGAATATGCATAGGGTCATTAACATATAGCATCTCACATAGGTATACATGTGAACAAAGAATACTGTGTGTGTGTGTGTGTGTGTGTGTGTGTGTGTGTGTGTGTGTGTGTGGTACTGCTGATCAAAGGGTCATATAACATCCTTGGTCAGGAAGAGGGTAGACCCCCCTTCACCCTAGATGGTTCACCCTAGATAACATGGTGAGGAAGTCCAGCAGTTCATCTAAACAAAAAGCACTTAGACTAGAACAGACGTAGCTACGTTAATCCTGCCATAAAACAATAAGAGAAGGTACGACCTCTCTCGTGCTCCCAGGATGTGGGTGTGCATTCTAGTGTGGAATACACACCAAGCCCCTGCAGCCTGCTAAAGATCACACATCCTATCACTACACAATTGATTATACACCTCTAAGAATATATGGTTAAATATTTCCTAATACAAATGACAATAATAAAATCTAAACCTATCAGAAAGCGAGAGTTAAAACCCTGAACAGTGTCCACTGAGCTTCTCATGCTATTCTCATGCTCAAAGAAGTTTAACAGGAAGGACGACTCGTCCATCAGGCGTCCAGCTGTCCGTGACCGTGTCCACAGCAGAGTGTGACCGAGGCTTCATGCTAACACGCACACATGAAGCTAATACCACCACGAGCAGCTGCTCAGTGGATTTGGAGGACAAATGTCTGCAGCTTCTCACAGGCAGTATGCAGAATGTGGATCTCCACAAAGACTGTGGAGAGCTCGTCCCACACTCTAAATCCAAACTTGTCTGCACAAAACTTCTCACACGTTCCCGTCACAAGTGTCTTCTAAGTGAAGCTACCAGGTTCAGGTCCAGCTTGTTTATCTGGAGCTGCAGGAGATGATCCATCCTCACAAAGCAACACAGACAGCAGATATGCAAACACACAACACAACCAAAGGATTCTCTCTGCATGTCTGTGGCTGATGCTGCTGGAACGAAGCTGTTTGAAACCTTGTTGTTCTGCACTTTGGGACCAGAAGAGGAAACTGAAGCTCTGTGCAGAGGGTCCAATGGAAGCAGCCAAGCGCTGTAAGTGTCTGCTGTACAGGGATGCTGGTTCAGCTGTGGCTCAGTTTCACAGTGTGACTCAATAAAAGCAGCAGGAAATCAAAGCTTGATGCTTTCATCAGTGTGGAAATAAGAAAGTTTCCTGTGACAGACGCTGGAGCTCTTTCACTCTCAGCTTCACAGTTTCAGCTTCAAACTTCTTCCAACATGTTTCTAACACGGCCACATTCCACCTTAATGGAGCTGATATCTTGTGCATCAGCACATTTTCTAAAGGCAGCGATCACATCTTTAGTTTTGGATGTTTAACTGCAGATTGTTTATGTGTTTATAGCACATTAATTACAGCAGCAGCGTTGACCACAGTGCTGTACAAGAATCCAAAATAACGATTAAAATAACTCCTAATATTAATATCACACATCAAATATCAAATAACTCTCATGCTGTATTAAAAGCCAGTGAATACAAATGTGTTTTCAGAGCAGATTTACAGAGACTGACAGCAGGAGCTGGGGCTGTTCGATAGAACGATGTATATATGATGACCATATGAAAACATCTATCGTTTCATATCACGCTCTTTGTTTCCTGCTTATGTGTTTGTGTTTTCCAGATAAAGCTTTCAAAATAAATCTGAAGATCCTGTTGAGAGTTTTCAAAATAAACACAATACAGTACTGCGGTCGCTCGTTTATCGAGTTACGTTCTAAAAATAAGTCTCAGAATGAAGTAGCAGCTTTATGTTTTACAAGTATTATAGAAGTTTTAAGGCAGTTAAACCCTCACTGCACACTTTCTACACTTTTCTCAGACAGGCATGAACATTTTCACACTTTTCTCTCTTGTTTAAACAAAGTTCAAACCTTCATAGAAAAATAAGTTCATTATTAAAGAGTGAAAGCAAAGTGTTTCTGAAACGTGTCAAATCAGCCTTTGCTGGCATTAAATGAGCTTCTGTGTGAGGAGCACTCGTCCATGGCCTGGGCTCCTCGCTGTCAGGTAAAGTTTCATAAAGCTTTTGAGTTTTTCTGCAGATAATGTTGGTGTCCAGCACGATGTTCTTTTTCCTGCAGTCACTGAGCCACAAAGCCAAAGCTGACTCCATCCTTACGATGTTCTTGTTGTGGACAGTTACAACCTTTTTGCCTCCTTGTTGAAACTATGATGGTCAGCATCTTCCTCTGCCTTTGGCTGCTACCACAGGTGCAAAACGTCTCGTCATCATTGTTGTTTGTTGGGGACAAAACGTACAAACATACAGTGCAGCACTGCAGAGTCACACTGCTGTAAATTTGAACACATTCTGTACTGTACAGGAGACACGGCACGAGATTGGCTGACGATGGTCTACAGCCAATCAGGACGCAGAACACAACACGCTGTACAAAACAAAAGCATGCAAAATTGCACAAAAAAGATCAGCGAAACAGCGAGGCCGCCAAAGGTGAACTGTGTTACAGCGAGGGACCAGCGTATATTTGGTTGTTGGGACGATAAATGTCTTTGAGCTTGTGTCAGAAGACGAGCTGCAGCTTTCTGGACCAGCTGCAGTCTTGCCAGGCAGGTCCCACTAATTCCAACATATAAGGAGTTACAATAATCCAGCTGGGACGTCATGAAAACGTGGATCGCCCGTTCAAGGTTTTTAAAAGATAGAAATGATCTCACCTTAGATAAAAGCCTCAGTTTGAAGAAAGACCGCTGTACAACTGAGCTCAGCTGTTTTTCAAATTGCCGTCAAATATAAGCCCCAAATGTAATAATGCGATTTAATAAAAGAGCTGAACCAGTCTAATAGAGCGCCCTTGATGCCGCCATGCTCCAATGGTGAGGTCAAGATGCTGTGGTCAAGGCAGCAGTCAGATCCAAAAGCACAGCGGAGTCTCCTGATCAGTGGCTGATAAAAGATCATTAAGAACTTTCCAAAGTGCAGTTTCAGTGCTGTGAAGAGCTTTAAAACCAGACTGAAACCTTTACAACAGATTGCAGCTGAACAAATATAATCTTTTACAAAATCTTCGACAGGAAGGGAAGCTTTGAAATAGGCCTGAAGTTTGAGCGGACAGAGGATCCAGATCAGGTTTTTAGTACAGGCTGTACAACAGCATGTTTAAAACAGGCTGTACAACACCTGAACTAAGACTGCTGTTAAAAATCGCTAAGATGTCGGAACCGACAACCTTTAAAATCTTTTTAAACACGTGTTGGAACAACTTCATTTGGACAAGATGATGTCTTTATAGCATCACATCGTTCCTCCACCTGATCAAACCACACAGGCTCAAACTGATCAAAAACAGCTGAGCAGGTGAATATTTTAGCCCCGGTGCGATCTCGGGCGAGAGTATCGATGATGGCCAAAGGGCAGCGTCCAGCTCTACGGCCGCTGAAGAGCAGACTCAACAGACGCGCGTGATGTGGATCCTACTGCTCTAAAATTGGAGCTTCTTCAATCAATTAAAGAGGACATTCAATTTCAATTCAATTCAATTTTATTTATATAGCGCCAAATCACAACAAAAGTCGCCTCAAGGCGCTTCATAGATACAGAGAAAAACCCAACAATCATATGACCCCCTATGAGCAAGCACTTTGGCGACAGTGGGAAGGAAAAACTCCCTTTTAACAGGAAGAAACCTCCGGCAGAACCAGGCTCAGGGAGGGGCGGGGCCATCTGCTGTGATTGGTTGGGGTGAGAGAAGGAAGACAGGATAAAAGACATGCTGTGGAAGAGAGACAGAGGTTAATAACAGATATGATTCAATGCAGAGAGGTCTGTTAACACATAGTGAGTGAGAAAGGTGACTGGAAAGGAAAAACTCAATGCATCATGGGAATCCCCCGGCAGCCTACGTCTATTGCAGCATAACTAAAGGAGGATTCAGGGTCACCTGGTCCAGCCCTAACTATATGCTTTAGCAAAAAGGAAAGTTTGAAGCCTAATCTTAAAAGTAGAGATAGTGTCTGTCTCCCGAATCCAAACTGGAAGCTGGTTCCACAGAAGAGGGGCCTGAAAACTGAAGGCTCTGCCTCCCATTCTACTTTTAAATACTCTAGGAACAACAAGTAGGCCTGCAGAGCGAGAGCGAAGTGCTCTAATAGGGTGATATGGTACTACAAGGTCATTAAGATAAGATGGGGCCTGATTATTTAAGACCTTGTATGTGAGGAGCAGGATTTTGAATTCAATTCTGGATTTAACAGGAAGCCAATGAAGGGAAGCCAAAACAGGAGAAATATGCTCTCTCTTTCTAGTCCCTGTCAGGACTCTTGCTGCAGCATTTTGGATTAGCTGAAGGCTTTTCAGTGAGTTTTTTGGACTTCCTGATAATAATGAATTACAGTAGTCCAGCCTGGAAGTAATAAATGCATGAACTAGTTTTTCAGCGTCACTCTGAGACAATTCTCAATTCTAAACTACCATTCGCTTTAATTTTCCGCCAAAATCTCCAGGGTCTGACGTCAGCTACAACATTAATCGCTTGCCTCTGTCACTCTGAAGTCACATTGAGTTTTCCTCACTGACTGTTTTAGACAGGATTGTGGGAGCAACACAAAAAGCAGCTTCAGCTGGAAACACACAGTTTAGTGTCTTTGCTGCTCGCTTTAAGTCACAATAAACAGGAAACTCATTGTGTCTCATGTCAGAATCACTCATATACAGGACAGGAAGAGGCGGAGCTTATTTCCTGCAGGGAGCGGTTAGCAGTCTGTGTCTTTCTCATTTCTGACTCCTAAAGAGCTGAAAAACACAGGCTGTTATTGGCTGGCTGACACTGGGATTAATGTCCTTGAAGCCAGCAGTCTTTAATGTCCAGGTTCAGAACGGGCAGGTGAAAAACAGTCCTTTATGTCCTCTGATGTTCAATAAACTGTCCTGATTACTGAGGGAGCAGAGAAAGTGTCTCCATCACTCACCACAGCTGGATGCTCTGAAATCCTGGAATCCAGCTGTGGAGAGGAGCGCCGGCGGCGTGGACGCAGTTTAGTAATCAGGGAACGGGAGAGGAGGGAAACACAGCTGGGACCAATTACACACACGAGACAGGAAACAGTAACACAGGACTGTCAAAGTAAAACAGGAAATATAACACAGAGTCCAAAGTAAGGAGACGTGGGACACAGTGAAGACACAGAAACAGAAACCAGAACTATAATCACAAAACAAACTCAGAAACATAAAGAGTGAATCAGCTGATTCAGTGTTTGTGACAAAAACATGGATCCTGGTTAATAACTTTTATTTGTTATGTCTGCCAGTTCAGTACCTGTGGACTGGCAGACCGGGGTGGTGGTCCCCATCTTTAAGAAGGGGGACCGGAGGGTGTGTTCCAACTACAGGGGGATCACACTCCTCAGCCTCCCTGGGAAAGTCTATGCCAGGGTGCTGGAAAGGAGAGTTCGTCCGCTAGTCGAACCTCGGTACAGGAGGAACAATGCCTTTTTCGTCCTGGTCGCGGAACACTGGACCAGCTCTTTATCCTCTCGAGGATACTTGAGGGTGCATGGGAGTTTGCCCAACCAGTCTACATGTGTTTTGTGGACTTGGAGAAGGCATTCGACCGTGTCCCTCGGGGTGTCCTGTGGGAGGTGTTGCGGGAGTATGGGGTGTCTGGCCCATTGCTACGGGCCATTCGATCCCTATACAACCGTTGCAAGAGCTTGGTTCGCATTGCCGGCAATAAGTCGGACTCGTTCCCGGTGGGTGATGGGCTCCGCCAGGGCTGCCCTTTGTCTCCGGTTCTGTTCATAATTTTTATGGACAGGATTTCTAGGCGCAGCCAAGTGGCGGAGGGCTTTCGCTTTGGTGGCCTCAGAATCTCATCTCTCATTTTTGTGGATGATGTGGTTCTGTTGGCTTCATCGGGTGAGGGCCTCCAGCTCGCACTGGAATGGTTCGCAGCCGAGTGTGAAGCAGCGGGAATGAGGATCAGCACCTCCAAATCTGAGGCCATGGTTCTCAGCCGGAAAAGGGTGGAGTGCCCACTCCGGGTCGGGGATGAGTTCCTGCCCCAAGTGGAGGAGTTCAAGTATCTTGGGGTCTTGTTCGCGAGTGATGGGAGAAGGGAGCCGGAGATCGACAGACGGATTGGGGCTGCAGCTGCAGTAATGCGGACGCTGCACCGGTCCGTCGTAGTGAAGAGGGAGCTGAGTGTAAAAGCGAAGCTCTCAATTTACCGGTCGATCTACGTTCCTACCCTCACCTATGGCCACGAGCTGTGGGTAGTGACCGAAAGAACGAGATCACGGATACAAGCGGCAGAAATGAGCTTCCTCCGAAGGGTGGCTGGCCTCTCCCTTAGAGATAGGGTGAGAAGTTTGGCCATCCGGGAGGGGCTCAGCGTAGAGCAGCTGCTGCTCCACATCGAAAGGAGCCAGCTGAGGTGGTTCGGGCATCTGATAAGGATGCCCCCTGGGCGCCTCCTGGGTGAGTCCACTGTCAGAGGCCATAAGAAGATCATTTGTAACCTTCACTAAAGCTGTTTCTGTGCTGTGCTGAGCTCTGAAACCTGACTGAAACTCTTCAAATAAACCATTCCTCTGCAGATGATCTGTTAGCTGTTTGACAACTACTCTTTCAAGGATTTTTGATATGAAAGGAAGGTTGGAGATTGGCCTATAATTAGCTAAGACTGCTGGGTCTAGAGATGGCTTTTTGAGTAAAGGTTTAACTACAGCCAGCTTGAAGGCCTGTGGTACATAGACGATTATTAGAGATAGGTTGATCATATTTAAGATCGAAGAATTAATTAATGGCAGGACTTCTTTGAGCATGGGAGAATGGGGTCTAAAAGACACGTTGATGGTTTGGAGGAAGTAATTATTGAAGTTAACTCAGAAAGATCAATTGGAGAAAAAGAGTCTAACTTAACATCAATGGTACTAAGAGTAGCTGTAGATAATATTACATCTGTGGGATGATTATTGGTAACTTTTTCTCTAATGATAAAAAATTTTCTTTGTGAAGAAGTTCATGAAGTCATTACTAGTTAACGTTAAAGGGATGGTTGGCTCAAAAGAGCTCTGATTGTTTGTCAGCCTGGCTACAGTGCTGAAGAGAAACCTGGGGTTGTTCTTATTTTCTTCAATCAGTGATGAATAGTAAGATGTTCTGGCTTTGCGGAGGGCTTTCTTATAAATCAGCAAACTATTTCTCCAGGCTAAATGATGATCCTCTAGATTTGTGACACGCCATTTCCTCTCCAGATTACGAGTCATCTGCTGGCATTAGTACGCTGTTAAAAGAAGAACTCAGAAATGCATTGAAAGAAGACAATATAAGGGCTGACGTGCAAGGGCTGAGAAATGAGATCGCTAACAGCATGGCGGCGACGTGCGGCGAAGTTGATGGAGTAAAGGTTACAGTGAAAGAAGCTGAGGATGGGCTGTCAATGTGGAGCGATGAGGTGACCACCCTGCAGTCTACAGTAGAGAGTATGAAGGAGGAGCTGTCTGACCTGAAGGATAAATGTGATGAAGGCAGGAAGCGAAGAGCTAACATCCACATCATAGGGATCCCAGAGGGCCTGGACTCGAGCTCCTCCACGGCCGTATCCGTGCTACTACGTGAAGTGCTGGGTATGGATAAAGACGTTATTGTCGACCGCTCACACAGGAGCCCTATCCTGAGAAAGCCAGCTGGTAACCCGCACGCCGTCATAGCCGAGCGTCACTACTACCAGGATTGTGTGGCTACGCCGTGCCAGGGCCCAAGCCCCGCTTGAGTTTAACGGACAACCTATTGCAATATTACGACTGGGCAATATGACCCAAAGTTCATATCTCGATATTCTTTAGCTGGATGGTGATATACGATATATATCTCGATATTTTTAAAGCCAGAAAGTACGAACAAAAAGAGAGTTCTTAGTCAAAGCTGTGTCCCAAATCTCACACAGGCACATTTATTAACATACAGCGTAGATGTACATGAAACAATTACTCAGGAATAAATGATCAGCATTTATTAAATAATCATGCTCCATAAATAAAAGAAAACAATGTTGTGTTTGTGCATAACAAAAAGCTCACAATCGTGCAGTCAAAATGTAAACAGACGCTGAGCATAATAACAAGCAGCTGCTCTGTTCCCAGGTTCTACTGCGTGACTGACAGCCTGGAGTTTGAAACCCTCTTTGTAACCGTGTCTCTTACAGGTGCCATTTATGGTCCTTATACACACTCAATACAGTAATATTACGTTGAAGCAGAGTACGTATCACTCCGCGAGGCTCCTCGTAGCTGTAATGCTCCAACAATCCATCAAGCGGTGCGGCCTCGTAGCTGAGCAAAGTCGTACCAAAACATCTTTTGAAAGGTTTCTGAGCGCCGTGTAGCACATAAAATCGGTTCGAGGTCAGTAAGCACAACCAGAATTCATCCATAAGGCGCACTGTCGATTTATGAGAAAATTACAGGATTTTAAGTGCAGAAAATATAGTTTATGGTTTTCCTTTGATCTTAGCAAATATCTACGCCTCTAATTGGGACGATCACAGATTTTTCACTAATGTCTTTGCGCGGCTCCCCAATATGTCATCACACAATATCATCTTTGAGGGAGACCTAAACTGCTCATTATCTGCTATGGACCACAGTTCACACAAAAGTACACTTAGTCCAAAGTCAGCATGCGTCATTCAGAGCTTTCTTGATAATTATGGGCTGGCTGATGTATGGAGATTTCATAATCCTGCTTCACATCAATACTCTTTTTTTTCTAATGTCCATAAAACATATATTTGTATAGAAAAACGTCTCCCTTTAGTTACAGAATGTGATTATAAGACTCTGGTGATTTCTCCTCTTGTTTTTTCAATGTGTATTCCTGATGCCTGCTCCAACTATCAGCCATGGAGATTCAACTCAGTGTTGTTAGCAGATGAAGAGTTTGTCAGTTACAAAAGGTCTCAAAGAGATTTTTTTTCTATCAATCAGACCCCAGAGATGTCATCATCAGTCATTTGGGAATCTCTAAAAGCATCTGAGAGGCCAAATAATTTCATTTTGTGCCAAACAAAGTGCAACACTGAAAGAACATCATCCATAAATATTGAGTAAGAACTGGACTCTCATACAGCGAGACTCAAATGCCTTTAAACATCAGCTTATCCTGCTGATCCAAGTCCAACACTGAGTTTGTAAAAACATGTTTGTCAATCATTTTGTTTGGTTTCTGAGGAAAAAGATTCAATAAGTTGCTGCTAATACACAACATTTCATCATATTTCCTCATAACCCTCTTTTGTCTGACCATTTGATCCCATTTGAATTTGCAATAAAGGATCCACAGAGTTTGGTGACAATAATGACAGTAGATGTTTGTGTGAAAGTGCTGGAAGCAAATGAGTGTGTGATGTTCTTTCAGTGTTGCACTTTGTAGACGCTCCCTGAGCACTGGTCTCACAGCCAGCTGCACATAGAGACCAGTGTTGTTAGTCCAGGTCAGAAGATGACTTGTTGGAATGAAAATGAGCTTGTAGTTTGTCTGCTTTAATAATGTGACTGGAAAAAGGTGTTGGACTTCAAATATGTCCATTTCTGTCACACTTCACCTTTAAAAGTGAAGCCATGTGGTTCCTGGAAGGAAAAACACGACTTTTTCAAGTCTTTGTCCTGTTTTTATGAGAAATGTACGACTTTAATGTGAAACATTCAGAGTTTTTTCTCTTGTTGTGTTTGTTTGAAGCTGCTTCCTGTTGGCTTCAGCTGTTTGGAGTTTCCATTTTCTAAACTTCTACATTCTGAACCTTCTTCAGCTCTGAACAGATGATGAAACACTGAATGATTTCAAGCTCTTTGTCTAATAAACTTACATCTTTCATTCTTTATACAGATTGAGGAGCTGTGGTTTGTCAGAGATCAGCTGTGATTATCTGGCAGCAGCACTGAAGTCCAACCCCTCCCATCTGAGAGAGCTGGAGCTGAGTAATGACTCCTCCTCTTCTTCAACTAAGAACAACCTGCAGGATCCAGGAGTGAAGCATCTGTGTGGTTTCCTGGAGAGTCCAGGATGTAAACTTGAAACTCTGAGGTCAGTCAGCATGTTTTAGTTGTGCTGAGATGAATATGATGTGAAAGTTGTGCTGACACTAAACTGCAGACATCAGGCTGATATTATACTGATCCACACTGAGGATCTTCATGGTAAAGTCTGTTTTCTTCTTCTCTGGTTTAGTCCATTGACTGCAGCAGAACAATGTTCACATTTCAAACCTTCAAAGAAGAAGAAAAATCCTCCACTGGAAAATTCACTGTGAAACTCTCAAACTCTTCATTGCACCTTAAAGTCTGTCTGACACTGAAATCCAAAGCAAAATGTGCGTTTGCTTTACAGACAGCAGTCCAACACAAACATACACACATCATCCAAAACACAGTCCAACATCCAAATCTCCTCCACTGCCAGCATGAATGATGGGAAAGAGAAGGAGGAACACTCTGACATTCAGGGTTAGAATGAGTTTCATCAAGCAGACTGTGAAGATCAAAGCTGCATTAGAAAGCTTACATGAATGAATGAGTGGACAGAAGTGGACAGAGATCATCTGAAGCACTTCAAAGGCTTTAAATCAGCACATTTCTCTTTATTCTTTATCAACTCTGTTAGTTTCTCTCAGTTTTCTGTGGAATGAAGCTAACAGCAGGCTAATAAGATGCTGACCAATAGGTTTCTATTAAAGGTTGTAATTTGTATATGAAAAAGTGCTTTGGCTCAGCAGGGATCAGCTTACAGGTAGAATACAGCTGCTGGATGGGATTAGCATGTCATAGCTATCTACCAAACTGCTAACTGGGGGATTTCAGGCCATCTATGGATCATTTTTGCTAACTGTTTATTCAGCTTAGGCTCACAGGGCTGCAGCCTGTGCCCTAGCTGTCATAGGGCAAGAGGCGTGGTCCACCTGCACAGGTGAGCAGTCCATCACAGGGCCAACAGAGAGACAGAGAAGCACTCCCTCACATCCACACCTACAGCCAATTTAGAAGCACCAATGAACCTAAGCAGCATTTCATTGGACTGTGGGAGAACATCCAACCTCCACAGAAAGGCCCAGCTGACCAACAAGCTTCAACCTACAACCTTCTTGCTCTAAGGCACTAGTGCTAACCACTTTTGCCCATTTCAGCCCAAATCCTGCATCTTCCTGTTTCTGACTCCAGGCCAGCTCCACTAACACTTTCTCATCAGACACTGCCACCTAGTGGAGGAAGTCTTAGTTCCATTTGAAGCTTCAGATTACAGTTAGTTCCTTTACAAAGAGGTGGAGGTGGTGGGGCCACAGCACCATCATCACTGAGTGCCATAGGACACTTAACCTTTGTTTCCATATGCTGGGAACTTCCTGTTGTTCCAAGGAGGACTGGAAAATGTGTGAAAATCTCCCAGTCAGTTCCTCACAGCACACTTCAATCATTTCCCTCCCACAGCATCAGGACCAGGGCTTTTTCTCTCTTTGGTCCCACTAAGAGATTTCCACACAAACACCTCATCAGTGGGACTCTCAGAGCTACCAGCCCTTTGCTACAATCACAAAGCTCTTCATTGAAATCAATGATATCAAAGCTGGAATCAAATGAGTCCAAGTCTTCTGCTGATTCAGCATCACATTCATCTTTGCTCCTTGTTCTGCATCCCCACCATGGACTTCATTCCTTTCCAAGCCAGCCTTGAGTGTCCTTTATTCAGCTCATCCTCTGCTTTACTTTTACACCTGATTTTAGCTGCTTTATCTCTCTTTCAACAGGTTTCTGTGCCTCAATCTTTTTCTTCTCTCCCTCATAACAAGACAGCTTCTTCTGCCTGAGAACATGTTGGAGTGATTTACTAATCCAGGGCTGCTTATTGGGGAAAATACTTCCTGTTTCCAAAGTAATCCCCATTTTTCCCAGAAAGAAATGTCAGTAGAAATCGATGATCTAAGTGAGAACATGAGCCTTTAAAAAGTCCCAGTGGGTGCAGTCAAAGCAGTCCCTCAGTCCCAGTATAGAGTCTTTGGTCCAGACTGGAACAACTGTGTGCCCAGTTTGAGCTCTCTTCAGTGCTGTGACCTGACAGACCCAGAGGGGCCATCACATCACATTTAGAAGCTCCCCTGATGGAGCCACAACACATGTCCAATACTTAGTCTGTCTTGTTGGACCAACTGGAAGAAATGATTCAAGGACTTAGTCACAGAACAGAGATTCAAATCTCCAAAATCCAACTGGCTGCATCAGGACATATAGTCTGAAACTCTGCACAGTTTCCTGTTTGAAGCTGCTTCCTGTTGGCTTCAGCTGTTTGGAGTTTCCATTTTCTAAACTTCTACATTCTGAACCTTCTTCAGCTCTGAACAGATGATGAAACACTGAATGATTTCAAGCACTTTGTCTAATAAACTTACATCTTTCATTCTTTATACAGATTGAGGGGCTGTGGTTTGTCAGAGATCAGCTGTGATTATCTGGCAGCAGCACTGAAGTCCAACCCCTCCCATCTGAGAGAGCTGCACCTGAGCGCCAACGTGAAGCTGCAGGATCCAGGAGTGAAGCATCTGTGTGGTTTCCTGGAGAGTCCAGGATGTAAACTTGAAACTCTGAGGTCAGTCAGCATGTTTTAGTTGTGCTGAGATGAATATGATGTGAAAGTTGTGCTGACACTAAACTGCAGACATCAGGCTGATATTATACTGATCCACACTGAGGATCTTCATGGTAAAGTCTGTTTTCTTCTTCTCTGGTTTAGTCCATTGACTGCAGCAGAACAATGTTCACATTTCAAACCTTCAAAGAAGAAGAAAAATCCTCCACTGGAAAATTCACTGTGAAACTCTCAAACTCTTCATTGCACCTTAAAGTCTGTCTGACACTGAAATCCAAAGCAAAATGTGCGTTTGCTTTACAGACAGCAGTCCAACACAAACATACACACATCATCCAAAACACAGTCCAACATCCAAATCTCCTCCACTGCCAGCATGAATGATGGGAAAGAGAAGGAGGAACACTCTGACATTCAGGGTTAGAATGAGTTTCATCAAGCAGACTGTGAAGATCAAAGCTGCATTAGAAAGCTTACATGAATGAATGAGTGGACAGAAGTGGACAGAGATCATCTGAAGCACTTCAAAGGCTTTAAATCAGCACATTTCTCTTTATTCTTTATCAACTCTGTTAGTTTCTCTCAGTTTTCTGTGGAATGAAGCTAACAGCAGGCTAATAAGATGCTGACCAATAGGTTTCTATTAAAGGTTGTAATTTGTATATGAAAAAGTGCTTTGGCTCAGCAGGGATCAGCTTACAGGTAGAATACAGCTGCTGGATGGGATTAGCATGTCATAGCTATCTACCAAACTGCTAACTGGGGGATTTCAGGCCATCTATGGATCATTTTTGCTAACTGTTTATTCAGCTTAGGCTCACAGGGCTGCAGCCTGTGCCCTAGCTGTCATAGGGCAAGAGGCGTGGTCCACCTGCACAGGTGAGCAGTCCATCACAGGGCCAACAGAGAGACAGAGAAGCACTCCCTCACATCCACACCTACAGCCAATGTAGAAGCACCAATGAACCTAAGCAGCATTTCATTGGACTGTGGGAGAACATCCAACCTCCACAGAAAGGCCCAGCTGACCAACAAGCTTCAACCTACAACCTTCTTGCTCTAAGGCACTAGTGCTAACCACTTTTGCCCATTTCAGCCCAAATCCTGCATCTTCCTGTTTCTGACTCCAGGCCAGCTCCACTAACACTTTCTCATCAGACACTGCCACCTAGTGGAGGAAGTCTTAGTTCCATTTGAAGCTTCAGATTACAGTTAGTTCCTTTACAAAGAGGTGGAGGTGGTGGGGCCACAGCACCATCATCACTGAGTGCCATAGGACACTTAACCTTTGTTTCCATATGCTGGGAACTTCCTGTTGTTCCAAGGAGGACTGGAAAATGTGTGAAAATCTCCCAGTCAGTTCCTCACAGCACACTTCAATCATTTCCCTCCCACAGCATCAGGACCAGGGCTTTTTCTCTCTTTGGTCCCACTAAGAGATTTCCACACAAACACCTCATCAGTGGGACTCTCAGAGCTACCAGCCCTTTGCTACAATCACAAAGCTCTTCATTGAAATCAATGATATCAAAGCTGGAATCAAATGAGTCCAAGTCTTCTGCTGATTCAGCATCACATTCATCTTTGCTCCTTGTTCTGCATCCCCACCATGGACTTCATTCCTTTCCAAGCCAGCCTTGAGTGTCCTTTATTCAGCTCATCCTCTGCTTTACTTTTACACCTGATTTTAGCTGCTTTATCTCTCTTTCAACAGGTTTCTGTGCCTCAATCTTTTTCTTCTCTCCCTCATAACAAGACGGCTTCTTCTGCCTGAGAACATGTTGGAGTGATTTACTAATCCAGGGCTGCTTATTGGGGAAAATACTTCCTGTTTGCAAAGTAATCCCCATTTTTCCCAGAAAGAAATGTCAGTAGAAATCGATGATCTAAGTGAGAACATGAGCCTTTAAAAAGTCCCAGTGGGTGCAGTCAAAGCAGTCCCTCAGTCCCAGTATAGAGTCTTTGGTCCAGACTGGAACAACTGTGTGCCCAGTTTGAGCTCTCTTCAGTGCTGTGACCTGACAGACCCAGAGGGGCCATCACATCACATTTAGAAGCTCCCCTGATGGAGCCACAACACATGTCCAATACTTAGTCTGTCTTGTTGGACCAACTGGAAGAAATGATTCAAGGACTTAGTCACAGAACAGAGATTCAAATCTCCAAAATCCAACTGGCTGCATCAGGACATATAGTCTGAAACTCTGCACAGTTTCCTGTTTGAAGCTGCTTCCTGTTGGCTTCAGCTGTTTGGAGTTTCCATTTTCTAAACTTCTACATTCTGAACCTTCTTCAGCTCTAAACAGATGATGAAACACTGAATGATTTCAAGCACTTTGTCTAATAAACTTACATCTTTCATTCTTTATACAGATTGAAGGACTGTGGTTTGTCAAAGATCAGCTGTGATTATCTGGCAGCAGCACTGAAGTCCAACCCCTCCCATCTGAGAGAGCTGCACCTGAGCGACAACGACAACCTGCAGGATCCAGGAGTGAAGCATCTGTGTGGTTTCCTGGAGAGTCCAGGATGTAAACTTGAAACTCTGAGGTCAGTCAGCATGTTTTAGTTGTGTTGAGATGAATATGATGTGAAAGTTGTGCTGACACTAAACTGCAGACATCAGGCTGATATTATACTGATCCACACTGAGGATCTTCATGGTAAAGTCTGTTTTCTTCTTCTCTGGTTTAGTCCATTGACTGCAGCAGAACAATGTTCACATTTCAAACCTTCAAAGAAGAAGAAAAATCCTCCAGTGGAAAATTCACTGTGAAACTCTCAAACTCTTCATTGCACCTTAAAGTCTGTCTGACACTGAAATCCAAAGCAAAATGTGCGTTTGCTTTACAGACAGCAGTCCAACACAAACATACACACATCATCCAAAACACAGTCCAACATCCAAATCTCCTCCACTGCCAGCATGAATGATGGGAAAGAGAAGCAGGAACACTCTGACATTCAGGGTTAGAATGAGTTTCATCAAGCAGACTGTGAAGATCAAAGCTGCATTAGAAAGCTTACATGAATGAATGAGTGGACAGAAGTGGACAGAGATCATCTGAAGCACTTCAAAGGCTTTAAATCAGCACATTTCTCTTTATTCTTTATCAACTCTGTTAGTTTCTCTCAGTTTTCTGTGGAATGAAGCTAACAGCAGGCTAATAAGATGCTGACCAATAGGTTTCTATTAAAGGTTGTAATTTGTATATGAAAAAGTGCTTTGGCTCAGCAGGGATCAGCTTACAGGTAGAATACAGCTGCTGGATGGGATTAGCATGTCATAGCTATCTACCAAACTGCTAACTGGGGGATTTCATGCCATCTATGGATCATTTTTGCTAACTGTTTATTCAGCTTAGGCTCACAGGGCTGCAGCCTGTGCCCTAGCTGTCATAGGGCAAGAGGCGTGGTCCACCTGCACAGGTGAGCAGTCCATCACAGGGCCAACAGAGAGCGACAGAGAAGCACTCCCTCACATCCACACCTACAGCCAATGTAGAAGCACCAATGAACCTAAGCAGCATTTCATTGGACTGTGGGAGAACATCCAACCTCCACAGAAAGGCCCAGCTGACCAACAAGCTTCAACCTACAACCTTCTTGCTCTAAGGCACTAGTGCTAACCACTTTTGCCCATTTCAGCCCAAATCCTGCATCTTCCTGTTTCTGACTCCAGGCCAGCTCCACTAACACTTTCTCATCAGACACTGCCACCTAGTGGAGGAAGTCTTAGTTCCATTTGAAGCTTCAGATTACAGTTAGTTCCTTTACAAAGAGGTGGAGGTGGTGGGGCCACAGCACCATCATCACTGAGTGCCATAGGACACTTAACCTTTGTTTCCATATGCTGGGAACTTCCTGTTGTTCCAAGGAGGACTGGAAAATGTGTGAAAATCTCCCAGTCAGTTCCTCACAGCACACTTCAATCATTTCCCTCCCACAGCATCAGGACCAGGGCTTTTTCTCTCTTTGGTCCCACTAAGAGATTTCCACACAAACACCTCATCAGTGGGACTCTCAGAGCTACCAGCCCTTTGCTACAATCACAAAGCTCTTCATTGAAATCAATGATATCAAAGCTGGAATCAAATGAGTCCAAGTCTTCTGCTGATTCAGCATCACATTCATCTTTGCTCCTTGTTCTGCATCCCCACCATGGACTTCATTCCTTTCCAAGCCAGCCTTGAGTGTCCTTTATTCAGCTCATCCTCTGCTTTACTTTTACACCTGATTTTAGCTGCTTTATCTCTCTTTCAACAGGTTTCTGTGCCTCAATCTTTTTCTTCTCTCCCTCATAACAAGACAGCTTCTTCTGCCTGAGAACATGTTGGAGTGATTTACTAATCCAGGGCTGCTTATTGGGGAAAATACTTCCTGTTTCCAAAGTAATCCCCATTTTTCCCAGAAAGAAATGTCAGTAGAAATCGATGATCTAAGTGAGAACATGAGCCTTTAAAAAGTCCCAGTGGGTGCAGTCAAAGCAGTCCCTCAGTCCCAGTATAGAGTCTTTGGTCCAGACTGGAACAGCTGTGTGCCCAGTTTGAGCTCTCTTCAGTGCTGTGACCTGACAGACCCAGAGGGGCCATCACATCACATTTAGAAGCTCCCCTGATGGAGCCACAACACATGTCCAATACTTAGTCTGTCTTGTTGGACCAACTGGAAGAAATGATTCAAGGACTTAGTCACAGAACAGAGATTCAAATCTCCAAAATCCAACTGGCTGCATCAGGACATATAGTCTGAAACTCTGCACAGTTTCCTGTTTGAAGCTGCTTCCTGTTGGCTTCAGCTGTTTGGAGTTTCCATTTTCTAAACTTCTACATTCTGAACCTTCTTCAGCTCTGAACAGATGATGAAACACTGAATGATTTCAAGCACTTTGTCTAATAAACTTACATCTTTCATTCTTTATACAGATTGCAGAGCTGTGGTTTGTCAGAGATCAGCTGTGATTATCTGGCAGCAGCACTGAAGTCCAACCCCTCCCATCTGAGACAGCTGGACCTGAGCTGGAACAACCTGAAGGATCCAGATGTGAAGCAGCTGTCTGATCTTCAGCAGAGTCCAGACTACAGACTGGAGACTCTGGAGTAAGTAGAGTGATGGAGTGAGTGGGTGGTGCTGTCAGCAGTATTGTACTAAACACAGTCAGTATGAAACAAAGATCCAGTGTTTCCTGTAAAGCTGCAGCTTCTCAGTGAAGCTGTGAGAGGAGAACGGTGACAGGCTTCAGGATTGGACACAAACACTTCCTGTTTCTCACCTTTATGGTCACCATAGTAACGGCTGACACGCTCTGATCAAACACTGTCAACAGCCAATCAGCTCTCTGAACAAAGCAGCACGCAGACCAATGACTGCATTGATTTCCAAGTTTAAAGCAGTGAAGAACACAGTCTGTAGGTGAGGAAGAATTTAGTGAGAGCAGATGTTTGGATGGAATTCCTCCAGTTAACAGCTGGAACCGTCCATCTGGATTGTTGGGCTTGTTGTTGGGGTTCCTACAGAGCTCAGAGTGGACACACCAAGGTTCTTCTAATGAATGAAAGTCCAAACTCAAACTAGGAGGGAAAAACATTTTCAGCAACTTCAATAAAAATCCAAAGATTAGAAAAAGTGAAGCAACAATGAGTCCTAGTACAGTCCCAGCACTGACGTCCCTGCTGCTCTTTATACTGGATGTGCTGCATCACTGACTGACAGCTGATGAAGAGTCTCTGGAAACACTCGTTTATCTCCTCTGCTCTTCCTCCTTCTCTCTGCAGGAACTGGTGATGATGGTAAACAGGACGGTGTGTGTGCTGAGAGAGGAGCAGCTGTGTCCTGATGATCCAGAGAGGTTGAAGCAGCAGCAGCTTGTGTGTAGAGACGCTCTGACTGGGCCATGTTACTGGGAGGTGGAGAGGAGAGCTTCATCCAGCAGTGACTGACAGAGGAATGAAGTGCAGATGACTGTCAGTGCTGCAGAGTGAACTGCTCTGAGAACAGCTCCACTGTCAGACACAATGTAGAGTCCAGCATCAGCCCTGTGTGTCCCTCTGGATCTGACAGAGGATCATCAGTGTATCTGGACTGCTCTGCTGCTGCTCTGTCCTTCTACAGTCTCTGCACAGTCTCTGTCTCACTCTGGAAAGATTTTACAACTTGTTGTAATTACAGAACGTTAATATAATATTCCAACATGTGATCTTCTCTTTATTTCTGACTCTTTACCAAATAAAGAAAAACCAAACTAACAAACAGAAGCTGTCGTGTCCTTTTTCACCACATCTGTGAATCTTTTCTGTGTTTTTCCTCTTTTCCTCCTTCCTGCAGCTCCATCTTCATCATTCTGTGTCCAGTATATGTGAACACGTCCAAAGCATCTGAGCATCATGTTACCCGTTTGTGTGAGTTACGCCTGTCGTTGTGTTGTGGTGTATAAATAAGGGGCAGGAGACAGCGCTGGATCTCTGAGTTCTTTACTCTCAATTTCTGCAACATCTGCAATATCTAGAAATGCAAACCTGTGAGCTGTGTGTGTTGTGCGTCTGCTCGGCCACCTCTCCTCCGGCCGTGCTGGAAGCAGCTGTGCGTTTGACAGTTTTATCGACTCGACAATAATCGAACAAATTAAATGTTCAAAAATATCAACTTAAGCACTTCAAAGTCAACAAAAAGCTTAAAACAATGAAATAATATTTCACTGACAAAACAACAGCTCATAAGAACGATACACAAAATAATACAGAAACAAACAAATAAAAGTTATTAACCAGGATCCATGTTTTTGTCACAAACACTGAATCAGCTGATTCACTCTTTATGTTTCTGAGTTTGTTTTGTGATTATAGTTCTGGTTTCTGTTTCTGTGTCTTCACTGTGTCCCACGTCTCCTTACTTTGGACTCTGTGTTATATTTCCTGTTTTACTTTGACAGTCCTGTGTTACTGTTTCCTGTCTCGTGTGTGTAATTGGTCCCAGCTGTGTTTCCCTCCTGTCTCCCGTTCCCTGATTACTAAACTGCGTCCACGCCGCCGGCGCTCCTCTCCACAGCTGGATTCCAGGATTTCAGAGCATCCAGCTGTGGTGAGTGATGGAGACACTTTCTCTGCTCCCTCAGTAATCAGGACAGTTTATTGAACATCAGAGGACATAAAGGACTGTTTTTCACCTGCCCGTTCTGAACCTGGACATTAAAGACTGCTGGCTTCAAGGACATTAATCCCAGTGTCAGCCAGCCAATAACAGCCTGTGTTTTTCAGCTCTTTAGGAGTCAGAAATGAGAAAGACACAGACTGCTAACCTCTCCCTGCAGGAAATAAGCTCCGCCTCTTCCTGTCCTGTATATGAGTGATTCTGACATGAGACACAATGAGTTTCCTGTTTATTGTGACTTAAAGCGAGCAGCAAAGACACTAAACTGTGTGTTTCCAGCTGAAGCTGCTTTTTGTGTTGCTCCCACAATCCTGTCTAAAACAGTCAGTGAGGAAAACTCAATGTGACTTCAGAGTGTCAGAGGTAAGCGACTCATGTTGTAACTGATGTCAGACGCCGGAGATTTTGGCGGAAATTAAAGCGAATGGTAGTTTAGAATTGAACAAATTCCTTTAAGCTTCAGTATTACCAAATACACTTATCAATAGTCTTCTAACTAACAATATTTGTCTAAATCATCTCCAACACCCTGGAGAACAACGGGGAGAGTTTAGAGGCTCTCCAAGATTACATTGATCAGTGCTTCCAGGATCTTGTGATGAAGAAGGCTCAGAGTGCAAAACCTTCATCAAAACTGTTAAGATTCAAAGTTGAGGAAGGAGAGTACACACCACCCATGGTCCAGTAGGTCTTTGGTCAAACAATGATTTTAATGAACACACGTGTGGGAAGACAACTCTGTACGCAGACAGGAAGTAGTCTTCGACTTAATCAAAGCATGAACAGATATTTTATAGCATCAGGGTTTATTTACTGACGCCCCTTCATGCGTCACCGTTACATTTTATACATAGATCAGATCAACATCATCATGACTTTTCACCCAGAAAATCATCTTCTATTTTCATGGCTTGGTACTTTCCGTTCTTATCTTAAAATGAATTGTTCCTCTTTCTTGCCGAGACAACAAGGACGGTTCCTCTAAATAAATTTAACTCTATGTGTGTGTGTCACGACCTCACATGCTCTTTCTCAATTCACCTGTTGCACTTCTGACCTTTTACCAGACCAGAAGCTCACTGAGACTATGTGTATGTCTTCTACTAAATAAATGTTTTAACCAAGAACCTCTACTAAAACCTTAATATAAAATGATCTGATATATAAGTGTTTTGTAAGCATGTATTGCAATTCCTTCTATGGCTCCAAGTCACTTGCACAATAGATTGTCCGAACATCGCGCCGAACAAAGCTTCCGACCCCCAATTAATTGACCGAGCTCCAACTCTTTAATAAGCACAGATATGCATTGTGTATAAAATAGTCATAACTGCTTAAGGCCTTCTTAAAGCTATCTGTTACATTGTTAAAGCCTCGTCTTAGCCTGCGGCTCAAAATAACTATCTGCTTTCACTTCTGCATACAACTTCCTGTCAGCCTGCAACTCAGTCTTTCTGAAAGAGACACTGTTTAACCCCTGAATGCAATATAAACTCCAGATTTTATTATTAATGCAATGGTAATGATGACAATTATTTAACAATAGCAGTAAAATAATTTCCCTGCTCCACACTCCCTCTCACGACCTCTGGAACACCAGAGGTCGCAATACATTGTGGTTCAGCAGGCCTCGAGATCTCCAGGATCCTCGCCCCTCCTGTGGTCGCCGAGATCGATCTTCTGCAAAAGAAACAAAACACCTTTTCCTGCACCTCCCTAACTTATCCTATCTGGGACTCTTTAATCAAAAGCCTGATCCTAATTATCTTCTTAACTTATTGACTTGTATTTATGTATACTCTTCAACGTTACTCATCCCTTTAAAACTCTTTAAGCCCTGCTTTCACGTCCGGTTGCTCGCTCTATTTTCCCTTATCTGATCATCAACATCCTGTGCACAAATTGTCGCTGCTGCAAGTTCCTCTACTCTAAAAGAAAACAACCACTTTAATCAATTAAGTTTAAGCATATAAGCAATTACTCCTGTATACATTTCATCATAGCTAAATGCTGCCTTGAAACAACTCCTATGTGTTAACTTCATTTTAACCTCACATTTCCTATGTTATAACCCATTTTGGTATAGCCTTTATATTTCATTTTCTCCCTTTAATGTAACAATACCTTCTAATTCTAATGTACCAGACTTAACCAAAATATATGCTTTCCTTCCTCTTTGGTCCTTCTTTAAGTTCAGTTAAAAGCTAAATGAATTTAAGGCCTTTTGCCTGGAATCAATACTGTCATGTGTGTTTCTTAACTCTGTGTCTGTAAGCGTGTGCAATCCTTCATGAACTCATATTATCCTCACAGTAGATTGGCTAATCATAGCGCTAGCCAAAGGCTCATGACCCTCCAGAGACAAATTTGAGCCACAACTCCTTTAAAAGCACAAAATGCAATATGTATAAAAATCATTTCTACGTAGAAGCTCCCCCTTTATCCTAAAAATACCTTCCATGTAATATCTGTATGTGTACGCCTACATTATAACCACTTCTTCTAAAGATCAAAAAATCAAAGCTGTTCTACTCCTTCAACCCTCACTAATTTTCCCTCTAAGATTTATTCACAGCTTTGAAAAACCAGCATTGTATCTTCTAAACAGGATTCAGTTCTGTCATGGTCCTGGGCCATGTTGGCCCAGTATTCTTGGTTCCTTGTATTTTCGCTCCTTATTTAGGCCAGGTTTTCTCAGGTGTCCTATTGTGGTGTTCCCTAAGTGTTTTTCCCTTTGTGACTCTTACCCCCTTGTGCCCCTCTGTGTATTTATGAGCTCTCGTCTCTCTTTGTATTTATTCCATGTTTCCCCCAGCCTGTTATGTCTATGTTCTCCCCGTACTTTCTCTGGGTGTATTTAAGTTGTGTCTTCTGTTATGGTAGTTGCTGGTTCGTCTGTGTTGTTTCCCCTCGGTCTCCCTGTGTTCTCTGTGTGTATTTCCCCGGACCTCCCTGCGTCTCGTTTCTGGTTTGTGTTATTAGCTTACCCAGTTTAGGTTTCCGGTTTCTTGTTTTTCCACCAGTGCTGTTTTGTGCCCACCGTTGTAAATAAATATTCACCTGCACCAGAGCTGCCGCCTTTTGGGTCCTTTTCTACAACTCCACACGGCTTGCCTCGCAAACCGTGACAAGTTCACCTTTAATCCTTTAACCTTAACTTAAAAATAACAGTTTCAGTTTTACCATATCCAAATGATCAAAAACCCAAAAGGTCCTAAAATGATCCTAAATTATTAAACAATTAAATTATTAAACCCTAAACCCCCCTTTATCTTGATACATTTCATGTGTCAAGATACTATACAAAACTTAAAAATGCTCAGTTTCCCCACTCATGATCCAATCTATGTCATAAAAATAAACTTAAAACAGAACAGTTATCAGTCATGTGTTTCTTCAATTAATGATAACTGAGTTACATCAAAAAATATTTCCCCTTTAGCATTTGGCATTCTCCCAACAATATACTATAATCCCATAATCTAACCCCAGTCAACAAAACAAAAATTTTTCTGGTAAAAGCAAATTGTTTGTCCACATTTATTCATCCTCACTCACATTCACTCACACATTCACTCACATGCAGTCACACCATATATTTGCTGATAGTGGAGCTTCCCGCACGATCAGATACTCCACCCTCAGCAAAATGAGCTCAGTCATTTTTTATTTTCCATAGGAAAATATTTCTTTATGCTTCTGGACTGGATTGACTCGCATAAAATCCTTTTTACAGGGACTTACGACCTTGATCAGTCCCCACAGGTAGCTTTCTCCTCAGCCAATTGTAATCTGGGAAGCCCACCTTATATTTGCTCTTCCCGATAATTTTCAGCGCCGTTATTCACTGTTGCAGGCCTGCTTAAAACAGAAATGAAAAAATAGAGCTGATTGTTAGCTCATAAAAACAAAACAAAATCCCCTGACAGGTTTTCTTTAAGTGCACTGTTACAAAATAATGGGCCCCTCCCAGACATGTCCATGTTTCCTAAAACTCCCTCTATTAAAAACAAAAATAACAACAACAACCTACCTGACAGAATCAACCCATCACCACAACAACCTTAAACACCCAAGTCTTGCCACCACATAATTTCACCTCCTCAATACACCAAAAGTCTCATTAAAACCACACAATTTGCACACAAAAATCACCCCCTTATGCTCTGTAACATACTTCAATTCAGCATAAAACATAACCCCCTTTGTCATATGGCTTCTTCTATTCCTCAATTACAAACACAAATGTATTTTATTAAACATTCACACCATTGTATCATTCATACAAAATAGCAAGCTGTTCTTCATTGCATATGTTTGTGTTCTTAGCCAGGTTTAATCTCTATCTCTGCATTAAACTCCATGAGCTTGTCTTGTCTTTATAAGGTTAATGCATTTTCTGTTTGTGTATGTGAATTTGCATATGATGCTTTTGCAGTGTGTCAGACTCCTTCATAATTTTGCCTTTAAACAGTCAATTTTCTCCTCCCCAAATTTACTAACCCAAATTCTGATTTCCTACCTTAAATAGCAGCATTCCTTGTCCTCAGCCAGAAGGTAGGGCTCCACTTGCCACTTTCCACCTCCACCTTAGCCCAGCGGCTTTACCCCTTGAGGTCCCATCCTCTTCACTTCATCTCACCAGTGAGTCGGAGCTCACCGGGACTGAGTGAGGCGAATAATCGTGACTGTGCCTGCCTTAGGTTGTCCCAGGGTTTCGAGGTGGGATCTTACCCGTCATGGGCTATCCAGCCTTCCATACTCGCCTGATACGGGGCCCAAGTGGGCAGGGGAGGGAACACACTGGCTCTGGGAATTAAAGGAATGTAAGCTGCTTCCTTCATTGCATCTTATATTAAACTATCTCACTTCTGACTCCTTCTTCCGTTTGTTTGTAACGTTCTACTTTAGTTCTACTAAACCTTGATGTAAAAACAATACTCCCTTATTTCACGCACACACTCTGCATTTTGCCTACGCACACACTTCTCTCTCAGACTTCCTCTGTTCACACATCACCTTGCACTCACTCTACTATCAACTTTCATAGTGTTATTATTATTTAGTATTTTGTACACCTCACACAGAATCATTCAAATCGAGTACTCACAGCATTCACATCACCGGAGATTTTGGCGGAAATTAAAGCGAATGGTAGTTTAGAATTGAACAAATTCCTTTAAGCTTCAGTATTACCAAATACACTTATCAATAGTCTTCAAACTAACAATATTTGTCTAAATCATCTCCAACACCCTGGAGAACAACGGGGAGAGTTTAGAGGCTCTCCAAGATTACATTGATCAGTGCTTCCAGGATCTTGTGATGAAGAAGGCTCAGAGTGCAAAACCTTCATCAAAACCCACCTGAAGCTGCTGGAGGACACGGTGAAGAACATCGCCTTTGATAGAGTGCATCGCATCGGCCCCATGCGGGCTGCGACCGGGAGACCACGTCCTACTGTGGCCAAGTTCGGCCACTTCAAACAAAAGGAACAGGTGAAAAGTCTCCGTGTCCATCGGTGTTTCTCCACGTCTCTCTGCCTTCTTCGTGTCATCTCTGTGTTTCCCTGCTGCCCTCATGTTTTCTGCTTTGTCTGTTAGTTCTTCCCAGTTTAGGTTGATGTTCACTTCTTCCCTCACCTTTGTTATTTTCACTGTAAATAAATCTCCACTCGCATCTCCACCGCCGTCTGCATCTTGGTCCTCATTCACTCCACCACACGACTGCTGCCCCAGCCGTGACAACTTTTGATGTTTCCTCTACATTTACCTTTAAAAATTATTTACTTTGCCTTGTTTGGTATCATTTGGTATCAGATGGCCGACTTCTAAATGGCCACCATGGTCACCACCCAACTTGAGGAGTTTGCCCCCTCACATATACTAATGTGCCACAAACAGGACTTTAATATATATCTCATGTATATCTCATGTATATCTCATGCACATATCTTTCTTTCTACATAGCACTTTAATTCTTATTGTTTGCACTGAAGCACCGCAGCAATTTCCTAATGTTGTAAACCTCAACATCTGGCAATAAACCCATTCTGATTCTGATTCTGATTCTGATTCTGATTAACATCACCAACCATTCCCATGTTATTACGGTGTATCCATATAACTGGCCCACCCTGTACAGTTATGCTTTCATGTTGACATACTGTATTAACACAATTCAGGGAGGATTCTAGGATCAGAGCTTCGGGGGGCTGAGCACCCAGAGAGCTGCCCAGCCAGCCAAGATACACTTTACTCGTCACAATGAGACTTCTTCCCCGTCTCTGTCGGTCCCTGCATCCTCCCTGTCCTCATCGTCTGTTGTCTTCGCCTCCTTTATCAGTCATCATAATTTTACCATCTCTGTGCAAGTCTGCAAATTTCTTTATTAAATCAAAAGATTCTTAAATTCATCAAGTCTCTCTGTGCCTGGGTCCTCGTCACAAAACATGACATCACTGTTTTGTACTTTTTAACAATTTAATCCCACATTTGTGAAAGAAAAGCAAAACACTTTTTTGAAAAGTCTGTAACAAAACCATCAATTCTGATCAAGGTTATTTAAATGCTGCCAAAGAAGAATGGATTGGAATAAAAAAAAATACATATCCTAACCTTAATTACTGGAGGAGAATAATGAATGATGCTCATAGTGAGTAAGAAGTAAACTGAGTGCATATTTTGGACAGAGATTCACTTTTAATGTGTTTGTATAATATAATACAGATGCATAAAAACACTCCTGAAACAGAATAAATTATTACAAATAAATTATTACAAAATATTAAAAAATATTATGGATACTTTTGTTGTTAAAATGTTACCTCTCAACCAAGTTCTGCCTTTTATATTTTTAGTAGTGTGTCACACAAACAGGAAATATTGTCAAAAAAAGTAAGTAAGTGCTGAAGCACCCCCAAAAATGAACCAAAGCACCCCAAAAATGAACCAAAGCACCCCAAAAATGAACCAAAGCACCCCAAAAATGAACCAAAGCACCCCAAAAATGGGCTAAAATCGCCAAATAATAGCCCAACAGTCACTTTTATGCTTACTGTAGCTGTTAGCTAAAAACACTAATTTAGCCTAGTTTGCCCTGAATTCAGCTTTGACAGACATGATCGACTGTTTCCAGTAGAATTCCTCGTTGTCATCTTGTTCCCTCTCAGAGCCCCGTATGCTTGCAGAGACCCCTACAGTAGGGAAATGTGCCAAAGAACGTCCAAAACATTGCATTTTAGGTTTATTTATGCCTTACACACAATCCCAACTCTTTAGCTAACTTAACAACTTTGGCTAAAGTCTATAGTTAGTCTTACTCGTTTGTACAACATTTCTGGATCGCCACTGTTTGAAATGATATGACATATGACTCTCACTGAAACAGCAAACTTTGTAGAAAACACAACACTTCTGATTCTCTATCTAGCTGTTTGGTCACAGCTGTAGATTACATTATAAGTGGTTGTTCACTCTTGTCAATAATTACATTTCTAAATTCTATTTGTGCAGTTACATGTAAACAAAGTCCAATATTGTATCTAAATGATTGTGTTATGGTGGGACAGTTTCCAATTTTGTTGTATTATTGTACTAGGTATGACTGTGCAAGAGTTATCTTATCTTCCTTGCTTGCACCACACTCTTTGCAGAAATGGTGCACAGCAGCACTGCATCATGTTATTGTGTTGTATAATATACCAGAACTAATACAAAGCAACATCCATGTACACTATAGGTCCATGCCAATGTGCCCAAATGGGACCTCCATAAATGGTAAGGGGCGCAAAGGCACTTTAAGACCAGTGGGCACACCATCGGTGCACATCCGCTCGGATGCTTTTTTCTATTCATTTATTTCCCTGTTTATTTATCGATGCACAAAAGCAATTATCTCAGAGACACCATCCTCTTAACAGAGACTCAAATCAGGAACCTGCAGATTATTAGTCAGCAGCTTTAACTTCCTGTCTTTGTCTCACTAAACCTTCCACGTGGAAACTTGAGCTGCCCACTCAAGCACAGTAGGCTTTAACTGGCTCTGCTCAAGTCACTTCAGTATCTGAGAAACTGTCTCGATGCATGCCAAAGAACACTTTGACAATACGCTTGTGTTGAGTCAAATCCACCACAAGCATATTCTATGGCAGTTTAATTCCACTCCACATAAAAATAGTCACGTATTATTTCCCCCCACCACACCTCCTGCCAGTAGCTGGTGCCCCCACCCACAGTGCATTAGTGGTTCTCTGTGTTTAGTGGCTCACTCTGGGTGGCTGCTCGGTGGGGCCCGGCCCCCTGGCTCTGTTGGGCCTGTGCTACGGGTGGGGTGCCCTCAGGTCTCGGCCCTCTGGGCCCATTTACTGTGTGCTGCTCAGTGACATTTAACACCTGCAAAGCCAGGCTTCTACCTTTCTACCTATAAAACCCGGAGAGCAGCCAAATGGCTGATAGGCTTTTAGCTAAGCTTTAGCTTCAGCCAAGTGGAAGCTAAATTGGCTAGTCATTCATATGTATATTAGGTTGTTACCTGGGAATTCTGGAGGGAGGGGAGTGGGGGTGTGTGATTGAGGGCGTGGGGGAGCTGCTAAAAGCTGTGCACTTCCTTTTGTGTTTCATCTTGATGCATTCTCAATCATCCAGGGAAATAAATCTCCAAAAGTCACCAACTTGGAGTGTTTCAGTTTGCCATCTTAGGGAGAAATCAACACACATGGGTGTAGGTCCTTTGTTGCTGAGATTTATTGATAAAAACAGTACAAAAAACCAACCATTTGTACACATATTTACAAATAATAATAAAAAGCGAGTGAGTACATTTCAACATTTTCAGCAATCACTCACAATCCTGGCACTGCCATGGTATCTGTAGTCTGCATTTACCACATGTGTATCTGTTGCAGTGAACACATCGCACAGTGGCATGATTGTTCTTGCATTTGTGTTTGACCTGACACATGGCTCTTTTTCCAGGGCTAGGTGTGGAGGGTTGTGTCCAAAGCAACTGTTCTTTTCTTGCCTTCTTCCCAGCCATATGAGAGTTAGCCAACTCTCTTGCAAGCTCCACCAGGAAGTCCACCCGTCTTTCCTTCGTCCCGGTGCATGCTTGATACAGCACATGTGCATTCAGTGCTGCCATGTCAATCATGTTATAAAACACGGCAACTGGCCAGCACCGTGTTCCTCTGCGGACAGTGTACTCCCGAACCATCTGGTCCATCACATCCACGCCACACTTTGTTTTGTTGTAAAGGGTGACAGTGTTTGGCTTCCTTTTGGTAGTGTTATCAGTCTGAACCACGCTGTGCATGCTGCTAAGAATATAGACTGTCTTCTTCCGTTTGGCCGCATACGCCGTCAGCGTGGCAGCAGAGGTTGAAAACACCTAAGAAATAAGATAAATTGTTATTTCCATAGCCCTTTTACACACAATGAAACACATAAACATAGAACCACAAAAGACCTGCAACATACCTGAGTGGTGAATTCATTGCGATCTGTCTGTCTAGTGGATTGAGGAATTTCCCTGCGAATCTTGTTGACTGTGCCGAGGATGGTGGTTTTTCGTCTAAGAAGTTTTTGCGCAAGTGAAAGCGATGTGAAAAAATTGTCCGTGGTAACATTTCTGCCCTTGTCTAGGAACCATCAGCCTCATCACTACATTTTCAGAAAGTCTCTCCCTAGTGGGACGATTGGGGTCCTTGCCAAGATATGGGAAGACATTGCAAATGTACTTGGATTTTAGGTCGCAAGCCACCCAAAACTTGATCCCAAACTTGTCAGGTTTACTTGCAATATACTGCAGGAAACAGCACCGAGTCTTTGATGGGAAAAGCTGTTCATCAACGGTGATATGTAGACCAGGGTTGTAGCACGTGATGCAGTTGGTGACAAATGATCCCCACACACTGGAAATTGCAGCAAACTTATCAGTCTTTGCTCGATCACTGCGGGTGGACTTGTCATCAAAGCGTAGGTGTTGCATGATGTCTTGGAAGCGGTTCCATGCCATAGTTCCAATGATCTGTGGGTTTCCCAGGTTTGCTGACCAGCAGTCACGTAAAGATGGAACCCTGTTAACCCCCCGCAAGATGACAATTGCAATAAATGCCATTAGTTCAGGGAGGTCCATGAACCAATGAACATGCTCCGTTTGCTGTGCATGTTGAATAGTCCATTCTTGAATGCTATGAAGCATGTCAAGAGTGATGAAACACAGGAAGCTCTGAAGGCGACTCGAGATACTTCTCCTGGCCTTAGCCGTTGGCTCTCCATCTGCAGCGTACGCTTCTATTGGGGTGAAAGGGAGACAGGTCCCCACCTGTTCTTCATGCCACACTGTGCCATCTTTCGCTGTCTCAGTCCCCAAACAAGCTCTCTTTTTAGGTGCAGAAGCAGTCTCCTCATCTGCAGTGTGAACAAATTCAAATTGTGAGCAATGGGAAGGTCAAACAAAATCAGAAATGCATGCATAGATACTAATTATAATTCCAGTATCTCCTCCTCTGTATCAGAATAATGTCTGAAATATCTTACTTACAAACTACATCCACTTACTTGTTTGAAATGAAATAGGAAATAACATGAAATGAAACTAACCGGAAGACTGATCAGACAGCTCTGAGTCCGAATCCGGCTGAACTTCTAGGTCTTCTCCATCCGAGTCACAAGGGTCGACTTCCCTCAGGATCATTTCCAAGGCCTGCTGAGTGGTGAGTCTTCTCTGCATTTTCTTTCCTTGGAGAGGAGGTCCGTACACCACAGAATTCTTCAGGGCAATGAAGGATTAGGCTAAGTGCAGTGAGATTGTATCATATATATAGGGCTTGGCTTCCTGATCAATGGTCCACTACCAAAAGGAAGCCAAGCCCTGTGATCACACCTTGTTTTGTTGTAAAGGGTGACAGGGCTTGGCTTCCTTTTGGTAGTGGACCATTGATCAGTCGTCCATTGTGGCATCAATCAGACCACTGCTGTGGTGTTTTTAGCCCAGTCCAGTTTATTGTCAATGTGTACTCCAAGGTATTGTGGAGGACTATAAATACCTTGGAGTACACATTGACAATAAACTGGACTGGGCTAAAAACACCACAGCACTTTACAGGAAGGGCCAGAGTCGTCTCTATTTTTTGAGGCGACTGAGGTCCTTCAACATCTGCCAGAAAATGCTGAGGATTTTCTATGAGTCTGTTGTGGCCAGTGCGATCCTCTATGCTGTTGCATGCTGGGGGAGCAGGCTGAGGGTCGCACCTTGAGGAGCTGGACTCCCTCAAGGTGGTGTCGGAGAGGCGGATGCTGTCCAAGATAAAGACAATGTTGGATAACACCTCCCACCCACTCCATGACATGTTGGTCAGTCACAGGAGCACGTTCAGTGAGAGACTGAGATTACCAAAAAGCACCACTGAACGACACAGGAAATCTTTCCTGCCTGTGGCCATCTCCCTGTACAACGCATCCACTTAACACACTGGTTACTGCTACAGCTACACATGTTTCTTTTCCAACTATTTATTTATAAGTGACTTATGTATGTATGTATGTATATATATGTATATATTGTACTATTCTTAGTTAGCGTATTGTCTGTCTTGTCTTAATGTTGGTTTAAAATGGAGCACTGTAACAAAAAATAATTTCCCCCAGGGATCAATAAAGTATTCTGATTCTGATTCTGATTGATTTCTCCCTAAGATGGCAAACTGAAACACTCCAAGTTGGTGACTTTTGGAGATTTATTTCCCTGGATGATTGAGAATGCATCAAGATGAAACACAAAAGGAAGTGCACAGCTTTTAGCAGCTCCCCCACGCCCTCAATCACACACCCCCACTCCCCTCCCTCCAGAATTCCCAGGTAACAACCTAATATACATATGAATGACTAGCCAATTTAGCTTCCACTTGGCTGAAGCTAAAGCTTAGCTAAAAGCCTATCAGCCATTTGGCAGCTCTCCGGGTTTTATAGGTAGAAAAGCCAAATGGCTGGTCTCTGGGAGTTTAATTAATATCTATTATTTACTACTACTTACTAGATTAGATTAGATAGATTAGATAGAACTTTATTAATCCCTCGGGTGGGTTCCTCTGGGAAATTCGATTTCCAAAAAATCACAGCACCGACAGAAGTTACAGAGGTACAGAATATTATATATATATACACACACACACACACACATATATATAAATACAGAGACAATATAAATAAAATATACGAAGGGGATAAATAGAATAAATAGGAATAAAAAATAAAAATACAAGTGAATTGCACATTTCAAGTAACGCGTTACAAGTAACGCGTTACTGTAATCTGATTACTTTTTTCAAGTAACGAGTGAAGTAAGGGATTACTATTGCAAAAACGGTAATTAGATTACCGTTACTTTCCCGTAGGAACGCTGCGTTACTGCGTTACTAAAACCGTGATTTTTTGCGAGAATGTCTCATGACAGTGACGTAAGCGAGTGCGCCGTTCGTGACAACAGCTGTGTGCAGATCAACAATGGTTCACATATCGATTGTGGGAGAGAGTATGAGCGTGCAGCGTTTAAAGCGTGGAAGTACTGACCTTACTTTGAGTTTGATTCCATAAAAAGTGACAAAAACATTAGCATCCGTTGTGCGTGGGAAGAAAACTTCTTTTTACAGCGAAAAAAACCCCTAAACTTCCGAGCAAGCACCGAGTGCGCAACGACGTGATGGGAAACTCACAGAGAAACTCGCGGATTCTTCAACTGACCGCGGCACACCTGCACCAGGGTAAACCTCCGCCTACCACAGTCCTGCTTTACAGGTGAAAATAGAGCAACAGGACCGCTGAGTCTTTGACTTTATTTATTTTCTGCTGCGTTTTACTTGCATCTATTTGAAAGACTGAGTGTAAACACAAAAAATATTTTATTTTATGTGCTGGAATGTGTAGAAAATAGGTTTAAATGTTAAACTAATTTATTCAAGTCAGAGAATGTTGCATATAATTACATTTTTGCTTGATGCATAAAGTTAAAAGATTTAAACTAATAAAACAAGTTTAAAAAAAGAGACTTTTCCATTTGATTACATTTTGTATGATGGATTATGCAGAAAAAGTAGAATTGGGCTGAAAGATCTATCGCTTTATCACCTATTCAGGTTGTAAATCGTGTTTTTTAAAAGTAACTAAGTAACTAAGTAATTAATTACTTTTGAAAATAAGTAATCAGTAAAGTAACGGGATTACTTTTTTGGGAAAGTAATCAGTAATTAGTTACTGATTACTTTTTTCAAGTAACTTGACCAACACTGGTTGACTATTTACAAAAGTATTGCACAGTGAGGTGAAGAGGCACTACAGCTTAGTTGTTCCCCCCTCCTTTGTCCTCCTGTTTCCCCTCCCTCTCCCCTCCAGAGAGGAGTTAAACAGTCTGATGGCGTGTGGGACAAAGGAGTTTTTAAGTCTGTTAGTTCTTGTCTTTGGGAGAAGCAACCTGTCACTGAACAGACTCTTCTGGTTGTTAATGGCCGTGTGCAGAGGATGCCTGGCATTGTCTATAATGTCCATCAGTTTCTTTAATGTCCTTTTCTCTGCCACTGTCACCAGAGTGTCCAGCTTCATGCCGACCACAGAGCTAGCCCTCCTGATCAGTTTCTCCAGCCTGGATGAGTCCTTCTTTGCTGTGCTGCTCCCCCAGCACACCACAGCATAGAAAAGGACTCCAGCAACCACCGACTGGTAAAACATCCTCAGGAGCTTCCTGCAGATGTTAAAAGACCTCAGCCTCCTGAGGAAGTACAGTCGGCTTTGGGCTTTTTTATACAGGTGCTCTGTGTTGCATGACCAGTCCAGTTTATTGTCCACCCACAGCCCGAGGTACTTGTACTTGTTGACCACCTCCACCTCCTCCCCCTCTATCTGAACCGGCAGTGGACCTGCTCTAGACCTCCCGAAGTCCACAACCAGTTCCTTAGTCTTTGAGGTGTTGAGTTGCAGGTGGTTTGTGTGACTCCATGCGACAAAGTTCCTCACCAGACTTCTGTACTCCTCTTCCTGATCATCCCAGATACACCCCATGATGGCTGTGTCGTCTGCAAACTTCTGAATGTGGCATAATTCAGAGTTGTAGCAGAAGTCAGAGGTGTACAGGGTGAAGAGAAGAGGGGACATCACGTCTGACACTGTGGTGCTCCTGTGCTGCTGACCACAGTGTCAGACGTGATGTCCTTCAGCCTGACGTACTGTGGTCTGTCGGTGAGGTAGTCGGAGATCCAAGCGACCAGGCAGGGGTCCACCTCCATCCTGTTCAGTTTTTCCTGAAGCATACAGGGCCGGATGGTATTAAAGGCACTGGAAAAGTCAAGAAACAGGATCCTGACCGTGCCTTTTCCCCCATCCAGGTGTGAGTGGGCTCTGTGTAGGAGGTACAGGATGGCATCCTCCACTCCGACACCCGCCTTGTATGCAAACTGTAGTGGGTCCTGGGCATGTTGTACCTGTGGTCGGAGGAGGTTGAGGAAGAGCCGCTCTAGAATCTTCATAAGATGTGACGTCAGTGCCACCGGTCGGAAGTCATTCAGCTCATTGGGCCGGTTCTTTTTGGGGACCGGGACGATGCAGGATGTCTTCCATAGGGCGGGCACTCTCCCCAGTCGCAGACTGAGGTTGAAGACTCGTTGCAGCGGCTCCCCAAGTTCAGCAGCACACGCCTTTAGCATCCTAGGACACACCTTGTCTGGGCCTGCTGCCTTTCTGGGGCGAAGCTTCCTCAGTTGTCTCCTGACCTGATCCACTGTGACACTGGGAGATGTTTGGGAGGAGGGGAGGGGGGGAGATGTCTTGCTGCTGAGAGAGGGATTGGAGGAGGGGGGTGTCATGGTGTCAGGAAGGGGGGGAAGCGAGGGAGGTAGGAGAGTGGGGATTGGACTCTGTAGTGAAGGTGAGGGTGAGGGTGGGGGGGTTGTGGGCTGGTCAAACCTGTTGAAGAAGTTGTTGAGTTCGTTTGCCTTCTCCACAGTCCCCCCCACTGTGCCTTTCTTGGTGTTGTGGCCTGTGATGGTTTTCACACCATTCCAGACCTCCCTCATATTGTTCCTCTCCAACTTCTGCTCCACCTTCCTCCTGTAGGTGTCCTTTGCTTCCCTCAGGCAGCGTTTCACCTCCCGCTGTGCTGCTTTCATCTCCTCCTTCACTTTGCTCCTGAAAGCCTTCTTCTTCATGTTGAGGACAGCTTTGACTTCCTGTGTTACCCACGGTTTGTTATTAGGATAACACCGTACCGTCTTAGCAGGGGCGACCGTGTCCACACAAAAGTTGAAGTAGTCTGTAAGACAGTGTGTCGCCCCCTCTATGTCCTCACCATGTGGGCTCAGGAGCACATCCCAGTCTGTGGTGTCATAACAGTCCCTCAGAGCATCCTCCTTTTCTGGGGTCCATCTCCGGATGGAGCGCGTTGTGACCGGCTGCCTTTGGACGAGGGGTGTGTATTGTGGCTGTAGGTAAACCAGGTTGTGGTCTGACTTCCCTAGTGGGGGGAGGGGGGTGGCTCTGTATGCATCTCTCACATTAGCATATAGTAGGTCAATTGTCCTGTTGCTCCTTGTGGGACAATTCACTAGCCTAGTTACTGCATATTATTGGTTGTTGCTGTGGGTTCCCCACTGTGTTGGTTTTTCCTTGTGTTTTTCAGCAGATGATGAAATAGATTTTCAGTATGTTTTCTCTCTTCCTCTCCATCTATTTCTCTTCTTCTCTATTTTTCCCTCTTCTTCTGTTAACTTTCTCCCCAGCTTATCTTTTTTCTGCTTTCCTGACCCCCGTTCTGATTCTAATGACTCAAAATAAAATAAAATCAGAATCAAATTCTAATAAAATATGACTATCAAGTGGACCAGTATACAGTGGGGCAAAAAAGTATTTAGTCAGCCACCGATTGTGCAAGTTCCCCCACCTAAAATGATGACAGAGGTCAGTAATTTGCACCAGAGGTACACTTCAACTGTGAGAGACAGAATGTGAAAAAAAAATCCATGAATCCACATGGTAGGATTTGTAAAGAATTTATTCGTAAATCAGGGTGGAAAATGAGTATTTGGTCAATAACAAAAATACAACTCAATACTTTGTAACATAACCTTTGTTGGCAATAACAGAGGTCAAACGTTTACTATAGGTCTTTACCAGGTTTGCACACACAGTAGCTGGTATTTTGGCCCATTCCTCCATGCAGATCTTCTCGAGAGCAGTGATGTTTTGGGGCTGTCGCCGAGCAACACGGACTTTCAACTCCCGCCACAGATTTTCTATGGGGTTGAGGTCTGGAGACTGGCTAGGCCACTCCAGGACTTTCAAATGCTTCTTACGGAGCCACTCCTTTGTTGCCCGGGCGGTGTGTTTTGGATCATTGTCATGTTGGAAGACCCAGCCGCGTTTCATCTTCAAAGTTCTCACTGATGGAAGGAGGTTTTGGCTCAAAATCTCACGATACATGGCCCCATTCATTCTGTCCTTAACACGGATCAGTCGTCCTGTCCCCTTGGCAGAAAAACAGCCCCATAGCATGATGTTTCCACCCCCATGCTTCACAGTAGGTATGGTGTTCTTGGGATGCAACTCAGTATTCTTCTTCCTCCAAACACGACGAGTTGAGTTTATACCAAAAAGTTCTACTTTGGTTTCATCTGACCACATGACATTCTCCCAATCCTCTGCTGTATCATCCATGTGCTCTCTGGCAAACTTCAGACGGGCCTGGACATGCACTGGCTTCAGCAGCGGAACACGTCTGGCACTGCGGGATTTGATTCCCTGCCGTTGTAGTGTGTTACTGATGGTGACCTTTGTTACTTTGGTCCCAGCTCTCTGCAGGTCATTCACCAGGTCCCCCCGTGTGGTTCTGGGATCTTTGCTCACCGTTCTCATGATCATTTTGACCCCACGGGATGAGATCTTGCGTGGAGCCCCAGATCGAGGGAGATTATCAGTGGTCTTGTATGTCTTCCATTTTCTGATGATTGCTCCCACAGTTGATTTTTTCACACCAAGCTGCTTGCCTATTGTAGATTCACTCTTCCCAGTCTGGTGCAGGTCTACAATACTTTTCCTGGTGTCCTTCGAAAGCTCTTTGGTCTTGGCCATGGCGGAGTTTGGAGTCTGACTGTTTGAGGCTGTGGACAGGTGTCTTTTATACAGATGATGAGTTCAAACAGGTGCCATTCATACAGGTAACGAGTGGGGGACAGAAAAGCTTCTTACAGAAGACGTTACAGGTCTGTGAGAGCCAGAGATTTTCCTTGTTTGAGGTGACCAAATACTTATTTTCCACCCTAATTTACGAATAAATTCTTTACAAATACCACCATGTGAATTCATGGATTTTTTTTTTCACATTCTGTCTCTCACAGTTGAAGTGTACCTCTGGTGCAAATTACTGACCTCTGTCATCATTTTAAGTGGGGATACTTGCACAATCGGTGGCTGACTAAATACTTTTTTGCCCCACTGTAGCAAAAACCATGATGGTCACAGAGGCCACAGAGCCAAGTGGCAGGATTTTCAACGTTCAAACCAGATAAAAAACAGAAATTAAATGGTGTTAAAAGCCATGAATTAAGGCAATTCATTCACAACATCATTACAAGTTTTACTGGACGTTAATATTTTTCTCTTTTTTCAGTGCAAAACAAACTAACAGTACACATGATGCTGGCAAGTTAAAATGTCAGTGTCTTTTATAGATAGCATGTCTAGCATCATAGTTTTATAGATTATGTAGTCAGGATAAAAACTCCATCTCTGATTATTATTGTACATGACTGTGACATGCAGCGGCCTCAGCATCATGATGAAGGCGACCGGAGGAGATAGTTTGGTAGACATCGATGTTTTGCCGATGAAGGCTCATGTAGCGGTCCTCTTTGTCCTAAACAACAATTTACACTGTCATTTACATTTAATTAAAGTGCAGCTTAAAACACAGACATAATGCACTGCAGCCTCGGCACAATTAAGTGTAAAACAGAACTATGGAAAACTGACAAACATCTGGCGAGTTTCAGATCCTGTTAAGTTAGTTAGACCTGATCTGTTTTCTCTGTTAGGATAAAAACATCAGAGGTCATGGGGTGAAAAATACCTCAAAAACAAGACTAGCTATGTCTACAACTAATGTGTGGTGTTTGAAAAGAACCTATGAGATACTTTGAACACCACAGTGGCTGCTGTATGCAGTAATGTGCTCAAGTGATTTCAAAGGGTCATTTCATGAGTTTAAGTGCGTCAGTAAAAGTTTTCACCTGCGAGGATTTCTCCTCAGGCTGTAACCACAGGTTATCACAGCCACACTGATGAGTGAAGCAGCAGCAGAAATGATGGGAACTGTAGCCATGAACTTCATGCCAGAAGAATCTCCATCGTCTGTTGAATGTTGCCACACACACACAAAAAAACTTCATTTTGAAAACATGAAAAGTCACGAAATTTGCATTAACCTGTTATATTAAAGTGGAAAACATGTTTATCTTTTCATTACATTAGAGTTACAATTGCATCATTCAAACATTTCACTGATGAAATAACACCAAAGTTGTGATTGGACAGTGTGAGGTAGACTATAGTGAAAGCAGGAAGACTTGCACCCTCCTTATTTCACCTCTTGTGTCTACACTGAAACTTTTACTATGTCTAAAATAGAAGTGCATAAAAGTGGAAGGACAGTAGAAGGTAAACCACCAACATTGTTTAAGCCAGACTGATCTCTCTGTTTATCTGGATGGACATTGTGTTCAAATTATGATGAGATGTTTGTTCAAAAACAAAACTAGTCTGATACAAAGAGTCATGTTTGCCACAGTTTATTGTGTTTGTATTGTATTAAATCTGAGAGCCTGAGTTGGAGTGTTATGACTGAATGGTCTCCATTACTGGGAAACAACTATCCAGTGTGAAAAGATGGACGTTTATTATAATATATGAATATTATTATATTAGTATGTCACCTAAAGTTTTATATACTTTAAAATGTTTCATAGAGCTTTATTATCCACTCCCACAGTTCCTGTGCTTCTTGCTGAGCGTGTCTTGTTGTCGTGTTGATGGTTCACTGAGATGATAGTCTGGTAGGAATCACTCGATGGCTGCTGAAGGTTTGTATAGGGCTGATCTGGCTCATCGTCATCCTTTAGAAAAGTGAAATATTTTAGGTATTAATCAAGTTCAACCCGGTCTACCCACACACTCTATTGATCTTTAAATCTCTCCATCTGTTGCCTGGATTATTTAATGTTTCTGCTCATTTCTGTAAGAGCTTCTTCACAAAATAAAGGACACTGAAGTTGGCACTAATAGTATTATAACAATAATCTGTAATTATCTATATAAGTAACATCCTAAAACATAAATGTACATGTTTTACCAAGTCTGCCAGAGCTCATATTATATTTTTACATGCTGTAGTGCCATTTTTGGGAGCATTTCAAGTTGATATACATCAATACAACCATTATAGCCCAAATTCTAATAATATGTCTGCATTAAGTGCACAGTAATTACATAAATTGCAAAAAAATGCAATAAACTACCAAAAAATTGAAAATCGTTTTTGTTTTTGAACATATATTTCTAGTTAGAGAAATTTAAGAGGCTTATCTCTCAAAACTGTAAATACAAAATAGTTGCACAAAATAGTTTCCCACCACAGGAAATTTATTTTGAGTGTCTTCATAGTTTTATTTCTGAAATACACCAATTTTTATATAATGCAGGAAAAACAAAAATAAATATTATAATGCAAAATTAATCATCAAAATAAACTATTTCCAGCAGTGCAATTTGAGTTCTAAGCATCCCAGAAACGACACAGAAAGTCATAAAGTCAAACATAACTTTTAAAAACACCAGTATAGGCTCATAAGGCCCTGATGGTAAAAAACTACATTTCTGCAAACTTTTAACTAGCTGCTGTAGATCGTAGCAATAAATTGCTCACCAAACCGTTGGGATTTTCAGGTACAGACACTCCAGATGTTCCTGACCTTAAGCAGCCACGTTGATAAGAAAGGATGTCAGCATTAGTGTAACACTATTCACATTCAAACAGAGAAAAATCAAGTAAGAACATCTACATTTATATTATCTTCTCTCTTAATAATGATAATTATTTTTGGAAGGATAAAAAGTGTTCATTCTAGACATGATGTTTAACATACAGCGAATTCTCATTTATTGAAATGTGATGTTTCCTTTTACTTTCTCTACATCTATATCATCTTTGAATTACTACAGCAAAAATAGTCTCACCCATTACTTTTCCTCCAGTAGATAAATCCCACGATAACTCCAGTTATAAAGATGATCACAACACCGGGCAGATAAACGGAAAAAGATTTGTCTGCTGAAGTGTGGGCCTCGTTTGTGTCTAAATCATTGAAAAGATGCATTTGTCAGTAAAATCATTTACTTTCATTTCCTGGAAATCAAAACACAAATCAAACACAGTTTACGTCTACTGAAACTCTGAGTGAAGTAATGAAACCCCAGTTTTATAACCACAGAGCTTTAAATATTGTCACTGTGCTCTTTTCTTTTGTCTTCTTCTTCTTTTGCAGTCTTTTCTGAATATTACTATGAACTGAAATTGGTCCAACTGCTTATATACATTCACTGGCCACTTTATGAGGTATACTTGTTCAGGGTGTAACACAAATATTTCAGTGTTCATTTCATTTGTCAATCACATGTCAGCTTCATCTTCCTGGTTAAATAAAGGTTAATAAAATAATAAAATGTCAGCAAATCAATGCTCAAACAGAGCAACATGGCACATGTTACTGGTCCCAGTGCTTCACAAACTGCTGATCTGCTGGGATTTTCACACACAATCATCTCTGTTCACAGACAATGGTCTGAAAAATAGAAAATATCCAGTGAGCTGTGATTCTCTGGGTAAAAATGCTGTTTACACATCAAACCTTGAGGCAGAGCGGACCACACTGGATATCACTGCTGTCCTCTAACAACAGCAAGCTGAGGCTACAGTTTGCAAGTCTGGACAACAGAAGACTAAAAAAACGATGCCTTGCCCGATGAGTTGATTTCTAACAGTTCAGACTGCTGGTGGTGTAATGCTCTGTGGGGGATTTTCTTTGCAAACTTTGGACCCTGTAGTAACCACTGAGCATCATTTAAACACCACAGCCTGCCTGAAGGTTGTTGCTGACCACATTCATGTCTTTATGCCCAAAAAATACCCATCGTCTGATGGCTGCTTCCAGCAGGATACCACACCATGTCACGGCGCTCAAATCATGTACGGCCTGCGCAGTCACCAGATCTCAATCTAGCAGAGCACCTTTGGGATGTGGTGGAACGGAAAGTTTGCTTCAAGTAAGAGCAGCTGACGAATCTGCAGCAACTGTGTGATGATGTAATTTCAATATGTCTTGAGAATCTTTGAGGAATGTTTTTAGCGCCTTGTTGTGCCACAAAAAATGAAGACATGTTTGATGGCTGAAGGTGGTCCAACTCGGTTCAAAGATGTACCTGATAAATGAGTCAGTGAGAGTATTTAAACTGCTGTAAGTGAAAATAAGAAGAAAAGAAATGAACAAATTACAAGAATAAAAAACACATAAGCAGGTCAATACAATGCTAACACAGTGCTGAATAACTGTGTCAAATAAAGAAACCAAAATGCATTTACCTTCCACAGTGACACTGATATGGACAATATATGTCCCTTCAGTGTTTGTACACTCACAGGTGAAGTTCCCACTATCAGCTGGTGTTAAACTGGTCAGCTCGAGAAAGGCAGTCTGATTTTCTTTTGTTATTGAGAACCTGGGGTCACATTCCTGAGTAACGTTCTCTCCGTGTCGATACAGCAGATGACACTCTCCTCCTGTGTCCCTCTGTCTTTTGATCTTACAGATAATCAAAACAATAGTAGTCTGACTTTCCTTGTTGCAAATCCGAGTGACATCGTGTTCTCTCCTGACTGTCTTCACAACAGTCTCTGTAAACAGGGACAGCAAAATACGGTAAATACAAGATTCAGCCTGTGTCAGAGAGGACTTTAGTTTCTATATTTTGTGAATGTTAAACCATCTTTTTAATCCCATAATAATGTGTTTAGTTTAAACTAAAAGCAAGGAGGTTATAAATTTAAAAATATTAATAATGCATAATGAAAATAGTTTCCTTGTATTACCTTCAGCATCATGGGACACAGCTAGTGGTAACAGCAAAATCAAGCAAAGTTTTGATACGTCCATGCTTGTTAACATGTCTGTGAGCCACCGAAAGTGAAGAGGAAGATGTGCGGAAAGAAACAAGCTGAAGCTTTCCTGGCTAAGCAGACGTCAGACTGTTGCCCTTCACGGGGCAAGTGTGAAATGATGTAAAAAGGAAGTGTACTGACAGGACTTTCATATTAAAAGGCTGTAAAGTTGAAACACTGTGCGAGCTCCCACACAAAAAGAAAACAGGCTAATTTTTCTTTATCACAGAGGAATTATTACACTGCTAACTGTCATGTTCGCTGAAGCTGAAGGATGGATAATATTGTAAAAGTAACAACAAAACTACCATTTATCATAACATTATAAGTATTTTAAACTAAAATAGCGTGTTACGTCATCAAACCGCTTCATCCAATCACTCAGATACTTACAAAGTTTTGACTGCATTACCTTTAAAATTTGTACGAAGATGAGCATAAAATGAATAAAACTGACATGCTTGCATTTGTTGTGTAGTGCAACAGGTGTATGTGGCTGAGGGATTCCCATGATGCAATGCGTATTTCTTCTTCAGTCACCTTTCCTACTCACTGTGTGTTAATGCAGCTCTCTGCATTGAATCATACCTGTTATTAACCTCTGTCTCTCTTCCACAGCGTGTCTTTATCCTGTCTTCCTTCTCTCATCCCAACCAGTCGCAGCAGATGGCCCCGCCCCTCCCTGAGCCTGGTTCTGCTGGAGGTTTCTTCCTGTTAAAAGGGGGATTTTCCTTCCCACTGTCTCCAGACTGCTCACTCATAGGGAGTCATATGATTGTTGGGCTTTTTCTCTGTATGTATTATTGTAGGGTCTGCCTTACAATATAAAGCGCCTTGAGGTGACTTTATATTGTTGTGATTTGTCGCTGTGCAAATAAAATTGAATTGAAAATTGAATTGTGAAGGCCACACCAGAAGCCACACAATTGGGAAGTCAGTAACGTCAGACACCAGCATCTTTATTTTAATTTTAATGCACATTTCCACAAACATAAATAACAACACATGTCCCATAAACAATTTCTGGTTAATGTTTTACTGGTTCTGGAGGTCTGTTGGACTGCTGAGGGTAACTGGAGAGAAAATGATGTGTTGTTTTCACTGGACGTTAAGGCGTCTGGGAAGGGATCTCAGACCATTTACATCCTGGGCCATCTGACCTCAGGAAATCACATGATAAGGTGGGGCCAGGTTTCACAATGAGCTCACCCGAAACCCTGGCTGATTAGGACCCACATCCGCTTTCACACCTTGGCTCATGTGATTAGGTAGAGGATCATCAGGGGTCCTTTGTCCCTCTTTGGGGGGAAACTCCCACTGGTTTTAAGTCTAGGACTCCCCACCATTGACCCTTAGAACTGAAGAAGCTTCTCGGATGAGAGGTGAAACGTCTTCAAGCAACTCAAGAAGTCCAGACGCTTTTCCTTCCAAGCTCCTTAGACTACGATGACCTGGATGACTGAGAACCTTCACAGACTTAAGTATTAAATTAATAGTTGGTTTTCATTCTTTGTTTTTAGATAATTTTTTTTCTATTTGTATCCCCTCGTGTATTTAACTGGCCAGTTCAGTCCAATTTACTTTGGGAAATATTTAATCTGAGGTAGGGTTGCACCGATACCGGTATCTGGTATCGGCCTCGATACCACATTTTCTAAAGTACTCGTTAAAAGTTCCCCGATATCGAGGACCGATACCACGGTCTGAGACCTGTCTATGTTTGAGCGGCATGTAAGGGGTTAATCACAGGCGCTGAGTGCCCGCCCCACAGGCCCCGGCTGCATCTCAGAGCTGGGAGAAGGCGAGGCGAGACAAGTCAGCCGTGTGGAACTATTTCAAAGTGAACGAAGACACGAAAACAAAGACGGACTGCAAATTGTGCTCATCGAAATTGTCCAGAGGAGGCTCTAAAGGTAGCGCATTTAACACAAGTAATTTAATCAAGCACCTAAAATCCCAACACGACAACGAGTACAAAGAGTTTACCCACGCTTATTTACCCACGCTTATTAGCACAGAGGAGCATAGCTGATGCCAAAGCAGTGGGACGGAAAATAGTTGGGCATTTTAAACATTTTAAACGCCTTAGCCTACTCCCGCCTCGAGGACATTCAGGGACAGCTCAACCAGCCAATAAAGAGACTGCAGCAGGACATACAGACACGCTGGAACAGCACGTATTACATGACATCAGTCCTATTTTTCCACATATTAATACATTTATGAATTTTGTGCAGGTATAAAGATCGCTTCTTCTCCAACAACACTGCTCCAGAGGCCAAGCTGCACCTGAAGCAGGAGCTTCTAGAGGTGAGGCAGAGGGGAGTCGGGCAGAAGCTGCAGAACCTCCTGCTAAACTGTTCCTCAAGGCCCAGGCTGCCGCTGGCAGCAGGTGCTGCCATTGAGCTCGACACATACCTCGGAGAGGCCCCAAGCCCTCGTGAAGACAGTCCTCTGAAGTACTGGGGTGTCAACAAAATCAGGTTCCCCACTTTGGCTAAAATAGCCTGTAAATAGCTCTCAGCCCCATGTAGCAGTGTGGACAGTGAAAGGCTTTTTAGCTCAGTGTCACACATTATAGATGAAAACAGAAACAGTCTGACTGCTGATGATGCAGAAAAGCTACTTTTCTTAAAAAACCCTGCCACTCACTGTTTCTCTCCATTTAGTGAGTCATCTTAGACTTGATGTTAATACCTACCTCAGTTGCACTGACTGCCACAGTTCTATGTCAGTGGATGTTGTTAGTTTATTCACATATTGTGCACTAAATGGCAAAGATGTTTATTAATGCCCCTTGTGTTGTCCAAAGCGGCAGAGTTTAAAATAAACTGAAAAATACTTGAGTTGCACTGTCACTGTTTAAATTTTTTTTATAATTATTTATTCTGTAATATGTTGCATACAACATGCTTTTATTTTAAATAAATGTTCTTAATTCCAAACCAGTCCCTTGTTTTTTTGTTGTTAAATTATAGGACTAAAGCTGTTACCTGTAAATTTAAATCATGTTTTTATTAAGTACTCGGTATCGGCGAGTACTGAAATGCAAGTACTCCTACTCGTTTCCAAAAAAGTGGTATCGGTGCATCCCTAATCTGAGGTAAACATTTTGCTTTTCATTTGACCCCTGACCTGTCTGCTGTAATGCAGGAGGCAGGTTTATGACCTATACTGCAGACAGACACCACAGGAAGCCTTCCTCCATGTTTTCTTTACAGTAATTGATTCAGCCAGTTTAAGTCTCCTTTGTTTTTGTGCATTAGATCACTGTGTGGGTTGTGTTGAGTGCTTATGTATTTGTAAGTAGCCATTATGACTTGACTAGTGGTGTTTATCTCTTTTAAGGGTCTAGTATCATCAGTTAATTAGTTTTTACACTTTGCAGGCACTTTGCTGTAAATACAACAACACTGCTGAAAACTCTAATTTAAATAATTACTACTGATGCACCTATCAAATAAACTAACATTTGCACAGGTGTTGAAATGCTGGACTCTTCCTCTCCTAAATCTGTGGCAGAGAAAAAATGTTGCAGGAGTGTTTTTTTACATGATATGTAAGAAAAAGAAGAAAAAGAAAGAAACCCTGTGATTTTAATGTGAATGCATTACTGACATCTTATCCAAACACACATTGTGCACACCACTTTATCCGCTATTACAACTGCAGCTTTTATTAGTGCATGTTCACGGGACTTCTGATTCTATAGGGTCTTGACAAAAGTCTCTGCAATCAATTGATTACAATCAAGTGATTCAATTGAAACATGGAAATCAGCATTTCACCATTTTATACTATACATACATGTTTTGCTTTCAAGACTGGACAGGAGTGGCATGTGGGCGGCATTGTAGAGTGTGTTGACAGGAGGAAAACTTACACGCTCAGTAAATCACCCCCGTCACTACCTAAACCTCAAAGTCTGTAAACAGGAAGTGCATCTGCATGAAAGCTTCTGTTTTATATGCAGACAGATGACCTTTTGATGTAAAACCTTTCTCTGTATCTAGAGAAACACTTTAACTATATATTCAACTATATAGTTTAACATTTGGTCCGTAACTATCATTTAAAAACAATAAAAAGGTTTAAAAGAATATACATAGGCGGCTATAAAGACTGCAGGTCAAACATCGTGCAGATACAGAAGGACCTCCTGGGGTCCAAAATGTCGCACTATTACAGAGCAATGCTTACAATAGTCTTGCATGGTTAGCCAGTTAGACAGATGCAAATGTTAAAGTGCTAAAACAGACATGTAAATAAAATACAACATCATGTTAGCAGCTTATTGGTATTAATGTCTCTTAAAGCTCTCCATGACCTAGCTGCATCTTAACTCTCTGAGCTGCCACAGTCTTATAAACCCACCCGCTGTCTCAGGTCAGCTGATCAGCTGTTCCTGAATGTTCCCAGGACTGAGCGTAAACTTAGAGGACATCGTGCTTTTGCTGCAGCATCTCTGAAACTGTGACACGATCTGCCTTTAGAGATTAGACAGGCTTCTTCTCTGCCTGTTCTTAAATCACTCCTGAAAACTCATCTCTTCACCCTGACCTTTGACACCTTGTAAGATGTTGGTTTTTAGTTTGAGTTTTTTAGTTTATTTTTGCTGTTTTATCTTGTTTTGAAATATAGGGCTGTTTACATTTTTTATGTATTATGTGTTTTATTTTTTTACTGTTATGTTTTATTCTATTGTTCTTAACTCATTTACTGTACAGCATTTTGGTTTTGTCCTGGGTTTTTTAAAGTGCTTTCTCAATAAAGATGGATTGGATTGGACTGGAAGATAAACACTTTAGTTTGCAGTACTGTGGTGAGTTCACAGTAAAGCACTGTGTTGGACTGGCGCACAGTGATTGTGGCGTTCATGGTCAGTGTTAGGTTACCTCAAGTACAGTGGATTCATTTGCATTTAAGCTGATGATGCTTCTATTAAGTCATCAAATTTCACCTTTATATCAGCTCTATAAGCCAATTCTCAGGATACTGTTAGTGTAGGAAATGGAAAGACAACCAAGATATCTGTGAAACGTCTGCTTACATCTTGAATTCAGCTCCGGCGTATGTGGTAAGTTGTTAATGAGTGACTTTAATTGATTCTTTCTTCAGATGTGGCTATACACTCTACTGAGAATAAGCATACTGTCATGATATGAGTGGATCTTCAAAATAGACATCAAAATAGTTCATGGAGAAAATAAGTAGAAAAAGTAAAGATCTTATTAGGAATAATACTGTTTGGATAATTATAACCATCATAAGCAACCGAATCATCTCAACATGTATTTGCTCAAAAATGTATTTATTACCACAAACATGTATTTAATTATCAACACAAGGAAAATCAACAGTTTCTAGAACTCCAACAGGGGCAGGACTTGGAGGTACTGGGATTTCAGGAGGCAGCAGAATGGTACACTGGTCAGTGTCATTATTATTGACCTGTGATGGTGGATGGCCTTGGAGGGAGCTGAGAGGTAACTCAGACCTCTTGTCTTCAGGACACGTAAAGCAAACATACTCCTTCTCAGCAGCTGGAGACTTAGAGACATCCCAACTCATCAGCCTCATGCGTTTGGGCATCAAATGTTCCTCTTCATCATTAACAGAAAAAGCAGTAGAATATCTGCGCTTTCTGCAGAGACCTACCTCTGCAGTGGGTGGAGGTCTCGGAGGCAGAGGAACATCGCTAGGACACATGAAAAATGTCACTTCATCATCCAGGGATGCATGATCATTTTTCAAATCTGGATTAATGATCTTGTCAGTGTACTTTGCATGGAAGCTGGCATCAGCAGGTGGAGGAACTGAAGAAACTGGAACATCAGAACTCATCAGCCTCATGCGTTTGGGCATCAAATGTTCCTCTTCATCCTCCACAGAAAAAGCAGTAGAATATCTGCGCTTTCTGCAGAGACCTACCTCTGCAGTGGGTGGAGGCACTGGGATTTCAGGAGGCAGCAGAATGGTACACTGGTCAGTGTCATTATTATTGACCTGTGATGGTGGATGGCCTTGGAGGGAGCTGAGAGGTAACTCAGACCTCTTGTCTTCAGGACAAGTAAAGCAAACATACTCCTTCTCAGCAGCTGGAGACCTAGAGACATCCCAACTCATCAGCCTCATGCGTTTGGGCATCAAATGTTCCTCTTCATCATTAACAGAAAAAGCAGTAGAATACCTGCGCTTTCTGCAGAGACCTACCTCTGCAGTGGGTGGAGGTCTCGGAGGCAGAGGAACATCAGTAGGACACATGAAAAACGTCACGTCATCATCCAGGGATGAACGATCGTTTTTCAAATCTGGATGCATGATCTTGTCTGTGTCCTTCGAATGAAAGCTGGCATCAGCAGGTGGTGGACTTAGGAGCTCACATGCAGGTGCGCTGATAGGTCGGAACATGAAAGCGGGAACTTCATTGTCCAGAGCACAACGGTCTGCACTGGATGAGCGTGGGAGCTTCTCCTTTGCCTGTGGAGGAGGCAGACTTTGACTTTGTGTTGCAGAGGAACATTTAAGTCATCTGACGTTTTGCTCTGTTACATATTATTATTGTTGTTGTTGGATTTTTCTTTAAAAATTCACACGATTTAATGTTTAGAAACAGACACAGTGAAGGGTAACTTACCACAGCTCGAGCCATTTTAGGCGTCTGTCAAGGCAAAGACGCAGGATTTGGTTTCTCTGTGTAAGATTACAGGACAGTTGTCAGTTTCATTTTCAAGTCAGTTGGATAAATTCATATCAAACTTCTCAAACTGTATCATTAAAGCATTGTTTAGGTGGACAAATATGAAAGCTATGAAGATAAAACAGTAACAGCTGGCAATCAAGGGAAAACAACCTTACGAAAAAGGTCTTAATCATTATTGTTTTAAAGTAAATCTTTCAGTCCTTACTTCAGTGATTGTTTGAAGTCTCTGTGCTTGTTGTCAGTCGCAGATTTGTGTAAAATATTTGCAGTTTGTGCATAAAGTTTGCAGGAGCTCCAAAGTTTGTCTGTTCAATACCAAAGTAATGAGGAGACTGAGTGCAGGTTTGGAATCCTCAGTGACAGAAGAATGCAGCAATGTTTGAATTTGAATTTGTTATTGTTTTATTAACAACAACTACCAGGATCATACCATAGCAACACAGTGATGCCCAATCAAATGTCAGGTACAAGGGATAGCCCACATACACATCCAACAGCACAGTAAAGCAATGGGCACCAATGCCACCAGTCAGGCCTTAAAAATACCTGAGTTATATAACAGCACACTGACAGTGTCTCATCCAAAAATATAAAATGTATAAATACAGTTAATATCATTTTCATTTAAATTTTATTTAATTCTCTTCATATAGTGCCAAACAGATGTCTCAAGTCGTCACTGTTACAACATAGATAAACATGAACATGAAATCCATTATTTAATTCTCTTCCATTCACTCCAGTTCAATTCAATAGCTATATAGATGGATAGACAGATACTGTATTATATACTATATTGATTCCAAATGGAGAATTAATGTGTTATATCACCAGGATAATGAATTCAAGTAGTACAATCTCCAATAAACAGACAACACAGTTCAAGTTCAAAGTGCAATATGTGCAGGATCCAGGCTTTATATTGTAAGATGCAAAATGTTTATATATACATAATATTGTTGAAAAAATAAAGAAAGTTAAAAATCAAAATAAGTTTATTGTCACTGTGGCTGATGTGATTGCAATATGAACCCGGAAGCAGACAAGGGAGAGATGGAACTGAATCTTAACAAAAAACAAACCATTTATTAGGTTGAAAAACACGAACACAAAACAAGGCCCAGCAAACAGGGGCGGAAACTAAAACTAAAACCTATACTGGGAATAACTCGGTATGACTATGACAACTATGACAAGAAAAACATGAACATGAATCCGAGGAGGTGCATGCGAGAAACTCTGATGAAAAAACATGAACATGAACATGGACCTAAACAGAATCAGGAGATAACCTGAAACCCGGAATAACGTGAACGGAGGAAAACGCACCAACACTGCCCAGAGGAAGACAGCGGACTTAAATACACAGAAGAGAAAGGAGGGAAGTGGAAACACAGCTGACACAAATGAGCCTGACACCACAGGGGAAGCAACATGAAACACACTGAACATGGAAACACAACCCTTTCATAATAAAAGACGAAACAAGGAGAGACGTGGACGTGTGATGGGCTGAGTAGCCAAATGGCTGGTAGGCTTTTAGCTAGGCTTTAGCTTCAGCCAAGTGGAAGCTAAATTGGCTAGTCATTCATATGTAAATTAGGTTGTTACCTGAGAATTCTGGAGGGGAGTGGGGGTGTGTGAATGATTGCTGATTTCTAACTGCCAACTGCCTCTTTGTTTGTCTGGGGGGGAGCTGCTAAAAGCGGTGAACTTCCTTTTGTGTTCGTCTTGATGCATTCTCAATCATCCAGGAAAATAAATCTCCAAAAGTCACCAACTTGGAGTGGTTAGTTTCCTGAGCCACAAGGAAACTTGTGTTTCAGTTTGCCATCTTAGGGAGAAATCAACACACATGGGTGTATGTCCTTTGTTGCTGAGATTTATTGATAAAAACAGTACAAAAAACCAACCATTTGTACACATATTTACAAATAATAATAAAAAGTGAGTGAGTACATTTCAACATTTTCAGCAATCACTCACAATCCTGGCACTGCCATGGTATCTGTAGTCTGCATTTACCACATGTGTATCTGTAGCAGTGAACACATCGCACAGTGGCATGATTGTTCTTGCATTTGTGTTTGACCTGACACATGGCTCTTTTTCCAGGGCTAGGTGTGGAGGGTTGTGTCCGAAGCAACTGTTCTTTTCTTGCCTTCTTCCCAGCTACATGAGAGTGAGCCAACTCTCTTGCAAGCTCCACCAGGAAGTCCACCGTCTTTCCTGCGTCCCGGTGCATGCTTGATACAGCACATGTGCATTCAGTGCTGCCATGTCAATCATAATTATCAAAGACCAGTGGTCTGATTGATACCACAATGGACCTCTGATCAATGGTCCACTGTTCTCCCCGTGTTTGCGTGGGTTCCCTCCGGGTACTCCGGCTTCCTCCCACCGCCCAAAGACATGAAGCTTGTGGGGATAGGTTATTTGGATAATCCAAATTGTCACTAGGTGTGAATGTGCGAATGAATGTGGGGGGCGGTCAGCCTGTACTCGTGTCCCGTCTACAAGAAGCCTTGATGCACCGACCTGAACTTCATCTTCTCCCTGCAGCTGAGGAGCGTGCAGCCGCCCGAGCACTGGACGCTGCGAGGCGCCGCGCTGCTCTGCGACTGCAAGTGATCCAAACGTTGTTGTTCCACAGACACGGACAGACACTCACCGTGGGGCTCTGCCGTGTCTCACTCAGACCTCCCCACAGTTTTCACTTTTTTATTCTGATGTTCTGATATTTTTCATTTTTCTTCAGCACCAAACATGTTTGTAGGTTTTTAGTCTGTTAAATTTATGAAAATCAAAATGTTTCCACCTCTTCTCTCTGCAAGTCTCTAATAATAATAATAATAATAATAATAGTAACATTAATGATTTTGTATGGGACCTCACACAGTAAAGCTGATGTGAGGATCATCACAGTTTTGGTGGTTGTATGAACTTAGAATGCATAAACTAATAATTTGTTTTAACTAAAAAACTTTCTCTCTGTCATTTCCTGAGTGTTTCAAAATAAAAGTCCTCTCTTTCATGTTTTGAATGTGAGGCTGTTCCTGTGATGCCTTCAAATCTGTTTCAGTTTGCAGATTTTTACAGTTCAGACCCAAAGTGACTCAAACATTTACTTAAAAGAGATTTTTGTTCGTCTGGGTTTTCCTGCTCAGCAGCTCTAAACAGGCAAAAGCAGAAACACACAAACAGAAAGAAACAGGAAAATATGTGTTTCTGTGAACAATGCAGCACCAAAATGAAAGACCAGGATTTATTTTTAATGATTGACCAGTGTTGGGTAAGTTACTTTAAATTAGTAACTTAGTTACATTGCTAGTTACTTCTATCAAAAGTAACTCAGTTACTTCAAGTTACTCGTTACTTTCAAAGTAACTAGTTACTAGGGAAAGTAACTTTGGTTTTACTCAGAATTCTCTTGTTAATGTGTTGCTTCCATAACTTTGCCAGTCTTCTAGCTTGCTTACCTGCCACAAGTGCACTGTGCCACCTACCAATAGAAAGGAAAAGATAAGGTGCATATTTCCACGAGAGAAATCCCACGCCTGGACCGCCGTTGACCGCCACCATGATTCTAGCCTACGTCACAGCATCATGTGCGCCTTTTACATCCAACACAAAAACTGCAGTCATGGTGCTTTCGACTGTACTCAGAACTCGGAAATTCTGCCTTCTGAATAGGAAGATGTAGGTAACACCAGACTGCAGATGAGCTGCATACAGGGTTGGACTGGGACAAAAAAATCAGCCTGGGCATTGTGACTAGAGACCGGCTCACCATTATAGCAAAAATCCTAAAGCCTTTGAATGAAAACAAACGCTGTTGTGACAGTGATGCTCACTGTCTTGATGGTGTATATGCATCAATCTATCAATCGTTTGTTGTAAGATTCAGATAATTATTTTTTAAAAGCGAGACATTTTAAACGAGAATAAGAAAGAAAAGTATTTCCTTGTGCCCCCCTTTCCCTGTTAATGCCCTACCTGGCCCCCCTGGCAAAACTTTGCTAGACCCGCCCCTGCACAGTTACCAGCTGTCAGCTACCTAAAAAAGGATCCTGGTGTTATTTGTCTCTCAGAAACAGTTCATAACTTCCCTTCAACTCATCCATGTCACCTAAAAGGTAAACCTGTTTCTCCATCACAGCTCTGATGATTCAGTAAGGACATCTCCTGGTTTCATCTTCATGTTTCCCTCTCACCACATAACCAAACCGACATCATGACCAGCAGCTTTTTTGCAGCTGTGGCTCCAGCAAACATCAGCTGATACTAGAAATTAATATGAAATAAATTCTAACAACAGCTGATCAAGCTTAAACGTGCTGCTGTTGTTTAACGTGAACTCCGCTGGTTTCCTCTTTCTGATGCAAAGTGGGCGATAAACAAACAAGAGAGACGATCAGCTGATCATTGATCAGTTTTCATGATTGAAGTAGAAACGGGAGAGGGAGGGGGAGAATGAAAGAAGAAGAGGCAGCTGTGCAGCAAAGACACAGAATAACTCCAGCTTTGTGCCTTTTTCATTGTAGCTGAATTACGGGACTAACTGTTCCTTTTCACCTCAATAAGAAATGCGTAATATTTTCTCTGAATACCAGATGAGACGGTTGGCAATTCTAATAACTTATGAACGAAATAAAGTTCAACATCATTAACTTCATAGCACCCACCCAGCTGTATAGAAACTCTGTCATGCTAGCTAGTATGCAGTACGGAAAAAGTCAGAATAACAAAAATAAACTCCACCTAAACTTGGTTTATATCTGACCCAGAGAGACTGCAGGTCATAACTTCTTACCTGAAGTTCAGTTCACACTTGGACCGGCGGCCGCCTCGGGTCTCTTTTCCTTCTGCGTCCCCCTTTCCCTCCTCCACCTGCTGGCTTCCACCACTTGCTAATGTTACTGAATCTGTGGAAGCTCCGCGATAGCCATCACACGAAGTAACGAGTAACGAGCCTATCTAAATCCCAGTAATGACTAACGCGTTCCAGATTTTAGTATAATAACTAGTTACCGTGCTCGTTACCACAATAATAACGTAGTTACTGTAACGTGTTACTTAATAACGCGTTAGTCCCAACACTGTGATTGACAAAAACATTAAATGATCATGTTTATTTTCACATAAATGTTCCATCGGTCCTTCTTTTAGAATAAGTTTAGAAATGAAAAATACTAATAACACACCAGGAAAAAGCCAACAGCACGAGTCCTGAAAGGCTTAAAGATAAAATAAACGCACAAAGAATGAAACAAAAAGGCACAAAACCTCAAAACAAGAGTGAATTAAATCTGACCGACACACAAAGATGCTAAAAGCCCCAAACATGACCCTGCAGAGGTGAAGGTCACAGTCAGAATCAGCGCCAGAGAACCGCACAAGGACGGCCTCATTGGTCACGGCTGAGTTCATTATGTGATGGTAACAAGCTGATTATTACAGAACAGGAAACACACGTCTGCTCATCAAACACCAGCTGCTGCTGCTTTTATCAGTCTGACAACAAAACCTCACAAGAAAGAAGTTTTTGTGAGTTTGCAGCGTTCCTCTAAACTGAAAACTAAAACAGACTGAAAATGGGAACACGCACCCACACTCGAGAGTCAGGCAGCTTAAATGTGTTTGTCTTCATCTGTAGTTACGTTTCATTGGCTGGAAATGTGCTAACTGGAATCATTCATGAGTCCAGATGAACAAGAACAAGTGTTTACTGCTCCACGCTGCACGAATCTGAATCAAAATCACTCAGACGCGCCCACGTAGGCATTCCACTAAAACCATGTGACCACCTTCACCTTTAAACCTGTCGTGAATATAATTTTAGACTCTTCACTTTATTTTGAAAGAACAGATTTGCAGGAAGTGCGGCTGCTGCAGAAACTCTTCACTTTTCACTGGCTTTAATCTTGAAGGTTTCTCCAGATGTGGAACTTTCATGCTAAACATTCAACATCTGACGACTGTCTCCGTGTAAAACACTGACAAACTCAAACTTTATACGGTAACTGACAGATTTATTCCTCCATTTTCAGGCATTTCACAATGAACTTGGATTAGTTTGATGATTTTATTCACGTCGGTGAATAAAACCAGCCAAGAGGCTGATTCCTGCAGAGGAGGAGGCAGAGTGGAGGAATCTGCAGGTTCTGTCTCTAACACACAACCAGAGCTTCAATCATAACGAGCACATAATAAAACCATGATCCCCCTGATCGACTCTTTTAGCCTGTTTCCTCTGGATCGAACAGGATCTAACAAACCCCAGCTTCTGCTGGGACACTGGTCATCATGGGAGGAAAAAGATGGCTGCCGTGTTGCCGTTTCCTGTCTTACACCAGCGTTATACTTCCTGTATCTGTGGGTCTGAGTTTTTAATCAGAGGATGAACTTAAAGCTTTCAGTCTGCTCTACAACCCACCACCTATCCACACGTCTGCTAAGTGGACTGGAAATCAGTAAAACTTCTACCAGACTTTAGTAAATATTGCATTAAGATGAGCAGACAGATTTTAATCTCAGCATCGTGCACACAGATTTTTCAGGACACTGGAAGAGTTCCTGCCGTGGATTTAGATGTTAGTGTTGTGTGGATGATCCCATTCTGTCATCTTTGTGTTACTAACACTGATGACACCACCGTTATTGGACTCATCTCGGACGGGGATGAGTCTGCCTACAGGAGGGAGGTTGAACGTCTGGTGTCCTGGTGCAGCCACAACAACCTGGTGCTGAATGCCCAGAAGACAGTGGAGATTATTGTGGACTTCAGGACGCACACAGCTCCACTCCCCCCCATCATCCTGTCTGACACCCCCATCACCTCTGTGGACTCATTCCGCTTCCTGGGTACCACCATCACCCAGGACCTGAAGTGGGAGCCCACCATCACCTCCGTCATTAAGAAAGCCCAGCAGAGGATGTACTTCCTGAGGCAGCTGAAGAAATTCAACCTGCCAACACGGACGATGATGCAATTCTACACTGCAATCATCGAGTCCATCCTCACCTCCTCCATCGCTGTGTGGTACGCTGGAGCCACTGTCAGGGACAAACAGAGACTGCAGCGTGTTGTGCGCTCTGCTGAGAAGGTGATTGGCTGCAGACTCCCATCTCTGCAGGACCTATACACCTCCAGGACACTGGGGCGTGCAGCTCGGATCTCAGCTGACCCTTCTCACCCTGGACACAGTCTGTTTGACCTGCTCCCCTCAGGCAGGAGGCTCCGGTCCATTCGCACCAGAACCTCTCGCCATAAGAACAGTTTCTTCCCCTCTGCTGTCGGACACATGAACAATAACCGTATGACTGTTCCCACCACTAACACCCTACGCTGTGTTCACTGCATCATTCCATGTTTGGCACTGATCACCACCTGCACTCATGTATATATCATGTATATATCTATCTACTTAGCACTTTTAATTCTTATTCTTATTTTTATTTTCATGTCTATTTAAGTGTAATTTATGACAGTATGTTTGCACTGAAGCACCGCAGCAATTTCCTAATGTTGTAAACCTGCTCAACATTTGGCAATAAAACCCTTTCTGATTCTGATTCTGATGCTTTTACACTTTAGGACCCTCGAGACCTCTGCTGCTCAGCTGTTCTGATCGCTGCCTCCACTTTAACCAGAGGCTGTAACCTCTGATCATTTCACCTGCACCGACAGTAAAACTCTTCTCCAGAACCAAACGTGCCATAAACCCATCACAGCTTCATCATCAGCTCAGTCTCAGCAACATGCAGACGACCGAGCAGCAGAAACTCTGCAGGGAACGTCTGAAGTCTGTTCTTCAGTTTTCCCAGCTCACTGTTTATTGAACATGAGACAGAAAAATAATTTCACCTTTAATGTGAAACTTTTATCGCCTGTGACATGTTTGCAGGAAGTTTACATGCTGTGATTTAGTGTCACAGCCATAAATATCACACAAGGTAAAAACTACAAGTCCCAGCATCCTCTGTGTTTAGGGAGGAGCAGTGAAAGTGAAAGTGTTGATCCTCCGTTCAGAGCAGCAGGAGGAGGAAGGTGGAGCTGATGCAGGTGAGTGTTAACATGAATATGTTTCTTCTTATGACATAAAATAATTCCACGCTGTTCGTGTCTGTGGATGAAACGTGAGGCCGGTCGGCTCCTCTGAGCGCTGGTTTCCTGTAAGTAGAGAGGAAGTGAGTTTAGCTGAGAGAGCAGGAGGAGAGTGAGAGCTGTGCTGAGGCAGGTGAGTGTTAACACCGCTCTGACATTACTGTGTCTCTGTGGCGGGAACAACAGGCTCCGTCAGTGGAGGCAAAAATAATCAGACTTTGGTTTTTCAAAGGAAACTACTTTATGTTGGGAGAAGCCGCGCGCTCATTGGATAACGACTTGTCAATCTCAAGTTATTAGCCAATGAGCGCGCAGGTTCACAGTAAGACCCGCCCTTATCACGACGTCTTTTAAAACTAAAATGGCGACAGAAACTCGGTGAGTGGAGTTCAGGCTGACTTTATGAAAGTGCGACGTTTGAGCCACTTCCTGTTCTCAGTCCCGGCGTCCTGATCACCGAGGTTTCTGTTGCTCTGATATCTGATATTGATTATATCGGTAAACAGGCTGTAGGCAGAAACATCAGGTCTGATCTGAAAATCCCTTCAGAAACAAACTTTAAGAGTTTTATGTCCGTGTGAGGCCGCACGCTGATTGGATAACCACCTGTCAGTCTCAGGGTATTAGCCAATGAGCGCGCAGATTCACAGTAAGATCTTACACGTCATTCTTTTAAACTAAAACATCGACAGTGAAACTGTAACGTGTCCTGTGATCTATAAACACTCTGTGATGAATAATCTGAAGTCATTTTGAGCCTGACAGTAGTTTCCTGTCACAGAGCTGAAGCTGCAGGCAGTTTTTGGCACCTTTATATTTAATTTATTCCAAAATAAATCAATAAAGGTAGAAAAGAACTCTCAGTGACATTAAAAATCTATTTTTAAAGACAGATGTGACCAAGTGCAACAAATATAAGATGAGATGTTTACAGATATTTGAAGTATTGATCATATGTAGAACACAGAGCAGGTCCAATAACAGAGTCATCCTACTCACAAACAGCAGTTTGGTTTCATGAGCTCACTTCCTGCAGTGATCCTCAGCTTCTCTCCAAAGGAGCCGTAACATGTGGGCTCCTCACCATGATGATGATCCCAAACACACTGAGTTCCTTCATCCACCTGATCATGTACTTATTAAATAATGTGATGGTTTTGGTGTTTTTTAAAGACTTTGAGCCTTTAAAATAACTGGTTTGGACTTTAGGGCCAAAGCTCCAACATTAGAAAGCCGTCAGTGTGATGCTTCCAGTACAACAGCACCTCTGAGTGTGTGTGTTTACCTCTCAGACTAACTCCACCCTGACATCAAGAAGATGGAGGAAGAGGACGGAGCAGCATCTACAGCATCCAGCTGTGTGTCTGTGAGGAGTGACGGAGTTACACAAACACCTCCACCTTACAGTCATGGACCTGCAGCAATAATGTAAGAACACTACTAACTTTATTAGTCATTTCAACATAACCATGACAGAATCATTGATCTGTGATTGGTTCAAACTGTTTGATCTGAGTTTGATTTTTATTGACTTGTTTTCTTGCTAAGATCTGAACTCGGTAAGTTTAAGTGAAGTCAGTGCAGCAGAATCAGAGAGAAGAGCTGAGAACAAACTGAGTTCATTCAGAGACAGAAAAAACTGGATGATGATTGGCTGACCTGTCAGCGTTATGAGGCAGACACAATATCACAGAGGGATCAGCTGATCATATGGCTGTCAGAGAGAACTGATCAGTTATTGATGTTTGTGTTTGCAGAGGTCAGAGGTCACAGTCTCCAGCATCCAGCTGTGTGTCTGTGAGGAGTGACTGGTCCAGAGAAATACTTCCTCCACTCTTCAGTGATGAACCTGCAGCAACAATGTTCTTCAATCATGGAGCTCAGCTGACCATGTAAGAGAGCTGCTGACTCAGAGTTCAAAGGTTGTTTCTATAAATGTTCTGCCAGTGACATCATAACTTAACCTAACACTGGTCTGTGTATGAAGTATCATTTAGTGGCAGTTGTTAAAGTTGTATAATGATGATGCTAGTTTGGGGTGTATTTTCCTGCTGATGCAAATGCATCTACTTTGCCCTTTGTCTGGTGCTTTGGACAAAGACGTCCAATGAAACTCAGAACAACACAGTTTGCACCACCAGCAGGCAGAGGAAGTGGCTGACATCCAGAAATCCTACCAGTGGCTGAACAAAGCTGGACTGAAAGACAGCACAGAGGCACTAATCATGGCAGCACAGGAACAAGCTCCGAGCACAAGACCCATAGAGCCCGGGGTCTACATGGCTCTTTTTGGGGGGGTTGTGTTGTATTAATAGTGACTTTGTTTCTTTGGACCAAAATCTTTTGTTTTTCAGTTCAGTTGCAACATTGACTAACACAAATGCAGGGGTCGGCAACCTGCGGCTCTTTAGTCCTTACAGTGCGGCTCCTCGTGGTTTGGGAAAATAAATTAGAAGTATTTAGCTGAAGTGTATTTTATTTATGTTCTTTTTTAACTTGTAGTTCTAAATTGGAAGATTATTGTGATATTGAAATATAAAAATAAAATTATATTTTTTATTTTTTCATCGTTCAAATAAGCGTCACACTCGTGGAAGCCGGTGTACCCGCCGAAACGCCGTGCATTTATCGAGACTTTCAGCCCCAGGTAGGCCAATTATGGATCTTCGGATCCACATTATGTCAGCAGCTGTTCTCCACTGTGAACTATGTTAAAAACAAACACCGCTCACGCCTCACAGACGACAGCTTACAGTCCTGTAAAGATGAAAGTGACTTCGTACAGCCCCGACCTGCAGACGCTGTGCGCAGAGGTTCAGGAGCAGAAGTCCCGTTGTAAACATATCACGGCAGACCCGACGATGTTTGCATGAACACGCTTTTCAGCTTCTCTTTATTGACCACTTTTCACACACGGTTGCTGTACGCACACAGCCGGCTGTAGCTTTGCAGCTCACAGCCCGACACACACCAACACAACAGCACAGACGTTAAGGCGGTGAGGCGTGATTGCGGGTGCCGCTCAGGTGCGTCCGCCTCCCCTGCAGCGGCGCTGCAGACCACGCCCCGCCACACACATTAACCAGGTAAAATACATATTTAGGCAGAATTTTGCAAATATCTATTTTTCATCTTTCAGCAGCATAGAGCTTTTTTTCCAATTGTTTTTTAAAAGTCAGGTCAAGGCTCCAAAAGCCCAAAGGAGATATAAGGGTGGCGGCTCACAGCAGCTTTTGTTTGCTACATCATTTTAGTTCAGCTGGGTGTCTTTCCTTTGGTTATATTTCTTTAAGAGTTCAAATGTGTTCATTACATAAATAACATGTAATTTTCTCTGTAGCACTTCATGGATTTCATAAGCAACACACCTTAGTTGTTCACACAAAGCATAAAGGTAAAAAACAGTATATACAGTGTTATCTTCATTCTAGACGTCAAAAAGTATTTGTGGCTCCCAGTGTTTTCTTTTGCGTGGAAACTGGCTCCAAATGGCTCTTTGGGTCCTGAAGGTTGCTGACCCCTGACCTAATGGTATATTTTTTTTAGCTGGATCGTTCTATAAAAACATGAATCAAATCTGAGAAAAGTTTCCACCTGACCTGTTGAATGTTATTGAAGCCAGAAGTTTGCCTTCATACTGTGTTTCTTGCATGCCTTTTGTGGTGTACTAATTGATGTGAAATGAATGCAATGTGGTTGTGTTTGCAGAGGTCAGAGGTCACAGTCTCCAGCATCCAGCTGTGTGTCTGTGAGGAGTGACTGGTCCAAAGAATATCCTCCACACTTCAGTCATGAACCTGCAGCAACAATGTTCTTCAATCATGGAGCTCAGCTGACCATGTAAGAGAGCTGCTGACTCAGAGTTCAAAGGTTGTTTCTATAAATGTGTTCTACCAGTGACATCATAAATGATTCCTAATGGTGGTCCGGGTACGATAATGCTAGTATCAATCGTAGTAGTAATGCAATCCAAGGTAATGATTTCTTCTCTGTTGCTGTGAACGTCTCTGCAGCCGTCTGTACTCTAATCTGAGACAACTATTACTGACAGAAACCATCACATCATCCAGTTTGTGTGTTTGCAGCTGCTTAAAAGATTTTAAACAGAGATTAATCAGTAATTCATGTGATGTGTTTGTGTTTGCAGAGGTCAGAGGTCACAGTCTCCAGCATCCAGCTGTGTGTCTGTGAGGAGTGACCGGTCCAAAGAATATCCTCCAGACTTCAGTCATGAACCTGCAGCAACAATGTTCTTCAATCATGGAGCTCAGCTGACCATGTAAGAGAGCTGCTGACTCATTTATGGGTGTTTGAAATTCTGTGACCACTTTGTAATTTTAGTTTATATTTAAAAGTGTTTTTATTTGTAGTTGCCTGTATTTTTATTACACTGTGTGTAACGTGGTGGTTTGTGCTGTTTGGGATCGTTTTGGTGTATTTGTGTCAGAACATCAGATAAATGATTTCATCACATTTTAAAAGAAAGTATCAGGATAATAATCTGAACTGAGTCATCAGAAATAGAAAGATGGTCTCAACAGGCCACTGAGCTGATCTCCAAAGAAATGCAGAAGATTGAAGAGTCCGAGGCTGTTTATTTGTCACAGGCATCGTCATACACGTACAACACAGTGAAATGTGCTGAGCTGCTCCTGTGACTGGACAAAACATTAGAAACAATCATTAAATGAAATAATGAAACATTGTGCAGATGTAATGTTAAAGTGCTTTGTGCCACATTAGCACAGCATGTACTGACAGAGCAGTGCAAGCAGAACAAAGCAAATGAGCAAAGTGATGTAAACAGAGTAACTGAACAGAGTGAGCAGAGTAATATCAGCAGTAATGAAGCAGCAGGATCAGTGTAGCAGCGTGTGACGTCATAATGAATCAGGTATGATCTGAAATATGACAGTGAGACAAGAACATGATGTAAGGTCCTGTTTAAACCCTGATGGTGATGCTATGAGGGGAGCATGTTCTGATTTAGGACTTGGATGGTCTGAGGATAGAAGCTCCTCTCTGTTTGTGTCCTGATGGTGCAGAAGCTTCTGCCTGATTGTAGAAGGAGCTGAAGCCAGCATCATCCCAGAGGTGAAGCTCCTCTGTGTGCAGACCTGAGGTCAGATTCCTCCAGGCTGATGTTCAGGATCTACAGAAACGTGTGGTTGTAGTTATTGCTGCACTGTGTGCTGACAGCAGATACTCAGAACAAAGCGCTGCACACGTGTTCTTTACAAACATCTGTACATATAAAATATGGATCATGGCAGTGAATGAACACGTTTCTGTCATTTGTTTCATTGGCTTCTTTTTTCTGCCTGTGTTCATGTGATTAATGTCTAACACATAAACAGGTTTGTAATCAAACATCACATCATCAGGGAGGCATCATGAAACAAAGTTACTGCTGGAGGCTGAACTCAATTTGGTGGCAATGTTCAAAAATATCACTCAGATCATTTCAAAGCTTTTAGTTCTTCTTCTTCACTTCTGTAAAATAATAGAAAGGAAATCAGAACCCAGAAGTTCACTTCCTGATGACTGAACTCTTTCAAAATAAAGCTGAAAGCTCTGAATGTGACACCGCTGCTCCACCACAGTTTTTAGAGGAGGTCAAAGGTCAGTAGAATGTGATGGATCCCAAACTTCCAGTGCATCCAGTGAAGGACATAATCAGCTCTGTGATGAAGGCTTTTACTGTGGAGTTTGTAGGCTGATCACTCTGTGTTTAATAAGACAGGCAGGAACAGCAAAGGAAACTTGGATTCTGAACTCAAACACAAGTTTCTCCACTTTGACTTTTCTCTGTGACCATCAGAGCTTCTGCACAGTGTCATCAAATCTGGATGTTTGTCACTGACAGTCAATGATTTTAGTGATAAAGAAATGTGTTCACAGAGGGAGGAAGAGGAAGAGGAGTGGTGTCTGTGAGGAGGAGCAGCTGTCCTGCTGTGCTTTGTGTCAGGACGTCCTGAAGGATCCAGTCTCTACCAGCTGTGGACACTGGTTCTGCAGACAGTGCATGTCCTCATACTGGGACCAGTCTGCTTCATCAGGAGACTGGTCCTGTCCCCAGTGTGGAGAAAGATCCAGAAGCAGAGCTGGACTGCAGACAGCCAGTCAGAGCAGCTGTGTACAAAGTAAGACTGAACATCTGTCTGCTGATGGACTCATTTCTGAAAACTGGACTTCTTGTTGTTGTTCAGACATTGAAGAGTTTTCTTTCTGTTTTTCTTTCTTTCAGCAGATGTTGGTCTGCAGGAGGTTTTAGATGAACATAAGATCAGTCTGAGGAGGAGATGTGAACGTGTGACTGAAGGAAGTGATGAAACAGGAAGTAGAACCCTCCTCAACAGGATCTACACTGAGCTCTACATCACAGAGGGACAGAGTGAAGAGGTTCATAGCCAACATGAGGTGAGGCAGCTGGAGACAGCTTCCAAGATGGACGCCCTCCATGACACTCCAATCAGGTGCCAGGACATCTTTAAAGCCTTACCTGACCAACAGAGACCCATCAGAGTGGTTCTGACCAACGGCGTGGCTGGTGTTGGAAAAACCTTCTCAGTGCAGAAGTTCACTCTGGACTGGGCAGAGGGCTTGGAGAACCAACATGTCAGTGTGGTGGTTCTGCTTTCATTCAGGGAGCTGAACCTGATCAGAGAGGAGCAGTACAGTCTTCTGGAGCTGCTCCATGTTTTCCATCCAACATTAGAGAAGGTCACAGCAGAGAAGCTGGCTGTCTCTCAGCTTTTGTTCATCTTTGACGGCCTGGATGAAAGCAGACTTTCATTGGATTTCACCAACAGGAAGCTGCTGTCTGATGTCACACAGAAGTCATCAGTCAGCCAGCTGCTGACAAACCTCATCCAGGGGAATCTGCTTCCCTCGGCTCTCGTCTGGATAACTTCCCGACCTGCAGCAGCCAATCAGATCCCTCCTACATGTGTTGACAGGCTAACAGAAGTACGAGGCTTCACTGACGCCCAGAAGGAGGAGTACTTCAGGAGGAGATTCAGTGATGAAGAGCTGTCCAGCAGAATCATCTCCCACATGAAGACATCCAGGAGCCTCCACATCATGTGTAGTATCCCAGTCTTCTGCTGGATCACTGCTACAGTTCTGGAGCACATGTTGACTACAGAGCAGAGAGGAGAGCTGCCCAAGACCCTGACTGACATGTACTCACACTTCCTGCTGGTTCAGACAAAGAGGAAGAAGAACAAGTACCACGAGGGACATGAGACGAGTCCACAGGAGCTGACGGAGGCTGACAGGGAAGTTCTTCTGAAGCTGGGGAGGCTGGCGTTTGAACACCTGGAGAAAGGAAACATCATGTTCTACCAAGAAGACCTGGAGCAGTGTGGTCTGGATGTGACAGAGGCCTCGGTGTACTCAGGAGTTTGTACAGAGATCTTCAAAAGAGAGTGTGTGATCTTCCAGAAACCAGTCTACTGCTTTGTTCATCTGAGCATCCAGGAGTTTCTGGCTGCAGTCTACATGTTCCACTGTTTCACCAACAGGAAGTCAGAGGTGCTGAAGGACTTCCTGGGAAAAAAATACAAAGAGTCATCTCTGGACAATTTTTTGATGGAAACACTAACAAAATCCTTCAGGAGTAAAAATGGCCACCTGGACCTGTTTGTTCGCTTCCTTCATGGCCTCTGTCTGGAGTCCAACCAGAGACTCTTAGGAGGTCTGCTGGGTCAGACAGAGAACAGTCCAGAAACCATCCAGAGAGTCATCAAGAACCTGAAGAATAACAAGAAGCTTAAAATCTCTCCTGACAGAAGCATCAACATCTTCCACTGTCTGATGGAGATTAACGACCTCTCATTACACCAGGAGATCCAAGAGTTCCTGAAGTCAGAGAACAGATCAAAGAAGAAACTCACTATGATCCAGTGCTCAGCTCTGGCCTTCATGCTGCAGATGTCAGAGGAGGTTCTGGATGAGTTGGACCTGCAGAAGTACAACACATCAGCAGAGGGACGACAGAGACTGATTCCAGCTGTGAGGAACTGCAGAAAGGCTCGGTGAGTCCAAGATTTGTTATTCAGAAATGCAGAAGCTGGAGGATGTTTGGTCATTTGTTCTGACACAAGCTGTTGTGTAATATTTTTGAAAGAGTTTCCAAAACCAAATTTGTGTAAAGTTGGAAATAAACATTTCCAGTTAACTCTGTCAAACGTTTTTTCTCCATCTAAAGAAAATATTGTAGTTTCGATGTTTTTACTGCATGAGTAGTCTATGAAACTAAGTAATCTATGTGTATTTGTTGATGAGTGCCGACCTTTTATGAAACCAGTTTGGTCAGGATGAATTAAGAGGGAGGTTATTTTCTCTAATCTCTTTGAGAGAGCTTTGCAGATTATTTTAAGGTCTACATTTATAAGTGATATTGGACGATAGCTTGAGGGATGTACAGGGTCTTTGCCTGGTTTTAGCAGGAGACTAATGTTTGCAGAATTCATATTTGATGGAAGTCTGCCCTTTTCTTTGATTTCCAACAACGTTCTGTAAAAAACTGGTGCCAGAATCGTCCAGAATTCTTTGTAGAATTCTGCCATCTGGACCTGGAGCCTTATTATTGGGCATACTTATCAGGGCTTCCTGGAGTTCACCCGGCGTCACCTGGTGAATCCACTGACATTGCTTGACTGTCTAGTAATTTTGGAAGAGTTACGCTGTCAAGAAACTAATAAATGTCTTTTTTTAGACGCGTTTATTTGTGGTGAATATAAAGTTTCATAGAAATCCCTAAAAATGTTGTTCATTCTTTCAGGTCATACATTGTGTTCCCAGATCATCTTTAACAGCACATATAGTTGTTTTTTCTTTATTTATTTTTAACTGGTTAGCTAAAAATCAACCAAATTTGTTACTGTGTTCAAATTTTTGGGGTATTTTGTTCAGTATTTCCTAAGTCCACTCTTTTTTAAAAATATTTAACAAAGTCTTCATCTCAGTGTCTGAGATGTCACTCAGCAGTGAGCTGCTGACCAAAAAATAATCCAGGCGAGAGTAGGAGTGATGGACATGTGAGAAGAAAGTACAGTCGTGGCCAAAAAGTTTTGAGAATGACACAAATATTAGTTTTCACAAAGTTTGCTGCTAAACTGCTTTTAGATCTTTGTTTCAGTTGTGTCTGTGATGTACTGAAATATAATGACAAGCACTTCATACGTTTCAAAGGCTTTTATTGACAATTACATGACATTTATGCAAACAGTCAGTATTTGCAGTGTTGGCCCTTCTTTTTCAGGACCTCTGCAATTCGACTGGGCGTGCTCTCAGTCAAATCCTGACTGACAGCAACCCATTCTGTCATAATCACTTCTTGGAGTTTGTCAGAATTAGTGGGTTTTTGTTTCCTCCACCCGCCTCTTGAGGATTGACCACAAATTCTCAATTGGATTAAGATCTGGGGACCTGGTCCCCGAGCCAGTTATCACTTTTGCCTTATGGCACGGTGCTGTGGAACGCCAGGACTGCCATAATGAAATAATTAAATACACCATTAAATAATTAATTAAATGTGGCAATAATTAATTAAAATTGGAAATAATTAAATAAATATTTACAACACATTTAATTAATTATTGACAGTTTTAATTAATTATTTAATGATGTATTTATTTAATTCATTTTGACACTTTTGTCCCCTTCATGTCTCAACTTGAAATCATTTTATCTGTCAGCCTCACCCATCAAACTAAGTGGGCGGGGTTAACGCTGCCACTGCAGCTTCTCTAGCATTTGATTGGTTGCCGTGCAAAGTAAGTCAAGACAGGTCGATCCTAGATAATCGATTGCTTGTGTGGCCTTGGGGCAGCCAGGTATCCCAGAATGCATTTCAAATCACCGTCAGCAATGGTGGTGTAAAGTTATAAAATATCCTGTTTTTCTGTCACCAACTACACTTTTAACAGTGTTTTAGCCGCGACTGTCGCAGCGTAATCTTCACACGTCTGGTCAGGTTGTCAACATAGAACGTGTTTGCAAAAGTGCTCAGATGTTTTCAGAGATTTCACTCGCTCTGCTAACAGTCAGCTGACAGAGAGCACCGAGCTCACAGCCCCGGTGTTCCAGCTTAACTGTTTTTGGGGTTTTTTTGGGGGGGGTTACGTTACCCAGTTTGTTTACATATTCCACTGTCCGTGTTCCACATGTTGCATTTGCAGATTCTCATTTTCACCGTCTTTTTCCGCCTTGTGTCTCTGTGCTTCTGTAACATAAAGAACGAGCTGACGTGTTTCTCAGGACACCAGCGATCAGCTCAACAGGCCCTCAGTTTACCTGCATGCATCCTCCTCCTCACCTGTCAGCTGTTTAGCTGCTAATTCAAGAAACGCGCCCACGTGACCTGGTGATAGTCACAGTTTAACTGGGCAGCCGGTGCTCGATATAACGCAATGTCAGCGCATTTTTCTGCACAAGATAAGTAAATATAGTTTTTTCCCCGAGCGCAGAGCTGCTGAAGCTTGTTTCCCTACAGAGCACTTTATAGGCGAACCAACTTCATCAGCAGCTGATGTCCAATCACACAGCTTTGAAACCTCAGCTGAGTTTTAGCTCTCAGTGGTTAAACGCTGGACTTAATTCACTCAGGTTCTGTCTGTCGGGTCACGTTTACTTCGCTGTTTTATTTACAACTGAGCAAATCGGTTTGGCTGAGGTTAAACTGCATGTCTCCAAAAGTTGATTCTGTTCATCTGGACGTAGCGTTTTGTTTCGTCATCATCAGGTGACTTCTTCAGTCTCAGCTGACTGCAGGTTTCAATCTTATAAACAGTACATTTGCATAATGACTGAAACCAGCCCACTGAAGGAACAATGGGCTGGGAGGTCAGTTCATTAATCAGAATTATGCAAACTGTCACAGCCATTGATCAACAACCACTGATCAATGTCCATGAGTCCCATTCACAGAGAGTTGGGGAATGGCTGCAATCACAGCATGTAAGATGGTGACAGATGTACCCTTAGGCTCCTCCTCGATTCAGAGATGGTCTTTCCCTTTTCACTTACTTCCCTGGATGATTGAGAATGCATCAAGACGTCATAACTTCATAGTTTTACTGAAGTTTAATGGTTCACTGTGTTAGACTGAACCGTTCGCTTTTCTTTATCTGGTGTGTTTTGGATTTAACAGTGAATTTTGAGATTAAACTGACTTTTAAAATGTTTTTATACAAAGAGGAAAGAGACGGCGTATTTCCACTGAGAGGAGCAGAGCTTGCAACAGCGTGTTCAGACTGCAACCTGGGCAGAAATATTACATCATCTGGTTTTTAATAGTTATTCAACTGTATTCTAAGCACCAGCGATCTGTTAGAATTTTTAGAGTTTACTTAACTAAAAATAAACGAGGTTAACATATAATTTGTGTGATTGTTTTTGTTTGTTTGTGTGTGTTTCGGTCATGTTATGTTTACCTGTCAAAGGCTTGTTAGAAACTATGAAACACATCATGCAGACTTCTGGATGTTAGAAGAAAACTAATACTGCTCATGAATGAGACTAAAGGCAGGAAGGTGTCCTGTAAAACTAAACATGTTAATAGGACCTCCCTATTTATATCATAGTTTATGATATCCGGTTGTTCAGTCTGACGTCACTAGCCGTGTCTGGGTCTAAACTCCGCTGCAGGTCCATATATCAAACGATCACTATGGCATTACTGAGAGTTGAAAAACTGTCTAAAGTCTTTCATCTTTAATAAAATGATCAGCGTTCTGCTCTACCAGGTGTAACAATTGAGTTTAACATCCAGGCATCCATGAAAACGGAATTTATGACAATTAACGGAGTTAGAAGTTAGCAGGGAGTTAGCTCGCTAGCTTCTATCTAAATACAATATAGCATGTCCTGACTGCGGGGTTTTGGAAACAAATTAAAACGTACAGCTCTGTTATCACTTCCAGCATAAATGAAGACAGAAAACTAAACAGCAGTGACGTTTGTAGGGTTACTGAAGTTGGGCTAGCTGGTATATAATGATGTGCTACGTGACCGCTAGCGACACAGCTATGTTAGCATAATATAAACAAGCTAACTTTTTTTCCACTCGATAAAAGTTAACGTGAGTGTTCTCGGTGGTCAGGAACAAATGTAATCGCATGGCAGGATGCTGTAAAAGGACCAAACTTCAGCCAGGAGAACAACTGAGATAATCCATCCACAATACGAGGTTAGTCATTCATATACTGCTGCATGGGCTGGGCTGTAGTTACATCCTAAGGCTTTAAAAACTGAGCTTAAATAAATGATTAGCGGTAATAAAAGCCGAGGGAGGTCAACAGTGATCACTGACTGTTTTAGGAGCTTTTTGAGATCAAATAGAAGAAAATACATAACATTAAACATGTTAACAACACAAAAGCCATATTAAACGCAGACTACTTTAGACCCGGAAGTAGGATTCGTCGCGTCATCACTGAACAACCGGATAGCACGTGTATTTCAGTAATAGCCTGCTGATTTCAGTGTAGTGGTGAACAGTCACACAGCTCCGTGGGTGTTATCTGTGAGACTGCTTAACTATAATTTATCCAAGTTAACGTCAGTTAACCATTCAGACAGTTCTTTTGCAATGACAAACCTCATGTCGCCGGTAGGTTTCCGCTGTGCCAGCTGTTTACATTACAGCTGCTTATGCAGTAACCATGGTAACCACGGACTCCAGGTCAGACAACAATTTTACATATACGATCTTAAAACAGGACACAGCCACTGTACGTGCTGGCCTCATATCAAATGTGAACGCAGACTGAGTCTATGTTTGACGTTTGTTTATATCTAATCTTCCTCTCAAACATTTAAACAGCAGCGAGTCTGCAGCTGAGGGAACACAAACTCAAACTGTCGGAACAGGTTTGATCGTTTTGTGTATGATTTATGATTTATTAAACGTATAAATGTTATTCTAATCTGCTGCTGAGTCTCTTACGCTGATGAAAATGCAGAAAACACAGATCACGGACACCTGTTCAACCAATCACATTCATTCCACTTTGATCTGCGACAAACAGACGGTTCATCTCTGTTACAGTGTTGCGTTAGACTGCTATATTTTTTGTTCTTTATGCTGTAGATTTTCACGTCTCTGGAATAGTTGGCAGTAAAAAGGATGATTTTGTGTAAAATCATATTGATATGAGCCGTGACATATTCGTAGATGACAGTTAGATTAGTCAGCTGGGAAACTCTGGGTTAACTCAGAGAGCTGAAGATATCGTGGACATGCTGACCTCGCTCCGTGGTGTACAGGGCCGTTTACCCTCGTGATTAATATTCACAATTAAAATATTAGCCGAACATCATGAAGTCTGTATGTGTGTCATAGTGTCGAACAACCTTTGTACAGTTAAAGCCAGCAGTTACTACATGAAACACCAACGTTATCTCTTTTATGCGTTTATACGCAGGTCACGCTGATTACTGAACAAAAACACAAAGATCAGATGTTAATCGGATTTATTTGCTTTCTCTCCTCCTTAAACATGTTTTTATGTTAGTTATAATTCAGAATTGGCGACTGAAACACGCAGGACACATACGAACATCAGGAAATAAAAACCTGATGAATATAACCTCAGTAAATGAAGTCAGTGTACTGCGGGGGTTATGGCGGCTGAAATCAAATCACTTTGACTGTCACATCACATGTGCAGGTACACTGGTACAGTACATGCGAGTGAAATTCTTGTGTGCGAGCTTCACAAACAACAGAGGTGTGCAAAAATACAATAACATAAGAACAAGCAAAATAGAAGAATGGCTAAATCTGAGAGTTATATGGAAATTAAATAGAGTAAACAATAAAATAAAATATACAGAGGTTGGTAGTTGGACATGTGCAAAACAAGTGGCATTTATATACAGTGTGGAGTGCATAATGTTGAAGTTCCAGTAGTGAAGGTGAGGTGTCTATGAAGTGTCCAGCAGTCTGATGGCCTGGTGGAAAAAGCTCTCTCAGTCTGCTGGTTGGGGACCGGATGCTGCAGAACCTCCTTCCTGATGGAAGTAGTCTGAACAGTTGATGGCTGGGGTGACTGGAGTCCTTGATGGTCCTCCCCGCTTTCCTCAGGCAGCGCTTCCTGTAGATGTCTTGGAGGGAGGGAAGCTCACCTCCAATTATCCGTTCAGAACACCGCACTACTCGCTGGAGAGCTTTGCGGTTGTAAGCGGTGCTGTTGCCATACCAGGTGGTGATGCATCCAGTGAGGATGCTCTCAATGGCACAGTGATAGAAGGTCCTGAGGATGCGGGGGCTCATGCCGAATCTTTTCAGTCTCCTGACAAAGAAGAGGCGCTGCTGCGCCTTCTTCACTGTTTTGCTTATGTGTCCTGACTAGGGCTGCATGATTAATCGTTAGAAAATCGCGATCTCAATTCATACTTATGTGCGATCTCATTTCCTTTTTTTTTTTTTTTTTTTTTTTTTTTTTTTCTAAATGACATCAGAAACAGCAGTATGCGACATTACGTGATGGCAGAGCTTCAGTTCATCCTTTGTCATTTTTTTTTTTTTTTTTTTTTTTATAAATAGGACAGGGGGAATGAATGAGAGAAAGAAAGAAAACCAAAGGGGAGAAGAGACGGTGAGAGGGGGGGGAAGAGAGAGAAAAAAAAAAAAAGAACTCCTGGGTCACCTGTATGGAGAAAAAACAAAAAAACAAAAAAAAACAAACAGAGGAGACAGCAAACAACAAAGAGCAACATAATAATAGAGAAAACAAAGCACCATCACAATAAACTAGCTAGTCATAGATATCAATATTTACTAAATAATAAACGATATTGTGCAGCACGCAAGATAGACAGCGCACAGTGTGCTTTGAGGCAGCAGCCAAGAAAGCTTTAGTCCGCGTCTGTGAATACCCATGTGTACACCTGTGTGCATACCTGTGTGGATCAGCATGCTTGCATTCCAAAGGTTTCTCCATGTAATGATCTGCTAGGGAGTGTGGGGGGGCCACAGCCCCGTCCTCCAGGGTGTGAAGCGGGTATGGAGGAGATCAAAACTCCAGACATCCAGAGGCCCCCAGAACACAAGAGACCATGGAAGACCAACAGAGGGGCAGCCGCGCCACTGTTCCAGTAAGAGCTGAGGAGAGTCCCAGATGAGGGCTCGCCCAGCAGCCGCGGAGCAGAAGTCAGGGGGAGTTGCAGTGACGCGCCCGTGAGCTCCGCCGGCCCCCAGCTGTGCCTGAGTGACCGAGCCCCAGGCCGAGAGGCCGGGGGCACCCCACCTCCAAAGGGGCCCGAGCGAGCCCCAGGCCCCAGGCCCCGACAAGCGGCCGCCAAGGAGTGAGCCGGTGTGTACCCGGACGCCCACCCCCAGACACAAAGAACCACCAACACACCGACACCTGAGGGAGTCCGCCACCGGCAGGGGAAGTGGTGGTGGGTGGAGATAGGCCTCCAAACCTTGGAGGGCCTGAGGTGTCCCCAGAGAGGTGGCGTCTGATACCCAACCTGACATATAGACACAGACATACAGGCACCCACAGACACAAACATCCATTCCCACCCTCATGCTCTCATATGCACTCACTCCACACTCAACCAACGTGGAGACAGACATAAAGAGACGCTGTACACACAATCACACTCCCCAAGCGTACTCTACAAACCGGGTCTAGGTACCCTTGCCCCTGGAGGGGGGAATTGCACCCAGACCCAGGTGGTGTTACCCTTTTCCCTGCGGTGGGGAGAGGCAGACCACCCCGACTCCGCAGCAGCAGGGAGGCCCCACACCCCAGACCGCAGTCGGACGGCCAACTCCTCCCACTAGCCCTCCCGCTCCAGCAGGCCGCAGAGAATGGGAGTGGGAGAAGACTCCAAACCTCCCTCCACCCGCTCATTGTAGTGTTGATGCATATGTGTTCTAAGGTGTAATTAAAACCCAGGAGGGCTTGGAGCTACCTGCCAAGGAGCAGCAGGTAAGCGCATAGTCCCTCCTGCTAGCCCTCAATGACTAAGTGTATTTAAAATTGAGAGGTGGGCAACGACGTCAGGGGTGAGGTATACACCCTGATGGTAATTTGGACTCCGTGATTGTGCCCACCCCCAAGATCCTATATGTATGTGTAATGAGAGTGTGAATAATGTGAATGTCTAAGTTGTGGGATAAAATTGAGGCAGAGGCAGCCAGAAGGGGACAGGGGGGGGGTTAGCCTCCTCTGCACCCTGGTGACATACCCCCACTCCAAGGCCCTGCATGTGTGGGTGGTTGTGGAGGAGCGGGAAGAGGGAGGCAGCTGGAGATGGGGAGGGAAGGAAGGGAGGGGCAGGTAACCCCTCCCTGGGGCCAGCTCCCCCGCTGACCCCAGTAGGCACTCCCACCCTCCGCGGCCCATCAGACCGGGGCCCAGTGCAGTAGCGCCCTCCGGCTCCACAGAGCCCTGGACAGTCCACCCAACCCCACCACAGAGAAAACTGCACCCACCCCACCATCCACACATCTTCCAGACTACATAAGACGGTAAACGCCCAGGCTGAGATCTTCCTCCACCTCTCCTGTATCTCCCCCTCCTGCAGAGAGTTCCTGAAGAGAAGAAAGCTCCTGCAAGATGTGACCATCCCCCCCACCAGTTGAAGAGCCCCCCAGGCGGCTCGACGCACCGGCGGCACCCTGCTCCAGGGCCGGGCCCCCATGCACCCACCCGCCCACAACCCCGGCAGCACACCAACCAGGACCCAAGCCCCCGAGGCCCGGGCCCGGGCCCCAGCCCAGAGACGGAGCGCCCCCAGAACCTCACGCCCATCCCGGACCCACCCAGGGGCAGCCAGGTTGCCAGGTCAGTAACCCACGTCCGTCAGCACAGACCCTCCCCTAGCCCCGCTGCACGCAGCCGCGAGGAAACAGTCACCTGAGAGCCAACAGAGCCCCCAACCGGACGTGACCGCTACCCCGGGTTGAGCCCCCCAAGGAAGATGCCTCCCGGGAACCCCCCGACGCCCTAAGCCTGTCCCTACCCCCTCACCAATCACAACAGTGAAGGCGGGACCAAACTATGACCCCCCACCCCCACTAGGTGATGGAGCTGATAAAAGGGGCCCAGAGCAATTGATCTAATGTGGTGGCAGAGGCTGTGTCAAGACTAATGTAATCTAATAGATAATTTCTATATTGGTTAGAATTAAGATTATTTTTATTTTTCCAGTTCATGAGGACTGTTTTCTTGGCTATGCATAGGGCAGTGAAGATCATATGGGCTATATTCTTTTCTGAAGTGACATTATCTAAGCTGCCCAGTAGACACACTAAGGGGGAAGTTGGAATGTTACATTTCAGACACTTTGATAAGTCTTCACATATCTCGCGCCAAAACTTTTGCACTGGTGGACAGAACCAAAGAGCGTGGATGTAATTGTCTGGTGTATTGCCTTGACAGTGTGAGCAGTTGTTGGAAGATGTAAAGCCGATCTCATTTCCAAAATTACAACGATTTTAAAAAAAAGAGAGAGAGAAAAGACAACGACGATTGTACCGCATTTAGATCCGGGACGTAATCTGCATGAAAACAAGCGCTCACTCTTCCTGCTCAACAAATGACAAGGGCGGAGCCTTATACCACGTGGTACAGAAGCTGGCTGCGAAAATTAGCAGGGAAAAAACCACGGAGAGCACGTCAGGGATGACGAAAGTAACAGGAGAAAATCCGTCCCGGTCAACAACCCAAACATCAATAACGGGAACCTTATACAGCGCTTCCCTATACACGTCGAACTCCCGCAGGCACAAAGAAATTAGGGAGGCTATCACTTATCACCTGACCAAAGATATGGCTCCCATCAACACTGTGCAAAACGAGGGATTTAGGAAAATGATCAACACCCTAGACAAACGCTACACAGTGCCGTCCCGCAACTATTTTTCTATTGTTGCACTACCTGCTCTATACACGCAGTGTGGAGCAACGGTGGAGACGGAATTTCAAGCAGTACAACATTTTGCGGCAACAACAAAACGTGAGACATTTGTTGTTTTTATGTTTATTTATTGTTTTTATGTTCAGTCTCAACTGTTACGAAGTTGATGTGCAGTTAATAAGTGCAATAAATATTTATACTGGAAAAGAAAATCGTGAGAGAATCGTGATCTCAATTCTAAGCCAAAAAATCGTGATTCTCATTTTATGCAAAATCGTGCAGCCCTAGTACTGACCACGTAAGATCGTCAGCCAGATGTACACCAAGGAAGCGGAAGCTGCTCACTCTCCACAGCAGCACCATTGATGGTGATGGGGTGTGTACTTCTCTGCACCTCCGGAAGTCCACTATCAACTCCTTTGTCTTTGCGACGTTGAGGGTGAGATGGTTGTCTTGACACCGGTGGGTCAGGGCGCTGACCTCCTCCCTGTAAGCCGTCTCATCACCTTTGGTGATAAGTCCGCAAACTGTACTCCGCCCTCTCCTGTGAGTACAGGACAGGGCTCAGTACACACCCCTGTGGAGCACCAGTGTTCAGTGTGAGGGGGGATGAGTTGATGCTGCCCAGTCTGACCACTTGGCATCTGTCAGACAGGAAGTTAAGAATCCAGCTGCAGAGGGAGCTGCTCAGTCCTAGATCCTGCAGTTTCCTGTCCAGCTTTGAGGGAACGATGGTATTGAATACTGAGCTGTAATCTACAAACAGCATTCTCACATACGTGTCTCTCTTCTCCAGGTGTGACAGGGCAGTATGTAGTGTCAGGGCTATGGCATCATCAGTGGACCTCTTGTGGCGGTATGCAAATTGTAGAGGGTCCAGTGAGTCGGGTAGTGCAGAGCAGATGAAGTCCCTGACCAGCTTCTCGAAGCATTTGCTCACAATGGGGGTAAGGGCTACAGGTCGCCAGAAGTTCAATGATGAGATGGTGGAGGATTTGGGTACAGAGACGATGGTGGCCATTTTGAAGAAGGCTGGGACTACAGACAGAGAGAGGGAAAGGTTGAAGATGTGTGTAAACACTGTGTGTGCGCACTGACGTCATCCACCAGTGTCCTGTTATATTTTAGATAGCAAGGAGCAGACGGCCGAGGTTATTAAACTCCACCGAGACAGCGGTGATGCTAATCAGAAGGCTAGACCGTCTGATATTACAGCCTCGCACTTCCGGCCTACCCGACCTTCGGAGGACCCGGCCCACATAGACCGTGAAGGCCGGGTCCTCAGGAGGATGCAGCCTATGAAAGTACTCACTGGCTGTATCACAATTCAGGGTCTGAAGCCTTAACGGTCCTCAAGGGCCGCGTACTCAAAGACCGCAAAGGCCGGAAGTGCAAGGCTTGTGAAATGGGACGGCAGGAGCAGGAACATGAATAATGACAGTAGATGTTTGTGTGAAAGTGCTGGAAGCAAATGAGTGTGTGATGTTCTTTCAGTGTTGCACTTTGTAGACGCTCCCTGAGCACTGGTCTCACAGGCAGCTGCACATAGAGACCAGTGTTGTTAGTCCAGGTCAGAAGATGACTTGTTGGAATGAAAATGAGCTTGTAGTTTGTCTGCTTTAATAATGTGACTGGAAAAAGGTGTTGGACTTCAAATATGTCCATTTCTGTCACACTTCACCTTTAAAAGTGAAGCCATGTGGTTCCTGGAAGGAAAAACACGACTTTTTCAAGTCTTTGTCCTGTTTTTATGAGAAATGTACGACTTTAATGTGAAACATTCAGAGTTTTTTCTCTTGTTGTGTTTGTTTGAAGCTGCTTCCTGTTGGCTTCAGCTGTTTGGAGTTTCCATTTTCTAAACTTCTACATTCTGAACCTTCTTCAGCTCTGAACAGATGATGAAACACTGAATGATTTCAAGCACTTTGTCTAATAAACTTACATCTTTCATTCTTTATACAGTGTCTGTGGTTTGTCAGATAATGGCCTTGATTATCTGGCAGCAGCGCTGAAGTCCAACCCCTCGTATCCCACAGAGGTGGACCTGAGTGGAACCTACAGCAACCTGAAGGATCCAGGAGTGAAGCATCTGTGTGGTTTCCTGGAGAATCCACGATGTCGATTTGAAACTCTGAGGTCAGTCAGCATGTTTTAGTTGTGCTGAGATGAATATGATGTGAAAGTTGTGCTGACACTAAACTGCAGACATCAGGCTGATATTATACTGATCCACACTGAGGATCTTCATGGTAAAGTCTGTTTTCTTCTTCTCTGGTTTAGTCCATTGACTGCAGCAGAACAATGTTCACATTTCAAACAGTGATACTCAACGTATGGCCCGCGGCCCACACGCGGCCTGCCCACCTTTCCTGATTCAGAGAGAGGGGACCCTGATTAACTGTGTAGCTTCTTCCTCACAGTTCTAAGTATCAGACACAACAATGAATAATCCACAGCTGACTGTCTTTAGCAGGTCAAAGGTCACGGCACACAGCAGACAGTCAGAAATATTCTAACTCTGATCATTTATCAGTTGTGACACTGTGAGACTTGATCAGAGGTGTGATCATCACAGCAGAGGCCTTTGTGTCAAAGTCACTGAGGATCAAACAGAAACACATGAAGCAGATTTTCCTCTTCTGGCTTTTTATAGCAGATAACCTTCAAAATATTCTGCAGTCGATCAAAAACTGAAGCAAACCATGAAGCAACATGTGAACATGAGCTGATGCTGCTGAAGTGAAGCAAAGTTACAGAGGTTTGATTACAGACACAGCTGAGAGTTTGTAATCTGTCATCATTTTAAAAAGTTTCCATGGAACAGCAGAAATGAGGCTTTACTGTCAGAGGCCGACAGCACTGAACACAACAGCAGACTGGTGGCTAATAAACAGTGAATGATGCAGAAACAGATGTTTGAAGCTGTTCTTGGAGTACACTGAGAGAGAGAGAGCTGTGCAGGCAGGAACAGCCAAAGTCAGAGAGAATTCATGAGCATATTGATCAAACGTGAAGCAGAGTTTGGATCTTCTTTTGCTGCTGCTTCACTCAGTTTTGGTTGGAGACAGATGAAACCTGCAGCTTCAGGATCTGTGAGCTGTCCACTTTCAGCCCCGACGGCGTGTCCGTGTACGTGCCGTCGAGTGAACGATCCACGCTCTGTGTTTCCATCTTTGTGTGTTTAGCTGCTCTCATTTACTGTTTTAGCTGTTTGCTGCTTGTTGAAATAGTTTGTGAGCTTTAACCTGAGATTCTGGCAAAATACATTTATATTAAACATCGATTCAGGATTGAATGAATCAACATCGTTTTATTCAAATTAAAACCATTTAAATGGGAACATGAATTTTTTACAGCCGCCTCTAATGCTGGGTAATGTCAGCTGGTCCATGTGCAGCTGGCTGTGAGGCTCAGGGAGCGTCTACAAAGTGCAACACTGAAAGAACATCATCCATAAATATTGAGTAAGAACTGGACTCTCATACAGCGAGACTCAAATGCCTTTAAACATCAGCTTATCCTGCTGATCCAAGTCCAACACTGAGTTTGTAAAAACATGTTTGTCAATCATTTTGTTTGGTTTCTGAGGAAAAAGATTCAATAAGTTGCTGCTAATACACAACATTTCATCATATTTCCTCATAACCCTCTTTTGTCTGACCATTTGATCCCATTTGAATTTGCAATAAAGGATCCACAGAGTTTGGTGACAATAATGACAGTAGATGTTTGTGTGAAAGTGCTGGAAGCAAATGAGTGTGTGATGTTCTTTCAGTGTTGCACTTTGTAGACGCTCCCTGAGCACTGGTCTCACAGCCAGCTGCACATAGAGACCAGTGTTGTTAGTCCAGGTCAGAAGATGACTTGTTGGAATGAAAATGAGCTTGTAGTTTGTCTGCTTTAATAATGTGACTGGAAAAAGGTGTTGGACTTCAAATATGTCCATTTCTTTCACACTTCACCTTTAAAAGTGAAGCCATGTGGTTCCTGGAAGGAAAAACACGACTTTTTCAAGTCTTTGTCCTGTTTTTATGAGAAATGTACGACTTTAATGTTCTTTTTTTTATACTCAATTTTTATTATAATTTACAACATTGCAACTTGTACTTGTCAATGTTCACAAGTAGGACAGTTACAGGAACCGCAATGCAGAAATGTAGATTAAAATAAGAACTGCAATTAGGAAGCACAAAACAAAACCCAAGCAAAACAAACAAACAGACAACAACATAACAAAAAGAAAACAAAACAAAAACTTTATGTAATATTAAATAACATGTGATAGGGCTGGGCGAGATATCAAAAATTTATCGTTACCGAAATTTATGACTCTCATCGACGTCATTTTGCCCATGTCGGTAAATTCGGTATTTAAAAAAAAAAAGGAAAGGCATGTGCAGGTTGGCGATGTTCATGTCCCTTTAAGACGCTGTGCTACGTTACAGACTTGACGGGGTGGAGTCACATGACTCTACTACCTGTAACAAGACGAGACACGGGTGAACAAATGGAGGACGATTTAAATGTTGAAGCAGCAGCGACGGAGGTAGGCTGGTGGAGGAGGAAGAGGAGACGCTTGTTAACAAAAAAAATGCATCATCAATCGTTTGGCAACATTTTGGATTCAACAAGGATGATATTGATCAAAAAATTGTTAAATGTAAACTCTGCAAAAAGACTGTTGCGTCAAGTCAAGGTAACACAACCAACCTCTTAATAAATAATATTTATTATTAAACTATTTTGTTTACAAGGGATATACATTTTTTAGAGAGCATGGTTACATATTGTATCCGACACTTTTTATTTTGTTCAGTTAATAAATCTTAACCACTAAAAGTACTTGCTACTATTGTCTTCATTTATTTTCAGTGACATTTTACAGTCCTTTAAAGTGGTAATAATATAATTGCAATGAATAGGTCTAGGGGGAATAATATTATCAAAATAACTGGAGGAACTATGCTGCCTGCCACAGCCCCATCAAATGAAAAAAAAAAAAAAAGTTTGTTTTTTGGCACTTGGGGTGGTTATCGTCCATTTATCGTTATCGAGGTTAACTGCTCAATTTATCATGATATTGATTTTAGGCCATATCGCCCAGCCCTAACATGTGACAAACTTAGCCGTAAATGGACAAAACGAAACAGACCTATGCTAAATTATTGAAACAGTAAAGCATGTATGGGTCGCCAACGCTCAGTAAACAATTCTCTCTGAATCTGCAGAGCAGATGTTATTTCCTCCATCTGGTAAATTTCTCTTGCTTTATCAATCCACATATTATATGAAGGTGGGTCAAGATTCAGCCATTTAATAGTGATACACTTTAGTGCTGCTGTAAGATTCTTAAGAGATACTTTTTATTGTTTCCCGCAAAACCCTTTGGTAAGACTCCTAAAATGGCTAACTGTTGGTCTTTGTATTGTTGGAAAACTGTACTGAGAACTTTAAATATGTCATTCCAAAGTGGGCAGATTTTTGGGCATGACCAGAATATATGTGAGTGGGTTCCTAAAGAAGTACCACAATTTCGCCAGCAGGTGTCAGGATTTGTAGGCTTCATTTTGGCCATTATCTCTGGGGTTCTAAAATATCTCATGACCACCTTCTATTTAAATTCTCTCCACAGCCCAGAATTAGTCACCAGATGGGCTTCACCGAACACCTCTTCCCAGGTGTCCTCTGAGATTTGAGTGCCAGTCTCAGCTTCCCACCTTGCCTTAATATCCAAAGTTGCATTTGTATTGAAACTCATAAATGCGTTATAAAAATGACTGATTAATTTTGGGGAGGAATTACTTTGAAATATTTTTAGAAATATTTCCTCAATGGGTGAGGGCTCCAAAACTTGCCTCCATTCTTTATGTTTTGTCAAAAAGCTTCTTAGCTGCAGAAATCTAAAAAAGTCAGAAGAAGGAAGCCAAAACTGACCTCAACTGTTCAAATGAGCTCAGGTGCCCATTCCTCACAACATGACAAAGTTTATGAAGCCCGCTATGTGACCATGCTCTGAAGCCAGAGTCTTCCACAATAGGAGAAAAACCCTGCAGGGAGGAGAGGATTGATAGAATTGAAATTTCTTTTGGACGACCAAATGATTGTTTGATTCTACGCCAAATCTTTAGTGTGACCCTCGTCCGTTCCCCCATATGCACATTTTTAATTGAAATGTTAGAACAAAGCAGGGATTCCAATGATCTTTCGCACATTGTCTTCTCAATGTTTAGCCACTGAGTTTCAGACAAATCCCGCACCCATACAGTCAGGGGTCTCATCTGAGCTGCCCAGAAATAATATTTCAGGTTTGGAACAGCCAATCCCCCCTGCAGGTTTGACAGTTTTAATGTTTGGAACTTGATCCTTGGGCGTTTGCTTTGCCATATAAATTTGGAAAAAAGTTTATCTAAATTATCAAATGTAGAGTTGGGAATGTTAATAGGCAGCATTTGAAAAAGGTCTAGAAGTCTTGGCAATACATTCATACGTATACTCTCGATCCGACCCAAGAAAGACAGAGGCAGGACTGTCCATCTCTCTAAGTCTTTTTTTATTTTTGCAACTATAACTTCATAATTTACTTTAAACAAGTCTGATAATGAGTGAGGAATTTGAATTCCTAAATACTTGATACCTTCGTCTGGCCATTTAAAGCCACATCGCTCCTTGAATGTTAGTGAAATGTTTCCTCCTATATCCATTGCCAATGTTTTGTCAATATGGCACTATATTGCAGGAAGGCAATATAGTGCCATAGTTGTCATGGTCCTGGGTCGTTGACCCAGCGTTTTGTGTTTTGTGACTATTTCCCTCTGTTCTAGTTATTCTGTGTCCTCCCCCCTTGTGTCCGGTTCGGGTTCTAGATTTCCTGTTTTACTTTGTAGGTCTGTGTCTCGTTATGCCCATTAAGTTCCAGCTGTGTCCCCTCCTGTGTGCCATTTCCTCATTACCTGGTGTGTGTATTTATAGTTGGTGTCTGCCTGTGCTCCTCGTCGGCTCGTCTGCGTTCATCCATGTATCACTGCGTTCCTCCGTGTAGCTCTGCATTCTATGGTGTTTCGTTCCTGTCTCTGCGTCTCTCTGCCCCGCACCCCTTTTGTATGGTCTCAGGTTTGTCTTTAGTTTCTCCCAGTTTAGGTTTGTAATTGCTCATGTTGAGTTGCCTGTTTTTGCCACCACCACCACCTTGTAAATAAACATCACTCTGTCATCAGTTCGCTGCATCTTGGGTCCTCCTTTTCCTCCACACCACACGGCTCCCTCCGCCAGCCGTGACAATAGTGCCTTCCTGCAATGAACCCCGTTTGATCTGGATTTATAACCTGTGTAATAATTTTACTAACTCTTTTGGCTAAAATCGTGGTGAGAATGCGCAAATCAGTATTAAGTAATGAGATTGGCCTGTATGATTGACAGTTTGTGGGGTCCTTGCCCTCTTTATGGATTACAACAACTGTAGCATCGTTCCAGGACGACGCGCACACACATACACTTAAACTGATAAGCACGCACTCATCCCCCTCTCTTTCCAAACGCCTTCGATGCTTGTTTCCTGTGGGGGAAGACGGCGGGTCCGTGTGCCACGCTGGAATGGTAGCGCTGTGTAGGACGACTGCTGTGTTCCTTCGTATTACTCCTCACCCCCTACCCAACCCCGGTGGCTTGTCACGTGCCCCAATGTTGTGACGTGGACATTTATGTGCTCTCTGTGCAGAGGAGTTTTTTTGTTTCCTGTTCTCATGCTGTCCTCCCATAGGTGCCCAGCGTGAGAAGAGGTCTCTTTTTTTCCTCATGTACTTTTCCCATTGTTGTGTACTTTTTCAGTTTTTTTTTTTTTTTCTGTAACGCTGCCGATCTCTGACTGTATTCCCATGTGATGTCTTTGTTGTGTGTGTAAGTCGGGGGGGAGGGGTCCTATTCCTCTGCGGGGCAACCTGCATATGGCCAATAAAGCATTCATTCAATTCAATTCAATTCATAGTCCCAGTCTCCAGAGCGCAGTGGTAAGCTTTCAGTAATAAGGGTGCGACTTTGTCCTTAAGTTTTTTAAGTGCTAAGCCTCTTAAGTGTTAAGGTTTGAAATCACCTGTAAAATTTCTTGTTCATCTAACTCCTTTGCTACAGACTCTGGCAGTGTTTTTAAATTGATCTTTTCTAACAAATCAGATAGTGTATTGTTATCTTTACATGTATCTGAATTTTTATATAATGACTCGAAAAAATTGGCAAAACAACTTGCAATTTGATTTGGTTTAGTAATTAGGGTTTGATCTGACTTCAACTTTTGGACCATATTACAAGTTTGCTGTTTCCTGAGTCTTATTGCCAGCAATCTACTAGCCCTACTACCCTGTTCATAGTACTTTTGTTTAGTGAATCTTAAATTGCCCTCAATTTTCACGTTCATTAAACTATTAAGCTCACTACGTAACATTTTAAGATCGGAAAGCAAATTGGCTGTCTGTGCTTTTTTGTGTTGTTGCTCTAGGTGTTTTATTTTGGCCTCCAATTCACACCGCCTAGCCTCTTTTCTTTTCTTCCTGGCACTTGCAAATAATATTATGCGACCTCTAATGTATGCCTTGGCGCAATCCCAGAGGGTTAAAGGCGATATCTCTGGAGTTGTGTTCAACTGCAAGTAAGTATTTAGTTCAGTATGTATGAACTCAAAAAACTGCCAGTCATTTAGGAGTGAGGCATTTAGTCGCCAGACTTTAATGTTCTTGATGCTCCTGTACCATCTCTGTGTCATCCTCCTCGCTCCCTCTTTGCACTCACAGTCTTTGTGCATCATTAACACTCACATGAGGAAAACCAAAGTTTACTGGGCAGAAGATGATCATCAGTGACGCTGTCTTTAAGATACTCTTGTTAGAAATGATCGACTTTAATGTGAAACATTCAGAGTTTTTTCTCTTGTTGTGTTTGTTTGAAGCTGCTTCCTGTTGGCTTCAGCTGTTTGGAGTTTCCATTTTCTAAACTTCTACATTCTGAACCTTCTTCAGCTCTGAACAGATGATGAAACACTGAATGATTTCAAGCAATTTGTCTAATAAACTTACATCTTTCATTCTCTATACAGATTGGAGCGCTGTGATTTGTCAGAGATCAGCTGTGATTATCTGGAAGCAGTGCTGAAGCTCAACCCTTCGTATCCCAGAGAGGTGGACCTGAGCTCCAACAATCTTCAGGATTCAGGAGTGAAGCAGCTGTGTGTTCTTCTGGAGAATCCACAACATCAAATTGAAACTCTGAGGTCAGTCTCCACGTTTTAGTTGTGCTGACACTGTCGATCTGTGGAACTAAAACCTTTATACAGGAAGTCTGGTTCAGCTCTTTGTAGACCTTCTAATCTCTGATGCTCTGAGTCTTACTCAGTAGATGATGCAGAGTTGTGAAGCTGATGTGGGTGAGGACACTCGCCCAGCTCTAACTACTTTGACGTCCAGGCGGCTTCCCTGCTTGTCCTGATACAAACAAACCTGAGTAACCTTGCAGGTCAGATCTCATCAGTCACACCTGTTATGGCAGCTCTCCTCTAGATTGTAGTTCTTGTTAACCTGGGATGGTTTTAGAAGCCTGGACCACAGACTGCAAGGGAAGATATTACTGGGAAAGGCCAAAGCAACCTATCAGACCCATTAAACACTAACATAGATGAATACTCAGATTTAAACCTTTATTGTTTCACAAAGGGTTAAAAAGGGAACGTCCACAGTTTAGACTGCAGCAGATTTTATTAAAGCAGTTTGACAGGAGCAAAGCAAAAACACAAAGAATAAGTGTTTCACATATTAATACATATAACATAATAATAAAAGTAAAGCAAAAGAATGATAAAAAAGAATGAAAAAGTTGTCCAGAGCAGCAGGATGTCTGAGGTCTGCAGAAACACAAAAACACAGCAGCTAAAAATAGTTGTTGAAAGAAAACGAGGTGGGAGCTGCTGATTCCTGAGCTTTGATACTGGATTAGCTTCAGTAGTTATTCCCATCACTGCTGTAGGAGCTACATTTAGTCACAGCTGATTGTCTCCTTTGACCAATCAGAAGACTACTGTTGTAAAAACAAGCAGACAAAGAACCAATGAGAGTGAAGAACAGGATAAAGAGCTCGTGTGATGGAGGCAAAGCAATAATCAGCAGACTGTAGCAGTTTCTATCTGGATGAAAGTAGAAGGAGCTCAGCGGAGCTCAGTCCCATATCTTTGGTTAGAAACAACATCAGTGATTTCCTGCTGCTCGAGATGATTCCAGCAGCTCTCATTACAGCAGCTGATGAGAGAAACAGCTGATGGCTCACAGCTCGTACACTGTTGGATCTCCAGATGTTCACGTGGCTGAAGTCTGTGAAGAAACTGTGGTCCACGTAGTTCACACGGCCTCAGATTGGACCGAGCTCCCTGGATCACTGCAGCATCCTCAGCTGGTACATGGACGTCTCTGCTCCTCAGTCTTGGAGCCCCTGCAGATCCGTCCACACCACCGGGGTCTTCCCACTCACCTTTCCTTTGTCCTCGTCCTTCATCGGCCGTGCTGTGTCTTTGTTCCTGCAGTGTTGTTCCCACGATGCAGCGCTGATGTTCCCTCCTTGAATGCACAACAAGTACGGTGCTGGTCTTTCTCGGGTGGAGCAGAGACAGATTGAAGTCTTTCAGGCTTTAGTGCCGACTTCCCTGACAGAGGCTGGACTCCATGGTCTGCACAGGAGGCTTCTACACTGTGTGGAGGTGACTCCTGGACTCGAAGACAGGCTGCAGGTACATGTGTGATGAAGAGGAGCTACAGCAGTGTGATGGAGCTGCAGGTGTGAAGGAAGTCCTGCTGTCCTGTCCCACCCTCATCTTTGCTTCCTCTGTCTTCTCTGGACTTGTCCTCCTGTTTCAGAAACAGCACTGCTTCATGCCGAGGGTGGACGGGAGCGTTGGCTCTGATTCTTTTACCGTCCACCACAAGGAGACACTGATGCTGACCTCCTGATTCATCTGCATGTGTTCTGCTTCACACTGCTCACCTCCACCAAAGACTTCACAAACATCTTCTTTCTTTGAGTCCAGTTTGTCCCACAAACACTTCCAAATCTCCTCCTCTGAGATTCTGCAGCTTCTTGCAGTGTGACTCAGCTGACTTCTGACAGACCACAGACTGGCACAGCATCCACATGTGTCTCCTTTCAAACAGGCTCTTGATGTTTCCTCCCACATCATTCTGGCCTCTCAGTCTCCTTTGTTCCCCAGCTCTGTAGCTCCAGCTGGTGAAGCTTCAGTTTTCCATGTTGGTAACAGTAAACTACAGCCTCTGCTGTCAGCTGGGTAACTAAACAGAGCTGCAGCACGTCTCTGCGGTGGTGCTACATCCAGCCTGCAGACGGCCGTCTACATGTTGTAGTGGTTTACAGTCACCAGGGGGCGCTGTCCCAGCCATGCAGGCAGTGGGCTGCTCTGCTTGTGCTGTTGTTGGTGAAGCTGAAGTGAAAGCGAGAGTTAAAACCCTGAACAGTGTCCACTGAGCTTCTCATGCTCTTCTCATGCTCAAAGAAGTTTAACAGGAAGGACGACTCGTCCATCAGGCGTCCAGCTGTCCGTGACGTGTCCACAGCAGAGTGTGACCGAGGCTTCATGCTAACACGCACACATGAAGCTAATACCACCACGAGCAGCTGCTCAGTGGATTTGGAGGACAAATGTCTGCAGCTTCTCACAGGCAGTATGCAGAATGTGGATCTCCACAAAGACTGTGGAGAGCTCGTCCCACACTCTAAATCCACACTTGTCTGCACAAAACTTCTCACACGTTCCCGTCACAAGTGTCTTCTAAGTGAAGCTACCAGGTTCAGGTCCAGCTTGTTTATCTGGAGCTGCAGGAGATGATCCATCCTCACAAAGCAACACAGCAGATATGCAAACACACAACACAACCAAAGGATTCTCTCTGCATGTCTGTGGCTGATGCTGCTGGAACGAAGCTGTTTGAAACCTTGTTGTTCTGCACTTTGGGACCAGAAGAGGAAACTGAAGCTCTGTGCAGAGGGTTCAATGGAAGCAGCCAAGCGCTGTAAGTGTCTGCTGTACAGGGATGCTGGTTCAGCTGTGGCTCAGTTTCACAGTGTGACTCAATAAAAGCAGCAGGAAATCAAAGCTTGATGCTTTCATCAGTGTGGAAATAAGAAAGTTTCCTGTGACAGACGCTGGAGCTCTTTCACTCTCAGCTTCACAGTTTCAGCTTCAAACTTCTTCCAACATGTTTCTAACACGGCCACATTCCACCTTAATGGAGCTGATATCTTGTGCATCAGCACATTTTCTAAAGGCAGCGATCACATCTTTAGTTTTGGATGTTTAACTGCAGATTGTTTATGTGTTTATAGCACATTAATTACAGCAGCAGCGTTGACCACAGTGCTGTACAAGAATCCAAGATAACTATTAAAATAACTCCTAATATTAATATCACACATCAAATATCAAATAACTCTCATGCTGTATTAAAAGCCAGTGAATACAAATGTGTTTTCAGAGCAGATTTACAGAGACTGACAGCAGGAGCTGGGGCTGTTCGATAGAACGATGTATATATGATGACCATATGAAAACGTCTATCGTTTCATATCACGCTCTTTGTTTCCTGCTTATGTGTTTGTGTTTTCCAGATAAAGCTTTCAAAATAAATCTGAAGATCCTGTTGAGAGTTTTCAAAATAAACACAATACAGTACTGCGGTCGCTCGTTTATCGAGTTACGTTCTAAAAATAAGTCTCAGAATGAAGTAGCAGCTTTATGTTTTACAAGTATTATAGAAGTTTTAAGGCAGTTAAACCCTCACTGCACACTTTCTACACTTTTCTCAGACAGGCATGAACATTTTCACACTTTTCTCTCTTGTTTAAACAAAGTTCAAACCTTCATAGAAAAATAAGTTCATTATTAAAGAGTGAAAGCAAAGTGTTTCTGAAACGTGTCAAATCAGCCTTTGCTGGCATTAAATGAGCTTCTGTGTGAGGAGCACTCGTCCATGGCCTGGGCTCCTCGCTGTCAGGTAAAGTTTCATAAAGCTTTTGAGTTTTTCTGCAGATAATGTTGGTGTCCAGCACGATGTTCTTTTTCCTGCGGTCACTGAGCCACAAAGCCAAAGCTGACTCCATCCTTACGATGTTCTTGTTGTGGACAGTTACAACCTTTTTGCCTCCTTGTTGAAACTATGATGGTCAGCATCTTCCTCTGCCTTTGGCTGCTACCACAGGTGCAAAACGTCTCGTCATCATTGTTGTTTGTTGGGGACAAAACGTACAAACATACAGTGCAGCACTGCAGAGTCACACTGCTGTAAATTTGAACACATTCTGTACTGTACAGGAGACACGGCACGAGATTGGCTGACAATGGTCTACAGCCAATCAGGACGCAGAACACAATGCGCTGTAAAAAACAAAAACATGCAAAATTGCACAAAAAAGATCAGCGAAACAGCGAGGCCGCCAAAGGTGAACTGTGTTACAGCGAGGGACCAGCGTATATGTGGTTGTTGGGACGATAAATGTCTTTGAGCTTGTGTCAGAAGACGAGCTGCAGCTTTCTGGACCAGCTGCAGTCTTGCCAGGCAGGTCCCACTAACTCCAACATATAAGGAGTTACAATAATCCAGCTGGGACGTCATGAAAACGTGGATCGCCCGTTCAAGGTTTTTAAAAGATAGAAATGATCTCACCTTAGATAAAAGCCTCAGTTTGAAGAAAGACCGCTGTACAACTGAGCTCAGCTGTTTTTCAAATTGCCGTCAAATATAAGCCCCAAATGTAATAATGCGATTTAATAAAAGAGCTGAACCAGTCTAATAGAGCGCCCTTGATGCCGCCATGCTCCAATGGTGAGGTCAAGATGCTGTGGTCAACGCAGCGGTCAGATCCAAAAGCACAGCGGAGTCTCCTGATCAGTGGCTGATAAAAGATCATTAAGAACTTTCCAAAGTGCAGTTTCAGTGCTGTGAAGAGCTTTAAAACCAGACTGAAACCTTTACAACAGATTGCAGCTGAACAAATATAATCTTTTACAAAATCTTCGACAGGAAGGGAAGCTTTGAAATAGGCCTGAAGTTTGAGCGGACAGAGGATCCAGATCAGGTTTTTAGTACAGGCTGTACAACAGCATGTTTCAAACAGGCTGTACAACACCTGAACTAAGACTGCTGTTAAAAATCGCTAAGATGTCGGAACCAACAACCTTTAAAATCTTTTTAAACACGTGTTGGAACAACTTCATTTGGACAAGATGATGTCTTTATAGCATCACATCGTTCCTCCACCTGATCAAACCACACAGGCTCAAACTGATCAAAAACAGCTGAGCAGGTGAATATTTTAGCCCCGGTGCGATCTCGGGCGAGAGTATCGATGATGGCCAAAGGGCAGCGTCCAGCTCTACGGCCGCTGAAGAGCAGACTCAACAGACGCGCGTGATGTGGATCCTACTGCTCTAAAACTGGAGCTTCTTCAATCCATTAAAGAGGACATTAGTACGCTGTTAAAAGAAGAAGTCAGAAATGCATTGAAAGAAGATTTTGACAATATAAGGGCTGACGTGCAAGGACTGAGAAATGAGATCGCTAACAGCATGGCGGCGACGTGCGGCAAAGTTGATGGAGTAAAGGTTACAGTGAAAGAAGCTGAGGATGGGCTGTCAATGTGGAGCGATGAGGTGACCACCCTGCAGTCTACAGTAGAGAGTATGAAGGAGGAGCTGTCTGACCTGAAGGATAAATGTGATGAAGGCAGGAAGCGGAGAGCTAACATCCACATCATAGGGATCCCAGAGGGCCTGGACTCGAGCTCCTCCACGGCCGTATCCGTGCTACTACGTGAAGTGCTGGGTATGGATAAAGACGTTATTGTCGACCGCTCACACAGGAGCCCTATCCTGAGAAAGCCAGCTGGTAACCCGCACGCCGTCATAGCCGAGCGTCACTACTACCAGGATTGTGTGGCTACGCCGTGCCAGGGCCCAAGCCCCGCTTGAGTTTAACGGACAACCTATTGCAATATTACGACTGGGCGATATGACCCAAAGTTCATATCTCGATATTCTTTAGCTGGATGGCGATATACGATATATATCTCGATATTTTTAAAGCCAGAAAGTTCGAACAAGTTCTTAGTCAAAGCTGTGTCCCAAATCTCACACAGGCACATTTATTAACATACAGCGTAGATGTACATGAAACAATTACTCAGAAATAAATGATCAGCATTTATTAAATAATAATGCTCCATAAATAAAAGAAAACAATGTTGTGTTTGTGCATAACAAAAAGCTCACAATCGTGCAGTCAAAATGTAAACAGACGCTGAAGCAGCTGCTCTGTTCCCAGGTTCTACTGCGTGACTGACAGCCTGGAGTTTGAAATCCTCTTTGTAACCGTGTCTCTTACAGGTGCCATTTATGGTCCTTATACACACTCAATACAGTAATATTACGTTGAAGCAGAGTACGTATCACTCCGCGAGGCTCCTCGTAGCTGTAATGCTCCAACAATCCATCAAGCGGTGCGGCCTCGTAGCTGAGCAAAGTCGTACCAAAACATCTTTTGAAAGGTTTCTGAGCGCCGTGTAGCACATAAAATCGGTTCGAGGTCAGTAAGCACAACCAGAATTCATCCATAAGGCGCACTGTCGATTTATGAGAAAATTACAGGATTTTAAGTGCAGAAAATATAGTTTATGGTTTTCATTTGATCTTAGCAAATATCTACGCCTCTAATTGGGACGATCACAGATTTTTCACTAATGTCTTTGCGCGGCTCCCCAATATGTCATCACATAATATCATCTTTGAGGGAGACCTAAACTGCTCATTATCTGCTATGGACCACAGTTCACACAAAAGTACACTTAGTCCAAACTCAGCATGCGTCATTCAGAGCTTTCTTGATAATTATGGGCTGGCTGATGTATGGAGATTTCATAATCCTGCTTCACATCAATACTCTTTTTTTTTCTAATGTCCATAAAACATATATTTGTATAGAAAAACGTCTCCCTTTAGTTACAGAATGTGATTATAAGACTCTGGTGATTTCTCCTCTTGTTTTTTCAATGTGTATTCCTGATGCCTGCTCCAACTATCAGTCATGGAGATTCAACTCAGTGTTGTTAGCAGATGAAGAGTTTGTCAGTTACAAAAGGTCTCAAAGACATTTTTTTTCTATCAATCAGACCCCAGAGATGTCATCATCAGTCATTTGGGAATCTCTAAAAGCATCTGAGAGGCCAAATAATTTCATTTTGTGCCAAACAAAGTGCAACACTGAAAGAACATCATCCATAAATATTGAGTAAGAACTGGACTCTCATACAGCGAGACTCAAATGCCTTTAAACATCAGCTTATCCTGCTGATCCAAGTCCAACACTGAGTTTGTAAAAACATGTTTGTCAATCATTTTGTTTGGTTTCTGAGGAAAAAGATTCAATAACTTGCTGCTAATACACAACATTTCATCATATTTCCTCATAACCCTCTTTTGTCTGACCATTTGATCCCATTTGAATTTGCAATAAAGGATCCACAGAGTTTGGTGACAATAATGACAGTAGATGTTTGTGTGAAAGTGCTGGAAGCAAATGAGTGTGTGATGTTCTTTCAGTGTTGCACTTTGTAGACGCTCCCTGAGCACTGGTCTCACAGCCAGCTGCACATAGAGACCAGTGTTGTTAGTCCAGGTCAGAAGATGACTTGTTGGAATGAAAATGAGCTTGTAGTTTGTCTGCTTTAATAATGTGACTGGAAAAAGGTGTTGGACTTCAAATATGTCCATTTCTGTCACACTTCACCTTTAAAAGTGAAGCCATGTGGTTCCTGGAAGGAAAAACACGACTTTTTCAAGTCTTTGTCCTGTTTTTATGAGAAATGTACGACTTTAATGTGAAACATTCAGAGTTTTTTCTCTTGTTGTGTTTGTTTGAAGCTGCTTCCTGTTGGCTTCAGCTGTTTGGAGTTTCCATTTTCTAAACTTCTACATTCTGAACCTTCTTCAGCTCTGAACAGATGATGAAACACTGAATGATTTCAAGCACTTTGTCTAATAAACTTACATCTTTCATTCTTTATACAGATTGATGGACTGTGGTTTGTCAGAGATCAGCTGTGATTATCTGGCAGCAGCACTGAAGTCCAACCCCTCCCATCTGAGACAGCTGGACCTGAGCGACAACTACAAGCTGCAGGATCCAGGAGTGAAGCATCTGTGTGGTTTCCTGGAGAGTCCAGGATGTAAACTTGAAACTCTGAGGTCAGTCAGCATGTTTTAGTTGTGCTGAGATGAATATGATGTGAAAGTTGTGCTGACACTAAACTGCAGACATCAGGCTGATATTATACTGATCCACACTGAGGATCTTCATGGTAAAGTCTGTTTTCTTCTTCTCTGGTTTAGTCCATTGACTGCAGCAGAACAATGTTCACATTTCAAACAGTGATACTCAACGTATGGCCCGCGGCCCACACGCGGCCTGCCCACCTTTCCTGATTCAGAGAGAGGGGACCCTGATTAACTGTGTAGCTTCTTCCTCACAGTTCTAAGTATCAGACACAACAATGAATAATCCACAGCTGACTGTCTTTAGAGGGTCAAAGGTCACGGCACACAGCAGACAGTCAGAAATATTCTAACTCTGATCATTTATCAGTTGTGACACTGTGAGACTTGATCAGAGGTGTGATCATCACAGCAGAGGCCTTTGTGTCAAAGTCACTGAGGATCAAACAGAAACACATGAAGCAGATTTTCCTCTTCTGGCTTTTTATAGCAGATAACCTTCAAAATATTCTGCAGTCGATCAAAAACTGAAGCAAACCATGAAGCAACATGTGAACATGAGCTGATGCTGCTGAAGTGAAGCAAAGTTACAGAGGTTTGATTACAGACACAGCTGAGAGTTTGTAATCTGTCATCATTTTAAAAAGTTTCCATGGAACAGCAGAAATGAGGCTTTACTGTCAGAGGCCGACAGCACTGAACACAACAGCAGACTGGTGGCTAATAAACAGTGAATGATGCAGAAACAGATGTTTGAAGCTGTTCTTGGAGTACACTGAGAGAGAGAGAGCTGTGCAGGCAGGAACAGCCAAAGTCAGAGAGAATTCATGAGCATATTGATCAAACGTGAAGCAGAGTTTGGATCTTCTTTTGCTGCTGCTTCACTCAGTTTTGGTTGGAGACAGATGAAACCTGCAGCTTCAGGATCTGTGAGCTGTCCACTTTCAGCCCCGACGGCGTGTCCGTGTACGTGCCGTCGAGTGAACGATCCACGCTCTGTGTTTCCATCTTTGTGTGTTTAGCTGCGCTCATTTACTGTTTTATCTGTTTGCTGCTTGTTGAAATAGTTTGTGAGCTTTAACCTGAGATTCTGGCAAAATACATTTATATTAAACATCGATTCAGGATTGAATGAATCAACATCGTTTTATTCAAATTAAAACCATTTAAATGGGAACATGAATTTTTTACAGCCGCCTCTAATGCTGGGTAATGTCAGCTGGTCCATGTGCAGCTGGCTGCGAGGCTCAGGGAGCGTCTACAAAGTGCAACACTGAAAGAACATCATCCATAAATATTGAGTAAGAACTGGACTCTCATACAGCGAGACTCAAATGCCTTTAAACATCAGCTTATCCTGCTGATCCAAGTCCAACACTGAGTTTGTAAAAACATGTTTGTCAATCATTTTGTTTGGTTTTTGAGGAAAAAGATTCAATAACTTGCTGCTAATACACAACATTTCATCATATTTCCTCATAACCCTCTTTTGTCTGACCATTTGATCCCATTTGAATTTGCAATAAAGGATCCACAGAGTTTGGTGACAATAATGACAGTAGATGTTTGTGTGAAAGTGCTGGAAGCAAATGAGTGTGTGATGTTCTTTCAGTGTTGCACTTTGTAGACGCTCCCTGAGCACTGGTCTCACAGCCAGCTGCACATAGAGACCAGTGTTGTTAGTCCAGGTCAGAAGATGACTTGTTGGAATGAAAATGAGCTTGTAGTTTGTCTGCTTTAATAATGTGACTGGAAAAAGGTGTTGGACTTCAAATATGTCCATTTCTGTCACACTTCACCTTTAAAAGTGAAGCCATGTGGTTCCTGGAAGGAAAAACACGACTTTTTCAAGTCTTTGTCCTGTTTTTATGAGAAATGTACGACTTTAATGTGAAACATTCAGAGTTTTTTCTCTTGTTGTGTTTGTTTGAAGCTGCTTCCTGTTGGCTTCAGCTGTTTGGAGTTTCCATTTTCTAAACTTCTACATTCTGAACCTTCTTCAGCTCTGAACAGATGATGAAACACTGAATGATTTCAAGCACTTTGTCTAATAAACTTACATCTTTCATTCTTTATACAGATTGATGGACTGTGGTTTGTCAGAGATCAGCTGTGATTATCTGGCAGCAGCACTGAAGTCCAACCCCTCCCATCTGAGAGAGCTGGACCTGAGCAGGAACTACAAGCTGCAGGATCCAGGAGTGAAGCATCTGTGTGGTTTCCTGGAGAGTCCAGGATGTAAACTTGAAACTCTGAGGTCAGTCAGCATGTTTTAGTTGTGCTGAGATGAATATGATGTGAAAGTTGTGCTGACACTAAACTGCAGACATCAGGCTGATATTATACTGATCCACACTGAGGATCTTCATGGTAAAGTCTGTTTTCTTCTTCTCTGGTTTAGTCCATTGACTGCAGCAGAACAATGTTCACATTTCAAACCTTCAAAGAAGAAGAAAAATCCTCCACTGGAAAATTCACTGTGAAACTCTCAAACTCTTCGTTCCACCTTAAAGTCTGTCTGACACTGAAATCCAAAGCAAAATGTGCGTTTGCTTTACAGACAGCAGTCCAACACAAACATACACACATCATCCAAAACACAGTCCAACATCCAAATCTCCTCCACTGCCAGCATGAATGATGGGAAAGAGAAGGAGGAACACTCTGACATTCAGGGTTAGAATGAGTTTCATCAAGCAGACTGTGAAGATCAAAGCTGCATTAGAAAGCTTACATGAATGAATGAGTGGACAGAAGTGGACAGAGATCATCTGAAGCACTTCAAAGGCTTTAAATCAGCACATTTCTCTTTATTCTTTATCAACTCTGTTAGTTTCTCTCAGTTTTCTGTGGAATGAAGCTAACAGCAGGCTAATAAGATGCTGACCAATAGGTTTCTATTAAAGGTTGTAATTTGTATATGAAAAAGTGCTTTGGCTCAGCAGGGATCAGCTTACAGGTAGAATACAGCTGCTGGATGGGATTAGCATGTCATAGCTATCTACCAAACTGCTAACTGGGGGATTTCAGGCCATCTATGGATCATTTTTGCTAACTGTTTATTCAGCTTAGGCTCACAGGGCTGCAGCCTGTGCCCTAGCTGTCATAGGGCAAGAGGCGTGGTCCACCTGCACAGGTGAGCAGTCCATCACAGGGCCAACAGAGAGCGACAGAGAAGCACTCCCTCACATCCACACCTACAGCCAATGTAGAAGCACCAATGAACCTAAGCAGCATTTCATTGGACTGTGGGAGAACATCCAACCTCCACAGAAAGGCCCAGCTGACCAACAAGCTTCAACCTACAACCTTCTTGCTCTAAGGCACTAGTGCTAACCACTTTTGCCCATTTCAGCCCAAATCCTGCATCTTCCTGTTTCTGACTCCAGGCCAGCTCCACTAACACTTTCTCATCAGACACTGCCACCTAGTGGAGGAAGTCTTAGTTCCATTTGAAGCTTCAGATTACAGTTAGTTCCTTTACAAAGAGGTGGAGGTGGTGGGGCCGCAGCACCATCATCACTGAGTGCCATAGGACACTTAACCTTTGTTTCCATATGCTGGGAACTTCCTGTTGTTCCAAGGAGGACTGGAAAATGTGTGAAAATCTCCCAGTCAGTTCCTCACAGCACACTTCAATCATTTCCCTCCCACAGCATCAGGACCAGGGCTTTTTCTCTCTTTGGTCCCACTAAGAGATTTCCACACAAACACCTCATCAGTGGGACTCTCAGAGCTACCAGCCCTTTGCTACAATCACAAAGCTCTTCATTGAAATCAATGATATCAAAGCTGGAATCAAATGAGTCCAAGTCTTCTGCTGATTCAGCATCACATTCATCTTTGCTCCTTGTTCTGCATCCCCACCATGGACTTCATTCCTTTCCAAGCCAGCCTTGAGTGTCCTTTATTCAGCTCATCCTCTGCTTTACTTTTACACCTGATTTTAGCTGCTTTATCTCTCTTTCAACAGGTTTCTGTGCCTCAATCTTTTTCTTCTCTCCCTCATAACAAGACAGCTTCTTCTGCCTGAGAACATGTTGGAGTGATTTACTAATCCAGGGCTGCTTATTGGGGAAAATACTTCCTGTTTGCAAAGTAATCCCCATTTTTCCCAGAAAGAAATGTCAGTAGAAATCGATGATCTAAGTGAGAACATGAGCCTTTCAAAAGTCCCAGTGGGTGCAGTCAAAGCAGTCCCTCAGTCCCAGTATAGAGTCTTTGGTCCAGACTGGAACAACTGTGTGCCCAGTTTGAGCTCTCTTCAGTGCTGTGACCTGACAGACCCAGAGGGGCCATCACATCACATTTAGAAGCTCCCCTGATGGAGCCACAACACATGTCCAATACTTAGTCTGTCTTGTTGGACCAACTGGAAGAAATGATTCAAGGACTTAGTCACAGAACAGAGATTCAAATCTCCAAAATCCAACTGGCTGCATCAGGACATATAGTCTGAAACTCTGCACAGTTTCCTGTTTGAAGCTGCTTCCTGTTGGCTTCAGCTGTTTGGAGTTTCCATTTTCTAAACTTCTACATTCTGAACCTTCTTCAGCTCTGAACAGATGATGAAACACTGAATGATTTCAAGCACTTTGTCTAATAAACTTACATCTTTCATTCTTTATACAGATTGAAATACTGTGGTTTGTCAGAGATCAGCTGTGATTATCTGGCAGCAGCACTGAAGTCCAACCCCTCCCATCTGAGACAGCTGGACCTGAGCAGGAACTACAAGCTGCAGGATCCAGGAGTGAAGCATCTGTGTGGTTTCCTGGAGAGTCCAGGATGTAAACTTGAAACTCTGAGGTCAGTCAGCATGTTTTAGTTGTGCTGAGATGAATATGATGTGAAAGTTGTGCTGACACTAAACTGCAGACATCAGGCTGATATTATACTGATCCACACTGAGGATCTTCATGGTAAAGTCTGTTTTCTTCTTCTCTGGTTTAGTCCATTGACTGCAGCAGAACAATGTTCACATTTCAAACCTTCAAAGAAGAAGAAAAATCCTCCACTGGAAAATTCACTGTGAAACTCTCAAACTCTTCATTGCACCTTAAAGTCTGTGTGACACTGAAATCCAAAGCAAAATGTGCGTTTGCTTTACAGACAGCAGTCCAACACAAACATACACACATCATCCAAAACACAGTCCAACATCCAAATCTCCTCCACTGCCAGCATGAATGATGGGAAAGAGAAGGAGGAACACTCTGACATTCAGGGTTAGAATGAGTTTCATCAAGCAGACTGTGAAGATCAAAGCTGCATTAGAAAGCTTACATGAATGAATGAGTGGACAGAAGTGGACAGAGATCATCTGAAGCACTTCAAAGGCTTTAAATCAGCACATTTCTCTTTATTCTTTATCAACTCTGTTAGTTTCTCTCAGTTTTCTGTGGAATGAAGCTAACAGCAGGCTAATAAGATGCTGACCAATAGGTTTCTATTAAAGGTTGTAATTTGTATATGAAAAAGTGCTTTGGCTCAGCAGGGATCAGCTTACAGGTAGAATACAGCTGCTGGATGGGATTAGCATGTCATAGCTATCTACCAAACTGCTAACTGGGGGATTTCAGGCCATCTATGGATCATTTTTGCTAACTGTTTATTCAGCTTAGGCTCACAGGGCTGCAGCCTGTGCCCTAGCTGTCATAGGGCAAGAGGCGTGGTCCACCTGCACAGGTGAGCAGTCCATCACAGGGCCAACAGAGAGCGACAGAGAAGCACTCCCTCACATCCACACCTACAGCCAATGTAGAAGCACCAATGAACCTAAGCAGCATTTCATTGGACTGTGGGAGAACATCCAACCTCCACAGAAAGGCCCAGCTGACCAACAAGCTTCAACCTACAACCTTCTTGCTCTAAGGCACTAGTGCTAACCTCTTTTGCCCATTTCAGCCCAAATCCTGCATCTTCCTGTTTCTGACTCCAGGCCAGCTCCACTAACACTTTCTCATCAGACACTGCCACCTAGTGGAGGAAGTCTTAGTTCCATTTGAAGCTTCAGATTACAGTTAGTTCCTTTACAAAGAGGTGGAGGTGGTGGGGCCACAGCACCATCATCACTGAGTGCCATAGGACACTTAACCTTTGTTTCCATATGCTGGGAACTTCCTGTTGTTCCAAGGAGGACTGGAAAATGTGTGAAAATCTCCCAGTCAGTTCCTCACAGCACACTTCAATCATTTCCCTCCCACAGCATCAGGACCAGGGCTTTTTCTCTCTTTGGTCCCACTAAGAGATTTCCACACAAACACCTCATCAGTGGGACTCTCAGAGCTACCAGCCCTTTGCTACAATCACAAAGCTCTTCATTGAAATCAATGATATCAAAGCTGGAATCAAATGAGTCCAAGTCTTCTGCTGATTCAGCATCACATTCATCTTTGCTCCTTGTTCTGCATCCCCACCATGGACTTCATTCCTTTCCAAGCCAGCCTTGAGTGTCCTTTATTCAGCTCATCCTCTGCTTTACTTTTACACCTGATTTTAGCTGCTTTATCTCTCTTTCAACAGGTTTCTGTGCCTCAATCTTTTTCTTCTCTCCCTCATAACAAGACAGCTTCTTCTGCCTGAGAACATGTTGGAGTGATTTACTAATCCAGGGCTGCTTATTGGGGAAAATACTTCCTGTTTCCAAAGTAATCCCCATTTTTCCCAGAAAGAAATGTCAGTAGAAATCGATGATCTAAGTGAGAACATGAGCCTTTCAAAAGTCCCAGTGGGTGCAGTCAAAGCAGTCCCTCAGTCCCAGTATAGAGTCTTTGGTCCAGACTGGAACAACTGTGTGCCCAGTTTGAGCTCTCTTCAGTGCTGTGACCTGACAGACCCAGAGGGGCCATCACATCACATTTAGAAGCTCCCCTGATGGAGCCACAACACATGTCCAATACTTAGTCTGTCTTGTTGGACCAACTGGAAGAAATGATTCAAGGACTTAGTCACAGAACAGAGATTCAAATCTCCAAAATCCAACTGGCTGCATCAGGACATATAGTCTGAAACTCTGCACAGTTTCCTGTTTGAAGCTGCTTCCTGTTGGCTTCAGCTGTTTGGAGTTTCCATTTTCTAAACTTCTACATTCTGAACCTTCTTCAGCTCTGAACAGATGATGAAACACCGAATGATTTCAAGCACTTTGTCTAATAAACTTACATCTTTCATTATTTATACAGATTGATGAACTGTGGTTTGTCAAAGATCAGCTGTGATTATCTGGCAGCAGCACTGAAGTCCAACCCCTCCCATCTGAGAGAGCTGGACCTGAGCTACAACTACAACCTGAAGGATCCAGATGTGAAGCAGCTGTCTGATCTTAAGAAGAGTCCAGACTACAGACTGGAGACTCTGAGGTCAGTAGAGTGATGGAGTGAGTGGGTGGTGCTGTCAGCAGTGTTGTACTAAACACAGTCAGTATGAAACAAAGATCCAGTGTTTCCTGTAAAGCTGCAGCTTCTCAGTGAAGCTGTGAGAGGAGAACGGTGACAGGCTTCAGGATTGGACACAAACACTTCCTGTTTCTCACCTTTATGGTCACCATAGTAACGGCTGACACGCTCTGATCAAACACTGTCAACAGCCAATCAGCTCTCTGAACAAAGCAGCACGCAGACCAATGACTGCATTGATTTCCAAGTTTAAAGCAGTGAAGAACACAGTCTGTAGGTGAGGAAGAATTTAGTGAGAGCAGATGTTTGGATGGAATTCCTCCAGTTAACAGCTGGAACCGTCCATCTGGATTGTTGGGCTTGTTGTTGGGGTTCCTACAGAGCTCAGAGTGGACACACCAAGGTTCTTCTAATGAATGAAAGTCCAAACTCAAACTAGGAGGGAAAAACATTTTCAGCAACTTCAATAAAAATCCAAAGATTAGAAAAAGTGAAGCAACAATGAGTCCTAGTACAGTCCCAGCACTGACGTCCCTGCTGCTCTTTATACTGGATGTGCTGCATCACTGACTGACAGCTGATGAAGAGTCTCTGGAAACACTCGTTTATCTCCTCTGCTCTTCCTCCTTCTCTCTGCAGGTGGAGGTGATGATGGTAAACAGGACGGTGTGTGTGCTGAGAGAGGAGCAGCTGTGTCCTGATGATCCAGAGAGGTTGAAGCAGCAGCAGCTTGTGTGTAGAGACGCTCTGACTGGGCCATGTTACTGGGAGGTGGAGAGGAGAGCTTCATCCAGCAGTGACTGACAGAGGAATGAAGTGCAGATGACTGTCAGTGCTGCAGAGTGAACTGCTCTGAGAACAGCTCCACTGTCAGACACAATGTAGAGTCCAGCATCAGCCCTGTGTGTCCCTCTGGATCTGACAGAGGATCATCAGTGTATCTGGACTGCTCTGCTGCTGCTCTGTCCTTCTACAGTCTCTGCACAGTCTCTGTCTCACTCTGGAAAGATTTTACAACTTGTTGTAATTACAGAACGTTAATATAATATTCAAACATGTGATCTTCTCTTTATTTCTGAATCTTTACCAAATAAAGAAAAACCAAACTAACAAACAGAAGCTGTCGTGTCCTTTTTCACCACATCTGTGAATCTTTTCTGTGTTTTTCCTCTTTTCCTCCTTCCTGCAGCTCCATCTTCATCATTCTGTGTCCAGTATATGTGAACACGTCCAAAGCATCTGAGCCTCATGTTACCCGTTTGTGTGAGTTACGCCTGTCGTTGTGTTGTGGTGTATAAATAAGGGGCAGGAGACAGCGCTGGATCTCTGAGTTCTTTACTCTCAATTTCTGCAACATCTGCAATATCTAGAAATGCAAACCTGTGAGCTGTGTGTGTTGTGCGTCTGCTCGGCCACCTCTCCTCCGGCCGTGCTGGAAGCAGCTGTGCGTTTGACAGTTTTATCGACTCGACAATAATCGAACAAATTAAATGTTCAAAAATATCAACTTAAGCACTTCAAAGTCAACAAAAAGCTTAAAACAATGAAATAATATTTCACTGACAAAACAACAGCTCATAAGAACGATACACAAAATAATACAGAAACAAACAAATAAAAGTTATTAACCAGGATCCATGTTTTTGTCACAAACACTGAATCAGCTGATTCACTCTTTATGTTTCTGAGTTTGTTTTGTGATTATAGTTCTGGTTTCTGTTTCTGTGTCTTCACTGTGTCCCACGTCTCCTTACTTTGGACTCTGTGTTATATTTCCTGTTTTACTTTGACAGTCCTGTGTTACTGTTTCCTGTCTCGTGTGTGTAATTGGTCCCAGCTGTGTTTCCCTCCTGTCTCCCGTTCCCTGATTACTAAACTGCGTCCACGCCGCCGGCGCTCCTCTCCACAGCTGGATTCCAGGATTTCAGAGCATCCAGCTGTGGTGAGTGATGGAGACACTTTCTCTGCTCCCTCAGTAATCAGGACAGTTTATTGAACATCAGAGGACATAAAGGACTGTTTTTCACCTGCCCGTTCTGAACCTGGACATTAAAGACTGCTGGCTTCAAGGACATTAATCCCAGTGTCAGCCAGCCAATAACAGCCTGTGTTTTTCAGCTCTTTAGGAGTCAGAAATGAGAAAGACACAGACTGCTAACCTCTCCCTGCAGGAAATAAGCTCCGCCTCTTCCTTTCCTGTATATGAGTGATTCTGACATGAGACACAATGAGTTTCCTGTTTATTGTGACTTAAAGCGAGCAGCAAAGACACTAAACTGTGTGTTTCCAGCTGAAGCTGCTTTTTGTGTTGCTCCCACAATCCTGTCTAAAACAGTCAGTGAGGAAAACTCAGTTTATGCTTCCAAGCTCATTGTGAGAGGGCACATTGTGTTCCTGCAAGTGCTGATTTTGTCTGCATCCCTGAGTTTAGTGAGCTGCCTCCAAGGACTTGTGAAGCCCAGTGTGTTAAGGCTGCATCTCCCAGATGTTTCCACCTTTCCAGCAGAGACGGTAAATGTTCCCACAAAGGCTCAAAGACGGTTTGATTTTGTGAGTGTTGGCCTCAAGAGATTGCTCAGTGAGCACCTGAGTGTTTCTGGGACATCGGACACTAACTGGAACTTCAAGTCTGCCTCAGCCAGAGGTCTCCACACCTGCTGGCCCTGCATCTGCTCTGACTGGGGGCTCCGGAGAGCCGCGCCAGCCATCCATCTCTGCTGGGGCTCCTGTTTGAGAATGTAGGAGTGTAAACTTCAAATATCTGCTCGGTTTGTCAAGATATCACATATTTGCAAAAGTGCTCTGACGTTTTTTGGAGACGTCTGTTACCCACCATCTGGATAGCTAACCGGGAGGTCGAGGGTCATTAGAGCCGGCGAGAACAGCGGACTCCCGGCACATCGTTTTTGGACCCCCACGGCCTTTGGCTGTTCAGGTTTAAACATGATATATAAGTCACTTAGATCACGTAAAAATGTTATCGTTTGGCTTTTTCAGTGTTGTTTGTTTGGTTTGGCTGAAGTTACAGTTTTCACACAGCTGAATAAACGTCAAACAGAAAAGTGATTAAACAGAAGTGTGAGACGGTCGAGAGTTTACTCCTCTGTCCTGTTAGATTTTAGACAGCAAGGAGCAGACGGCTGAGTTTATTAAACTCCACCGAGACAGCGGTGACGCGGATCTGAAGGCCAGACCGTCACAGCCGCTCACTTCCCGCCTACCCGACCTTTGGAGGACCCGGCCCACGTAGACCTTGAAGGCCGGGTCCTCAGGAGGATGCAGCCTGTGAATTTGGACACGCCATGACACATGATGTTCTACAGCTGATGTGTTTAAATGAGCTCTACAGGTGATCAGACTTATTAACGTTACCAGCATAATAAACTGTCCTGTCACTGAAGGTGTCTGCCCAACAAGGACGTGGTGCTGAATGCATCCAGACCCCTGCTGACTGTCTTTGCAGCTTCGGTCAAAGGTACAGTGTCCACTGTGACCCTGAGAGCAGGACACAGCCAGAGGTGAGTCAGCAGTTACAAACTAAATGCTGCTGACATGAATCAAACTGCTGGATAACCCACTGCTCATGAAAATGGCACCTTTCTGTTGCTTTTTGAGATTACTGAGAATATTTGAATTGTGACTCAGATGGCAGATCCAGGCTCTCAGCCTCCAGCTGAAACTTCCAGTCCTCCCCCAGCCAGAAGCTCTGATGCTGGGCTGAGAGACTTTGATCCTTCCCTGGATCCAGAAATCCAGGAGGGAGAAGGAGAACAGGACCTCCTTCCTGATCTGGAGAGGCCTGAGGGAAAGAAAGATGGAGCAGACAGAGCTTTGAACAAATCCAAACCTCCTGAGCTTCACCTCCACAAAGGTGCAGACACTGATGCACAGATTCACATGTGACACCTGCAGCGTCCAGCTTGTGCCGCTGACATTATCTCCACTCTGATACAAGCCTCATTCACTCGCTCACACACGTTCATACAATCACCTTTTCCTCACAGTCACACACATGAATGTAATGAGGGGAACTCGGGGTTCACTGTCATTCCTCAGGATACTTTGATATGCAGACTGGAGGCTCTGTGGATGAAACACCGACTGTCTGAACCACTCTGAAGTCTTCATGATGGACTTCATCCTGATTAACACTACAATACTTGTTAGAGGCCTTTTATATGTAATAATATTCTTTTCCATTAAAGCTCTGAACATTCTCACTCTTTCTTGACCAGGTGTGACAGGTGAAGGACACCGGCGAATAGGAGGACAGAAGCTGAGAGCCATTAGTCACATGACTTCAGCTGCTGCTGCCTCACCAACCACTGGCCCCTCGGTGAGTCTAGAGTTACAGCAGTGACCACAGGAAGTGCACACGTGTGATCTAAAGCTACATGTGGGCCTGTGACCATCAGTCTTCTCACTGTGGTAGACGGGTTTGTGAGTCCCTGTGATGCTGGGAGTGTCCAGGACAGTCGCTCCTGATCGGGTCTCTCATGGAAAGCTGGTCCCAGGAATTCCTGGAAAATTCCTCCACAAAAGAGAACTGGGAACATAAGTGCAGAGTGACAGAGGTGCTCAGCAACCCTGCTGTTATATGGGAATAGAACCAGAATAGTCGGCAACCACTTGAGTTAAGTTAGCCAAAGAGATGCGACTCAGACTGACTTCATCATGTTGGCAACGTGTCTGCATTGATAAACTCCAGTTATTGACAAATCAGAGAATAATTCCAGTCGTTCAGAGACAGATTGTGATTGTTTGGAGGATGTAATCGTTTCCCTTCAGGGAGCGTGTTGGACGCTCAGTGTCCGGGTGATTAGCTGATGCAACTACTTAGAATCAGTTTGTGAATATGAAGAAAATCAGTGCAGTCACTGGACAAACTCTGATTCTTCCTAGTTTCACTCTTGTTTCAGTCCAGTGTGACTGAGGTGGTAAAAAATGATCTGACTTTTAGCCACACAGCTGTCTGCTAGAGAAAAAGCCTTTGTGCACAACTTTCTTAAAGGCAAACGGCACCATGTTCACTGCAGCTGCAGCAAACGCAGCAAAGAGTGAAAGTTGGACTGAGAATGTTGTGACTGTTTCATGAGAAAGAGCAGGAAAACAAGCATCACACACCCAGACACAGTGCTGGGATTAGAATTAGACTTTAGAGCCAAATGTAGGACAAAAGCTTTAATATGAAAGAGGAAAACCCAACAACAGCCAGAGCATGAAGCTCAAATCTATACCAATCACCAAGAAAGCTGACAGGCCTGTGACACGTCAGAGACGCCGTTCAAATCATAAAGAAGTTGGTTTATTGACAAAATGTAAAAAACCAAAAGAATCAAGTCAACCTTCAGTTTCGAGCGAGTAGACCAATCAGGCACAGCAGCAGCTCTAGAATAAGCAACAATTTGATGTCTTACAAACAACCTTTCATATACACACATACATATGGCTCATATGCTGTTTAAAAAGGGCTCAAAGACCCAACAGATTACACAAAGTACAAAAACACTTTCATTCAGACAACAGTCAGCTGTGCACGAGACAGAGAGCCGACTACAGTTAGTAACATGGACTCACTTTGTTTCAGACACGACACAAAGTAACACAAAGCCACAAAGAGCAGAAACATCAAAAAGGAGGCAGAGCAGCAGCAACTCTCCATGAGCTGTGAGGCTAACAGCCACCCACACTTCCTGTGATGCATAATGAAAACAACATTAACCTGAAGGATGATAACAACAGAAAGAAGTCTAAGCTAACGTTACACAGCGCTCACACAGCGCTGACTGTACAGGCCTCACACAGCTACGACCTGCATCCACAACACCTGATTCTACTGAACACAAACAAGTTAATGATATATGAGCAATCCAGGGAAGGCTTCCAGGAAGGTGAGGATCCAAAGACAGCTCTACAACAGCATCAGTCAGCAACAATGTTACTAATCACTGACTCTTTCATCCTTTTATACTCAATCAAAAAGTGCTGTGTTCACATTTGTTTCTGCTGAAATCCAGAGACTGAAAATGCGTCTTTTTAAAGTTTGAATAAACTGACTGAACTTCTCACGAGTCCAACCGTGAGGAACACTTCCCCCCATGACACATCACAGGAGAACGTCTCAGTGGAGGGGGGACAGTAGCTCAGTTTAGGCAGTCACTCTCAGAATCGATGCCTCCAGTCAGGGTCAAACGTGGTCCTCAGAAACCTGCAGATGTTTGGGCCAAGCTCTCACTGGTCTCTGCGTCTGTAGACTGAGCTGATGTTTCTCCAGGTGTCTGGTAAAAGGACGATGCTGCTGTCCAATGAGGCGAGGAGAGAAGTAGCCAAACAGGCGAGAGCCGTGAAGGAGGAACGGCGGGCAGCTCTGGATGCCCGACATAAATACCTGATGAGCAGGCTGGCCGACGCCGGCAGCCTGGAGGAGGCGGCGGTGGAAGACGCCATCGTCTCTGATGACAGAGTAAGTTCAGAGACGTGATCCTTCCTCAGAGTTGAACCTTTGAGTCATTAATGTCTGATTCTTCCAGTTCAGTCTGATCCATGAATTCTTTGCTGCAAACGGATCCAAGAAGCTGATTTTCTTCTATCAGGATGTCAAACAGGTAACTTTGATCACATTTCAATGACTGACACATGAAGGTCTAACCGCTCTTCATAATCTGCTGTCCTGTTTGTTGCAGCGTACTATGTATTCATATCTTTTAATATCTGCCTTTCTCCCAGAGTCTGTCCTCCCGTCAGTCTTCCTTTGTGGACGCATCAAACTCAGCTGTGGCTCAGAGGAAACTCTTCCTCACTACGGGGAACTCTGAGGTTGGCTTCAGCTTTTTATGTTTAGTTCATGTGAGAATCACAGAAAAATGCTGATATGAGTGGAAGGTTCTGCTGGGAAATTGGCAAAGAGCAGATTATTGAACAGCGAGGCAGACAGTTCATTTCAGTGATGCCAGTTTATTAGAAACGAGGACTGTGGGGCTGCTGGAAGTCAGGACGGCCGTTCTCTGGATAAACCTGACAGCTGAGGTGGAGAGCAGGATTTATCCACAGACGGCTTCTTCCAAGCAAATGTCCTGAACACACCTGAGCTGAGGGTTACACAGTGTGTCCTGTGTGATCTCTGCTTTATGGTGGTTGAATCTCACAAATGTGACCATCAGACCTGACGACTTATTTGTGATGTTTTAATTAAAAATATCCTGGGTGAGGTGTTTGGGGCCTGTCCCATGAGGAGGAGTCTCCAGGGCAGACCCAGGACACACTAGAGAGGTTATATCTCTCAGCAGGCCTGGGAATGCCTCAGTATTGTCCTGGATATGCTGGAGGAAGTGGTTGTTTAGGGAGGTCTGGGATTCTCTGCTTAGACTGCTGCACCTGTGACCCGGGACCAGATAAACAGGAAATGGATGTTTGAAATTCAAAGAAATCCTCTTTTAATAATGAGGAAAAAAGACAGCAGGAGATCCATCGCAACTAACAAAACACTTCAAACACATCAGTGCATCAACTTTAATCAACTTCATTTGGTTCAAATGAAGGAATCTAACAAAGCACTCACTAAAATGAAACACCAGTTAGTTTCCTGAGCTCAACAGGTCGAACACCTGAGTTTGGTTTGCGGTGCAGTTTTTATTTCTTCTAGATAACTTGGGTTATTTGCACAGGAAGGTTTTTAAATGTATTTCTTAAGTACGATCTTATATGGGGGTTGATTTTATAGCATAACAGAATAATGTAATAACTCTAATAGAGTATAAAACATTTGCAGAATGAAGTACAAGGTGAAGAAAAGTCAGAACGTCCCTGTTTGAAAATACAGTCTCAGAAGGTCAGAGATGGACAAATTCAGCTACAGAAACATGTGGCCATTTTTTTAAAGCCATAGAGCATATTACAGACGACACAAAGAGCAAACACTGTAAACTTCTAACCACAGACCTCACACAGCTCACACACGTCAGAGTGAAGCTGTCATTTCCTGAAGCTTCCACACAAGAGAACTGGCAACAAGGTGGAGTCCTCATGGATCACTAGCAGAGAAATGTGGGTGGGTGCCAGACCACATGGACTCGACTCACTTTATTTCATACAAAGGAGCAGACTAATGCTGTCATCCTTAAAGACTAACTAGAAACAAGCAGTGCGCTCGCATCGACTCGACTTGTTTTGCAAGTTTGAAGTGAGATGGTACTTTGGAGTCAGCCTCCCGAGATGATGGCTGGTTTTTGAAAAACATCTCATATTTATACAATGAGTAGCAGACTTTCCTGACTTGCAGAGGTCAACGTCCTCCTCAGTCATGCGCCATGAGTGGCACAGATACTATTCATCAAATAACTAACATGGCCTTGATTGTTACTCCAGAGACTTATCTGCGATGTAGCTTTATAGCATTTTCATTAGCAATCGTATGATTTGTGTTACAATGACCTTTGTGGACGGGCCCGGACCCCCAGGCCTCGTCCGTGACGCCGACGGTGAGCGCAACGTTTTTGTTTTCTTGCGCTTAAAATAACCTGATCAGCGTTCTGCGGACGGTTTGTTTACATTTCTCACATCTGTGATTGTTCACACGGGTTGGACACGAGCAGAGAGGGCTTTCAAGATGAAAAAGCCAACGTGAAACTTTAACGGACGACAAAGTTTTTCAATCAAATCTCCGTCACACCCTTCCTTGACCTCATCACGTTATCCACCTTAGTCAAGGAACAGTGGTTCGGGAAAATATGCATTTGTTTTTTGGACCAGTTTAAAACGTATCTCAACTAGTGATGTGCGGATCGATACTGAAATATCGATTCCTCCGATACCCGTCATTGTGTCCGGCCCCTTGGCGTGCACACTCACAACAATGGCTGAGCGTAAACAGAGTCATGTGCAGACGTATTTTACCTCCACGAACAGCTGAGACGTGGTTTGCCATACATGTGGCAAGAATGTGAGGTGTTGTGGTAACACCGCTGACCTGGTCAAACACCTCACAGTGAATCATATCACAGAATATGACGAGCGTATGTTGAGGCGAACTGAAGAGGAGGAGAGGGAGAGGTGCTGCCAGGGCGAGACAGACGTCTCTCACGGAGTCCTTTAATGCTGCAGGCAGGCAACAAATAGCCACAACTTCAGGTTTTTCATTTCTATATGATAATTCTGCATCATTAAGTGATAAGAACAAGTAATCTGATGTCCTGTGATCATTACGACGCTATAATTTGAGATAAAATAAAAGATAGAGTAAAAAAATAAGTTTTTGTTCAGAGTATCGGTATCAGATCAGTATCGTCGATACCACCCTGAATTTTACTTGGTATCAGATCGGAAAGGAAATCAGTGGAAATCAAATCCTGCTTCTACAGGTGTCCAGTTCATTCACTCTGACCCCTCCAGATAAGCGTTGCCAGTTCTCACTGTGCTGTAGATCACATTTTCTTGTGTTTGGGGTTATAACGGTTACTTTTGAGGTCTGTGTTATAAAGCAAGTTAATCCTGAATTTAACTGGAGAAGACAAATTCCCACTGCGTGGTGTAGTGCACAGCCAGGCATTCTTTACATTAGTTCGTTTGACAAAACCAAAAAGCCGAAAGTATTTACTTGGAGTTTGGTTTGATGAAATAAGTGCCAGAATCAGTGAATACAAATGATTCCAATGACATGAAAACTGGTGGAAGGACAAATCCCTCAAGAAAAGCACGACTAGCACATTAAGTTTGTTTGTAATCATCATCATCTCTAACACCATGCGCACAACAGTGATTTTGTTACAGAACACTAAGATAGTAAAATCTGGGAAATGATGATTTCTTTCCAAAACTTCCTGTCTGGAAGACATTAAAGCTGCTGTGCCACCTGCAGCTTCTTTCAATCTATGTTATGTGAATATATCTTTTTTTTGGGGGGTTTGAACATCCATTCAAACTCACTCTCTGCCTAGCAAGTCTCATTCCCTCATTTCCTTGGGGTCCAGCTTCACATACGTGGCACTGAGCCTTTTCCTTTGTCACCTCTTTCTGCTACATGCCTAGCCTCCCAGTTTCTTGGTCTATTTTCTTCATTTCGCTAACTACACTTCTTTTTCTTTGTAAATCTCTTCCTTCAAATACTTTCAAAATCACTTTTCTTTTTTCCCTTTCTTCTGTGCAGAGAAGACGTCAAACCCCTTCTTGGCAGTTTATCTCAATAAAGCTGTACTATCCCAGCCATCTGGTAAGTCTTCCCTACTACCCAGAGCCTGTTTATACTCCTGCATGTCTCTGCCTTCACTCACTTCCTCTTCTTGATGTCCAAACTCATCCTTCAAACTACCATTTGATGCTGCATAGCTGCATTCTCCCTGACACCTCCTTGTCTCCTGTCTTTTTGATTTCACCTTCTGCATAATATTTAGTTGCCCTGTGTGCAGCTTCCTCCACTTTCATATATTTCTACAAGTTCCTCCCTGTTCTTGAAGTATGTGTGCACCACGGCCATTTCCACTTGGAAAATCTGCCCCACATCTGTCTTTCTAGATTTCTCTCCTAAACACCACACCTACCCAACACCTCATAACCTCTGTTCCCTTCACCTAAATGTCCATTGAAGTCTGTGTCAATCACCACTGTAGTATGTGGTCTCTTGCACACAAAATGTGTCTACCCTCCACCTCCATAATATGAGTCCGCCAGCCCTCCCATTGCCAGTCAGAGTCCATAACAAGTCAAAAACATAAACAGCTCGAACGTATTATTTATTTAAAAGAGAGAGAGAGAGAGAGAGAGCTCAGTTGTCCTTGCTCTAGCATCAAGAGTCAGTGACTGGCTGTTCACTGCAGGCTCAGCAGTCCAATGGCCGATCAGCAACAAAACAAATAAAAAAATAAGACACGTTCTTGATTATGACAACAAACCACATCCAAAAAAATATGACAGCAACACTTTAAGTTTTGTGTGCATTCATCATGTGCAACTCTGCAGAAAGTCTCATGTCAAGGATGTGTGGACAGGGGGGCTATTAAAAAGTTCCAGTATACAGAATAGAAAACCATCAAATGAATGAAATAAAATCTGTTGTCACAGTGGTTTTTGAAGGAACAATTACTTCACAGATGGACAGCCTCATTATATTTGAGTTAAATCTGATGATACACACTTCACGTCACCCTAGTTACATGTTTTTATTTGCCATGTGTATGTTATCCAAGGGAGGAAGAAAATGAAAAAGAAAACTTTTGATGTGTCCAGACATTTCTTCACATCAGCTGCCAGCAACCAGTTTCAGCATGTACAACTGTTGCAGTAAGTGTGCTCATGCAGACCAACTATGCTGGTCCACTGTTCTTAATGGTGCTGCATGTTGAGAAAGAAGTGAAACAAATGTTTTGTTTAACAAGTCCACTAGTGTTAGAATAACTTGGCATTTCCAATCTGTTTCTGCTGTAGTTCAATGAAAGGTTTCAGTTACTTAAGTTTGAGAAAAAACCAAAAAAACAAATTGCGTTTACAATTGTAGTTTCATCTTGTTATAAGATATTTGAAATAAAAACAAACAAAAAACATGAACAAACAAACCACAAACAAACAAACCACAAACAAACAAACCACAAACAAACAAACCACAAACAAACCACAAACAAACAAACCACAAACAAACCACAAACAAACAAACCACAAACAAACCACAAACAAACAAACCACAAACAAACAAACCACAAACAAACAAACCACAAACAAACAAACCACTACATTTTCAGAAATATTTCTGCAGTCTGATTTACAAGTATAAACTTTCTGACCAAAACGCCACAATTTCATCCCTCAAACAAGTTGTCAACTGTGTCAACGACCAATGAGGACATCACTGCTACACTTGATGATACTCACACCTTGAAAAAGTGCAAAGGTTTCCCAACAGGACTTCGACGGTTGGTCTTCTTGATCAAGCTATAATCTGTTCTCATCAAAACCACCATAAAACCAGTTTGACAGGATGATGCTGATAAATCCCTCTAGACCTTTTTGTGACAGTATTAAAAGCTTGCTGGAAATTCTCTGTACTCATATTTGTGCTCAGTATCTGTAGGAGCCATTTTTGTGTGGGTACCTCATGTATGCCACTAGGGGTCACCTTTTGTGTTACATATGGTGTGTCTATTTAAGGTAGATAGGTCATTAGCAGCAGGTGTGTTGTTGTTGGGAAGGAGCAAACAGATTGTGACCGCTGCGCTGTTATGTTAAATTGTGTTGGAATAAAGAATCTAAAGGACAAGATAAGTATGGTTTCAGTTATTGAACTAAGTTTAATACGTTTATTCATACCAGTGACATTGCATTAACCTGCCAACAAACAGCTCAGTGGCTTTAAATGTAGGCTTAGCCTCGACAGCATCTATAACACCATTAAAATGCAGTAATGGCCACACAAAAAATAAAACGTGACCATATTCAGTTTAAGCCATTTTATGTGGTTTAGTTTATACACTTGAATCACAGTAGATGATAGCTTTCTGTTTTTAAATGTCTCCATTTATTGCAAACACTATAGTTACTGTTCTGCCTTTTATAAGGTAAACTGGATATTATGGTTGCAAACGGCCCTAGAGCTCCCTCTAGTGGCTGCTTTGTAATATGGGTTTGACTACTTTGGGAAAGGAACAATGAGAAGGTGAAAAAATCAAAGATGGCGGAAAGTTATCGTTCTAAGCTGATATGGACCTTAAAATGTTGTTGCCTTGGACAAGATATGTCTGTAAGTATGAGTGACGATAAAATAATTATTATCTTTTGTTTTGTGTAAAAATGGTACGATAATTTGTACATTTGAAAGTTTTATCTTGTTATCAAATCAAATCACTTTGATTGTCACATCACATGTGCAGGTACACTGGTACAGTACATGTGAGTGAAATTCTTGTTTGCGAGCTTCACAAGCAACAGAGGTGTGCAAAAATACAATAACGTAAAACAAGCAAAATATAAGAACGGCTAAATCTGAGACTAATAAATATATGTACAATATATAATAGTACATGCATTACTGGATGTGTATACTAAATATGTTTTTCTACACGCGCGTGTGTGTGTGTGTACATATTTTACAAATTAAATAGAGTAAACAATAAAATAAAATATACAGAGGTTGGTAGTTGGACATGTGCAAAACAAGTGGCATTTATATACAGTGTGTAGTAGGGCTGCTCAATTAATCGAATTTTATTCACGATTACGATCTGGGCTTTCAACGATCATTAAAAATGACTGAGCCGATTATTAGCCCCTCCCTCATTTATCCGCGACACCTTAAAGGCCGGTCCGTGAAAATATTGTCGGGCATAAACCGGTCCGTGGCGCAAAAAAGGTTGGAGACCGCTGATTAAGAGGACCCGAGGGAAGCTCGGAAAGCTAAGCAGAAGTTATTTGGAGAGTGACTGCCGTTGGTTGAAAAGAGAGTTTAAAAAAAAAAAACTTCAGTGGTGTTGCACACTATTTTATATTATTTTTTAAAGTCATTGTTAACCCTTTAAAGCCGGTCAGAGCAGCATGCTCCGTTTTGCGTAACTATTTTTAAATCCCTGTAGAACCTGAACCGTGTAAGCTAGCGCAATAATTTGTTTTGCATATGAAACCGGAGGAGTTGTACTTACATCTTATGCCATCAGCTTGTCCTCGGTCACGGTTTCCTTCCACATATAGCTTTGCAAAAATTGCATAAAAAGCACTTGCAGGAACAAAAACATAATATTCCAGAAACACGCTTTGCCGTTCCTATCAGCTGTTCGTAACACTTCCCACAGTGAAATGATGCACATGCTGTTTTCTTTGCAAATTTGCATCATAGGATTGTTTTTTGTTTTTCCTGCAGTATATAAAAATTGCTGTATCTCCAAAATAAAACTATGAAGACACTCAAAATAAATTTCCTGTGGTGGGAAACTATTTTTTGCAACTTTATTGTATTTAAAGTTTTGAGGGATAAACCTCTTAAATTTCTCCAAGTAGAAATATATGTAAACAAAACAAAAACGATTTTCAATTTTTTTTGTAGTTTATTGCACTTTTTTGCAATTTATGTAATTACTATGGACTTAATGCAGACATATTATTAAAATATGGGCTATAACAGTTGTATTGATGTATAGCAACTTGAAATGCTCCCACAAATGGCACTACAGCATATAAAAAAATAATAATATAAGCTCTGGTGGACTTGGTTCTATAGTAGGTCTTAAAGGGTTAAATAAATATCGTCAAATAATCGTGATTATCATTTTTGCCATAATCGAGCAGCCCTAGTGTGTAGTGCATAATGTTGAAGTTCCAGTAGTGAAGCTGAGGTGTCTATGACGTGTTCAGCAGTCTGATGGCCTGGTGGAAGAAGCTGTCTCTCAGTCTGCTGGTTGGGGACCGGATGCTGCAGAACCTCCTTCCTGATGGAAGTAGTCTGAACAGTTGATGGCTGGGGGGACTGGAGTCCTTGATGGTCCTCCCCGCTTTCCTCGGGCAGCACTTCCTGTAGATGTCTTGGAGGGAGGGAAGCTCACCTCCAATTATCCGTTCAGAGCACCGCACTACTTGCTGGAGAGCTTTGCAGTTGTAGGCGGTGCTGTTGCCGTACCAGGTGGTGATGCATCCAGTGAGGATGCTCTCAATGGCACAGTGATAGAAGGTCCTGAGGATGCGGGGGCTCATGCCGAATCTTTTCAGTCTCCTGAGAAAGAAGAGGCGCTGCTGCGCCTTCTTCACTGTTTTGTTTATGTGTCCTGACCACGTAAGATCCTCAGCCAGATGTACACCAAGGAAGCGGAAGCTGCTCACTCTCCACAGCAGCGCCGTTGATGGTGATGGGGGTGTGTACTTCTCTGCACCTCCGGAAGTCCACTATCAACTCCTTTGTCTTTGCGACGTTGAGGGTGAGATGGTTGTCTTGACACCAGTGGGTCAGGGCGCTGACCTCCTCCCTGTAAGCCGTCTCATCACTGTTGGTGATAAGACCCACCACTGTAGTGTCATCCGCAAACTTCACAATGATGTTGGAGTTGTTAGTGGCTGTGCAGTCATAGGTGTAGAGTGAGTACAGGAGAGGGCTCAGTACACACCCCTGTGGAGCACCAGTGTTCAGTGTGATGGGGGATGAGGTGATGCTGCCCAGTCTGACTACTTGGCATCTATCAGACAGGAAGTTAAGGATCCAGCTGCAGAGGGAGCTGCTCAGTCCTAGATCCTGCAGTTTCCTGTCCAGCTTCGAGGGAACGATGGTATTGAATACTGAGCTGTAATCTACTGTTAGCTTGCAGTAAGAGTGTAACAAGCTAGTTTACAATGTTAGTTAGCTAATACAGTATTTTGTACTTTCAGTTTTACGATGGTCAAAGAGAAGGCAATGGTCAGAGGCCATTCTTCAATAAATCAGCGCAGAAAGGAAAACAAGTCTGGTTATTGGAGCATCGTTATCTCGCTGTCTAGCTGGTGAAACTAAGGAACTCAGGGCGAGGACAGCAAAGTTACCAAAGGGGAAAAACTATCAAATTAAAACTGCATCATCTCAAAAATCACAAGTTTCTCTAAAATGTGTTTATTCTAGGGTTGCGGTTATTCATTATTTTAGTCATCAATCATTTTATTGATTGTTCGAAAATTGAATTGGATTAGAAATAGTTTTCTTATTAATGAGCAATAATTATTATTATTCAAAAGAGAAAACACACGGGTCTTTTGGTTACCATTTTAGAAATTGCCATCCTTTAATGATTCATCTGTTAAAAAAAATATTTTGACTGCTTTTATCTAAAAAATATTTTGAGATGCTGAAATGCTGAAATAATAATAATAAAAAAAACAGACACTGATGTCAACATAAAGGTAAACACGCAATTTAGTTTCTTTAGTTTCTGGTTCTCTCCTGTATGGACTAGAGAACGCACGATACCACTTTTTTGTGTCCAGTATCGATATGAATCCGATACAGCGTATTTTTATAATCAATAAAACAGTTTTTTTTAATATCTTTCTTTATTTTGTATAAGTTCATACTCAAGTTTTAAAAAATAAAACATTAAAGTTATTTAGTTATACCTGTATGCAAAAAACACACTGCACCCAAAATATTTCATAGTTCAGCAACACTGATCAATCTAATAAACTTAAACCTGCACCATCCTCCCTATTCTGGTATTTTAAAGAGTACTTAGCAGAAATATTAAACAACCTAACTAATAGGGTTGCAAACTCCCAGCAAAAAAAAAACTAAAGGGAACCATCGCCCACCCTCTGCCTCGTGATGCTTAATCGACATAATCGACTTTAATTTAATGCATGTATTTAAAAAAAATGCACAGAAATCAATTATTTTTCAACAACAATTAAATAGATTCAACATCTTTCTTCAACAGAACTGCAGACTGCACAGATGGTATCTTCCCAAAGGAAAAAGTACTATAACTTACTAGGGTATATATTAGACTTAATAGTTACTATATACAATATTAGATTTCTATACATTTTACGTTAGATAAAAACTTTGGTTATAAGATTCAGATAATTATTTATTAAAAGCGAGACATTTTAAACGAGAATAAGAAAGAAAAGTATTTCTTTGTGCCCCCCTTTTCCCTGTTAATGCCCCAGCTGGCCCCCTGGCAAAACCGTGCTAGACCCGCCCCTGCACAGTTACCAGCTGTCAGCTACTTATAGCATTAGGCATTAAAGTAATATTAAATAAATTCTAACAACAGCTTATCAAGCTTAAACGTGCTGCTGTGGTTTATCTGCTGGTTTCCTCTTTCTGGCGCAAAGTGGGAAACAAACAAGAGAGACGGAACTTGCGATCAGCTGATCATTGATTAGTTTCATGATTGAAGTAGCAGCAGGAGAGGGAGGGGGAGAGGAGACGCGGCAGTCGCTCCATATATCGGTTGTTAAGCTTAACGTGGGAATGCGTTACAAACACTGAGAGAGAAACTTACAAACTTGCTTTACTTCTCTAGGACAGCTTTCACTGAGAAGAAATGCCGATTTGGAAACATGTAGCGAGGCGCTAAATGCTCCACCAGACAACCGAGAGGTCTCTTGTTGTCACATGCAAGAAAGCATGCTCTGAAGAATATCCAGGTAGATAACTGTGGCGATATGTTGGTTATATTACTTTAAAGTGCAACTGGCTAATTCTTATTTTAGCCAACTCAAAAAGTAAAAATGATGCAACGACCTTGAAATAACACATTTATCTCACTGAAACATGTCATTTAAATAAAAACTTTACTGAAATTAAAATAAATATACTGAATATAATATGGCTCAGATTTAATGGAATATAATGATCCTTTTGTGTTGCTGTTAAAGAAAGGGATAATGTGTGATTACTGCTTTTAAACTATGGGCTACAAACTAAATCCTTTTATTATTTCTGTCCTCGGTTTTAACTCATTAATAATCATTAGCATGAAGCCCCCTAAAAAACAACGTAAAGGTCATGAAAATGTAAACAATTTGGCATTTTGATGATGCATCATCCACATTAAAAAGTAGAGATCATATCAGCCCTGTATTTACTTGTATCGGATACATAAAAAATCTTTCCGTATCACACAGCACTACAGAAAGCTCTTTTCTAGGGTTGTATTAAACATCTGTAACTACCGTAACTCCTGATCCATTTCCTCAATTAAAAGAAGTCCAATGATTCCTGAGAGCAGCAACTCTGCACTTTTCATTAATATTTGCATCATTACGGTAATCCCAGGTACATTGTTGCAGCAGCCCCGTGAAGGCAAAGGTTGAGAGAATAGTGAGTGAGCGTGATGGAACAATGTTATCACACGTTTGGCTTCTTTTTACCATGTTTGTTTGTTTTGTTCTTTCATGTGTTATTTACCAAGATTTGGATGGTGTTCTGCCTCGAGTTACCATAATGTCCCTAACATCACAAAAAAGCACAGAGTTGCTGCTTTCAAGAACTGCTGGAATTTTTCATTTGCCCCAATGGTTCAAGACTGAAGTTAGGCTAAAAACACTGGGACCAGTTTAAATGGGTTCATGTGTGTCAGCTGCATCGTCACTGCTGCTCTTATGTTATGTGTTTTTGTTGAAAACTAGGTGCTGTTTGGGCTTAATGATGTCAAACTTTTCATTCACTTGTTTGCTCCTAAATACGTTTCTATTGCAGGTCTTTTCCAGTTGAAAATGTGAGTGAGCACTACACAAATTACTGACACTGAAATACACTGAAAAGAAAAAAAACAAAACTAAATCCAAACAAAAACAACTAAACGAAGTAGTTACACACGTTATAGAATATATATACTGGGCATACAAGCCTGGCCTAAGCTTTCTGTCAGGAAGACTGCAGCAGTCCAGGAGTTGGGTTAACTGTCTTTAAGTTCCACAGAAGAAATGTTTACATCAAAGTGCTTGCCAGGCTTAATCCAAATTAGGTACAGCCATACTTGAACTTATCATTGTATAGTATGTGGGACTATGAGCAATGGTTTTCTGGAAACAGAAACAGGCAATTTTATCATTAGTAGAGTCACAAATAACTAGAAAAACAATTGAAAACATAATGTACTCAACACAGCAATATCTCACAATATCCACAAGGGGTCACTATAGATCATATATTGCCTAAATAGCACGTCATACAAATTGCCAATCATAAGGCACGGACATGGCAAGCTAGCCACAGTTAAACTAAACAATAGAAAAGTCCTTTATTTGTAATCTGGATGTAATGACTGCGGGAGATTACAGCCACTGCTATTAACTTAGTGCCAAATAATCCTACCAACATGGTATCAAAGAACTGAGGCATAACTTTAACATGCACAAACAATTATAACAGCTTCATGCGAGTCATCCTGCCAAAAGGACTAACACTCACAGGTTCATAAACACACAACTTAATCACACGAAACAACTGCGATGCTCTGCAGTGGCACCTTTAGTCACTCCCACTCTGCGTGCTGAGCACATGCCCACTGATACGCTTATTTCCTTTGAGTGTGCTTGATTTCTGCCTCTAGACATTCTGAGGCCGAGTCAGAGCAGGAAACTTGAGCACACGTGGTCTCATTAAATCAGACAGCTGGAGTCATTTAAAAAGGATCTTTTAAGCAGTGCTGTCCCTCAGCTTCATAGTAGATCCATCTATGGGATCAGTTTGAAAATCCTAGCTGTCTTCTCTCTAGTTATCATGTTACAAGATTTTAAGAAAACTTGAACGCTGATCATGAGTTGAATGGTAAATGGTCAGCATTTGTATAGCGCTTTTCTAGTCCCTAAGGACCCCAAAGCGCTTCACACTACATTCAGTCATTCACCCATTCACACACACATTCACACACTGGTGATGGCAAGCTACATTGTAACCACAGCTGCCCTGGGGCGCACTGACAGAGGCGAGGCTGCCGGACACTGGCGCCACCGGGCCCTCTGATCACCACCAGTAGGCAAACACGGGTTTAGTATCTTGCCCAAGGATATTTGGCATGCAGCCAGGAGGCAGCCTGGGATCGAACCACCGACCTTCTGATTAGTGGCTGACCTGCTCTGCCACCTGAGCTACAGCCACCCCAATGAATGCCACTGATCTTCAAAATCATCCAAGCTTTTTGATAAATGCACACAAAAGTCGGGTGTCCATGCCACCCGCATGCAAGGTGACAAAAATACCCCAATCAGCCTTTCAAGCTGACAGCTAAAGAAACCATTTCACCAGATTTAGCTTCTTGGATATTGTGTTCACTGTACTGTGTTCAAAATGTACTTCTCATTTAATAGAAGAAATGTAATCATGTCAATATAGAGGATTTCAAATTCTCACTCCTGTTAATTAAAAAAAAGAAAAAAGTAGGATAAGACATGAGAAACTCCTTGAAAAGGACAGTCTCCATTATAGCACCTCATGGAAGCTTTGTTAGACGACCTGTCATTAAAAACTAGAAAGACCATCCAGCATCGGGAGCTTTCAGACTTCCAGGTACGACAACAAGCCTATTGCTGGTTTGCCCACTCTGACTGTGTCAGTATTTGCTCCACATACCAACTGCTCTGACCCTAAAGTAAGCCAGAATCCCACACAGCCATATGTAGGCACATTCCAACCACAAAGAATAACTGGGGATTCTTCATCCTGTAAACATCCTGAACAACTGGTTTTGGTGGTTTGATGGGAACAGATCCTCACCTGATCAGGAATACCAACGATCACCCCACCACTCATGTCTTGTTGGGAAATGTTTGCAGTCCTCAAGCTGTGAAAGTCATCAGGTGCAGCAGTCATGAATACCATGTAAACATCCCTGTTGGTAGGACAAACAAATAACAGTGGGATTCATTCGAGAAAACAGAACTTGTTTGATTCCCTGTCTGACAAAAAGAAATTAATGCAACGTAAAAATTAGATTTAAAAAATCAGCAGCATCATATGTAACCAGGTCCTAAATTACATATTGTTATAATTACACAAAATTTGTTCTAAAGCCCAAACTGCTCCTGGTATATCTGACTTTTAGCACCTCCAAGCCTGTAGTCATCTTGGTTATTAGTTAGGCCCCTCCCCCGTGTGTCGCTATGTGTATAGGCACTGTTAATGCTAGCATGAACAGATCATTCTTGCTGGCTGTTGTAGTGGCTTGAGCTAACTCTCATCCCAACTGTTTATATTTGGTTATAGGAGCTGGAGTGGGCATTAATGCTCCACAATTTACAAGCTGGGACCTGCCGCTAATCCATGGTTAAAGCCTTTACCCACATCAACACTGCAGGCAGAGGCTAACATCTGCAATACTATTAATAATTACACATAACTGTAGCAACAACAAAGAGAGGCTCGAACAAGAAAGGCTTGAAACCCTTAGAAAAGACTGATCAGAGTTGGTTCAATGAACTCTGATCATGTTCATTCGGAGTTAAGCTCGTGTGTGTTTAGAGACAGAAAGCCATCATGTTACCAGGATTCTCCAGAGAAACACAGAAATAAAGAGCAGAGCCTCCATCTTCATTTAGTGGACAGAGGAATATGATCACAAATCAGTGTGGGCCAAAATTTGTATCTTAAAAACTAGGAGGGGATAAAGTTATACCAACATACTGTAATATTTTTATAATATACACTAGCAAACTTTCATGCTGTGTGTGATATTAAAAATATTGTATTGTGTGATATCACATTCTATTGTGATACAGCATTTTAATCTGACCTTTGATTTCTAAATGCTTCATTAAACTGTCAAATATACAAATATAGACAACTGTGGGATTTGTCTAAAGTATTTGCATATGCCATAGAAATGTTAGCACTCACAGTTTACTGGGCAAGGTTTATGCAACGTTTCAACAAGACCAGTCCACTTATGACAAACGCGATCATACGAGCATTATAGTACGATGCAGTCTCTGCATGATATGACTATCTATTCAGCTGTAACCTGACAGGGACAAAGTCTAGGAGACAGAAACTGGAGATAGACACCATTTACTGATGGACCTGTTATATTAGGTGACAATTCCACGTGAAAGTCAAAAGAAATGAATACATACAGGGCAAGTCTTTATGAGGCAAACATGATGTGCATCTCACACGAAAGCGATTTAGGTGATTTTCTGTGAGAAATGTGTAAAAAGATCCGTACTCTGAATTTCAGATACTATTGATCTGTTTGTTGTGTGTCTGAGGGTTTACGCAGGGACGTTTTGTGTAAGCACTGATTGCTACAGTAGCATCCAATCAATGCTTACAGTGCAAAGAAACTGGCCTACAGTCTGACAGCTGCATTAATGTCTACACAATCTAAGAGTTTGAAAGATGGACACACGTGAGATGATCATAAATCCACAACAGAATCCTTTCTGTCCTAACATACTGATGAGAAAATAACTGAAGCACTCGTGTCAAGAACAACAACAACAAAGGGAAACATGCCTAACTTGGATTTCAGTGATTGTGAAAACAAACATATGCAAATGAATTTCCTCTGTGCGCTTTGCCTAATTCAGGAAATCACTATCAATCAAGTTGAGTGTGAGTCAGTGAGTATGTTCTGTTCACATAGACTGTTACCTCAGGGGCTAACTTACCAGATGAAATGAACCTTTATGGAACGGAAACCCAGAATTTGTTTCAAGTCACATTTTAGCTTAACCTGCATGGTGGAAAGTGCCTGTACCAGAGACATGATTGTTGCTGCTTAGGTTAAAATATCTAGTATATGTCAATAATGTAACAAAAAAGAAGAAGAAAATCTGTGGCGGTGTAAAAGTCCCACTAAATGCGTCTCTCGGTGTACATCTAAACTATATAACGATTAACCGCCAACTGTGAGTTCAATTTAAATTTTCCTTTACAAATGTGTGTTTGTTTAGGAAGGAAAGAAATGTGTGCGCACAGTGTTCGGCAATATAGACTCAAAGGCAGCACCAAGACTGGCACGAGACTATTTCCACTGCACTGAGGGTGGGAACTCCAGGCCTCGGGGCCGCTGTCCTGCAGGGTTTAGATGTGTCCTTGATCCAACACAGCTGATTTAAATGGCTAATTTTGAACGTTGACATATACATCAAGGAATGGACCAGCCACTGCACTGATGTTAAACCAGTTCAGAAGTTCATTTATCATCATGAACCACCAATTTATGAGCAGACAAACCAAAGTGCACTCCAAGATTCAGTTGCTTGTAGAAGCACGTTTAGCAGCAACAGCTCAAAGTCATTGTTTTCTGTATGACTATCAGTCTCTCACATCATTGGGGAGTCATTTAGGCTCACTCTTCTTTATAATGTTGCTTCACTTCATTGAGGTTTGCACAAATTTGTTTATGCAAAACTCACGACCACACTACTTCTATTAAGCTGATGTTTAAACTTTCTAAAATATAAAACCTGCTAGACACCGGTGTTGTGCCAAAAAGTGATTGTCTGCCAAAAAGTGATTTCTGGTATTTGCCAAAAAGTGATTGCTCGTATTTAAACTGCTATAAGTAACTTGTTGGGCTATAATATGTGAAACATATGTCAAACACTTCCCTCATGGATGACATAAAGTCATCTTGAGCCACATTCGTGTAACAAGGTAGAAGCTGCGATCAGTTTTTGGCAGCGACTTTTATATAACCTTTATTTATGTAGTTAAAAAAATCTCATTAACATTAAACATGTCTTTTGTAAGAGTAAGTTGGCCAAGAGGAAATATTACAATAGTTCAGTAAAAATATTTTAAGTGAGGATAAAGGAGCGGATTGGTTATAATGTAAGTACAGGGTGGGCCTTTTATATGGATACACCGTAATAACATGGGAATGGTTGGTGATATTAAAGTCCTGTTTGTGGCACATTAGTATATGTGAGGGGCAAACTCCTCAAGATGGGTGGTGACCATGGTGGCCATTTAGAAGTCGGCCATCTTGGATACAACTTTTGTTTTTTCAATAGGAAGAGGGCCATGTGACACATCAAACTTATTGGTAATGTCACAAGAAAAACAATGGTGTGCTTGGTTTCAACGTAAACCTCCAGCAGAACCAGGCTCAGGGAGGGGCGGGGCCATCTGCTGACCGGTTGGGGTGAGAGAAGGAAGACAGGATGAAGACATGCTGTGGAAGCGAGACAGAGATTAATAACAGATATGATTCAATGCAGAGAGGTCTGTTAATACATAGTGAGTGAACCAACCAACCACAGCATCTGTGGTGAGAGAGTCATCAAGGAGTTCAGGCACTCCATCAAGCTCACAGTCACAGACTCAGGTGAGATTCTAGAGTTGCAGGGCTTCCTCCAGAGCAGCTGTTAGAAACACAGCTGCATCTTCTTTCTCTCACACACAGAAAAGAGTGAGACAGAGTGAGGCATCAGGGAGTTTAATTACCAGCTTTAAGACAAATGAATGAGAGTGCTGAATGATAGCACTCATGAGTGGTGCAGCATGCTTTAATTACTACCCACTAGTGAATGTGTCAGCAGCTGAAACTGTATTAATGGTGATTTAAAGAAACGAGTCCCAGTGTGTAGACCAGGCAAGCTGCTTCACTTGTAACACACTGGCAGAAACCCCAAGTCAGTTAGGATGACTACCTGAACATTTGAATGTTTCCACTGGTCACTGAGGTGGTACGTTACAGGGATCCAGTCTGTTCATTTACAGGACTCTACTAGAGCTGCTTTGCATGACTCACAGTTGAAATAATGCTTCTTTGTCTGATGCAGGGCCTTGGTTCACCCCATCAGTCGTGCAGGGGGTCGTCTGCTCTGCAAAAGTGCACTTTAATGTAAACTGTGCAGCAGTGCTGCAAACTAATCCAGACGAAATAAAAGCACAATGTCAGGAGCTACTGCAGTTCAGCATCAAACGTAGGCCAAATCAATCATTAATATGATTTTCATGATCATCTTGTTTGTCTTAATGTTCTTATGATTCAAAGAAACATCCAGCAGCTGTGAGATCGGCTGTACTGATTTAAAATGAAGTGTGTACGGCCCCAAAGCCTCTGAATGAGCTGCAGATGTGTTTCAAACTCCTGTAACAAAAGCAAACATGTCTGCATACCGGCTAACTTTGTCCACACACTGTTTCTGCTCTGCAGGTTTCACAGATGAAGATGCAAATAGTGGAGGATACGGGGATGGAGGAGATTGGGTTGGACTTTCATTAATATTTTGTCTGTTAGTTTGGGCTGTTTGTTGTTCCTGCTGCTTCCGCTGTCGTCATAATTACCTGCAAGGAACTAAAGCCATTATAGCAGCATCCTCCTGAAAACAACATCTGCTCTGCTTTTCCACAAGAATGAAGATGCAGAGGTCTGGCTTTAGGATCTGAGCTCAGATAACATCTGGAGTTTAAAGCATCATTTTAATCTTCTTCTGCACAAAATGGCTCAGTCGAGTGCTGCCAACTCCAAGAGGTTTTCGGAGGATCGGGTGATGGAGATCTATAAAGTAGGAGTAACATTATATAGCTACTATGTCAAAATTATATAGTATGGTATATGATATGGCACAGCCCTGCTGTAAAGATCAAATGTGTGACAGTGAAAGGTGCTACAAAGAAGTCGGGAGAGAAATGCTGCAGAAAAGTCTCTTTAGCAAACAACGAGCAAACATAAAGCCCGTCCATTTCACATTTAAGGCAGGTAGTATGTTTGTTTTTCTAATGTTGACAAACTGACCCTCCATCCATCCACTTCTGCTGATCCTTTTCAGGGTCGCGGGGGCGCTGGAGCCTAACCCAGCTGTCTTAGAGCGAGACAGACTGAAGACCTGTCCAGTCCGCTGTCCCTACTAAGTGCATGTCCTTGAAACAGTGGAATAAAAACTAAAGCAATGACAAATAATGATCCTCATCATCAACATTACTACCGAAATGTGAACTAGCAAGTACAGCCTGAGCCCATAGAAACAACATCTTTGTAATCTGTAACAGTTTTGGATTTTTGGACATGTTAAACAACTTTTAAAGGGTTTTTCACAAAGATGCTGAACATTAAATGCAGGATGCCACAGACATCCATTTTAGCCAACAATCTGCCATCTTCACCTCCAGTGTTCAAATAAAACGGAGACGTTGTGACATCAGCAGGAGACAGAGATCAGCTAGAGACACGCAGACAGTTTAAGCAGGCTGCTGTTCAAGTGGAGGCTGGTATGAATCCTGCTTCTGTTTATGTTTCCTGTTGAACAAAAACTTGACCAGAAACTGACATACCAACTTTCAGACTAGCAGATCCATCCTCCTTCCCTCCATCCTCTGTGTGTCCTTCTGTCTGACCTGCAGCTGAGAAACAGGTGTGAGGTGTCAGCTGTCAGGTAGGTGATGAGTGAAGAACAGAACAGAATCCATTTCCTCTTCAAACTGCTGTCAGACATGAGCTGTGTTCCAATTCGTCGGCTGCATCCTTCGGAGGACCCGGCCTTTGCGGTCTACGTGGGCCGGGATGGTGGGGACAGAGAGGCTGTAACTACATCTGCTGGTGTCACTGTGACCTCAGAGCAGTTTACATGAAACATGAAACGAATTACAACTTTTGCGATATTGACCAGCTCATGATGCAGAGTGTAGACTGTATCTGTGATAATGAAAATGATTTAAGGACTGGTTTATGACACGTCTATAAAAAATATAAAGTCTGTACAAATGTGAAACTACAAAGTTAAAAGCAGCTGGAACGACAGCTGTTCAAAGCTGAACACTTACATCAGCCAGAAGACAGAGTGAGTCCTCCATCTCTCTGAAGGAGGCCATCGTGGTGAGCACAGATGCAGCAGCAGTGTGGATGTGTCCACTCTCACAGTGTCTCTCTTTCAAGTTTGTCCTCACATTCTCAAAAAAAGAACATGTCTATGCAGATGCCCAGAGCCTAACAACACACCCGCTATAAAAAATTTTTGCACCACCAGAGAGAGAGCAGGAAGAACCAGTCTCAACAAGAGACACACACACCTGATTTCCTGTAACTGCAGAGGGGAGGAGCCACCCGAGCAGGTGGGAACAGGAAGAGAAACAGCTGAGCCTCCGTCAGAGCAGCAGGAGGACGGTGGAGCTGAGGCAGGGTGAGTGTTAACACCACATTGTTGTAGTTTTGCTGTCAGAGTCTCTGAGTGTGTTTGTTTGTGTGACTGTAGAGAGAAGAAGAGTCACAGTGAGCTCTGTAGCTGTGATTGGCTCAATAATCACCTTCAATGGACTGAACGCAGAGAACGAGCCGAGGAACCTGACAAACCTGTTTGTGTGTGTGTGTGTGTGTGTGTGTGTGTGTGTGTGTGTGTGTGTGTGTGTGTGTGTGTGTGTGTGCCTGTTTAGACATGTTTGTGAGGACAAAGAGTTGGTATGCTACTATGTGGGCTAATAGAGTCCCACAAAATGGCCGTCCTCACGAGTTTGAGGATATTTTTGAGGCTTTTTGGTGTCCTCACTAAAATCTGAAAACAAGTGTCTGTGTGTGTGTCTGTGTGTGTATGTGTCATAAAGAGAGTCGAGTTCACGGTCGCACACTTTCTATCTCAGAGGCTGTATCCCAATTCTTCGGAGCCCCTCTGATGACATGGTCCAAAAAATAAATCAATTGTGGCCACAAAATACTACTTCGTGCGCACGAAATGCTAATTTGTGGGCACGAAACACTTGACCAATAACCGTGATCCTTCCCAGGCCCTTGCAGTTGGTTGACAATAAAATCTATCCCGGCGTCCAGGTCCTGTAAAGCAACTGGGCTCTCAGTATCCTGTTTAAATGTCTCTCCGTAATAATGGTTCCTTGCATTGCAGGCTTTTCAAAATGCATTGTAGCTCATTCCCAGCCTAAAATAAAACTCACTCATACCGTCTCTGTCCACGGTGTATAGGTTTAGCCTACTCTCATGCTTGTGTCTCTACGCAGCTGTCCAGGAATTGTATCAATATGATGTTGCCACAAATGCGTAATTCGTTGCCACGTTATACCCATTTCATGCCCACAAATTAGCATTTCATGCGCACGTTATACCTATTTCGTGCCCTCGAAAATAGTATTTCGAGGGCACGAAATAGTATTTTGTGGCCACAATTTATTTATTTTTGGGCCATGTCATCAGAGGGGCTCTGTACAATTCAGGTTCTGCAGCCTCAACGATCCTCAAGGGCCACGTACTCAAGGACCGCTAAGGCCGGAAGTACGAGGCTTGTGAAATGGGCGGTCTAGCCTCCGTCGCGCTGCCCCGGTTGCCTAGCAACCATGATACTAACAGCTGGAAACGTTTCACACAGCTTTGTTTGACAGAAATGAAGGAGAACATATTTTAGACATCTTTGTGAAGGACGCATTTCGAGCAGCCTTTGAATTGGGAAAGCCTTCGGTGCGCCACTGTGACGTAATCGGCCTTAAAATGCAGCCTTTAAGGCTACAGACCCTGAATTGGGATACAGCCTTTATGAAAGTGCGACGTTTGAGCCACTTCCTGTTCTCAGTGCCGGCGTCCTGATCACCGAGGTTTCTGTTGCTCTGATATCTAATATTGATTATATCGGTAAACAGGCTGTAGGCAGAAACATCAGGTCTGATCTGAAAATCCCTTCAGAAACAAACTTTAAGAGTTTTATGTCCGTGTGAGGCCGCACGCTGATTGGATAACCACCTGTCAGTCTCAGGGTATTAGCCAATGAGCGCGCAGATTCACAGTAAGATCTTATCACGTCATTCTTTTAAACTAAAACATCGACAGTAAAACTGTAACGTGTCCTGTGATCTATAAACACTCTGTGATGAATAATCTGAAGTCATTTTGAGCCTGACAGTAGTTTCCTGTCACAGAGCAGAAGCTGCAGGCAGTTTTTGGCACCTTTAAATTTAATTTATTCCAAAATAAATCAATAAAGGTAGAAAAGAACTCTCAGTGACATTAAAATCTATTTTTAAAGACAGATGTGACCAAGTGCAACAAATATAAGATGAGATGTTTACAGATATTTGAAGTATTGATCATATGTAGAACACAGAGCAGGTCCAATAACAGAGTCATCCTGCTCACAAACAGCAGTTTGGTTTCATGAGCTCACTTCCTGCAGTGATCCTCAGCTTCTCTCCAAAGGAGCCGTAACATGTGGGCTCCTCACCATGATGATGATCCCAAACACACTGAGTTCCTTCATCCACCTGATCATGTACTTATTAAATAATGTGATGGTTTTGGTGTTTTTTAAAGACTTTGAGCCTCTAAAATAACTGGTTTGGACTTTAGGGCCAAAGCTCCAACATTAGAAAGCCGTCAGTGTGATGCTTCCAGTACAACAGCACCTCTGAGTGTGTGTGTTTACCTCTCAGACTAACTCCACCCTGACATCAAGAAGATGGAGGAAGAGGACGGAGCAGCATCTGCAGCATCCAGCTGTGTGTCTGTGAGGAGTGACGGAGTTACACAAACACCTCCACCTTACAGTCATGGACCTGCAGCAACAATGTAAGAACACTACTAACTTTATTAGTCATTTCAACATAACCATGACAGAATCATTGATCTGTGATTGGTTCAAACTGTTTGATCTGAGTTTGATTTTTATTGACTTGTTTTCTTGCTAAGATCTGAACTCGGTAAGTTTAAGTGAAGTCAGTGCAGCAGAATCAGAGAGAAGAGCTGAGAACAAACTGAGTTCATTCAGAGACAGAAAAAACCGCTGATGATTGGCTGACCTGTCGGCGTTATGAGGCAGACACAATATCACAGAGGGATCAGCTGATCATATGGCTGTCAGAGAGAACTGATCAGTTATTGATGTTTGTGTTTGCAGAGGTCAGAGGTCACAGTCTCCAGCATCCAGCTGTGTGTCTGTGAGGAGTGACTGGTCCAGAGAAATACTTCCTCCACACTTCAGTGATGAACCTGCAGCAACAATGTTCTTCAATCATGGAGCTCAGCTGACCATGTAAGAGAGCTGCTGACTCAGAGTTCAAAGGTTGTTTCTATAAATGTTCTGCCAGTGACATCATAACTTAACCTAACACTGGTCTGTGTATGAAGTATCATTTAGTGGCAGTTGTTAAAGTTGTATAATGATGATGCTAGTTTGGGGTGTATTTTCCTGCTGATGCAAATGCATCTACTTTGCCCTTTGTCTGGTGCTTTGGACAAAGACGTCCAATGAAACTCAGAACAACACAGTTTGCACCACCAGCAGGCAGAGGAAGTGGCTGACATCCAGAAATCCTACCAGTGGCTGAACAAAGCTGGACTGAAAGACAGCACAGAGGCACTAATCATGGCAGCACAGGAACAAGCTCCGAGCACAAGACCCATAGAGCCCGGGGTCTACATGGCTCTTTTTGGGGGGGTTGTGTTGTATTAATAGTGACTTTGTTTCTTTGGACCTGACCAAAATATGTTGTTTTTCAGTTCAGTTGCAACATTGACTAACACTAATGCAGGGGTCGGCAACCTGCGGCTCTTTAGTCCTTACAGTCCGGCTCCTCGTGGTTTGGGAAAATAAATTAGAAGTATTTAGCTGAAGTGTATTTTATTTATGTTCTTTTTTAACTTGTAGTTCTAAATTGGAAGATTATTGTGATATTGAAATATAAAAATAAAATTATATTTTTTTATTTTTTCATCGTTCAAATAAGCGTCACACTCGTGGAAGCCGGTGTACCCGCCGAAACGCCGTGCATTTATCGAGACTTTCAGCCCCAGGAAGGCCAATTATGGATCTTCGGATCCACATTATGTCAGCAGCTGTTCTCCACCGTGAACTATGTTAAAAACAAACACCGCTCACGCCTCACAGACGACAGCTTACAGTCCTGTAAAGATGAAAGTGACTTCGTACAGCCCCGACCTGCAGACGCTGTGCGCAGAGGTTCAGGAGCAGAAGTCCCGTTGTAAACATATCACGGCAGACCCGACGATGTTTGCATGAACACGCTTTTCAGCTTCTCTTTATTGACCACTTTTTACACACGGTTGCTGTACGCACACAGCCGGCTGTAGCTTTGCAGCTCACAGCCCGACACACACCAACACAACAGCACAGACGTTAAGGCGGCGAGGCGTGATTGCGGGTGCCGCTCAGGTGCGTCCGCCTCCCCTGCAGCGACGCTGCAGACCACGCCCCGCCACACACATTAACCAGGTAAAATACATATTTAGGCAGAATTTTGCAAATATCTATTTTTCATCTTTCAGCAGCATAGAGCTTTTTTTCCAATTATTTTTTAAAAGTCAGGTCAAGGCTCCAAAAGCCCAAAGGAGATATAAGGGTGGCGGCTCACAGCAGCTTTTGTTTGCTACATCATTTTAGTTCAGCTGGGTGTCTTTCCTTTTGTTATATTTCTTTAAGAGTTCAAATGTGTTACATAAATAACATGTAATTTTCTCTGTAGCACTTCATGGATTTCATAAGCAACACACCTTAGTTGTTCACACAAAGCATAAAGGTAAAAAACAGTATATACAGTGTTATCTTCATTCTAGACGTCAAAAAGTATTTGTGGCTCCCAGTGTTTTCTTTTGCGTGGAAACTGGCTCCAAATGGCTCTTTGGGTCCTGAAGGTTGCTGACCCCTGACCTAATGGTATATTTTTTTTAGCTGGATCGTTCTATAAAAACATGAATCAAATCTGAGAAAAGTTTCCACCTGACCTGTTGAATGTTATTGAAGCCAGAAGTTTGCCTTCATACTGTGTTTCTTGCATGCCTTTTGTGGTGTACTAATTGATGTGAAATGAATGCAATGTGGTTGTGTTTGCAGAGGTCAGAGGTCACAGTCTCCAGCATCCAGCTGTGTGTCTGTGAGGAGTGACTGGTCCAAAGAATATCCTCCATATTTCAGTCATGAACCTGCAGCAACAATGTTCTTCAATCATGGAGCTCAGCTGACCATGTAAGAGAGCTGCTGACTCAGAGTTCAAAGGTTGTTTCTATAAATGTTCTACCAGTGACATCATAAATGATTCCTAATGGTGGTCCGGGTACGATAATGCTAGTATCAATCGTAGTAGTAATGCAATCCAAGGTAATGATTTCTTCTCTGTTGCTGTGAACGTCTCTGCAGCCGTCTGTACTCTAATCTGAGACAACTATTACTGACAGAAACCATCACATCATCCAGTTTGTGTGTTTGCAGCTGCTTAAAAGATTTTAAACAGAGATTAATCAGTAATTCATGTGATGTGTTTGTGTTTGCAGAGGTCAGAGGTCACAGTCTCCAGCATCCAGCTGTGTGTCTGTGAGGAGTGACTGGTCCAGAAACAGACCTCCAGAGTTCAGTCATGAACCTGCAGCAACAATGTTCTTCAATCATGGAGCTCAGCTGACCATGTAAGAGAGCTGCTGACTCATTTACGGGTGTTTGAAATTCTGTGACCACTTTGTAATTTTAGTTTATATTTTAAAGTGTTTTTATTTGTAGTTGCCTGTATTTTTATTACACTGTGTGTAACGTGGTGGTTTGTGCTGTTTGGGATTGTTTTGGTGTATTTGTGTCAGAACATCAGATAAATGATTTCATCACATTTTAAAAGAAAGTATCAGGATAATAATCTGAACTGAGTCATCAGAAATAGAAAGATGGTCTCAACAGGCCACTGAGCTGATCTCCAAAGAAATGCAGAAGATTGAAGAGTCCGAGGCTGTTTATTTGTCACAGGCATCGTCATACACGTACAACACAGTGAAATGTGCTGAGCTGCTCCTGTGACTGGACAAAACATTAGAAACAATCATTAAATGAAATAATGAAACATTGTGCAGATGTAATGTTAAAGTGCTTTGTGCCACATTAGCACAGCATGTACTGACAGAGCAGTGCAAGCAGAACAAAGCAAATGAGCAAAGTGATGTAAACAGAGTAACTGAACAGAGTGAGCAGAGTAATATCAGCAGTAATGAAGCAGCAGGATCAGTGTAGCAGCGTGTGACGTCATAATGAATCAGGTATGATCTGAAATATGAGAGTGAGACAAGAACATGATGTAAGGTCCTGTTTAAACCCTGATGGTGATGCTATGAGGGGAGCATGTTCTGATTTAGGACTTGGATGGTCTGAGGATAGAAGCTCCTCTCTGTTTGTGTCCTGATGGTGCAGAAGCTTCTGCCTGATTGTAGAAGGAGCTGAAGCCAGCATCATCCCAGAGGTGAAGCTCCTCTGTGTGCAGACCTGAGGTCAGATTCCTCCAGGCTGATGTTCAGGATCTACAGAAACGTGTGGTTGTAGTTATTGCTGCACTGTGTGCTGACAGCAGATACTCAGAACAAAGCGCTGCACACGTGTTCTTTACAAACATCTGTACATATCAAATATGGATCATGGCAGTGAATGAACACGTTTCTGTCATTTGTTTCATTGGCTTCTTTTTTCTGCCTGTGTTCATGTGATTAATGTCTAACACATAAACAGGTTTGTAATCAAACATCACATCATCAGGGAGGCATCATGAAACAAAGTTACTGCTGGAGGCTGAACTCAATTTGGTGGCAATGTTCAAAAATATCACTCAGATCATTTCAAAGCTTTTAGTTCTTCTTCTTCACTTCTGTAAAAGAATAGAAAGGAAATCAGAACCCAGAAGTTCACTTCCTGATGACTGAACTCTTTCAAAATAAAGCTGAAAGCTCTGAATGTGACACCGCTGCTCCACCACAGTTTTTAGAGGAGGTCAAAGGTCAGTTGAAAGTGATGGATCCCAAACTTCCAGTACATCCAGTGAAGGACATAATCAGCTGTGTGATGAAGGCTTTTACTGTGGAGTTTGTAGGCTGATCACTCTGTGTTTAATAAGACAGGCAGGAACAGCAAAGGAAACTTGGATTCTGAACTCAAACACAAGTTTCTCCACTTTGACTTTTCTCTGTGACCATCAGAGCTTCTGCACAGTGTCATCAAATCTGGATGTTTGTCACTGACAGTCAATGATTTTAGTGATAAAGAAATGTGTTCACAGAGGGAGGAAGAGGAAGAGGAGTGGTGTCTGTGAGGAGGAGCAGCTGTCCTGCTGTGCTTTGTGTCAGGACGTCCTGAAGGATCCAGTCTCTACCAGCTGTGGACACTGGTTCTGCAGACAGTGCATCTCCTCATACTGGGACCAGTCTGCTTCATCAGGAGACTGGTCCTGTCCCCAGTGTGGAGAAAGATCCAGAAGCAGAGCTGGACTGCAGACAGCCAGTCAGAGCAGCTGTGTACAAAGTAAGACTGAACATCTGTCTGCTGATGGACTCATTTCTGAAAACTGGACTTCTTGTTGTTGTTCAGACATTGAAGAGTTTTCTTTCTGTTTTTCTTTCTTTCAGCAGATGTTGGTCTGCAGGAGGTTTTAGATGAACATAAGATCAGTCTGAGGAGGAGATGTGAACGTGTGACTGAAGGAAGTGATGAAACAGGAAGTAGAACCCTCCTCAACAGGATCTACACTGAGCTCTACATCACAGAGGGACAGAGTGAAGAGGTTCATAGCCAACATGAGGTGAGGCAGCTGGAGACAGCTTCCAAGATGGACGCCCTCCATGACACTCCAATCAGGTGCCAGGACATCTTTAAAGCCTTACCTGACCAACAGAGACCCATCAGAGTGGTTCTGACCAACGGCGTGGCTGGTGTTGGAAAAACCTTCTCAGTGCAGAAGTTCACTCTGGACTGGGCAGAGGGCTTGGAGAACCAACATGTCAGTGTGGTGGTTCTGCTTTCATTCAGGGAGCTGAACCTGATCAGAGAGGAGCAGTACAGTCTTCTGGAGCTGCTCCATGTTTTCCATCCAACACTACAGAAGGTCACAGCAGAGAAGCTGGCTGTCTCTCAGCTTTTGTTCATCTTTGACGGCCTGGATGAAAGCAGACTTTCATTGGATTTCACCAACAGGAAGCTGCTGTCTGATGTCACACAGAAGTCATCAGTCAGCCAGCTGCTGACAAACCTCATCCAGGGGAATCTGCTTCCCTCGGCTCTCGTCTGGATAACTTCCCGACCTGCAGCGGCCAATCAGATCCCTCCTACATGTGTTGACAGGCTAACAGAAGTACGAGGCTTCACTGACGCCCAGAAGGAGGAGTACTTCAGGAGGAGATTCAGTGATGAAGAGCTGTCCAGCAGAATCATCTCCCACATGAAGACATCCAGGAGCCTCCACATCATGTGTAGAATCCCAGTCTTCTGCTGGATCACTGCTACAGTTCTGGAGCACATGTTGACTACAGAGCAGAGAGGAGAGCTGCCCAAGACCCTGACTGACATGTACTCACACTTCCTGCTGGTTCAGACAAAGAGGAAGAAGAACAAGTACCACGAGGGACATGAGACGAGTCCACAGGAGCTGACGGAGGCTGACAGGGAAGTTCTTCTGAAGCTGGGGAGGCTGGCGTTTGAACATCTGGAGAAAGGAAACCTCATGTTCTACCAAGAAGACCTGGAGCAGTGTGGTCTGGATGTGACAGAGGCCTCGGTGTACTCAGGAGTTTGTACAGAGATCTTCAAAAGAGAGTGTGTGATCTTCCAGAAACCAGTCTACTGCTTTGTTCATCTGAGCATCCAGGAGTTTCTGGCTGCAGTCTACATGTTCCACTGTTTCACCAACAGGAAGTCAGAGGTGCTGAAGAACTTCCTGGGAAAAAAATACAAAGAGTCATCTCTGGATGATTTCCTTAAACGAGCCATGGAGAAATCCCTCCAGAGTAAAAATGGCCACCTGGACCTGTTTGTTCGCTTCCTTCATGGCCTCTGTCTGGAGTCCAACCAGAGACTCTTAGGAGGTCTGCTGGGTCAGACAGAGAACAGTCCAGAAACCATCCAGAGAGTCATCAAGAACCTGAAGAATAACAAGAAGTTTAATTCCTGTCCTGACAGAAGCATCAACATCTTCCACTGTCTGATGGAGATGAACGACCTCTCAGTATATCAGGAGATCCAAGAGTTCCTGAAGTCAAAGAAAAGGTCAAAGGACCTCTCTATGATCCACTGCTCAGCTCTGGCCTTCATGCTGCAGATGTCAGAGGAGGTTCTGGATGAGTTTGACCTGCAGAAGTACAAAGCTTCAAAGGAGGGACGACTGAGACTGATTCCAGCTGTGAGGAACTGCAGAAAGGCTCGGTGAGTCCAGATGTGATCATTACATCATTGATCAGTGTCGGTTAATAGTTTAATGTTTAAATTAAAAACACAGTCCTTGGTTATAAAGTGCTTTACAAACACCAACATTACGGCTAACAGCTGGATTCTCCTGTTTCAGTGCAGCTAGCCAAACAACAAAGAGCCACTTGCTGCTAAAGACAGAGTGAAAGTGGACGGTATATCCTCCATTCTTCATGTAAAACACATGCAATGAATTGTAATGCACCATCTGTGTTTACCTTCATGCAGTTTTCTCTTTATGGTAGACTTGGATATTTAAATGTTTACCTCCTGGAGAGTCTTGTTCACTTGATTAGTTTTTGTGAAGGGGATTCTCCTCACCCCGTCTCCAAGGGAGACACCAGCTACCCTTCAGAGAAAATTTATTTGCCCCACTTGTAACCATGATCTGGTTCTTCCAGTCACTGCCCACAGCTCGTGACCATAGGTGAGGGCAGGGACATAGATCGACCGGTAAATTGAGAGCTTCGCTGTCACGCTCAGCTCTCTCTCTCTTCACCACGACAGACCGGTACAGCGTCTACCTCACTGTTACCGCAGCAACGGTCTGTCTGTTGATTCCTGCTCCCCTCCCCCTTCTTTACACGACCCTGAGATACTCAGACTCCTCCACCTGGGGCAGGAACGTCTCTGAGCCAGAGTGGGCACTCCACCCTTTCCCAGCTGAGGACCATGGCCTCAGATGCTGATCCTCATTCACAGGGCTTCACACTCTGCTGAGAACAGCTCCACTGTGAGCTGCAGGCCATCACCTGATGAAGCCAACAGAACCACATCCTCTGTGAAAACAGAGACCAGACTGTGACACCACACAAGTGGAATATAAGGTCAGAGGTCAGCTAATACCTAATATGGTAATCCTGAGCTAACAGGAAAGGGAAATGCAGTGAAGAAATGGATTTTCAAATGAGGAGTGGAATCACCATTTTAAATGTACAAAGTAAATCCTTGATTTTATTTTTTAAAAGATTTGTAAAATTGGAATTCAAAAATGTTTTTTAAAATGAAATACATTTACTCACTAAATTTACTATTATTAGTATAGTCTACTATTATACTATACACTATTATTAGTATAGTCTACTATTATACTATACACTATTATTAGTATAGTCTACTATTATACTATACATATCTGTTTTTAACAGGGAATCTTGATCCTGTTACATTTGACTTCTGTTGAGCTTCTTGAATTGTCACCTTCAGTTCCTTTCCTTTACTCTTCCAGTGTCTTTGGTTTAAATGTATTTACCCTGATAACTGCATATGAAACAGTTCACCTCTTGTCACTCACTATTATCTGTTTGCCATAAAAGTGTTGGTGATGTGTTGGGAGAATCATTATTTTCAGTCTCTTCTTATAAACATAGTGAGGCAAAGATGTGGGTCGTGGTCCCTGATAATCAGATGTGTCTGTGTTCTGTTACATGTGACGTTAGAGAGGTTTTAGTGGAGATAAAAACAGGACCAACATCACTCGTGACTGCTTTCCTGTCTTCAGTGTGTTTACTGTTGGAGCTCGTCCTCCTGTTGCATCTGTCACAGCTGTTACGCTCCTCTGTGACTCCTCCTCTGTCTGCTGTCACACTGCAGGAGTTTTTGGTCATGGCGTGTGAATAACTGCCGAGGTCGGCTAGGACGACGCCACCACTCGTTGTCAGACCCTGTCACGCTGTCTGTTTTCATCTTTAGCCGAGGTTATTAAGAACTTCAAAATGAAACCAGTCTCTGTTTTCAGTCTCCGCCCTCTTTTGCAGCTTTGAGCCAGGTTGTAACACCTGTTAAAGTCACCACCTGTTGTGACCGGGGAGTGAGATGAGTGTGAGAAAGATGAAAACAACGTCTCATTCTGACTAGTTACTGGGAACTGATGTGTGATGATGCAATAACAAAGATGACTGTTTCTATGATTTTCTGTTTTATTAATTGTTTTTATTGATGATAAGGACAGGCAGAGGAGATTGGATGGATTTACTTTGTTTTATTATTTTGCACTGAAATGGAGTCCAGTGTACAGTCCTTGGCGTTGCACATTTTAATATGTTTTAGCTGAGACTGTAGTGGGCACTCTTTAAATGTCGGGTCAGTTTGTCACGTTAGAGCCTATTTGTGCCTGTTAGTGCTGCGATGACTTTAGACCGAGCTGACTGAGGGGTCTAAGCTCATGATGCCACCAGCAACACCCGGGTCATGCTGCAGAGTTTTCAAACCCGACATAATTTACTCAGGTTATATCAGGTGATCTAAGAAAGGCCGCTTAGAAAGAAAAGCAAGTGCACTGCTTTAAGTTTCTTGAAGATGTTTAATCCGAACATTCAGCTTCTTCACTTCTAAAACCAAAAAGTGGAGAGTCCCAGATTTTAATCCTAGTGGGAGTGTCCCTTAAGAGGGTCGCTGACCAACTATTGATCATGTGGCTCATCACATGAGCCAAGCTGTGAAAAAGGGTGTGGGTGATTATCAGCAGAGGTTTCGAGAGATGAAACGTCTTCAAGAAACTTAAAGAAGTCACTTTTCTTTCCAGGCTCCTTAGATTACCATGACTGTATGATGAGAACCTACACAGACATATCAGGTGAAGGTTTCAGTGTTTTGGTTCAGTTTAATGTAAAAATGGAGATGAAACACATATAAAGGCTGGTTTACACCACTGAGCCCTGCTCTAAAACACTGACACAGATCTGTCTGTGAAGCTGGCTTTAACAAATAAGAGCTTAAAGTTTTAAACACATGTTTAGCGCCAAACTGTCCACTTTACTGTCTGTAGCAGGAAGTGGCTGTTTGGCACTGAAACGGGAGAATCCAGCTGTTAGCCGTGATGTTGTGTTTGTAAAGCTCTTCATAAACAAGGACTGTGGAGGAGGAGAGCCTGTGTGAGTCAGGTGGTTCACCGGCCGAGTGTGTCAGCGGCAGAAACAGCTGATCAGCGCCGTTTTATGCAGTAAAATAATCTTTCTGTTCCCAAACACATCCACACAGTTTACAACATAACAGCCCACTACATGCACATCTCACCGCAAACATGCATAAACCTAAACATAAAATATGTCCTGTACCTGTGTGATCTCTTTAAGTAACTCACAGAATATCAACACTAACGCCACAAGTTTGTTGGTGTTTTAACATTTTGACCATTGATTTTGAATTAAAACCAACAGTTAAAATATTTTTACACCTGAGGAAAGAGCAGCAGAAATATTAAGACAGATAAATCATTCTGTCTTCAGTCTCCATGAACAGCATCAACATCCTCTGGTGAAATTTCTCTTTCCTCCTTAAAATATATTAAATGTCAGTTTAATTCCAGATTAATGGTTAAAACATGTATGTCACATATGAACATCAGGAAATAAAGAAAAGTGACTGATTCAGTTCCATATATGCTCCAGGGAGGCGTTAAGGTTCATTGAAATTGTTCAGTTATTAAAGTTTAATCTGAGCCGAGCTGACTTCCTCAGGAACAAATAAACACCGAGATAAACTTCACCTTACAGATATAATCTAAATGAATCATATCTAATCTCAGAGAGTTGACAGTCAGCTGTGTGCTGGGAGACATGTTTGTCTGCAGTGTACGAGCTCTGACCGCTCCCCAAAAATGTCGGAGTGAATACATTAATATTAAAAGTGTAGCTGGTGACACAGAAACAGAGGATTTAAGAAGTTTAAGTGTAGGTCGGGTCCACACATGTCCAAACACCTGTGCGTAGGCCTGCTTGTTACTCAGAAACGAACACTAATAAAATGGCCATAAGGCCAAAGCAATGGTTTTGACTGGTGTTGACCCCGCCCCCACCCTGAGTGTGGATGCTGAGAGAAGGGCCAGCTGTGAATATGAGGCTGTGGGAGCAGATGGAGAGAGAGTATGTCGGGGTATCCCAGTACAAGCTTTACTGGGGTCAGAAATTAGACAGACTCCAGTTCCTTTGTTTGATTTATCTAGTTTGATGTTAGGAAAGAGATTCATGAGATGGAAAAACCTCCCAGTCTACTGAGATTCAGAAATGATTTGTACACATGGAAACTCCCTGAGTGGGAACAAAGAGTGTCCTGTCAGGAAGAGCATTTGGAATATGGATGTTGAGGATGTGACAGTGCCTGAAATCCTGCTGCTGTTCTGAACCATAGTTTCTGATCTGAAGGTCAAACAGAGTCATGATGGTTGTTTCTATTTGTTCCTTTTTAGTTTAGTTCCCCTGAAATCAGATGTGATATCAGCAGCTCTGAGTTCATTCATCATTATTGTCCAGTGATGAGATTTCTGCTCCGTTTGGTGACAGTCCGCAGATTTTTCCTGAGTGTGGACGTGAACAGTCGTACCTGACAGCAGCAGGTAGCAAACAGAGATCGTCTTTCCAGCTGGAACTCTTCACTGAGCTGAGCTCATTCAAAATGTTCTAGATTCAAGACAGGAAACAGTCCAAATGTGTGTCTTCACTCTGACTCTGGATCAGATCTCACTGACAGACTGTGGACATTATGGAAGCCTAAATGTGACACCATCTTCCTCCTTCATCTGCAGATTAAAGCCAAACAAAGATTCTCATTAAAAGTCTGCAGGTCTGAGAGAGACTCAATCGTTGTGTCATGTCAAACAAAGTAAGAGGAGCTGAAGCACAGATGTGAAGAGCAGATGTTCATCAGATTATGACCTCACTCTGTTTTGTCTTCATATACATTCAGTCTGTGTTTATAATGCAGACTTTTTGCTTTTATAATAACACATTTTGTATTTTCTATGATCACAGACTGGCTGACTGTGGACTCTCAGGGACTCACTGTGAAGTTGTGGCCTCGGCCCTGAAGTCCATCCCCTCCCATCTGACAGAGCTGGACATTAGTAACAACAAGCTGCAGGATTCAGCAGTGAAGCTTCTGTGTGCTGGACTGGAGAGTCCAAACTGTCGACTGGAGACTCTGAGGTGAGTTCACTGACTGCAGCTGTTGTTGTGTTTCTATATTTCAGGCTGCAGAGACTTTGAGCTTGTGTGGAAACAGACAGAGAAAAGAAAGACATGAATGTCAAAGCTAATAAAGGTGAAGTTAGGAGCTGTGACGATGTTCATGTATCAGAAGCTGATCTGGCTGCTACAGAGACGACCCACACAGCTGCTGTGGTGAGGTTTGTGTTAAAGCAGAGGAACACAGGCCCACACATGACAGCAAAGCAGGATTCAGGCTCTGTGAGAGGATTTCAAACAGAAGCTGGAGAAGAGAAAGGACTACAGAAAGAAGGCAGCTGAGACCAGTCCAAGTGTTTCCATGGAGCCCAGTCTAACATTCATTCATACACTAACGTACAGAAGTGAACGGGAAAATGAATCCATAGTTTCAAATGTAGAAACAGTTCTCAGTTCATTTACAGAGTTTAATACATTTCATGAGGAAATGTTCAAAACAGCAGCTGAGAAGAAATCTGCTTCACAAAGTTGGATCCAATTCCAATAGTTTGTGATGCACTTGAACGCAGCGTGAGCAGTTCACTGCCTAACCCCACAGAGACTGTCAGTCTGGACTTTTCTTTATTTCTATTGGCTGTCAGTGAGATTTCAGAGCAATCAGAGACTGTGGGTCTGTGTATGAAGTATAATTCATGTGCAGTTGTTGAAGTTGTAGAATGAGAAATGGCAGTTTGGGGTATTTCCTGCTTTCATTGTCCTGCTTGTGCTGATGAAAATGTTTATTGACGTGTGAATTCATTCTTCAACGCTCGATTCTGCCTGAACAACGTGAAAACTTTGCTTTTCTTTGTGTAACACAATTCAAAGCACTGAAGCATCGACTTCTTTCATTATTACACAACAGCAGACTGGTGTCTAATAAACAGTGAATGATGCAGAAACAGATGTTTGAAGCTGTTCTTGGAGTACACTGAGAGAGAGAGAGCTGTGCAGGCAGGAACAGCCAAAGTCAGAGAGAATTCATGAGCATATTGATCAAACGTGAAGCAGAGTTTGGATCTTCTTTTGCTGCTGCTTCACTCAGTTTTGGTTGGAGACAGATGAAACCTGCAGCTTCAGGATCTGTGAGCTGTCCACTTTCAGCCCCGACGGCGTGTCCGTGTACGTGCCGTCGAGTGAACGATCCACGCTCTGTGTTTCCATCTTTGTGTGTTTAGCTGCTCTCATTTACTGTTTTAGCTGTTTGCTGCTTGTTGAAATAGTTTGTGAGCTTTAACCTGAGATTCTGGCAAAATACATTTATATTAAACATCGATTCAGGATTGAATGAATCAACATCGTTTTATTCAAATTAAAACCATTTAAATGGGAACATGAATTTTTTACAGCCGCCTCTAATGCTGGGTAATGTCAGCTGGTCCATGTGCAGCTGGCTGTGAGGCTCAGGGAGCGTCGACAAAGTGCAACACTGAAAGAACATCATCCATAAATATTGAGTAATAACTGGACTCTCATACAGCGAGACTCAAATGCCTTTAAACATCAGCTTATCCTGCTGATCCAAGTCCAACACTGAGTTTGTAAAAACATGTTTGTCAATCATTTTGTTTGGTTTTTGAGGAAAAAGATTCAATAACTTGCTGCTAATACACAACATTTCATCATATTTCCTCATAACCCTCTTTTGTCTGACCATTTGATCCCATTTGAATTTGCAATAAAGGATCCACAGAGTTTGGTGACAATAATGACAGTAGATGTTTGTGTGAAAGTGCTGGAAGCAAATGAGTGTGTGATGTTCTTTCAGTGTTGCACTTTGTAGACGCTCCCTGAGCACTGGTCTCACAGCCAGCTGCACATAGAGACCAGTGTTGTTAGTCCAGGTCAGAAGATGACTTGTTGGAATGAAAATGAGCTTGTAGTTTGTCTGCTTTAATAATGGGACTGGAAAAAGGTGTTGGACTTCAAATATGTCCATTTCTGTCACACTTCACCTTTAAAAGTGAAGCCATGTGGTTCCTGGAAGGAAAAACACGACTTTTTCAAGTCTTTGTCCTGTTTTTATGAGAAATGTACGACTTTAATGTGAAACATTCAGAGTTTTTTCTCTTGTTGTGTTTGTTTGAAGCTGCTTCCTGTTGGCTTCAGCTGTTTGGAGTTTCCATTTTCTAAACTTCTACATTCTGAACCTTCTTCAGCTCTGAACAGATGATGAAACACTGAATGATTTCAAGCACTTTGTCTAATAAACTTACATCTTTCATTCTTTATACAGATTGTGGAGCTGTGGTTTGTCAGAGATCAGCTGTGATTATCTGGCAGCAGCACTGAAGTCCAACCCCTCCCATCTGAGAGAGCTGGACCTGAGAAACAACAACAAGCTGCAGGATCCAGGAGTGAAGCATCTGTGTGGTTTCCTGGAGAGTCCAGGATGTAAACTTGAAACTCTGGGGTCAGTCAGCATGTTTTAGTTGTGCTGAGATGAATATGATGTGAAAGTTGTGCTGACACTAAACTGCAGACATCAGGCTGATATTATACTGATCCACACTGAGGATCTTCATGGTAAAGTCTGTTTTCTTCTTCTCTGGTTTAGTCCATTGACTGCAGCAGAACAATGTTCACATTTCAAACCTTCAAAGAAGAAGAAAAATCCTCCACTGGAAAATTCACTGTGAAACTCTCAAACTCTTCATTGCACCTTAAAGTCTGTCTGACACTGAAATCCAAAGCAAAATGTGCGTTTGCTTTACAGACAGCAGTCCAACACAAACATACACACATCATCCAAAACACAGTCCAACATCCAAATCTCCTCCACTGCCAGCATGAATGATGGGAAAGAGAAGGAGGAACACTCTGACATTCAGGGTTAGAATGAGTTTCATCAAGCAGACTGTGAAGATCAAAGCTGCATTAGAAAGCTTACATGAATGAATGAGTGGACAGAAGTGGACAGAGATCATCTGAAGCACTTCAAAGGCTTTAAATCAGCACATTTCTCTTTATTCTTTATCAACTCTGTTAGTTTCTCTCAGTTTTCTGTGGAATGAAGCTAACAGCAGGCTAATAAGATGCTGACCAATAGGTTTCTATTAAAGGTTGTAATTTGTATATGAAAAAGTGCTTTGGCTCAGCAGGGATCAGCTTACAGGTAGAATACAGCTGCTGGATGGGATTAGCATGTCATAGCTATCTACCAAACTGCTAACTGGGGGATTTCAGGCCATCTATGGATCATTTTTGCTAACTGTTTATTCAGCTTATGCTCACAGGGCTGCAGCCTGTGCCCTAGCTGTCATAGGGCAAGAGGCGTGGTCCACCTGCACAGGTGAGCAGTCCATCACAGGGCCAACAGAGAGCGACAGAGAAGCACTCCCTCACATCCACACCTACAGCCAATTTAGAAGCACCAATGAACCTAAGCAGCATTTCATTGGACTGTGGGAGAACATCCAACCTCCACAGAAAGGCCCAGCTGACCAACAAGCTTCAACCTACAACCTTCTTGCTCTAAGGCACTAGTGCTAACCACTTTTGCCCATTTCAGCCCAAATCCTGCATCTTCCTGTTTCTGACTCCAGGCCAGCTCCACTAACACTTTCTCATCAGACACTGCCACCTAGTGGAGGAAGTCTTAGTTCCATTTGAAGCTTCAGATTACAGTTAGTTCCTTTACAAAGAGGTGGAGGTGGTGGGGCCACAGCACCATCATCACTGAGTGCCATAGGACACTTAACCTTTGTTTCCATATGCTGGGAACTTCCTGTTGTTCCAAGGAGGACTGGAAAATGTGTGAAAATCTCCCAGTCAGTTCCTCACAGCACACTTCAATCATTTCCCTCCCACAGCATCAGGACCAGGGCTTTTTCTCTCTTTGGTCCCACTAAGAGATTTCCACACAAACACCTCATCAGTGGGACTCTCAGAGCTACCAGCCCTTTGCTACAATCACAAAGCTCTTCATTGAAATCAATGATATCAAAGCTGGAATCAAATGAGTCCAAGTCTTCTGCTGATTCAGCATCACATTCATCTTTGCTCCTTGTTCTGCATCCCCACCATGGACTTCATTCCTTTCCAAGCCAGCCTTGAGTGTCCTTTATTCAGCTCATCCTCTGCTTTACTTTTACACCTGATTTTAGCTGCTTTATCTCTCTTTCAACAGGTTTCTGTGCCTCAATCTTTTTCTTCTCTCCCTCATAACAAGACAGCTTCTTCTGCCTGAGAACATGTTGGAGTGATTTACTAATCCAGGGCTGCTTATTGGGGAAAATACTTCCTGTTTCCAAAGTAATCCCCATTTTTCCCAGAAAGAAATGTCAGTAGAAATCGATGATCTAAGTGAGAACATGAGCCTTTCAAAAGTCCCAGTGGGTGCAGTCAAAGCAGTCCCTCAGTCCCAGTATAGAGTCTTTGGTCCAGACTGGAACAGCTGTGTGCCCAGTTTGAGCTCTCTTCAGTGCTGTGACCTGACAGACCCAGAGGGGCCATCACATCACATTTAGAAGCTCCCCTGATGGAGCCACAACACATGTCCAATACTTAGTCTGTCTTGTTGGACCAACTGGAAGAAATGATTCAAGGACTTAGTCACAGAACAGAGATTCAAATCTCCAAAATCCAACTGGCTGCATCAGGACATATAGTCTGAAACTCTGCACAGTTTCCTGTTTGAAGCTGCTTCCTGTTGGCTTCAGCTGTTTGGAGTTTCCATTTTCTAAACTTCTACATTCTGAACCTTCTTCAGCTCTGAACAGATGATGAAACACTGAATGATTTCAAGCACTTTGTCTAATAAACTTACATCTTTCATTCTTTATACAGATTGAGTTTCTGTGGTTTGTCAAAGATCAGCTGTGATTATCTGGCAGCAGCACTGAAGTCCAACCCCTCCCATCTGAGAGTGCTGGAGCTGGACTTCAACAACCTGAAGGATCCAGATGTGAAGCAGCTGTCTGATCTTCAGCAGAGTCCAGACTACAGACTGGAGACTCTGAGGTCAGTAGAGTGATGGAGTGAGTGGGTGGTGCTGTCAGCAGCATTGTACTAAACACAGTCAGTATGAAACAAAGATCCAGTGTTTCCTGTAAAGCTGCAGCTTCTCAGTGAAGCTGTGAGAGGAGAACGGTGACAGGCTTCAGGATTGGACACAAACACTTCCTGTTTCTCACCCTTATGGTCACCATAGTAACGGCTGACACGCTCTGATCAAACACTGTCAACAGCCAATCAGCTCTCTGAACAAAGCAGCACGCAGACCAATGACTGCATTGATTTCCAAGTTTAAAGCAGTGAAGAACACAGTCTGTAGGTGAGGAAGAATTTAGTGAGAGCAGATGTTTGGATGGAATTCCTCCAGTTAACAGCTGGAACCGTCCATCTGGATTGTTGGGCTTGTTGTTGGGGTTCCTACAGAGCTCAGAGTGGACACACCAAGGTTCTTCTAATGAATGAAAGTCCAAACTCAAACTAGGAGGGAAAAACATTTTCAGCAACTTCAATAAAAATCCAAAGATTAGAAAAAGTGAAGCAACAATGAGTCCTAGTACAGTCCCAGCACTGACGTCCCTGCTGCTCTTTATACTGGATGTGCTGCATCACTGACTGACAGCTGATGAAGAGTCTCTGGAAACACTCGTTTATCTCCTCTGCTCTTCCTCCTTCTCTCTGCAGGTGGAGGCCATGATGGTAAACAGGACGGTGTGTGTGCTGAGAGAGGAGCAGCTGTGTCCTGATGATCCAGAGAGGTTGAAGCAGCAGCAGCTTGTGTGTAGAGACGCTCTGACTGGGCCATGTTACTGGGAGGTGGAGAGGAGAGCTTCATCCAGCAGTGACTGACAGAGGAATGAAGTGCAGATGACTGTCAGTGCTGCAGAGTGAACTGCTCTGAGAACAGCTCCACTGTCAGACACAATGTAGAGTCCAGCATCAGCCCTGTGTGTCCCTCTGGATCTGACAGAGGATCATCAGTGTATCTGGACTGCTCTGCTGCTGCTCTGTCCTTCTACAGTCTCTGCACAGTCTCTGTCTCACTCTGGAAAGATTTTACAACTTGTTGTAATTACAGAACGTTAATATAATATTCAAACATGTGATCTTCTCTTTATTTCTGAATCTTTACCAAATAAAGAAAAACCAAACGAACAAACAGAAGCTGTCGTGTCCTTTTTCACCACATCTGTGAATCTTTTCTGTGTTTTTCCTCTTTTCCTCCTTCCTGCAGCTCCATCTTCATCATTCTGTGTCCAGTATATGTGAACACGTCCAAAGCATCTGAGCCTCATGTTACCCGTTTGTGTGAGTTACGCCTGTCGTTGTGTTGTGGTGTATAAATAAGGGGCAGGAGACAGCGCTGGATCTCTGAGTTCTTTACTCTCAATTTCTGCAACATCTGCAATATCTAGAAATGCAAACCTGTGAGCTGTGTGTGTTGTGCGTCTGCTCGGCCACCTCTCCTCCGGCCGTGCTGGAAGCAGCTGTGCGTTTGACAGTTTTATCGACTCGACAATAATCGAACAAATTAAATGTTCAAAAATATCAACTTAAGCACTTCAAAGTCAACAAAAAGCTTAAAACAATGAAATAATATTTCACTGAAAAAACAACAGCTCATAAGAACGATACACAAAATAATACAGAAACAAACAAATAAAAGTTATTAACCAGGATCCATGTTTTTGTCACAAACACTGAATCAGCTGATTCACTCTTTATGTTTCTGAGTTTGTTTTGTGATTATAGTTCTGGTTTCTGTTTCTGTGTCTTCACTGTGTCCCACGTCTCCTTACTTTGGACTCTGTGTTATATTTCCTGTTTTACTTTGACAGTCCTGTGTTACTGTTTCCTGTCTCGTGTGTGTAATTGGTCCCAGCTGTGTTTCCCTCCTGTCTCCCGTTCCCTGATTACTAAACTGCGTCCACGCCGCCGGCGCTCCTCTCCACAGCTGGATTCCAGGATTTCAGAGCATCCAGCTGTGGTGAGTGATGGAGACACTTTCTCTGCTCCCTCAGTAATCAGGACAGTTTATTGAACATCAGAGGACATAAAGGACTGTTTTTCACCTGCCCGTTCTGAACCTGGACATTAAAGACTGCTGGCTTCAAGGACATTAATCCCAGTGTCAGCCAGCCAATAACAGCCTGTGTTTTTCAGCTCTTTAGGAGTCAGAAATGAGAAAGACACAGACTGCTAACCTCTCCCTGCAGGAAATAAGCTCCGCCTCTTCCTTTCCTGTATATGAGTGATTTGATTCTGACATGAGACACAATGAGTTTCCTGTTTATTGTGACTTAAAGCGAGCAGCAAAGACACTAAACTGTGTGTTTCCAGCTGAAGCTGCTTTTTGTGTTGCTCCCACAATCCTGTCTAAAACAGTCAGTGAGGAAAACTCAATGTGACTTCAGAGTGACAGAGGTAAGCGACTCATGTTGTAACTGACGTCAGACGCCGGAGATTTTGGCGGAAAATTAAAGCGAATGGTAGTTTAGAATTGAACAAATTCCTTTAAGCTTCAGTATTACCAAATACACTTATCAATAGTCTTCTAACTAACAACATTTGTCTAAATCATCTCCAACACCCTGGAGAACAACAGGGAGAGTTTAGAGGCTCTCCAAGATTACATTGATCAGTGCTTCCAGGATCTTGTGATGAAGAAGGCTCAGAGTGCAAAACCTTCATCAAAACCCACCTGAAGCTGCTGGAGGACACGGTGAAGAACATGGCCTTTGATAGAGTGCATCGCATCGGCCCCATGCGGGCTGCGACCGGGAGACCACGTCCTACTGTGGCCAAGTTCGGCCACTTCAAACAAAAGGAACAGGTGAAAAGTCTCCGTGTCCATCGGTGTTTCTCCACGTCTCTCTTCCTTCTTCGTGTCATCTCTGTGTTTCCCTGCTGCCCTCATGTTTTCTGCTTTGTCTGTTAGTTCTTCCCAGTTTAGGTTGATGTTCGCTTCTTCCCTCACCTTTGTTATTTTCACTGTAAATAAATCTCCACTCGCATCTCCACCGCCGTCTGCATCTTGGTCCTCATTCACTCCACCACACGACTGCTGCCCCAGCCGTGACAACTTTTGATGTTTCCTCTACATTCACTTTTAAAAATTATTTACTTTGCCTTGTTTGGTATCATTTGGTATCAGATGGCCGACTTCTAAATGGCCACCATGGTCACCACCGAACTTGAGGAGTTTGCCCCCTCACATATATTAATGTGCCACAAACAGGACTTTAACATCACCAACCATTCCCATGTTATTACGGTGTATCCATATAACTGGCCCACCCTGTACAGTTATGCTTTCATGTTGACATACTGTATTAACACAATTCAGGGAGGATTCTAGGATCAGAGCTTCGGGGGGCTGAGCACCCAGAGAGCTGCCCAGCCAGCCAAGATACACTTTACTCGTCACAATGAGACTTCTTCCCCGTCTCTGTCCCTGCATCCTCCCTGTCCTCATGTTGTCTTCGCCTCCTTTATCAGTCATCATAATTTTACCATCTCTGTGCAAGTCTGCAAATTTCTTTATTAAATCAAAAGATTCTTAAATCCATCAAGTCTCTCTGTGCCTGGGTCCTCGTCACAAAACATGACATCACTGTTTTGTACTTTTTAACAATTTAATCCCACATTTGTGAAAGAAAAGCAAAACACTTTTTTGAAAAGTCTGTAACAAAACCATCAATTCTGATCAAGGTTATTTAAATGCTGCCAAAGAAGAATGGATTGGAATAAAAAAAATACATATCCTAACCTTAATTACTGGAGGAGAATAATGAATGATGCTCATAGTGAGTAAGAAGTAAACTGAGTGCATATTTTGGACAGAGATTCACTTTTAATGTGTTTGTATAATATAATACAGATACATAAAAACACTCCTGAAACAGAATAAATTATTACAAATAAATTATTACAAAATATTAAAAAATATTATGGATACTTTTGTTGTTAAAATGTTACCTCTCAACCAAGTTCTGCCTTTTATATTTTTAGTAGTGTGTCACACAAACAGGAAATATTGTCAAAAAAAAGTAAGTAAGTGCTGAAGCACCCCAAAAATGAACCAAAGCACCCCAAAAAAGAACCAAAGCACCCCCAAAAATGAACCAAAGCACCCCAAAAATGAACCAAAGCACCCCAAAAATGAACCAAAGCACCCCAAAAATGGGCTAAAATCGCCCCTGTTAACAAATAATAGCCCAACAGTCACTTTTATGTTTACTGTAGCTGTTAGCTAAAAACACTAATTTAGCCTAGTTTGCCCTGAATTCAGCTTTGACAGACATGATCGACTGTTTCCAGTAGAATTCCTCGTTGTCATCTTGTTCCCTCTCAGAGCCCCGTATGCTTGCAGAGACCCCTACAGTAGGGAAATGTGCCAAAGAACGTCCAAAACATTGCATTTTAGGTTTATTTATGCCTTACACACAATCCCAACTCTTTAGCTAACTTAACAACTTTGGCTAAAGTCTATAGTTAGTCTTACTCGTTTGTACAACATTTCTGGATCGCCACTGTTTGAAGTGATATGACATATGACTCTCACTGAAACAGCAAACTTTGTAGAAAACAACACTTCTGATTCTCTATCTAGCTGTTTGGTCACAGCTGTAGATTACATTATAAGTGGTTGTTCACTCTTGTCAATAATTACATTTCTAAATTCTATTTGTGCAGTTACATGTAAACAAAGTCCAATATTGTATCTAAATGATTGTGTTATGGTGGGACAGTTTCCAATTTTGTTGTATTATTGCACTAGGTATGACTGTGCAAGAGTTATCTTATCTTCCTTGCTTGCACCACACTCTTTGCAGAAATGGTGCACAGCAGCACTGCATCATGTTATTGTGTTGTATAATATACCAGAACTAATACAAAGCAATATCCATGTACACTATAGGTCCATGCCAATGTGCCCAAATGGGACCTCCATAAATGGTAAGGGGCGCAAAGGCACTTTAAGACCAGTGGGCACACCATCGGTGCACATCCGCTCGGATGCTTTTTTCTATTCATTTATTTCCCTGTTTATTTATCGATGCACAAAAGCAATTATCTCAGAGACACCATCCTCTTAACAGAGACTCAAATCAGGAACCTGCAGATTATTAGTCAGCAGCTTTAACTTCCTGTCTTTGTCTCACTAAACCTTCCACGTGGAAACTTGAGCTGCCCACTCAAGCACAGTAGGCTTTAACTGGCTCTGCTCAAGTCACTTCAGTATCTGAGAAACTGTCTCGATGCATGCCAAAGAACACTTTGACAATACGCTTGTGTTGAGTCAAATCCACCACAAGCATATTCTATGGCAGTTTAATTCCACTCCACATAAAAATAGTCACGTATTATTTCCCCCCACCACACTTCCTGCCAGTAGCTGGTGCCCCCACCCACAGTGCATTAGTGGTTCTCTGTGTTTAGTGGCTCACTCTGGGCGGCTGCTCGGTGGGGCCCGGCCCCCTGGCTCTGTTGGGCCTGTGCTGCGGGTGGGGTGCCCTCAGGTCTCGGCCCTCTGGGCCCATTTACTGCTCAGTAACATTTAATATCTATTATTTACTACTACTTACTAGCCTACTTACTGCATATTATTGGTTGTTGCTGTGGGTTCCCCACTGTGTTGGTTTTTCCTTGTGTTTTTCAGCAGATGATGAAATAGATTTTCAGTATTTTTTCTCTCTTCCTCTCCATCTATTTCTCTTCTTCTCTATTTTTCCCTCTTCTTCTGTTAACTTTCTCCCCAGCTTATCTTTTTTCTTCTTTCCTGACCCCCGTTCTGATTCTAATGACTCAAAATAAAGTAAAATCATCATCAAATATGACTATCAAGTGGACCAGTATAGCAAAAACCATAATGGTGGCAGAGGCCACAGAGCCAAGTGGCAGGATTTTCAACGTTCAAACCAGATAAAAAACAGAAATGAAATGGTGTTAAAAGCCATGAATTAAGGCAATTCATTCACAACATCATTACAAGTTTTACTGGACGTTAATATTTTTCTCTTTTTTCAGTGCAAAACAAACTAACAGTACACATGATGCTGGCAAGTTAAAATGTCAGTGTCTTTTATAGATAGCATGTCTAGCATCATAGTTTTATAGATCACGTAGTCAGGGTAAAAACTCCATCTCTGATTGTTATTGTACATGACTGTGACATGCAGTGGCCTCAGCATCATGATGAAGGCGACCGGAGGAGATAGTTTGGTAGACATCGATGTTTTGCCGATGAAGGCTCATGTAGCGGTCCTCTTTGTCCTAAACAACAATTTACACTGTCATTTACATTTAATTAAAGTGCAGCTTAAAACACAGACATAATGCACTGCAGCCTCGGCACAATTAAGTGTAAAACAGAACTATGGAAAACTCACAAACATCTGGCGAGTTTCAGATCCTGTTAAGTTAGTTAGACCTGATCTGTTTTCTCTGTTACACTCAGAAAAATTATGGTTCTTAAATGGTTCTTCAGATGGCTTCATGGTTCTTTAAAGAACCATCATACGTCAAAGAACCTTTTTATTTTGTGGATGGTTCTTCAGCTATTACAAATGGTTCTTTAAAGAACAAAAGGTTCTTCATCCTTAGCAATCTAAGTTTGATGGTGTAAATGGCATAAATATTTATTCACTATAATGAGGCTGTGAATTATACTGTGTGTTTTCTTTGTGTGCATGTGTGTGCGAAGGGAGAGGACGGGATACCTGGCAATTACCCTTTAAGAGAAGATGGTAGGAAACTGAATATTCAAATAAAAGCTAGAAATATTTGCTTAAAAATATACTGGTGGCAGGGGTGGGGGGCCAAAGCCTAAAGACCCTAACCCCCCCCCCCCCCACACACACACACCCCTAACCCCACAAACACATTATGAATATGGTGAGTTAACAAACAGTAGACACAATACACACATTCAAATACTGTACTTTAGTTATAAATTTTGATAAAGCATTACTATAATGGATAATATATAATATGTAATATAATATATCTATATCACTAAAGCACTTCTGGATGGATGCAAACTGCATTTCGTTGCCCTGTACCTGTGCATGTGCAATGACAATAAAGTTGAATTCTATTCTATTCTATTCTATTTTCTACTCCAAGGCATTACTTTTGAGATTATTATATATTTTTGAAAATATAGCATAATGATAATACTAGTTATTGTAAACTTTACAAACCACCCAGCAGTATGTAAAGTCAAATTATGAAATACAAGTAAATAACAATTGCAGAACAGAATGTCAGTGTAATGAACACACACTTCGTTTTGACAAAGCACACTGCTTAGGTAAATGATCTGAGTAGTTGTTCATCACTGAGCAATTTGTTAATATGTGTTTCGAGCCAAATAAATGACAGGGAGAGAGACAGTGACGTCAGAACACGTCATACTATAACCTCCCGGGAGCGGACGGAGGGGGTCAGTCGTTGGGATGCGCATGCGCAGACAGAGTGCGCGAGCGGCGGGCCTTGACCTTTCGGGAAAAAAAACTCACGGACGGTGACAGCGAAACGGATAACAGTCTTCAGTACCTGCTGGACTTTGAAGCTGTGGATTCTGGGACTGTTAGAAAAGGTAAAACATTTTCATTAAAACCTTATTACTGTTTTGTTTTTGTTACTCGTCATTGTAGCTTGCTGTTGATGTTGTGCTAACAGTAGCGATTAGCTAGATACGTTAGCCGTTGACGTCAGCGCAATTTAGTATCCGGTATACAGAAACTGTTTTCCTAACAAAACCACTGTTATAATTAAGTGAAGCTGCTCCCAGATAATTTGAACCTTTGGCTTCTAAAATATGTGGTTCAATTGCGTGCCTGAAGCCTGTTGTGAGCTCTGTGTCTGATCTAGAAACTCTGAAATCCTGTAGATCTGAGCCGTACATTAAATACTCACATGAACCTGTACTTTGAATTCTGTATGAGCTGTATAAAATGTAGCTATGCATAAGAGTTTTGAATGAATAATTAGATTAGATAACTCTTTATTGTCTAATCGAATTATATAGAAATGAATAGAAAGTGGTTCTTTAGACTGATGCCATAGAAGAACCTTTTTTGGTGCCACAAAGAACCTTTCAAACAATGGTTTCAAACATGAGAAGGTGTGTCTTTGACTGTTCCTGCATAACTTAGTTTCGGACTAGTTGACAAGTTATGCTCCGGTCATTTGATGTTTCCAAGATAGATGTTCTTTTGTAATATAGTTAATTTTTTTGTATATTTCATTTATCCACCATCATACATACAAGCTAAGAAGAGGTCGTTATACTAACAAGAGGTATCAACGCTGGGCCAAAGTTCAGCACATGGTTAAAGTTTGTAATCCAGCCAGGGTGTAAATATCACTCAGCAGCCAGAGCTGAAGCAGGTAGCATCAACACATAAATCTACTCTACCCGGCTTAAATCACAAGAGCACCTCTGACCAAAAAGCTGTAGATTTTTCTTGTTTGCACAAATTAATCCAGATTCACATTAATTGTGTTCACAGCTCCAACAAAATGAGGAAGAGGAGGGGGAGAAACACAATTAGGTTGAATTACAATTGGATGGAAGGCGAGGACAAGAAGAAGGAAGCTTAGGATGAGGAGGAAGAGAAGCAGCAGGAGCATCTTTAGGGATCCCTATGATGTCATTGAGGTTTGTTTCATTAATATGGTCCTCTCACAAAGAACGATGACTTGTTTTAGTTCACGTACTTCCTGTATTAAATAGTGATATGCAAAATGTTGTGAAAAACCATGGAACAGGCACGTATAGTGCATCTGCAGGTAAATGAACATCAAATCTCTGAGACAGACTGAAATCTGTATATTTATCACCCTTATGATAAAACCCATGTCAGCCATTGGTTTATGGACTTTGTATTTTGAAGCCTCAATATTTGCTTTATTGCTGTTGCTATGTTGGGACCATATTAGGATGAGGGATCAGAATCTGGAGTCATGCACACTATTGTTTCATTTAGTGTGTATCCATAAGATTTGTACAGCAGATCCAAGTTGTGCCTTGAAAACAGGAAAGTCGTCTGCATAGAGGAGAACTGTAATAGCAGGCTTGTACAAAGTGAGGCTTTGTGCACTCGTTTTACTTCTGTCACCCTGTTTTGATGCAGATTTCACTTGAAATCAGGCAAGAACTGGACTTATTTTTTATGTGTTCTTGTGAATTGATTGTGTATCGCATATGTTTGATTTGACTTTCTGCAAGACAACAGTCGTCCACTGGCCAAAAAAGTTTTCCAAATACCTCCACGTGATCTAGCCTGGATTTAGAAAAGAATAGCAAAAAAAAATCTGCACCTCCTGCTTCAGATGAAATTTGTGTTTCTGTGTTCAGAGGCAGCGGCGAGAGGGGAGACCTCGGCTCATCCAGCTGGAGAGCCTGACCAGGAGGAGTCGAACATTAACTCATTTCTTCCAGGGCACCCTGCAGACTCGGCTACTGGCAACAGCAAGGGATGACGTGAACGCCAAACTGGAGTCCATCACAGGTCAACTGCAGGTATGCGAGTCAGACCTTCTGAGGAGGGTTTCACTTTTCTCTCTTCTTTATAATTGACTCTTTTCTCTCTCTTTCAGCTCCTTGTCTCAGAGTGAGAGGGATTTGAAGCACAAAGGGAGGAGCTTGTCGTTTGGTTGGCTGATATGGATGTCCGCCTGAGAGGTTGACCAGCTGACAGGAAACACCAGTGAAAAACTGAAACAACTGCAGATGTGGGCTTGTTTTGATATGACATATATTTGATATGAAACATACGTCAGAGACATTATCCTAAACTGGACTAACCAAGGACCATGAGTACAACATGAAACGTACATTACATAGTGTAAGGCTGAAGTTCATTGATCATTTTAATCATAAACTTGTTGTTGAAATATTTTTACTGAACATGCAAACATCTGCTGATGAAAATGTGTTGATTTATTGGTCTGTTATGAAGCTATTGCTATTTCTAATGTGTTTTATCACTTTCTGATGTTTTATTAATTAAACAATACATGTATTATTTGTTGTGTTATCTGTAGATATAGTATTTATATATATTTATTTATAGTATAGCCAATATATTTAATTATTACTGTTTAAAACACTAATATGTGACATGTATTAGTATTGATGTTGTGCTGAGGGTTAAAATGCCTTTTTGTCTTTTGGTAACTACAAAATGACAATAAACCATTAATATATGTCTATGCTGTGCTCGTATTTATTTTACCCTACTCAAATTCAATTTATGATGCATTTTATTTTGAAAGATTTAAAATGGTTTTTTAAAGAACCACTCAAAAAAGGTTCTTTAAAATGGTTCTTTTAAAGAACCATTTGAAGGAGCTTTTTAAAAAAGGTTCTTTAAAGAACCATTTTTAAAAAGGTTCTTTGAAAAACCATTAAAGGTGCCCCAAAGAACCATTTCTTGATGGTTCTTTGGGGCACCTTTAAAGGTTCTTCAATGAACCACTGAAAGAAATGGTTCTTCAAAGAACCATTGTTTGAAAGGTTCTTTGTGGCACCAAAAAAGGTTCTTCTATGGCATCAGTCTAAAGAACCACTTTTGGTTCCAGTTGGCACCTTTATTTTTCTGAGTGTAGGATAAAAACATCAGAGGTCATGGGGTGAAAAATACCTCAAAAACAAGACTAGCTATGTCTACAACTAATGTGTGGTGTTTTAAAAGAACCTATGAGATACTTTGAACACCACAGTGGCTGCTGTATGCAGTAATGTGCTCAAGTGATTTCAAAGGGTCATTTCATGAGTTTAAGTGCGTCAGTAAAAGTTTTCACCTGCGAGGATTTCTCCTCAGGCTGTAACCACAGGTTATCACAGCCACACTGATGAGTGAAGCAGCAGCAGAAATGATGGGAACTGTAGCCATGAACTTCATGCCAGAAGAATCTCCATCGTCTGTTGAATGTTGCCACACACACAAAAAAACTTCATTTTGAAAACATGAAAAGTCACGAAATTTGCATTAACCTGTTATATTAAAGTGGAAAACATGTTTATCTTTTCATTACATTAGAGTTACAATTGCATCATTCAAACATTTCACTGATGAAATAACACCAAAGTTGTGATTGGAGCAGTTTTATAATGAAATTTTAAACAAATTAGCCAGAAGAAGAGCTTAAAAACATTCCAGATGTTCATCTCCTGACTGAAACCTTTCATTAATCCGCTGCAGGCGGGAATGACGACCTCAAACCATGTATGACAGAAAAGAAAGTGTTAACGCAGTTCCAAACATCCACCTTGAATCTGCGGTGTGGGTATGAATAGAAAATGTTTTTACCTCTCACAGTCACACTGAGATGGAGAACATACAATCCACCACGAAATCCACACTCACAGGTGTAGTTCCCACTGTCTTCAGATGTTAAGTTGAGCAGGTGGAGAAACACAGTCTCATTTTCTTTGATCAGTGTGAACCTGGAGTCACAGCCATGAATAAAGCCTCGGTCGTAACGATAGAGCAGACGACGCTGTTCTCCTCGGCTCCTCTCTGTGCTGATCTCACACAGTATCATCACAGTAATATTCAGAGTTGTTTTGCTGCATATTTGAGTGGAATCGGGTTTCTTTCCAATTGTCTTCACAAGAGTCTCTATAAATTGTTCCAGTTAAAATGAAACAAAATCGGGATTATAGTTTCTATATATTTGTTGTTGTGGGAAAATCAATCACATATATTATTTCACTAACCTAACTAAAGCTTTCTTCTTAAACACCTGGCTTTACAGCTTTTCTTTTTTAATTATTTATATTTACCTTCACTGCTAAAAACCACAAGCAGAAGCAGGAGAAAGCAGAGTTTCCGTGCAGTCATGCTGGTGAGGAAGTAACTGTGGCTGACAGTGTGAGGTAGACTATAGTGAAAGCAGGAAGACTTGCACCCTCCTTATTTCACCTCTTGTGTCTACACTGAAACTTTTACTATGTCTAAAATAGAAGTGCATAAAAGTGGAAGGACAGTAGAAGGTAAACCACCAACATTGTTTAAGCCAGACTGATCTCTCTGTTTATCTGGATGGACATTGTGTTCAAATTATGATGAGATGTTTGTTCAAAAACAAAACTAGTCTGATACAAAGAGTCATGTTTGCCACAGTTTATTGTGTTTGTATTGTATTAAATCTGAGAGCCTGAGTTGGAGTATTATGACTGAATGGTCTCCATTACTGGGAAACAACTATCCAGTGTGAAAAGATGGACGTTTATTATAATATATGAATATTATTATATTAGTATGTCACCTAAAGTGTTATATACTTTAAAATGTTTCATAGAGCTTTATTATCCACTCCCACAGTTCCTGCGCTTCTTGCTGAGCGTGTCTTGTTGTCGTGTTGATGGTTCACTGAGATGAGAGTCTGGTAGGAATCACTCGATGGCTGCTGAAGGTTTGTATAGGGCTGATCTGGCTCATCGTCATCCTTTAGAAAAGTGAAATATTTTAGGTATTAATCAAGTTCAACCCGGTCTACCCACACACTCTATTGATCTTTAAATCTCTCCATCTGTTGCCTGGATTATTTAATGTTTCTGCTCATTTCTGTAAGAGCTTCTTCACAAAATAAAGGACACTGAAGTTGGCACTAATAGTATTATAACACTAATCTGTAATTATCTATATAAGTAACATCCTAAAACATAAATGTACATGTTTTATGTTTACTGGCAAACTTTTAACTAGCTGCTGTAGATCGTAGCAATAAATTGCTCACCAAACCGTTGGGATTTTCAGGTACAGACACTCCAGATGTTCCTGACCTTAAGCAGCCACGTTGATAAGAAAGGATGTCAGCATTAGTGTAACACTATTCACATTCAAACAGAGAAAAATCAAGTAAGAACATCTACATTTATATTATCTTCTCTCTTAATAATGATAATTATTTTTGGAAGGATAAAAAGTGTTCATTCTAGACATGATGTTTAACACACACCGAATTCTCATTTATTGAAATGTGATGTTTCCTTTTACTTTCTCTACATCTATATCATCTTTGAATTACTGCAGCAAAAATAGTCTCACCCATTACTTTTCCTCCAGTAGATAAATCCCACGATAACTCCAGTTATAAAGATGATCACAACACCGGGCAGATAAACGGAAAAAGATTTGTCTGCTGAAGTGTGGGCCTCGTTTGTGTCTAAATCATTGAAAAGATGCATTTGTCAGTAAAATCATTTACTTTCATTTCCTGGAAATCAAAACACAAATCAAACACAGTTTACGTCTACTGAAACTCTGAGTGAAGTAATGAAACCCCAGTTTTATAACCACAGAGCTTTAAATATTGTCACTGTGCTCTTTTCTTTTGTCTTCTTCTTCTTCTTTTGCATCTTTTCTGAATATTACTATGAACTGAAATTGGTCCAACTGCTTATATACATTCACTGGCCACTTTATGAGGTATACTTGTTCAGGGTGTAACACAAATATTTCAGTGTTCATTTCATTTGTCAATCACATGTCAGCTTCATCTTCCTGGTTAAATAAAGGTTAATAAAATAATAAAATGTCAGCAAATCAATGCTCAAACAGAGCAACATGGCACATGTTACTGGTCCCAGTGCTTCACAAACTGCTGATCTGCTGGGATTTTCCCACACAATCATCTCTGTTCACAGACAATGGTCTGAAAAATAGAAAATATCCAGTGAGCTGTGATTCTCTGGGTAAAAATGCTGTTTACACATCAAACCTTGAGGCAGAGCGGACCACACTGGATATCACTGCTGTCCTCTAACAACAGCAAGCTGAGGCTACAGTTTGCAAGTCTGGACAACAGAAGACTAAAAAAACGATGCCTTGCCCGATGAGTTGATTTCTAACAGTTCAGACTGCTGGTGGTGTAATGCTCTGTGAAGGATTTTCTTTGCAAACTTTGGACCCTGTAGTAACCACTGAGCATCATTTAAACACCACAGCCTGCCTGAAGGTTGTTGCTGACCACATTCATGTCTTTATGCCCAAAAAATACCCATCGTCTGATGGCTGCTTCCAGCAGGATACCACACCATGTCACGGCGCTCAAATCATGTACGGCCTGCGCAGTCACCAGATCTCAATCCAGCAGAGCACCTTTGGGATGTGGTGGAACGGAAAGTTTGCTTCAAGTAAGAGCAGCTGACGAATCTGCAGCAACTGTGTGATGATTTAATTTCAATATGTCTTGAGAATCTTTGAGGAATGTTTTTAGCGCCTTGTTGTGCCACAAAAAATGAAGACATGTTTGATGGCTGAAGGTGGTCCAACTCGGTTCAAAGATGTACCTGATAAATGAGTCAGTGAGAGTATTTAAACTGCTGTAAGTGAAAATAAGAAGAAAAGAAATGAACAAATTACAAGAATAAAAAACACATAAGCAGGTCAATACAATGCTGACACAGTGCTGAATAACTGTGTCAGATAAAGAAACCAAAATGCATTTACCTTCCACAGTGACACTGATATGGACAATATATGTCCCTTCAGTGTTTGTACACTCACAGGTGAAGTGGAAGTACTGTGGATAGTTTTACCTTACATACATAGATCTACCAGTACAGCTTCTGAGGTAACTGTTTACAAAATGGTATATTCTATCCACAAGTTCTTTGCAATTTTACATTGATAAACATTATCCTTAACACATTTGGCCCACATAAAGTACTATGGCCATCACACTGTCATTTAGAATTGTTTAAATAACTCGTGTCTTAAGTCATTCCAAATAAAAAAAGTCGCATGGTTCACTTTTATATCACAAAATGTTAGAAATATAAGTCGTTCATAACAAACTGAAAGGCTGGGAGTTTAAAATGCAAACCGATGGAAGTAGAAGTCTATAATGTCTCAGAGCACACGGTGTCTATTATTGTGTAGACATTTATAAATAAAAGCTTAATAAAGATGCTTAATTTCTTAAGAAATAAACAGGTGGAGTGATCTTTATCAAAAGTGGATGTTGCATCTGTGGCTAAACCCCTGTAACCAAAAACTTTAAGAATCTACTGTGTGTGAGGCTGTGTAAGTAAAGCTTGCCCTTCACACCCGCGTGTAACAAACCATTTGTTGGGGGTTGTGGATTTGACACCTCAGCATTGTGAAAGTGGGGAAACATGTTTCTGGCTGAGCATAAGATTTCTGCTTACAACTTAGAATCTCAGCTCTAAATGTAATTCAGATGTTTTTTAAGTATGGCTAATGTATTATTTGACTTCTAAGACACACACACACACACACACACACACACACACGCACACACACACACTCACACACACACGCACGCACACGCACACACACACGCACACACACACGCACACACACACACGCACACACACACACGCACACACACACACGCACACGCACACACACACACACGCACACACACACACACGCACACACACACACGCACGCACACACACACACACACACAAACACACACACACACACACACACACACACACACACAAGAACAACACCAACACAGAGAAGAAGAAGAGGGGGTCGTTTTACTACACATCATAAAAACGCAATCATTCATCTTCCAACTGTATCTTTCTGTTCTGGATTTAGAATCATTGGTTGTTTACTGATCTGTACTTTGGGAGTCACACTGTTGTGATACTGGGGAGAAAAGGGTAAGGTTTGATAGACTAAACCATTACACACAAAACTTGAAAAACCTAAAGAGTGTGTGAGACTGCTAGCTGTGTCGTTCAGCAATAAACTCATCTATAAATGTGTTAGTAAAGAGTGACTTGTACTTCTGTCCCATTAAGCAACGGTTTAACAAATTTCACTGCAAACTATAAAAGTCATCTGGATTTAAATAGAACATAGTAGTGCAGGAAACACTAGTATAAGGTGTCTATGGAACAAATCTCCTTCAGCGTTCAAAATGACCAAAGTGAGGCCTACAGGCGTTTCTCTCAGTTGGTTGTGTTCAGGGAAAAAGCAGCTAAATACACTGAGACTGCTCCACATTGTTAGTGAGTTAACTCTGGATATCTGTAGGTTTGTCAAACTTGGAGTGAACAAAAGCAGAAAACAGTAAAAGATGCAGACAGTGAAAGTCTGGTTTATTTCATGAACACAATGAAACATTTTCGGCAAAGTAGCATACATGATAAATAGATACACATAACACGGACAGTGAGAAGTAAAACTCGTCGTCTTACCACATGTTATATTCTGTAAACTTAAAATAAACCACAGAAATGAGTGTTTTAAAGTCATTATTAAAAACATGAGTCAACATTACTGAAGTGACACTTTAACGATGCTTCACATCACCGTGTTTATGATGATAAAACATGTTCTCTCGTTAGTAGATGTCTGCGCTGACACTTGTCATGAAAATGTCCCGAGCCAGGGTTCCTCTTCAATTACCATTGATCATTACAGTTTTTGCCCGTTGCTTGAACACTATAAACCCATGCTTAGACTAAAGTAACACAACGTGAAGCTGTTGTTACCATACCTCAAACACATGTACCCCTACCTTAAACAAAAGCGCTGCTTTGCACCCCAGTACCAATTATGCAACACACCTACTCCCTCATGCAACACACATGGTCCTGCATGCTACACTCTATTTCATACATAAGACACTTCGCTCACAAAATGAAATCTCAGGGTGCCATTCGGAAAACACATGTACCCAAAATACAAAACACATCGGGTAATTGCAACCACTCAAATACACACCTGAAGGCACCTACTTGCAAAACCGAACACCAATTAGCCAACTACAAAAAGCCCTCAGCGTAGCCATTCCAAGAACTTTGCAAGCATGGATGGAGGGAGAGCAAGAGGATATTTACCCCGGTGCCTAGCGGGAGAAGACACTGCTTGCGATGTTGATGAGGTCCTGTGGCCAGACCCCAACAGACGGCGGGATCCATGAGCCCACTTATGCACAATTGTCATGGTTTTTTGTGTTTACAGTATAGTGTTTTTTCTATTGCAGTACTATTGTGTTGTTGTTGTTTTATTTGCTGTACCTGTATTCATGGTACTGCAATGTACAGTATTGAGTAGGTCTATTTGCGTTTATGGTTGTTTGGAAATGTGTCTCCTGTAAATGTGCCTTCTGAATAAACAATGGGAATCAAGGACTGCAGTGTTTTATGTACAGCAGACTAGTGTGTTCCCCCTGATCTGTGAGTGTTTGCATATGGTGCAGGTATGTGTCATTTTGTCAACAGAGTTACATTTTGACAGAGGAATGTTAGGTTTTGACAGCAGAGTTTAGGTTTTGGGAGTAGAGTTCCAATTTGGCACAGATGTGAATGGTATATTTCCCAGTGTTGTGTCATGTGTACTTGTGTTTAGAGTTTTGGCACAGAGAGCGGGGTTTTGCAAAATGTGTTCAAGCAGTGGGCAAAAACTGTAATACAAAGGATTGAAGCCGTTTTTGGATTTTCACTTGTTGTTGGCTTTAATATGAACAGTCACATAAAATTCATTCCAGTTTTTTTTTTTGCCTTTGCTTCAATTACAGTTTTTGCCCGTTGCTTGAACACTATAAACCCATGCTCAGACTAAAGTAACACAATGTGAAGCTTTTGTTACCATACCTCAAACACATGTACCCATACCTTAAACAAAAGCGCTGCTTTGCACCCCAGTACCAATTATGCAACACTCCTACTCCTTTATGCAACACACCTACCCATTTATGCAACACACATGGTCCTGCATGCTACACTCTATTTCATACATAAGACACTTCGCTCACAAAATGAAATCTCAGGGTGCCATTCGGAAAACACATGTATCCAAAATACAAAACACATCGGATAATTGCAACCACTCAAATACACACCTGAAGGCACCTACTTGCAAAACCGAACACCAATTAGCCAACTACAAAAAGCCCTCAGTGTAGCCATTTCAAGAACTTTGCAAGCATGGATGGAGGGAGAGCAAGAGGAAGAGGAGGAGGAGGTCAAAGAGGCCATGCACGGACCCATATTTCTGATGATATAAGAGCAACTTTGGTGGACCATGTCATCAACCACGGCCTGACTATGAGGGAAGCTGGGCAGAGAGTCCACCCACATCTAAGCCGCTTCACAGTGGCATCTGTAATAAGAAAATTCCGACTAGAAAACAGGTATGTCTTCACCTCCATACCTTCTGCTCTACTCAGATGGTTTTATAGCACTGTTCTACAGTATATCACATTACCATATCAAGTGTACGGGGTGCTAATGCTCCTTTTGCAGCCAAAGTGGTAGTTTCTGTGAAACATACCATGATTACTTATATTGAAGTACAGTGTTGTACAGTGGATGATACAGTATATACAGTAAAGTACTGTAAGAAAAATAAGCAAACCGATGACAATATGTGGTTGTATTTCTCTAGAATGACTCGAAGACCTTCTGGGGGAGGACGCCAACGCCTGTTCACACAACGGCAGGAACTTGCTGTTGTGGACCTAGTGAGGGCAGACAATGCCATCCGTCTCCACCAGCTACGACGGAAAATACTTGCAGACAGGCGAGTGTTCAGCAACATAGACCATGTGAGCATCACCACCATCAGACGCATCTTGGGTAAACACAGCATCACCATGAAGCAGCTCTACAGAGTCCCATTCGAGAGGAACAGTGACAGGGTCAAAGGACTTCGAGCTGAATATGTACGGGTACGTGTAACTGTCCCTTACATTTACAATAGAGTATTGGTGAAGTCCAGTAGCAGCTGAATATGTACCATATCAGTACCACATGGATCTATTCTGAGAGCTACACAGGTACCTGTGTGATGGGGTGAGGGTGCTGTATGTGTAGCACTGTAGTACAGTGATATGTTCCCCTTTTTTTCAGAGAATCTTGGCCATGGATGGAGCTGCACAGCCTCATGAATACATTTTCATTGATGAAGCTGGATTCGACCTGAGCAATGCGGCGACATTCAGGTGACAGCAATCCATGGATGGTTTTGACATGGAAGAGGATATTTTCCCCAGTGCCTAGTGGGAGAAGACATTGCTTGCGATGTTGATGAGGTCCTGTGGCCAGACCCCAACAGACGGCGGGATCCATGAGCCCACGTATGCACAATTGTCATGATTTTTTGTTTACAGTATAGTGTTTTTTCTATTACTGTATTATGGGGGTTTTTTTTGTTTTTGTTTTTTTTGCTTTATCTGAATTCATGGTACTGCGATGTACACTATTGAGTAGGTCTATTTGCGTTTTTGGTTGTTTGGAAATGTGTCTCCTGTAAATGTGCCTTCTGAATACACAATGGAAATCAAGGACTGCAGTGTTTTATGTAAAGAAGACTAGTGTGTTCCCCCTGATCTGTAAGTGTTTGCATATGATGCAAGTATGTGTCATTTTGTCAACAGAGTTACATTTTGACAAAGGAATGTTAGGTTTTGACAGCAGAGTTTAGGTTTTGGGAGTGGAGTTTCATTTTGGCACAGATGTGTATGGTATATTTCCCAGTGTTGTGTCGTGTTTACTTGTGTTTAGAGTTTTGGCACAATGAGCGACGTTTTGCCAAATGTGTTCAAGCAACGGGCAAAAACTGTAAGATGTTTCTTTAAATCTACAACAGCTTCCTTTTCAAAAAAGTTTACAGACATAGTAAGGAAGTAGCTAGGGACCTCAGTAAGTATGAGCAACAATAGCTTAGGGCCAGTTTCTACAATAAAGAGGATTTCATCATCTGCTGTTCGTCAAAAAGTGCCGTATTAAAAACAATTCAGCAGACCCTCAGAGTGCGGATACAAACTGTTTTCAGCTGTAGAGGTAGAGGTACGCTTCATGTACTTATCAACATGCAGTTTAGAGGTTTGCATTAGAGTGCATTGGTGCTTGGGCCTCTTTTATTTAGCACGGTTATACCATTGTGAATTTAGCTATATAAATATGCTCAAGAGTCTATCATATGTTTGACATGCAACTAAAAATTCGAAAATATATTTTTAAATCAGTAACTTTGCAAATTTAGAGGAAATGTTTTCAGACAACATATGTGTCACATTTTAAACAGGGTTTGAATAATCAGCGCTGACATCCAGACATTTATGCTCTGGGTATAACAGACATGCTTACCTTGTGAAAGGCCCTGGGATGTCTTGGAGCAGAGAAACACTCTGTATTGTTGCTTTTCTCTATTGTATAAGCAGCGCCCGACTGTCAGAAACGTTCTGTGCGGGTAGCAAAGTCGGCTCCAACGCACATTCAGGTGAAAAAATAAAAAGTTAAAACGATATACCTCGCTGCAGTTGTGAAGTGCTGAGGAAAATACTGTGTGTCTGATGGGGTGTTTTTATATAGGTGGGGCTACTTTCAGTTGACCTCTGAGATGTAGAGATAAAAGAGCACGATGTAAGGAAGAAAGGTGGAAAGCCTTTGGAGACTCTGTTGGACATAGTTTCTGCCGGCCTCTGACATGATAAGACTAGTTGCATTAAAGCCATTAACTGTTTGTGAATATACACCTTTGGGTTGGGATACTCTTGATAAGGAGCATCTTTTGTTTGCTTCATGACTTCTTTTACAGACTGATGGGATCAGCTAGGCAGCTGCTGCACCCCCTCTGTCTAACTGTTGCAGAGTGTGAGAATATGTGTTTTTTAGAAGTATCACAGGTTATTTCTAAAAGAAATACATGTTGTTTGCGGTGCTCTATTTAAAACTATTGGTCTGTGAAACTTTTAGAAAAGTGAAATGCCCCTAAAGTAGTTAAATCATCTATGTGTAATCAGCGAGTCTAACTGTTGCAGACTAGTAGATAATTATAAGACTAGTTGCATTAAAGCCCCATTGAGGTTGATACAGCTCTAGTGTGAATATGTACTTTTAGAAGTATCACAGTTTATTTCTAAAGGGATACCTGTTATTTGCTCCTAAATAGCACTGAAGAAAATGCAAAAGGCTCCTAACTAGTTAAAATACCCATAAAGTAGTTAAATTAAATCACCTATGTCTAAATAACAGAACTCTGAGACCTATACAATCCTTTAAAAAGAGTTTAATTAAAACACATAATGGTTTCATTAAATAATACACTATTAAACACATGTGAACTCATATGACCCCTGGACACACACGCACGTGCAAAAAGTCCGTTCTCGCGCACGTGCACACGCACATGGACGCGGCGGGGGATAGGGGAGGGGGGAAAATGCCCTCGGGGTGGGGGGTGTGGGGGAGAGGGGTGGGGGGGTGGGGGGCAAATGCCCTCGGGGTGGGGGGGGGGGGGGGGGGGGGGGAAGCTATAGGTATATTACTACTGATGTGTTTTTTTTCATTGGGCGTTAAGGCGTCTGGGAAGGGATCTCAGACCATTTACATCCTGGGTCATCTGACCTCAGGAAATCACATGATAAGGTGGGGCCAGGTTTCACAATGAGCTCACCTGAAACCCTGGCTGATTAGGACCCACATCCGCTTTCACACCTTGGCTCATGTGATTAGGTAGAGGATCATCAGGGGTCCTTTGTCCCTCTTTGGGGGGAAACTCCCACTGGTTTTAAGTCTGGGACTCCCCACCATTGACCCTTAGAACTGAAGAAGCTTCTCAGATGAGAGGTGAAACGTCTTCAAGCAACTCAAGAAGTCCAGACGCTTTTCCTTCCAAGCTCCTTAGACTACGATGACCTGGATGACTGAGAACCTTCACAGACTTAAGTATTAAATTAATAGTTGGTTTTCATTCTTTGTTTTTAGATATTTTTTTTCTATTCGTATCCCCTCGTGTATTTAACTGGCCAGTTCAGTCCAATTTACTTTGGGAAATATTTAATCTGAGGTAGGGTTGCACCGATACCGGTATCTGGTATCGGCCTCGATACCACATTTTCTAAAGTACTCGTTAAAAGTTCCCCGATACCGAGGACTGATACCACGGTCTGAGACCTGTCTATGTTTGAGCGGCATGTAAGGGGTTAATCACAGGCGCCGAGTGCCCGCCCCACAGAACCCGGCTGCATCTCAGAGCTGGGAGAAGGCGAGGCGAGACAAGTCAGCCGTGTGGAACTATTTCAAAGTGAACGAAGACACGAAAACAAAGGCGGACTGCAAATTGTGCTCATCGAAATTGTCCAGAGGAGGCTCTAAAGGTAGCGCATTTAACACAAGTAATTTAATCAAGCACCTAAAATCCCAACACGACAACGAGTACAAAGAGTTTGCCCACGCTTATTTACCCACACTTATTAGCACAGAGGAGCATAGCTGATGCTAAAGCAGTGGGACGGAAAATAGTTGGGCATTTTAAACATTTTAAACGCCTTAGCCTACTCCCGCCTCGAGGACATTCAGGGACAGCTCAACCAGCCAATAAAGAGACTGCAGCAGGACGTACAGACACGCTGGAACAGCACATATTACATGACATCAGTCCTATTTTTCCACATATTAATACATTTATGAATTTTGTGCAGGTATAAAGAGCGCTTCTTCTCCAACACTGCTCCAGAGGCCAAGCTGCACCTGAAGCAGGAGCTTCTAGAGGTGAGGCAGAGGGGAGTCGGGCAGAAGCTGCAGAACCTCCTGCTAAACTGTTCCTCAAGGCCCAGGCTGCCGCTGGCAGCAGGTGCTGCCATTGAGCTCGACACATACCTCGGAGAGGCCCCAAGCCCTCGTGAAGACAGTCCTCTGAAGTACTGGGGTGTCAACAAAATCAGGTTCCCCACTTTGGCTAAAATAGCCTGTAAATAGCTCTCAGCCCCATGTAGCAGTGTGGACAGTGAAAGGCTTTTTAGCTCAGTGTCACACATTATAGATGAAAACAGAAACAGTCTGACTGCTGATGATGCAGAAAAGCTACTTTTCTTAAAAAACCCTGCCACTCACTGTTTCTCTCCATTTAGTGAGTCATCTTAGACTTGATGTTAATACCTACCTCAGTTGCACTGACTGCCACAGTTCTATGTCAGTGGATGTTGTTAGTTTATTCACATATTGTGCACTAAATGGCAAAGATGTTTATTAATGCCCCTTGTGTTGTCCAAAGCGGCAGAGTTTACAATAAACTGAAAAATACTTGAGTTGCACTGTCACTGTTTACATTTTTTTATAATTATTTATTCTGTAATATGTTGCATACAACATGCTTTTCATTTTAAATAAATGTTCTTAATTCCAAACCAGTCCCTTGTTTTTTTGTTGTTAAATTATAGGACTAAAGCTGTTACCTGTAAATTTAAATCATGTTTTTATTAAGTACTCAGTATCGGCGAGTACTGAAATGCAAGTACTCGTACTCGTACTCGTTTCCAAAAAAGTGGTATCGGTGCATCCCTTATCTGAGGTAAACATTTTGCTTTTCATTTGACCCCTGACCTGTCTGCTGTAATGCAGGAGGCAGGTTTATGACCTATACTGCAGCCAGACACCACAGGAAGCCTTCCTCCATGTTTTCTTTACAGTAATTGATTCAGCCAGTTTAAGTCTCCTTTGTTTTTGTGCATTAGATCACTGTGTGGGTTGTGTTGAGTGCTTATGTATTTGTAAGTAGCCATTATGACTTGACTAGTGGTGTTTATCTCTTTTAAGGGTCTAGTATCATCAGTTAATTAGTTTTTACACTTTGCAGGCACTTTGCTGTAAATACAACAACACTGCTGAAAAGTCTAATTTAAATAATTACTACTGATGCACCTATCAAATAAACTAACATTTGCACAGGTGTTGAAATGCTGGACTCTTCCTCTCCTAAATCTGTGGCAGAGAAAAAATGCTGCAGGAGTGTTTTTTTACATGATATGTAAGAAAAATAAGAAAAAGAAAGAAACCCTGTGATTTTAATGTGAATGCATTACTGACATCTTATCCAAACACACATTGTGCACACCACTTTATCCCCTATTACAACTGCAGCTTTTATTAGTGCATGTTCACGGGACTTCTGATTCTATAGGGTCTTGACAAAAGTCTCTGCAATCAATTGATTACAATCAAGTGATTCAATTGAAACATGGAAATCAGCATTTCACCATTTTATACTATACATACATGTTTTGCTTTCAAGACTGGACAGGAGTGGCATGTGGGCGGCATTGTAGAGTGTGTTGACAGGAGGAAAACTTACACGCTCAGTAAATCACCCCCGTCACTACCTAAACCTCAAAGTCTCTAAACAGGAAGTGCATCTGCATGAAAGCTTCTGTTTTATATGCAGACAGATGACCTTTTGATGTAAAACCTTTCTCTGTATCTAGAGAAACACTTTAACTATATATTCAACTATATAGTTTAACATTTGGTCCGTAACTATCATTTAAAAACAATAAAAAGGTTTAAAAGAATATACATAGGCGGCTGTAAAGACTGCAGGTCAAACATCGTGCAGATACAGAAGGACCTCCTGGGGTCCAAAATGTCGCACTATTACAGAGCAATGCTTACAATAGTCTTGCATGGTTAGCCAGTTAGACAGATGCAAATGTTAAAGTGCTAAAACAGACATGTAAATAAAATACAACATCATGTTAGCAGCTTATTGGTATTAATGTCTCTTAAAGCTCTCCATGACCTAGCTGCATCTTAACTCTCTGAGCTGCCACAGTCTTATAAACCCACCCGCTGTCTCAGGTCAGCTGATCAGCTGTTCCTGAATGTTCCCAGGACTGAGCGTAAACTTAGAGGACATCGTGCTTTTGCTGCAGCATCTCTGAAACTGTGACACGATCTGCCTTTAGAGATTAGACAGGCTTCTTCTCTGCCTGTTCTTAAATCACTCCTGAAAACTCATCTCTTCACCCTGACCTTTGACACCTTGTAAGATGTTGGTTTTTAGTTTGAGTTTTTTAGTTTATTTTTGCTGTTTTATCTTGTTTTGAAATATAGGGCTGTTTACATTTTTTATGTATTATGTGTTTTATTTTTTTACTGTTATGTTTTATTCTATTGTTCTTAACTCATTTACTGTACAGCACTTTGGTTTTGTCCTGGGTTTTTTAAAGTGCTTTCTCAATAAAGATGGATTGGATTGGACTGGAAGATAAACACTTTAGTTTGCAGTACTGTGGTGAGTTCACAGTAAAGCACTGTGTTGGACTGGCGCACAGTGATTGTGGCGTTCATGGTCAGTGTTAGGTTACCTCAAGTACAGTGGATTCATTTGCATTTAAGCTGATGATGCTTCGATTAAGTCATCAAATTTCACCTTTATATCAGCTCTATAAGCCAATTCTCAGGATACTGTTAGTGTAGGAAATGGAAAGACAACCAAGATATCTGTGAAACGTCTGCTTACATCTTGAATTCAGCTCCGGCGTATGTGGTAAGTTGTTAATGAGTGACTTTAATTTATTATTTGTTCACATGTGGCTATACACTCTACTGAGAATAAGCATACTGTCATGATATGAGTGGATCTTCAAAATAGACATCAAAATAGGTCATGGAGAAAATAAGTATAAAAAGTAAAGATCTTATTAGGAATAATACTGTTTGGATAATTATAACCATCATAATCAACCGAATCATCTCAACATGTATTTGCTCAAAAATGTATTTATTACCACAAACATGTATTTAATTATCAACAAAAGCAAAATCAACAGTTTCTAGAACTCCAACAGGGGCAGGACTTGGAGGTACTGGGATTTCAGGAGGCAGCAGAATGGTACACTGGTCAGTGTCATTATTATTGACCTGTGATGGTGGATGGCCTTGGAGGGAGCTGAGAGGTAACTCAGACCTCTTGTCTTCAGGACACGTAAAGCAAACATACTCCTTCTCAGCAGCTGGAGACTTAGAGACATCCCAACTCATCAGCCTCATGCGTTTGGGCATCAAATGTTCCTCTTCATCATTAACAGAAAAAGCAGTAGAATATCTGCGCTTTCTGCAGAGACCTAACTCTGCAGTGGGTGGAGGTCTCGGAGGCAGAGGAACATCGCTAGGACACATGAAAAATGTCACTTCATCATCCAGGGATGTATGATCGTTTTTCAAATCTGGATTAATGATCTTGTCAGTGTACTTTGCATGGAAGCTGGCATCAGCAGGTGGAGGATTTGAAGAAACTGGAACATCAGAACTCATCAGCCTCATGCGTTTGGGCATCAAATGTTCCTCTTCATCATTAACAGAAAAAGCAGTAGAATACCTGCGCTTTCTGCAGAGACCTACCTCTGCAGTGGGTGGAGGCACTGGGATTTCAGGAGGCAGCAGAATGGTACACTGGTCAGTGTCATTATTATTGACCTGTGATGGTGGATGGCCTTGGAGGGAGCTGAGAGGTAACTCAGACCTCTTGTCTTCAGGACAAGTAAAGCAAACATACTCCTTCTCAGCAGCTGGAGACTTAGAGACATCCCAACTCATCAGCCTCATGCGTTTGGGCATCAAATGTTCCTCTTCATCATTAACAGAAAAAGCAGTAGAATACCTGCGCTTTCTGCAGAGACCTACCTCTGCAGTGGGTGGAGGTCTCAGAGGCAGAGGAACATCAGTAGGACACATGAAAAACATCACGTCATCATCCAGGGATGAACGATCGTTTTTCAAATCTGGATGCATGATCTTGTCTGTGTCCTTCGACTGAAAGCTGGCATCAGCAGGTGTTGGACTTAGGAGCTCACATGCAGGTGCACTGATAGGTCGGAACATGAAAGCGGGAACTTCATTGTCCAGAGCACAACGGTCTGCACTGGGTGAGTGTGGGAGCTTCTCCTTTGCCTGTGGAGGAGGCAGACTTTGACTTTGTGTTGCAGAGGAACATTTAAGTCATCTGACGTTTTGCTCTGTTACATATTATTATTGTTGTTGTTGGATTTTTCTTTAAAAATTCACACGATTTAATGTTTAGAAACAGACACAGTGAAGGGTAACTTACCACAGCTCGAGCCATTTTAGGCGTCTGTCAAGGCAAAGACGCAGGATTTGGTTTCTCTGTGTAAGATTACAGGACAGTTGTCAGTTTCAGTTTCAAGTCAGTTGGATAAATTCATATCAAACTTCTCAAACTGTATCATTAAAGCATTGTTTAGGTGGACAAATATGAAAGATATGAAGATAAAAACAGTAACAGCTGGCAATCAAGGGAAAACAACCTTACGAAAAAGGTCTTAATCATTATTGTTTTAAAGTAAATCTTTCAGTGCTTACTTCAGTGATTGTTTGAAGTCTCTGTGCTTGTTGTCAGTCGCAGATTTGTGTAAAATATTTGCAGTTTGTGAATAAAGTTTGCAGGAGCTCCAAAGTTTGTCTGTTCAATACCAAAGTAATGAGGAGACTGAGTGCAGGTTTGGAATCCTCAGTGACAGAAGAATGCAGCAATGTTTGAATTTGAATTTGTTATTGTTTTATTAACAACAACTACCAGGATCATACCATAGCAACACAGTGATGCCCAATCAAATGTCAGGTACAAGGGATAGCCCACATACACATCCAACAGCACAGTAAAGCAATGGGCACCAATGCCACCAGTCAGGCCTTAAAAATACCTGAGTTATATAACAGCACACTGACAGTGTCTCATCCAAAAATATAAAATGTATAAATACAGTTAATATCATTTTTATTTAAATTTTATTTAATTCTCTTCATATACGGCCAAACAGATGTCTCAAGTCGTCACTGTTACAACATAGATAAACATGAACATGAAATCCATTATTTAATTCTCTTCCATTCACTCCAGTTCAATTCAATAGCTATATAGATGGATAGACAGATACTGTATTATATACTATATTGATTCCAAATGGAGAATTAATGTGTTATATCACCAGGATAATGAATTCAAGTAGTACAATCTCCAATAAACAGACAACACAGTTCAAGTTCAAAGTGCAATATGTGCAGGATCCAGGCTTTATATTGTAAGATGCAAAATGTTTATATATACATAATATTGTTGAAAAAATAAAGAAAGTTAAAAATCAAAATAAGTTTATTGTCACTGTGGCTGATGTGATTGCAATATGAACCCGGAAGCAGACAAGGGAGAGATGGAACTGAATCTTAACAAAAAAACAAACCATTTATTAGGTTGAAAAACACGAACACAAAACAAGGCCCAGCAAACAGGGGCGGAAACTAAAACTAAAACCTATCCTGGGAATAACTCGGTATGACTATGACAACTATGACAAGAAAAACATGAACATGAATCCGAGGAGGTGCATGCGAGAAACTCTGATGAAAAAACATGAACATGAACATGGACCTAAACAGAATCAGGAGATAACCTGAAACCCGGAATAACGTGAACGGAGGAAAACGCACCAACACTGCCCAGAGGAAGACAGCGGACTTAAATACACAGAAGAGAAAGGAGGGAAGTGGAAACACAGCTGACACAAAATTAACCTGACACCACAGGGGAAGCAAAATGAAACACACTGAACATGGAAACACAACCCTTTCATAATAAAAGACGAAACAAGGAGAGACGTGGACGTGTGATGGGCTGAGTTGCCAAATGGCTGGTAGGCTTTTAGCTAGGCTTTAGCTTCAGCCAAGTGGAAGCTAAATTGGCTAGTCATTCATATGTAAATTAGGCTGTTACCTGAGAATTCTGGAGGAGAGTGGGGGTGTGTGAATGATTGCTGATTTCTAACTGCCAACTGCCTCTTTGTTTGTCTGGGGGGGAGCTGCTAAAAGCGGTGAACTTCCTTTTGTGTTCGTCTTGATGCATTCTCAATCACCCAGGAAAATAAATCTCCAAAAGTCACCAACTTGGAGTGGTTAGTTTCCTGAGCCACAAGGAAACTTGTGTTTCAGTTTGCCATCTTAGGGAGAAATCAACACACGTGGGTGTATGTCCTTTGTTGCTGAGATTTATTGATAAAAACAGTACAAAAAAACCAACCATTTGTACACATATTTACAAATAATAATAAAAAGTGAGTGAGTACATTTCAACATTTTCAGCAATCACTCACAATCCTGGCACTGCCATGGTATCTGTAGTCTGCATTTACCACATGTGTATCTGTAGCAGTGAACACATCGCACAGTGGCATGATTGTTCTTGCATTTGTGTTTGACCTGACACATGGCTCTTTTTCCAGGGCTAGGTGTGGAGGGTTGTGTCCGAAGCAACTGTTCTTTTCTTGCCTTCTTCCCAGCTACATGAGAGTGAGCCAGCTCTCTTGCAAGCTCCACCAGGAAGTCCACCCGTCTTTCCTTTGTCCCGGTGCATACTTGATACAGCACATCCTGCGGTGCTCCATAGGATAATTCTAAAAAATGCTTTAGTTCCTCACATTTTAATGCAACCCACTGAATTAAAGCTGAAACTACATCTGAGTTGTATCATTTCAAATTCATTGTTGTAATTTACAGAACCAAAGTTAGAGAAAGTTGTTTCTGTCCAAAGTCTTATAGACATAACTGTATGATTTTCAGTGATTTCAAGGACAGCTGAAGATAAAAAGTATTCAACAAGGAGAGACCAGGAATTAGTGACGTGCAGAGTTTGAATAAGAAGCTGTAATTAGACTGAATGCAAGACGAGAGCAAAGCCATGGCAACAGCAGGAAGTGGAGCAGGACCTGCGTGTGTCCATGAAGCTCGATGTTTTTGTGCACAGATCACATGCAGTCTGAAATGTTGTGCAGTCCAGACTGTATATTTTGCTGAGTGAAATACAAAAGCTTCCTTCATGGATGGAAAAGAAACTGTTTCAGTGTCAAATGAAACACTTTCTGTTGATTTCAACTCCCAGAACTGAGTTCAGCTGAGCTCCACGGTGCAACAATTAGACTCCACTATGTTTCCTCTGTTTTGTAACAGCAACAGGCTGTTTAGGGCAAGATTTGCTAAAAGGCTCAAAACAGCGCTTACAGACATGGTTCGTTTTTTGGGCCAATTACAAAAGTTCTGCTGTTTTCTAAACACAGGAGATGTGAGTTCAAATCTATAAAACACAAAAATAAGACATGCTTATTTGTATTAAATATCTGGATAATGATCTGTAGATGTTAAAAACATTAATAACACAGTTTGAATGTCCAGAATTGGGTCTTCATCAGGGCCACAAAAATCTTTGAGATTCTGTCTCTGACACACAATCCTGTCGCTGCGCTCGATTTGTAAACACTAACAGCTCTTTGACTCCAGAACCCAGTTTGTGTTGGTGCGAGGCATTAGTGGATCTCTCTCTTAGAGTAGAGTTAGAGTTACTACAGTTTCTTAGGAAACTGAAGAAGGCCCATCTCCCTCCTCCAGGTTCCCGTGCAAATGTCAGACAATTCAAAATCCTGTTTGACTTTATAAAGGAGACACAAATGTGCAACAATCTTGACAGAGTGCCACAGTGTCACAGACAGTTGCACTGCCTTTGATGAGAAACACTGAGTGATAGTAAAACTAAACAATCACTGCAACACACTGATACAGGAGAAGTTGTGATTGTTCTTTTCATTTGTCCTGTTGTGTAGTTTGGCTGTAGTGTGCCCCCCACCCACCCCCCTTTCAAGAAGCCAGCTGTATGATCGTCCACATTAAGAGAAGGAGTTAAAAGTGGGAGTCAAAACCTCCAACTTAAAGTGGAACATTAATGTCACACAAATGCAGACACAGACTCAGTGCCATTTTTATATTGTTAGATTCAGAGATTTTATTGAAGTTCTCAGTTATATTAGGGACATACAGAATGCTTTCTAATGGAATAAGAGGAGAGAGTGAAGCAACTGTGCCACCCTAAGGACCATGGAGTGGGATTAATGATCAGTTGTGCTCATTTGATACCAACTAATGTGTGTTGGGTGCATTGTGGGCGCCGTCCCGGAGCGAACCAAACCCCAAGACTGGCAATTGGGACATTGAATGTCACCTCTCTGGTGGGGAAGGAGCCTGAGTTAGTGCGTGAGGTTGAGAGGAACCGGCTAGATATAGTCAGGCTCACCTCAACACACGGCTTGGGCTCTGGAACCAGCCTCCTGGAGAGGGGCTGGACTCTGACTCAGTCTGGAGTTGCCCCTGGTGAGAGGCCTGGGGTGGGTATCCTGGTGTCCCTTCAGCTTGCTGCCTGTATGTTGGGGTTCCTCCCAGTGGATGAGAGGGTTTGTTATCTGTGCCTCCGGGTTGGGGTTCAGAGTACCCAGCCTTCTTGGAGTCCCTGGGTGGGACACTGGAGGGTCCTACTGGGAGACTTAAATGCTCATGTGGGCAACAACAGTGAAACCTGGAGGAGCGTGATTGGGAGGAATGGACCCCAGGACCTGAACCCAAGTGGTGTTTTGTTATTGAACTTCTGTGCAAACCACAGCTTGGCCATAACGAACACCATGTTCGAACATAAAAGTGTCCATAAGTGCACGTGGCACCAGGACACTCTAGGCCACAGGTTGGTGATTTGTTGAGTCTTCTCAGTTTGTGCTAAATCATTGAGTTGATTCTCAGTACTGTTCATTACAGTTCCTGACCTGTTCTTTCCTGTACCTAGATTTCCTGGACGCGTCCCTGACCCTGTGTGGATTGCCTGTTGCTGGATTGGCATGAGAGTGTAACGGTGTGAGGGTGAGTGGCTGAAGAGGAGTGAGCGTGTGAGCCTGGAAGAGGTGAGTGTAACACAGACGATGCGACGAGGAGCACAGGCAGACAGGAGGGGACACAGCTGGAACTAATGGGCATAACGAGACACAAACCTACAAAGTAAAACAGGAAACTCACAGGCTGTTTCACAATACCAACTTGGGGACACGAACAGAACACAGAGGAAAGACACAGGTAGGGACAATAGAAACACTAAACACACAACTCAAACCCTAAGAACAAATACAAAACAGCAGAAACTGGAAAATAATACCAACAAACTCAAAACACTGGGTCAATGACTCAGGACCACGACAGATCTGCCCTGTTTCACACTTAACACTTTGTGCCCACAGAAATTGGGCGCACCCACAGAAACGCAAAGCAGGAGATGAAGCATCGCTGAATATGTTTCCAAACCAACTTCATTCTAAGCCAAAGACTAGAAAATATGGTGAAGCATATTTTACATGTAGTTGTTTTTTCCTGTGTAATAATATTCAACATTGCTATCAATACCTACCTCGGCACTTGTGCAGGTGAAACCAAAGGGAAGATAATCACACCGTGACGCCTCTGCCTTTGTAAATGGAGGGACAGCAACTGCATGTGTGTATGTAAGCGTGTAAAACCTGCAGATAGTCAGATTAACAGTATTTTGTCTCTATCTGCCATTCTGCAATTCATCTCATGTAAACAATAATGTGCGCACAGCGTGACGTGAAAAAAAGGCACATATCTTTGACGTTGCGTGACCAACTCTGTATTCCTCGTCCACATGTAAACGCAAAAAAGGAGTTTTAAAAAATCTCAGTTTTCGGTGATTCGAAACGCCGTTTACATGTGGGCGAAAGGTCCAAACGCATAGAAACAGCTGCGTTTTCAAAAATCCCCGTGTAGATGTGGACGTAGCGTAAAAGAGTTAGTAGTTTATTTTCTTACTACCTGTAATTTATTGCAGATTATTTGTATTTGCTTAATTGTTTACTAAATGTTTGAGGTGTGAAATAAACCGCAATGGAGCAAAATATGGGCGTGTGTGGTTGGAGGTTGTGTTTGTGCGTGCGCGCGCGAGAGGGGGGCGCGAACATTTATCTTGTAAAACAAGAGGGGCCCAGCAAAAAAAAGTTTGGGAACCACTGCTTTAGGGTTTCCAGACCGCCATGCGCCAGGAGACGACACGCTCCAACCTGTCCAGGGGCTGGGCCTTGGACATGGTCACCCTTAGCAACGATGTCACCAAGATGATGAGGGAGGTCGTCTAAGCTCTGATGTTCTGATATTTTCCATTTTTCTTCAGCACCAAACATGTTTGTAGGTTTTTAGTCTGTTAAATTTATGAAAATCAAAATGTTTCCACCTCTTCTCTCTGCAAGTCTCTAATAATAATAATAATAATAATAATAATAATAATAATAGTAACATTAATGATCGTGTATGTGACCTCACACAGTAAAGCTGATGTGAGGATCATCACAGTTTTGGTGGTTGTATGAACTTAGAATGCATAAAATAATAATTTGTTTTAATTAAAAAACTTTCCCTCTGTCATTTCCTGAGTGTTTCAAAATAAAAGTCCTCTCTTTCATGTTTTGAATGTGAGGCTGTTCCTGTGATGCCTTCAAATCTGTTTCAGTCTGCAGTTTTTTACAGTTCAGACCCAAAGTGACTCAAACATTTACTTAAAAGAGGTTTTTGTTCGTCTGGGTTTTCCTGCTCAGCAGCGCTAAACAGGCAAAAGCAGAAAAACACAAACAGAAAGAAACAGGAAAATATGTGTTTCTGTGAACAATGCAGCACCAAAATGAAAGACCAGGATTTATCTTTTAATGACTGACAAAAACATTAAATGATCATGTTTATTTTCACATAAATGTTCCATCGGTCCTTCTTTTACAATAAGTTTAGAAATGAAAAATACTAATAACACACCAGTAAAAAGCCAACAGCACGAGTCCTGAAAGGCTTAAAGAGAAAATAAACGCACAAAGAATGAAACAAAAAGGCACAAAACCTCAAAACAAGAGTGAATTAAATCTGAGCGACACACAAAGATGCTAAAAGCCCCAAACATGAACCTGTGAGGTCATTAATACCTGTGTGTGTGCATGTTTACATGTCTTTGTGGGGACCAAAATGCCCGTCCCCACAAGTTTGAAGACATTTGTGAGACTCAGAATGTGGTTTTAGTGTCAGGGACAGTCAGGTCAGGGTTAGGCATTCAGTCTTAATGGTTAGAGTAAAAGGCTGAGGAGAGCATGATGTCAAATAGATGTCCCCAAAGGATATGAAAACACAACCGTGTGTGTGTGTTACTGTGAGTTTGTGAGACAAGTGAAGATTTCAGAATCAGTGAGAAATGTTTCACTTCCTGTTGGTGAAGAAGAGCAGACTCCTCTTCAGCCACAGAAATGAAGAAGCTTTTATTTTGTCAGCCTGACAAACACGAGCTCAGCCACGAGCAGAGGCGACCCTGCAGAGGTGAAGGTCACAGTCAGAATCAGCGCCAGAGAACCGCACAAGGACGGCCTCATTGGTCACGGCTGAGTTCATTATGTGATGGTAACAAGCTGATTATTACAGAACAGGAAACACACGTCTGCTCATCAAACACCAGCTGCTGCTGCTTTTATCAGTCTGCCAACAAAACCTCACAAGAAAGAAGTTTTTGTGAGTTTGCAGCGTTCCTCTAAACTGAAAACTAAAACAGACTGAAAATGGGAACACGCACCCACACTCGAGAGTCAGGCAGCTTAAATGTGTTTGTCTTCATCTGTAGTTACGTTTCATTGGCTGGAAATGTGCTAACTGGAATCATTCATGAGTCCAGATGAACAAAAACAAGTGTTTACTGCTCCACGCTGCACGAATCTGAATCAAAATCACTCAGACGCGCCCACGTAGGCATTCCACTAAAACCATGTGACCACCTTCACCTTTAAACCTGTCGTGAATATAATTTTAGACTCTTCACTTTATTTTGAAAGAACAGATTTGCAGGAAGTGCGGCTGCTGCAGAAACTCTTCACTTTTCACTGGCTTTAATCTTGAAGGTTTCTCCAGATGTGGAACATTCATGCTAAACATTCAACATCTGACGACCGTCTCCGTGTAAAACACTGACAAACTCAAACTTTATACGGTAACTGACAGATTTATTCCTCCATTTTCAGGCATTTCACAATGAACTTGGATTAGTTTGATGATTTTATTCACGTTGGTGAATAAAACCAGCCAAGAGGCTGATTCCTGCAGAGGAGGAGGCAGAGTGGAGGAATCTGCAGGTTCTGTCTCTAACACACAACCAGAGCTTCAATCATAACGAGCACATAATAAAAAACCATGATCCCCCCTGATCGACTCTTTTAGCCTGTTTCCTCTGGATCGAACAGGATCTAACAAACCCCAGCTTCTGCTGGGACACTGGTCAGCATGGGAGGAAAAAGATGGCTGCCGTGTTGCTGTTTCCTTTCTTACACCAGGGTTATACTTCCTGTATCTGTGGGTCTGAGTTTTTAATCAGAGGATGAACTTAAAGCTTTCAGTCTGCTCTACAACCCACCACCTATCCACACGTCTGCTAAGTGGACTGGAAATCAGTAAAACTTCTACCAGACTTTAGTAAATATTGCATTAAGATGAGCAGACAGATTTTAATCTCAGCATCGTGCACACAGATTTTTCAGGACACTGGAAGAGTTCCTGCCGTGGATTTAGATGTTAGTGTTGTGTTGATGATCCCATTCTGTGATCTTTGTGTTACTAACACTGATGACACCACCGTTATTGGACTCATCTCGGACGGGGATGAGTCTGCCTACAGGAGGGAGGTTGAACGTCTGGTGTCCTGGTGCAGCCACAACAACCTGGTGCTGAATGCCCAGAAGACAGTGGAGATTATTGTGGACTTCAGGACGCACACAGCTCCACTCCCCCCCATCATCCTGACTGACACCCCCATCACCTCTGTGGACTCATTCCGCTTCCTGGGTACCACCATCACCCAGGACCTGAAGTGGGAGCCCACCATCACCTCCGTCATTAAGAAAGCCCAGCAGAGGATGTACTTCCTGAGGCAGCTGAAGAAATTCAACCTGCCAACACGGACGATGATGCAATTCTACACTGCAATCATCGAGTCCATCCTCACCTCCTCCATCACCGTGTGGTACGCTGGAGCCACTATCAGGGACAAACAGAGCCTGCAGCGTGTTGTGCGCTCTGCTGAGAAGGTGATTGGCTGCAGACTCCCATCTCTGCAGGACCTGTACACCTCCAGGACACTGGGGCGTGCAGCTCGGATCTCAGCTGACCCTTCTCACCCTGGACACAGTCTGTTTGACCTGCTCCCCTCAGGCAGGAGGCTCCGGTCCATTCGCACCAGAACCTCTCACCATAAGAACAGTTTCTTCCCCTCTGCTGTTGGACTCATGAACAATAACCATATGACTGTTCCCACCACTAACACCCTACGCTGTGTTCACTGCATCATTCCATGTTTGGCACTGATCACCACCTGCACTCATGTATATATCTATCTACTTAGCACTTTTAATTCTTATTCTTATTTTTATTTTCATGTCTATTTAAGCGTAATTTATGGCAGTATGTTTGCACTGAAGCACCGCAGCAATTTCCTAATGTTGTAAACCTGCTCAACATTTGGCAATAAAACCCTTTCTGATTCTGATTCTGATGCTTTTACACTTTAGGACCCTCGAGACCTCTGCTGCTCAGCCGTCCTGATCGCTGCCTCCACTTTAACCAGAGGCTGTAACCTCTGATCATTTCACCTGCACCGGCAGTAAAACTCTTCTCCAGAACCAAACGTGCCATAAACCCATCACAGCTTCATCATCAGCTCAGTCTCAGCAACATGCAGACGACCGAGCAGCAGAAACTCTGCAGGGAACGTCTGAAGTCTGTTCTTCAGTTTTCCCAGCTCACTGTTTATTGAACATGAGACAGAAAAATAACTTCACCTTTAATGTGAAACTTTTATCGCCTGTGACATGTTTGCAGGAAGTTTACATGCTGTGATTTAGTGTCACATCCATAAATATCACACAAGGTAAAAACTACAAGTCCCAGCATCCTCTGTGTTTAGGGAGGAGCAGTGAAAGTGAAAGTGTTGATCCTCCGTTCAGAGCAGCAGGAGGAGGAAGGTGGAGCTGATGCAGGTGAGTGTTAACATGAATATGTTTCTTCTTATGACATAAAATAATTCCACGCTGTTCGTGTCTGTGGGTGAAACGTGAGGCCGGTCGGCTCCTCTGAGCGCTGGTTTCCTGTAAGTAGAGAGGAAGTGAGTTTAGCTGAGAGAGCAGGAGGAGAGTGAGAGCTGTGCTGAGGCAGGTGAGTGTTAACACCGCTCTGACATTACTGTGTCTCTGTGGCGGGAACAACAGGCTCCGTCAGTGGAGGCAAAAATAATCAGACTTTGGTTTTTCAAAGGAAACTACTTTATGTTGGGAGAAGCCGCGCGCTCATTGGATAACGGCTTGTCAATCTCAAGTTATTAGCCAATGAGCGCGCAGGTTCACAGTAAGACCCGCCCTTATCTCGACGTGTTTTAAAACTAAAATGGCGACAGAAACTCTGTGAGTGGAGTTCAGGCTGACTTTATGAAAGTGCGACGTTTGAGCCACTTCCTGTTCTCAGTGCCGGCGTCCTGATCACCGAGGTTTCTGTTGCTCTGATGTCTGATATTGATTATATCGGTAAACAGGCTGTAGGCAGAAACATCAGGTCTGATCTGAAAATCCCTTCAGAAACAAACTTTAAGAGTTTTATGTCCGTGTGAGGCCGCACGCTGATTGGATAACCACCTGTCAGTCTCAGGGTATTATCCAATGAGCGCGCAGGTTCACAGTAAGACCTTATCACAGCATTTTTTTTTTTTAACTAAAACATGGACAGTAAAACTGTAACGTGTCCTGTGATCTATAAACACTCTGTGATGAATAATCTGAAGTCATTTTGAGCCTGACAGTAGTTTCCTGTCACAGAGCAGAAGCTGCAGGCAGTTTTTGGCACCTTTAAATTTAATTTATTCCAAAATAAATCAATAAAGTTAGAAAAGAACTCTCAGTGACATTAAAAATCTATTTTTAAAGACAGATGTGACCAAGTGCAGCAAATATAAGATGAGATGTTTACAGATATTTGAAGTATTGATCATATGTAGAACACAGAGCAGGTCCAATAACAGAGTCATCCTGCTCACAAACAGCAGTTTGGTTTCATGAGCTCACTTCCTGCAGTGATCCTCAGCTTCTCTCCAAAGGAGCCGTAACATGTGGGCTCCTCACCATGATGATGATCCCAAACACACTGAGTTCCTTCATCCACCTGATCATGTACTTATTAAATAATGTGATGGTTTTGGTGTTTTTTAAAGACTTTGAGCCTCTAAAATAACTGGTTTGGACTTTAGGGCCAAAGCTCCAACATTAGAAAGCCGTCAGTGTGATGCTTCCAGTACAACAGCACCTCTGAGTGTGTGTGTTTACCTCTCAGACTAACTCCACCCTGACATCAAGAAGATGGAGGAAGAGGACGGAGCAGCATCTGCAGCATCCAGCTGTGTGTCTGTGAGGAGTGACGGGGTTACACAAACACCTCCACCTTACAGTCATGGACCTGCAGCAACAATGTAAGAACACTACTAACTTTATTAGTCATTTCAACATAACCATGACAGAATCATTGATCTGTGATTGGTTCAAACTGTTTGATCTGAGTTTGATTTTTATTGACTTGTTTTCTTGCTAAGATCTGAACTCTGTAAGTTTAAGTGAAGTCAGTGCAGCAGAATCAGAGAGAAGAGCTGAGAACAAACTGAGTTCATTCAGAGACAGAAAAAACCGCTGATGATTGGCTGACCTGTCAGCGTTATGAGGCAGACACAATATCACAGAGGGATCAGCTGATCATATGGCTGTCAGAGAGAACTGATCAGTTATTGATGTTTGTGTTTGCAGAGGTCAGAGGTCACAGTCTCCAGCATCCAGCTGTGTGTCTGTGAGGAGTGACTGGTCCAAAAACAATCCTCCACACTTCAGTCATGAACCTGCAGCAACAATGTTCTTCAATCATGGAGCTCAGCTGACCATGTAAGAGAGCTGCTGACTCAGAGTTCAAAGGTTGTTTCTATAAATGTTCTGCCAGTGACATCATAAATGATTCCTAATGGTGGTCCGGGTACGATAATGCTAGTATCAATCGTAGTAGTAATGCAATCCAAGGTAATGATTTCTTCTCTGTTGCTGTGAACGTCTCTGCAGCCGTCTGTACTCTAATCTGAGACAACTATTACTGACAGAAACCATCACATCATCCAGTTTGTGTGTTTGCAGCTGCTTAAAAGATTTTAAACAGAGATTAATCAGTAATTCATGTGATGTGTTTGTGTTTGCAGAGGTCAGAGGTCACAGTCTCCAGCATCCAGCTGTGTGTCTGTGAGGAGTGACTGGTCCAAAGAAATACTTCCTCCATATTTCAGTAATGAACCTGCAGCAACAATGTTCTTCAATCATGGAGCTCAGCTGACCATGTAAGAGAGCTGCTGACTCAGAGTTCAAAGGTTGTTTCTATAAATGTTCTGCCAGTGACATCATAACTTAACCTCACACTGGTCTGTGTATGAAGTATCATTTAGTGGCAGTTGTTAAAGTTGTATAATGATGATGCTAGTTTGGGGTGTATTTTCCTGCTGATGCAAATGCATCTACTTTGCCCTTTGTCTGGTGCTTTGGACAAAGACGTCCAATGAAACTCAGAACAACACAGTTTGCACCACCAGCAGGCAGAGGAAGTGGCTGACATCCAGAAATCCTACCAGTGGCTGAACAAAGCTGGACTGAAAGACAGCACAGAGGCACTAATCATGGCAGCACAGGAACAAGCTCCGAGCACAAGACCCATAGAGCCCGGGGTCTACATGGCTCTTTTTGGGGGGGTTGTGTTGTATTAATAGTGACTTTGTTTCTTTGGACCTGACCAAAGTATTTTGTTTTTCAGTTCAGTTGCAACATTGACTAACACTAATGCAGGGGTCGGCAACCTGCGGCTCTTTAGTCCTTACAGTGCGGCTCCTCGTGGTTTGGGAAACTAAATTAGAAGTATTTAGCTGAAGTGTATTTTATTTATGTTCTTTTTTAACTTGTAGTTCTAAATTGGAAGATTATTGTGATATTGAAATCTAAAAATAAAATTATATTTTTTATTTTTTCATCGCTCAAATAAGCGTCACACTCGTGGAAGCCGGTGTACCCGCCGAAACGAAATTAACCAGGTAAAATACATATTTAGGCAGAATTTTGCAAATATCTGTTTTTCATCTTTCAGCAGCATAGAGCTTTTTTTCCAATTATTTTTTTAAAAGTCAGGTCAAGGCTCCAAAAGCCCAAAGGAGATATAAGGGTGGCGGCTCACAGCAGCTTTTGTTTGCTACATCATTTTAGTTCAGCTGGGTGTCTTTCCTTTGGTTATATTTCTTTAAGAGTTCAAATGTGTTCATTACATAAATAACATGTAATTTTCTCTGTAGCACTTCATGGATTTCATAAGCAACACACCTTAGTTGTTCACACAAAGCATAAAGGTAAAAAACAGTATATACAGTGTTATCTTCATTCTAGACGTCAAAAAGTATTTGTGGCTCCCAGTGTTTTCTTTTGCGTGGAAACTGGCTCCAAATGGCTCTTTGGGTCCTGAAGGTTGCTGACCCCTGACCTAATGGTATATTTTTTTTAGCTGGATCGTTCTATAAAAACATGAATCAAATCTGAGAAAAGTTTCCACCTGGCCTGTTGAATGTTATTGAAGCCAGAAGTTTGCCTTCATACTGTGTTTCTTGCATGCCTTTTGTGGTGTACTAATTGATGTGAAATGAATGCAAAGTGGTTGTGTTTGCAGAGGTCAGAGGTCACAGTCTCCAGTATCCAGCTGTGTGTCTGTGAGGAGTGACTGGTCCAAAGAATATCCTCCATATTTCAGTCATGAACCTGCAGCAACAATGTTCTTCAATCATGGAGCCCAGCTGACCATGTAAGAGAGCTGCTGACTCATTTACGGGTGTTTGAAATTCTGTGACCACTTTGTAATTTTAGTTTATATTTTTAAAGTGTTTTTATTTGTAGTTGCCTGTATTTTTATTACACTGTGTGTAACGTGGTGGTTTGTGCTGTTTGGGATTGTTTTGGTGTATTTGTGTCAGAACATCAGATAAATGATTTCATCACATTTTAAAAGAAAGTATCAGGATAATAATCTGAACTGAGTCATCAGAAATAGAAAGATGGTCTCAACTAGTGATGGGCAGATGAAGCCCCATGAAGCACTGGAGCTTTTCATCCAATTGGTTCACCCCAACGCGAAGCTTCATGAAGCTTCATTTGCTCTAGCAGGACACCTACTGGACGTAAAAATAATAGCTGGCATGAATTTGAAGAGTGTGGCATTTTGCACACAGCCTGTAAATGTCAACAACAAAAGGAGTGTGTAAAACATGTATATTGTAGTGATGGCAGTATACTGTGTATATTTATGCTGGCAGTATGGAAAATGATTATTTGCGGCAAAGTTCGAACCGCTTCATGAACCAGTCACGTGGTACAGCCGGGCAGCGAGGCTTCGGACGTCATCATTTTCAGCTCCTCCCATAAATGAAGCAAGCCTCGATACGCGCTTCGCGGAAACGCCCCCTCCATTACTCGACACACGCTCCGAAGCCTCGATACAGAACGTCCCATCACTAGTCTCAACAGGCCACTGAGCTGATCTCCAAAGAAATGCAGAAGATTGAAGAGTCCGAGGCTGTTTATTTGTCACAGGCATCGTCATACACGTACAACACAGTGAAATGTGCTGAGCTGCTCCTGTGACTGGACAAAACATTAGAAACAATCATTAAATGAAATAATGAAACATTGTGCAGATGTAATGTTAAAGTGCTTTGTGCCACATTAGCACAGCATGTACTGACAGAGCAGTGCAAGCAGAACAAAGCAAATGAGCAAAGTGATGTAAAGAGAGTAACTGAACAGAGTGAGCAGAGTAATATCAGCAGTAATGAAGCAGCAGGATCAGTGTAGCAGCGTGTGACGTCATAATGAATCAGGTATGATCTGAAATATGACAGTGAGACAAGAACATGATGTAAGGTCCTGTTTAAACCCTGATGGTGATGCTATGAGGGGAGCATGTTCTGATTTAGGACTTGGATGGTCTGAGGATAGAAGCTCCTCTCTGTTTGTGTCCTGATGGTGCAGAAGCTTCTGCCTGATTGTAGAAGGAGCTGAAGCCAGCATCATCCCAGAGGTGAAGCTCCTCTGTGTGCAGACCTGAGGTCAGATTCCTCCAGGCTGATGTTCAGGATCTACAGAAACGTGTGGTTGTAGTTATTGCTGCACTGTGTGCTGACAGCAGATACTCAGAACAAAGCGCTGCACACGTGTTCTTTACAAACATCTGTACATATAAAATATGGATCATGGCAGTGAATGAACACGTTTCTGTCATTTGTTTCATTGGCTTCTTTTTTCTGCCTGTGTTCATGTGATTCATGTCTAACACATAAACAGGTTTGTAATCAAACATCACATCATCAGGGAGGCATCATGAAACAAAGTTACTGCTGGAGGCTGAACTCAATTTGGTGGCAATGTTCAAAAATATCACTCAGATCATTTCAAAGCTTTTAGTTCTTCTTCTTCACTTCTGTAAAAGAATAGAAAGGAAATCAGAACCCAGAAGTTCACTTCCTGATGACTGAACTCTTTCAAAATAAAGCTGAAAGCTCTGAATGTGACACCGCTGCTCCACCACAGTTTTTAGAGGAGGTCAAAGGTCAGTTGAAAGTGATGGATCCCAAACTTCCAGTACATCCAGTGAAGGACATAATCAGCTCTGTGATGAAGGCTTTTACTGTGGAGTTTGTAGGCTGATCACTCTGTGTTTAATAAGACAGGCAGGAACAGCAAAGGAAACTTGGATTCTGAACTCAAACACAAGTTTCTCCACTTTGACTTTTCTCTGTGACCATCAGAGCTTCTGCACAGTGTCATCAAATCTGGATGTTTGTCACTGACAGTCAATGATTTTAGTGATAAAGAAATGTGTTCACAGAGGGAGGAAGAGGAAGAGGAGTGGTGTCTGTGAGGAGGAGCAGCTGTCCTGCTGTGCTTTGTGTCAGGACGTCCTGAAGGATCCAGTCTCTACCAGCTGTGGACACTGGTTCTGCAGACAGTGCATCTCCTCATACTGGGACCAGTCTGCTTCATCAGGAGACTGGTCCTGTCCCCAGTGTGGAGAAAGATCCAGAAGCAGAGCTGGACTGCAGACAGCCAGTCAGAGCAGCTGTGTACAAAGTAAGACTGAACATCTGTCTGCTGATGGACTCATTTCTGAAAACTGGACTTCTTGTTGTTGTTCAGACATTGAAGAGTTTTCTTTCTGTTTTTCTTTCTTTCAGCAGATGTTGGTCTGCAGGAGGTTTTAGATGAACATAAGATCAGTCTGAGGAGGAGATGTGAACGTGTGACTGAAGGAAGTGATGAAACAGGAAGTAGAACCCTCCTCAACAGGATCTACACTGAGCTCTACATCACAGAGGGACAGAGTGAAGAGGTTCATAGCCAACATGAGGTGAGGCAGCTGGAGACAGCTTCCAAGATGGACGCCCTCCATGACACTCCAATCAGGTGCCAGGACATCTTTAAAGCCTTACCTGACCAACAGAGACCCATCAGAGTGGTTCTGACCAACGGCGTGGCTGGTGTTGGAAAAACCTTCTCAGTGCAGAAGTTCACTCTGGACTGGGCAGAGGGCTTGGAGAACCAACATGTCAGTGTGGTGGTTCTGCTTTCATTCAGGGAGCTGAACCTGATCAGAGAGGAGCAGTACAGTCTTCTGGAGCTGCTCCATGTTTTCCATCCAACACTACAGAAGGTCACAGCAGAGAAGCTGGCTGTCTCTCAGCTTTTGTTCATCTTTGACGGCCTGGATGAAAGCAGACTTTCATTGGATTTCACCAACAGGAAGCTGCTGTCTGATGTCACACAGAAGTCATCAGTCAGCCAGCTGCTGACAAACCTCATCCAGGGGAATCTGCTTCCCTCGGCTCTCGTCTGGATAACTTCCCGACCTGCAGCGGCCAATCAGATCCCTCCTACATGTGTTGACAGGCTAACAGAAGTACGAGGCTTCACTGACGCCCAGAAGGAGGAGTACTTCAGGAGGAGATTCAGTGATGAAGAGCTGTCCAGCAGAATCATCTCCCACATGAAGACATCCAGGAGCCTCCACATCATGTGTAGTATCCCAGTCTTCTGCTGGATCACTGCTACAGTTCTGGAGCACATGTTGACTACAGAGCAGAGAGGAGAGCTGCCCAAGACCCTGACTGACATGTACTCACACTTCCTGCTGGTTCAGACAAAGAGGAAGAAGAACAAGTACCACGAGGGACATGAGACGAGTCCACAGGAGCTGACGGAGGCTGACAGGGAAGTTCTTCTGAAGCTGGGGAGGCTGGCGTTTGAACATCTGGAGAAAGGAAACATCATGTTCTACCAAGAAGACCTGGAGCAGTGTGGTCTGGATGTGACAGAGGCCTCGGTGTACTCAGGAGTTTGTACAGAGATCTTCAAAAGAGAGTGTGTGATCTTCCAGAAACCAGTCTACTGCTTTGTTCATCTGAGCATCCAGGAGTTTCTGGCTGCAGTCTACATGTTCCACTGTTTCACCAACAGGAAGTCAGAGGTGCTGAAGGACTTCTTGGGAAAAAAATACAGAGAGTCATCTCTGGATGATTTTTTGATGGAAACACTAACAAAATCCTTCAGGAGTAAAAATGGTCGTCTGGACCTGTTTGTTCGCTTCCTTCATGGCCTCTGTCTGGAGTCCAACCAGAGACTCTTAGGAGGTCTGCTGGGTCAGACAGAGAACAGTCCAGAAACCATCCAGAGTGTCATCAAGAACCTGAAGAATAACAAGAAGCTTAAAATCTCTCCTGACAGAAGCATCAACATCTTCCACTGTCTGATGGAGATTAACGACCTCTCATTACACCAGGAGATCCAAGAGTTCCTGAAGTCAGAGAACAGATCAAAGAAGAAACTCACTATGATCCAGTGCTCAGCTCTGGCCTTCATGCTGCAGATGTCAGAGGAGGTTCTGGATGAGTTGGACCTGCAGAAGTACAACACATCAGCAGAGGGACGACAGAGACTGATTCCAGCTGTGAGGAACTGCAGAAAGGCTCGGTGAGTCCAAGATTTGTTATTCAGAAATGCAGAAGCTGGAGGATGTTTGGTCATTTGTTCTGACACAAGCTGTTGTGTAATATTTTTGAAAGAGTTTCCAAAACCAAATTTGTGTAAAGTTGGAAATAAACATTTCCAGTTAACTCTGTCAAACGTTTTTTCTGCATCTAAAGAAAATATTGTAGTTTCGATGTTTTTACTGCATGAGTAGTCTATGAAACTAAGTAATCTACGTGTATTTGTTGATGAGTGCCGACCTTTTATGAAACCAGTTTGGTCAGGATGAATTAAGAGGGGGGTTATTTTCTCTAATCTCTTTGAGAGAGCTTTGCAGATTATTTTAAGGTCTACATTTATAAGTGATATTGGACGATAGCTTGAGGGATGTACAGGGTCTTTGCCTGGTTTTAGCAGGAGACTAATGTTTGCAGAATTCATATTTGATGGAAGTCTGCCCTTTTCTTTGATTTCCAACAACGTTCTGTAAAAAACTGGTGCCAGAATCGTCCAGAATTCTTTGTAGAATTCTGCCATCTGGACCTGGAGCCTTATTATTGGGCATACTTATCAGGGCTTCCTGGAGTTCACCCGGCGTCACCTGGTGAATCCACTGACATTGCTTGACTGTCTAGTAATTTTGGAAGAGTTACGCTGTCAAGAAACTAATAAATGTCTTTTTTTAGACGCGTTTATTTGTGGTGAATATAAAGTTTCATAGAAATCCCTAAAAATGTTGTTCATTCTTTCAGGTCATACATTGTGTTCCCAGATCATCTTTAACAGCACATATAGTTGTTTTTTCTTTATTTATTTTTAACTGGTTAGCTAAAAATCAACCAAATTTGTTACTGTGTTCAAATTTTTGGGGTATTTTGTTCAGTATTTCCTAAGTCCACTCTTTTTTAAAAATATTTAACAAAGTCTTCATCTCAGTGTCTGAGATGTCACTCAGCAGTGAGCTGCTGACCAAAAAATAATCCAGGCGAGAGTAGGAGTGATGGACATGTGAGAAGAAAGTACAGTCGTGGCCAAAAAGTTTTGAGAATGACACAAATATTAGTTTTCACAAAGTTTGCTGCTAAACTGCTTTTAGATCTTTGTTTCAGTTGTGTCTGTGATGTACTGAAATATAATGACAAGCACTTCATACGTTTCAAAGGCTTTTATTGACAATTACATGACATTTATGCAAACAGTCAGTATTTGCAGTGTTGGCCCTTCTTTTTCAGGACCTCTGCAATTCGACTGGGCGTGCTCTCAGTCAAATCCTGACTGACAGCAACCCATTCTGTCATAATCACTTCTTGGAGTTTGTCAGAATTAGTGGGTTTTTGTTTCCTCCACCCGCCTCTTGAGGATTGACCACAAATTCTCAATTGGATTAAGATCTGGGGACCTGGTCCCCGAGCCAGTTATCACTTTTGCCTTATGGCACGGTGCTGTGGAACGCCAGGACTGCCATAATGAAATAATTAAATACACCATTAAATAATTAATTAAATGTGGCAATAATTAATTAAAATTGGAAATAATTAAATAAATATTTACAACACATTTAAATAAGTATTGACAGTTTTAATTAATTATTTAATGATGTATTTATTTAATTCATTTTGGCACTTTTGTCCCCTTCATGTCTCAACTTGAAATCATTTTATCTGTCAGTCTCACCCATCAAACTAAGTGGGCGGGGTTAACGCTGCCACTGCAGCTTCTCTAGCATTTGATTGGTTGCCGTGCAAAGTAAGTCAAGACAGGTCGATCCTAGATAATCGATTGCTTGTGTGGCCTTGGGGCAGCCAGGTATCCCAGAATGCATTTCAAATCACCGTCAGCAATGGTGGTGTAAAGTTATAAAATATCCTGTTTTTCTGTCACCAACTACACTTTTAACAGTGTTTTAGCCGCGAATGTCGCAGCGTAATCTTCACACGTCTGGTCAGGTTGTCAACATAGAACGTGTTTGCAAAAGTGCTCAGATGTTTTCAGAGATTTCACTCGCTCTGCTAACAGTCAGCTGACAGAGAGCACCGAGCTCACAGCCCCGGTGTTCCAGCTTAACTGTTTTTGGGGTTTTTTTTGGGGGGGGGGTTACGTTACCCAGTTTGTTTACATATTCCACTGTCCGTGTTCCACATGTTGCATTTGCAGATTCTCATTTTCACCGTCTTTTTCCGCCTTGTGTCTCTGTGCTTCTGTAACATAAAGAACGAGCTGACGTGTTTCTCAGGACACCAGCGATCAGCTCAACAGGCCCTCAGTTTACCTGCATGCATCCTCCTCCTCACCTGTCAGCTGTTTAGCTGCTAATTCAAGAAACGCGCCCACGTGACCTGGTGATAGTCACAGTTTAACTGGGCAGCCGGTGCTCGATATAACGCAATGTCAGCGCATTTTTCTGCACAAGATAAGTAAATATAGTTTTTTCCCCGAGCGCAGAGCTGCTGAAGCTTGTTTCCCTACAGAGCACTTTATAGGCGAACCAGCTTTATCAGCGGCTGATGTCCAATCACACAGCTTTGAAACCTCAGCTGAGTTTTAGCTCTCAGTGGTTAAACGCTGGACTTAATTCACTCAGGTTCTGTCTGTCGGGTCACGTTTACTTCGCTGTTTTATTTACAACTGAGCAAATCGGTTTGGCTGAGGTTAAACTGCATGTCTCCAAAAGTTGATTCTGTTCATCTGGACGTAGCGTTTTGTTTCGTCATCATCCAGGTGACTTCTTCAGTCTCAGCTGACTGCAGGTTTCAATCTTATAAACAGTACATTTGCATAATGACTGAAACCAGCCCACTGAAGGAACAATGGGCTGGGAGGTCAGTTCATTAATCAGAATTATGCAAACTGTCACAGCCATTGATCAACAACCACTGATCAATGTCCATGAGTCCCATTCACAGAGAGTTGGGGAATGGCTGCAATCACAGCATGTAAGATGGTGACAGATGTACCCTTAGGCTCCTCCTCGATTCAGAGATGGTCTTTCCCTTTTCACTTACCGTATTTCCCGGACTACAAAGCGCACCCGAATATTAGCCGCACAAGCTAAAATCAGGGGAAAATCCTGTTTTGTACATACATTAGCCGCACCTGACTAAAGGCCGCAGGTGTTTCAATGTTGACTTATCATATGTAAGAGAATATGCACAAAGGGAATTGTCAGGAAAGAGATTGCTGTTTGGAGACACACCCCTTTTATTAATATTTTGAAAAACAAGTTATGGGTACATATTTGCATAACCTTTTAGGTATATGTACAAGTAGCGGTAATTACAAGTAGGAAACATGTACTGTGCTTCATAAATGAGTAACAAATGTAGTACATAACAATAACCTACAGCACACCAGAAAAATAGATTCAGACTACCTTTTAGGCTCAGGTGCAGTGACACGGCTTTAACAAGAAGAAAAGTCAGTCATTCACCACCATCTTCCTGCCCACTAAAACCACCAAAGTCCTCTTCTCCAGTGTCGGATACAAACAGGCTCAGGATGGCTTCGTCATCCACTCTCAGCTTCTTTCCTTCGTTGTCACTTTCAAAACCAAAGAAATCCTCGTTGTCAGTGTCAGAGTCGAACACCCTCAGAAGGGCCGTGGCAGTGTCCTCCTCTCCATCATGCAGCATTCAGCCCTTCGAAATCCGTTGGTGATCGTGGATGTTTTCACACTTTTCCACGCTGTCAGATTCCACCGGTGGAGTTGAGCATAACTTGCTTTTCGCATTGTTTTTCGCGCTACTTGTACGGCACTATGTTGTCTGGCGGATGGACACGTGACCAACACACCACTCTTGAACCCCGATACTGTGTGTCTGATCACATGCCCTTCCGCCAGGCAACGTAGTGCCGTACAACAGCGGAACAAACAAAACAAATCGTCTTACGATATGACAAAAATCATGGACAATCCATAGAAAAGCCGCACCTGACTAAAAGCCGCAGGGTTCAAAGCTTGTGGAAAAAGTAGCGGCTTATAGCCCGACAATTACGGTACTTCCCTGGATGATTGAGAATGCATCAAGACGTCATAACTTCATAGTTTTACTGAAGTTTAATGGTTCACTGTGTTAGACTGAACCGTTCGCTTTTCTTTATCTGGTGTGTTTTGGATTTAACAGTGAATTTTGAGATTAAACTGACTTTTAAAATGTTTTTATACAAAGAGGAAAGAGACGGCGTATTTCCACTGAGAGGAGCAGAGCTTGCAACAGCGTGTTCAGACTGCAACCTGGGCAGAAATATTACATCATCTGGTTTTTAATAGTTATTCAACTGTATTCTAAGCACCAGCGATCTGTTAGAATTTTTAGAGTTTACTTAACTAAAAATAAACGAGGTTAACATATAATTTGTGTGATTGTTTTTGTTTGTTTGTGTGTGTTTCGGTCATGTTATGTTTACCTGTCAAAGGCTTGTTAGAAACTATGAAACACATCATGCAGACTTCTGGATGTTAGAAGAAAACTAATACTGCTCATGAATGAGACTAAAGGCAGGAAGGTGTCCTGTAAAACTAAACATGTTAATAGGACCTCCCTATTTATATCATAGTTTATGATATCCGGTTGTTCAGTCTGACGTCACTAGCCGTGTCTGGGTCTAAACTCCGCTGCAGGTCCATATATCAAACGATCACTATGGGATTACTGAGAGTTGAAAAACTGTCTAAAGTCTTTCATCTTTAATAAAATGATCAGCGTTCTGCTCTACCAGGTGTAACAATTGAGTTTAACATCCAGGCATCCATGAAAACGGAATTTATGACAATTAACGGAGTTAGAAGTTAGCAGGGAGTTAGCTCGCTAGCTTCTATCTAAATACAATCTAGCATGTCCTGACTGCGGGGTTTTGGAAACAAATGAAAACGTACAGCTCTGCTATCACTTCCAGCATAAATGAAGACAGAAAACTAAACAGCAGTGACGTTTGTAGGGTTACTGAAGTTGGGCTAGCTGGTATATAATGATGTGCTACGTGACCGCTAGCGACACAGCTATGTTAGCATAATATAAACAAGCTAACTTTTTTCCCACTCGATAAAAGTTAACGTGAGTGTTCTCGGTGGTCAGGAACAAATGTAATCGCATGGCAGGATGCTGTAAAAGGACCAAACTTCAGCCAGGAGAACAACTGAGATAATCCATCCACAATACGAGGTTAGTCATTCATATACTGCTGCATGGGCTGGGCTGTAGTTACATCCTAAGGTTTTAAAAACTGAGCTTAAATAAATGATTAGCGGTAATAAAAGCCGAGGGAGGTCAACAGTGGTCGCTGACTGTTTTAGGAGCTTTTTGAGATCAAATAGAAGAAAATACATAACATTAAACATGTTAACAACACAAAAGCCATATTAAACCGGAAGTGCAAGGCTTGTGAAATGGGACGGCAGGAGCAGGAACATGAATAATGACAGTAGATGTTTGTGTGAAAGTGCTGGAAGCAAATGAGTGTGTGATGTTCTTTCAGTGTTGCACTTTGTAGACGCTCCCTGAGCACTGGTCTCACAGCCAGCTGCACATAGAGACCAGTGTTGTTAGTCCAGGTCAGAAGATGACTTGTTGGAATGAAAATGAGCTTGTAGTTTGTCTGCTTTAATAATGTGACTGGAAAAAGGTGTTGGACTTCAAATATGTCCATTTCTGTCACACTTCACCTTTAAAAGTGACGCCATGTGGTTCCTGGAAGGAAAAACACGACTTTTTCAAGTCTTTGTCCTGTTTTTATGAGAAATGTACGACTTTAATGTGAAACATTCAGAGTTTTTTCTCTTGTTGTGTTTGTTTGAAGCTGCTTCCTGTTGGCTTCAGCTGTTTGGAGTTTCCATTTTCTAAACTTCTACATTCTGAACCTTCTTCAGCTCTGAACAGATGATGAAACACTGAATGATTTCAAGCACTTTGTCTAATAAACTTACATCTTTCATTCTTTATACAGTGTCTGTGGTTTGTCAGATATTGGCCTTGATTATCTGGCAGCAGCGCTGAAGTCCAACCCCTCGTATCCCACAGAGGTGGACCTGAGTGGAACCTACAGCAACCTGAAGGATCCAGGAGTGAAGCATCTGTGTGGTTTCCTGGAGAATCCACGATGTCGATTTGAAACTCTGAGGTCAGTCAGCATGTTTTAGTTGTGCTGAGATGAATATGATGTGAAAGTTGTGCTGACACTAAACTGCAGACATCAGGCTGATATTATACTGATCCACACTGAGGATCTTCATGGTAAAGTCTGTTTTCTTCTTCTCTGGTTTAGTCCATTGACTGCAGCAGAACAATGTTCACATTTCAAACAGTGATACTCAACGTATGGCCCGCGGCCCACACGCGGCCTGCCCACCTTTCCTGATTCAGAGAGAGGGGACCCTGATTAACTGTGTAGCTTCTTCCTCACAGTTCTAAGTATCAGACACAACAATGAATAATCCACAGCTGACTGTCTTTAGAGGGTCAAAGGTCACGGCACACAGCAGACAGTCAGAAATATTCTAACTCTGATCATTTATCAGTTGTGACACTGTGAGACTTGATCAGAGGTGTGATCATCACAGCAGAGGCCTTTGTGTCAAAGTCACTGAGGATCAAACAGAAACACATGAAGCAGATTTTCCTCTTCTGGCTTTTTATAGCAGATAACCTTCAAAATATTCTGCAGTCGATCAAAAACTGAAGCAAACCATGAAGCAACATGTGAACATGAGCTGATGCTGCTGAAGTGAAGCAAAGTTACAGAGGTTTGATTACAGACACAGCTGAGAGTTTGTAATCTGTCATCATTTTAAAAAGTTTCCATGGAACAGCAGAAATGAGGCTTTACTGTCAGAGGCCGACAGCACTGAACACAACAGCAGACTGGTGGCTAATAAACAGTGAATGATGCAGAAACAGATGTTTGAAGCTGTTCTTGGAGTACACTGAGAGAGAGAGAGCTGTGCAGGCAGGAACAGCCAAAGTCAGAGAGAATTCATGAGCATATTGATCAAACGTGAAGCAGAGTTTGGATCTTCTTTTGCTGCTGCTTCACTCAGTTTTGGTTGGAGACAGATGAAACCTGCAGCTTCAGGATCTGTGAGCTGTCCACTTTCAGCCCCGACGGCGTGTCCGTGTACGTGCCGTCGAGTGAACGATCCACGCTCTGTGTTTCCATCTTTGTGTGTTTAGCTGCTCTCATTTACTGTTTTATCTGTTTGCTGCTTGTTGAAATAGTTTGTGAGCTTTAACCTGAGATTCTGGCAAAATACATTTATATTAAACATCGATTCAGGATTGAATGAATCAACATCGTTTTATTCAAATTAAAACCATTTAAATGGGAACATGAATTTTTTACAGCCGCCTCTAATGCTGGGTAATGTCAGCTGGTCCATGTGCAGCTGGCTGTGAGGCTCAGGGAGCGTCTACAAAGTGCAACACTGAAAGAACATCATCCATAAATATTGAGTAAGAACTGGACTCTCATACAGCGAGACTCAAATGCCTTTAAACATCAGCTTATCCTACTGATCCAAGTCCAACACTGAGTTTGTAAAAACATGTTTGTCAATCATTTTGTTTGGTTTCTGAGGAAAAAGATTCAATAACTTGCTGCTAATACACAACATTTCATCATATTTCCTCATAACCCTCTTTTGTCTGACCATTTGATCCCATTTGAATTTGCAATAAAGGATCCACAGAGTTTGGTGACAATAATGACAGTAGATGTTTGTGTGAAAGTGCTGGAAGCAAATGAGTGTGTGATGTTCTTTCAGTGTTGCACTTTGTAGACGCTCCCTGAGCACTGGTCTCACAGCCAGCTGCACATAGAGACCAGTGTTGTTAGTCCAGGTCAGAAGATGACTTGTTGGAATGAAAATGAGCTTGTAGTTTGTCTGCTTTAATAATGTGACTGGAAAAAGGTGTTGGACTTCAAATATGTCCATTTCTGTCACACTTCACCTTTAAAAGTGAAGCCATGTGGTTCCTGGAAGGAAAAACACGACTTTTTCAAGTCTTTGTCCTGTTTTTATGAGAAATGTACGACTTTAATGTTCTTTTTTTTATACTCAATTTTTATTATAATTTACAACATTGCAACTTGTACTTGTCAATGTTCACAAGTAGGACAGTTACAGGAACCGCAATGCAGAAATGTAGATTAAAATAAGAACTGCAATTAGGAAGCACAAAACAAAACCCAAGCAAAACAAACAAACAGACAACAACATAACAAAAAGAAAACAAAACAAAAACTTTATGTAATATTAAATAACATGTGATAGGGCTGGGCGATATATCAAAAATTTATCGTTACCGAAATTTATGACTCTCATCGACGTCATTTTGCCCATGTCGGTAAATTCGGTATTTAAAAAAAAAAAAGGAAAGGCATGTGCAGGTTGGCGATGTTCATGTCCCTTTAAGACGCTGTGCTACGTTACAGACTTGACGGGGTGGAGTCACATGACTCTACTACCTGTAACAAGACGAGACACGGGTGAACAAATGGAGGACGATTTAAATGTTGAAGCAGCAGCGACGGAGGTAGGCTGGTGGAGGAGGAAGAGGAGACGCTTGTTAACAAAAAAAATGCATCATCAATCGTTTGGCAACATTTTGGATTCAACAAGGATGATATTGATCAAAAAATTGTTAAATGTAAACTCTGCAAAAAGACTGTTGCGTCAAGTCAAGGTAACACAACCAACCTCTTAATAAATAATATTTATTATTAAACTATTTTGTTTACAAGGGATATACATTTTTTAGAGAGCATGGTTACATATTGTATCCGACACTTTTTATTTTGTTCAGTTAATAAATCTTAACCACTAAAAGTACTTACTACTATTGTCTTCATTTATTTTCAGTGACATTTTACAGTCCTTTAAAGTGGTAATAATATAATTGCAATGAATAGGTCTAGGGGGAATAATATTATCAAAATAACTGGAGGAACTATGCTGCCTGCTACAGCCCCATCAAATGAAAAAAAAAAAAAAAACGTTTGTTTTTTGGCACTTGGGGTGGTTATCGTCCATTTATCGTTATCGAGGTTAACTGCTCAATTTATCATGATATTGATTTTAGGCCATATCGCCCAGCCCTAACATGTGACAAACTTAGCCGTAAATGGACAAAACGAAACAGACCTATGCTAAATTATTGAAACAGTAAAGCATGTATGGGTCGCCAACACTCAGTAAACAATTCTCTCTGAATCTGCAGAGCAGATGTTATTTCCTCCATCTGGTAAATTTCTCTTGCTTTATCAATCCACATATTATATGAAGGTGGGTCAAGATTCAGCCATTTAATAGTGATACACTTTAGTGCTGCTGTAAGATTCTTAAGAGATACTTTTTATTGTTTCCCGCAAAACCCTTTGGTAAGACTCCTAAAATGACTAACTGTTGGTCTTTTGTTAATGGTTGTTGGAAAACTGTACTGAGAACTTTAAATATGTCATTCCAAAGTGAGCAGATTTTTGGGCATGACCAGAATATATGTGAGTGGGTTCCTAAAGAAGTACCACAATTTCGCCAGCAGGTGTCAGGATTTGTAGGCTTCATTTTGGCCATTATCTCTGGGGTTCTAAAATATCTCATGACCACCTTCTATTTAAATTCTCTCCACAGCCCAGAATTAGTCACCAGATGGGCTTCACCGAACACCTCTTCCCAGGTGTCCTCTGAGATTTGAGTGCCAGTCTCAGCTTCCCACCTTGCCTTAATATCCAAAGTTGCATTTGTATTGAAACTCATAAATGCGTTATAAAAATGACTGATTAATTTTGGGGAGGAATTACTTTGAAATGTTTTTAGAAATATTTCCTCAATGGGTGAGGGCTCAGAAACTTGCCTCCATTCTTTATGTTTTGTCAAAAAGCTTCTTAGCTGCAGAAATCTAAAAAAGTCAGAAGAAGGAAGCCGAAACTGACCTCAACTGTTCAAATGAGCTCAGGTGCCCATTCCTCACAACATGACAAAGTTGATGAAGCCCGCTATGTGACCATGCTCTGAAGCCAGAGTCTTCCACAATAGGAGAAAAACCCTGCAGGGAGGAGAGGCTTGATAGAATTGAAATTTCTTTTGGACGACCAAATGATTGTTTGATTCTACGCCAAATCTTTAGTGTGACCCTCGTCCGTTCCCCCATATGCACATTTTTAATTGAAATGTTAGAACAAAGCAGGGATTCCAATGATCTTTCGCACATTGTCTTCTCAATGTTTAGCCACTGAGTTTAAGACAAATCCCGCACCCATACAGTCAGGGGTCTCATCTGAGCTGCCCAGAAATAATATTTCAGGTTTGGAACAGCCAATCCCCCCTGCAGCTTTGACAGTTTTAATCTTTGGAACTTGATCCTTGGGCGTTTGCCTTGCCATATAAATTTGGAAAAAAGTTTATCTAAATTATCAAATGTAGAGTTGGGAATGTTAATAGGCAGCATTTGAAAAAGGTCTAGAAGTCTTGGCAATACATTCATACGTATACTCTCGATCCGACCCAAGAAAGACAGAGGCAGGACTGTCCATCTCTCTAAGTCTTTTTTTATTTTTGCAGCTATAACTTCATAATTTACTTTAAACAAGTCTGATAATGAGTGAGGAATTTGAATTCCTAAATACTTGATACCTTCGTTTGGCCATTTAAAGCCACATCGCTCCTTGAATGTTAGTGAAATGTTTCCTCCTATATCCATTGCCAATGTTTTGTCAATATGGCACTATATTGCAGGAAGGCAATATAGTGCCATAGTTGTCATGGTCCTGGGTCGTTGACCCAGCGTTTTGTGTTTTGTGACTATTTCCCTCTGTTCTAGTTATTCTGTGTCCTCCCCCCTCGTGTCCGGTTCGGGTTCTAGATTTCCTGTTTTACTTTGTAGGTCTGTGTCTCGTTATGCCCATTAAGTTCCAGCTGTGTCCCCTCCTGTGTGCCATTTCCTCATTACCTGGTGTGTGTATTTATAGTTGGTGTCTGCCTGTGCTCCTCGTCGGCTCGTCTGCGTTCATCCATGTATCACTGCGTTCCTCCGTGTAGCTCTGCATTCTATGGTGTTTCGTTCCTGTCTCTGCGTCTCTCTGCCCCGCACCCCTTTTGTATGGTCTCAGGTTTGTCTTTAGTTTCTCCCAGTTTAGGTTTGTAATTGCTCATGTTGAGTTGCCTGTTTTTGCCACCACCACCTTGTAAATAAACATCACTCTGTCATCAGTTCGCTGCATCTTGGGTCCTCCTTTTCCTCCACACCACACGGCTCCCTCCGCCAGCCGTGACAATAGTGCCTTCCTGCAATGAACCCCGTTTGATCTGGATTTATAACCTGTGTAATAATTTTACTAACTCTTTTGGCTAAAATCGTGGTGAGAATGCGCAAATCAGTATTAAGTAATGAGAGTGGCCTGTTTGATTGACAGTTTGTGGGGTCCTTGCCCTCTTTATGGATTACAACAACTGTAGCATCGTTCCAGGACGACGCGCACACACATACACTTACACTGATAAGCACGCACTCATCCCCCTCCCTTTCCAAACGCCTTCGATGCTTGTTTCCTGTGGGGGAAGACGGCGGGTCCGTGTGCCACGCTGGAATGGTAGCGCTGTGTAGGACGACTGCTGTGTTCCTTCGTATTACTCCTCACCCCCTACCCAACCCCGGTGGCTTGTCACGTGCTCCAATGTTGTGACGTGGACATTTATGTGCTCTCTGTGCAGAGGAGTTTTTTTTGTTTCCTGTTCTCATGCTGTCCTCCCATAGGTGCCCAGCGTGAGAAGAGGTCTCTTTTTTTCCTCATGTACTTTTCCCATTGTTGTGTACTTTTTCAGTTTTTTTTTTTTTTCTGTAACGCTGCCGATCTCCGACTGTATTCCCATGTGATGTCTTTGTTGTGTGTGTAAGTCGGGGGGGAGGGGTCCTATTCCTCTGCGGGGCAACCTGCATATGGCCAATAAAGCATTCATTCAATTCAATTCAATTCATAGTCCCAGTCTCCAGAGCGCAGTGGTAAGCTTTCAGTAATAAGGGTGCGACTTTGTCCTTAAGTTTTTTAAGTGCTAAGCCTCTTAAGTGTTAAGGTTTTAAATCACCTGTAAAATTTCTTGTTCATCTAACTCCTTTGCTACAGACTCTGGCAGTGTTTTTAAATTGATCTTTTCTAAGAAATCAGATAGTGTATTGTTATCTTTACATGTATCTGAATTTTTATATAATGACTCGAAAAAATTGGCAAAACAACTTGTAATTTGATTTGGTTTAGTAATTAGGGTTTGATCTGACTTCAACTTTTGGACCATATTACAAGTTTGCTGTTTCCTGAGTCTTATTGCCAGCAATCTACTAGCCCTACTACCCTGTTCATAGTACTTTTGTTTAGTGAATCTTAAATTGCCCTCAATTTTCACGTTCATTAAACTATTAAGCTCACTACGTAACATTTTAAGATCGGAAAGCAAATTGGCTGTCCGTGCTTTTTTGTGTTGTTGCTCTAGGTGTTTTATTTTGGCCTCCAATTCACACCGCCTAGCCTCTTTTCTTTTTTTCCCGGCACTTGCAAATGATATTATGCGACCTCTAATGTATGCCTTGGCGCAATCCCAGAGAGTTAAAGGCGATATCTCTGGAGTTGTGTTCAACTGCAAGTAAGTATTTAGTTCAGTATGTATGAACTCAAAAAACTGGCTGTCATTTAGGAGTGAGGCATTTAATCGCCAGACTGTTCTTGATGCTCCTGTACCATCTCTGTGTCATCCTCCTCGCTCCCTCTTTGCACTCACAGTCTTTGTGCATCATTAACACTCACATGAGGAAAACCAAAGTTTTACTGGGCAGAAGATGATCATCAGTGACGCTGTCTTTAAAATACTCTTGTTAGAAATGTTCGACTTTAATGTGAAACATTCAGAGTTTTTTCTCTTGTTGTGTTTGTTTGAAGCTGCTTCCTGTTGGCTTCAGCTGTTTGGAGTTTCCATTTTCTAAACTTCTACATTCTGAACCTTCTTCAGCTCTGAACAGATGATGAAACACTGAATGATTTCAAGCACTTTGTCTAATAAACTTACATCTTTCATTCTTTATACAGATTGACTCTCTGTGGTTTGTCAGAGATCAGCTGTGATTATCTGGCAGCAGCACTGAAGTCCAACCCCTCCCATCTGAGACAGCTGGACCTGAGCGACAACTACAACCTGCAGGATCCAGGAGTGAAGCATCTGTGTGGTTTCCTGGAGAGTCCAGGATGTAAACTTGAAACTCTGGGGTCAGTCAGCATGTTTTAGTTGTGCTGAGATGAATATGATGTGAAAGTTGTGCTGACACTAAACTGCAGACATCAGGCTGATATTATACTGATCCACACTGAGGATCTTCATGGTAAAGTCTGTTTTCTTCTTCTCTGGTTTAGTCCATTGACTGCAGCAGAACAATGTTCACATTTCAAACAGTGATACTCAACGTATGGCCCGCGGCCCACACGCGGCCTGCCCACCTTTCCTGATTCAGAGAGAGGGGACCCTGATTAACTGTGTAGCTTCTTCCTCACAGTTCTAAGTATCAGACACAACAATGAATAATCCACAGCTGACTGTCTTTAGCAGGTCAAAGGTCACGGCACACAGCAGACAGTCAGAAATATTCTAACTCTGATCATTTATCAGTTGTGACACTGTGAGACTTGATCAGAGGTGTGATCATCACAGCAGAGGCCTTTGTGTCAAAGTCACTGAGGATCAAACAGAAACACATGAAGCAGATTTTCCTCTTCTGGCTTTTTATAGCAGATAACCTTCAAAATATTCTGCAGTCGATCAAAAACTGAAGCAAACCATGAAGCAACATGTGAACATGAGCTGATGCTGCTGAAGTGAAGCAAAGTTACAGAGGTTTGATTACAGACACAGCTGAGAGTTTGTAATCTGTCATCATTTTAAAAAGTTTCCATGGAACAGCAGAAATGAGGCTTTACTGTCAGAGGCCGACAGCACTGAACACAACAGCAGACTGGTGGCTAATAAACAGTGAATGATGCAGAAACAGATGTTTGAAGCTGTTCTTGGAGTACACTGAGAGAGAGAGAGCTGTGCAGGCAGGAACAGCCAAAGTCAGAGAGAATTCATGAGCATATTGATCAAACGTGAAGCAGAGTTTGGATCTTCTTTTGCTGCTGCTTCACTCAGTTTTGGTTGGAGACAGATGAAACCTGCAGCTTCAGGATCTGTGAGCTGTCCACTTTCAGCCCCGACGGCGTGTCCGTGTACGTGCCGTCGAGTGAACGATCCACGCTCTGTGTTTCCATCTTTGTGTGTTTAGCTGCTCTCATTTACTGTTTTATCTGTTTGCTGCTTGTTGAAATAGTTTGTGAGCTTTAACCTGAGATTCTGGCAAAATACATTTATATTAAACATCGATTCAGGATTGAATGAATCAACATCGTTTTATTCAAATTAAAACCATTTAAATGGGAACATGAATTTTTTACAGCCGCCTCTAATGCTGGGTAATGTCAGCTGGTCCATGTGCAGCTGGCTGTGAGGCTCAGGGAGCGTCTACAAAGTGCAACACTGAAAGAACATCATCCATAAATATTGAGTAAGAACTGGACTCTCATACAGCGAGACTCAAATGCCTTTAAACATCAGCTTATCCTGCTGATCCAAGTCCAACACTGAGTTTGTAAAAACATGTTTGTCAATCAGTTTGTTTGGTTTCTGAGGAAAAAGATTCAATAACTTGCTGCTAATACACAACATTTCATCATATTTCCTCATAACCCTCTTTTGTCTGACCATTTGATCCCATTTGAATTTGCAATAAAGGATCCACAGAGTTTGGTGACAATAATGACAGTAGATGTTTGTGTGAAAGTGCTGGAAGCAAATGAGTGTGTGATGTTCTTTCAGTGTTGCACTTTGTAGACGCTCCCTGAGCACTGGTCTCACAGCCAGCTGCACATAGAGACCAGTGTTGTTAGTCCAGGTCAGAAGATGACTTGTTGGAATGAAAATGAGCTTGTAGTTTGTCTGCTTTAATAATGTGACTGGAAAAAGGTGTTGGACTTCAAATATGTCCATTTCTGTCACACTTCACCTTTAAAAGTGAAGCCATGTGGTTCCTGGAAGGAAAAACACGACTTTTTCAAGTCTTTGTCCTGTTTTTATGAGAAATGTACGACTTTAATGTGAAACATTCAGAGTTTTTTCTCTTGTTGTGTTTGTTTGAAGCTGCTTCCTGTTGGCTTCAGCTGTTTGGAGTTTCCATTTTCTAAACTTCTACATTCTGAACCTTCTTCAGCTCTGAACAGATGATGAAACACTGAATGATTTCAAGCACTTTGTCTAATAAACTTACATCTTTCATTCTTTATGCAGCTTGAAGAGCTGTGATTTGTCAGAGATCAGCTGTGATTATCTGGCAGCAGCACTGAAGTCCAACCCCTCCCATCTGAGAGAGCTGGACCTGAGCAGGAACTACAAGCTGCAGGATCCAGGAGTGAAGCATCTGTGTGGTTTCCTGGAGAGTCCAGGATGTAAACTTGAAACTCTGGGGTCAGTCAGCATGTTTTAGTTGTGCTGAGATGAATATGATGTGAAAGTTGTGCTGACACTAAACTGCAGACATCAGGCTGATATTATACTGATCCACACTGAGGATCTTCATGGTAAAGTCTGTTTTCTTCTTCTCTGGTTTAGTCCATTGACTGCAGCAGAACAATGTTCACATTTCAAACCTTCAAAGAAGAAGAAAAATCCTCCAGTGGAAAATTCACTGTGAAACTCTCAAACTCTTCATTGCACCTTAAAGTCTGTGTGACACTGAAATCCAAAGCAAAATGTGCGTTTGCTTTACAGACAGCAGTCCAACACAAACATACACACATCATCCAAAACACAGTCCAACATCCAAATCTCCTCCACTGCCAGCATGAATGATGGGAAAGAGAAGGAGGAACACTCTGACATTCAGGGTTAGAATGAGTTTCATCAAGCAGACTGTGAAGATCAAAGCTGCATTAGAAAGCTTACATGAATGAATGAGTGGACAGAAGTGGACAGAGATCATCTGAAGCACTTCAAAGGCTTTAAATCAGCACATTCCTCTTTATTCTTTATCAACTCTGTTAGTTTCTCTCAGTTTTCTGTGGAATGAAGCTAACAGCAGGCTAATAAGATGCTGACCAATAGGTTTCTATTAAAGGTTGTAATTTGTATATGAAAAAGTGCTTTGGCTCAGCAGGGATCAGCTTACAGGTAGAATACAGCTGCTGGATGGGATTAGCATGTCATAGCTATCTACCAAACTGCTAACTGGGGGATTTCAGGCCATCTATGGATCATTTTTGCTAACTGTTTATTCAGCTTAGGCTCACAGGGCTGCAGCCTGTGCCCTAGCTGTCATAGGGCAAGAGGCGTGGTCCACCTGCACAGGTGAGCAGTCCATCACAGGGCCAACAGAGAGCGACAGAGAAGCACTCCCTCACATCCACACCTACAGCCAATGTAGAAGCACCAATGAACCTAAGCAGCATTTCATTGGACTGTGGGAGAACATCCAACCTCCACAGAAAGGCCCAGCTGACCAACAAGCTTCAACCTACAACCTTCTTGCTCTAAGGCACTAGTGCTAACCACTTTTGCCCATTTCAGCCCAAATCCTGCATCTTCCTGTTTCTGACTCCAGGCCAGCTCCACTAACACTTTCTCATCAGACACTGCCACCTAGTGGAGGAAGTCTTAGTTCCATTTGAAGCTTCAGATTACAGTTAGTTCCTTTACAAAGAGGTGGAGGTGGTGGGGCCACAGCACCATCATCACTGAGTGCCATAGGACACTTAACCTTTGTTTCCATATGCTGGGAACTTGCTGTTGTTCCAAGGAGGACTGGAAAATGTGTGAAAATCTCCCAGTCAGTTCCTCACAGCACACTTCAATCATTTCCCTCCCACAGCATCAGGACCAGGGCTTTTTCTCTCTTTGGTCCCACTAAGAGATTTCCACACAAACACCTCATCAGTGGGACTCTCAGAGCTACCAGCCCTTTGCTACAATCACAAAGCTCTTCATTGAAATCAATGATATCAAAGCTGGAATCAAATGAGTCCAAGTCTTCTGCTGATTCAGCATCACATTCATCTTTGCTCCTTGTTCTGCATCCCCACCATGGACTTCATTCCTTTCCAAGCCAGCCTTGAGTGTCCTTTATTCAGCTCATCCTCTGCTTTACTTTTACACCTGATTTTAGCTGCTTTATCTCTCTTTCAACAGGTTTCTGTGCCTCAATCTTTTTCTTCTCTCCCTCATAACAAGACAGCTTCTTCTGCCTGAGAACATGTTGGAGTGATTTACTAATCCAGGGCTGCTTATTGGGGAAAATACTTCCTGTTTGCAAAGTAATCCCCATTTTTCCCAGAAAGAAATGTCAGTAGAAATCGATGATCTAAGTGAGAACATGAGCCTTTCAAAAGTCCCAGTGGGTGCAGTCAAAGCAGTCCCTCAGTCCCAGTATAGAGTCTTTGGTCCAGACTGGAACAGCTGTGTGCCCAGTTTGAGCTCTCTTCAGTGCTGTGACCTGACAGACCCAGAGGGGCCATCACATCACATTTAGAAGCTCCCCTGATGGAGCCACAACACATGTCCAATACTTAGTCTGTCTTGTTGGACCAACTGGAAGAAATGATTCAAGGACTTAGTCACAGAACAGAGATTCAAATCTCCAAAATCCAACTGGCTGCATCAGGACATATAGTCTGAAACTCTGCACAGTTTCCTGTTTGAAGCTGCTTCCTGTTGGCTTCAGCTGTTTGGAGTTTCCATTTTCTAAACTTCTACATTCTGAACCTTCTTCAGCTCTGAACAGATGATGAAACACTGAATGATTTCAAGCTCTTTGTCTAATAAACTTACATCTTTCATTCTTTATACAGATTGTGGAAGTGTGGTTTGTCAAAGATCAGCTGTGATTATCTGGCAGCAGCACTGAAGTCCAACCCCTCCCATCTGAGAGAGCTGGACCTGGACTTAAACAACCTGAAGGATCCAGATGTGAAGCAGCTGTCTGATCTTCAGCAGAGTCCAGACTACAGACTGGAGACTCTGAGGTCAGTAGAGTGATGGAGTGAGTGGGTGGTGCTGTCAGCAGTATTGTACTAAACACAGTCAGTATGAAACAAAGATCCAGTGTTTCCTGTAAAGCTGCAGCTTCTCAGTGAAGCTGTGAGAGGAGAACGGTGACAGGCTTCAGGATTGGACACAAACACTTCCTGTTTCTCACCCTTATGGTCACCGTAGTAACGGCTGACACGCTCTGATCAAACACTGTCAACAGCCAATCAGCTCTCTGAACAAAGCAGCACGCAGACCAATGACTGCATTGATTTCCAAGTTTAAAGCAGTGAAGAACACAGTCTGTAGGTGAGGAAGAATTTAGTGAGAGCAGATGTTTGGATGGAATTCCTCCAGTTAACAGCTGGAACCGTCCATCTGGATTGTTGGGCTTGTTGTTGGGGTTCCTACAGAGCTCAGAGTGGACACACCAAGGTTCTTCTAATGAATGAAAGTCCAAACTCAAACTAGGAGGGAAAAACATTTTCAGCAACTTCAATAAAAATCCAAAGATTAGAAAAAGTGAAGCAACAATGAGTCCTAGTACAGTCCCAGCACTGACGTCCCTGCTGCTCTTTATACTGGATGTGCTGCATCACTGACTGACAGCTGATGAAGAGTCTCTGGAAACACTCGTTTATCTCCTCTGCTCTTCCTCCTTCTCTCTGCAGGTGGAGGCGATGATGGTAAACAGGACGGTGTGTGTGCTGAGAGAGGAGCAGCTGTGTCCTGATGATCCAGAAAGGTTGAAGCAGCAGCAGCTTGTGTGTAGAGACGCTCTGACTGGGCCATGTTACTGGGAGGTGGAGAGGAGAGCTTCATCCAGCAGTGACTGACAGAGGAATGAAGTGCAGATGACTGTCAGTGCTGCAGAGTGAACTGCTCTGAGAACAGCTCCACTGTCAGACACAATGTAGAGTCCAGCATCAGCCCTGTGTGTCCCTCTGGATCTGACAGAGGATCATCAGTGTATCTGGACTGCTCTGCTGCTGCTCTGTCCTTCTACAGTCTCTGCACAGTCTCTGTCTCACTCTGGAAAGATTTTACAACTTGTTGTAATTACAGAACGTTAATATAATATTCAAACATGTGATCTTCTCTTTATTTCTGAATCTTTACCAAATAAAGAAAAACCAAACTAACAAATAGAAGCTGTCGTGTCCTTTTTCACCACATCTGTGAATCTTTTCTGTGTTTTTCCTCTTTTCCTCCTTCCTGCAGCTCCATCTTCATCATTCTGTGTCCAGTATATGTGAACACGTCCAAAGCATCTGAGCCTCATGTTACCCGTTTGTGTGAGTTACGCCTGTCGTTGTGTTGTGGTGTATAAATAAGGGGCAGGAGACAGCGCTGGATCTCTGAGTTCTTTACTCTCAATTTCTGCAACATCTGCAATATCTAGAAATGCAAACCTGTGAGCTGTGTGTGTTGTGCGTCTGCTCGGCCACCTCTCCTCCGGCCGTGCTGGAAGCAGCTGTGCGTTTGACAGTTTTATCGACTCGACAATAATCGAACAAATTAAATGTTCAAAAATATCAACTTAAGCACTTCAAAGTCAACAAAAAGCTTAAAACAATGAAATAATATTTCACTGACAAAACAACAGCTCATAAGAACGATACACAAAATAATACAGAAACAAACAAATAAAAGTTATTAACCAGGATCCATGTTTTTGTCACAAACACTGAATCAGCTGATTCACTCTTTATGTTTCTGAGTTTGTTTTGTGATTATAGTTCTGGTTTCTGTTTCTGTGTCTTCGCTGTGTCCCACGTCTCCTTACTTTGGACTCTGTGTTATATTTCCTGTTTTACTTTGACAGTCCTGTGTTACTGTTTCCTGTCTCGTGTGTGTAATTGGTCCCAGCTGTGTTTCCCTCCTGTCTCCCGTTCCCTGATTACTAAACTGCGTCCACGCCGCCGGTGCTCCTCTCCACAACTGGATTCCAGGATTTCAGAGCATCCAGCTGTGGTGAGTGATGGAGACACTTTCTCTGCTCCCTCAGTAATCAGGACAGTTTATTGAACATCAGAGGACATAAAGGACTGTTTTTCACCTGCCCGTTCTGAACCTGGACATTAAAGACTGCTGGCTTCAAGGACATTAATCCCAGTGTCAGCCAGCCAATAACAGCCTGTGTTTTTCAGCTCTTTAGGAGTCAGAAATGAGAAAGACACAGACTGCTAACCTCTCCCTGCAGGAAATAAGCTCCGCCTCTTCCTGTCCTGTATATGAGTGATTCTGACATGAGACACAATGAGTTTCCTGTTTATTGTGACTTAAAGCGAGCAGCAAAGACACTAAACTGTGTGTTTCCAGCTGAAGCTGCTTTTTGTGTTGCTCCCACAATCCTGTCTGAAACAGTCAGTGAGGAAAACTCAGTTTATGCTTCCAAGCTCATTGTGAGAGGGCACATTGTGTTCCTGCAAGTGCTGATTTTGTCTGCATCCCTGAGTTTAGTGAGCTGCCTCCAAGGACTTGTGAAGCCCAGTGTGTTAAGGCTGCATCTCCCAGATGTTTCCACCTTTCCAGCACAGACGATAAATGTTCCCACAAAGGCTCAAAGACGGTTTGATTTTCTGAGTGTTGGCCTCAAGAGATTGCTCAGTGAGCACCTGAGTGTTTCTGGGACATCGGACACTAACTGGAACTTCAAGTCTGGTTCTGAAGCTGCACATGCAAAGACTGTTTCTGGTTGTAGAGACCTGGCTGTTCCAGGGATTGTAACCTCCCCAGAGGCTGAGCTGCTGACCTCAGCTGACTCTGGAGCCTTGAAGGTAACTAAGTTTGCACCGCTCGGGTGAGCCATCTCAGCTGCAACAGCCTCCACAGAGAGCTCACGCAAGCTTACCCAGCCTGCTGAGGATTTTATGCTGCTGCAGCCCAAAATGGGCTAAAATCGCCCCTGTTAACAAATAACAGCCCAACAGTAACTTTTATGCTTATTGTAGCTGTTAGCTAAAAACACTAATTTAGCTTAGTTTGCCCTGAATTCAGCTTTAACAGACATGATCGACTGTTTCCAGTTAGGGTTGCCAACCGTCCCTTAAAATACGGAATTGTCCCGTATTTAGAAACAAAAGTACACGTCCCGTATTGAGCTAATAAGGGACGCACATTGTCCCGTAATACAGTGAGACTCAAAAGTAGTCTATAACTTTTAATGGAATTAACGGTTTGTTTGAAAACATAATTCCCAGCCCCTCTCCTGCTTTGTGACCAATGAGCTGACAGCACACTTATCGCGATTTTTTTTTTCAGTCACGTTATTCAGCTCCTGCTCAAACTGCACGATTGACTCGCAGGGGTTAGAAGTTGGTAGGTCACGATGCAGGTCTCACACTATACGGCCCGATGCTCTGATGCGACCTGAGTGCTCACACTGTGCCTCCATAAAATGAAGGTTATAGCAGAAAATCTGTTGCTCTCTGTCTTTCACTCACACAGACACACCACCACCATCAACTTTGCTAAATTGCTAATGAAAAACATTGATCAGGCAGCTGTGATTGAGCAGCAGTGTAAATCCAACTATTTTCACGGTTGTTGTGGTCGTGATAATTTTGTGAGGCCACATCGAAAAGGCTCGGATGAGCTTTCCAAAGTTCTACAAGTTGTGCCTCCATCGCTTGTGTCCAGATCACACGCTGCACAGCCGTGCTGCTCCATCTTTTTCACGGCGTTTACGTGTTTGCGCGTGAGCAGTGTGAGCGGCTCACGAGCGATTGATGATCGGGAGCTGCTCGAGGTGTTAATCGCTTCTCGTTACCCCACGTATACTACACGACGCACGACGAAGGCCAAAAAACGGTCCGATCACCAAAACGGTCGCACGACTCAAAAATCGGCTCAAAATGGGCCTAAAACCGCACAGTGTGAGCCCAGCATTAGAGCAGCAATGTTTGTTCCCCTCAGAGAAAGGGAAGAATGGGAAAAGGAAAACACCTGGCTGGAAAAAGTTAATATGGGCATGTGCAGTGAATATCAGCGCTATGTGGCCAGAAGTGTGATAATATAATTTATTTTGTGTAATAAACAACTGCAAGGATAGATGATTACAACAAATAGATGACTAATACATAAAAGTAATACATAGATGAATAATGATGATGAGTTAAGATGCGTAATCATGGGAACAAGCGGGTTTACAAACAGGAGCAGCTGATTAGAAAAGCTGAAATAATACCTCAACTGAAGCCAATTGTACTAAATGCACTAAATGTGCACTGTTAGAAGAATATTTTTCTTTCTATTGTTTTCTATTATTTTAAGTTAAGCAGGACAGAGTTCTTTTAAAGAAAGATTTACTTATATTCTCAAAAGTTAAGCATGACAGGCTTCTGTTTAAGAAAGAGACCTGTTTTATTGTGTTAATGTTGTCATTTTGAGCTACAAAAAAATGGCTAAATGATCATTTGTTTCCCATGTGTTCATATCACAAAGAATAGAATAGGATTTAAGTAGAACATATCTACTTAAATCAACTTCAAGTCAAATGGTTAAAAAAAAGAGCTAGAAAATTCACCACACTGGGAAGGGTGAAGACAACTGGGTCGCCTGGCCCTGGCCACGAGGTGTCCCTTATTTATTTTTCAGGAAGTTGGCAACCCTATTTCCAGTAGAATTCCTCGTTGTCATCTTGTTCCCTCTCAGAGCCCCGTATGCTTGCAGAGACCCCTACAGTAGGGAAATGTGCCAAAGAACGTCCAAAACATTGCATTTTAGGTTTATTTATGCCTTACACACAATCCCAACTCTTTAGCTAACTTAACAACTTTGGCTAAAGTCTATAGTTAGTCTTACTCGTTTGTACAACATTTCTGGATCGCCACTGTTTGAAATGATATGACATATGACTCTCACTGAAACAGCAAACTTTGTAGAAAACAACACTTCTGATTCTCTATCTAGCTGTTTGGTCACAGCTGTAGATTACATTATAAGTGGTTGTTCACTCTTGTCAATAATTACATTTCTAAATTCTATTTGTGCAGTTACATGTAAACAAAGTCCAATATTGTATCTAAATGATTGTGTTATGGTGGGACAGTTTCCAATTTTGTTGTATTATTGTACTAGGTATGACTGTGCAAGAGTTATCTTATCTTCCTTGCTTGCACCACACTCTTTGCAGAAATGGTGCACAGCAGCACTGCATCATGTTATTGTGTTGTATAATATACCAGAACTAATACAAAGCAATATCCATGTACACTATAGGTCCATGCCAATGTGCCCAAATGGGACCTCCATAAATGGTAAGGGGCGCAAAGGCACTTTAAGACCAGTGGGCACACCATCGGTGCACATCCGCTCGGATGCTTTTTTCTATTCATTTATTTCCCTGTTTATTTATCGATGCACAAAAGCAATTATCTCAGAGACACCATCCTCTTAACAGAGACTCAAATCAGGAACCTGCAGATTATTAGTCAGCAGCTTTAACTTCCTGTCTTTGTCTCACTAAACCTTCCACGTGGAAACTTGAGCTGCCCACTCAAGCACAGTAGGCTTTAACTGGCTCTGCTCAAGTCACTTCAGTATCTGAGAAACTGCCTCGATGCATGCCAAAGAACACTTTGACAATACGCTTGTGTTGAGTCAAATCCACCACAAGCATATTCTATGGCAGTTTAATTCCACTCCACATAAAAATAGTCACGTATTATTTCCCCCCACCACACTTCCTGCCAGTAGCTGGTGCCCCCACCCACAGTGCATTAGTGGTTCTCTGTGTTTAGTGGCTCACTCTGGGCGGCTGCTCAGTGGGGCCCGGCCCCCTGGCTCTGTTGGGCCTGTGCTGCGGGTGGGGTGCCCTCAGGTCTCGGCCCTCTGGGCCCATTTACTGCTCAGTAACATTTAATATCTATTATTTACTACTACTTACTAGCCTACTTACTGCATATTATTGGTTGTTGCTGTGGGTTCCCCACTGTGTTGGTTTTTCCTTGTGTTTTTCAGCAGATGATGAAATAGATTTTCAGTATTTTTTCTCTCTTCCTCTCCATCTATTTCTCTTCTTCTCTATTTTTCCCTCTTCTTCTGTTAACTTTCTCCCCAGCTTATCTTTTTTCTTCTTTCCTGACCCCCGTTCTGATTCTAATGACTCAAAATAAAGTAAAATCAGAATCAAATTCTAATAAAATATGACTATCAAGTGGACCAGTATAGCAAAAACCATAATGGTGGCAGAGGCCACAGAGCCAAGTGGCAGGATTTTCAACGTTCAAACCAGATAAAAAACAGAAATTAAATGGTGTTAAAATCCATGAATTAAGGCAATTCATTCACAACATAATTACAAGTTTTACTGGACGTTAATATTTTTCTCTTTTTTCAGTGCAAAACAAACTAACAGTACACATGATGCTGGCAAGTTAAAATGTCAGTGTCTTTTATAGATAGCATGTCTAGCATCATAGTTTTATAGATCACGTAGTCAGGGTAAAAACTCCATCTCTGATTATTATTGTACATGACTGTGACATGCAGCGGCCTCAGCATCATGATGAAGGCGACCGGAGGAGATAGTTTGGTAGACATCGATGTTTTGCCGATGAAGGCTCATGTAGCGGTCCTCTTTGTCCTAAACAACAATTTACACTGTCATTTACATTTAATTAAAGTGCAGCTTAAAACACAGACATAATGCACTGCAGCCTCGGCACAATTAAGTGTAAAACAGAACTATGGAAAACTGACAAACATCTGGCGAGTTTCAGATCCTGTTAAGTTAGTTAGACCTGATCTGTTTTCTCTGTTAGGATAAAAACATCAGAGGTCATGGGGTGAAAAATACCTCAAAAACAAGACTAGCTATGTCTACAACTAATGTGTGGTGTTTGAAAAGAACCTATGAGATACTTTGAACACCACAGTGGCTGCTGTATGCAGTAATGTGCTCAAGTGATTTCAAAGGGTCATTTCATGAGTTTAAGTGCGTCAGTAAAAGTTTTCACCTGCGAGGATTTCTCCTCAGGCTGTAACCACAGGTTATCACAGCCACACTGATGAGTGAAGCAGCAGCAGAAATGATGGGAACTGTAGCCATGAACTTCATGCCAGAAGAATCTCCATCGTCTGTTGAATGTTGCCACACACACAAAAAAACTTCATTTTGAAAACATGAAAAGTCACGAAATTTGCATTAACCTGTTATATTAAAGTGGAAAACATGTTTATCTTTTCATTACATTAGAGTTACAATTGCATCATTCAAACATTTCACTGATGAAATAACACCAAAGTTGTGATTGGAGCAGTTTTATAATGAAATTTTAAACAAATTAGCCAGAAGAAGAGCTTAAAAACATTCCAGATGTTCATCTCCTGACTGAAACCTTTCATTAATCCGCTGCAGGCGGGAATGACGACCTCAAACCATGTATGACAGAAAAGAAAGTGTTAACGCAGTTCCAAACATCCACCTTGAATCTGCGGTGTGGGTATAAATAGAAAATGTTTTTACCTCTCACAGTCACACTGAGATGGAGAACATACAATCCACCACGAAATCCACACTCACAGGTGTCTTCAGATGTTAAGTTGAGCAGGTGGAGAAACACAGTCTCATTTTCTTTGATCAGTGTGAACCTGGAGTCACAGCCATGAATAAAGCCTCGGTCGTAACGATAGAGCAGACGACGCTGTTCTCCTCGGCTCCTCTCTGTGCTGATCTCACACAGTATCATCACAGTAATATTCAGAGTTGTTTTGCTGCATATTTGAGTGGAATCGGGTTTCTTTCCAATTGTCTTCACAAGAGTCTCTATAAATTGTTCCAGTTAAAATGAAACAAAATCGGGATTATAGTTTCTATATATTTGTTGTTGTGGGAAAATCAATCACATATATTATTTCACTAACCTAACTAAAGCTTTCTTCTTAAACACCTGGCTTTACAGCTTTTCTTTTTTAATTATATATATTTACCTTCACTGCTAAAAACCACAAGCAGAAGCAGGAGAAAGCAGAGTTTCCGTGCAGTCATGCTGGTGAGGAAGTAACTGTGGCTGACAGTGTGAGGTAGACTATAGTGAAAGCAGGAAGACTTGCACCCTCCTTATTTCACCTCTTGTGTCTACACTGAAACTTTTACTATGTCTAAAATAGAAGTGCATAAAAGTGGAAGGACAGTAGAAGGTAAACCACCAACATTGTTTAAGCCAGACTGATCTCTCTGTTTATCTGGATGGACATTGTGTTCAAATTATGATGAGATGTTTGTTCAAAAACAAAACTAGTCTGATACAAAGAGTCATGTTTGCCACAGTTTATTGTGTTTGTATTGTATTAAATCTGAGAGCCTGAGTTGGAGTATTATGACTGAATGGTCTCCATTACTGGGAAACAACTATCCAGTGTGAAAAGATGGACGTTTATTATAATATATGAATATTATTATATTAGTATGTCACCTAAAGTGTTATATACTTTAAAATGTTTCATAGAGCTTTATTATCCACTCCCACAGTTCCTGCGCTTCTTGCTGAGCGTGTCTTGTTGTCGTGTTGATGGTTCACTGAGATGATAGTCTGGTAGGAATCACTCGATGGCTGCTGAAGGTTTGTATAGGGCTGATCTGGCTCATCGTCATCCTTTAGAAAAGTGAAATATTTTAGGTATTAATCAAGTTCAACCCGGTCTACCCACACACTCTATTGATCTTTAAATCTCTCCATCTGTTGCCTGGATTATTTAATGTTTCTGCTCATTTCTGTAAGAGCTTCTTCACAAAATAAAGGACACTGAAGTTGGCACTAATAGTATTATAACACTAATCTGTAATTATCTATATAAGTAACATCCTAAAACATAAATGTACATGTTTTATGTTTACTGGCAAACTTTTAACTAGCTGCTGTAGATCGTAGCAATAAATTGCTCACCAAACCGTTGGGATTTTCAGGTACAGACACTCCAGATGTTCCTGACCTTAAGCAGCCACGTTGATAAGAAAGGATGTCAGCATTAGTGTAACACTATTCACATTCAAACAGAGAAAAATCAAGTAAGAACATCTACATTTATATTATCTTCTCTCTTAATAATGATAATTATTTTTGGAAGGATAAAAAGTGTTCATTCTAGACATGATGTTTAACATACAGCGAATTCTCATTTATTGAAATGTGATGTTTCCTTTTACTTTCTCTACATCTATATCATCTTTGAATTACTGCAGCAAAAATAGTCTCACCCATTACTTTTCCTCCAGTAGATAAATCCCACGATAACTCCAGTTATAAAGATGATCACAACACCGGGCAGATAAACGGAAAAAGATTTGTCTGCTGAAGTGTGGGCCTCGTTTGTGTCTAAATCATTGAAAAGATGCATTTGTCAGTAAAATCATTTACTTTCATTCCCTGGAAATCAAAACACAAATCAAACACAGTTTACGTCTACTGAAACTCTGAGTGAAGTAATGAAACCCCAGTTTTATAACCACAGAGCTTTAAATATTGTCACTGTGCTCTTTTCTTTTGTCTTCTTCTTCTTTTGCATCTTTTCTGAATATTACTATGAACTGAAATTGGTCCAACTGCTTATATACATTCACTGGCCACTTTATGAGGTATACTTGTTCAGGGTGTAACACAAATATTTCAGTGTTCATTTCATTTGTCAATCACATGTCAGCTTCATCTTCCTGGTTAAATAAAGGTTAATAAAATAATAAAATGTCAGCAAATCAATGCTCAAACAGAGCAACATGGCACATGTTACTGGTCCCAGTGCTTCACAAACTGCTGATCTGCTGGGATTTTCCCACACAATCATCTCTGTTCACAGACAATGGTCTGAAAAATAGAAAATATCCAGTGAGCTGTGATTCTCTGGGTAAAAATGCTGTTTACACATCAAACCTTGAGGCAGAGCGGACCACACTGGATATCACTGCTGTCCTCTAACAACAGCAAGCTGAGGCTACAGTTTGCAAGTCTGGACAACAGAAGACTAAAAAAACGATGCCTTGCCCGATGAGTTGATTTCTAACAGTTCAGACTGCTGGTGGTGTAATGCTCTGTGGGGGATTTTCTTTGCAAACTTTGGACCCTGTAGTGACCACTGAGCATCATTTAAACACCACAGCCTGCCTGAAGGTTGTTGCTGACCACATTCATGTCTTTATGCCCAAAAAATACCCATCGTCTGATGGCTGCTTCCAGCAGGATACCACACCATGTCACGGCGCTCAAATCATGTACGGCCTGCGCAGTCACCAGATCTCAATCCAGCAGAGCACCTTTGGGATGTGGTGGAACGGAAAGTTTGCTTCAAGTAAGAGCAGCTGACGAATCTGCAGCAACTGTGTGATGATGTAATTTCAATATGTCTTGAGAATCTTTGAGGAATGTTTTTAGCGCCTTGTTGTGCCACAAAAAATGAAGACATGTTTGATGGCTGAAGGTGGTCCAACTCGGTTCAAAGATGTACCTGATAAATGAGTCAGTGAGAGTATTTAAACTGCTGTAAGTGAAAATAAGAAGAAAAGAAATGAACAAATTACAAGAATAAAAAACACATAAGCAGGTCAATACAATGCTAACACAGTGCTGAATAACTGTGTCAGATAAAGAAACCAAAATGCATTTACCTTCCACAGTGACACTGATATGGACAATATATGTCCCTTCAGTGTTTGTACACTCACAGGTGAAGTTCCCACTATCAGCTGGTGTTAAACTGGTCAGCTCCAGAAAGGCAGTCTGATTTTCTTTTGTTATTGAGAACCTGGGGTCACATTCCTGAGTAACGTTCTCTCCGTGTCGATACAGCAGATGACACTCTCCTCCTGTGTCCCTCTGTCTTTTGATCTTACAGATAATCAAAACAATAGTAGTCTGACTTTCCTTGTTGCAAATCCGAGTGACATCGTGTTCTCTCCTGACTGTCTTCACAACAGTCTCTGTAAACAGGGACAGCAAAATACGGTAAATACAAGATTCAGCCTGTGTCAGAGAGGACTTTAGTTTCTATATTTTGTGAATGTTAAACCATCTTTTTAATCCCATAATAATGTGTTTAGTTTAAACTAAAAGCAAGGAGGTTATAAATTTAAAAATATTAATAATGCATAATGAAAATAGTTTCCTTGTATTACCTTCAGCATCATGGGACACAGCTAGTGGTAACAGCAAAATCAAGCAAAGTTTTGATACGTCCATGCTTGTTAACATGTCTGTAAGCCACCGACAGTGAAGAGGAAGATGTGCGGAAAGAAACAAGCTGAAGCTTTCCTGGCTAAGCAGACGTCAGACTGTTGCCCTTCACGGGGCAAGTGTGAAATGATGTAAAAAGGAAGTGTACTGACAGGACTTTCATATTAAAAGGCTGTAAAGTTGAAACACTATGCGAGCTCCCACACAAAAAGAAAACAAGCTAATTTTTCTTTATCACAGAGGAATTATTACACTGCTAACTGTCATGTTCGCTGAAACTGAAGGATGGATAATATTGTAAAAGTAACAACAAAACTACCATTTATCATAACATTATAAGCATTTTAAACTAAAATAGCGTGTTACGTCATCAAACCGCTTCATCCAATCACTCAGATACTTACAAAGTTTTGACTGCATTACCTTTAAAATTTGTACGAAGATGAGCATAAAATGAATAAAACTGACATGCTTGCATTTGTTGTGTAGTGCAACAGGTGTATGTGGCTGAGGGATTCCCATGATGCAATGCGTATTTCTCCTTCAGTCACCTTTCCTACTCACTGTGTGTTAATGCAGCTCTCTGCATTGAATCATACCTGTTATAAACCTCTGTCTCTCTTCCACAGCGTGTCTTTATCCTGTCTTCCTTCTCTCATCCCAACCAGTCGCAGCAGATGGCCCCGCCCCTCCCTGAGTCTGGTTCTGCTGGAGGTTTCTTCCTGTTAAAAGGGGGATTTTCCTTCCCACTGTCTCCAGACTGCTCACTCATAGGGAGTCATATGATTGTTGGGCTTTTTCTCTGTATGTATTATTGTAGGGTCTGCCTTACAATATAAAGCGCCTTGAGGCGACTTTATATTGTTGTGATTTGTCGCTGAGAAAATAAAATTGAATTGAAAATTGAATTGTGAAGGCCACACCAGAAGCCACACAATTGGGAAGTCAGTAACGTCAGACACCAGCATCTTTATTTTAATTTTAATGCACATTTCCACAAACATAAATAACGACACATGTCCCATAAACTATTTCTGGTTAATGTTTTACTGGTGCTGGAGGTCTGTTGGACTGCTGAGGGTAACTGGAGAGAAAATGATGGGTTTTTTTCACTGGACGTTAAGGTGTCTGGGAAGGGATCTCAGACCATTTACATCCTGGGCCATCTGACCTCAGGAAATCACATGATAAGGTGGGGCCAGGTTTCACAATGAGCTCACCCGAAACCCTGGCTGATTAGGACCCACATCCGCTTTCACACCTTGGCTCATGTGATTAGGTAGAGGATCATCAGGGGTCCTTTGTCCCTCTTTGGGGCGAAACTCCCACTGGTTTTAAGTCTGGGACTCCCCACCATTGACCCTTAGAACTGAAGAAGCTTCTCGGATGAGAGGTGAAACGTCTTCAAGCAACTCAAGAAGTCCAGACGCTTTTCCTTCCAAGCTCCTTAGACTACGATGACCTGGATGACTGAGAACCTTCACAGACTTAAGTATTAAATTAATAGTTGGTTTTCATTCTTTGTTTTTAGATATATTTTTTTTCTATTCGTATCCCCTCGTGTATTTAACTGGCCAGTTCAGTCCAATTTACTTTGGGAAATATTTAATCTGAGGTAGGGATGCACCAATACCGGTATCTGGTATCGGCCTCGATACCACATTTTCTAAAGTACTCGTGAAAAGTTCCCCGATACCGGGGACTGATACCACGGTCTGAGACCTGTCTATGTTTGAGCGGCATGTAAGGGGTTAATCACAGGCACCGAGTGCCCGCCCCACAGGCCCCGGCTGCATCTCAGAGCTGGGAGAAGGCGAGGCGAGACAAGTCAGCCGTGTGGAACTATTTCAAAGTGAACGAAGACACGAAAACAAAGGCGGACTGCAAATTGTGCTCATCGAAATTGTCCAGAGGAGGCTCTAAAGGTAGCGCATTTAACACAAGTAATTTAATCAAGCACCTAAAATCCCAACACGACAACGAGTACAAAGAGTTTGCCCACGCTTATTTACCCACGCTTATTAGCACAGAGGAGCATAGCTGATGCTAAAGCAGTGGGACGGAAAATAGTTGGGCATTTTAAACATTTTAAACGCCTTAGCCTACTCCCGCCTCGAGGACATTCAGGGACAGCTCAACCAGCCAATAAAGAGACTGCAGCAGGACATACAGACACGCTGGAACAGCACATATTACATGACATCAGTCCTATTTTTCCACATATTAATACATTTATGAATTTTGTGCAGGTATAAAGATCGCTTCTTCTCCAACAACACTGCTCCAGAGGCCAAGCTGCACCTGAAGCAGGAGCTTCTAGAGGTGAGGCAGAGGGGAGTCGGGCAGAAGCTGCAGAACCTCCTGCTAAACTGTTCCTCAAGGCCCAGGCTGCCGCTGGCAGCAGGTGCTGCCATTGAGCTCGACACATACCTCGGAGAGGCCCCAAGCCCTCGTGAAGACAGTCCTCTGAAGTACTGGGGTGTCAACAAAATCAGGTTCCCCACTTTGGCTAAAATAGCCTGTAAATAGCTCTCAGCCCCATGTAGCAGTGTGGACAGTGAAAGGCTTTTTAGCTCAGTGTCACACATTATAGATGAAAACAGAAACAGTCTGACTGCTGATGATGCAGAAAAGCTACTTTTCTTAAAAAACCCTGCCACTCACTGTTTCTCTCCATTTAGTGAGTCATCTTTGTTAGGTATTTTGATACCACGGTAAGCATTTACAGGATATTGTTTTATACAGGAAAACTGTTACTCAATAAGGCCCAACTACTAGTTGTTTTTCTCTTTCTCTGTGACCCAAGAATTAATGTGTAGGACTCACAAGCTGGTACCCCAAGGTCGAAAACACCACAGAGATGAGACCACTTCCTTACTCCCATCCTCCCTTTTTTCTTTATCTCCTGGAAAAGGCTCGTTAAAGGCTAGGTGGTTTGTTTCAGAATTCACTAATGAAAGAACTCTGTATTTTATGTCTAGGAGTGTATTTTGCTGGGATGATCATAAATTATAGCTGAACTGATAAACTACACAAGGGATACTTTGCTCAGAAGGCAGGAAGACGTTTCCTTATTTGGTCTGTACCGGTTTGAACTGGGAAAGCTGACACACGAACCTTTTTTTTCATCTATATAAACTGCTGTGTATCAAATAAACCTTTGAGTTGATTTGGGAAGGCAACCTGAAGCAGTCTGTGTTTCCTTGTTCTCCCAAGCTGCTCCCGGCGCTGTAACTAACCCAGCTGAATGGCATACCTGAGTGTTACTTTAAATAATTAGGAATCTTAGAAGGAAAGGACAAAACTCTGCTTATCGCTCACGCCACGGAGGAAACCCGGGATGGCAATTTCCTTCAATTTTGGTGTCAGAAGTGGGATCCCTGACAGAAGGTAAATATGTGTCTTTCATATTTATATAAAGACCTATTATACCTCTCTCAGTGATTGATCCATAAAGAAACGGGATATGCTGACGAAGTTTCACTTAGTGATCCAGAGAGATACACTGACGACTTCCTCAGTCCCCGAATAAAGTAAATTAACCCTTGTGTGGTGTTGGTGGACACAGGAAGTTGCCTGTTGTCTTGAATATTTTAATTTTGTTTAAAAAAAATAATAATAATTAATTGTTTAATTAAACGTACGTTAAAAAGTGAGAAGTTGCTCACTTAGAAAAGTGACACAGAAAGTTGCCTGTTGTCTTAAATACTTCTCGTTAAGTGAGAAGTTGCTCACCAAAGAGTGACACAGGGAGTTGCCTGTTATCTTGAAACGTACGTTAAGAAGTGAGAAGTTGCTCACTCACAGAAAGCTAGTAAATAATTAAATTTAATTTTGTTAAAAAAAAAAAAACGAAAGAAAACTGAAAACGGGTCTCACAGACCCGATTACCATACAAGGGTTAAAAGCAGTAAATTAAAAGCAGAAAGACACAGGAAGTTGCCTGTTGTTTTACGAGAAGTTGCTCGTTAAGCGAGAAGTTGCTCGCTAAGTGAGAGTTGCTCACACAAACAAAAAAAATTGCTAGCAATAAATTTAAAGTGACCTCAGCTGTGCCGCAGCGAAAATACTAACCTAAATCCTCCTAGCGTGTAAACCCCTCTGGAAATCACTGAACATGGGTCAGAATTATTCAAAGACCACAGACAGGTCCGATAAAAAATCTAAAGTACCTGTAAAACCAAAAATTAATAAAATACAAAATAAAGTCTCAAATAACGGCTCAGTATAACTCCCATTTCCGGTTACGTGTAACCTACGTCCACGAATCGGTGAAGACGTCCATGATCACGTATCCAGAACATGCGGGAGTGCTTATGTGACTGACTTTGTTTACAACTTAAGAAGTTCAATGCATTCTAATTTCTTTTCGGAGCCTTATCCCGAACGATTGTCGCCAGAAAACAGGTCAGTAGAAATGTTGAATATCATTTGTGATAAGAAAAGTAGTCTGCTTAAAAAGTCCTGTAGAAAATATATGATAGAATGCCGCGACGTGATGCATCAAATGTTACCGCTATGGACAAAAGGAGGGTAAATAATGACAAAGTCGCCGATTTCTTTAAGAATCTAAAGAAATTCCTGCTAACAATGTCCAGAGACAAAATTGACTTAAATGCAGTAACTATGTGTAAACAGAAGCCTGATGAATCCATCCTAGTATTCATAAAACGCTTTATGCACTGTTGGACAAGCTAGAGGTGCAAATTTAGCTCAGTTTTCCAGCAGCCGCAGACACCCAAAGCAAAAATGAATTTGTGTATTTCATTTAACATAAAGGGTGAAATGTTTGCTGACACTGATAACAGCTTATGTTTTCTCTGCCCTATGTACCGACATGATGGAGAAGGAACATCCTCTGTGTCAGCTGGACCCTCAGCAGAGAATGAACTCAACATCCTTTTTGTCCGGTACTCTATGTCACACACTGTGCCAAAAAAAAAACGTGTACAGACGCCACTAACAGGTAATCCCATGACTGGGAGCCACACTTTTGTTTCTCTCACACTGTTCAACAACATGATAACTGCTCACACAAGTGAAGGTCAAACAGTGATTTTGTCACATAACTCAGACATAGTTTATGATATAACTACACCATGTCATCACATACATCTAACCTACCCTATCCACTGTACTATTTCTGCAGTTACATTGCCAGCTGAATACCAGAATATGACATTGTGGTCAAAAAGTGAGAATGATATAGGATTTATTGACTGTACACTTTATCACGTACACCTATTAAAACACAACAAGCGAGTATATGTCAGGCAATGTCCCCTTTCCACGGAAAAAGCTGCAGTCCTAGATGTCATGATAGGAGATTTATTGACTACAGGAGTAATAAAGCCCACACTCCTGTCAATCCTGTGCCAAAGCCTAACAAACCTGGCGTATGGCGTTTCATACAAGACTTAAGGCAAATTAATGCAGTCAACATTCCTCTGCCACCTCTCGTTTCAGATGTTCACAGCATATTGACATGCATTGCATACACATTTTACCGTGGTGGATTTATGCTCCGCTCCTTTTTCTCATGAAGACACACAGCCGTTATTTGCATTCACACATAGAAATAAGCGGTACACTTGAACTCGTTTGCCCCAAGGCATGATAGACAGCTCTGCTGCTTTCTCTATGGTGCTTCACTCCTCCAGGGCTGCACCCTGATCCACATGTGGATGACCTCCTCCTCTGTGCTGAAAGTGAAAAACTATGTCAAACTGCTACACACATGCTTCTCCAGCACCTCCAAAAGACTGGCCACAAAGCATCAGCAAAGAAAATGCAGTACTGTCAGACTTCTGTTCAATATTTGGGATTCACACTGTCTCACGGAAAACGTTCCATGACTGCAGACAGGGTCAAAGCTGTGACCTCCGTCCCTCGTCCCACTACACAGAAGGAAATGTCGTCCTTCTTAGGCATGGTGAACTATTGCAGACAGTGGATACCAGACTGTTCTTTTCATGACCACATTCTGCGTGACTGTTGTAAAAAAGACAAGCCTCCTCGAATACTGTGGTCCACAGAAATGACTGCCTCTTTCAATGCATTAAAGGGAGTGCTGACCTCCGCCACTCAAAGGTGCTGCCTGAATTGTTCAGGGAATGCCGGCCTGCCTGAGGGCAGTAGCAGCTTGCTCTATCATGATAAGGGACTGCGAGAAGCTCACACTCTCACATGACACTATTCTACACACCAATCACCAGGTCACGACCATTCTAGCAAACATAACTACACAACATATGCAAATCTCACATTTATTGATCCTATACTGTGTTCTTCTGACCGACAGGATGGCTCAGACAGGCTTGACGTTCATGACTGCATGACACGTATACAGGAATCCACAGCACCACGTCCAGATTTAGAGCAAACACCTATCCCAGACTCAGCCACGGTTTATGTGGACGGGTCCTGTTCAAGGCCGAGTGACAACTCATTTCTTTGTGGCTATTCAGTGGTAACAGTGCCTGACATCATACTAGAGGCTCACTCATTACCATTTCACTCAGCACAAAAAGCAGAGCTCATGGCTTTAATACGCGCCTGTGAGCTACATTTGGATAAGCATGTGACAATTTACGCAGACAGCCGCTATGCATTTGGCGTTGTGCATGACTTTGGCACATTGTGGAGACAGAGAGGATTTAGATCTGCTGATGGAAAATAAATTGCTGAATTCTGATTTTGTTCAAAGACTTTTTCAGGCTATACAGCTGCCATCGGCCGTTGCAGTTGTAAAAACGAATGGACACAGTACAGCTGACACAGACGAAGCAACAGGTAATGCCTTAGCAGACGTGACAGCCAAGGCTGCAGCTCCCACCTCCGCAGGAAGTATTATCTGTGCACCTACAGCTGCCACTTGTTACACTCCCAGACTATTTAGACACAAATGTTGATTTAAAATTCATACAAGAGCAAGCCTCTGCATAGAATAATGACTGTACCTTAGATGACAGAGATGGCCTATACAAAAATCTTAAGGGTTTGATTGCCCTCCCATATTCCCTGATGCCAGTCCTTGCCCGACATTTTCACTGTGTGAGTCATGTCGGACAAAGAGGGGTAATAGGGGCAATAAAATTAAGATTTGTAATTGAGAAAACATCACACGCAGTAAAAAGCATATTAGCAACCTGTCTAACATGTGCGCGAACTAATGTAGGTAGCTCAAAAGCAAAACATCAGCATTTACCACAACCAGATTTTCCATTTCATACATTACAAATTGATTTCACACATATGCCAGCACAAGGAAGCATCAAGTACTTACTGGTAATAGTGGATCAATTTAGTAAATGAGTAGAAGCTTATCCAACCTCAAAAGAAACTGCAGAAGTAGTCTATCAAAAGTTGAGCAATGAAATAATACCCAGATTCGGAATACCTCACCAGATTAACAGTGATAGAGGATCTTCATTCACATCAGAAGTAATTCAAAAGTGTGCTAAAACTTTAATGACCTGGGTCAAATTACTTACTTAAGTCCTGTGTAAGATTAGAATGACTCAATCTGCAGTAACCAAATTATTTCCATTTGAAATAAGACTATTTCCAAGACCATGGTCAGCTTCCAGAGGGGCACCGCTAGTAGAAGGTGATGTATATTGCATTGTCCACTGATGTTCACAACCTGATAGAAAAACTGAATAATAACTATCAGAAAGTTTGTCTCTCTTAGCTTTTCCCCTCCACAGTTCCACCAGTGGAGACAAGGAGATGCATGTTGGAGAAGCCACTAAAACCAAGGACTCTCTGGGAGGCCGCGCGTGTTCCAGCCCCCAGACTGTACTGGCAGTGACGAAGAACCAGCATCCTCACAGACGGACAACCTCAGTGGATTCATGCCAGCAGGGTTAAGACCAGCCCAATCGGACCATCTCAGGCGTCGGATCAAGCAGACGACATCTCCGGCGAGCCAGCGCCCGGAACTAGAGCAAATAAACACACGGGTAGATGACATCTCAGGCGAGCCAGCGCCCGGATCCAGTACATACACACACAATCACTGATTAACACACAACGTCTGAAAGAACAACGACAAGGTACTCAAACATCCAGCAGGAACAGAAATCCAAAAGTACCACATGATGTCTAACCTGATAAAGCCAGACTCATTTCATCCTGATAATGGAGAAAATGAAATGCCCATTGTCATCATACGACGCTTATTCAATGTCTCTCGAACCTGGGACCAGGCCAGAAGACAACTGAAGAACTGTTTTTCTTATATATTGTCTTATATATTTAGGTTATTTATCATATCTATCGCATTAACTTTAGGATTTCTCTTTGCTATTTTGTATTGTAAACTGCAACCATGTTCACATTTCTGCAGGTCATATTTTGCTGACTATACCTCATGCTCCATTTTGCAAGACACCTACTTAATGCACTCCTCACGCTCCCTAAAATCAGTAAATAGCAACATAGACGCCACTAATAAACCATTTTATGCACCCTCTAGAACAGGAGCTAACGCCTGGTATGAAAATGCCAGAACAGCCGCTCGTGATTTAGGAAACAGTAACTGTTATGTCTGTTCAAAGGCTAATCCAGAACAGGTAATAGTAGGATACCCCATATCCGGTTTCCCCCTCACTGAGGGACTAGAGAAAATCAGCGGAAATAATGCTCTCTTTAAAGACGCTTTACAGTTGACTCTGAGCCCTCTCGACTGCTTACTTAGACACACACACACACCAACTAACCCTGAGACTCCATTAGGCGAATTATTGAAGTTATCTGATGACACCGCAGGGACCTGCGCCCCAATGAAACGCCCTAAGAATAGGTTAAAGCCCTCACTGCCCTTAGGACAGATCCCTTTCCATTTTAATACTAGTATGATATGTCTGCGCAGACTAAAGTTAACTGGCCCAGACACACACATAGATTATACAAAGGATAACTATACATTCTTCTCTGACTCCCCAGGTGCACGCTGTAATGAGACATGGCTAGCTGTCTCTATGGCTGAAGTTGTATCATATCTGGAGGAACACACACACAGTTCAAGTTTGAGCGGAGAATCGATCATTGTTCCCCCAGAGGGTGTCTTAAATGATACTGACTGGGGGGAGTTAGTTAAATCACACATGGTCACGCGCCTGACCAGACCAATCCCACATGCTTACTGGTTGTGCAATAATACCCTTAGATTAGCTTTACCTGTTAATTGGACCGGTACCTGTGGTTTAGTAACCGTTGATGTATGCTGTACTTTCATTCCCAATAACACCGCTCCTAACGGTTCATTCACACAAGCTATGAATAAACTTGAAGCATTGCAGATAGAACTAATTGCCAATACAGGTCACGGTCAGTGGCTACATAAGTGGCTACAGGACACGTTTGGGAGATGGAAGGAACTAATTGTAGCCTTTGTAACCGTTGCAGCATGTTTTTGATGATTATTGTCTGTTGTGTGGTACCCTGTGTACGTTCAATGATAACCCGTATAGCTACTAGTACAGCTACTTCAATGTATTTGCAATTGGCACAAATTGACCCAGGTTATGTGTCAGATGTTACCAATGATGTTCCTGATGTGTATATTGAACATTAGGTTGTGAACTATTACATTTTATGATTTGCTTTTTATATTATGTTATTACATTTGTGATTTTTCCTTTCTATTTGAGTTATTATTTTTTAAAAAATAATAAAAGAGGGGAACTGTTAGGTATTTTGATACCACGGTAAGCATTTACAGGATATTGTTTTATACAGGAAAACTGTTACTCAATAAGGCCCAACTACTAGTTGTTTTTCTCTTTCTCTGTGACCCAAGAATTAATGTGTAGGACTCACAAGCTGGTACCCCAAGGTCGAAAACACCACAGAGATGAGACCACTTCCTTACTCCCATCCTCCCTTTTTTCTTTATCTCCTGGAAAAGGCTCGTTAAAGGCTAGGTGGTTTGTTTCAGAATTCACTAATGAAAGAACTCTGTATTTTATGTCTAGGAGTGTATTTTGCTGGGATGATCATAAATTATAGCTGAACTGATAAACTACACAAGGGATACTTTGCTCAGAAGGCAGGAAGACGTTTCCTTATTTGGTCTGTACCGGTTTGAACTGGGAAAGCTGACACACGAACCTTTTTTTTCATCTATATAAACTGCTGTGTATCAAATAAACCTTTGAGTTGATTTGGGAAGGCAACCTGAAGCAGTCTGTGTTTCCTTGTTCTCCCAAGCTGCTCCCGGCGCTGTAACTAACCCAGCTGAATGGCATACCTGAGTGTTACTTTAAATAATTAGGAATCTTAGAAGGAAAGGACAAAACTCTGCTTATCGCTCACGCCACGGAGGAAACCCGGGATGGCAATTTCCTTCAATCTTAGACTTGATGTTAATACCTACCTCAGTTGCACTGACTGCCACAGTTCTATGTCAGTGGATGTTGTTAGTTTATTCACATATTGTGCACTAAATGGCAAAGATGTTTATTAATGCCCCTTGTGTTGTCCAAAGCGGCAGAGTTTAAAATAAACTGAAAAATACTTGAGTTGCACTGTCACTGTTTAAATTTTTTTATAATTATTTATTCTGTAATATGTTGCATACAACATGCTTTTCATTTTAAATAAATGTTCTTAATTCCAAACCAGTCCCTTGTTTGTTTGTTGTTAAATTATAGGACTAAAGCTGTTACCTGTAAATTAAAATCGTGTTTTTATTAAGTACTCGGTATCGGCGAGTACTGAAATGCAAGTACTCGTACTCGTACTGGTTTCCAAAAAAGTGGTATCGGTGCATCCCTAATCTGAGGTAAACATTTTGCTTTTCATTTGACCCCTGACCTGTCTGCTGTAATGCAGGAGGCAGGTTTATGACCTATACTGCAGCCAGACACCACAGGAAGCCTTCCTCCATGTTTTCTTTACAGTAATTGATTCAGCCAGTTTAAGTCTCCTTTGTTTTTGTGCATTAGATCACTGTGTGGGTTGTGTTGAGTGCTTATGTATTTGTAAGTAGCCATTATGACTTGACTAGTGGTGTTTATCTCTTTTAAGGGTCTAGTATCATCAGTTAATTAGTTTTTACACTTTGCAGGCACTTTGCTGTAAATACAACAACACTGCTGAAAACTCTAATTTAAATAATTACTACTGATGCACCTATCAAATAAACTAACATTTGCATAAGTGTTGAAATGCTGGACTCTTCCTCTCCTAAATCTGTGGCAGAGAAAAAATGTTGCAGGAGTGTTTTTTTTTACATGATATGTAAGAAAAATAAGAAAAAGAAAGAAACCCTGTGATTTTAATGTGAATGCATTACTGACATCTTATCCAAACACACATTGTGCACACCACTTTATCCCCTATTACAACTGCAGCTTTTATTAGTGCATGTTCACGGGACTTCTGATTCTATAGGGTCTTGACAAAAGTCTCTGCAATCAATTGATTACAATCAAGTGATTCAATTGAAACATGGAAATCAGCATTTCACCATTTTATACTATACATACATGTTTTGCTTTCAAGACTGGACAGGAGTGGCATGTGGGCGGCATTGTAGAGTGTGTTGACAGGAGGAAAACTTACACGCTCAGTAAATCACCCCCATCACTACCTAAACCTCAAAGTCTGTAAACAGGAAGTGCATCTGCATGAAAGCTTCTGTTTTATATGCAGACAGATGACCTTTTGATGTAAAACCTTTCTCTGTATCTAGAGAAACACTTTAACTATATATTCAACTATATAGTTTAACATTTGGTCCGTAACTATCATTTAAAAACAATAAAAAGGTTTAAAAGAATATACATAGGCGGCTATAAAGACTGCAGGTCAAACATCGTGCAGATACAGAAGGACCTCCTGGGGTCCAAAATGTCGCACTATTACAGAGCAATGCTTACAATAGTCTTGCATGGTTAGCCAGTTAGACAGATGCAAATGTTAAAGTGCTAAAACAGACATGTAAATAAAATACAACATCATGTTAGCAGCTTATTGGTATTAATGTCTCTTAAAGCTCTCCATGACCTAGCTGCATCTTAACTCTCTGAGCTGCCACAGTCTTATAAACCCACCCGCTGTCTCAGGTCAGCTGATCAGCTGTTCCTGAATGTTCCCAGGACTGAGCGTAAACTTAGAGGACATCGTGCTTTTGCTGCAGCATCTCTGAAACTGTGACACGATCTGCCTTTAGAGATTAGACAGGCTCCTTCTCTGCCTGTTCTTAAATCACTCCTGAAAACTCATCTCTTCACCCTGACCTTTGACACCTTGTAAGATGTTGGTTTTTAGTTTGAGTTTTTTAGTTTATTTTTGCTGTTTTATCTTGTTTTGAAATATAGGGCTGTTTACATTTTTTATGTATTATGTGTTTTATTTTTTTACTGTTATGTTTTATTCTATTGTTCTTAACTCATTTACTGTACAGCACTTTGGTTTTGTCCTGGGTTTTTTAAAGTGCTTTCTCAATAAAGATGGATTGGATTGGACTGGAAGATAAACACTTTAGTTTGCAGTACTGTGGTGAGTTCACAGTAAAGCACTGTGTTGGACTGGCGCACAGTGACTGTGGCGTTCATGGTCAGTGTTAGGTTACCTCAAGTACAGTGGATTCATTTGCATTTAAGCTGATGATGCTTCGATTAAGTCATCAAATTTCACCTTTATATCAGCTCTATAAGCCAATTCTCAGGATACTGTTAGTGTAGGAAATGGAAAGACAACCAAGATATCTGTGAAACGTCTGCTTACATCTTGAATTCAGCTCCGGCGTATGTGGTAAGTTGTTAATGAGTGACTTTAATTTATTCTTTCTTCAGATGTGGCTATACACTCTACTGAGAATAAGCATACTGTCATGATATGAGTGGATCTTCAAAATAGACATCAAAATAGGTCATGGAGAAAATAAGTATAAAAAGTAAAGATCTTATTAGGAATAATACTGTTTGGATAATTATAACCATCATAATCAACCGAATCATCTCAACATGTATTTGCTCAAAAATGTATTTATTACCACAAACATGTATTTAATTATCAACAAAAGGAAAATCAACAGTTTCTAGAACTCCAACAGGGGCAGGACTTGGAGGTACTGGGATTTCAGGAGGAAGCAGAATGGTACACTGGTCAGTGTCATTATTATTGACCTGTGATGGTGGATGGCCTTGGAGGGAGCTGAGAGGTAACTCAGACCTCTTGTCTTCAGGACACGTAAAGCAAACATACTCCTTCTCAGCAGCTGGAGACTTAGAGACATCCCAACTCATCAGTCTCATGCGTTTGGGCATCAAATGTTCCTCTTCATCATTAACAGAAAAAGCAGTAGAATATCTGCGCTTTCTGCAGAGACCTAACTCTGCAGTGGGTGGAGGTCTCGGAGGCAGAGGAACATCGCTAGGACACATGAAAAACGTCACGTCATCATCTAGGGATGAACGATCGTTTTTCAAATCTGGATGCATGATCTTGTCAGTGTCCTTTGCATGAAAGCTGGCATCAGCAGGTGGAGGAACTGAAGAAACTGGAACATCAGAACTCATCAGCCTCATGCGTTTGGGCATCAAATGTTCCTCTTCATCCTCCACAGAAAAAGCAGTAGAATATCTGCGCTTTCTGCAGAGACCTAACTCTGCAGTGGGTGGAGGTCTCGGAGGAAGAGGAACATCGCTAGGACACATGAAAAATGTCACGTCATCATCCATTGATGAACGATCGTTTTTCAAATCTGGATGCATGATCTTGTCTGTGTCCTTCGACTGAAAGCTGGCATCAGCAGGTGTTGGACTTAGGAGCTCACATGCAGGTGCGCTGATAGGTCGGAACATGAAAGCGGGAACTTCATTGTCCAGAGCACAACGGTCTGCACTGGATGAGCGTGGGAGCTTCTCCTTTGCCTGTGGAGGAGGCAGACTTTGACTTTGTGTTGCAGAGGAACATTTAAGTCATCTGACGTTTTGCTCTGTTACATATTATTATTGTTGTTGTTGGATTTTTCTTTAAAAATTCACACGATTTAATGTTTAGAAACAGACACAGTGAAGGGTAACTTACCACAGCTCGAGCCATTTTAGGCGTCTGTCAAGGCAAAGACGCAGGATTTGGTTTCTCTGTGTAAGATTACAGGACAGTTGTCAGTTTCATTTTCAAGTCAGTTGGATAAATTCATATCAAACTTCTCAAACTGTATCATTAAAGCATTGTTTAGGTGGACAAATATGAAAGATATGAAGATAAAAACAGTAACAGCTGGCAATCAAGGGAAAACAACCTTACGAAAAAGGTCTTAATCATTATTGTTTTAAAGTAAATCTTTCAGTCCTTACTTCAGTGATTGTTTGAAGTCTCTGTGCTTGTTGTCAGTCGCAGATTTGTGTAAAATATTTGCAGTTTGTGAATAAAGTTTGCAGGAGCTCCAAAGTTTGTCTGTTCAATACCAAAGTAATGAGGAGACTGAGTGCAGGTTTGGAATCCTCAGTGACAGAAGAATGCAGCAATGTTTGAATTTGAATTTGTTATTGTTTTATTAACAACAACTACCAGGATCATACCATAGCAACACAGTGATGCCCAATCAAATGTCAGGTACAAGGGATAGCCCACATACACATCCAACAGCACAGTAAAGCAATGGGCACCAATGCCACCAGTCAGGCCTTAAAAATACCTGAGTTATATAACAGCACACTGACAGTGTCTCATCCAAAAATATAAAATGTATAAATACAGTTAATATCATTTTTATTTAAATTTTATTTAATTCTCTTCATATAGTGCCAAACAGATGTCTCAAGTCGTCACTGTTACAACATAGATAAACATGAACATGAAATCCATTATTTAATTCTCTTCCATTCACTCCAGTTCACTTCAATAGCTATATAGATGGATAGACAGATACTGTATTATATACTATATTGATTCCAAATGGAGAATTAATGTGTTATATCACCAGGATAATGAATTAAAGTAGTACAATCTCCAATAAACAGACAACACAGTTCAAGTTCAAAGTGCAATATGTGCAGGATCCAGGCTTTATATTGTAAGATGCAAAATGTTTATATATACATAATATTGTTGAAAAAATAAAGAAAGTTAAAAATCAAAATAAGTTTATTGTCACTGTGGCTGATGTGATTGCAATATGAACCCGGAAGCAGACAAGGGAGAGATGGAACTGAATCTTAACAAAAAAACAAACCATTTATTAGGTTGAAAAACACGAACACAAAACAAGGCCCAGCAAACAGGGGCGGAAACTAAAACTAAAACCTATACTGGGAATAACTCGGTATGACTATGACAACTATGACAAGAAAACATGAACATGAATCCGAGGAGGTGCATGCGAGAAACTCTGATGAAAAAACATGAACATGAACATGGACCTAAACAGAATCAGGAGATAACCTGAAACCCGGAATAACGTGAACGGAGGAAAACGCACCAACACTGCCCAGAGGAAGACAGCGGACTTAAATACACAGAAGAGAAAGGAGGGAAGTGGAAACACAGCTGACACAAATGAACCTGACACCACAGGGGAAGCAACATGAAACACACTGAACATGGAAACACAACCCTTTCATAATAAAAGACGAAACAAGGAGAGACGTGGACGTGTGATGGGCTGAGTTGCCAAATGGCTGGTAGGCTTTTAGCTAGGCTTTAGCTTCAGCCAAGTGGAAGCTAAATTGGCTAGTCATTCATATGTAAATTAGGTTGTTACCTGAGAATTCTGGAGGGGAGTGGGGGTGTGTGAATGATTGCTGATTTCTAACTGCCAACTGCCTCTTTGTTTGTCTGGGGGGGAGCTGCTAAAAGCGGTGAACTTCCTTTTGTGTTCGTCTTGATGCATTCTCAATCATCCAGGAAATTAAATCTCCAAAAGTCACCAACTTGGAGTGGTTAGTTTCCTGAGCCACAAGGAAACTTGTGTTTCAGTTTGCCATCTTAGGGAGAAGGAGGATCATCACAGTTTTGGTGGTTGTATAAACTAATAATTTGTTTTAATTAAAAAACTTTCCCTCTGTCATTTCCTGAGTGTTTCAAAATAAAAGTCCTCTCTTTCATGTTTTGAATGTGAGGCTGTTCCTGTGATGCCTTCAAATCTGTTTCAGTCTGCAGTTTTTTACAGTTCAGACCCAAAGTGACTCAAACATTTACTTAAAAGAGGTTTTTGTTCGTCTGGGTTTTCCTGCTCAGCAGCTCTAAACAGGCAAAAGCAGAAACACACAAACAGAAAGAAACAGGAAAATATGTGTTTCTGTGAACAATGCAGCAGCAAAATGAAAGACCAGGATTTATTTTTAATGATTGACCAGTGCTGGGTAAGTTACTTTAAATTAGTAACTTAGTTACATTACTAGTTACTTCTATCAAAAGTAACTCAGTTACTTCAAGTTACTCGTTACTTTCAAAGTAACTAGTTACTAGGGAAAGTAACTTTGGTTTTACTCAGAATTCTCTTGTTAATGTGTTGCTTCCATAACTTTGCCAGTCTTCTAGCTTGCTTACCTGCCACAAGTGCACTGTGCCACCTACCAATAGAAAGGAAAAGATAATGTGCATATTTCCACGAGAGAAATCCCACGCCTGGACCGCCGTTGACCGCCACCATGATTCTAGCCTACGTCACAGCATCATGTGCGCCTTTTACATCCAACACAAAAACTGCAGTCGTGGTGCTGTCGATTGTACTCAGAACTCGGAAATTCTGCCTTCTGAATAGGAAGATGTAGGTAACACCAGACTGCAGATGAGCTGCATACAGGGCTGGACTGGGACAAAAAAATCAGCCTGGGCATTGTGACTAGAGACCGGCCCACCATTATAGCAAAAATCCTAAAGCCTTTGAATGAAAACAAACGCTGTTGTGACAGTGATGCTCACTGTCTTGATGGTGTATATGCATCAATCTATCAATCGTTTGTTGTAAGATTCAGATAATTATTTTTTAAAAGTGAGACATTTTAAACGAGAATAAGAAAGAAAAGTATTTCTTTGTGCCCCCCTCTCCCTGTTAATGCCCTACCTGGCCCCCCTGGCAAAACTTTGCTAGACCCGCCCCTGCACAGTTACCAGCTGTCAGCTACCTAAAAAAGGATCCTGGTGTTATTTGTCTCTCAGAAACAGTTCATAACTTCCCTTCAACTCATTCATGTCACCTAAAAGGTAAACCTGTTTCTCCATCACTGTTCAGCTCTGATGATTCAGTAAGGACATCTCCTGGTTTCATCTTCATGTTTCCCTCTCACCACATAACCAAACCGACATCATGACCAGCAGCTTTTTTGCAGCTGTGGCTCCAGCAAACATCAGCTGATACTAGAAATTAATATGAAATAAATTCTAACAACAGCTGATCAAGCTTAAACGTGCTGCTGTTGTTTAACGTGAACTCCGCTGGTTTCCTCTTTCTGATGCAAAGTGGGCGATAAACAAACAAGAGAGACGATCAGCTGATCATTGATCAGTTTTCATGATTGAAGTAGAAACGGGAGAGGGAGGGGGAGAGAATGAGAGAAGAAGAGGCAGCTGTGCAGCAAAGACACAGAATAACTCCAGCTTTGTGCCTTTTTCATTGTAGCTGAATTACGGGACTAACTGTTCCTTTTCCCTCAATAAGAAATGCGTAATATTTTCTCTGAATACCAGATGAGACGGTTGGCAATTCTAATAACTTATGAACAAAATAAAGTTCAACATCATTAACTTCATAGCACCCACCCAGCTGTATAGAAACTCATGCTAGCTAGTATGCAGTACGGAAAAAGTCAGAATAACAAAAATAAACTCCACCTAAACTTGGTTTATATCTGACCCAGAGAGACTGCAGGTCATAACTTCTTACCTGAAGTTCAGTTCACACTTGGACCGGCGGCCGCCTCGGGTCTCTTTTCCTTCTGCATCCCTTTTCCCTCCTCCACCTGTTGGCCTCCACCACTTGCTAATGTTACTGAATCTGTGGAAGCTCCGCGATAGCCACCACACGAAGTAACGAGTAACGAGCCTATCTAAATCCCAGTAACGACTAACGCGTTCCTGATTTTAGCATAATAACTAGTTACCGTGCTCGTTACCACAATAATAACGTAGTTACTGTAACACGTTACTTAATAACGCGTTAGTCCCAACACTGTGATTGACAAAAACATTAAATGATCATGTTTATTTTCACATAAATGTTCCATCGGTCCTTCTTTTAGAATAAGTTTAGAAATGAAAAATACTAATAACACACCAGGAAAAAGCCAACAGCACGAGTCCTGAAAGGCTTAAAGAGAAAATAAACGCACAAAGAATGAAACAAAAAGGCACAAAACCTCAAAACAAGAGTGAATTAAATCTGACCGACACACAAAGATGCTAAAAGCCCCAAACATGAACCTGTGAGGTCATTAATACCTGTGTGTGTGCATGTTTACATGTCTTTGTGGGGACCAAAATGCCCGTCCCCACAAGTTTGAAGACATTTGTGAGACTCAGAATGTGGTTTTAGTGTCAGGGACAGTCAGGTCAGGGTTAGGCATTCAGTCTTAATGGTTAGAGTAAAAGGCTGAGGAGAGCATGATGTCAAATAGATGTCCCCACAAGGATATGAAAACACAACCGTGTGTGTGTGTTACTGTGAATTTGTGAGACAAGTGAAGATTTCAGAATCAGTGAGAAATGTTTCACTTCCTGTTGGGGAAGAAGAGCAGACTCCTCTTCAGCCACAGAAATGAAGAAGCTTTTATTTTGTCAGCCTGACAAACACGAGCTCAGCCACGAGCAGAGGCGACCCTGCAGAGGTGAAGGTCACAGTCAGAATCAGCGCCAGAGAACCGCACAAGGACGGCCTCATTGGTCACGGCTGAGTTCATTATGTGATGGTAACAAGCTGATTATTACAGAACAGGAAACACACGTCTGCTCATCAAACACCAGCTGCTGCTGCTTTTATCAGTCTGCCAACAAAACCTCACAAGAAAGAAGTTTTTGTGAGTTTGCAGCGTTCCTCTAAACTGAAAACTAAAACAGACTGAAAATGGGAACACGCACCCACACTCGAGAGTCAGGCAGCTTAAATGTGTTTGTCTTCATCTGTAGTTACGTTTCATTGGCTGGAAATGTGCTAACTGGAATCATTCATGAGTCCAGATGAACAAAAACAAGTGTTTACTGCTCCACGCTGCACGAATCTGAATCAAAATCACTCAGACGCGCCCACGTAGGCATTCCACTAAAACCATGTGACCACCTTCACTTTTAAACCTGTCGTGAATATAAATTTAGACTTTTCACTTTATTTTGAAAGAACAGATTTGCAGGAAGTGCGGCTGCTGCAGAAACTCTTCACTTTTCACTGGCTTTAATCTTGAAGGTTTCTCCAGATGTGGAACTTTCATGCTAAACATTCAACATCTGACGACCGTCTCCGTGTAAAACACTGACAAACTCAAACTTTATACGGTAACTGACAGATTTATTCCTCCATTTTCAGGCATTTCACAATGAACTTGGATTAGTTTGATGATTTTATTCACGTCGGTGAATAAAACCAGCCAAGAGGCTGATTCCTGCAGAGGAGGAGGCAGAGTGGAGGAATCTGCAGGTTCTGTCTCTAACACACAACCAGAGCTTCAATCATAACGTGCACATAATAAAACCATGATAATAATAATGGATTGGATTTATATAGCGCTTTTCAAGGCACCCAAAGCGCTTTACAATGCCACTATTCAGTCACTCTCACATTCACACACTGGTGGAGGCAAGCTACAGTTGTAGCCACAGCTGCCCTGGGGCAGACTGACAGAAGCGAGGCTGCCATATCGCGCCATCGGCCCCTCTGGCCAACACCAGTAGGCGGTAGGGTAAAGCGTCTTGCCCAAGGACACAACGACCAGGACAGAGAGCCCAGGGATCGAACCGGCGACCTTCCAGTTACAGATACGCTTCCCAACCCCCTGAGCCACGGTCGCCCGCCCCTGATCGACTCTTTTAGCCTGTTTCCTCTGGATCGAACAGGATCTAACAAACCCCAGCTTCTGCTGGGACACTGGTCATCATGGGAGGAAAAAGATGGCTGCCGTGTTGCCGTTTCCTGTCTTACACCAGGGTTATACTTCCTGTATCTGTGGGTCTGAGTTTTTAATCAGAGGATGAACTTAAAGCTTTCAGTCTGCTCTACAACCCACCACCTATCCACACGTCTGCTAAGTGGACTGGAAATCAGTAAAACTTCTACCAGACTTTAGTAAATATTGCATTAAGATGAGCAGACAGATTTTAATCTCAGCATCGTGCACACAGATTTTTCAGGACACTGGAAGAGTTCCTGCCGTGGATTTAGATGTTAGTGTTGTGTGGATGATCCCATTCTGTGATCTTTGTGTTACTAACACTGATGACACCACCGTTATTGGACTCATCTCGGACGGGGATGAGTCTGCCTACAGGAGGGAGGTTGAACGTCTGGTGTCCTGGTGCAGCCACAACAACCTGGTGCTGAATGCCCAGAAGACAGTGGAGATTATTGTGGACTTCAGGACGCACACAGCTCCACTCCCCCCCATCATCCTGACTGACACCCCCATCACCTCTGTGGACTCATTCCGCTTCCTGGGTACCACCATCACCCAGGACCTGAAGTGGGAGCCCACCATCACCTCCGTCATCAAGAAAGCCCAGCAGAGGATGTACTTCCTGAGGCAGCTGAAGAAATTCAACCTGCCAACACGGACGATGATGCAATTCTACACTGCAATCATCGAGTCCATCCTCACCTCCTCCATCACTGTGTGGTACGCTGGAGCCACTGTCAGGGACAAACAGAGACTGCAGCGTGTTGTGCGCTCTGCTGAGAAGGTGATTGGCTGCAGACTCCCATCTCTGCAGGACCTGTACACCTCCAGGACACTGGGGCGTGCAGCTCGGATCTCAGCTGACCCTTCTCACCCTGGACACAGTCTGTTTGACCTGCTCCCCTCAGGCAGGAGGCTCCGGTCCATTCGCACCAGAACCTCTCGCCATAAGAACAGTTTCTTCCCCTCTGCTGTCGGACACATGAACAATAACCGTATGACTGTTCCCACCACTAACACCCTACGCTGTGTTCACTGCATCATTCCATGTTTGGCACTGATCACCACCTGCACTCATGTATATATCATGTATATATCTATCTACTTAGCACTTTTAATTCTTATTCTTATTTTTATTTTCATGTCTATTTAAGCGTAATTTATGACAGTATGTTTGCACTGAAGCACCGCAGCAATTTCCTAATGTTGTAAACCTGCTCAACATTTGGCAATAAAACCCTTTCTGATTCTGATTCTGATGCTTTTACACTTTAGGACCCTCGAGACCTCTGCTGCTCAGCTGTCCTGATCGCTGCCTCCACTTTAACCAGAGGCTGTAACCTCTGATCATTTCACCTGCACTGGCAGTAAAACTCTTCTCCAGAACCAAACGTGCCATAAACCCATCACAGCTTCATCATCAGCTCAGTCTCAGCAACATGCAGACGACCGAGCAGCAGAAACTCTGCAGGGAACGTCTGAAGTCTGTTCTTCAGTTTTCCCAGCTCACTGTTTATTGAACATGAGACAGAAAAATAACTTCACCTTTAATGTGAAACTTTTATCGCCTGTGACATGTTTGCAGGAAGTTTTCATGCTGTGATTTAGTGTCACAGCCATAAATATCACACAAGGTAAAAACTACAAGTCCCAGCATCCTCTGTGTTTAGGGAGGAGCAGTGAAAGTGAAAGTGTTGCTCCTCCGTTCAGAGCAGCAGGAGGAGGAAGGTGGAGCTGATGCAGGTGAGTGTTAACATGAATATGTTTCTTCTTATGACATAAAATAATTCCACGCTGTTCGTGTCTGTGGGTGAAACGTGAGGCCGGTCGGCTCCTCTGAGCGCTGGTTTCCTGTAAGTAGAGAGGAAGTGAGTTTAGCTGAGAGAGCAGGAGGAGAGTGAGAGCTGTGCTGAGGCAGGTGAGTGTTAACACCGCTCTGACATTACTGTGTCTCTGTGGCGGGAACAACAGGCTCCGTCAGTGGAGGCAAAAATAATCAGACTTTGGTTTTTCAAAGGAAACTACTTTATGTTGGGAGAAGCCGCGCGCTCATTGGATAACGACTTGTCAATCTCAAGTTATTAGCCAATGAGCGCGCAGGTTCACAGTAAGACCCGCCCTTATCACGACGTCTTTTAAAACTAAAATGGCGACAGAAAGTCGGTGAGTGGAGTTCACTTTATGAAAGTGCGACGTTTGAGCCACTTCCTGTTCTCAGTGCCGGCGTCCTGATCACCGAGGTTTCTGTTGCTCTGATGTCTGATATTGATTATATCGGTAAACAGGCTGTAGGCAGAAACATCAGGTCTGATCTGAAAATCCCTTCAGAAACAAACTTTAAAGAGTTTTATGTCCGTGTGAGGCCGCACGCTGATTGGATAACCACCTGTCAGTCTCAGGGTATTAGCCAATGAGCGCGCAGATTCACAGTAAGATCTTATCACGTCATTCTTTTAAACTAAAACATTGACAGTAAAACTGTAACGTGTCCTGTGATCTATAAACACTCTGTGATGAATAATCTGAAGTCATTTTGAACCTGACAGTAGTTTCCTGTCACAGAGCAGAAGCTGCAGGCAGTTTTTGGCACCTTTATATTTAATTTATTCCAAAATAAATCAATAAAGTTAGAAAAGAACTCTCAGTGACATTAAAAATCTATTTTTAAAGACAGATGTGACCAAGTGCAACAAATATAAGATGAGATGTTTACAGATATTTGAAGTATTGATCATATGTAGAACACAGAGCAGGTCCAATAACAGAGTCATCCTGCTCACAAACAGCAGTTTGGTTTCATGAGCTCACTTCCTGCAGTGATCCTCAGCTTCTCTCCAAAGGAGCCGTAACATGTGGGCTCCTCACCATGATGATGATCCCAAACACACTGAGTTCCTTCATCCACCTGATCATGTACTTATTAAATAATGTGATGGTTTTGGTGTTTTTTAAAGACTTTGAGCCTCTAAAATAACTGGTTTGGACTTTAGGGCCAAAGCTCCAACATTAGAAAGCCGTCAGTGTGATGCTTCCAGTACAACAGCACCTCTGAGTGTGTGTGTTTACCTCTCAGACTAACTCCACCCTGACATCAAGAAGATGGAGGAAGAGGACGGAGCAGCATCTGCAGCATCCAGCTGTGTGTCTGTGAGGAGTGACTGGTCCAAAGACAGACCTCCAGACTTCAGTCATGAACCTGCAGCAACAATGTTCTTCAATCATGGAGCTCAGCTGACCATGTAAGAGAGCTGCTGACTCAGAGTTCAAAGGTTGTTTCTATAAATGTTCTGCCAGTGACATCATAACTTAACCTAACACTGTTCTGTGTATGAAGTATCATTTAGTGGCAGTTGTTAAAGTTGTATAATGATGATGCTAGTTTGGGGTGTATTTTCCTGCTGATGCAAATGCATCTACTTTGCCCTTTGTCTGGTGCTTTGGACAAAGACGTCCAATGAAACTCAGAACAACACAGTTTGCACCACCAGCAGGCAGAGGAAGTGGCTGACATCCAGAAATCCTACCAGTGGCTGAACAAAGCTGGACTGAAAGACAGCACAGAGGCACTAATCATGGCAGCACAGGAACAAGCTCCGAGCACAAGACCCATAGAGCCCGGGGTCTACATGGGTCTTTTTGGGGGGGTTGTGTTGTATTAATAGTGACTTTGTTTCTTTGGACCAAAATCTTTTGTTTTTCAGTTCAGTTGCAACATTGACTAACACTAATGCAGGGGTCGGCAACCTGCGGCTCTTTAGTCCTTACAGTGCGGCTCCTCGTGGTTTGGGAAAATAAATTAGAAGTATTTAGCTGAAGTGTATTTTATTTATGTTCTTTTTTAACTTGTAGTTCTAAATTGGAAGATTATTGTGATATTGAAATATAAAAATAAAATTATATTTTTTTATTTTTTCATCGCTCAAATAAGCGTCACACTCGTGGAAGCCGGTGTACCCGCCGAAACGCCGTGCATTTATCGAGACTTTCAGCCCCAGGTAGGCCAATTATGGATCTTCGGATCCACATTATGTCAGCAGCTGTTCTCCACCGTGAACTACGTTAAAAACAAACACCGCTCACGCCTCACAGACGACAGCTTACAGTCCTGTAAAGATGAAAGTGACTTCGTACAGCCCCGACCTGCAGACGCTGTGCGCAGAGGTTCAGGAGCAGAAGTCCCGTTGTAAACATATCACGGCAGACCCGACGATGTTTGCATGAACTCGCTTTTCAGCTTCTCTTTATTGACCACTTTTCACACACGGTTGCTGTACGCACACAGCCGGCTGTAGCTTTGCAGCTCACAGCCCGACACACACCAACACAACAGCACAGACGTTAAGGCGGCGAGGCGTGATTGCGGGTGCCGCTCAGGTGCGTCCGCCTCGCCGCTGCTGACCACGCCCCGCCACACACATTAACCAGGTAAAATACATATTTAGGCAGAATTTTGCAAATATCTATTTTTCATCTTTCAGCAGCATAGAGCTTTTTTTCCAATTGTTTTTTAAAAGTCAGGTCAAGGCTCCAAAAGCCCAAAGGAGATATAAGGGTGGCGGCTCACAGCAGTTTTTGTTTGCTACATCATTTTAGTTCAGCTGGGTGTCTTTCCTTTGGTTATATTTCTTTAAGAGTTCAAATGTGTTCATTACATAAATAACATGTAATTTTCTCTGTAGCACTTCATGGATTTCATAAGCAACACACCTTAGTTGTTCACACAAAGCATAAAGGTAAAAAACAGTATATACAGTGTTATCTTCATTCTAGATGTCAAAAAGTATTTGTGGCTCCCAGTGTTTTCTTTTGCGTGGAAACTGGCTCCAAATGGCTCTTTGGGTCCTGAAGGTTGCTGACCCCTGACCTAATGGTATATTTTTTTTAGCTGGATCGTTCTATAAAAACATGAATCAAATCTGAGAAAAGTTTCCACCTGACCTGTTGAATGTTATTGAAGCCAGAAGTTTGCCTTCATACTGTGTTTCTTGCATGCCTTTTGTGGTGTACTAATTGATGTGAAATGAATGCAATGTGGTTGTGTTTGCAGAGGTCAGAGGTCACAGTCTCCAGCATCCAGCTGTGTGTCTGTGAGGAGTGACTGGTCCAGAAACACACCTCTATATTTCAGTCATGAACCTGCAGCAACAATGAACTTCAATCATGGAGCTCAGCTGACCATGTAAGAGAGCTGCTGACTCAGAGTTCAAAGGTTGTTTCTATAAATGTTCTACCAGTGACATCATAAATGATTCCTAATGGTGGTCCGGGTACGATAATGCTAGTATCAATCGTAGTAGTAATGCAATCCAAGGTAATGATTTCTTCTCTGTTGCTGTGAACGTCTCTGCAGCCGTCTGTACTCTAATCTGAGACAACTATTACTGACAGAAACCATCACATCATCCAGTTTGTGTGTTTGCAGCTGCTTAAAAGATTTTAAACAGAGATTAATCAGTAATTCATGTGATGTGTTTGTGTTTGCAGAGGTCAGAGGTCACAGTCTCCAGTATCCAGCTGTGTGTCTGTGAGGAGTGACTGCTCCAAAGACATACTTCCTCCAGACTTCAGTCATGAACCTGCAGCAACAATGTTCTTCAATCATGGAGCTCAGCTGACCATGTAAGAGAGCTGCTGACTCATTTACGGGTGTTTGAAATTCTGTGACCACTTTGTAATTTTAGTTTATATTTTAAAGTGTTTTTATTTGTAGTTGCCTGTATTTTTATTACACTGTGTGTAACGTGGTGGTTTGTGCTGTTTGGGATTGTTTTGGTGTATTTGTGTCAGAACATCAGATAAATGATTTCATCACATTTTAAAAGAAAGTATCAGGATAATAATCTGAACTGAGTCATCAGAAATAGAAAGATGGTCTCAACAGGCCACTGAGCTGATCTCCAAAGAAATGCAGAAGATTGAAGAGTCCGAGGCTGTTTATTTGTCACAGGCATCGTCATACACGTACAACACAGTGAAATGTGCTGAGCTGCTCCTGTGACTGGACAAAACATTAGAAACAATCATTAAATGAAATAATGAAACATTGTGCAGATGTAATGTTAAAGTGCTTTGTGCCACATTAGCACAGCATGTACTGACAGAGCAGTGCAAGCAGAACAAAGCAAATGAGCAAAGTGATGTAAACAGAGTAACTGAACAGAGTGAGCAGAGTAATATCAGCAGTAATGAAGCAGCAGGATCAGTGTAGCAGCGTGTGACGTCATAATGAATCAGGTATGATCTGAAATATGACAGTGAGACAAGAACATGATGTAAGGTCCTGTTTAAACCCTGATGGTGATGCTATGAGGGGAGCATGTTCTGATTTAGGACTTGGCTGGTCTGAGGATAGAAGCTCCTCTCTGTTTGTGTCCTGATGGTGCAGAAGCTTCTGCCTGATTGTAGAAGGAGCTGAAGCCAGCATCATCCCAGAGGTGAAGCGCCTCTGTGTGCAGACCTGAGGTCAGATTCCTCCAGGCTGATGTTCAGGATCTACAGAAACGTGTGGTTGTAGTTATTGCTGCACTGTGTGCTGACAGCAGATACTCAGAACAAAGCGCTGCACACGTGTTCTTTACAAACATCTGTACATATAAAATATGGATCATGGCAGTGAATGAACACGTTTCTGTCATTTGTTTCATTGGCTTCTTTTTTCTGCCTGTGTTCATGTGATTAATGTCTAACACATAAACAGGTTTGTAATCAAACATCACATCATCAGGGAGGCATCATGAAACAAAGTTACTGCTGGAGGCTGAACTCAATTTGGTGGCAATGTTCAAAAATATCACTCAGATCATTTCAAAGCTTTTAGTTCTTCTTCTTCACTTCTGTAAAATAATAGAAAGGAAATCTGAACCCAGAAGTTCACTTCCTGATGACTGAACTCTTTCAAAATAAAGCTGAAAGCTCTGAATGTGACACCGCTGCTCCACCACAGTTTTTAGAGGAGGTCAAAGGTCAGTTGAAAGTGATGGATCCCAAACTTCCAGTACATCCAGTGAAGGACATAATCAGCTCTGTGATGAAGGCTTTTACTGTGGAGTTTGTAGGCTGATCACTCTGTGTTTAATAAGACAGGCAGGAACAGCAAAGGAAACTTGGATTCTGAACTCAAACACAAGTTTCTCCACTTTGACTTTTCTCTGTGACCATCAGAGCTTCTGCACAGTGTCATCAAATCTGGATGTTTGTCACTGACAGTCAATGATTTTAGTGATAAAGAAATGTGTTCACAGAGGGAGGAAGAGGAAGAGGAGTGGTGTCTGTGAGGAGGAGCAGCTGTCCTGCTGTGCTTTGTGTCAGGACGTCCTGAAGGATCCAGTCTCTACCAGCTGTGGACACTGGTTCTGCAGACAGTGCATCTCCTCATACTGGGACCAGTCTGCTTCATCAGGAGACTGGTCCTGTCCCCAGTGTGGAGAAAGATCCAGAAGCAGAGCTGGACTGCAGACAGCCAGTCAGAGCAGCTGTGTACAAAGTAAGACTGAACATCTGTCTGCTGATGGACTCATTTCTGAAAACTGGACTTCTTGTTGTTGTTCAGACATTGAAGACTTTTCTTTCTGTTTTTCTTTCTTTCAGCAGATGTTGGTCTGCAGGAGGTTTTAGATGAACATAAGATCAGTCTGAGGAGGAGATGTGAACGTGTGACTGAAGGAAGTGATGAAACAGGAAGTAGAACCCTCCTCAACAGGATCTACACTGAGCTCTACATCACAGAGGGACAGAGTGAAGAGGTTCATAGCCAACATGAGGTGAGGCAGCTGGAGACAGCTTCCAAGATGGACGCCCTCCATGACACTCCAATCAGGTGCCAGGACATCTTTAAAGCCTTACCTGACCAACAGAGACCCATCAGAGTGGTTCTGACCAACGGCGTGGCTGGTGTTGGAAAAACCTTCTCAGTGCAGAAGTTCACTCTGGACTGGGCAGAGGGCTTGGAGAACCAACATGTCAGTGTGGTGGTTCTGCTTTCATTCAGGGAGCTGAACCTGATCAGAGAGGAGCAGTACAGTCTTCTGGAGCTGCTCCATGTTTTCCATCCAACATTACAGAAGGTCACAGCAGAGAAGCTGGCTGTCTCTCAGCTTTTGTTCATCTTTGACGGCCTGGATGAAAGCAGACTTTCATTGGATTTCACCAACAGGAAGCTGCTGTCTGATGTCACACAGAAGTCATCAGTCAGCCAGCTGCTGACAAACCTCATCCAGGGGAATCTGCTTCCCTCGGCTCTCGTCTGGATAACTTCCCGACCTGCAGCGGCCAATCAGATCCCTCCTACATGTGTTGACAGGCTAACAGAAGTACGAGGCTTCACTGACGCCCAGAAGGAGGAGTACTTCAGGAGGAGATTCAGTGATGAAGAGCTGTCCAGCAGAATCATCTCCCACATGAAGACATCCAGGAGCCTCCACATCATGTGTAGAATCCCAGTCTTCTGCTGGATCACTGCTACAGTTCTGGAGCACATGTTGACTACAGAGCAGAGAGGAGAGCTGCCCAAGACCCTGACTGACATGTACTCACACTTCCTGCTGGTTCAGACAAAGAGGAAGAAGAACAAGTACCACGAGGGACATGAGACGAGTCCACAGGAGCTGACGGAGGCTGACAGGGAAGTTCTTCTGAAGCTGGGGAGGCTGGCGTTTGAACATCTGGAGAAAGGAAACATCATGTTCTACCAAGAAGACCTGGAGCAGTGTGGTCTGGATGTGACAGAGGCCTCGGTGTACTCAGGAGTTTGTACAGAGATCTTCAAAAGAGAGTGTGTGATCTTCCAGAAACCAGTCTACTGCTTTGTTCATCTGAGCATCCAGGAGTTTCTGGCTGCAGTCTACATGTTCCACTGTTTCACCAACAGGAAGTCAGAGGTGCTGAAGAACTTCCTGGGAAAAAAATACAAAGAGTCATCTCTGGATGATTTCCTTAAACGAGCCATGGAGAAATCCCTCCAGAGTAAAAATGGCCACCTGGACTTGTTTGTCCGCTTCCTTCATGGCCTCTGTCTGGAGTCCAACCAGAGACTCTTAGGTCTGCTGGGTCAGACAGAGAACAGTCCAGAAACCATCCAGAGAGTCATCAAGAACCTGAAGAATAACAAGAAGTTTAAATCCTCTCCTGACAGAAGCATCAACATCTTCCACTGTCTGATGGAGATGAACGACCTCTCAGTACATCAGGAGATCCAAGAGTTCCTGAAGTCAAAGCAAAGGTCAAAGGACCTCTCTATGATCCACTGCTCAGCTCTGGCCTTCATGCTGCAGATGTCAGAGGAGGTTCTGGATGAGTTTGACCTGCAGAAGTACAAAGCTTCAAAGGAGGGACGACTGAGACTGATTCCAGCTGTGAGGAACTGCAGAAAGGCTCGGTGAGTCCAGATGTGATCATTACATCATTGATCAGTGTCGGTTAATAGTTTAATGTTTAAATTAAAAACACAGTCCTTGGTTATAAAGTGCTTTACAAACACCAACATTACGGCTAACAGCTGGATTCTCCTGTTTCAGTGCAGCTAGCCAAACAACAAAGAGCCACTTGCTGCTAAAGACAGAGTGAAAGTGGACGGTATATCCTCCATTCTTCATGTAAAACACATGCAATGAATTGTAATGCACCATCTGTGTTTACCTTCATGCAGTTTTCTCTTTATGGTAGACTTGGATATTTAAATGTTTCCCTCCTGGAGAGTCTTGTTCACTTGATTAGTTTTTGTGAAGAGGATTCTCCTCACCCCATCTCCAAGGGAGACACCAGCTACCCTTCAGAGAAAATTTATTTGCCCCACTTGTAACCACGATCTGGTTCTTCCAGTCACTGCCCACAGCTCGTGACCATAGGTGAGGGCAGGGACGTAGATCGACCGGTAAATTGAGAGCTTCGCTGTCAGGCTCAGCTCTCTCTCTCTTCACCACGACAGACCGGTACAGTGTCCACCTCACTGTTACCGCAGCAACGGTCTGTCTGTTGATTCCTGCTGCCCTCCCCCTTCTTTACACGACCCTGAGATACTCAGACTCCTCCACCTGGGGCAGGAACGTCTCTGACCCAGAGTGGGCACTCCACCCTTTCCCAGCTGAGGACCATGGCCTCAGATGCTGATCCTCATTCACACGGCTTCACACTCTGCTGAGAACAGCTCCACTGTGAGCTGGAGGCCATCACCTGATGAAGCCAACAGAACCACATCCTCTGTGAAAACAGAGACCAGACTCTGGCTGTATCCCAATTCAGGGTCTGCAGCCTTAAAGGACGCATTTTAAGGCCGATTACATCACAGCGACGGGACGAAGGTCGCTGCTCGAAATGCGGCCCTCAAATGCGTCCTTAATTTCGCTGAATTTTAAGGACATGGCGGTGTAGACTTCATATAGTATACTACTATACTAGACACTATTATTAGTATAGTATACTACTATACTATACACTATTATTAGTATAGTATACTATTATACTGTACATATCTGTTTTTAACAGGGAATCTTGATCATGTTACATTTGACTTCTGTTGAGCTTCTTGAATTGTCACCTTCAGTTCCTTTCCTTTACTCTTCCAGTGTCTTTGGTTTAAATGTATTTACCCTGATAACTGCATATGAAACAGTTCACCTCTTTTCACTCACTATTATCTGTTTGCCATAAAAGTGTTGGTGATGTGTTGGGAGAATCATTATTTTCAGTCTCTTCTTATAAACATAGTGAGGCAAAGATGTGGGTCGTGGTCCCTGATAATCAGATGTGTCTGTGTTCTGTTACATGTGACGTTAGAGAGGTTTTAGTGGAGATAAAAACAGGACCAACATCACTCGTGACTGCTTTCCTGTCTTCACAGTGTGTTTACTGTTGGAGCTCGTCCTCCTGTTGCATCTGTCACAGCTGTTACGCTCCTCTGTGACTCCTCCTCTATCTGCTGTCACACTGCAGGAGTTTTTGGTCATGGCGTGTGAATAACTGCCGAGGTCGGCTAGGACGATGCCACCACTCGTTGTCAGACCCTGTCACGCTGTCTGGTGTCATCTTTAGCCGAGGTTATTAAGTACTTCAAAAGGAAACCAGTCTCTGTTTTCAGTCTCCGCCCTCTTTTGCAGCTTTGAGCCAGGTTGTAACACCTGTTAAAGTCACCACCTGTTGTGACCGGGGAGTGAGATGAGTGTGAGAAAGATGAAAACAACGTCTCATTCTGACTAGTTACTGGGAACTGATGTGTGATGATGCAATAACAAAGATGACTGTTTCTATGATTTTCTGTTTTATTAATTGTTTTTATTGATGATAAGGACAGGCAGAGGAGATTGGATGGATTTACTTTGTTTTATTATTTTGCACTGAAATGGAGTCCAGTGTACAGTCCTTGGCGTTGCACATTTTAATATGTTTTAGCTGAGACTGTAGTGGGCACTCTTTAAATGTCGGGTCAGTTTGTCACGTTAGAGCCTATTTGTGCCTGTTAGTGCTGACGATGACTTTAGACCGAGCTGACTGAGGGGTCTAAGCTCATGATGCCACCAGCAACACCCGGGTCATGCTGCAGAGTTTTCAAACCCGACATAATTTACTCAGGTTATATCAGGTGATCTAAGAAAGGCCGCTTAGAAAGAAAAGCGAGTGCACTGCTTTAAGTTTCTTGAAGATGTTTAATCCGAACATTCAGCTTCTTCACTTCTAAAACCAAAAAGTGGAGAGTCCCAGATTTTAATCCTAGTGGGAGTGTCCCTTAAGAGGGTCGCTGACCAACTATTGATCATGTGGCTCATCACATGAGCCAAGCTGTGAAAAAGGGTGTGGGTGATTATCAGCAGAGGTTTCAAGAGATGAAACGTCTTCAAGAAACTTAAAGAAGTCACTTTTCTTTCCAGGCTCCTTAGATTACCATGACTGTATGATGAGAACTTGAGGTTACTCTATTCCGTAACCCCTGTTCTCTGATAACATGAGTGAGGTGTCTCACTATGGGGAACGCTCTCTCAGCGTTGTCCTCAGAAGCCTCTATATCATTACTCCAGCCAGTATTGGCTGGCAGTCGTGACGCTTGCGTCAGGGAGGGGCCACCCTCCTCCCTATAAAAGGGTGTGACGCAGCGTCACCCGCCATTCAAGATAAGCTCACCTCTTCCTCGCTTCGTGCAAGGAGGGTGATCTGGTGAGACACCTCACTCATGTTATCAGAGAACAGGGGTTACGGAATAGAGTAACCTCAAGTTCTCTTTCAAACATTCGTTTCGGTGTCTCACTATGGGGATATGCAGACTCCCGTATTGCCAGATAAGCCCATCTGAACGACTGACTGCCAATTTAGGAGGTCTCGTGGGGACCCACACTTAACACAGTGTGGGCTAGAGACGGTGCAGTGACATCCAACCTGTAAAACCTTGCAAAGGTCAAAGGTGAAGCCCAGCTCGCAGCTGCACATATCTCTTCTATAGAGACACCCCTAAAAAGGGCCCAAGAGGTTGCCATCCCTCTGGCAGAATGAGCACGAAGTCCCTCCGGGGGGGGCAGACCCGTGCTGGAATAAGCCAATTGGATCGCCTCAACAATCCAGTGGGAAATGCGTTGTTTGCTAACGGGCTTGCCAAGATGTGGTTTAGCCCAGGAAACAAACAGCTGATCCGACCTCCTGAAAACCTTCGTTCTCTCCATATAGGTACATAAAGCCCTGACTGGACAGAGAGCATGTAGGCGCTCCTGTTCAGGGGAGGAGAAAGGAGGAGGGCAAAAAGCTTCCAGCTCCAATGGGGTGCATTGAAGATAAGGGTTTTTGGGCACAAAGGCCGGATTTGGCCTGAGTGTGACTCTAGAGTTATCCCGTGTGAAGCGGGTGCACTCTTTGTGTATTGACAGCGCATGAATATCACTGACACGCTTCGCAGATGCGAGGGCCAGGAGCAATGCAGTCTTCAAAGACAGGATTTTTATTTCCACCTGGTTTAGTGGTTCAAATGGTGGCTGTGAAACTGCCCCCAGCACCAGGGATAAATCCCACGTGGGAACGAGAGGTTTAGACACTGGGTGGAGCCGTCGTGCCCCTTTCATGAAACGGCAGACTAGCGGGTGATGGCTCACCGGGCCATCTACGAAGCCCACATGGCAGGCTGAAATGGCTGCTAGATAGAGCTGGGCGATAGAACGATAACGATATGTATCGCGATATAACTTTAACTCGATAGAGAAATTAAGCTATCGCGATAGACCTCGCCGCTCTTGTCCTCTTAAAATAAAATTTTTTTTTAAAAAAAGGTCAGCCAATCCAAACTAAGTAGCGCAGAGCCGAACCAATCACAGCCGCAGCGTCACGTCGCGTGACTTGTTCAGCACAAGTGCCAAGCCGCACGTGTGTTTGTTTGGGAAGCAGCCAGCGCATAATGGAGGAAATGAGTGTGCCGACTAGAAAAATCAACCGAGCGTGACCGAAGAGAAAACAGATGATGGTTCCAATGCCGGAGAGATTGTCGAACGGAAGAGCCATAGAAGCTCCGTAGTGTGAAGGTATTTCGGCTATTTCAAGTCTGACAAAAACAGAGTAGCGTGCACTGTAAATGTGCCGAAAGCAAGTCTGGAAATACAATAAACTGGTGCATGCGTCACACTGTGCGCCACGTTATTGTTTCGGTGAAATGAATTTCTACAATACTGTTAATTCTACTCTCTGCAGTGTTTAAATGCTTACATATACACACAGTTACTGTCCCTCCACACATACGACTCGGTTCTGCTTCTATGCCCCAGCTTTGTTTACTTTTTCCCACCGAGGCTTCTAGACTTCTGATTGGCCAACATTTCTGCACAGTTAGGAATCTAGCGCCACCTGCTGCTTTGGCATGTTCATAGCAGCGTTTTCCTTCATTTCTGCCTTTATGTGTGGACGGGATTATTTTTTAAAACGAAAACGGAAAATCTCCGTTTTCAAAAATACCCGTGTACGTGTGGACGTAGCCTCAGTCTCTGACTGGAAGCGCTAATTCGTCATTCGGCTTTTGTCAGACTAAAGTAACTGTTAAAACTCAAATTCAAATTTCAAATTCAAATTTTATTTGTCACGTACACAGTCATACACAGTACGATATGTAGTGAAATGCTTGGACAACTGCTCGTGACCTAAAGAAAACAAAAAAGGAAAAGGCTATGAATACGATAGGAAATAAATATGAAAAATTAAAAAGGGTAAATTTAACTAGGAAGGAATAAAATATAAATTAAGGTTAAAAATGAAATAACTGTACAACACAAATTAGAATGAAGGGTAAATTTAACTGGGAGAATAAGATAAAGATAAATATATAAATTAAAGTTGAAAATAAAATAACTGTACAACAAAATACACAATATAGAACTATATAAGAATGTATGAAGGAATCTAAATATAAATAAATATATACACAATAACAGCAGCTGTACAAGTATTAACCGGAAATGAAGAATATAGTGACCAGTGTTGTGCAAAACCAAAGTCCAGAAAGTCCAGTGTGTGTGTAAGAACTGTATGTGTGGGTCAGTACTGTGTGGTGGTGTGATTGAGAGACCGTATCGCCTGCGGGAAGAAGCTCCTCCTCAGTCTCTCTGTGTTGGTCTTCAGGGAGCGGAATCGCTTTCCTGACCTCAGCAGAGAGAACAGTCTGTTGTTGGGATGGCTGAGGTCCTTCACCATCTTCCTGGCCTTGGTCCAGCACCGCCTGCTGTAGATTGAGTGCAGGTCAGGGAGCTCGGAGCGGATGGTGCGCTCAGCTGACCGCACAACTGACCGCACAAAACTGTTTGAAAAGCTAAGCTATACAACAAGGAGAGATTGAGAATTTCCTTTTAGTTCTCAGTTTATTTGATATTGACAAAAGTTAGTCAGTTTTGTCTGTTCTTCTGTAAAACAAACTAAGATTTATTTTTAGAATTAATATTTTGTTTCTAAGTGGAATTGACAATTTAGTCTGTTTCGTTTGTTCTATTTTGAAACTTAAACGCTTTAGCGGCTGCCTTTTGTGTAGTTTGCAATATTTGCCTTTATTTATCTGAAAAAGTCTCATGTTCCTTAAGTACATCTACCCTGTTGAACTTATTATGGGAAATAAATATTTAAATAAAAACAAGCTGCTGATTATTTCACATTTTACTTGTGAGCAACGGCACATTTAAATCTTACAAATATAGTTATTTGGCTTATATCGTGATAGATATCGTTATCGCCTGAAATGAAAAAAACATATCGTGATATGAAAAAATCTCATATCGCCCAGCTCTACTGCTAGATATACTTTAATTGTGGAAAAGGCCTTTCCTTTATCTAACAGTTCTTGGAGAAAGGAGAGAATTGTTGTCACAGAGCACTGAAAGGAGAGAGTGTGAGACTTTCCACACCATTCCTCAAATACCCTCCACTTGTTCTCATACAATGATCTTGTGGAGGGGGCTCTAGCACTCTGAATAGTGGCTATAACACCCTGGGGGAGTCCTGCCGTACTCAGATTCAACCTCTCACGGGCCAAGCCCACAGGGCGAGGCGCTCGGGGTGAGGGTGAAAAATCTCCCCCCTGGCTTGGGAGACTAGGTCTCGTCGGAGAGGGAGAGGCCAAGGTTCGCTCCACAAGAGTGGCATGATCTCCGCTAACCAATGGGACCTCATCCACCTTGGGGCGATCAGTATCATTGTTAGCCCTCTCTCTCTCACTCTGGTTAGAGTGGGAGAAATTAAGGCCAGTGGAGGGAACGCATAAAGCAGAGCATGTGGCCAGTTGTGAGCTAATGCGTCTACCCCTAGCGGAGCCTCCTGGTCCCTCAGGGAGAAATACAGTGGACACTGAGCGTTCTCCCTCGAGGCAAACAGATCGACCTGTGGCTGGCCAAAGCGGGTCCAGATTTGGGTCACCACATGTGGGTGCAGGGTCCAGTCCCCGTACTGCGGGTTTCCCCTGGACATTAAGTCTGCTCCCAAGTTCAGGGCTCCTGGAATGTGAGTGGCTCTCAGTGACAACAGATTGATGCTGCTCCACATGATCAGTCTGCGAGCCAGCATGTGCAAAGGACGGGAACGTAACCCGCCCTGTCTGTTGATGTATGCCACAACAGTGGTGTTGTCTGTTCTGATCAGAACATGGTGGTTTCTCAACAGGGGAAGGAAGTGTCTCAGTGCTAGAAAAGCTGCTAGCAATTCTAGCCAATTTATATGAGCACCCCTCTGTTGTGAGTCCCAGCTGCCGCTCACTGCTCTGCCCTCGTGAGTGGCACCCCAACCCGTGAGACTCGCGTCCGTGGTCACCACCTTTCTGGCTGTGACAGCTCCCAGTGACACCCCCTGAGTGAGAAATGTGGGATTTCTCCAACAGTGGAGTGCTGCAGCGCAGTCTGCTGTCACTCTGATATAGCGGTGGGTATGGCGCTTTCGATTCAGTCTCAGTGATGCAACCCATCGCTGAAATTCCCTCATATGCAGTCTGCCTAGTGGAATGACTGCCAGTGAAGACGCCATTAATCCCAGCATCTGCAGGCATTTTCTGAATGGGAGATATCTTCCCAACTGAAAAATGCCGGCATGTGATAGCATTTTTTTTTACTCTGTCCACAGAGAGACACGCTCTGTACGAGGCGGAGTTTAGAGCTATTCCTATGAAAGAGATGGCCTGAGCTGGCTGCAGGACACTCTTTTGGTAGTTTATGGTGAAACCCAGAGCCATCAGATGATCCACTGTCAACCTGGTGTGCTCCCTTCCCATTATTTCTGACTCTGATAGCAGCAGCCAATCGTCTATGTATGTTGCTATGCGGATGCCCCGCCTCTTCAGTGGGGCTATGGCCGCCTCTGTGCATTTCACAAATACCCGAGGGCTCAGTGAGAGACCAAACGGCAGGACCTGGTACTCGTACATTCTGCCCTGAAACGCAAAGCGCAGGAATTTTCTGTGAGGCGGGTAAATAGGGATGTGAAAATATGCGTCCTTCAGGTCTATTGATGTAAACCAATCGCCTGGGCGCACTACATGCAGCAGAGTGGTGGTCGTCAACATCCTGAATTTGTATGACCTCAGATGCTGATTCAGAGCCCGTAGGTCCAGTATCGGACGTAGTCCCCCTCCCTTCTTGGGCACGAGAAAATACCTTGAGTAAAAGCCGCATTGGCTCTGCTCCTGGGGTATTTCTCGTACTGCCCCCTTTGATAGCAAGGTAGTTATTTCTTCTTGCAGGATCCTGGCTGATTCGCCTTTTGCAAGAGAGAAAATCACTTTGTGAAATCTGGGAGGGGTGGTTGCGAATTGCAAACGATAGCCTCGCTCTAATGTCCTCACAACCCATTCTGGCGCAGCGAGAGCTCGCCATCTCTCTATTCTTGCTGACAGCGGCCCCAAAGATAGGCGCTCCACAGTAGACGGAGCTCTGGCTCCCTCTTGTGGCGGAAACTGGTCCTTCTGACCAGACCCGACTGCGCATGCGTGAGCGGCCCGCGCTTGACCAGCGCTTATGGGGCCGGACACCACTGAGGGAATCAACCCCGGTGGTGTCTGGGTGCGTGGGGGCATTATGTTTTTCAACATATTTTCTGTGTTTTTCACACATTTTTCCCGTGCCCTTGGCAACATGCCTGGATGCAACGGGTGAGTTTTTAATAAACAGTGTGTTTTGTGAGACAGACATGCTTGAATCAGCTGAACAGCGTTTCGTCGTCTCTTTTTTGAAATCCGCTCTGTGGGATCCAACTCGAGTCCCAGGCGCTGAAAGGTGGAGGCAGAACACACTTCTCCGAACGGGCTCCGGAACTGAGCCCTGGAGTGAACTTGGAGCCCGGGCTGGTCCGGCTCCAATCTCCCCGTGGGGGATGTTAGGCAGTCCGCTTCTTCTTGCGGTCCGACTGCTTGGCTGGTGGTGGGGCACCCTGAGCAGCAGCAGGCGGGACGTGTTTCTTGGGCCAGTGGGTCTTAGGGTTCTGCGATCCTAGAGGACCCTGGGCCGCGACCTGCGGGGCTGGGCGGCGAGGGATTTTAAACGTCGGCACGCCGGCTGGACGGCTGGTGACCTGAGCGAACGTGCGGCGACCGGGTGGAGGCGCAGCCTGGGTCTTCCTAGGGAGACACAGCTGGAGGGCCTCTCCCTCTTTCTTCTTCTCCTCGCACCGTCTTTGCATGGTGGCAACGGCGGTCCCGAAAAGCCCAGCGGGGTCGATGCTTTCGTCCAGAATGTCACGTTTTTCTCTGTCCGAAAGCCCCGACAAGTTCAGCCATCTTGCCCTCTCCTGTAGGACGATGATGCTGAGGGCTCTGCCCGCCGCTTGTACTGCTGCTCTAGTGAGGTGGAGACACTGGTCCGTAACTACGCCCAGCTCTTCCCACAACTCGCTAGCATCCGGGTTCGCAGCAGCCTGGTCCTGGAGCTCCGCCGAGTAGGCTAGCAGGAGCGACGAGGCGTTCAATGCCCTCGCGGTGGTGGCCACCGATTTATACGCCTTGTCAGCCAGGGAGGACTGCAGGCGTTCGGCCTTGGAGGGCAGGGACGGACCAGATGACATGGAGAGTTTCTGGTTCGGGTGGAGATGAGAAGCCACCAGATTCTCCACTGTGGGAATTTGGTAGATGCCCTTCTCTTTCATTCCAGCGCAGTCAAACGCCGCCGCTCCCTGCACGGGGTTGGGTGACGAAAATGGCTTTTCCCAGCAGCGTGTGACCTCGTCCACGCATTCGGGGAAAAGCGGCAGTACCTGCTTAGTAGTGCGCTTTGCTTTGGGGAGCCTTTTACCCTCGTATCGTGAGGTGGAGGTCTCCGTTGTCACCGCGGGCCATGGGATTGCCAGCTTTTCAGCTGCCCGTTTTGCAACGTCAAATAGCTCCACGCCGCGGGACTGTGTGCCGGGGTTATCACAGTCGGCCCCTTGTGTCGCAGAATTCCGACCAGAGGGGGCAAAGAAAACGTCGTCATCCTCGTCCGAGACGAGATGTTCCGACGCTCCCTCAGAGGATTCGCTGAGTAGCTCGTCATTAGCCTCGAGGGAATCAAGCATAGCTTCGCAGCTGACCTCGGCATCATCCACCAGCGGGAGGACGACATCCATCTCGTCTCCCCAGCTGGTGCCTGGTGTGGCGGACTCAGTGTGCTCCATCGGTGCGCCGATTGGAGACAGCATTGGGTCCTCCTTCGACAGGCTAGCCTGGCGGGCTAGCCTTCGGCGAAGGCTTTTTAGGGTGAAGCGAGCGCAGTGTTCGCATATACCCGGTGTGGAAATAGCCGCTTGGGCGTGTTGCAGCCCGAGGCACATCACACACGCGTCATGTGTATCTGAACCTGAGATTTTGCAACCGCAGGGGCAAATTCTGGGCAGCGGTTTGCAGTCTGCCATATTAAGGAAGCTTGGTGTAGCTAGCTTGGAATGGCTGGACGGCTAACGCTGATCCTTTTTTTTTTTTTTTTTGTTTCTTCTCTCGGTCGGGTAGCTATGGTGAGCTAGTATGACCTGGCTAGTGTGGTGGCTAGCGCTTGTGCTACTTGGCTTGGTGACCGTGTGTAGCAAAGACAGTTAGCTTGATCAGCTAACTGTTGTGCTAGGTGCGTGGTGGCAGCTAACACACTCCCCGACCTGGCTCTGTGGTGAAGAGCAGGCGACTCGAAACGCGAGCCGTGCTGGCGCCCGGTGACCAAGGTGTTAGCTTGCTCGTGTGGACAGTTAAGCTAGCACTCACGTTCGCAGTCAGGAGAGATGAGGTTTCTAAGAAGCGAGAAGAGGAAATTGAATGGCGGGTGACGCTGCGTCACACCCTTTTATAGGGAGGAGGGTGGCCCCTCCCTGACGCAAGCGTCACGACTGCCAGCCAATACTGGCTGGAGTAATGATATAGAGGCTTCTGAGGACAACGCTGAGAGAGCGTTCCCCATAGTGAGACACCGAAACGAATGTTTGAAAGAGAACCTACACAGACATATCAGGTGAAGGTTTCAGTGTTTTGGTTCAGTTTAATGTAAAAATGGAGATGAAACGCATATAAAGGCTGGTTTACACCACTGAGCCCTGCTCTAAAACACTGACACAGATCTGTCTGTGAAGCTGGCTTTAACAAATAAGAGCTTAAAGTTTTAAAAACATGTTTAGCGCCGAACTGTCCACTTTACTGTCTGTAGCAGGAAGTGGCTGTTTGGCACTGAAACGGGAGAATCCAGCTGTTAGCCGAGATGTTGTGTTTGTAAAGCTCTTCATAAACGAGGACTGTGGAGGAGGAGAGCCTGTGTGAGTCAGGTGGTTCACCGGCCGAGTGTATCAGCGGCAGAAACAGCTGATCAGCGCCGTTTTATGCAGTAAAATAATCTTTCTGTTCCCAAACACATCCACACAGTTTACAACATAACAGCCCACTACATGCACATCTCACCGCAAACATGCATAAACCTGAACATAAAATATGTCCTCTTTAAGTAACTCACAGAATATCAACACTAACGCCACAAGTTTGTTGGTATTTTAACATTTTAACCATTGATTTTGAATTAAAACCAACAGTTAAAATATTTTTACACCTGAGGAAAGAGCAGCAGAAATATTAAGACAGATAAATCATTCTGTCTTCAGTCTCCATGAACAGCATCAACATCCTCTGGTGAAATTTCTCTTTCCTCCTTAAAATACATTAAATGTCAGTTTAATTCCAGATTAATGGTTAAAACATGTATGTCACATATGAACATCAGGAAATAAAGAAAAGTGACTGATTCAGTTCCATATATGCTCCAGGGAGGCGTTAAGGTTCATTAAAATTGTTCAGTTATTAAAGTTTAATCTGAGCCGAGCTGACTTCCTCAGGAACAAATAAACACCGAGATAAACTTCACCTTACAGATATAATCTAAATGAATCATATCCAATCTCAGAGAGTTGACAGTCAGCTGTGTGCTGGGAGACATGTCTGTCTGCAGTGTACGAGCTCTGACCGCTCTCCAAAAATGTCGGAGTGAATACATTAATATTAAAAGTGTAGCTGGTGACACAGAAACAGAGGATTTAAGAAGTTTAAGTGTAGGTCGGGTCCACACATGTCCAAACACCTGTGCGTAGTCCTGCTTGTTACTGAGAAACGCACACAAATAAAATGGCCATAAGGCCAAAGCAATGGTTTTGACTGGTGTTGACCCCGCCCCCACCCTGAGTGTGGATGCTGAGAGAAGGGCCAGCTGTGAATATGAGGCTGTGGGAGCAGATGGAGAGAGAGTATGTCGGGGTATCCCAGTACAAACTTTACTGGGGTCAGAAATTAGACAGACTCCAGTTCCTTTGTTTGATTTATCTAGTTTGATGTTAGGAAAGAGATTCATGAGATGGAAAAACCTCCCAGTCTACTGAGATTCAGAAATGATTTGTACACATGGAAACTCCCTGAGTGGGAACAAAGAGTGTCCTGTCAGGAAGAGCATTTGGAATATGGATGTTGAGGATGTGACAGTGCCTGAAATCCTGCTGCTGTTCTGAACCATAGTTTCTGATCTGAAGGTCAGACAGAGTCATGATGGTTGTTTCTATTTGTCCCTTTTTAGTTTTGTTCCCCTGAAATCAGATGTGATATCAGCAGCTCTGAGTTCATTCATCATTATTGTCCAGTGATGAGATTTCTGCTCCGTTTGGTGACAGTCAGCAGATTTTTCCTGAGTGTGGACGTGAACAGTCATACCTGACAGCAGCAGGTAGCAAACAGAGATCGTCTTTCCAGCTGGAACTCTTCACTGAGCTGAGCTCATTCAAAATGTTCTAGATTCAAGACAGGAAACAGTCCACATGTGTGTCTTCACTCTGACTCTGGATCAGATCTCAGTGACAGACTGTGGACATTATGGAAGCCTAAATGTGACACCATCTTCCTCCTTCATCTGCAGATTAAAGCCAAACAAAGATTCTCATTAAAAGTCTGCAGGTCTGAGAGAGACTCAATCGTTGTGTCATGTCAAACACAGTAAGAGGAGCTGAAGCACAGATGTGAAGAGCAGATGTTCATCAGATTATGACCTCACTCTGTTTTGTCTTCATATACATTCAGTCTGTGTTTATAATGCAGACTTTCTGCTTTTATAATAACATATTTTATATTTTCTGTAATCTCAGACTGGCTGACTGTGGACTCTCAGGGACTCATTGTGAAGTTGTGGCCTCGGCTCTGAAGTCCATCCCCTCCCATCTGACAGAGCTGGAGATGAGTAACAACAAGCTGCAGGATTCAGCAGTGAAGCTTCTGTGTGCTGGACTGGAGAGTCCAAACTGTCGACTGGAGACTCTGAGGTGAGTTCACTGACTGCAGCTGTTGTTGTGTTTCTATATTTCAGATCTTTGATTGATGTTTGAAACTTTCTTTAGTTCCTAAATGTTCAGGATGTGTCTGAAGACAAATGTGAAGAAGTTTGAGTGCTTTCAGAAATGTTTTGTCTTTCCAAATGACTGAACAACAGTTTTTCCTCTTGGCTCCAAATAGAAGTGACAGACTTGAGCAGCGTTCATTTAAAGGCTGACAGAAGTGCAGTGGTGATGGGGAGATGTTTGTCAGGACAGCTTTTCAGCCTCCACAGGTTCATGTTGTGCTCCATCAGTCAGTGAAGATGAAGTCAGTACTGATGAGGCTGTAGAGTGTGTGAGGGATGTGAATGAGGCTGTTGGAGATCTGATGATAGCAGATAAAAACAGGCTGCAGAGACTTTGAGCTTGTGTGGAAACAGACAGAGAAAAGAAAGACATGAATGTCAAAGCTAATAAAGGTGAAGTTAGGAGCTGTGACGATGTTCATGTATCAGAAGCTGATCTGGCTGCTACAGAGACGACCCACACAGCTGCTGTGGTGAGGTTTGTGTTAAAGCAGAGGAACACAGGCCCAAACATGACAGCAAAGCAGGTTTCAGGCTCTGTGAGAGGATTTCAAACAGAAGCTGGAGAAGAGAAAGGACTACAGAAAGAAGGCAGCTGAGACCAGTCCAAGTGTTTCCATGGAGCCCAGTCTAACATTCATTCATACACTAACGTACAGAAGTGAACGGGAAAATGAATCCATAGTTTCAAATGTAGAAATAGTTCTCAGTTCATTTACAGAGTTTAATACAGTTCATGAGGAAATGTTCAAAACAGCAGCTGAGAAGAAATCTGCTTCACAAAGTTGGATCCAATTCCAATAGTTTGTGATGCACTTGAACGCAGCGTGAGCAGTTCACTGCCTAACCCCACAGAGACTGTCAGTCTGGACTTTTCTTTATTTCTATTGGCTGTCAGTGAGATTTCAGAGCAATCAGAGACTGTGGGTCTGTGTATGAAGTATAATTCATGTGCAGTTGTTGAAGTTGTAGAATGAGAAATGGCAGTTTGGGGTATTTCCTGCTTTCATTGTCCTGCTTGTGCTGATGAAAATGTTTATTGACGTGTGAATTCATTCTTCAACGCTCGATTCTGCCTGAACAACGTGAAAACTTTGCTTTTCTTTGTGTAACAATTCAAAGCACTGAAGCATCGACTTATTTCATTATCCAACAATGAAAACAGGAAACACAGACAGCTGGCCTTCAAAGTAAAAGCTGCTCCTTTTGAAACATGTTGGTGGTAAAATGTAAGAAGAGCTGAAGCACATAAATGATCTACGTGCCAAAATATTAAACACAGTTGATATATTTGTGTGAGTGTTGTGATTCAGGTGTAGATGTAATAATGTACATATAGCAGAGTTTCCTTTTCTAGATCAGCTGATCAGAGTCAGGCCAATCAGCTCTGAGCATGCTCAGTCTGAGTTATGGAGCCACATACTATGATTCACCATGGCAACGGCATGAGCAGAGGCTCCGTGTGAATCCAGAGGAGCAGAAACATGAATGATGACAGTAGATGTTTGTGTGAAAGTGCTGGAAGCAAATGAGTGTGTGATGTTCTTTCAGTGTTGCACTTTGTAGACGCTCCCTGAGCACTGGTCTCACAGCCAGCTGCACATAGAGACCAGTGTTGTTAGTCCAGGTCAGAAGATGACTTGTTGGAATGAAAATGAGCTTGTAGTTTGTCTGCTTTAATAATGTGACTGGAAAAAGGTGTTGGACTTCAAATATGTCCATTTCTGTCACACTTCACCTTTAAAAGTGAAGCCATGTGGTTCCTGGAAGGAAAAACACGACTTTTTCAAGTCTTTGTCCTGTTTTTATGAGAAATGTACGACTTTAATGTGAAACATTCAGAGTTTTTTCTCTTGTTGTGTTTGTTTGAAGCTGCTTCCTGTTGGCTTCAGCTGTTTGGAGTTTCCATTTTCTAAACTTCTACATTCTGAACCTTCTTCAGCTCTGAACAGATGATGAAACACTGAATGATGTCAAGCACTTTGTCTAATAAACTTACATCTTTCATTCTTTATACAGATTGAAGAGCTGTGATTTGTCAGATATTGGCCTTGATTATCTGGCAGCAGCGCTGAAGTCCAACCCCTCGTATCCCACAGAGGTGGACCTGAGTGGAACCTACAGCAACCTGAAGGATTCAGGAGTGAAGCATCTGTGTGGTTTCCTGGAGAATCCACGATGTCGATTTGAAACTCTGAGGTCAGTCAGCATGTTTTAGTTGTGCTGAGATGAATATGATGTGAAAGTTGTGCTGACACTAAACTGCAGACATCAGGCTGATATTATACTGATCCACACTGAGGATCTTCATGGTAAAGTCTGTTTTCTTCTTCTCTGGTTTAGTCCATTGACTGCAGCAGAACAATGTTCACATTTCAAACAGTGATACTCAACGTATGGCCCGCGGCCCACACGCGGCCTGCCCACCTTTCCTGATTCAGAGAGAGGGGACCCTGATTAACTGTGTAGCTTCTTCCTCACAGTTCTAAGTATCAGACACAACAATGAATAATCCACAGCTGACTGTCTTTAGCAGGTCAAAGGTCACGGCACACAGCACTCTGTGAAACAGTTTGGAGCAGGAATTCTTGCACATTTACAAACTGACACTGCTGCACGGCATGCTGGGTAATGCTAGCTGCTCAGGTATGGGTGTGCTAACGGCTGTGAGACTCTGTGGCTGCAGAACACTGAAGAAGAGAAAAGAGAAGTGGAGGATGAAGAAAAGAGGCGGAGATGAAGCAGAAGTTTTGCTCCAGAGAGGAAATGTTTCTGTGTGGGTGGGTGATAGGTTTGTAGCTTGAACCTATTCGCTGGAACGTTGAAGACAATATAATTACACAGCAAGCAAGACACGAAGTAGGCAAAGTTCTTCTTGTTACTCATTCAATTCAATTCAATTCAATTTTATTTATATAGCGCCAAATCACAACAAAAGTCGCCTCAAGGTGCTTCATAGATACAGAGAAAAACCCAACAATCATATGACCCCCTATGAGCAAGCACTTTGGCGACAGTGGGAAGGAAAAACTCCCTTTTTACAGGAAGAAACCTCCGGCAGAACCAGGCTCAGGGAGGGGCGGGGCCATCTGCTGGTTGGGGTGAGAGAAGGAAGACAGGATGAAGACATGCTGTGGAAGAGAGACAGAGGCTAATAACAGATATGATTCAATGCAGAGAGGTCTGTTAACACATAGTGAGTGAGAAAGGTGACTGGAAAGGACAAACTCAATGCATCATGGGAATCCCCCGGCAGCCTACGTCTATTGCAGCATAACTAAGGGAGGATTCAGGGTCACCTGGTCCAGCCCTAACTATATGCTTTAGCAAAAAGGAAAGTTTTAAGCCTAATCTTAAAAGTAGAGATAGTGTCTGTCTCCCGAATCCGAACTGGAAGCTGGTTCCACAGAAGAGGGGCCTGAAAACTGAAGGCTCTGCCTCCCATTCTACTTTTAAATACTCTAGGAACAACAAGTAGGCCTGCAGAGCGAGAGCGAAGCGCTCTAATAGGGTGATATGGTACTACAAGGTCATTAAGATAAGATGGGGCCTGATTATTTAAGACCTTGTATGTGAGGAGCAGGATTTTGAATTCAATTCTGGATTTAACAGGAAGCCAATGAAGGGAAGCCAAAACAGGAGAAATCTGCTCTCTCTTTCTAGTCCCTGTCAGGACTCTTGCTGCAGCATTTTGGATTAGCTGAAGGCTTTTCAGCGAGTTTTTTGGACATCCTGATAATAATGAATTACAGTCGTCCAGCCTGGACGTAATAAATGCATGAACTAGTTTTTCAGCGTCACTCTGAGACAGGATATTTCTAATTTTAGAAATGTTGCGCAAATGGAAGAAAGCAGTCTTACATGTTTGTTTAATATGTGCGTTGAAGGACATGTCCTGGTCAAAAATGACTCCAAGGTTCCTCACAGCGTTACTGGAGGCCAAGGTAATGCCATCCAGAGTAAGAATCTGCTTAGATACCATATTTCTAAGCTTTTCAGGGCCGAGTACAATAACCTCAGTTTTATCTGAAATGAGAAGCAGAAAGTTATGCATGAGGGAGACCTGCCTGGAGCCAAGTGTCGTTCCCCATTGCACTCCTTTTATTGTGGTTACATGAATATGCATAGGGTCATTAACATATGACGTCTACATAGGTATACATGTGAACAAAGAATACTGTTTGTGTGTGTGTGTGTGTGTGTGTGGGGGGGGGGGGGGTCAGAGTGTGACCCCATAAATGACTTCCCTAAACCTGCTGGTCTGGAAGTCCAACAGTTCATCTAAACAAAAGGCACTTAGCATAAAACAGATACAGCCATGTTTATCCTGCCATAAAACAATAAAACAAGGTACGACCTCTTCCCATGCTCCCAGGATGTAGGTGTGCATTCCAGTGTGGAATACACACCAAGCCTTTGCAGCCTGCTAAAGATCACACATCCTATCAGTACACAATTGATTATACACCTCTAAGCATAAATGACAATCAACAATACAAAACCTAACAGCGGGGCTCAGGCAGCTCCGCCCACACAGTGACAGTGAAGCAGGTGAAGAGTAATAAATGAAGACAGCAGACAGGATTTGATAAGCTGATGTACAAACATGTAGAAATGGGTCCATACAGACTGAAGCGTGTCTCCTTTGCATCTTCCATATTTGATACTGAGAGTTTCCAGAAGAGCAAACATCAAACACGCCTCCAAACATGTGACGAGTCAGACTGACATCATTTCTACAGAGAACAGTGTGAGCTCTCAGCAGCTCACTTCAATAAGAAGGACAAAGTGCAGCAGGAATGACTAAACCCACTAACAATCTGATATCCCCGTGTTCCTGTTGTTCTACAGCATCATCATTAATGCTGCTCCACCACCATCACTGCAGCTGACCAATCAGCTTCTGTCACGTCATGTGACGCTCTGTGACTCAGACTGGAGAAATGCTAAATGGCTAACCTGAAGCTAACCTGAGAAACAGTCAAAGTACTGATGATTCCTACAAAGTGTTTGTGTTCAGTATGAGATGAGTGTGAACGAAACCATGGAGGAGCGGGCCGTGGCTGCTCTCACACACGTTTGCTGCAGGGGCGGAGCTACAGAAATGTTCATAGGGGGCAAAATCAAAGCCATTATTGTTGACACATATGCAGCTGTTACATCCTGTAATATGCATTAAATATGGTTCAAATACATTAAATGCATTAAATATACATGTTTCATATAAATACAGTCTACAACTGTGTTTTCTTCAGCCCACATAAGGAAACAGTTGAGTCAGATAAAGACAGAAGGCCTTTTCCACGTCCATCTGCTCAGTGTTAAAGTGCTGATGATGTTCAAGCTCAGGCAGCAGGAGGGATTTCTAAGCATCCTTCACTGATCCACAACAAAGGTCCAGAGTTTGATCCGTCCTAGTAGGACAGGAAACATACTGATAAGAGTTTCAAAGTGTCTTTGTAAGCAGACATGATTGAAATGAGCCAGTCTGAGTTTGGTTCCTGCAGTTTGTGCATCATAAACAGAGCTGAAGCAGAGGCAGCGTGTGCCTGCAGGTGAATGTACACTGCTGTTATAAGAGCTGTGGAAACTCAGATCAAAAGGACGTAACCACACTGCTGACAGTTCCAGGACAGTCACAGAGTTACAGCATGAACTGCAAACATGAATAATGATAGTAGATGATTGTGTGAAAGTGCTGGAAGCAAATGAGTGTGTGATGTTCTTTCAGTGTTGCACTTTGTAGACGCTCCCTGAGCACTGGTCTCACAGCCAGCTGCACATAGAGACCAGTGTTGTTAGTCCAGGTCAGAAGATGACTTGTTGGAATGAAAATGAGCTTGTAGTTTGTCTGCTTTAATAATGTGACTGGAAAAAGGTGTTGGACTTCAAATATGTCCATTTCTGTCACACTTCACCTTTAAAAGTGAAGCCATGTGGTTCCTGGAAGGAAAAACACGACTTTTTCAAGTCTTTGTCCTGTTTTTATGAGAAATGTACGACTTTAATGTGAAACATTCAGAGTTTTTTCTCTTGTTGTGTTTGTTTGAAGCTGCTTCCTGTTGGCTTCAGCTGTTTGGAGTTTCCATTTTCTAAACTTCTACATTCTGAACCTTCTTCAGCTCTGAACAGATGATGAAACACTGAATGATGTCAAGCACTTTGTCTAATAAACTTACATCTTTCATTCTTTATACAGATTGAAGAGCTGTGGTTTGTCAGATATTGGCCTTGATTATCTGGCAGCAGCGCTGAAGTCCAACCCCTCGTATCCCACAGAGGTGGACCTGAGTGGAACCTACAGCAACCTGCAGGATCCAGGAGTGAAGCATCTGTGTGATTTGCTGGAGAATCCACGATGTCGATTTGAAACTCTGAGGTCAGTCAGCATGTTTTAGTTGTGCTGAGATGAATATGATGTGAAAGTTGTGCTGACACTAAACTGCAGACATCAGGCTGATATTATACTGATCCACACTGAGGATCTTCATGGTAAAGTCTGTTTTCTTCTTCTCTGGTTTAGTCCATTGACTGCAGCAGAACAATGTTCACATTTCAAACAGTGATACTCAACCTATGGCCCACGGCCCACACGCGGCCTGCCCACCTTTCCTGATTCAGAGAGAGGGGACCCTGATTAACTGTGTAGCTTCTTCCTCACAGTTCTAAGTATCAGACACAACAATGAATAATCCACAGCTGACTGTCTTTAGCAGGTCAAAGGTCACGGCACACAGCACTCTGTGAAACAGTTTGGAGCAGGAATTCTTGCACATTTACAAACTGACACTGCTGCACGGCATGCTGGGTAATGCTAGCTGCTCAGGTATGGGTGTGGTAACGGCTGTGAGGCTCCGTGGCTGCAGAACACCGAAGAAGAGAAAAGAGAGGTGGAGGATGAAGAAAAGAGGCGGAGATGAAGCAGAAGTTTAGCTCTAGAGAGGAGCTGTCACTGTCACTCAGGCAGCTCCGCCCACACAGTGACAGTGAAGCAGGTGAAGAGTAATAAATGAAGACAGCAGACAGGATTTGATAAGCTGATGTACAAACATGTAGAATGATGGTGGCAGCTACAGAAACAGGTCCATACAGACTGAAGCGTGTCTCAGTCTGAATGTACACTGCTGTTATAAGAGCTGTGGAAACTCAGGTCAAAAGGACGTAACCACACTGCTGACAGTTCCAGGACATTCACAGAGTTACAGCATCATTTGTGACCATAAAGACAGAAAGCTCATCCAAATCCTGGGATTAAAAGTCTGTCCTGGTGGTGTCCAGTCAAACACGTCTCTGTGAAAGCTTCAATCCAACAGGCTCCAAAGTCCTTCTGCTCATTTCCTCGCCAGGTTCTTGATGCTCCTGTACCATCTCTCTGTCATCCTCCTCGCTCCCTCTTTGCACTCACAGTCTTTGTGCATCATTAACACTCACATGAGGAAAACCAAAGTTTTACTGGGCAGAAGATGATCATCAGTGACGCTGTCTTTAAAACACTCTTGTTAGAAATGTACGACTTTAATGTGAAACATTCAGAGTTTTTTCTCTTGTTGTGTTTGTTTGAAGCTGCTTCCTGTTGGCTTCAGCTGTTTGGAGTTTCCATTTTCTAAACTTCTACATTCTGAACCTTCTTCAGCTCTGAACAGATGATGAAACACTGAATGATTTCAAGCACTTTGTCTAATAAACTTACATCTTTCATTCTCTATACAGATTGGAGAGCTGTGATTTGTCAGAGATCAGCTGTGATTATCTGGAAGCAGTGCTGAAGCTCAACCCTTCGTATCCCAGAGTGGTGGACCTGAGCTACCACAAGCTGCAGGATTCAGGAGTGAAGCAGCTGTGTGTTCTTCTGGAGAATCCACAACATCAAATTGAAACTCTGAGGTCAGTCTCCACGTTTTAGTTGTGCTGACACTGTCGATCTGTGGAACTAAAACCTTTATACAGGAAGTCTGGTTCAGCTCTTTGTAGACCTTCTAATCTCTGATGCTCTGAGTCTTACTCAGTAGATGATGCAGAGTTGTGAAGCCAAGTAAAACTGGAGATTTAATATATCACTACTTAAAGATGAAGACTTTATTAAATACTTTAAAAAGGAATGGACTTCATATTTAGACTTTAATGACACTCCCGGAATATCTGCTTCTGTTTTATGGGAAGCAGGGAAAGCTGTGATGAGAGGTAAAATAATTTCTTTCTCATCACACAAAAAGAAAGAAGAAAACAAAAATATTCAGGAATTAGAAAAAAACATCAAATCACTAGAAGAAGCCTACGCGTCCCACCAAGATCAGGAAACATTGAACAAAATATGCAAAACAAAACTAGAATTAAATGAAACTATTAATAAAAAAACACAATTCCTTATACAAAGACTTCGCTTGCAGAATTTTGAACACAGTAACAAATCAGGTCGATTTGTAGCTAACCAGCTAAAAATAAATAAAGAAAAAACAACTATATGTGCTGCTAAAGATTTATCGGGGAACACAATATATGATCCTGGAAGAATAAACAACATTTTTAGGGATTTCTATGAAACTTTATACTCACCACAAATAAACCCATCTAAAAATGAAATTGATCTGTTTCTTGACAACGTAACTCTTCCAAAATTACTAGACAGTCAAGCAATGGAATTGGATTCGCCACTGACGCCAAGTGAACTCCAGGAAGCCCTGATAAGTATGCCCAATAATAAGGCTCCAGGTCCAGACGGCTTCCCTGCAGAATTCTACAAAGAATTCTGGACAATTTTGGCACCAGTATTCCACAGCATGTTGCAGGAAATCGAGGAAAAGGGCAGACTACCACCAAATATGAATTCTGCCAACATTAGTCTCCTGCTAAAACCAGGCAAAGACCCTTTATTTCCCTCAAGCTATCGTCCAATTTCTCTTTTAAATGTAGACCTTAAAATAATCTGCAAAGCTCTCTCAAAGAGATTAGAGAAAATGACCCCCCTCTTAATTCATCCTGACCAAACTGGTTTCATAAAAGGTCAGCACTCCTCAACAAACACTCGTAGATTACTTAATTTAATAGACTACTCATACGATAAAAACATCGAAGCCATAATATTATCTCTAGATGCAGAAAAAGCATTTGACAGAGTTAATTGGAAATTTTTATTCGCAACTTTACACAAATTTGGTTTTGGAAACTCTTTCATAAACTGGATAAGAATATTATACAATTCCCCAACGGCTCGTATCAGAACAAATGACCAGACATCCTCCAGCTTCTGTCTCCTGAGGGGCACCAGACAGGGATGCCCACTCTCCCCCTCACTTTTTGCAATTTTTATCGAACCTCTAGCAGCAGCATTTAGACAGGCTACAACAATTAAGGGCATAAAATGTAAGAACATAGAACATAAAATCAGTCTCTATGCGGATGATGTGTTGCTTTTTCTGCAAAACACACAAACCAACCTCTCTGAGGTAATTACTTTAATAAACTGGTTTTCAAGAGTTTCAGATTATTCAATTAACTGGCCAAAATCTACAGTTCTCCCCATTAACTGCTCCTTCCATAATTCTTCCTCTGCCCCACTGCAATCCGGAAATATTAAATATTTAGGTATTAATATCTCTCCTAAGCTTTCAGACTTAACTAAACTAAACCACATCCCACTTCTAAAGAAAGTAGAAGGCGATCTGACTAGATGGAAATCTTTACCCATATCACTCATGGGAAGGGTCGCCACTATAAAAATGATGATCTTGCCAAAAATAAATTACTTATTTTTGATGATCCCTAACAAACCATCACAAGATTGGTTCAGATCTCTGGATTCATATATTTCCAAATTCCTTTGGAAAGATAAACCCCCGCGTATTAGCTTAAAAACGCTACAAAGAACCAAGGATAGAGGAGGATTAGATCTGCCTAATTTTCACCAATACTTCTTAGCCAACAGGCTTCAGTTCATCTCAGAATGGTTAAAACATACCTTCTTAGTTGAGCCCTGGCTAGATGTTGAACAGGCACTATGCAAGGATCTAGAGATTTCAGACCTACCATTTATTAGCTCAAACATCAAAAGACATGAATGCTTTAAAAGTATCAACATCAGCTTTTCTCTAACAGCATGGTGGGAGTTTCTAAAAATAACGGAGTCTTCATTAATCCCATGCAAACGTACACCTATCTGGAATAACCCTGACATATTACAAAACAATAATATGATTAATTTCCCAGAATGGAGTCGTAAAGGAATTAAATACTTAGAACATATATTAGAGGGAACAGAATTTATTCCATTTGACAGACTAGTTGAACAATATGGGATCAACAAGACAAGGTTTTTAGAATATCAACAAATTAAATCCATAGTAAAAAAGAAATTTAACCTCAGTCAAGTTGAATTACAAACACCACTAAGTGCGGCACATTTTCTTACTCTTAAATCCCCCAAATTATTATCTAAAATATACAGAACACTTTCTAAATTAGATGAATCAATATCCCTTCCTACTGCAAAGTGGGAAGCAGATTTATCAGTCAACCTAGACCAAAACTTCTGGTCTCAGATTTGCTTAAAAACTTTTAAATTAATTAAAAATCCCAGTCTGCAATTAATACAATACAAAATACTTCATAGAGTGCACTATACAGGTCATCGGATGTTCAAGATGGGCTTTACATCTTCCAACAACTGCTCACACTGTCAAGGCAATACACCAGACAATTACATCCACGCTCTTTGGTTCTGTCCACCAGTGCAAAAGTTTTGGCGCGAGATATGTGAAGACTTATCAAAGTGTCTGAAATGTAACATTCCAACCTCCCCCTTAGTGTGTTTGTTGGGCAGCTTAGATAATGTCACTTCAGAAAAGAATATAGCCCATATGATCTTCACTGCCCTATGCATAGCCAAGAAAACAGTCCTCATGAACTGGAAAAATAAAAATAATCTTAATTCTAACCAATATAGAAATTATCTATTAGATTACATTAGTCTTGACACAGCCTCTGCCACCACATCAGATCAATTGCTCTGGGCCCCTTTTATCAGCTCCATCACCTAGTGGGGGTGGGGGGTCATAGTTTGGTCCCGCCTTCACTGTTGTGATTGGTGAGGGGGTAGGGACAGGCTTAGGGCGTCGGGGGGTTCCCCGGAGGCATCTTCCTTGGGGGGCTCAACCCGGGGTAGCGGTTACGTCCGGTTGAGGGCTCTGTTGGCTCTCAGGTGACTGTTTCCTCGCGGCTGCGTGCAGCGGGGCTAGGGGAGGGTCTGTGCTGACGGACGTGGGTTACTGACCTGGCAACCTGGCTGCCCCTGGGTGGGTCCGGGATGGGCGTGAGGTTCTGGGGGTGCTCCGTCTCTGGGCGGGGGCCCGGGCCGGGCCTCGGGGGCTCGGGTCCTGGTTGGTGTGTTGCCGGGGTTGTGGGCGGGTGGGTGCATGGGGGCCCGGCCCTGGAGCAGGGTGCCGCCGGTGCATCGAGCCGCCTGGGGGGCTCTTCAACTGGTGGGGGGGATGGTCACATCTGGCAGGAGCTTTCTTCTCTCAGGAACTCTCTGCAGGAGGGGGAGATACAGGAGAGGTGGAGGAAGATCTCAGCCTGGGCGTTTACCGTCTTATGTAGTCTGGAAGATGTGTGGTTGGTGGGGTGGGTGCAGTTTTCTCTGTGGTGGGGTTGGGTGGACTGTCCAGGGCTCTGTGGAGCCGGGGGGCGCTACTGCACTGGGCCCCGGTCTGATGGGCCTGGGCCCCCCTTCCCTGGCGGGTCGCGGAGGGTGGGAGTGCCTACTGGGGTCAGCGGGGGAGCTGGCCCCAGGGAGGGGTTACCTGCCCCTCCCTTCCTTCCCTCCCCATCTCCAGCTGCCTCCCTCTTCCCGCTCCTCCACAACCACCCACACATGCAGGGCCTTGGAGTGGGGGTATGTCACCAGGGTGCAGAGGAGGCTACCCCCCCCCCCCCCCCCCCCTGTCCCCTTCTGGCTGCCTCTGCCTCAATTTTATCCCACAACTTAGACATTCACATTATTCACACTCTCATTACACATACATATAGGATCATGGGGGTGGGCACAATCACGGAGTCCAAATCACCATCAGGGTGTATACCTCACCCCTGACGTCGTTGCCCACCTCTCAATTTTAAATACACTTAGTCATTGAGGGTTAGCAGGAGGGACTATGCGCTTACCTGCTGCTCCTTGGCAGGTAGCTCCATGCCCTCCTGGGTTTTAATTGCACCTTAGAACACATATGCATCAACACTACAATGAGCGGGTGGAGGGAGGTTTGGAGTCTTCTCCCACCCCCATTCTCTGCGGCCTGCTGGAGCGGGAGGGCTAGTAGGAGGAGTTGGCCGTCCGACTGCGGTCTGGGGTGTGGGGCCTCCCTGCTGCTGCGGAGTCGGGGTGGTCTGCCTCTCCCCACCGCAGGGAAAAGGGTAACACCACCTGGGTCTGGGTGCAATTCCCCCCTCCAGGGGCAAGGGTACCTAGACCCGGTTTGTAGAGTACGCTTGGGGAGTGTGATCGTGTGTACAGCGTCTCTTTATGTCTGTCTCCACGTTGGTTGAGTGTGGAGTGAGTGCATATGAGAGCATGAGGGTGGGAATGGATGTTTGTGTCTGTGTGTGCCTGTATGTCTGTGTCTATATGTCAGGTTGGGTATCAGACGCCACCTCTCTGGGGACACCTCAGGCCCTCCAAGGTTTGGAGGCCTATCTCCACCCACCACCACTTCCCCTGCCGGTGGCGGACTCCCTCAGGTGTCGGTGTGTTGGTGGTTCTTTGTGTCTGGGGGTGGGCGTCCGGGTACACACCGGCTCACTCCTTGGCGGCCGCTTGTCGGGGCCTGGGGCCTGGGGCTCGCTCGGGCCCCTTTGGAGGTGGGGTGCCCCTGGCCTCTCGGCCTAGGGCTCGGTCACTCAGGCGCAGCTGGGGGCCGGCGGAGCTCACGGGCGCGTCACTGCAACCCCCCCTGGCTTCTGCTCCGCGGCTGCTGAGTGAGCCCTCATCTGGGACTCTCCTCAGCTCTTACTGGAACAGTGGCGCGGCTGCCCCTCTGTTGGTCTTCCATGGTCTCTTGTGTTCTGGGGGCCTCTGGATGTCTGGAGTTTTGATCTCCTCCATACCCGCTTCACACCCTGGAGGACGGGGCTGTGGCCCCCCCACACTCCCTAGCAGATCATTACATGGAGAAACCTTTGGAATGCAAGCATGCTGATCCACACAGGTATGCACACATGGGTATTCACAGACGCGGACTAAAGCTTTCTTGGCTGCTGCCTCAAAGCACACTGTGCGCTGTCTATCTTGCGTGCTGCACAATATCGTTTATTACTTAGTAAATACTGATATCTATGACTAGCTAGTTTATTGTGATGGTGCTTTGTTTTCTCTATTATTATGTTGCTCTTTGTTGTTTGCTGTCTCCTCTGTTTGTTTGTTTGTTTGTTTGTTTGTTTTTTCTCCATACAGGTGACCCAGGAGTTTTTTTTTTTTTTTTTTTTTTTTTTTTTTTTTTTTGTCTCTCTTCCCCCCCCCTTCTCACCGTCTCTTCTCCCCTTGGGTTTTCTTTCTTTCTCTCCCCCTCTCTCTCTCATTCATTCCCCCTGTCCTATTTATTAAAAAAAAAAAAAAAAAAAAAAATGACAAAGGATGAACTGAAGCTCTGCCATCACGTAATGTCGCATACTGCTGTTTCTGATGTCATTTAAAAAAAAAAAAAAAAAAAAAAAAAAGAGTTGTGAAGCCGATGTGGGTGAGGACACTCGCCCAGCTCTAACTACTTTGACGTCCAGGCGGCTTCCCTGCTTGTCCTGATACAAACAAACCTGAGTAACCTTGCAGGTCAGATCTCATCAGTCACACCTGTTATGGCAGCTCTCCTCTAGATTGTAGTTCTTGTTAACCTGGGATGGTTTTAGAAGCCTGGACCACAGACTGCAAGGGAAGATATTACTGGGAAAGGCCAAAGCAACCTATTAGACCCATTAAACACTAACATAGATGAATACTCAGATTTAAACCTTTATTGTTTCACAAAGGGTTAAAAAGGGAACGTCCACAGTTTAGACTGCAGCAGATTTTATTAAAGCAGTTTGACAGGAGCAAAGCAAAAACACAAAGAATAAGTGTTTCACATATTAATACATATAACATAATAATAAAAGAAAAGCAAAAGAATGATACAAAAGAATGAAAAAGTTGTCCAGAGCAGCAGGATGTCTGAGGTCTGCAGAAACACAAAAACACAGCAGCTAAAAATAGTTGTTGAAAGAAAACGAGGTGGGAGCTGCTGATTCCTGAGCTTTGATACTGGATTAGCTTCAGTAGTTATTCCCATCACTGCTGTAGGAGCTACATTTAGTCACAGCTGATTGTCTTTGACCAATCAGAAGACTACTGTTGTAAAAACAAGCAGACAAAGAACCAATGAGAGTGAAGAACAGGATAAAGAGCTCGTGTGATGGAGGCAAAGCAATAATCAGCAGACTGTAGCAGTTTCTATCTGGATGAAAGTAGAAGGAGCTCAGCGGAGCTCAGTCCCATATCTTTGGTTAGAAACAACATCAGTGATTTCCTGCTGCTCGAGATGATTCCAGCAGCTCTCATTACAGCAGCTGATGAGAGAAACAGCTGATGGCTCACAGCTCGTACACTGTTGGATCTCCAGATGTTCACGTGGCTGAAGTCTGTGAAGAAACTGTGGTCCACGTAGTTCACACGGCCTCAGATTGGACCGAGCTCCCTGGATCACTGCAGCATCCTCAGCTGGTACATGGACGTCTCTGCTCCTCAGTCTTGGAGCCCCTGCAGGTCCGTCCACACCACCAGGGTCTTCTCACTCACCTTTCCTTTGTCCTCGTCCTTCATCGGCCGTGCTGTGTCTTTGTTCCTGCGGTGTTGTTCCCACGATGCAGCGCTGATGTTCCCTCCTTGAATGCACAACAAGTACGGTGCTGGTCTTTCTCGGGTGGAGCAGAGACAGATTGAAGTCTTTCAGGCTTTAGTGCCGACTTCCCTGACAGAGGCTGGACTCCATGGTCTGCACAGGAGGCTTCTACACTGTGTGGAGGTGACTCCTGGACTTGAAGACAGGCTGCAGGTACATGTGTGATGAAGAGGAGCTACAGCAGTGTGATGGAGCTGCAGGTGTGAAGGAAGTCCTGCTGTCCTGTCCCACCCTCATCTTTGCTTCCTCTGTCTTCTCTGGACTTGTCCTCCTGTTTCAGAAACAGCACTGCTTCATGCCGAGGGTGGACGGGAGCGTTGGCTCTGATTCTTTTACCGTCCACCACAAGGAGACACTGATGCTGACCTCCTGATTCATCTGCATGTGTTCTGCTTCACACTGCTCACCTCCACCAAAGACTTCACAAACATCTTCTTTCTTTGAGTCCAGTTTGTCCCACAAACACTTCCAAATCTCCTCCTCTGAGATTCTGCAGCTTCTTGCAGTGTGACTCAGCTGACTTCTGACAGACCACAGACCGGCACAGCATCCACATGTGTCTCCTTTCAAACAGGCTCTTGATGTTTCCTCCCACATCATTCTGGCCTCTCAGTCTCCTTTGTTCTCCAGCTCTGTAGCTCCAGCTGGTGAAGCTTCAGTTTTCCATGTTGGTAACAGTAAACTACAGCCTCTGCTGTCAGCTGGGTAACTAAACAGAGCTGCAGCACGTCTCTGCGGTGGTGCTACATCCAGCCTGCAGACGGCCGTCTACATGTTGTAGTGGTTTACAGTCACCAGGGGGCGCTGTCCCAGCCATGCAGGCAGTGGGCTGCTCTGCTTGTGCTGTTGTTGGTGAAGCTGAAGTGAAAGCGAGAGTTAAAACCCTGAACAGTGTCCACTGAGCTTCTCATGCTCTTCTCATGCTCAAAGAAGTTTAACAGGAAGGACGACTCGTCCATCAGGCGTCCAGCTGTCCGTGACCGTGTCCACAGCAGAGTGTGACTGAGGCTTCATGCTAACACACACACATGAAGCTAATACCACCACGAGCAGCTGCTCAGTGGATTTGGAGGACAAATGTCTGCAGCTTCTCACAGGCAGTATGCAGAATGTGGATCTCCACAAAGACTGTGGAGAGCTCGTCCCACACTCTAAATCCAAACTTGTCTGCACAAAACTTCTCACACGTTCCCGTCACAAGTGTCTTCTAAGTGAAGCTACCAGGTTCAGGTCCAGCTTGCTTATCTGGAGCTGCAGGAGATGATCCATCCTCACAAAGCAACACAGACAGCAGATATGCAAACACACAACACAACCAAAGGATTCTCTCTGCATGTCTGTGGCTGATGCTGCTGGAACGAAGCTGTTTGAAACCTTGTTGTTCTGCACTTTGGGACCAGAAGAGGAAACTGAAGCTCTGTGCAGAGGGTCCAATGGAAGCAGCCAAGCGCTGTAAGTGTCTGCTGTACAGGGATGCTGGTTCAGCTGTGGCTCAGTTTCACAGTGTGACTCAATAAAAGCAGCAGGAAATCAAAGCTTGATGCTTTCATCAGTGTGGAAATAAGAAAGTTTCCTGTGACAGACGCTGGAGCTCTTTCACTCTCAGCTTCACAGTTTCAGCTTCAAACTTCTTCCAACATGTTTCTAACACGGCCACATTCCACCTTAATGGAGCTGATATCTTGTGCATCAGCACATTTTCTAAAGGCAGCGATCACATCTTTAGTTTTGGATGTTTAACTGCAGATTGTTTATGTGTTTATAGCACATTAATTACAGCAGCAGCGTTGACCACAGTGCTGTACAAGAATCCAAGATAACGATTAAAATAACTCCTAATATTAATATCACACATCAAATATCAAATAACTCTCATGCTGTATTAAAAGCCAGTGAATACAAATGTGTTTTCAGAGCAGATTTACAGAGACTGACAGCAGGAGCTGGGGCTGTTCGATAGAACGATGTATATATGATGACCATATGAAAACGTCTATCGTTTCATATCACGCTCTTTGTTTCCTGCTTATGTGTTTGTGTTTTCCAGATAAAGCTTTCAAAATAAATCTGAAGATCCTGTTGAGAGTTTTCAAAATAAACACAATACAGTACTGCGGTCGCTCGTTTATCGAGTTACGTCCTAAAAATAAGTCTCAGAATGAAGTAGCAGCTTTATGTTTTACAAGTATTATAGAAGTTTTAAGGCAGTTAAACCCTCACTGCACACTTTCTACACTTTTCTCAGACAGGCATGAACATTTTCACACTTTTCTCTCTTGTTTAAACAAAGTTCAAACCTTCATAGAAAAATAAGTTCATTATTAAAGAGTGAAAGCAAAGTGTTTCTGAAACGTGTCAAATCAGCCTTTGCTGGCATTAAATGAGCTTCTGTGTGAGGAGCACTCGTCCATGGCCTGGGCTCCTCGCTGTCAGGTAAAGTTTCATAAAGCTTTTGAGTTTTTCTGCAGATAATGTTGGTGTCCAGCACGATGTTCTTTTTCCTGCGGTCACTGAGCCACAAAGCCAAAGCTGACTCCATCCTTACGATGTTCTTGTTGTGGACAGTTACAACCTTTTTGCCTCCTTGTTGAAACTATGATGGTCAGCATCTTCCTCTGCCTTTGGCTGCTACCACAGGTGCAAAACGTCTCGTCATCATTGTTGTTTGTTGGGACAAAACGTACAAACATACAGTGCAGCACTGCAGAGTCACACTGCTGTAAATTTGAACACATTCTGTACTGTACAGGAGACACGGCACGAGATTGGCTGACAATGGTCTACAGCCAATCAGGACGCAGAACACAATGCGCTGTAAAAAGCAAAAACATGCAAAATTGCACAAAAAAGATCAGCGAAACAGCGAGGCCGCCAAAGGTGAACTGTGTTACAGCGAGGGACCAGCGTATATGTGGTTGTTGGGACGATAAATGTCTTTGAGCTTGTGTCAGAAGACGAGCTGCAGCTTTCTGGACCAGCTGCAGTCTTGCCAGGCAGGTCCCACTAACTCCAACATATAAGGAGTTACAATAATCCAGCTGGGACGTCATGAAAACGTGGATCGCCCGTTCAAGGTTTTTAAAAGATAGAAATGATCTCACCTTAGATAAAAGCCTCAGTTTGAAGAAAGACCGCTGTACAACTGAGCTCAGCTGTTTTTCAAAGGTCACATTGCCGTCAAATATAAGCCCCAAATGTAATAATCAGAATCAGAATCGTGTTTATTGGCCAAGTATATGTGCAGACACATACAGGGAATTTGGTTCCGGTAGATGGTGGCTCTCAAGCACAGCAATGTAAATCACACACACACACACACACACACACACACACACACACACACACACACACACACACACACACACACACACACACACACACACACGTCTATATATACACATTACACATACATACACAAAGCTGTGTAAACCAACTGTAAATAACGAATCTAAACGTATATACATAAAATACAGAAATGAATGAGGTGGAATGAATACTACAAAATGTACATAAGGTGCAGCTGCAGTCTGGCAGTGGGAGCAGTGTGACAGGTCAACGGTTAAGAAGGGAGATGGCGAGGGGAAAGAAACTGTTCCTGTGTCGGGTGGTCCTGGTCTGCAGGCTTCTGTACCGTCTGCCAGAGGGCAGCAGATCAAAAAGTCTGTGTGCAGGGTGTGAGGGGTCTGTGATGATTTTCCCTGCCCGTTTCCTGGTTCTTGAGAGGTACAGATCCTGGATGGAGGGCAGGGACGTGCCGATGATCCTTTCTGCTGCCCGTACAGTCCGCTGCAGTCTGCTCCTGTCCTGTTTAGTGGCTGCTCCATACCAGACTGTGATGGAGGAGCACAGGACAGACTCAATGACCAGTGTAGAACTGGATCAGCAGCTCCTGTGGAAGACTGTACTTCCCCAGTTGTCTCAGGAAGTACATCGTCTGCTGGGTCTTTTTGAGGATGGCGTTGATGTTGGTCTCCCACTTCAGGTCCTGGGAGATGGTTGTACCCAGGAACTTGAAGGTCTTCACAGTTGACACAGGGCTGTCTGATATGGTGAGAGGGAGCAGAGTTGAGGGATGTCTCCTGAAGTCCACTGTCATCTCTACAGTCTTAAGAGTGTTCAGCTCCAGATTGTGCTGACTGCACCAGAGTACCAGCCGCTCAACTTCCTGCCGGTATGCAGACTCATCACCATCTTGAATGAGGCCAATGACAGTGGTGTCATCTGCAAACTTTAGGAGTTTGACAGCCGAGTTCTTGGAGGTGCAGTCGTTAGTGTAGAGGGAGAACCGTAGTGGTGAGAGGACACATCCTTGAAGGGCACCAATACTGAGGGACCGGGTTTCAGAGGTGATCTCCCCCAGCCTCACTTGTTGCTTTCTGTCTGTCAGGAAGCTGGTGATCCACTGACAGGTAGCTGGTGACACGCTGAGCTGGGAGAGTTTGGAGGAGAGAAGTTCAGGCACAATGGTGTTAAAAGCCGAACTAAAGTCCACAAACAGGACCCTGGCATAAGTTCCCGGGCGGTCAAGGTGTTACAGGATGTAATGCAGCCCCATGTTCACTGCATCATCCACCGACCTGTTTGCCCGGTAGGCAAACTGCAGAGGGTCCAGCTGGTGGCCTGTAATGTCTTTCAGATGGGCTAACACCAGTCGTTCGAAGGATTTCATGACCACAGACGTCAAGGCGACAGGTCTGTAGTCATTCAGTCCTGTGATGGTGGGTTTCTTGGGAACAGGGATGATGGTGGAGCGTTTGAAGCAGGAGGGAACTTCACACAGCTCCAGGGATCTGTTGAAGATGCGAGTAAAGATGGGAGCAAGCTGTTCAGCACAGGTTTTGAGGCAGGAGGGTGAGACGCCATCTGGTCCGGGGGCTTTCCTGGGCTTCTGTTGGCTCACATCCTGAGTGTGTATTCTGAGTTTCAGGGAGGAGGAAAGGGGGGTGAGAGGTGTGGTGGAGGTCGTTGAATCTGGATGCGATTTAATAAAAGAGCTGAACCAGTCTAATAGAGCGCCCTTGATGCCGCCATGCTCCAATGGTGAGGTCAAGATGCTGTGGTCAAGGCAGCGGTCAGATCCAAAAGCACAGCTGAGTCTCCTGATCAGTGGCTGATAAAAGATCATTAAGAACTTTCCAAAGTGCAGTTTCAGTGCTGTGAAGAGCTTTAAAACCAGACTGAAACCTTTACAACAGATTGCAGCTGAACAAATATAATCTTTTACAAAATCTTCGACAGGAAGGGAAGCTTTGAAATAGGCCTGAAGTTTGAGCAGACAGAGGATCCAGATCAGGTTTTTAGTACAGGCTGTACAACAGCATGTTTAAAACAGGCTGTACAACACCTGAACTAAGACTGCTGTTAAAAATCGCTAAGATGTCGGAACCGACAACCTTTAAAATCTTTTTAAACACGTGTTGGAACAACATCATTTGGACAAGATGATGTCTTTATAGCATCACATCGTTCCTCCACCTGATCAAACCACACAGGCTCAAACTGATCAAAAACAGCTGAGCAGGTGAATATTTTAGCCCCGGTGCGATCTCGGGCGAGAGTATCGATGATGGCCAAAGGGCAGCGTCCAGCTCTACGGCCGCTGAAGAGCAGACTCAACAGACGCGCGTGATGTGGATCCTACTGCTCTAAAACTGGAGCTTCTTCAATCCATTAAAGAGGACATTAGTACGCTGTTAAAAGAAGAAGTCAGAAATGCATTGAAAGAAGATTTTGACAATATAAGGGCTGACGTGCAAGGACTGAGAAATGAGATCGCTAACAGCATGGCGGCGACGTGCGGCGAAGTTGATGGAGTAAAGGTTACAGTGAAAGAAGCTGAGGATGGGCTGTCAATGTGGAGCGATGAGGTGACCACCCTGCAGTCTACAGTAGAGAGTATGAAGGAGGAGCTGTCTGACCTGAAGGATAAATGTGATGAAGGCAGGAAGCGGAGAGCTAACATCCACATCATAGGGATCCCAGAGGGCCTGGACTCGAGCTCCTCCACGGCCGTATCCGTGCTACTACGTGAAGTGCTGGGTATGGATAAAGACGTTATTGTCGACCGCTCACACAGGAGCCCTATCCTGAGAAAGCCAGCTGGTGACCCGCACGCCGTCATAGCTGAGCGTCACTACTACCAGGATTGTGTGGCTACGCCGTGCCAGGGCCCAAGCCCCGCTTGAGTTTAACGGACAACCTATTGCAATATTACGACTGGGCGATATGACCCAAAGTTCATATCTCGATATTCTTTAGCTGGATGGCGATATACGATATATATCTCGATATTTTTGAAGCCAGAAAGTACGAACAAAAAGAGAGTTCTTAGTCAAAGCTGTGTCCCAAATCTCACACAGGCACATTTATTAACATACAGCGTAGATGTACATGACTTCACTCTGGTGATTTCTCCTCTTGTTTTTTCAATGTGTATTCCTGATGCCTGCTCCAACTATCAGCCATGGAGATTCAACTCAGTGTTGTTAGCAGATGAAGAGTTTGTCAGTTACAAAAGGTCTCAAAGAGATTTTTTTTCTATCAATCAGACCCCAGAGATGTCATCATCAGTCATTTGGGAATCTCTAAAAGCATCTGAGAGGCCAAATAATTTCATTTTGTGCCAAACAAAGTGCAACACTGAAAGAACATCATCCATAAATATTGAGTAAGAACTGGACTCTCATACAGCGAGACTCAAATGCCTTTAAACATCAGCTTATCCTGCTGATCCAAGTCCAACACTGAGTTTGTAAAAACATGTTTGTCAATCATTTTGTTTGGTTTCTGAGGAAAATGATTCAATAACTTGCTGCTAATACACAACATTTCATCATATTTCCTCATAACCCTCTTTTGTCTGACCATTTGATCCCATTTGAATTTGCAATAAAGGATCCACAGAGTTTGGTGACAATAATGACAGTAGATGTTTGTGTGAAAGTGCTGGAAGCAAATGAGTGTGTGATGTTCTTTCAGTGTTGCACTTTGTAGACGCTCCCTGAGCACTGGTCTCACAGCCAGCTGCACATAGAGACCAGTGTTGTTAGTCCAGGTCAGAAGATGACTTGTTGGAATGAAAATGAGCTTGTAGTTTGTCTGCTTTAATAATGTGACTGGAAAAAGGTGTTGGACTTCAAATATGTCCATTTCTGTCACACTTCACCTTTAAAAGTGAAGCCATGTGGTTCCTGGAAGGAAAAACACGACTTTTTCAAGTCTTTGTCCTGTTTTTATGAGAAATGTACGACTTTAATGTGAAACATTCAGAGTTTTTTCTCTTGTTGTGTTTGTTTGAAGCTGCTTCCTGTTGGCTTCAGCTGTTTGGAGTTTCCATTTTCTAAACTTCTACATTCTGAACCTTCTTCAGCTCTGAACAGATGATGAAACACTGAATGATTTCAAGCACTTTGTCTAATAAACTTACATCTTTCATTCTTTATACAGATTGAAGAGCTGTGGTTTGTCAGAGATCAGCTGTGATTATCTGGCAGCAGCACTGAAGTCCAACCCCTCCCATCTGAGAGAGCTGGACCTGAGTAATGACTCCTTCTCTTCTTCAACTAAGAACAACCTGCAGGATCCAGGAGTGAAGCATCTGTGTGGTTTCCTGGAGAGTCCAGGATGTAAACTTGAAACTCTGAGGTCAGTCAGCATGTTTTAGTTGTGCTGAGATGAATATGATGTGAAAGTTGTGCTGACACTAAACTGCAGACATCAAGCTGATATTATACTGATCCACACTGAGGATCTTCATGGTAAAGTCTGTTTTCTTCTTCTCTGGTTTAGTCCATTGACTGCAGCAGAACAATGTTCACATTTCAAACAGTGATACTCAACGTATGGCCCGCGGCCCACACGCGGCCTGCCCACCTTTCCTGATTCAGAGAGAGGGGACCCTGATTAACTGTGTAGCTTCTTCCTCACAGTTCTAAGTATCAGACACAACAATGAATAATCCACAGCTGACTGTCTTTAGCAGGTCAAAGGTCACGGCACACAGCAGACAGTCAGAAATATTCTAACTCTGATCATTTATCAGTTGTGACACTGTGAGACTTGATCAGAGGTGTGATCATCACAGCAGAGGCCTTTGTGTCAAAGTCACTGAGGATCAAACAGAAACACATGAAGCAGATTTTCCTCTTCTGGCTTTTTATAGCAGATAACCTTCAAAATATTCTGCAGTCGATCAAAAACTGAAGCAAACCATGAAGCAACATGTGAACATGAGCTGATGCTGCTGAAGTGAAGCAAAGTTACAGAGGTTTGATTACAGACACAGCTGAGAGTTTGTAATCTGTCATCATTTTAAAAAGTTTCCATGGAACAGCAGAAATGAGGCTTTACTGTCAGAGGCCGACAGCACTGAACACAACAGCAGACTGGTGGCTAATAAACAGTGAATGATGCAGAAACAGATGTTTGAAGCTGTTCTTGGAGTACACTGAGAGAGAGAGAGCTGTGCAGGCAGGAACAGCCAAAGTCAGAGAGAATTCATGAGCATATTGATCAAACGTGAAGCAGAGTTTGGATCTTCTTTTGCTGCTGCTTCACTCAGTTTTGGTTGGAGACAGATGAAACCTGCAGCTTCAGGATCTGTGAGCTGTCCACTTTCAGCCCCGACGGCGTGTCCGTGTACGTGCCGTCGAGTGAACGATCCACGCTCTGTGTTTCCATCTTTGTGTGTTTAGCTGCTCTCATTTACTGTTTTATCTGTTTGCTGCTTGTTGAAATAGTTTGTGAGCTTTAACCTGAGATTCTGGCAAAATACATTTATATTAAACATCGATTCAGGATTGAATGAATCAACATCGTTTTATTCAAATTAAAACCATTTAAATGGGAACATGAATTTTTTACAGCCGCCTCTAATGCTGGGTAATGTCAGCTGGTCCATGTGCAGCTGGCTGTGAGGCTCAGGGAGCGTCTACAAAGTGCAACACTAAAGAACATCATCCATAAATATTGAGTAAGAACTGGACTCTCATACAGCGAGACTCGAATGCCTTTAAACATCAGCTTATCCTGCTGATCCAAGTCCAACACTGAGTTTGTAAAAACATGTTTGTCAATCATTTTGTTTGGTTTCTGAGGAAAATGATTCAATAACTTGCTGCTAATACACAACATTTCATCATATTTCCTCATAACCCTCTTTTGTCTGACCATTTGATCCCATTTGAATTTGCAATAAAGGATCCACAGAGTTTGGTGACAATAATGACAGTAGATGTTTGTGTGAAAGTGCTGGAAGCAAATGAGTGTGTGATGTTCTTTCAGTGTTGCACTTTGTAGACGCTCCCTGAGCACTGGTCTCACAGCCAGCTGCACATAGAGACCAGTGTTGTTAGTCCAGGTCAGAAGATGACTTGTTGGAATGAAAATGAGCTTGTAGTTTGTCTGCTTTAATAATGTGACTGGAAAAAGGTGTTGGACTTCAAATATGTCCATTTCTGTCACACTTCACCTTTAAAAGTGAAGCCATGTGGTTCCTGGAAGGAAAAACACGACTTTTTCAAGTCTTTGTCCTGTTTTTATGAGAAATGTACGACTTTAATGTGAAACATTCAGAGTTTTTTCTCTTGTTGTGTTTGTTTGAAGCTGCTTCCTGTTGGCTTCAGCTGTTTGGAGTTTCCATTTTCTAAACTTCTACATTCTGAACCTTCTTCAGCTCTGAACAGATGATGAAACACTGAATGATTTCAAGCACTTTGTCTAATAAACTTACATCTTTCATTCTTTATACAGATTGTGGAGCTGTGGTTTGTCAGAGATCAGCTGTGATTATCTGGCAGCAGCACTGAAGTCCAACCCCTCCCATCTGAGAGAGCTGGACCTGTTCTACAACAACAAGCTGCAGGATCCAGGAGTGAAGCATCTGTGTGGTTTCCTGGAGAGTCCAGGATGTAAACTTGAAACTCTGAGGTCAGTCAGCATGTTTTAGTTGTGCTGAGATGAATATGATGTGAAAGTTGTGCTGACACTAAACTGCAGACATCAGGCTGATATTATACTGATCCACACTGAGGATCTTCATGGTAAAGTCTGTTTTCTTCTTCTCTGGTTTAGTCCATTGACTGCAGCAGAACAATGTTCACATTTCAAACAGTGATACTCAACGTATGGCCCGCGGCCCACACGCGGCCTGCCCACCTTTCCTGATTCAGAGAGAGGGGACCCTGATTAACTGTGTAGCTTCTTCCTCACAGTTCTAAGTATCAGACACAACAATGAATAATCCACAGCTGACTGTCTTTAGCAGGTCAAAGGTCACGGCACACAGCAGACAGTCAGAAATATTCTAACTCTGATCATTTATCAGTTGTGACACTGTGAGACTTGATCAGAGGTGTGATCATCACAGCAGAGGCCTTTGTGTCAAAGTCACTGAGGATCAAACAGAAACACATGAAGCAGATTTTCCTCTTCTGGCTTTTTATAGCCGATAACCTTCAAAATATTCTGCAGTCGATCAAAAACTGAAGCAAACCATGAAGCAACATGTGAACATGAGCTGATGCTGCTGAAGTGAAGCAAAGTTACAGAGGTTTGATTACAGACACAGCTGAGAGTTTGTAATCTGTCATCATTTTAAAAAGTTTCCATGGAACAGCAGAAATGAGGCTTTACTGTCAGAGGCCGACAGCACTGAACACAACAGCAGACTGGTGGCTAATAAACAGTGAATGATGCAGAAACAGATGTTTGAAGCTGTTCTTGGAGTACACTGAGAGAGAGAGAGCTGTGCAGGCAGGAACAGCCAAAGTCAGAGAGAATTCATGAGCATATTGATCAAACGTGAAGCAGAGTTTGGATCTTCTTTTGCTGCTGCTTCACTCAGTTTTGGTTGGAGACAGATGAAACCTGCAGCTTCAGGATCTGTGAGCTGTCCACTTTCAGCCCCGACGGCGTGTCCGTGTACGCGCCGTCGAGTGAACGATCCACGCTCTGTGTTTCCATCTTTGTGTGTTTAGCTGCTCTCATTTACTGTTTTAGCTGTTTGCTGCTTGTTGAAATAGTTTGTGAGCTTTAACCTGAGATTCTGGCAAAATACATTTATATTAAACATCGATTCAGGATTGAATGAATCAACATCGTTTTATTCAAATTAAAACCATTTAAATGGGAACATGAATTTTTTACAGCCGCCTCTAATGCTGGGTAATGTCAGCTGGTCCATGTGCAGCTGGCTGTGAGGCTCAGGGAGCGTCTACAAAGTGCAACACTAAAGAACATCATCCATAAATATTGAGTAAGAACTGGACTCTCATACAGCGAGACTCAAATGCCTTTAAACATCAGCTTATCCTGCTGATCCAAGTCCAACACTGAGTTTGTAAAAACATGTTTGTCAATCATTTTGTTTGGTTTCTGAGGAAAATGATTCAATAACTTGCTGCTAATACACAACATTTCATCATATTTCCTCATAACCCTCTTTTGTCTGACCATTTGATCCCATTTGAATTTGCAATAAAGGATCCACAGAGTTTGGTGACAATAATGACAGTAGATGTTTGTGTGAAAGTGCTGGAAGCAAATGAGTGTGTGATGTTCTTTCAGTGTTGCACTTTGTAGACGCTCCCTGAGCACTGGTCTCACAGCCAGCTGCACATAGAGACCAGTGTTGTTAGTCCAGGTCAGAAGATGACTTGTTGGAATGAAAATGAGCTTGTAGTTTGTCTGCTTTAATAATGTGACTGGAAAAAGGTGTTGGACTTCAAATATGTCCATTTCTGTCACACTTCACCTTTAAAAGTGAAGCCATGTGGTTCCTGGAAGGAAAAACACGACTTTTTCAAGTCTTTGTCCTGTTTTTATGAGAAATGTACGACTTTAATGTGAAACATTCAGAGTTTTTTCTCTTGTTGTGTTTGTTTGAAGCTGCTTCCTGTTGGCTTCAGCTGTTTGGAGTTTCCATTTTCTAAACTTCTACATTCTGAACCTTCTTCAGCTCTGAACAGATGATGAAACACTGAATGATTTCAAGCACTTTGTCTAATAAACTTACATCTTTCATTCTTTATACAGATTGATGGACTGTGGTTTGTCAGATATTGGCCTTGATTATCTGGCAGCAGCACTGAAGTCCAACCCCTCGTATCCCACAGAGGTGGACCTGAGTGGAACCTACAGCAACCTGAAGGGTTCAGGAGTGAAGCATCTGTGTGATTTGCTGGAGAATCCACGATGTCGATTTGAAACTCTGAGGTCAGTCAGCATGTTTTAGTTGTGCTGAGATGAATATGATGTGAAAGTTGTGCTGACACTAAACTGCAGACATCAGGCTGATATTATACTGATCCACACTGAGGATCTTCATGGTAAAGTCTGTTTTCTTCTTCTCTGGTTTAGTCCATTGACTGCAGCAGAACAATGTTCACATTTCAAACAGTGATACTCAACGTATGGCCCGCGGCCCACACGCGGCCTGCCCACCTTTCCTGAATCAGAGAGAGGGGACCCTGATTAACTGTGTAGCTTCTTCCTCACAGTTCTAAGTATCAGACACAACAATGAATAATCCACAGCTGACTGTCTTTAGCAGGTCAAAGGTCACGGCACACAGCACTCTGTGAAACAGTTTGGAGCAGGAATTCTTGCACATTTACAAACTGACACTGCTGCACGGCATGCTGGGTAATACTAGCTGCTCAGGTATGGGCGTGCTAATGGCTGTGAGGCTCTGTGGCTGCAGAACACCGAAGAAGAGAAAAGAGAGGTGGAGGATGAAGAAAAGAGGCGGAGATGAAGCAGAAGTTTTGTCCAGAGAGGAGCTGTGTCTGTGTGGGCAGGGCTCAGACAGCTCCACCCACACAGTGACAGTGAAGCAGGTGAAGAGTAATAAATGAAGACAGCAGACAGGATTTGATAAGCTGATGTACAAACATGTAGGTCGTGTCCAAATTCATGGGCTGCATCCTCCTGAGGCCGCATTTGTAGACCGATTACGTCACAGCGACACGTCGAAGGCTGTCCAAATTCGTAGACTCCTCCGAATGCAGCCAACAAATGCGTCCTCCTTTTCCCCGAATTTGAAGGATGGGTCGGGTGTGTCCTTCGTGGCCTACCATATCCCAGAATTCATAGCGCGGCCCAGCCAAACTCCAGTTTCCAACAATGGCGGCCGCTACTAATTTTTAAAATTACTCATACTAATCTTTTTCGGTCACAAAATAAACTTTTAACATATTTTCAGGCGAGAAAGTAGCTGTGTAAACATCAAATATCTGCTCGGTTTATCAAGATACCGCATATTTGCAAAAGTGCTTCGACGTTTTCGGAGACGTCTGCTACCCACCAGCTCGATAGCTCGCCGGGAGCTCGAGGGGCACTGAAGCCGCCGAGAACGGCACAACTCCCGGCACATCATTTTCAGATCACCGCGGACTTTCGCTACTCAGGTTAAACGTGATATATAAGTCACTTAGACAACCTCAAAATGTTATTGTTTGGCTTTTTTCAGTGTTTTATTTGTTCGTGAGTAAATCGGTTTGGCTGAGATTAAAGTTATTAGATTAGATAAAATAAAACTTTATTAATCCCCCAGGTGGGTTCCTCCTTGGTCTTTACAGAGCTGACTAAACGTCAAACAGAAAACTGATTAAACAGAAGTGTGAGACGGTCGAGAATTTACGCCAGTGTCCTGTTATATTTTAGATAGCAAGGAGCAGACGGCTGAGTTTATTAAACTCCACCGAGACAGCGGTGACGCTAATCAGAAGGCTAGACCGTCCAATTTCCCCAGCCGTTTATTTCCAGCCTACCCGACCTTCTGAGGACCCAGCCCACGTAGACCGCAAAGGCCGGGTCCTCGGGAGGATGCAGCCCATGAATTTGGACACGACCGTAGAATGATGGTGGCAGCTACAGAAACAGGTCCATACAGACTGAAGCGTGTCTCAGTCTGAATGTACACTGCTGTTATAAGAGCTGTGGAAACTCAGGTCAAAAGGACGTAACCACACTGCTGACAGTTCCAGGACAGTCACAGAGTTACAGCATCATTTGTGACCATAAAGACAGAAAGCTCATCCAAATCCTGGGATTAAAAGTCTGTCCTGGTGGTGTCCAGTCAAACACGTCTCTGTGAAAGCTTCAGTCCAACAGGCTCCAAAGTCCTTCTGCTCATTTCCTCGCCGGGTTCTTGATGCTCCTGTACCATCTCTCTGTCATCCTCCTCGCTCCCTCTTTGCACTCACAGTCTTTGTGCATCATTAACACTCACATGTGGAAAACCAAAGTTTTACTGGGCAGAAGATGATCATCAGTGACGCTGTCTTTAAAACACTCTTGTTAGAAATGTGCGACTTTAATGTGAAACATTCAGAGTTTTTTCTCTTGTTGTGTTTGTTTGAAGCTGCTTCCTGTTGGCTTCAGCTGTTTGGAGTTTCCATTTTCTAAACTTCTACATTCTGAACCTTCTTCAGCTCTGAACAGATGATGAAACACTGAATGATTTCAAGCACTTTGTCTAATAAACTTACATCTTTCATTCTCTATACAGATTGGAGCGCTGTGATTTGTCAGAGATCAGCTGTGATTATCTGGAAGCAGTGCTGAAGCTCAACCCTTCGTATCCCAGAGAGGTGGAGCTGAGCTACCACAAGCTTCAGGATTCAGGAGTGAAGCAGCTGTGTGTTCTTCTGGAGAATCCACAACATCAAATTGAAACTCTGAGGTCAGTCTCCACGTTTTAGTTGTGCTGACACTGTCGATCTGTGGAACTAAAACCTTTATACAGGAAGTCTGGTTCAGCTCTTTGTAGACCTTCTAATCTCTGATGCTCTGAGTCTTACTCAGTAGATGATGCAGAGTTGTGAAGCCGATGTGGGTGAGGACACTCGCCCAGCTCTAACTACTTTGACGTCCAGGCGGCTTCCCTGCTTGTCCTGATACAAACAAACCTGAGTAACCTTGCAGGTCAGATCTCATCAGTCACACCTGTTATGGCAGCTCTCCTCTAGATTGTAGTTCTTGTTAACCTGGGATGGTTTTAGAAGCCTGGACCACAGACTGCAAGGGAAGATATTACTGGGAAAGGCCAAAGCAACCTATTAGACCCATTAAACACTAACATAGATGAATACTCAGATTTAAACCTTTATTGTTTCACAAAGGGTTAAAAAGGGAACGTCCACAGTTTAGACTGCAGCAGATTTTATTAAAGCAGTTTGACAGGAGCAAAGCAAAAACACAAAGAATAAGTGTTTCACATATTAATACATATAACATAATAATAAAAGAAAAGCAAAATAATGATACAAAAGAATGAAAAAGTTGTCCAGAGCAGCAGGATGTCTGAGGTCTGCAGAAACACAAAAACACAGCAGCTAAAAATAGTTGTTGAAAGAAAACGAGGTGGGAGCTGCTGATTCCTGAGCTTTGATACTGGATTAGCTTCAGTAGTTATTCCCATCACTGCTGTAGGAGCTACATTTAGTCACAGCTGATTGTCTCCTTTGACCAATCAGAAGACTACTGTTGTAAAAACAAGCAGACAAAGAACCAATGAGAGTGAAGAACAGGATAAAGAGCTCGTGTGATGGAGGCAAAGCAATAATCAGCAGACTGTAGCAGTTTCTATCTGGATGAAAGTAGAAGGAGCTCAGCGGAGCTCAGTCCCATATCTTTGTTTAGAAACAACATCAGTGATTTCCTGCTGCTCGAGATGATTCCAGCAGCTCTCATTACAGCAGCTGATGAGAGAAACAGCTGATGGCTCACAGCTCGTGCACTGTTGGATCTCCAGATGTTCACGTGGCTGAAGTCTGTGAAGAAACTGTGGTCCACGTAGTTCACACGGCCTCAGATTGGACCGAGCTCCCTGGATCACTGCAGCATCCTCAGCTGGTACATGGACGTCTCTGCTCCTCAGTCTTGGAGCCCCTGCAGGTCCGTCCACACCACCAGGGTCTTCTCACTCACCTTTCCTTTGTCCTCGTCCTTCATCGGCCGTGCTGTGTCTTTGTTCCTGCGGTGTTGTTCCCACGATGCAGCGCTGATGTTCCCTCCTTGAATGCACAACAAGCTAATACCACCACGAGCAGCTGCTCAGTGGATTTGGAGGACAAATGTCTGCAGCTTCTCACAGGCAGTATGCAGAATGTGGATCTCCACAAAGACTGTGGAGAGCTCGTCCCACACTCCAAATCCAAACTTGTCTGCACAAAACTTCTCACACGTTCCCGTCACAAGTGTCTTCTAAGTGAAGCTACCAGGTTCAGGTCCAGCTTGTTTATCTGGAGCTGCAGGAGATGATCCATCCTCACAAAGCAACACAGCAGATATGCAAACACACAACACAACCAAAGGATTCTCTATGCATGTCTGTGGCTGATGCTGCTGGAACGAAGCTGTTTGAAACCTTGTTGTTCTGCACTTTGGGACCAGAAGAGGAAACTGAAGCTCTGTGCAGAGGGTCCAATGGAAGCAGCCAAGCGCTGTAAGTGTCTGCTGTACAGGGATGCTGGTTCAGCTGTGGCTCAGTTTGAGCCTCAGTTTGTCAAAATGAGCTTGTAGTTTGTCTGCTTTAATAATGTGACTGGAAAAAGGTGTTGGACTTCAAATATGTCCATTTCTGTCACACTTCACCTTTAAAAGTGAAGCCATGTGGTTCCTGGAAGGAAAAACACGACTTTTTCAAGTCTTTGTCCTGTTTTTATGAGAAATGTACGACTTTAATGTTCCTTTTTTTATACTCAATTTTTATTATAATTTACAACATTGCAACTTGTGCTTGTCGATGTTCACAAGTAGGACAGTTACAGGAACTGCAATGCAGAAATGTAGATTAAAATAAGAACTGCAATTAGGAAGCACAAAACAAAACCCAAGCAAGCAAGCAAACAAACAGACAACAACATAACAAAAACAAAACAAAACAAAAACTTTATGTAATATTAAATAACTTGTGACAAACTTAGCCGTAAATGGACAAAACGAAAGAGACCTATGCTAAATTATTGAAACAGTAAAGCATGTATGGGTCGCCAACGCTCAGTAAACAATTCTCTCTGAATCCGCAGAGCAGATGTTATTTCCTCCATCTGGTAAATTTCTCTTGCTTTATCAATCCACATATTATATGAAGGTGGGTCAAGATTCAGCCATTTAATAGTGATACACTTTAGTGCTGCTGTAAGATTCTTAAGAGATACGTTTTATTGTTTCCCGCAAAACCCTTTGGTAAGACTCCTAAAATGGCTAACTGTTGGTCTTTGTTAATGGTTGTTGGAAAACTGTACTGAGAACTTTAAATATGTCATTCCAAAGTGAGCAGATTTTTGGGCATGACCAGAATATATGTGAGTGGGTTCCTAAAGAAGTACCACAATTTCGCCAGCAGGTGTCAGGATTTGTAGGCTTCATTTTGGCAATTATCTCTGGGGTTCTAAAATATCTCATGACCACCTTCCATTTAAATTCTCTCCACAGCCCAGAATTAGTCACCAGATGGGCTTCACCGAACACCTCTTCCCAGGTGTCCTCTGAGATTTGAGTGCCAGTCTCAGCTTCCCACCTTGCCTTAATATCCAAAGTTGCATTTGTATTGAAACTCATAAATGCGTTATAAAAATGACTGATTAATTTTGGGGAGGAATTACTTTGAAATGTTTTTAGAAATATTTCCTCAATGGGTGAGGGCTCCAAAACTTGCCTCCATTCTTTATGTTTTGTCAAAAAGCTTCTTAGCTGCAGAAATCTAAAAAAGTCAGAAGAAGGAAGCCAAAACTGACCTCAACTGTTCAAATGAGCTCAGGTGCCCATTCCTCACAACATGACAAAGTTGATGAAGCCCGCTATGTGACCATGCTCTGAAGCCAGAGTCTTCCACAATAGGAGAAAAACCCTGCAGGGAGGAGAGGCTTGATAACATTGAAATTTCTTTTGGAAGACCAAATGATTGTTTGATTCTACGCCAAATCTTTAGTGTGACCCTCGTCCGTTCCCCCATATGCACATTTTTAATTGAAATGTTAGAACAAAGCAGGGATTCCAATGATCTTTCGCACATTGTCTTCTCAATGTTTAGCCACTGAGTTTCAGACAAATCCCGCACCCATACAGTCAGGGGTCTCATCTGAGCTGCCCAGAAATAATATTTCAGGTTTGGAACAGCCAATCCCCCCTGCAGGTTTGACAGTTTTAATGTTTGGAACTTGATCATCCCTCATGTGTATTTAGTCTCTGTGTCGCATCGTCTGTGTTCCCACCCTCCATATTTTCATGCCCAGTCTTTTGTATTCTTAGCCATAGCTTTCTGTGTCTTCATGATTTATTATAGTATTAGTTCCCCAGTTTAGTTCTCTTCACTGTGATTCTGCCTTGTTTGATGTCTTCAGCCGAAATAAAGGCTCGCTTTTCGTTCAAAACTCAGTTTCATGGCTGCACCAGTGTCTGCGCCTGAGTCCTCCACACACTCTCCATACGGTCAGCTACTGCGACCGTGACACTAAACTACATGCTGTGTGCAGCCACTCTCCTGAGCCTGTATTATATACACAGCGGTTACAATGACAAACTGAATACAATCTCATATCTACAAAACAGGCTGAGTCAAAGTTGCAGCTACGCTTATGAACATGGAGAAAAAACAGGCGAGTTATCAGCTCACCAGCTACGACTAAGAACAGCTAACCAACTATCCTTGAGATCTACAATGACCAGGGAATAAGGTCTACAGACAACCAAACTATCCTTGAGATCCACAATGATTTCAATAAGGTGTTTGATATTCCCTCCTTGGGAGGAGATGCGATCGCTAGTCTGGAGGAACCTGTCTCTAATGTTGGAATTGAAACGGCCGTACGGAGCATGCAGTCTGGAAAATCTGCTGCCCCGACGGGTATCCATCTGATTTTTTCATAAAGTTTTCTGACCGACTGAATTCACTGTTAAAATCAACTTTTGAAGAATCCTTCCTCTCACAGTCGTTGCCTCCAACAATGCATCAAGCAGTGATGTGTTTAATTGTAAAACAGGAAAAAGACCATTTAGATTGTCGTTCATGTCGTTTAATATCTTTGTTCAACACAGACACCAAGATCCTGGCTCAAGTGTTGGCCCGTCGCTTACACAAGTATTTGTCCTCCATTATTTCACCAGACGGGCTTTATTAGGCACTCTTTTTTGAACATTAGAGCTCTATTAAATATCATTTATACCCATGTTAAAGGTGTTACATTGGAAACTGTAATTTGGCTTGACGCAGAAAAGGCGTTGGATCGGGTGAGATGGGATTTTTTTTTATACGCTTAAAAAATGTGGCTTTAATTTTGTATCTTGGATAAAAGTATTGTATTGCTCCCCTCTAACAGCCGTCCAGACTAACAATAATCTGCTCCCCAGGACAGGGATGCCCTCTGTCTCCTTTTTGCCATTGAACCGCTAGCTGTTGCTCTGAGACAATGTGTTGGTGTTGAGGGAAAACATCGAGGGGGTATCGAACATGAAGTCTCTCTTTATGCTGACGACAGGATTTTATTTATTTCCAACCCATCGAACAGCCTCCGCAAACTTTTGGATAGACTTACAATAATAATAATAATAATACGTTTTATTTATATGCGCCTTTAAGAGCCTCAAGGTCACCTTAATGCATACTTAAGGAATTTGGGACAATTTCTGGATATAAAGTGAATTTTGGGAAGAGCGAGGCAAAGTCTATCTGTACGACAACTGGGGAGTTTTGTGTATTTTAGCCAATTTTAAACCCAGCTATAACAAGTTTAAGTACTCGGGCATCTGGGTGACAAGAAAACCACAAAGACTTGTATAAAACTATCTTCCTTTATTGTCGAAGCTTAAAGAGGATTTTGGAAAATGTAAGTTTTGCCTCTTTATATTTATGGTGGGGATGCAGAACAAGGAGCAAAGATGAATGTGATGCTGAATCAGCAGAAGACTTGGACTCATTTGATTCCAGCTTTGATATCATTGATTTCAATATGTCCATTTCTGTCACACTTCACCTTTAAAAGTGAAGCCATGTGGTTCCTGGAAGGAAAAACACGACTTTTTCAAGTCTTTGTCCTGTTTTTATGAGAAATGTACGACTTTAATGTGAAACATTCAGAGTTTTTTCTCTTGTTGTGTTTGTTTGAAGCTGCTTCCTGTTGGCTTCAGCTGTTTGGAGTTTCCATTTTCTAAACTTCTACATTCTGAACCTTCTTCAGCTCTGAACAGATGATGAAACACTGAATGATTTCAAGCACTTTGTCTAATAAACTTACATCTTTCATTCTTTATACAGATTGAGGGGCTGTGGTTTGTCAGAGATCAGCTGTGATTATCTGGCAGCAGCACTGAAGTCCAACCCCTCCCATCTGAGAAATCTGGACCTGAGTAATGAATACTACTGGTTATCAACTAACAAAAACAACCTGCAGGATCCAGGAGTGAAGCATCTGTGTGGTTTCCTGGAGAGTCCAGGATGTAAACTTGAAACTCTGAGGTCAGTCAGCATGTTTTAGTTGTGCTGAGATGAATATGATGTGAAAGTTGTGCTGACACTAAACTGCAGACATCAGGCTGCTATTATACTGATCCACACTGAGGATCTTCATGGTAAAGTCTGTTTTCTTCTTCTCTGGTTTAGTCCATTGACTGCAGCAGAACAATGTTCACATTTCAAACCTTCAAAGAAGAAGAAAAATCCTCCACTGGAAAATTCACTGTGAAACTCTCAAACTCTTCATTGCACCTTAAAGTCTGTGTGACACTGAAATCCAAAGCAAAATGTGCGTTTGCTTTACAGACAGCAGTCCAACACAAACATACACACATCATCCAAAACACAGTCCAACATCCAAATCTCCTCCACTGCCAGCATGAATGATGGGAAAGAGAAGGAGGAACACTCTGACATTCAGGGTTAGAATGAGTTTCATCAAGCAGACTGTGAAGATCAAAGCTGCATTAGAAAGCTTACATGAATGAATGAGTGGACAGAAGTGGACAGAGATCATCTGAAGCACTTCAAAGGCTTTAAATCAGCACATTTCTCTTTATTCTTTATCAACTCTGTTAGTTTCTCTCAGTTTTCTGTGGAATGAAGCTAACAGCAGGCTAATAAGATGCTGACCAATAGGTTTCTATTAAAGGTTGTAATTTGTATATGAAAAAGTGCTTTGGCTCAGCAGGGATCAGCTTACAGGTAGAATACAGCTGCTGGATGGGATTAGCATGTCATAGCTATCTACCAAACTGCTAACTGGGGGATTTCAGGCCATCTATGGATCATTTTTGCTAACTGTTTATTCAGCTTAGGCTCACAGGGCTGCAGCCTGTGCCCTAGCTGTCATAGGGCAAGAGGCGTGGTCCACCTGCACAGGTGAGCAGTCCATCACAGGGCCAACAGAGAGCGACAGAGAAGCACTCCCTCACATCCACACCTACAGCCAATGTAGAAGCACCAATGAACCTAAGCAGCATTTCATTGGACTGTGGGAGAACATCCAACCTCCACAGAAAGGCCCAGCTGACCAACAAGCTTCAACCTACAACCTTCTTGCTCTAAGGCACTAGTGCTAACCACTTTTGCCCATTTCAGCCCAAATCCTGCATCTTCCTGTTTCTGACTCCAGGCCAGCTCCACTAACACTTTCTCATCAGACACTGCCACCTAGTGGAGGAAGTCTTAGTTCCATTTGAAGCTTCAGATTACAGTTAGTTCCTTTACAAAGAGGTGGAGGTGGTGGGGCCACAGCACCATCATCACTGAGTGCCATAGGACACTTAACCTTTGTTTCCATATGCTGGGAACTTCCTGTTGTTCCAAGGAGGACTAGAAAATGTGTGAAAATCTCCCAGTCAGTTCCTCACAGCACACTTCAATCATTTCCCTCCCACAGCATCAGGACCAGGGCTTTTTCTCTCTTTGGTCCCACTAAGAGATTTCCACACAAACACCTCATCAGTGGGACTCTCAGAGCTACCAGCCCTTTGCTACAATCACAAAGCTCTTCATTGAAATCAATGATATCAAAGCTGGAATCAAATGAGTCCAAGTCTTCTGCTGATTCAGCATCACATTCATCTTTGCTCCTTGTTCTGCATCCCCACCATGGACTTCATTCCTTTCCAAGCCAGCCTTGAGTGTCCTTTATTCAGCTCATCCTCTGCTTTACTTTTACACCTGATTTTAGCTGCTTTATCTCTCTTTCAACAGGTTTCTGTGCCTCAATCTTTTTCTTCTCTCCCTCATAACAAGACAGCTTGTTCTGCCTGAGAACATGTTGGAGTGATTTACTAATCCAGGGCTGCTTATTGGGGAAAATACTTCCTGTTTCCAAAGTAATCCCCATTTTTCCCAGAAAGAAATGTCAGTAGAAATCGATGATCTAAGTGAGAACATGAGCCTTTAAAAAGTCCCAGTGGGTGCAGTCAAAGCAGTCCCTCAGTCCCAGTATAGAGTCTTTGGTCCAGACTGGAACAACTGTGTGCCCAGTTTGAGCTCTCTTCAGTGCTGTGACCTGACAGACCCAGAGGGGCCATCACATCACATTTAGAAGCTCCCCTGATGGAGCCACAACACATGTCCAATACTTAGTCTGTCTTGTTGGACCAAAGGCGTAGATTTGGTTTTGCCATTGGTGGGGACGAATAATTCAACCACCGAACTCTGCCCTGTTTCTTTTTTTTTCCCTTTTTGTTTTGGCTTCTTAATAAAAAGAGGAGAAATATACTTGCCTACATATGCTATTCTACGTGCTTTTAAACCATTTAAAATCACAATTCATAGTTTTATATGTGAATTATATAATGTTAAATTACTATTAAACAAATGACTGACTAAAGTATTTTAGGCTTTAGTTTACTTCAGCCATATTCCATATAACTCAGGTATCATACAAAAATAAAAATAGAGTCATGACAATAAAAGAATATGACTTTAAGGACTTAACAACATTACTTCAGTTATAACACCAACATCTGTTATATTTTGGCACTAAGGGAACACTGAATGACCTGCTGGTTTTTGTCCATAAAACTACTCGCCTAAGATTACCACAAAGTAAAAGATCTCTCAGCAAAATTATGCAACATTTTAGGCACTATTGCTCCGATCAAATCAGTGAGCTGAGATTTTTTTATTCTAAACATGAACTACTGTTACAGCAACAGACATGGACTACTGGCGTCCCACACAACAACTCAACGTCCACTATGTGAAGCAGCCACACACAGGCCTGCTCCTCTCATTAACTGAGATAAACTGCTGGCATATTGGTTTTGCATCTATACTGTCCAGTCTCTCCTGGTGGGCACACAGCAGCATTGTTTAATCTCATTTGAGTCACTGTTGACCTTACCCATGTTTTTAGTCTTCTGAGAGCACTGAGGCTTCTTTCAGCCTCAGTACCTGCGTTTTATCCTCAGATTACAATTATTATTCTGTGCTTGATGTGCCTCACCTTTGGCCCTGGCTCCTCCCCTCTGACTGCACTAGGACATATTGTCACCTGATAAAATAACACATTGATTCGTGCCATATAAAAAGTGAGACATGTCAATTCAGATTCTTTGTCAAACATACACTAATGAATCAATTTACAGCAGCAGCCTAACAATTGTCATGATAATAAATACTAGTTAATCTATAGCACCAAATCATCAGTCAGTCACCTGTGACCTCGCCTCTTCACCTCTGAGCTACAACATGGCAGAGCACGATACACGGAGTCCAAAGTACCATCAGGGTGTACACCCCACCCCTGGCATCGTTGCCCACCTCTCAATTTTAAATACATGTAGACATTGAGGGCTAGCAGGAGGGACCATGCGCTTACCTGCTGCTCTCTGGCAGGTAGCTCCAAGCCCTCCTGGGTTTTAAATGCACCTTAGAACACACATGCATCAACATTACAATGAGCGGGTGGAGGGAGGTTTGGAGTCTTCTCTCACCCCCGTTCTCTGTGACCTGCTGGAGCAGGGGGGCTAGGACTAGGAGGAGGAGTTGGCCGTCCGACTGCGGTCTGGAGTGTGGAGCCTCCCTGCTGCTGCGGAGTCGGGGCGGTCTGCCTCCCCCCACCGCAGGGAAAAGGGAAACACCACCTGGGTCTGGGTGCAGTTCCCCCCTCCAGGGGCGGGGGCACCTAGACCCGGTTTGTAGAGTACGCTTGGGGAGTGTGATCGTGTGTACAGCGTCTCTTTATGTCTGTCTCCACGTTGGTTGAGTGTGGAGTAAGTGCATATGAGAGCATGAGGGTGGGAATGGATGTTTGTATCTGTGTGTGCCTGTATGTCTGTGTCTATATGTCAGGTTGGGTGTCAGGCGCCACCTCTCTGGGGACATCTCAGGCCCTCCAAGGTTTGGAGGCCTATCTCCCCCCACCACCACTTCCCCTGCCAGTGGTGGACTCCCTCAGACATCGGTGCGTTGGTGGTTCTTTGTGTCCGGGGATGGGCGTCCAGGTACACGCCGGCTCACTCCTTGGCGGCCGCTTATCGGGGCCTGGAGCCTGGGGCTCGCTCGGGCCACTTCGGAGGTGGGGTGCCCTCAGCCTCTCGGCCTGGGGCTCGGTCACTCAGGCGCAGCTGGCTGCCGGCGGAGCTCACGGGCGCGTCACTGCAACTCCCCCTGGCTTCTGCTCCGCGGCTGCTGAGTGAGCCCTCATCTGGGACTCTCCTCAGCTCTTTCTGGGACAGTGGCGCGGCTGCCCCTCTGTTGGTCTTCCTTGGTCTCTTGTGTTCTGGGGGCCTCTGGATGTCTGGAGTTTTGATCTCCTCCACACCTGCTTCACGCCCTGGAGGACGTGGCTGTGGCCCCCCCACACCCTCTAGCAGATTATTACATGAAGGAACCTTTTAAAAAACAAAAAACAAGCGCGTCCATGCTCACAGGTGTACACACGGGTGATCACACCCACAAACTACACCCTTTTTGGCTCCTACCTCAAAGCACACTGTGTTCTGTTGATCTTATGTGCTGCACAATAATGTTTAATATTTAGTATTTACTGTCATATTCCCATATATCATTGTGATGTTGTTTATTCTATTACTCTTGTTCTCTTCTGCTTGCTTTCTTTTTTCTTTCTCAGCAGGTGATCCAGGTGATTGATATATGCATTTTTTTTTCTCTGCCCGTTCTGTTGGTTTTTGTTTTTTGCCCTTCTCCCCCGTCCCTCTTCTCAGCTGTTTCTCTTTCCCTCTTTCTTTCTCCCCTTCTTTCCCCCAGTCAAGTCTGTCCCGTATTCAGTAAGTGAAAATAAAATAAACAATAAAAGGTGAATCAAATGGACCATTATGGCAAGGCTGGGATGGTCAGTTTGGTAAAGTAAATCCGTTGGGCATCTTTGTTTGCCTTTAGACAATAATTCTGATGGCAAAAGAGCCAAACGGGACAGGCCAAAAAAAAAAAAGAAAAAAAAAAAAAAAGAACATGGCAGAGCTGCCTCTGTCACCTGATGAATAACAGTGAGACATTCCACATACATGCAGTCACACATGTGCTTCAAATACAGTCATGAACCAACAAGTCATCATCCAATTCCACCTGTGATCTTGTGTCACCATTGCTCTCTGAGCTTTGTGTTGGTTCTTCTGTCACCTGACAAATAGGACAAACATGACAATAAGAATAAAATGTGGAGCTGCTTCAGTGTTTCTGTCAGTTTGTGCAGATCTTGACTGATCAGTAATGTTTGTAGGGTGAGTGCATTTTTAAAACAATTTGTGCAAACTGCACTACAAGGTGGATATTTGCAAAATAATGACTACCTCATGACATTTTGTCGCAAAAATTAACCTATGAATATGTCAGCACCATTAGGATGAAATTATTGTCTCACCAACATTTTAATGTTAGACGTATAATTTTAACAGCCTCTGTGAACTAATAACTAAAACAAATCTGCGCCCTTGTGTTGGACCAACTGGAAGAAATGATTCAAGGACTTAGTCACAGAACAGAGATTCAAATCTCCAAAATCCAACTGGCTGCATCAGGACATATAGTCTGAAACTCTGCACAGTTTCCTGTTTGAAGCTGCTTCCTGTTGGCTTCAGCTGTTTGGAGTTTCCATTTTCTAAACTTCTACATTCTGAACCTTCTTCAGCTCTGAACAGATGATGAAACACTGAATGATTTCAAGCACTTTGTCTAATAAACTTACATCTTTCATTCTTTATACAGATTGAAGAACTGTGGTTTGTCAAAGATCAGCTGTGATTATCTGGCAGCAGCACTGAAGTCCAACCCCTCCCATCTGAGAGAGCTGGACCTGTACTTCAACAACCTGAAGGATCCAGATGTGAAGCAGCTGTCTGATCTTCAGCAGAGTCCAGACTACAGACTGGAGACTCTGGGGTCAGTAGAGTGATGGAGTGAGTGGGTGGTGCTGTCAGCAGTATTGTACTAAACACAGTCAGTATGAAACAAAGATCCAGTGTTTCCTGTAAAGCTGCAGCTTCTCAGTGAAGCTGTGAGAGGAGAACGGTGACAGGCTTCAGGATTGGACACAAACACTTCCTGTTTCTCACCTTTATGGTCACCATAGTAACGGCTGACACGCTCTGATCAAACACTGTCAACAGCCAATCAGCTCTCTGAACAAAGCAGCACGCAGACCAATGACTGCATTGATTTCCAAGTTTAAAGCAGTGAAGAACACAGTCTGTAGGTGAGGAAGAATTTAGTGAGAGCAGATGTTTGGATGGAATTCCTCCAGTTAACAGCTGGAACCGTCCATCTGGATTGTTGGGCTTGTTGTTGGGGTTCCTACAGAGCTCAGAGTGGACACACCAAGGTTCTTCTAATGAATGAAAGTCCAAACTCAAACTAGGAGGGAAAAACATTTTCAGCAACTTCAATAAAAATCCAAAGATTAGAAAAAGTGAAGCAACAATGAGTCCTAGTACAGTCCCAGCACTGACGTCCCTGCTGCTCTTTATACTGGATGTGCTGCATCACTGACTGACAGCTGATGAAGAGTCTCTGGAAACACTCGTTTATCTCCTCTGCTCTTCCTCCTTCTCTCTGCAGGTGGAGCTGGTGATGGTAAACAGGACGGTGTGTGTGCTGAGAGAGGAGCAGCAAGGCCCTTTAATTTGCGGCGGTGATCTGAATATACGCCTACAGCCGGATCTAGACAGCTCTAAAAGAAAGAAGCCGGGATCGAGTATATTATATAAAAGAATCTCAGCACTGTTCGATGAGGTGGGTTTAATTGATGTATGGAGAAATCGCTTTCCTACAAGGAGGGATTACTCTCATTTTTCAGCCCCACACTCACTCTACACGAGGATAGATTATTTTTTAATGTTTGGAAGAGATAGGGATAAAATCTTAACATGTGAGATGGGCTTGATAGATATAAGTGATCACGCACCGCTGTACACCCCAAAATTTCAATTTGGAGATTGAATCCATCCCTGCTTAAAGATGTGGAATTTAGGAAAGTGATAAAGGCAGAGCTCAAAGACTACCTTGAAATTAATGATAACGGGGAGGTGTTACCCCCGATACTATGGGACGCATTAAAAGCTGTTATGAGGGGGAAGATTATAGCATTTGCCTCCTTCCAAAAAAAAGCAAGAGAGAAAAAAATGGAAGATTTACAAGCGATTCAAAAACAATTAGAAAGTGAGCACAAACATAAGCCTTCAGTGGGCACCTTGCAGAAATTAACAATGATTAGAAATGAAATAAATACGCAGAGTATACAAACGATAAAGAGAAAATTGTTATATTTGAAACAGAAACATTATGATGGAGGATCGCAATCAATGAAAATTTTAGCATGGAAACTTAAGAAGAAGATAGCGGAGAATACTGTAACTAAAATCAAACACCCAGAGACGGGGAATATAATGACTCATCCTTGCAAGATACAGAATGCCTTTGAATCATTCTATAAAACATTATATGCGGGAGTCCCAGGGGGGGCTGAACACGAAATGGACAATTTCCTGAACCCTTTATGCCTACCAAGCTTTAACGAGGAACAAAATAAAACGATGATAGCGGAGGTGACGGAAGCTGAACTTATGAATGCCATCAATAGGCTGAAATCAAATAAGTCACCAGGCTCCGATGGTTACACCGCGGAGTGGTATCGGGAATTCAAACAGGACTTGATCCCTACACTACTTACTACTTTTAACTGTGTGTTAAAAACAGCGCAAATTCCACCGAGTTGGAAGGAGGCAATTATTTCGGCTATTCCGAAAGAAGGGAAAGACAAAATGGAGTGTGGCTCATATAGACCTATTTCTTTCCTTAACATAGATTATAGATTGTTTACCTCGATAATGGCCAGGAGAATGGAAGAATTTTTACCTGACTTGATCAGCAATGATCAAACGGGGTTTATAAGACGACGACAGACTCAGGATAATATACGTAGAACTCTTCATGTAATACATCAGATACAGACATCTAAGAGTACAGCCATGCTTATGAGTATTGATGCAGAAAAAGCCTTTGATTCGGTAAATTGGGACTTTCTATATAAAGTCTTGGATAAATTCGGCTTACATAAGGGAATTGTTGATACAGTGAGGGCATTATACACTAACCCCACCGCAAGAATTAAAGTTAATGGTTCTCTCTCAAATAGCTTCGTTCTGCAGAGAGGAAATAAACAAGGCTGTGCTTGGTCCCCGCTCCTGTTTGCATTGTACTTAGAACCCTTGGCACAATCAATTAGACAAAATAAAGACATTAAGGGGATCACTATTGCAGGACAGGAACACAAGCTTGCTTGTTATGCGGACGACATATTGATCTGCTTAGATCAGCCCACTAACTCCTTGCCTTCGCTGATGAATCTGTGTCAAAAATTTGGGAAACTCTCTGGATATAAAATTAATATGTCTAAAACTCAAATTCTCAGTTATAACTACAACCCCCCAGCTCACATGGTTGTTCAATATCCAATGAATTGGCAAGCACAATCATTGAAATATCTAGGAGTTGTTATTCCCAAGGATTTAACTAAACTATCTGAGGAGAATTTTCGTTCTCTACAAAGGAGAATAGTGGGTGATATTAGGCGATGGAACATGATCCCCTTTCTTTCCTTACACTCACGAGTTGAATCTATTAAAATGAACATTTTGCCAAGAATATTATATTTATTCCAAACACTACCAATATCCATTGATCCAAGTCGTTTCAATGAATGGGATAAAATAATAACGCGGTTTATATGGGGGGGGAAGCGGCCGAGGGTTTGTTTTAAAACTTTACAATTACATAAGAAGGTGGGAGGATGGGGGTTACTAAAAAATTATTATCGGGCTGTTCAGTTGAAGACGGTGGTTAATTGGTGTGATACAAGCTACCAAGTACACTGGAAGACTATAGAGGAGAATATGTTTTCCTCCCCAATACAAGCTGTCCTGATGGATTCGAATATTCGAAAATATATTGACAAGGTTCACAATCCCTGGGTGTCGTGCACACTTAATATATGGAGAAAAGTAGTGAAAGTATTCAAACTTGAACAGGATTTGGCTTTATTCAAATGGTATGCATATGATTCTGACTTTGCCCCGAATAAATTGGACTCACGTTTCAAAAGTTAGCCGGCTAAAGGGTTATCTACATTTGATAGTTTGATAAAGGATGGGAATCTTATTAGTTTTGACATGCTGAAACAGAGACACAATCTAGTAAAACAGGATTTTTTTCGATACTTGCAAATAAGACACTATATAAAGACAACAATCGGTCTGATGTCAAACACTAATGTGGAACTGGTAACTTTATTTAGACAGGCGTACAGTGGGGATGTTGATACAAGACTCATTTCTTTTTGGTATAATTTTCTTATAAATAAGCTTCCACACTCAACTGATTATGTGAAGATGTTATGGGAAAAGGAGGGAGGGATGCGTATTTCTAGGGATGAATGGACTCAGATGTGGGAATGGCAATGGAGGAGTACCAAAAGCTGGAGGGAGTTCGGATGGAAAACTCTGATAAGGTTCTTTATCACTCCGTGTCAAAAGGCTCACTATGATGGGAATCCTCCCGTGTGCTGGAGAAACTGTGGATACCAACGAGCACATCATACCCATATTATGTGGGACTGTCCTGTGCTACGGACTTACTGGAAAGACATTCATGGTACATTACAAGGCATTTTTAACTGTACATTCCCTCAGGATATGAAGACAATTTTTTTTGGCTGTATACCGCAGAACTGGTCCAAAAATGACATATGTCTGTTAAGAGCTTTATTGGTTGCAAGTAAGAAATGTATAACAAAGAAATGGTCCTCGCAAGACATACCGACCTTGTCATTATGGTGGGAAATTACGTTAGAGATATATAGGATGGAGGAAGTAACAGCTCATGTTAATGACAGGATGACCTGGTTCCATTTGTGTCGGGATAAGTGGATCCAATACGTCAATATCCATAAACCGAATTTTCTTTTTAAAGCTTGAAACCACCAATCTAGTCAATTGTTCACTCCCGACGGAGTTTTTTTTTTGTTTTTGTTTTTTTATATAAATATATAATTTTTCCCCTTTTATTATTATTATTATTATTATTTTTTCCTCTCTTTCTTTCTCCCTTCTCGTTCTGTTTTGTTTTTCTCTTGTAAACTGTGTAAATTAATGCTTGTAATCACCTTTGTGAAGTAATATTGTAGAAATAAAGAATGAAAAAAAAAAAAAAGAAAAGAAAAAAAAAAGAGAGAGGAGCAGCTGTGTCCTGATGATCCAGAGAGGTTGAAGCAGCAGCAGCTTGTGTGTAGAGACGCTCTGACTGGGCCATGTTACTGGGAGGTGGAGAGGAGAGCTTCATCCAGCAGTGACTGACAGAGGAATGAAGTGCAGATGACTGTCAGTGCTGCAGAGTGAACTGCTCTGAGAACAGCTCCACTGTCAGACACAATGTAGAGTCCAGCATCAGCCCTGTGTGTCCCTCTGGATCTGACAGAGGATCATCAGTGTATCTGGACTGCTCTGCTGCTGCTCTGTCCTTCTACAGTCTCTGCACAGTCTCTGTCTCACTCTGGAAAGATTTTACAACTTGTTGTAATTACAGAACGTTAATATAATATTCAAACATGTGATCTTCTCTTTATTTCTGAATCTTTACCAAATAAAGAAAAACCAAACTAACAAACAGAAGCTGTCGTGTCCTTTTTCACCACATCTGTGAATCTTTTCTGTGTTTTTCCTCTTTTCCTCCTTCCTGCAGCTCCATCTTCATCATTCTGTGTCCAGTATATGTGAACACGTCCAAAGCATCTGAGCCTCATGTTACCCGTTTGTGTGAGTTACGCCTGTCGTTGTGTTGTGGTGTATAAATAAGGGGCAGGAGACAGCGCTGGATCTCTGAGTTCTTTACTCTCAATTTCTGCAACATCTGCAATATCTAGAAATGCAAACCTGTGAGCTGTGTGTGTTGTGCGTCTGCTCGGCCACCTCTCCTCCGGCCGTGCTGGAAGCAGCTGTGCGTTTGACAGTTTTATCGACTCGACAATAATCGAACAAATTAAATGTTCAAAAATATCAACTTAAGCACTTCAAAGTCAACAAAAAGCTTAAAACAATGAAATAATATTTCACTGACAAAACAACAGCTCATAAGAACGATACACAAAATAATACAGAAACAAACAAATAAAAGTTATTAACCAGGATCCATGTTTTTGTCACAAACACTGAATCAGCTGATTCACTCTTTATGTTTCTGAGTTTGTTTTGTGATTATAGTTCTGGTTTCTGTTTCTGTGTCTTCACTGTGTCCCACGTATCCTTACTTTGGACTCTGTGTTATATTTCCTGTTTTACTTTGACAGTCCCGTGTTACTGTTTCCTGTCTCGTGTGTGTAATTGGTCCCAGCTGTGTTTCCCTCCTCTCCCGTTCCCTGATTACTAAACTGCGTCCACGCCGCCGGCGCTCCTCTCCACAGCTGGATTCCAGGATTTCAGAGCATCCAGCTGTGGTGAGTGATGGAGACACTTTCTCTGCTCCCTCAGTAATCAGGACAGTTTATTGAACATCAGAGGACATAAAGGACTGTTTTTCACCTGCCCGTTCTGAACCTGGACATTAAAGACTGCTGGCTTCAAGGACATTAATCCCAGTGTCAGCCAGCCAATAACAGCCTGTGTTTTTCAGCTCTTTAGGAGTCAGAAATGAGAAAGACACAGACTGCTAACCGCTCCCTGCAGGAAATAAGCTCCGCCTCTTCCTGTCCTGTATATGAGTGATTCTGACATGAGACACAATGAGTTTCCTGTTTATTGTGACTTAAAGCGAGCAGCAAAGACACTAAACTGTGTGTTTCCAGCTGAAGCTGCTTTTTGTGTTGCTCCCACAATCCTGTCTGAAACAGTCAGTGAGGAAAACTCAGTTTATGCTTCCAAGCTCATTGTGAGAGGGCACATTGTGTTCCTGCAAGTGCTGATTTTGTCTGCATCCCTGAGTTTAGTGAGCTGCCTCCAAGGACTTGTGAAGCCCAGTGTGTTAAGGCTGCATCTCCCAGATGTTTCCACCTTTCCAGCACAGACGATAAATGTTCCCACAAAGGCTCAAAGACGGTTTGATTTTCTGAGTGTTGGCCTCAAGAGATTGCTCAGTGAGCACCTGAGTGTTTCTGGGACATCGGAGACTAACTGGAACTTCAAGTCTGGTTCTGAAGCTGCACATGCAAAGACTGTTTCTGGTTGTAGAGACCTGGCTGTTCCAGGGATTGTAACCTCCCCAGAGGCTGAGCTGCTGACCTCAGCTGACTCTGGAGCCTTGAAGGTAACTAAGTTTGCACCGCTCGGGTGAGCCATCTCAGCTGCAACAGCCTCCACAGAGAGCTCACGCAAGCTTACCCAGCCTGCTGAGGATTTTATGCTGCTGCAGCCCAAAATGGGCTAAAATCGCCCCTGTTAACAAATAACAGCCCAACAGTAACTTTTATGCTTATTGTAGCTGTTAGCTAAAAACACTAATTTAGCTTAGTTTGCCCTGAATTCAGCTTTAACAGACATGATCGACTGTTTCCAGTTAGGGTTGCCAACCATCCCTTAAAATACGGAATCGTCCCGTATTTAGAAACAAAAGTACACGTCCCGTATTGAGCTAATAAGGGACGCACTTTGTCCCGTAATACAGTGAGACTCAAAAGTAGTCTATAAATGTTAATGGAATTAACGCTTTGTTTGAAAACATAATTCCCAGCCCCTCTCCTGCTTTGTGACCAATGAGCTGACAGCACACTTATCGCACACTGTTTGCCCAGCTTTATGCTGGGCAAACAGTGTGCGATTTCTTTTTTTCAGTCACGTTATTCAGCTCCTGCTCAAACTGCACGATTGACTCGCAGGGGTTAGAAGTTGGTAGGTCACGATGCAGGTCTCACACTATACCGCCCGATGCTCTGATGCGACCTGAGTGCTCACACTGTGCCTCCATAAAATGAAGGTTATAGCAGAAAATCTGTCGCTCTCTGTCTTTCACTCACACAGACACACCACCACCATCAACTTTGCTAAATTGCTAATGAAAAACATTGATCAGCTGTGATTGAGCAGCAGTGTAAATCCAACTATTTTCACGGTTGTTGTGGTCGTGATAATTTTGTGAGGCCACATCGAAAAGGCTCGGATGAGCTTTCCAAAGTTCTACAAGTTGTGCCTCCATCGCTTGTGTCCAGATCACACGCTGCACAGCCGTGCTGCTCCATCTTTTTCACGGCGTTTACGTGTTTGCGCGTGAGCAGTGTGAGCGGCTCACGAGCGATTGATGATCGGGAGCTGCTCGAGGTGTTAATCGCTTCTCGTTACCCCACGTATACTACACGACGCACGACGAAGGCCAAAAAACGGTCCGATCACCAAAACGGTCGCACGACTCAAAAATCGGCTCAAAATGGGCCTAAAACCGCACAGTGTAAGCCCAGCATTAGAGCAGCAATGTTTGTTCCCCTCAGAGAAAGGGAAGAATGGGAAAAGGAAAACACCTGGCTGGAAAAAGTTAATATGGGCATGTGCAGTGAATATCAGCGCTATGTGGCCAGAAGTGTGATAATATAACTTATTTTGTGTAAGAAACAACTGCAAGGATAGATGATTACAACAAATTGATGACTAATACATAAAAGTAATACATAGATGAATAATGATGATGAGTTAAGATGCGTAATCATGGGAACAGGCGGGTTTACAAACAGGAGCAGCTGATTAGCATTAGAAAAGCTGAAATAATATTTCAACTGAAGCCAATTGTACTAAATGCACTAAATGTGCACTGTTAGAAGAATATTTTTCTTTCTATTGTTTTCTATTATTTTAAGTTAAGCAGGACAGAGTTCTTTTAAAGAAAGATTTACTTATATTCTCAAAAGTTAAGCATGACAGGCTTCTGTTTAAGAAAGAGACCTGTTTTACTGTGTTAATGTTGTCATTTTGAGCTAAAAATAAATGGCTAAATGATCATTTGTTTCACATGTGTTCATATCACAAAGAATAGAATAGGATTTAAGTAGAACATATCTACTTAAATCAACTTCAAGTCAAATGGTTAAAAAAAAGAGCTAGAAAATTCACCACACTGGGAAGGGTGAAGACAACTGGGTCGCCTGGCCCTGGCCACGAGGTGTCCCTTATTTATTTTTCAGGAAGTTGGCAACCCTATTTCCAGTAGAATTCCTCGTTGTCATCTTGTTCCCTCTCAGAGCCCCGTATGCTTGCAGAGACCCCTACAGTAGGGAAATGTGCCAAAGAACGTCCAAAACATTGCATTTTAGGTTTATTTATGCCTCACACACAATCCCAACTCTTTAGCTAACTTAACAACTTTGGCTAAAGTCTATAGTTAGTCTTACTCGTTTGTACAACATTTCTGGATCGCCACTGTTTGAAATGATATGACATATGACTCTCACTGAAACAGCAAACTTTGTAGAAAACACAACACTTCTGATTCTCTATCTAGCTGTTTGGTCACAGCTGTAGATTACATTATAAGTGGTTGTTCACTCTTGTCAATAATTACATTTCTAAATTCTATTTGTGCAGTTACATGTAAACAAAGTCCAATATTGTATCTAAATGATTGTGTTATGGTGGGACAGTTTCCAAATTTGTTGTATTATTGTACTAGGTATGACTGTGCAAGAGTTATCTTATCTTCCTTGCTTGCACCACACTCTTTGCAGAAATGGTGCACAGCAGCACTGCATCATGTTATTGTGTTGTATAATATACCAGAACTAATACAAAGCAACATCCATGTACACTATAGGTCCATGCCAATGTGCCCAAATGGGACCTCCATAAATGGTAAGGGGCGCAAAGGCACTTTAAGACCAGTGGGCACACCGTCGGTGCACATCCGCTCGGATGCTTTTTTCTATTCATTTATTTCCCTGTTTATTTATCGATGCACAAAAGCAATTATCTCAGAGACACCATCCTCTTAACAGAGACTCAAATCAGGAACCTGCAGATTATTAGTCAGCAGCTTTAACTTCCTGTCTTTGTCTCACTAAACCTTCCACGTGGAAACTTGAGCTGCCCACTCAAGCACAGTAGGCTTTAACTGGCTCTGCTCAAGTCACTTCAGTATCTGAGAAACTGTCTCGATGCATGCCAAAGAACACTTTGACAATACGCTTGTGTTGAGTCAAATCCACCACAAGCATATTCTATGGCAGTTTAATTCCACTCCACATAAAAATAGTCACGTATTATTTCCCCCCACCACACTTCCTGCCAGTAGCTGGTGCCCCCACCCACAGTGCATTAGTGGTTCTCTGTGTTTAGTGGCTCACTCTGGGCGGCTGCTCGGTGGGGCCCGGCCCCCTGGCTCTGTTGGGCCTGTGCTGCGGGTGGGGTGCCCTCAGGTCTCGGCCCTCTGGGCCCATTTACTGCTCAGTAACATTTAATATCTATTATTTACTACTACTTACTAGCCTACTTACTGCATATTATTGGTTGTTGCTGTGGGTTCCCCACTGTGTTGGTTTTTCCTTGTGTTTTTCAGCAGATGATGAAATAGATTTTCAGTATTTTTTCTCTCTTCCTCTCCATCTATTTCTCTTCTTCTCTATTTTTCCCTCTTCTTCTGTTAACTTTCTCCCCAGCTTATCTTTTTTCTTCTTTCCTGACCCCCGTTCTGATTCTAATGACTCAAAATAAAGTAAAATCATCATCAAATATGACTATCAAGTGGACCAGTATAGCAAAAACCATAATGGTGGCAGAGGCCACAGAGCCAAGTGGCAGGATTTTCAACGTTCAAACCAGATAAAAAACAGAAATTAAATGGTGTTAAAAGCCATGAATTAAGGCAATTCATTCACAACATAATTACAAGTTTTACTGGACGTTAATATTTTTCTCTTTTTTCAGTGCAAAACAAACTAACAGTACACATGATGCTGGCAAGTTAAAATGTCAGTGTCTTTTATAGATAGCATGTCTAGCATCATAGTTTTATAGATCACGTAGTCAGGGTAAAAACTCCATCTCTGATTATTATTGTACATGACTGTGACATGCAGTGGCCTCAGCATCATGATGAAGGCGACCGGAGGAGATAGTTTGGTAGACATCGATGTTTTGCCGATGAAGGCTCATGTAGCGGTCCTCTTTGTCCTAAACAACAATTTACACTGTCATTTACATTTAATTAAAGTGCAGCTTAAAACACAGACATAATGCACTGCAGCCTCGGCACAATTAAGTGTAAAACAGAACTATGGAAAACTCACAAACATCTGGCGAGTTTCAGATCCTGTTAAGTTAGTTAGACCTGATCTGTTTTCTCTGTTAGGATAAAAACATCAGAGGTCATGGGGTGAAAAATACCTCAAAAACAAGACTAGCTATGTCTACAACTAATGTGTGGTGTTTGAAAAGAACCTATGAGATACTTTGAACACCACAGTGGCTGCTGTATGCAGTAATGTGCTCAAGTGATTTCAAAGGGTCATTTCATGAGTTTAAGTGCGTCAGTAAAAGTTTTCACCTGCGAGGATTTCTCCTCAGGCTGTAACCACAGGTTATCACAGCCACACTGATGAGTGAAGCAGCAGCAGAAATGATGGGAACTGTAGCCATGAACTTCATGCCAGAAGAATCTCCATCGTCTGTTGAATGTTGCCACACACACAAAAAAACTTCATTTTGAAAACATGAAAAGTCACGAAATTTGCATTAACCTGTTATATTAAAGTGGAAAACATGTTTATCTTTTCATTACATTAGAGTTTCAATTGCATCATTCAAACATTTCACTGATGAAATAACACCAAAGTTGTGATTGGAGCAGTTTTATAATGAAATTTTAAACAAATTAGCCAGAAGAAGAGCTTAAAAACATTCCAGATGTTCATCTCCTGACTGAAACCTTTCATTAATCCGCTGCAGGCGGGAATGACGACCTCAAACCATGTATGACAGAAAAGAAAGTGTTAACGCAGTTCCAAACATCCACCTTGAATCTGCGGTGTGGGTATAAATAGAAAATGTTTTTACCTCTCACAGTCACACTGAGATGGAGAACATACAATCCACCACGAAATCCACACTCACAGGTGTAGTTCCCACTGTCTTCAGATGTTAAGTTGAGCAGGTGGAGAAACACAGTCTCATTTTCTTTGATCAGTGTGAACCTGGAGTCACAGCCATGAATAAAGCCTCGGTCGTAACGATAGAGCAGACGACGCTGTTCTCCTCGGCTCCTCTCTGTGCTGATCTCACACAGTATCATCACAGTAATATTCAGAGTTGTTTTGCTGCATATTTGAGTGGAATCGGGTTTCTTTCCAATTGTCTTCACAAGAGTCTCTATAAATTGTTCCAGTTAAAATGAAACAAAATCGGGATTATAGTTTCTATATATTTGTTGTTGTGGGAAAATCAATCACATATATTATTTCACTAACCTAACTAAAGCTTTCTTCTTAAACACCTGGCTTTACAGCTTTTCTTTTTTAATTATATATATTTACCTTCACTGCTAAAAACCACAAGCAGAAGCAGGAGAAAGCAGAGTTTCCGTGCAGTCATGCTGGTGAGGAAGTAACTGTGGCTGACAGTGTGAGGTAGACTATAGTGAAAGCAGGAAGACTTGCACCCTCCTTATTTCACCTCTTGTGTCTACACTGAAACTTTTACTATGTCTAAAATAGAAGTGCATAAAAGTGGAAGGACAGTAGAAGGTAAACCACCAACATTGTTTAAGCCAGACTGATCTCTCTGTTTATCTGGATGGACATTGTGTTCAAATTATGATGAGATGTTTGTTCAAAAACAAAACTAGTCTGATACAAAGAGTCATGTTTGCCACAGTTTATTGTGTTTGTATTGTATTAAATCTGAGAGCCTGAGTTGGAGTATTATGACTGAATGGTCTCCATTACTGGGAAACAACTATCCAGTGTGAAAAGATGGACGTTTATTATAATATATGAATATTATTATATTAGTATGTCACCTAAAGTTTTATATACTTTAAAATGTTTCATAGAGCTTTATTATCCACTCCCACAGTTCCTGCGCTTCTTGCTGAGCGTGTCTTGTTGTCGTGTTGATGGTTCACTGAGATGATAGTCTGGTAGGAATCACTCGATGGCTGCTGAAGGTTTGTATAGGGCTGATCTGGCTCATCGTCATCCTTTAGAAAAGTGAAATATTTTAGGTATTAATCAAGTTCAACCCGGTCTACCCACACACTCTATTGATCTTTAAATCTCTCCATCTGTTGCCTGGATTATTTAATGTTTCTGCTCATTTCTGTAAGAGCTTCTTCACAAAATAAAGGACACTGAAGTTGGCACTAATAGTATTATAACACTAATCTGTAATTATCTATGTAAGTAACATCCTAAAACATAAATGTACATGTTTTATGTTTACTGGCAAACTTTTAACTAGCTGCTGTAGATCGTAGCAATAAATTGCTCACCAAACCGTTGGGATTTTCAGGTACAGACACTCCAGATGTTCCTGACCTTAAGCAGCCACGTTGATAAGAAAGGATGTCAGCATTAGTGTAACACTATTCACATTCAAACAGAGAAAAATCAAGTAAGAACATCTACATTTATATTATCTTCTCTCTTAATAATGATAATTATTTTTGGAAGGATAAAAAGTGTTCATTCTAGACATGATGTTTAACATACAGCGAATTCTCATTTATTGAAATGTGATGTTTCCTTTTACTTTCTCTACATCTATATCATCTTTGAATTACTGCAGCAAAAATAGTCTCACCCATTACTTTTCCTCCAGTAGATAAATCCCACGATAACTCCAGTTATAAAGATGATCACAACACCGGGCAGATAAACGGAAAAAGATTTGTCTGCTGAAGTGTGGGCCTCGTTTGTGTCTAAATCATTGAAAAGATGCATTTGTCAGTAAAATCATTTACTTTCATTTCCTGGAAATCAAAACACAAATCAAACACAGTTTACGTCTACTGAAACTCTGAGTGAAGTAATGAAACCCCAGTTTTATAACCACAGAGCTTTAAATATTGTCACTGTGCTCTTTTCTTTTGTCTTCTTCTTCTTCTTTTGCATCTTTTCTGAATATTACTATGAACTGAAATTGGTCCAACTGCTTATATACATTCACTGGCCACTTTATGAGGTATACTTGTTCAGGGTGTAACACAAATATTTCAGTGTTCATTTCATTTGTCAATCACATGTCAGCTTCATCTTCCTGGTTAAATAAAGGTTAATAAAATAATAAAATGTCAGCAAATCAATGCTCAAACAGAGCAACATGGCACATGTTACTGGTCCCAGTGCTTCACAAACTGCTGATCTGCTGGGATTTTCACACACAATCATCTCTGTTCACAGACAATGGTCTGAAAAATAGAAAATATCCAGTGAGCTGTGATTCTCTGGGTAAAAATGCTGTTTACACATCAAACCTTGAGGCAGAGCGGACCACACTGGATATCACTGCTGTCCTCTAACAACAGCAAGCTGAGGCTACAGTTTGCAAGTCTGGACAACAGAAGACTAAAAAAACGATGCCTTGCCCGATGAGTTGATTTCTAACAGTTCAGACTGCTGGTGGTGTAATGCTCTGTGAAGGATTTTCTTTGCAAACTTTGGACCCTGTAGTAACCACTGAGCATAATTTAAACACCACAGCCTGCCTGAAGGTTGTTGCTGACCACATTCATGTCTTTATGCCCAAAAAGTACCCATCGTCTGATGGCTGCTTCCAGCAGGATACCACACCATGTCACGGCGCTCAAATCATGTACGGCCTGCGCAGTCACCAGATCTCAATCCAGCAGAGCACCTTTGGGATGTGGTGGAACAGAAAGTTTGCTTCAAGTAAGAGCAGCTGACGAATCTGCAGCAACTGTGTGATGATGTAATTTCAATATGTCTTGAGAATCTTTGAGGAATGTTTTTAGCGCCTTGTTGTGCCACAAAAAATGAAGACATGTTTGATGGCTGAAGGTGGTCCAACTCGGTTCAAAGATGTACCTGATAAATGAGTCAGTGAGAGTATTTAAACTGCTGTAAGTGAAAATAAGAAGAAAAGAAATGAACAAATTACAAGAATAAAAAACACATAAGCAGGTCAATACAATGCTAACACAGTGCTGAATAACTGTGTCAGATAAAGAAACCAAAATGCATTTACCTTCCACAGTGACACTGATATGGACAATATATGTCCCTTCAGTGTTTGTACACTCACAGGTGAAGTTCCCACTATCAGCTGGTGTTAAACTGGTCAGCTCGAGAAAGGCAGTCTGATTTTCTTTTGTTATTGAGAACCTGGGGTCACATTCCTGAGTAACGTTCTCTCCGTGTCGATACAGCAGATGACACTCTCCTCCTGTGTCCCTCTGTCTTTTGATCTTACAGATAATCAAAACAATAGTAGTCTGACTTTCCTTGTTGCAAATCCGAGTGACATCGTGTTCTCTCCTGACTGTCTTCACAACAGTCTCTGTAAACAGGGACAGCAAAATACGGTAAATACAAGATTCAGCCTGTGTCAGAGAGGACTTTAGTTTCTATATTTTGTGAATGTTAAACCATCTTTTTAATCCCATAATAATGTGTTTAGTTTAAACTAAAAGCAAGGAGGTTATAAATTTAAAAATATTAATAATGCATAATGAAAATAGTTTCCTTGTATTACCTTCAGCATCATGGGACACAGCTAGTGGTAACAGCAAAATCAAGCAAAGTTTTGATACGTCCATGCTTGTTAACATGTCTGTAAGCCACCGACAGTGAAGAGGAAGCTGTGCGGAAAGAAACAAGCTGAAGCTTTCCTGGCTAAGCAGACGTCAGACTGTTGCCCTTCACGGGGCAAGTGTGAAATGATGTAAAAAGGAAGTGTACTGACAGGACTTTCATATTAAAAGGCTGTAAAGTTGAAACACTGTGCGAGCTACCACACAAAAAGAAAACAAGCTAATTTTTCTTTATCACAGAGGAATTATTACACTGCTAACTGTCATGTTCGCTGAAGCTGAAGGATGGATAATATTGTAAAAGTAACAACAAAACTACCATTTATCATAACATTATAAGCATTTTAAACTAAAATAGCGTGTTACGTCATCAAACCGCTTCATCCAATCACTCATATACTTACAAAGTTTTGACTGCATTACCTTTAAAATTTGTACGAAGATGAGCATAAAATGAATAAAACTGACATGCTTGCATTTGTTGTGTAGTGCAACAGGTGTATGTGGCTGAGGGATTCCCATGATGCAATGCGTATTTCTTCTTCAGTCACCTTTCCTACTCACTGTGTGTTAATGCAGCTCTCTGCATTGAATCATACCTGTTATTGTGTGGATGCTTTAAGCATCCACACTATTGAGTTCCTCTTGGGACTTCCGTACACTTTTTGGCACTTAACTACTTCCACAATTTTCAGCCGATTTTCACTGTTCAAATTTTAAAATATTCTGCTATTTCTGCTAATTCCTGCTATGTCTTTTGGTATTTTTCACTATTATACTTTTTAAAATATTAAGCTTAATTTGTCCCATTGAAATGAATGGGAAACTTCTGCAATTCTGCTAAAATTTGCTTGTTTCTGAAACTTAACTACTTCCTCATATTTTCACGTAGAACAACCATTCAAACTTTAAAATGTTCTCAAATTATTGGGCTATTCAGGTATGATTCAGCTTTTTCAAATCTTTTACCGTTTTACTTTTATGCCTCTTAAAGTTTTCAGTTGCAAAATTGTGATTTTTCACAAAATACATGCGTTGTTATGGTTGCTATGCACTTGGCTTCCAGTGTGCCACTGAAGGTTTTGCAGTCTTCTCTTCATGTCCGAACAACTTCTTGCTACTTGCTCAATTTTCACTCAACTTCCACAAATTATACATCAAAACGTAGGTATTTTTGCTGGGTTTCCGAAAATGTCACTATCATTGTTGTGGGATTTATAGAATTTTGGCAAATCTCCTCAGACCAACACAAAGTCGCAAAACTCTCCATAGAAAGTCAATGGAGAGCTTGTTCAAAATCACCGCTTGATTTCTGTAATGAGAGGCATATTCGAATCGTCATATCTCCTTAACGAAGCAAAGTTAAGACATAAGGCTTGTCCCAGTATATCTTCAGACACTCCTGACGCTCACAATTCAAGAATTATTTTCTCACCTATTACCGTTCTGAAATGAGTTAGACTTGTTTGAGGGTAGGAAATTCGTCCTTCGCTCAGATTTCTTCAGATTTCAAACTCTGGAAATGAACCACTTTTTTCTCTCGTCATATCTTTTTAATGGATTTCCACAGAGACCTGAAAATTTCCATGATTGTTCACCAAAGCCTGCTGTCTCTTACGGTGAAAGAATGATATTGATACTCCAAATAGATTTAGAGTTAGAAAGCGTTGTTTGAGGGCAAGTCAAGGCAGTTTTTGCTTTGCTCTACTCAGTTATGGTGCATTAGAAGTCAATTATCTTTAATAATTCATATTTTAATGATAAATTGTCAACACTTTAAGAATCCCCCATCTCTTCTGAACAAAACGGTGTAAGAATGACCGTTCTAGCCCCTACGGTTAGGAAATTATGGTCATTTGTTTGAGGGGAGTTGTCATTATGAGAAATAGACTGCAAAAATCCTGTGTCTCTCTGTGCTGCGTGCACCTGTTTTGGCGGGAAAAAGTGCACAGGCTCTCTGATTGGTGGATTCAAATTCAGCAGCTCCAAGGCTGCTTGACTGAGCTAGAAACTTACTTCTCTCTCCGTGTGTGTGTGTGTGTGTGTGTGTGTGTGTGTGTGTGTGTGTGTGTGTGACAGAGAGAGAGAGAGAGAGAGAGAGAGAGAGAAAGGCTTTTAATGGGATGACCTCATTCTAAGCTTCAAATTCAATATATTTAGACTGGTTGACTGAATTGGATCTTGTGTGTGTGTCTCTCTGTGCATGTGTGTTTCCTTATGTGTACATATTTCTGATTGTGTGGCTGTTATATATTTTTTTTGCTGATTTTTTTCATTTAACAAGTATATTTGAGGGACCCTCAGCATGTTCAGCATTTTTTCAGCTGTCCATTTTGCTTTTCCGATTTTTCTGTTTAACTTATTACTATTGTGCTAAATCATACTATTTCTGCTTTTAATAGGATTTGTGCCAAATATAGTATTTCTGCTTTTTATAGAATTTGTGCTTAATATACTATTTCTGCTTTTTATAGGATTTGTGCTTAATATAGTATTTCTGCTAAATGTAGTGTTTATGCTTAATCATACTATTTCTATATATTTCTGCCAGGCAGCCAATCCTCTGTGAGGACTCAGACATTCAAATATACAGATCAGGGCCTGCACGGCCTCCCAGCCAGCCAATCATATCTGAGGTTTTCCGTTTCCTCTCTCGTCATATCTCAGCGACGGATGTACATAGAGCAATGAAAATCGCAGTTAAAGTACACCAAAGTCCACTGATTCACCCAGTACAAGAATTATGCTTCTAGTCCACCTAGTTTTTGAGTTACACAACGTTTTGTAACTCGCCTCTCACCGCGATCTAATTCTGACTCCTCATCACCCTGTTTTTCAAAACGGCTGCTCTCTTTCCCAGTGGCGCAGTTGGTAATGACACGGGTCTGCAAGCCAAAGATCGTGGGTTCGATTCCACCTTGGTCAACATGTTTTTTTCCCTACAAATTAATACACTGTCACAGACCAGTAATTCATATTCATCATTTATTACAATTCTGCAAACTTTTATGATTTTACCAGCTTTTCTAATATGGACCTCACATTCTTGTTAACACTCCATGGCACAAATACTCTTCCCTTTAGGCTATTTCTCCCATTTTAAAGTATTACTCCTCCATAATTGTAATTCTGTTAAATCAAAGTACTTTTACTACATCTTAGTACTTCTGCTCAATCATAGTATTTCTGCTACTTTTTGGTACTTGTGCTAAATACAGTATTTCTGCTAAATCATACTATTTCTACTATATTATATTTTTCTTTCTAAATATAGCATTTCTGCTATATAATTGTATTTCTGCCAAGTATTATGTTTCCTCTAAGATATTGCAGTTCTGCTAAGTTATTCCATTTTAGCAAAGTTCTTTTGCTTCTGAAAAGCTTTTACAATTTCTGCAACTTTTCAGCTTTTTCAGCTGGTTTTTGCATGCAGCTTCAGCTTTAAGCATCCACACTGCATTTTCGCAGGAAATGCAAATTTTTCTAGTTAACCTCTGTCTCTCTTCCACAGCGTGTCTTTATCCTGTCTTCCTTCTCTCATCCCAACCGGTCGCAGCAGATGGCCCCGCCCCTCCCTGAGCCTGGTTCTGCTGGAGGTTTCTTCCTGTTAAAAGGGGGATTTTCCTTCCCACTGTCTCCAGACTGCTCACTCATAGGGAGTCATATGATTGTTGGGCTTTTTCTCTGTATGTATTATTGTAGGGTCTGCCTTACAATATAAAGCGCCTTGAGGTGACTTTATATTGTTGTGATTTGTTGCTGTGCAAATAAAATTGAATTGAAAATTGAATTGTGAAGGCCACACCAGAAGCCACACAATTGGGAAGTCAGTAACGTCAGACACCAGTATCTTTATTTTAATTTTAATGCACATTTCCACAAACATAAATAACGACACATGTCCCATAAACTATTTCTGGTTAATGTTTTACTGGTGCTGGAGGTCTGTTGGACTGCTGAGGGTAACTGGAGAGAAAATGATGTGTTTTTTTCATTGGACGTTAAGGTGTCTGGGAAGGGATCTCAGACCATTTACATCCTGGGCCATCTGACCTCAGGAAATCACATGATAAGGTGGGGCCAGGTTTCACAATGAGCTCACCCGAAGCCCTGGCTGATTAGGACCCACATCCGCTTTCACACCTTGGCTCATGTGATTAGGTAGAGGATCATCAGGGGGTCCTTTGTCCCTCTTTGGGGGGAAACTCCCACTGGTTTTAAGTCTGGGACTCCCCACCATTGACCCTTAGAACTGAAGAAGCTGGTTGGTTTTCATTCTTTGTTTTTAGATTTTTTTTTTTCTATTCGTATCCCCTCGTGTATTTAACTGGCCAGTTCAGTCCAATTTACTTTGGGAAATATTTAATCTGAGGTAGGGTTGCACCGATACCGGTATCTGGTATCGGCCTCGATACCACATTTTCTAAAGTACTCGTGAAAAGTTCCCCGATACCGAGGACCGATACCACGGTCTGAGACCTGTCTATGTTTGAGCGGCATGTAAGGGGTTAATCACAGGCACCGAGTGCCCGCCCCACAGGCCCCGGCTGCATCTCAGAGCTGGGAGAAGGCGAGGCGAGACAAGTCAGCCGTGTGGAACTATTTCAAAGTGAACGAAGACACGAAAACAAAGGCGGACTGCAAATTATGCTCATCGAAATTGTCCAGAGGAGGCTCAAAAGGTAGCGCATTTAACACAAGTAATTTAATCAAGCACCTAAAATCCCAACACGACAACGAGTACAAAGAGTTTGCCCACGCTTATTTACCCACGCTTATTAGCACAGAGGAGCATAGCTGATGCTAAAGCAGTGGGACGGAAAATAGTTGGGCATTTTAAACATTTTAAACGCCTTAGCCTACTCCCGCCTCGAGGACATTCAGGGACAGCTCAACCAGCCAATAAAGAGACTGCAGCAGGACGTACAGACATGCTGGAAGAGCACGTATTACATGACATCAGTCCTATTTTTCCACATATTAATACATTTATGAATTTTGTGCAGGTATAAAGATCGCTTCTTCTCCAACAACACTGCTCCAGAGGCCAAGCTGCACCTGAAGCAGGAGCTTCTAGAGGTGAGGCAGAGGGGAGTCGGGCAGAAGCTGCAGAACCTCCTGCTAAACTGTTCCTCAAGGCCCAGGCTGCCGCTGGCAGCAGGTGCTGCCATTGAGCTCGACACATACCTCGGAGAGGCCCCAAGCCCTCGTGAAGACAGTCCTCTGAAGTACTGGGGTGTCAACAAAATCAGGTTCCCCACTTTGGCTAAAATAGCCTGTAAATAGCTCTCAGCCCCATGTAGCAGTGTGGACAGTGAAAGGCTTTTTAGCTCAGTGTCACACATTATAGATGAAAACAGAAACAGTCTGACTGCTGATGATGCAGAAAAGCTACTTTTCTTAAAAAAACCCTGCCACTCACTGTTTCTCTCCATTTAGTGAGTCATCTTAGACTTGATGTTAATACCTACCTCAGTTGCACTGACTGCCACAGTTCTATGTCAGTGGATGTTGTTAGTTTATTCACATATTGTGCACTAAATGGCAAAGATGTTTATTAATGCCCCTTGTGTTGTCCAAAGCGGCAGAGTTTAAAATAAACTGAAAAATACTTGAGTTGCACTGTCACTGTTTAAATTTTTTTATAATTATTTATTCTGTAATATGTTGCATACAACATGCTTTTATTTTAAATAAATGTTCTTAATTCCAAACCAGTCCCTTGTTTGTTTGTTGTTAAATTATAGGACTAAAGCTGTTACCTGTAAATTTAAATCGTGTTTTTATTAAGTACTCGGTATCGGTGAGTACTGAAATGCAAGTACTCGTACTCGTTTCCAAAAAAGTGGTATCGGTGCATCCCTTATCTGAGGTAAACATTTTGCTTTTCATTTGACCCCTGACCTGTCTGCTGTAATGCAGGAGGCAGGTTTATGACCTATACTGCAGCCAGACACCACAGGAAGCCTTCCTCCATGTTTTCTTTACAGTAATTGATTCAGCCAGTTTAAGTCTCCTTTGTTTTTGTGCATTAGATCACTGTGTGGGTTGTGTTGAGTGCTTATGTATTTGTAAGTAGCCATTATGACTTGACTAGTGGTGTTTATCTCTTTTAAGGGTCTAGTATCATCAGTTAATTAGTTTTTACACTTTGCAGGCACTTTGCTGTAAATACAACAACACTGCTGAAAACTCTAATTTAAATAATTACTACTGATGCACCTATCAAATAAACTAACATTTGCACAGGTGTTGAAATGCTGGACTCTTCCTCTCCTAAATCTGTGGCAGAGAAAAAATGTTGCAGGAGTGTTTTTTTTTACATGATATGTAAGAAAAATAAGAAAAAGAAAGAAACCCTGTGATTTTAATGTGAATGCATTACTGACATCTTATGCAAACACACATTGTGCACACCACTTTATCCCTTATTACAACTGCAGCTTTTATTAGTGCATGTTCACGGGACTTCTGATTCTATAGGGTCTTGACAAAAGTCTCTGCAATCAATTGATTACAATCAAGTGATTCAATTGAAACATGGAAATCAGCATTTCACCATTTTATACTATACATACATGTTTTGCTTTCAAGACTGGACAGGAGTGGCATGTGGGCGGCATTGTAGAGTGTGTTGACAGGAGGAAAACTTACACGCTCAGTAAATCACCCCCGTCACTACCTAAACCTCAAAGTCTGTAAACAGGAAGTGCATCTGCATGAAAGCTTCTGTTTTATATGCAGACAGATGACCTTTTGATGTAAAACCTTTCTCTGTATCTAGAGAAACACTTTAACTATATATTCAACTATATAGTTTAACATTTGGTCCGTAACTATCATTTAAAAACAATAAAAAGGTTTAAAAGAATATACATAGGCGGCTGTAAAGACTGCAGGTCAAACATCGTGCAGATACAGAAGGACCTCCTGGGGTCCAAAATGTCGCACTATTACAGAGCAATGCTTACAATAGTCTTGCATGGTTAGCCAGTTAGACAGATGCAAATGTTAAAGTGCTAAAACAGACATGTAAATAAAATACAACATCATCTTAGCAGCTTATTGGTATTAATGTCTCTTAAAGCTCTCCATGACCTAGCTGCATCTTAACTCTCTGAGCTGCCACAGTCTTATAAACCCACCCGCTGTCTCAGGTCAGCTGATCAGCTGTTCCTGAATGTTCCCAGGACTGAGCGTAAACTTAGAGGACATCGTGCTTTTGCTGCAGCATCTCTGAAACTGTGACACGATCTGCCTTTAGAGATTAGACAGGCTTCTTCTCTGCCTGTTCTTAAATCACTCCTGAAAACTCATCTCTTCACCCTGACCTTTGACACCTTGTAAGATGTTGGTTTTTAGTTTGAGTTTTTTAGTTTATTTTTGCTGTTTTATCTTGTTTTGAAATATAGGGCTGTTTACATTTTTTATGTATTATGTGTTTTATTTTTTTACTGTTATGTTTTATTCTATTGTTCTTAACTCATTTACTGTACAGCACTTTGGTTTTGTCCTGGGTTTTTTAAAGTGCTTTCTCAATAAAGATGGATTGGATTGGACTGGAAGATAAACACTTTAGTTTGCAGTACTGTGGTGAGTTCACAGTAAAGCACTGTGTTGGACTGGCGCACAGTGATTGTGGCGTTCATGGTCAGTGTTAGGTTACCTCAAGTACAGTGGATTCATTTGCATTTAAGTCAAAGTCAAAGTCAAAGTCAAAGTCAACTTTATTTGTCGATTCTGCCACATGTACAGGACATACGGAGAATAGAAATTGCGTTACTCTTCACTCCCTAGATAAATAGCAAATGAACATTTAAATATATTTAAATATAAAAGTGATTAAAAAATGCAAGTAAAATAATTAAAAAGTAAAAATTTAAATAAATACAATTTTACATATAACAAGAAAGCTATATAATATACAATATAATGGGTAAGTGACATTGAGTGTAAACCAGGCAGAGTAGTGCAAATAGGCAAATAGTGCAAATGGAGATTTGGTAATGTATGGTAAGAGAAAGTGTAACAACAAAGTCTTATGAGGTAATGGCAGTCCAATGCTCCACAAAGTGACTGGTAACTGGTGCAGGCCAGTGAGTGAGTCAGAGAGTGTGTGTGTTTGTGTGTGTGTGACAGAGTTCAGTGAGACCGTGGAGGAGAGAGGGGAGAGGGGGCAGAATCGGGAGGGAGTTAAGCTTCCTGACAGCCTGATGGATGAAGCTGTCCTTCAGCCTGCTGGTCCTGGCCTGGAGACTCCGCAGTCTCCTCCCCGACGGCAGCAGCTTGAAGAAGCTTTGCATTGGGTGTGTGGGATCAGCCGCTATGCAAAGGGCTTTTTTAGTGAGACGGGTGCTGTAAATGTCCTGGAGGGAGGGGAGAGAGACACCAATGATCCTCTCTGCAGCTCTCACTATGCGTTGGAGGGTTCTATGACAGGACGCATTGCAGGCTCCAAACCACACAGTGATGCAGCTCGACAGGATGCTCTCGATGGTGCCTCTGTAGAAAGTGTACATGATGGGGGCTGGTGCTCCTGCTCTTCTTAGTTTGCGGAGAAAGAAGAGACGCTGCTGTGATTTCTTGGCCAGTGCTGTGGTGTTGTACGTCCAGGAGAGATCCTCTGTGATGTGCACACCCAAGAACTTGGTGCTGCTCACTCTCTCCACAGACGCTCCGTCAATGGTCAGAGGAGCATGTTGGGTGTGCATTCTCCTGAAGTCCACAACAATCTCCTTCGTCTTCTCCACATTCAGAGAGAGATTGTTGTCAGCACACCACGTGGCCAGGCGTCTCACCTCACTTCTGTAGTCGGTCTCATCCCTGTTGCTAATGAGACCCACCACCGTTGTGTCGTCCGCAAACTTGATGAAGAGGTTGGAGCTGTATGATGGGGTGCAGTCATGGGTCAGCAGAGTGAAGAGGAGGGGGCTCAGCACACATCCCTGCGGGGCCCCCGTGTTTAAAATGATGGTGCTGGATGTATTACTGCCAACCCGTACTGCTTGAGGTCTTCCGGTGAGGAAATCCAACAGCCAGTTGCACAGTGAGGTGTGCTGATGATGCTTCGATTAAGTCATCAAATTTCACCTTTATATCAGCTCTATAAGCCAATTCTCAGGATACTGTTAGTGTAGGAAATGGAAAGACAACCAAGATATCTGTGAAACGTCTGCTTACATCTTGAATTCAGCTCCGGCGTATGTGGTAAGTTGTTAATGAGTGACTTTAATTTATTATTTGTTCACATGTGGCTATACACTCTACTGAGAATAAGCATACTGTCATGATATGAGTGGATCTTCAAAACAGACATCAAAATAGGTCATGGAGAAAATAAGTAGAAAAAGTAAAGATCTTATTAGGAATAATACTGTTTGGATAATTATAACCATCATAATCAACCGAATCATCTCAACATGTATTTGCTCAAAAATGTATTTATTACCACAAACATGTATTTAATTATCAACACAAGGAAAATAAACAGTTTCTAGAACTCCAACAGGGGCAGGACTTGGAGGTACTGGGATTTCAGGAGGCAGCAGAATGGTACACTGGTCAGTGTCATTATTATTGACCTGTGATGGTGGATGGCCTTGGAGGGAGCTGAGAGGTAACTCAGACCTCTTGTCTTCAGGACACGTAAAGCAAACATACTCCTTCTCAGCAGCTGGAGACTTAGAGACATCCCAACTCATCAGCCTCATGCGTTTGGGCATCAAATGTTCCTCTTCATCATTAACAGAAAAAGCAGTAGAATATCTGCGCTTTCTGCAGAGACCTAACTCTGCAGTGGGCGGAGGTCTCGGAGGCAGAGGAACATCGCTAGGACACATGAAAAATGTCACTTCACCATCCAGGGATGAACGATCGTTTTTCAAATCTGGATGCATGATCTTGTCTGTGTCCTTTGCATGAAAGCTGGCATCAGCAGGTGGAGGATTTGAAGAAACTGGTACATCAGAACTCATCAGCCTCATGCGTTTGGGCATCAAATGTTCCTCTTCATCATTAACAGAAAAAGCAGTAGAATACCTGCGCTTTCTGCAGAGACCTACCTCTGCAGTGGGTGGAGGTCTCGGAGGCAGAGGAACATCGCTAGGACACATGAAAAATGTCACGTCATCATCCAGGGATGAACGATCGTTTTTCAAATCTGGATGCATGATCTTGTCTGTGTCCTTCGACTGAAAGCTGGCATCAGCAGGTGGTGGACTTAGGAGCTCACATGCAGGTGCGCTGATAGGTCTGAACATGAAAGCGGGAACTTCATTGTCCAGAGCACAACGGTCTGCACTGGATGAGCGTGGGAGCTTCTCCTTTGCCTGTGGAGGAGGCAGACTTTGACTTTGCGTTGCAGAGGAACATTTAAGTCATCTGACGTTTTGCTCTGTTACATATTATTATTGTTGTTGTTGGATTTTTCTTTAAAAATTCACACGATTTAATGTTTAGAAACAGACACAGTGAAGGGTAACTTACCACAGCTCGAGCCATTTTAGGCGTCTGTCAAGGCAAAGACGCAGGATTTGGTTTCTCTGTGTAAGATTACAGGACAGTTGTCAGTTTCATTTTCAAGTCAGTTGGATAAATTCATATCAAACTTCTCAAAGTGTATCATTAAAGTATTGTTTAGGTGGACAAATATGAAAGATATGAAGATAAAAACAGTAACAGCTGGCAATCAAGGGAAAACAACCTCACGAAAAAGGTCTTAATCATTATTGTTTTAAAGTAAATCTTTCAGTGCTTACTTCAGTGATTGTTTGAAGTCTCTGTGCTTGTTGTCAGTCGCAGATTTGTGTAAAATATTTGCAGTTTGTGAATAAAGTTTGCAGGAGCTCCAAAGTTTGTCTGTTCAATACCAAAGTAATGAGGAGACTGAGTGCAGGTTTGGAATCCTCAGTGACAGAAGAATGCAGCAATGTTTGAATTTGAATTTGTTATTGTTTTATTAACAACAACTACCAGGATCATACCATAGCAACACAGTGATGCCCAATCAAATGTCAGGTACAAGGGATAGCCCACATACACATCCAACAGCACAGTAAAGCAATGGGCACCAATGCCACCAGTCAGGCCTTAAAAATACCTGAGTTATATAACAGCACACTGACAGTGTCTCATCCAAAAATATAAAACGTATAAATACAGTTAATATCATTTTCATTTAAATTTTATTTAATTCTCTTCATATAGTGCCAAACAGATGTCTCAAGTCGTCACTGTTACAACATAGATAAACATGAACATGAAATCCATTATTTAATTCTCTTCCATTCACTCCAGTTCAATTCAATAGCTATATAGATGGATAGACAGATACTGTATTATATACTATATTGATTCCAAATGGAGAATTAATGTGTTATATCACCAGGATAATGAATTCAAGTAGTACAATCTCCAATAAACAGACAACACAGTTCAAGTTCAAAGTGCAATATGTGCAGGATCCAGGCTTTATATTGTAAGATGCAAAATGTTTATATATACATAATATTGTTGAAAAAATAAAGAAAGTTAAAAATCAAAATAAGTTTATTGTCACTGTGGCTGATGTGATTGCAATATGAACCCGGAAGCAGACAAGGGAGAGATGGAACTGAATCTTAACAAAAAACAAACCATTTATTAGGTTGAAAAACACGAACACAAAACAAGGCCCAGCAAACAGGAGCGGAAACTAAAACTAAAACCTATCCTGGGAATAACTCGGTATGACTATGACAACTATGACAAGAAAAACATGAACATGAATCCGAGGAGGTGCATGCGAGAAACTCTGATGAAAAAACATGAACATGAACATGGACCTAAACAGAATCAGGAGATAACCTGAAACCCGGAATAACGTGAACGGAGGAAAACGCACCAACACTGCCCAGAGGAAGACAGCGGACTTAAATACACAGAAGAGAAAGGAGGGAAGTGGAAACACAGCTGACACAAATGAACCTGACACCACAGGGGAAGCAACATGAAACACACTGAACATGGAAACACAACCCTTTCATAATAAAAGACGAAACAAGGAGAGACGTGGACGTGTGATGGGCTGAGTTGCCAAATGGCTGGTAGGCTTTTAGCTAGGCTTTAGCTTCAGCCAAGTGGAAGCTAAATTGGCTAGTCATTCATATGTAAATTAGGTTGTTACCTGAGAATTCTGGAGGGGAGTGGGGGTGTGTGAATGATTGCTGATTTCTAACTGCCAACTGCCTCTTTGTTTGTCTGGGGGGGAGCTGCTAAAAGCGGTTAACTTCCTTTTGTGTTCGTCTTGATGCATTCTCAATCATCCAGGAAATTAAATCTCCAAAAGTCACCAACTTGGAGTGGTTAGTTTCCTGAGCCACAAGGAAACTTGTGTTTCAGTTTGCCATCTTAGGGAGAAGGAGGATCATCACAGTTTTGGTGGTTGTATGAACTTAGAATGCATAAACTAATAATTTGTTTTAATTAAAAAACTTTCCCTCTGTCATTTCCTGAGTGTTTCAAAATAAAAGTCCTCTCTTTCATGTTTTGAATGTGAGGCTGTTTCTGTGATGCCTTCAAATCTGTTTCAGTCTGCAGTTTTTTACAGTTCAGACCCAAAGTGACTCAAACATTTACTTAAAAGAGGTTTTTGTTCGTCTGGGTTTTCCTGCTCAGCAGCGCTAAACAGGCAAAAGCAGAAACACACAAACAGAAAGAAACAGGAAAATATGTGTTTCTGTGAACAATGCAGCAGCAAAATGAAAGACCAGGATTTATTTTTAATGATTGACCAGTGTTGGGTAAGTTACTTTAAATTAGTAACTTAGTTACATTACTAGTTACTTCTATCAAAAGTAACTCAGTTACTTCAAGTTACTCGTTACTTTCAAAGTAACTAGTTACTAGGGAAAGTAACTTTGGTTTTACTCAGAATTCTCTTGTTAATGTGTTGCTTCCATAACTTTGCCAGTCTTCTAGCTTGCTTACCTGCCACAAGTGCACTGTGCCACCTACCAATAGAAAGGAAAAGATAATGTGCATATTTCCACGAGAGAAATCCCACGCCTGGACCGCCGTTGACCGCCACCATGATTCTAGCCTACGTCACAGCATCATGTGCGCCTTTTACATCCAACACAAGAACTGCAGTCGTGGTGCTGTCGATTGTACTCAGAACTCGGAAATTCTGCCTTCTGAATAGGAAGATTTAGGTAACACCAGACTGCAGATGAGCTGCATACAGGGTTGGACTGGGACAAAAAAATCAGCCTGGGCATTGTGACTAGAGACCGGCCCACCATTATAGCAAAAATCCTAAAGCCTTTGAATGAAAACAAACGCTGTTGTGACAGTGATGCTCACTGTCTTGATGGTGTATATGCATCAATCTATCAATCGTTTGTTGTAAGATTCAGATAATTATTTTTTAAAAGCTAGACATTTTAAACGAGAATAAGAAAGAAAAGTATTTCTTTGTGCCCCCCTTTCCCTGTTAATGCCCTACCTGGCCCCCCTGGCAAAACTTTGCTAGAGCTGCCCCTGCACAGTTACCAGCTGTCAGCTACCTAAAAAAGGATCCTGCTGTTATTTGTCTCTCAGAAACAGTTCATAACTTCCCTTCAACTCATCCATGTCACCTAAAAGGTAAACCTGTTTCTCCATCACAGCTCTGATGATTCAGTAAGGACATCTCCTGGTTTCATCTTCATGTTTCCCTCTCACCAGATAACCAAACCGACATCATGACCAGCAGCTTTTTTGCAGCTGTGGCTCCAGCAAACATCAGCTGATACTAGAAATTAATATGAAATAAATTCTAACAACAGCTGATCAAGCTTAAACGTGCTGCTGTTGTTTAACGTGAACTCCGCTGGTTTCCTCTTTCTGTTGCAAAGTGGGAGATAAACAAACAAGAGAGACGATCAGCTGATCATTGATCAGCTGATCAATGATCAGAGGCAGCTGTGCAGCAAAGACACAGAATAAATCCAGCTTTGTGCCTTTTTCATTGTAGCTGAATTACGGGACTAACTGTTCCTTTTCACCTCAATAAGAAATGTGTAATATTTTCTCTGAATACCAGATGAGACGGTTGGCAATTCTAATAACTTATGAACAAAATAAAGTTCAACATCATTAACTTCATAGCACCCACCCAGCTGTATAGAAACTCTGTCATGCTAGCTAGCACACAGTACGGAAAAAGTCAGAATAACAAAAATAAACTCCACCTAAACTTGGTTTATATCTGACCCAGAGAGACTGCAGGTCATAACTTCTTACCTGAAGTTCAGTTCACACTTGGACCGGCGGCCGCCTCGGGTCTCTTTTCCTTCTGCGTCCCCCTTTCCCTCCTCCACCTGCTGGCCTCCACCACTTGCTAATGTTACTGAATCTGTGGAAGCTCCGCGATAGCCACCACACGAAGTAACGAGTAACGAGCCTATCTAAATCCCAGTAACGACTAACGCGTTCCTGATTTTAGTATAATAACTAGTTACCGTGCTCGTTACCACAATAATAACGTAGTTACTGTAACACGTTACTTAATAACGCGTTAGTCCCAACACTGTGATTGACAAAAACATTAAATGATCATGTTTATTTTCACATAAATGTTCCATCGGTCCTTCTTTTAGAATAAGTTTAGAAATGAAAAATACTAATAACACACCAGGAAAAAGCCAACAGCACGAGTCCTGAAAGGCTTAAAGAGAAAATAAACGCACAAAGAATGAAACAAAAAGGCACAAAACCTCAAAACAAGAGTGAATTAAATCTGACCGACACACAAAGATGCTAAAAGCCCCAAACATGACCCTGCAGAGGTGAAGGTCACAGTCAGAATCAGCGCCAGAGAACCGCACAAGGACGGCCTCATTGGTCACGGCTGAGTTCATTATGTGATGGTAACAAGCTGATTATTACAGAACAGGAAACACACGTCTGCTCATCAAACACCAGCTGCTGCTGCTTTTATCAGTCTGACAACAAAACCTCACAAGAAAGAAGTTTTTGTGAGTTTGCAGCGTTCCTCTAAACTGAAAACTAAAACAGACTGAAAATGGGAACACGCACCCACACTTGAGAGTCGGGCAACTTAAATGTGTTTGTCTTCATCTGTAGTTACGTTTCATTGGCTGGAAATGTGCTAACTGGAATCATTCATGAGTCCAGATGAATAAAAACAAGTGTTTACTGCTCCACGCTGCACGAATCTGAATCAAAATCACTCAGACGCGCCCACATAGGCATTCCACTAAAACCATGTGACCACCTTCACCTTTAAACCTGTCGTGAATATAATTTTAGACTCTTCACTTTATTTTGAAAGAACAGATTTGCAGGAAGTGCGGCTGCTGCAGAAACTCTTCACTTTTCACTGGCTTTAATCTTGAAGGTTTCTCCAGATGTGGAACATTCATGCTAAACATTCAACATCTGACGACCGTCTCCGTGTAAAACACTGACAAACTCAAACTTTATACGGTAACTGACAGATTTATTCCTCCATTTTCAGGCATTTCACAATGAACTTGGATTAGTTTGATGATTTTATTCACGTTGGTGAATAAAACCAGCCAAGAGGCTGATTCCTGCAGAGGAGGAGGCAGAGTGGAGGAATCTGCAGGTTCTGTCTCTAACACACAACCAGAGCTTCAATCATAACGAGCACATAATAAAACCATGATCCCCCCTGATCGACTCTTTTAGCCTGTTTCCTCTGGATCGAACAGGATCTAACAAACCCCAGCTTCTGCTGGGACACTGGTCATCATGGGAGGAAAAAGATGGCTGCCGTGTTGCCGTTTCCTGTCTTACACCAGCATTATACTTCCTGTATCTGTGGGTCTGAGTTTTTAATCAGAGGATGAACTTAAAGCTTTCAGTCTGCTCTACAACCCACCACCTATCCACACGTCTGCTAAGTGGACTGGAAATCAGTAAAACTTCTACCAGACTTTAGTAAATATTGCATTAAGATGAGCAGACAGATTTTAATCTCAGCATCGTGCACACAGATTTTTCAGGACACTGGAAGAGTTCCTGCCGTGGATTTAGATGTTAGTGTTGTGTGGATGATCCCATTCTGTGATCTTTGTGTTACTAACACTGATGCTTTTACACTTTAGGACCCTCGAGACCTCTGCTGCTCAGCCGTCCTGATCGCTGCCTCCACTTTAACCAGAGGCTGTAACCTCTGATCATTTCACCTGCACCGGCAGTAAAACTCTTCTCCAGAACCAAACGTGCCATAAACCCATCACAGCTTCATCATCAGCTCAGTCTCAGCAACATGCAGACGACCGAGCAGCAGAAACTCTGCAGGGAACGTCTGAAGTCTGTTCTTCAGTTTTCCCAGCTCACTGTTTATTGAACATGAGACAGAAAAATAACTTCACCTTTAATGTGAAACTTTTATCGCCTGTGACATGTTTGCAGGAAGTTTACATGCTGTGATTTAGTGTCACATCCATAAATATCACACAAGGTAAAAACTACAAGTCCCAGCATCCTCTGTGTTTAGGGAGGAGCAGTGAAAGTGAAAGTGTTGATCCTCCGTTCAGAGCAGCAGGAGGAGGAAGGTGGAGCTGATGCAGGTGAGTGTTAACATGAATATGTTTCTTCTTATGACATAAAATAATTCCACGCTGTTCGTGTCTGTGGGTGAAACGTGAGGCCGGTCGGCTCCTCTGAGCGCTGGTTTCCTGTAAGTAGAGAGGAAGTGAGTTTAGCTGAGAGAGCAGGAGGAGAGTGAGAGCTGTGCTGAGGCAGGTGAGTGTTAACACCGCTCTGACATTACTGTGTCTCTGTGGCGGGAACAACAGGCTCCGTCAGTGGAGGCAAAAATAATCAGACTTTGGTTTTTCAAAGGAAACTACTTTATGTTGGGAGAAGCCGCGCGCTCATTGGATAACGACTTGTCAATCTCAAGTTATTAGCCAATGAGCGTGCCGGTTCACAGTAAGACCCGCCCTTATCACGACGTCTTTTAAAACTAAAATGGCGACAGAAACTCGGTGAGTGGAGTTCAGGCTGACTTTATGAAAGTGCGACGTTTGAACCACTTCCTGTTCTCAGTGCCGGCGTCCTGATCACCGAGGTTTCTGTTGCTCTGATGTCTGATATTGATTATATCGGTAAACAGGCTGTAGGCAGAAACATCAGGTCTGATCTGAAAATCCCTTCAGAAACAAACTTTAAGAGTTTTATGTCCGTGAGGCTGTAAAACTGTAACGTGTCCTGTGATCCATAAACACTCTGTGATGAATAATCTGAAGTCATTTTGAGCCTGACAGTAGTTTCCTGTCACAGAGCAGAAGCTGCAGGCAGTTTTTGGCACCTTTATATTTAATTTATTCCAAAATAAATCAATAAAGGTAGAAAAGAACTCTCAGTGACATTAAAAATCTATTTTTAAAGACAGATGTGACCAAGTGCAACAAATATAAGATGAGATGTTTACAGATATTTGAAGTATTGATCATATGTAGAACACAGAGCAGGTCCAATAACAGAGTCATCCTGCTCACAAACAGCAGTTTGGTTTCATGAGCTCACTTCCTGCAGTGATCCTCAGCTTCTCTCCAAAGGAGCCGTAACATGTGGGCTCCTCACCATGATGATGATCCCAAACACACTGAGTTCCTTCATCCACCTGATCATGTACTTATTAAATAATGTGATGGTTTTGGTGTTTTTTAAAGACTTTGAGCCTCTAAAATAACTGGTTTGGACTTTAGGGCCAAAGCTCCAACATTAGAAAGCCGTCAGTGTGATGCTTCCAGTACAACAGCACCTCTGAGTGTGTGTGTTTACCTCTCAGACTAACTCCACCCTGACATCAAGAAGATGGAGGAAGAGGACGGAGCAGCATCTGCAGCATCCAGCTGTGTGTCTGTGAGGAGTGACGGGGTTACACAAACACCTCCACCTTACAGTCATGGACCTGCAGCAATAATGTAAGAACACTACTAACTTTATTAGTCATTTCAACATAACCATGACAGAATCATTGATCTGTGATTGGTTCAAACTGTTTGATCTGAGTTTGATTTTTATTGACTTGTTTTCTTGCTAAGATCTGAACTCTGTAAGTTTAAGTGAAGTCAGTGCAGCAGAATCAGAGAGAAGAGCTGAGAACAAACTGAGTTCATTCAGAGACAGAAAAAACCGCTGATGATTGGCTGACCTGTCAGCGTTATGAGGCAGACACAATATCACAGAGGGATCAGCTGATCATATGGCTGTCAGAGAGAACTGATCAGTTATTGATGTTTGTGTTTGCAGAGGTCAGAGGTCACAGTCTCCAGCATCCAGTTGTGTGTCTGTGAGGAGTGACTGGTCCAAAGAAATATTTCCTCCAGGCTTCAGTGATGAACCTGCAGCAACAATGTTCTTCAATCATGGAGCTCAGCTGACCATGTAAGAGAGCTGCTGACTCAGAGTTCAAAGGTTGTTTCTATAAATGTTCTGCCAGTGACATCATAACTTAACCTAACACTGGTCTGTGTATGAAGTATCATTTAGTGGCAGTTGTTAAAGTTGTATAATGATGATGCTAGTTTGGGGTGTATTTTCCTGCTGATGCAAATGCATCTACTTTGCCCTTTGTCTGGTGCTTTGGACAAAGACGTCCAATGAAACTCAGAACAACACAGTTTGCACCACCAGCAGGCAGAGGAAGTGGCTGACATCCAGAAATCCTACCAGTGGCTGAACAAAGCTGGACTGAAAGACAGCACAGAGGCACTAATCATGGCAGCACAGGAACAAGCTCCGAGCACAAGACCCATAGAGCCCGGGGTCTACATGGCTCTTTTTGGGGGGGTTGTGTTGTATTAATAGTGACTTTGTTTCTTTGGACCAAAATCTTTTGTTTTTCAGTTCAGTTGCAACATTGACTAACACTAATGCAGGGGTCGGCAACCTGCGGCTCTTTAGTCCTTACAGTGCGGCTCCTCGTGGTTTGGGAAAATAAATTAGAAGTATTTAGCTGAAGTGTATTTTATTTATGTTCTTTTTTAACTTGTAGCTCTAAATTGGAAGATTTTTGTGATATTGAAATATAAAAAGAAAATTATATTTTATTATTTTTTGATCGTTCAAATAAGCGTCACACTCATGGAAGCCGGTGTACCCGCCGAAACGCCGTGCATTTATCGAGACTTTCAGCCCCAGGTAGGCCAATTATGGATCTTCGGATCCACATTATGTCAGCAGCTGTTCTCCACCGTGAACTACGTTAAAAACAAACACCGCTCACGCCTCACAGACGACAGCTTACAGTCCTGTAAAGATGAAAGTGACTTCGTACAGCCCCGACCTGCAGACGCTGTGCGCAGAGGTTCAGGAGCAGAAGTCCCGTTGTAAACATATCACGGCAGACCCGACGATGTTTGCATGAACACGCTTTTCAGCTTCTCTTTATTGACCACTTTTCACACACGGTTGCTGTACGCACACAGCCGGCTGTAGCTTTGCAGCTCACAGCCCGACACACACCAACACAACAGCACAGACGTTAAGGCGGCGAGGCGTGATTGCGGGTGCCGCTCAGGTGCGTCCGCCTCCCCTGCAGCGGCGCTGCAGACCACGCCCCGCCACACACATTAACCAGGTAAAATACATATTTAGGCAGAATTTTGCAAATATCTATTTTTCATCTTTCAGCAGCATAGAGCTTTTTTTCCAATTATTTTTTAAAAGTCAGGTCAAGGCTCCAAAAGCCCAAAGGAGATATAAGGGTGGCGGCTCACAGCAGCTTTTGTTTGCTACATCATTTTAGTTCAGCTGGGTGTCTTTCCTTTTGTTATATTTCTGTAAGAGTTCAAATGTGTTCATTACATAAATAACATGTAATTTTCTCTGTAGCACTTCATGGATTTCATAAGCAACACACCTTAGTTGTTCACACAAAGCATAAAGGTAAAAAACAGTATATACAGTGTTATCTTCATTCTAGATGTCAAAAAGTATTTGTGGCTCCCAGTGTTTTCTTTTGCGTGGAAACTGGCTCCAAATGGCTCTTTGGGTCCTGAAGGTTGCTGACCCCTGACCTAATGGTATATTTTTTTTAGCTGGATCGTTCTATAAAAACATGAATCAAATCTGAGAAAAGTTTCCACCTGACCTGTTGAATGTTATTGAAGCCAGAAGTTTGCCTTCATACTGTGTTTCTTGCATGCCTTTTGTGGTGTACTAATTGATGTGAAATGAATGCAATGTGGTTGTGTTTGCAGAGGTCAGAGGTCACAGTCTCCAGCATCCAGCTGTGTGTCTGTGAGGAGTGACCGGTCCAAAGAATATCCTCCACATTTCAGTCATGAACCTGCAGCAACAATGTTCTTCAATCATGGAGCTCAGCTGACCATGTAAGAGAGCTGCTGACTCAGAGTTCAAAGGTTGTTTCTATAAATGTGTTCTACCAGTGACATCATAAATGATTCCTAATGGTGGTCCGGGTACGATAATGCTAGTATCAATCGTAGTAGTAATGCAATCCAAGGTAATGATTTCTTCTCTGTTGCTGTGAACGTCTCTGCAGCCGTCTGTACTCTAATCTGAGACAACTATTACTGACAGAAACCATCACATCATCCAGTTTGTGTGTTTGCAGCTGCTTAAAAGATTTTAAACAGAGATTAATCAGTAATTCATGTGATGTGTTTGTGTTTGCAGAGGTCAGAGGTCACAGTCTCCAGCATCCAGCTGTGTGTCTGTGAGGAGTGACTCGTCCAAAAACAAACCTCCACAATTCAGTGATGAACCTGCAGCAACAATGTTCTTCAGTCATGGAGCTCAGCTGACCATGTAAGAGAGCTGCTGACTCATTTACGGGTGTTTGAAATTCTGTGACCACTTTGTAATTTTAGTTTATATTTTAAAGTGTTTTTATTTGTAGTTGCCTGTATTTTTATTACACTGTGTGTAACGTGGTGGTTTGTGCTGTTTGGGATCGTTTTGGTGTATTTGTGTCAGAACATCAGATAAATGATTTCATCACATTTTAAAAGAAAGTATCAGGATAATAATCTGAACTGAGTCATCAGAAACAGAAAGATGGTCTCAACAGGCCACTGAGCTGATCTCCAAAGAAATGCAGAAGATTGAAGAGTCCGAGGCTGTTTATTTGTCACAGGCATCGTCATACACGTACAACACAGTGAAATGTGCTGAGCTGCTCCTGTGACTGGACAAAACATTAGAAACAATCATTAAATGAAATAATGAAACATTGTGCAGATGTAATGTTAAAGTGCTTTGTGCCACATTAGCACAGCATGTACTGACAGAGCAGTGCAAGCAGAACAAAGCAAATGAGCAAAGTGATGTAAAGAGAGTAACTGAACAGAGTGAGCAGAGTAATATCAGCAGTAATGAAGCAGCAGGATCAGTGTAGCAGCGTGTGACGTCATAATGAATCAGGTATGATCTGAAATATGACAGTGAGACAAGAACATGATGTAAGGTCCTGTTTAAACCCTGATGGTGATGCTATGAGGGGAGCATGTTCTGATTTAGGACTTGGATGGTCTGAGGATAGAAGCTCCTCTCTGTTTGTGTCCTGATGGTGCAGAAGCTTCTGCCTGATTGTAGAAGGAGCTGAAGCCAGCATCATCCCAGAGGTGAAGCTCCTCTGTGTGCAGACCTGAGGTCAGATTCCTCCAGGCTGATGTTCAGGATCTACAGAAACGTGTGGTTGTAGTTATTGCTGCACTGTGTGCTGACAGCAGATACTCAGAACAAAGCGCTGCACACGTGTTCTTTACAAACATCTGTACATAGAAAATATGGATCATGGCAGTGAATGAACACGTTTCTGTCATTTGTTTCATTGGCTTCTTTTTTCTGCCTGTGTTCATGTGATTAATGTCTAACACATAAACAGGTTTGTAATCAAACATCACATCATCAGGGAGGCATCATGAAACAAAGTTACTGCTGGAGGCTGAACTCAATTTGGTGGCAATGTTCAAAAATATCACTCAGATCATTTCAAAGCTTTTAGTTCTTCTTCTTCACTTCTGTAAAATAATAGAAAGGAAATCAGAACCCAGAAGTTCACTTCCTGATGACTGAACTCTTTCAAAATAAAGCTGAAAGCTCTGAATGTGACACCGCTGCTCCACCACAGTTTTTAGAGGAGGTCAAAGGTCAGTTGAAAGTGATGGATCCCAAACTTCCAGTACATCCAGTGAAGGACATAATCAGCTCTGTGATGAAGGCTTTTACTGTGGAGTTTGTAGGCTGATCACTCTGTGTTTAATAAGACAGGCAGGAACAGCAAAGGAAACTTGGATTCTGAACTCAAACACAAGTTTCTCCACTTTGACTTTTCTCTGTGACCATCAGAGCTTCTGCACAGTGTCATCAAATCTGGATGTTTGTCACTGACAGTCAATGATTTTAGTGATAAAGAAATGTGTTCACAGAGGGAGGAAGAGGAAGAGGAGTGGTGTCTGTGAGGAGGAGCAGCTGTCCTGCTGTGCTTTGTGTCAGGACGTCCTGAAGGATCCAGTCTCTACCAGCTGTGGACACTGGTTCTGCAGACAGTGCATCTCCTCATACTGGGACCAGTCTGCTTCATCAGGAGACTGGTCCTGTCCCCAGTGTGGAGAAAGATCCAGAAGCAGAGCTGGACTGCAGACAGCCAGTCAGAGCAGCTGTGTACAAAGTAAGACTGAACATCTGTCTGCTGATGGACTCATTTCTGAAAACTGGACTTCTTGTTGTTGTTCAGACATTGAAGAGTTTTCTTTCTGTTTTTCTTTCTTTCAGCAGATGTTGGTCTGCAGGAGGTTTTAGATGAACATAAGATCAGTCTGAGGAGGAGATGTGAACGTGTGACTGAAGGAAGTGATGAAACAGGAAGTAGAACCCTCCTCAACAGGATCTACACTGAGCTCTACATCACAGAGGGACAGAGTGAAGAGGTTCATAGCCAACATGAGGTGAGGCAGCTGGAGACAGCTTCCAAGATGGACGCCCTCCATGACACTCCAATCAGGTGCCAGGACATCTTTAAAGCCTTACCTGACCAACAGAGACCCATCAGAGTGGTTCTGACTAACGGCGTGGCTGGTGTTGGAAAAACCTTCTCAGTGCAGAAGTTCACTCTGGACTGGGCAGAGGGCTTGGAGAACCAACATGTCAGTGTGGTGGTTCTGCTTTCATTCAGGGAGCTGAACCTGATCAGAGAGGAGCAGTACAGTCTTCTGGAGCTGCTCCATGTTTTCCATCCAACATTACAGAAGGTCACAGCAGAGAAGCTGGCTGTCTCTCAGCTTTTGTTCATCTTTGACGGCCTGGATGAAAGCAGACTTTCATTGGATTTCACCAACAGGAAGCTGCTGTCTGATGTCACACAGAAGTCATCAGTCAGCCAGCTGCTGACAAACCTCATCCAGGGGAATCTGCTTCCCTCGGCTCTCGTCTGGATAACTTCCCGACCTGCAGCGGCCAATCAGATCCCTCCTACATGTGTTGACAGGCTAACAGAAGTACGAGGCTTCACTGACGCCCAGAAGGAGGAGTACTTCAGGAGGAGATTCAGTGATGAAGAGCTGTCCAGCAGAATCATCTCCCACATGAAGACATCCAGGAGCCTCCACATCATGTGTAGAATCCCAGTCTTCTGCTGGATCACTGCTACAGTTCTGGAGCACATGTTGACTACAGAGCAGAGAGGAGAGCTGCCCAAGACCCTGACTGACATGTACTCACACTTCCTGCTGGTTCAGACAAAGAGGAAGAAGAACAAGTACCACGAGGGACATGAGACGAGTCCACAGGAGCTGACGGAGGCTGACAGGGAAGTTCTTCTGAAGCTGGGGAGGCTGGCGTTTGAACATCTGGAGAAAGGAAACATCATGTTCTACCAAGAAGACCTGGAGCAGTGTGGTCTGGATGTGACAGAGGCCTCGGTGTACTCAGGAGTTTGTACAGAGATCTTCAAAAGAGAGTGTGTGATCTTCCAGAAACCAGTCTACTGCTTTGTTCATCTGAGCATCCAGGAGTTTCTGGCTGCAGTCTACATGTTCCACTGTTTCACCAACAGGAAGTCAGAGGTGCTGAAGGACTTCTTGGGAAAAAAATACAAAGAGTCATCTCTGGATGATTTTTTGATGGAAACACTAATAAAATCCTTCAGGAGTAAAAATGGTCGTCTGGACCTGTTTGTTCGCTTCCTTCATGGCCTCTGTCTGGAGTCCAACCAGAGACTCTTAGGAGGTCTGCTGGGTCAGACAGAGAACAGTCCAGAAACCATCCAGAGAGTCATCAAGAATCTTAAAGAAAGGAAGACAAAATCCTCTCCTGACAGAAGCATCAACATCTTCCACTGTCTGATGGAGATGAACGACATCTTATTATCTCAGGAGATCCAAGAGTTCCTGAAGTCAGAGAACAAATCAAAGAAACTCTCTGAGATCCACTGCTCAGCTCTGGCCTTCATGCTGCAGATGTCAGGGGAGGTTCTGGATGAGTTGGACCTGAAGAAGTACAACACAACAAAGGAGGGACGACTGAGACTGATTCCAGCTGTGAGGAACTTCAGAAAGGCTCGGTGAGTCCAGATGTGATCATTAATATTATCAGTTGGTGATAGTTTAGTTACTCAGTCATAAACTGCAATCATTTCTTATTTGAGGTCACACTAGGGCTGCCACAAACGATTATTTTTGTGATTATTTGACTAATCAGATCAAAAATAAAACATACAGCTTATTGCACCAGCATGCATCTGCTGTTATATAACTATCATTAGCTTACAGCTTAGAGTTTTTAAGGTATGTGCTAACTAAAAATAAAGACCAGATGATAGTTTATTAAACTTTTAATGAAATTTGCAGATTGTAGCAACAAACAGAAAGGCCCCCAAAATGTGTGCCGAGTTCTTCAGTGTGATTTCTCCACGATGAAAGCACACTCTGCTCCACATGGTTATGAAGATCTTGATTAACCACATTAGCTTCACATTAGTAACTTTGTCCTCGACAGCTCGGCCATCTTCAGAACCTGCCCAGGAATTGAACTGCACATGTGCACTGGCTCCAGACGTGGGGTTGTCCTGCATAGTCAGTGGTGTCAGTAGATCATTAAGTAAAATAATATGTAACTAGATTCCTTTGAAAGAGCAACCATGGACGACAAAGCTGGGCGGAGTCTGCTCTAAGACACCAAATGAGCAAATGTTTGCTGACCTGTATCAGTGATCACCTTTTTGTTGGCCTGGTCCCCCAGTCCTCCCACTCCCCCTGGTCCTCGGTGGATGCTGTCACTTCCTCTGACACTGGCTCACCATTTATGTTGTGTCAAAAATCAAACGTGAAGATCTAATTTACTCTAAACTCTCTGACTGTTACTAATATAGTCATAAAATATGCAACAACCACTGGAGATGGAGATGAAGCTTCAACTTGCATAAAATAGTTTATTAAAATCAGTTTGAATAAACCCAAGGCTCAGAGCAAAAGAGACAAAAGCGCCCCCAAGTGGTCAGACTGTAGACGAACAGAATAAACCCTATCAAAGACAAACACGCTGGAAGCATCTTTTCTAACACTCCAGTATTTATTAGCATTTATTATAAATTTATTGTGACTTTGAAGACGTTCAGTGTTTCCTTTGGTATAACGGAGGTCTGACTACAGTCCAGTAAACACACTGATTAGGATTATAGATTAAACTGCAGTAATACTTTCACAGTGTGCAGTGATGCACAGGTCCGAGTGGTTTTACACTGAAATTCTCAACAACAGGAAACTATAAGAATTTGTTACTCTAATAATAAACAAAGAAGAAGAAAAACATTTTTCATTTAGAGTTGATGAATATAAATGAATTTGAACTTTACAAACCAATCAAAGACAAACTGATCCATGTGAGTTTATAACAATATTCAAAGGCTGCTGCTGGACACAGACAGGTAACATCATTTTGACTTGCTGTCACCTGGATCTGGAGTCATAAACACTGAAGCGCTGAACATTAATACAAGTCTGTTTCTGCCAACTAGTGATAAACCTGCAGACTAATGGCTCAGAAAGCTAAAACGAGCCAATCATTTCTGTGTTTAGTTCCCCTGAAATCAGATGTGATATCAGCAGCTCTGAGTTCATTCATCATTATTGTCCAGTGATGAGATTTCTGCTCCGTTTGGTGACAGTCAGCAGATTTTTCCTGAGTGTGGACGTGAACAGTCGTACCTGACAGCAGCAGGTAGCAAACAGAGATTGTCTTTCCAGCTGGAACTCTTCACTGAGCTGAACTCATTCAAAATGTTCTGGATTCAAGACAGGAAACAGTCCAAATGTGTGTCTTCACTCTGACTCTGGATCAGATCTCACTGACAGACTGTGGACATTATGGAAGCCTAAATGTGACACCATCTTCCTCCTTCATCTGCAGATTAAAGCCAAACAAAGATTCTCATTAAAAGTCTGCAGGTCTGAGAGAGACTCAATCGTTGTGTCATGTCAAACACAGTAAGAGGAGCTGAAGCACAGATGTGAAGAGCAGATGTTCATCAGATTATGACCTCACTCTGTTTTGTCTTCATATACATTCAGTCTGTGTTTATAATGCAGACTTTCTGCTTTTATAATAACACATTTTGTATTTTCTGTAATCTCAGACTGGCTGACTGTGGACTCTCAGGGACTCATTGTGAAGTTGTGGCCTCGGCTCTGAAGTCCATCCCCTCCCATCTGACAGAACTGGACATTAGTAACAACAAGCTGCAGGATTCAGCAGTGAAGCTTCTGTGTGCTGGACTGGAGAGTCCAAACTGTCGACTGGAGACTCTGAGGTGAGTTCACTGACTGCAGCTGTTGTTGTTTTTCTATATTTCTGATCTTTGATATTTGAAACGTTCTTTAGTTCCTAAATGTTCAGGATGTGTCTGAAGACAAATGTGAAGACGTTTGAGTGCTTTCAGAAATGTTGTGTCTTTCCAAACGACTGAACAACAGTTTTTCCTCTTGGCTCCAAATAGAAGTGACAGACTTGAGCAGGGTTCATTTAAAGGCTGACAGAAGTGGAGTGGTGACAGGGAGATGTTTGTCAGGACAGCTTTTCAGCCTCCACAGATTCATGTTGTGCTCCATCAGTCAGTGAAGATGAAGTCAGTACTGGTGAGGCTGTAGAGTGTGTGAGGGATGTGAATGAGGCTGTTGGAGATCTGATGATAGCAGATAAAAACAGGCTGCAGAGACTTTGAGCTTGTGTGGAAACAGACAGAGAAAAGAAAGACATGAATGTCAAAGCTAATAAAGGTGAAGTTAGGAGCTGTGATGATGTTCATGTATCAGAAGCTGATCGGGCTGCTACAGAGACGACCCACACAGCTGCTGTGGTGAGGTTTGTGTTAAAGCAGAGGAACACAGGCCCAAACATGACAGCAAAGCAGGTTTCAGGCTCTGTGAGAGGATTTCAAACAGAAGCTGGAGAAGAGAAAGGACTACAGAAAGAAGGCAGCTGAGACCAGTCCAAGTGTTTCCATGGAGCCCAGTCTAACATTCATTTATACACTAACGTACAGAAGTGAACGGGAAAATGAATCCATAGTTTCAAATGTAGAAATAGTTCTCAGTTCATTTACAGAGTTTAATACAGTTCATGAGGAAATGTTCAAAACAGCAGCTGAGAAGAAATCTGCTTCACAAAGTTGGATCCAATTCCAATAGTTTGTGATGCACTTGAACGCAGCGTGAGCAGTTCACTGCCTAACCCCACAGAGACTGTCAGTCTGGACTTTTCTTTATTTCTATTGGCTGTCAGTGAGATTTCAGAGCAATCAGAGACTGTGGGTCTGTGTATGAAGTATAATTCATGTGCAGTTGTTGAAGTTGTAGAATGAGAAATGGCAGTTTGGGGTATTTCCTGCTTTCATTGTCCTGCTTGTGCTGATGAAAATGTTTATTGACGTGTGAATTCATTCTTCAACGCTCGATTCTGCCTGAACAACGAGAAACTTTGCTTATTTTTGTGTAACAATTCAAAGCACTGAAGCATCGACTTATTTCATTATCCAACAATGAAAACAGGAAACACAAACAGCTGGCCTTCAAAGTAAAAGCTGCTCCTTTTGAAACATGTTGGTGGTAAAATGTAAGAAGAGCTGAAGCACATAAATGATCTACATGCCAAAATATTAAACACAGTTGATATATTTGTGTGAGTGTTGTGATTCAGGTGTAGATGTAATAATGTACATATAGCAGAGTTTCCTCTTCTGGATCAGCTGATCAGAGTCAGGCCAATCAGCTCTGAGCATGCTCAGTCTGAGTTATGGAGCCACATACTATGATTCACCATGGCAACGGCATGAGCAGAGGCTCCGTTGAATCCAGAGGAGCAGGAACATGAATGATGACAGTAGATGATTGTGTGAAAGTGCTGGAAGCAAATGAGTGTGTGATGTTCTTTCAGTGTTGCACTTTGTAGACGCTCCCTGAGCACTGGTCTCACAGCCAGCTGCACATAGAGACCAGTGTTGTTAGTCCAGGTCAGAAGATGACTTGTTGGAATGAAAATGAGCTTGTAGTTTGTCTGCTTTAATAATGTGACTGGAAAAAGGTGTTGGACTTCAAATATGTCCATTTCTGTCACACTTCACCTTTAAAAGTGAAGCCATGTGGTTCCTGGAAGGAAAAACACGACTTTTTCAAGTCTTTGTCCTGTTTTTATGAGAAATGTACGACTTTAATGTGAAACATTCAGAGTTTTTTCTCTTGTTGTGTTTGTTTGAAGCTGCTTCCTGTTGGCTTCAGCTGTTTGGAGTTTCCATTTTCTAAACTTCTACATTCTGAACCTTCTTCAGCTCTGAACAGATGATGAAACACTGAATGATTTCAAGCACTTTGTCTAATAAACTTACATCTTTCATTCTTTATACAGATTGGAGAGCTGTGGTTTGTCAGAGATCAGCTGTGATTATCTGGCAGCAGCACTGAAGTCCAACCCCTCCCATCTGAGAGAGCTGGAGCTGAGCTGGAACAAGCTGCAGGATCCAGGAGTGAAGCATCTGTGTGGTTTCCTGGAGAGTCCAGGATGTAAACTTGAAACTCTGAGGTCAGTCAGCATGTTTTAGTTGTGCTGAGATGAATATGATGTGAAAGTTGTGCTGACACTAAACTGCAGACATCAGGCTGATATTATACTGATCCACACTGAGGATCTTCATGGTAAAGTCTGTTTTCTTCTTCTCTGGTTTAGTCCATTGACTGCAGCAGAACAATGTTCACATTTCAAACAGTGATGCTCAACGTATGGCCCGCGGCCCACACGCGGCCTGCCCACCTTTCCTGATTCAGAGAGAGGGGACCCTGATTAACTGTGTAGCTTCTTCCTCACAGTTCTAAGTATCAGACACAACAATGAATAATCCACAGCTGACTGTCTTTAGCAGGTCAAAGGTCACAGCACACAGCACTCTGTGAAACAGTTTGGAGCAGGAATTCTTGCACATTTACAAACTGACACTGCTGCACGGCATGCTGGGTAATGCTAGCTGCTCAGTTATGGGTGTGCTAACGGCTGTGAGGCTCTGTGGCTGCAGAACACCGAAGAAGAGAAAAGAGAGGCGGAGGATGAAGAAAAGAGGCAGAGATGAAGCAGAAGTTTAGCTCTAGAGAGGAAATGTTTCTGTGTGGGTGGGTGATAGGTTTGTAGCTTGAACCTATTCGCTGGAACGTTGAAGACAATATAATTACACAGCAAGCAAGACACGAAGTAGGCAAAGTTCTTCTTGTTACTCATTCAATTCAATTCAATTTTATTTATATAGCGCCAAATCACAACAAAAGTCGCCTCAAGGCGCTTCATAGATACAGAGAAAAACCCAACAATCATATGACCCCCTATGAGCAAGCACTTTGGCGACAGTGGGAAGGAAAAACTCCCTTTTTACAGGAAGAAACCTCCGGCAGAACCAGGCTCAGGGAGGGGCGGGGCCATCTGCTGGTTGGGGTGAGAGAAGGAAGACAGGATGAAGACATGCTGTGGAAGAGAGACAGAGGTTAATAACAGATATGATTCAATGCAGAGAGGTCTGTTAATACATAGTGAGCGAGAAAGGTGACTGGAAAGGAAAAACTCAATGCATCATGGGAATCCCCCGGCAGCCTACGTCTATTGCAGCATAACTAAGGGAGGATCCAGGGTCACCTGGTCCAGCCCTAACTATATGCTTTAGCAAAAAGGAAAGTTTTAAGCCTAATCTTAAAAGTAGAGATAGTGTCTGTCTCCCGAATCCAAACTGGAAGCTGGTTCCACAGAAGAGGGGCCTGAAAACTGAAGGCTCTGCCTCCCATTCTACTTTTAAATACTCTAGGAACAACAAGTAGGCCTGCAGAGCGAGAGCGAAGTGCTCTAATAGGGGGATATGGTACTACAAGGTCATTAAGATAAGATGGGGCCTGATTATTTAAGACCTTGTATGTGAGGAGCAGGATTTTGAATTCAATTCTGGATTTAACAGGAAGCCAATGAAGGGAAGCCAAAACAGGAGAAATCTGCTCTCTCTTTCTAGTCCCTGTCAGGACTCTTGCTGCAGCATTTTGGATTAGCTGAAGGCTTTTCAGGGAGTTTTTTGGACATCCTGATAATAATGAATTACAGTCGTCCAGCCTGGAAGTAATAAATGCATGAACTAGTTTTTCAGTGTCACTCTGAGACAGGATATTTCTAATTTTAGAGATGTTGCACAAATGGAAGAAAGCAGTCTTACATATTTGTTTAATATGTGCGTTGAAGGACATGTCCTGGTCAAAAATGACTCCAAGGTTCCTCACAGCGTTACTGGAGGCCAAGGTAATGCCATCCAGAGTAAGAATCTGCTTAGATACCATATTTCTAAGCTTTTCAGGGCCGAGTACAATAACCTCAGTTTGATCTGAATTAAGAAGCAGAAAGTTATGCATGAGGGAGACCTGCCTGGAGCCAAGTGTCGTTCCCCATAGCACTCCTTTTATTGTGGTTACATGAATATGCATAGGGTCATTAACATATGACGTCTACATAGGTATACATGTGAACAAAGAATACTGTGTGTGTGTGTGGGGGGGGGTCAGAGTGTGACCCCATAAATGACTTCCCTAAACCTGCTGGTCTGGAAGTCCAACAGTTCATCTAAACAAAAGGCACTTAGCATAAAACAGATACAGCCACGTTTATCCTGCCATAAAACAATAAAACAAGGTACGACCTCTTCCCATGCTCCCAGGATGTAGGTGTGCATTCCAGTGTGGAATACACACCAAGCCTTTGCAGCCTGCTAAAGATCACACATCCTATCAGTACACAATTGATTATACACCTCTAAGCATCAGAATCAGAATCAGAATCAGAAAGGGTTTTATTGCCAAATGTTGAGCAGGTTTACAACATTAGGAAATTGCTGCGGTGCTTCAGTGCAAACATAGTGTCATAAAAATATAAAAATAAGAATAAGAATTAAAAGTGCTAAGTAGATAGATATATACATGATATATACATGAGTGCAGGTGGTGATCAGTGCCAAACATGGAATGATGCAGTGAACACAGCGTAGGGTGTTAGTGGTGGGAACAGTCATACGGTTATTGTTCATGTGTCCGACAGCAGAGGGGAAGAAACTGTTCTTATGGCGAGAGGTTCTGGTGCGAATGGACCGGAGCCTCCTGCCTGAGGGGAGCAGGTCAAACAGACTGTGTCCAGGGTGAGAAGGGTCAGCTGAGATCCGAGCTGCACGCCCCAGTGTCCTGGAGGTGTACAGGTCCTGCAGAGATGGGAGTCTGCAGCCAATCACCTTGTCAGCAGAGCGCACAACACGCTGCAGTCTCTGTTTGTCCCTGATAGTGGCTCCAGCGTACCACACAGTGATGGAGGAGGTGAGGATGGACTCGATGATTGCAGTGTAGAATTGCATCATCGTCCGTGTTGGCAGGTTGAATTTCTTCAGCTGCCTCAGGAAGTACATCCTCTGCTGGGCTTTCTTAATGACGGAGGTGATGGTGGGCTCCCACTTCAGGTCCTGGGTGATGGTGGTACCCAGGAAGCGGAATGAGTCCACAGAGGTGATGGGGGTGTCAGACAGGATGATGGGGGGGAGTGGGGCTGTGTGCGTCCTGAAGTCCACAATAATCTCCACTGTCTTCTGGGCATTCAGCACCAGGTTGTTGTGGCTGCACCAGGACACCAGACGTTCAACCTCCCTCCTGTAGGCAGACTCATATATGGTTAAATATTTCTAAGCATAAATGACAATCAACAATACAAAACCTAACAGCGGGGCTCAGGCAGCTCCGCCCACACAGTGACAGTGAAGCAGGTGAAGAGCAATAAATGAAGACAGCAGACAGGATTTGATAAGCTGATGTACAAACATGTAGAAACGGGTCCATACAGACTGAAGCGTGTCTCCTTTGCATCTTCCATATTTGATACTGAGAGTTTCCAGAAGAGCAAACATCAAACACGCCTCCAAACATGTGACGAGTCAGACTGACATCATTTCTACAGAGAACAGTGTGAGCTCTCAGCAGGTCACTTCAATAAGAAGGACAAAGTGCAGCAGGAATGACTAAACCCACTAACAGTCTGATATCCCCGTGTTCCTGTTGTTCTACAGCATCATCATTAATGCTGCTCCACCACCATCACTGCAGCTGACCAATCAGCTTCTGTCACGTCATGTGACGCTCTGTGACTCAGACTGGAGAAATGCTAAATGGCTAACCTGAAGCTAACCTGAGAAACAGTCAAAGTACTGATGATTCCTACAAAGTGTGTGTGTTCAGTATGAGATGAGTGTGAACGAAACCATGGAGGAGCGGGCCGTGGCTGCTCTCACACACGTTTGCTGCAGGGGCGGAGCTACAGAAATGTTCATAGGGGGCAAAATCAAAGCCATTGTTGTTGACACATATGCAGCTGTTACATCCTGTAATATGCATTAAATATGGTTCAAATACATTAAATGCATTAAATATACATGTTTCATATAAATACAGTCTACAACGGTGTTTTCTTCAGCCCACATAAGGAAACAGTTGAGTCAGATAAAGACAGAAGGCCTTTTCCACGTCCATCTGCTCAGTGTTAAAGTGCTGATGATGTTCAAGCTCAGGCAGCAGGAGGGATTTCTAAGCATCCTTCACTGATCCACAACAAAGGTCCAGAGTTTGATCCCTCCTAGTAGGACAGGAAACATACTGATAAGAGTTTCAAAGTGTCTTTGTAAGCAGACATGATTGAAATGAGCCAGTCTGAGTTTGGTTCCTGCAGTTTGTGCTTCATAAACAGAGCTGAAGCAGAGGCAGTGTGTGCCTGCAGGTGAATGTACACTGCTGTTATAAGAGCTGTGGAAACTCAGGTCAAAAGGACGTAACCACACTGCTGACAGTTCCAGGACAGTCACAGAGTTACAGCATCATTTGTGAACATAAAGACAGAAAGCTCATCCAAATGCTGGGATTAAAAGTTTGTCCTGGTGGTGTCCAGTCAAATACGTCTCTGTGAAAGCTTCAGTCCAACAGGCTCCAAAGTCCTTCTGCTCATTTCCTCGCCGGGTTCTTGATGCTCCTGTACCATCTCTCTGTCATCCTCCTCGCTCCCTCTTTGCACTCACAGTCTTTGTGCATCATTAACACTCACATGAGGAAACCCAAAGTTTTACTGGGCAGAAGATGATCATCAGTGACTCTGTCTTTAAAACACTCTTGTTAGAAATGTACGACTTTAATGTGAAACATTCAGAGTTTTTTCTCTTGTTGTGTTTGTTTGAAGCTGCTTCCTGTTGGCTTCAGCTGTTTGGAGTTTCCATTTTCTAAACTTCTACATTCTGAACCTTCTTCAGCTCTGAACAGATGATGAAACACTGAATGATTTCAAGCACTTTGTCTAATAAACTTACATCTTTCATTCTTTATACAGATTGTGGAGCTGTGGTTTGTCAGAGATCAGCTGTGATTATCTGGCAGCAGCACTGAAGTCCAACCCCTCCCATCTGAGAGAGCTGGACCTGAGCTCCAACAACAAGCTGCAGGATCCAGGAGTGAAGCATCTGTGTGGTTTCCTGGAGAGTCCAGGATGTAAACTTGAAACTCTGAGGTCAGTCAGCATGTTTTAGTTGTGCTGAGATGAATATGATGTGAAAGTTGTGCTGACACTAAACTGCAGACATCAGGCTGATATTATACTGATCCACACTGAGGATCTTCATGGTAAAGTCTGTTTTCTTCTTCTCTGGTTTAGTCCATTGACTGCAGCAGAACAATGTTCACATTTCAAATAGTGATACTCAACGTATGGCCCGCGGCCCACACGCGGCCTGCCCACCTTTCCTGATTCAGAGAGAGGGGACCCTGATTAACTGTGTAGCTTCTTCCTCACAGTTCTAAGTATCAGACACAACAATGAATAATCCACAGCTGACTGTCTTTAGCAGGTCAAAGGTCACGGCACACAGCAGACAGTCAGAAATATTCTAACTCTGATCATTTATCAGTTGTGACACTGTGAGACTTGATCAGAGGTGTGATCATCACAGCAGAGGCCTTTGTGTCAAAGTCACTGAGGATCAAACAGAAACACATGAAGCAGATTTTCCTCTTCTGGCTTTTTATAGCAGATAACCTTCAAAATATTCTGCAGTCGATCAAAAACTGAAGCAAACCATGAAGCAACATGTGAACATGAGCTGATGCTGCTGAAGTGAAGCAAAATTACAGAGGTTTGATTACAGACACAGCTGAGAGTTTGTAATCTGTCATCATTTTAAAAAGTTTCCATGGAACAGCAGAAATGAGGCTTTACTGTCAGAGGCCGACAGCACTGAACACAACAGCAGACTGGTGGCTAATAAACAGTGAATGATGCAGAAACAGATGTTTGAAGCTGTTCTTGGAGTACACTGAGAGAGAGAGAGCTGTGCAGGCAGGAACAGCCAAAGTCAGAGAGAATTCATGAGCATATTGATCAAACGTGAAGCAGAGTTTGGATCTTCTTTTGCTGCTGCTTCACTCAGTTTTGGTTGGAGACAGATGAAACCTGCAGCTTCAGGATCTGTGAGCTGTCCACTTTCAGCCCCGACGGCGTGTCCGTGTACGTGCCGTCGAGTGAACGATCCACGCTCTGTGTTTCCATCTTTGTGTGTTTAGCTGCTCTCATTTACTGTTTTATCTGTTTGCTGCTTGTTGAAATAGTTTGTGAGCTTTAACCTGAGATTCTGGCAAAATACATTTATATTAAACATCGATTCAGGATTGAATGAATCAACATCGTTTTATTCAAATTAAAACCATTTAAATGGGAACATGAATTTTTTACAGCCGCCTCTAATGCTGGGTAATGTCAGCTGGTCCATGTGCAGCTGGCTGTGAGGCTCAGGGAGCGTCTACAAAGTGCAACACTGAAAGAACATCATCCATAAATATTGAGTAAGAACTGGACTCTCATACAGCGAGACTCAAATGCCTTTAAACATCAGCTTATCCTGCTGATCCAAGTCCAACACTGAGTTTGTAAAAACATGTTTGTCAATCATTTTGTTTGGTTTCTGAGGAAAAAGATTCAATAAGTTGCTGCTAATACACAACATTTCATCATATTTCCTCATAACCCTCTTTTGTCTGACCATTTGATCCCATTTGAATTTGCAATAAAGGATCCACAGAGTTTGGTGACAATAATGACAGTAGATGTTTGTGTGAAAGTGCTGGAAGCAAATGAGTGTGTGATGTTCTTTCAGTGTTGCACTTTGTAGACGCTCCCTGAGCACTGGTCTCACAGCCAGCTGCACATAGAGACCAGTGTTGTTAGTCCAGGTCAGAAGATGACTTGTTGGAATGAAAATGAGCTTGTAGTTTGTCTGCTTTAATAATGTGACTGGAAAAAGGTGTTGGACTTCAAATATGTCCATTTCTGTCACACTTCACCTTTAAAAGTGAAGCCATGTGGTTCCTGGAAGGAAAAACACGACTTTTTCAAGTCTTTGTCCTGTTTTTATGAGAAATGTACGACTTTAATGTGAAACATTCAGAGTTTTTTCTCTTGTTGTGTTTGTTTGAAGCTGCTTCCTGTTGGCTTCAGCTGTTTGGAGTTTCCATTTTCTAAACTTCTACATTCTGAACCTTCTTCAGCTCTGAACAGATGATGAAACACTGAATGATTTCAAGCACTTTGTCTAATAAACTTACATCTTTCATTCTTTCTACAGATTGAAGGACTGTGGTTTGTCAGATATTGGCCTTGATTATCTGGCAGCAGCACTGAAGTCCAACCCCTCGTATCCCACAGAGGTGGACCTGAGTGGAACCTACAGCAACCTGAAGGGTTCAGGAGTGAAGCATCTGTGTGATTTTCGGGAGAATCCACGATGTCGATTTGAAACTCTGAGGTCAGTCAGCATGTTTTAGTTGTGCTGAGATGAATATGATGTGAAAGTTGTGCTGACACTAAACTGCAGACATCAGGCTGATATTATACTGATCCACACTGAGGATCTTCATGGTAAAGTCTGTTTTCTTCTTCTCTGGTTTAGTCCATTGACTGCAGCAGAACAATGTTCACATTTCAAACAGTGATACTCAACGTATGGCCCGCGGCCCACACGCGGCCTGCCCACCTTTCCTAATTCAGAGAGAGGGGACCCTGATTAACTGTGTAGCTTCTTCCTCACAGTTCTAAGTATCAGACACAACAATGAATAATCCACAGCTGACTGTCTTTAGCAGGTCAAAGGTCACGGCACACAGCACTCTGTGAAACAGTTTGGAGCAGCAATTCTTGCACATTTACAAACTGACACTGCTGCACGGCATGCTGGGTAATGCTAGCTGCTCAGGTATGGGCGTGCTAACGGCTGTGAGGCTCTGTGGCTGCAGAACACCGAAGAAGAGAAAAGAGAGGTGGAGGATGAAGAAAAGAGGCGGAGATGAAGCAGAAGTTTAGCTCTAGAGAGGAGCTGTGTCTGTGTGGGCGGGGCTCAGGCAGCTCCGCCCACACAGTGAGACTGAAGCAGGTGAAGAGTAATAAATGAAGACAGCAGACAGGATTTGATAAGCTGATGTACAAACATGTAGAATGATGGTGGCAGCTACAGAAACAGGTCCATACAGACTGAAGCGTGTCTCAGTCTGAATGTACACTGCTGTTATAAGAGCTGTGGAAACTCAGGTCAAAAGGACGTAACCACACTGCTGACAGTTCCAGGACAGTCACAGAGTTACAGCATCATTTGTGAACATAAAGACAGAAAGCTCATCCAAATCCTGGGATTAAAAGTCTGTCCTGGTGGTGTCCAGTCAAACACGTCTCTGTGAAAGCTTCAATCCAACAGGCTCCAAAGTCCTTCTGCTCATTTCCTCGCCGGGTTCTTGATGCTCCTGTACCATCTCTCTGTCATCCTCCTCGCTCCCTCTTTGCACTCACAGTCTTTGTGCATCATTAACACTCACATGTGGAAAACCAAAGTTTTACTGGGCAGAAGATGATCATCAGTGACGCTGTCTTTAAAACACTCTTGTTAGAAATGTTCGACTTTAATGTGAAACATTCAGAGTTTTTTCTCTTGTTGTGTTTGTTTGAAGCTGCTTCCTGTTGGCTTCAGCTGTTTGGAGTTTCCATTTTCTAAACTTCTACATTCTGAACCTTCTTCAGCTCTGAACAGATGATGAAACACTGAATGATTTCAAGCACTTTGTCTAATAAACTTACATCTTTCATTCTCTATACAGATTGGAGCGCTGTGATTTGTCAGAGATCAGCTGTGATTATCTGGAAGCAGTGCTGAAGCTCAACCCTTCGTATCCCAGAGAGGTGGACCTGAGCTACCACAAGCTTCAGGATTCAGGAGTGAAGCAGCTGTGTGTTCTTCTGGAGAATCCACAACATCAAATTGAAACTCTGAGGTCAGTCTCCACGTTTTAGTTGTGCTGACACTGTCGATCTGTGGAACTAAAACCTTTATACAGGAAGTCTGGTTCAGCTCTTTGTAGACCTTCTAATCTCTGATCCTCTGAGTCTTACTCAGTAGATGATGCAGAGTTGTGAAGCCGATGTGGGTGAGGACACTCGCCCAGCTCTAACTACTTTGACGTCCAGGCGGCTTCCCTGCTTGTCCTGATACAAACAAACCTGAGTAACGTTGCAGGTCAGATCTCATCAGTCACACCTGTTATGGCAGCTCTCCTCTAGATTGTAGTTCTTGTTAACCTGGGATGGTTTTAGAAGCCTGGACCACAGACTGCAAGGGAAGATATTACTGGGAAAGGCCAAAGCAACCTATTAGACCCATTAAACACTAACATAGATGAATACTCAGATTTAAACCTTTATTGTTTCACAAAGGGTTAAAAAGGGAACGTCCACAGTTTAGACTGCAGCAGATTTTATTAAAGCAGTTTGACAGGAGCAAAGCAAAAACACAAAGAATAAGTGTTTCACATATTAATACATATAACATAATAATAAAAGAAAAGCAAAATAATGATACAAAAGAATGAAAAAGTTGTCCAGAGCAGCAGGATGTCTGAGGTCTGCAGAAACACAAAAACACAGCAGCTAAAAATAGTTGTTGAAAGAAAACGAGGTGGGAGCTGCTGATTCCTGAGCTTTGATACTGGATTAGCTTCAGTAGTTATTCCCATCACTGCTGTAGGAGCTACATTTAGTCACAGCTGATTGTCTCCTTTGACCAATCAGAAGACTACTGTTGTAAAAACAAGCAGACAAAGAACCAATGAGAGTGAAGAACAGGATAAAGAGCTCGTGTGATGGAGGCAAAGCAATAATCAGCAGACTGTAGTGTTTCTATCTGGATGAAAGTAGAAGGAGCTCAGCGGAGCTCAGTCCCATATCTTTGTTTAGAAACAACATCAGTGATTTCCTGCTGCTCGAGATGATTCCAGCAGCTCTCATTCCAGCAGCTGATGAGAGAAACAGCTGATGGCTCACAGCTCGTGCACTGTTGGATCTCCAGATGTTCACGTGGCTGAAGTCTGTGAAGAAACTGTGGTCCACGTAGTTCACACGGCCTCAGATTGGACCGAGCTCCCTGGATCACTGCAGCATCCTCAGCTGGTACATGGACGTCTCTGCTCCTCAGTCTTGGAGCCCCTGCAGGTCCGTCCACACCACCAGGGCCTTCTCACTCACCTTTCCTTTGTCCTCGTCCTTCATCGGCCGTGCTGTGTCTTTGTTCCTGCGGTGTTGTTCCCACGATGCAGCACTGATGTTCCCTCCTTGAATGCACAACAAGTACGGTGCTGGTCTTTCTCGGGTGGAGCAGAGACAGATTGAAGTCTTTCAGGCTTTAGTGCCGACTTCCCTGACAGAGGCTGGACTCCATGGTCTGCACAGGAGGCTTCTACACTGTGTGGAGGTGACTCCTGGACTTGAAGACAGGCTGCAGGTACATGTGTGATGAAGAGGAGCTACAGCAGTGTGATGGAGCTGCAGGTGTGAAGGAAGTCCTGCTGTCCTGTCCCACCCTCATCTTTGCTTCCTCTGTCTTCTCTGGACTTGTCCTCCTGTTTCAGAAACAGCACTGCTTCATGCCGAGGGTGGACGGGAGCGTTGGCTCTGATTCTTTTACCGTCCACCACAAGGAGACACTGATGCTGACCTCCTGATTCATCTGCATGTGTTCTGCTTCACACTGCTCACCTCCACCAAAGACTTCACAAACATCTTCTTTCTTTGAGTCCAGTTTGTCCCACAAACACTTCCAAATCTCCTCCTCTGAGATTCTGCAGCTTCTTGCAGTGTGACTCAGCTGACTTCTGACAGACCACAGACTGGCACAGCATCCACATGTGTCTCCTTTCAAACAGGCTCTTGATGTTTCCTCCCACATCATTCTGGCCTCTCAGTCTCCTTTGTTCTCCAGCTCTGTAGCTCCAGCTGGTGAAGCTTCAGTTTTCCATGTTGGTAACAGTAAACTACAGCCTCTGCTGTCAGCTGGGTAACTAAACAGAGCTGCAGCACGTCTCTGCGGTGGTGCTACATCCAGCCTGCAGACGGCCGTCTACATGTTGTAGTGGTTTACAGTCACCAGGGGGCGCTGTGCCAGCCATGCAGGCAGTGGGCTGCTCTGCTTGTGCTGTTGTTGGTGAAGCTGAAGTGAAAGCGAGAGTTAAAACCCTGAACAGTGTCCACTGAGCTTCTTATGCTATTCTCATGCTCAAAGAAGTTTAACAGGAAGGACGACTCGTCCATCAGGCGTCCAGCTGTCCGTGACCGTGTCCACAGCAGAGTGTGACCGAGGCTTCATGCTAACACGCACACATGAAGCTAATACCACCACGAGCAGCTGCTCAGTGGATTTGGAGGACAAATGTCTGCAGCTTCTCACAGGCAGTATGCAGAATGTGGATCTCCACAAAGACTGTGGAGAGCTCGTCCCACACTCTAAATCCACACTTGTCTGCACAAAACTTCTCACACGTTCCCGTCACAAGTGTCTTCTAAGTGAAGCTACCAGGTTCAGGTCCAGCTTGTTTATCTGGAGCTGCAGGAGATGATCCATCCTCACAAAGCAACACAGCAGATATGCAAACACACAACACAACCAAAGGATTCTCTCTGCATGTCTGTGGCTGATGCTGCTGGAACGAAGCTGTTTGAAACCTTGTTGTTCTGCACTTTGGGACCAGAAGAGGAAACTGAAGCTCTGTGCAGAGGGTCCAATGGAAGCAGCCAAGCGCTGTAAGTGTCTGCTGTACAGGGATGCTGGTTCAGCTGTGGCTCAGTTTCACAGTGTGACTCAATAAAAGCAGCAGGAAATCAAAGCTTGATGCTTTCATCAGTGTGGAAATAAGAAAGTTTCCTGTGACAGACGCTGGAGCTCTTTCACTCTCAGCTTCACAGTTTCAGCTTCAAACTTCTTCCAACATGTTTCTAACATGGCCACATTCCACCTTAATGGAGCTGATATCTTGTGCATCAGCACATTTTCTAAAGGCAGTGATCACATCTTTAGTTTTGGATGTTTAACTGCAGATTGTTTATGTGTTTATAGCACATTAATTACAGCAGCAGCGTTGACCACAGTGCTGTACAAGAATCCAAAATAATGAGTAAAATAACTCCTAATATTAATATCACACATCAAATATCAAATAACTCTCATGCTGTATTAAAAGCCAGTGAATACAAATGTGTTTTCAGAGCAGATTTACAGAGACTGACAGCAGGAGCTGGGGCTGTTCGATAGAACGATGTATATATGATGACCATATGAAAACGTCTATCGTTTCATATCACGCTCTTTGTTTCCTGCTTATGTGTTTGTGTTTTCCAGATAAAGCTTTCAAAATAAATCTGAAGATCCTGTTGAGAGTTTTCAAAATAAACACAATACAGTACTGCGGTCGCTCGTTTATCGAGTTACGTTCTAAAAATAAGTCTCAGAATGAAGTAGCAGCTTTATGTTTTACAAGTATTATAGAAGTTTTAAGGCAGTTAAACCCTCACTGCACACTTTCTACACTTTTCTCAGACAGGCATGAACATTTTCACACTTTTCTCTCTTGTTTAAACAAAGTTCAAACCTTCATAGAAAAATAAGTTCATTATTAAAGAGTGAAAGCAAAGTGTTTCTGAAACGTGTCAAATCAGCCTTTGCTGGCATTAAATGAGCTTCTGTGTGAGGAGCACTCGTCCATGGCCTGGGCTCCTCGCTGTCAGGTAAAGTTTCATAAAGCTTTTGAGTTTTTATGCAGATAATGTTGGTGTCCAGTAGGGCTGCCACGATTAGTCGACTAGTCACGATTACGTCGACTATCAAAATCGTCGACGACTGATTTAATAGTCGACGTGACGTTTGAAGCTTTGTAAGATCACAAAAGACGCAGGAATAAGTAGCAGGATTTAAGAGTGTAATAACGGACTGAAATAGAAGATGGCAGCACTGCATGTACAAGGATGCCAGCTGCTGTTAAACCCCGAAGAAGAAGAAGAAGCTGTGTCCCAGAATTCATAGCGCAGCCCAGCTCAGTTTTCAACAATGGCGGCAGCTAGTTAGTTTTAATATTACTCTTATTATTCTTTCTGGGTCACAAAATAAACGTTTAACATATTTTCAGGCGAGAATGTAGCTGTGTAAACCTCAAATATCTGCTCAGTTTATCAAGACACCACATATTTTCAAAAGCGCTCCGACGTTTTCGGAAATGTCTGTTACCCACTAGCTCGATAGCTAGCGGGGGCAAGGCTCACTAGAGCCGTGAGAGCACCGGACTCCCAGCAAATCGTTTTCAAACCCACCGCTGTCTTTCGCTACTCAGGTTAAACATATATAAGTCACTTGATAACTTAAAAATGTTATTGTTTGGGTTTTTTAGTATTTTATTTGTTCCTGAGTAAATCGGTTTGGCTGAGATTAAAGTTATAGTTTTTACACAGCTGAATAAATGTCAAGCAGACAGCTGATTATCAGAAGTGTGAGATGCTCAAGAATATACTCCGGTGTCCTGTTATATTTTAGATAGCAAGGAGTTTATTAAACTTCACCGAAACAATCTGCAAATTTCATTAAAATTTAATAAACTATCATCTTGTCTTTATTTTTAGTTAGCACATACCTTAAACACTTCAAGCTGTAAGCTAATGATAGTTATATAAGAGCAGATGCTGCTGGTGCAATAATCTATATGTTTTACGTCCAATGGATGATGATCTGATTAGTCGACTAATTGCAAAAATAATCGGTGACTAGTCGACTATCAAAATAATCGTTTGTGGCAGCCCTAGTGTCCAGCACGATGTTCTTTTTCCTGCGGTCACTGAGCCACAAAGCCAAAGCTGACTCCATCCTTACGATGTTCTTGTTGTGGACAGTTACAACCTTTTTGCCTCCTTGTTGAAACTATGATGGTCAGCATCTTCCTCTGCCTTTGGCTGCTACCACAGGTGCAAAACGTCTCGTCATCATTGTTGTTTGTTGGGACAAAACGTACAAACATACATCAAAATCGTCGACGACTGATTTAATAGTCGACGCGTCGTTTGAAGCTTTGTAAGATCACAAAAGACGCAGGAATAAGTAGCAGGATTTAAGAGTGTAATAACTGACTGAAACAGAAGATGGCAGCACTGCATGTACAAGGATGCCAGCTGCCGTTAAACCCCAAAGAAGAAGAAGAAGAAGCTGTGTCCCAGAATTCATAGCGCAGCCTAGTTCAGTTTCCAACAATGGCGGCAGCTAGTTAGTTTTAATATTACTCTTATTATTCTTTCTGGGTCACAAAATAAACGTTTAACATATTTTCAGGCGAGAATGTAGCTGTGTAAACCTCAAATATCTGCTCAGTTTATCAAGACACCACATATTTTCAAAAGCGCTCCGACGTTTTCGGAGACGTCTGTTACCCACTAGCTCGATGGCTAGCCACTAGGCTCACTAGAGCCCGTGAGAACACCGGACTCCCGGCAAATCGTTTTCAAACCCACCGCTGTCTTTCGCTACTCGGGTTAAACATATACAAGTCACTTAGATAACTTAAAAATGTTATTGTTTGGCTTTTTTTAGTATTTTATTTGTTCCTGAGTAAATCGGTTTGGCTGAGATTAAAGTTATAGTTTTTACACAGCTGAATAAATGTCAAGCAGACAGCTGATTATCAGAAGTGTGAGATGCTCCAGAATATACTCCAGTGTCCTGTTATATTTTAGATAGCAAGGAGTTTATTAAACTTCACCGAAACAATCTGCAAATTTCATTAAAATTTAATAAACTATCATCTTGTCTTTATTTTTAGTTAGCACAGACCTTACACACTTCAAGCTGTAAGCTAATGATGGTTATATAAGAGCAGATGCCTGCTTGTGCAGTAAGCTGTATGTTTTATGTCCAATGGATAATGATCTGATTAGTCGACTAATCGCAAAAATAATCGATGACTAATCGACTATCAAAATAATCGTTTGTGGCAGCCCTAAGTGCAGCACTGCAGAGTCACACTGCTGTAAATTTGAACACATTCTGTACTGTACAGGAGACACGGCACAAGATTGGCTGATGATGGTCTACAGCCAATCAGGACGCAGAACACAATGCGCTGTAAAAAACAAAAGCATGCGAAATTGCACAAAAAAGATCAGCGAAACAGCGAGGCCGCCAAAGGTGAACTGTGTTACAGCGAGGGACCAGCGTATATGTGGTTGTTGGGACGATAAATGTCTTTGAGCTTGTGTCAGAAGACGAGCTGCAGCTTTCTGGACCAGCTGCAGTCTTGCCAGGCAGGTCCCACTAACTCCAACATATAAGGAGTTACACTAATCCAGCTGGGACGTCATGAAAACGTGGATCGCCCGTTCAAGGTTTTTAAAAGATAGAAATGATCTCACCTTAGATAAAAGCCTCAGTTTGAAGAAAGACCGCTGTACAACTGAGCTCAGCTGTTTTTCAAATTGCCGTCAAATATAAGCCCCAAATGTAATAATGCGATTTAATAAAAGAGCTGAACCAGTCTAATAGAGCGCCCTTGATGCCGCCATGCTCCAATGGTGAGGTCAAGATGCTGTGGTCAAGGCAGCGGTCAGATCCAAAAGCACAGCTGAGTCTCCTGATCAGTGGCTGATAAAAGATCATTAAGAACTTTTCAAAGTGCAGTTTCAGTGCTGTGAAGAGCTTTAAAACCAGACTGAAACCTTTACAACAGATTGCAGCTGAACAAATATAATCTTTTACAAAATCTTCGACAGGAAGGGAAGCTTTGAAATAGGCCTGAAGTTTGAGCGGACAGAGGATCCAGATCAGGTTTTTAGTACAGGCTGTACAACAGCATGTTTAAAACAGGCTGTACAACACCTGAACTAAGACTGCTGTTAAAAATCGCTAAGATGTCGGAACCGACAACCTTTAAAATCTTTTTAAACACGTGTTGGAACAACTTCATTTGGACAAGATGATGTCTTTATAGCATCACATCGTTCCTCCACCTGATCAAACCACACAGGCTCAAACTGATCAAAAACAGCTGAGCAGGTGAATATTTTAGCCCCGGTGCGATCTCGGGCGAGAGTATCGATGATGGCCAAAGGGCAGCGTCCAGCTCTACGGCCGCTGAAGAGCAGACTCAACAGACGCGCGTGATGTGGATCCTACTGCTCTAAAACTGGAGCTTCTTCAATCCATTAAAGAGGACATTAGTACGCTGTTAAAAGAAGAAGTCAGAAATGCATTGAAAGAAGATTTTGACAATATAAGGGCTGACGTGCAAGGACTGAGAAATGAGATCGCTAACAGCATGGCGGCGACGTGCGGCGAAGTTGATGGAGTAAAGGTTAGAGTGAAAGAAGCTGAGGATGGGCTGTCAATGTGGAGCGATGAGGTGACCACCCTGCAGTCTACAGTAGAGAGTATGAAGGAGGAGCTGTCTGACCTGAAGGATAAATGTGATGAAGGCAGGAAGCGGAGAGCTAACATCCACATCATAGGGATCCCAGAGGGCCTGGACTCGAGCTCCTCCACGGCCGTATCCGTGCTACTACGTGAAGTGCTGGGTATGGATAAAGACGTTATTGTCGACCGCTCACACAGGAGCCCTATCCTGAGAAAGCCAGCTGGTAACCCGCACGCCGTCATAGCCGAGCGTCACTACTACCAGGATTGTGTGGCTACGCCGTGCCAGGGCCCAAGCCCCGCTTGAGTTTAACGGACAACCTATTGCAATATTACGACTGGGCGATATGACCCAAAGTTCATATCTCGATATTCTTTAGCTGGGTGGCGATATACGGTATATATCTCGATATTTTTAAAGCCAGAAAGTTCGAACAAAAAGAGAGTTCTTAGTCAAAGCTGTGTCCCAATCTCACACAGGCACATTTATTAACATACAGCGTAGATGTACATGAAACAATTACTCAGAAATAAATGATCAGCATTTATTAAATAATAATGCTCCATAAATAAAAGAAAACTGTTGTTTTTGTGCATAACAAAAAGCTCACAATCGTGCAGTCAAAATGTAAACAGACGCTGAGCATAATAACAAGCAGCTGCTCTGTTCCCAGGTTCTACTGCGTGACTGACAGCCTGGAGTTTGAAACCCTCTTTGTAACCGTGTCTCTTACAGGTGCCATTTATGGTCCTTATACACACTCAATACAGTAATATTACGTTGAAGCAGAGTACGTATCACTCCGCGAGGCTCCTCGTAGCTGTAATGCTCCAACAATCCATCAAGCGGTGCGACCTCGTAGCTGAGCAAAGTCGTACCAAAACATCTTTTGAAAGGTTTCTGAGCGCCGTGTAGCACATAAAATCGGTTCGAGGTCAGTAAGCACAACCAGAATTCATCCATAAGGCGCACTGTCGATTTATGAGAAAATTACAGGATTTTAAGTGCAGAAAACATAGTTTATGGTTTTCATTTGATCTTAGCAAATATCTACGCCTCTAATTGGGACGATCACAGATTTTTCACTAATGTCATCACACAATATCATCTTTGAGGGAGACCTAAACTGCTCATTATCTGCTATGGACCACAGTTCACACAAAAGTACACTTAGTCCAAACTCAGCATGCGTTATTCAGAGCTTTCTTGATAATTATGGGCTGGCTGATGTATGGAGATTTCATAATCTTGCTTCACGTCAATACTCTTTTTTTTCTAATGTCCATAAAACATATATTTGTATAGAAAAACGTCTCCCTTTAGTTACAGAATGTGATTATAAGACTCTGGTGATTTCTCCTCTTGTTTTTTCAATGTGTATTCCTGATGCCTGCTCCAACTATCAGCCATGGAGATTCAACTCAGTGTTGTTAGCAGATGAAGAGTTTGTCAGTTACAAAAGGTCTCAAAGACATTTTTTTTCTATTAATCAGACCCCAGAGATGTCATCATCAGTTTGTCTGCTTTAATAATGTGACTGGAAAAAGGTGTTGGACTTCAAATATGTCCATTTCTGTCACACTTCACCTTTAAAAGTGAAGCCATGTGGTTCCTGGAAGGAAAAACACGACTTTTTCAAGTCTTTGTCCTGTTTTTATGAGAAATGTACGACTTTAATGTGAAACATTCAGAGTTTTTTCTCTTGTTGTGTTTGTTTGAAGCTGCTTCCTGTTGGCTTCAGCTGTTTGGAGTTTCCATTTTCTAAACTTCTACATTCTGAACCTTCTTCAGCTCTGAACAGATGATGAAACACTGAATGATTTCAAGCTCTTTGTCTAATAAACTTACATCTTTCATTCTTTATACAGATTGAGGAACTGTGGTTTGTCAGAGATCAGCTGTGATTATCTGGCAGCAGCACTGAAGTCCAACCCCTCCCATCTGAGACAGCTGGACCTGAGCATCAACAACAAGCTGCAGGATCCAGGAGTGAAGCATCTGTGTGGTTTCCTGGAGAGTCCAGGATGTAAACTTGAAACTCTTAGGTCAGTCAGCATGTTTTAGTTGTGCTGAGATGAATATGATGTGAAAGTTGTGCTGACACTAAACTGCAGACATCAGGCTGATATTATACTGATCCACACTGAGGATCTTCATGGTAAAGTCTGTTTTCTTCTTCTCTGGTTTAGTCCATTGACTGCAGCAGAACAATGTTCACATTTCAAACAGTGATACTCAACGTATGGCCCACGGCCCACACGCGGCCTGCCCACCTTTCCTGATTCAGAGAGAGGGGACCCTGATTAACTGTGTAGCTTCTTCCTCACAGTTCTAAGTATCAGACACAACAATGAATAATCCACAGCTGACTGTCTTTAGCAGGTCAAAGGTCACGGCACACAGCAGACAGTCAGAAATATTCTAACTCTGATCATTTATCAGTTGTGACACTGTGAGACTTGATCAGAGGTGTGATCATCACAGCAGAGGCCTTTGTGTCAAAGTCACTGAGGATCAAACAGAAACACATGAAGCAGATTTTCCTCTTCTGGCTTTTTATAGCAGATAACCTTCAAAATATTCTGCAGTCGATCAAAAACTGAAGCAAACCATGAAGCAACATGTGAACATGAGCTGATGCTGCTGAAGTGAAGCAAAGTTACAGAGGTTTGATTACAGACACAGCTGAGAGTTTGTAATCTGTCATCATTTTAAAAAGTTTCCATGGAACAGCAGAAATGAGGCTTTACTGTCAGAGGCCGACAGCACTGAACACAACAGCAGACTGGTGGCTAATAAACAGTGAATGATGCAGAAACAGATGTTTGAAGCTGTTCTTGGAGTACACTGAGAGAGAGAGAGCTGTGCAGGCAGGAACAGCCAAAGTCAGAGAGAATTCATGAGCATATTGATCAAACGTGAAGCAGAGTTTGGATCTTCTTTTGCTGCTGCTTCACTCAGTTTTGGTTGGAGACAGATGAAACCTGCAGCTTCAGGATCTGTGAGCTGTCCACTTTCAGCCCCGACGGCGTGTCCGTGTACGTGCCGTCGAGTGAACGATCCACGCTCTGTGTTTCCATCTTTGTGTGTTTAGCTGCTCTCATTTACTGTTTTATCTGTTTGCTGCTTGTTGAAATAGTTTGTGAGCTTTAACCTGAGATTCTGGCAAAATACATTTATATTAAACATCGATTCAGGATTGAATGAATCAACATCGTTTTATTCAAATTAAAACCATTTAAATGGGAACATGAATTTTTTACAGCCGCCTCTAATGCTGGGTAATGTCAGCTGGTCCATGTGCAGCTGGCTGTGAGGCTCAGGGAGCGTCGACAAAGTGCAACACTGAAAGAACATCATCCATAAATATTGAGTAAGAACTGGACTCTCATACAGCGAGACTCAAATGCCTTTAAACATCAGCTTATCCTGCTGATCCAAGTCCAACACTGAGTTTGTAAAAACATGTTTGTCAATCATTTTGTTTGGTTTCTGAGGAAAAAGATTCAATAAGTTGCTGCTAATACACAACATTTCATCATATTTCCTCATAACCCTCTTTTGTCTGACCATTTGATCCCATTTGAATTTGCAATAAAGGATCCACAGAGTTTGGTGACAATAATGACAGTAGATGTTTGTGTGAAAGTGCTGGAAGCAAATGAGTGTGTGATGTTCTTTCAGTGTTGCACTTTGTAGACGCTCCCTGAGCACTGGTCTCACAGCCAGCTGCACATAGAGACCAGTGTTGTTAGTCCAGGTCAGAAGATGACTTGTTGGAATGAAAATGAGCTTGTAGTTTGTCTGCTTTAATAATGTGACTGGAAAAAGGTGTTGGACTTCAAATATGTCCATTTCTGTCACACTTCACCTTTAAAAGTGAAGCCATGTGGTTCCTGGAAGGAAAAACACGACTTTTTCAAGTCTTTGTCCTGTTTTTATGAGAAATGTACGACTTTAATGTGAAACATTCAGAGTTTTTTCTCTTGTTGTGTTTGTTTGAAGCTGCTTCCTTTTGGCTTCAGCTGTTTGGAGTTTCCATTTTCTAAACTTCTACATTCTGAACCTTCTTCAGCTCTGAACAGATGATGAAACACTGAATGATTTCAAGCACTTTGTCTAATAAACTTACATCTTTCATTCTTTATACAGATTGGAGCGCTGTGGTTTGTCAGAGATCAGCTGTGATTATCTGGCAGCAGCACTGAAGTCCAACCCCTCCCATCTGAGACAGCTGGACCTGAGCGACAACAACAACCTGCAGGATCCAGGAGTGAAGCATCTGTGTGGTTTCCTGGAGAGTCCAGGATGTAAACTTGAAACTCTGAGGTCAGTCAGCATGTTTTAGTTGTGCTGAGATGAATATGATGTGAAAGTTGTGCTGACACTAAACTGCAGACATCAGGCTGATATTATACTGATCCACACTGAGGATCTTCATGGTAAAGTCTGTTTTCTTCTTCTCTGGTTTAGTCCATTGACTGCAGCAGAACAATGTTCACATTTCAAACAGTGATACTCAACGTATGGCCCGCGGCCCACACGCGGCCTGCCCACCTTTCCTGATTCAGAGAGAGGGGACCCTGATTAACTGTGTAGCTTCTTCCTCACAGTTCTAAGTATCAGACACAACAATGAATAATCCACAGCTGACTGTCTTTAGCAGGTCAAAGGTCACGGCACACAGCAGACAGTCAGAAATATTCTAACTCTGATCATTTATCAGTTGTGACACTGTGAGACTTGATCAGAGGTGTGATCATCACAGCAGAGGCCTTTGTGTCAAAGTCACTGAGGATCAAACAGAAACACATGAAGCAGATTTTCCTCTTCTGGCTTTTTATAGCAGATAACCTTCAAAATATTCTGCAGTCGATCAAAAACTGAAGCAAACCATGAAGCAACATGTGAACATGAGCTGATGCTGCTGAAGTGAAGCAAAGTTACAGAGGTTTGATTACAGACACAGCTGAGAGTTTGTAATCTGTCATCATTTTAAAAAGTTTCCATGGAACAGCAGAAATGAGGCTTTACTGTCAGAGGCCGACAGCACTGAACACAACAGCAGACTGGTGGCTAATAAACAGTGAATGATGCAGAAACAGATGTTTGAAGCTGTTCTTGGAGTACACTGAGAGAGAGAGAGCTGTGCAGGCAGGAACAGCCAAAGTCAGAGAGAATTCATGAGCATATTGATCAAACGTGAAGCAGAGTTTGGATCTTCTTTTGCTGCTGCTTCACTCAGTTTTGGTTGGAGACAGATGAAACCTGCAGCTTCAGGATCTGTGAGCTGTCCACTTTCAGCCCCGACGGCGTGTCCGTGTACGTGCCGTGGAGTGAACGATCCACGCTCTGTGTTTCCATCTTTGTGTGTTTAGCTGCTCTCATTTACTGTTTTATCTGTTTGCTGCTTGTTGAAATAGTTTGTGAGCTTTAACCTGAGATTCTGGCAAAATACATTTATATTAAACATCGATTCAGGATTGAATGAATCAACATCGTTTTATTCAAATTAAAACCATTTAAATGGGAACATGAATTTTTTACAGCCGCCTCTAATGCTGGGTAATGTCAGCTGGTCCATGTGCAGCTGGCTGTGAGGCTCAGGGAGCGTCTACAAAGTGCAACACTGAAAGAACATCATCCATAAATATTGAGTAAGAACTGGACTCTCATACAGCGAGACTCAAATGCCTTTAAACATCAGCTTATCCTGCTGATCCAAGTCCAACACTGAGTTTGTAAAAACATGTTTGTCAATCATTTTGTTTGGTTTCTGAGGAAAATGATTCAATAACTTGCTGCTAATACACAACATTTCATCATATTTCCTCATAACCCTCTTTTGTCTGACCATTTGATCCCATTTGAATTTGCAATAAAGGATCCACAGAGTTTGGTGACAATAATGACAGTAGATGTTTGTGTGAAAGTGCTGGAAGCAAATGAGTGTGTGATGTTCTTTCAGTGTTGCACTTTGTAGACGCTCCCTGAGCACTGGTCTCACAGCCAGCTGCACATAGAGACCAGTGTTGTTAGTCCAGGTCAGAAGATGACTTGTTGGAATGAAAATGAGCTTGTAGTTTGTCTGCTTTAATAATGTGACTGGAAAAAGGTGTTGGACTTCAAATATGTCCATTTCTGTCACACTTCACCTTTAAAAGTGAAGCCATGTGGTTCCTGGAAGGAAAAACACGACTTTTTCAAGTCTTTGTCCTGTTTTTATGAGAAATGTACGACTTTAATGTTCTTTTTTTTATACTCAATTTTTATTATAATTTACAACATTGCAACTTGTACTTGTCAGTGTTCACAAGTAGGACAGTTACAGGAACTGCAATGCAGAAATGTAGGTTAAAATAAGAACTGCAATTAGGAAGCACAAAACAAAACTGGGAAGCAAAACAAAACCCAAGCAAACAAACAAACAAACAGACAACAACAAAAACAAAAAGAAAACAAAATCTTTATGTAATATTAAATAACATGTGACAAACTTAGCCGTAAATGGACAAAACGAAACAGACCTATGCTAAATTATTGAAACAGTAAAGCATGTATGGGTCGCCAACGCTCAGTAAACAATTCTCTCTGAATCCGCAGAGCAGATGTTATTTCCTCCATCTGGTAAATTTCTCTTGCTTTATCAATCCACATATTATATGAAGGTGGGTCAAGATTCAGCCATTTAATAGTGATACACTTTAGTGCTGCTGTAAGATTCTTAAGAGATACGTTTTATTGTTTCCCGCAAAACCCTTTGGTAAGACTCCTAAAATGACTAACTGTTGGTCTTTTGTTAATGGTTGTTGGAAAACTGTACTGAGAACTTTAAATATGTCATTCCAAAGTGAGCAGATTTTTGGGCATGACCAGAATATATGTGAGTGGGTTCCTAAAGAAGTACCACAATTTCGCCAGCAGGTGTCAGGATTTGTAGGCTTCATTTTGGCAATTATCTCTGGGGTTCTAAAATATCTCATGACCACCTTCCATTTAAATTCTCTCCACAGCCCAGAATTAGTCACCAGATGGGCTTCACCGAACACCTCTTCCCAGGTGTCCTCTGAGATTTGAGTGCCAGTCTCAGCTTCCCACCTTGCCTTAATATCCAAAGTTGCATTTGTATTGAAACTCATAAATGCGTTATAAAAATGACTGATTAATTTTGGGGAGGAATTACTTTGAAATGTTTTTAGAAATATTTCCTCAATGGGTGAGGGCTCCAAAACTTGCCTCCATTCTTTATGTTTTGTCAAAAAGCTTCTTAGCTGCAGAAATCTAAAAAAGTCAGAAGAAGGAAGCCGAAACTGACCTCAACTGTTCAAATGAGCTCAGGTGCCCATTCCTCACAACATGACAAAGTTTATGAAGCCCGCTATGTGACCATGCTCTGAAGCCAGTCTTCCACAATAGGAGAAAAACCCTGCAGGGAGGAGAGGCTTGATAGAATTGAAATTTCTTTTGGAAGACCAAATGATTGTTTGATTCTACGCCAAATCTTTAGTGTGACCCTCGTCCGTTCCCCCATATGCACATTTTTAATTGAAATGTTAGAACAAAGCAGGGATTCCAATGATCTTTCGCACATTGTCTTCTCAATGTTTAGCCACTGAGTTTCAGACAAATCCCGCACCCATACAGTCAGGGGTCTCATCTGAGCTGCCCAGAAATAATATTTCAGGTTTGGAACAGCCAATCCCCCCTGCAGGTTTGACAGTTTTAATGTTTGGAACTTGATCATCCCTCATGTGTATTTAGTCTCTGTGTCGCGTCATCTGTGTTCCCACCCTCCATATTTTCATGCCCAGTCTTTTGTATTCTTAGCCATAGCTTTCTGTGTCTTCATGATTTATTATAGTATTAGTTCCCCAGTTTAGTTCTCTTCACTGTGATTCTGCCTTGTTTGATGTCTTCAGCCGAAATAAAGGCTCGCTTTTCGTTCAAAACTCAGTTTCATGTCTGCGCCAGTGTCTGCGCCTGAGTCCTCCACACACTCTCCATACGGTCAGCTACTGTGACCGTGACACTAAACTACATGCTGTGTACAGCCACTCTCCTGAGCCTGTATTATATACACAGCGGTTACAATGACAAACTGAATACAATCTCATATCTACAAAACAAGCTTAGTCAAAGTTGCAGCTACGCTTATGAACATGGAGAAAAAACAGGCGAGTTATCAGCTCACCAGCTACGACTAAGAACAGCTAACCAACTATCCTTGAGATCTACAATGACCAGGGAATAAGGTCTACAGACAACCAAACTATCCTTGAGATCCACAATGATTTCAATAAGGTGTTTGATATTCCCTCCTTGGGAGAAGATGCGATCGCTAGTCTGGAGGAACCTGTCTCTAATGTTGAAATTGAAACGGCCGTACGGAGCATGCAGTCTGGAAAATCTGCTGCCCCGACGGGTATCCATCTGATTTTTTCATAAAGTTTTCTGACCGACTGAATTCACTGTTAAAATCAACTTTTGAAGAATCCTTCCTCTCACAGTCGTTGCCTCCAACAATGCATCAAGCAGTGATGTGTTTAATTGTAAAACAGGAAAAAGACCATTTAGATTGTCGTTCATGTCGTTTAATATCTTTGTTCAACACAGACACCAAGATCCTGGCTCAAGTGTTGGCCCGTCGCTTACACAAGTATTTGTCCTCCATTATTTCACCAGACGGGCTTTATTAGGCACTCTTTTTTGAACATTAGAGCTCTATTAAATATCATTTATACCCATGTTAAAGGTGATACATTGGAAACTGTAATTTGGCTTGACGCAGAAAAGGCGTTGGATCAAGTGAGATGGGATTTTTTTTTATACGCTTAAAAAATGTGGCTTTAATTTTGTATCTTGGATAAAAGTATTGTATTGCTCCCCTCTAACAGCCGTCCAGACTAACAATAATCTGCCCCCCAGGACAGGGATGCCCTCTGTCTCCTTTTTGCCATTGAACCGCTAGCTGTTGCTCTGAGACAATGTGTTGGTGTTGAGGGAAAACATCGAGGGGGTATCGAACATGAAGTCTCTCTTTATGCCGACGACATGATTTTATTTATTTCCAACCCATCGAACAGCCTCCGCAAACTTTTGGATAGACTTACAATAATAATAATAATAATACGTTTTATTTATAGGCGCCTTTAAGAGCCTCAAGGTCACCTTAATGCATACTTAAGGAATTTGGGACAATTTCTGGATATAAAGTGAATTTTGGGAAGAGCGAGGAAAAGTCTATCTGTACGACAACTGGGGAGTTTTGTGTATTTTAGCCCCTTTTAAACCCAGCTATAAGAAGTTTAAGTACTCGGGCATCTGGGTGACAAGAAAACCACAAAGACTTGTATAAAACTATCTTCCTTTATTGTCGAAGCTTAAAGAGGATTTTGGAAAATGTGAGTTTTGCCCCTTTATATTTATGGTGGGAATGCAGAACAAGGAGCAAAGATGAATGTGATGCTGAATCAGCAGAAGACTTGGACTCATTTGATTCCAGCTTTGATATCATTGATTTCAATATGTCCATTTCTGTCACACTTCACCTTTAAAAGTGAAGCCATGTGGTTCCTGGAAGGAAAAACACGACTTTTTCAAGTCTTTGTCCTGTTTTTATGAGAAATGTACGACTTTAATGTGAAACATTCAGAGTTTTTTCTCTTGTTGTGTTTGTTTGAAGCTGCTTCCTGTTGGCTTCAGCTGTTTGGAGTTTCCATTTTCTAAACTTCTACATTCTGAACCTTCTTCAGCTCTGAACAGATGATGAAACACTGAATGATTTCAAGCACTTTGTCTAATAAACTTACATCTTTCATTCTTTATACAGATTGAAGAGCTGTGGTTTGTCAGAGATCAGCTGTGATTATCTGGCAGCAGCACTGAAGTCCAACCCCTCCCATCTGAGAGAGCTGGACCTGAGTAATGACTCCTTGTCTTTGAATAAGAACAAGCTGCAGGATCCAGGAGTGAAGCATCTGTGTGGTTTCCTGGAGAGTCCAGGATGTAAACTTGAAACTCTGAGGTCAGTCAGCATGTTTTAGTTGTGCTGAGATGAATATGATGTGAAAGTTGTGCTGACACTAAACTGCAGACATCAGGCTGATATTATACTGATCCACACTGAGGATCTTCATGGTAAAGTCTGTTTTCTTCTTCTCTGGTTTAGTCCATTGACTGCAGCAGAACAATGTTCACATTTCAAACCTTCAAAGAAGAAGAAAAATCCTCCACTGGAAAATTCACTGTGAAACTCTCAAACTCTTCATTGCACCTTAAAGTCTGTGTGACACTGAAATCCAAAGCAAAATGTGCGTTTGCTTTACAGACAGCAGTCCAACACAAACATACACACATCATCCAAAACACAGTCCAACATCCAAATCTCCTCCACTGCCAGCATGAATGATGGGAAAGAGAAGGAGGAACACTCTGACATTCAGGGTTAGAATGAGTTTCATCAAGCAGACTGTGAAGATCAAAGCTGCATTAGAAAGCTTACATGAATGAATGAGTGGACAGAAGTGGACAGAGATCATCTGAAGCACTTCAAAGGCTTTAAATCAGCACATTTCTCTTTATTCTTTATCAACTCTGTTAGTTTCTCTCAGTTTTCTGTGGAATGAAGCTAACAGCAGGCTAATAAGATGCTGACCAATAGGTTTCTATTAAAGGTTGTAATTTGTATATGAAAAAGTGCTTTGGCTCAGCAGGGATCAGCTTACAGGTAGAATACAGCTGCTGGATGGGATTAGCATGTCATAGCTATCTACCAAACTGCTAACTGGGGGATTTCAGGCCATCTATGGATCATTTTTGCTAACTGTTTATTCAGCTTAGGCTCACAGGGCTGCAGCCTGTGCCCTAGCTGTCATAGGGCAAGAGGCGTGGTCCACCTGCACAGGTGAGCAGTCCATCACAGGGCCAACAGAGAGCGACAGAGAAGCACTCCCTCACATCCACACCTACAGCCAATGTAGAAGCACCAATGAACCTAAGCAGCATTTCATTGGACTGTGGGAGAACATCCAACCTCCACAGAAAGGCCCAGCTGACCAACAAGCTTCAACCTACAACCTTCTTGCTCTAAGGCACTAGTGCTAACCACTTTTGCCCATTTCAGCCCAAATCCTGCATCTTCCTGTTTCTGACTCCAGGCCAGCTCCACTAACACTTTCTCATCAGACACTGCCACCTAGTGGAGGAAGTCTTAGTTCCATTTGAAGCTTCAGATTACAGTTAGTTCCTTTACAAAGAGGTGGAGGTGGTGGGGCCACAGCACCATCATCACTGAGTGCCATAGGACACTTAACCTTTGTTTCCATATGCTGGGAACTTCCTGTTGTTCCAAGGAGGACTGGAAAATGTGTGAAAATCTCCCAGTCAGTTCCTCACAGCACACTTCAATCATTTCCCTCCCACAGCATCAGGACCAGGGCTTTTTCTCTCTTTGGTCCCACTAAGAGATTTCCACACAAACACCTCATCAGTGGGACTCTCAGAGCTACCAGCCCTTTGCTACAATCACAAAGCTCTTCATTGAAATCAATGATATCAAAGCTGGAATCAAATGAGTCCAAGTCTTCTGCTGATTCAGCATCACATTCATCTTTGCTCCTTGTTCTGCATCCCCACCATGGACTTCATTCCTTTCCAAGCCAGCCTTGAGTGTCCTTTATTCAGCTCATCCTCTGCTTTACTTTTACACCTGATTTTAGCTGCTTTATCTCTCTTTCAACAGGTTTCTGTGCCTCAATCTTTTTCTTCTCTCCCTCATAACAAGACAGCTTCTTCTGCCTGAGAACATGTTGGAGTGATTTACTAATCCAGGGCTGCTTATTGGGGAAAATACTTCCTGTTTCCAAAGTAATCCCCATTTTTCCCAGAAAGAAATGTCAGTAGAAATCGATGATCTAAGTGAGAACATGAGCCTTTAAAAAGTCCCAGTGGGTGCAGTCAAAGCAGTCCCTCAGTCCCAGTATAGAGTCTTTGGTCCAGACTGGAACAGCTGTGTGCCCAGTTTGAGCTCTCTTCAGTGCTGTGACCTGACAGACCCAGAGGGGCCATCACATCACATTTAGAAGCTCCCCTGATGGAGCCACAACACATGTCCAATACTTAGTCTGTCTTGTTGGACCAACTGGAAGAAATGATTCAAGGACTTAGTCACAGAACAGAGATTCAAATCTCCAAAATCCAACTGGCTGCATCAGGACATATAGTCTGAAACTCTGCACAGTTTCCTGTTTGAAGCTGCTTCCTGTTGGCTTCAGCTGTTTGGAGTTTCCATTTTCTAAACTTCTACATTCTGAACCTTCTTCAGCTCTGAACAGATGATGAAACACTGAATGATGTCAAGCACTTTGTCTAATAAACTTACATCTTTCATTCTTTATACAGATTGAAGAGCTGTGGTTTGTCAGAGATCAGCTGTGATTATCTGGCAGCAGCACTGAAGTCCAACCCCTCCCATCTGAGACAGCTGGAGCTGTGGGGAAACAACGTGAAGGATCCAGATGTGAAGCAGCTGTCTGATCTTCAGCAGAGTCCAGACTACAGACTGGAGACTCTGAGGTCAGTAGAGTGATGGAGTGAGTGGGTGGTGCTGTCAGCAGTATTGTACTAAACACAGTCAGTATGAAACAAAGATCCAGTGTTTCCTGTAAAGCTGCAGCTTCTCAGTGAAGCTGTGAGAGGAGAACGGTGACAGGCTTCAGGATTGGACACAAACACTTCCTGTTTCTCACCTTTATGGTCACCATAGTAACGGCTGACACGCTCTGATCAAACACTGTCAACAGCCAATCAGCTCTCTGAACAAAGCAGCACGCAGACCAATGACTGCATTGATTTCCAAGTTTAAAGCAGTGAAGAACACAGTCTGTAGGTGAGGAAGAATTTAGTGAGAGCAGATGTTTGGATGGAATTCCTCCAGTTAACAGCTGGAACCGTCCATCTGGATTGTTGGGCTTGTTGTTGGGGTTCCTACAGAGCTCAGAGTGGACACACCAAGGTTCTTCTAATGAATGAAAGTCCAAACTCAAACTCGGAGGGAAAAACATTTTCAGCAACTTCAATAAAAATCCAAAGATTAGAAAAAGTGAAGCAACAATGAGTCCTAGTACAGTCCCAGCACTGACGTCCCTGCTGCTCTTTATACTGGATGTGCTGCATCACTGACTGACAGCTGATGAAGAGTCTCTGGAAACACTCGTTTATCTCCTCTGCTCTTCCTCCTTCTCTCTGCAGGTGGAGGTGATGATGGTAAACAGGACGGTGTGTGTGCTGAGAGAGGAGCAGCTGTGTCCTGATGATCCAGAGAGGTTGAAGCAGCAGCAGCTTGTGTGTAGAGACGCTCTGACTGGGCCATGTTACTGGGAGGTGGAGAGGAGAGCTTCATCCAGCAGTGACTGACAGAGGAATGAAGTGCAGATGACTGTCAGTGCTGCAGAGTGAACTGCTCTGAGAACAGCTCCACTGTCAGACACAATGTAGAGTCCAGCATCAGCCCTGTGTGTCCCTCTGGATCTGACAGAGGATCATCAGTGTATCTGGACTGCTCTGCTGCTGCTCTGTCCTTCTACAGTCTCTGCACAGTCTCTGTCTCACTCTGGAAAGATTTTACAACTTGTTGTAATTACAGAACGTTAATATAATATTCAAACATGTGATCTTCTCTTTATTTCTGAATCTTTACCAAATAAAGAAAAACCAAACTAACAAACAGAAGCTGTCGTGTCCTTTTTCACCACATCTGTGAATCTTTTCTGTGTTTTTCCTCTTTTCCTCCTTCCTGCAGCTCCATCTTCATCATTCTGTGTCCAGTATATGTGAACACGTCCAAAGCATCTGAGCCTCATGTTACCCGTTTGTGTGAGTTACGCCTGTCGTTGTGTTGTGGTGTATAAATAAGGGGCAGGAGACAGCGCTGGATCTCTGAGTTCTTTACTCTCAATTTCTGCAACATCTGCAATATCTAGAAATGCAAACCTGTGAGCTGTGTGTGTTGTGCGTCTGCTCGGCCACCTCTCCTCCGGCCATGCTGGAAGCAGCTGTGCGTTTGACAGTTTTATCGACTCGACAATAATCGAACAAATTAAATGTTCAAAAATATCAACTTAAGCACTTCAAAGTCAACAAAAAGCTTAAAACAATGAAATAATATTTCACTGACAAAACAACAGCTCATAAGAACGATACACAAAATAATACAGAAACAAACAAATAAAAGTTATTAACCAGGATCCATGTTTTTGTCACAAACACTGAATCAGCTGATTCACTCTTTATGTTTCTGAGTTTGTTTTGTGATTATAGTTCTGGTTTCTGTTTCTGTGTCTTCACTGTGTCCCACGTCTCCTTACTTTGGACTCTGTGTTATATTTCCTGTTTTACTTTGACAGTCCTGTGTTACTGTTTCCTGTCTCGTGTGTGTAATTGGTCCCAGCTGTGTTTCCCTCCTGTCTCCCGTTCCCTGATTACTAAACTGCGTCCACGCCGCCGGCGCTCCTCTCCACAGCTGGATTCCAGGATTTCAGAGCATCCAGCTGTGGTGAGTGATGGAGACACTTTCTCTGCTCCCTCAGTAATCAGGACAGTTTATTGAACATCAGAGGACATAAAGGACTGTTTTTCACCTGCCCGTTCTGAACCTGGACATTAAAGACTGCTGGCTTCAAGGACATTAATCCCAGTGTCAGCCAGCCAATAACAGCCTGTGTTTTTCAGCTCTTTAGGAGTCAGAAATGAGAAAGACACAGACTGCTAACCTCTCCCTGCAGGAAATAAGCTCCGCCTCTTCCTGTCCTGTATATGAGTGATTCTGACATGAGACACAATGAGTTTCCTGTTTATTGTGACTTAAAGCGAGCAGCAAAGACACTAAACTGTGTGTTTCCAGCTGAAGCTGCTTTTTGTGTTGCTCCCACAATCCTGTCTGAAACAGTCAGTGAGGAAAACTCAGTTTATGCTTCCAAGCTCATTGTGAGAGGGCACATTGTGTTCCTGCAAGTGCTGATTTTGTCTGCATCCCTGAGTTTAGTGAGCTGCCTCCAAGGACTTGTGAAGCCCAGTGTGTTAAGGCTGCATCTCCCAGATGTTTCCACCTTTCCAGCACAGACGATAAATGTTCCCACAAAGGCTCAAAGACGGTTTGATTTTGTGAGTGTTGGCCTCAAGAGATTGCTCAGTGAGCACCTGAGTGTTTCTGGGACATCGGACACTAACTGGAACTTCAAGTCTGGTTCTGAAGCTGCACATGCAAAGACTGTTTCTGGTTGTAGAGACCTGGCTGTTCCAGGGATTGTAACCTCCCCAGAGGCTGAGCTGCTGACCTCAGCTGACTCTGGAGCCTTGAAGGTAACTAAGTTTGCACCGCTCGGGTGAGCCATCTCAGCTGCAACAGCCTCCACAGAGAGCTCACGCAAGCTTACCCAGCCTGCTGAGGATTTTATGCTGCTGCAGCCCAAAATGGGCTAAAATCGCCCCTCTTAACAAATAACAGCCCAACAGTAACTTTTATGCTTATTGTAGCTGTTAGCTAAAAACACTAATTTAGCTTAGTTTGCCCTGAATTCAGCTTTAACAGACATGATCGACTGTTTCCAGTTAGGGTTGCCAACCGTCCCTTAAAATACGGAATCGTCCCGTATTTAGAAACAAAAGTACACGTCCCGTATTGAGCTAATAAGGGACGCACTTTGTCCCGTAATACAGTGAGACTCAAAAGTAGTCTATAACTTTTAATGGAATTAACACTTTGTTTGAAAACATAATTCCCAGCCCCTCTCCTGCTTTGTGACCAATGAGCTGACAGCACACTTATCGCACACTGTTTGCCCAGCATAAAGCGATTTTTTTTTTCAGTCACGTTATTCAGCTCCTGCTCAAACTGCACGATTGACTCGCAGGGGTTAGAAGTTGGTAGGTCACGATGCAGGTCTCACACTATACGGCCCGATGCTCTGATGCGACCCGAGTGCTCACACTGTGCGTCCATAAAATGAAGGTTATAGCAGAAAATCTGTCGCTCTCTGTCTTTCACTCACACAGACACACCACCACCATCAACTTTGCTAAATTGCTAATGAAAAACATTGATCAGGCAGCTGTGATTGAGCAGCAGTGTAAATCCAACTATTTTCACGGTTGTTGTGGTCGTGATAATTTTGTGAGGCCACATCGAAAAGGCTCGGATGAGCTTTCCAAAGTTCTACAAGTTGTGCCTCCATCGCTTGTGTCCAGATCACACGCTGCACAGCCGTGCTGCTCCGTCTTTTTCACCGACGTTTACGTGTTTGCGCGTGAGCAGTGTGAGCGGCTCACGAGCGATTGATGATCGGGAGCTGCTCGAGGTGTTAATCGCTTCTCGTTACCCCACGTATACTACACGACGCACGACGAAGGCCAAAAAACGGTCCGATCACCAAATCGGTCGCACGACTCAAAAATCGGCTCAAAATGGGCCTAAAACCGCACAGTGTGAGCCCAGCATTAGAGCAGCAATGTTTGTTCCCCTCAGAGAAAGGGAAGAATGGGAAAAGGAAAACACCTGGCTGGAAAAAGTTAATATGGGCATGTGCAGTCAATATCAGCGCTATGTGGCCAGAAGTGTGATAATATAACTTATTTTGTGTAAGAAACAACTGCAAGGATAGATGATTACAACAAATAGATGACTAATTGTCACGGCTGGCGGAGGGAGCCGTGTGGTGTGGAGGAAAAGGAGGACCCAAGATGCAGCAAACTGATGATACGAGTGATGTTTTATTTACAAAGGTGGTGGTGACAAAAACAGGCAACGAGGTATGAGTACTTTACAAACGGAAACCTAAACTGGGAGAAACTAAATAGCAAACCTGAGACCGTACAAAGGGGGTGCGGGGCAGAGGGACGCAGAGACAGGACACCATGGAACGCAGATGAATCCAGAGATACGCAGAAATACACGGATGAGTGCAGACGAGCCGACGAGGAGCACAGGCAGACACCAACTATAAATACATACACCAGGTAATGAGGAAATGGCACACAGGAGGGGACACAGCTGGAACTTAATGGGCATAACGAGACACAGACCTACAAAGTAAAACAGGAAATCTAGAACCCGAACCGGACACAAGGGGGGAGGACACAGAATAACTAGAACAGAGGGAAATAGTCACAAAACACAAAACGCTGGGTCAACGACCCAGGACCATGACACTAATACATAAAAGTAATACATAGATGAATAATGATGATGAGTTAAGATGCGTAATCATGGGAACAGGCGGGTTTACAAACAGGAGCAGCTGATTAGCATTAGAAAAGCTGAAATAATACCTCAACTGAAGCCAATTGTACTAAATGCACTAAATGTGCACTGTTAGAAGAATATTTTTCTTTCTATTGTTTTCTATTATTTTAAGTTAAGCAGGACAGAGTTCTTTTAAAGAAAGATTTACTTATATTCTCAAAAGTTAAGCATGACAGGCTTCTGTTTAAGAAAGAGACCTGTTTTACTGTGTTAATGTTGTCATTTTGAGCTACAAAAAAATGGCTAAATGATCATTTGTTTCACATGTGTTCATATCACAAAGAATAGAATAGGATTTAAGTAGAACATATCTACTTAAATCAACTTCAAGTCAAATGGTTAAAAAAAAGAGCTAGAAAATTCACCACACTGGGAAGGGTGAAGACAACTGGGTCGCCTGGCCCTGGCCACGAGGTGTCCCTTATTTATTTTTCAGGAAGTTGGCAACCCTATTTCCAGTAGAATTCCTCGTTGTCATCTTGTTCCCTCTCAGAGCCCCGTATGCTTGCAGAGACCCCTACAGTAGGGAAATGTGCCAAAGAACGTCCAAAACATTGCATTTTAGGTTTATTTATGCCTTACACACAATCCCAACTCTTTAGCTAACTTAACAACTTTGGCTAAAGTCTATAGTTAGTCTTACTCGTTTGTACAACATTTCTGGATCGCCACTGTTTGAAATGATATGACATATGACTCTCACTGAAACAGCAAACTTTGTAGAAAACAACACTTCTGATTCTCTATCTAGCTGTTTGGTCACAGCTGTAGATTACATTATAAGTGGTTGTTCACTCTTGTCAATAATTACATTTCTAAATTCTATTTGTGCAGTTACATGTAAACAAAGTCCAATATTGTATCTAAATGATTGTGTTATCGTGGGACAGTTTCCAAATTTGTTGTATTATTGTACTAGGTATGACTGTGCAAGAGTTATCTTATCTTCCTTGCTTGCACCACACTCTTTGCAGAAATGGTGCACAGCAGCACTGCATCATGTTATTGTGTTGTATAATATACCAGAACTAATACAAAGCAATATCCATGTACACTATAGGTCCATGCCAATGTGCCCAAATGGGACCTCCATAAATGGTAAGGGGCGCAAAGGCACTTTAAGACCAGTGGGCACACCATCGGTGCACATCCGCTCGGATGCTTTTTTCTATTCATTTATTTCCCTGTTTATTTATCGATGCACAAAAGCAATTATCTCAGAGACACCATCCTCTTAACAGAGACTCAAATCAGGAACCTGCAGATTATTAGTCAGCAGCTTTAACTTCCTGTCTTTGTCTCACTAAACCTTCCACGTGGAAACTTGAGCTGCCCACTCAAGCACAGTAGGCTTTAACTGGCTCTGCTCAAGTCACTTCAGTATCTGAGAAACTGTCTCGATGCATGCCAAAGAACACTTTGACAATACGCTTGTGTTGAGTCAAATCCACCACAAGCATATTCTATGGCAGTTTAATTCCACTCCACATAAAAATAGTCACGTATTATTTCCCCCCACCACACTTCCTGCCAGTAGCTGGTGCCCCCACCCACAGTGCATTAGTGGTTCTCTGTGTTTAGTGGCTCACTCTGGGCGGCTGCTCGGTGGGGCCCGGCCCCCTGGCTCTGTTGGGCCTGTGCTGCGGGTGGGGTGCCCTCAGGTCTCGGCCCTCTGGGCCCATTTACTGCTCAGTAACATTTAATATCTATTATCAGAGGTGTGGACTCGAGTCACATGACTTGGACTCGAGTCAGACTCGAGTCATTAATTTTATGACTTTAGACTTGACTTGAAAAAATGTTCTAAGACTTGTGACTTGACTTGGACTTTTACACCAATGACTTGGGACTTGAATTGGACTTGAACCGGTTTACTTGAAAAGACTTGATATTTTACCCCAAATATAAAATTTAACATGCATATTATATAGAGATTGAAAATGTGACGTCATTCACGGGTAGAACCGCAAAGGATTCTGGGAACTCGTGGCAAGCGGTACTAGCGCACGCAGGCTTTCAATTAAAATCAGTTATACAGCGATAAAAAGAAACACAAAAATGTCAAGAAGCTGTTGTATTATTAACTGCAATAGCTGGTCGCATGACAGCCACGGGAAGCCGACGGGTAAAGAGATCGGTTGTTATCGGATTACGTCGTTGAAGAGAAATTGTTCAAGCCATGTTTCCGAAGTAACAAAGAGGCGACTGGATTGCAGCCATTCAAAGATCAAATATAACGTCCCAGAACCCTCCAGCTCACAGGTTAGTCTGCTCCAAGCATTTACACGAAGGTCAGTGTTTTTTAGTAGTTAATGCGTCATTTTTCTTAACATAATTGGTGATATAGGTTACAAGCAAGTCTGGCGCTGAACAGAAATTGTCGCGCTATGCTCCTTTATTTATTGTGCATAAATAGTGACTTGTCCTGACACAATATTGCGTTTCGCTTCTGTTATTATGGTACATTGACAAAAACATATACTTTTATTCACAGGATAAAACAGGTTTTTTGTATCACTAATTGCCCAGTACGATTACAGCATACAGTATTATTGTCACTGCTACATTTCTGTGATGCTACCAGAAATTATTTCCACTACTAATTAATTACCGTTGAGCTCAAAGGTCCTATTAATAAACGGTTAAGGAATGTGTATTTATGACGACAATTTGTGAGACTGGTAAACTTATGATACGTACGATGGTCTTTCGTTCTACACGGTGCATTTCAAGGTCCTGCACCCATCCGTCGGTAAACTGTACCTGGGCTTGTTGCAGTGACCTGAAGTTACTAAACTTCATGATCGTATGCGCTCACTCCAAGAACCGTATGATTATAAATATGCATATAAATATGCTAAGATGAGATAGCTGACTTCATTTAACTAGCAAATGTTGTCCAGGCTACGTTGGTGATACAGTTTTTTTTAATGTGTATGATATTTTTGTCATGCGATTTTAAAGCCGGTCCTACAACCGCATCCAAGAATAACATGCAGCTTATCTCAGAACTGTCGGTGAAAATTATTCTTGGAGCTAGGTTTAATTGAGCTGCATTTTAAAGAGGTGCAATTTCACAATTTGTGTATATTTTCTAAGTTCACTATTTTGTCATGTGTTGAGAAAAACACAGATTTTAAAATTACATGGTCTAATATTTACATTTAGCATATAACTGCAACATTATTTTTTCGTTTTTTTTTTTTTAAAGACTCGAAAGGACTTGAAATTCAAAGTTTCAGACTTGTGACTTGACTCGGACTTTTACACCAGTGACTTGAGACTCGACTCTGACTTGCCTGACATTACTTGAGACTTGACTTGAGACTTGAGGATAAAGACTTGAGACTTACTTGAGACTTGCAAAACAATGACTTGGTCCCACCTCTGTCTATTATTTACTACTACTTACTAGCCTACTTACTGCATATTATTGGTTGTTGCTGTGGGTTCCCCACTGTGTTGGTTTTTCCTTGTGTTTTTCAGCAGATGATGAAATAGATTTTCAGTATTTTTTCTCTCTTCCTCTCCATCTATTTCTCTTCTTCTCTATTTTTCCCTCTTCTTCTGTTAACTTTCTCCCCAGCTTATCTTTTTTCTTCTTTCCTGACCCCCGTTCTGATTCTAATGACTCAAAATAAAGTAAAATCATCATCAAATATGACTATCAAGTGGACCAGTATAGCAAAAACCATAATGGTGGCAGAGGCCACAGAGCCAAGTGGCAGGATTTTCAACGTTCAAACCAGATAAAAAACAGAAATTAAATGGTGTTAAAAGCCATGAATTAAGGCAATTCATTCACAACATCATTACAAGTTTTACTGGACGTTAATATTTTTCTCTTTTTTCAGTGCAAAACAAACTAACAGTACACATGATGCTGGCAAGTTAAAATGTCAGTGTCTTTTATAGATAGCATGTCTAGCATCATAGTTTTATAGATCACGTAGTCAGGGTAAAAACTCCATCTCTGATTATTATTGTACATGACTGTGACATGCAGCGGCCTCAGCATCATGATGAAGGCGACCGGAGGAGATAGTTTGGTAGACATCGATGTTTTGCCGATGAAGGCTCATGTAGCGGTCCTCTTTGTCCTAAACAACAATTTACACTGTCATTTACATTTAATTAAAGTGCAGCTTAAAACACAGACATAATGCACTGCAGCCTCGGCACAATTAAGTGTAAAACAGAACTATGGAAAACTCACAAACATCTGGCGAGTTTCAGATCCTGTTAAGTTAGTTAGACCTGATCTGTTTTCTCTGTTAGGATAAAAACATCAGAGGTCATGGGGTGAAAAATACCTCAAAAACAAGACTAGCTATGTCTACAACTAATGTGTGGTGTTTGAAAAGAACCTATGAGATACTTTGAACACCACAGTGGCTGCTGTATGCAGTAATGTGCTCAAGTGATTTCAAAGGGTCATTTCATGAGTTTAAGTGCGTCAGTAAAAGTTTTCACCTGCGAGGATTTCTCCTCAGGCTGTAACCACAGGTTATCACAGCCACACTGATGAGTGAAGCAGCAGCAAAAATGATGGGAACTGTAGGCATGAACTTCATGCCAGAAGAATCTCCATCGTCTGTTGAATGTTGCCACACACACACAAAAAAACTTCATTTTGAAAACATGAAAAGTCACGAAATTTGCATTAACCTGTTATATTAAAGTGGAAAACATGTTTATCTTTTCATTACATTAGAGTTACAATTGCATCATTCAAACATTTCACTGATGAAATAACACTAAAGTTGTGATTGGAGCAGTTTTATAATGAAATTTTAAACAAATTAGCCAGAAGAAGAGCTTAAAAACATTCCAGATGTTCATCTCCTGACTGAAACCTTTCATTAATCCGCTGCAGGCGGGAATGACGACCTCAAACCATGTATGACAGAAAAGAAAGTGTTAACGCAGTTCCAAACATCCACCTTGAATCTGCGGTGTGGGTATAAATAGAAAATGTTTTTACCTCTCACAGTCACACTGAGATGGAGAACATACAATCCACCACAAAATACACACTCACAGGTGTAGTTCCCACTGTCTTCAGATGTTAAGTTGACCAGGTGGAGAAACACAGTCTCATTTTCTTTGATCAGTGTGAACCTGGAGTCACAGCCATGAATAAAGCCTCGGTCGTAACGATAGAGCAGACGACACTGTTCTCCTCGGCTCCTCTCTGTGCTGATCTCACACAGTATCATCACAGTAATATTCAGAGTTGTTTTGCTGCATATTTGAGTGGAATCGGGTTTCTTTCCAATTGTCTTCACAAGAGTCTCTATAAATTGTTCCAGTTAAAATGAAACAAAATCGGGATTATAGTTTCTATATATTTGTTGTTGTGGGAAAATCAATCACATATATTATTTCACTAACCTAACTAAAGCTTTCTTCTTAAACACCTGGCTTTACAGCTTTTCTTTTTTAATTATATATATTTACCTTCACTGCTAAAAACCACAAGCAGAAGCAGGAGAAAGCAGAGTTTCCGTGCAGTCATGCTGGTGAGGAAGTAACTGTGGCTGACAGTGTGAGGTAGACTATAGTGAAAGCAGGAAGACTTGCACCCTCCTTATTTCACCTCTTGTGTCTACACTGAAACTTTTACTATGTCTAAAATAGAAGTGCATAAAAGTGGAAGGACAGTAGAAGGTGAACCACCAACATTGTTTAAGCCAGACTGATCTCTCTGTTTATCTGGATGGACATTGTGTTCAAATTATGATGAGATGTTTGTTCAAAAACAAAACTAGTCTGATACAAAGAGTCATGTTTGCCACAGTTTATTGTGTTTGTATTGTATTAAATCTGAGAGCCTGAGTTGGAGTATTATGACTGAATGGTCTCCATTACTGGGAAACAACTATCCAGTGTGAAAAGATGGACGTTTATTATAATATATGAATATTATTATATTAGTATGTCACCTAAAGTTTTATATACTTTAAAATGTTTCATAGAGCTTTATTATCCACTCCCACAGTTCCTGTGCTTCTTGCTGAGCGTGTCTTGTTGTCGTGTTGATGGTTCACTGAGATGATAGTCTGGTAGGAATCACTCGATGGCTGCTGAAGGTTTGTATAGGGCTGATCTGGCTCATCGTCATCCTTTAGAAAAGTGAAATATTTTAGGTATTAATCAAGTTCAACCCGGTCTACCCACACACTCTATTGATCTTTAAATCTCTCCATCTGTTGCCTGGATTATTTAATGTTTCTGCTCATTTCTGTAAGAGCTTCTTCACAAAATAAAGGACACTGAAGTTGGCACTAATAGTATTATAACACTAATCTGTAATTATCTATGTAAGTAGTTAACATCCTAAAACATAAATGTACATGTTTTATGTTTACTGGCAAACTTTTAACTAGCTGCTGTAGATCGTAGCAATAAATTGCTCACCAAACCGTTGGGATTTTCAGGTACAGACACTCCAGATGTTCCTGACCTTAAGCAGCCACGTTGATAAGAAAGGATGTCAGCATTAGTGTAACACTATTCACATTCAAACAGAGAAAAATCAAGTAAGAACATCTACATTTATATTATCTTCTCTCTTAATAATGATAATTATTTTTGGAAGGATAAAAAGTGTTCATTCTAGACATGATGTTTAACACACACCGAATTCTCATTTATTGAAATGTGATGTTTCCTTTTACTTTCTCTACATCTATATCATCTTTGAATTACTGCAGCAAAAATAGTCTCACCCATTACTTTTCCTCCAGTAGATAAATCCCACGATAACTCCAGTTATAAAGATGATCACAACACCGGGCAGATAAACGGAAAAAGATTTGTCTGCTGAAGTGTGGGCCTCGTTTGTGTCTAAATCATTGAAAAGATGCATTTGTCAGTAAAATCATTTACTTTCATTTCCTGGAAATCAAAACACAAATCAAACACAGTTTACGTCTACTGAAACTCTGAGTGAAGTAATGAAACCCCAGTTTTATAACCACAGAGCGTTAAATATTGTCACTGTGCTCTTTTCTTTTGTCTTCTTCTTCTTTTGCATCTTTTCTGAATATTACTATGAACTGAAATTGGTCCAACTGCTTATATACATTCACTGGCCACTTTATGAGGTATACTTGTTCAGGGTGTAACACAAATATTTCAGTGTTCATTTCATTTGTCAATCACATGTCAGCTTCATCTTCCTGGTTAAATAAAGGTTAATAAAATAATAAAATGTCAGCAAATCAATGCTCAAACAGAGCAACATGGCACATGTTACTGGTCCCAGTGCTTCACAAACTGCTGATCTGCTGGGATTTTCCCACACAATCATCTCTGTTCACAGACAATGGTCTGAAAAATAGAAAATATCCAGTGAGCTGTGATTCTCTGGGTAAAAATGCTGTTTACACATCAAACCTTGAGGCAGAGCGGACCACACTGGATATCACTGCTGTCCTCTAACAACAGCAAGCTGAGGCTACAGTTTGCAAGTCTGGACAACAGAAGACTAAAAAAACGATGCCTTGCCCGATGAGTTGATTTCTAACAGTTCAGACTGCTGGTGGTGTAATGCTCTGTGAAGGATTTTCTTTGCAAACTTTGGACCCTGTAGTAACCACTGAGCATCATTTAAACACCACAGCCTGCCTGAAGGTTGTTGCTGACCACATTCATGTCTTTATGCCCAAAAAATACCCATCGTCTGATGGCTGCTTCCAGCAGGATACCACACCATGTCACGGCGCTCAAATCATGTACGGCCTGCGCAGTCACCAGATCTCAATCCAGCAGAGCACCTTTGGGATGTGGTGGAACGGAAAGTTTGCTTCAAGTAAGAGCAGCTGACGAATCTGCAGCAACTGTGTGATGATGTAATTTCAATATGTCTTGAGAATCTTTGAGGAATGTTTTTAGCGCCTTGTTGTGCCACAAAAAATGAAGACATGTTTGATGGCTGAAGGTGGTCCAACTCGGTTCAAAGATGTACCTGATAAATGAGTCAGTGAGAGTATTTAAACTGCTGTAAGTGAAAATAAGAAGAAAAGAAATGAACAAATTACAAGAATAAAAAACACATAAGCAGGTCAATACAATGCTAACACAGTGCTGAATAACTGTGTCAGATAAAGAAACCAAAATGCATTTACCTTCCACAGTGACACTGATATGGACAATATATGTCCCTTCAGTGTTTGTACACTCACAGGTGAAGTTCCCACTATCAGCTGGTGTTAAACTGGTCAGCTCCAGAAAGGCAGTCTGATTTTCTTTTGTTATTGAGAACCTGGGGTCACATTCATGAGTAACGTTCTCTCCGTGTCGATACAGCAGATGACACTCTCCTCCTGTGTCCCTCTGTCTTTTGATCTTACAGATAATCAAAACAATAGTAGTCTGACTTTCCTTGTTGCAAATCCGAGTGACATCGTGTTCTCTCCTGACTGTCTTCACAACAGTCTCTGTAAACAGGGACAGCAAAATACGGTAAATACAAGATTCAGCCTGTGTCAGAGAGGACTTTAGTTTCTATATTTTGTGAATGTTAAACCATCTTTTTAATCCCATAATAATGTGTTTAGTTTAAACTAAAAGCAAGGAGGTTATAAATTTAAAAATATTAATAATGCATAATGAAAATAGTTTCCTTGTATTACCTTCAGCATCATGGGACACAGCTAGTGGTAACAGCAAAATCAAGCAAAGTTTTGATACGTCCATGCTTGTTAACATGTCTGTGAGCCACCGACAGTGAAGAGGAAGATGTGCGGAAAGAAACAAGCTGAAGCACAAACATTCCGCCTTAGCCTACTCCCGCCTCGAGGACATTCAGAGACAGCTCAACCAGCCAATAAAGAGACTGCAGCAGGACGTACAGACACGCTGGAACAGTACGTATTACATGACATCAGTCCTATTTTTCCACATATTAATACATTTATGAATTTTGTGCAGGTATAAAGATCGCTTCTTCTCCAACAACACTGCTCCAGAGGCCAAGCTGCACCTGAAGCAGGAGCTTCTAGAGGTGAGGCAGAGGGGAGTCGGGCAGAAGCTGCAGAACCTCCTGCTAAACTGTTCCTCAAGGCCCAGGCTGCCGCTGGCAGCAGGTGCTGCCATTGAGCTCGACACATACCTCGGAGAGGCCCCAAGCCCTCGTGAAGACAGTCCTCTGAAGTACTGGGGTGTCAACAAAATCAGGTTCCCCACTTTGGCTAAAATAGCCTGTAAATAGCTCTCAGCCCCATGTAGCAGTGTGGACAGTGAAAGGCTTTTTAGCTCAGTGTCACACATTATAGATGAAAACAGAAACAGTCTGACTGCTGATGATGCAGAAAAGCTACTTTTCTTAAAAAACCCTGCCACTCACTGTTTCTCTCCATTTAGTGAGTCATCTTAGACTTGATGTTAATACCTACCTCAGTTGCACTGACTGCCACAGTTCTATGTCAGTGGATGTTGTTAGTTTATTCACATATTGTGCACTAAATGGCAAAGATGTTTATTAATGCCCCTTGTGTTGTCCAAAGCGGCAGAGTTTGAAATAAACTGAAAAATACTTGAGTAAATACTCAAATACTGTCACTGTTTAAATTTTTTTTATAATTATTTATTCTGTAATACGTTGCATACAACATGCTTTTCATTTTAAATAAATGTTCTTAATTCCAAACCAGTCCCTTGTTTGTTTGTTGTTAAATTATAGGACTAAAGCTGTTACCTGTAAATTTAAATCATGTTTTTATTAAGTACTCGGTATCGGCGAGTACTGAAATGCAAGTACTCGTACTCGTTTCCAAAAAAGTGGTATCGGTGCATCCCTAATCTGAGGTAAACATTTTGCTTTTCATTTGACCCCTGACCTGTCTGCTGTAATGCAGGAGGCAGGTTTATGACCTATACTGCAGCCAGACACCACAGGAAGCCTTCCTCCATGTTTTCTTTACAGTAATTGATTCAGCCAGTTTAAGTCTCCTTTGTTTTTGTGCATTAGATCACTGTGTGGGTTGTGTTGCGTGGTTATGTATTTGTAAGTAGCCATTATGACTTGACTAGTGGTGTTTATCTCTTTTAAGGGTCTAGTATCATCAGTTAATTAGTTTTTACACTTTGCAGGCACTTTGCTGTAAATACAACAACACTGCTGAAAACTCTAATTTAAATAATTACTACTGATGCACCTATCAAATAAACTAACATTTGCACAGGTGTTGAAATGCTGGACTCTTCCTCTCCTAAATCTGTGGCAGAGAAAAAATGCTGCAGGAGTGTTTTTTTACATGATATGTAAGAAAAATAAGAAAAAGAAAGAAACCCTGTGATTTTAATGTGAATGCATTACTGACATCTTATCCAAACACACATTGTGCACACCACTTTATCCCCTATTACAACTGCAGCTTTTATTAGTGCATGTTCACGGGACTTCTGATTCTATAGGGTCTTGACAAAAGTCTCTGCAATCAATTGATTACAATCAAGTGATTCAATTGAAACATGGAAATCAGCATTTCACCATTTTATACTATACATACATGTTTTGCTTTCAAGACTGGACAGGAGTGGCATGTGGGCGGCATTGTAGAGTGTGTTGACAGGAGGAAAACTTACACGCTCAGTAAATCACCCCCGTCACTACCTAAACCTCAAAGTCTCTAAACAGGAAGTGCATCTGCATGAAAGCTTCTGTTTTATATGCAGACAGATGACCTTTTGATGTAAAACCTTTCTCTGTATCTAGAGAAACACTTTAACTATATATTCAACTATATAGTTTAACATTTGGTCCGTAACTATCATTTAAAAACAATAAAAAGGTTTAAAAGAATATACATAGGCGGCTATAAAGACTGCAGGTCAAACATCGTGCAGATACAGAAGGACCTCCTGGGGTCCAAAATGTCGCACTATTACAGAGCAATGCTTACAATAGTCTTGCATGGTTAGCCAGTTAGACAGATGCAAATGTTAAAGTGCTAAAACAGACATGTAAATAAAATACAACATCATGTTAGCAGCTTATTGGTATTAATGTCTCTTAAAGCTCTCCATGACCTAGCTGCATCTTAACTCTCTGAGCTGCCACAGTCTTATAAACCCACCCGCTGTCTCAGGTCAGCTGATCAGCTGTTCCTGAATGTTCCCAGGACTGAGCGTAAACTTAGAGGACATCGTGCTTTTGCTGCAGCATCTCTGAAACTGTGACACGATCTGCCTTTAGAGATTAGTCTGAAACATGGTTAGATGAGAATAAGGGTTGTAATTTTTGTATTGAAGGATACGATTTGTACTTTGTGAATAGAATTAAGACAAAGGCAGGAGGGGTGGCACTTTTCGTTAATTGTGATTTGAAATGTAAAAAAGTTGAATGTATGTCTGTTGTTATGGATGATTTAATGGAGTCTGTGACAGTAGAATTGGATATAGAAAAGAGAAGTAATATAATTGTAACGTGTATATATAGGAAACCGGGATCACAGATTGAGTTATTTACAGAAGCAGTAGAAAATTTATTGAGTAAGGTTAAGGGAAATAAGACTGTATGTTTGTGTGGTGATTACAATATTGATCTTTGTAAAGTGACAAATGATAAGGCTTCGTCAGATTTTTTTGAATTATTATATGGTAAAGGATTTTATCCTTTAATTATAAAGCCGAGTAGAATAACGGATAAATCAGAAACATTAATTGATCATATTTTTATTAATAGTTTGGAGAATAATATTGAAAGTGGCCTCATCATAAATGATATAAGCGATCATCTACCAGTCTTTTTTATTTTCGATTTAAAAATGAAAAGAAAGAAAGAAGCTAGTTTTGTGAGTTACAGAAGGTTAAGAAATGATGAAGCAATTAATAGGTTTAGACAAGATCTCATGGAAACGGACTGGAAGGAGGTTTATGTTAATGAGGTCAACATTGCATACGGAGTATTTTTAAATATATATTTGGCCTTGTATGATAAACATTGTCCATTGATATCATTTAAGCATAAGAAAAAGAATATAAATAGGAAACCTTGGATAACTAAGGGTCTTGCAAATGCGTGTAAAAAGAAAAATAATTTATATAGGGATTATATAATATATAGAACTAAAAATGCGGAAATGAAATATAAACTATATAAAAATAAGTTGGTATTAATATTGAGGAAAGCTAAGAAAGATTACTATAATAAAGTTTTTCAGGAAAACAAAAATAATATTAAGGGCATTTGGAATATTTTTAAAGAGGTATTGGGTAATAAGAACACACCCATAGTTCGGCCTAATTATTTTATTAATAATAATCAAGTTGTTAAAGATAAGACCGAAGTAGCAAACGAATTCAATTCTTTTTTTGTAAATGTTGGACTTACTTTAGCAAATCTAATCAGGAAAAATGATGATCCAGGAGATGAGGAAGCCTGGATAGGTGATAATAGAATGGTTAATTCCATATTTTTAGCCGATACTACCATAAAAGAAATAGTAGCAATCGTAAAAAATTGTAAAAATAAAAAATCTACTGATTGTGATGGTATAGACATGGTCATAATTAAAAAGACAATAGATTGTATAAGTACTCCTCTTTGTTATATTTTTAATCTTTTGCTACAGTCAGGAGTATTCCCTGACAGAATGAAAGTGGCAAAAGTAATACCATTATATAAATCAGGAGATAAGCATAGTTTTAACAATTATAGGCCAGTGTCTCTTTTATCACAGTTTTCAAAATTGCTAGAAAAACTCTTTGCACAAAGACTTGATAGTTTTATTGAAAAATATCAACTAATACATGAAAACCAATTTGGATTTCGTAAAAATAGGTCAACGGCATTAGCGTTGTTGACTTTTATTGAAGATATTTCATCTGCAACACATAATAATAAATACACAGTGGGAGTATTTGTTGATTTAAAAAAAGCTTTTGATACGATACAACATTCTATTTTGATTTCTAAATTGTATAACTATGGAGTGAGAGGAGTAGCATTGAATTGGTTAATGAGTTATTTAGAGAATAGGTTGCAATATGTTTATTATTTTGGCAATACTTCTGAAAGACTGAAGATTGTATGTGGTGTTCCTCAAGGTTCTATTTTGGGACCTAAACTCTTTAATTTATATATTAATGATATTTGTGACGTATCTAAAAGGTTAAATTCGATTTTATTTGCAGATGACACAAATTTTTATTGCTCTGGAGAGAATTTGCAAGACTTGGTTGAAATTATGACTTCTGAGATGTTAAGAATAAAAAAATGGTTTGATGTAAATAAATTATCTTTGAATCTGACAAAAACGAAATATATGATATTTGGCAATCGTGTAAAGGAGGATAAAGTCATTATGTTTATAGAGGAAGAATTGATTGAAAGAGTTACTGAATTTCGTTTTTTGGGTGTAATAGTGGATGAGAATTTGACATGGAAATCTCATATTGAACATATTAGAAAGAAAATGGTCAAAAGTATTTATATTTTGGGTAGTATAAGAGATTTATTAAATTATAAAACAATGCGTATTTTATATTTTTCTTTGTTTTTTTCATATATCAACTATTGTGTTGAAGTTTGGGGGAATACATATGAGAATACCATAAAACCTTTAAACCTATTACAGAAGAAAGTTATACGAATAATTCATAATGTTAAATATAGAGAACATACAAACAAATTATTTATAGAATCAAAATTATTAAAATTAGGAGATTTAGTGAAATTACGGACATTATTAATTATGTTTAAGGCTAAAAATAATATTTTGCCTTTTAAGTTACAAAGAGTATTTTTGATGTGTTCAAGGGGAGAAGAGAATAGAAGGAAATTTTATTTTAAACATCAGTTAGCCAGGACTACACAAAGATTAATGAGCACAACGGTTAGGGGTATAAGACTGTGGAATTCACTTCATTATAATTTAAAGAATTGTATAAATTTACAATGTTTTAAAAAGTGTTATATGTTTAAAACGATAACTCAGTATGAAGAATGCGAATGAATGTGATGTTGGTTTGGGATTCGACCGGAGAGAAATGTCAATATTAGTTTGTTCCTGATTTTTTTGGTGCCCACCGGTGATATAAGTTCGATGGTAGATAGGGGGCAGGGTTTAATAAGAATATTTTCTTCTTCCTGCTCCTTTTCACACATGGTTGTTGTGTTTTGTTGACAGAAGATGTGGTTGTTTTGTTTGATTTGTAGTACCAAGTGTGAAATAAATAAAAATGAAATGAAAAATGAAATTAGACAGGCTTCTTCTCTGCCTGTTCTTAAATCACTCCTGAAAACTCATCTCTTCACCCTGACCTTTGACACCTTGTAAGATGTTGGTTTTTAGTTTGAGTTTTTTAGTTTATTTTTGCTGTTTTATCTTGTTTTGAAATATAGGGCTGTTTACATTTTTTATGTATTATGTGTTTTATTTTTTTACTGTTATGTTTTATTCTATTGTTCTTAACTCATTTACTGTACAGCACTTTGGTTTTGTCCTGGGTTTTTTAAAGTGCTTTCTCAATAAAGATGGATTGGATTGGACTGGAAGATAAACACTTTAGTTTGCATTTGCATTTAAGCTGATGATGCTTCGATTAAGTCATCAAATTTCACCTTTATATCAGCTCTATAAGCCAATTCTCAGGATACTGTTAGTGTAGGAAATGGAAAGACAACCAAGATATCTGTGAAACGTCTGCTTACATCTTGAATTCAGCTCCGGCGTATGTGGTAAGTTGTTAATGAGTGACTTTAATTTATTATTTGTTCACATGTGGCTATACACTCTACTGAGAATAAGCATACTGTCACGATATGAGTGGATCTTCAAAATAGACATCAAAATAGGTCATGGAGAAAATAAGTATAAAAAGTAAAGATCTTATTAGGAATAATACTGTTTGGATAATTATAACCATCATAAGCAACCGAATCATCTCAACATGTATTTGCTCAAAAATGTATTTATTACCACAAACATGTATTTAATTATCAACAAAAGGAAAATCAACAGTTTCTAGAACTCCAAAAGGGGCAGGACTTGGAGGTACTGGGATTTCAGGAGGCAGCAGAATGGTACACTGGTCAGTGTCATTATTATTGACCTGTGATGGTGGATGGCCTTGGAGGGAGCTGAGAGGTAACTCAGACCTCTTCTCTTCAGGACACGTAAAGCAAACATACTCCTTCTCAGCAGCTGGAGACTTAGAGACATCCCAACTCATCAGCCTCATGCGTTTGGGCATCAAATGTTCCTCTTCATCATTAACAGAAAAAGCAGTAGAATACCTGCGCTTTCTGCAGAGACCTAACTCTGCAGTGGGTGGAGGTCTCGGAGGCAGAGGAACATCGCTAGGACACATGAAAAACATCACTTCATCATCCAGGGATGAACGATCGTTTTTCAAATCTGGATGCATGATCTTGTCTGTGTCCTTCGACTGAAAGCTGGCATCAGCAGGTGGTGGACTTAGGAGCTCACATGCAGGTGCGCTGATAGGTCGGAACATGAAAGCGGGAACTTCATTGTCCAGAGCACAACGGTCTGCACTGGATGAGCGTGGGAGCTTCTCCTTTGCCTGTGGAGGAGGCAGACTTTGACTTTGTGTTGCAGAGGAACATTTAAGTCATCTGACGTTTTGCTCTGTTACATATTATTATTGTTGTTGTTGGATTTTTCTTTAAAAATTCACATGATTTAATGTTTAGAAACAGACACAGTGAAGGGTAACTTAACACAGCTCGAGCCATTTTAGGCGTCTGTCAAGGCAAAGACGCAGGATTTGGTTTCTCTGTGTAAGATTACAGGACAGTTGTCAGTTTCAGTTTCAAGTCAGTTGGATAAATTCATATCAAACTTCTCAAACTGTATCATTAAAGCATTGTTTAGGTGGACAAATATGAAAGATATGAAGATAAAAACAGTAACAGCTGGCAATCAAGGGAAAACAACCTTACGAAAAAGGTCTTAATCATTATTGTTTTAAAGTAAATCTTTCAGTCCTTACTTCAGTGATTGTTTGAAGTCTCTGTGCTTGTTGTCAGTCGCAGATTTGTGTAAAATATTTGCAGTTTGTGAATAAAGTTTGCAGGAGCTCCAAAGTTTGTCTGTTCAATACCAAAGTAATGAGGAGACTGAGTGCAGGTTTGGAATCCTCAGTGACAGAAGAATGCAGCAATGTTTGAATTTGAATTTGTTATTGTTTTATTAACAACAACTACCAGGATCATACCATAGCAACACAGTGATGCCCAATCAAATGTCAGGTACAAGGGATAGCCCACATACACATCCAACAGCACAGTAAAGCAATGGGCACCAATGCCACCAGTCAGGCCTTAAAAATACCTGAGTTATATAACAGCACACTGACAGTGTCTCATCCAAAAATATAAAATGTATAAATACAGTTAATATCATTTTTATTTAAATTTTATTTAATTCTCTTCATATAGTGCCAAACAGATGTCTCAAGTCGTCACTGTTACAACATAGATAAACATGAACATGAAATCCATTATTTAATTCTCTTCCATTCACTCCAGTTCAATTCAATAGCTATATAGATGGATAGACAGATACTGTATTATATACTATATTGATTCCAAATGGAGAATTAATGTGTTATATCACCAGGATAATGAATTCAAGTAGTACAATCTCCAATAAACAGACAACACAGTTAAAGTTCAAAGTGCAATATGTGCAGGATCCAGGCTTTATATTGTAAGATGCAAAATGTTTATATATACATAATATTGTTGAAAAAATAAAGAAAGTTAAAAATCAAAATAAGTTTATTGTCACTGTGGCTGATGTGATTGCAATATGAACCCGGAAGCAGACAAGGGAGAGATGGAACTGAATCTTAACAAAAAAACAAACCATTTATTAGGTTGAAAAACACGAACACAAAACAAGGCCCAGCAAACAGGGGCGGAAACTAAAACCTATACTGGGAATAACTCGGTATGACTATGACAACTATGACAAGAAAAACATGAACATGAATCCGAGGAGGTGCATGCGAGAAACTCTGATGAAAAAACATGAACATGAACATGGACCTAAACAGAATCAGGAGATAACCTGAAACCCGGAATAACGTGAACGGAGGAAAACGCACCAACACTGCCCAGAGGAAGACAGCGGACTTAAACACACAGAAGAGAAAGGAGGGAAGTGGAAACACAGCTGACACAAATGAACCTGACACCACAGGGGAAGCAAAATGAAACACACTGAACATGGAAACACAACCCTTTCATAATAAAAGACGAAACAAGGAGAGACGTGGACGTGTGATGGGCTGAGTTGCCAAATGGCTGGTAGGCTTTTAGCTAGGCTTTAGCTTCAGCCAAGTGGAAGCTAAATTGGCTAGTCATTCATATGTAAATTAGGTTGTTACCTGAGAATTCTGGAGGGGAGTGGGGGTGTGTGAATGATTGCTGATTTCTAACTGCCAACTGCCTCTTTGTTTGTCTGGGAGGGAGCTGCTAAAAGCGGTGAACTTCCTTTTGTGTTCGTCTTGATGCATTCTCAATCATCCAGGAAAATAAATCTCCAAAAGTCACCAACTTGGAGTGGTTAGTTTCCTGAGCCACAAGGAAACTTGTGTTTCAGTTTGCCATCTTAGGGAGAAGGAGGATCATCATAGTTTTGGTGGTTGTATAAACTAATAATTTGTTTTAATTAAAAAACTTTCCCTCTGTCATTTCCTGAGTGTTTCAAAATAAAAGTCCTCTCTTTCATGTTTTGAATGTGAGGCTGTTCCTGTGATGCCTTCAAATCTGTTTCAGTCTGCAGATTTTTACATTTCAGACCCAAAGTGACTCAAACATTTACTTAAAAGAGGTTTTTGTTCGTCTGGGTTTTCCTGCTCAGCAGCTCTAAACAGGCAAAAGCAGAAACACACAAACAGAAAGAAACAGGAAAATATGTGTTTCTGTGAACAATGCAGCAGCAAAATGAAAGACCAGGATTTATTTTTAATGATTGACCAGTGTTGGGTAAGTTACTTTAAATTAGTAACTTAGTTACATTACTAGTTACTTCTCTCAAAAGTAACTCAGTTACTTCAAGTTACTCGTTACTTTCAAAGTAACTAGTTACTAGGGAAAGTAACTTTGGTTTTACTCAGAATTCTCTTGTTAATGTGTTGCTTCCATAACTTTGCCAGTCTTCTAGCTTGCTTACCTGCCACAAGTGCACTGTGCCACCTACCAATAGAAAGGAAAAGATAATGTGCATATTTCCACGAGAGAAATCCCACGCCTGGACCGCCGTTGACCGCCACCATGATTCTAGCCTACGTCACAGCATCATGTGCGCCTTTTACATCCAACACAAAAACTGCAGTCGTGGTGCTTTCGATTGTACTCAGAACTCGGAAATTCTGCCTTCTGAATAGGAAGATGTTGGTAACACCAGACTGCAGATGAGCTGCATACAGGGCTGGACTGGGACAAAAAAATCAGCCTGGGCATTTTGACTAGAGACCGGCCCACCATTATAGCAAAAATCCTAAAGCCTTTGAATGAAAACAAACGCTGTTGTGACAGTGATGCTCACTGTCTTGATGGTGTATATGCATCAATCTATCAATCGTTTGTTGTAAGATTCAGATAATTATTTTTTAAAAGCGAGACACTTTAAATGAGAATAAGAAAGAAAAGTATTTCCTTGTGCCCCCCTCTCCCTGTTAATGCCCTACCTGGCCCCCCTGGCAAAACTTTGCTAGACCCGCCCCTGCACAGTTACCAGCTGTCAGCTACCTAAAAAAGGAACCTGGTGTTATTTGTCTCTCAGAAACAGTTCATAACTTCCCTTCAACTCATTCATGTCACCTAAAAGGTAAACCTGTTTCTCCATCACAGCTCTGATGATTCAGTAAGGACATCTCCTGGTTTCATCTTCATGTTTCCCTCTCACCACATAACCAAACCGACATCATGACCAGCAGCTTTTTTGCAGCTGTGGCTCCAGCAAACATCAGCTGATACTAGAAATTAATATTAAATAAATTCTAACAACAGCTGATCAAGCTTAAACGTGCTGCTGTTGTTTAACGTGAACTCCGCTGGTTTCCTCTTTCTGATGCAAAGTGGGAGATAAACAAACAAGAGAGACGATCAGCTGATCATTGATCAGTTTTCATGATTGAAGTAGAAACGGGAGAGGGAGGGGAGAGAATGAGAGAAGAAGAGGCAGCTGTGCAGCAAAGACACAGAATAACTCCAGCTTTGTGCCTTTTTCATTGTAGCTGAATTACGGGACTAACTGTTCCTTTTCCCTCAATAAGAAATGCGTAATATTTTCTCTGAATACCAGATGAGACGGTTGGCAATTCTAATAACTTATGAACAAAATAAAGTTCAACATCATTAACTTCATAGCACCACCCAGCTGTATAGAAACTCTGTCATGCTAGCTAGTATGCAGTACGGAAAAAGTCAGAATAACAAAAATAAACTCCACCTAAACTTGGTTTATATCTGACCCAGAGAGACTGCAGGTCATAACTTCTTACCTGAAGTTCAGTTCACACTTGGACCGGCGGCTGCCTCGGGTCTCTTTTCCTTCTGCATCCCCCTTTCCCTCCTCCACCTGCTGGCCTCCACCACTTGCTAATGTTACTGAATCTGTGGAAGCTCCGCGATAGCCACCACACGAAGTAACGAGTAACGAGCCTATCTAAATCCCAGTAATGACTAACGCGTTCCTGATTTTAGCATAATAACTAGTTACCGTGCTCGTTACCACAATAATAACGTAGTTACTGTAACGTGTTACTTAATAACGCGTTAGTCCCAACACTGTGATTGACAAAAACATTAAATGATCATGTTTATTTTCACATAAATGTTCCATCGGTCCTTCTTTTAGAATAAGTTTAGAAATGAAAAATACTAATAACACACCAGGAAAAAGCCAACAGCACGAGTCCTGAAAGGCTTAAAGAGAAAATAAACGCACAAAGAATGAAACAAAAAGGCACAAAACCTCAAAACAAGAGTGAATTAAATCTGAGCGACACACAAAGATGCTAAAAGCCCCAAACATGAACCTGTGAGGTCATTAATACCTGTGTGTGTGCATGTTTACATGTCTTTGTGGGGACCAAAATGCCCGTCCCCACAAGTTTGAAGACATTTGTGAGACTCAGAATGTGGTTTTAGTGTCAGGGACAGTCAGGTCAGGGTTAGGCATTCAGTCTTAATGGTTAGAGTAAAAGGCTGAGGAGAGCATGATGTCAAATAGATGTCCCCACAAGGATATGAAAACACAATCGTGTGTGTGTGTTACTGTGAATTTGTGAGACAAGTGAAGATTTCAGAATCAGTGAGAAATGTTTCACTTCCTGTTGGTGAAGAAGAGCAGACTCCTCTTCAGCCACAGAAATGAAGAAGCTTTTATTTTGTCAGCCTGACAAACACGAGCTCAGCCACGAGCAGAGGCGACCCTGCAGAGGTCAAGGTCACAGTCAGAATCAGCGCCAGAGAACCGCACAAGGACGGCCTCATTGGTCACGGCTGAGTTCATTATGTGATGGTAACAAGCTGATTATTACAGAACAGGAAACACACGTCTGCTCATCAAACACCAGCTGCTGCTGCTTTTATCAGTCTGACAACAAAACCTCACAAGAAAGAAGTTTTTGTGAGTTTGCAGCGTTCCTCTAAACTGAAAACTAAAACAGACTGAAAATGGGAACACGCACCCACACGCGAGAGTCAGGCAGCTTAAATGTGTTTGTCTTCATCTGTAGTTACGTTTCATTGGCTGGAAATGTGCTAACTGGAATCATTCACGAGTCCAGATGAACAAAAACAAGTGTTTACTGCTCCACGCTGCACGAATCTGAATCAAAATCACTCAGACGCGCCCACGTAGGCATTCCACTAAAACCATGTGACCACCTTCACCTTTAAACCTGTCGTGAATATAATTTTAGACTCTTCACTTTATTTTGAAAGAACAGATTTGCAGGAAGTGCGGCTGCTGCAGAAACTCTTCACTTTTCACTGGCTTTAATCTTGAAGGTTTCTCCAGATGTGGAACATTCATGCTAAACATTCAACATCTGACGACCATCTCCGTGTAAAACACTGACAAACTCAAACTTTATACGGTAACTGACAGATTTATTCCTCCATTTTCAGGCATTTCACAATGAACTTGGATTAGTTTGATGATTTTATTCACGTTGGTGAATAAAACCAGCCAAGAGGCTGATTCCCGCAGAGGAGGAGGCAGAGTGGAGGAATCTGCAGGTTCTGTCTCTAACACACAACCAGAGCTTCAATCATAACGAGCACATAATAAAACCATGATCCCCCCTGATCGACTCTTTTAGCCTGTTTTCTCTGGATCGAACAGGATCTAACAAACCCCAGCTTCTGCTGGGACACTGGTCATCATGGGAGGAAAAAGATGGCTGCCGTGTTGCTGTTTCCTTTCTTACACCAGGGTTATACTTCCTGTATCTGTGGGTCTGAGTTTTTAATCAGAGGATGAACTTAAAGCTTTCAGTCTGCTCTACAACCCACCACCTATGTTCAAATAGCGCACAACTTCAGTTTTTTTATTTCTATATAATGAACCTTACATTATTAAGTGATAAGAACAAGTAATTTGATGTCCTGTAATCATTATGATGCTATAATTTGAGATACAATAAATAAAATACGTTTTTGTACAAAGTATCGGTATCGGATCAGTATCGTCGATACCACCCTGAATATTACTTGGTATCGGATCGGAAAGAAAATCAGTGGTATCGCACATCACTACTGCTGAGTGTAACTACCGCCCCTCCCCCCTCTGCCCAGCGTAGAGCACAAAGCTCGTGTGCAGAGTGAAGCAGAAAAAAAGTGCGAGAGAGAGAGAGGGGCTGAGAGAAAGAAAAAAAAACACGGGACGTCGTTCACGTCTAAGATCCGGCTCTAAGAGCCATTTTGTTCGCGAACGACCCATCACTGGTTCAGAGCAGCAGGAGGAGGAAGGTGGAGCTGATGCAGGTGAGTGTTAACATGAATATGTTTCTTCTTATGACATAAAATAATTCCACGCTGTTCGTGTCTGTGGGTGAAACGTGAGGCCGCTCGGCTCCTCTGAGCGCTGGTTTCCTGTAAGTAGAGAGGAAGTGAGTTTAGCTGAGAGAGCAGGAAGAGAGTGAGAGCTGTGCTGAGGCAGGTGAGTGTTAACACCGCTCTGACATTACTGTGTCTCTGTGGCGGGAACAACAGGCTCCGTCAGTGGAGGCAAAAATAATCAGACTTTGGTTTTTCAAAGGAAACTACTTTATGTTGGGAGAAGCCGCGCGCTCATTGGATAACGACTTGTCAATCTCAAGTTATTAGCCAATGAGCGCGCAGGTTCACAGTAAGACCCGCCCTTATCACGACGTCTTTAAAACTAAACGTCCAAATTCATCGGCTGCATCCTCCCGAGGACCCGGCCTTCGCGGTGTACGTGGGCTGGGTCCTCAGAAGGTTGGATATGCTGGAAGTAGTGAGGGCCAAATGAAGCTTTCCGAAGCACTGAAGCTTGTATTGAAAAACTGTTCATTACTCGAAGCTTTTCAACACAGTCCTCTCCGGTGACATCTGGTGGTGAAAATTTTGAAGAGCAGCTTGAATCTGCAAAATAAAACAGACTGCTCAATCATCACTGCTCACTCAAGAGCAGGGACGTGCAGGGGGGGGGGGGCTAGAGGGGCTTGAGCACCCGCCCCTTTCCTGATGAGTGCCCAAAGTGCCCTTTTGTTGAGGCAACTTTTAAATTTTTTTTATTTATTTATTTATTTATTTTATGTGTGTGTGCGTGCGGAGTCCTGTCTGTGCCCCTCAACAATAATATTTAACTATTAATCATAGTTTTGCTAAATAAAAGGATCTGGCTTGCATCAGTCACATGATCACATTTAACCAATGATCGCCCTCGACGGCAGAACGCGCTGGTTACGAGCCGGGAACGAGCTCACAAAGAGCACGCGCATTTTTTGTGGTCCGGAGCTGTAGGAGAAACACAAGTTAACTCAGAGACACAGACTGATGCGACAAACCCAGTAAGTAGGTGTACAGCGTACACTGTAGTGTGTAGCACACAGGAGTATTAGCTTATTACGTACACGTTGGTAAGCTGTCTTGTTGCAACTGACGAACTGAAACAAACGAGCGTGCTCCGTGTGCAACAGCGCGACAAACATTACCTGTCCTTTTATTAACTGCACAAGTAGTGCTGGTCACAGCTGCTGGCTACCTGTGTAAGGCTGTCATGGGTCTGTAGCTCTGTCACCGTTTTAGTGAACATATTTAGTTTTAAAGTAAGTTACAGAGTCGGGCTGGGCGATATGACCCAAAATTCATATCTCGATATTTTTTAGCTGGATGGCGATATAAGATATATATCTCGATATTCTTTTTTTTAAAGCCATAAAGTAAGAACAAAAAGAGAGTTCTTAGTCAAAGCTGTGTCCCAGATGTCACACAGGCACTTTTATTAACATAGAGCAGATGTACATAAAATTTACTCAGAAATAAATGATCAGCATTTATTAAATAATAATGCTCCATAAATAAAAGAAAACAATGTTGTTTTTGTGCATAACAAAAAGCTCACAAATGTGCAGTCAAAATGTAAACTAAAAGATGAGCACTATAACAAGGACAGATTTCACAGCTGCTCTGTTCCCAACTTGTACTGCGTGACTGACAACCTGGAGTTTGAAATCCGCTTCGCAACCACGTCTCTTAACAGGTGCCATTTATGGTCCTTATACACAGTAGGGTAATATTACGTTGAAGCACAGTACGTATCACTCCGCGAGGCTCAGCCGTAATGCTCCGACAATCCATCAAGCGCTGCAGCTCCGTAGCTTACCAAAGTCGTACTAAAACATTTTTTGACAGATTGCTGAGCGCTGTGTTCCACATAAAATCGGTGCGCGGCCATCAAGCACAACCAGAATTCATACATAAGGCGCGCTGTCAACTTTTGAGAAAATGAAAGGATTTTAGTCCGTGCAGCACCTCTGGGCTGCATGGCGTTAGCGTGGTTAGCTCGTTAGCGTGGTTAGCTAGCTAACACGTTGACGCCGTCCAGCCCCACGCACGGGGCGATGCGCAGTAACTCGTTAACGGATTTGCCGTGTCCATCTTGTCGCTTCCTGCAGGTGAAGCGATGGGGGAGGAGGGGGAGTTGTGTTCAGTGAAGGAGAGGCGAGGCCGAGTAACGTTGCGTAAAGACGAAAGTGGACGAAAGAGAGGCAAACTTGCGGCTCCGCAAGTATAATTATAACGTAACATAGACTATATCGATATAAAGGATATTGTCACATCTTATATCTCGTATAAAAATATATCGATATTTTTTAAAAACTCGATATATCGCCCAGCTCTATTACAGAGCATTTCCTGCCTTTCTGAGGGGATTATATTTCACTAAAAAACGATCTAATATGCATGTCCACATAATAATTATTATAATTATAATATATTAAAAAACACACGCTGTATTTTAAAGAACATACATTAAGAAGCAGATTATATTAGATTTATATATTTAATAAGACAAAATTTGGATTTTACAGCAGCAAAATGATTGTATCTCTACAGTTTAAACATGTAATAAGCTTTGCCCCTGCACAGAGTGGATAGTGAAACAAATGCAATCATCATAAATACATTATTTCATATTTATTACTTCCCCCTCCTCATTGCTTTATTATTGTAGCTCTAGTAATGAATAATAATGTAAGGATTCTGGATCAGCACCATGATGCCCATAGTATATACAGTATTCTGAAGAAGGTCTAAAATGTCACTGTGTGTGCATGTGTGTGTTTTATTTAGCTGGATTTAAAAAAATTATTACTCATGATATAACATTGTGCAGACATGGCTGGTAAGGACATGAGGAGGAAACAGTAGGAGCTGTGTGAGGCTACTAAAGGCAGGGCTATAACATTTTTCTGTCATCATTTTATTATAGATTAAGTGCAAGAGTTGTTAGGTGTGGATAATTAGATTATAGTTTATTGCAATAGCAAGTTGTGCCTTGTTCTCAGATAGACAGCAAGTGGAGAGTGATATATGAAATGATGGGATGGAAGGAAGAAGAGAAGCAAAGAGTGATTCACAGGCAGAGCCGAGTTTATGTCACAGTTTTTTGTTGCCTTATGGTTCCAAGCGCTGTCACCAATCTTTGCATTTTGTTATTATCTCATGACAATTGTTTAATCAGCTACCATCTCTCCTGTGGACTTTTTAATGTCTAGAGTCTCAGATCAACACAGCCCTGCCCTTTCCATATTAGATTGTTGATGAATGTGTGTTGTTGTTATTCAGCCTGGTTCAATGTGCCCCTTTTTAACTTTGAGCACCCGCCCCTTTAAACGTCTCTGCACGGCCCTGGACTTATATATCACGTTTAACCTGAGTAGCGAAAGTCCGCGGTGATCTGAAAACGATGTGCCGGGAGTTGTGCCGTTCTCGGTGGCTTCAGTGACCCTCGAGCTCCCGGCTGGCTATAGTGCTGGTGGGTAGCAGACGTCTCCGAAAACGTCGAAGCACTTTTGCAAATATGCGGTATCTTGATAAACCGAGCAGATATTTGATGTTTACACAGCTACTTTCTCGCCTGAAAATATGTTAAAAGTTTATTTTGTGACCCAGAAAGATTAGTATGAGTAATTTTAAAACTTAGTAGCGGCCGCCAAATTGAGGAACTGGATTTGGTGGTCATGAAAATGGCATTAAACAAGTCCCCAGGGACAGATGGACTCACTACTAATTTTTATCAATTCTTCTGGAAGGACCTAAGAACTTTATTGTTTGATGCATTAAAGGAATCGATAGAGAAAAAAAGAACTGATGCCGAGCATGAAACAAGCGCTGATAACCCTGATCCCTAAATCGGGTAAGGATAAAAGAATTTTAGACAATTTAAGACCCATCACCTTAAACACTGACTATAAGATCCTGTCTGGAGCTGTAGCTGAGAGGCTAAAGAAAGGCATCTCAAACATTATCAGTGAAACACAATCAGGTTTTTTGAAAGGAAGACTAATTCATAACAATATTGGGCTGGTTTTGGACCTCCTTGAGTACAGTGAAATAATCCAAGATGTCACGGTCCTGAGTCTGTGGACTCAGTGTTTTTCTGTTTGTATTAGTTATCTTTGATTTCATGATGTGTTTTGATTCTCTTGGGTTTGATTTTTGTCGCTAGTATTCCTAACTCCCTAGGTCCTTGGCATTTCTTGTGTTCTCCTTCTTAGGTCGTGGTTCTGTGTTACTTCTGTTAGTATACAGTCATCTCTGTCAGTGTGTCTCTTGTTCTGTCACTGTATCCCCTAGTTTAGTCCACGTCTGTTCAGTTTCCTGTTTTACTTTGAAAGTCTGTGTACTATGTCAATGTGTTGAGTTTTGCCGCCCCTTGTCTTGTCATGTCTGATGAGTCCCAGCTGTGTTCTCCTCCTGTTTCACATTCCCTAATCACCTCAGTATGTATTTAAGCCCTGTGTTTTTCTCTGCCAGTTGTTGCGTCCTCCACGTTTGTTGTGTGTGTATTCGTTGTCGTCTACCTTCATCATCTCCAGTCTAGTTAGTTTAAGTTGTTGTTTATGTATCGCCAAGGGTGACTCACCAGCAAATAAAGCTGTCGTTTAAGTTAATGTTTTGTCTCTGAGTCCTGCACGTGGGTCCAGCCACTGACAGCCACACAACTCATCGTGACACAAGAGAGAGGATACATGCTGTTCTTGGATTTTTACAAAGCATTTGACTCAGTTGAACATACGTTCATATTCAAAACTCTGCAGTCTTTTGGTTTTGGAGAGGAATTTATCAATGTTATAGAGATGCTATATAATGACATTAACAGCTCTGTTTTGCTAGAACATGGTACATGTTCAAGGTTTGAGGTTAATAGAGGGATAAGGCAGGGATGTAGCAGCTCACCACTTCTGTTCATCATGGTTGCTGAGTTATCTATTTTGATTAAAAACAGTCACATTGAGGGGTTAACTGTGATGGGTGAACAGATAATAATCAGTCAGCTCGCAGATGATACCACCCTGTTTTTAAAAAACGAGGACCAGATTCCTTTAGCCTTACAGGCGATCAACCACTTCTCCAAAGCTTCTGGCCTGCAGCTGAATATTAATGAATAAGAAATTCTAGCTCTGCATGAGTGTCCCCTGCAAGCAATAGATAATATACAGATAAAAAAAGAGGTTAAGTATCTGGGCATTGTAATTTGCAAGGATAAGACATCAACAGAAAATAAGAATATCTGTGCCAATATAGAAAAGTGTAAGTCTATATTAAACAGGTGGCTGCAAAGGGACATAACTCTGTTTGGGAGAATCTTGCTAACCAAAATGGACAGTCTGTCCAGACTAATCTATCCAGCCTTTTCTCTGCCCATATCTCCAAAACTAATTAAATCTATAAATAATCTTAATTTTAGGTTCATATGGAGGAACAAATGTCATTATATAAAGAAAAATGATATGATTAAGAATTATGAAGAGGGTGGGGCTAATGCCATTGACTTTGATGTTATGAATGGTGTACTAAAACTGAAATGGTTAAGATCTTTCATTAGGAACAAAAATTCCTTTTGGAACATTATTCCCAGTGTGATTTTTGGCAAAATGGGTGGAATAGACTTTTTGTTACGTTGTGACTTTGATTGCAGTTCGTTACCTGTTAAACTCTCAGCTTTCCATCAGCAGGTCCTTCTCTACTGGAAATTAATCTACAAACATAACTTTACTCCTCACAATACCCCTATATGGAACAACAGGTATATCCGTTTGTGTAGGAAATCTGTGTACATGGATGAATGGAGATCTAAAGGGATTTGGGCTGTAGCTCATTTTACGGATGATAATGGGGTCTTATTAAAACATGATACGTTTTGTGAGAAATTTGATGTAAGATGTACTGCTAACAGATATAAATCCCTAGTGAAAGCCATTCCAGTCCCTTTGAGATCAAGGATAAAAGAAGATATTGTGCACTCTAAAATTTCTCCTGGACTGAGGCAGCTCTGCATAGCTGGAGCTGAATTTGGTGACAGCAGGTTTACAAACAAAGTGATCAGGAATATTTTGATCAACGACATTTGCCCTAATCCGGTTAAAAGAAATTATATCCTTAAAGAATTTGAGACCATGGAGGTTAAGGCGATAAGAAAAAAGTATATTTCACTTCCTCTTTCCCCTAAAGTAAAAGAGGTTCACTTTAAAATCATTAATGAGGTTTATCCAACCAATGAATTCTTAAGATGGAAATTTAACTTAGATGTGAACGCCTGCACATTTTGTGAAAATGATATTGAAAGTCTGGATCACTTGTTTTTCTACTGTGAATCAGTGCACTCCTTCTGGACTGACATGTGGAGCTGGCTACAGTCCAGGAGAATTCAGTTACCACATTTGACGGTGACAGTAATAAAATTTGGAATACTTGCTGAGAATGCAGATTTTGACCTGTTGATTAGGACGTTTTTGTTAATGGGAAAATTTTTTCTTCACAAATGCAGATACTTTAAAGCTAAACCATGTATAAACAGATGGCTGAATGACTTTAGACTCTGGGCTAAATCGCTGAAACTTGTGAATAACAAGAAAGCCCATAAACTTGTTGTTTTATTTAAAGAGTTTAACCTATGTTAAAAAAAAAGAATCCTCCCTATTTTATAATCATGACTGCCATTTTTTGCTCATGGTATTTTTTGCCTTTGGTTCAAATCCTTCAAAATACATACAAAATCAGTATCGATACTGACGTAAATTAATAGAAATAGAGATGGACCGATACGTAATATCGCATCGGTCCATCTCTATTTCCCTTTCTGGATTAAGTAAGTTTGTAAAAGCAGCTCGATGTACAACCTGTTCTTTGGATCCTCTACCAGCCTGGGCTATAAAGGAACTGTGGTCAGCATTAGGACCCTACAACCTGTTTCTTTTAAATACTTCATTGAGTCTTTCCTGAATGTTTTAAATCAGCTGTGGTAGTACCAATCTTGAAAAAGCCTGGACTGGATGTTGACATGGTCGCAAATAGGGCAGGGTATCGTCACTGATTTCTAGAATCGATTTGATTCCGATTCACAAGGTCCTGAATCAATTCGATCCACGATTCGATTCAATTCAATTTTAATCTGGGAAATTTTGCCTCAGACAGTCAGAAATATTATAATTCAGATCAGTACATTTACATATTTTTGTATCTATAAAAAGGAAGCTGACACTCGCAAGACTTTATCAAAGGTGTGAGCATCACAGCAGAGGCCTTTGTGTCAAAGTAGCTGAAGATAAAACAGAAAAACATGAAGGTGGTTTTATAAAAATATTCTACAGTAGATCAAAAACGAAAGAAAACCATTAATCGACATATGAACATTACCTCTGAAGTTACAGCGGTTTTATGACAGACACAGTGTTTTGCAATTTGCATAATTTTAAAAAGTTTAAATTTGTTCAGAAGCCTGTTGAACGGCAGAAATTAGGTTTTCTTTTCGGAAGTAAGTAAAAGGAAAAAAACAGCAGCCGACAGCGCTGTAAACTATGGAACGCCAGGACTGCCATAATGAATTAATTAAATACACCATTAAATAATTAATTAAATGTGGCAATAATTAATTAAAATTGGAATTAATTAATTAAATAAATAGTTATGACACATGTAATTAATTAATTATTGACACATTTAATTAATTATTTATGTATTTCACATTTTAATTAATTATTGACACATTTCATTAATTATTGACACATTTAATTAATTATTTAATGATATATTTATTTATTTCATTTTGGCAGTCCTGGCGCCTGGCTCTCGTCATGAAATAATTTTATCTGTCAGCCTCACCCATCAAACTCAGGGGGCGGGGTTAACGCTGATCGAGTCAAAACCATTGCTTTGGCCTGGTGGCCATTGTTTCTAGCACACAACAACCGGCATGTGGAAGCTAACAGAACTGAGCTTTGAAAAACCCTGTTTGTGTGTTACCAAATACCGTTTTAATATTTTTTTAGCCGAGAATGTAGTGGTTTAATCTTCATGTGTCTGGTCGGTTTGTCAAGATACAGCCTCTTTGCAAAAGTGTTTCGATGATTTCGGAGATGTCGTCCCAGTCTCACGGCAAAGCGTGGGATAGACCCGCTCGCCTCACAAGCAATCCCACCGACAAAGCGCAGGCCCCGGTACACAGCTGTAGTAACCCCCGCTGACTTCTTTTACTGAGGTTATATTTATCGATGTTTTATTTCCTGATGTTCTTATGTGTCCTACGTGTTTCAGTCGCCAATTCTGAATTATAACTAACATTAAAAACATGTTTAAGGAGGAGAGAGAGCAAATAAATCTGTTTAACATCTGATCTTTGGGTTTTTGTTCAGTAATCAGCGTGACCTGTGTATAAACACATAAAAGAGATAACGTTGGTGTTTCCGTCATGTAGTAACTGCTGGCTTTAACTGTACAAAGGTTGTTCGACACTATGAAACACATACAGACTTCATGATGTTCGGCTAATATTTTTATTGTGAATATTAATCATGCTGACCTCGCTCTGTACACCACGCAGCGAGGTCAGCATATCCACGATATCCTCAGCTCCATGAGTTAACACAAAGTTTCCCAGCTGACTATCTAACTGCCAACTATTCCAGAGACGTGAAAATATACAGCATAAAGAAAAGTGTAAGAGACTCAGCAGCAGATTAGAATAACAGTTATACATTTAATAAATCACCAAATGAATCCAAGAAACGAGCAAACCTGTTCCGACAATTTGAATTTGTATTCCCTCAGCTGCAGACTCGCTGCTGTTTAAATGTTTGAAAAGGAAGATTAGATATAAAAAACGTCAAACATAGACTCAGTCTGCCTTCACATTTGATATGAGGCCAGCACGTATAGTGGCCTCAGCAGGCTATTACTGAAATACACGTGCTATATCATAAACTATGATATAAACAGGGAGGTCCTATTAACATGTTTAGTTTTACAGGACACCTTCCTGCCTTTAGTCTCATTCATGAGCAGTATTCGTTTTCTTCTAACATCCAGAAGTCTGCACAATGTGTTCCATAGTTTGTAACAAGCCTTTGACAGGTAAACATAACATGACCGAAAAAGCAAAAAAAAAGAAAAAAAAAAGAGAGAGAGTGTTGACATAAGAAGAGAAAATTCTCTCAATTATGGAGACAGGCAAATGGTTCATTTATGTTTGATGTGTGTTTATTCCTCCCTAAATATCGTCGGTGAAGTTTGCCATGCATGTCAGATTTTCCTGCGCATTTTTATACCTCTGCCAACAGAGAGAAAAAAAATCACATTCTAACAGACAGCTGGTGCTTAGAATACAGTTGAATAACTATTAAAAAACAGATGATATTTAGATGATAGTTCAGTCTAACACATGTGCCAGTGAACCATTAAACGTCTGTGAAACTATGCAGTTATGAAACGTAACTTTAACCTCAGCCAAACCGATTTGCTCAGTTGTAAATAAAACAGCGAAGTAAACGTGACCCGACAGACAGAACCTGAGTGAATGAAGTCCAGCGTTTAACCACTGAGAGCTAAAACTCAGCTGAGGTTTGAAAGCTGTGTGCCGGTGATTGGACATCAGCCGCTGATAAAGCTGGCTCGCCTATAAAGTGCTCTGTAAGGAAACGAGCTCCAGCAGCTCTGCGCTCGGGGAAAACACTATATTTACTTATCTTGTGCAGAAAAATGCGCTGACATTGCGTTATATCGAGCACCGGCTGCCCAGTTAAACTGTGACTATCACCAGGTAACTAGGCGTGTTTCTTGAATTAGCAGCAGGTGTTAAACAGCTGACAGATGAGGAGGAGGATGCATGCAGGTAAACTGAGGGTCTGTTGAGCTGATCGCTGGTTTCGTGAGAAAAATGTCAGCTCGTTCTTTATGTTACAGAAGCACAGAGACACAAGACCAGGCGGAAAGAGACGATCGTTCGGTGAAAATGAGAATCTGCGAATGCAACATGTGGAACACGGAGAGTGGAATATGTAAACAAACCGGTTAACGTAACCCCCTCGGTGCACTCTGCATGCTAACTGTTAGCAGAGCTAGTGAAATCTCTGAAAACATCTGAGCACTTTTGCAAACATGTTCTATGTTGACAACCTGACCAGACATACGTCGCGACATTCGCGGCTAAAACACTGTTAAAAGTGTAGCTGGTGACAGAAAAACGGGGTATTTTAAAACTACACCACCACCATTGCTGCTTGTGATTTGATCTGCATTCTGGGATAACTGGCTGCCCCAAGTCTACACAAGCAATCGATTTTCTAGGATCGACCTGTTTTGACTTACTTTGCACGGCAACCAATCAAATGTTAGAGAAGCTGCATGGGCAGCGTTAACCCCGCCCCCTGAGTTTGATGGGTGAGGCTGACAGATAAAATTATTTCATGACGAGAGCCAGGCGTCAGGACTGCCAAAATGAAATAAATAAATATATCATTAAATAATTAATTAAATGTGTCAATAATTAATTAAATGTGTCAATAATTAATTAAAATGTGAAATACATAAATAATTAATTAAATGTGTCAATAATTAATTAATTACATGTGTCAATAATTAATTAAAATGTGAAATACATAAATAATTAATTAAATGTGTCAATAATTAATTAATTACATGTGTCATAACTATTTATTTAATTAATTAATTCCAATTTTAATTAATTATTGCCACATTTAATTAATTATTTAATGGTGTATTTAATTAATTCATTATGGCAGTCCTGGCGTTCCATAGTAAACAACGGTAGACTTGTGCGTAACAAGCAAGCGAATAATGCAGAAAACAGATTTTAAGACAGGAAACTGTGTGTGAGAGAGAGAGAGAGAGAGAGAGCTGTGCATGAAGTGTGATTTTTATCCTGGTGGAAGCAAAACAGCAAAAGTCAGAGTGAGTTCATGACGATGTTTATGTGAAGCGTAGTTTGGATCTTCTTTTGCTGCTGGTTCAGTCAATATTGTTTGGAGAGAGATAAAACTAACAGCTTTAGAATCAGCGTAAAAAGGACGTAAACACAAAGCGTGGACCCGCCGAAACATCAGAATCAGCGAGCTGTCGGCTTTCAGCCCCGACCGTGTCCGTGCCATCGGGTGAGAAAGGCGACATCTCACTGATTCTGATGTGTCGGCGGCTCTGAGCTTTGTGTTTACGTCTTTGTGCAGAATCCGTGTTCCTGCTCTCATTTACTGTTTCAGCTGTTTGGTGGTTGTTAAAGTTTTGTGAGGTTTAACCTGAGATTCTGGCGTTGGTGCAAAATGCAGCTGCTTGCATTTTAACAAGAACTGGGAAATTTGAGCACATTACCCCTGTTCTGAGATGTCTTCACTGGCTACCTTGTCAGGTTTGAGCAGATTTTAAGGTCCTGCTGCTCACCTACAAGGCTTTAAACGGATTGGCACCTTCATACCTCTCCGACCTTTTACACCTTTATGTTCCATCTCGTGCTCTCCGATCTCAGGACTCTGGTCTTCCAAAAGTTCTTAGAGCCAGAAAAAAGACAATTGGAGAGCTTTTTCTTTTCATGCCCCGTTTCTGTGGAACAACCTCCCACAAGATATTCGGCAGGCTGCTCTGTGGAGGTTTTTAAAACCAAGTTGAAGACACATTTGTTCACCCGATCCTACATGTCTTAATTCTATGGCTTTTAGTTTTTACATTTTTATTGTTTTTAACTTGTATTGTGTCTTTTACCTGTATTGCTATGTATCGCTTTTATTTTATTTATCTCTTTAGTTGTACAGCACTTTGTTTGAAAGCGCTTTATAAATAAAGTTATTATTATTATTATTATTACAAGGTCCACGTTTACGGGAACATCTGCCACAGATATGGGAGAATATTTGATTTCTATTGTAGACAGAAGCCACGGGTGTGTTCAGTCAAACGTTTAGAATAAACTTTGGTCTATAAATGTGTTTCATGATTTATTTTTAACTCCAACTGCTTATTTGTACTATGCTTTCATTTCAGAGTGCAATGAGAAATAAAAAGGATATTTTCAATAAAACTGTCACGATCCTGGGTCTGTGACTCAGTGTTTTCTGTTTTGTATTGTTAATCTTTGATTTCATGATGTATCTTTGTTTATTCTTACGTTTTGGTTCTGTGTTTTGTTGTACCTCTAAGTTCAGTCTTTGTATTTCCTGCTTTGTTGTGAAGGTCCGTGTCTCATGTCAGTGTGTTTAGTTTGCGTTTCCTCTGTCTCGTCTTGTCAATCACTCCCAGCTGTGTCCTCCTTCTGTGTCTCATTCCCTCGTTATCCCTCTGTGTATTTAAACTTTGTGTTTGCCTCTGTTAGTTGCTGGTTTGTCTGCGTATCTGTCAGGGTCCTGGGTCTCCTGAGCTAGTGGTTTCAGTTCTTTGTGATTTTTGTGTTATGCCAGTTTAGTTTGTGAGTTATTCTATGCTTCCTAGGTTTTGATTCCCTGCCCCCCTTGTTTCTCTGTGCACTCTGTTCTGTGTTTAGTCTTCTCTGTCCATTTGTTCCGCCCTGTGTTGTTGCCTTCTGTGTCTCCCTCTGTGTAACTGTCTATATAGCGATGTGTTGTGGTGCTTTGCTCCCACCCCTTGTGTTCCGTGTTTTCGTCTTCCCTTCGTGTAATTCTTCATATTCGTGTACTGTTAGTTTTCCCAGTTTAGGTTTTTGCTTAGTTTCCATGCTCACCTTCGCCATTTCTGTTTGTATCACCATGTGATGAATAAACTCACTTGCATCTGAGCTGCCTGCATAAAGGGTCCTTTAATAATTTACACACGGCTCTCAAACCGTGACAAAAACACTGGAAAAATTGGGCTGTTCTAAAACGTTTGACGGGTAGTGTATATATTTAGTTTATATATTTTCTTTATTTATAATAGTTTGTTTTATATTGTAGCAAAGTGTTACTTGGATACTTCTCTATGTGCTTCTTCATGTGCAATTTTGTTGCATTCTGAGCCTTAGAAATTTATTGTGATGAACTGCTGTTAGAATCAAGTTAAATTCTGATAAATCAGACAATTACCTCTCCAGCTGTTGTTACAGTCTTTGTTTATCGGGTCCTTACAGGGTAAAAGATGACGACACCTAAAGAAATCCTTCTGGGGACTTTGGAGGATTTGGGACGTGATGACTTTGAAAAATTTAAGTGGCATCTGAAGAACGGGTCTGTAGAAGGTTTACCAGCAATCCCAGTGAGTAAACTGGAGAATGCAGAGAGGACGAACATAGTGGATCTGATGTTTGATACCTACTCTATCAACACTTTTGAAGTCACTAAAAATCTTTTGGGGAGGATAAACAAGAATGATCTGTTGGAGAATTTAAATAAAACCATCCCAGAACCCACAGGTAAGTCAGGGAATGACTAAACAAAAAATACATAAACAATAAAAACCTTAGTTAACATTACACAGGTGCCATTAATCTTGGATGGTCGTCAGAATTTTCACCCTTTTATGGTCCTCGGGACCCAAAATGGTCCCCATCCAAAAGGTGATATAGCAATGGATTTTATGAATTTTTTTTTCATTTTTTTTCACATCAGATCTTTTAAACAACTTCAGACCTATCCACTGATATAAAGTTTTTCATAATTTTTTTCATATTTTGTAGGTTTTTATGGCTTTATTGTCATAAAAACCCCTGTTTTTTGGGGGGTAAAAAATCATAATATGCAATATTTTTAAAAAATGAGTTGCAAATGGAACTACTTGGCATGAGGTTATTAGAGCCTTGGATAGGTAAAAAATTCATAACAGAATTGATTTGGATACTTTATTATTTTTGGAGCAATAAGAGTTTTTCAAATTTACACCCTTTTATGGTCCTCGGGACCCAAAATGGTCCCCATCCAAAAGGTGATATAGCAATGGATTTTATGAATTGTTTTTTCATTTTTTTTCACATCAGATCTTTTAAACAACTTCAGACCTATCCACTGATATAAAGTTTTTCATAATTTTTTTACATTTTTTTAGGTTTTTATGGCTTTATTGTCATAAAGACCCCTGTTTATATTTTGGGGGGTAAAAAACCATAATATGCAATATTTTCAAAAAATGAGTTGCAAATGGAACTACTTGGCATGAGGTTATTAGAGCCTTGGATAGGTAAAGAATTCAGAATAGAATTGATTTGGATGCATTATTATTTTTGGAGCAATAAGAGTTTTTGCAATATACTTCCATTGGTATCCCTCGGGACCCAAAATGGTCCCCATCCAAAAGGTGATATAGCAATGGATTTTATGAATTGTTTTTTCATTTTTTTTCACATCAGATCTTTTAAACAACTTCAGACCTAACCACAGATATAAAGTTTTTCATAAATTTGTAAATATTTTTTATGTTTTTATAGCTTTATTGTCATAAAGACCCCTGTTTATTTTTTATTTATTTATTTTTGGGGGGGGGGGACCCGTAATATATATTATAAATATATTCTCAATCACATTCACACCACTCTCTTATATCAGTTCCACTACATCGAGACTATTTTATGGTGGTCAGCTGTTTTATTGTCATGTATTTTGCATAATAAGATAACCATGTCCTGCATTCAAAACCACTGAAAATGTCTATGGTGGTGCTGTACCTAATATTGTGCTCATTGGATCCAAAACATATTTTTCCTTTATTTTGAAGCCTGAGGCTTAGATCCATTAGGTATTCACGAGAAAAAAATTATCACATGTCAGGATTACAGTATATCGAAAATATGTGATTATAATGGGAGTCAATGGGACCCAAAATGGTACGAGGACCACAGATGGTAACACTTATGTGAATCTCCTTTACTATACACAACACCATAGAGGGGATCAATGAATTTTAAAAATAATGCTAAAATGCACATCCTAGCCAAGTTTCATGCAACTAGTCTTTAAAATGACTGATATATTGAGAATCAAAAATCCAAGGGGACCCAAAAGGGTCCCTTTTTTGACTATGACCATCAGAGGGCATTAAAATCCATATAAATAATAAATCCAAAGCACTTGCCAACACTTTCAGGAGTGAGAGACTGCAGAAAGCCAACAGTTTGTGTTTTATGCATCTGCACAAATAACCTCCTGTGTACACATGAATATCTGCTCTTTGGGTTGGTTTGATTAAAATGGGACCAGCAGCAGGTTTTCTGCCCATTTTACAGATTTATATTGTCAGATTGGTTTTAGAGCTGTTTTATCAACATAAATGAGGCGACAACAACAGTTTGGGACACGTCACAAATATGATCAAAGTGCTTTTTCTTAAATCTATTTACCAGTTGAAGGTAAAGTTAAAAAAATGGCTGCCATTTCTTTCTGCTGTTTGGAGACCCAAACAAAAAAATGCCCACACAGTAAATGCTTTTTATTATGGTTGATAAACAGGACACTAAGGTGATTGGTCAAAGGTTGGAGGAAAGCCACAGTTCTCCTTATATGACTGAAATCCACCATTTCAGCTCATGCTTTTTCTTCTGCAGCTTTCTTGGAGATTCCACTTCAGCCTTCTGCTGGCAACGCTCCCATTACCATGCTTCCCTTAGGTAGCATCATTAGAAAACATAGCATACATTTACACTGCTATGCAGATGATACCCAGCTCCATCTGTCCATGAAGCCAGATAACACACACCAATGAGTTAAACTGCAGGAATGTCTTAAAGACACAAAGACCTGGATGGCCGCTAACTTTCTGCTTCTTAATACAGATAAAACTGAGGTTATTGTACTCGGCCCTGAAAATCTTAGAAATATGGTATCTAAGCAGATTCTTACTCTGGATGGCATTACCTTGGCCTCCAGTAACGCTGTGAGGAACCTTGGAGTCATTTTTGACCAGGACATGTCCTTCAACGCACATATTAAACAAACATGTAAGACTGCTTTCTTCCATTTGTGCAACATCTCTAAATTTAGAAATATCCCGTCTCAGAGAGACTCTGAAAAACTAGTTCATGCATTTATTACTTCCAGGCTGGACGACTGTAATTCATTATTATCAGGATGTCCAAAAAACTCGCTGAAAAGCCTTCAGCTAATCCAAAATGCTGCAGCAAGAGTCCTGACAGGGACTAGAAAGAGAGAGCATATTTCTCCTGTTTTGGCTTCCCTTCATTGGCTTCCTGTTAAATCCAGAATTGAATTCAAAATCCTGCTCCTCACATACAAGGTCTTAAATAATCAGGCCCCATCTTATCTTAATGACCTTGTAGTACCATATCCCCCTATTAGAGCACTTCGCTCTCGCTCTGCAGGCCTACTTGTTGTTCACAGAGTATTTAAAAGTAGAATGGGAGGCAGAGCCTTCAGTTTTCAGGACCCAAAAAGATATATATATTTTTTTCAGTTGTATTATTGTAGGTTCTTTATCTTACAATATAAAGCACATTGGGGTGACTGTTGTTGTTATTTGGAGGAATTAAAAAAAAAACGTTTATACTTGAAATTCTTTCATTTATTCTACATATTTATTCATCACTGGCTCCATAGTGTTGTTTATGTAATATGTGAAATGTTGCTAGTATTGATTTGGTGCTGTATAAATAAACACAATTAAATCAAATGTGTCTCTATAAAACCTGCCCTCAGTTATAACCCAAGTGTCAGGGCTCAATGGCTCATGAAAAGGAATGGAGTCAAGCACAGAACCAAAAAACGGAGGCTGAGTGACTTTTAACAGAAATGTATTTTACTAGATTTCTTGACGGAGAAAGCTGAATCACGGCTAAATTCAACAGCAAGCGAGGTATTATGAGAAGTGCAGAGCTGAGGCCAGAACATAAGCTGAGGCAGGTCAAAGGAACAACAGGGGCAGAATCGGGCGAATAGAAACTATCCAGGATCACTGGAACAAAGGAGATAATAATCAGAGTGGTCCACAGTGTAGTGAATGAGTCCAAGATTTAAAAACTAAGAGGTGTTACGTGGCTGCAGGTGGAGATCAGCTGGAGGAGGAGATGAATTAAATCTGGGTACAGAGTGAGATGTGGGTGCACAGGGAGGCAGGCAGCTGAGGATGGCAGTTTGCAAGAGTGAGTTTTCCCAGCAGTGGCAGGCCAGAATCCTGAGGCGTGACTTATGGCGAGAGTTGGAAGATATATCCAGGTGCCGACTAGGGAACAGGAAAAGAGGGTTACGCGAAACAAGCTGAGGAGCACAAGACAAAATGTGAGGCAGAGAACTGACTGTGGTAAGCAGACAATCTGGAGAAGGTTCATTGTGAGTGCTGCTCATAAATACTGCCGGAGTAATTGGCAACAGGTGAGGAGCACGGAGGAGTGAGGAGGGCTCCACCCAGGGGAGGAGAGCTGATGCTGTGGAAAGTTACTCAGACTCACCCGGATCATGACACCAAGAGTCCAGTGAACTGAACACATAACCACAGTAACCAGAATGCAGTTTTCTCATTTGTGTCATTTGCTGTTTATTCATGCAGAGATTCTCACTGAGTGTCAGCTCAAACTCAAGTCAGACCTGAAGCAGAAGTTCCAGTGTGTGCTCGAGGGGATTTCTACAACAGAAAACCCGACCCTCCTGAGTCAGTTCTACACAGAGCTCTACATCACAGGGGGAGGGACTGCAGAGGTCAATGATGAACATGAGGTCAGACAGATTGAAACAGCATCCAGGAAACCAGACAGACCAGAAACAACCATCAGACAAGAAGACATCTTTAAACTCCCACCTGGAAGAGATAAACCAATCAGAACAGTGCTGACAATGGGAGTGGCTGGCATTGGGAAAACAGTCCTAACACAGAAGTTCACTCTGGACTGGGCTGAAGACAAAGCCAACCAGGACATCCAGTTCATGTTTCCATTCACTTTCAGAGAGCTGAATCTGCTGAAAGAGGAAAAGTTCAGCTTGGTGGAACTTGTTCATCACTTCTTTACTGAAACCAAAGAAGCAGGAATCTACACCTTTGAAGACTTCCAGGTTGTGTTCATCTTTGATGGTCTGGATGAGTGTCGACCTCCTCTGGACTTCCACAAAACTGCAATCCTGACTGACCCTAGAAAGTCCACCTCAGTGGATGTGCTGCTGATAAACCTCATCAGGGGGAAACTGCTTCCCTCTGCTCGCCTCTGGATAACCACACGACCTGCAGCAGCCAATCAGATCCCAGACTGTGTTGGCGTGGTGACAGAGGTCAGAGGGTTCACTGACCCACAGAAGGAGGAGTACTTCAGGAAGAGATTCGGAGATTCGGAGCAGGCCAGCAGCATCATCTCCCACATCAAGACATCACGAAGCCTCCACATCATGTGCCACATCCCAGTCTTCTGCTGGATCACTGCTACAGTTCTGGAGTTTGTCATGAAGAACAAAGAGAGCAAAGATCTGCCTAAGACTCTCACAGAGCTCTACCTACGCCTTGTGCTATTTCACCTAAAAACGAAGGACATCAAGTATGATGGAGGAGCTGAGACAGAGTCGTGCAGGAAGATCATTGAGTCTCTGGGAAAACTGGCCTTTGATCAGCTGCAGAAAGGAAACCTGATCTTCTATGAATCAGACCTGACAGAGTGTGGCATCGATATCAGAGCAGCCTCAGTGTACTCAGGAGTGTTCACACAGATCTTTAAAGCTGATGAGTGCCACATGTTCAACAACGTTGTTTACTGTTTCATCCATCTGAGCATTCAGGAGTTCTTTGCTGCTCTTCATGTCTATCTGACCTTCATCAACTCTGGAGTCAACCTGCTTAAGAAACAATCTCCTCTCTTTAAAATCTTCCAGAAAACACTTACTGTAAAAGACTTCTACCAGAGTGCTGTGGACAAAGCCTTAAAGAGTCCAAATGGACACCTGGACTTGTTCCTCCGCTTCCTCCTGGGTCTTTCACTGCAGACCAATCAGGATCTTCTATGCATGCTGACACAGACAGGAAGTAGCTCACAGACCAATCAGGAAACAGTCCAGTACATCAAGAAGAAGCTCAGTGGGAAACTGTCTGCAGAGAAAAGCATCAACCTGTTCCACTGTCTGAATGAACTGGATGATCGTTCTCTAGTGGAGGAGATCCAACAGTCCCTGAGATCAGGACGTCTCTCCACAGATCAACTGTCTCCTGCTCAGTGGTCGGCTCTGGTCTTCATCTTACTGTCATCAGATCTGGATGAGTTCGACCTGGAGAAATACTCCCGTTCAGAGGAGGCATTTTTGAAGCTGCTGCCAGTGGTCAAAGCATCCAAGAAAGTGCTGTAAGTGAATCTATGAACAAATATGTTTAATAATGCTAGATGAATAAAAGAATATGTCTCCATTGTTATTCTTCCTCAGGCTGAGAGATTGTAAACTCTCAAAAAGAAGCTTTGAAGCTTTGTCTGAAATTCTCAGCTCCCCATCCAATCATCTGAGAGAGCTGGACCTGAGCTCGAACTACCTGCAGGATTCAGAATTGGATTTGCTGTGTGTTGGACTAAAGAGTCCTGACTGTAAACTTGAAACTCTCAGGTAAGGATACAGACTTTTTGACACTTTTTGACTCTTAAATCTGTAAGTTTATCTTGATGTGGACGTTCAAAGTCAGCACAATTTTCCTTTTAAGTTCCTGAGTTTATATTTTTGACTGTCAGGTTGTCTGGACAGATGTTTTTATTTTATTTTATTTTTTTACTTGTCCCTAAAGTCAGAACTAAACCCACATGTAGATGACTTTCTGTTACTGGAGCAGCCTTCTTGAAGACAGCAGTGTGTTTTCATGCTTTTAAAGCCAAACTCACCTTTCAGACCTGTGTAACACTGATGTAGCGCTAATGAGTTAATACAGGCTAGGGATTGAGTGTGATTATTATTAATCAGAAGATTTAGGAATGCTACTGGAGCTGATGGGCAGTAATTAAATACACACAACACAAAATGCTTTTGCAGGTACCATGTATTTAACCGAAAGCAAAGAAAATTAAGAAAAGAAAATGAAAGCTTAAATAATCATTCCTGCTGTAGCTATTTAATTAATAGAAAAACCCAGTGGGGGTGCACAAAGGCAACTAAGCAAATTCTTCTGGCTTATACCAAGCAATATAGATTCTCAAAAAAAGTTCCCCATAAATAACACATGTTAACATCGAAAACACTGATCCACACTGAAGTCCATGAGTTTTATCTGAATATCCATGAGAGATGTCCAAGCGCTATTGTCCATAAACGGGGGAACTGGTGTGTATGATTGTGGAAATCAGTGTATTCGGAAATTACGGGACAGAGCGTCGCCTTTGATAGCTTCCTACCAGTCCAGTGGAAGCTTCAATGCAGAATGAGTCCTGCTCCTAGCCGTTCATTGGCTCGCCATCCTTTTCCATACCCAAAAAAGGTTCACTTGGCCTGCATTAAATAAACAAGGCCAATAAGAAATCACAAGAACAACATACAAAAATGTCAGCCAATTAAGCTAAATACATTAAGTTATTCTTGTTCCTGTGTACACAATTTATAAAAATAAACAATATATTGGTTAAATATAATATTTCTAACCAATAAGGATTTAACTGAAAACATTTCAACTGCTACATACATACATACTATGTAGCTCCACAACATTTGTTATTCAACAACTATCAGTCAAATCAAAATCCAAGTCATGATGTGAAAAAACTTCAGACATGGCATTTAGTTTTGTTGTGATCCGTTCTCTCCATTCTGCTGGTATTGGTGACTCGCCAAATTTGAAAGTGAGTGGTGTTGACACCATCTCCCGATCTGGGGGGTTGGTCACACTGTGCTCAGAGACTATGCAGTCATAGGCTCCCAGCTCTGCAATGACACTCAAAGCTGGTATATAGATGTCTTGCTCTGTTCTGTTTGACACAACAACTGGAACCTGAGTATGTGTACCACCTTTAAGAGCGACTAGACAATTACTGACACACAAACCACCCGGCAGGCCTGAACCCGGGTGCTGAATGACAACACATTGACTAGCTGGGCTGAGAAGCTTGGCAGAACCCTCGACCACAACTGTGCAGCCAGCTGGAATTAGCACAGGAGATTTACTAAGGGTCGTCACAACACCAAGATGATCATTCCAATTCTGTTGGTATGTCACTTGGAGAGTTTGCAGAACTGCTCTGTACCCGTAAGAGGTAGGCTGGAATGATGAACAGTTACTAGAAGAGAATTGTTCATAAAGAATTTCAAGTGTATTCATGCCAACAAGTACTGAGGTTGGATAATCAGGTCTCACATCAGGAACAACAAGTGCAAGCGTTTGAACTGGGAAGTCACTCCCAAGAAAGTCTTTTGGAAATGTCATGGCAACCTCAACATACCCAAGGTATGGAACACATTGACCAGCAGCCCCCTCCACATGAAGAAGCTCATTCAATGGGTGGACTGGCTGATCGGAGAGATGCTCATTATAGAATGAAACTGGAATTGTGGTAACCTGGGAACCAGTATCCAGTAGACACGGGCAGTTGCAACCTGCAATGTTGACTTCTGCTGTACATCTGGATCCAACTAATCCTGGTGGTAATCTAGTGTGGATCTTTGTCTGCGACTTTGCACACTTGGCATGCTTTTTGTTCTCAGCGGGACAAGGTTGGTCCAGCTCAGCTCCTGTTTGCCCCTCAACAGGAACTGGAACTAGTTTAAATCCTCAGAAGCAGAGGACTTTTGCTTCTGCCACTTTTGTTTGCTGTCAAATTGCTTCCGCTTGGCACTTACCAATGCTGAATTGGGTGCATTCTCACATTGTGGCTTAATGTGACCATCTTCTCCACAGCGGAAGCAAAACCCTGGTTTAGGGCTGGAGACGCTAGGTTTTGGATTCTTACCAACCTTCTTTGGGCCATAGAGCTTTGGAGCTGGGCAGGCAGCAACCGATGGTTTGACATTACACTGCTGTGCTGTCAAAGCTGAAAGCTGCTGTTGTATAGCTGCCATTTTTTGGCGAGCCAGCCAGGAGCTGATTTGGTTAGTAATTAATATATATTCAAACTCACCAATTCACTTGGCCTGCATTAAATAAACAAGGCCAATAAGAAATCACAAGAACAACATACAAAAATGTCAGCCAATTAAGCTAAATACATTAAGTTATTCTTGTTCCTGTGTACACAATTTATAAAAATAAACAATATATTGGTTAAATATAATATTTCTAACCAATAAGGATTTAACTGAAAACATTTCAACTGCTACATACATACATACTATGTAGCTCCACAACATTTGTTATTCAACAACTATCAGTCAAATCAAAATCAAATTGTTTGGACCGGCAGCAGCCGATTAGGGTCAGCTGGTAGCAATACAAACAGTCAATTAAAAGTTCAAACTCACCAATTCCATTCTGTTCAGTGCACAACAACATTATGGCTCTGGCTCACAGTAATCAGCATCTAAGTTGCATAAGTTAGTTGGTGTTAAGAAAATGCATTAAAACGGGAAAAGCAAATGTTTGCCAATACACACCTGCAACAGCTCTGTCACCTGGCTTGCCTCCACGCATCTGACGGGAGGAAGCCGGGACAGGCTTACTATGACCTACATGCCATTCGATTGGCTGAGCAAAGTCATGTGGTTGGAGTCATGCATTTGTGATGCATTCAATGGCAGGAAATAAGTGCAGGAAATTACTCTGGGTTACACCCTCCCCCCTTGAATACATGCACGTCCCGTTGCATGACAACACTACACAATATGTACGACTGAAGGGTTAGAATTGGTGGTTGCGGTGGTCAAAGCATCTGACAGACTATGTAACAGAGACTGAACAACTGATATCAATGGATTGCCTAAGCGGGCATACTGAAGTCGCCTAGGTGGTGATCTGTGACGCGTTGACCGCCTCAGAGGGGGGTCAATAACCGAATCTGAGCAATTAAGAGTTGGTAATGTCACAGGACTAGGCTCGGCCGCTAAGTTGTCAGAGACTCCAGGATCGGACAAGTCTGTAGACACGGTTTCAAGAATGGGTTCGGGTAAGATTTCAAGCAAATCTTCCCCCGATGTCTCATCAGCGTCAAACTCCAATGGGTCTTCCCTCTGGGATCCTGACAGAGCTTCTCCAGCTGATTCCATTTCAGGTGTAGATGTTGGAGGAAGTCTTTCCTCCTCACCACTGGGAAAAGACTGTAGGGGGTTGAGAGACTTCTCCACTCTAAACTCCATTGGGAGCGGGGCAAGGTGGACAAAGGTCGGTTCAAATACATTCTCTTCAACATAGTACTCAGGAGATTCCTGTTGTTTCTTGGCCTGTTGACGAGTTAAAGAGGGTGTGATTGGAATAGTCTCATCTGATGGTCCTGACTCTGTTGCAGGAAGAAACCCACACGGAAGAAGGAGATCTCTGTGCAATGTGCGAATTGGGCCGTCTTTGCATTCTGGTTTTACAGTGTAGACGGGGAGATCTTTGGCACATTTCAGCACTACAAAGACATCTGGTTCCCATTTGTCAGCAAGTTTATGTTTGCCCCTCAGCCTCATGTTCCGTACCAAAACTCTGCTTCCAACTTCTAGCTTGGACGGTATAATACGTTGGTCAAATCGAGTCTTGTTCCTCTCAGCGTTCTTTGCAGCATTCTTTGAAGATAGCAGATAACTTTCTTTCAACCTAGCTTTTAAGTCTTGTACATACTGTGAATGTGTCTGTTGTTCTTTCTCACGTACAGGAAGATTAAAAGCGAGGTCAATGGGGAGACGAGGACAACGTCCAAACATTAGTTCGTATGGGGTGTAGCCAGTGACTTCATTTTTGGTACAGTTGTAGGCATGGACAAGTGGTTTCACAAACTGTTTCCATTTGGATTTCTGTTTGAATTCAAGAGTTCCCAACATGGCCAGTAGAGTGCGATTAAACCTCTCTACTGGGTTTCCTCTTGGATGGTACGGTGTTGTGTGACACTTTTGGACTCCCAACAGGGCGCATAACTCCTTTATCAATTTCGACTCAAAGTCTGGCCCTTGATCTGTATGGAGTCTTTCTGGAATTCCATAATAAACAATGAAGTTTTCCCAAAGACAGTTAGCCACAGTTTTTGCCTTTTGGTTTGGTGTTGGAATGGCAAGGGCATATTTGGTAAAATGATCTGTCAGTACCAGGATGTCTTTGGTGTTGCTGGTATCGGGCTCGAGACTGAGGAAATCCATACAAATGAGTTCAAGCGGACGTGATGTCCGAATGTTAACCAGAGGAGCAGCTCTCTCCGGCAAGCTTTTCCGGCGAATACACCGGCCACAGGTTTTTATTTTATTTTCCACATCCACTGCCATTCTTGGCCAATAGAACCGAGTCCTGGCAAGGTCATGGGTCCGTTCCACTCCCAGGTGGCCCATATCATTGTGGAGGCTGTGGAGAACAGTTTGCCGCAGTTCTGTCGGAAGGACCAGTTGGTATGATGGTTGTTCATTTTCATATCTTATCCTATAGAGGATACCATCAATCAGCTCCAATTTGTTCAGTTCGCGAAGGAGAAGAGGAATTTCAGGAAGCTCTTTCCTGGCTGTCAGAGGAACTTTTTCTCCTGACTCCAACTGGTGAATAACCTCCTGAAGAGTTGGATCAGTTCTCTGTTTTTCATAAAGCTCAGAATGGGATATGGTGGAAATAACAGGAAGTCCATGTGAATCTTCTGAGTAATTCTCAGGAAGCACTGCTGTGTTGATGGACAGGGATTCAACCAAACTATTCTCAGCTTGGGTCCTGACAACACCACTTTGGCAAATCGCATCGACAACTTCAGCTGATATTTCACCATCACTGCTGCTTGAGAGATGTTGTTGAGTAAACTGATTAATTAGCTCCTCATCTTTTTGAGCAGGTTCCCCAGAGGAAGTACCATCATGGGGCAGACGGGAAAGTGCATCTGCATCCAGGTTTTGCTTGCCTGCTCGATACTGTATCTTGAACGAGAATGTAGAAAGAGCAGCCAGCCAACGATGGCCGGTAGCATCCAACTTTGCTGATGTCAAGATATAGGTAAGTGGGTTGTTATCCGTGACTACTGTAAAGCTTGCTCCGTACAAGTAATCATGAAATTTTTCTGTCACGCTCCACTTCAGTGCCAAGAATTCAAGCTTGTGAGCTGGGTAACGACTTTCACTGGATGACAACCCCCTACTAGCATAGGCTATCACCCTAAGTCTCCCCTCTTGCTCTTGGTAAAGGGCAGCGCCCAATCCGTTGGTGCTGGCATCTGTGTGGAGAATGTAAGGCAGTGCCGGATCAGCAAAACCTAGAACTGGTGCAGTGGTAAGTTTGTCAATGAGGGTATCAAAAGCCAACTGACATTCAGGACTCCACCTGGAACCAAAGGAGTGCTTGGGATCAAACTGTGAGCTCTTAGAAGTCTCATTTTTGGAGCTTTTGTGTGTGGATGGATATCCACGTGTGAGGTGGTTGAGTGGCTTGGCAATCATGGCATATCCCTTAATAAAACGCCTATAGTAGCCAGCGAATCCCAGAAAAGATTTCAAGGTCTTCAGGTTGGTTGGAATTGGCCAGGATTTCAAGGTGGCAACCTTTTCTGGGTCTGTCTCAACACCATTTTCTGAAACAATGTGGCCCAAGTATCGGACGGATGTCTGAAAGAATTTGCATTTTTCTGGAGAAAGTTTTAACCCAAATTCTCTCAAGCGATTCAACACCCTCAGCAAACGGTCTTCGTGCTCCTCAAGAGTGTTGGAGAATATGATCAAATCATCCAAAAACACGAGGACCTCTTTCAAGTGCAAGTCTCCCATGCACTTCTCCATGAGTCTTTGGAACGTTGAAGGTGCATTAGTAACTCCTTGAGGCATTCGGTTGAACTCCCAAAACCCAATTGGCGTTACAAAAGCGGTTTTGGCTTTATCAGCTTCATCCATCTCTATCTGATAATAACCAGATTTGAGATCAAGCACAGAGAACCATTTCGATCCAGTGAGTGCTGTAAACGATTCCTCCAAGTTGGGCAATGCGTACACATCCTTGATCGTTTGCAGGTTGAGTTTGCGGTAGTCAATACATAGTCGAATGTCTCCATTTTTCTTCTTGACAACCACTATTGGTGATGAAAATGATGACTCCGACTCCCTGATAACACCAGTATCTAGAAGCTCTCGAAGATGTTTACGAACAGCTTCTATGTCCTGGGGATGAATAGGTCTTGCTTTGTGTTTAAAAGGGGTATTGTCATGGAGCTTGATGTGATGCTTCACTTCCTTAGTGCAACCAAAATCCAAGTCATGATGTGAAAAAACTTCAGACATGGCATTTAGTTTTGTTGTGATCCGTTCTCTCCATTCTGCTGGTATTGGTGACTCGCCAAATTTGAAAGTGAGTGGTGTTGACACCATCTCCCGATCTGGGGGGTTGGTCACACTGTGCTCAGAGACTATGCAGTCATAGGCTCCCAGCTCTGCAATGACACTCAAAGCTGGTATATAGATGTCTTGCTCTGTTCTGTTTGACACAACAACTGGAACCTGAGTATGTGTACCACCTTTAAGAGCGACTAGACAATTACTGACACACAAACCACCCGGCAGGCCTGAACCCGGGTGCTGAATGACAACACATTGACTAGCTGGGCTGAGAAGCTTGGCAGAACCCTCGACCACAACTGTGCAGCCAGCTGGAATTAGCACAGGAGATTTACTAAGGGTCGTCACAACACCAAGATGATCATTCCAATTCTGTTGGTATGTCACTTGGAGAGTTTGCAGAACTGCTCTGTACCCGTAAGAGGTAGGCTGGAATGATGAACAGTTACTAGAAGAGAATTGTTCATAAAGAATTTCAAGTGTATTCATGCCAACAAGTACTGAGGTTGGATAATCAGGTCTCACATCAGGAACAACAAGTGCAAGCGTTTGAACTGGGAAGTCACTCCCAAGAAAGTCTTTTGGAAATGTCATGGCAACCTCAACATACCCAAGGTATGGAACACATTGACCAGCAGCCCCCTCCACATGAAGAAGCTCATTCAATGGGTGGACTGGCTGATCGGAGAGATGCTCATTATAGAATGAAACTGGAATTGTGGTAACCTGGGAACCAGTATCCAGTAGACACGGGCAGTTGCAACCTGCAATGTTGACTTCTGCTGTACATCTGGATCCAACTAATCCTGGTGGTAATCTAGTGTGGATCTTTGTCTGCGACTTTGCACACTTGGCATGCTTTTTGTTCTCAGCGGGACAAGGTTGGTCCAGCTCAGCTCCTGTTTGCCCCTCAACAGGAACTGGAACTAGTTTAAATCCTCAGAAGCAGAGGACTTTTGCTTCTGCCACTTTTGTTTGCTGTCAAATTGCTTCCGCTTGGCACTTACCAATGCTGAATTGGGTGCATTCTCACATTGTGGCTTAATGTGACCATCTTCTCCACAGCGGAAGCAAAACCCTGGTTTAGGGCTGGAGACGCTAGGTTTTGGATTCTTACCAACCTTCTTTGGGCCATAGAGCTTTGGAGCTGGGCAGGCAGCAACCGATGGTTTGACATTACACTGCTGTGCTGTCAAAGCTGAAAGCTGCTGTTGTATAGCTGCCATTTTTTGGCGAGCCAGCCAGGAGCTGATTTGGTTAGTAATTAATATATATTCAAACTCACCAATTCATTTTTCCCCATAATGGAAGTTTTTGAGACACTTGCCATTAAGATCCCAAATGCGGTTTTAGTTGACGGAGTAACTGAGCACTCAGTTAATGAAGTTGTACATTTCCTTGAACAGTATGGTGACATAGCTCGCAAGGTTACTATAGATTCACCAGAATCTGAATTTAATGACATGCTTGTCGCTGAGTACAAGGATGAAACAGCATTTGGGACCGACAAAACAGAAAGCCACCACTAATGCCCAGTTTGCCAATACTGGAGAAGAAACTAACCTCTGTGCTGCGCTAACCACTCTGACTAAACGGCTCTTTGCTGCCTCTCTGGTTCTTTTGGTATTCTTTACGGCCAAAAAGACACGGCTCAAAAGTGGTCTTTTTACTTTAAAAAATGATCTTTATTTTACATATCCGGATATGGAGACCTGAACACACAACCCCAGGTCTGAAGCACAAAACAGGAAGCCTAGTCATTTATATAGACGTCACACACACTTTAAGTTTCGACCAAACACTGTGCTCAGTTTCACTTTTTGCCTGCAAAAGCATGTAATTTCCTGTCAGTCCTGTCGGCACAGAGTGTACTCAGAGTTGGGCCTTTCTTATAAAGCAATATAATCAGCATATAAGTATTTAAGATTATAAATTTAAACCTCAACAATGTTCTTACCTAGTCTCTGGTTTGTTTGTTTGTTTGTTTGTTTGTTTGTTTGTTTGTTTGTTTGTTTGTTTGTTTGTTTGTTTGTTTGTTTGTTTGTTTGTTTGTTTGTTTGTTTGTTTTGCTCAGTTCTGTTTTTCTGAGGTTTTTTAAGTTATTAAATTTGTAACTGTAGTGATTTGTGTGTGTGACAGAGAGGCACTGCCAGGGATTTTGACACAAGTTGTTCTTGTAAAATCAGTCTGTGAAGGTTCTCAGACATCCAGGTCATCGTAGTCTAAGGAGCTTGGAAAGAAAAGCGTCTGGACTTCTTTAAGTTTCCTTGAAGATGTTTCACCTCTTATGAGAGGGTCAAATGGTGGAGTGGGGCAGTCAGTGAAAGGGCAATGGTGGTGGCTCAGGGTTTGTATGTTTGGGGGGTTCAGAGGGAAAAGATGAATGCACGTCTGGAGTTGCTGTGTGAGAGCAGGGAGTGAATTCAGCACCCTGACAGCCTGGATGAAGCTGTCTCTCAGTCACCTGGTTCTGGCCCGGTGGCTCTTCAGTCTCCTCCCTGATGACAGCAGGTCCTGACAAACATGTTGATAGTGTCACCACCCGATCGTTGGGGGGGTGGGGGGGTTGAGTCTTCTGTGCTGGGGTGTCGTTCTGTGTCTCAAAGCAAGAGAAAACTTCACTTAGCTCTTACGGTAATGTGGTGGACCCGACAGCGGTCTGAGGAGTGGGCTTGTAGTCTGTGATGGTCTGTATCCCTTGCCACAGCCTCTGAGTGTCTCTGCTGTCACTGAAGCTTTGCAAAATCCTCCTGGAGCACTGCATTTCCACCTCTCTGATGCACGTGACAGGTTTGCCCTTGCTGTTGTTAGGCTCACCTCATCCCCAGCTTTCAAGGCTGCATTTCTCACCCTCAGGAGCCTGTAGACCTAACCTGTGAGCCATGGTTTCTGATTGGCCCGGACAGTGGTCTCTATGACCTCATCGATGCCTTTTGAGATGTAGCCAATGACAGTTTCTGTATATTCCTGCAGTTCTGTGGTGTTGTCATGTGTGGCGAACTGTTTAAGGATCTCCCAGTCTGTGGTGGAAAAGCAGTATTGCAGGTTCTTCTGGCCACACACGTACCTGCTTACGAACTGGTTTTGTTACGGCCGAGACCGTTTCAGACGAGTGACAGGACTCAAACGCAAGACGCCGAACAGCTCGTAAATATATTTTAAGAATAATGTTTAATGTTTACACAAAATATTCATAAACAAAAAGGTGAGCGTAGACGTTAAACTAAATAACGATCTGGTCCGGGTCAGAGAGGACAGCTATTCCGGGGATTGGACTGGAAAGCAAGTGTTAAGATTCAAAAATTGAGGAAGGGTACAAGAGGTGATCGAAAAATAACCACACTGGTCCGGCCGGGTGAAGTCAAACGAAGATTTTAATTCACACGTGGGAAGATCACTGAAAACAGCAATTGATCTTCAACTTACTAAGGCACAAACAATTATTTTATAACATCAGGGTTTGTTTACTGACGCCCCTTCATGCGTCACCGGTACATTTTATACATAGATCAGATCAACATCATCATGACTTTTCACCCAGAAAATCATCTTCTATTTTCATGGCTTGGTACTTTCCGTTCTTATCTTAAAATGAATTGTTCCTCTTTCTTGTCTAGACATAACTGATCTCCCCTCTAAATAAATCTTAACTAATGTGTGTGTACGTGTTGACCTCACATGCTCTTTGTGTCACCTCTTCACCTCCTACTGTCTGTGTCTCGTCCTCAAATGCTCTTTCTCAATTCACCTGTTGCACTTCTGACCTTTCACTAGACCAGAAGCTCACTGAGACTATGTGTATGTCTTCTACTAAATAAATGTTTTAACCAAGAACCTCTACTAAAACCTTAATATAAAATGACCTGATATAAGTGTTTTGTAAGCATGTATTGCAATTCCTTCTATGTTCTAGTTTTCCCTCAGCATGTATCACCTGAACAGTCACGTCAGTGAGGCTTAAAACCTTTAAAGAACCTGAACATCAACTCAAATAAGCACAGATATGCAATATGTATAAAATAGTTATAACTGCACCTGAAATACAAAGTTAATATCATCATAAACATCTTAAGGCCATCTTAAAGCTATCTGTTACATTGTTAAAGCAATGATCATACTGCAGATTATATTATGCTGGTAAAATACTTTTCTGTTCATCCCCACACAAGTCACAAAGGGTCCAGGAAAAAGGTCGGGGTCACTGTAACAGAATGCAGATGTTCAAACATAGATAAGGAGGCATATGAATATGTTGTTTGGCTCAGAATCCTCCTTCGTACTGCGTACTTGCCAACGGAGGTCGGAGATGACATAGAGGGGTGAGTAGTCCGGGTGTGTAAATCCAAAAACTCCTGGCGTGGAGGCAGAGAGGCAGGTAGGTAATTTTGGTAATAGCCTGAGGGACTGCCAGAAGGTCCAGCATCCAAGTAGAAGCTCTTCGCCAGGGGTTGACAGTTAGGTGTAGCTGAAAAAGGAGGCACACAAAAAACAAACATACAGTGAGGCAAGGTGATTCAAAAAAACACGTAGGGAATTTATGGTGGTGGCCTGCACTGACTGATGTTTAGCAGAGAATCTGGCGAAGAGAGATTGAGAACGCTGGCCTTATGAGTCCCCGGCTAATTACCCACAGATGTAAGCGATCAGCAAAAACACTGAGGCCCCTCCCAGGGGTGGAGACGCCGGCTCGGAGGGAGACACACTGGCACACACCCGGACCATGACAGTACCCCCCCTCAAGGGACGCCACCCGGCGGCCGACCAGCACCCGCCCCACGACGTGACCTAAGAAAATCAGAAACCATCACAGAGTCAAGCATCAAAGAACGAGGAACCCAAGAACGCTCCTCCGGCCCATAACCCTCCCAGTCCACCAAAAACTGCAGCCCCCTACCCCGCCGCCGCACATCCAGAATGCGCCGGACAGAAAACGCAGGGTGCCCGTCAATGAGCCGGGCGGGAGGCGGGGGCACCGGAGGCGGGCACAGACGACTAGACACCACCGGCTTCACCTGAGAAACGTGAAAGACCGGGTGAACCCTCAAGGCAGCAGGCAAACGGAGCTTGACAGCCGTAGGGCTGAGGACCCTGTCCACAGAATAGGGGCCGATGTAACGAGGAGACAACTTGCGGGAGGAAGCCCTGAGAGGGATGTCTTTCGCGGCGAGCCACACCTTCTGTCCAGGTGAGTAAACAGGCGCAGGAGACCGGCGACGGTCGGCACAGCTACGTTGGCGAGCCACAGCTCGCAACAGCGCCTCCCGCGTACGAGACCAGACCCGACGGCAGCGCTGTAGATGATGCTGGACCGAGGGGACAGCAAGATCAGCCTCCTCCTCCGGAAACAGGGGCGGCTGATAACCCAAAGAGGCCTCGAACGGTGACAACCCAGTAGCAGACGAAACCAAGGAGTTGTGGGCATATTCCACCCACGGCAGATACGAGGCCCAAGTCGCAGGGTTATGACAGGTCACACAGCGGAGCGCGGCCTCAAGCTCCTGATTTAAACGTTCCGTCTGGCCGTTCGTCTGAGGATGGTAACCAGAGCTCAGACAAGGCCTGGCCCCCAAAGCAGCGCAAAAAGAACCCCAAACTTGGGACGAGAACTGCGGACCCCTGTCCGAAACTATTTCCACAGGAATGCCATGAAGCCGAAAAACATGGTCCAACAACAACGTAGACGTCTCAGCCGCAGTGGGCAACTTCTCCAAAGCGACGAAATGAGCAGCCTTAGAAAACCGATCCACGACCGAGAGAATAGTGGTCTTCCCAGCCGAAACCGGGAGTCCCGTAACAAAATCCAGGGCGATGTGGGACCAAGGGCGATGAGGCGTAGATAACGGCTGCAACAGCCCAGCAGGACGGTGAGTACGCGACTTACACCTGGCACACACAGGGCACGCAGCCACATATTCCCGAACATCTTTGTCCAGAGTGGCCCACCAAAAATGTCTCTTAACCATAGAAGTCGTCCTGCCCCTGCCCGGGTGACACGCAAACCTCGAAGCGTGCACCCATTCCAGTACCTTGGAGCGAGCAGCCGCGGGAACAAAACGCCGGTTAGTCGGTCCCGTGCCCGGATCCGGTTCCGTCCGGAGGCCCCGGTTGATGGCGTCCTCCACCTCCCAGGTAATAGCTCCCACCGTACAGCCGGCCGGAAGAATGGTGGAAAACTCCGCCGGACCCGTGTCAGAGTCAAACTGCCGAGAGAGGGCATCCGGTTTGGTGTTTCTGGAACCCGGGCGATAGGAAATGGAAAAGTTAAAACGTGCGAAAAACAGCGACCAACGAGCTTGACGTGCATTCAACCTCTTCGCACCGCGTAGGTACGTCAAGTTCTTATGATCCGTCCACACCAGGAACGGTAGCGCCGCGCCTTCCAGATGATGACGCCACTCCTCCAACGCCAACTTAACGGCAAGCAGTTCCCGGTCCCCCACATCATAGTTCCGTTCCGCTGGTGAAAGCCGCCGAGAGAAAAAGGCGCACGGCCGTAGCTTAGAGGAGGGGCCGGCACGTTGTGAAAGCACAGCCCCCACCCCCACATCAGAAGCATCCACCTCCACAATAAAAGCCTTAGACGGATCGGGTTGAGCGAGGATGGGCGCAGTAGAAAACAGATGTTTCAGCTTCGTGAACGCGCTGTCTGCTTCGGCGGACCAGCCGAACGGAAGCTTCGTAGAGGTAAGGCGTGTAAGCGGAGCCGCCACCAGACTGTAGTTCCTTATGAACCGACGATAGAAATTTGCAAATCCCAAAAACCCCTGGAGTTGCTTGCGAGTAGAAGGCACAGGCCAGTCTGTGACCGCCTTCACCTTAGCCGGATCCGTCTTCACCTGCCCCCCTGCCAAAATGTATCCCAGGAAAGAGACCGATGTCAAATGAAACTCACATTTCTCAGCCTTGGCATACAGTCTGTTTTCCAAGAGGCGTTGAAGGACAGCTCGGACATGTGAATGATGCTCAGCCAAAGTTTTAGAAAAAATAAGAATGTCATCTAAATAGACGAACACAAAACGGTCGAGGAAATCCCGTAGGACATCATTTATTAGGGCCTGAAACACCGCTGGAGCGTTCGTCAAACCGAAAGGCATAACGAGATACTCGAAATGACCCAGGGGGGTGTTAAACGCGGTCTTCCACTCGTCTCCCTGACGGATTCGCACCAAATGATAAGCATTGCGAAGATCTAACTTAGTGAACACCGTGGCACCCTGTAGCGATTCAACAGCGGAGCTAATGAGTGGCAAGGGATACTTATTTTTAATAGTGACGTCATTCAAGCCCCTGAAATCAATACACGGCCGAAGAGACCCATCCTTCTTGTCTACAAAAAAAAACCCAGCCGCCACGGGGGATGAAGACGGACGGATTAACCCAGCCGCTAGTGAATCCCTAATATACTCCTCCATCGCAGCACGTTCAGGCCTAGAGATACTATATAACCGGCTCTTGGGCAGGGACGCTCCGGGGAGCAAATCAATCGCACAGTCATAAGGGCGATGGGGCGGTAGGGACTGCGCTTTGATCTTACTGAATACTTCCCGCAAATCATGATACTCAGGCGGCACCCCTGAGAGATCGGGGACATATTCGTCAGTCCCCGTAGCCTCCCCCGGGCCGGGAAAACGGGCGGAAGTTAGACAATTGGAGTGGCAAAAAGGGCTCCAGCTGACAACCCTTTGTCCCTCCCAATCCAAGTGCGGATTGTGTAAGCACAGCCAGGGATAACCCAAAGTGAGCGGAGTATCAGGTGAATCGAGGACAAAAAAGGTGAGTTTCTCCCTATGATTCCCCGAAGTGCACAGTGACACTGGACCAGTGTGAAAAGAAATTTTAGTGAAAACCTGGTTATTAATCGCTCTAACTGGAATGGGCGGCTCAAGGCGCACGAGCGGAACGCCTAATCGTTCAGCGAGATCGAGACTGATTAAATTCTGTTCAGAACCAGAATCTAATAAGGCTGTGCATGAATGAGTAATCTGTAGCATCTCCAAGGTGACAGGGAGTTGTAAACGGGGTTTCTGACCAGAATTCGAACCGCCCACCCGTATCCCCGATTCTACCGGCGGGCGACACCTTTTCCCTCCTTCGGGCATGCAGCAATCAAGTGTTCCAGCGAGCCACAGTAAAAACAGGCATGAGCCCGACGCCGCCGCTCCCTCTCCTCCGGTGTCAACCGTGACCGGCCAATCTGCATAGGCTCCGGCTCGGGATTAGTGACGTAAGCCGAGGCGACAAACTCATGCGAGTCCACAGTCGGAGGCGGCGACGGTGACGTACCCGGAAACGAGCGCGGTAAACGGCGCTGGGATTTGTAGTTCCTGTCCCTCTCCCTGTCACGCAACCTGTTGTCAATGCAAAGGGAGAGGGACGCCAGTTCCTCAAAAGATTTTGGCTCATCACGGGAGGCAAGCTGGTCTTTCATACCCTCGTTCAATGCCCGGAAAAACACCCCACGCAGAGCGTCGTCAGGCCAACCGGTTTCGGCGGCGGCAGTACGAAAATCAATCAAAAAATCAGCAACCCTCTGATGGCCCTGGCGAAGATCCAGCAGCCTCTGCGCAGAACTACCCTCAGAAATGGGGTGCGCAAACGTTTTCTGGAATTCCCCCAAAAACACCTCATAAGAACAGGTTAACAAAGGATTCTTTGATAGATACGCCTCCGCCCACTTAAGTGCACGATTACGCAGTTTACCCACCAAATAAGATATCTTATTAGAATCCGCAACAAATGTGCGTGGAGAACGACCGAAAACAAGGTCGACCTGAAGCAAAAACCCGCTACAACTCCCTGGATCCCCTGAAAATGGTTCGGGCTCCGGGGACGTAGCATCACGGAAAGCTGATGTAGGTGGAGATGCAACGGCAACAGGTTGAGGCAGAGGAGCTGGTGTACCGGAGTCTTGGCCCGCGGGGCCCGAGGCGGAACCAGCAGCAATAGAAATACCCGCTTGTAGAGCCTGGAGGGACTCCAGTATTTTACTTTGACCATCTCTAAGAGTCTGCTGCTGGGCTAACAGGAACTGAATAGATTGTTCATGACTTCCTAATATCGCCCCCTGCCTCTGAATGGCTGACCGTTCCGCGTCTGCTGAGTCCATAACTACTGGCCAGATTCTACTGTTACGGCCGAGACCGTTTCAGACGAGTGACAGGACTCAAACGCAAGACGCCGAACAGCTCGTAAATATATTTTAAGAATAATGTTTAATGTTTACACAAAATATTCATAAACAAAAAGGTGAGCGTAGACGTTAAACTAAATAACGATCTGGTCCGGGTCAGAGAGGACAGCTATTCCGGGGATTGGACTGGAAAGCAAGTCACAAAGGGTCCAGGAAAAAGGTCGGGGTCACTGTAACAGAATGCAGATGTTCAAACATAGATAAGGAGGCATATGAATATGTTGTTTGGCTCAGAATCCTCCTTCGTACTGCGTACTTGCCAACGGAGGTCGGAGATGACATAGAGGGGTGAGTAGTCCGGGTGTGTAAATCCAAAAACTCCTGGCGTGGAGGCAGAGAGGCAGGTAGGTAATTTTGGTAATAGCCTGAGGGACTGCCAGAAGGTCCAGCATCCAAGTAGAAGCTCTTCGCCAGGGGTTGACAGTTAGGTGTAGCTGAAAAAGGAGGCGCACAAAAAACAAACATACAGTGAGGCAAGGTGATTCAAAAAAACACGTAGGGAATTTATGGTGGTGGCCTGCACTGACTGATGTTTAGCAGAGAATCTGGCGAAGAGAGATTGAGAACGCTGGCCTTATGAGTCCCCGGCTAATTACCCACAGATGTAAGCGATCAGCAAAAACACTGAGGCCCCTCCCAGGGGTGGAGACGCCGGCTCGGAGGGAGACACACTGGCACACACCCGGACCATGACAGGTTTAGTGACTTTGACCAGGGCCTGTATGCTGGCATTAGCATAACAGTGATGTGGTCAGAGGCACCAAAGTGGGTGGGGGGGCTTTGTAATCTCCTTTCTTGGTGGTGAAAACATTATCCAAAAAGTCATTTCCTTGTGTTGGAAATTCAATGTGTCTATGCAGTAGTAAACATAGGGGGTGTCCAAATTCATGGCCTGCATCCTCCTGAGGACGCATTTGTAGACCGATTACGTCACAGCGACACGATGAAGGCTGTCCAAATTCATAGACTCCTCCGAATGCAGCCGACCAATGCGTCCTCCTTTTCCCCAAATTTAAAGGATGGGTCGGGAGTGTCCTTCGTGGCCCACCATATCCCAGAAGTCATAGCTTGGCCCATCCAATTCCACTTTCCGGCAATGGTGATCGCTACTAAGTTTTTAATATTACTCTTATTACTCTTTCTGGGTCACAAAATAAACTTTTAACATATTTTCAGGTGAGAATGTAGCTGCGTAAACTTTAAATATCTGCTCAGTTTATCAAGACATCACATATTTGCAAAAGTGCTCCGACGTTTCTGAGACGTCTGTTACCCACCAGCTCGATAGCTAGCCGAGAGCTCGAGGGTCACTAGAGCCACCGAGAACAGCAAACTCCCGGCACATCATGTTCAGATCACCGCGGTCTTTCGCTACTCAGGTTAAACGTAATATATAAGTGACTTAGACAACCTAAAAATGTTATTGTTTGACTTTTTTCAGTGTTTTATTTGTTCCTGAGTATATCAGTTTGGCTGAGATTAAAGTTATTAGATTAGATTAGACAAAATAAACCTTTACAGTGGCAAAAGTATTCGGTCCCCTTGAACTTTCCCACATTTTGTCCCACATTACAGCCACAAACATGAATCAATTTTATTGGAATTCCACGTGAAAGACCAACACAAACTGGTGTACACATGAGAAGTGGAATGAAAATCATACACGACTCCAAACATTTTTTACAAATAAATAACTGCAAAGTGCGGTGTGTGTAATTATTCAGCCCCCTTTGGTCTGAGTGCAGTCAGTTGCCCATAGACGTTGCCTGATGAGTGCTAATGACTACATAGAGTGCACCTGTGTGTAATCTAATGTCAGTACAAATACAGCTGCTCTGCGACGGCCTCAGAGGTTGTCTAAGAGAATATTGAGAGCAACAACACCATGAAGTCCAAAGAACACACCAGACAGGTCAGGGATAAAGTTATTGAGAAATTTAAAGCAGGCTTAGGCTACAAAAAGATTTCCCAAGCCTTGAACATCCACGGAGCACTGTTCAAGCGATCATTCAGAAATGGAAGAAGTATGGCACAACTGTAAACCTACCAAGACAAGGCCGTCCACCTAAACTCACAGGCCGAACAAGGAGAGCGCTGATCAGAAATGCAGCCAAGAGGCCCATGGTGACTCTGGACGAGCTGCAGAGATCTACAGCTCAGGTGGAGGAATCTGTCCATAGGACAATTATTAGTCGTGCACTGCACAAAGTTGGCCTTTATGGAAGAGTGGCAAGAAGAAAGCCATTGTTAACAGAAAACCATAAGAAGTCCCCGTTTGCAGTTTGCCACAAGCCATGTGGGGGACACAGCAAACATGTGGAAGAAGGTGCTCTGGTCAGATGAGACCAAAATGGAACTTATTGTTCAAAGTGCAAAACGCTGTGTGGGGCAGAAAACTAACACTGCACATGACTCTGAACACACCATCCCCACTGTCAAATATGGTGGTGGCAGCATCATGCTCTGGGGGTGCTTCTCTTCAGCAGGGACAGGGAAGCTGGTCAGAGTTGATGGGAAGATGGATGGAGCCAAATACAGGGCAATCTTGGAAGAAAACCTCTTGGAGTCTGCAAAAGACTTGAGACTGGGGTGGAGGGTCACCTTCCAGCAGGACAACGACCCTAAACATAAATCCAGGGCAACAATGGAGTGGTTTAAAACAAAACATATCCATGTGTTAGAACGGCCCAGTCAAAGTCCAGATCTAAATCCAATCCAGAATCTGTGGCAAGATCTGAAAACTGCTGTTCACAAACGCTGCCCATCTAATCTGACTGAGCTGGAGCTGTTTTGCAAAGAAGAATGGGCAAGAATTTCAGTCTGTAGATGTGCAAAGCTGGTAGAGACATACCCTAAAAGACTGGCAGCTGTAACTGCAGCAAAAGCTGGTTCTACAAAGTATTGACTCAGGGGGCTGAATAATTACACACAATAATTACGCACATGTGGCAAAATGTGGAAAAGTTTTGCCACAAGTTTTGCCAAAAGGGGGCCGAATACTTCTGCAAGCCACTGTATTAATCCCCCGGGTGGTTTTCACACAGCTGAATAAACGTCAAACAGAAAACTGATTAAGCAGAAGTGTGAGATCAAATTCAAATTCAAATTTTATTTGTCACACACACACAACCATACACAGTATGACATGGGGGTGAAATGCTTGTAGCTGTAAAATGCCCGACCATTAAATGACAGAAGAAAAGTTTTACAATATTTACAATTTACAGTTTACTACAGAATTTTCAAATTAACTTAGGAATTTACAGTATAGAATGTGCAAATAGCAGAAGAGATTATAAAGATTATAAATTATAGGAATTATAGGATTATAGGAAATGTGTGGTGGTGCATGTGGTGACGTGTGTGAGAGTCCAGTCTTATAGTGACGTGTTTGGGAGAGTCCAGTCCTACACCTGGTTCAGGGCCCGAATAGCCTGTGGGAAGAAGCTCCTCCTCATTCTCTCTGTTTTGGCCTTAAGGGAGCGGAAGCGCTTCCCAGACCTCAACAGTGAGAAGAGTCCATTGTTGGGATGGGAGAGGTCCATCATAATCTTCCTAGCTTTGGACTTGCACCGCTTGGTGTAGATGGACAGCAGGTCAGGGAGCTCTGATTGAATGATGCGTTCGGCTGAGCGCACCACTCTTTGCAGATCTCGTCTGTCCTGCTTGGTGCTGTTCCCAAACCAGGTGCAGATGTTTGCCGTCAGGGCGCTCTCGATGGTGCAGGAGTAGAAGTTCTTGAGCACCTTCAGTGGCAGATGGAAGTCTCTAAGTCTTCTGAGGAAGAAGAGACGCTGACGGGCTTTCTTAACCAGGGTTTTGATGTGGCAGGACCATGACAGGTCCTGAGTGATGTGGACACCCAGGTATCGGAAACTGTCCACTCTCTCTTCACTGGCGTGCCACTGATGATGAGGGGTTTGTAATTCCTCGCCTGCTTTGTAGTGAAGTCCACGATCAGCTCCTTAGTCTTGCTGATGTTTAGGAGGAGGTTATTCTCCTGGCACCAGGTCTCCAGGTTCCTAATCTCCTCCAGGTAGGCCGTCTCGATGTTGTTGGAGATCAGGCCCACGACAGCAGTGTCGTCAGCAAACTTGACAATGGAGGTGGTGTATGATGTGGCTACACAGTCATAAGTGTACAGTGAGTACAGCAGGGGGCTTAAAACACAGCCTTGAGGCACTCCAGTGCTGAGTGAGATGGAGGGGGAGACTTGTTTTCCCACCCTCACTGATTGGGGTCTGTCTGTGAGGAAGTTGAGGATCCACTGACACAGTGATGAGCTGAGTCCTAGATCTGTCAACTTGGTGAAAAGCTTAGAGGGAATTATTGTGTTGAATACTGAACTGTAGTCCACGAACAGCATCCTAACATAATTCCCTCTGCCAGTGTCCAGGTGACTCAGAGATGTGTGGAGCAGGTGAGATATGGCATCGTCTGTGGAACGATTAGTCCGGTAAGCAAACTGAAGTGAGTCGATGGTGGCAGGAAGTGAAGAAGTGATGTGATCTCTCAACAGTCTTTCAAAACACTTCATCACAATTGAAGTCAGTGCTACTGGACGGTAGTCATTGTGGCAAGCGGGCTGTTGTTTCTTTGGAACAGGAACAATAATGGACTGTTTGAAGCACGTGGGGACCACAGCTTGGGCCAGGGAGAGGTTGAAGATCTCCGTGAACACTGGTGCTAGCTGATCAGCGCAGGCTCTAAGGACCCGGCCAGGGATTGCATCTGGTCCTGCTGCCTTCCTGGTGTTCACCCTCCTGAAGGTGTTCCTCACGGCATGCTCTGTGATGACGAATGCACTTTCTTCACTGGTGCACTCCGAGCGCGCGTAGCCGTTTGTTGTTTTAATTGCTGCGGCGTCGAAGCGAGCATAAAACGTGTTCAGCTCATTAGCCAGCGAAGCATCTGCATTCATCATTGAAGAAGCTGGTCGTTTATAGTCCGTTATAGTCCGCAGTCCTTTTCACAGGCTCCTAGAGTCGCACTGTCGTAGCTGTGACTCTAGTTTTTCCCCGTAGCTCCGCTTTGCCTTTCGGACCACGCTGTGCACATTGTAGGACGCAGCCTGGTATAGGTCCATATTACCGGAGACGAGCCCTTCATTGTAGGCAGCGGTGTGTCGCGGATGTTTTTATCCACCCACGGCTTCTGGTTGGGAAACGTTCGGATGATAGTTCTTTCTGCTGTGTCGTCCGCTAGTTTCCCGATAAATCCCACAACCGCTTCCGTAAACATGTTGATGTCATCAGAGCTGCGCCGAAACATGTCCCAGTCTGCGTCATCCAGTGCGTCCTGCAGCGCGGCCACTGATTGGTCCGTCCAGCGAGCGACCTCCCTCCCTCCTGATTGGTGGTTGCTGCTTTAGCCTTTGTTTGTAAGCAGGCATGAGGAAGATGGCGGCATGGTCCGATTTTCCAAATGCCGGCAGGGGCTGAGCCTTGTAACAGTTCTTGATCGGGGTGTAGCAGTGGTCTAATGTCCTCGTGCCCCGGGTGGGGCAGTTGATGTGCTGGTGAAGGTTGTGAAATGTCCGTTTGAGATTCACTCTGTTAAAATCTCCCATAACAATGAGTACGGCATCTTGGTGAAGTGTTTGTTGATGTGTGAGAGACTCATGTAGCTCACATAAGGCAGTGTCCGAGTCCGCGTGAGGCGGAATGTAAACAGTGCAGGCAATGACCGCAGTGAATTCCCGAGAGAGATAGAAAGGGCGACATTTAACAATCAAAAGCTCCAGATTGGGCGAGCAAGAGCGTGTGAGTGGGGAGATGTTTGTGCTGTCGCACCATCTGTTGTTCACCATCAAACACACTCCACCACCTCTTTTCTTCCCCAACTCCCTTGTCCTGTCCATGCGGTAAACCGAAAAGAACCCCGTCGGCTGCACGACGTGGTCTGGTATCGCTGGGTTCAGCCAAGTCTCGGTGAAGCAGAGGAGGTTGCAGTCCCGAATGTCTCTCTGGAACTTGATTCTGGCTCTGAGGTCATCAAGCTTGTTCTCGATGGATTGAACATTGGCTAACAGGATACTGGGCATGGGTGCGCGGTGTGCGCGAGCCCGTAGCCTGTTCCTGATGCCGGCTCTTTTACCTCGAGGCCGTCGCTTAGGGTTGCGTCCTTTGTTCTCTCTCAGGATCTCCTTTGGCCAGGTTGGGTCCGGAGTTAAACATGGTGAAATGGTCGTGTATTGTAGACCAATAGAAACCAAAGTGTCTCTACTGTAGCAGATTTGTGTGTTTTGCATGATGCCCATGCAAGATTATCGCAGATATAGCAAAAAGTGACGAAAAACTGCAAAAAGTGGAGAAGTTGGGGCAGAGCATCCAGCACGGCAGCCGACCTCACCGGCGCCATTATGGTCGAGATGGTCGAGAGTTTACTCCAGTGTCCTGTTATATTTTAGATAGCAAGGAGCAGACAGCTGAGTTTATTAAACTCCATCGAGACAGCGGTGATGCTAATCTGAAGGCTAGACCGTCCCATTTCATAGCCGTTTACTTCTGGCCTACCCGACCTTCTGAGGACCCGGCCCACATAGACCACGAAGGCCGGGTCCTCAGGAGGATGCAGCCTATGAGTTTGGACATGACCATAGTAAAAGTTAATGGAGTCTGACCAATGACTGTAGAAAACATAAACGACGTGACAACTCCCCAAAAATGAAGCCAAAACGTCTCTATCGCCCCCTGGTGTCTGGCTGCAGTATAGGTCATAAACCCCGCCTCCTCCATGTTAGCGGATGGGACTGGGGACAGACTAAAATAAATTTATTCTCCTCAGATATTTTTCCAAAGATTCTTTCTTTTCTTATCAATAGTTCTCATCAAGCTGATTTATGTCCAAGTTTGATTCTAATTCTGACAGCGGTGATGTTAAAATGGGGTGTAACGTCATCATAGCAGCTTTGACTGGCAGCTGCAGTCACGGAGAAACTTGCGTATCTCTGTTCGGGAATAGCAGATAGAGGTAGGCTCTGAGAGGACGGCCAGCGTTTACGCTACGAAGACACGACCGAGTGTTTTAACCTGACAGCCTGAGGTGTTCTTCAGTAAACTGGACTACCCGACAGATGGACCCAAGGCCCCGCTGCACTTTTTCGGTAAGTTAAACGTGTTTGTAAGCTACTCCGTAACTACCGTCCTTTGCTCGGTCCTGAGACCTAGCTAGCTAAGATGAGCACTCGGCCGTCAGGGTTTGTTTAGCTAACCCGTGCAGGTGAATGAATTTACCCTGACTAAAGAAATCAAGAGAAACGCCCCGGGCTGCTCAGTCACTAATTACCGTTACTGTACTTTTATTACAAGTATTATACTGTAAAGGCAACAGGCTGCACCCTGCTGCAGCTCCTGTGCAGAGCTGAATATTAAATATCTTATTAAACAGCACCATGTTTTCAGTCTCCACATGTGTAGAGACAGTAACACCTACTTTAAAAACCTGGCACTTCAGTAACTCCTCATTAATCTGTAAAAACCGATCAAATAGCAAAGCCTGATATTTACTGAAACCAACGACTTCCTCTTGGCAGCTTAAGTTAAAATTTTAATTTTTCGACTGATTAATTTTTTAGCACTGACTGTATTTTTTATACTGAGTTTGTTGCAAATATTCAGGTTAAAAACTGTCTGAAATATTGTTAATGAGGTATGTTCACAAAGACACATGTGCAGAACTCTGTACAGCTTCCATCCTTTAAGACAAATAGTTTGAAGCATTAATATTTCTTCTTCAATACCAGTGCTGATACCAGTGCTGATACCAGTGCTGATACCAGTGCTGATACCAGTGCTGATACCACCTCCGTATGTTGTGACCAGGATGCAGCAGCACTGAAACCTGCTCCATCATCACATCTTTGCAGATGTCCATTTATAAAGCTCCAACAACTCAAAGGTGAACATGATATAGGAACATCTGTTCGTATATAAGGCTTTTTTAAAATAAACAGCTCATATGTCAGCTGTCAGCAGAACTGTAGGACTGAAAAAATGTAAGAGAAGAGAAGAACACTCCCGAGTGTGGGAGGACAGAAGGATCAGCTTTATTTCAGATTTGAGAGATAAACTTTATTTATTTATTAATTTATTTAGGACAGTGCATGTTAATGAACATAAATGTAAAAAAAAATTTACATGAATGTAAACATACCAGATTATAGCCAAGGACTAATTTCCATCTGTTGTCCTTAAGCATAAAAAATAGACATAATAATTCATAAAAATTCATCATTCATTCATAATAAAAACTCCGTCACCAAACTTACACACACACACCATTCTGTTCCCAAATAAAACATTAAAACTGTACAATTCATACATGATCGCACACTTGATTTGTCCATAACCAGTTTTTAACCTTTGCCTTAAACAAACTGAGTGTAGAGCATTCTCTAATGGGTTGAGGAAGACTGTTCCACAGATGGCCTCCTTGGACAGAGAGGACGTTCTGCCCAAATGCTGTCCGTCTGTGGGGTATAAACAAGTCTCCTCGGATTGTAGCTCGAGTGGTCCTGTCTGAGCTTTCTTTATGCCTAATGAACTGCTTTAATGGTGGTGGAGCAAGGGAGTGTAAGACTTTATATATTAAACTCACTCTTTTAAGTTTCACCTAGTTATTGAAGTTCAGTAATTTATGTTTTTTAACACATGACAGTGGTGGTGGGAAGTCGGTTTTTTGTCAAGTAGTTTTAAACTTCTTTTATAAATGTTTTCAATAGTTTTAAGTGTTGTTGGACAAGCAAGTGACCAGGACGTCAAACAATAGTCCATATGAGAGATGATCATTGAGTAAAAATAAGTTTTTGCAACATTCATATTTAAATTATTACGTATATGATTAAAATTTTGATTATTAAATTTAAGTACCTGGGACACTTTATTTATGTGACTCTTGAAGGATAATGTTGGGTCTAGAAGGACCCCAAGATATTTAAATTCTGGAGCTAATTCAAGCTCTACTCCATCATATTTATATTTCAGTTTGTGATGATTGTGTTCTTGTTGTGACTACAGGAGCCGTCCTCAGATTCAGACCTCAGCACCACCCAGTGACAGCAGACAGATCATCCTATAGTTTCACTCTTTGTAGTAACTCCATAATTAACTGATGAAAACAGTCCAAAGGTTAAAGTACCACATGTGCTGTCAGTGACAGCTGCAGCTGTTTAAAGATAAAGTTAAAAGGATGAATCACCCATGTAACTGTGTCACTGTATATCAGCATCAACAGGACCTGAGTTTGGTGTTTGAGAGAGCTGTTGTCTACGTCTGTGTGCTGTCATCGCTCAGTCTGACCGAACGATGGACAGACTCAAGTTTGACTTTGAAACAAACTGTGTTGTTAAACAGTTTCATGGTTCAAAAAACAAAACAATCAAAAACACTTTTTTCATACTTGTGTTAAGTTTTGTATAGAAATGAGACCAAATTGATTGTGAGGTTAAATGTGATAGAAACAGCTCACACTGACATCCATCCTGATCAAACATGAGTGTCATGAAGCCTGTTTGCAGTTGTTTGCACTGTTTTCCACTCTGGATGTTGTTTCTGTTCAGCTGTGAGTATAAAAGGCTCCATTCTACAACCTGTTTGTGTTAGTTGTTCAATAGAAACATTATTTTGTGCTGATGTTGCACTTCTTTTATTCACAACCAAAGAGTTTTTGACGTCCGCATCAAAATACAAAGATCAGTATTGTCTAATGTTTTGGCTGCAGTGTGTTTTTGCAGACAGGTATAACTGAACAGCTTTAGTGTTTAGATTTTTTAAACTTGAGTATGAACTTATACAAAATGCAGCAAGATATTAAAAAAAGTTTGATTATAAAATCGACTATATTGGATTCATATCGATATCGGACATAAAAAGTGGCATCGTTCCATCTCTGCTTTGACTAGAGACACAGCTCTAATCAAAGAGGTGGTCCGCTTGCCTCCGCCCCAGAGAGAAGGGTTACATCTCCTGGGTTTAGGTGCGGCTTGCCCCTCTGAGGGCGGGGGTACCTGGACTTGGGATATAGAGTATGTTTGGGGAGTGCGACGGTCTGTGCAGTTTCTATTTGTGTCTGTCTACACGTTGGGTGAGTGCCGAGTATTTGGTTGTGCATATGGGGTGGGAATGCACGTTTGTGTCCGCGTGCGCCTGTCTATGTGTCAGGTTGGGTCTTAGACTCCACCTCTCTGGGTACATCTCAGGCCCTCCAAAGTACGGAGGCCTATCTCCCCTCACCACACTCCCTGCCGGTGGCTGATGCCCTCAGACGTTGGTGTGTTGGTGGTCCTTGTCGTCTGGGGCTGGGCGCTCATGTATGTACCGGCTCACTCCTGGTGGCCGATTGGCGATTCCCCCCCTTTTGGTGGTCCTCCTCGGGTCCTTGTACTCTGGGGCCTCTGGATATCTGGGGCCTGGATCTCCTCCATACCTGCTTCATACCCTGGTGGACGGGGCTATGGCTCCCCACACTCCCTAGCAGATCGTTACATGGAGAAACCTTTGGAATACAAGCATGCTGATCCACACAGGTGTGCACACAGGTGTACACACGGGTGTTCACAGACGCGGACTACACCTTTATGGCTGCTGCCTCTAAGCACATTGTGCGCTGTCTATCTTGCGTGCTGCACAATATCGTTTATTATTTAGTATCTACTGTTATCTACTACTAGCTAGTTTATTGTGATGGTGCTGTTTTTATTATGTTGTTTGCTTTCTCTTCTGTTTTTTTTTTCTCCATACAGGTGATCCAGGTGTTTTGTTTGTTTTTCTTTTTTTCTTCCCCCCCTTTCTCACCGTCTCTTCTCCCCTTTGGTTTTCTTTCTCTCCCTCTCTTTCTTTCATTCTCTCTCCCTGTCCTGTTCCCCAGTGATATCTGAATAAATTCATAATTATAATAAAGGTCAATCAAATGGACCAATATGGAAAGGCCATGATGATCCACTTGGTAAAATAAATCCGCTTGGCATCTTTCTTGGCGTTAAGACAACAATTCTGATGGCTAAAGATCCAAACGGGACACACAAAAAAAAGAGACACAGCTCTGTGTTTTCCAATTTGTCATCGTTTTGAAAGTTTACATTTCTTCAGTGTTGAACAGCAGAAATGAGACTTTCCTGTCAGAGGTCATTTTTTAAAAAATGAGGTGAATCAACCATGAAAACCATGAATCAACATGTGAACATGAGCTGATGCTGCTGAAGTGAAGCAAAGTTACAGAGGTTTGATTACAGACACAGCTGAGAGTTTGTAATCTGTCATCATTTTAAAAAGTTTCCATGGAACAGCAGAAATGAGGCTTTACTGTCAGAGGCCGACAGCACTGAACACAACAGCAGACTGGTGGCTAATAAACAGTGAATGATGCAGAAACAGATGTTTGAAGCTGTTCTTGGAGTACACTGAGAGAGAGAGAGCTGTGCAGGCAGGAACAGCCAAAGTCAGAGAGAATTCATGAGCATATTGATCAAACGTGAAGCAGAGTTTGGATCTTCTTTTGCTGCTGCTTCACTCAGTTTTGGTTGGAGACAGATGAAACCTGCAGCTTCAGGATCTGTGAGCTGTCCACTTTCAGCCCCGACGGCGTGTCCGTGTACGTGCCGTCGAGTGAACGATCCACGCTCTGTGTTTCCATCTTTGTGTGTTTAGCTGCTCTCATTTACTGTTTTATCTGTTTGCTGCTTGTTGAAATAGTTTGTGAGCTTTAACCTGAGATTCTGGCAAAATACATTTATATTAAACATCGATTCAGGATTGAATGAATCAACATCGTTTTATTCAAATTAAAACCATTTAAATGGGAACATGAATTTTTTACAGCCGCCTCTAATGCTGGGTAATGTCAGCTGGTCCATGTGCAGCTGGCTGTGAGGCTCAGGGAGCGTCTACAAAGTGCAACACTGAAAGAACATCATCCATAAATATTGAGTAATAACTGGACTCTCATACAGCAAGACTCAAATGCCTTTAAACATCAGCTTATCCTGCTGATCCAAGTCCAACACTGAGTTTGTAAAAACATGTTTGTCAATCATTTTGTTTGGTTTCTGAGGAAAATGATTCAATAAGTTGCTGCTAATACACAACATTTCATCATATTTCCTCATAACCCTCTTTTGTCTGACCATTTGATCCCATTTGAATTTGCAATAAAGGATCCACAGAGTTTGGTGACAATAATGACAGTAGATGTTTGTGTGAAAGTGCTGGAAGCAAATGAGTGTGTGATGTTCTTTCAGTGTTGCACTTTGTAGACGCTCCCTGAGCACTGGTCTCACAGCCAGCTGCACATAGAGACCAGTGTTGTTAGTCCAGGGCCCTGTTTCAGAAAGCCGGTTTAGTGCAAACTCTGAGTAAGTATACCCTGAGTTAACGAAAACTCTGGGTTTTCGGTTTCACAAAGCGAGTTTAGATTAATCCTGAGTGAGTTACTATGACGACACACTCCGTGAAGCTAACCTGCCCCCTAGCAGGTTTACTTCAACTAACCCTGACGTTCTCCGCCTCTTTGTCAGAAACCTGACTGTAGGAAGTGTCAGACATGGCGTGCCCCTTCCTTGAAGAGCCAGTAGATGTTGAAGCCCAAATTCTCCGCAGAGCTCTCCGCCGGGAGAGAGTGATCAGAGCGCGTTTGGACATTTTATCATTTCCTGATGATTTTCTGTGTGAACGTTACCGTTTTTCAGCACAATCTATAATTTATTTGAATAACATCCTCAGGCCATATATTACGCATGTGACACATCGCGGACATCCTCTCAGTTCTGTACATATTTGTATTGCACTTCGGTTTTTTGCAAACGGGAGCTTTCTGTATAATATTGGTGACGCTGAGCACGTTTCCAAGGCTACCGTCTGTCGGGCAGTCAGGAATGTTACAGTTGCACTGAAACGTCTCCTGTACGCGTTTGTGGTGTTCCCCGGTCATAGACCCACAAGATTTATCAAAGAGGGATTCCACAAAATTGCAGGTATCAGGATGAACAAAACTTAATTCATGATGTGGTGATACTTGAACTACTTCTTAAATTTTACATTTATTTTCAGGGTTCCCAGGCGTGATTGGCTGTACAGATGGCACTCACATTCCAATCATTGCTCCTTCACTAAATGAAGGAGACTATGTGAACAGGAAGTCTTTCCACAGCATTAATGTACAGGTACATAGTTCCCTGTAGCATTTCAAACTAACAAATTATTTCATTATAGTAATGGATGCTAATTTGTGTTCTCTGCACTGTGAAGATCATATGTGATGCTGCCAACATTATCACAAATGTGGAAGCCAAGTGGCCAGGCTCTGTGAGTGGTGGTGGTGGAGGACCCCCACCTGTTTTTCGGGCCTCCGCTTTTTTTCTAGTAGCTATAACGGGCCACATTTGAGCATACAGAGTAAGCAAATATGTACTTGTAATGTGCTCAGATAATTTCAATAAGTGCTTACAGAAAAAAAATTAATGTAGCCTCTAACTGCAATTGATTTACATGGGACAAACAGACCAAGCACTATGGCTCATAATACAATTACACCTTACCTGTTTGGACTATATTTTTATATTTCATTTTTACTTGCTGCCAGGCACGTTTGGGGCCTGTTGGGTTGCACCTGCGCTCACATCACATCACAAAATAAAATGTATAAAATAAAATATAATAAAATAACGTGTTAAATGGGTGGAAATCCCTCGATCAATGTTTAAATTAACACTCACACATTGACTCTGTCGGCTATGTTTTGCCATGCATGCTCCCTTTCTTTTGCAGCTGAGGCTGTGTTACTTTTTTTCCGCAAAATTTGCATGTTATCGGCATATGCTGCCATCAGAATTTCGGCCTCAAGCGCTGTAAGATACATTGACCGCGCCTTCTTTCCCTCCGTCTCCATGGTGACTCGCTTAATCTGTGCTCCACTAATCAGGGCTTTATGTATCCTCGTGCGCGCGCTTCACTTGGGGTTAAAGCAACTCCGCGTTGACTGAACTAATTGTTATCAGCCATTCTGAAACAGAATATTCCGAGTTGGACAGTTCGGGGTTACTCAACCCTGAGTATCGTTTTTCACTCTGAGTTTTCTAAACCGGCTTCCTGAAATAGGGCCCAGGTCAGAAGATGACTTGTTGGAATGAAAATGAGCTTGTAGTTTGTCTGCTTTAATAATGTGACTGGAAAAAGGTGTTGGACTTCAAATATGTCCATTTCTGTCACACTTCACCTTTAAAAGTGAAGCCATGTGGTTCCTGGAAGGAAAAACACGACTTTTTCAAGTCTTTGTCCTGTTTTTATGAGAAATGTACGACTTTAATGTGAAACATTCAGAGTTTTTTCTCTTGTTGTGTTTGTTTGAAGCTGCTTCCTGTTGGCTTCAGCTGTTTGGAGTTTCCATTTTCTAAACTTCTACGTTCTGAACCTTCTTCAGCTCTGAACAGATGATGAAACACTGAATGATTTCAAGCACTTTGTCTAATAAACTTACATCTTTCATTCTTTATACAGATTGTGGAACTGTGGTTTGTCAGAGATCAGCTGTGATTATCTGGCAGCAGCACTGAAGTCCAACCCCTCCCATCTGAGACAGCTGGACCTGTTCAACAACAACCTGCAGGATCCAGGAGTGAAGCATCTGTGTGGTTTCCTGGAGAGTCCAGGATGTAAACTTGAAACTCTGAGGTCAGTCAGCATGTTTTAGTTGTGCTGAGATGAATATGATGTGAAAGTTGTGCTGACACTAAACTGCAGACATCAGGCTGATATTATACTGATCCACACTGAGGATCTTCATGGTAAAGTCTGTTTTCTTCTTCTCTGGTTTAGTCCATTGACTGCAGCAGAACAATGTTCACATTTCAAACAGTGATGCTCAACGTATGGCCCGCGGCCCACACGCGGCCTGCCCACCTTTCCTGATTCAGAGAGAGGGGACCCTGATTAACTGTGTAGCTTCTTCCTCACAGTTCTAAGTATCAGACACAACAATGAATAATCCACAGCTGACTGTCTTTAGCAGGTCAAAGGTCACGGCACACAGCAGACAGTCAGAAATATTCTAACTCTGATCATTTATCAGTTGTGACACTGTGAGACTTGATCAGAGGTGTGATCATCACAGCAGAGGCCTTTGTGTCAAAGTCACTGAGGATCAAACAGAAACACATGAAGCAGATTTTCCTCTTCTGGCTTTTTATAGCAGATAACCTTCAAAATATTCTGCAGTCGATCAAAAACTGAAGCAAACCATGAAGCAACATGTGAACATGAGCTGATGCTGCTGAAGTGAAGCAAAGTTACAGAGGTTTGATTACAGACACAGCTGAGAGTTTGTAATCTGTCATCATTTTAAAAAGTTTCCATGGAGCAGCAGAAATGAGGCTTTACTGTCAGAGGCCGACAGCACTGAACACAACAGCAGACTGGTGGCTAATAAACAGTGAATGATGCAGAAACAGATGTTTGAAGCTGTTCTTGGAGTACACTGAGAGAGAGAGAGCTGTGCAGGCAGGAACAGCCAAAGTCAGAGAGAATTCATGAGCATATTGATCAAACGTGAAGCAGAGTTTGGATCTTCTTTTGCTGCTGCTTCACTCAGTTTTGGTTGGAGACAGATGAAACCTGCAGCTTCAGGATCTGTGAGCTGTCCACTTTCAGCCCCGACGGCGTGTCCGTGTACGTGCCGTCGAGTGAACGATCCACGCTCTGTGTTTCCATCTTTGTGTGTTTAGCTGCTCTCATTTACTGTTTTATCTGTTTGCTGCTTGTTGAAATAGTTTGTGAGCTTTAACCTGAGATTCTGGCAAAATACATTTATATTAAACATCGATTCAGGATTGAATGAATCAACATCGTTTTATTCGAATTAAAACCATTTAAATGGGAACATGAATTTTTTACAGCCGCCTCTAATGCTGGGTAATGTCAGCTGGTCCATGTGCAGCTGGCTGTGAGGCTCAGGGAGCGTCTACAAAGTGCAACACTGAAAGAACATCATCCATAAATATTGAGTAATAACTGGACTCTCATACAGCGAGACTCAAATGCCTTTAAACATCAGCTTATCCTGCTGATCCAAGTCCAACACTGAGTTTGTAAAAACATGTTTGTCAATCATTTTGTTTGGTTTCTGAGGAAAAAGATTCAATAACTTGCTGCTAATACACAACATTTCATCATATTTCCTCATAACCCTCTTTTGTCTGACCATTTGATCCCATTTGAATTTGCAATAAAGGATCCACAGAGTTTGGTGACAATAATGACAGTAGATGTTTGTGTGAAAGTGCTGGAAGCAAATGAGTGTGTGATGTTCTTTCAGTGTTGCACTTTGTAGACGCTCCCTGAGCACTGGTCTCACAGCCAGCTGCACATAGAGACCAGTGTTGTTAGTCCAGGTCAGAAGATGACTTGTTGGAATGAAAATGAGCTTGTAGTTTGTCTGCTTTAATAATGTGACTGGAAAAAGGTGTTGGACTTCAAATATGTCCATTTCTGTCACACTTCACCTTTAAAAGTGAAGCCATGTGGTTCCTGGAAGGAAAAACACGACTTTTTCAAGTCTTTGTCCTGTTTTTATGAGAAATGTATGACTTTAATTTGAAACATTCAGAGTTTTTTCTCTTGTTGTGTTTGTTTGAAGCTGCTTCCTGTTGGCTTCAGCTGTTTGGAGTTTCCATTTTCTAAACTTCTACATTCTGAACCTTCTTCAGCTCTGAACAGATGATGAAACACTGAATGATTTCAAGCTCTTTGTCTAATAAACTTACATCTTTCATTCTTTATACAGATTGCAGAGCTGTGGTTTGTCAGAGATCAGCTGTGATTATCTGGCAGCAGCACTGAAGTCCAACCCCTCCCATCTGAGAGAGCTGGACCTGAGCTACAACAACGACCTGCAGGATCCAGGAGTGAAGCATCTGTGTGGTTTCCTGGAGAGTCCAGGATGTAAACTTGAAACTCTTGGGTCAGTCAGCATGTTTTAGTTGTGCTGAGATGAATATGATGTGAAAGTTGTGCTGACACTAAACTGCAGACATCAGGCTGATATTATACTGATCCACACTGAGGATCTTCATGGTAAAGTCTGTTTTCTTCTTCTCTGGTTTAGTCCATTGACTGCAGCAGAACAATGTTCACATTTCAAACAGTGATACTCAACGTATGGCCCGCGGCCCACACGCGGCCTGCCCACCTTTCCTGATTCAGAGAGAGGGGACCCTGATTAACTGTGTAGCTTCTTCCTCACAGTTCTAAGTATCAGACACAACAATGAATAATCCACAGCTGACTGTCTTTAGCAGGTCAAAGGTCACGGCACACAGCAGACAGTCAGAAATATTCTAACTCTGATCATTTATCAGTTGTGACACTGTGAGACTTGATCAGAGGTGTGATCATCACAGCAGAGGCCTTTGTGTCAAAGTCACTGAGGATCAAACAGAAACACATGAAGCAGATTTTCCTCTTCTGGCTTTTTATAGCAGATAACCTTCAAAATATTCTGCAGTCGATCAAAAACTGAAGCAAACCATGAAGCAACATGTGAACATGAGCTGATGCTGCTGAAGTGAAGCAAAGTTACAGAGGTTTGATTACAGACACAGCTGAGAGTTTGTAATCTGTCATCATTTTAAAAAGTTTCCATGGAACAGCAGAAATGAGGCTTTACTGTCAGAGGCCGACAGCACTGAACACAACAGCAGACTGGTGGCTAATAAACAGTGAATGATGCAGAAACAGATGTTTGAAGCTGTTCTTGGAGTACACTGAGAGAGAGAGAGCTGTGCAGGCAGGAATAGCCAAAGTCAGAGAGAATTCATGAGCATATTGATCAAACGTGAAGCAGAGTTTGGATCTTCTTTTGCTGCTGCTTCACTCAGTTTTGGTTGGAGACAGATGAAACCTGCAGCTTCAGGATCTGTGAGCTGTCCACTTTCAGCCCCGACGGCGTGTCCGTGTACGTGCCGTCGAGTGAACGATCCACGCTCTGTGTTTCCATCTTTGTGTGTTTAGCTGCTCTCATTTACTGTTTTATCTGTTTGCTGCTTGTTGAAATAGTTTGTGAGCTTTAACCTGAGATTCTGGCAAAATACATTTATATTAAACATCGATTCAGGATTGAATGAATCAACATCGTTTTATTCAAATTAAAACCATTTAAATGGGAACATGAATTTTTTACAGCCGCCTCTAATGCTGGGTAATGTCAGCTGGTCCATGTGCAGCTGGCTGTGAGGCTCAGGGAGCGTCTACAAAGTGCAACACTGAAAGAACATCATCCATAAATATTGAGTAAGAACTGGACTCTCATACAGAGAGACTCAAATGCCTTTAAACATCAGCTTATCCTGCTGATCCAAGTCCAACACTGAGTTTGTAAAAACATGTTTGTCAATCATTTTGTTTGGTTTCTGAGGAAAATGATTCAATAACTTGCTGCTAATACACAACATTTCATCATATTTCCTCATAACCCTCTTTTGTCTGACCATTTGATCCCATTTGAATTTGCAATAAAGGATCCACAGAGTTTGGTGACAATAATGACAGTAGATGTTTGTGTGAAAGTGCTGCAAGCAAATGAGTGTGTGATGTTCTTTCAGTGTTGCACTTTGTAGACGCTCCCTGAGCACTGGTCTCACAGCCAGCTGCACATAGAGACCAGTGTTGTTAGTCCAGGTCAGAAGATGACTTGTTGGAATGAAAATGAGCTTGTAGTTTGTCTGCTTTAATAATGTGACTGGAAAAAGGTGTTGGACTTCAAATATGTCCATTTCTGTCACACTTCATCTTAAAAGTGAAGCCATGTGGTTCCTGGAAGGAAAAACACGACTTTTTCAAGTCTTTGTCCTGTTTTTATGAGAAATGTACGACTTTAATGTGAAACATTCAGAGTTTTTTCTCTTGTTGTGTTTGTTTGAAGCTGCTTCCTGTTGGCTTCAGCTGTTTGGAGTTTCCATTTTCTAAACTTCTACATTCTGAACCTTCTTCAGCTCTGAACAGATGATGAAACACTGAATGATTTCAAGCACTTTGTCTAATAAACTTACATCTTTCATTCTTTATACAGATTGATCCACTGTGGTTTGTCAGAGATCAGCTGTGATTATCTGGCAGCAGCACTGAAGTCCAACCCCTCCCATCTGAGAGAGCTGGACCTGAGCTGTAACGACCTGCAGGATCCAGGAGTGAAGCATCTGTGTGGTTTCCTGGAGAGTCCAGGATGTAAACTTGAAACTCTGAGGTCAGTCAGCATGTTTTAGTTGTGCTGAGATGAATATGATGTGAAAGTTGTGCTGACACTAAACTGCAGACATCAGGCTGATATTATACTGATCCACACTGAGGATCTTCATGGTAAAGTCTGTTTTCTTCTTCTCTGGTTTAGTCCATTGACTGCAGCAGAACAATGTTCACATTTCAAACAGTGATACTCAACGTATGGCCCGCGGCCCACACGCGGCCTGCCCACCTTTCCTGATTCAGAGAGAGGGGACCCTGATTAACTGTGTAGCTTCTTCCTCACAGTTCTAAGTATCAGACACAACAATGAATAATCCACAGCTGACTGTCTTTAGCAGGTCAAAGGTCACAGCACACAGCAGACAGTCAGAAATATTCTAACTCTGATCATTTATCAGTTGTGACACTGTGAGACTTGATCAGAGGTGTGATCATCACAGCAGAGGCCTTTGTGTCAAAGTCACTGAGGATCAAACAGAAACACATGAAGCAGATTTTCCTCTTCTGGCTTTTTATAGCAGATAACCTTCAAAATATTCTGCAGTCGATCAAAAACTGAAGCAAACCATGAAGCAACATGTGAACATGAGCTGATGCTGCTGAAGTGAAGCAAAGTTACAGAGGTTTGATTACAGACACAGCTGAGAGTTTGTAATCTGTCATCATTTTAAAAAGTTTCCATGGAACAGCAGAAATGAGGCTTTACTGTCAGAGGCCGACAGCACTGAACACAACAGCAGACTGGTGGCTAATAAACAGTGAATGATGCAGAAACAGATGTTTGAAGCTGTTCTTGGAGTACACTGAGAGAGAGAGAGCTGTGCAGGCAGGAACAGCCAAAGTCAGAGAGAATTCATGAGCATATTGATCAAACGTGAAGCAGAGTTTGGATCTTCTTTTGCTGCTGCTTCACTCAGTTTTGGTTGGAGACAGATGAAACCTGCAGCTTCAGGATCTGTGAGCTGTCCACTTTCAGCCCCGACGGCGTGTCCGTGTACGTGCCGTCGAGTGAACGATCCACGCTCTGTGTTTCCATCTTTGTGTGTTTAGCTGCTCTCATTTACTGTTTTAGCTGTTTGCTGCTTGTTGAAATAGTTTGTGAGCTTTAACCTGAGATTCTGGCAAAATACATTTATATTAAACATCGATTCAGGATTGAATGAATCAACATCGTTTTATTCAAATTAAAACCATTTAAATGGGAACATGAATTTTTTACAGCCGCCTCTAATGCTGGGTAATGTCAGCTGGTCCATGTGCAGCTGGCTGTGAGGCTCAGGGAGCGTCTACAAAGTGCAACACTGAAAGAACATCATCCATAAATATTGAGTAATAACTGGACTCTCATACAGCGAGACTCAAATGCCTTTAAACATCAGCTTATCCTGCTGATCCAAGTCCAACACTGAGTTTGTAAAAACATGTTTGTCAATCATTTTGTTTGGTTTCTGAGGAAAAAGATTCAATAACTTGCTGCTAATACACAACATTTCATCATATTTCCTCATAACCCTCTTTTGTCTGACCATTTGATCCCATTTGAATTTGCAATAAAGGATCCACAGAGTTTGGTGACAATAATGACAGTAGATGTTTGTGTGAAAGTGCTGGAAGCAAATGAGTGTGTGATGTTCTTTCAGTGTTGCACTTTGTAGACGCTCCCTGAGCACTGGTCTCACAGCCAGCTGCACATAGAGACCAGTGTTGTTAGTCCAGGTCAGAAGATGACTTGTTGGAATGAAAATGAGCTTGTAGTTTGTCTGCTTTAATAATGTGACTGGAAAAAGGTGTTGGACTTCAAATATGTCCATTTCTGTCACACTTCACCTTTAAAAGTGAAGCCATGTGGTTCCTGGAAGGAAAAACACGACTTTTTCAAGTCTTTGTCCTGTTTTTATGAGAAATGTACGACTTTAATGTGAAACATTCAGAGTTTTTTCTCTTGTTGTGTTTGTTTGAAGCTGCTTCCTGTTGGCTTCAGTTGTTTGGAGTTTCCATTTTCTAAACTTCTACATTCTGAACCTTCTTCAGCTCTGAACAGATGATGAAACACTGAATGATTTCAAGCACTTTGTCTAATAAACTTACATCTTTCATTCTTTATACAGATTGATGGGCTATGGTTTGTCAGATATTGGCCTTGATTATCTGGCAGCAGCACTGAAGTCCAACCCCTCGTATCCCACAGAGGTGGACCTGAGTGGAACCTACAGCAACCTGAAGGATTCAGGAGTGAAGCATCTGTGTGGTTTCCTGGAGAGTCCACGATGTCGATTTGAAACTCTGAGGTCAGTCAGCATGTTTTAGTTGTGCTGAGATGAATATGATGTGAAAGTTGTGCTGACACTAAACTGCAGACATCAGGCTGATATTATACTGATCCACACTGAGGATCTTCATGGTAAAGTCTGTTTTCTTCTTCTCTGGTTTAGTCCATTGACTGCAGCAGAACAATGTTCACATTTCAAACAGTGATGCTCAACGTATGGCCCGCGGCCCACACGCGGCCTGCCCACCTTCCCTGATTCAGAGAGAGGGGACCCTGATTAACTGTGTAGCTTCTTCCTCACAGTTCTAAGTATCAGACACAACAGTGAATAATCCACAGCTGACTGTCTTTAGCAGGTCAAAGGTCACGGCACACAGCACTCTGTGAAACAGTTTGGAGCAGGAATTCTTGCACATTTACAAACTGACACTGCTGCACGGCATGCTGGGTAATGCTAGCTGCTCAGGTATGGGCGTGCTAATGGCTGTGAGGCTCCGTGGCTGCAGAACACTGAAGAAGAGAAAAGAGAGGTGGAGGATGAAGAAAAGAGGTGGAGATGAAGCAGAAGTTTAGCTCTAGAGAGGAGCTGTGTCTGTGTGGGTGGGGCTCAGGCAGCTCCGCCCACACAGTGACAGTGAAGCAGGTGAAGAGTAATAAATGAAGACAGCAGACAGTATTTGATAAGCTGATGTACAAACATGTAGGTCGTGTCCAAATTCATGGGCTGCATCCTCCTGAGGCCGCATTTGTAGACCGATTACGTCACAGCGACACGTCGAAGGCTGTCCAAATTCGTAGACTCCTCCGAATGCAGCCAACAAATGCGTTCTCCTTTTCCCCGAATTTGAAGGATGGGTCGGGTGTGTCCTTCGTGGCCTACCATATCCCAGAATTCATAGCGCGGCCCAGCCAAACTCCAGTTTCCAACAATGGCGGCCGCTACTAAGTTTTAAAATTACTCATACTAATCTTTTTCGGTCACAAAATAAACTTTTAACATATTTTCAGGCGAGAAAGTAGCTGTGTAAACATCAAATATCTGCTCGGTTTATCAAGATACCGCATATTTGCAAAAGTGCTTCGACGTTTTCGGAGACGTCTGCTACCCACCAGCTCGATAGCTCGCCGGGAGCTCGAGGGTCACTGAAGCCGCCGAGAACGGCACAACTCCCGGCACATCATTTTCAGATCACCGCGGACTTTCGCTACTCAGGTTAAACGTGATATATAAGTCACTTAGACAACCTCAAAATGTTATTGTTTGGCTTTTTTCAGTGTTTTGTTTGTTCGTGAGTAAATCGGTTTGGCTGAGATTAAAGTTATTAGATTAGATAAAATAAAACTTTATTAATCCCCCAGGTGGGTTCCTCCTTGGTCTTTACAGAGCTGACTAAACGTCAAACAGAAAACTGATTAAACAGAAGTATGAGACGGTCGAGAATTTACGCCAGTGTCCTGTTATATTTTAGATAGCAAGGAGCAGACGGCTGAGTTTATTCAACTCCACCGAGACAGCGGTGACGCTAATCAGAAGGCTAGACCGTCCAATTTCCCCAGCCGTTTATTTCCAGCCTACCCGACCTTCTGAGGACCCAGCCCACGTAGACCGCAAAGGCCGGGTCCTCGGGAGGATGCAGCCCATGAATTTGGACACGACCGTAGAATGATGGTGGCAGCTACAGAAACAGGTCCATACAGACTGAAGCGTGTCTCAGTCTGAATGTACACTGCTGTTATAAGAGCTGTGGAAACTCAGGTCAAAAGGACGTAACCACACTGCTGACAGTTCCAGGACATTCACAGAGTTACAGCATCATTTGTGACCATAAAGACAGAAAGCTCATCCAAATCCTGGGATTAAAAGTCTGTCCTGGTGGTGTCCAGTCAAACACGTCTCTGTGAAAGCTTCAATCCAACAGGCTCCAAAGTCCTTCTGCTCATTTCCTCGCCGGGTTCTTGATGCTCCTGTACCATCTCTCTGTCATCCTCCTCGCTCCCTCTTTGCACTCACAGTCTTTGTGCATCATTAACACTCACATGAGGAAAACCAAAGTTTTACTGGGCAGAAGATGATCATCAGTGACGCTGTCTTTAAAATACTCTTGTTAGAAATGTACGACTTTAATGTGAAACATTCAGAGTTTTTTCTCTTGTTGTGTTTGTTTGAAGCTGCTTCCTGTTGGCTTCAGCTGTTTGGAGTTTCCATTTTCTAAACTTCTACATTCTGAACCTTCTTCAGCTCTGAACAGATGATGAAACACTGAATGATTTCAAGCACTTTGTCTAATAAACTTACATCTTTCATTCTCTATACAGATTGGAGAGCTGTGATTTGTCAGAGATCAGCTGTGATTATCTGGAAGCAGTGCTGAAGCTCAACCCTTCGTATCCCAGAGAGGTGGAGCTGAGCTCCAACAAGCTTCAGGATTCAGGAGTGAAGCAGCTGTGTGTTCTTCTGGAGAATCCACAACATCAAATTGAAACTCTGAGGTCAGTCTCCACGTTTTAGTTGTGCTGACACTGTCGATCTGTGGAACTAAAACCTTTATACAGGAAGTCTGGTTCAGCTCTTTGTAGACCTTCTAATCTCTGATGCTCTGAGTCTTACTCAGTAGATGATGCAGAGTTGTGAAGCCGATGTGGGTGAGGACACTCGCCCAGCTCTAACTACTTTGACGTCCAGGCGGCTTCCCTGCTTGTCCTGATACAAACAAACCTGAGTAACCTTGCAGGTCAGATCTCATCAGTCACACCTGTTATGGCAGCTCTCCTCTAGATTGTAGTTCTTGTTAACCTGGGATGGTTTTAGAAGCCTGGACCACAGACTGCAAGGGAAGATATTACTGGGAAAGGCCAAAGCAACCTATTAGACCCATTAAACACTAACATAGATGAATACTCAGATTTAAACCTTTATTGTTTCACAAAGGGTTAAAAAGGGAACGTCCACAGTTTAGACTGCAGCAGATTTTATTAAAGCAGTTTGACAGGAGCAAAGCAAAAACACAAAGAATAAGTGTTTCACATATTAATACATATAACATAATAATAAAAGAAAAGCAAAAGAATGATAAAAAAGAATGAAAAAGTTGTCCAGAGCAGCAGGATGTCTGAGGTCTGCAGAAACACAAAAACACAGCAGCTAAAAATAGTTGTTGAAAGAAAACGAGGTGGGAGCTGCTGATTCCTGAGCTTTGATACTGGATTAGCTTCAGTAGTTATTCCCATCACTGCTGTAGGAGCTACATTTAGTCACAGCTGATTGTCTCCTTTGACCAATCAGAAGACTACTGTTGTAAAAACAAGCAGACAAAGAACCAATGAGAGTGAAGAACAGGATAAAGAGCTCGTGTGATGGAGGCAAAGCAATAATCAGCAGACTGTAGCAGTTTCTATCTGGATGAAAGTAGAAGGAGCTCAGCGGAGCTCAGTCCCATATCTTTGTTTAGAAACAACATCAGTGATTTCCTGCTGCTCGAGATGATTCCAGCAGCTCTCATTACAGCAGCTGATGAGAGAAACAGCTGATGGCTCACAGCTCGTGCACTGTTGGATCTCCAGATGTTCACATGGCTGAAGTCTGTGAAGAAACTGTGGTCCACGTAGTTCACACGGCCTCAGATTGGACCGAGCTCCCTGGATCACTGCAGCATCCTCAGCTGGTACATGGACGTCTCTGCTCCTCAGTCTTGGAGCCCCTGCAGGTCCGTCCACACCACCAGGGTCTTCTCACTCACCTTTCCTTTGTCCTCGTCCTTCATCGGCCGTGCTGTGTCTTTGTTCCTGCGGTGTTATTCCCACGATGCAGCGCTGATGTTCCCTCCTTGAATGCACAACAAGTACGGTGCTGGTCTTTCTCGGGTGGAGCAGAGACAGATTGAAGTCTTTCAGGCTTTAGTGCCGACTTCCCTGACAGAGGCTGGACTCCATGGTCTGCACAGGAGGCTTCTACACTGTGTGGAGGTGACTCCTGGACTCGAAGACAGGCTGCAGGTACATGTGTGATGAAGAGGAGCTACAGCAGTGTGATGGAGCTGCAGGTGTGAAGGAAGTCCTGCTGTCCTGTCCCACCCTCATCTTTGCTTCCTCTGTCTTCTCTGGACTTGTCCTCCTGTTTCAGAAACAGCACTGCTTCATGCCGAGGGTGGACGGGAGCGTTGGCTCTGATTCTTTTACCGTCCACCACAAGGAGACACTGATGCTGACCTCCTGATTCATCTGCATGTGTTCTGCTTCACACTGCTCACCTCCACCAAAGACTTCACAAACATCTTCTTTCTTTGAGTCCAGTTTGTCCCACAAACACTTCCAAATCTCCTCCTCTGAGATTCTGCAGCTTCTTGCAGTGTGACTCAGCTGACTTCTGACAGACCACAGACTGGCACAGCATCCACATGTGTCTCCTTTCAAACAGGCTCTTGATGTTTCCTCCCACATCATTCTGGCCTCTCAGTCTCCTTTGTTCTCCAGCTCTGTAGCTCCAGCTGGTGAAGCTTCAGTTTTCCATGTTGGTAACAGTAAACCACAGCCTCTGCTGTCAGCTGGGTAACTAAACAGAGCTGCAGCACGTCTCTGCGGTGGTGCTACATCCAGCCTGCAGACGGCCGTCTACATGTTGTAGTGGTTTACAGTCACCAGGGGGCGCTGTCCCAGCCATGCAGGCAGTGGGCTGCTCTGCTTGTGCTGTTGTTGGTGAAGCTGAAGTGAAAGCGATAGGTTTGTAGTTTGAACCTATCCACTGGAACGTTAAGGACAATCTGCTACGCAGCAAAAAGCAAGACACAAGGCACCAAAGTTCTCTGGTTTACTCATGCATGAGGGAGACCTGGCTGGAGCCAAGCGTCGTTCCACCACTTGACCACCATCAGACTCTCAGCCAGGCTCCCCATAGCACTCCTTTTATTGTGGTTACATGAATATGCATAGGGTCATTAACATATAGCATCTCACATAGGTATACATGTGAACAAAGAATACTGTGTGTGTGTGTGTGTGTGTGTGTGTGTGTGTGTGTGTGTGTGTGTGTGTGTGTGTGTGTGTGTGTGTGTGTGTGTGTGGTACTGCTGATCAAAGGGTCATATAACATCCTTGGTCAGGAAGAGGGTAGACCCCCCTTCACCCTAGATGGTTCACCCTAGATAACATGGTGAGGAAGTCCAGCAGTTCATCTAAACAAAAAGCACTTAGACTAGAACAGACGTAGCTACGTTAATCCTGCCATAAAACAATAAGAGAAGGTACGACCTCTCTCGTGCTCCCAGGATGTGGGTGTGCATTCTAGTGTGGAATACACACCAAGCCCCTGCAGCCTGCTAAAGATCACACATCCTATCACTACACAATTGATTATACACCTCTAAGAATATATGGTTAAATATTTCCTAATACAAATGACAATAATAAAATCTAAACCCATCAGAAAGCGAGAGTTAAAACACTGAACAGTGTCCACTGAGCTTCTCATGCTATTCTCATGCTCAAAGAAGTTTAACAGGAAGGACGACTCGTCCATCAGGCGTCCAGCTGTCCGTGACCGTGTCCACAGCAGAGTGTGACCGAGGCTTCATGCTAACACGCACACATGAAGCTAATACCACCACGAGCAGCTGCTCAGTGGATTTGGAGGACAAATGTCTGCAGCTTCTCACAGGCAGTATGCAGAATGTGGATCTCCACAAAGACTGTGGAGAGCTCGTCCCACACTCTCAATCCACACTTGTCTGCACAAAACTTCTCACACGTTCCCGTCACAAGTGTCTTCTAAGTGAAGCTACCAGGTTCAGGTCCAGCTTGCTTATCTGGAGCTGCAGTAGATGATCCATCCTCACAAAGCAACACAGCAGATATGCAAACACACAACACAACCAAAGGATTCTCTCTGCATGTCTGTGGCTGATGCTGCTGGAACGAAGCTGTTTGAAACCTTGTTGTTCTGCACTTTGGGACCAGAAGAGGAAACTGAAGCTCTGTGCAGAGGGTCCAATGGAAGCAGCCAAGCGCTGTAAGTGTCTGCTGTACAGGGATGCTGGTTCAGCTGTGGCTCAGTTTCACAGTGTGACTCAATAAAAGCAGCAGGAAATCAAAGCTTGATGCTTTCATCAGTGTGGAAATAAGAAAGTTTCCTGTGACAGACGCTGGAGCTCTTTCACTCTCAGCTTCACAGTTTCAGCTTCAAACTTCTTCCAACATGTTTCTAACACGGCCACATTCCACCTTAATGGAGCTGATATCTTGTGCATCAGCACATTTTCTAAAGGCAGCGATCACATCTTTAGTTTTGGATGTTTAACTGCAGATTGTTTATGTGTTTATAGCACATTAATTACAGCAGCAGCGTTGACCACAGTGCTGTACAAGAATCCAAAATAACTATTAAAATAACTCCTAATATTAATATCACACATCAAATATCAAATAACTCTCATGCTGTATTAAAAGCCAGTGAATACAAATGTGTTTTCAGAGCAGATTTACAGAGACTGACAGCAGGAGCTGGGGCTGTTCGATAGAACGATGTATATATGATGACCATATGAAAACGTCTATCGTTTCATATCACGCTCTTTGTTTCCTGCTTATGTGTTTGTGTTTTCCAGATAAAGCTTTCAAAATAAATCTGAAGATCCTGTTGAGAGTTTTCAAAATAAACACAATACATTACTGCGGTCGCTCGTTTATCGAGTTACGTTCTAAAAATAAGTCTCAGAATGAAGTAGCAGCTTTATGTTTTACAAGTATTATAGAAGTTTTAAGGCAGTTAAACCCTCACTGCACACTTTCTACACTTTTCTCAGACAGGCATGAACATTTTCACACTTTTCTCTCTTGTTTAAACAAAGTTCAAACCTTCATAGAAAAATAAGTTCATTATTAAAGAGTGACAGCAAAGTGTTTCTGAAACGTGTCAAATCAGCCTTTGCTGGCATTAAATGAGCTTCTGTGTGAGGAGCACTCGTCCATGGCCTGGGCTCCTCGCTGTCAGGTAAAGTTTCATAAAGCTTTTGAGTTTTTCTGCAGATAATGTTGGTGTCCAGCACGATGTTCTTTTTCCTGCGGTCACTGAGCCACAAAGCCAAAGCTGACTCCATCCTTACGATGTTCTTGTTGTGGACAGTTACAACCTTTTTGCCTCCTTGTTGAAACTATGATGGTCAGCATCTTCCTCTGCCTTTGGCTGCTACCACAGGTGCAAAACGTCTCGTCATCATTGTTGTTTGTTGGGACAAAACGTACAAACATACAGTGCAGCACTGCAGAGTCACACTGCTGTAAATTTGAACACATTCTGTACTGTACAGGAGACACGGCACGAGATTGACTGACAATGGTCTACAGCCAATCAGGACGCAGAACACAACGCGCTGTACAAAACAAAAGCATGCAAAATTGCACAAAAAAGATCAGCGAAACAGCGAGGCCGCCAAAGGTGAACTGTGTTACAGCGAGGGACCAGCGTATATGTGGTTGTTGGGACGATAAATGTCTTTGAGCTTGTGTCAGAAGACGAGCTGCAGCTTTCTGGACCAGCTGCAGTCTTGCCAGGCAGGTCCCACTAACTCCAACATATAAGGAGTTACAATAATCCAGCTGGGACGTCATGAAAACGTGGATCGCCCGTTCAAGGTTTTTAAAAGATATAAATGATCTCACCTTAGATAAAAGCCTCAGTTTGAAGAAAGACCGCTGTACAACTGAGCTCAGCTGTTTTTCAAATTGCCGTCAAATATAAGCCCCAAATGTAATAATGCGATTTAATAAAAGAGCTGAACCAGTCTAATAGAGCGCCCTTGATGCCACCATGCTCCAATGGTGAGGTCAAGATGCTGTGGTCAAGGCAGCGGTCAGATCCAAAAGCACAGCGGAGTCTCCTGATCAGTGGCTGATAAAAGATCATTAAGAACTTTCCAAAGTGCAGTTTCAGTGCTGTGAAGAGCTTTAAAACCAGACTGAAACCTTTACAACAGATTGCAGCTGAACAAATATAATCTTTTACAAAATCTTCGACAGGAAGGGAAGCTTTGAAATAGGCCTGAAGTTTGAGCGGACAGAGGATCCAGATCAGGTTTTTAGTACAGGCTGTACAACAGCATGTTTAAAACAGGCTGTACAACACCTGAACTAAGACTGCTGTTAAAAATCGCTAAGATGTCGGAACCGACAACCTTTAAAATCTTTTTAAACACGTGTTGGAACAACTTCATTTGGACAAGATGATGTCTTTATAGCATCACATCGTTCCTCCACCTGATCAAACCACACAGGCTCAAACTGATCAAAAACAGCTGAGCAGGTGAATATTTTAGCCCCGGTGCGATCTCGGGCGAGAGTATCGATGATGGCCAAAGGGCAGCGTCCAGCTCTACGGCCGCTGAAGAGCAGACTCAACAGACGCGCGTGATGTGGATCCTACTGCTCTAAAACTGGAGCTTCTTCAATCCATTAAAGAGGACATTAGTACGCTGTTAAAAGAAGAACTCAGAAATGCATTGAAAGAAGATTTTGACAATATAAGGGCTGACGTGCAAGGACTGAGAAATGAGATCGCTAACAGCATGGCGGCGACGTGCGGCGAAGTTGATGGAGTAAAGGTTACAGTGAAAGAAGCTGAGGATGGGCTGTCAATGTGGAGCGATGAGGTGACCACCCTGCAGTCTACAGTAGAGAGTATGAAGGAGGAGCTGTCTGACCTGAAGGATAAATGTGATGAAGGCAGGAAGCGGAGAGCTAACATCCACATCATAGGGATCCCAGAGGGCCTGGACTCGAGCTCCTCCACGGCCGTATCCGTGCTACTACGTGAAGTGCTGGGTATGGATAAAGACGTTATTGTCGACCGCTCACACAGGAGCCCTATCCTGAGAAAGCCAGCTGGTAACCCGCACGCCGTCATAGCCGAGCGTCACTACTACCAGGATTGTGTGGCTACGCCGTGCCAGGGCCCAAGCCCCGCTTGAGTTTAACGGACAACCTATTGCAATATTACGACTGGGCGATATGACCCAAAGTTCATATCTCGATATTCTTTAGCTGGATGGCGATATACGATATATATCTCGATATTTTTAAAGCCAGAAAGTTCGAACAAAAAGAGAGTTCTTAGTCAAAGCTGTGTCCCAAATCTCACACAGGCACATTTATTAACATACAGCGTAGATGTACATGAAACAATTACTCAGAAATAAATGATCAGCATTTATTAAATAATAATGCTCCATAAATAAAAGAAAACAATGTTGTTTTTGTGCATAACAAAAAGCTCACAATCGTGCAGTCAAAATGTAAACTAACAGACGCTGAGCATAATAACAAGCAGCTGCTCTGTTCCCAGGTTCTACTGCGTGACTGACAGCCTGGAGTTTGAAATCCTCTTTGTAACCGTGTCTCTTACAGGTGCCATTTATGGTCCTTATACACACTCAATACAGTAATATCACGTTGAAGCAGAGTACGTATCACTCCGCGAGGCTCCTCGTAGCTGTAATGCTCCAACAATCCATCAAGCGGTGCGGCCTCGTAGCTGAGCAAAGTCGTACCAAAACATCTTTTGAAAGGTTTTTGAGCGCCGTGTAGCACATAAAATCGGTTCAAGGTCAGTAAGCACAACCAGAATTCATCCATAAGGCGCACTGTCGATTTATGAGAAAATTACAGGATTTTAAGTGCAGAAAATATAGTTTATGGTTTTCCTTTGATCTTAGCAAATATCTACGCCTCTAATTGGGACGATCACAGATTTTTCACTAATGTCTTTGCGCGGCTCCCCAATATGTCATCACACAATATCATCTTTGAGGGAGACCTAAACTGCTCATTATCTGCTATGGACCACAGTTCACACAAAAGTACACTTAGTCCAAAGTCAGCATGCGTCATTCAGAGCTTTCTTGATCATTATGGGCTGGCTGATGTATGGAGATTTCATAATCCTGCTTCACGTCAATACTCTTTTTTTCTAATGTCCATAAAACATATATTTGTATAGAAAAACGTCTCCCTTTAGTTACAGAATGTGATTATAAGACTCTGGTGATTTCTCCTCTTGTTTTTTCAATGTGTATTCCTGATGCCTGCTCCAACTATCAGCCATGGAGATTCAACTCAGTGTTGTTAGCAGATGAAGAGTTTGTCAGTTACAAAAGGTCTCAAAGAGATTTTTTTTCTATCAATCAGACCCCAGAGATGTCATCATCAGTCATTTGGGAATCTCTAAAAGCATCTGAGAGGCCAAATAATTTCATTTTGTGCCAAACAGAATAGAATAGAATTAGAATAGAATTCAACTTTATTGTCATTGCACATGCACAGGTACAGGGCAACGAAATGCAGTTTGCATCCATCCAGAAGTGCTTTAGTGACATAGATATATTACAATATATATTAGCAATAATATAGATATGTGAGTATATTACAGAAATGGGTCTATTATGTTATAATGTACACGGTATGAAGTATGTTGTGAATATTCTATAACTATAAGTATGTACAGGCTGTAGTGAGTACAAGCTATGTACAGAATATGAACAGGATATAAATATGAAAAACTATACAGAATATGAAATAAATAACTTTACAGAAATCTGAGATATACAGCTATACAGAAATGGGAACTATGCAAGTTGTAAACAGTTGTAGGATTAAAGATTATCGAATGTACAGAATGATTATTTACACAGAGCTATACAGTAGTGCAGTTAAGATAAGTGAGATATGTAGATAGTTTCTACAGAGGCTATATAAAGTGCTGGTGGTTGTGAGTGGTGATTCAGTCCATGTTATTATTGTGTTTGAGGGTACAGTTGTCCATTGTGGGTGTGTGTATGTTCAGTCCATGAGTTTAACGTGGGTCAGATGTCAGGAGGCAGAGTTCAGGAGTCTGACAGCTGTGGGGAAGAAGCTGTTCCGGTACCTGGTGGTCTTAGTTCGGAGGCTCCTGTAGCGCCTCCCGGAGGGCAGGAGGGTGAAGAGTCCATGTGATGGGTGACTGGGGTCTTTGATGATTTTCCCAGCCCTTTTCAGACACCGCTTCCTGTAGATGTCCTTTATGGCAGGAAGTGGTGCTCCGGCGATGCGCTGGGCAGTTTTCACGACCCTCTGCAACGCCTTCCGGTCCGAGGCAGAGCAGTTCCCGTACCAGACTGTTATACAGTTGGTCAGGATGCTCTCGATGGTGCAACGATAGAAGTTCACCAGGATGTCTGAGGACAGGTGGTTCTTCCTCAGAGTCCTCAAGAAGAAGAGGCGCTGGTGAGCCTTCTTGACCAGCTTGGAGCAGTTGGTCGTCCAGATGAGATCCTCGGAGATGTGGACTCCCAGGAACTTGAAGCTGCTCACACGCTCCACAGCTGTCCCCTTAATGTGGATGGGTGGATGTGGGTCAGCATTCCTCCTGTAGTCCACGATGAGCTCCTTGGTCTTCTCAGTGTTAAGCAGCAGGTTGTTTCTGTCGCACCACTCAGCCAGACGATCCACCTCCTCCCTGTAGGCGGCCTCATCGTTGTCACTGATGAGGCCAATCACCGTGGTGTCATCTGCAAACTTAATGATGGTGTTGGAACCATCAGCAGGTCTGCAGTCGTGGGTGAAGAGGGAGTAGAGGAAAGGGCTCATCACACAGCCTTGTGGTACACCGGTGTTCATTGTGATGGTAGATGAGCAGTGGTTATCCAGCCGGACATGTTGGGGGCGGTTGGAATAAAATGGGGACCGAGCGCCTCTCTCAGTTAGCTGATGAAATGACTAAACTACATGCTGTGTACAGCCACTCTCCTGAGCCTGTATTATATACACAGTGGTTACAATGACAAACTGAATACAATCTCATATCTACAAAACAAGCTTAGTCAAAGTTGCAGCTACGCTTATGAACACGGAGAAAAAACAGGCGAGTTATCAGCTCACCAGCTACGACTAAGAACAGCTAACCAACTATCCTTGAGATCTACAATGACCAGGGAATAAGGTCTACAGACAACCAAACTATCCTTGAGATCCACAATGATTTCAATAAGGTGTTTTATATTCCCTCCTTGGGAGAAGATGCGATCGCTAGTCTGGAGGAACCTGTCTCTAATGTTGGAATTGAAACGGCCGTACGGAGCATGCAGTCTGGAAAATCTGCTGCCCCGACGGGTATCCATCTGATTTTTTCATAAAGTTTTCTGACCGACTGAATTCACTGTTAAAATCAACTTTTGAAGAATCCTTCCTCTCACAGTCGTTGCCTCCAACAATGCATCAAGCAGTGATGTGTTTAATTGTAAAACAGGAAAAAGACCATTTAGATTGTCGTTCATGTCGTTTAATATCTTTGTTCAACACAGACACCAAGATCCTGGCTCAAGTGTTGGCCCGTCGCTTACACAAGTATTTGTCCTCCATTATTTCACCAGACGGGCTTTATTAGGCACTCTTTTTTTGAACATTAGAGCTCTATTAAATATCATTTATACCCATGTTAAAGGTGATACATTGGAAACTGTAATTTGGCTTGACGCAGAAAAGGCGTTGGATCGGGTGAGATGGGATTTTTTTTATACGCTTAAAAAATGTGTCTTTAATTTTGTATCTTGGATAAAAGTATTGTATTGCTCCCCTCTAACAGCCGTCCGGACTAACAATAATCTGCCCCCCAGGACAGGGATGCCCTCTGTCTCCTTTTTGCCATTGAACCGCTAGCTGTTGCTCTGAGACAATGTGTTGGTGTTGAGGGAAAACATCGAGGGGGTATCGAACATGAAGTCTCTCTTTATGCCGACGACAGGATTTTATTTATTTCCAACCCATCGAACAGCCTCCGCAAACTTTTGGATAGACTTACAATAATAATAATAATACGTTTTATTTATAGGCGCTTTTAAGAGCCTCAAGGTCACCTTAATGCATACTTAAGGAATTTGGGACAATTTCTGGATATAAAGTGAATTTTGGGAAGAGCGAGGCAAAGTCTATCTGTACGACAACTGGGGAGTTTTGTGTATTTTAGCCCCTTTTAAACCCAGCTATAACAAGTTTAAGTACTCGGGCATCTGGGTGACAAGAAAACCACAAAGACTTGTATAAAACTATCTTCCTTTATTGTCGAAGCTTAAAGAGGATTTTGGAAAATGTGAGTTTTGCCTCTTTATATTTATGGTGGGAATGCAGAACAAGGAGCAAAGATGAATGTGATGCTGAATCAGCAGAAGACTTGGACTCATTTGATTCCAGCTTTGATATCATTGATTTCAATATGTCCATTTCTGTCACACTTCACCTTTAAAAGTGAAGCCATGTGGTTCCTGGAAGGAAAAACACGACTTTTTCAAGTCTTCGTCCTGTTTTTATGAGAAATGTACGACTTTAATGTGAAACATTCAGAGTTTTTTCTCTTGTTGTGTTTGTTTGAAGCTGCTTCCTGTTGGCTTCAGCTGTTTGGAGTTTCCATTTTCTAAACTTCTACATTCTGAACCTTCTTCAGCTCTGAACAGATGATGAAACACTGAATGATTTCAAGCTCTTTGTCTAATAAACTTACATCTTTCATTCTTTATACAGATTGAAGAGCTGTGGTTTGTCAGAGATCAGCTGTGATTATCTGGCAGCAGCACTGAAGTCCAACCCCTCCCATCTGAGACAGCTGGACCTGAGCTCCAGCAACAAGCTGCAGGATCCAGGAGTGAAGCATCTGTGTGGTTTCCTGGAGAGTCCAGGATGTAAACTTGAAACTCTGAGGTCAGTCAGCATGTTTTAGTTGTGCTGAGATGAATATGATGTGAAAGTTGTGCTGACACTAAACTGCAGACATCAGGCTGATATTATACTGATCCACACTGAGGATCTTCATGGTAAAGTCTGTTTTCTTCTTCTCTGGTTTAGTCCATTGACTGCAGCAGAACAATGTTCACATTTCAAACAGTGATGCTCAACGTATGGCCCGCGGCCCACACGCGGCCTGCCCACCTTTCCTGATTCAGAGAGAGGGGACCCTGATTAACTGTGTAGCTTCTTCCTCACAGTTCTAAGTATCAGACACAACAATGAATAATCCACAGCTGACTGTCTTTAGCAGGTCAAAGGTCACGGCACACAGCAGACAGTCAGAAATATTCTAACTCTGATCATTTATCAGTTGTGACACTGTGAGACTTGATCAGAGGTGTGATCATCACAGCAGAGGCCTTTGTGTCAAAGTCACTGAGGATCAAACAGAAACACATGAAGCAGATTTTCCTCTTCTGGCTTTTTATAGCAGATAACCTTCAAAATATTCTGCAGTCGATCAAAAACTGAAGCAAACCATGAAGCAACATGTGAACATGAGCTGATGCTGCTGAAGTGAAGCAAAGTTACAGAGGTTTGATTACAGACACAGCTGAGAGTTTGTAATCTGTCATCATTTTAAAAAGTTTCCATGGAACAGCAGAAATGAGGCTTTACTGTCAGAGGCCGACAGCACTGAACACAACAGCAGACTGGTGGCTAATAAACAGTGAATGATGCAGAAACAGATGTTTGAAGCTGTTCTTGGAGTACACTGAGAGAGAGAGAGCTGTGCAGGCAGGAACAGCCAAAGTCAGAGAGAATTCATGAGCATATTGATCAAACGTGAAGCAGAGTTTGGATCTTCTTTTGCTGCTGCTTCACTCAGTTTTGGTTGGAGACAGATGAAACCTGCAGCTTCAGGATCTGTGAGCTGTCCACTTTCAGCCCCGACGGCGTGTCCGTGTACGTGCCGTCGAGTGAACGATCCACGCTCTGTGTTTCCATCTTTGTGTGTTTAGCTGCTCTCATTTACTGTTTTAGCTGTTTGCTGCTTGTTGAAATAGTTTGTGAGCTTTAACCTGAGATTCTGGCAAAATACATTTATATTAAACATCGATTCAGGATTGAATGAATCAACATCGTTTTATTCGAATTAAAACCATTTAAATGGGAACATGAATTTTTTACAGCCGCCTCTAATGCTGGGTAATGTCAGCTGGTCCATGTGCAGCTGGCTGTGAGGCTCAGGGAGCGTCTACAAAGTGCAACACTGAAAGAACATCATCCATAAATATTGAGTAAGAACTGGACTCTCATACAGCGAAACTCAAATGCCTTTAAACATCAGCTTATCCTGCTGATCCAAGTCCAACACTGAGTTTGTAAAAACATGTTTGTCAATCATTTTGTTTGGTTTCTGAGGAAAAAGATTCAATAACTTGCTGCTAATACACAACATTTCATCATATTTCCTCATAACCCTCTTTTGTCTGACCATTTGATCCCATTTGAATTTGCAATAAAGGATCCACAGAGTTTGGTGACAATAATGACAGTAGATGTTTGTGTGAAAGTGCTGGAAGCAAATGAGTGTGTGATGTTCTTTCAGTGTTGCACTTTGTAGACGCTCCCTGAGCACTGGTCTCACAGCCAGCTGCACATAGAGACCAGTGTTGTTAGTCCAGGTCAGAAGATGACTTGTTGGAATGAAAATGAGCTTGTAGTTTGTCTGCTTTAATAATGTGACTGGAAAAAGGTGTTGGACTTCAAATATGTCCATTTCTGTCACACTTCACCTTTAAAAGTGAAGCCATGTGGTTCCTGGAAGGAAAAACACGACTTTTTCAAGTCTTTGTCCTGTTTTTATGAGAAATGTACGACTTTAATGTGAAACATTCAGAGTTTTTTCTCTTGTTGTGTTTGTTTGAAGCTGCTTCCTGTTGGCTTCAGCTGTTTGGAGTTTCCATTTTCTAAACTTCTACATTCTGAACCTTCTTCAGCTCTGAACAGATGATGAAACACTGAATGATTTCAAGCACTTTGTCTAATAAACTTACATCTTTCATTCTTTATACAGATTGCAGAGCTGTGGTTTGTCAGAGATCAGCTGTGATTATCTGGCAGCAGCACTGAAGTCCAACCCCTCCCATCTGAGAGTGCTGGAGCTGAGCGACAACTACAACCTGCAGGATCCAGGAGTGAAGCATCTGTGTGGTTTCCTGGAGAGTCCAGGATGTAAACTTGAAACTCTGGGGTCAGTCAGCATGTTTTAGTTGTGCTGAGATGAATATGATGTGAAAGTTGTGCTGACACTAAACTGCAGACATCAGGCTGATATTATACTGATCCACACTGAGGATCTTCATGGTAAAGTCTGTTTTCTTCTTCTCTGGTTTAGTCCATTGACTGCAGCAGAACAATGTTCACATTTCAAACAGTGATACTCAACGTATGGCCCGCGGCCCACACGCGGCCTGCCCACCTTTCCTGATTCAGAGAGAGGGGACCCTGATTAACTGTGTAGCTTCTTCCTCACAGTTCTAAGTATCAGACACAACAATGAATAATCCACAGCTGACTGTCTTTAGCAGGTCAAAGGTCACGGCACACAGCAGACAGTCAGAAATATTCTAACTCTGATCATTTATCAGTTGTGACACTGTGAGACTTGATCAGAGGTGTGATCATCACAGCAGAGGCCTTTGTGTCAAAGTCACTGAGGATCAAACAGAAACACATGAAGCAGATTTTCCTCTTCTGGCTTTTTATAGCAGATAACCTTCAAAATATTCTGCAGTCGATCAAAAACTGAAGCAAACCATGAAGCAACATGTGAACATGAGCTGATGCTGCTGAAGTGAAGCAAAGTTACAGAGGTTTGATTACAGACACAGCTGAGAGTTTGTAATCTGTCATCATTTTAAAAAGTTTCCATGGAACAGCAGAAATGAGGCTTTACTGTCAGAGGCCGACAGCACTGAACACAACAGCAGACTGGTGGCTAATAAACAGTGAATGATGCAGAAACAGATGTTTGAAGCTGTTCTTGGAGTACACTGAGAGAGAGAGAGCTGTGCAGGCAGGAACAGCCAAAGTCAGAGAGAATTCATGAGCATATTTATCAAACGTGAAGCAGAGTTTGGATCTTCTTTTGCTGCTGCTTCACTCAGTTTTGGTTGGAGACAGATGAAACCTGCAGCTTCAGGATCTGTGAGCTGTCCACTTTCAGCCCCGACGGCGTGTCCGTGTACGTGCCGTCGAGTGAACGATCCACGCTCTGTGTTTCCATCTTTGTGTGTTTAGCTGCTCTCATTTACTGTTTTATCTGTTTGCTGCTTGTTGAAATAGTTTGTCAGCTTTAACCTGAAATTCTGGCAAAATACATTTATATTAAACATCGATTCAGGATTGAATGAATCAACATCGTTTTATTCAAATTAAAACCATTTAAATGGGAACATGAATTTTTTACAGCCGCCTCTAATGCTGGGTAATGTCAGCTGGTCCATGTGCAGCTGGCTGTGAGGCTCAGGGAGCGTCTACAAAGTGCAACACTGAAAGAACATCATCCATAAATATTGAGTAAGAACTGGACTCTCATACAGCGAGACTCAAATGCCTTTAAACATCAGCTTATCCTGCTGATCCAAGTCCAACACTGAGTTTGTAAAAACATGTTTGTCAATCATTTTGTTTGGTTTCTGAGGAAAAAGATTCAATAACTTGCTGCTAATACACAACATTTCATCATATTTCCTCATAACCCTCTTTTGTCTGACCATTTGATCCCATTTGAATTTGCAATAAAGGATCCACAGAGTTTGGTGACAATAATGACAGTAGATGTTTGTGTGAAAGTGCTGGAAGCAAATGAGTGTGTGATGTTCTTTCAGTGTTGCACTTTGTAGACGCTCCCTGAGCACTGGTCTCACAGCCAGCTGCACATAGAGACCAGTGTTGTTAGTCCAGGTCAGAAGATGACTTGTTGGAATGAAAATGAGCTTGTAGTTTGTCTGCTTTAATAATGTGACTGGAAAAAGGTGTTGGACTTCAAATATGTCCATTTCTGTCACACTTCACCTTTAAAAGTGAAGCCATGTGGTTCCTGGAAGGAAAAACACGACTTTTTCAAGTCTTTGTCCTGTTTTTATGAGAAATGTACGACTTTAATGTGAAACATTCAGAGTTTTTTCTCTTGTTGTGTTTGTTTGAAGCTGCTTCCTGTTGGCTTCAGCTGTTTGGAGTTTCCATTTTCTAAACTTCTACATTCTGAACCTTCTTCAGCTCTGAACAGATGATGAAACACTGAATGATTTCAAGCTCTTTGTCTAATAAACTTACATCTTTCATTCTTTATACAGATTGAAGAGCTGTGGTTTGTCAGAGATCAGCTGTGATTATCTGGCAGCAGCACTGAAGTCCAACCCCTCCCATCTGAGAGAGCTGAACCTGAGTAATGACTTCTTGTCTTCAACTAAGAACAACAACAAGCTGCAGGATCCAGGAGTGAAGCATCTGTGTGGTTTCCTGGAGAGTCCAGGATGTAAACTTGAAACTCTGAGGTCAGTCAGCATGTTTTAGTTGTGCTGAGATGAATATGATGTGAAAGTTGTGCTGACACTAAACTGCAGACATCAGGCTGATATTATACTGATCCACACTGAGGATCTTCATGGTAAAGTCTGTTTTCTTCTTCTCTGGTTTAGTCCATTGACTGCAGCAGAACAATGTTCACATTTCAAACCTTCAAAGAAGAAGAAAAATCCTCCACTGGAAAATTCACTGTGAAACTCTCAAACTCTTCATTGCACCTTAAAGTCTGTGTGACACTGAAATCCAAAGCAAAATGTGCGTTTGCTTTACAGACAGCAGTCCAACACAAACATACACACATCATCCAAAACACAGTCCAACATCCAAATCTCCTCCACTGCCAGCATGAATGATGGGAAAGAGAAGGAGGAACACTCTGACATTCAGGGTTAGAATGAGTTTCATCAAGCAGACTGTGAAGATCAAAGCTGCATTAGAAAGCTTACATGAATGAATGAGTGGACAGAAGTGGACAGAGATCATCTGAAGCACTTCAAAGGCTTTAAATCAGCACATTTCTCTTTATTCTTTATCAACTCTGTTAGTTTCTCTCAGTTTTCTGTGGAATGAAGCTAACAGCAGGCTAATAAGATGCTGACCAATAGGTTTCTATTAAAGGTTGTAATTTGTATATGAAAAAGTGCTTTGGCTCAGCAGGGATCAGCTTACAGGTAGAATACAGCTGCTGGATGGGATTAGCATGTCATAGCTATCTACCAAACTGCTAACTGGGGGATTTCAGGCCATCTATGGATCATTTTTGCTAACTGTTTATTCAGCTTAGGCTCACAGGGCTGCAGCCTGTGCCCTAGCTGTCATAGGGCAAGAGGCGTGGTCCACCTGCACAGGTGAGCAGTCCATCACAGGGCCAACAGAGAGCGACAGAGAAGCACTCCCTCACATCCACACCTACAGCCAATGTAGAAGCACCAATGAACCTAAGCAGCATTTCATTGGACTGTGGGAGAACATCCAACCTCCACAGAAAGGCCCAGCTGACCAACAAGCTTCAACCTACAACCTTCTTGCTCTAAGGCACTAGTGCTAACCACTTTTGCCCATTTCAGCCCAAATCCTGCATCTTCCTGTTTCTGACTCCAGGCCAGCTCCACTAACACTTTCTCATCAGACACTGCCACCTAGTGGAGGAAGTCTTAGTTCCATTTGAAGCTTCAGATTACAGTTAGTTCCTTTACAAAGAGGTGGAGGTGGTGGGGCCACAGCACCATCATCACTGAGTGCCATAGGACACTTAACCTTTGTTTCCATATGCTGGGAACTTCCTGTTGTTCCCAGGAGGACTGGAAAATGTGTGAAAATCTCCCAGTCAGTTCCTCACAGCACACTTCAATCATTTCCCTCCCACAGCATCAGGACCAGGGCTTTTTCTCTCTTTGGTCCCACTAAGAGATTTCCACACAAACACCTCATCAGTGGGACTCTCAGAGCTACCAGCCCTTTGCTACAATCACAAAGCTCTTCATTGAAATCAATGATATCAAAGCTGGAATCAAATGAGTCCAAGTCTTCTGCTGATTCAGCATCACATTCATCTTTGCTCCTTGTCCTGCATCCCCACCATGGACTTCCTGTTTCCAAAGTAATCCCCGTTTTTCCCAGAAAGAAATGTCAGTAGAAATCGATGATCTAAGTGAGAACATGAGCCTTTAAAAAGTCCCAGTGGGTGCAGTCAAAGCAGTCCCTCAGTCCCAGTATAGAGTCTTTGGTCCAGACTGGAACAGCTGTGTGCCCAGTTTGAGCTCTCTTCAGTGCTGTGACCTGACAGACCCAGAGGGGCCATCACATCACATTTAGAAGCTCCCCTGATGGAGCCACAACACATGTCCAATACTTAGTCTGTCTTGTTGGACCAACTGGAAGAAATGATTCAAGGACTTAGTCACAGAACAGAGATTCAAATCTCCAAAATCCAACTGGCTGCATCAGGACATATAGTCTGAAACTCTGCACAGTTTCCTGTTTGAAGCTGCTTCCTGTTGGCTTCAGCTGTTTGGAGTTTCCATTTTCTAAACTTCTACATTCTGAACCTTCTTCAGCTCTGAACAGATGATGAAACACTGAATGATTTCAAGCACTTTGTCTAATAAACTTACATCTTTCATTCTTTATACAGATTGAGGAGCTGTGGTTTGTCAGAGATCAGCTGTGATTATCTGGCAGCAGCACTGAAGTCCAACCCCTCCCATCTGAGACAGCTGGAGCTGTACTACAACAACCTGAAGGATCCAGATGTGAAGCAGCTGTCTGATCTTCAGGAGAGTCCAGACTACAGACTGGAGACTCTGAGGTCAGTAGAGTGATGGAGTGAGTGGGTGGTGCTGTCAGCAGTATTGTACTAAACACAGTCAGTATGAAACAAAGATCCAGTGTTTCCTGTAAAGCTGCAGCTTCTCAGTGAAGCTGTGAGAGGAGAACGGTGACAGGCTTCAGGATTGGACACAAACACTTCCTGTTTCTCACCTTTATGGTCACCATAGTAACGGCTGACACGCTCTGATCAAACACTGTCAACAGCCAATCAGCTCTCTGAACAAAGCAGCACGCAGACCAATGACTGCATTGATTTCCAAGTTTAAAGCAGTGAAGAACACAGTCTGTAGGTGAGGAAGAATTTAGTGAGAGCAGATGTTTGGATGGAATTCCTCCAGTTAACAGCTGGAACCGTCCATCTGGATTGTTGGGCTTGTTGTTGGGGTTCCTACAGAGCTCAGAGTGGACACACCAAGGTTCTTCTAATGAATGAAAGTCCAAACTCAAACTAGGAGGGAAAAACATTTTCAGCAACTTCAATAAAAATCCAAAGATTAGAAAAAGTGAAGCAACAATGAGTCCTAGTACAGTCCCAGCACTGACGTCCCTGCTGCTCTTTATACTGGATGTGCTGCATCACTGACTGACAGCTGATGAAGAGTCTCTGGAAACACTCGTTTATCTCCTCTGCTCTTCCTCCTTCTCTCTGCAGGTGGCAACCATGGCATTAAACAGGACGGTGTGTGTGCTGAGAGAGGAGCAGCTGTGTCCTGATGATCCAGAGAGGTTGAAGCAGCAGCAGCTTGTGTGTAGAGACGCTCTGACTGGGCCATGTTACTGGGAGGTGGAGAGGAGAGCTTCATCCAGCAGTGACTGACAGAGGAATGAAGTGCAGATGACTGTCAGTGCTGCAGAGTGAACTGCTCTGAGAACAGCTCCACTGTCAGACACAATGTAGAGTCCAGCATCAGCCCTGTGTGTCCCTCTGGATCTGACAGAGGATCATCAGTGTATCTGGACTGCTCTGCTGCTGCTCTGTCCTTCTACAGTCTCTGCACAGTCTCTGTCTCACTCTGGAAAGATTTTACAACTTGTTGTAATTACAGAACGTTAATATAATATTCAAACATGTGATCTTCTCTTTATTTCTGAATCTTTACCAAATAAAGAAAAACCAAACTAACAAACAGAAGCTGTCGTGTCCTTTTTCACCACATCTGTGAATCTTTTCTGTGTTTTTCCTCTTTTCCTCCTTCCTGCAGCTCCATCTTCATCATTCTGTGTCCAGTATATGTGAACACGTCCAAAGCATCTGAGCCTCATGTTACCCGTTTGTGTGAGTTACGCCTGTCGTTGTGTTGTGGTGTATAAATAAGGGGCAGGAGACAGCGCTGGATCTCTGAGTTCTTTACTCTCAATTTCTGCAACATCTGCAATATCTAGAAATGCAAACCTGTGAGCTGTGTGTGTTGTGCGTCTGCTCGGCCACCTCTCCTCCGGCCATGCTGGAAGCAGCTGTGCGTTTGACAGTTTTATCGACTCGACAATAATCGAACAAATTAAATGTTCAAAAATATCAACTTAAGCACTTCAAAGTCAACAAAAAGCTTAAAACAATGAAATAATATTTCACTGACAAAACAACAGCTCATAAGAACGATACACAAAATAATACAGAAACAAACAAATAAAAGTTATTAACCAGGATCCATGTTTTTGTCACAAACACTGAATCAGCTGATTCACTCTTTATGTTTCTGAGTTTGTTTTGTGATTATAGTTCTGGTTTCTGTTTCTGTGTCTTCACTGTGTCCCACGTCTCCTTACTTTGGACTGTCTGTCCTGTCACTGAAGGTGTCTGCCCAACAAGGACGTGGTGCTGAATGCATCCAGACCCCTGCTGACTGTCTTTGCAGCTTCGGTCAAAGGTACAGTGTCCACTGTGACCCTGAGAGCAGGACACAGCCAGAGGTGAGTCAGCAGTTACAAACTAAATGCTGCTGACATGAATCAAACTGCTGGATAACCCACTGCTCATGAAAATGGCACCTTTCTGTTGCTTTTTGAGATTACTGAGAATATTTGAATTGTGACTCAGATGGCAGATCCAGGCTCTCAGCCTCCAGCTGAAACTTCCAGTCCTCCCCCAGCCAGAAGCTCTGATGCTGGGCTGAGAGACTTTGATCCTTCCCTGGATCCAGAAATCCAGGAGGGAGAAGGAGAACAGGACCTCCTTCCTGATCTGGAGAGGCCTGAGGGAAAGAAAGATGGAGCAGACAGAGCTTTGAACAAATCCAAACCTCCTGAGCTTCACCTCCACAAAGGTGCAGACACTGATGCACAGATTCACATGTGACACCTGCAGCGTCCAGCTTGTGCCGCTGACATTATCTCCACTCTGATACAAGCCTCATTCACTCGCTCACACACGTTCATACAATCACCTTTTCCTCACAGTCACACACATGAATGTAATGAGGGGAACTCGGGGTTCACTGTCATTCCTCAGGATACTTTGATATGCAGACTGGAGGCTCTGTGGATGAAACACCGACTGTCTGAAGCACTCTGAAGTCTTCATGATGGACTTCATCCTGATTAACACTACAATACTTGTTAGAGGCCTTTTATATGTAATAATATTCTTTTCCATTAAAGCTCTGAACATTCTCACTCTTTCTTGACCAGGTGTGACAGGTGAAGGACACCGGCGAATAGGAGGACAGAAGCTGAGAGCCATTAGTCACATGACTTCAGCTGCTGCTGCCTCACCAACCACTGGCCCCTCGGTGAGTCTAGAGTTACAGCAGTGACCACAGGAAGTGCACACGTGTGATCTAAAGCTACATGTGGGCCTGTGACCATCAGTCTTCTCACTGTGGTAGACGGGTTTGTGAGTCCCTGTGATGCTGGGAGTGTCCAGGACAGTCGCTCCTGATCGGGTCTCTCATGGAAAGCTGGTCCCAGGAATTCCTGGAAAATTCCTCCACAAAAGAGAACTGGGAACCTAAGTGCAGAGTGACAGAGGTGCTCAGCAACCCTGCTGTTATATGGGAATAGAACCAGAATAGTCGGCAACCACTTGAGTTAAGTTAGCCAAAGAGATGCGACTCAGACTGACTTCATCATGTTGGCAACGTGTCTGCATTGATAAATTCCAGTTATTGACAAATCAGAGAATAATTCCAGTCGTTCAGAGACAGATTGTGATTGTTTGGAGGATGTAATCGTTTCCCTTCAGGGAGCGTGTTGGACGCTCAGTGTCCGGGTGATTAGCTGATGCAACTACTTAGAATCAGTTTGTGAATATGAAGAAAATCAGTGCAGTCACTGGACAAACTCTGATTCTTCCTAGTTTCACTCTTGTTTCAGTCCAGTGTGACTGAGGTGGTAAAAAATGATCTGACTTTTAGCCACACAGCTGTCTGCTAGAGAAAAAGCCTTTGTGCACAACTTTCTTAAAGGCAAACAGCACCATGTTCACTGCAGCTGCAGCAAACGCAGCAAAGAGTGAAAGTTGGACTGAGAATGTTGTGACTGTTTCATGAGAAAGAGCAGGAAAACAAGCATCACACACCCAGACACAGTGCTGGGATTAGAATTAGACTTTAGAGCCAAATGTAGGACAAAAGCTTTAATATGAAAGAGGAAAACCCAACAACAGCCAGAGCATGAAGCTCAAATCTATACCAATCACCAAGAAAGCTGACAGGCCTGTGACACGTCAGAGACGCCGTTCAAATCATAAAGAAGTTGGTTTATTGACAAAATGTAAAAAACCAAAAGAATCAAGTCAACCTTCAGTTTCGAGCGAGTAGACCAATCAGGCACAGCAGCAGCTCTAGAATAAGCAACAATTTGATGTCTTACAAACAACCTTTCATATACACACATACATATGGCTCATATGCTGTTTAAAAAGGCCTCAAAGACCCAACAGATTACACAAAGTACAAAAACACTTTCATTCAGACAACAGTCAGCTGTGCACGAGACAGAGAGCCGACTACAGTTAGTAACATGGACTCACTTTGTTTCAGACACGACACAAAGTAACACAAAGCCACAAAGAGCAGAAACATCAAAAAGGAGGCAGAGCAGCAGCAACTCTCCATGAGCTGTGAGGCTAACAGCCACCCACACTTCCTGTGATGCATAATGAAAACAACATTAACCTGAAGGATGATAACAACAGAAAGAAGTCTAAGCTAACGTTACACAGCGCTCACACAGCGCTGACTGTACAGGCCTCACACAGCTACGACCTGCATCCACAACACCTGATTCTACTGAACACAAACAAGTTAATGATATATGAGCAATCCAGGGAAGGCTTCCAGGAAGGTGAGGATCCAAAGACAGCTCTACAACAGCATCAGTCAGCAACAATGTTACTAATCACTGACTCTTTCATCCTTTTATACTCAATCAAAAAGTGCTGTGTTCACATTTGTTTCTGCTGAAATCCAGAGACTGAAAATGCGTCTTTTTAAAGTTTGAATAAACTGACTGAACTTGTCACGAGTCCAACCGTGAGGAACACTTCCCCCCATGACACATCACAGGAGAACGTCTCAGTGGAGGGGGGACAGTAGCTCAGTTTAGGCAGTCACACTCAGAATCGATGCCTCCAGTCAGGGTCAAACGTGGTCCTCAGAAACCTGCAGATGTTTGGGCCAAGCTCTCACTGGTCTCTGCGTCTGTAGACTGAGCTGATGTTTCTCCAGGTGTCTGGTAAAAGGACGATGCTGCTGTCCAATGAGGCGAGGAGAGAAGTAGCCAAACAGGCGAGAGCCGTGAAGGAGGAACGGCGGGCAGCTCTGGATGCCCGACATAAATACCTGATGAGCAGGCTGGCAGACGCCAGCAGCCTGGAGGAGGCGGCGGTGGAAGACGCCATCGTCTCTGATGACAGAGTAAGTTCAGAGACGTGATCCTTCCTCAGAGTTGAACCTTTGAGTCATTAATGTCTGATTCTTCCAGTTCAGTCTGATCCATGAATTCTTTGCTGCAAACGGATCCAAGAAGCTGATTTTCTTCTATCAGGATGTCAAACAGGTAACTTTGATCACATTTCAATGACTGACACATGAAGGTCTAACCGCTCTTCATAATCTGCTGTCCTGTTTGTTGCACCGTACTTTGTATTCATATCTTTTAATATCTGCCTTTCTCCCAGAGTCTGTCCTCCCGTCAGTCTTCCTTTGTGGACGCATCAAACTCAGCTGTGGCTCAGAGGAAACTCTTCCTCACTACGGGGAACTCTGAGGTTGGCTTCAGCTTTTTATGTTTAGTTCATGTGAGAATCACAGAAAAATGCTGATATGAGTGGAAGGTTCTGCTGGGAAATTGGCAAAGAGCAGATTATTGAACAGCGAGGCAGACAGTTCATTTCAGTGATGCCAGTTTATTAGAAACGAGGACTGTGGGGCTGCTGGAAGTCAGGACGGCCGTTCTCTGGATAAACCTGACAGCTGAGGTGGAGAGCAGGATTTATCCACAGACGGCTTCTTCCAAGCAAATGTCCTGAACACACCTGAGCTGAGGGTTACACAGTGTGTCCTGTGTGATCTCTGCTTTATGGTGGTTGAATCTCACAAATGTGACCATCAGACCTGACGACTTATTTGTGATGTTTTCATTAAAAATATCCTGGGTGAGGTGTTTGGGGCCTGTCCCATGAGGAGGAGTCTCCAGGGCAGACCCAGGACACACTAGAGAGGTTATATCTCTCAGCAGGCCTGGGAATGCCTCAGTATTGTCCTGGATATGCTGGAGGAAGTGGTTGTTTAGGGAGGTCTGGGATTCTCTGCTTAGACTGCTGCACCTGTGACCCGGGACCAGATAAACAGGAAATGGATGTTTGAAATTCAAAGAAATCCTCTTTTAATAATGAGGAAAAAAGACAGCAGGAGATCCATCGCAACTAACAAAACACTTCAAACACATCAGTGCATCAACTTTAATCAACTTCATTTGGTTCAAATGAAGGAATCTAACAAAGCACTCACTAAAATGAAACACCAGTTAGTTTCCCGAGCTCAACAGGTCGAACACCTGAGTTTGGTTTGCGGTGCAGTTTTTATTTCTTCTAGATAACTTGGGTTATTTGCACAGGAAGGTTTTTTAAATGTATTTCTTAAGTACGATCTTATATGGGGGTTGATTTTATAGCATAACAGAATAATGTAATAACTCTAATAGAGTATAAAACATTTGCAGAATGAAGTACAAGGTGAAGAAAAGTCAGAACGTCCCTATTTGAAAATACAGTCTCAGAAGGTCAGAGATGGACAAATTCAGCTACAGAAACATGTGGCCATTTTTTTAAAGCCATAGAGCATATTACAGACGACACAAAGAGCAAACACTGTAAACTTCTAAGCACAGACCTCACACAGCTCACACACGTCAGAGTGAAGCTGTCATTTCCTGAAGCTTCCACACAAGAGAACTGGCAACAAGGTGGAGTCCTCATGGATCACTAGCAGAGAAATGTGGGTGGGTGCCAGACCACATGGACTCGACTCACTTTATTTCATACAAAGGAGCAGACTAATGCTGTCATCCTTAAAGACTAACTAGAAACAAGCAGTGCGCTCGCATCGACTCGACTTGTTTTGCAAGTTTGAAGTGAGATGGTACTTTGGAGTCAGCCTCCCGAGATGATGGCTGGCTGGTTTTTGAAAAACATCTCATATTTATACAATGAGTAGCAGACTTTCCTGACTTGCAGAGGTCAACGTCCTCCTCAGTCATGCGCCATGAGTGGCACAGATACTATTCATCAAATAACTAACATGGCCTTGATTGTTACTCCAGAGACTTATCTGCGATGTAGCTTTATAGCATTTTCATTAGCAATCGTATGATTTGTGTTACAATGACCTTTTTGGACAGGCCCGGACCCCCAGGCCTCGTCCGTGACGCCGACGGTGAGCGCAACGTTTTTGTTTTCTTGCGCTTAAAATAACCTGATCAGCGTTCTGCGGACGGTTTGTTTACATTTCTCACATCTGTGATTGTTCACACGGGTTGGACACGAGCAGAGAGGGCTTTCAAGATGAAAAAGCCAACGTGAAACTTTAACGGACGACAAAGTTTTTCAATCAAATCTCCGTCACACCCTTCCTTGACCTCATCACGTTATCCACCTTAGTCAAGGAACAGTGGTTCGGGAAAATATGCATTTGTTTTTTGGACCAGTTTAAAACGTATCTCAACTAGTGATGTGCGGATCGATACTGAAATATCGATTCCTCCGATACCCGTCATTGTGTCCGGCCCCTTGGCGTGCACACTCACAACAATGGCTGAGGGTAAACAGAGTCATGTGCAGACGTATTTTACCTCCACGAACAGCTGAGACGTGGTTTGCCATACATGTGGCAAGAATGTGAGGTGTTGTGGTAACACCGCTGACCTGGTCAAACACCTCAGAGTGAATCACATCACAGAATATGACGAGCGTATGTTGAGGCGAACTGAAGAGGAGGAGAGGGAGAGGTGCTGCCAGGGCGAGACAGACGTCTCTCACGGAGTCCTTTAATGCTGCAGGCAGGCAACAAATAGCCACAACTTCAGGTTTTTCATTTCTATATGATAATTCTGCATCATTAAGTGATAAGAACAAGTAATCTGATGTCCTGTGATCATTACGACGCTATAATTTGAGATAAAATAAAAGATAGAGTAAAAAAAATAAGTTTTTGTACAGAGTATCGGTATCAGATCAGTATCGTCGATACCACCCTGAATTTTACTTGGTATCAGATCAGAAAGGAAATCAGTGGAAATCAAATCCTGCTTCTACAGGTGTCCAGTTCATTCACTCTGACCCCTCCAGATAAGCGTTGCCAGTTCTCACTGTGCTGTAGATCACATTTTCTTGTGTTTGGGGTTATAACGGTTACTTTTGAGGTCTGTGTTATAAAGCAAGTTAATCCTGAATTTAACTGGAGAAGACAAATTCCCACTGCGTGGTGTAGTGCACAGCCAGGCATTCTTTACATTAGTTCGTTTGACAAAACCAAAAACCTGAAAGTATTTACTTGGAGTTTGGTTTGATGAAATAAGTGCCAGAATCAGTGAATACAAATGATTCCAATGACATGAAAACTGGTGGAAGGACAAATCCCTCAAGAAAAGCACGACTAGCACATTAAGTTTGTTTGTAATCATCATCATCTCTAACACCATGCGCACAACAGTGATTTTGTTACAGAACACTAAGATAGTAAAATCTGGGAAATGATGATATTTCTTTCCAAAACTTCCTGTCTGGAAGACATTAAAGCTGCTGTGCCACCTGCAGCTTCTTTCAATCTATGTTATGTGAATATATCTTTTTTTTTTGGGTTTGAACATCCATTCAAACTCACTCTCTGCCTAGCAAGTGTCATTCCCTCATTTCCTTGGGGTCCAGCTTCACATACGTGGCACTGAGCCTTTTCCTTTGTCACCTCTTTCTGCTACATGCCTCGCCTCCCAGTTTCTTGGTCTATTTTCTTCATTTCACTAACTACACTTCTTTTTCTTTGTAAATCTCTTCCTTCAAATACTTTCAAAATCACTTTTCTTTTTTCCCTTTCTTCTGTGCAGAGAAGACGTCAAACCCCTTCTTGGCAGTTTATCTCAATAAAGCTGTACTATCCCAGCCATCTGGTAAGTCTTCCCTACTACCCAGAGCCTGTTTATACTCCTGCATGTCTCTGCCTTCACTCACTTCCTCTTCTTGATGTCCAAACTCATCCTTCAAACTACCATTTGATGCTGCATAGCTGCATTCTCCCTGACACCTCCTTGTCTCCTGTCTTTTTGATTTCACCTTCTGCATAATATTTAGTTGCCCTGTGTGCAGCTTCCTCCACTTTCATATATTTCTACAAGTTCCTCCCTGTTCTTGAAGTATGTGTGCACCACGGCCATTTCCACTTGGAAAATCTGCCCCACATCTGTCTTTCTAGATTTCTCTCCTAAACACCACACCTACCCAACACCTCATAACCTCTGTTCCCTTCACCTAAATGTCCATTGAAGTCTGTGTCAATCACCACTGTAGTATGTGGTCTCTTGCACACAAAATGTGTCTACCCTCCACCTCCATAATATGAGTCCGCCAGCCCTCCCATTGCCAGTCAGAGTCCATAACAAGTCAAAAACATAAACAGCTCGAACGTATTATTTATTTAAAAGAGAGAGAGAGAGAGAGAGAGAGAGAGAGAGAGAGAGAGAGAGAGAGAGAGAGAGCTCAGTTGTCCTTGCTCTAGCATCAAGAGTCAGTGACTGGCTGTTCACTGCAGGCTCAGCAGTCCAATGGCCGATCAGCAACAAAACAAATAAAAAAATAAGACACGTTCTTGATTATGACAACAAACCACATCCAAAAAAATATGACAGCAACACTTTAAGTTTTGTGTGCATTCATCATGTGCAACTCTGCAGAAAGTCTCATGTCAAGGATGTGTGGACAGGGGGGCTATTAAAAAGTTCCAGTATACAGAATAGAAAACCATCAAATGAATGAAATAAAATCTGTTGTCACAGTGGTTTTTGAAGGAACAATTACTTCACAGATGGACAGCCTCATTATATTTGAGTTAAATCTGATGATACACACTTCACGTCACCCTAGTTACATGTTTTTATTTGCCATGTGTATGTTATCCAAGGGAGGGAAAAAATGAAAAAGAAAACTTTTGATGTGTCCAGACATTTCTTCACATCAGCTGCCAGCAACCAGTTTCAGCATGTACAACTGTTGCAGTAAGTGTGCTCATGCAGACCAACTATGCTGGTCCACTGTTCTTAATGGTGCTGCATGTTGAGAAAGAAGTGAAACAAATGTTTTGTTTAACAAGTCCACTAGTGTTAGAATAACTTGGCATTTCCAATCTGTTTCTGCTGTAGTTCAATGAAAGGTTTCAGTTACTTAAGTTTGAGAAAAACCAAAAAAACAAATTGCGTTTACAATTGTAGTTTCATCCTGTTATAAGATATTTGAAATAAAAACAAACAAAAAACATGAACAAACAAACCACAAACAAACAAACCACAAACAAACAAACCACAAACAAACAAACAAACCACAAACAAACAAACCACTACATTTTCAGAAATATTTCTGCAGTCTGATTTACAAGTATAAACTTTCTGACCAAAACGCCACAATTTCATCCCTCAAACAAGTTGTCAACTGTGTCAACGACCAATGAGGACATCACTGCTACACTTGATGATACTCACACCTTGAAAAAGTGCAAAGGTTTCCCAACAGGACTTCGACGGTTGGTCTTCTTGATCAAGCTATAATCTGTTCTCATCAAAACCACCATAAAACCAGTTTGACAGGATGATGCTGATAAATCCCTCTAGACCTTTTTGTGACAGTATTAAAAGCTTGCTGGAAATTCTCTGTACTCATATTTGTGCTCAGTATCTGTAGGAGCCATTTTTGTGTGGGTACCTCATGTATGCCACTAGGGGTCACCTTTTGTGTTACATATGGTGTGTCTATTTAAGGTAGATAGGTCATTAGCAGCAGGTGTGTTGTTGTTGGGAAGGAGCAAACAGATTGTGACCGCTGCGCTGTTATGTTAAATTGTGTTGGAATAAAGAATCTAAAGGACAAGATAAGTATGGTTTCAGTTATTGAACTAAGTTTAATACGTTTATTCATACCAGTGACATTGCATTAACCTGCCAACAAACAGCTTAGTGGCTTTAAATGTAGGCTTAGCCTCGACAGCATCTATAACACCATTAAAATGCAGTAATGGCCACACAAAAAATAAAACGTGACCATATTCAGTTTAAGCCATTTTATGTGGTTTAGTTTATACACTTGAATCACAGTAGATGATAGCTTTCTGTTTTTAAATGTCTCCATTTATTGCAAACACTATAGTTACTGTTCTGCCTTTTATAAGGTAAACTGGATATTATGGTTGCAAACGGCCCTAGAGCTCCCTCTAGTGGCTGCTTTGTAATATGGGTTTGACTACTTTGGGAAAGGAACAATGAGAAGGTGAAAAAATCAAAGATGGCGGAAAGTTATCGTTCTAAGCTGATATGGACCTTAAAATGTTGTTGCCTTGGACAAGATATGTCTGTAAGTATGAGCGACGATAAAATAATTATTATCTTTTGTTTTGTGTAAAAATGGTACGATAATTTGTACATTTGAAAGTTTTATCTTGTTATCAAATCACTTTGATTGTCACATCACATGTGCAGGTACACTGGTACAGTACATGTGAGTGAAGTTCTTGTTTGCGAGCTTCACAAGCAACAGAGGTGTGCAAAAATACAATAACGTAAAACAAGCAAAATATAAGAACGGCTAAATCTGAGACTAATAAATATATGTACAATATATAATAGTACATGCATTACTGGATGTGTATACTAAATATGTTTTTCTACGCGCGCGTGTGTGTGTGTGTGTGTGTACATATTTTACAAATTAAATAGAGTAAACAATAAAATAAAATATACAGAGGTTGGTAGTTGGACATGTGCAAAACAAGTGGCATTTATATACAGTGTGTAGTGCATAATGTTGAAGTTCCAGTAGTGAAGCTGAGGTGTCTATGAAGTGTCCAGCAGTCTGATGGCCTGGTGGAAGAAGCTGTCTCTCAGTCTGCTGGTTGGGGACCAGATGCTGCAGAACCTCCTTCCTGATGGAAATAGTCTGAACAGTTGATGGCTGGGGGGACTGGAGTCCTTGATGGTCCTCCCCGCTTTCCTCAGGCAGCGCTTCCTGTAGATGTCTTGGAGGGAGGGAAGCTCACCTCCAATTATCCGTTCAGAGCACCGCACTACTCGCTGGAGAGCTTTGCAGTTGTAGGCGGTGCTGTTGCCATACCAGGTGGTGATGCATCCAGTGAGGATGCTCTCAATGGCACAGTGATAGAAGGTCCTGAGGATGCGGGGGCTCATGCCAAATCTTTTCAGTCTCCTGAGAAAGAAGAGGCGCTGCTGCGCCTTCTTCACTGTTTTGTTTATGTGTACTGACCACGTAAGATCCTCAGCCAGATGTACACCAAGGAAGCGGAAGCTGCTCACTCTCCACAGCAGCGCCGTTGATGGTGATGGGGGTGTGTACTTCTCTGCTCCTCCGGAAGTCCACTATCAACTCCTTTGTCTTTGCGACGTTGAGGGTGAGATGGTTGTCTTGACACCAGTGGGTCAGGGCGCTGACCTCCTCCCTGTAAGCCGTCTCATCACTGTTGGTGATAAGACCCACCACTGTAGTGTCGTCCGCAAACTTCACAATGATGTTGGAGCTGTTAGTGGCTGTGCAGTCATAGGTGTAGAGTGAGTACAGGAGAGGGCTCAGTACACACCCCTGTGGTGCACCAGTGTTCAGTGTGATGGGGGATGAGGTGATGCTGCCCAGTCTGACTACTTGGCGTCTATCAGACAGGAAGTTAAGGATCCAGCTGCAGAGGGAGCTGCTCAGTCCTAGATCCTGCAGTTTCCTGTCCAGCTTCGAGGGAACGATGCTATTGAATACTGAGCTGTAATCTACTGTTAGCTTGCAGTAAGAGTGTAACAAGCTAGTTTACAATGTTAGTTAGCTAATACAGTATTTTGTACTTTCAGTTTTACGATGGTCAAAGAGAAGGCAATGGTCAGAGGCCATTCTTCAATAAATCAGCGCAGAAAGGAAAATAAGTCTGGTTATTGGAGCATCGTTATCTCGCTGTCTAGCTGGTGAAACTAAGGAACTCAGGGCGAGGACAGCAAAGTTACCAAAGGGGAAAAACTATCAAATTAAAACTGCATCATCTCAAAAATCACAAGTTTCTCTAAAATGTGTTTATTCTAGGGCTGCAGTTATTCATCATTTTAGTCATAAAGTATTTTATTGATTGTTCGGAAATTGAATTGGATTAGAAATAGTTTTCTTATTAATGAGCAATAATTATTATTATTCAAAAGAGAAAACACACGGGTCTTTTGGTTACCATTTTAGAAATTGCCATCCTTTAATGATTCATCTGTTAAAAAAAATATTTTGACTGCTTTTATCTAAAAAATATTTTGAGATGCTGAAATGCTGAAATAATAATAATAAAAAAAACAGACACTGATGTCAACATAAAGGTAAACACGCAATTTAGTTTCTTTAGTTTCTGGTTCTCTCCTGTATGGACTAGAGAACGCACGATACCACTTTTTTGTGTCCAGTATCGATATGAATCCGATACAGCGTATTTTTAGAATCAATAAAACAGTTTTTTTTTAATATCTTTCTTTATTTTGTATAAGTTCATACTCAAGTTTTAAAAAATAAAACATTAAAGTTATTTAGTTATACCTGTATGCAAAAAACACACTGCACCCAAAATATTTCATAGTTCAGCAACACTGATCAATCTAATAAACTTAAACCTGCACCATCCTCCCTATTCTGGTATTTTAAAGAGTACTTAGCAGAAATATTAAACAACCTAACTAATAGGGTTGCAAACTCCCAGCAAAAAAAAAACTAAAGGGAACCATCGCCCACCCTCTGCCTCGTGGTGCTTAATCGACATAATCGACTTTAATTTAATGCATGTATTTAAAAAAAAATGCACAGAAATCAATTATTTTTCAACAACAATTAAATAGATTCAACATCTTTCTTCAACAGAACTGCAGACTGCACAGATGGTATCTTCCCAAAGGAAAAAGTACTATAACTTACTAGGGTATATATTAGACTTAATAGTTACTATATACAATATTAGATTTCTATACATTTTACGTTAGATAAAAACTTTGGTTATAAGATTCAGATAATTATTTATTAAAAGCGAGACATTTTAAACGAGAATAAGAAAGAAAAGTATTTCTTTGTGCCCCCCTTTTCCCTGTTAATGCCCCAGCTGGCCCCCTGGCAAAACCGTGCTAGACCCGCCCCTGCACAGTTACCAGCTGTCAGCTACTTATAGCATTAGGCATTAAAGTAATATTAAATAAATTCTAACAACAGCTTATCAAGCTTAAACGTGCTGCTGTGGTTTATCTGCTGGTTTCCTCTTTCTGGTGCAAAGTGGGAAACAAACAAGAGAGACGGAACTTGCGATCAGCTGATCATTGATTAGTTTCATGATTGAAGTAGCAGCAGGAGAGGGAGGGGGAGAGGAGGCGCGGCAGTCGCTCCATATATCGGTTGTTAAGCTTAACGTGGGAATGCGTTACAAACACTGAGAGAGAAACTTACAAACTTGCTTTACTTCTCTAGGACAGCTTTCACTGAGAAGAAATGCCGATTTGGAAACATGTAGCGAGGCGCTAAATGCTCCACCAGACAACCGAGAGGTCTCTTGTTGTCACATGCAAGAAAGCATGCTCTGAAGAATATCCAGGTAGATAACTGTGGCGATATGTTGGTTATATTACTTTAAAGTGCAACTGGCTAATTCTTATTTTAGCCAACTCGAAAAGTAAAAATGATGCAACGACCTTGAAATAACACATTTATCTCACTGAAACATGTCATTTAAATAAAAACATTTACTGAAATTAAAATAAATATACTGAATATAATATGGCTCAGATTTAATGGAATATAATGATCCTTTTGTGTTGCTGTTAAAGAAAGGGATAATGTGTGATTACTGTTTTTAAACTATGGGCTACAAACTAAATCCTTTTATTATTTCTGTCCTCGGTTTTAACTCATTAATAATCATTAGGATGAAGCCCCCTAAAAAACAACGTAAAGGTCATGAAAATGTAAACAATTTGGCATTTTGATGATGCATCATCCACATTAAAAAGTAGAGATCATATCAGCCCTGTATTTACTTGTATCGGAGACATAAAAAATCTTTCCGTATCACACAGCACTACAGAAAGCTCTTTTCTAGGCTTGTATTAAACATCTGTAACTACCGTAACTCCTGATCCATTTCCTCAATTAAAAGAAGTCCAATGATTCCTGAGAGCAGCAACTCTGCACTTTTCATTAATATTTGCATCATTACGGTAATCCCAGGTACATTGTTGCAGCAGCCCCGTGAAGGCAAAGGTTGAGAGAATAGTGAGTGAGCGTGATGGAACAATGTTATCACACGTTTGGCTTCTTTTTACCATGTTTGTTTCTTTTGTTCTTTCATGTGTTATTTACCAAGATTTGGATGGTGTTCTGCCTCGAGTTACCATAATGTCCCAAACATCACAAAAAAAGCACAGAGTTGCTGCTTTCAAGAACTGCTGGAATTTTTCATTTGCCCCAATGGTTCAAGACTCAAGTTAGGCTAAAAACACTGGGACCAGTTTAAATGGGTTCATGTGTGTCAGCTGCATCGTCACTGCTGCTCTTATGTTATGTGTTTTTGTTGAAAACTAGGTGCTGTTTGGCCTTAATGATGTCAAACTTTTCATTCACTTGTTTGCTCCTAAATACGTTTCTATTGCAGGTCTTTTCCAGTTGAAAATGTGAGTGAGCACTACACAAATTACTGACACTGAAATACACTGAAAAGAAAAACAACAAAACTAAATCCAAACAAAAACAACTAAACGAAGTAGTTACACACGTTATAGAATATATATACTGGGCATACAAGCCTGGCCTAAGCTTTCTGTCAGGAAGACTGCAGCAGTCCAGGAGTTGGGTTAACTGTCTTTAAGTCCCACAGAAGAAATGTTTACATCAAAGTGCTTGCCAGGCTTAATCCAAATTAGGTACAGCCATACTTGAACTTATCATTGTATAGTATGTGGGACTATGAGCAATGGTTTTCTGGAAACAGAAACAGGCAATTTTATCATTAGTAGAGTCACAAATAACTAGAAAAACAATTGAAAACATAATGTACTCAACACAGCAATATCTCACAATATCCACAAGGGGTCACTATAGCTCATATATTGCCTAAATAGCACGTCATACAAATTGCCAATCATAAGGCACGGACATGGCAAGCTAGCCACAGTTAAACTAAACAATAGAAAAGTCCTTTATTTGTAATACCGCTGGATGTAATGACTGCGGGAGATTACAGCCACTGCTATTAACTTAGTGCCAAATAATCCTACCAACATGGTATCAAAGAACTGAGGCATAACTTTAACATGCACAAACAATTATAACAGCTTCATGCGAGTCATCCTGCCAAAAGGACTAACACTCACAGGTTCATAAACACACAACTTAATCACACGAAACAACTGCGATGCTCTGCAGTGGCACCTTTAGTCACTCCCACTCTGCGTGCTGAGCACATGCCCACTGATACGCTTATTTCCTTTGAGTGTGCTTGATTTCTGCCTCTAAACATTCTGAGGCCGAGTCAGAGCAGGAAACTTGAGCACACGTGGTCTCATTAAATCAGACAGCTGGAGTCATTTAAAAAGGATCTTTTAAGCAGTGCTGTCCCTCAGCTTCATAGTAGATCCATCTATGGATCAGTTTGAAAATCCTAGCTGTCTTCTTTCTAGTTATCATGTTACAAGATTTTAAGAAAACTTGAACGCTGATCATGAGTTGAATGCCACTGATCTTCAAAATCATCCAAGCTTTTTGATAAATGCACACAAAAGTCGGGTGTCCATGCCACCCACATGCAAGGTGACAAAAATACCCCAATCAGCCTTTCAAGCTGACAGCTAAAGAAACCATTTCACCAGATTTAGCTTCTTGGATATTGTGTTCACTATACTGTGTTCAAAATGTACTTCTCATTTAATAGAAGAAATGTAATCATGTCAATATAGAGGATTTCAAATTCTCACTCCTGTTAATTAAAAAAAAGAAAAAAGTAGGATAAGACATGAGAAACTCGTTGAAAAGGACAGTCTCCATTATAGCACCTCATGGAAGCTTTGTTAGACGACCTGTCATTAAAAACTAGAAAGACCATCCAGCATCGGGAGCTTTCAGACTTCCAGGTATGACAACAAGCCTATTGCTGGTTTGCCCACTCTGACTGTGTCAGTATTTGCTCCACATACCAACTGCTCTGACCCTAAAGTAAGCCAGAATCCCACACAGCCATATGTAGGCACATTCCAACCACAAAGAATAACTGGGGATTCTTCATCCTGTAAACATCCTGAACAACTGGTTTTGGTGGTTTGATGGGAACAGATCCTCACCTGATCAGGAATACCAACGATCACCCCACCACTCATGTCTTGTTGGGAAATGTTTGCAGTCCTCAAGCTGTGAAAGTCATCAGGTGCAGCAGTCATGAATACCATGTAAACATCCCTGTTGGTAGGACAAACAAATAACAGTGGGATTCATTCGAGAAAACAGAACTTGTTTGATTCCCTGTCTGACAAAAAGAAATTAATGCAACGTAAAAATTAGATTTAAAAAATCAGCAGCATCATATGTAACCAGGTCCTAAATTACATATTGTTATAATTACACAAAATTTGTTCTAAAGCCCAAACTGCTCCTGGTATATCTGACTTTTAGCACCTCCAAGCCTGTAGTCATCTTGGTTATTAGTTAGGCCCCTCCCCCGTGTGTCGCTATGTGTATAGGCACTGTTAATGCTAGCATGAACAGATCATTCTTGCTGGCTGTTGTAGTGGCTTGAGCTAACTCTCATCCCAACTGTTTATATTTGGTTACAGGAGCTGGAGTGGGCATTAATGCTCCACAATTTACAAGCTGGGACCTGCCGCTAATCCATGGTTAAAGCCTTTACCCACATCAACACTGCAGGCAGAGGCTAACATCTGCAATACTATTAATAATTACACATAACTGTAGCAACAACAAAGAGAGGCTCGAACAAGAAAGGCTTGAAACCCTTAGAAAAGACTGATCAGAGTTGGTTCAATGAACTCTGATCATGTTCATTCGGAGTTAAGCTCGTGTGTGTTTAGAGACAGAAAGCCATCATGTTACCAGGATTCTCCAGAGAAACACAGAAATAAAGAGCAGAGCCTCCATCTTCATTTAGTGGACAGAGGAATATGATCACAAATCAGTGTGGGCCAAAATTTGTATCTTAAAAACTAGGAGGGGATAAAGTTATACCAACATACTGTAATATTTTTATAATATACACTAGCAAGCTTTCATGCTGTGTGTGATATTAAAAATATTGTATTGTGTGATATCACATTCTATTGTGATCCAGCATTTTAATCTGACCTTTGATTTCTAAATGCTTCATTAAACTGTCAAATATACAAATATAGACAACTGTGGGATTTGTCTAAAGTATTTGCATATGCCATAGAAATGTTAGCACTCACAGTTTACTGGGCAAGGTTTATGCAACGTTTCAACAAGACCAGTCCACTTATGACAAACGCGATCATACGAGCATTATAGTACGATGCAGTCTCTGCATGATATGACTATCTATTCAGCTGTAACCTGACAGGGACAAAGTCTAGGAGACAGAAACTGGAGATAGACACCATTTACTGATGGACCTGTTATATTAGGTGACAATTCCACGTGAAAGTCAAAAGAAATGAATACATACAGGGCAAGTCTTTATGAGGCAAACATGATGTGCATCTCACACGAAAGCGATTTAGGTGATTTTCTGTGAGAAATGTGTAAAAAGATCCGTACTCTGAATTTCAGATACTATTGATCTGTTTGTTGTGTGTCTGAGGGTTTACGCAGGGACGTTTTGTGTAAGCACTGATTGCTACAGTAGCATCCAATCAATGCTTACAGTGCAAAGAAACTGGCCTACAGTCTGACAGCTGCATTAATGTCTACACAATCTAAGAGTTTGAAAGATGGACACACGTGAGATGATCATAAATCCACAACAGAATCCTTTCTGTCCTAACATACTGATGAGAAAATAACTGAAGCACTCGTGTCAAGAACAACAACAACAAAGGGAAACATGCCTAACTTGGATTTCAGTGATTGTGAAAACAAACATATGCAAATGAATTTCCTCTGTGCGCTTTGCCTAATTCAGGAAATCACCTTCAGTCAAGTTGAGTGTGAGTCAGTGAGTATGTTATGTTCACATAGACTGTTACCTCAGGGGCTAACTTACCAGATGAAATGAACCTTTATGGAACGGAAACCCAGAATTTGTTTCAAGTCACATTTTAGCTTAACCTGCATGGTGGAAAGTGCCTGTACCAGAGACATGATTGTTGCTGCTTAGGTTAAAATATCTAGTATATGTCAATAATGTAACAAAAAAGAAGAAGAAAATCTGTGGCGGTGTAAAAGTCCCACTAAATGCGTCTCTCGGTGTACATCTAAACTATATAACGATTAACCACCAACTGTGAGTTCAATTTAAATTTTCCTTTACAAATGTGTGTTTGTTTAGGAAGGAAAAAAATGTGTGCGCACAGTGTTCGGCAATATAGACTCAAAGGCAGCACCAAGACTGGCACGAGACTATTTCCACTGCACTGAGGGTGGGAACTCCAGGCCTCGGGGCCGCTGTCCTGCAGGGTTTAGATGTGTCCTTGATCCAACACAGCTGATTTAAATGGCTCATTTTGAACGTTGACATATACATCAAGGAATGGACCAGCCACTGCACTGATGTTAAACCAGTTCAGAAGTTCATTTATCATCATGAACCACCAATTTATGAGCAGACAAACCAAAGTGCACTCCAAGATTCAGTTGCTTGTAGAAGCACGTTTAGCAGCAACAGCTCAAAGTCATTGTTTTCTGTATGACTATCAGTCTCTCACATCATTGGGGAGTCATTTAGGCTCACTCTTCTTTATAATGTTGCTTCACTTCATTGAGGTTTGCACAAATTTGTTTATGCAAAACTCACGACCACACTACTTCTATTAAGCTGAGGTTTAAACTTTCTAAAATATAAAACCTGCTAGACACCGGTGTTGTGCCAAAAAGTGATTGTCTGCCAAAAACTGATTTCTGGTATTTGCCAAAAAGTGATTGCTCGTATTTAAACTGCTATAAGTAACTTGTTGGGCTATAATATGTGAAACATATGTCAAATGCTTCCCTCATGGATGACATAAAGTCATCTTGAGCCACAAACAACATTCGTGTAACAAGGTAGAAGCTGCGATCAGTTTTTGGCAGCGACTTTTATATAACCTTTATTTATTTAGTTAAAAAAAAATCTCATTAACATTAAACATGTCTTTTGAAAGAGTAAGTTGGCCAAGAGGACAGCAGCAATGGCAGCAAATATTACAATAGTTCAGTAAAAATATTTTAAGTGGGGATAAAGGAGCGGATTGGTTATAATGTAAGTACAGGGTGGGCCATTTATATGGATACACCGTAATAACATGGGAATGGTTGGTGATATTAAAGTCCTGTTTGTGGCACATTAGTATATGTGAGGGGCAAACTCCTCAAGATGGGTGGTGACCATGGTGGCCATTTAGAAGTCGGCCATCTTGGATACAACTTTTGTTTTTTCAATAGGAAGAGGGCCATGTGACACATCAAACTTATTGGTAATGTCACAAGAAAAACAATGGTGTGCTTGGTTTCAACGTAAACCTCCAGCAGAACCAGGCTCAGGGAGGGGCGGGGCCATCTGCTGACCGGTTGGGGTGAGAGAAGGAAGACAGGATGAAGACATGCTGTGGAAGCGAGACAGAGATTAATAACAGATATGATTCAATGCAGAGAGGTCTGTTAATACATAGTGAGTGAACCAACCAACCACAGCATCTGTGGTGAGAGAGTCATCAAGGAGTTCAGGCACTCCATCAAGCTCACAGTCACAGACTCAGGTGAGATTCTAGAGTTGCAGGGCTTCCTCCAGAGCAGCTGTTAGAAACACAGCTGCATCTTCTTTCTCTCACACACAGAAAAGAGTGAGACAGAGTGAGGCATCAGGGAGTTTAATTACCAGCTTTAAGACAAATGAATGAGAGTGCTGAATGATAGCACTCATGAGTGGTGCAGCATGCTTTAATTACTACCCACTAGTGAATGTGTCAGCAGCTGAAACTGTATTAATGGTGATTTAAAGAAACGAGTCCCAGTGTGTAGACCAGGCGAGCTGCTTCACTTGTAACACACTGGCAGAAACCCCAAGTCAGTTAGGATGACTACCTGAACATTTGAATGTTTCCACTGGTCACTGAGGTGGTACGTTACAGGGATCCAGTCTGTTCATTTACAGGACTCTACTAGAGCTGCTTTGCATGACTCACAGTTGAAATAATGCTTCTTTGTCTGATGCAGGGCCTTGGTTCACCCCATCAGTCGTGCAGGGGGTCGTCTGCTCTGCAAAAGTGCACTTTAATGTAAACTGTGCAGCAGTGCTGCAAACTAATCCAGACGAAATAAAAGCACAATGTCAGGAGCTACTGCAGTTCAGCATCAAACGTAGGCCAAATCAATCATTAATATGATTTTCATGATCATCTTGTTTGTCTTAATGTTCTTATGATTCAAAGAAACATCCAGCAGCTGTGAGATCGGCTGTACTGATTTAAAATGAAGTGTGTACGGCCCCAAAGCCTCTGAATGAGCTGCAGATGTGTTTCAAACTCCTGTAACAAAAGCAAACATGTCTGCATACCGGCTAACTTTGTCCACACACTGTTTCTGCTCTGCAGGTTTCACAGATGAAGATGCAAATAGTGGAGGATACGGGGATGGAGGAGATTGGGTTGGACTTTCATTAATAGTTTGTCTGTTAGTTTGGGCTGTTTGTTGTTCCTGCTGCTTCCGCTGTCGTCATAATTACCTGCAAGGAACTAAAGCCATTATAGCAGCATCCTCCTGAAAACAACATCTGCTCTGCTTTTCCACAAGAATGAAGATGCAGAGGTCTGGCTTTAGGATCTGAGCTCAGATAACATCTGGAGTTTAAAGCATCATTTTAATCTTCTTCTGCACAAAATGGCTCAGTCGAGTGCTGCCAACTCCAAGAGGTTTTCGGAGGATCGGGTGATGGAGATCTATAAAGTAGGAGTAACATTATATAGCTACTATGTCAAAATTCTATAGTATGGTATATGATATGGCACAGCCCTGCTGTAAAGATCAAATGTGTGACAGTGAAAGGTGCTACAAAGAAGTCGGGAGAGAAATGCTGCAGAAAAGTCTCTTTAGCAAACAACGAGCAAACATAAAGCCCGTCCATTTCACATTTAAGGCAGGTAGTATGTTTGTTTTTCTAATGTTGACAAACTGACCCTCCATCCATCCACTTCTGCTGATCCTTTTCAGGGTCGCGGGGGCGCTGGAGCCTAACCCAGCTGTCTTAGAGCGAGACAGACTGAAGACCTGTCCAGTCCGCTGTCCCTACTAAGTGCATGTCCTTGAAACAGTGGAATAAAAACTAAAGCAATGACAAATAATGATCCTCATCATCAACATTACTACCGAAATGTGAACTAGCAAGTACAGCCTGAGCCCATAGAAACAACATCTTTGTAATCTGTAACAGTTTTGGATTTTTGGACATGTTAAACAACTTTTAAAGGGTTTTTCACAAAGATGCTGAACATTAAATGCAGGATGCCACAGACATCCATTTTAGCCAACAATCTGCCATCTTCACCTCCAGTGTTCAAATAAAACGGAGACGTTGTGACATCAGCAGGAGACAGAGATCAGCTAGAGACACGCAGACAGTTTAAGCAGGCTGCTGTTCAAGTGGAGGCTGGTATGAATCCTGCTTCTGTTTATGTTTCCTGTTGAACAAAAACTTGACCAGAAACTGACATACCAACTTTCAGACTAGCAGATCCATCCTCCTTCCCTCCATCCTCTGTGTGTCCTTCTGTCTGACCTGCAGCTGAGAAACAGGTGTGAGGTGTCAGCTGTCAGGTAGGTGATGAGTGAAGAACAGAACAGAATCCATTTCCTCTTCAAACTGCTGTTAGACATGAGCTGTGTTCCAATTCGTCGGCTGCATCCTTCGGAGGACCCGGCCTTTGCGGTCTACGTGGGCCGGGATGGTGGGGACAGAGAGGCTGTAACTACATCTGCTGGTGTCACTGTGACCTCAGAGCAGTTTACATGAAACATGAAACGAATTACAACTTTTGCGATATTGACCAGCTCATGATGCAGAGCGTAGACTGTATCTGTGATAATGAAAATGATTTAAGGACTGGTTTATGACACGTCTATAAAAAATATAAAGTCTGTACAAATGTGAAACTACAAAGTTAAAAGCAGCTGGAACGACAGCTGTTCAAAGCTGAACACTTACATCAGCCAGAAGACAGAGTGAGTCCTCCATCTCTCTGAAGGAGGCCATCGTGGTGAGCACAGATGCAGCAGCAGTGTGGATGTGTCCACTCTCACAGTGTCTCTCTTTCAAGTTTGTCCTCACATTCTCAAAAAAAGAACATGTCTATGCAGATGCCCAGAGCCTAACAACACACCCGCTATAAAAACTTTTGCACCACCAGATTTTCATATACTTACATTTGAAAGTGTTCGTCTCCTGCATTAACTCCCACTTCGATCACTATCATTATCAGAAAAATATCTCCTGTATGGCCCGCAATGAATCCTGGGATATGTTGGGCCACAAAGGACACACCTGACCCATCCTTCAAATTCAGGGAAATGAAGGACGCATTTGGAAGACTTCAAATTTGAACAGCCTTCGTCGCGTCCATGTGATACAATTTCCTACAAATGTGGCATTCGAAGCATCCTCTCCCTGAATTTGGAAACACCCAATGTGATGATAGAGAGCAGGAAGAACCAGTCTCAACAAGAGACACACACACCTGATTTCCTGTAACTGCAGAGGGGAGGAGCCACCCGAGCAGGTGGGAACAGGAAGAGAAACAGCTGAGCCTCCGTCAGAGCAGCAGGAGGACGGTGGAGCTGAGGCAGGGTGAGTGTTAACACCACATTGTTGTAGTTTTGCTGTCAGAGTCTCTGAGTGTGTTTGTTTGTGTGACTGTAGAGAGAAGAAGAGTCACAGTGAGCTCTGTAGCTGTGATTGGCTCAATAATCACCTTCAATGGACTGAACGCAGAGAACGAGCCGAGGAACCTGACAAACCTGTTTGTGTGTGTGTCTGTGTGTGTGTGTGTACCTGTTTAGACATGTTTGTGAGGACAAAGAGTTGGTATGCTACTATGTGGGCTAATAGAGTCCCACAAAATGGCCGTCCTCACGAGTTTGAGGATATTTTTGAGGCTTTTTGGTGTCCTCACTAAAATCTGAAAACAAGTGTCTGTGTGTGTGTCTGTGTGTGTATGTGTCATAAAGAGAGTCGAGTTCACGGTCGCACACTTTCTATCTCAGAGGCTGTATCCCAATTCTTCGGAGCCCCTCTGATGACATGGTCCAAAAAATAAATCAATTGTGGCCACAAAATACTACTTCGTGCGCACGAAATGCTAATTTGTGGGCACAAAACACTTGACCAATAACCGTGATCCTTCCCAGGCCCTTGCAGTTGGTTGACAATAAAATCTATCCCGGCGTCCAGGCCCTGTAAAGCAACTGGGCTCTCAGTATCCTGTTTAAATGTCTCTCCGTAATAATGGTTCCTTGCATTGCAGGCTTTTCAAAATGCATTGTAGCTCATTCCCAGCCTAAAATAAAACTCACTCATACCGTCTCTGTCCACGGTGTATAGGTTTAGCCTACTCTCATGCTTGTGTCTCTACGCAGCTGTCCAGGAATTGTATCAATATGATGTTGCCACAAATGCGTAATTCGTTGCCACGTTATACCCATTTCGTGCTCTCGAAAATAGTATTTCGAGGGTATTTTGTGGCCACAATTTATTTATTTTTGGACCATGTCATCAGAGGGGCTCCGTACAATTCAGGTACTATTATTATACTATTAGTGTTAATTGTACTTTCTGCAGTGTTTAAATTATTACATATACACACAGTTACTGTCCCTCCACACATACGACTTGGTTCTCCTTCTATGCCCCAGCTTTGTTTACTTTTTCCCACCGAGGCTTCTAGACTTCTGATTGGCCAGCATTTCTGCACGGTTAGGAATATATCTCCACCTGTTGCTTTGGCATGTTCCTAGCAGTGTTTTCCTTCATTTCTGCCTTTACGTGTGGACGGGATTATTTTTGAAAACAAAAACGGAAAATCTCCGTTCTCAAAAATACCCGTGTACGTGTGGACGTAGCCTCAGTCTATGTATTTACTGCTTTGTGGTGAAGGTCCGTGTCTCATGTCAGTGTGTTTAGTTTGCGTTTCCTCTGTCTCATCTTGTCAATCACTCCCAGCTGTGTCCTGGGACAGGGATAAAGGGCAAAAAAACAAAAACCAACTAAATAAGCAGACAAAAAAAAAAAATATATATATATATATATATATACACACACACACATACATCAATCACCTGGATCACCTGTTGAGAAAGAAAAAAGAAAACAAGCAGAAGAAAACGAGAGCAATACAATAAACAACATCACAATGATATATAGTAATATAACAGTAAATACTAAATATTAAACATTATTGTGCAGCACATAAGATCAACAGAACACAGTGTGCTTTGAGGTACACTCTAAGAACTAAAACTGATAATTACTTAAATATTTTGGTGCAACACACTGACATTTTAGACCTTCTTCAGAATACTGTATATACTATGGGCATCATGGTGCTGATCCAGAATCCTTACATTATTATTTATTACTAGAGCTACAATAATAAAGCAATGAGGAGGGGGAAGTAATAAATATGAAATAATGTATTTATGATGATTCCATTTGTTTCACTATCCACTCTGTGCAGGGCAAAGCTTATTACATTTTTAAACTGTAGAGATACAATCATTTTACTGCTGTAAAATCCAAATTTTGTCTTATTTAAAATATAAATCTAATATAATCTGCATCTTAATGTATGTTCTTTAAAATACAGTGTGTTTTTTAATATATTATAATTATAATAATGCATAATTATGTGGACATGTATATTAGATCGTTTTTTAGTGAAATATAATCCCCCCAGAAGTGCAGGAAATGCTCTGTAACTTACTTTAAAACTAAATATGTTCCCTAAAACGGTGACAGAGCTACAGACCCATGACAGCCTTACACAGGTAGCCAGCAGCTATGACCAGCACTACATGTGCAGTTAATAAAAGGACAGGTAATGTTTGTCACGCTGTTGCACACACAGCACGCTCATTTGTTTCAGTTCGTCAAATTGCCACAAGACAACTTACCAACGTGTACGTAATAAGCTAATACTCCTGTGTGCTACACACTACAGTGTACGCTGTACAGCTACTTACTGGGTTTGTCGCATCAGTCTGTGTCTCTGAGTTAACTTGTGTTTCTCTTACAGCTCCGGACCGCAAAAAATGCGCGTGCTCTTTGTGAGCTCGTTCCCGGCTCGTAACCAGCGCGTTCTGCCGTCGAGGGCGATCATTGGTTAAATGTGATCATGTGACTGATGCAAGCCAGATCCTTTTATTTAGCAAAACTGTGATTAATAGTTAAATATTATTGTTGAAGGGCACAGACAGGACTCCGCACGCACGCACACATTAAAAAAAAATAATACTTTTTTTTTTTAAAAAGTTGCCTCAACAAAAGGGCACCTTGGGCACCCATCAGGAAAGGGGCGGGTGCTCAAGCCCCTCTAGCCCCCCCCCCCCCCCTCTGCACGTGCCTGTCGCAGAGAACGGGGGTGTGAGAAGACTCCAAAACCTCCCTCCGGCCGCTCATTGTAGTGTTGATGCATGTGTGTTCTAAGGTGCATTTCCCCAGCTTTGGAAAATTCAGAGGCACAGATGAAGCTGGGGTACACAAAAACTGTAAAGCCAGGTGGAAAAGGTTCAGATAAGATGTCTTCCTGTTCCCCCAGTACGTTAAAGGATCCTCTGATCTTGGAATGTTTCTCTCCGACACTCTCCACAATACTAAGGGGTTGGCAGTCCGTTATAATAAAACTCAGGACTGCATGGTCCAGAACAGACTTCCTAGGTGCTTGATTTCAAAATAATAAAACGCATGTTAATTAAAAAATGATGATAAAGCAGTTCAGTGTCAATATAGGCCGACCTGTGTTCATTCTCGGTGTGTTTGTCTCCTCATTTTCATGTTTGGTTCTGTAATGCCTGAACACTGAGGAGGTGCTTTTGATTGTGTAACAAAGCTCAGCAGAATAGAAAATAAATAATTTACACTGCAAGTCACATTGCTGTTTTTCCTATTCTGATAGATTACACTGAAACAAAGACAGACAAACTATTCCCTTATTTGCAGTTAAAAGATCAAAATGATCCCACACAGCAGAAACATTGTTTTTTCTTTCAAGCTCAATTTTGTTATGGAGAGATGTTTTTTTTTTTTGTTTTTTTTTTTATCTTTGCGAGAGTAATTTTGGTTTTTTTGGGGTTTTTTTTGGTGGCGACTCATCCCATTGACAGATGCAGATGCGGTACCTTTTAAACACAGTTTAGCGCGTTGGTAATGAGCGATACAGCAGCTGTATCGATCACGTGACTTTTTCTTAAAGCGACACACGCACCGATACAGGTTTCGCTCTGTGAGCTTGATACAAGCGTCGGTGCATCAGTGTTGCTGGACCCATCACTACTATATAGTGATGTGTTGTGGTGCTTTGCTCCCACCCCTTGTGTTCCGTGTTTTCGTCTTCCCTTCGTGTAATTCTTCATATTCGTGTACTGTTAGTTTTCCCAGTTTAGGTTTTTGCTTAGTTTCCATGCTCACCTTCGCCATTTCTGTTTGTATCACCATGTGATGAATAAACTCACTTGCATCTGAGCTGCCTGCATAAAGGGTCCTTTAATAATTTACACACGGCTCGCAAACCGTGACAAAAACACTGGAAAAATTGGGCTGTTCTAAAACGTTTGACGGGTAGTGTATATATTTAGTTTATATATTTTCTTTATTTATAATAGTTTGTTTTATATTGTAGCAAAGTGTTACTTGGATACTTCTCTATGTGCTTCTTCATGTGCAATTTTGTTGCATTCTGAGCCTAAGAAATTTATTGGTGGTAGTGATGAACTGCTGTTAGAATCAAGTTAAATTCTGATAAATCAGACAATTACCTCTCCAGCTGTTGTTACAGTCTTTGTTTATCGGGTCCTTACAGGGTAAAAGATGACGACACCTAAAGAAATCCTTCTGGGGACTTTGGAGGATTTGGGACGTGATGACTTTGAAAAATTCAAGTGGCATCTGAAGAACGGGTCTGTAGAAGGTTTACCAGCAATCCCAGTGAGTAAACTGGAGAATGCAGAGAGGACGGACATAGTGGATCTGATGTTTGATACCTACTCTATCAACACTTTTCAAGTTGCTAAAAATCTTTTGGGGAGGATAAACAAGAATGATCTGTTGGAGAATTTAAATAAAACCATCCCAGAACCCACAGGTAAGTCAGGGAATGACTAAACAAAAAATACATAAACAATAAAAACATTAGTTAACATTACACAGGTGCCATTAAAATCTATATAAATAATAAATCCAAAACAATTGCCAACACTTTCAGGAGTGAGAGACTGCAGAAAGCCAACAGTTTGTGTTTTATGCATCTGCACAAATAACCTCCTGTGTACACACATGAATATCTGCTCTTTGGGTTGGTTTGATTAAAATGGGACCAGCAGCAGGTTTTCTGCCCATTTTACAGATTTATATTGTCAGATTGGTTTTAGAGCTGTTTTATCAACATAAATGAGGCGACAACAACAGTTTGGGACACGTCACAAATATGATCAAAGTGCTTTTTCTTAAATCTATTTACCAGTTGAAGGTAAAGTTAAAAAAATGGCTGCCATTTCTTTCTGCTGTTTGGAGACCCAAACAAAAAAATGCCCAGACAGTAAATGCTTTTTATTATGGTTGATAAACAGGACACTAAGGTGATTGGTCAAAGGTTGGAGGAAAGCCACAGTTCTCCTTATTTGACTGAAATCCACCATTTCAGCTCATGTTTTTTCTTCTGCAGCTTTCTGGGAGATTCCACTTCAGCCTTCTGCTGGCAACGCTCCCGTTACCAAGCTTCCCTTAGGCAGCATCATTAGAAGACATAGCATACATTTACACTGCTATGCAGATGACACCCAGCTCCATCTGTCCATGAAGTCAGATAACACACACCAATTAGTTAAACTGCAGGAATGTCTTAAAGACATAAAGACCTGGATGGCCGCTAACTTTCTGCTTCTTAATTCAGATCAAACTGAGGTTATTGTACTTGGCCCTGAAAATCTTAGAAATATGGTATCTAAGCAGATTCTTACTCTGGATGGCATTACCTTGGCCTCCAGTAACGCTGTGAGGAACCTTGGAGTCATTTTTGACCAGGACATGTCCTTCAACGCACATATTAAACAAACATGTAAGACTGCTTTCTTCCATTTGTGCAACATCTCTAAAGTTAGAAATATCCTGTCTCAGAGTGACGCTGAAAAACTAGTTCTGTCATGGTCCTGGGTCGTTCAGCGTTTTGTTTCATTTTTGGTATCACCTTGTGTACTTTGTGTTAATTCTGATTTTGTATTAGTTCTTAGGTTGATCTCTACCTGTGTCTTTCCTCTGTGTTCTGTTCGTGTCCCCGAGTTTGTGTTGTAAAACAGTCTGTTTCCTGTTTTACTTTGAAGGTTTGTGTCTCGTCTTGTGAATTAGGATCAGCTGTGCTCCCCTCCTGTGTGTCATTCCCTCATTACCTTGTGTGTATTTATAGTGTGTGTCTGCCTGTGTTCCTCGTTGTGTCGTCTGCATTACTGTGTTAATCAGTGTTACTACTCGTCTCTCTATCCAGCCTTCTTTGTGTCATCTCTGTGTATTCCCCGCTGTCCTTATGTTTTCAGGTTTGTCTGTTACAGTGGCTTGCAAAAGTATTCGGCCCCCTTGAACTTTTCCACATTTTGTCACATTACAGCCACAAACATGAATCAGTTTTATTTGAATTCCAGGTGAAAGACCAACACAAAGCGGTGTACACGTGAGAAGTGGAATGAGAATCATACATGACTCCAAACATTTTTTACAAATAAATAACTGCAAAGTGGGGTGTGCGTAATTATTCAGCCCCCTTTGGTTTGAGTGCAGTCAGTTGCACATAGACGTTGCCTGATGAGTGCTAATGACTAAATAGAGTGCACCTGTGTGTAATCGAACAAGGCCGAACAAGGAGAGTGCTGATCCGAAATGCAGCCAAGAGGCCCATGGTGACTCTGGACGAGCTGCAGAGATCTACAGCTCAGGTGGGGGAATTATTAGTCGTGCACTGCACAAAGTTGGCCTTTATGGAAGAGTGGCAAGAAGAAAGCCATTGTTAACAGAAAACCATAAGAAGTCCCGTTTGCAGTTTGCCACAAGCCATGTGGGGGACACAGCAAACATGTGGAAGAAGGTGCTCTGGTCAGATGAGACCAAAATGGAACTTATTGTTCAAAATGCAAAACGCTATGTGTGGTGGAAAACTAACACTGCACATGACTCTGAACACACCATCCCCACTGTCAGATATGGTGGTGGCAGCATCATGCTCTGGGGGTGCTTCTCTTCAGCAGGGACAGGGAAGCTGGTCAGAGTTGATGGGAAGATGGATGGAGCCAAATACAGGGCAATCTTGGAAGAAAACCTCTTGGAGTCTGCAAAAGACTTGAGACTGGGGCGGAGGTTCCCCTTCCAGCAGGACAACGACCCTGAACATAAAGCCAGGGCAACAATGGAATGGTTTAAAACAAAACATGTCCATGTGTTAGAACGGCCCAGTCAAAGTCCAGATCTAAATCCAATCCAGAATCTGTGGCAAGATCTGAAAACTGCTGTTCACAAACGCTGCCCATCTAATCTGCCTGAGCTGGAGCTGTTTTGCAAAGAAGAATGGGCAAGAATTTCAGTCTGTAGATGTGCAAAGCTGGTAGAGACAGACCCTAAAAGACTGGCAGCTGTAACTGCAGCAAAAGCTGGTTCTACAAAGTATTGACTCAGGGGGCTGAATAATTACGCACACCCCACTTTGCAGTTATTTATTTGTACAAAATGTTTGGAATGATGTATGATTTTCGTTCCACTTCTCACGTGTGCACCACTTTGTGTTGGTCTTTTACCTGGAATTCCACTAACATTGATTCATGTTTGTGGCTGTAATGTGACAAAATGTGGAAAAGTTCAAGGGGGCCGAATACTTTTGCAAGCCACTGTAGTTTTTCCAGTTTAGGTTTATGTTTAGTTCTGCCCTCACCTTGGTTTGTTCACTGTAAATAAAACCTCACTCGCATCTCCACCACTGTCTGCAACTTGGGTCCTCATTTAACTCCACCGCACGACTGCTGCCCCAGCCGTGACAAGTTTATGCATTTATTACGTCAAGGCTGGATGACTGTAATTCATTATTATCAGCAAGTCCTAAAAACTCGCTGAAAAGGCTTCAGTTAATCCAAAATGCTGCAGCAAGAGTCCTGACAGGGACTAGAAAGAGAGAGCAGATTTCTCCTGTATCGACTTCCTGTTAAATCCAGAATTGAATTCAAAATCCTGCTCCTCACATACAAGGTCTTAAATAATCAGGCCCCATCTTATCTTAATGACCTTGTAGTACCATATGACCCTGTTAGAGCACTTCGCTCTCGCTCTGCAGGCCTACTTGTTGTTCACAGAGTATTTAAAAGTAGAATGGGAGGCAGAGCCTTCAGTTTTCAGGACCCAAAAAGATATTTGTTTTTTTTTTCTGTTGTATTATTGTAGGTTCTTTATCTTACAATATAAAGCACATTGGGGTGACTGTTGTTGTTATTTGGAGGAATTAAAAAAAAACTTTTATACTTGAAATTCTTTCATTTATTCTACATATTTATTCATTACTGGCTCCATAGTGTTGTTTATGTAATATGTGAAATGTTGCTAGTATTGATTTGGTGCTGTATAAATAAACACAATTAAATCAAATGTGTCTCTATAAAACCTGCCCTCAGTTATAACCCAAGTGTCAGGGCTCAATGGCTCATGAAAAGGAATGGAGTCAAGCACAGAACCAAAAAACGGAGGCTGAGTGACTTTTAACAGAAATGTATTTTACTAGATTTCTTGACGGAGAAAGCTGAATCACGGCTAAATTCAACAGCAAGCGAGGTATTATGAGAAGTGCAGAGCTGAGGCCAGAACATAAGCTGAGGCAGGTCAAAGGAACAACAGGGGCAGAATCGGGCGAATAGAAACTATCCAGGATCACTGGAACAAAGGAGATAATAATCAGAGTGGTCCACAGTGTAGTGAATGAGTCCAAGATTTAAAAACTAAGAGGTGTTACGTGGCTGCAGGTGGAGATCAGCTGGAGGAGGAGATGAATTAAATCTGGGTACAGAGTGAGATGTGGGTGCACAGGGAGGCAGGCAGCTGAGGATGGCAGTTTGCAAGAGTGAGTTTTCCCAGCAGTGGCAGGGCAGAATCCTGAGGCGTGACTTATGGCGAGAGTTGGAAGATATATCCAGGTGCCGACTAGGGAACAGGAAAAGAGGGTTACGCGAAACAAGCTGAGGAGCACAAGACAAAATGTGAGGCAGAGAACTGACTGTGCTAAGCACACAATCTGGAGAAGGTTCATTGTGAGTGCTGCTCATAAATACTGCCGGAGTAATTGGCAACAGGTGAGGAGCACGGAGGAGTGAGGAGGGCTCCACCCAGGGGAGGAGAGCTGATGCTGTGGAAAGTTACTCAGACTCACTCGGATCATGACACCAAGAGTCCAGTGAACTGAACACATAACCACAGTAACCAGAATGCAGTTTTCTCATTTGTGTCATTTGCTGTTTATTCATGCAGAGATTCTCACTGAGTGTCAGCTCAAACTCAAGTCAGACCTGAAGCAGAAGTTCCAGTGTGTGCTCGAGGGGATTTCTACAACAGAAAACCCGACCCTCCTGAGTCAGATCTACACAGAGCTCTACATCACAGGGGGAGGGACTGCAGAGGTCAATGATGAACATGAGGTCAGACAGATTGAAACAGCATCCAGGAAATCAGACAGACCAGAAACAACCATCAGACAAGAAGACATCTTTAAACTCCCACCTGGAAGAGATAAACCAATCAGAACAGTGCTGACAATGGGAGTGGCTGGCATTGGGAAAACAGTCCTAACACAGAAGTTCACCCTGGACTGGGCTGAAGACAAAGCCAACCAGGACATCCAGTTCATGTTTCCATTCACTTTCAGAAAGCTGAATCTGCTGAAAGAGGAAAAGTTCAGCTTGGTGGAACTTGTTCATTACTTCTTTACTGAAACCAAAGAAGCAGGAATCTACATCTTTGAAGACTTCCAGGTTGTGTTCATCTTTGATGGTCTGGATGAGTGTCGACCTCCTCTGGACTTCCACAAAACTGCAATCCTGACTGACCCTAGAAAGTCCACCTCAGTGGATGTGCTGCTGATAAACCTCATCAGGGGGGAACTGCTTCCCTCTGCTCGCCTCTGGATAACCACACGACCTGCAGCAGCCAATCAGATCCCTCCTGACTGTGTTGGCGTGGTGACAGAGGTCAGAGGGTTCACTGACCCACAGAAGGAGGAGTACTTCAGGAAGAGATTCGGAGATTCGGAGCAGGCCAGCAGCATCATCTCCCACATCAAGACATCACGAAGCCTCCACATCATGTGCCACATCCCAGTCTTCTGCTGGATCACTGCTACAGTTCTGGAGTTTGTCATGAAGAACAAAGAGAGTCAAGATCTGCCTAAGACTCTCACAGAGCTCTACCTACGCCTTGTGCTATTTCACCTAAAAACGAAGGACATCAAGTATGATGGAGGAGCTGAGACAGAGTCGTGCATGAAGATCATTGAGTCTCTGGGAAAACTGGCCTTTGATCAGCTGCAGAAAGGAAACCTGATCTTCTATAAATCAGACCTGACAGAGTGTGGCATCGATATCAGAGCAGCCTCAGTGTACTCAGGAGTGTTCACACAGATCTTTAAAGCTGATGAGTGCCACATGTTCAACAACGTTGTTTACTGTTTCGTCCATCTGAGCATTCAGGAGTTCTTTGCTGCTCTTCATGTCTATCTGACCTTCATCAACTCTGGAGTCAACCTGCTTAAGAAACAATCTCCTCGCTTTAAAATCTTCCAGAAAACACTTACTGTAAAAGACTTCTACCAGAGTGCTGTGGACAAAGCCTTAAAGAGTCCAAATGGACACCTGGACTTGTTCCTCCGCTTCCTCCTGGGTCTTTCACTGCAGACCAATCAGGATCTTCTATGCATGCTGACACAGACAGGAAGTAGCTCACAGACCAATCAGGAAACAGTCCAGTACATCAAGAAGAAGCTCAGTGGGAAACTGTCTGCAGAGAAAAGCATCAACCTGTTCCACTGTCTGAATGAACTGGATGATCGTTCTCTAGTGGAGGAGATCCAACAGTCCCTGAGATCAGGACGTCTCTCCACAGATCAACTGTCTCCTGCTCAGTGGTCGGCTCTGGTCTTCATCTTACTGTCATCAGATCTGGATGAGTTCGACCTGGAGAAATACTCCCGTTCAGAGAAGGCATTTTTGAAGCTGCTGCCAGTGGTCAAAGCATCCAAGAAAGTGCTGTAAGTGAATCTATGAACAAATATGTTTAATAATGCTAGATGAATAAAAGAATATGTCTCCATTGTTATTCTTCCTCAGGCTGAGAGATTGTAAACTCTCAAAAAGAAGCTTTGAAGCTTTGTCTGAAATTCTCAGCTCCCCATCCAATCATCTGAGAGAGCTGGACCTGAGCTCGAACTACCTGCAGGATTCAGAATTGGATTTGCTGTGTGTTGGACTAAAGAGTCCTGACAGTAAACTTGAAACTCTCAGGTAAGGATACAGACGTTTTGACACTTTTTGACTCTTAAATCTGTAAGTTTATCTTGATGCGGACGTTCAAAGTCAGCACAATTTTCCTTTTAAGTTCCTGAGTTTATATTTTTGACTGTCAGGTTGTCTGGACAGATGTTTTTATTTTATTTTATTTTTTTACTTGTCCCTAAAGTCAGAACTAAACCCACATGTAGATGACTTTCTGTTACTGGAGCAGCCTTCCTGAAGACAGCAGTGTGTTTTCATGCTTTTAAAGCCAAACTCACCTTTCAGACCTGGCTTTCATTTATTATCTATTTTTGTTTGTTTATTATATATTTATTTCTACTGTTTAACTACTGCTCACATCTGTTATCCTCCTTTTTAATTGTTCATTTCTTTTTACCCAGTGTTTCTATATTGCACTTTGTATTTGTCATCTATATTTATCATGCACTACTTTGCTCATTTATTGTTTGCTTTTAATGTTATTAAATTCCGGTTCTTTTGGTATTCTTTACGGCCAAAAAGACACGGCTCAAAAGTGGTCTTTTTACTTAAAAAAATTATCTTTATTTTACATATCCGGATATGGAGACCTGAACACACAACCCCAGGTCTGAAGCACAAAACAGGAAGCCTAGTCATTTATATAGACGTCACACACACTTTAAGTTTCGATCAAACACTCTGCTTAGTTTCACTTTTTGCCTGCAAAAGCATGTAATTTCCTGTCAGTCCTGTCGGCACAGAGTGTACTCAGAGTTGGGCCTTTCTTATAAAGCAATATAATCAGCATATAAGTATTTAAGATTATAAATTTAAACCTCAACAATGTTCTTACCTGGTCTCTGGTTTGTTTGTTTATTTGTTTGTTTGTTTGTTTGTTTGTTTATTTGTTTATTTGTTTGTTTGTTTGTTTGTTTGTTTGTTTGTTTGTTTGTTTGTTTGTTTGTTTGTTTGTTTGGTTTGCTCAGTTCTGTTTTTCTGAGGTTTTTAAGTTATTAAATTTGTAACTGTAGTGATTTGTGTGTGTGACAGAGAGGCACTGCCAGGGATTTTTGACACAAGTTGTTCTTGTAAAATCAGTCTGTGAAGGTTCTCAGACATCCAGGTCATCGTAGTCTAAGAAGCTTGGAAAGAAAAGCGTCTGGACTTCCTTGAAGATGTTTCACCTCTTATGAGAGAAGCGTCTTCAGTTCTAAGGGTCAAATGGTGGAGTGGGGCAGTCAGTGAAAGGGCAATGGTGGTGTCTCAGGGTTTGTATGTTTGGGGGGTTCAGAGGGAAAAGATGAATGCAGGTCTGGAGTTGGTGTGTGAGAGCAGGGAGTGAATCTGATCAAACATGAGTGTCATGAAGCCTGTTTGCAGTTATTTGCACTGTTTTCCACTCTGGATGTTGTTTCTGTTCAGCTGTGAGTATAAAAGGCTCCATTCTACAACCTGTTTGTGTTAGTTGTTCAATAGAAACATTATTTTGTGCTGATGTTGCACTTCTTTTATTCACAACCAAAGAGTTTTTGAAGTCTGCATCAAACTGATTTAAATGACTTTTGAATATTACTTTAAATACTTTAGATTTAAAATTCTGATAAAAGTTTAAATACAAAGATCAGTATTGTCTAATGTTTTGGCTGCAGTGTGTTTTTGCAGACAGGTATAACAGAACAGCTTTAGTGTTTAGATTGTTTAAACTTGAGTATGAATTTATACAAAATGCAGCAAGATATTAAAAAAAACGTTTGATTATAAAATCGACTATATTGGATTCCTATCGATATCGGACATAAAAAGTGGCATCGTTCCATCTCTGCTTTGATTAGAGACACAGCTCTGTGTTTTCCAATTTGTCATTTCTTCACTGTTGAACAGCAGAAATGAGACTTTCCCAGGGAGGGGTCACTTGCCCCTCCCTTCCTTCCCTCCCCATCTCCAGCTGCCTCCCTCTTCCCGCTCCACCACAACCACCCACACATGCAGGGCCTTGGAGTAGGGGTATGTCACCAGGGTGCAGAGGAGGCTACCCCCCCCCCCCCCTCTGTCTTCTTCTGGCTGCCTCTGCCTCAATTTTATCCCACAACTTAGACATTCACATTACTCACACTCATTACACATACATATAGGATCTTGGGGGTGGGCACGATACACGGAGTCCAAAGTACCATCAGGGTGTACACCCCACCCCTGGCATCGTTGCCCACCTCTCAATTTTAAATACACGTAGACATTGAGGGCTAGCAGGAGGGACCATGCGCTTACCTGCTGCTCTCTGGCAGGTAGCTCCATGCCCTCCTGGGTTTTAAATGCACCTTAGAACACACATGCATCAACACTACAATGAGCGGGTGGAGGGAGGTTTGGAGTCTTCTCTCACCCCCATTCTCTGCGACCTGCTGGAGCAGGGGGGCTAGGAGGAGTTGGCCGTCCGACTGCGGTCTGGAGTGTGGAGCCTTCCTGCTGCTGCAGAGTCGGGGCGGTCTGCCTCCCCCCACCGCAGGGAAAAGGGAAACACCACCTGGGTCTGGGTGCAGTCCCCCCCTCCAGGGGCGGGGGCACCTAGACCCGGTTCGTAGAGTACGCTTGGGGAGTGTGATCGTGTGTACAGCGTCTCTTTATGTCTGTCTCCACGTTGGTTGAGTGTGGAGTAAGTGCATATGAGAGCATGAGGGTGGGAATGGATGTTTGTATCTGTGTGTGCCTGTATGTCTGTGTCTATATGTCAGGTTGGGTGTCAGGCGCCACCTCTCTGGGGACATCTCAGGCCCTCCAAGGTTTGGAGGCCTATCTCCCCCTACCACCACTTCCCCTGCCAGTGGCGGACTCCCTCAGACATCGGTGCGTTGGTGGTTCTTTGTGTCCGGGGATGGGCGTCCAGGTACACGCCGGCTCACTCCTTGGCGGCCGCTTATCGGGGCCTGGAGCCTGGGGCTCGCTCGGGCCACTTCGGAGGTGGGGTGCCCCCGGCCTCTCGGCCTGGGGCTCGGTCACTCAGGCGCAGCTGGCTGCCGGCGGAGCTCACGGGCGCGTCACTGCAACTCCCCCTGGCTTCTGCTCCGCGGCTGCTGAGTGAGCCCTCATCTGGGACTCTCCTCAGCTCTTACTGGGACAGTGGCGCAGCTGCCCCTCTGTTGGTCTTCCTTGGTCTCTTGTGTTCTGGGGGCCTCTGGATGTCTGGAGTCTTGATCTCCTCCACACCTGCTTCATGCCCTGGAGGACGGGGCTGTGTCCCCCCCCCACCCCCTCTAGCAGATTATTACATGAAGGAACCTTTTAAAAAACAAAAAACAAGCGCGTCCATGCTCACAGGTGTACACACGGGTGATCACACCCACAAACTACACCCTTTTTGGCTCCTACCTCAAAGCACACTGTGTTCTGTTGATCTTATGTGCTGCACAATAATGTTTAACATTTAGTATTTACTGTCATATTCCCATATACAGTGGGGCAAAAAAGTATTTAGTCAGCCACCGATTGTGCAAGTTCCCCCACCTAAAATGATGACAGAGGTCAGTAATTTGCACCAGAGGTACACTTCAACTGTGAGAGACAGAATGTGAAAAAAAAATCCATGAATCCACATGGTAGGATTTGTAAAGAATTTATTTGTAAATCAGGGTGGAAAATAAGTATTTGGTCAATAACAAAAATACAACTCAATACTTTGTAACATAACCTTTGTTGGCAATAACAGAGGTCAAACGTTTACTATAGGTCTTTACCAGGTTTGCACACACAGTAGCTGGTATTTTGGCCCATTCCTCCATGCAGATCTTCTCGAGAGCAGTGGTGTTTTGGGGCTGTCGCCGAGCAACACGGACTTTCAACTCCCGCCACAGATTTTCTATGGGGTTGAGGTCTGGACACTGGCTAGGCCACTCCAGGACTTTCAAATGCTTCTTACGGAGCCACTCCTTTGTTGCCCGGGCCGTGTGTTTTGGATCATTGTCATGTTGGAAGACCCAGCCTCGTTTCATCTTCAAAGTTCTCACTGATGGAAGGAGGTTTTGGCTCAAAATCTCACGATACATGGCCCCATTCATTCTGTCCTTAACACGGATCAGTCGTCCTGTCCCCTTGGCAGAAAAACAGCCCCATAGCATGATGTTTCCACCCCCATGCTTCACAGTAGGTATGGTGTTCTTGGGATGCAACTCAGTATTCTTCTTCCTCCAAACACGACGAGTTGAGTTTATACCAAAAAGTTCTACTTTGGTTTCATCTGACCACATGACATTCTCCCAATCCTCTGCTGTATCATCCATGTGCTCTCTGGCAAACTTCAGACGGGCCTGGACATGCACTGGCTTCAGCAGCGGAACACGTCTGGCACTGCAGGATTTGATTCCCTGCCGTTGTAGTGTGTTACTGATGGTGACCTTTGTTACTTTGGTCCCAGCTCTCTGCAGGTCATTCACCAGGTCCCCCCGTGTGGTTCTGGGATCTTTGCTCACCGTTCTCATGATCATTTTGACCCCACGGGATGAGATCTTGCGTGGAGCCCCAGATCGAGGGAGATTATCAGTGGTCTTGTATGTCTTCCATTTTCTGATGATTGCTCCCACAGTTGATTTTTTCACACCAAGCTGCTTGCCTATTGTAGATTCACTCTTCCCAGTCTGGTGCAGGTCTACAATACTTTTCCTGGTGTCCTTCGAAAGCTCTTTGGTCTTGGCCATGGCGGAGTTTGGAGTCTGACTGTTTGAGGCTGTGGACAGGTGTCTTTTATACAGATGATGAGTTCAAACAGGTGCCATTCATACAGGTAACGAGTGGGGGACAGAAAAGCTTCTTACAGAAGACGTTACAGGTCTGTGAGAGCCAGAGATTTTCCTTGTTTGAGGTGACCAAATACTTATTTTCCACCCTGATTTACCAATAAATTCTTTACAAATCCTACCATGTGAATTCATGGATTTTTTTTTCCACATTCTGTCTCTCACAGTTGAAGTGTACCTCTGGTGCAAATTACTGACCTCTGTCATCATTTTAAGTGGGGGAACTTGCACAATCGGTGGCTGACTAAATACTTTTTGCCCCACTGTATCATTGTGATGTTGTTTATTCTATTACTCTTGTTCTCTTCTGCTTGCTTTCTTTTTTCTTTCTCAGCAGGTGATCCAGATGATTGATATATGCATTTTTTTTTCTCTGCCCGTTCTGTTGGTTTTTGTCTTTTGCCCTTCTCCCCCGTCCCTCTTCTCAGCTGTTTCTCTTCCCCTCTTTCTTTCTCCCCTTCTTTCCCCCAGTCAAGTCTGTCCCGTATTCAGTAAGTGAAAATAAAATAAACAATAAAAGGTGAATCAAATGGACCATTACGGCAAGGCTGGGATGGTCAGTTTGGTAAAGTAAATCCGTTGGGCATCTTTCTTTGCCTTTAGACAACAATTCTGATGGCAAAAGAGCCAAACGGGACAGGCCCAAAAAAAAAAAAAAAAGAAAAAAGAAATGAGACTTTCCTGTCAGAGGTCATTTTTTTAAAAATGAGGTGAATCAACCATGAAAACCATGAATCAACATGTGAACATGAGCTGATGCTGCTGAAGTGAAGTAAAGTTACAGAGGTTTGATTAGGTAATGAGTCCTAATGAGTCCAAGTCTTCTGCTGAATCAGCAGAAGACTTGGACTCATTTGATTCCAGCTTTGATATCATTGATTTCAATATGTCCATTTCTGTCACACTTCACCTTTAAAAGTGAAGCCATGTGGTTCCTGGAAGGAAAAACACGACTTTTTCAAGTCTTTGTCCTGTTTTTATGAGAAATGTACGACTTTAATGTGAAACATTCAGAGTTTTTTCTCTTGTTGTGTTTGTTTGAAGCTGCTTCCTGTTGGCTTCAGCTGTTTGGAGTTTCCATTTTCTAAACTTCTACATTCTGAACCTTCTTCAGCTCTGAACAGATGATGAAACACTGAATGATTTCAAGCACTTTGTCTAATAAACTTACATCTTTCATTCTTTATACAGATTGTGGAGCTGTGGTTTGTCAGAGATCAGCTGTGATTATCTGGCAGCAGCACTGAAGTCCAACCCCTCCCATCTGAGAGAGCTGGACCTGAGCTGGAACAACCTGCAGGATCCAGGAGTGAAGCATCTGTGTGGTTTCCTGGAGAGTCCAGGATGTAAACTTGAAACTCTGAGGTCAGTCAGCATGTTTTAGTTGTGCTGAGATGAATATGATGTGAAAGTTGTGCTGACACTAAACTGCAGACATCAGGCTGATATTATACTGATCCACACTGAGGATCTTCATGGTAAAGTCTGTTTTCTTCTTCTCTGGTTTAGTCCATTGACTGCAGCAGAACAATGTTCACATTTCAAACAGTGATACTCAACGTATGGCCCGCGGCCCACACGCGGCCTGCCCACCTTTCCTGATTCAGAGAGAGGGGACCCTGATTAACTGTGTAGCTTCTTCCTCACAGTTCTAAGTATCAGACACAACAATGAATAATCCACAGCTGACTGTCTTTAGCAGGTCAAAGGTCACGGCACACAGCAGACAGTCAGAAATATTCTAACTCTGATCATTTATCAGTTGTGACACTGTGAGACTTGATCAGAGGTGTGATCATCACAGCAGAGGCCTTTGTGTCAAAGTCACTGAGGATCAAACAGAAACACATGAAGCAGATTTTCCTCTTCTGGCTTTTTATAGCAGATAACCTTCAAAATATTCTGCAGTCGATCAAAAACTGAAGCAAACCATGAAGCAACATGTGAACATGAGCTGATGCTGCTGAAGTGAAGCAAAGTTACAGAGGTTTGATTACAGACACAGCTGAGAGTTTGTAATCTGTCATCATTTTAAAAAGTTTCCATGGAACAGCAGAAATGAGGCTTTACTGTCAGAGGCCGACAGCACTGAACACAACAGCAGACTGGTGGCTAATAAACAGTGAATGATGCAGAAACAGATGTTTGAAGCTGTTCTTGGAGTACACTGAGAGAGAGAGAGCTGTGCAGGCAGGAACAGCCAAAGTCAGAGAGAATTCATGAGCATATTGATCAAACGTGAAGCAGAGTTTGGATCTTCTTTTGCTGCTGCTTCACTCAGTTTTGGTTGGAGACAGATGAAACCTGCAGCTTCAGGATCTGTGAGCTGTCCACTTTCAGCCCCGACGGCGTGTCCGTGTACGTGCCGTCGAGTGAACGATCCACGCTCTGTGTTTCCATCTTTGTGTGTTTAGCTGCTCTCATTTACTGTTTTAGCTGTTTGCTGCTTGTTGAAATAGTTTGTGAGCTTTAACCTGAGATTCTGGCAAAATACATTTATATTAAACATCGATTCAGGATTGAATGAATCAACATCGTTTTATTCAAATTAAAACCATTTAAACGGGAACATGAATTTTTTACAGCCGCCTCTAATGCTGGGTAATGTCAGCTGGTCCATGTGCAGCTGGCTGTGAGGCTCAGGGAGCGTCTACAAAGTGCAACACTGAAAGAACATCATCCATAAATATTGAGTAAGAACTGGACTCTCATACAGCGAGACTCAAATGCCTTTAAACATCAGCTTATCCTGCTGATCCAAGTCCAACACTGAGTTTGTAAAAACATGTTTGTCAATCATTTTGTTTGGTTTCTGAGGAAAATGATTCAATAACTTGCTGCTAATACACAACATTTCATCATATTTCCTCATAACCCTCTTTTGTCTGACCATTTGATCCCATTTGAATTTGCAATAAAGGATCCACAGAGTTTGGTGACAATAATGACAGTAGATGTTTGTGTGAAAGTGCTGGAAGCAAATGAGTGTGTGATGTTCTTTCAGTGTTGCACTTTGTAGACGCTCCCTGAGCACTGGCCTCACAGCCAGCTGCACATAGAGACCAGTGTTGTTAGTCCAGGTCAGAAGATGACTTGTTGGAATGAAAATGAGCTTGTAGTTTGTCTGCTTTAATAATGTGACTGGAAAAAGGTGTTGGACTTCAAATATGTCCATTTCTGTCACACTTCACCTTTAAAAGTGAAGCCATGTGGTTCCTGGAAGGAAAAACACGACTTTTTCAAGTCTTTGTCCTGTTTTTATGAGAAATGTATGACTTTAATGTTCTTTTTTTTTTTTAACTCAATTTTTATTATAATTTACAACATTGCAACTTGTACTTGTCAATGTTCAGTAGGACAGTTACAGGAACCGCAATGCAGAAATGTAGATTAAAATAAGAACTGCAATTAGGAAGCACAAAACAAAACCCAAGCAAAACAAAACCTAAGCAAGCAAACAAACAGACAACAACAACAAAAAGAAAACAAAACAAAAACTTTATGTAATATTAAATAACATGTGACAAACTTAGCCGTAAATGGACAAAACGAAACAGACCTATGCTAAATTATTGAAACAGTAAAGCATGTATGGGTCGCCAACGCTCAGTAAACAATTCTCTCTGAATCCGCAGAGCAGATGTTATTTCCTCCATCTGGTAAATTTCTCTTGCTTTATCAATCCACATATTATATGAAGGTGGGTCAAGATTCAGCCATTTAATAGTGATACACTTTAGTGCTGCTGTAAGATTCTTAAGAGATACGTTTTATTGTTTCCCGCAAAACCCTTTGGTAAGACTCCTAAAATGACTAACTGTTGGTCTTTGTTAATGGTTGTTGGAAAACTGTACTGAGAACTTTAAATATGTCATTCCAAAGTGAGCAGATTTTTGGGCATGACCAGAATATATGTGAGTGAGTTCCTAAAGAAGTACCACAATTTCGCCAGCAGGTGTCAGGATTTGTAGGCTTCATTTTGGCAATTATCTCTGGGGTTCTAAAATATCTCATGACCACCTTCCATTTAAATTCTCTCCACAGCCCAGAATTAGTCACCAGATGGGCTTCACCGAACACCTCTTCCCAGGTGTCCTCTGAGATTTGAGTGCCAGTCTCAGCTTCCCACCTTGCCTTAATATCCAAAGTTGCATTTGTATTGAAACTCATAAATGGGTTATAAAAATGACTGATTAATTTTGGGGAGGAATTACTTTGAAATGTTTTTAGAAATATTTCCTCAATGGGTGAGGGCTCCAAAACTTGCCTCCATTCTTTATGTTGTGTCAAAAAGCTTCTTAGCTGCAGAAATCTAAAAAAGTCAGAAGAAGGAAGCTGAAACTGACCTCAACTGTTCAAATGAGCTCAGGTGCCCATTCCTCACAACATGACAAAGTTTATGAAGCCCGCTATGTGACCATGCTCTGAAGCCAGAGTCTTCCACAATAGGAGAAAAACCCTGCAGGGAGGAGAGGCTTGATAACATTGAAATTTCTTTTGGAAGACCAAATGATTGTTTGATTCTATGCCAAATCTTTAGTGTGACCCTCGTCCGTTCCCCCATATGCACATTTTTAATTGAAATGTTAGAACAAAGCAGGGATTCCAATGATCTTTCGCACATTGTCTTCTCAATGTTTAGCCACTGAGTTTCAGACAAATCCCGCACCCATACAGTCAGGGGTCTCATCTGAGCTGCCCAGAAATAATATTTCAGGTTTGGAACAGCCAATCACCCCTGCAGGTTTGACAGTTTTAATGTTTGGAACTTGATCATCCCTCATGTGTATTTAGTCTCTGTGTCGCGTCATCTGTGTTCCCACCCTCCATATTTTCATGCCCAGTCTTTTGTATTCTTAGCCATAGCTTTCTGTGTCTTCATGATTTATTATAGTATTAGTTCCCCAGTTTAGTTCTCTTCACTGTGATTCTGCCTTGTTTGATGTCTTCAGCCGAAATAAAGGCTCGCTTTTCGTTCAAAACTCAGTTTCATGGCTGCACCAGTGTCTGCGCCTGAGTCCTCCACACACTCTCCATACGGTCAGCCACTGTGACCGTGACACTAAACTACATGCTGTGTACAGCCACTCTCCTGAGCCTGTATTATATACACAGCGGTTACAATGACAAACTGAATACAATCTCATATCTACAAAACAGGCTGAGTCAAAGTTGCAGCTACGCTTATGAACATGGAGAAAAAACAGGCGAGTTATCAGCTCACCAGCTACGACTAAGAACAGCTAACCAACTATCCTTGAGATCTACAATGACCAGGGAATAAGGTCTACAGACAACCAAACTATCCTTGAGATCCACAATGATTTCAATAAGGTGTTTGATATTCCCTCCTTGGGAGAAGATGCGATCGCTAGTCTGGAGGAACCTGTCTCTAATGTTGGAATTGAAACGGCCGTACGGAGCATGCAGTCTGGAAAATCTGCTGCCCCGACGGGTATCCATCTGATTTTTTCATAAAGTTTTCTGACCGACTGAATTCACTGTTAAAATCAACTTTTGAAGAATCCTTCCTCTCACAGTCGTTGCCTCCAACAATGCATCAAGCAGTGATGTGTTTAATTGTAAAACAGGAAAAAGACCATTTAGATTGTCGTTCATGTCGTTTAATATCTTTGTTCAACACAGACACCAAGATCCTGGCTCAAGTGTTGGCCCGTCGCTTACACAAGTATTTGTCCTCCATTATTTCACCAGACGGGCTTTATTAGGCACTCTTTTTTGAACATTAGAGCTCTATTAAATATAGTTTATACCCATGTTAAAGGTGATACATTGGAAACTGTCATTTGGCTTGACACAGAAAAGGCGTTGGATCGGGTGAGATGGGATTTTTTTTTTATACGCTTAAAAAATGTGTCTTTAATTTTGTATCTTGGATAAAAGTATTGTATTGCTCCCCTCTAACAGCCGTCCAGACTAACAATAATCTGCCCCCCAGGACAGGGATGCCCTCTGTCTCCTTTTTGCCATTGAACCGCTAGCTGTTGCTCTGAGACAATGTGTTGGTGTTGAGGGAAAACATCGAGGGGGTATCGAACATGAAGTCTCTCTTTATGCCGACGACATGATTTTATTTATTTCCAACCCATCGAACAGCCTCCGCAAACTTTTGGATAGACTTACAACAATAATAATAATAATACGTTTTATTTATATGCGCCTTTAAGAGCCTCAAGGTCACCTTAATGCATACTTAAGGAATTTGGGACAATTTCTGGATATAAAGTGAATTTTGGGAAGAGCGAGGCAAAGTCTATCTGTACGACAACTGGGGAGTTTTGTGTATTTTAGCCCCTTTTAAACCCAGCTATAACAAGTTTAAGTACTCGGGCATCTGGGTGACAAGAAAACCACAAAGACTTGTATAAAACTATCTTCCTTTCTTGTCGAAGCTTAAAGAGGATTTTGGAAAATGTGAGTTTTGCCTCTTTATATTTATGGTGGGGATGCAGAACAAGGAGCAAAGATGAATGTGATGCTGAATCAGCAGAAGACTTGGACTCATTTGATTCCAGCTTTGATATCATTGATTTCAATATGTCCATTTCTGTCACACTTCACCTTTAAAAGTGAAGCCATGTGGTTCCTGGAAGGAAAAACACGACTTTTTCAAGTCTTTGTCCTGTTTTTATGAGAAATGTACGACTTTAATGTGAAACATTCAGAGTTTTTTCTCTTGTTGTGTTTGTTTGAAGCTGCTTCCTGTTGGCTTCAGCTGTTTGGAGTTTCCATTTTCTAAACTTCTACATTCTGAACCTTCTTCAGCTCTGAACAGATGATGAAACACTGAATGATTTCAAGCTCTTTGTCTAATAAACTTACATCTTTCATTCTTTATACAGATTGAGGAGCTGTGGTTTGTCAGAGATCAGCTGTGATTATCTGGCAGCAGCACTGAAGTCCAACCCCTCCCATCTGAGACAGCTGGACCTGAGTAATGACTCCGTGTCTTTGAATAAGAACAAGCTGAAGGATCCAGGAGTGAAGCATCTGTGTGGTTTCCTGGAGAGTCCAGGATGTAAACTTGAAACTCTGAGGTCAGTCAGCATGTTTTAGTTGTGCTGAGATGAATATGATGTGAAAGTTGTGCTGACACTAAACTGCAGACATCAGGCTGATATTATACTGATCCACACTGAGGATCTTCATGGTAAAGTCTGTTTTCTTCTTCTCTGGTTTAGTCCATTGACTGCAGCAGAACAATGTTCACATTTCAAACAGTGATACTCAACGTATGGCCCGCGGCCCACACGCGGCCTGCCCACCTTTCCTGATTCAGAGAGAGGGGACCCTGATTAACTGTGTAGCTTCTTCCTCACAGTTCTAAGTATCAGACACAACAATGAATAATCCACAGCTGACTGTCTTTAGCAGGTCAAAGGTCACGGCACACAGCAGACAGTCAGAAATATTCTAACTCTGATCATTTATCAGTTGTGACACTGTGAGACTTGATCAGAGGTGTGATCATCACAGCAGAGGCCTTTGTGTCAAAGTCACTGAGGATCAAACAGAAACACATGAAGCAGATTTTCCTCTTCTGGCTTTTTATAGCAGATAACCTTCAAAATATTCTGCAGTCGATCAAAAACTGAAGCAAACCATGAAGCAACATGTGAACATGAGCTGATGCTGCTGAAGTGAAGCAAAGTTACAGAGGTTTGATTACAGACACAGCTGAGAGTTTGTAATCTGTCATCATTTTAAAAAGTTTCCATGGAACAGCAGAAATGAGGCTTTACTGTCAGAGGCCGACAGCACTGAACACAACAGCAGACTGGTGGCTAATAAACAGTGAATGATGCAGAAACAGATGTTTGAAGCTGTTCTTGGAGTACACTGAGAGAGAGAGAGCTGTGCAGGCAGGAACAGCCAAAGTCAGAGAGAATTCATGAGCATATTGATCAAACGTGAAGCAGAGTTTGGATCTTCTTTTGCTGCTGCTTCACTCAGTTTTGGTTGGAGACAGATGAAACCTGCAGCTTCAGGATCTGTGAGCTGTCCACTTTCAGCCCCGACGGCGTGTCCGTGTACGTGCCGTCGAGTGAACGATCCACGCTCTGTGTTTCCATCTTTGTGTGTTTAGCTGCTCTCATTTACTGTTTTATCTGTTTGCTGCTTGTTGAAATAGTTTGTGAGCTTTAACCTGAGATTCTGGCAAAATACATTTATATTAAACATCGATTCAGGATTGAATGAATCAACATCGTTTTATTCAAATTAAAACCATTTAAATGGGAACATGAATTTTTTACAGCCGCCTCTAATGCTGGGTAATGTCAGCTGGTCCATGTGCAGCTGGCTGTGAGGCTCAGGGAGCGTCTACAAAGTGCAACACTGAAAGAACATCATCCATAAATATTGAGTAAGAACTGGACTCTCATACAGCGAGACTCAAATGCCTTTAAACATCAGCTTATCCTGCTGATCCAAGTCCAACACTGAGTTTGTAAAAACATGTTTGTCAATCATTTTGTTTGGTTTCTGAGGAAAAAGATTCAATAACTTGCTGCTAATACACAACATTTCATCATATTTCCTCATAACCCTCTTTTGTCTGACCATTTGATCCCATTTGAATTTGCAATAAAGGATCCACAGAGTTTGGTGACAATAATGACAGTAGATGTTTGTGTGAAAGTGCTGGAAGCAAATGAGTGTGTGATGTTCTTTCAGTGTTGCACTTTGTAGACGCTCCCTGAGCACTGGTCTCACAGCCAGCTGCACATAGAGACCAGTGTTGTTAGTCCAGGTCAGAAGATGACTTGTTGGAATGAAAATGAGCTTGTAGTTTGTCTGCTTTAATAATGTGACTGGAAAAAGGTGTTGGACTTCAAATATGTCCATTTCTGTCACACTTCACCTTTAAAAGTGAAGCCATGTGGTTCCTGGAAGGAAAAACACGACTTTTTCAAGTCTTTGTCCTGTTTTTATGAGAAATGTACGACTTTAATGTGAAACATTCAGAGTTTTTTCTCTTGTTGTGTTTGTTTGAAGCTGCTTCCTGTTGGCTTCAGCTGTTTGGAGTTTCCATTTTCTAAACTTCTACATTCTGAACCTTCTTCAGCTCTGAACAGATGATGAAACACTGAATGATTTCAAGCACTTTGTCTAATAAACTTACATCTTTCATTCTTTATACAGATTGAGGAGCTGTGGTTTGTCAGAGATCAGCTGTGATTATCTGGCAGCAGCACTGAAATCCAACCCCTCCCATCTGAGAGAGCTGTACCTGAGTAATGACTCATCCTCTTCTTCAACTAAGAACAACCTGCAGGATCCAGGAGTGAAGCATCTGTGTGGTTTCCTGGAGAGTCCAGGATGTAAACTTGAAACTCTGAGGTCAGTCAGCATGTTTTAGTTGTGCTGAGATGAATATGATGTGAAAGTTGTGCTGACACTAAACTGCAGACATCAGGCTGATATTATACTGATCCACACTGAGGATCTTCATGGTAAAGTCTGTTTTCTTCTTCTCTGGTTTAGTCCATTGACTGCAGCAGAACAATGTTCACATTTCAAACCTTCAAAGAAGAAGAAAAATCCTCCACTGGAAAATTCACTGTGAAACTCTCAAACTCTTCATTGCACCTTAAAGTCTGTCTGACACTGAAATCCAAAGCAAAATGTGCGTTTGCTTTACAGACAGCAGTCCAACACAAACATACACACATCATCCAAAACACAGTCCAACATCCAAATCTCCTCCACTGCCAGCATGAATGATGGGAAAGAGAAGGAGGAACACTCTGACATTCAGGGTTAGAATGAGTTTCATCAAGCAGACTGTGAAGATCAAAGCTGCATTAGAAAGCTTACATGAATGAATGAGTGGACAGAAGTGGACAGAGATCATCTGAAGCACTTCAAAGGCTTTAAATCAGCACATTTCTCTTTATTCTTTATCAACTCTGTTAGTTTCTCCCAGTTTTCTGTGGAATGAAGCTAACAGCAGGCTAATAAGATGCTGACCAATAGGTTTCTATTAAAGGTTGTAATTTGTATATGAAAAAGTGCTTTGGCTCAGCAGGGATCAGCTTACAGGTAGAATACAGCTGCTGGATGGGATTAGCATGTCATAGCTATCTACCAAACTGCTAACTGGGGGATTTCAGGCCATCTATGGATCATTTTTGCTAACTGTTTATTCAGCTTAGGCTCACAGGGCTGCAGCCTGTGCCCTAGCTGTCATAGGGCAAGAGGCGTGGTCCACCTGCACAGGTGAGCAGTCCATCACAGGGCCAACAGAGAGCGACAGAGAAGCACTCCCTCACATCCACACCTACAGCCAATGTAGAAGCACCAATGAACCTAAGCAGCATTTCATTGGACTGTGGGAGAACATCCAACCTCCACAGAAAGGCCCAGCTGACCAACAAGCTTCAACCTACAACCTTCTTGCTCTAAGGCACTAGTGCTAACCACTTTTGCCCATTTCAGCCCAAATCCTGCATCTTCCTGTTTCTGACTCCAGGCCAGCTCCACTAACACTTTCTCATCAGACACTGCCACCTAGTGGAGGAAGTCTTAGTTCCATTTGAAGCTTCAGATTACAGTTAGTTCCTTTACAAAGAGGTGGAGGTGGTGGGGCCACAGCACCATCATCACTGAGTGCCATAGGACACTTAACCTTTGTTTCCATATGCTGGGAACTTCCTGTTGTTCCAAGGAGGACTGGAAAATGTGTGAAAATCTCCCAGTCAGTTCCTCACAGCACACTTCAATCATTTCCCTCCCACAGCATCAGGACCAGGGCTTTTTCTCTCTTTGGTCCCACTAAGAGATTTCCACACAAACACCTCATCAGTGGGACTCTCAGAGCTACCAGCCCTTTGCTACAATCACAAAGCTCTTCATTGAAATCAATGATATCAAAGCTGGAATCAAATGAGTCCAAGTCTTCTGCTGATTCAGCATCACATTCATCTTTGCTCCTTGTTCTGCATCCCCACCATGGACTTCATTCCTTTCCAAGCCAGCCTTGAGTGTCCTTTATTCAGCTCATCCTCTGCTTTACTTTTACACCTGATTTTAGCTGCTTTATCTCTCTTTCAACAGGTTTCTGTGCCTCAATCTTTTTCTTCTCTCCCTCATAACAAGACAGCTTCTTCTGCCTGAGAACATGTCGGAGTGATTTACTAATCCAGGGCTGCTTATTGGGGAAAATACTTCCTGTTTCCAAAGTAATCCCCATTTTTCCCAGAAAGAAATGTCAGTAGAAATCGATGATCTAAGTGAGAACATGAGCCTTTCAAAAGTCCCAGTGGGTGCAGTCAAAGCAGTCCCTCAGTCCCAGTATAGAGTCTTTGGTCCAGACTGGAACAGCTGTGTGCCCAGTTTGAGCTCTCTTCAGTGCTGTGACCTGACAGACCCAGAGGGGCCATCACATCACATTTAGAAGCTCCCCTGATGGAGCCTCAACACATGTCCAAGACTCCCAAGAGGGAGAGAGGGAGAGAGAGAGAGCTGCGCATCGCAATGGAAGCAAAACAGTAAAAGAGTGAATTCATGACGATGTTTATGTGAAGCGTTTGGATCTTCTTGGGGCGATCGTGGCTCAAGAGTTGGGAGTTCGCCTTGTAATCGGAAGGTTGCCGGTTCGAGCCCCAGCTTGGACAGTCTCGGTCGTTGTGTCCTTGGGCAAGACACTTCACCCGTTGCCTACTGGTGGTGGTCAGAGGGCCCGGTGGCGCCAGTGTCCGGCAGCCTCACCTCTGTCAGTGCGCCCCAGGGTGGCTGTGGCTACAATGTAGCTGCCATCACCAGTGTGTGAATGGGTGGATGACTGGATATGTAAAGCGCTTTGAGGTCCTTAGGGACTAGTAAAGCGCTATATAAATACAGGCCATTTACCATTCTTTTGCTGCTGGTTCGGTCAATATTGTTTGGAGAGAGATCAAACTAACAGCTTTAGAATCAGCGCATAAAGGGCGTGAACACAAAGCGCGGACCCGGATCAGCGAGCTGTCGGCTTTCAGTGAGAAAGGCGACATCTAACTGATTCTGATCTGATGATCTGATTCTGATGGTCGTGCTGTGTGTTTAAGTCTATGTGCAGAATCCCTGTACCTGCTCTCATTTACTGTCTTAACTGTTTGGTGGTTCTTGAAATTTTGTGAGATGTCACCAGAGATTCTGGCATTTCGGACAAAATAAATTTATATTAAAAAATCGATTCAGGATTTTAATGAATCGATTTTACGTTATCCAAGCCAGAATCGATTTGAATCGATGAATCGATTATAAAAACCCACCCCTACTCTTCACCTCTGAGCTACAACATGGCAGAGCTGCCTCTGTCACCTGATGAATAACAGTGAGACATTCCACATACATGCAGTCACACATGTGCTTCAAATACAGTCATGAACCAACAAGTCATCATCCAATTCCACCTGTGATCTTGTGTCACCATTGCTCTCTGAGCTTTGTGTTGGTTCTTCTGTCACCTGACAAATAGGACATACATGACAATAAGAATAAAATGTGGAGCTGCTTCAGTGTGTCTGTCAGTTTGTGCAGATCTTGACTGATCAGTAATGTTTGTAGGGTGAGTGCATTTTTAAAACAATTTGTGCAAACTGCACTACAAGGTGGATATTTGCAAAATAATGACTACCTCATGACATTTTGTCGCAAAAATTAACCCTATGAATATGTCAGTACCATTAGGATGAAATTATTGTGTCACCAACATTTTAATGTTAGACGTATAATTTTAACAGCCTCTGTGAACTAATAACTAAAACAAATCTGCGCCCTTGTGTTGGACCAACTGGAAGAAATGATTCAAGGACTTAGTCACAGAACAGAGATTCAAATCTCCAAAATCCAACTGGCTGCATCAGGACATATAGTCTGAAACTCTGCACAGTTTCCTGTTTGAAGCTGCTTCCTGTTGGCTTCAGCTGTTTGGAGTTTCCATTTTCTAAACTTCTACATTCTGAACCTTCTTCAGCTCTGAACAGATGATGAAACACTGAATGATTTCAAGCACTTTGTCTAATAAACTTACATTTTTCATTCTCTATACAGATTGATGAACTGTGGTTTGTCAAAGATCAGCTGTGATTATCTGGCAGCAGCACTGAAGTCCAACCCCTCCCATCTGAGAGTGCTGTACCTGTGGGGAAACAACCTGAAGGATCCAGATGTGAAGCAGCTGTCTGATCTTAAGAAGAGTCCAGACTACAGACTGGAGACTCTGGTGTAAGTAGAGTGATGGAGTGAGTGGGTGGTGCTGTCAGCAGTATTGTACTAAACACAGTCAGTATGGAACAAAGATCCAGTGTTTCCTGTAAAGCTGCAGCTTCTCAGTGAAGCTGTGAGAGGAGAACGGTGACAGGCTTCAGGATTGGACACAAACACTTCCTGTTTCTCACCTTTATGGTCACCGTAGTAACGGCTGACACGCTCTGATCAAACACTGTCAACAGCCAATCAGCTCTCTGAACAAAGCAGCACGCAGACCAATGACTGCATTGATTTCCAAGTTTAAAGCAGTGAAGAACACAGTCTGTAGGTGAGGAAGAATTTAGTGAGAGCAGATGTTTGGATGGAATTCCTCCAGTTAACAGCTGGAACCGTCCATCTGGATTGTTGGGCTTGTTGTTGGGGTTCCTACAGAGCTCAGAGTGGACACACCAAGGTTCTTCTAATGAATGAAAGTCCAAACTCAAACTAGGAGGGAAAAACATTTTCAGCAACTTCAATAAAAATCCAAAGATTAGAAAAAGTGAAGCAACAATGAGTCCTAGTACAGTCCCAGCACTGACGTCCCTGCTGCTCTTTATACTGGATGTGCTGCATCACTGACTGACAGCTGATGAAGAGTCTCTGGAAACACTCGTTTATCTCCTCTGCTCTTCCTCCTTCTCTTTGCAGGTGGTGGCCATGATGGTAAACAGGACGGTGTGTGTGCTGAGAGAGGAGCAGCTGTGTCCTGATGATCCAGAGAGGTTGAAGCAGCAGCAGCTTGTGTGTAGAGACGCTCTGACTGGGCCATGTTACTGGGAGGTGGAGAGGAGAGCTTCATCCAGCAGTGACTGACAGAGGAATGAAGTGCAGATGACTGTCAGTGCTGCAGAGTGAACTGCTCTGAGAACAGCTCCACTGTCAGACACAATGTAGAGTCCAGCATCAGCCCTGTGTGTCCCTCTGGATCTGACAGAGGATCATCAGTGTATCTGGACTGCTCTGCTGCTGCTCTGTCCTTCTACAGTCTCTGCACAGTCTCTGTCTCACTCTGGAAAGATTTTACAACTTGTTGTAATTACAGAACGTTAATATAATATTCAAACATGTGATCTTCTCTTTATTTCTGAATCTTTACCAAATAAAGAAAAACCAAACTAACAAACAGAAGCTGTCGTGTCCTTTTTCACCACATCTGTGAATCTTTTCTGTGTTTTTCCTCTTTTCCTCCTTCCTGCAGCTCCATCTTCATCATTCTGTGTCCAGTATATGTGAACACGTCCAAAGCATCTGAGCCTCATGTTACCCGTTTGTGTGAGTTACGCCTGTCGTTGTGTTGTGGTGTATAAATAAGGGGCAGGAGACAGCGCTGGATCTCTGAGTTCTTTACTCTCAATTTCTGCAACATCTGCAATATATAGAAATGCAAACCTGTGAGCTGTGTGTGTTGTGCGTCTGCTCGGCCACCTCTCCTCCGGCCGTGCTGGAAGCAGCTGTGCGTTTGACAGTTTTATCCACTCGACAATAATCGAACAAATTAAATGTTCAAAAATATCAACTTAAGCACTTCAAAGTCAACAAAAAGCTTAAAACAATGAAATAATATTTCACTGACAAAACAACAGCTCATAAGAACGATACACAAAATAATACAGAAACAAACAAATAAAAGTTATTAACCAGGATCCATGTTTTTGTCACAAACACTGAATCAGCTGATTCACTCTTTATGTTTCTGAGTTTGTTTTGTGATTATAGTTCTGGTTTCTGTTTCTGTGTCTTCACTGTGTCCCACGTCTCCTTACTTTGGACTCTGTGTTATATTTCCTGTTTTACTTTGACAGTCCTGTGTTACTGTTTCCTGTCTCGTGTGTGTAATTGGTCCCAGCTGTGTTTCCCTCCTGTCTCCCGTTCCCTGATTACTAAACTGCGTCCACGCCGCCGGCGCTCCTCTCCACAGCTGGATTCCAGGATTTCAGAGCATCCAGCTGTGGTGAGTGATGGAGACACTTTCTCTGCTCCCTCAGTAATCAGGACAGTTTATTGAACATCAGAGGACATAAAGGACTGTTTTTCACCTGCCCGTTCTGAACCTGGACATTAAAGACTGCTGGCTTCAAGGACATTAATCCCAGTGTCAGCCAGCCAATAACAGCCTGTGTTTTTCAGCTCTTTAGGAGTCAGAAATGAGAAAGACACAGACTGCTAACCGCTCCCTGCAGGAAATAAGCTCCGCCTCTTCCTTTCCTGTATATGAGTGATTCTGACATGAGACACAATGAGTTTCCTGTTTATTGTGACTTAAAGCGAGCAGCAAAGACACTAAACTGTGTGTTTCCAGCTGAAGCTGCTTTTTGTGTTGCTCCCACAATCCTGTCTAAAACAGTCAGTGAGGAAAACTCAATGTGACTTCAGAGTGACAGAGGTAAGCGACTCATGTTGTAACTGACGTCAGACCCTGGAGATTTTGGCGTAAAATTAAAGCGAATGGTAGTTTAGAATTGAACAAATTCCTTTAAGCTTCAGTATTACCAAATACACTTATCAATAGTCTTCAAACTAACAACATTTGTCTAAATCATCTCCAACACCCTGGAGAACAACGGGGAGAGTTTAGAGGCTCTCCAAGATTACATTGATCAGTGCTTCCAGGATCTTGTGATGAAGAAGGCTCAGAGTGCAAAACCTTCATCAAAACCCACCTGAAGCTGCTGGAGGACACGGTGAAGAACATGGCCTTTGATAGAGTGCATCGCATCGGCCCCATGCGGGCTGCGACCGGGAGACCACGTCCTACTGTGGCCAAGTTTGGCCACTTCAAACAAAAGGAACAGGTGAAAAGTCTCCGTGTCCATCGGTGTTTCTCCACGTCTCTCTGCCTTCTTCGTGTCATCTCTGTGTTTCCCTGCTGCCCTCATGTTTTCTGCTTTGTCTGTTAGTTCTTCCCAGTTTAGGTTGATGTTCGCTTCTTCCCTCACCTTTGTTATTTTCACTGTAAATAAATCTCCACTCGCATCTCCACCGCCGTCTGCATCTTGGTCCTCATTCACTCCACCACACGACTGCTGCCCCAGCCGTGACAACTTTTGATGTTTCCTCTACATTTACTTTTAAAAATTATTTACTTTGCCTTGTTTGGTATCATTTGGTATCAGATGGCCGACTTCTACATGGCCACCATGGTCACCACCGAACTTGAGGAGTTTGCCCCCTCACATATACTAATGTGCCACAAACAGGACTTTAACATCACCAACCATTCCCATGTTATTACGGTGTATCCATATAACTGGCCCACCCTGTACAGTTATGCTTTCATGTTGACATACTGTATTAACACAATTCAGGGAGGATTCTAGGATCAGAGCTTCGGGGGGCTGAGCACCCAGAGAGCTGCCCAGCCAGCCAAGATACACTTTACTCGTCACAATGAGACTTCTTCCCCGTCTCTGTCCCTGCATCCTCCCTGTCCTCATCGTCTGTTGTCTTCGCCTCCTTTATCAGTCATCATAATTTTACCATCTCTGTGCAAGTCTGCAAATTTCTTTATTAAATCAAAAGATTCTTAAATCCATCAAGTCTCTCTGTGCCTGGGTCCTCGTCACAAAACATGACATCACTGTTTTGTACTTTTTAACAATTTAATCCCACATTTGTGAAAGAAAAGCAAAACACTTTTTTGAAAAGTCTGTAACAAAACCATCAATTCTGATCAAGGTTATTTAAATGCTGCCAAAGAAGAATGGATTGGAATAAAAAAAATACATATCCTAACCTTAATTACTGGAGGAGAATAATGAATGATGCTCACAGTGAGTAAGAAGTAAACTGAGTGCATATTTTGGACAGAGATTCACTTTTAATGTGTTTGTATAATATAATACAGATACATAAAAACACTCCTGAAACAGAATAAATTATTACAAATAAATTATTACAAAATATTACAAAATATTATGGATACTTTTGTTGTTAAAATGTTACCTCTCAACCAAGTTCTGCCTTTTATATTTTTAGTAGTGTGTCACACAAACAGGAAATATTGTCAAAAAAAAGTAAGTAAGTGCTGAAGCACCCCCAAAAATGAACCAAAGCACCCCAAAAATGAACCAAAGCACCCCAAAAATGAACCAAAGCACCCCAAAAATGAACCAAAGCACCCCAAAAATGAACCAAAGCACCCCAAAAATGGGTTAAAATCGCCCCTGTTAACAAATAATAGCCCAACAGTCACTTTTATGCTTACTGTAGCTGTTAGCTAAAAACACTAATTTAGCCTAGTTTGCCCTGAATTCAGCTTTGACAGACATGATCGACTGTTTCCAGTAGAATTCCTCGTTGTCATCTTGTTCCCTCTCAGAGCCCCGTATGCTTGCAGAGACCCCTACAGTAGGGAAATGTGCCAAAGAACGTCCAAAACATTGCATTTTAGGTTTATTTATGCCTTACACACAATCCCAACTCTTTAGCTAACTTAACAACTTTGGCTAAAGTCTATAGTTAGTCTTACTCGTTTGTACAACATTTCTGGATCGCCACTGTTTGAAATGATATGACATATGACTCTCACTGAAACAGCAAACTTTGTAGAAAACACAACACTTCTGATTCTCTATCTAGCTGTTTGGTCACAGCTGTAGATTACATTATAAGTGGTTGTTCACTCTTGTCAATAATTACATTTCTAAATTCTATTTGTGCAGTTACATGTAAACAAAGTCCAATATTGTATCTAAATGATTGTGTTATGGTGGGACAGTTTCCAATTTTGTTGTATTATTGCACTAGGTATGACTGTGCAAGAGTTATCTTATCTTCCTTGCTTGCACCACACTCTTTGCAGAAATGGTGCACAGCAGCACTGCATCATGTTATTGTGTTGTATAATATACCAGAACTAATACAAAGCAACATCCATGTACACTATAGGTCCATGCCAATGTGCCCAAATGGGACCTCCATAAATGGTAAGGGGCGCAAAGGCACTTTAAGACCAGTGGGCACACCATCGGTGCACATCCGCTCGGATGCTTTTTTCTATTCATTTATTTCCCTGTTTATTTATCGATGCACAAAAGCAATTATCTCAGAGACACCATCCTCTTAACGGAGACTCAAATCAGGAACCTGCAGATTATTAGTCAGCAGCTTTAACTTCCTGTCTTTGTCTCACTAAACCTTCCACGTGGAAACTTGAGCTGCCCACTCAAGCACAGTAGGCTTTAACTGGCTCTGCTCAAGTCACTTCAGTATCTGAGAAACTGTCTCGATGCATGCCAAAGAACACTTTGACAATACGCTTGTGTTGAGTCAAATCCACCACAAGCATATTCTATGGCAGTTTAATTCCACTCCACATAAAAATAGTCACGTATTATTTCCCCCCACCACACTTCCTGCCAGTAGCTGGTGCCCCCACCCACAGTGCATTAGTGGTTCTCTGTGTTTAGTGGCTCACTCTGGGCGGCTGCTCGGTGGGGCCCGGCCCCCTGGCTCTGTTGGGCCTGTGCTGCAGGTGGGGTGCCCTCAGGTCTCGGCCCTCTGGGCCCATTTACTGCTCAGTAACATTTAATATCTATTATTTACTACTACTTACTAGCCTAGTTACTGCATATTATTGGTTGTTGCTGTGGGTTCCCCACTGTGTTGGTTTTTCCTTGTGTTTTTCAGCAGATGATGAAATAGATTTTCAGTATTTTTTCTCTCTTCCTCTCCATCTATTTCTCTTCTTCTCTATTTTTCCCTCTTCTTCTGTTAACTTTCTCCCCAGCTTATCTTTTTTCTTCTTTCCTGACCCCCGTTCTGATTCTAATGACTCAAAATAAAATAAAATCATCATCAAATATGACTATCAAGTGGACCAGTATAGCAAAAACCATAATGGTGGCAGAGGCCACAGAGCCAAGTGGCAGGATTTTCAACGTTCAAACCAGATAAAAAACAGAAATTAAATGGTGTTAAAAGCCATGAATTAAGGCAATTCATTCACAACATAATTACAAGTTTTACTGGACGTTAATATTTTTCTCTTTTTTCAGTGCAAAACAAACTAACAGTACACATGATGCTGGCAAGTTAAAATGTCAGTGTCTTTTATAGATAGCATGTCTAGCATCATAGTTTTATAGATCACGTAGTCAGGGTAAAAACTCCATCTCTGATTATTATTGTACATGACTGTGACATGCAGTGGCCTCAGCATCATGATGAAGGCGACCGGAGGAGATAGTTTGGTAGACATCGATGTTTTGCCGATGAAGGCTCATGTAGCGGTCCTCTTTGTCCTAAACAACAATTTACACTGTCATTTACATTTAATTAAAGTGCAGCTTAAAACACAGACATAATGCACTGCAGCCTCGGCACAATTAAGTGTAAAACAGAACTATGGAAAACTGACAAACATCTGGCGAGTTTCAGATCCTGTTAAGTTAGTTAGACCTGATCTGTTTTCTCTGTTAGGATAAAAACATCGGAGGTCATGGGGTGAAAAATACCTCAAAAACAAGACTAGCTATGTCTACAACTAATGTGTGGTGTTTTAAAAGAACCTATGAGATACTTTGAACACCACAGTGGCTGCTGTATGCAGTAATGTGCTCAAGTGATTTCAAAGGGTCATTTCATGAGTTTAAGTGCGTCAGTAAAAGTTTTCACCTGCGAGGATTTCTCCTCAGGCTGTAACCACAGGTTATCACAGCCACACTGATGAGTGAAGCAGCAGCAGAAATGATGGGAACTGTAGCCATGAACTTCATGCCAGAAGAATCTCCATCGTCTGTTGAATGTTGCCACACACACACAAAAAAACTTCATTTTGAAAACATGAAAAGTCACGAAATTTGCATTAGCCTGTTATATTAAAGTGGAAAACATGTTTATCTTTTCATTACATTAGAGTTACAATTGCATCATTCAAACATTTCACTGATGAAATAACAACAAAGTTGTGATTGGAGCAGTTTTATAATGAAATTTTAAACAAATTAGCCAGAAGAAGAGCTTAAAAACATTCCAGATGTTCATCTCCTGACTGAAACCTTTCATTAATCCGCTGCAGGCGGGAATGACGACCTCAAACCATGTATGACAGAAAAGAAAGTGTTAACGCAGTTCCAAACATCCACCTTGAATCTGCGGTGTGGGTATAAATAGAAAATGTTTTTACCTCTCACAGTCACACTGAGATGGAGAACATACAATCCACCACGAAATCCACACTCACAGATGTAGTTCCCACTGTCTTCAGATGTTAAGTTGAGCAGGTGGAGAAACACAGTCTCATTTTCTTTGATCAGTGTGAACCTGGAGTCACAGCCATGAATAAAGCCTCGGTCGTAACGATAGAGCAGACGACACTGTTCTCCTCGGCTCCTCTCTGTGCTGATCTCACACAGTATCATCACAGTAATATTCAGAGTTGTTTTGCTGCATATTTGAGTGGAATCGGGTTTCTTTCCAATTGTCTTCACAAGAGTCTCTATAAATTGTTCCAGTTAAAATGAAACAAATACGGGATTATAGTTTCTATATATTTGTTGTTGTGGGAAAATCAATCTTATATATTATTTCACTAACCTAACTAAAGCTTTCTTCTTAAACACCTGGCTTTACAGCTTTTCTTTTTTAATTATATATATTTACCTTCACTGCTAAAAACCACAAGCAGAAGCAGGAGAAAGCAGAGTTTCCGTGCAGTCATGCTGGTGAGGAAGTAACTGTGGCTGACAGTGTGAGGTAGACTATAGTGAAAGCAGGAAGACTTGCACCCTCCTTATTTCACCTCTTGTGTCTACACTGAAACTTTTACTATGTCTAAAATAGAAGTGCATAAAAGTGGAAGGACAGTAGAAGGTAAACCACCAACATTGTTTAAGCCAGACTGATCTCTCTGTTTATCTGGATGGACATTGTGTTCAAATTATGATGAGATGTTTGTTCAAAAACAAAACTAGTCTGATACAAAGAGTCATGTTTGCCACAGTTTATTGTGTTTGTATTGTATTAAATCTGAGAGCCTGAGTTGGAGTATTATGACTGAATGGTCTCCATTACTGGGAAACAACTATCCAGTGTGAAAAGATGGACGTTTATTATAATATATGAATATTATTATATTAGTATGTCACCTAAAGTTTTATATACTTTAAAATGTTTCATAGAGCTTTATTATCCACTCCCACAGTTCCTGTGCTTCTTGCTGAGCGTGTCTTGTTGTCGTGTTGATGGTTCACTGAGATGATAGTCTGGTAGGAATCACTCGATGGCTGCTGAAGGTTTGTATAGGGCTGATCTGGCTCATCGTCATCCTTTAGAAAAGTGAAATATTTTAGGTATTAATCAAGTTCAACCCGGTCTACCCACACACTCTATTGATCTTTAAATCTCTCCATCTGTTGCCTGGATTATTTAATGTTTCTGCTCATTTCTGTAAGAGCTTCTTCACAAAATAAAGGACACTGAAGTTGGCACTAATAGTATTATAACACTAATCTGTAATTATCTATATAAGTAACATCCTAAAACATAAATGTACATGTTTTATGTTTACTGGCAAACTTTTAACTAGCTGCTGTAGATCGTAGCAATAAATTGCTCACCAAACCGTTGGGATTTTCAGGTACAGACACTCCAGATGTTCCTGACCTTAAGCAGCCACGTTGATAAGAAAGGATGTCAGCATTAGTGTAACACTATTCACATTCAAACAGAGAAAAATCAAGTAAGAACATCTACATTTATATTATCTTCTCTCTTAATAATGATAATTATTTTTGGAAGGATAAAAAGTGTTCATTCTAGACATGATGTTTAACATACAGCGAATTCTCATTTATTGAAATGCGATGTTTCCTTTTACTTTCTCTACATCTATATCATCTTTGAGTTACTGCAGCAAAAATAGTCTCACCCATTACTTTTCCTCCAGTAGATAAATCCCACGATAACTCCAGTTATAAAGATGATCACAACACCGGGCAGATAAACGGAAAAAGATTTGTCTGCTGAAGTGTGGGCCTCGTTTGTGTCTAAATCATTGAAAAGATGCATTTGTCAGTAAAATCATTTACTTTCATTTCCTGGATATCAAAACACAAATCAAACACAGTTTACGTCTACTGAAACTCTGAGTGAAGTAATGAAACCCCAGTTTTATAACCACAGAGCTTTAAATATTGTCACTGTGCTCTTTTCTTTTGTCTTCTTCTTCTTCTTTTGCATCTTTTCTGAATATTACTATGAACTGAAATTGGTCCAACTGCTTATATACATTCACTGGCCACTTTATGAGGTATACTTGTTCAGGGTGTAACACAAATATTTCAGTGTTCATTTCATTTGTCAATCACATGTCAGCTTCATCTTCCTGGTTAAATAAAGGTTAATAAAATAATAAAATGTCAGCAAATCAATGCTCAAACAGAGCAACATGGCACATGTTACTGGTCCCAGTGCTTCACAAACTGCTGATCTGCTGGGATTTTCACACACAATCATCTCTGTTCACAGACAATGGTCTGAAAAATAGAAAATATCCAGTGAGCTGTGATTCTCTGGGTAAAAATGCTGTTTACACATCAAACCTTGAGGCAGAGCGGACCACACTGGATATCACTGCTGTCCTCTAACAACAGCAAGCTGAGGCTACAGTTTGCAAGTCTGGACAACAGAAGACTAAAAAAACGATGCCTTGCCCGATGAGTTGATTTCTAACAGTTCAGACTGCTGGTGGTGTAATGCTCTGTGGGGGATTTTCTTTGCAAACTTTGGACCCTGTAGTAACCACTGAGCATCATTTAAACACCACAGCCTGCCTGAAGGTTGTTGCTGACCACATTCATGTCTTTATGCCCAAAAAATACCCATCGTCTGATGGCTGCTTCCAGCAGGATACCACACCATGTCACGGCGCTCAAATCATGTACGGCCTGCGCAGTCACCAGATCTCAATCCAGCAGAGCACCTTTGGGATGTGGTGGAACGGAAAGTTTGCTTCAAGTAAGAGCAGCTGACGAATCTGCAGCAACTGTGTGATGATGTAATTTCAATATGTCTTGAGAATCTTTGAGGAATGTTTTTAGCGCCTTGTTGTGCCACAAAAAATGAAGACATGTTTGATGGCTGAAGGTGGTCCAACTCGGTTCAAAGATGTACCTGATAAATGAGTCAGTGAGAGTATTTAAACTGCTGTAAGTGAAAATAAGAAGAAAAGAAATGAACAAATTACAAGAATAAAAAACACATAAGCAGGTCAATACAATGCTGACACAGTGCTGAATAACTGTGTCAGATAAAGAAACCAAAATGCATTTACCTTCCACAGTGACACTGATATGGACAATATATGTCCCTTCAGTGTTTGTACACTCACAGGTGAAGTTCCCACTATCAGCTGGTGTTAAACTGGTCAGCTCCAGAAAGGCAGTCTGATTTTCTTTTGTTATTGAGAACCTGGGGTCACATTCCTGAGTAACGTTCTCTCCGTGTCGATACAGCAGATGACACTCTCCTCCTGTGTCCCTCTGTCTTTTGATCTTACAGATAATCAAAACAATAGTAGTCTGACTTTCCTTGTTGCAAATCCGAGTGACATCGTGTTCTCTCCTGACTGTCTTCACAACAGTCTCTGTAAACAGGGACAGCAAAATACGGTAAATACAAGATTCAGCCTGTGTCAGAGAGGACTTTAGTTTCTATATTTTGTGAATGTTAAACCATCTTTTTAATCCCATAATAATGTGTTTAGTTTAAACTAAAAGCAAGGAGGTTATAAATTTAAAAATATTAATAATGCATAATGAAAATAGTTTCCTTGTATTACCTTCAGCATCATGGGACACAGCTAGTGGTAACAGCAAAATCAAGCAAAGTTTTGATACGTCCATGCTTGTTAACATGTCTGTAAGCCACCGACAGTGAAGAGGAAGATGTGCGGAAAGAAACAAGCTGAAGCTTTCCTGGCTAAGCAGACGTCAGACTGTTGCCCTTCACGGGGCAAGTGTGAAATGATGTAAAAAGGAAGTGTACTGACAGGACTTTCATATTAAAAGGCTGTAAAGTTGAAACACTGTGCGAGCTCCCACACAAAAAGAAAACAGGCTAATTTTTCTTTATCACAGAGGAATTATTACACTGCTAAATGTCATGTTCGCTGAAGCTGAAGGATGGATAATATTGTAAAAGTAACAACAAAACTACCATTTATCATAACATTATAAGCATTTTAAACTAAAATAGCGTGTTACATCATCAAACCGCTTCATCCAATCACTCAGATACTTACAAAGTTTTGACTGCATTACCTTTAAAATTTGTACGAAGATGAGCATAAAATGAATAAAACTGACATGCTTGCATTTGTTGTGTAGTGCAACAGGTGTATGTGGCTGAGGGATTCCCATGATGCAATGCGTATTTCTTCTTCAGTCACCTTTCCTACTCACTGTGTGTTAATGCAGCTCTCTGCATTGAATCATACCTGTTATTAACCTCTGTCTCTCTTCCACAGCGTGTCTTTATCCTGTCTTCCTTCTCTCATCCCAACCAGTCGCAGCAGATGGCCCCGCCCCTCCCTGAGCCTGGTTCTGCTGGAGGTTTCTTCCTGTTAAAAGGGAGTTTTCCCTTCCCACTGTCTCCAGACTGCTCACTCATAGGGAGTCATATGATTGTTGTGCTTTTTCTCTGTTTGTATTATTGTAGGGTCTGCCTTACAATATAAAGCGCCTTGAGGCGACTTTATATTGTTGTGATTTGTCGCTGTGCAAATAAAATTGAATTGAAAATTGAATTGTGAAGGCCACCCCAGAAGCCACACAATTGGGAAGTCAGTAACGTCAGACACCAGCATCTTTATTTTAATTTTAATGCACATTTCCACAAACATAAATAACGACACATGTCCCATAAACAATTTCTGGTTAAAGTTTTACTGGTGCTGGAGGTCTGTTGGACTGCTGAGGGTAACTGGAGAGAAAATGATGTGTTGTTTTCACTGGACGTTAAGGCGTCTGGGAAGGGATCTCAGACCATTTACATCCTGGGCCATCTGACCTCAGGAAATCACATGATAAGGTGGGGCCAGGTTTCACAATGAGCTCACCCGAAACCCTGGCTGATTAGGACCCACATCCGCTTTCACATCTTGGCTCGTGTGATTAGGTAGAGGATCATCAGGGGGTCCTTTGTCCCTCTTTGGGGGGAAACTCCCACTGGTTTTAAGTCTGGGACTCCCCACCATTGACCCTTAGAACTGAAGAAGCTTCTCGGATGAGAGGTGAAACGTCTTCAAGCAACTCAAGAAGTCCAGACGCTTTTCTTTCCAAGCTCCTTAGACTACGATGACCTGGATGACTGAGAACCTTCACAGACTTAAGTATTAAATTAATAGTTGGTTTTCATTCTTTGTTTTTAGATATTTTATTTTCTATTCTTATCCCCTCGTGTATTTAACTGGCCAGTTCAGTCCAATTTACCGGTATCTGGTATCGGCCTCGATACCACATTTTCTAAAGTACTCGTTAAAAGTTCCCCGATACCGAGGACTGATACCACGGTCTGAGACCTGTCTATGTTTGAGCGGCATGTAAGGGGTTAATCACAGGCGCCGAGTGCCTGCCCCCAGGCCCCGGCTGCATCTCAGAGCTGGGAGAAAGCGAGGCGAGACAAGTCAGCCGTGTGGAACTATTTCAAAGTGAACGAAGACACGAAAACAAAGGCGGACTGCAAATTGTGCTCATCGAAATTGTCCAGAGGAGGCTCTAAAGGTAGCGCATTTAACACAAGTAATTTAATCAAGCACCTAAAATCCCAACACGACAACGAGTACAAAGAGTTTGCCCACGCTTATTTACCCACGCTTATTAGCACAGAGGAGCATAGCTGATGCTAAAGCAGTGGGACGGAAAATAGTTGGGCATTTTAAACATTTTAAACGCCTTAGCCTACTCCCGCCTCGAGGACATTCAGGGACAGCTCAACCAGCCAATAAAGAGACTGCAGCAGGACATACAGACACGCTGGAACAGCACGTATTACATGACATCAGTCCTATTTTTCCACATATTAATACATTTATGAATTTTGTGCAGGTATAAAGATCGCTTCTTCTCCAACAACACTGCTCCAGAGGCCAAGCTGCACCTGAAGCAGGAGCTTCTAGAGGTGAGGCAGAGGGGAGTCGGGCAGAAGCTGCAGAACCTCCTGCTAAACTGTTCCTCAAGGCCCAGGCTGCCGCTGGCAGCAGGTGCTGCCATTGAGCTCGACACATACCTCGGAGAGGCCCCAAGCCCTCGTGAAGACAGTCCTCTGAAGTACTGGGGTGTCAACAAAATCAGGTTCCCCACTTTGGCTAAAATAGCCTGTAAATAGCTCTCAGCCCCATGTAGCAGTGTGGACAGTGAAAGGCTTTTTAGCTCAGTGTCACACATTATAGATGAAAACAGAAACAGTCTGACTGCTGATGATGCAGAAAAGCTACTTTTCTTAAAAAAACCCTGCCACTCACTGTTTCTCTCCATTTAGTGAGTCATCTTAGACTTGATGTTAATACCTACCTCAGTTGCACTGACTGCCACAGTTCTATGTCAGTGGATGTTGTTAGTTTATTCACATATTGTGCACTAAATGGCAAAGATGTTTATTAATGCCCCTTGTGTTGTCCAAAGCGGCAGAGTTTAAAATAAACTGAAAAATACTTGAGTTGCACTGTCACTGTTTACATTTTTTTTATAATTATTTATTCTGTAATATGTTGCATACAACATGCTTTTATTTTAAATAAATGTTCTTAATTCCAAACCAGTCCCTTGTTTGTTTGTTGTTAAATTATAGGACTAAAGCTGTTACCTGTAAATTTAAATCATGTTTTTATTAAGTACTCGGTATCGGCGAGTACTGAAATGCAAGTACTCGTACTCGTTTCCAAAAAAGTGGTATCGGTGCATCCCTTATCTGAGGTAAACATTTTGCTTTTCATTTGACCCCTGACCTGTCTGCTGTAATGCAGGAGGCAGGTTTATGACCTATACTGCAGCCAGACACCACAGGAAGCCTTCCTCCATGTTTTCTTTACAGTAATTGATTCAGCCAGTTTAAGTCTCCTTTGTTTTTGTGCATTAGATCACTGTGTGGGTTGTGTTGCGTGGTTATGTATTTGTAAGTAGCCATTATGACTTGACTAGTGGTGTTTATCTCTTTTAAGGGTCTAGTATCATCAGTTAATTAGTTTTTACACTTTGCAGGCACTTTGCTGTAAATAAAACAACACTGCTGAAAACTCTAATTTAAATAATTACTACTGATGCACCTATCAAATAAACTAACATTTGCATAAGTGTTGAAATGCTGGACTCTTCCTCTCCTAAATCTGTGGCAGAGAAAAAATGCTGCAGGAGTGTTTTTTTACATGATATGTAAGAAAAATAAGAAAAAGAAAGAAACCCTGTGATTTTAATGTGAATGCATTACTGACATCTTATCCAAACACACATTGTGCACACCACTTTATCCCCTATTACAACTGCAGCTTTTATTAGTGCATGTTCACGGGACTTCTGATTCTATAGGGTCTTGACAAAAGTCTCTGCAATCAATTGATTACAATCAAGTGATTCAATTGAAACATGGAAATCAGCATTTCACCATTTTATACTATACATACATGTTTTGCTTTCAAGACTGGACAGGAGTGGCATGTGGGCGGCATTGTAGAGTGTGTTGACAGGAGGAAAACTTACACGCTCAGTAAATCACCCCCGTCACTACCTAAACCTCAAAGTCTCTAAACAGGAAGTGCATCTGCATGAAAGCTTCTGTTTTATATGCAGACAGAGGACCTTTTGATGTAAAACCTTTCTCTGTATCTAGAGAAACACTTTAACTATATATTCAACTATATAGTTTAACATTTGGTCCGTAACTATCATTTAAAAACAATAAAAAGGTTTAAAAGAATATACATAGGCGGCTATAAAGACTGCAGGTCAAACATCGTGCAGATACAGAAGGACCTCCTGGGGTCCAAAATGTCGCACTATTACAGAGCAATGCTTACAATAGTCTTGCATGGTTAGCCAGTTAGACAGATGCAAATGTTAAAGTGCTAAAACAGACATGTAAATAAAATACAACATCATGTTAGCAGCTTTTTGGTATTAATGTCTCTTAAAGCTCTCCATGACCTAGCTGCATCTTAACTCTCTGAGCTGCCACAGTCTTATAAACCCACCCGCTGTCTCAGGTCAGCTGATCAGCTGTTCCTGAATGTTCCCAGGACTGAGCGTAAACTTAGAGGACATCGTGCTTTTGCTGCAGCATCTCTGAAACTGTGACACGATCTGCCTTTAGAGATTAGACAGGCTTCTTCTCTGCCTGTTCTTAAATCACTCCTGAAAACTCATCTCTTCACCCTGACCTTTGACACCTTGTAAGATGTTGGTTTTTAGTTTGAGTTTTTTAGTTTATTTTTGCTGTTTTATCTTGTTTTGAAATATAGGGCTGTTTACATTTTTTATGTATTATGTGTTTTATTTTTTTACTGTTATGTTTTATTCTATTGTTCTTAACTCATTTACTGTACAGCACTTTGGTTTTGTCCTGGGTTTTTTAAAGTGCTTTCTCAATAAAGATGGATTGGATTGGACTGGAAGATAAACACTTTAGTTTGCAGCACTGTGGTGAGTTCACAGTAAAGCACTGTGTTGGACTGGCGCACAGTGATTGTGGCGTTCATGGTCAGTGTTAGGTTACCTCAAGTACAGTGGATTCATTTGCATTTAAGCTGATGATGCTTCGATTAAGTCATCAAATTTCACCTTTATATCAGCTCTATAAGCCAATTCTCAGGATACTGTTAGTGTAGGAAATGGAAAGACAACCAAGATATCTGTGAAACGTCTGCTTACATCTTGAATTCAGCTCCGGCGTATGTGGTAAGTTGTTAATGAGTGACTTTAATTTATTATTTGTTCACATGTGGCTATACACTCTACTGAGAATAAGCATACTGTCATGATATGAGTGGATCTTCAAAATAGACATCGAAATAGGTCATGGAGAAAATAAGTATAAAAAGTAAAGATCTTATTAGGAATAATACTGTTTGGAGAATTATAACCATCATAATCAACCAAATCATCTCAACATGTATTTGCTCAAAAATGTATTTATTATCACAAACATGTATTTAATTATCAACAAAAGGAAAATCAACAGTTTCTAGAACTCCAACAGGGGCAGGACTTGGAGGTACTGGGATTTCAGGAGGCAGCAGAATGGTACACTGGTCAGTGTCATTATTATTGACCTGTGATGGTGGATGGCCTTGGAGGGAGCTGAGAGGTAACTCAGACCTCTTGTCTTCAGGACACGTAAAGCAAACATACTCCTTCTCAGCAGCTGGAGACTTAGAGACATCCCAACTCATCAGCCTCATGCGTTTGGGCATCAAATGTTCCTCTTCATCATTAACAGAAAAAGCAGTAGAATACCTGCGCTTTCTGCAGAGACCTACCTCTGCAGTGGGTGGAGGTCTCGGAGGCAGAGGAACATCGCTAGGACACATGAAAAACGTCACGTCATCATCCAGGGATGAACGATCGTTTTTCAAATCTGGATGCATGATCTTGTCTGTGTCCTTTGCATGAAAGCTGGCATCAGCAGGTGGAGGATTTGAAGAAACTGGTACATCCCAACTCATCAGCCTCATGCGTTTGGGCATCAAATGTTCCTCTTCATCATTAACAGAAAAAGCAGTAGAATATCTGCGCTTTCTGCAGAGACCTAACTCTGCAGTGGGTGGAGGTCTCGGAGGCAGAGGAACATCAGTAGGACACATGAAAAATGTCACTTCATCATCCAGGGATGAACGATCGTTTTTCAAATCTGGATGCATGATCTTGTCTGTGTCCTTCGACTGAAAGCTGGCATCAGCAGGTGGTGGACTTAGGAGCTCACATGCAGGTGCGCTGATAGGTCGGAACATGAAAGCGGGAACTTCATTGTCCAGAGCACAACGGTCTGCACTGGATGAGCGTGGGAGCTTCTCCTTTGCCTGTGGAGGAGGCAGACTTTGACTTTGCGTTGCAGAGGAACATTTAAGTCATCTGACGTTTTGCTCTGTTACATATTATTATTGTTGTTGTTGGATTTTTCTTTAAAAATTCACATGATTTAATGTTTAGAAACAGACACAGTGAAGGGTAACTTACCACAGCTCGAGCCATTTTAGGCGTCTGTCAAGGCAAAGACGCAGGATTTGGTTTCTCTGTGTAAGATTACAGGACAGTTGTCAGTTTCATTTTCAAGTCAGTTGGATAAATTCATATCAAACTTCTCAAACTGTATCATTAAAGCATTGTTTAGGTGGACAAATATGAAAGATATGAAGATAAAAACAGTAACAGCTGGCAATCAAGGGAAAACAACCTTACGAAAAAGGTCTTAATCATTATTGTTTAAAAGTAAATCTTTCAGTCCTTACTTCAGTGATTGTTTGAAGTCTCTGTGCTTGTTGTCAGTCGCAGATTTGTGTAAAATATTTGCAGTTTGTTAATAAAGTTTGCAGGAGCTCCAAAGTTTGTCTGTTCAATACCAAAGTAATGAGGAGACTGAGTGCAGGTTTGGAATCCTCAGTGACAGAAGAATGCAGCAATGTTTGAATTTGAATTTGTTATTGTTTTATTAACAACAACTACCAGGATCATGCCATAGCAACACAGTGATGCCCAATCAAATGTCAGGTACAAGGGATAGCCCACATACACATCCAACAGCACAGTAAAGCAATGGGCACCAATGCCACCAGTCAGGCCTTAAAAATACCTGAGTTATATAACAGCACACTGACAGTGTCTCATCCAAAAATATAAAATGTATAAATACAGTTAATATCATTTTTATTTAAATTTTATTTAATTCTCTTCATATACGGCCAAACAGATGTCTCAAGTCGTCACTGTTACAACATAGATAAACATGAACATGAAATCCATTATTTAATTCTCTTCCATTCACTCCAGTTCAATTCAATAGCTATATAGATGGATAGACAGATACTGTATTATATACTATATTGATTCCAAATGGAGAATTAATGTGTTATATCACCAGGATAATGAATTCAAGTAGTACAATCTCCAATAAACAGACAACACAGTTCAAGTTCAAAGTGCAATATGTGCAGGATCCAGGCTTTATATTGTAAGATGCAAAATGTTTATATATACATAATATTGTTGAAAAAATAAAGAAAGTTAAAAAACAAAATAAGTTTATTGTCACTGTGGCTGATGTGATTGCAATATGAACCCGGAAGCAGACAAGGGAGAGATGGAACTGAATCTTAACAAAAAACAAACCATTTATTAGGTTGAAAAACACGAACACAAAACAAGGCCCAGCAAACAGGGGCGCAAACTAAAACTAAAACCTATCCTGGGAATAACTCGGTATGACTATGACAACTATGACAAGAAAAACATGAACATGAATCCGAGGAGGTGCATGCGAGAAACTCTGATGAAAAAACATGAACATGAACATGGACCTAAACAGAATCAGGAGATAACCTGAAACCCGGAATAACGTGAACGGAGGAAAACGCACCAACACTGCCCAGAGGAAGACAGCGGACTTAAATACACAGAAGAGAAAGGAGGGAAGTGGAAACACAGCTGACACAAATGAACCTGACACCACAGGGGAAGCAACATGAAACACACTGAACATGGAAACACAACCCTTTCATAATAAAAGACGAAACAAGGAGAGACGTGGACGTGTGATGGGCTGAGTTGCCAAATGGCTGGTAGGCTTTTAGCTAGGCTTTAGCTTCAGCCAAGTGGAAGCTAAATTGGCTAGTCATTCATATGTAAACTAGAAAGTGCATTTTCTGAAGAAACTGCAGTGTGAATGCTTGAATCTGAATGTATGCACTGAAATGAATTAATTGCTGAATTTTGAGTTAAAAATATTGAATGAGATAAAAAACAAAACAAAAAAAAAACGAATTTAACCTGAAAACAAAGGTGCTGAACTGCTAAAAGCTGAAGGTTACACAGAAGGAGGAGTTGGAAAAAAACTGAAAATGTTTTAAATGTAAATTAGAAAACCCTAAGAAATGAGAAAAGAACATTTAGAGTCAGAAAACATCTGAATGAATATTAAAAGGTCATATTCTTTGAATCACTGAATGACTCAAATGTGATGCCTCCACTTTGATCCACACAGTTTAAAAAGTTTAAATGCCTGAGCTTTGAAAGATACGGTGTTGGAAAGAGAACAATAATGGCGACAATTTGAGGGTAAAATGATGGCTGTAACACTGTGGACACAGCAGCAGTTGAAAGAGAAGTGCTTAAGATGAATCTTGGTACAGTGGCAGGCAGAGCTCGTTAAGCAGGCAGGTGTGAGCCTGGTTGCTATAGTGACCGCACCCAATGGCTCCATACACACGTACACAGACATGCGCCTCACTTTTGCTGCTTAAAATGAACAGAAAAGTCAGGCCGAAACAAATCGCTCCCAAATGAAAAGTAAAAGTCGTATTGACAAAATTCTTTCACCGTGAGCGACAGCAATGTCTAGTCTACCTAATTCTCAGTTTTCATGCCTGTGGAGCTTATTATATGGACGTGGTGACAGTGGAAAGACACCATGCTCTTCTGATTTTCAAACGAACCTTCTGAGCCATTTTAACATTAGAGTCTATGGAAGAGTTGGAGGGAGGAGGCTGTGCATTGGTGACATTTATGAAAGAACCATAACACCTAGTACAATAGTAAACACATTGGATGAAAGAGGACAGCCATGGCTACGTTTTGAGGGTAAAATCATACCTGTAGAGCAAACGCTGCGGACACAGCAGCAGTTTTAAAAAAGATTTTAAGATTAATTTTTTCGCTCCTCTCACTCTAGCAGTTGAGCTGCCTCACTCTAGCCCCAACATTCCGTCCCATACACACCCATTATAAACTCTGAAACGGGTGAAAAAACATCATGAAACTTAAACTGGAACTGAAGAAAAAGTATAATAGATATTGAAAAGATAAATACAAGTTGAATAGTTGAATGTCTTGTCTTCGTTTTAAAGTTTGAATGGTGGCTCTATGTCAATGTATGTGGAAGTAGTAAGAGTTTAAAAATGAGTAAGTTGAATGAGGATTTGAAGGGTCTCCCCATTGAAATACATTATAAATTTTTGTTGAATAAAGTTGAATAAAATTAAAAATATAAATGTTAAAAATATGAAAAATAGAAGCAGTGTTGTCCAAAAGAATAGGAATCTAACGGTGTTTGAATGGTTTTTCTAAGTTGAACGGTTTTGAAGGAGTGAGATGCCAAAAAACGTACGGAATATATAATAATAATAATAATAAAGATTAGAATAACAATACTGTGAATGCTTTTCAAGCATTCACACTAATTAGGTTGTTACCTGAGAATTCTGGAGGGGAGTGGGGGTATGTGAATGATTGCTGATTTCTAACTGCCAACTGCCTCTTTGTTTGTCTGGGGGGGAGCTGCTAAAAGCGGTGAACTTCGTTTTGTGTTCGTCTTGATGCATTCTCAATCATCCAGGAAAATAAATCTCCAAAAGTCACCAACTTGGAGTGGTTAGTTTCCTGAGCCACAAGGAAACTTGTGTTTCAGTTTGCCATCTTAGGGAGAAATCAACACACATGGGTGTATTCAGTGTTGGGACTAACGCGTTATTAAGTAACGCGTTACAGTAACTACGTTATTATTGTGGTAACGAGCACGGTAACTAGTTATTATGCCAAAATCAGGAACGCGTTACTCGTTACTGGGATTTAGATAGGGTCGTTACTCGTTACTTCGTGTGGTGGCTGTCGCGGAGCTTCCACAGATTCAGTAACATTAGCAAGTGGTGGAGGCCAGCAGGTGGATGAAGGAAAAGGGACGCAGAAGGAAAAGAGACCCGAGGCGGCCGCCGGTCCAAGTGTGAACTGAACTTCAGGTAAGAAGTTATGACCTGCAGTCTCTCTGGGTCAGATAGGAACCAAGTTTAGGTGGAGTTTATTTTCGTTATTCTGACTTTTTCCGTACTGCGTGCTAGCTAGCATGACAGAGTTTCTATACAGCTGGGTGGGTGCTATGAAGTTAATGATGTTGAACCTTATTTTGTTCATAAGTTATTAGAGTTGCCAACCGTCTCATCTGGTATTCAGAGAAAATATTACGCATTTCTTATTGAGGTGAAAAGGAACAGTTTGTCCCGTAATTCAGCTACAATGAAAAAGGCACAAAGCTGGAGTTATTCTGTGTCTTTGCTGCACAGCTGCCTCTTCTTCTTTCATTCTCCCCCCTCCCTCTCCCGTTTCTACTTCAATCATGAAAACTGATCAATGATCAGCTGATCGGCTCTCTTGTTTGTTTATCGCTCACTTTGCGCCGAAAGAGGAAACCGGATGTCGCGGTAAATAACAGCAGCATGTTTAAGCTTGATCAGCTGTTGTTAGAATTTATTTAATATTAATTTCTAGTATCAGCTGATGTTTGCTGGAGCCACAGCTGTAAACCTGCTGGTCATGATATCGGTTTGGTTATCTGGTGAGAGGGAAACATGAAGATGAAACCAGGAGATGTCCTTACTGGATCATCAGAGCTGAACAGGTGATGGAGAAACAGGTTTACCTTTTAGGTGACATGAATGAGTTGAAGGGAAGTTATGAACTGTTTCTGAGAGACAAATAACACCAGGATCCTTTTTTAGGTAGCTGACAGCTGGTAACTGTGCAGGTGCAGATCTAGCAAAGTGTTGCCAGGGGGGCATGTAGGGCATTAAAGGGGGGCACAAAGAAATACTTTTCTTTCTTATTCTCATTTAAAATGTCTAGCTTTTAATAAATAATTATCTGAGTCTTACAACAAACGATTGATAGATTGATGCATATATACCATCAGAACAGTGTACATCACTGTCACAACAGTGTTTATTTTCATTCAAAGGCTTTATGATTTTTCCTATAATGGTGGGCCGGTCTCTAGTCAAAATGCCCGGGCCAATTTTCTGTCCCAGTCCAGCCCTGTATGCAGCTCATCTGCAGTCTGGTGTTACCTACATCTTCCTATTCAGAAGGCAGAATTTCTGAGTTCTGAGTACAATCGAAAGCACCATGACTGCAGTTTTTGTGTTGGAAAAGGCGCACATGACGCTGTGACGTAGGCTAGAATCATGGCAGCAGTCAATGACGGTCCAGGCGTGGGATTTCTCTCATGGAAATATGCACATTATCTTTTCCTTTCTATTGGTAGGTGGCACAGTGCACTTGTGGCAAGTAAGCAAGCTAGAAGACTGGCAAAGTTATGGAAGCAACACATTAACAAGAGAATTCTGAGTAAAACCAAAGTTACTTTCCCTAGTTACTCTGAAAGTAACGAGTAACTTGAAGTAACTGAGTTACTTTTGAGAGAAGTAACTAGTAATGTAACTAAGTTACTATTTTAAAGTAACTTACCCAACACTGGGTGTATTTCCTTTGTTGCTGAGATTTATTGATAAAAACAGTACAAAAAAACCAACCATTTGTACACATATTTACAAATAATAATAAAAAGCGAGTGAGTACATTTCAACATTTTCAGCAATCACTCACAATCCTGGCACTGCCATGGTATCTGTAGTCTGCATTTACCACATGTGTATCTGTAGCAGTGAACACATCGCACAGTGGCATGATTGTTCTTGCATTTGTGTTTGACCTGACACATGGCTCTTTTTCCAGGGCTCGGTGTGGAGGGTTGTGTCCAAAGCAACTGTTCTTTTCTTGCCTTCTTCCCAGCTACATGAGAGTGAGCCAACTCTCTTGCAAGCTCCACCAGGAAGTCCACCCGTCTTTCCTTCGTCCCGGTGCTCCATAGGATAATTCTAAAAAATGCTTTAGTTCCTCACATTTTAATGCAACCCACTGAATTAAAGCTGAAACTACATCTGAGTTGTATCATTTCAAATTCATTGTTGTAATTTACAGAACCAAAGTTAGAGAAAGTTGTTTCTGTCCAAAGTCTTATAGACATAACCAGAGATGGGCAGTAACGCGTTACTGTAATCCGATTACTTTTTTCGAGTAACGAGTAAAGTAAGGGATTACTATTGCAAAAACGGTAATTAGATTACCGTTACTTTCCCGTAGGAACGCTGCGTTACTGCGTTACTAAAACCGTGATTTTTTTTGCGAGAATGTCTCATGACAGTGACGTAAGCAAGTGCAACGTTTGTGACAACAGCTGTGTGCAGATCAACAATGGATCACATATCGAGTGCGGGAGAGAGTATGAGCGTGCAGCGTTTAAAGCGTGGAAGTACTGACCTTACTTTGAGTTTGATTCCATAAAGAGTGACAAAAACATTAGTGTCCGTTGTGCGTGGGAAGAAAACTTCTTTTTACAGCGAAAAAACCCCTAAACTTCCGAGCAAGCACCGAGTGCGCAACGACGTAATGGGAAATTCACAGAGCTGCCATATCCTTCCACTGACCGCTGCAGCACACCTGCACCAGGGTAAACCTCCGCCTACCCTGCTCCTGCTTTACAGGTGAAAATAGAGCAAAAGGACCGCTAGTCTTTGACTTTATTTATTTTCTGCTGTGTTTTACTTGCATCTATTTGAAAGACTGAGTGTAAACACACACACAAAAAAAATTATGTGCTGGAATGTGCAGAAAATAGGTTTAAATATTAAACAAATTTCTTCCAATCAGAGAATGTTGCATATAATTACATTTTTGCTTGATGCATAAAGTTAAAAGATTAAAACTAATAAAACAAGTTTTAAAAAGGGACTTTTCGATTTGATTGCATTTTGTATGATGGATTATGTAGAAAAAGTAGAATTGGGCTGAGAGATCTATCACTTTATCACCTACTCAGGTTGTAAATCGTGTTTTTAAAAAGTAACTAAGTAACTAAGTAATTAATTACTTTGAAAATAAGTAATCAGTAAAGTAACGGGATTACTTTTTTGGGGAAGTAATCAGTAATTACTTACTGATTACTTTTTTCAAGTAACTTGACCAACACTGGACATAACTGTATGATTTTCAATGATTTCAAGGACAGCTGAAGATAAAAAGTATTCAACAAGGAGAGACCAGGAATTAGTGACGTGCAGAGTTTGAATAAGAAGCTGTAATTAGACTGAATGCAAGACGAGAGCAAAGCCATGGCAACAGCAGGAAGTGGAGCAGGGCCTGCGTGTGTCCATGAAGCTCGATGTTTTTGTGCACAGATCACATGCAGTCTGAAATGTTGTGCAGTCCAGACTGTATATTTTGCTGAGTGAAATACAAAAGCTTCCTTCATGGATGGAAAAGAAACTGTTTCAGTGTCAAATGAAACACTTTCTGTTGATTTCAACTCCCAGAACTGAGTTCAGCTGAGCTCCACGGTGCAACAATTAGACTCCACTATGTTTCCTCTGTTTTGTAACAGCAACAGGCTGTTTAGGGCAAGATTTGCTAAAAGGCTCAAAACAGCGCTTACAGACATGGTTCGTTTTTTGGGCCAATTACAAAAGTTCTGCTGTTTTCTAAACACAGGAGATGTGAGTTCAAATGTATAAAACACAAAAATAAGACATGCTTATTTGTATTAAATATCTGGATAATGATCTGTAGATGTTAAAAACACTAATAACACAGTTTGAATGTCCAGAATTGGGTCTTCATCAGGGTCACAAAAATCTTTGAGATTCTGTCTCTGACACACAATCCTGTCGCTGCGCTCGATTTGTAAACACTAACAGCTCTTTGACTCCAGAACCCAGTTTGTGTTGGTGCGAGGCATTAGTGGATCTCTCTCTTAGAGTAGAGTTAGAGTTACTACAGTTTCTTAGGAAACTGAAGAAGGCCCGTCTCCCTCCTCCAGATTCCCGTGCAAATGTCAGACAATTCAAAATCCTGTTTGACTTTATAAAGGAGACACAAATGTGCAACAATCTTGACAGAGTGCCACAGTGTCACAGACAGTTGCACTGCCTTTGATGAGAAACACTGAGTGATAGTAAAACTAAACAATCACTGCAACACACTGATACAGGAGAAGTTGTGATTGTTCTTTTCATTTGTCCTGTTGTGTAGTTTGGCTGTAGTGTGCCCCCCACCCACCCCCCTTTCAAGAAGCCAGCTGTATGATCGTCCACATTAAGAGAAGGAGTTAAAAGTGGGAGTCAAAACCTCCAACTTAAAGTGGAACATTAATGTCACACAAATGCAGACATAGACTCGGTGCCATTTTTATATTGTTAGATTCAGAGATTTTATTGAAGTTCTCAGTTATATTAGGGACATACAGAATGCTTTCTAATGGAATAAGAGGAGAGAGTGAAGCAACTGTGCCACCCTAAGGACCATGGAGTGGGATTAATGATCAGTTGTGCTCATTTGATACCAACTAATGTGTGTTGGGTGCATTGTGAGCGCCGTCCAGGAGCGAACCAAACCCCAAGACTGGCAATTGGGACATTGAATGTCACCTCTCTGGTGGGGAAGGAGGCTGAGTTAGTGCGTGAGGTTGAGAGGAACCGGTTAGATATAGTCAGGCTCACCTCAACACACAGCTTGGGCTCTGGAACCAGCCTCCTGGAGAGGGGCTGGACTCTGTCTCAGTCTGGAGTTGCCCCTGGTGAGAGGCGGCGGCCTGGGGTGGGTATCCTGGTGTCCCTTCAGCTTGCTGCCTGTATGTTGGGGTTTCTCCCAGTGGATGAGAGGGTTTGTTATCTGTGCCTCCGGGTTGGGGTTCAGAGTACCCAGCCTTCTTGGAGTCCCTGGGTGGGACACTGGAGGGTCCTACTGGGAGACTTAAATGCTCATGTGGGCAACAACATTGAAACCTGGAGGGGCGCGATTGGGAGGAATGGACCCCAGGACCTGAACCCGAGTGGTGTTTTGTTATTGAACTTCTGTGCAAACCACAGCTTGGCCATAACGAACACCATGTTCGAACATAAGAGTGTCCATAAGTGCACGTGGCACCAGGACACTCTAGGCCACAGGTTGGTGATTTGTTGAGTCTTCTCAGTTTGTGCTAAATCATTGAGTTGATTCTCAGTACTGTTCATTACAGTTCCTGACCTGTTCTTTCCTGTACCTAGATTTCCTGGACGCGTCCCTGACCCTGTGTGGATTGCCTGTTGCTGGATTGGCATGAGAGTGTAACGGTGTGAGGGTGAGTGGCTGAAGAGGAGTGAGCGTGCGAGCCTGGAAGAGGTGAGTGTAACACAGACGATGCGACGAGGAGCACAGGCAGACAGGAGGGGACACAGCTGGAACTAATGGGCATAACGAGACACAAACCTACAAAGTAAAACAGGAAACTCACAGGCTGTTTCACAATACCAACTTGGGGACACGAACAGAACACAGAGGAAAGACACAGGTAGGGACAATAGAAACACTAAACACACAACTCAAACCCTAAGAACAAATACAAAACAGCAGAAACTGGAAAATAATACCAACAAACTCAAAACACTGGGTCAATGACTCAGGACCACGACAGATCTGCCCTGTTTCACACTTAACACTTTGTGCCCACAGAAATTGGGCGCACCCACAGAAACGCAAAGCAGGAGATGAAGCATCGCTGAATATATGTCCAAATCAACTTCATTCTAAGCCAAAGACTAGAAAATATGGTGAAGCATATTTTACATGTAGTTGTTTTTTCCTGTGTAATAATATTCAACATTGCTATCAATACCTACCTCGGCACTTGTGCAGGTGAAACCAAAGGGAAGATAATCACACCGTGACGCCTCTGCCTTTGTAAATGGAGGGACAGCAACTGCATGTGTGTATGTAAGCGTGTAAAACCTGCAGATAGTCAGATTAACAGTATTTTGTCTCTATCTGCCATTCTGCAATTCATCTCATGTAAAAAATAATGCGCGCACGTGACGTGAAAAAAAGGCACATATCTTTGACGTTGCGTGACCAACTCTGTATTCCTCGTCTACACGTAAACGCAAAAAAGGAGTTTTAAAAAAATCTCAGTTTTCGGTGATTCAAAACGCCGTTTACATGTGGATGAACAACAGGTTCTCACTCCCAACTCGTCAAACGTGTGACGCATGGTCAGGCTCCCTCTGCTGCACTTATGGACGCGCAGGGTACCCCCCTCGCGTCGGGAATTGACGTGAAGGGTCCTCCGATTGAAGAGATTGCCACGGAAGTGCCTGTTGTCGGTATATTTAGACATTTTCCAAATCACATTGTAGTGACGTATACAGAACACAACAAATTATATAATGTAAACAACTACCTGAAAAACAGGTAGAACAATACTTTTGTATCGTTTATTGCATTTACGGAGGGAGTGATGTATGCTGGGTAATGGCACAGCTAGCTACTGGGTGACTTTAATCACCCGCTTCGGCTGTTATCAGTCCATACAATCGGCGTTATTAGCACAAATCAGTCCCATAGATATGGGCCATCTCCTGCTAGATTGTTCAGAAGGTTGTTCTCATCCATCCAGATGGAGGATCACTAACAGGAGCGTGGAAGACTCCAGAATCCACTCTGGCTGGAATCCGGTGGATATGCAGTGTGTACAGGTAAAACCATTTAAACGGACAGCATTTATAGAATGACTATTAAAAGTCAGCGAGTGTCAGTAATGTTAATGTGGTTATGTTAGTAATACACCGAGTGCTAATATAACAGCTTTAAGATGCATTTGTAGATGTTATTACGTGTTTTACCGTCTTTATGGTGCTAGCTTAAAGTTACGGTGTAAACGTTAGCTTATATTAGAGGAAAGCTGTTACTGTTTAAACGATGTTAGCACAGAAATATTAGCTTCTGTCATGACTGATGAAGTTACTAGTTAATAAAGTTTTCAGTAAAGTGTTTAATCGCAGCCACAGACTGACAGCAAATATCTCGATTAGCTTCAGTGCATCTGTAATAAATATGTGCAAGTTTCAGTGCTTCGTTTAAACTGTATGATACTTACACTCACCCAGGGTCAGTGTAAAATACAATCCTAGCTGTGTGAACAAAGCCTGGCTCCTTTAATCCTGCATGACAAACCTCAGGATGCAGGTTATTATTACTCTTTCCTGCTGGCACACCTGTCACACCTGAGAGTCAGCTAGAAACGTACAGTGTAGTGTGCATCATGCAAAGACTGCCAGACTCTGTAATACTGCAAATGATCAGTGACTCAGGTTAACACTAAACTTTAAATGGCACCTCTGTGTCTCTGTGTGCTGAACATCTAGGATTGAGTCAGGCTGCATTACTGGTGTCAAGCCAGCCTCCAATTCGAGACTTGCAGTCAAGCCAGCCTCCAGTTTGTTTTTGCGTATTCAAAGTATTACGGGAATGGATGTGGAAACCGGATTTCAAAATAAAAGCCAACTTCGAGTGAATTAACAGATATGTTAAGAACATAATAACATATAATTTAGGCTTTTTTTTATTTTACAAACTCTAATGAACGATCTATATGACACAGCCTTGTACCCTAATTGTGCCCTGTCACTATCAAGGCCATCTTATTTTGGATTTCAAAGTAAAAGCCCTGTGAATCTTCATTTTTGAACTACTCTTTCAATGACTTCATAATGCTCTTAAAAGCAAAAGTCGTATTTCCTTTTTTTTTTTTTTTTTTTTTGCCTGTCCCGTTTGGCTCTTTTTCATCAGAATTGTTGTCTAAAGGCAAAGAAAGATGCCCAACGGATTTACTTTACCAAACTGACCATCCCAGCCTTGCCGTAATGGTCCATTTGATTCACCTTTTATTGTTTATTTTATTTTCACTTACTGAATACGGGACAGACTTGAATGGAGGAAAGAAGGGGAGAAAGAAAGAGGGAAAGAGAAACAGCTGAGAAGAGGGACGGGGGAGAAGGGCAAAAGACAAAAACCAACAGAACGGGCAGAGAAAGAAAAAAAAATGCATATATCAATCACCTGGATCACCTGCTGAGAAAGAAAAAAGAAAGCAAGCAGAAGAGAACAAGAGTAATAGAATAAACAACATCACAATGATATATGGGAATATGACAGTAAATACTAAATGTTAAACATTATTGTGCAGCACATAAGATCAACAGAACACAGTGTGCTTTGAGGTAGGAGCCAAAAAGGGTGTAGTTTGTGGGTGTGATCACCCGTGTGTACACCTGTGAGCATGGACGCGCTTGTTTTTTGTTTTTTAAAAGGTTCCTTCATGTAATGATCTGCTAGAGGGTGTGGGGGGGGCCACAGCCCCGTCCTCCAGGGCATGAAGCAGGTATGGAGGAGATCAAAACTCCAGACATCCAGAGGCCCCCAGAACGCAAGAGACCAAGGAAGACCAACAGAGGGGCAGCCGCGCCACTGTCCCGGAAAGAGCTGAGGACAGTCCCAGATGAGGGCTCACTCAGCAGCCGCGGAGCAGAAGCCAGGGGGAGTTGCAGTGACGCGCCCGTGAGCTCCGCCGGCAGCCAGCTGTGCCTGAGTGACCGATGCTCTAAAATGAAAAATTCTTGTTTCGACAGGGTAATTCCACTTTAGATCAACAGTATACAACCCCACAGTGATACCATATCAATATCAAGTCATTCTGATTTTGCTTTCAAAAACAAAAGCCCTTTCAAATTGTCCATAATTGACCTAACTTTCATTGATTTCAAAATGCTCTAAAATGGAAGATTCCTGTTTCCACAGGGTGATTCTACCTTAGATCAACAGTATACAGCCCCACAGTGATACCATATCAATATCAAGTCATTCTGATTATGCCTTCCAAAATAAAAGAGTTTTCAAATTGTCCATAATTGACCTACCTTTCAGTGATTTCAAAATGCTCTAAAATGGAAAATTCCTGTTTCCACAGGGTAATTCCACTTTAGACCAACAGTATACAGCCCCACAGTGATACCATATCAATATAAAGTCATTCTGATTTTATTTATTAAAATTTACTGAAGTGGATTTCTTGTCTTTACATATTAATGACACAATCTTTTCTTTGTATTTGTAATGTTATGAAATATAACTATTTTCATAAAAGTAACATAGGTAAATCTGTTTATCTTGGAAAACAAAACCCAGAAAACAGCTCAATACAAGGAGAGTAAATTGTAAATTCCAAAAGGTGCAGTCATGATAACATTAAAGGTGCTTTAAAGGTAAATGACAACATCACGGAAATGTGAATGAAATATGTATGAAAACGTTTCACCGTATTATGTTGCTCAAATTATCACTTTGGTGGAGACAACAGACTACGTCTTCAAATATTTTGACACAAGCATCCAATAAGTCTGTGGTTTAACAGCACAGGAGACAATTCCACGCTTCTTCCTTTGCTTTTTTAAAGTCATTGTTGGTCATGTCAAGGCACTGTTCATGGTACCATCTTTGACAGTTGTCACATTGTATCTATTTAAAATTAAACAGACAAAGCAAAAAAAAAAACCCCATTTATACTCAAAGACTTTTACACATTTTTGAGAAATTCAAATACCCTCCAACTCACCCAGTTCATCATTGAAGGTCCTGATCCATGTGGCTTGGTCAGCGAACACATGGCACAGTTGCTGTTAGTGTCAAAAACTAAAATACAGGATCAAAACACATTAGATAGACATTTTTAATTGAAGGCCAATTCATGCATATGTTAAACTGTGTACTTAAAAATTTCTATCGATTAGACCACAGCATAAAGTGCCATTGTGCACTATAATAATACTACTAACAGAATAATACATTTCAATCTACACACGCACACATATACATTCAAAATACATATACACACACACACACATTTTCTCTCTTATTCACCCCCAAACCAACCTGATGCTTGTAGTATCTCCACAGCCATCAATTTTCTTTACTCTGCCATTTTCTCTTTTGATGTTTTTAATTTCATGACGGGAAAATCTGGAAATACTTTCATCACTGCCCGTGACATCTACCGAGAAATACTCAAAATTTTAATTGTGAAAAAAAAAAACACAATTCTGCTCAATATAAAATTTCTGATGTTTATAATCTTGCATAAACAGTATGAAAAACAAAGAGCAATAAATAGATTTAAGTCTTTATGAACACCAGGTAACTTCTAACACTCAGTTGTTGAAATGGACATCGTGGATGAATAACTATGTGATATACCTTGTAAACATAGAGAACAAAATGGACAGGGTTAAAAATAACACTCCACTCTACAGTAAGGGCCAGAGCCATGTATATTCTTTTAAGCTGATGAATAACTGAAATAGGGAACATCTCTAGTTACTAGTTATTAGATATAGTCTGCTTCCAATGTGTGGGCAGCTGACTTCTTTTAACATCTGTTGGGCAATACTCAGTACATTCTATAAAAATGTTGTGGAGAGTCGCAACCTGTGTTATGCTAGTGCCACAGAGAATCAATAAAGTGAGTCCACAGGGTGGCCCTACAGTCTCGTAAGGTGCTGTCAGAGATGTGGATGTTTTCCAAGTTAACCACAATGCTGGACAATACATACCACCTGCATCATGATGTGCTAGCCATTCACCAGAGCGTGCTCAGTGAGAGAATGAGATTACTGATAATGCACCATTATGACACAGGAAATAATTCCCTACGGTGACTTGCTCTCTTTAAAGTATAAGTACTATCTGCAATCGCTGTGCAGCCTTAATATTTGCAAATCCTAAAAAGAGTATGTCACAAAATCTGCATGACTTAGGGCACCAAAGTATTAACCATATACTTAATTTGTGCAGTATACTGTGAAATTTAGAATTAAGATGTATTCATATCTATTACAGCTACTGTTATGGATGTGGATATTCTTCTGACCATGGCATGATGGCATGGCAAACAAGTAAGAAATTATATACAAATGTATATTATCATTACTTACCATCACCACTAATACTCCACAGCTGAAGCCATCCTTCTGCACTGGATGGGTCAAGACACCTCCCTTCCATTTAATGTCGACCCATTCTGTTTTTGCGTGGCGGGTTCTCCTCATTTTTAAGTAATCACTGCACATTATTACAAAGCAGAATACAATTTGGTATATGTCATATTTCCTAATTTAAAAAAAAAGATATTTTACAGAATTAAAGAGAATTTTATTTATTTTTTATTTATTTATTTTTTGGCCTGTCTCGTTTGGCTCTTTTGCCATCAGAATTATTGTCTTAATAATTTGTTCACCTGATAATTTTTATAATAACCGTACTGATTTATTTTGCAAATGAGACCTGGCCAAGAGGATGCCAACAGAGAAACACGCATTGTGGGGCCAGGTACAAAAAGCTTCTACAAAAATGCAGTTGTAGTAAACTAACTTGTAAAGCCTATTTGCATATAACAAAATGTGTTGAAGCCTAAGTACCTGAATTTACGTGCAGCGAGTTTAGAGTCTTCCTCCTCTGATGAACTTGGGGCAGGATCAAGGAGATAAACAGTGTGATTCACTGCATTGATGAATTGTAGCAAAGATAAATCATTAAAACAATATTAATATATCGTCATTAAAAAAATACACAGGCTTTAAAGTTATAATCTTGTTGCTTACCAGAAACTTCCAGTGTACATTTTTAATGTTAACAAACGTGACAATGGCCTGCTACTGATCAAAGTTTACCTGTCAGAAAACATTTATGTATTTCTTACAGTTTGTGGAATTCTATTAGCATTCAATCAGTAATTCTTTCTAAATGTATTTGAACATAATTATATGGACATTGGACAGTCATCTTACGTTCCGCAAGCTTTGGCGAGAAAGCTGTGTCCGATCACCAAAGAAAATCAAGCCCGCTGTGTAATGGTTCATAATGTAGATCCCCTTTTGCTCCTTTTTTGCCAGACAATGAAAAAGCCCTTCAATTACCTACGTAAAGAATTTTCATAAACACAAAGCTATGTAATTTATATAATTTAAATTGTGTTAATGATAAATAATTACATGATAATGTCCTTTTAATTGAATTACATTACACAGTCGAATTATTGTGGTTATGAGTGCTTAAATTAATCATTGATATACCTCGCCTGTTAGCCACAGGTGTGGTCGAAGGGTTCGCAAATCACTGTGGCGGATAATTATGGACGTACCATGGTTTGTTGAGGGAAGCACAGAAACCACAACCTCTGTGTCTCTTTTCTTCCACAAAGACAGGACCTCCTCATTAAAGAAAAACACACTTAACATACGATCTTACCAGCTATTGGACATGATTTTGTTATTTCTAACAAAGGTTTATGGACTGTTATTAACAATATGTCTTTGGAAAATTCATTCAAAATGTATCACTCCAAGTCTTGAATGGTAAATGAACTGGTTCTTATAAAGCGCTGTTACACCCCGGCCTAGGCAACCGGGGTGCAACGCAGGAAAATAAAAATAAGGCAAAAACACACGAGAAAAAACTGATACGGGCTTCCACAAAAATAATCCCAAAACGACATTTAAAGCAAGATACGACATTTATTTACATCACCAAACACAAGGCGCCAAACTATTTACAACGGGGGGAAGATCGCGACCATGACACACTGAAACACAGGGTTTAAATACATAGAGGGAGCAATTAGGGAATGGACCACAGGAGGGAAACACAGCTGGGGCAAATTAGAACTGACGAGACAGGGAAAATGTAACCTGAACACACTAAGATAACACAGACTTTCAAAGTAAAGCAGGAAATACATAAGTCATGCAAAAACAAAACACTGACACACCGAAACGTAACATTTCCCCCTACCCAAAAATCAAACATGTAACCCCAAGTGAAAAGTTTGATTCAGACAAACGAAGGCTGAAGACGAAGGCAGACGAAGCTGATGGAGGCTGGAGCGGTCCCTCGGACCCTCCAGCGAAGGCGGATGAAGGCTGGCGCGGTCCCACGGACCCTCCAGCGACGACAAAGGCTGGGGCGGTCCCACGGACCCTCCCCCCAGCGAAGGCGGATGAAAGCAGACGAAGCTGATGGAGGCTGGAGCGGTCCCACGGACCCTCCAGCAGACGACGAAGGCTGGTGCGGTCCCCCGGACCCTCCAGCAGAGGCGGATGAGCAGCTCACTAGCTGCACACGCGGACACGCAGCCCACCAGCTGCACACACGGACACGCAGCCCACCAGCTGCACACACGGACACGCAGCCCACCAGCTGCAGAAGGCCGGAGCGGTCCCTCGGATCCTCCAGCGAAGACAGACGGAGACTGAAGCGGTCCTCGGACCCTCCAGCGAAGACAGAAGGCCGAAGCTGTCCCTCCTTCGGACCCTCCAGCGATCCCGGACGAGCCCCCATATGTTACACCCCGGTTTCCCCCTACCCAAGTCCGTGTCCGTGTGTGCAGCTAGTGAGCTGCTCATCCGCTTTCGCTGGAGCGTCCGAGGGACCGCTCCAGCCTTCATCCGCCTCTGCTGGAGGGTCCGGGGGACCGCACCAGCCTTCGTCGTCTGCTGGAGGGTCCGTGGGACCGCTCCAGCCTCCATCAGCTTCGTCTGCCTTCATCCGCCTTCGCTGGGGGGAGGGTCCGTGGGACCGCCCCAGCCTTTGTCGTCGCTGGAGGGTCCGTGGGACCGCTCCAGCCTTCATCCGCCTTCGCTGGAGGGTCCGAGGGACCGCTCCAGCCTTCGTCGTCTGCTGGAGGGTCAGTGGGACCGCTCCAGCCTCCATCAGCTTCGTCTGCCTTTGTTTCAGCCTTCGTTTGTCTTCGCTGGAGGGTCCGTGGGACCGCTCCAGACTTCATCCGTCTTCGCTGGAGGGTCCGAGGCACCGCTTCAGCCTTCGTTTGTCTTTGCTGGAGGGTCCGAGGCACCGCTCCAGCCTTCGTCTGCCTTCGCTGGAGGGTCCGGGGTACCGCTCCAGCCTTCGTCGCCTGCTGGAGGGTCCGGGGGACCGCTCCAGCCTCCACCAGCCTTCATCCGCTTTTGATCAAACATTTCACTTAGGGTTACATGTTTGATTTTTGGGTGGGGGGAAATGTTACGTTCCGGTGTTGTCAGTGTTTTGTTTTTGCGTGACTGTCATGCGTTTCCTGTTTTACTTTGAAGGTCTGTTATCTTAGTGTGTTCAGTTTACGTTTCCTTGTCTCGTCAGGTCTAATTTGCCCCAGCTGTGTTTCTCTCCTGTGGTCCATTCCCTGATTGTTCCTATGTATTTAAGCCCTGTGTGTCAGTTGGTCATGGTCGCGATCTCCCCCGTGTTGTAAATAGTTTGGTGTTTTGTTGTAAATAAATAGTTTGTTGTAAATAGATTTGTCGATACTTTCGTTTCGGGATTTTGGTGGTGAGCTTTAGTGGGGGGTTTTTGTGTGTGTTTTTTTTTTTTCCTTTATTTTTACTTTTTTCGTGTTGCACTCCGGTTGCCTAGGCCGGGGTGTAACAGCGCTTTTCTACTCTTCTGAGCACTCAAAGCGATTTACACAACTTGTGCATTCACCCAAGCAGATTTTTCTAAGTGTGTTCTAAGTAACATTCACACACAATCGATGGATGCACTGGAGAGCAATTTATGGTTAGTATCTTGGATTTTTGGTATGCAGACTAGGAGAAGCCAGTAATCAAACCAGCAACCTTCAAATCAGTAGATGACCTGCTCTACCACCTGAGCTACAGCCACCCTTGAGCACTGGTAACTATATAAACTCAAAGCTGTAATGGCAACACTTGCAAAGTTAATTTTCCCATACTCTAACTATGTTCCCGAATGCTTTTTCCCATTCAGTTTCTACTGAGGAAAAAATATTTATTTATTTAGTTATTCCCAAAATTTACCATGTAATCACTGCATTCATTTTGAATTTTGGTGCCTCCCACTTAACACTAGGAGTCCCAGGCTTCTACCGTTCTACCTTTAAAAGCCGGAGAGCAGTCAAATGCTGGAAGTGGAAGATATGTATATTAGGTTGTTACCTAGGAATTCTGGAGGGAGGGGAGTGGGGGTGTGTCAGTTAAGGTTACAACTAGTCAACCAAAATCCTGGATATTCACATCGAATGAGTTGAACATGAATATCAACATGTAAATAAATAAGATTTGCCCTTCATACACGTGTCCATGACTGATTACTGTGTCATGGAAAGGATCTTCTATGGAAAAAGAAGGCATTACTATTACTTTGATGAATCCTTTATGTTAGCAGTTGTCAATCCTACCTGGAATTCTGGAGTTTCCAAGGTAACATCCTCAACTCTACCAGTCTGCACAGGGGAACTCGGGGCCATAGAGGAAGCAACCTATATAAATATCGTGTACAAGAAATACAAAAAATGTTATGCAAAATATTGGTCTTTATATATGAACGATAAATTTGCGCAACATTTTATACCATCTTTGAAGATCTCCTGAAAGGAAATGGCTTGCGGAGTACTGTTACATATCTCCTCTTCTTTTTTTGGCGACGTTCCTTCCATTTTTCTTTGTCCACTCTAAATTTCTGAACCAAAAATATGAGTCATTGAACATTGTTTAGGAATTACAAGTGAAATGCTGTGACAACATTTTCCTTAATTTACAATAAACCAAAACACACAAAAATGTCCAGTAAGACACACAGGTGCAACCAAGCTATAACATCACAACGTGGGGCACCTCAATATGCCACCACATCAAGAAGACTTTTTTTTAATGTTCCATTTTGAAACGGCAAAGCATTGATGGACATCAGCCAGTCATTTTGCAAACCTTTCTTTGAAGCATTCTTTTTGAGTCTTCGTACTCCTTCAGCAGCGCTGTGTGACTGATTTGATACTGGACAACAAAGTCATCCAGCCTGGTGAGCCTTCCCGAATGTAGACGGATATGTTTCAGATCCCACTGGCTCTTCTCCATTATCCCCTGCGTTTTATTATTCTCAGTAATATTCTGAAAAATCAAATTAAGAAATCATTAAATGTGATTTTTTTTTAAAGATACACATTGTTGTTGTGTGCAATGTTGTATGATCTGCAATACAGATGACTCCTCTGGACCCGCCGTTTCTCAATCACACCACACAAATATGTATATATACTAAAAATCATGTGTCTTACTTGTCTCTTGATCTTTCTTAAGGCATTGTATTTGTTGTGGTACTGCTCATACATTTTCCCAGTGCCATGTCTTCCAAGGTCACCTTTGGATTTTGAAGATTAGAATAATATTGATGTGTGTAATTTCATTTTATAAACTAATTACTTGTCTACTTTAAAATGGCTTACCTAACATTATTGCAGACCATAATCCAGAAAAAGGAAGAAGATATTTGCTGATGTGCTCCATGAGCCCCTTGCTGTAGTAAGGGTTTGCCTCACCATCCATCTCCAATGATGTGTTGGAAATGAGCTTCTTAAAATGTCTCCCAAAGAGGTTGTTTCCCTTGACTCCCTAGCCAACAGACAAAACAGAATAATTATGTGATTTGAACATTGTGTGCACTCGTCTTTCATATCTATAATCTAAAAACCCAACATTATGTTGTATAAAACATTTAAAATTACTTGTGACTTGTGATTATTATAGAATAGAATAGAATAGAATAGAATTCAACTTTATTGTCATTGCACATGCACAGGTACAGGGCAACGAAATGCAGTTTGCATCCATCCAGAAGTGCTTTAGTGATATAGATATATTACAATATATATTAGCAATAATATAGATATGTGAGTATATTACAGAAATGGGTCTATTATGGTATGTTATAATGTACACGGTATGAAGTATGTTGTGAATATTCTATAACTATAAGTATGTACAGGCTGTAGTGAGTACAAGCTATGTACAGGATATGAACAGGATATAAATATGAAAAACTATACAGAATATGAAATAAATAACTTTACAGAATCTGGGATATACAGCTATACAGAAATGGGAACTATGCAAGTTGTAAACAGTTGTAGGATTAAAGATTATCGAATGTACAGAATGATTATTTACACAGAGCTATACAGTAGTGCAGTTAAGATAAGTGAGGGTGTAGATAGTTTCTACAGAGGCTATATAAAGTGCTAGTGGTTGTGAGTGGTGGTTCAGTCCATGTTATTATTGTGTTTGAGGGTACAGTTATTATGCTATTCCAAAGTATTTAAAAAGATATATAAGAGGCAAAAGTTTAGCCTTTAGTTTTAATAAAAATTGACTTCAGTTTACCTTCAGGTCCTCATCAGCTTTTGAGTTTCTGTCATTGCCATCAACATCAACATTGGCTTTCTGCATCAACAACTGAAGGTTGTGAAAATGTTTTTCGACATTCTCACCACTACACGGACTCCCAAAAACAACTGCAGCACTTTGAACCATGTCAGTGAGGTCTTTTAAGGAAGTTGCAGTAGTGAAGACTCCAAAAGTGTGCATTGCAAGATGGTAGTTCTTTGGTGCACTGCAGTTAAAGAAAAAATTGTCTTTAAGTGTTTCCAAAACAGTAATAATGTTTTCCCAAATTGAAAAATGAAATGCCATGTCACATGTCACAATAAAAAACAAACAAGTGAATACCATATTAAAAGGACTACACTTTAGAGATGGCACGATACCACTTTTTTATGTCCGATACCGATACCGATATCATAAATTTGGATATCTGCCGATACCGATATGAATCCGATATAGTGTTTTTTAATCAACAAAACTGGTTTTTTTAAATATCTTGCTGCATTTTGTATAAGTTCATACTCAAGTTTAAAACAACAACTACACTAAAGCTATTCTGTTATACCTGTATGCAAAAAAAAATATTTCATAGTTCAGCAATACTGATCAATCTAATAAACTTAAACCTACACCATCCTCTCTATTCTGGTATTTTAAAGAGTACTTAGCATAAATATTAAGCAGCCTAACTAATAGGGTTCCAACTCCCAGCAACAACAAAAATAAATAAATAAAAAATAGGGAACCACCCCTCACACGCCACCTCATGATGCTTAATCAACGTAACCAACCTTAATTTGATGCAGTGTGAAAAAAAATGCACAGAAATCAATTATTTTTCAAGAAATATTAAATAGATTCAACATCTTTCTTCAACAAAATTGCAGACTGCACAGATGGTACCTTCCCAAAGGAAAAAGTACTATAGCTTACTAGGGTATATATATTAGACTTAATAGTTACTATATACAGTAATGGACTTCTATTTATTTTGCATCAAATTAAAACTTTGGGTGTCAGATAATTATTTATTAAAAGCTAGACATTTTAAATGAGAATAAGAAAGAAAAGTATGTCTTTGTGCCCCCTTTTCCCTGTTAATGCCCTATCGGCCCCCTGGCTAAACTTTGCTAGATCCGCCCCTGCACAGTTACCAGCGTCAGCTACGTAGAAAAAGATCCTCGAGTAGAAAGTAATAATAAATAAATTCTAACAACAGCTGATCAAGCTTAAACGTGCTGCTGTTGTTCAGCCGCTGGTTTCCTCTTTCTGGTGCAAAGTGGGCCAAAAGCAAACTAGAGACACGGACTCGCGACAGAAAAGCCGATCAGCTGATCGTTAAGCAGTTTCATGATTGAAGTAGCAGCAAGAAGAGGCAGTCGCTCCATATATCGTTTGTTAAGCTTAATGCAGGAATGCTTTAAAAACATTCAGAGATGGACTTACACACTTGCTTTACTTCTCTCGGGATAACTTTGTCGGAGATGAAATGCCGGGTTGCTAGCGAAGCTCCAAATGCTATCCAGACTACCGACAGGTCCCGCATGCCACAGCCGCTCTATCACATGATGCATACTGCTCCGACGTGCTAACGTTCTGAGGTGAGTTACGGCGTGTTGCAAGTTTTGTGAGGTGCTTTCGTGATATTTAATGGATCAGATTATATTTTTTATTTTTCTCCGATATCCGGTCCAGTAATTTAGGTCAGTATCGGACCGATACCGATACATAATATCGGATCGGTCCATCTCTACTACACTTACTACTTTTTACAGATCTCCTTGGCATTCTTCATAACATGACTAAGGCATCTGTGAAGAATTGGAACCTCGAAGTCTTCCTTGTTTCCTTTCCCCGAAGCGATGTTATAATAATGATTTATTGTGTCAGAGAGATTTTTTTTGCAAAAGCTAAACAGATAGCTTGCATTAGGACCATAGATCCATCACACATAAGCATTAAAGGTGAACGCATGGCTTTGCGCCCAAAGGCCCTTGCAACATCAGTCAGAAATGCTTCCAAAAAACATGTAACTGAGGCAGTGGTATGGTCACATGTTAAATATGTAGCCACTGGTAGGGGAGAGGATGTTTTCCGTGGATTTCTTACTACAAGTTCGTAAACATAGAAAGGAGGCGAACCCTTTCTTTTTTTCATGATACTTCCTGTAGCATCCAAATAAAGTATGTCCTCCCGACAGCGGCTCTGGAAAATCTCAATGCTCCTGGAAGACCATAAAAAAACACCTTTTGGATGTAACATCACTTTCTGCAATACATCCTCTGGGTTGTTCTTCTTGTTTGCCACCATTAACTGGAGACTCATAATCTCATTATGATGAAGACGACTTTTCTTTCGGATTTCCAAGGCTATGTTTCTCAACACTTGAGGGGTTGGAACTTCATCTCTACAGCCCGATTGCACAACATCATCATCCATTTTGCTCATTGTTTCCAGATACATGGCTCTAGGTAATTGCTTTTCCAATTCATGGCCAATTTTATCTCTCTTATGAGCTCTTACAGGTCTTCTTCTTAGTTCATAGTGGTTGTGCACACACTCGAGACCTTGAAAATTGACTTTTGCCTTTAGATCGTCTTCATTATCTACAGTGACAGTGACAGTGACTGGACAATCCTCAAAACTGCAGTAACCCAGACACCAGAAGAAAGGGCCCTTTCTTACTGAGTCCAAAGCCTTGACTCTGTGCCTTTTGAAGGCAAAGGAACAATATGGAAACACTGTCCATATTCCGTCTGAAATCAGATTTGTCCACTGTAGTCCCTTGTATCCTCTTTGGGATCTCTTATTTTTTATATTAGTCCATTCTTTCCTTTTCAGGAAAAAAAAATTTGTTGCAAGTGGGACCCTGATTCTTATGAATCCATCATCAGATGAGTTGCTGTTAGGCTAAAAAAGAGGAAAAATTTATTTTGTGAGAAAACATTTTGTCCATGTTACATAACTACCGTAATATCAGTAAATATACCTGAAATACTTGTGTATTTTAAGTATATTAACAACCAGTGTTTCTAATGTCAGAATATATAGCAAAAATTCATGTTGAGAAGTGTCATGAAATATAAATTTCATTCTATGTTACAACATTTGATAAAATTCTTTATTTAATTGTATATTGTGTTTTTAAAAATATTTTTTATGTAACATAAAGTGGTCATTTAAACAATGATCCTAGCGCCAATCATAACTTATGTGAAAGCATTTTTAATGACTGACCTGCTCAGGAGACAGCTGTCCATCCTCCTCCAAGGAGATGTCCGGTGACAGAGAAGTGGCAGCTGATAGTTCTTCTGGTTGCTATTACATGAGTTGAGAGGTGTAACTTTAGTGTAATTACATGGAAGTGTTAAGGAGAAATTATGATAGTACAGACAGACTGACCTGCGCAGGAGACAGCTGTCCATCCTCCTGCGAGGAGATGTCCGGTGACAGAGAAGCGGCAGCTGATAGTTCTTCCTGTTGAAAATGACATTACCCGTAACAATATTAATTTTAGGGATAATTTCAACAGTAACACATTGACTAAAATTTGGTATACCAACATATTTGATATCAAACACATAGAATTTTATTTATGGAACCTGCTCTGGTGGCTTTTGTCCATTATCTGAATCCCCTTTGACTGGTATAGACAAGTTCTGTAGAGAACAGGCATACATTTTTAATAAATTTGATTTTAACTAAATAATTTAATACAATTTTTTTTTTTTTTAAATAAGTGAAAAGAACTAACCTGACGAAATGCATCACAAATTCTGTAGCGGTTATTTTGATTATTCTGAATACCAAGTGTCAGGCAAACTTGACCCCAGGGGCCTTCTTTATGAAGTGCATGGTCCTCCAGTTGGATGCCATGTTTTTTCAGCTGTTCCACAGTTTCAATAATTTCATTGGTTGTAATCGTTTTATTTTTGTTCTAAAACAGAAGATATAGCATTTTCAGTTTTATTTTTCGTGGAAAATGTATATGAAAGAAAAGAAGAAAAAAATACATACCCCAAATAAGCAGAAGCGGTAGACTCTAAGTGTAAAAAAGAAATCATTACATTGTCATTTATATCATTGAAATCATAACATTTTATAAAGAATATGTATAATATTCTCAATGAATTGAGAACAATTTTAAATCGGTGCCACTAATTACAAAACTATCAACTTTGTTTCTATTCAAGTACTATTTGAACATGTTTTTGTGAAATGCAATGCCCCTGAAGAAAATGTGCAGCACTTGATGTTAAAAAGCCATTGCCTGTTAGCAACAGATGTGCCTGTTATAGAACACGTGTTAATTAATTTCTGCCGTATGCTACAACTTTGCCTGAGTCCTGTGCGCAAATCTTTTTTTGTTTTTGCTCATAGCGAAGCCTGTTATCGAAAAAATATGGTGAAATAAATGTAATTTTAAGTGTTACACATAAGAAAAAAGACATTTTTACAATCAGAAATAAACTAGCTAATATCTTAGGCTAGGCTACAAGTAGGGATGGGTATCGTTTAGGTTTTATCCGATACCGGTGCCAAATCGGTACTTTTGAAACGGTGCCGGTGCTCAAACGGTGCTCAAACCGGTGCTTAAAGAATGGAGAACATAAAATTGGTCCAAAAACCACTCATGTTCAGCTGGTTTTTTGTAAAAAGATAACAATGTTAGCCTTTTCTACAGCTATGGGGCATATATGGTATCACTCTTGGCTGGAAGCAGTGCTTAAACAATGGAAAAAACACAAACTTTGTCCAAAAACCTCTCATGTTTAGCTGTTTTCCACTTTTTCTTTGGTCATTTTAGCCTTTTTGGCCAGGGTGAAGGGAGTATCTGCCATCAAACAAGAAGACAGCCGCATGTAGCTATGATGATGTTTGCTAGTTCACCTTACGTGCATTAATGTAATAACGTGGTTAGCCTACTCAAAGTAAATTACACACGAACAACATTAAGCTACTCACGCAGAGAAGAACGGCTGCTGCTGCATCATCATCCTCATCATTTCTGCTACACTGGCAGGGCTAGGGGCCAGGACTCTACTCTTCGGGTTTTTGGGGATGTTGCTAAATCCGGGTCCGATAACAGGCACCACACCCGCAGTAGATGCGCTCGGTGTGAGGTCTCGCAGCAAGCTATCAAATACGGTGCATTTCTCGGCTTTTAAAAAAAACGCTATGCGTCGCCAGGTGTTTCATCAGATTCGAGGTGTTACCTCCTTTGACAGTATCACAGTATCAGCTTAAAGCACTTGTTGCAGGCTGCTGAGTTTGCATATTTTGCTGTGAAGTACAGCCAGACTTTTGACCGCTTCGTCTTGGGCATTTTTAATCTGTAGCTCTGCTCTAAAAGAACGTACGTACCTGGACCCGCCTACTATCCTCAGAAACATAAAATGATTGGCTAGAAGTGTATCACAGCTCAGGAAAAAAAAGCACCGAAATAAAGCACTGAAATGTGCGCTGCTTTTCGGTCTGGTTACTACCGTTTATGACACCGGTACCCATCCCTAGCTACAAGACTTGATTACTCAATTACATGTAATTGGAGATGAACTACTTTGTTAGCAAATTTTAAAAGTTAATATTTAAAGTTTATACTTAAAAAACGAACTCACCCCTTCTCCTTCTTCGGCATTTTTTCTGCACAAGACTTTTATGTTCAAAATGACATGTTTTCACCTCTAGTTTTTGGAATGTCGACAGAGTCAGACACTCAAAGCTCGCATGTCCAGTAGTGGGCGGTATAGGCTCTCCAACAGATTTTGTTTTTTTCAAGTGGACCATTATGGCTTTGCAATATTGCTCCACTTGATTAAAATTTTAAAATATCTCTATTTATTCAATCATTTTATTGTAAAATTTAAATTTGCAGTTATTATCAAAGGAATACACATAAGTGGTTGATAGGAAATATTAAGACTTAGACAAGAGACGTTCAAAAGATGGGGAAAAACAGAGGGGATGTGGGACGGTGACACAAATCCATTGGATTACCTACTGGAAGAAAAAAACAGAAAAGAAAACAAGCAAAAATATAACACAATACACAACAGCAAGTATCACATCCACAACCTAGATAAGTATAAGTAACAGTAGAGAATAAATATTGGTGTCAGCACGGCCCCTGCCAAGAAACATTACCATCTACATGTATTTAAAATTGAGACGTGGGCACCGGCAACTTAGGAGAGGTTGAATACACAGACCATCCCTTGGACGCCATTCAGCATGCCCAGCACAAGTGATGTTGATGTATAGATTGTGGAATAAAATTGAGGTACAGGTGGTCGGAAGGGGACACAGCAGGAATGTCTCACACCCACCTCAGTGAAACAACTGTACCCCAAAGCCCTTCATGTGTGGCGGTGTGATGGAGTGGGGATGAGGAGGGGAGGGAAGTGAAGGCAAAGTACTCTCTCGTGGGGCCAGGTCCCCCGCTGACCCAAGTAGGCACCCCTGGAAGCCACAAAGGCCCATCCGGACGGGGGCCTACATTAGCACCACCACCAAGCCCCACGGAGCCTTGGGTGGTGGGCGCACATCGTAACCCACCACAGAGGAAAATACATCCACCCAAACATTCAATAATCTCTCTGACTGCATAAGACGAAAGACACCACAGCTGAGTTTATTGTCCACCTCTGTACTAATTTTAAAGTTAACTATTGTCTTTTTTTTGTGGGTTTCAAATGTGGTGAATACTTGACAAACAAAGTAAAAAGAAAAAACCAAAAAGACAATTATAAATTAAAGGGCCTTGGAGATGTCATTCAAACTAACACCATTGCACATCAAAACATAAATGTGAGTAACAGAAAGAATAAAAAAACATTTCAGAATAATTCTAAGGTGGAATTACCCTGTGGAAACAGGAACTTTCCATTTTAGAGCATTTTGAAATCACTAAAAGTTAGGTCAATTATGGACAATTTGAAAGGGCTTTTATTTTTGAAAGCAAAATCAGAATTACTTGATATTGATATGGTATCACTGTGGGGTTGTATACTGTTGATCTAAAGTGGAATTACCCTGTGGAAACAAGAATTTTTCATTTTAGAGCATTTTGAATCGTTAGAAGATTAAGTCAAATATCGGCAATTTCAAAGGGCCATTACTATGAAAAGCAAAATCAGACTGACTTGATATTGATATGGTATCACTGTGAAAAAGACTGCGGTTGGAAAGTGTTGATACAAAGTTCAAATAGTATTTGGAAATACGACTTTTGCTTTTCAGAGCATTATGAAGTCATTGAAAGAGTAGTTCAAAAATGAAGATTCACAGGGCTTTTACTTTGAAATCCAAACTAAGATGGCCTTGATAGTGACAGGGCACAATTAGGGTACAAGGCTGTGTCATATAGATCGTTCATTAGAGTTTGTAAAATAAAATAAAAAAGCCTAAATTATATGTTATTATGTTCTTAACATATCTGTTAATTGTTAATTAGATGCATTTTTTTTCTTTTTCTGCCCATTCTGTTGGTTTTTGTTTTTTTGCCCTTCTCCCCCGTCCCTCTTCTCAGCTGTTTCTCTTTCCCTCTTTCTTTCTCCCCTTCTTTCCCCCAGTCAAGTCTGTCCCGTATTCAGCAAGTGAAAATAAAATAAACAATAAAAGGTGAATCAAATGGACCATTACGGCAAGGCTGGGATGGTCAATTTGGTAAAGTAAATCCGTTGGGCATCTTTCTTTGCCTTTAGACAATAATTCTGATGGCAAAAGAGCCAAACGGGACAGGCAAAAAAAAACAAAAAAAAAAGTCCAGTCACACCTCCAACACTTAACACCCACAACTACTACTTGGCTCTATATTAGGAGCCACTGACTCACCTGCCAAACACCACCTTTTACAGCACCTACTGTTTATAATGCTGCTCCTCTCTGTCCTTTCCACAACACCTACCTGCATGGTTTTGCTGAGAATACCAAGCCACAAGGTGACATTCACATGATTTAATTAGGAAAGAAACTAGCATACATTCAAGCGGATCCCAAGAGTGAGTTACTTAAAAGACAGTAAATGCACAACTTCCTCAAAGCACTTCAAATATGTGTGAAATTGAAGCCAAAAAATTCCCAGCTAACTTTCCAGGAAGTCCTCCATGCCCGTGCTTTGAATTGGTTTCTTTTTAGATAGATTGCAAACAGTTTGACATGTTGACGTATGTAAAGTGCAGTAAAAATAGAAAGAAAAGAAAGTAGAAAAGAGAAAAAAAAACAAAAAAAAACATATCTGTTAATTCACTCGAAGTTGGCTTTTATTTTGAAATCCGGTTTCCACATCCATTCCCGTAATACTTTGAATACACAGGGAACGTAAAACAAACTGGAGGCTGGCTTGACTGCAAGTCTCGAATTGGAGGCTGGCTTGACACCAGTGCTGCACTGACTGTGGGACTTTAATGTGTTAAAAGCAGGTTGAAGACGGCTCAGAAACATTTGAAGATTAAAATTTAGCATTATGGCTGCTGGTGGTTTGTAATATCTACTCAGCTGTATTTTTGTTACTAATTTATGTTTGTTGTTGTTTAACACAGATTTCAGAAGAGCAAATATGCTTAATAGTTTAACTAGATTTCAATTGTCAGTGTGGGACTGCTGAGTCACCGGAAGAACTCATTTCATTCATTCTCCACATGATGTTCATATACAGAAATGTTTCACAGGAACTGATTTCTCCCAAAGGGTGAACTAGTGTGATTCCATAGATTACCTCTGTATGAATGTACTTCTTAAATGAAGGCAAGTGTTTGTCCTTTTCTGTTCCTCAGGTACAGTACGTGATATCAAGGGCAGGCGGTCAACACTGGGGGAAGACAAGAAGCAGACGTACTTCCAAGAAGGAGCTGCAGTGAGGTCAGAGGTCAGAATTTAACAGCTCAGGTTTATATTTTAGAGGTTATAAAAAATCAAAATGTATTTATAAAGAAACCTTTAAATAATAGTCATAATTATGCTTATTATAAGAAATATCAAACATTTAAGTGGATTTTCTGTTACACATATTGTGTTAGCCCTGCGATAAACTGGCAGCCTGTCTTTGTCCTGTATCAGCTGGGATAGGCTTCATCCTCCCGCAACCCTGAATTGGATACATTGTATTCCAATTATGTAATCTGATCATTTACAAACTGAAGGTATCTAATCAAAATGTAAGTAATAATTATAAAATGGGAAAGCAGAAATAAGTGTGACATGAATGTAAATGTGCGAGCTGACATAGAGGACAGCTACATGTAGTCTGAAAAACCTCCTGTTAAAGGAGGAACCAGTTAGAAGCTGTTTTCAAAGTAGCTGAGCAGATTTCATCTCAAGTAAGCGATTAAGTGTTTGTTCGTTTGTTCTGCCACTTAAAGAGCATTTAAGGACGTCGTTTGAGTGTCCAGTTGAATTAATTCTACTGGCTCTCATGGTCATTTGTTATTATAGACATATTTTTCATGTTCATCCAGCTATTTAGTAAATTCTATCTATTTAGTAATATCCGTCAGCTATAAAATGTAATATAAATATAAAAATATCTAAATATCTCCTGTCCTTTATGTTTTAATGATGTAAGTCTGTTATCGTGTTACATTAGCATTCCTCACATATCAATGAGATGCTGTACAGTACAATCCTACTGACACAGCAGAAGGATAACGACGGCTATTCAACATCGTTACACGACACATTCGAGCTGCATGATGCAGACAAAGTGACTAAATCATCTTTTTTATGGTTTATTGTCTTCAAACCAGCAGACAAAGCTGATGGCAGAAGATGTCAGAGAAGAACTTCAGGCCGTGGACTGAAAAGGTATTTTTTTCTTGTTATCAAAAGACATTTGGAGTGGCAGCTTCTACAACTGGTTGTGCTAAAGTAAAGCTTACAGTCTAAGAAATAACAGTGTTGATGTTCAGCACAAAGAGAAAAGAGCCACCAAAAAGCTGTCAGCCACAGATGTGCTATAAGAGTTAGAAACTCTACTTATGGAGAAACTTTCTAAGTCTAACAGGGGACAGGTACTCCTGCCCAAATAACATGATATAACCCCACATACAGCCCAGCCATAAAGTGAACCAAGCCATTTAGTTAAAGACAGCATGGGACCAAATGCATGTAACCAGCCTGCATCAACCTGGCATTTCTTCCTCCTGAATTAAATGAATGAATGGATGAAAGTTAAATGACTACAAACCTAAAGCCACTAGTTCCCACACTGGAGCTCCCTGACACTGTGTGTTAACCGTATTTAGCTTGAATCAACAGTTGTAACAGGCTAAGATACGTGAGACACTGCATTGAATGATTGTTCCTGTCTTAATGGTTTCAGCTCAGATGTTCTGCTTTTTCCTTTCAGTAGATCAAAGCAGCTCGTGCTCCTTCTGCTTCCAATTTAGAAGAAGAAGAAGAAGGCGAAGGCTTCAGCGAAGTGGCGTTCATGGTCTCAGTGAACAGTCACGGTCACACACTGCATGTGGTTTTAAAAGCAACATGTCTGTTCACCACAACAATGGAGATGTGTAATATTAGTGCAGCTACGGTTTGTTCTTGAACATCAGTTCTGTTTTCTACTTTGATCACTTAGACCAAAAAAGTGTTGTTTTCAGATTCTTTCTTTTACATCTATAAAGCACCTGTTCATTTTTTTTATTACAATTAGTTTCACATGAATGTTAGTGTTTCCTTTATGATCTTTTAATGCTTACACTACACTGTACACGTCTACATTAGAGACATTTCTGTTTCCTGTTTCTGTTGACTTAGAGTTGTGAAATGTTCTTTTATTTGATGCACAATATGAAGTTCATAATTTTCTTACAAATAAAACTCTAATGACAAACATGAACAGCTGTGCTTATTTCTGAGACATGAGTTTTTGAATGTGTTCATATTTAGACAGTGTGCATCTGTCTGCTGAAACTGTGATGATGAACCTGAGGTGATGGTCAACAGAAGGCAAATATACATCAATATAAAACAATATTGAAGTAATGTCTTTACCCTCTGCAGCATGTGGACGCTGTGCACGCAATCACCTTATTCACTGTAGTAAACATGCACCGCTAGCTCACGTGACTGACTGTCTCCATGGTTACATTGTATATTATTAGCTATGTAAACAGCTTCCAAAGATACCGCCATAGCTCTCTGCAGCTGTAACACTTTCACACTTTGCAAATCATTTCATGTTTTTGATAGTTATGAAGACAGAATGTGTTTTTAAGGTCATGCTAGGCGGTTGCTATGGTGGTTGCTGTGGACTTGGGTGGACCGCGTCCGATTCCTGTTATTAGCTGTCCGCCGCAGGAAGGCCGCGTTCCATTTACAAGTAGTGACAGTCTGCCGCAACTCGAACTCAAACCCCGCTTTGTTCTTTAATTATAGGCCTTTTATAGCCGTTCATGACACGCACACACACACATAAAGCACTTTGCCTCACCATGAGAATGCAACTTCACCTAACCTAACCTTAAAGTATCTGATATAGGATAGAAAAATGAAGCAACCAGAGATTTAATGATGAAGACTCTGGGTTCTGTAGTTCACGTTTTACAGTCCTGAATGACTCTTTGCATATGATTTATTGAAGAGGAGTTTAGAATGCACTTTACATTTAGACTGTTGCTGTTTCATTTTTTACATTGTTGCCGTGTTATGTCATGAATAAGGTTCACCTGCTGGGGGTTTGATGGATCAGCTGGACAATACAGTCAAAGACAGACTTCATTCATCATATGCAAGAATCCTAGTTGGATTTTTGTTGTCACTCATGTTTTTGAACCAAATATTGAAAACAATTCTGGCAGACTGGATACCTGGTCAGGGTGTACATTACCTTGTACTCAAGCATCCCAGGACAGAGCCCTGCCCCACCATGAGCCTGGGTGGATACGTGGTTATAATATAAAAGGACCAATACTGAATATGAATATTTCATGAAAATTGAATTATAATACAAATTAGTAATAAGGGTTTCTCTGCGCCCTTATCTACCCCATACTCAAAGAGCTGCGGGCAGAGAGGGTGACAGGAGAGGATGGCACTGAAGAGAAGATGCTCGGTTTCTGGAGTCTCCTGGTCCTGTCAGTATTAGTAGGATGCATCTGCTGTCTTCTCGTGGATGCTCACCTACCTTGACTCCTTCCAGCCTGGTATGGATTTCCCAACACAGTGGCCCACGTCAGAGACGTTTAATATTGATTACATATGTCTGAATTGCTAACCCTAACCCTAGCTCAACAGACCACAATGCCCTGGACTGTCAGTATAGTTACATGCTGTGAACATAAGTACCTTTGATCACAGTTTATATTGTAAAAGAGAAGGAATATTGAAAAAAAAGATCAACATTGTGATATTATTTGTTCCAAACTGACCAGAAACATGCTTGTCAGACTCTCACAGCAAAGGATCAGACTCACTGTGCATGACAGCTCAGGCCAATGATGTCTGTTAGAGTGTCAGTTGTTTAGTGCTTCTGTACAGTTAGGGTCACCGTCTCTATTTCAGAATAATTAATATGCGGAAAACACTAAAAGTTGATTGTCTTCCAATATTCTAGCATAATTAAAAAACTTTGACTTTGTAAGTACATATTATTAGTCCTAATGCCAGCATGATTCTTCATAACTCCTGCTTTGAAATACTGAACTTTGAAATTGACCTGATGAAAGATCATTTACAGTGGCACTCTGTCAGGATCATTCTGACTGTAAGATCACTGTATTAATCTGAATCCTTCTGAAATGTGCTGTGAATGAATGCTGATGCAACTCACTGTGGGAAAGCTGTTAATAAAAGGAATCTGTGACACATGCAGCACATTCACAGAGGAAGAGGACACAAAGGGAGGACACGCAGAGGCTGTGTTGAAGTCAGAAATCCAAATCTTTATTAAAAAACAGGCGGCGGTAACAAACAGGAAGACGAGCAGTCCATCAAACAGTCTACAGGGTCAAACATACAGAGAATTCAAACAGCAGTAAAAAATAACTGGACACTGAAAAACTTAAAGCAATGTGTGACGCAATAAAAGGAAGCAGTGCAGTATATTCACTGAATTATCATCAATTACAAAAGAGAAAAACGACGATTTCTAAGGATTATTTTCTTAAATGCAGTTAGAGTGTGGCTGGTAAAGATGGAAACATACAGAATGTAAACTGTGTGAGTTTGTGAACTTTGTTAGTAACAAATGAGGTAAAAAAAACAACCAAAACAGACAAAACACAGAAAGAGGCTCTCAGTATTCATTCATAATTAGAAAGAAACATTCTGGTCGTGGATTTTTACAGTCTTAGTTCCGCTCGCTGTCATCATTATAATCATCATGATCAATGGCGAGGTCCTGAGGTGGGTGGGGCTGTCTCTGGTGATGTCACCATGAAGGAACAGCATCTGGCACGTGTTGGTGAAACATCCCAGTACACTGGTGTAGTTTCCTCTCCAGCTGTTTGACACGTGACACTTGAACATTAAGGGGAAGAAGAAACAGTGTTAGGTCAGGTGACCACATGGTTTCTAAAGTAACTGACAGGAAGTAACCAGGCCGTTAGAAATGGATGGCATGTGTTTAGAGTTACTGGAGTTGGGTAACTCTACTTACCAAAAGCAGAAGCACACAGATGAAGGATCAGATGCTGAATGTTGCAGGAACATGCTCATGTGTGGTGGTCATTCAGTGCTGCTCCGGCAGGTTACACAGTCCAAGACTGATATGCTGCCCATCTGAGAGTTTGAAAACACACATGCAAAGATTTATTTTGTATTACAGTCAAAGTTGGATGTTCATTTTTGTCCTTTAAAAATGTTTGTGTATTTGAAAGCACTAACATTTAAGGATGACTTGGATCGTCTCCTTTAAAGGGGAGACAAGTGTATCCACTGATCTACGTCACTTTACCTGGATGATGACTCCTCCGCCCTCACTCAGAAACACTCCTAATATAACCAAGCAAATAAATAATATTGAAGATTTACTTACATCATTACAAAAACAGCAAAAACATCTCCCTTTGATTCTATTTCTCCATTCCTGCTGAACATCAGGCAACAAATATCTCAATAAATCACAGTAAAATGTAAAGCACATGTTTTCTCTGCTTTGTCTAACCTCTGCAGAGCCTCTGTCAAGAAAATCATAACTGTAAGCATAAAACCAAAATATACATTTCATAACACGTCACTGGACAAACCTCGGTCAGCTGATTTCCTCTGTGCAGTGCAGACGAACATCAGTCAGCAAGTGACTCTGCTGGTTCTTCTGAGGAAACACCACCGTCTCTCCACACCGTCACCATCTGTGAGCACAAACTGCCGCTCTGCTCTGCCAGCATGTAGGAATCACATATCACACACACAGGGGTGAAGAAACATCAGAGCTCAACTTTGGATACTTTAGATCTTAACAGATCAAAGCAGCTCTTAGTTTCAACAATCAGACAAACAATGATACCAAACTGATTCTGTATGAATACAATATGGTATTTTCAATACAGGTGTCAAATTCATTTATTAAAACTAATACAGATATATGTATATTTTTTTTGATAAATTAGTTTGCTAAATTATAAGAATATATTTTTTTATTTTTTTTTCATTTAACAATTGCAACTGAAAGAAATTAAATATTGAACAAAAATATATTGTCACATTCTGAGCATGCTCAGCACGCTGACAGACTTGAAGTTGCTACAGATTTTAAGAATGTCACAGGCTGGGTCTCTGACCCAGCGCTCTGAGTTCATTTTTGTATTTGTCTCATTTTGATATGTGATTAGTTTTGTGTCATTTCCTATCTAGCTTTAGTTTAAGCTGTTATTTATTATTGTTCCCTTGGTTTTCTATGTTTTGGGTTCTTGTATTATTCTTCACGTATTAGGTCTGTTAAGTTGTGTTGTCATGTCTAGTTTTAGTATTTCCCGTTTTATTCTGACAGTGTCATGTGTTCTTTGTTCATTGTATTTAGCTTTCCTCCTCCTGGTCCTGTCATTTAGGTTTATGTCAGTCAGCTGTTTCCCCCATGTGTCTCCACTTCCCCTGATCACCTCATGTATGTATTTAAGCCCTCTGTTTTCTGCATGTCATTGTCGGGTCGTCTGTTTACCTCACCTCAGTCATAGGTCTAGTTTTCGGCTGTTATTTCCACGTTAGTCATAGTCTTAGCCTGTTTATTTCCACCTCAGTCATAGTTATAGTTTTTGGTCTCAGTACCGTTTAGTATTTTGTTTCTTAGTGTCTTGTCAGTTTACTTTGGTTTCCTGGTTTACTTCTGCCGTCATCTAATAAAGGATCACTTTTTCTGTTCAACCTTCAACTCCTCGTCCTCATCTGCTTTTGGGTCCTGTTTCCATTACACACCGGCGCACCCCGCCGTGACAAAGAAGTGATAATTATGGGGAAGAAACTTCTCTTGTTCATCCGTTTAATCAAACATTTGATGCCTCAGCTGTCTCAGTCTATAGCGTTCTGCAACTACAACTAACCTGAAGCTTGGATTTGGCTGCAGGTGCCCCTGTACATCCTTCTCAGATGTGGGTACCAGTTAATCCCACTTCTTCCTGACCTTTGCTTCATCACAAGACCAAAGGTGGCATCCCGTGTCACAGTCTTATCATCATCCAGAAGAAACATCATGGAGAAGAAACATTTACGCGCCTCCTGGTTTTGTTTTCTGATCCTGCGAAAAGACTGAGGACAAAGCCCAGAGAACACGAGATACACAACATTCAGACTCAACAGCCTCCATAAATGAAGAGCACCAGGTTGGTTCAGTTATAGTAGATATGAGCATACTTCACATTACTGGGTATGAATAATAATGAGGAGGCAAACTTTGAAGATGCAGAGCATGATGTCCCATCATCAGACTGTAAACAAACATCCACCAGGCTTCTTTGTTGCCAAAATTGATGATTCTCCTATCAGGGATCAGTAGCGTGTATTAACGTGTGGTATAAGCAGCAGTCACTGAAATATTACTGTTTCAGATAAGAAATCTAGGACATAAAAGCCAGGGTGGGAGGGATCTCTGCAAACTGACTTACCTCTGCAAGTGTGAAGCTCAACAAAAATCTGACTCTCCAGTCACAGATAGGGGTGGGTATTGATAAGATTTTCACGATTTGATTCCATTTTCGATTCTGTTTAACGATTCGATTCTTTATCTATTCTTTTTAAAAAAGGAGAACACTAAGGTCGATTAGCTTAGAACTTTGTTTTATAGCTTCTCTTTGAACAAGATATAAATTTAGGAGTAACATGGCCTTACAAACACAGCAGTGAGATCTTAAGAGATCCAGCCTACGGCTCTTCAATGGGGTGTCACAGGGTCCCCAGGAAAAGAAATTGTAAATGTAAAATAATAAAATAAATATTCTTCTGTAGCAATAACAAAGTATAACATAAATTAATCTGTAGCAAGAACACAAGAATATCCAGTAATGTCCCTGTGTACAAAAGGCCAGCCAGTTCGCAGAACTCATGAACGGAGCCACATCTGCGGAGTAAGATATCAGCATACTGCTGCCGTTTAGCCAATGAGCGGTGAGGCAACCCATTCTCTTCGCCAATCAGAAGACACAATTCTACCTCATCACTACGCACACGTCGACGCAGAGAGTTCGGTCGGAGCTGCAGGTGGGAAGAGTCAGCAGAGTTTACTCACCGTGTGGATTTTCGTTCCTTCTAATGCTGTTAGCGGTGTGCGTCCATGAGACGGTAAGTTTCTGTGTTTTATCGTGTTTGTTCTTTGCTGCGGCCATTATCCTCCCTTGTTTAATCCTTGGCGCATACTTTGTTTACCGATTGTTACTGCCGTTTACTGCGAAGCAGCCTCTGCCGTGCGGTCATTAAGGGACCGTCACTAATTTCTCATGTTAGCTCTGATGTAAAGTGCCTAGTTAGGATTTATGTAAATAGTAAAATTAGCATTTGTTGACACTCCCTTATTTTGGTTGAATGTTCCACTATCCAGTATTGTTTGTATTGTTGTATTACACATTTAATTCACTCTGTTCACATAATTATGGAAGACTTTTATGTTCTTTCCAACAGAAACCACACCATCACTCACCACACGGCATATAGCATTTTACAGCCTGTTAAATCCCCTCACTCACATTATGGATGTGTGCTTCGGATTCTTGTTAATAAATGAGTGAACGGCAGATACCTGAGTGGCAGTGGATTTTGTGGATACGCCATCTGTTCTTATCGGACAACCCTGTTGAGATTGTGGATTCATAGAGTCAGCACCTTATCATCTACATCATTCATAGTCAGGAGGTCAAGTCCATCCCTCTTAAAGTGACCTCCTCCATTACACCCTGCCTACAATTAAACACATTCACTTACCGAAAATCAGGGGCATCTGCTGTGGCAAATGGGTGCAAACCTTTTACCACAAACTTAGTCACTGCTTCGTCTATCCTGGCCTGAAAGGACACCGGTAGACTGCAGCAACAACTGCCAGCACCTGAGCCAGCCAGACTCTGTCTGTCTCTCTCATCATGGTCACCTAAATGCACAGTAATAGCAGGTTTTGTAATAAGGCAGATCGCGCTAACATAATATGCACTGTTAGTTGATTATTTACCTGCCGCATTAACGGGAGAGGACGTGCAAACGTTACTGCTGCTGCTGGGTTGAGATTCACGAGATTCATTTAAGGTCATCGCGTCTTTTGTGAGCAAATGCTTTTGCATATTCGTAGTGTTTCCTCCCTTAAATGAAATATCCACTTTGCAAGTATTGCAAGTTCCCCTGTTGTCATCCGTTCTCGTAAAGTATAATCAAACTTTTGAGCGTTTGAGCTGCTTAGGCGCCGTGTTTCCTGCCAGGTAAATGATGCTCCGCAATGTGGTGACGTCATTCGGGGCGACTGGAATTGATAAGGGAATCGTTTGCAAAAATGGCAAACAGTTCCAAGGAATTGAAACAGTGGGAACCGGTTCTCCACAAGAACCGGTTTTCGATACCCATCCCTAGTCACAGACAAACAAAAACTCCAGCTGGGAGATAGAAAACGCTGTCTGGGTCTTGCTGGATGTTGCTGGTCAGAGTCCCACATTAGCAGAGTGCTTCTTGGTCCCACTGACCCATGTGGACAGCGACTGTGGCGAACTGTTCTGGAAAACAGAAAAAGACAATTAAAATAACAAAAAGCCAAACAGGATTTCCACAAAGACTCTCTTGGAATCAGCAATCAAAAAAAATCACTGGTTCATATTTCAATCAAATATGAACAGGTTCCTTAACTGTATGCAGTTCAGATCTGATTTAATTTAATTTCCTTCACACAGCACATTCGTCCAGGCTGACAGGTAAACATAGAATTAATCTCAGGTAACATGACTCATAGTAGAGATTCAGTAAGAAAGATTGCAGGCTCTAATATTATTACCACACAATCCAAGGACACACCAACAGCTCCGATTTGTAGAACTATTTAAACAAATGTCTTCTGAATATTCAATTCATGTTCACAGTGGGGGGGGGGTGTAGAATATTTCTAACATTTTGAGTTATTTTCCAGTGTTAGAAAATCAGCACTGCTCAGTGTTAGCCATTTCTCCAGGCTGGAGAAATTGATCAGGAGGGCTAGCTCTGTGGTCGGCATGAAGCTGGACACTCTGGTGACAGTGGCAGAGAAAAGGACATTAAAGAAACTGATGGACATTATGGACAATGCCAGGCATCCTCTGCACACGGCCATTAACAACCAGAAGAGTCTGTTCAGTGACAGGTTGCTTCTCCCAAAGACAAGAACTAACAGACTTAAAAACTCCTTTGTCCCACACGCCATCAGACTGTTTAACTCCTCTCTGGAGGGGAGAGGGAGGGGAAACAGGAGGACAAAGGAGGGAACAACTAAGCTGTAGTGCCTCTTCACCTCACTGTACAATACCTTGTGCAATACTTTTTGTAAATAGTCAACAGTGCAATAGACTCAAGACTTGAAATGTGCAATTCACTTGTATTTTTATTTTTTATTCCTATTTATTCTATTTATCCCCTTTGTATATTTTATTTATATTTGTTTCTGTATTTATATATATGTGTGTGTGTGTGTGTGTGTGTTTGTGTGTGTGTGTATATATATTTATATATATATATAACAATTCTGTAACTGTAACTTCGGTCGTTGCTGTGCTTTTTTTGGAAATCGAATTTCCCAGAGGAACCCACCCAAGGGATTAATAAAGTTCTATCTTATCTTATCTTATCTCTTATCTTGTTAATCTTCAAAACTGACTAGGTTACTTTTAAACATATAACACTGTCAAAAGTGTTAATTTAACACTCAACAGTGTTGTATTTAACACTCAGAGGTGTGGACCCATATAGACACTCTCCAGTGTTAATTTAACACTGGAGATTTTGCTGTGCACACTCGAGAGTCAGGCAGCTTAAATGTGTTTGTCTTCATCTGTAGTTACGTTTCATTGGCTGGAAATGTGCTAACTGGAATCATTCATGAGTCCAGATGAACAAAAACAAGTGTTTACTGCTCCACGCTGCACGAATCTGAATCAAAATCACTCAGACGCGCCCACGTAGGCATTCCACTAAAACCATGTGACCACCTTCACCTTTAAACCTGTCGTGAATATAATTTTAGACTCTTCACTTTATTTTGAAAGAACAGATTTGCAGGAAGTGCGGCTGCTGCAGAAACTCTTCACTTTTCACTGGCTTTAATCTTGAAGGTTTCTCCAGATGTGGAACATTCATGCTAAACATTCAACATCTGACGACCGTCTCCATGTAAAACACTGACAAACTCAAACTTTATACGGTAACTGACAGATTTATTCCTCCATTTTCAGGCATTTCACAATGAACTTGGATTAGTTTGATGATTTTATTCACGTCGGTGAATAAAACCAGCCAAGAGGCTGATTCCTGCAGAGGAGGAGGCAGAGTGGAGGAATCTGCAGGTTCTGTCTCTAACACACAACCAGAGCTTCAATCATAACGAGCACATAATAAAACCATGATCCCCCTGATCGACTCTTTTAGCCTGTTTCCTCTGGATCGAACAGGATCTAACAAACCCCAGCTTCTGCTGGGACACTGGTCATCATGGGAGGAAAAAGATGGCTGCCATGTTGCTGTTTCCTTTCTTACACCAGCGTTATACTTCCTGTATCTGTGGGTCTGAGTTTTTAATCAGAGGATGAACTTAAAGCTTTCAGTCTGCTCTACAACCCACCACCTATCCACACGTCTGCTAAGTGGACTGGAAATCAGTAAAACTTCTACCAGACTTTAGTAAATATTGCATTAAGATGAGCAGACAGATTTTAATCTCAGCATCGTGCACACAGATTTTTCAGGACACTGGAAGAGTTCCTGCCGTGGATTTAGATGTTAGTGTTGTGTGGATGATCCCATTCTGTCATCTTTGTGTTACTAACACAGATGACACCACCATTATTGGACTCATCTCGGACGGGGATGAGTCTGCCTACAGGAGGGAGGTTGAACGTCTGGTGTCCTGGTGCAGCCACAACAACCTGGTGCTGAATGCCCAGAAGACAGTGGAGATTATTGTGGACTTCAGGACGCACACAGCTCCACTCCCCCCCATCATCCTGTCTGACACCCCCATCACCTCTGTGGACTCATTCCGCTTCCTGGGTACCACCATCACCCAGGACCTGAAGTGGGAGCCCACCATCACCTCCGTCATTAAGAAAGCCCAGCAGAGGATGTACTTCCTGAGGCAGCTGAAGAAATTCAACCTGCCAACACGGACGATGATGCAATTCTACACTGCAATCATCGAGTCCATCCTCACCTCCTCCATCACCGTGTGGTACGCTGGCGCCACTGTCAGGGACAAACAGAAACTGCAGCGTGTTGTGCGCTCTGCTGAGAAGGTGATTGGCTGCAGACTCCCATCTCTGCAGGACCTATACACCTCCAGGACACTGGGGCGTGCAGCTCGGATCTCAGCTGACCCTTCTCACCCTGGACACAGTCTGTTTGACCTGCTCCCCTCAGGCAGGAGGCTCCGGTCCATTCGCACCAGAACCTCTCGCCATAAGAACAGTTTCTTCCCCTCTGCTGTCGGACACATGAACAATAACCGTATGACTGTTCCCACCACTAACACCCTACGCTGTGTTCACTGCATCATTCCATGTTTGGCACTGATCACCACCTGCATATCACCACCATGTATATATCATGTATATATCTATCTACTTTTAATTCTTTTAATTCTTATTCTTATTTTTATTTTCATGTCTATTTAAGCGTAATTTATGACAGTATGTTTGCACTGAAGCACCGCAGCAATTTCCTAATGTTGTAAACCTGCTCAACATTTGGCAATAAAACCCTTTCTGATTCTGATGCTTTTACACTTTAGGACCCTCGAGACCTCTGCTGCTCAGCCGTCCTGATCGCTGCCTCCACTTTAACCAGAGGCTGTAACCTCTGATCATTTCACCTGCACCGGCAGTAAAACTCTTCTCCAGAACCAAACGTGCCATAAACCCATCACAGCTTCATCATCAGCTCAGTCTCAGCAACATGCAGACGACCGAGCAGCAGAAACTCTGCAGGGAACGTCTGAAGTCTGTTCTTCAGTTTTCCCAGCTCACTGTTTATTGAACATGAGACAGAAAAATAACTTCACCTTTAATGTGAAACTTTTATCGCCTGTGACATGTTTGCAGGAAGTCTTCGTGCTGTGATTTAGTGTCACAGCCATAAATATCACACAAGGTAAAAACTACAAGTCCCAGCATCCTCTGTGTTTAGGGAGGAGCAGTGAAACAATGTACATTTCAAATTCCTTTAATTTTAAATATGTTTATATTGTCTATCCTGTAAAATAGTCAGATGTCTATTCATATTAATGTACAGAATTCACCTGCTTGCTGCTACTACTGTACATTCACCCAATATATATATATATATATATGTTCTTCCTCTACCCCCCCAATTTTTGCACATGTTGAGGAGCGTGTCAGGCTACATTTCACTGTGTGTTATACTTATATAACTATGCATGTGGCAAATAAAGAACCTTGAACCTTGAAAGTGAAAGTGTTGATCCTCCGTTCAGAGCAGCAGGAGGAGGAAGGTGGAGCTGAGGCAGGTGAGTGTTAACATGAATATGTTTCTTCTTATGACATAAAATAATTCCACGCTGTTCGTGTCTGTGGGTGAAACGTGAGGCCGGTCGGCTCCTCTGAGCGCTGGTTTCCTGTAAGTAGAGAGGAAGTGAGTTTAGCTGAGAGAGCAGGAGGAGAGTGAGAGCTGTGCTGAGGCAGGTGAGTGTTAACACCGCTCTGACATTACTGTGTCTCTGTGGCGGGAACAACAGGCTCCGTCAGTGGAGGCAAAAATAATCAGACTTTGGTTTTTCAAAGGAAACTACTTTATGTTGGGAGAAGCCGCGCGCTCATTGGATAACGACTTGTCAATCTCAAGTTATTAGCCAATGAGCGTGCCGGTTCACAGTAAGACCCGCCCTTATCACGACGTGTTTTTAAAACTAAAATGGCGACAGAAACTCTGTGAGTGGAGTTCACTTTATGAAAGTGCGACGTTTGAGCCACTTCCTGTTCTCAGTCCCGGCGTCCTGATCACCGAGGTTTCTGTTGCTCTGATGTCTGATATTGATTATATCGGTAAACAGGCTGTAGGCAGAAACATCAGGTCTGATCTGAAAATCCCTTCAGAAACAAACTTTAAGAGTTTTATGTCCGTGTGAGGCCGCACGCTGATTGGATAACCACCTGTCAGTCTCAGGGTATTAGCCAATGAGCGCGCAGATTCACAGTAAGATCTTATCACGTCATTCTTTTAAACTAAAACATTAACAGTAAAACTGTAACGTGTCCTGTGATCCATAAACACTCTGTGATGAATAATCTGAAGTCATTTTGAGCCTGACAGTAGTTTCCTGTCACAGAGCTGAAGCTGCAGGCAGTTTTTGGCACCTTTATATTTAATTTATTCCAAAATAAATCAATAAAGGTAGAAAAGAACTCTCAGTGACATTAAAAATCTATTTTTAAACACAGATGTGACCAAGTGCAACAAATATAAGATGAGATGTTTACAGATATTTGAAGTATTGATCATATGTAGAACACAGAGCAGGGGCCCGTTCTTCGTACGTCGCTTACTACATCCAAGATCAAATGACACATCCAAGACCAAACCATCGCGCTAACCGTGAGCTCGCTAATCCGGTTCCCCGAACACACCTGCTGTTGACGATTAGTACAGCTGGACGCAGTAATGTGACATCACTGGGTGTCGTAAAAGGGGCTACGCATCGATAGTAGAAACATTGATCGGCAACCCGCTGATTGGTCGGCGAAAATGTCGAAGGAGCGCGCTCGGTATTTTCCGGCAGCAGAGCAAGAACTCATGATTGAGGGATTTCAGGAGTTTCAGAGTTTAATTAAAACGCAAGGGAACACTGCAAAGGCTGCAAAAGCAAGGAGCGAGGGCTGGCAGGAAGTTGCTGACTAATCAAACTCGTAAGTAATTTAATAATAACAATAATAATGGAGTGGATTGATATAGCGCTTTTCAAGGCACCCAAAGCGCATGACAATACCACTATTCAGTCACTTTATTATTTATTTATAGATTTATTATATTACACTATATTATCCAATATTATATTACATTATATTATATTGTTATATTATATCCCCTTACACATTAGAGCCACAACAGGACCCACTAGAACATGGGAACAGGTAAAAGTGAAATATAAGAATATTCTACAGAATGGTAATATTTATCACTTATATTGCTTTTCGTCTCTTGGAAAGAGACCCTGGAATAATCTGTTTGTTTATAACAGCAACCAAGAAAAGGGCAGAGCAACAAAAGACAGGTGGTGGTCCTGCACCCCCTCGTCAACAAGTTGGTTAAGTAAATAATATCCTCACGGGAAAATCGATATCTCTCTATGAGCACACTGTCGCGCTGAGCTAAAGGATCCTGTCTGTCCCGCAATATACGCTGAATTCTGAGGACTCTCCTTATCAATCTTGCACCTTCCGCAATGGGTGGCTCGGGTATACGGACAGGACATGGCTGTGACAGGCTTCCCAAATCCACCTTCGCTTTTATAGCCGTGGTCTCTCATCTTGATTACACGAAGTAATTTGCAATTACTACTCTGAAATATGAATTACATCTGTAATAATCACATACATGTAATAGAATGTTAATAGTACATTTCCCTTTTTTAGGAAATGACCTGTGTGAAATCAATAAATGGATCAGGTGCTGCATTGTCTTTAGTTACATTGATGTTATTTATTTATGGTGAAACAGTGGTGGAATATCGCTGTTGCTTTCGTATAAATGAAGCGGGCATACCTGCGTGGCCGCGATCTAATCCTGTTTACATAAAGTAAACCTGCTCCCGAGCAGGTTTACGCTTACGGCTCTGTTGCTATGACAGCAAGTCCCGGATGAGCTTCGGGGAACCGAACGATCCAAGATCACGCGAAATCGTCAACAATCTAATCCAGCTAACTCACTTAGCGCGGTACGAAGAACGGGCCCCAGGTCCAATAACAGAGTCATCCTGCTCACAAACAGCAGTTTGGTTTCATGAGCTCACTTCCTGCAGTGATCCTCAGCTTCTCTCCAAAGGAGCCGTAACATGTGGGCTCCTCACCATGATGATGATCCCAAACACACTGAGTTCCTTCATCCACCTGATCATGTACTTATTAAATAATGTGATGGTTTTGGTGTTTTTTAAAGACTTTGAGCCTCTAAAATAACTGGTTTGGACTTTAGGGCCAAAGCTCCAACATTAGAAAGCCGTCAGTGTGATGCTTCCAGTACAACAGCACCTCTGAGTGTGTGTGTTTACCTCTCAGACTAACTCCACCCTGACATCAAGAAGATGGAGGAAGAGGACGGAGCAGCATCCAGCTGTGTGTCTGTGAGGAGTGACGGGGTTACACAAACACCTCCACCTTACAGTCATGGACCTGCAGCAATAACGTAAGAACACTACTAACTTTATTAGTCATTTCAACATAACCATGACAGAATCATTGATCTGTGATTGGTTCAAACTGTTTGATCTGAGTTTGATTTTTATTGACTTGTTTTCTTGCTAAGATCTGAACTCTGTAAGTTTAAGTGAAGTCAGTGCAGCAGAATCAGAGAGAAGAGCTGAGAACAAACTGAGTTCATTCAGAGACAGAAAAAACCGCTGATGATTGGCTGACCTGTCAGCGTTATGAGGCAGACACAATATCACAGAGGGATCAGCTGATCATATGGCTGTCAGAGAGAACTGATCACTTATTGATGTTTGTGTTTGCAGAGGTCAGAGGTCACAGTCTCCAGTATCCAGCTGTGTGTCTGTGAGGAGTGACTGGTCCAGAGAAAAACCTCCAGCCTTCAGTAATGAACCTGCAGCAACAATGTTCTTCAATCATGGAGCTCAGCTGACCATGTAAGAGAGCTGCTGACTCAGAGTTCAAAGGTTGTTTCTATAAATGTTCTACCAGTGACATCATAACTTAACCTAACACTGGTCTGTGTATGAAGTATCATTTAGTGGCAGTTGTTAAAGTTGTATAATGATGATGCTAGTTTGGGGTGTATTTTCCTGCTGATGCAAATGCATCTACTTTGCCCTTTGTCTGGTGCTTTGGACAAAGACGTCCAATGAAACTCAGAACAACACAGTTTGCACCACCAGCAGGCAGAGGAAGTGGCTGACATCCAGAAATCCTACCAGTGGCTGAACAAAGCTGGACTGAAAGACAGCACAGAGGCACTAATCATGGCAGCACAGGAACAAGCTCCGAGCACAAGACCCATAGAGCCCGGGGTCTACATGGCTCTTTTTGGGGGGGTTGTGTTGTATTAATAGTGACTTTGTTTCTTTGGACCTGACCAAAATCTTTTGTTTTTCAGTTCAGTTGCAACATTGACTAACACTAATGCAGGGGTCGGCAACCTGCGGCTCTTTAGTCCTTACAGTGCGGCTCCTCGTGGTTTGGGAAAATAAATTAGAAGTATTTAGCTGAAGTGTATTTTATTTATGTTCTTTTTTAACTTGTAGTTCTAAATTGGAAGATTATTGTGATATTGAAATATAAAAAGAAAATTATATTTTATTATTTTTTCATCGTTCAAATAAGCGTCACACTCGCGGAAGCCGGTGTACCCGCCGAAACGCCGTGCATTTATCGAGACTTTCAGCCCCAGGTAGGCCAATTATGGATCTTCGGATCCACATTATGTCAGCAGCTGTTCTCCACCGTGAACTATGTTAAAAACAAACACCGCTCACGCCTCACAGACGACAGCTTACAGTCCTGTAAAGATGAAAGTGACTTCGTACAGCCCCGACCTGCAGACGCTGTGCGCAGAGGTTCAGGAGCAGAAGTCCCGTTGTAAACATATCACGGCAGACCCGACGATGTTTGCATGAACACGCTTTTCAGCTTCTCTTTATTGACCACTTTTCACACACGGTTGCTGTACGCACACAGCCGGCTGTAGCTTTGCAGCTCACAGCCCGACACACACCAACACAACAGCACAGACGTTAAGGCGGCGAGGCGTGATTGCGGGTGCCGCTCAGGTGCGTCCGCCTCCCCTGCAGCGGCGCTGCAGACCACGCCCCGCCACACACATTAACCAGGTAAAATACATATTTAGGCAGAATTTTGCAAATATCTATTTTTCATCTTTCAGCAGCATAGAGCTTTTTTTCCAATTATTTTTTAAAAGTCAGGTCAAGGCTCCAAAAGCCCAAAGGAGATATAAGGGTGGCGGCTCACAGCAGTTTTTGTTTGCTACATCATTTTAGTTCAGCTGGGTGTCTTTCCTTTGGTTATATTTCTTTAAGAGTTCAAATGTGTTCATTACATAAATAACATGTAATTTTCTCTGTAGCACTTCATGGATTTCATAAGCAACACACCTTAGTTGTTCACACAAAGCATAAAGGTAAAAAACAGTATATACAGTGTTATCTTCATTCTAGATGTCAAAAAGTATTTGTGGCTCCCAGTGTTTTCTTTTGCGTGGAAACTGGCTCCAAATGGCTCTTTGGGTCCTGAAGGTTGCTGACCCCTGACCTAATGGTATATTTTTTTTAGCTGGATCGTTCTATAAAAACATGAATCAAATCTGAGAAAAGTTTCCACCTGACCTGTTGAATGTTATTGAAGCCAGAAGTTTGCCTTCATACTGTGTTTCTTGCATGCCTTTTGTGGTGTACTAATTGATGTGAAATGAATGCAATGTGGTTGTGTTTGCAGAGGTCAGAGGTCACAGTCTCCAGCATCCAGCTGTGTGTCTGTGAGGAGTGACCGGTCCAAAGAATATCCTCCACATTTCAGTCATGAACCTGCACCAACAGTGAACTTCAATCATGGAGCTCAGCTGACCATGTAAGAGAGCTGCTGACTCAGAGTTCAAAGGTTATTTCTATAAATGTTCTGCCAGTGACATCATAAATGATTCCTAATGGTGGTCCGGGTACGATAATGCTAGTATCAATCGTAGTAGTAATGCAATCCAAGGTAATGATTTCTTCTCTGCTGCTGTGAACGTCTCTGCAGCCGTCTGTACTCTAATCTGAGACAACTATTACTGACAGAAACCATCACATCATCCAGTTTGTGTGTTTGCAGCTGCTTAAAAGATTTTAAAGAGAGATTAATCAGTAATTCATGTGATGTGTTTGTGTTTGCAGAGGTCAGAGGTCACAGTCTCCAGCATCCAGCTGTGTGTCTGTGAGGAGTGACTGGTCCAAAGACAATCCTCCACTCTTCAGTGATGAACCTGCAGCAACAACGTTCTTCAATCATGGAGCTCAGCTGACCATGTAAGAGAGCTGCTGACTCATTTACGGGTGTTTGAAATTCTGTGACCACTTTGTAATTTTAGTTTATATTTTAAAGTGTTTTTATTTGTAGTTGCCTGTATTTTTATTACACTGTGTGTAACGTGGTGGTTTGTGCTGTTTGGGATTGTTTTGGTGTATTTGTGTCAGAACATCAGATAAATGATTTCATCACATTTTAAAAGAAAGTATCAGGATAATAATCTGAACTGAGTCATCAGAAATAGAAAGATGGTCTCAACAGGCCACTGAGCTGATCACCAAAGAAATGCAGAAGATTGAAGAGTCCGAGGCTGTTTATTTGTCACAGGCATCGTCATACACGTACAACACAGTGAAATGTGCTGAGCTGCTCCTGTGACTGGACAAAACATTAGAAACAATCATTAAATGAAATAATGAAACATTGTGCAGATGTAATGTTAAAGTGCTTTGTGCCACATTAGCACAGCATGTACTGACAGAGCAGTGCAAGCAGAACAAAGCAAATGAGCAAAGTGATGTAAACAGAGTAACTGAACAGAGTGAGCAGAGTAATATCAGCAGTAATGAAGCAGCAGGATCAGTGTAGCAGCGTGTGACGTCATAATGAATCAGGTATGATCTGAAATATGACAGTGAGACAAGAACATGATGTAAGGTCCTGTTTAAACCCTGATGGTGATGCTATGAGGGGAGCATGTTCTGATTTAGGACTTGGATGGTCTGAGGATAGAAGCTCCTCTCTGTTTGTGTCCTGATGGTGCAGAAGCTTCTGCCTGATTGTAGAAGGAGCTGAAGCCAGCATCATCCCAGAGGTGAAGCTCCTCTGTGTGCAGACCTGAGGTCAGATTCCTCCAGGCTGATGTTCAGGATCTACAGAAACGTGTGGTTGTAGTTATTGCTGCACTGTGTGCTGACAGCAGATACTCAGAACAAAGCGCTGCACACGTGTTCTTTACAAACATCTGTACATATCAAATATGGATCATGGCAGTGAATGAACACGTTTCTGTCATTTGTTTCATTGGCTTCTTTTTTCTGCCTGTGTTCATGTGATTAATGTCTAACACATAAACAGGTTTGTAATCAAACATCACATCATCAGGGAGGCATCATGAAACAAAGTTACTGCTGGAGGCTGAACTCAATTTGGTGGCAATGTTCAAAAATATCACTCAGATCATTTCAAAGCTTTTAGTTCTTCTTCTTCACTTCTGTAAAATAATAGAAAGGAAATCAGAACCCAGAAGTTCACTTCCTGATGACTGAACTCTTTCAAAATAAAGCTGAAAGCTCTGAATGTGACACCGCTGCTCCACCACAGTTTTTAGAGGAGGTCAAAGGTCAGTTGAAAGTGATGGATCCCAAACTTCCAGTACATCCAGTGAAGGACATAATCAGCTCTGTGATGAAGGCTTTTACTGTGGAGTTTGTAGGCTGATCACTCTGTGTTTAATAAGACAGGCAGGAACAGCAAAGGAAACTTGGATTCTGAACTCAAACACAAGTTTCTCCACTTTGACTTTTCTCTGTGACCATCAGAGCTTCTGCACAGTGTCATCAAATCTGGATGTTTGTCACTGACAGTCAATGATTTTAGTGATAAAGAAATGTGTTCACAGAGGGAGGAAGAGGAAGAGGAGTGGTGTCTGTGAGGAGGAGCAGCTGTCCTGCTGTGCTTTGTGTCAGGACGTCCTGAAGGATCCAGTCTCTACCAGCTGTGGACACTGGTTCTGCAGACAGTGCATCTCCTCATACTGGGACCAGTCTGCTTCATCAGGAGACTGGTCCTGTCCCCAGTGTGGAGAAAGATCCAGAAGCAGAGCTGGACTGCAGACAGCCAGTCAGAGCAGCTGTGTACAAAGTAAGACTGAACATCTGTCTGCTGATGGACTCATTTCTGAAAACTGGACTTCTTGTTGTTGTTCAGACATTGAAGAGTTTTCTGTCTGTTTTTCTTTCTTTCAGCAGATGTTGGTCTGCAGGAGGTTTTAGATGAACATAAGATCAGTCTGAGGAGGAGATGTGAACGTGTGACTGAAGGAAGTGATGAAACAGGAAGTAGAACCCTCCTCAACAGGATCTACACTGAGCTCTACATCACAGAGGGACAGAGTGAAGAGGTTCATAGCCAACATGAGGTGAGGCAGCTGGAGACAGCTTCCAAGATGGACGCCCTCCATGACACTCCAATCAGGTGCCAGGACATCTTTAAAGCCTTACCTGACCAACAGAGACCCATCAGAGTGGTTCTGACCAACGGCGTGGCTGGTGTTGGAAAAACCTTCTCAGTGCAGAAGTTCACTCTGGACTGGGCAGAGGGCTTGGAGAACCAACATGTCAGTGTGGTGGTTCTGCTTTCATTCAGGGAGCTGAACCTGATCAGAGAGGAGCAGTACAGTCTTCTGGAGCTGCTCCATGTTTTCCATCCAACACTACAGAAGGTCACAGCAGAGAAGCTGGCTGTCTCTCAGCTTTTGTTCATCTTTGACGGCCTGGATGAAAGCAGACTTTCATTGGATTTCACCAACAGGAAGCTGCTGTCTGATGTCACACAGAAGTCATCAGTCAGCCAGCTGCTGACAAACCTCATCCAGGGGAATCTGCTTCCCTCGGCTCTCGTCTGGATAACTTCCCGACCTGCAGCGGCCAATCAGATCCCTCCTACATGTGTTGACAGGCTAACAGAAGTACGAGGCTTCACTGACGCCCAGAAAGAGGAGTACTTCAGGAGGAGATTCAGTGATGAAGAGCTGTCCAGCAGAATCATCTCCCACATGAAGACATCCAGGAGCCTCCACATCATGTGTAGAATCCCAGTCTTCTGCTGGATCACTGCTACAGTTCTGGAGCACATGTTGACTACAGAGCAGAGAGGAGAGCTGCCCAAGACCCTGACTGACATGTACTCACACTTCCTGCTGGTTCAGACAAAGAGGAAGAAGAACAAGTACCACGAGGGACATGAGACGAGTCCACAGGAGCTGACGGAGGCTGACAGGGAAGTTCTTCTGAAGCTGGGGAGGCTGGCGTTTGAACATCTGGAGAAAGGAAACATCATGTTCTACCAAGAAGACCTGGAGCAGTGTGGTCTGGATGTGACAGAGGCCTCGGTGTACTCAGGAGTTTGTACAGAGATCTTCAAAAGAGAGTGTGTGATCTTCCAGAAACCAGTCTACTGCTTTGTTCATCTGAGCATCCAGGAGTTTCTGGCTGCAGTCTACATGTTCCACTGTTTCACCAACAGGAAGTCAGAGGTGCTGAAGGACTTCCTGGGAAAAAAATACAAAGAGTCATCTCTGGACAATTTTTTGATGGAAACACTAACAAAATCCTTCAGGAGTAAAAATGGTCGTCTGGACCTGTTTGTTCGCTTCCTTCATGGCCTCTGTCTGGAGTCCAACCAGAGACTCTTAGGAGGTCTGCTGGGTCAGACAGAGAACAGTCCAGAAACCATCCAGAGAGTCATCAAGAATCTCAAAGAAAGGAAGACAAAATCCTCTCCTGACAGAAGCATCAACATCTTCCACTGTCTGATGGAGATGAACGACATCTTATTATCTCAGGAGATCCAAGAGTTCCTGAAGTCAGAGAACAAATCAAAGAAACTCTCTGAGATCCACTGCTCAGCTCTGGCCTTCATGCTGCAGATGTCAGAGGAGGTTCTGGATGAGTTGGACCTGAAGAAGTACAACACAACAAAGGAGGGACGACAGAGACTGATTCCAGCTGTGAGGAACTTCAGAAAGGCTCGGTGAGTCCAGATGTGATCATTAATATTATCAGTTGGTGATAGTTTAGTTACTCAGTCATAAACTGCAATCATTTCTTATTTGAGGTCACACTAGGGCTGCCACAAACGATTATTTTTGTGATTATTTGACTAATCAGATCAAAAATAAAACATACAGCTTATTGCACCAGCATGCATCTGCTGTTATATAACTATCATTAGCTTACAGCTTAGAGTTTTTAAGGTATGTGCTAACTAAAAATAAAGACCAGATGATAGTTTATTAAACTTTTAATGAAATTTGCAGATTGTAGCAACAAACAGAAAGGCCCCCAAAATGTGTGCCGAGTTCTTCAGTGTGATTTCTCCACGGTGAAAGCACACTCTGCTCCACATGGTTATGAAGATCTTTGTTAACCACATTAGCTTCACATTAGTAACTTTGTCCTCGACAGCTCGGCCATCTTCAGAACCTGCCCAGGAATTGAACTGCACATGTGCACTGGCTCCAGACGTGGGGTTGTCCTGCATAGTCAGTGGTGTCAGTAGATCATTAAGTAAAATAATATGTTACTAGATTCCTTTTGAAAGAGCAACCATGGACGACAAAGCTGGGCGGAGTCTGCTCTAAGACACCAAATGAGCAAATGTTTGCTGACCTGTATCAGTGATCACCTTTTTGTTGGCCTGGTCCCCCAGTCCTCCCACTCCCCCCGGTCCTCGGTGGATGCTGTCACTTCCTCTGACACTGGCTCACCATTTATGTTGTGTCAAAAATCAAACGTGAAGATCTAATTTACTCTAAACTCTCTGACTGTTACTAATATAGTCATAAAATATGCAACAACCACTGGAGATGGAGATGAAGCTTCAACTTGCAGAAAATAGTTTATTAAAATCAGTTTGAATAAACCCAAGGCTCAGAGCAAAAGAGACAAAAGCGCCCCCAAGTGGTCAGACTGTAGACGAACAGAATAAACCCTATCAAAGACAAACACGCTGGAAGCATCTTTTCTAACACTCCAGTATTTATTAGCATTTAGTATAAATTTATTGTGACTTTGAAGACGTTCAGTGTTTCCTTTGGTATAACGGAGGTCTGACTACAGTCCAGTAAACACACTGATTAGGATTATAGATTAAACTGCAGTAATACTTTCACAGTGTGCAGTGATGCACAGGTCCGAGTGGTTTTACACTGAAATTCTCAACAACAGGAAACTATAAGAATTTGTTACTCTAATAATAAACATAGAAGAAGAAAAACATTTTTCATTTAGAGTTGATGAATATAAATGAATTTGAACTTTACAAACCAATCAAAGACAAACTGATCCATGTGAGTTTATAACAATATTCAAAGGCTGCTGCTGGACACAGACAGGTAACATCATTTTGACTTGCTGTCACCTGGATCTGGAGTCATAAACACTGAAGCGCTGAACATTAATACAAGTCTGTTTCTGCCAACTAGTGATAAACCTGCAGACTAATGGCACAGAAAGCTAAAACGAGCCAATCATTTCTGTGTTTAGTTCCCCTGAAATCAGATGTGATATCAGCAGCTCTGAGTTCATTCATCATTATTGTCCAGTGATGACATTTCTGCTCCGTTTGGTGACAGTCCGCAGATTTTTCCTGAGTGTGGACGTGAACAGTCGTACCTGACAGCAGCAGGTAGCAAACAGAGATCGTCTTTCCAGCTGGAACTCTTCACTGAGCTGAGCTCATTCAAAATGTTCTGGATTCAAGACAGGAAACAGTCCACATGTGTGTCTTCACTCTGACTCTGGATCAGATCTCACTGACAGACTGTGGACATTATGGAAGCCTAAATGTGACACCATCTTCCTCCTTCATCTGCAGATTAAAGCCAAACAAAGATTCTCATTAAAAGTCTGCAGGTCTGAGAGAGACTGAATCGTTGTGTCATGTCAAACACAGTAAGAGGAGCTGAAGCACAGATGTGAAGAGCAGATGTTCATCAGATTATGACCTCACTCTGTTTTGTCTTCATATACATTCAGTCTGTGTTTATAATGCAGACTTTCTGCTTTTATAATAACACATTTTGTATTTTCTATGATCACAGACTGGCTGACTGTGGACTCTCAGAGACTCACTGTGAAGTTGTGGCCTCGGCTCTGAAGTCCATCCCCTCCCATCTGACAGAACTGGACATGAGTAAGAACAAGCTGCAGGATTCAGGCGTGAAGCTTCTGTGTGCTGGACTGGAGAGTCCAAACTGTCGACTGGAGACTCTGAGGTGAGTTCACTGACTGCAGCTGTTGTTGTTTTTCTATATTTCAGATCTTTGATATTTGAAACGTTCTTTAGTTCCTAAATGTTCAGGATGTGTCTGAAGACAAATGTGAAGACGTTTGAGTGCTTTCAGAAATGTTGTGTCTTTCCAAACGACTGAACAACAGTTTTTCCTCTTGGCTCCAAATAGAAGTGACAGACTTGAGCAGGGTTCATTTAAAGGCTGACAGAAGTGGAGTGGTGATGGGGAGATGTTTGTCAGGACAGCTTTTCAGCCTCCACAGGTTCATGTTGTGCTCCATCAGTCAGTGAAGATGAAGTCAGTACTGGTGAGGCTGTAGAGTGTGTGAGGGATGTGAATGAGGCTGTTGGAGAGCTGATGATAGCAGATAAAAACAGGCTGCAGAGACTTTGAGCTTGTGTGGAAACAGACAGAGAAAAGAAAGACATGAATGTCAAAGCTAATAAAGGTGAAGTTAGGAGCTGTGATGATGTTCATGTATCAGAAGCTGATCTGGCTGCTACAGAGACGACCCACACAGCTGCTGTGGTGAGGTTTGTGTTAAAGCAGAGGAACACAGGCCCACACATGACAGCAAAGCAGGTTTCAGGCTCTGTGAGAGGATTTCAAACAGAAGCTGGAGAAGAGAAAGGACTACAGAAAGAAGGCAGCTGAGACCAGTCCAAGTGTTTCCATGGAGCCCAGTCTAACATTCATTTATACACTAACGTACAGAAGTGAACGGGAAAATGAATCCATAGTTTCAAATGTAGAAATAGTTCTCAGTTCATTTACAGAGTTTAATACAGTTCATGAGGAAATGTTCAAAACAGCAGCTGAGAAGAAATCTGCTTCACAAAGTTGGATCCAATTCCAATAGTTTGTGATGCACTTTAACGCAGCGTGAGCAGTTCACTGCCTAACCCCACAGAGACTGTCAGTCTGGACTTTTCTTTATTTCTATTGGCTGTCAGTGAGATTTCAGAGCAATCAGAGACTGTGGGTCTGTGTATGAAGTATAATTCATGTGCAGTTGTTGAAGTTGTAGAATGAGAAATGGCAGTTTGGGGTATTTCCTGCTTTCATTGTCCTGCTTGTGCTGATGAAAATGTTTATTGACGTGTGAATTCATTCTTCAACGCTCGATTCTGCCTGAACAACGAGAAAACTTTGCTTTGTGTAACACAATTCAAAGCACTGAAGCATCGACTTCTTTCATTATCCAACAATGAAAACAGGAAACACAGACAGCTGGCCTTCAAAGTAAAAGCTGCTCCTTTTGAAACATGTTGGTGGTAAAATGTAAGAAGAGCTGAAGCACATAAATGATCTACGTGCCAAAATATTAAACACAGTTGATATATTTGTGTGAGTGTTGTGATTCAGGTGTAGATGTCATAATGTACATATAGCAGAGTTTCCTCTTCTAGATCAGCTGATCAGAGTCAGGCCAATCAGCTCTGAACATGCTCAGTCTGAGTTATGGAGCCACATACTATGATTCACCATGGCAACGGCATGAGCAGAGGCTCCGTGTGAATCCAGAGGAGCAGAAACATGAATGATGACAGTAGATGTTTGTGTGAAAGTGCTGGAAGCAAATGAGTGTGTGATGTTCTTTCAGTGTTGCACTTTGTAGACGCTCCCTGAGCACTGGTCTCACAGCCAGCTGCACATAGAGACCAGTGTTGTTAGTCCAGGTCAGAAGATGACTTGTTGGAATGAAAATGAGCTTGTAGTTTGTCTGCTTTAATAATGTGACTGGAAAAAGGTGTTGGACTTCAAATATGTCCATTTCTGTCACACTTCACCTTTAAAAGTGAAGCCATGTGGTTCCTGGAAGGAAAAACACAACTTTTTCAAGTCTTTGTCCTGTTTTTATGAGAAATGTACGACTTTAATGTGAAACATTCAGAGTTTTTTCTCTTGTTGTGTTTGTTTGAAGCTGCTTCCTGTTGGCTTCAGCTGTTTGGAGTTTCCATTTTCTAAACTTCTACATTCTGAACCTTCTTCAGCTCTGAACAGATGATGAAACACTGAATGATTTCAAGCACTTTGTCTAATAAACTTACATCTTTCATTCTTTATACAGATTTATGGACTGTGGTTTGTCAGAGATCAGCTGTGATTATCTGGCAGCAGCACTGAAGTCCAACCCCTCCCATCTGAGAGAGCTGGACCTGAGCGACAACTACAACCTGCAGGATCCAGGAGTGAAGCATCTGTGTGGTTTCCTGGAGAGTCCAGGATGTAAACTTGAAACTCTGAGGTCAGTCAGCATGTTTTAGTTGTGCTGAGATGAATATGATGTGAAAGTTGTGCTGACACTAAACTGCAGACATCAGGCTGATATTATACTGATCCACACTGAGGATCTTCATGGTAAAGTCTGTTTTCTTCTTCTCTGGTTTAGTCCATTGACTGCAGCAGAACAATGTTCACATTTCAAACAGTGATACTCAACGTATGGCCCGCGGCCCACACGCGGCCTGCCCACCTTTCCTGATTCAGAGAGAGGGGACCCTGATTAACTGTGTAGCTTCTTCCTCACAGTTCTAAGTATCAGACACAACAATGAATAATCCACAGCTGACTGTCTTTAGCAGGTCAAAGGTCACAGCACACAGCACTCTGTGAAACAGTTTGGAGCAGGAATTCTTGCACATTTACAAACTGACACTGCTGCACGGCATGCTGGGTAATGCTAGCTGCTCAGGTATGGGCGTGCTAACGGCTGTGAGGCTCTGTGGCTGCAGAACACCGAAGAAGAGAAAAGAGAGGCGGAGGATGAAGAAAAGAGGCGGAGATGAAGCAGAAGTTTTGCTCCAGAGAGGAGATGTGTCTGTGTGGGTGGGTGATAGGTTTGTAGCTTGAACCTATTCGCTGGAACGTTGAAGACAATATAATTACACAGCAAGCAAGACACGAAGTAGGCAAAGTTCTTCTTGTTACTCATTCAATTCAATTCAATTTTATTTATATAGCGCCAAATCACAACAAAAGTCGCCTCAAGGCGCTTCATAGATACAGAGAAAAGCCCAACAATCATATGACCCTCTATGAGCAAGCACTTTGGCGACAGTGGGAAGGAAAAACTCCCTTTTTACAGGAAGAAACCTCCGGCAGAACCAGGCTCAGGGAGGGGCGGGGCCATCTGCTGGTTGGGGTGAGAGAAGGAAGACAGGATAAAAGACATGCTGTGGAAGAGAGACAGAGGTTAATAACAGATATGATTTAATGCAGAGAGGTCTATTAATACATAGTGAGTGAGAAAGGTGACTGGAAAGGAAAAACTCAATGCATCATGGGAATCCCCGGCAGCCTACGTCTATTGCAGCATAACTAAGGGAGGATTCAGGGTCACCTGGTCCAGCCCTAACTATATGCTTTAGCAAAAAGGAAAGTTTGAAGCCTAATCTTAAAAGTAGAGATAGTGTCTGTCTCCCGAATCCGAACTGGAAGCTGGTTCCACAGAAGAGGGGCCTGAAAACTGAAGGCTCTGCCTCCCATTCTACTTTTAAATACTCTAGGAACAACAAGTAGGCCTGCAGAGCGAGAGCGAAGTGCTCTAATAGGGTGATATGGTACTACAAGGTCATTAAGATAAGATGGGGCCTGATTATTTAAGACCTTGTATGTGAGGAGCAGGATTTTGAATTCAATTCTGGATTTAACAGGAAGCCAATGAAGGGAAGCCAAAACAGGAGAAATCTGCTCTCTCTTTCTAGTCCCTGTCAGGACTCTTGCTGCAGCATTTTGGATTAGCTGAAGGTTTTCAGGGAGTTTTTTGGACATCCTGATAATAATGAATTACAGTAGTCCAGCCTGGAAGTAATAAATGCATGAACTAGTTTTTCAGCATCACTCTGAGACAGGATATTTCTAATTTTAGAAATGTTGCACAAATGGAAGAAAGCAGTCTTACATATTTGTTTAATATGTGCGTTGAAGGACATGTCCTGGTCAAAAATGACTCCAAGGTTCCTCACAGCGTTACTGGAGGCCAAGGTAATGCCATCCAGAGTAAGAATCTGCTTAGATACCATATTTCTAAGCTTTTCAGGGCCGAGTACAATAACCTCAGTTTGATCTGAATTAAGAAGCAGAAAGTTATGCATGAGGGAGACCTGCCTGGAGCCAAGTGTCGTTCCCCATTGCACTCCTTTTATTGTGGTTACATGAATATGCATAGGGTCATTAACATATGACGTCTACATAGGTATACATGTGAACAAAGAATACTGTGTGTGTGTGTGTGTGGGGGGGGGGGGGGGGGGGGGGTCAGAGTGTGACCCCATAAATGACTTCCCTAAACCTGCTGGTCTGGAAGTCCAACAGTTCATCTAAACAAAAGGCACTTAGCATAAAACAGATACAGCCACGTTTATCCTGCCATAAAACAATAAAACAAGGTACGACCTCTTCCCATGCTCCCAGGATGTAGGTGTGCATTCCAGTGTGGAATACACACCAAGCCTTTGCAGCCTGCTAAAGATCACACATCCTATCAGTACACAATTGATTATACACCTCTAAGCATCAGAATCAGAATCAGAAAGGGTTTTATTGCCAAATGTTGAGCAGGTTTACAACATTAGGAAATTGCTGCGGTGCTTCAGTGCAAACATACTGTCATAAAAATATAAAAATAAGAATAAGAATTAAAAGTGCTAAGTAGATAGATATATACATGATATATACATGAGTGCAGGTGGTGATCAGTGCCAAACATGGAATGATGCAGTGAACACAGCATAGGGTCATGTGTTAGTGGTGGGAACAGTCATACGGTTATTGTTCATGTGTCCGACAGCAGAGGGGAAGAAACTGTTCTTATGGCGAGAGGTTCTGGTGCGAATGGACCGGAGCCTCCTGCCTGAGGGGAGCAGGTCAAACAGACTGTGTCCAGGGTGAGAAGGGTCAGCTGAGATCCGAGCTGCACGCCCCAGTGTCCTGGAGGTGTACAGGTCCTGCAGAGATGGGAGTCTGCAGCCAATCACCTTGTCAGCAGAGCGCACAACACGCTGCAGTCTCTGTTTGTCCCTGACAGTGGCTCCAGCGTACCACACAGTGATGGAGGAGGTGAGGATGGACTCGATGATTGCAGTGTAGAATTGCATCATCGTCCGTGTTGGCAGATTGAATTTCTTCAGCTGCCTCAGGAAGTACATCCTCTGCTGGGCTTTCTTAATGACGGAGGTGATGGTGGGCTCCCACTTCAGGTCCTGGGTGATGGTGGTACCCAGGAAGCGGAATGAGTCCACAGAGGTGATGGGGGTGTCAGACAGGATGATGGGGGGGAGTGGGGCTGTGTGCTTCCTGAAGTCCACAATAATCTCCACTGTCTTCTGGGCATTCAGCACCAGGTTGTTGTGGCTGCACCAGGACACCAGACGTTCAACCTCCCTCCTGTAGGCAGACTCATATATGGTTAAATATTTCTAAGCATAAATGACAATCAACAATACAAAACCTAACAGCGGGGCTCAGGCAGCTCCGCCCACGCAGTGACAGTGAAGCAGGTGAAGAGTAATAAATGAAGACAGCAGACAGGATTTGATAAGCTGATGTACAAACATGTAGAAACGGGTCCATACAGACTGAAGCGTGTCTCCTTTGCATCTTCCATATTTGATACTGAGAGTTTCCAGAAGAGCAAACATCAAACACGCCTCCAAACATGTGACGAGTCAGACTGACATCATTTCTACAGAGAACAGTGTGAGCTCTCAGCAGGTCACTTCAATAAGAAGGACAAAGTGCAGCAGGAATGACTAAACCCACTAACAATCTGATATCCCCGTGTTCCTGTTGTTCTACAGCATCATCATTAATGCTGCTCCACCACCATCACTGCAGCTGACCAATCAGCTTCTGTCACGTCATGTGACGCTCTGTGACTCAGACTGGAGAAATGCTAAATGGCTAACCTGAAGCTAACCTGAGAAACAGTCAAAGTACTGATGATTCCTACAAAGTGTGTGTGTTCAGTATGAGATGAGTGTGAATGAAACCATGGAGGAGCGGGCCGTGGCTGCTCTCACACACGTTTGCTGCAGGGGCGGAGCTACAGAAATGTTCATAGGGGGCAAAATCAAAGCCATTATTGTTGACACATATGCAGCTGTTACATCCTGTAATATGCATTAAATATGGTTCAAATACATTAAATGCATTAAATATACATGTTTCATATAAATACAGTCTACAACGGTGTTTTCTTCAGCCCACATAAGGAAACAGTTGAGTCAGATAAAGACAGAAGGCCTTTTCCACGTCCCTCTGCTCAGTGTTAAAGTGCTGATGATGTTCAAGCTCAGGCAGCAGGAGGGATTTCTAAGCATCCTTCACTGATCCACAACAAAGGTCCAGAGTTTGATCTGTCCTAGTAGGACAGGAAACATACTGATAAGAGTTTCAAAGTGTCTTTGTAAGCAGACATGATTGAAATGAGCCAGTCTGAGTTTGGTTCCTGCAGTTTGTGCTTCATAAACAGAGCTGAAGCAGAGGCAGCGTGTGCCTGCAGGTGAATGTACACTGCTGTTATAAGAGCTGTGGAAACTCAGGTCAAAAGGACGTAACCACACTGCTGACAGTTCCAGGACATTCACAGAGTTACAGCATCATTTGTGAACATAAAGACAGAAAGCTCATCCAAATGCTGGGATTAAAAGTCTGTCCTGGTGGTGTCCAGTCAAATACGTCTCTGTGAAAGCTTCAATCCAACAGGCTCCAAAGTCCTTCTGCTCATTTCCTCGCCGGGTTCTTGATGCTCCTGTACCATCTCTCTGTCATCCTCCTCGCTCCCTCTTTGCACTCACAGTCTTTGTGCATCATTAACACTCACATGTGGAAAACCAAAGTTTTACTGGGCAGAAGATGATCATCAGTGACTCTGTCTTTAAAACACTCTTGTTAGAAATGTTCGACTTTAATGTGAAACATTCAGAGTTTTTTCTCTTGTTGTGTTTGTTTGAAGCTGCTTCCTGTTGGCTTCAGCTGTTTGGAGTTTCCATTTTCTAAACTTCTACATTCTGAACCTTCTTCAGCTCTGAACAGATGATGAAACACTGAATGATTTCAAGCTCTTTGTCTAATAAACTTACATCTTTCATTCTTTATACAGATTGAAGAGCTGTGGTTTGTCAGATATTGGCCTTGATTATCTGGCAGCAGCACTGAAGTCCAACCCCTCGTATCCCACAGAGGTGGACCTGAGTGGAACCTACAGCAACCTGAAGGACACAGGAGTGAAGCATCTGTGTGGTTTCCTGGAGAGTCCACGATGTCGATTTGAAACTCTGAGGTCAGTCAGCATGTTTTAGTTGTGCTGAGATGAATATGATGTGAAAGTTGTGCTGACACTAAACTGCAGACATCAGGCTGATATTATACTGATCCACACTGAGGATCTTCATGGTAAAGTCTGTTTTCTTCTTCTCTGGTTTAGTCCATTGACTGCAGCAGAACAATGTTCACATTTCAAACAGTGATACTCAACGTATGGCCCGCGACCCACACGCGGCCTGCCCACCTTTCCTGATTCAGAGAGAGGGGACCCTGATTAACTGTGTAGCTTCTTCCTCACAGTTCTAAGTATCAGACACAACAATGAATAATCCACAGCTGACTGTCTTTAGCAGGTCAAAGGTCACGGCACACAGCACTCTGTGAAACAGTTTGAAGCAGGAATTCTTGCACATTTACAAACTGACACTGCTGCATGGCATGCTGGGTAATGCTAGCTGCTCAGGTATGGGTGTGGTAACGGCTGTGAGGCTCTGTGGCTGCAGAACACTGAAGAAGAGAAAAGAGAGGTGGAGGATGAAGAAAAGAGGCGGAGATGAAGCAGAAGTTTAGCTCTAGAGAGGAGATGTTTCTGTGTGGGCGGGTGATAGGTTTGTAGCTTGAACCTATTCGCTGGAACGTTGAAGACAATATAATTACACAGCAAGCAAGACACGAAGTAGTACGTGTACGACCGACAAACCTTACTGGACATAAAAGACGGTCTTTCTTATAACTTTCCGGAGTTCAAGTTTTGCAACACGGACGCTCCGTTTGCAGACCCCCCATTCATCTCACCTGAGACGCCTTTGTTCTCTGGCCCTGGAGGCCGCAAATGCCGACGCAGAGGGAGAAGATCTGGCATTCTTGTTCGACTGAGACGGCGCACTAACAGACCACCGTTACCCAGTTTATTACTGGCTAATATGCAGTCTCTGGAGAACAAGCTGTGCGAGCTTCGGGCACGGATCTCATTCCAGCGAGAGAAGCGAGACTGCTGCGTGATCTGCCTCACAGAAACCTGGCTATCGGACAAGGTACCGGACTCCGCAATACAACTACCGGGGTTCTCCATGCATCGCGCGGACAGGTCACAGGATCTTACTGGGAAAAGCAGAGGCGGTGGTGTATGTTTCATGATCAACAACAGCTGGTGTGATTATGCGAACGTGCACCCGGTCAAATCCTTCTGCTCACCGGATCTGGAGTACCTGATGATTAAGTGCCGGCCATTCTGGCTACCGAGGGAATTTACAGCAGTGATTATTACGGCTGTTTACATTCCCCCACAAGCCGACACTGACCGAGCACTCAGGGAACTGTACAGCGCGATCAGCAGTGAGGAAACCGCACACCCAGAGGCAGCGTTTATCACAGCCGGAGACTTTAATAAGGGAAACCTGAAGAAAGTCTCACCCAAACTCCACCAACACATCCTTTTTAACACACGTGGAAACCGGCTACTTGACCACTGCTACACTTCTTTCCGGGATGCGTACAAAGCCCTCCCCCGTGCCCCATTCGGCCAATCAGATCACCGCTCCATCCTGCTCCTGCCCGCCTACAGGCAGAAGCTGAAACAGGAAGCTCCAACCCGGAGGGCGGTGCACTGTTGGACGGACCAATCGGAGTCTGCGCTGCGGGACTGTTTTGATCACGCGGACTGGGAAATGTTTCACGTAGCCGCAAAAGACATTGATGAATACACAGACTCAGTCTGTGGATTTATCAGGAAATGCGTGGAAGATGTCGTCCCATCCAGAACAGTCAAATCCTTCCCAAATCAAAAACCCTGGATTAACGGAGATGTTCGCGCGGTACTGGCGGAACGGAACACCGCCTTTGCCTCCGCGAACACATCGGACTACAAACACGCACATTACCAACTCCGGAAGACGATCAAAGCAGCCAAACGTGAGTACAGGGACAGGGTGGAGCAACAGTTTGACAACCCTCGGAGTATGTGGCAGGGACTAAACACGATCACAGACTTTAGAGGGAAAACCAGCACACCGCAGACCACGGCCTCTCTGTGTGAGGATCTAAACGTATTCTACGCTAGATTCGACACAGCGAACACCATGAGACCGGACAGTGTGCGCACCGCGGATGACGTCAGTGCGCACGCTGTGTCTGAGGAGGATGTGCGGAAGTGCTTCAGGAAGGTGAACGCACGCAAAGCTACTGGTCCGGACGGGATTCCCGGCCGCGTCCTCAAGTCATGCGCGGCTCAGCTGGCTGGAGTGTTCACACACATCTTCAACCTTTCCCTCTCTCTGTCTGTAGTCCCAGCCTGCTTCAAAATGGCCACCGTCGTCCCTGTACCCAAATCCTCCACCATCTCCTCATTGAACGACTGGCGACCTGTAGCCCTGACCCCCATCGTGAGCAAATGCTTCGAGAAGCTGGTCAGAGACTTCATCTGCTCTGCACTACCCGACTCACTGGACCCTCTACAGTTTGCATACCGCCACAACAGGTCCACTGATGATGCCATAGCCCTGACACTACATACTGCCCTGTCACACCTGGAGAAGAGAGACACGTATGTGAGAATGCTGTTTGTAGATTACAGCTCAGCATTCAATACCATCGTTCCCTCGAAGCTGGACAGGAAACTGCAGGATCTAGGACTGAGCAGCTCCCTCTGCAGCTGGATCCTTAGCTTCCTGTCTGACAGACGCCAGGTGGTCAGACTGGGCAGCATCACCTCATCCCCTATCACACTGAACACTGGTGCACCACAGGGGTGTGTACTGAGCCCTCTCCTGTACTCACTCTACACCTATGACTGCACAGCCACTAACAACTCCAACATCATTGTGAAGTTTGCGGACGACACTACAGTGGTGGGTCTTATCACCAACAGTGATGAGACGGCTTACAGGGAGGAGGTCAGCGCCCTGACCCACTGGTGTCAAGACAACCATCTCACCCTCAACGTCGCAAAGACAAAGGAGTTGATAGTGGACTTCCGGAGGTGCAGAGAAGTACACACCCCCATCAGTGAGCAGCTTCCGGTTCCTTGGGGTACATCTGGCTGAGGATCTTACGTGGTCAGTACACATAAACAAAACAGTGAAGAAGGCGCAGCAGCACCTCTTCTTTCTCAGGAGGCTGAAAAGATTCGGCATGAGCCCCCGCATCCTCAGGACCTTCTATCACTGTGCCATTGAGAGCATCCTCACTGGATGCATCACCACCTGGTACGGCAACAGCACCGCTTACAACCGCAAAGCTCTCCAGCGAGTAGTGCGGTGCTCTGAACAGATAATTGGAGGTGAGCTTCCCTCCCTCCAAGACATCTACAGGAAGCGGTGCCTGAGGAAAGCGGGGAGGATCATCAAGGACTCCAGTCCCCCCAGCCATCAACTGTTCAGACTACTTCCAACAGGAAGGAGGTTCTGCAGCATCCGGTCCCCAACCAGCAGACTGAGAGAGCTTTTTCCACCAGGCCATCAGACTGCTGAACACGTCATAGACACCTCAGCTTCACTACTGGAACTTCAACATTATGCACTACACACTGTACAGTAATGCCACTGTTTTGCACATGTCTCAACTCTGTATATTTTTATATATTTATTGTTTACTCTATTTAATTTGTAAAATATGTGTATACACACACACACACACACACACACACACACACACACACACACACACACACGTAGGAAAATATTTAGTATACACATCCAGAAATGCATACACTATTATATATTGTACATATATTTATTAGTTTCAGATGTAGCCATTCTTGTATTCTGCTTGTTTACGTTATTGTATTTTTGCACACCTCTGTTGCTTGTGAAGCTCGCAAACAAGAATTTCACTCGCATGTGCTGTACCAGTGTACCTGCACATGTGATGTGACAATAAAAGTGATTTGATTTGATTTGATTCCTACAAAGTGTGTGTGTTCAGTATGAGATGAGTGTGAATGAAACCATGGAGGAGCGGGCCGTGGCTGCTCTCACACACGTTTGCTGCAGGGGCGGAGCTACAGAAATGTTCATAGGGGGCAAAATCAAAGCCATTATTGTTGACACATATGCAGCTGTTACATCCTGTAATATGCATTAAATATGGTTCAAATACATTAAATGCATTAAATATACATGTTTCATATAAATACAGTCTACAACGGTGTTTTCTTCAGCCCACATAAGGAAACAGTTGAGTCAGATAAAGACAGAAGGCCTTTTCCACGTCCCTCTGCTCAGTGTTAAAGTGCTGATGATGTTCAAGCTCAGGCAGCAGGAGGGATTTCTAAGCATCCTTCACTGATCCACAACAAAGGTCCAGAGTTTGATCCGTCCTAGTAGGACAGGAAACATACTGATAAGAGTTTCAAAGTGTCTTTGTAAGCAGACATGATTGAAATGAGCCAGTCTGAGTTTGGTTCCTGCAGTTTGTGCTTCATAAACAGAGCTGAAGCAGAGGCAGCGTGTGCCTGCAGGTGAATGTACACTGCTGTTATAAGAGCTGTGGAAACTCAGGTCAAAAGGACGTAACCACACTGCTGACAGTTCCAGGACATTCACAGAGTTACAGCATGAACTGCAAACATGAATAATGACAGTAGATGATTGTGTGAAAGTGCTGGAAGCAAATGAGTGTGTGATGTTCTTTCAGTGTTGCACTTTGTAGACGCTCCCTGAGCACTGGTCTCACAGCCAGCTGCACATAGAGACCAGTGTTGTTAGTCCAGGTCAGAAGATGACTTGTTGGAATGAAAATGAGCTTGTAGTTTGTCTGCTTTAATAATGTGACTGGAAAAAGGTGTTGGACTTCAAATATGTCCATTTCTGTCACACTTCACCTTTAAAAGTGAAGCCATGTGGTTCCTGGAAGGAAAAACACGACTTTTTCAAGTCTTTGTCCTGTTTTTATGAGAAATGTTCGACTTTAATGTGAAACATTCAGAGTTTTTTCTCTTGTTGTGTTTGTTTGAAGCTGCTTCCTGTTGGCTTCAGCTGTTTGGAGTTTCCATTTTCTAAACTTCTACATTCTGAACCTTCTTCAGCTCTGAACAGATGATGAAACACTGAATGATTTCAAGCACTTTGTCTAATAAACTTACATCTTTCATTCTTTATACAGATTGTGGAACTGTGGTTTGTCAGAGATCAGCTGTGATTATCTGGCAGCAGCACTGAAGTCCAACCCCTCCCATCTGAGACAGCTGGACCTGAGCGACAACTACAACCTGCAGGATCCAGGAGTGAAGCATCTGTGTGGTTTCCTGGAGAGTCCAGGATGTAAACTTGAAACTCTGAGGTCAGTCAGCATGTTTTAGTTGTGCTGAGATGAATATGATGTGAAAGTTGTGCTGACACTAAACTGCAGACATCAGGCTGATATTATACTGATCCACACTGAGGATCTTCATGGTAAAGTCTGTTTTCTTCTTCTCTGGTTTAGTCCATTGACTGCAGCAGAACAATGTTCACATTTCAAACAGTGATACTCAACGTATGGCCCGCGGTCCACACGCGGCCTGCCCACCTTTCCTGATTCAGAGAGAGGGGACCCTGATTAACTGTGTAGCTTCTTCCTCACAGTTCTAAGTATCAGACACAACAATGAATAATCCACAGCTGACTGTCTTTAGCAGGTCAAAGGTCACGGCACACAGCAGACAGTCAGAAATATTCTAACTCTGATCATTTATCAGTTGTGACACTGTGAGACTTGATCAGAGGTGTGATCATCACAGCAGAGGCCTTTGTGTCAAAGTCACTGAGGATCAAACAGAAACACATGAAGCAGATTTTCCTCTTCTGGCTTTTTATAGCAGATAACCTTCAAAATATTCTGCAGTCGATCAAAAACTGAAGCAAACCATGAAGCAACATGTGAACATGAGCTGATGCTGCTGAAGTGAAGCAAAGTTACAGAGGTTTGATTACAGACACAGCTGAGAGTTTGTAATCTGTCATCATTTTAAAAAGTTTCCATGGAACAGCAGAAATGAGGCTTTACTGTCAGAGGCCGACAGCACTGAACACAACAGCAGACTGGTGGCTAATAAACAGTGAATGATGCAGAAACAGATGTTTGAAGCTGTTCTTGGAGTCCACTGAGAGAGAGAGAGCTGTGCAGGCAGGAACAGCCAAAGTCAGAGAGAATTCATGAGCATATTGATCAAACGTGAAGCAGAGTTTGGATCTTCTTTTGCTGCTGCTTCACTCAGTTTTGGTTGGAGACAGATGAAACCTGCAGCTTCAGGATCTGTGAGCTGTCCACTTTCAGCCCCGACGGCGTGTCCGTGTACGTGCCGTCGAGTGAACGATCCACGCTCTGTGTTTCCATCTTTGTGTGTTTAGCTGCTCTCATTTACTGTTTTAGCTGTTTGCTGCTTGTTGAAATAGTTTGTGAGCTTTAGCCTGAGATTCTGGCAAAATACATTTATATTAAACATCGATTCAGGATTGAATGAATCAACATCGTTTTATTCAAATTAAAACCATTTAAATGGGAACATGAATTTTTTACAGCCGCCTCTAATGCTGGGTAATGTCAGCTGGTCCATGTGCAGCTGGCTGTGAGGCTCAGGGAGCGTCTACAAAGTGCAACACTGAAAGAACATCATCCATAAATATTGAGTAAGAACTGGACTCTCATACAGCGAGACTCAAATGCCTTTAAACATCAGCTTATCCTGCTGATCCAAGTCCAACACTGAGTTTGTAAAAACATGTTTGTCAATCATTTTGTTTGGTTTTTGAGGAAAAAGATTCAATAACTTGCTGCTAATACACAACATTTCATCATATTTCCTCATAACCCTCTTTTGTCTGACCATTTGATCCCATTTGAATTTGCAATAAAGGATCCACAGAGTTTGGTGACAATAATGACAGTAGATGTTTGTGTGAAAGTGCTGGAAGCAAATGAGTATGTGATGTTCTTTCAGTGTTGCACTTTGTAGACGCTCCCTGAGCACTGGTCTCACAGCCAGCTGCACATAGAGACCAGTGTTGTTAGTCCAGGTCAGAAGATGACTTGTTGGAATGAAAATGAGCTTGTAGTTTGTCTGCTTTAATAATGTGACTGGAAAAAGGTGTTGGACTTCAAATATGTCCATTTCTGTCACACTTCACCTTTAAAAGTGAAGCCATGTGGTTCCTGGAAGGAAAAACACGACTTTTTCAAGTCTTTGTCCTGTTTTTATGAGAAATGTACGACTTTAATGTGAAACATTCAGAGTTTTTTCTCTTGTTGTGTTTGTTTGAAGCTGCTTCCTGTTGGCTTCAGCTGTTTGGAGTTTCCATTTTCTAAACTTCTACATTCTGAACCTTCTTCAGCTCTGAACAGATGATGAAACACTGAATGATTTCAAGCACTTTGTCTAATAAACTTACATCTTTCATTCTTTATACAGATTGTTGCACTGTGGTTTGTCAGAGATCAGCTGTGATTATCTGGCAGCAGCACTGAAGTCCAACCCCTCCAATCTGAGAGAGCTGGACCTGAGTAATGACTGGTTTTCGACTAACAACAACCTGCAGGATTCAGGAGTGAAGCATCTGTGTGGTTTCCTGGAGAGTCCAGGATGTAAACTTGAAACTCTGAGGTCAGTCAGCATGTTTTAGTTGTGCTGAGATGAATATGATGTGAAAGTTGTGCTGACACTAAACTGCAGACATCAGGCTGATATTATACTGATCCACACTGAGGATCTTCATGGTAAAGTCTGTTTTCTTCTTCTCTGGTTTAGTCCATTGACTGCAGCAGAACAATGTTCACATTTCAAACCTTCAAAGAAGAAGAAAAATCCTCCACTGGAAAATTCACTATGAAACTCTCAAACTCTTCATTGCACCTTAAAGTCTGTCTGACACTGAAATCCAAAGCAAAATGTGCGTTTGCTTTACAGACAGCAGTCCAACACAAACATACACACATCATCCAAAACACAGTCCAACCTCCAAATCTCCTCCACTGCCAGCATGAATGATGGGAAAGAGAAGGAGGAACACTCTGACATTCAGGGTTAGAATGAGTTTCATCAAGCAGACTGTGAAGATCAAAGCTGCATTAGAAAGCTTACATGAATGAATGAGTGGACAGAAGTGGACAGAGATCATCTGAAGCACTTCAAAGGCTTTAAATCAGCACATTTCTCTTTATTCTTTATCAACTCTGTTAGTTTCTCTCAGTTTTCTGTGGAATGAAGCTAACAGCAGGCTAATAAGATGCTGACCAATAGGTTTCTATTAAAGGTTGTAATTTGTATATGAAAAAGTGCTTTGGCTCAGCAGGGATCAGCTTACAGGTAGAATACAGCTGCTGGATGGGATTAGCATGTCATAGCTATCTACCAAACTGCTAACTGGGGGATTTCAGGCCATCTATGGATCATTTTTGCTAACTGTTTATTCAGCTTAGGCTCACAGGGCTGCAGCCTGTGCCCTAGCTGTCATAGGGCAAGAGGCGTGGTCCACCTGCACAGGTGAGCAGTCCATCACAGGGCCAACAGAGAGCGACAGAGAAGCACTCCCTCACATCCACACCTACAGCCAATGTAGAAGCACCAATGAACCTAAGCAGCATTTCATTGGACTGTGGGAGAACATCCAACCTCCACAGAAAGGCCCAGCTGACCAACAAGCTTCAACCTACAACCTTCTTGCTCTAAGGCACTAGTGCTAACCACTTTTGCCCATTTCAGCCCAAATCCTGCATCTTCCTGTTTCTGACTCCAGGCCAGCTCCACTAACACTTTCTCATCAGACACTGCCACCTAGTGGAGGAAGTCTTAGTTCCATTTGAAGCTTCAGATTACAGTTAGTTCCTTTACAAAGAGGTGGAGGTGGTGGGGCCACAGCACCATCATCACTGAGTGCCATAGGACACTTAACCTTTGTTTCCATATGCTGGGAACTTCCTGTTGTTCCAAGGAGGACTGGAAAATGTGTGAAAATCTCCCAGTCAGTTCCTCACAGCACACTTCAATCATTTCCCTCCCACAGCATCAGGACCAGGGCTTTTTCTCTCTTTGGTCCCACTAAGAGATTTCCACACAAACACCTCATCAGTGGGACTCTCAGAGCTACCAGCCCTTTGCTACAATCACAAAGCTCTTCATTGAAATCAATGATATCAAAGCTGGAATCAAATGAGTCCAAGTCTTCTGCTGATTCAGCATCACATTCATCTTTGCTCCTTGTTCTGCATCCCCACCATGGACTTCATTCCTTTCCAAGCCAGCCTTGAGTGTCCTTTATTCAGCTCATCCTCTGCTTTACTTTTACACCTGATTTTAGCTGCTTTATCTCTCTTTCAACAGGTTTCTGTGCCTCAATCTTTTTCTTCTCTCCCTCATAACAAGACAGCTTCTTCTGCCTGAGAACATGTTGGAGTGATTTACTAATCCAGGGCTGCTTATTGGGGAAAATACTTCCTGTTTCCAAAGTAATCCCCATTTTCCCCAGAAAGAAATGTCAGTAGAAATCGATGATCTAAGTGAGAACATGAGCCTTTAAAAGGTCCCAGTGGGTGCAGTCAAAGCAGTCCCTCAGTCCCAGTATAGAGTCTTTGGTCCAGACTGGAACAACTGTGTGCCCAGTTTGAGCTCTCTTCAATGCCGTGACCTGACAGAGCCAGAGGGGCCATCACATCACATTTAGAAGCTCCCCTGATGGAGCCACAACACATGTCCAATACTTAGTCTGTCTTGTTGGACCAACTGGAAGAAATGATTCAAGGACTTAGTCACAGAACAGAGATTCAAATCTCCAAAATCCAACTGGCTGCATCAGGACATATAGTCTGAAACTCTGCACAGTTTCCTGTTTGAAGCTGCTTCCTGTTGGCTTCAGCTGTTTGGAGTTTCCATTTTCTAAACTTCTACATTCTGAACCTTCTTCAGCTCTGAACAGATGATGAAACACTGAATGATTTCAAGCACTTTGTCTAATAAACTTACATCTTTCATTCTTTATACAGATTGAGCTGGTGTGGTTTGTCAAAGATCAGCTGTGATTATCTGGCAGCAGCACTGAAGTCCAACCCCTCCCATCTGAGACAGCTGTACCTGTATGGAAACAACCTGAAGGATCCAGATGTGAAGCAGCTGTCTGATCTTAAGCAGAGTCCAGACTACAGACTGGAGACTCTGGAGTAAGTAGAGTGATGGAGTGAGTGGGTGGTGCTGTCAGCAGTATTGTACTAAACACAGTCAGTATGAAACAAAGATCCAGTGTTTCCTGTAAAGCTGCAGCTTCTCAGTGAAGCTGTGAGAGGAGAACGGTGACAGGCTTCAGGATTGGACACAAACACTTCCTGTTTCTCACCTTTATGGTCACCATAGTAACGGCTGACACGCTCTGATCAAACACTGTCAACAGCCAATCAGCTCTCTGAACAAAGCAGCACGCAGACCAATGACTGCATTGATTTCCAAGTTTAAAGCAGTGAAGAACACAGTCTGTAGGTGAGGAAGAATTTAGTGAGAGCAGATGTTTGGATGGAATTCCTCCAGTTAACAGCTGGAACCGTCCATCTGGATTGTTGGGCTTGTTGTTGGGGTTCCTACAGAGCTCAGAGTGGACACACCAAGGTTCTTCTAATGAATGAAAGTCCAAACTCAAACTAGGAGGGAAAAACATTTTCAGCAACTTCAATAAAAATCCAAAGATTAGAAAAAGTGAAGCAACAATGAGTCCTAGTACAGTCCCAGCACTGACGTCCCTGCTGCTCTTTATACTGGATGTGCTGCATCACTGACTGACAGCTGATGAAGAGTCTCTGGAAACACTCGTTTATCTCCTCTGCTCTTCCTCCTTCTCTCTGCAGGTGGAGCTGATGATGGTAAACAGGACGGTGTGTGTGCTGAGAGAGGAGCAGCTGTGTCCTGATGATCCAGAGAGGTTGAAGCAGCAGCAGCTTGTGTGTAGAGACGCTCTGACTGGGCCATGTTACTGGGAGGTGGAGAGGAGAGCTTCATCCAGCAGTGACTGACAGAGGAATGAAGTGCAGATGACTGTCAGTGCTGCAGAGTGAACTGCTCTGAGAACAGCTCCACTGTCAGACACAATGTAGAGTCCAGCATCAGCCCTGTGTGTCCCTCTGGATCTGACAGAGGATCATCAGTGTATCTGGACTGCTCTGCTGCTGCTCTGTCCTTCTACAGTCTCTGCACAGTCTCTGTCTCACTCTGGAAAGATTTTACAACTTGTTGTAATTACAGAACGTTAATATAATATTCAAACATGTGATCTTCTCTTTATTTCTGAATCTTTACCAAATAAAGAAAAACCAAACTAACAAACAGAAGCTGTCGTGTCCTTTTTCACCACATCTGTGAATCTTTTCTGTGTTTTTCCTCTTTTCCTCCTTCCTGCAGCTCCATCTTCATCATTCTGTGTCCAGTATATGTGAACACGTCCAAAGCATCTGAGCCTCATGTTACCCGTTTGTGTGAGTTACGCCTGTCGTTGTGTTGTGGTGTATAAATAAGGGGCAGGAGACAGCGCTGGATCTCTGAGTTCTTTACTCTCAATTTCTGCAACATCTGCAATATCTAGAAATGCAAACCTGTGAGCTGTGTGTGTTGTGCGTCTGCTCGGCCACCTCTCCTCCGGCCGTGCTGGAAGCAGCTGTGCGTTTGACAGTTTTATCGACTCGACAATAATCGAACAAATTAAATGTTCAAAAATATCAACTTAAGCACTTCAAAGTCAACAAAAAGCTTAAAACAATGAAATAATATTTCAGTGAAAAAACAACAGCTCATAAGAACGATACACAAAATAATACAGAAACAAACAAATAAAAGTTATTAACCAGGATCCATGTTTTTGTCACAAACACTGAATCAGCTGATTCACTCTTTATGTTTCTGAGTTTGTTTTGTGATTATAGTTCTGGTTTCTGTTTCTGTGTCTTCACTGTGTCCCACGTCTCCTTACTTTGGACTGTCTGTCCTGTCACTGAAGGTGTCTGCCCAACAAGGACGTGGTGCTGAATGCATCCAGACCCCTGCTGACTGTCTTTGCAGCTTCGGTCAAAGGTACAGTATCCACTGTGACCCTGAGAGCAGGACACAGCCAGAGGTGAGTCAGCAGTTACAAACTAAATGCTGCTGACATGAATCAAACTGCTGGATAACCCACTGCTCATGAAAATGGCACCTTTCTGTTGCTTTTTGAGATTACTGAGAATATTTGAATTGTGACTCAGATGGCAGATCCAGGCTCTCAGCCTCCAGCTGAAACTTCCAGTCCTCCCCCAGCCAGAAGCTCTGATGCTGGGCTGAGAGACTTTGATCCTTCCCTGGATCCAGAAATCCAGGAGGGAGAAGGAGAACAGGACCTCCTTCCTGATCTGGAGAGGCCTGAGGGAAAGAAAGATGGAGCAGACAGAGCTTTGAACAAATCCAAACCTCCTGAGCTTCACCTCCACAAAGGTGCAGACACTGATGCACAGATTCACATGTGACACCTGCAGCGTCCAGCTTGTGCCGCTGACATTATCTCCACTCTGATACAAGCCTCATTCACTCGCTCACACACGTTCATACAATCACCTTTTCCTCACAGTCACACACATGAATGTAATGAGGGGAACTCGGGCTTCACTGTCATTCCTCAGGATGCTTTGATATGCAGACTGGAGGCTCTGTGGATGAAACACCGACTGTCTGAAGCACTCTGAAGTGTTCATGATGGACTTCATCCTGATTAACACTACAATACTTGTTAGAGGCCTTTTATATGTAATAATATTCTTTTCCATTAAAGCTCTGAACATTCTCACTCTTTCTTGACCAGGTGTGACAGGTGAAGGACACCGGCGAATAGGAGGACAGAAGCTGAGAGCCATTAGTCACATGACTTCAGCTGCTGCTGCCTCACCAACCACTGGCCCCTCGGTGAGTCTAGAGTTACAGCAGTGACCACAGGAAGTGCACACGTGTGATCTAAAGCTACATGTGGGCCTGTGACCATCAGTCTTCTCACTGTGGTAGACGGGTTTGTGAGTCCCTGTGATGCTGGGAGTGTCCAGGACAGTCGCTCCTGATCGGGTCTCTCATGGAAAGCTGGTCCCAGGAATTCCTGGAAAATTCGTCCACAAAAGAGAACTGGGAACATAAGTGCAGAGTGACAGAGGTGCTCAGCAGCCCTGCTGTTATATGGGAATAGAACCAGAATAGTCGGCAACCACTTGAGTTAAGTTAGCCAAAGAGATGCGACTCAGACTGACTTCATCATGTTGGCAACGTGTCTGCATTGATAAACTCCAGTTATTCACAAATCAGAGAATAATTCCAGTCATTCAGAGACAGATTGTGATTGTTTGGAGGATGTAATCGTTTCCCTTCAGGGAGCGTGTTGGACGCTCAGTGTCCGGGTGATTAGCTGATGCAACTACTTAGAATCAGTTTGTGAATATGAAGCAAATCAGTGCAGTCACTGGACAAACTCTGATTCTTCCTAGTTTCACTCTTGTTTCAGTCCAGTGTGACTGAGGTGGTAAAAAATGATCTGACTTTTAGCCACACAGCTGTCTGCTAGAGAAAAAGCCTTTGTGCACAACTTTCTTAAAGGCAAACGGCACCATGTTCACTGCAGCTGCAGCAAACGCAGCAAAGAGTGAAAGTTGGACTGAGAATGTTGTGACTGTTTCATGAGAAAGAGCAGGAAAACAAGCATCACACACCCAGACACAGTGCTGGGATTAGAATTAGACTTTAGAGCCAAATGTAGGACAAAAGCTTTAATATGAAAGAGGAAAACCCAACAACAGCCAGAGCATGAAGCTCAAATCTATACCAATCACCAAGAAAGCTGACAGGCCTGTGACACGTCAGAGACGCCGTTCAAATCATAAAGAAGTTGGTTTATTGACAAAATGTAAAAAACCAAAAGAATCAAGTCAACCTTCAGTTTCGAGCGAGTAGACCAATCAGGCACAGCAGCAGCTCTAGAATAAGCAACAATTTGATGTATTACAAACAACCTTTCATATACACACATACATATGGCTCATATGCTGTTTAAAAAGGGCTCAAAGACCCAACAGATTACACAAAGTACAAAAATACTTTCATTCAGACAACAGTCAGCTGTGCATGAAACAGAGAGCCGACTACAGTTAGTAACATGGACTCACTTTGTTTCAGACACGACACAAAGTAACACAAAGCCACAAAGAGCAGAAACATCAAAAAGGAGGCAGAGCAGCAGCAACTCTCCATGAGCTGTGAGGCTAACAGCCACCCACACTTCCTGTGATGCATAATGAAAACAACATTAACCTGAAGGATGATAACAACAGAAAGAAGTCTAAGCTAACGTTACACAGCGCTCACACAGCGCTGACTGTACAGGCCTCACACAGCTACGACCTGCATCCACAACACCTGATTCTACTGAACACAAACAAGTTAATGATATATGAGCAATCCAGGGAAGGCTTCCAGGAAGGTGAGGATCCAAAGACAGCTCTACAACAGCATCAGTCAGCAACAATGTTACTAATCACTGACTCTTTCATCCTTTTATACTCAATCAAAAAGTGCTGTGTTCACATTTGTTTCTGCTGAAATCCAGAGACTGAAAATGCGTCTTTTTAAAGTTTGAATAAACTGACTGAACTTGTCACGAGTCCAACCGTGAGGAACACTTCCCCCCATGACACATCACAGGACAACGTCTCAGTGGAGGGGGGACAGTAGCTCAGTTTAGGCAGTCACACTCAGAATCGATGCCTCCAGTCAGGGTCAAACGTGGTCCTCAGAAACCTGCAGATGTTTGGGCCAAGCTCTCACTGGTCTCTGCGTCTGTAGACTGAGCTGATGTTTCTCCAGGTGTCTGGTAAAAGGACGATGCTGCTGTCCAATGAGGCGAGGAGAGAAGTAGCCAAACAGGCGAGAGCCGTGAAGGAGGAACGGCGGGCAGCTCTGGATGCCCGACATAAATACCTGATGAGCAGGCTGGCCGACGCCGGCAGCCTGGAGGAGGCGGCGGTGGAAGACGCCATCGTCTCTGATGACAGAGTAAGTTCAGAGACGTGATCCTTCCTCAGAGTTGAACCTTTGAGTCATTAATGTCTGATTCTTCCAGTTCAGTCTGATCCATGAATTCTTTTCTGCAAACGGATCCAAGAAGCTGATTTTCTTCTATCAGGATGTCAAACAGGTAACTTTGATCACATTTCAATGACTGACACATGAAGGTCTAACCGCTCTTCATAATCTGCTGTCCTGTTTGTTGCAGCGTACTTTGTATTCATATCTTTTAATATCTGCCTTTCTCCCAGAGTCTGTCCTCCCGTCAGTCTTCCTTTGTGGACGCATCAAACTCAGCTGTGGCTCAGAGGAAACTCTTCCTCACTACGGGGAACTCTGAGGTTGGCTTCAGCTTTTTATGTTTAGTTCATGTGAGAATCACAGAAAAATGCTGATATGAGTGGAAGCTTCTGCTGGGAAATTGGCAAAGAGCAGATTATTGAACAGCGAGGCAGACAGTTCATTTCAGTGATGCCAGTTTATTAGAAACGAGGACTGTGGGGCTGCTGGAAGTCAGGACGGCCGTTCTCTGGATAAACCTGACAGCTGAGGTGGAGAGCAGGATTTATCCACAGATGGCTTCTTCCAAGCAAATGTCCTGAACACACCTGAGCTGAGGGTTACACAGTGTGTCCTGTGTGATCTCTGCTTTATGGTGGTTGAATCTCACAAATGTGACCATCAGACCTGACGACTTATTTGTGATGTTTTCATTAAAAATATCCTGGGTGAGGTGTTTGGGGCCTGTCCCATGAGGAGGAGTCTCCAGGGCAGACCCAGGACACACTAGAGAGGTTATATCTCTCAGCAGGCCTGGGAATGCCTCAGTATTGTCCTGGATATGCTGGAGGAAGTGGTTGTTTAGGGAGGTCTGGGATTGTCTGCTTAGACTGCTGCACCTGTGACCCGGGACCAGATAAACAGGAAATGGATGTTTGAAATTCAAAGAAATCCTCTTTTAATAATGAGGAAAAAAGACAGCAGGAGATCCATCGCAACTAACAAAACACTTCAAACACATCAATGCATCAACTTTAATCAACTTCATTTGGTTCAAATGAAGGAATCTAACAAAGCACTCACTAAAATGAAACACCAGTTAGTTTCCCGAGCTCAACAGGTCGAACACCTGAGTTTGGTTTGCGGTGCAGTTTTTATTTCTTCTAGATAACTTGGGTTATTTGCACAGGAAGGTTTTTTAAATGTATTTCTTAAGTACGATCTTATATGGGGGTTGATTTTATAGCATAACAGAATAATGTAATAACTCTAATAGAGTATAAAACATTTGCAGAATGAAGTACAAGGTGAAGAAAAGTCAGAACGTCCCTATTTGAAAATACAGTCTCAGAAGGTCAGAGATGGACAAATTCAGCTACAGAAACATGTGGCCATTTTTTTAAAGCCATAGAGCATATTACAGACGACACAAAGAGCAAACACTGTAAACTTCTAACCACAGACCTCACACAGCTCACACACGTCAGAGTGAAGCTGTCATTTCCTGAAGCTTCCACACAAGAGAACTGGCAACAAGGTGGAGTCCTCATGGATCACTAGCAGAGAAATGTGGGTGGGTGCCAGACCACATGGACTCGACTCACTTTATTTCATACAAAGGAGCAGACTAATGCTGTCATCCTTAAAGACTAACTAGAAACAAGCAGTGCGCTCGCATCGACTCGACTTGTTTTGCAAGTTTGAAGTGAGATGGTACTTTGGAGTCAGCCTCCCGAGATGATGGCTGGCTGGTTTTTGAAAAACATCTCATATTTATACAATGAGCAGCAGACTTTCCTGACTTGCAGAGGTCAACGTCCTCCTCAGTCATGCGCCATGAGTGGCACAGATACTATTCATCAAATAACTAACATGGCCTTGATTGTTACTCCAGAGACTTATCTGCGATGTAGCTTTATAGCATTTTCATTAGCAATCGTATGATTTGTGTTACAATGACCTTTGTGGACGGGCCCGGACCCCCAGGCCTCGTCCGTGACGCCGACGGTGAGCGCAACGTTTTTGTTTTCTTGCGCTTAAAATAACCTGATCAGCGTTCTGTGGACGGTTTGTTTACATTTCTCACATCTGTGATTGTTCACACGGGTTGGACACGAGCAGAGAGGGCTTTCAAGATGAAAAAGCCAACGTGAAACTTTAACGGACGACAAAGTTTTTCAATCAAATCTCCGTCACACCCTTCCTTGACCTCATCACGTTATCCACCTTAGTCAAGGAACAGTGGTTCGGGAAAATATGCATTTGTTTTTTGGACCAGTTTAAAACGTATCTCAACTAGTGATGTGCGGATCAATACTGAAATATCGATTCCTCCGATACCCGTCATTGTGTCCGGCCCCTTGGCGTGCACACTCACAACAATGGCTGAGCGTAAACAGAGTCATGTGCAGACGTATTTTACCTCCACGAACAGCTGAGACGTGGTTTGCCATACATGTGGCAAGAATGTGAGGTGCTGTGGTAACACCGCTGACCTGGTCAAACACCTCAGAGTGAATCATATCACAGAATATGACGAGCGTATGTTGAGGCGAACTGAAGAGGAGGAGAGGGAGAGGTGCTGCCAGGGCGAGACAGACGTCTCTCACGGAGTCCTTTAATGCTGCAGGCAGGCAACAAATAGCCACAACTTCAGGTTTTTCATTTCTATATGATAATTCTGCATCATTAAGTGATAAGAACAAGTAATCTGATGTCCTGTGATCATTACGACGCTATAATTTGAGATAAAATAAAAGATAGAGTAAAAAAATAAGTTTTTGTTCAGAGTATCGTATCAGATCAGTATCGTCGATACCACCCTGAATTTTACTTGGTATCGGATCGGAAAGGAAATCAGTGGAAATCAAATCCTGCTTCTACAGGTGTCCAGTTCATTCACTCTGACCCCTCCAGATAAGCGTTGCCAGTTCTCACTGTGCTGTAGATCACATTTTCTTGTGTTTGGGGTTATAACGGTTACTTTTGAGGTCTGTGTTATAAAGCAAGTTAATCCTGAATTTAACTGGAGAAGACAAATTCCCACTGCGTGGTGTAGTGCACAGCCAGGCATTCTTTACATTAGTTCGTTTGACAAAACCAAAAAGCCGAAAGTATTTACTTGGAGTTTGGTTTGATGAAATAAGTGCCAGAATCAGTGAATACAAATGATTCCAATGACATGAAAACTGGTGGAAGGACAAATCCCTCAAGAAAAGCACGACTAGCACATTAAGTTTGTTTGTAATCATCATCATCTCTAACACCATGCGCACAACAGTGATTTTGTTACAGAACACTAAGATAGTAAAATCTGGGAAATGATGATATTTCTTTCCAAAACTTCCTGTCTGGAAGACATTAAAGCTGCTGTGCCACCTGCAGCTTCTTTCAATCTATGTTATGTGAATATATCTTTTTTTTTTGAGTTTGAACATCCATTCAAACTCACTCTCTGCCTAGCAAGTCTCATTCCCTCATTTCCTTGGGGTCCAGCTTCACATACGTGGCACTGAGCCTTTTCCTTTGTCACCTCTTTCTGCTACATGCCTAGCCTCCCAGTTTCTTGGTCTATTTTCTTTTTCTTTGTAAATCTCTTCCTTCAAATACTTTCAAAATCACTTTTCTTTTTTCCCTTTCTTCTGTGCAGAGAAGACGTCAAACCCCTTCTTGGCAGTTTATCTCAATAAAGCTGTACTATCCCAGCCATCTGGTAAGTCTTCCCTACTACCCAGAGCCTGTTTATACTCCTGCATGTCTCTGCCTTCACTCACTTCCTCTTCTTGATGTCCAAACTCATCCTTCAAACTACCATTTGATGCTGCATAGCTGCATTCTCCCTGACACCTCCTTGTCTCCTGTCTTTTTGATTTCACCTTCTGCATAATATTTAGTTGCCCTGTGTGCAGCTTCCTCCACTTTCATATATTTCTACAAGTTCCTCCCTGTTCTTGAAGTATGTGTGCACCACGGCCATTTCCACTTGGAAAATCTGCCCCACATCTGTCTTTCTAGATTTCTCTCCTAAACACCACACCTACCCAACACCTCATAACCTCTGTTCCCTTCACCTAAATGTCCATTGAAGTCTGTGTCAATCACCACTGTAGTATGTGGTCTCTTGCACACAAAATGTGTCTACCCTCCACCTCCATAATATGAGTCCGCCAGCCCTCCCATTGCCAGTCAGAGTCCATAACAAGTCAAAAACATAAACAGCTCGAACGTATTATTTATTTAAAAGAGAGAGAGAGAGAGAGAGAGAGAGAGAGAGAGAGAGAGAGAGAGAGAGAGAGAGCTCAGTTGTCCTTGCTCTAGCATCAAGAGTCAGTGACTGGCTGTTCACTGCAGGCTCAGCAGTCCAATGGCCGATCAGCAACAAAACAAATAAAAAAATAAGACACGTTCTTGATTATGACAACAAACCACATCCAAAAAAATATGACAGCAACACTTTAAGTTTTGTGTGCATTCATCATGTGCAACTCTGCAGAAAGTCTCATGTCAAGGATGTGTGGACAGGGGGGCTATTAAAAAGTTCCAGTATACAGAATAGAAAACCATCAAATGAATGAAATAAAATCTGTTGTCACAGTGGTTTTTGAAGGAACAATTACTTCACAGATGGACAGCCTCATTATATTTTAGTTAAACCTGATGATACACACTTCACGTCACCCTAGTTACATGTTTTTATTTGCCATGTGTATGTTATCCAAGGGAGGAAGAAAATGAAAAAGAAAACTTTTGATGTGTCCAGACATTTCTTCACATCAGCTGCCAGCAACCAGTTTCAGCATGTACAACTGTTGCAGTAAGTGTGCTCATGCAGACCAACTATGCTGGTCCACTGTTCTTAATGGTGCTGCATGTTGAGAAAGAAGTGAAACAAATGTTTTGTTTAACAAGTCCACTAGTGTTAGAATAACTTGGCATTTCCAATCTGTTTCTGCTGTAGTTCAATGAAAGGTTTCAGTTACTTAAGTTTGAGAAAAAACCAAAAAACCAAATTGCGTTTACAATTGTAGTTTCATCTTGTTATAAGATATTTGAAATAAAAACAAACAAAAAACATGAACAAACAAACCACAAACAAACAAACCACAAACAAACAAACCACAAACAAACAAACCACAAACAAACAAACCACAAACAAACAAACCACTACATTTTCAGAAATATTTCTGCAGTCTGATTTACAAGTATAAACTTTCTGACCAAAACGCCACAATTTCATCCCTCAAACAAGTTGTCAACTGTGTCAACGACCAATGAGGACATCACTGCTACACTTGATGATACTCACACCTTGAAAAAGTGCAAAGGTTTCCCAACAGGACTTCGACGGTTGGTCTTCTTGATCAAGCTATAATCTGTTCTCATCAAAACCACCATAAAACCAGTTTGACAGGATGATGCTGATAAATCCCTCTAGACCTTTTTGTGACAGTATTAAAAGCTTGCTGGAAATTCTCTGTACTCATATTTGTGCTCAGTATCTGTAGGAGCCATTTTTGTGTGGGTACCTCATGTATGCCACTAGGGGTCACCTTTTGTGTTACATATGGTGTGTCTATTTAAGGTAGATAGGTCATTAGCAGCAGGTGTGTTGTTGTTGGGAAGGAGCAAACAGATTGTGACCGCTGCGCTGTTATGTTAAATTGTGTTGGAATAAAGAATCTAAAGGACAAGATAAGTATGGTTTCAGTTATTGAACTAAGTTTAATACGTTTATTCATACCAGTGACATTGCATTAACCTGCCAACAAACAGCTCAGTGGCTTTAAATGTAGGCTTAGCCTCGACAGCATCTATAACACCATTAAAATGCAGTAATGGCCACACAAAAAATAAAACGTGACCATATTCAGTTTAAGCCATTTTATGTGGTTTAGTTTATACACTTGAATCACAGTAGATGATAGCTTTCTGTTTTTAAATGTCTCCATTTATTGCAAACACCAGAGGTGGGACCAAGTCATTGTTTTGCAAGTCTCAAGTAAGTCTCAAGTCTTTATCCTCAAGTCTCAAGTCAAGTCTCAAGTAATGTCAGGCAAGTCAGAGTCGAGTCTCAAGTCACTGGTGTAAAAGTCCGAGTAAAGTCACAAGTCTGAAATTTTGAATTTCAAGTCCTTTCGAGTCGTTAAAAAAAAACGAAAAAATAATGTTGCAGTTATGCTAAATGTAAATATTAGACCATGTAATTTTTAAATCTGTGTTTTTCTCAACACATGACAAAATAGTGAACTTAGAAAATATACACAAATTGTGAAATTGCACCTCTTTAAAATGCAGCTCAATTAAACCTAGCTCCAAGAATAATTTTCACCGACAGTTCTGAGATAAGCTGCATGTTATTCTTGGATGCGGTTGTAGGACCGGCTTTAAAATCGCATGACAAAAATATCATACACATTAAAAAAAACTGCATCACCAACGTAGCCTGGACAACATTTGCTAGTTAGATGAAGTCAGCTATCTCATCGTAGCATATTTATATGCATATTTATAATTATACGCTTCTTGGAGTGAGTGCACACACTCATGAAGTTTAGTAACTTCAGGTCACTGCAACAAGCCCAGGTACAGTTTACCGACGGATGGGTGCAGGACCTTGAAATGCACCGTGTAGAACGAAAGACCATCGTACGTATCATAAGTTTACCAGTCTCACAAATCGTCGTCATAAATACACATTCATTAACCGTTTATTAATAGGACCTTTGAGCTCAACGGTAATTAATTAGTAGTGGAAATAATTTCTGGTAGCATCACAGAAATGTAGCAGTGACAATAATACTGTATGCTGTAATCGTACTGGGCAATTAGTGATACAAAAAACCTGTTTTATCCTGTGAATAAAAGTATATGTTTTTGTCAATGTACCATAATAACAGAAGCGAAACGCAATATTGTGTCAGGATAATTTACTATTTATGCACAATAAATAAAGGAGCATAGCGCGACAATTTCTGTTCAGCGCCAGACTTGCTTGTAACCTATATCACTAATTATGTTATGAAAATGACGTATTAACTACAACAGCAGACTGACCTTTGTGGAAATGCTTGGAGCAGACTAACCTGTGAGCTGGAGGGTTCTGGGACGTTATATTTGATCTTTGAATGGCTGCAATCCAGTCGCGTCTTTGTTACTTCGGAAACATGGCTCGAACAATTTCTCTTCAACGACGTAATCCGATAACAACCGATCTCTTTACCCGTCGGCTTCCCGTGGCTGTCATGCGACCGGCTATTGCAGTTAATAATACAACGGCTTCTTGACATTTTTGTGTTTCTTTTTATCGCTGTGTGACTGATTTCAATTAAAAGCCTGCGTGCGCTAGTACCTCTTGCCACGAGTTCCCAGAATCCTTTGCGGTTTTACCCCTGAATTACATCACATTTTCAATCTCTATATAATATGCATGTTAAATTTTATATTTGGGGTAAAATATCAAGTCTTTTCAAGTAAACCGGTTCAAGTCCAATTCAAGTCCCAGGTCATTGGTGTAAAAGTCCAAGTCAAGTCACAAGTCTTAGAACATTTTTTCAAGTCAAGTCTAAAGTCATAAAATTAATGACTCGAGTCTGACTCGAGTCCAAGTCATGTGACTCGAGTCCACACCTCTGGCAAACACTATAGTTACTGTTCTGTAACTATATGTAATTTTTCTGTTATCTTTTGTTTTGTGTAAAAATGGTACGATAATTTGTACATTTGAAAGTTTTATCTTGTTATCAAATCACTTTGATTGTCACATCACATGTGCAGGTACACTGGTACAGTACATGTGAGTGAAGTTCTTGTTTGCGAGCTTCACAAGCAACAGAGGTGTGCAAAAATACAATAACGTAAAACAAGCAAAATATAAGAACGGCTAAATCTGAGACTAATAAATATATGTACAATATATAATAGTACATGCATTACTGGATGTGTATACTAAATATGTTTTTCTACACGCGCGTGTGTGTACATATTTTACAAATTAAATAGAGTAAACAATAAAATAAAATATACAGAGGTTGCTAGTTGGACATGTGCAAAACAAGTGGCATTTATATACAGTGTGGAGTGCATAATGTTGAAGTTCCAGTAGTGAAGCTGAGGTGTCTATGACGTGTTCAGCAGTCTGATGGCCTGGTGGAAGAAGCTGTCTCTCAGTCTGCTGGTTGGGGACCGGATGCTGCAGAACCTCCTTCCTGATGGAAGTAGTCTGAACAGTTGATGGCTGGGGGGACTGGAGTCCTTGATGGTCCTCCCCGCTTTCCTCAGGCAGCGTTTCCTGTAGATGTCTTGGAGGGAGGGAAGCTCACCTCCGGAAGTCCACTATCAACTCCTTTGTCTTTGCGACGTTGAGGGTGAGATGGTTGTCTTGACACCAGTGGGTCAGGGCGCTGACCTCCTCCCTGTAAGCCGTCTCATCACCGTTGGTGATAAGACCCACCACTGTAGTGTCATCCGCAAACTTCACAATGATGTTGGAGTTGTTAGTGGCTGTGCAGTCGTAGGTGTAGAGTGAGTACAGGAGAGGGCTCAGTACACACCCCTGTGGAGCACCAGTGTTCAGTGTGATGGGGGATGAGGTGATGCTGCCCAGTCTGACTACTTGGCGTCTATCAGACAGGAAGTTAAGAATCCAGCTGCAGAGGGAGCTGCTCAGTCCTAGATCCTGCAGTTTCCTGTCCAGCTTCGAGGGAACGATGGTATTGAATACTGAGCTGTAATCTACTGTTAGCTTGCAGTAAAAGTGTAACAAGCTAGTTTACAATGTTAGTTAGCTAATACAGTATTTTGTACTTTCAGTTTTACGATGGTCAAAGAGAAGGCAATGGTCAGAGGCCATTCTTCAATAAATCAGCACAGAAAGGAAAATAAGTCTGGTTATTGGAGCATCGTTATCTCGCTGTCTAGCTGGTGAAACTAAGGAACTCAGGGCGAGGACAGCAAAGTTACCAAAGGGGAAAAACTATCAAATTAAAACTGCATCATCTCAAAAATCACAAGTTTCTCTAAAATGTGTTTATTCTAGGGCTGCAGTTATTCATCATTTTAGTCATAAAGTATTTTATTGATTGTTCGAAAATTGAATTGGATTAGAAATAGTTTTCTTATTAACGAGCAATAATTATTATTATTCCAAAGAGAAAACACACGGGTCTTTTGGTTACCATTTTAGAAATTGCCATCCTTTAATGATTCATCTGTTAAGAAAAATATTTTGACTGCTTTTATCTAAAAAATATTTTGAGATGCTGAAATGCTGAAAAAATAATAATAAAAAAAACAGACACTGATGTCAACATAAAGGTAAACACGCAATTTAGTTTCTTTAGTTTCTGGTTCTCTCCTGTATGGACTAGAGAACGCACGATACCACTTTTTTGTGTCCAGTATCGATATGAATCCGATACAGCGTATTTTTATAATCAATAAAACAGTTTTTTTTAATATCTTTCTTTATTTTGTATAAGTTCATACTCAAGTTTTAAAAAATAAAACATTAAAGTTATTTAGTTATACCTGTATGCAAAAAACACACTGCACCCAAAATATTTCATAGTTCAGCAACACTGATCAATCTAATAAACTTAAACCTGCACCATCCTCCCTATTCTGGTATTTTAAAGAGTACTTAGCAGAAATATTAAACAACCTAACTAATAGGGTTGCAAACTCCCAGCAAAAAAAAAACTAAAGGGAACCATCGCCCACCCTCTGCCTCGTGATGCTTAATCGACATAATCGACTTTAATTTAATGCATGTATTTAAAAAAAATGCACAGAAATCAATTATTTTTCAACAACAATTAAATAGATTCAACATCTTTCTTCAACAGAACTGCAGACTGCACAGATGGTATCTTCCCAAAGGAAAAAGTACTATAACTTACTAGGGTATATATTAGACTTAATAGTTACTATATACAATATTAGATTTCTATACATTTTACGTTAGATAAAAACTTTGGTTATAAGATTCAGATAATTATTTATTAAAAGCGAGACATTTTAAACGAGAATAAGAAAGAAAAGTATTTCTTTGTGCCCCCCTTTTCCCTGTTAATGCCCCAGCTGGCCCCCTGGCAAAACTGTGCTAGACCCGCCCCTGCACAGTTACCAGCTGTCAGCTACTTATAGCATTAGGCATTAAAGTAATATTAAATAAATTCTAACAACAGCTTATCAAGCTTAAACGTGCTGCTGTGGTTTATCTGCTGGTTTCCTCTTTCTGGCGCAAAGTGGGAAACAAACAAGAGAGACGGAACTTGCGATCAGCTGATCATTGATTAGTTTCATGATTGAAGTAGCAGCAGGAGAGGGAGGGGGAGAGGAGGCGCGGCAGTCGCTCCATATATCGGTTGTTAAGCTTAACGTGGGAATGCGTTACAAACATTGAGAGAGAAACTTACAAACTTGCTTTACTTCTCTAGGACAGCTTTCACTGAGAAGAAATGCCGATTTGGAAACATGTAGCGAGGCGCTAAATGCTCCACCAGACAACCGAGAGGTCTCTTGTTGTCACATGCAAGAAAGCATGCTCTGAAGAATATCCAGGTAGATAACTGTGGCGATATGTTGGTTATATTACTTTAAAGTGCAACTGGCTAATTCTTATTTTAGCCAACTCGAAAAGTAAAAATGATGCAACGACCTTGAAATAACACATTTATCTCACTGAAACATGTCATTTAAATAAAAACATTTACTGAAATTAAAATAAATATACTGAATATAATATGGCTCAGATTTAATGGAATATAATGATCCTTTTGTGTTGCTGTTAAAGAAAGGGATAATGTGTGATTACTGTTTTTAAACTATGGGCTACAAACTAAATCCTTTTATTATTTCTGTCCTCGGTTTTAACTCATTAATAATCATTAGGATGAAGCCCCCTAAAAAACAACGTAAAGGTCATGAAAATGTAAACAATTTGGCATTTTGATGATGCATCATCCACATTAAAAAGTAGAGATCATATCAGCCCTGTATTTACTTGTATCGGATACATAAAACATCTTTCCGTATCGCACAGCACTACAGAAAGCTCTTTTCTAGGCTTGTATTAAACATCTGTAACTACCGTAACTCCTGATCCATTTCCTCAATTAAAAGAAGTCCAATGATTCCTGAGAGCAGCAACTCTGCACTTTTCATTAATATTTGCATCATTACGGTAATCCCAGGTACATTGTTGCAGCAGCCCCGTGAAGGCAAAGGTTGAGAGAATAGTGAGTGAGCGTGATGGAACAATGTTATCACACGTTTGGCTTCTTTTTACCATGTTTGTTTCTTTTGTTCTTTCATGTGTTATTTACCAAGATTTGGATGGTGTTCTGCCTCGAGTTACCATAATGTCCCGAACATCACAAAAAAAGCACAGAGTTGCTGCTTTCAAGAACTGCTGGAATTTCTCATTTGCCCCAATGGTTCAAGACTCAAGTTAGGCTAAAATCACTGGGACCAGTTTAAATGGGTTCATGTGTGTCAGCTGCATCGTCACTGCTGCTCTTATGTTATGTGTTTTTGTTGAAAACTAGGTGCTGTTTGGCCTTAATGATGTCAAACTTTTCATTCACTTGTTTGCTCCTAAATACGTTTCTATTGCAGGTCTTTTCCAGTTGAAAATGTGAGTGAGCACTACACAAATTACTGACACTGAAATACACTGAAAAGAAAAAAAACAACAAAACTAAATCCAAACAAAAACAACTAAACGAAGTAGTTACACACGTTATAGAATATATATACTGGGCATACAAGCCTGGCCTAAGCTTTCTGTCAGGAAGACTGCAGCAGTCCAGGAGTTGGGTTAACTGTCTTTAAGTCCCACAGAAGAAATGTTTACATCAAAGTGCTTGCCAGGCTTAATCCAAATTAGGTACAGCCATACTTGAACTTATCATTGTATAGTATGTGGGACTATGAGCAATGGTTTTCTGGAAACAGAAACAGGCAATTTTATCATTAGTAGAGTCACAAATAACTAGAAAAACAATTGAAAACATAATGTACTCAACACAGCAATATCTCACAATATCCACAAGGGGTCACTATAGCTCATATATTGCCTAAATAGCACGTCATACAAACTGCCAATCATAAGGCACGGACATGGCAAGCTAGCCACAGTTAAACTAAACAATAGAAAAGTCCTTTATTTGTAATCTGGATGTAATGACTGCGGGAGATTACAGCCACTGCTATTAACTTAGTGCCAAATAATCCTACCAACATGGTATCAAAGAACTGAGGCATAACTTTAACATGCACAAACAATTATAACAGCTTCATGCGAGTCATCCTGCCAAAAGGACTAACACTCACAGGTTCATAAACACACAACTTAATCACACGAAACAACTGCGATGCTCTGCAGTGGCACCTTTAGTCACTCCCACTCTGCGTGCTGAGCACATGCCCACTGATACGCTTATTTCCTTTGAGTGTGCTTGATTTCTGCCTCTAGACATTCTGAGGCCGAGTCAGAGCAGGAAACTTGAGCACACGTGGTCTCATTAAATCAGACAGCTGGAGTCATTTAAAAAGGATCTTTTAAGCAGTGCTGTCCCTCAGCTTCATAGTAGATCCATCTATGGATCAGTTTGAAAATCCTAGCTGTCTTCTTTCTAGTTATCATGTTACAAGATTTTAAGAAAACTTGAACGCTGATCATGAGTTGAATGGTAAATGGTCAGCATTTGTATAGCGCTTTTCTAGTCCCTAAGGACCCCAAAGCGCTTCACACTACATTCAGTCATTCACCCATTCACACACACATTCACACACTGGCGATAGCAAGCTACATTGTAGCCACAGCTGCCCTGGGGCGCACTGACAGAGGCGAGGCTGCCGGACACTGGCGCCACCGGGCCCTCTGATCACCACCAGTAGGCAAACACGGGTTTAGTATCTTGCCCAAGGATATTTGGCATGCAGCCAGGAGGCAGCCTGGGATCGAACTACCGACCTTCTGATTAGTGGCTGACCTGCTCTGCCACCTGAGCTACAGCCACCCCAATGAATGCCACTGATCTTCAAAATCATCCAAGCTTTTTGATAAATGCACACAAAAGTCGGGTGTCCATGCCACCCGCATGCAAGGTGACAAAAATACCCCAATCAGCCTTTCAAGCTGACAGCTAAAGAAACCATTTCACCAGATTTAGCTTCTTGGATATTGTGTTCACTATACTGTGTTCAAAATGTACTTCTCATTTAATAGAAGAAATGTAATCATGTCAATATAGAGGATTTCAAATTCTCACTCCTGTTAATTAAAAAAAAGAAAAAAGTAGGATAAGACATGAGAAACTCGTTGAAAAGGACAGTCTCCATTATAGCACCTCATGGAAGCTTTGTTAGACGACCTGTCATTAAAAACTAGAAAGACCATCCAGCATCGGGAGCTTTCAGACTTCCAGGTATGACAACAAGCCTATTGCTGGTTTGCCCACTCTGACTGTGTCAGTATTTGCTCCACATACCAACTGCTCTGACCCTAAAGTAAGCCAGAATCCCACACAGCCATATGTAGGCACATTCCAACCACAAAGAATAACTGGGGATTCTTCATCCTGTAAACATCCTGAACAACTGGTTTTGGTGGTTTGATGGGAACAGATCCTCACCTGATCAGGAATACCAACGATCACCCCACCACTCATGTCTTGTTGGGAAATGTTTGCAGTCCTCAAGCTGTGAAAGTCATCAGGTGCAGCAGTCATGAATACCATGTAAACATCCCTGTTGGTAGGACAAACAAATAACAGTGGGATTCATTCGAGAAAACAGAACTTGTTTGATTCCCTGTCTGACAAAAAGAAATTAATGCAACGTAAAAATTAGATTTAAAAAATCAGCAGCATCATATGTAACCAGGTCCTAAATTACATATTGTTATAATTACACAAAATTTGTTCTAAAGCCCAAACTGCTCCTGGTATATCTGACTTTTAGCACCTCCAAGCCTGTAGTCACCTTGGTTATTAGTTAGGCCCCTCCCCCGTGTGTCGCTATGTGTATAGGCACTGTTAATGCTAGCATGAACAGATCATTCTTGCTGGCTGTTGTAGTGGCTTGAGCTAACTCTCATCCCAACTGTTTATATTTGGTTATAGGAGCTGGAGTGGGCATTAATGCTCCACAATTTACAAGCTGGGACCTGCCGCTAATCCATGGTTAAAGCCTTTACCCACATCAACACTGCAGGCAGAGGCTAACATCTGCAATACTATTAATAATTACACATAACTGTAGCAACAACAAAGAGAGGCTCGAACAAGAAAGGCTTGAAACCCTTAGAAAAGACTGATCAGAGTTGGTTCAATGAACTCTGATCATGTTCATTCGGAGTTAAGCTCGTGTGTGTTTAGAGACAGAAAGCCATCATGTTACCAGGATTCTCCAGAGAAACACAGAAATAAAGAGCAGAGCCTCCATCTTCATTTAGTGGACAGAGGAATATGATCACAAATCAGTGTGGGCCAAAATTTGTATCTTAAAAACTAGGAGGGGATAAAGTTATACCAACATACTGTAATATTTTTATAATATACACTAGCAAACTTTCATGCTGTGTGTGATATTAAAAATATTGTATTGTGTGATATCACATTCTATTGTGATACAGCATTTTAATCTGACCTTTGATTTCTAAATGCTTCATTAAACTGTCAAATATACAAATATAGACAACTGTGGGATTTGTCTAAAGTATTTGCATATGCCATAGAAATGTTAGCACTCACAGTTTACTGGGCAAGGTTTCTGCAAAGTTTCAACAAGACCAGTCCACTTATGACAAACGCGATCATACGAGCATTATAGTACGATGCAGTCTCTGCATGATATGACTATCTATTCAGCTGTAACCTGACAGGGACAAAGTCTAGGAGACAGAAACTGAAGATAGACACCATTTACTGATGGACCTGTTATATTAGGTGACAATTCCACGTGAAAGTCAAAAGAAATGAATACATACAGGGCAAGTCTTTATGAGGCAAACATGATGTGCATCTCACACGAAAGCGATTTAGGTGATTTTCTGTGAGAAATGTGTAAAAAGATCCGTACTCTGAATTTCAGATACTATTGATCTGTTTGTTGTGTGTCTGAGGGTTTACGCAGGGACGTTTTGTGTAAGCACTGATTGCTACAGTAGCATCCAATCAATGCTTACAGTGCAAAGAAACTGGCCTACAGTCTGACAGCTGCATTAATGTCTACACAATCTAAGAGTTTGAAAGATGGACACACGTGAGATGATCATAAATCCACAACAGAATCCTTTCTGTCCTGACATACTGATGAGAAAATAACTGAAGCACTCGTGTCAAGAACAACAACAACAAAGGGAAACATGCCTAACTTGGATTTCAGTGATTGTGAAAACAAATATATGCAAATGAATTTCCTCTGTGCGCTTTGCCTAATTCAGGAAATCACTATCAATCAAGTTGAGTGTGAGTCAGTGAGTATGTTATGTTCACATAGACTGTTACCTCAGGGGCTAACTTACCAGATGAAATGAACCTTTATGGAACGGAAACCCAGAATTTGTTTCAAGTCACATTTTAGCTTAACCTGCATGGTGGAAAGTGCCTGTACCAGAGACATGATTGTTGCTGCTTAGGTTAAAATATCTAGTATATGTCAATAATGTAACAAAAAAGAAGAAGAAAATCTGTGGCGGTGTAAAAGTCCCACTAAATGCGTCTCTCGGTGTACATCTAAACTATATAACGATTAACCGCCAACTGTGAGTTCAATTTAAATTTTCCTTTACAAATGTGTGTTTGTTTAGGAAGGAAAAAAATGTGTGCGCACAGTGTTCGGCAATATAGACTCAAAGGCAGCACCAAGACTGGCACGAGACTATTTCCACTGCACTGAGGGTGGGAACTCCAGGCCTCGGGGCCGCTGTCCTGCAGGGTTTAGATGTGTCCTTGATCCAACACAGCTGATTTAAATGGCTCATTTTGAACGTTGACATATACATCAAGGAATGTACGACCACACTACTTCTATTAAGCTGAGCTTTAAACTTTCTAAAATATAAAACCTGCTAGACACCGGTGTTGTGCCAAAAAGTGATTGTCTGCCAAAAACTGATTTCTGGTATTTGCCAAAAAGTGATTGCTCGTATTTAAACTGCTATAAGTAACTTGTTGGGCTATAATATGTGAAACATATGTCAAATGCTTCCCTCATGGATGACATAAAGTCATCTTGAGCCACAAACAACATTCGTGTAACAAGGTAGAAGCCGCGATCAGTTTTTGGCAGCGACTTTTATATAACCTTTATTTATTTAGTTAAAAAAAAATCTCATTAACATTAAACATGTCTTTTGTAAGAGTAAGTTGGCCAAGAGGACAGCAGCAATGGCAGCAAATATTACAATAGTTCAGTAAAAATATTTTAAGTGGGGATAAAGGAGCGGATTGGTTATAATGTAAGTACAGGGTGGGCCATTTATATGGATACACCGTAATAACATGGGAATGGTTGGTGATATTAAAGTCCTGTTTGTGGCACATTAGTATATGTGAGGGGCAAACTCCTCAAGATGGGTGGTGACCATGGTGGCCATTTAGAAGTCGGCCATCTTGGATACAACTTTTGTTTTTTCAATAGGAAGAGGGCCATGTGACACATCAAACTTATTGGTAATGTCACAAGAAAAACAATGGTGTGCTTGGTTTCAACGTAAACCTCCAGCAGAACCAGGCTCAGGGAGGGGCGGGGCCATCTGCTGACCGGTTGGGGTGAGAGAAGGAAGACAGGATGAAGACATGCTGTGGAAGCGAGACAGAGATTAATAACAGATATGATTCAATGCAGAGAGGTCTGTTAATACATAGTGAGTGAACCAACCAACCACAGCATCTGTGGTGAGAGAGTCATCAAGGAGTTCAGGCACTCCATCAAGCTCACAGTCACAGACTCAGGTGAGATTCTAGAGTTGCAGGGCTTCCTCCAGAGCAGCTGTTAGAAACACAGCTGCATCTTCTTTCTCTCACACACAGAAAAGAGTGAGACAGAGTGAGGCATCAGGGAGTTTAATTACCAGCTTTAAGACAAATGAATGAGAGTGCTGAATGATAGCACTCATGAGTGGTGCAGCATGCTTTAATTACTACCCACTAGTGAATGTGTCAGCAGCTGAAACTGTATTAATGGTGATTTAAAGAAACGAGTCCCAGTGTGTAGACCAGGCAAGCTGCTTCACTTGTAACACACTGGCAGAAACCCCAAGTCAGTTAGGATGACTACCTGAACATTTGAATGTTTCCACTGGTCACTGAGGTGGTACGTTACAGGGATCCAGTCTGTTCATTTACAGGACTCTACTAGAGCTGCTTTGCATGACTCACAGTTGAAATAATGCTTCTTTGTCTGATGCAGGGCCTTGGTTCACCCCATCAGTCGTGCAGGGGGTCGTCTGCTCTGCAAAAGTGCACTTTAATGTAAACTGTGCAGCAGTGCTGCAAACTAATCCAGACGAAATAAAAGCACAATGTCAGGAGCTACTGCAGTTCAGCATCAAACGTAGGCCAAATCAATCATTAATATGATTTTCATGATCATCTTGTTTGTCTTAATGTTCTTATGATTCAAAGAAACATCCAGCAGCTGTGAGATCGGCTGTACTGATTTAAAATGAAGTGTGTACGGCCCCAAAGCCTCTGAATGAGCTGCAGATGTGTTTCAAACTCCTGTAACAAAAGCAAACATGTCTGCATACCGGCTAACTTTGTCCACACACTGTTTCTGCTCTGCAGGTTTCACAGATGAAGATGCAAATAGTGGAGGATACGGGGATGGAGGAGATTGGGTTGGACTTTCATTAATATTTTGTCTGTTAGTTTGGGCTGTTTGTTGTTCCTGCTGCTTCCGCTGTCGTCATAATTACCTGCAAGGAACTAAAGCCATTATAGCAGCATCCTCCTGAAAACAACATCTGCTCTGCTTTTCCACAAGAATGAAGATGCAGAGGTCTGGCTTTAGGATCTGAGCTCAGATAACATCTGGAGTTTAAAGCATCATTTTAATCTTCTTCTGCACAAAATGGCTCAGTCGAGTGCTGCCAACTCCAAGAGGTTTTCGGAGGATCGGGTGATGGAGATCTATAAAGTAGGAGTAACATTATATAGCTACTATGTCAAAATTCTATAGTATGGTATATGATATGGCACAGCCCTGCTGTAAAGATCAAATGTGTGACAGTGAAAGGTGCTACAAAGAAGTCGGGAGAGAAATGCTGCAGAAAAGTCTCTTTAGCAAACAACGAGCAAACATAAAGCCCGTCCATTTCACATTTAAGGCAGGTAGTATGTTTGTTTTTCTAATGTTGACAAACTGACCCTCCATCCATCCACTTCTGCTGATCCTTTTCAGGGTCGCGGGGGCGCTGGAGCCTAACCCAGCTGTCTTAGAGCGAGACAGACTGAAGACCTGTCCAGTCCGCTGTCCCTACTAAGTGCATGTCCTTGAAACAGTGGAATAAAAACTAAAGCAATGACAAATAATGATCCTCATCATCAACATTACTACCGAAATGTGAACTAGCAAGTACAGCCTGAGCTCATAGAAACAACATCTTTGTAATCTGTAACAGTTTTGGATTTTTGGACATGTTAAACAACTTTTAAAGGGTTTTTCACAAAGATGCTGAACATTAAATGCAGGATGCCACAGACATCCATTTTAGCCAACAATCTGCCATCTTCACCTCCAGTGTTCAAATAAAACGGAGACGTTGTGACATCAGCAGGAGACAGAGATCAGCTAGAGACACGCAGACAGTTTAAGCAGGCTGCTGTTCAAGTGGAGGCTGGTATGAATCCTGCTTCTGTTTATGTTTCCTGTTGAACAAAAACTTGACCAGAAACTGACATACCAACTTTCAGACTAGCAGATCCATCCTCCTTCCCTCCATCCTCTGTGTGTCCTTCTGTCTGACCTGCAGCTGAGAAACAGGTGTGAGGTGTCAGCTGTCAGGTAGGTGATGAGTGAAGAACAGAACAGAATCCATTTCCTCTTCAAACTGCTGTCAGACATGAGCTGTGTCCCAATTCGTCGGCTGCATCCTTCGGAGGACCCGGCCTTTGCGGTCTACGTGGGCCGGGATGGTGGGGACAGAGAGGCTGTAACTACATCTGCTGGTGTCACTGTGACCTCAGAGCAGTTTACATGAAACATGAAACGAATTACAACTTTTGCGATATTGACCAGCTCATGATGCAGAGTGTAGACTGTATCTGTGATAATGAAAATGATTTAAGGACTGGTTTATGACACGTCTATAAAAAATATAAAGTCTGTACAAATGTGAAACTACAAAGTTAAAAGCAGCTGGAACGACAGCTGTTCAAAGCTGAACACTTACATCAGCCAGAAGACAGAGTGAGTCCTCCATCTCTCTGAAGGAGGCCATCGTGGTGAGCACAGATGCAGCAGCAGTGTGGATGTGTCCACTCTCACAGTGTCTCTCTTTCAAGTTTGTCCTCACATTCTCAAAAAAAGAACATGTCTATGCATTTGGAAGACTTCAAATTTGAACAGCCTTCGTCGCGTCCATGTGATACAATTTCCTACAAATGTGGCATTCGAAGCATCCTCTCCCTGAATTTGGAAACACCCAATGTGATGATAGAGAGCAGGAAGAACCAGTCTCAACAAGAGACACACACACCTGATTTCCTGTAACTGCAGAGGGGAGGAGCCACCCGAGCAGGTGGGAACAGGAAGAGAAACAGCTGAGCCTCCGTCAGAGCAGCAGGAGGACGGTGGAGCTGAGGCAGGGTGAGTGTTAACACCACATTGTTGTAGTTTTGCTGTCAGAGTCTCTGAGTGTGTTTGTTTGTGTGACTGTAGAGAGAAGAAGAGTCACAGTGAGCTCTGTAGCTGTGATTGGCTCAATAATCACCTTCAATGGACTGAACGCAGAGAACGAGCCGAGGAACCTGACAAACCTGTTTGTGTGTGTGTCTGTGTGTGTGTGTGTACCTGTTTAGACATGTTTGTGAGGACAAAGAGTTGGTATGCTACTATGTGGGCTAATAGAGTCCCACAAAATGGCCGTCCTCACGAGTTTGAGGATATTTTTGAGGCTTTTTGGTGTCCTCACTAAAATCTGAAAACAAGTGTCTGTGTGTGTGTCTGTGTGTGTATGTGTCATAAAGAGAGTCGAGTTCACGGTCGCACACTTTCTATCTCAGAGGCTGTATCCCAATTCTTCGGAGCCCCTCTGATGACATGGTCCAAAAAATAAATCAATTGTGGCCACAAAATACTACTTCGTGCGCACGAAATGCTAATTTGTGGGCACGAAACACTTGACCAATAACCGTGATCCTTCCCAGGCCCTTGCAGTTGGTTGACAATAAAATCTATCCCGGCGTCCAGGCCCTGTAAAGCAACTGGGCTCTCAGTATCCTGTTTAAATGTCTCTCCGTAATAATGGTTCCTTGCATTGCAGGCTTTTCAAAATGCATTGTAGCTCATTCCCAGCCTAAAATAAAACTCACTCATACCGTCTCTGTCCACGGTGTATAGGTTTAGCCTACTCTCATGCTTGTGTCTCTACGCAGCTGTCCAGGAATTGTATCAATATGATATGCGCACGTTATCTATTTTGTTGCCACAAATGAGTAATTCATTGCCACGTTATACCCATTTCATGCCCACAAATTAGCATTTCATGCGCACGTTATACCTATTTCGTGCCCTCGAAAATAGTATTTCGAGGGCACGAAATAGTATTTTGTGGCCACAATTTATTTATTTTTGGGCCATGTCATCAGAGGGGCTCTGTACAATTCAGGTTCTGCAGCCTCAACGATCCTCAAGGGCCACGTACTCAAGGACCGCTAAGGCCGGAAGTACGAGGCTTGTGAAATGGGCGGTCTAGCCTCCGTCGCGCTGCCCCGGTTGCCTAGCAACCATGATACTAACAGCTGGAAACGTTTCACACAGCTTTGTTTGACAGAAATGAAGGAGAACATATTTTAGACATCTTTGTGAAGGACGCATTTCGAGCAGCCTTTGAATTGGGAAAGCCTTCGGTGCGCCACTGTGACGTAATCGGCCTTAAAATGCAGCCTTTAAGGCTACAGACCCTGAATTGGGATACAGCCTTTATGAAAGTGCGACGTTTGAGCCACTTCCTGTTCTCAGTGCCGGCGTCCTGATCACCGAGGTTTCTGTTGCTCTGATATCTAATATTGATTATATCGGTAAACAGGCTGTAGGCAGAAACATCAGGTCTGATCTGAAAATCCCTTCAAAAACAAACTTTAAGAGTTTTATGTCCGTGTGAGGCCGCACGCTGATTGGATAACCACCTGTCAGTCTCAGGGTATTAGCCAATGAGCGCGCAGATTCACAGTAAGATCTTATCACGTCATTCTTTTAAACTAAAACATCGACAGTGAAACTGTAACGTGTCCTGTGATCTATAAACACTCTGTGATGAATAATCTGAAGTCATTTTGAGCCTGACAGTAGTTTCCTGTCACAGAGCAGAAGCTGCAGGCAGTTTTTGGCACCTTTATATTTAATTTATTCCAAAATAAATCAATAAAGGTAGAAAAGAACTCTCAGTGACATTAAAAATCTATTTTTAAAGACAGATGTGACCAAGTGCAACAAATATAAGATGAGATGTTTACAGATATTTGAAGTATTGATCATATGTAGAACACAGAGCAGGTCCAATAACAGAGTCATGCTGCTCACAAACAGCAGTTTGGTTTCATGAGCTCACTTCCTGCAGTGATCCTCAGCTTCTCTCCAAAGGAGCCGTAACATGTGGGCTCCTCACCATGATGATGATCCCAAACACACTGAGTTCCTTCATCCACCTGATCATGTACTTATTAAATAATGTGATGGTTTTGGTGTTTTTTAAAGACTTTGAGCCTCTAAAATAACTGGTTTGGACTTTAGGGCCAAAGCTCCAACATTAGAAAGCCGTCAGTGTGATGCTTCCAGTACAACAGCACCTCTGAGTGTGTGTGTTTACCTCTCAGACTAACTCCACCCTGACATCAAGAAGATGGAGGAAGAGGACGGAGCAGCATCTGCAGCATCCAGCTGTGTGTCTGTGAGGAGTGACGGAGTTACACAAACACCTCCACCTTACAGTCATGGACCTGCAGCAATAATGTAAGAACACTACTAACTTTATTAGTCATTTCAACATAACCATGACAGAATCATTGATCTGTGATTGGTTCAAACTGTTTGATCTGAGTTTGCTTTTTATTGACTTGTTTTCTTGCTAAGATCTGAACTCTGTAAGTTTAAGTGAAGTCAGTGCAGCAGAATCAGAGAGAAGAGCTGAGAACAAACTGAGTTCATTCAGAGACAGAAAAAACCGCTGATGATTGGCTGACCTGTCAGCGTTATGAGGCAGACACAATATCACAGAGGGATCAGCTGATCATATGGCTGTCAGAGAGAACTGATCAGTTATTGATGTTTGTGTTTGCAGAGGTCAGAGGTCACAGTCTCCAGCATCCAGCTGTGTGTCTGTGAGGAGTGACTGGTCCAAAGAATATCCTCCAGACTTCAGTCATGAACCTGCAGCAACAGTGAACTTCAATCATGGAGCTCAGCTGACCATGTAAGAGAGCTGCTGACTCAGAGTTCAAAGGTTGTTTCTATAAATGTGTTCTGCCAGTGACATCATAAATGATTCCTAATGGTGGTCCGGGTACGATAATGCTAGTATTAATCGTAGTAGTAATGCAATCCAAGGTAATGATTTCTTCTCTGTTGCTGTGAACGTCTCTGCAGCCGTCTGTACTCTAATCTGAGACAACTATTACTGACAGAAACCATCACATCATCCAGTTTGTGTGTTTGCAGCTGCTTAAAAGATTTTAAACAGAGATTAATCAGTAATTCATGTGATGTGTTTGTGTTTGCAGAGGTCAGCGGTCACAGTCTCCAGCATCCAGCTGTGTGTCTATGAGGAGTGACTGGTCCAAAAACACACCTCCAGTCTTCAGTCATGAACCTGCAGCAACAATGTTCTTCAATCATGGAGCTCAGCTGACCATGTAAGAGAGCTGCTGACTCATTTACGGGTGTTTGAAATTCTGTGACCACTTTGTAATTTTAGTTTATATTTTTAAAGTGTTTTTATTTGTAGTTGCCTGTATTTTTATTACACTGTGTGTAACGTGGTGGTTTGTGCTGTTTGGGATTGTTTTGGTGTATTTGTGTCAGAACATCAGATAAATGATTTCATCACATTTTAAAAGAAAGTATCAGGATAATAATCTGAACTGAGTCATCAGAAACAGAAAGATGGTCTCAACAGGCCACTGAGCTGATCTCCAAAGAAATGCAGAAGATTGAAGAGTCCGAGGCTGTTTATTTGTCACAGGCATCGTCATACACGTACAACACAGTGAAATGTGCTGAGCTGCTCCTGTGACTGGACAAAACATTATAAACAATCATTAAATGAAATAATGAAACATTGTGCAGATGTAATGTTAAAGTGCTTTGTGCCACATTAGCACAGCATGTACTGACAGAGCAGTGCAAGCAGAACAAAGCAAATGAGCAAAGTGATGTAAACAGAGTAACTGAACAGAGTGAGCAGAGTAATATCAGCAGTAATGAAGCAGCAGGATCAGTGTAGCAGCGTGTGACGTCATAATGAATCAGGTATGATCTGAAATATGACAGTGAGACAAGAACATGATGTAAGGTCCTGTTTAAACCCTGATGGTGATGCTATGAGGGGAGCATGTTCTGATTTAGGACTTGGATGGTCTGAGGATAGAAGCTCCTCTCTGTTTGTGTCCTGATGGTGCAGAAGCTTCTGCCTGATTGTAGAAGGAGCTGACGCCAGCATCATCCCAGAGGTGAAGCTCCTCTGTGTGCAGACCTGAGGTCAGATTCCTCCAGGCTGATGTTCAGGATCTACAGAAACGTGTGGTTGTAGTTATTGCTGCACTGTGTGCTGACAGCAGATACTCAGAACAAAGCGCTGCACACGTGTTCTTTACAAACATCTGTACATAGAAAATATGGATCATGGCAGTGAATGAACACGTTTCTGTCATTTGTTTCATTGGCTTCTTTTTTCTGCCTGTGTTCATGTGATTAATGTCTAACACATAAACAGGTTTGTAATCAAACATCACATCATCAGGGAGGCATCATGAAACAAAGTTACTGCTGGAGGCTGAACTCAATTTGGTGGCAATGTTCAAAAATATCACTCAGATCATTTCAAAGCTTTTAGTTCTTCTTCTTCACTTCTGTAAAATAATAGAAAGAAAATCAGAACCCAGAAGTTCACTTCCTGATGACTGAACTCTTTCAAAATAAAGCTGAAAGCTCTGAATGTGACACCGCTGCTCCACAACAGTTTTTAGAGGAGGTCAAAGGTCAGTTGAAAGTGATGGATCCCAAACTTCCAGTACATCCAGTGAAGGACATAATCAGCTCTGTGATGAAGGCTTTTACTGTGGAGTTTGTAGGCTGATCACTCTGTGTTTAATAAGACAGGCAGGAACAGCAAAGGAAACTTGGATTCTGAACTCAAACACAAGTTTCTCCACTTTGACTTTTCTCTGTGACCATCAGAGCTTCTGCACAGTGTCATCAAATCTGGATGTTTGTCACTGACAGTCAATGATTTTAGTGATAAAGAAATGTGTTCACAGAGGGAGGAAGAGGAGTGGTGTCTGTGAGGAGGAGCAGCTGTCCTGCTGTGCTTTGTGTCAGGACGTCCTGAAGGATCCAGTCTCTACCAGCTGTGGACACTGGTTCTGCAGACAGTGCATCTCCTCATACTGGGACCAGTCTGCTTCATCAGGAGACTGGTCCTGTCCCCAGTGTGGAGAAAGATCCAGAAGCAGAGCTGGACTGCAGACAGCCAGTCAGAGCAGCTGTGTACAAAGTAAGACTGAACATCTGTCTGCTGATGGACTCATTTCTGAAAACTGGACTTCTTGTTGTTGTTCAGACATTGAAGAGTTTTCTTTCTGTTTTTCTTTCTTTCAGCAGATGTTGGTCTGCAGGAGGTTTTAGATGAACATAAGATCAGTCTGAGGAGGAGATGTGAACGTGTGACTGAAGGAAGTGATGAAACAGGAAGTAGAACCCTCCTCAACAGGATCTACACTGAGCTCTACATCACAGAGGGACAGAGTGAAGAGGTTCATAGCCAACATGAGGTGAGGCAGCTGGAGACAGCTTCCAAGATGGACGCCCTCCATGACACTCCAATCAGGTGCCAGGACATCTTTAAAGCCTTACCTGACCAACAGAGACCCATCAGAGTGGTTCTGACCAACGGCGTGGCTGGTGTTGGAAAAACCTTCTCAGTGCAGAAGTTCACTCTGGACTGGGCAGAGGGCTTGGAGAACCAACATGTCAGTGTGGTGGTTCTGCTTTCATTCAGGGAGCTGAACCTGATCAGAGAGGAGCAGTACAGTCTTCTGGAGCTGCTCCATGTTTTCCATCCAACATTACAGAAGGTCACAGCAGAGAAGCTGGCTGTCTCTCAGCTTTTGTTCATCTTTGACGGCCTGGATGAAAGCAGACTTTCATTGGATTTCACCAACAGGAAGCTGCTGTCTGATGTCACACAGAAGTCATCAGTCAGCCAGCTGCTGACAAACCTCATCCAGGGGAATCTGCTTCCCTCGGCTCTCGTCTGGATAACTTCCCGCCCTGCAGCAGCCAATCAGATCCCTCCTACATGTGTTGACAGGCTAACAGAAGTACGAGGCTTCACTGACGCCCAGAAGGAGGAGTACTTCAGGAGGAGATTCAGTGATGAAGAGCTGTCCAGCAGAATCATCTCCCACATGAAGACATCCAGGAGCCTCCACATCATGTGTAGAATCCCAGTCTTCTGCTGGATCACTGCTACAGTTCTGGAGCACATGTTGACTACAGAGCAGAGAGGAGAGCTGCCCAAGACCCTGACTGACATGTACTCACACTTCCTGCTGGTTCAGACAAAGAGGAAGAAGAACAAGTACCACGAGGGACATGAGACGAGTCCACAGGAGCTGACGGAGGCTGACAGGGAAGTTCTTCTGAAGCTGGGGAGGCTGGCGTTTGAACATCTGGAGAAAGGAAACATCATGTTCTACCAAGAAGACCTGGAGCAGTGTGGTCTGGATGTGACAGAGGCCTCGGTGTACTCAGGAGTTTGTACAGAGATCTTCAAAAGAGAGTGTGTGATCTTCCAGAAACCAGTCTACTGCTTTGTTCATCTGAGCATCCAGGAGTTTCTGGCTGCAGTCTACATGTTCCACTGTTTCACCAACAGGAAGTCAGAGGTGCTGAAGGACTTCCTGGGAAAAAAATACAACGAGTCATCTCTGGATGATTTCCTTAAACGAGCCATGGAGAAATCCCTCCAGAGTAAAAATGGCCACCTGGACTTGTTTGTCCGCTTCCTTCATGGCCTCTGTCTGGAGTCCAACCAGAGACTCTTAGGTCTGCTGGGTCAGACAGAGAACAGTCCAGAAACCATCCAGAGAGTCATCAAGAACCTGAAGAATAACAAGAAGTTTAAATCCTCTCCTGACAGAAGCATCAACATCTTCCACTGTCTGATGGAGATGAACGACCTCTCAGTACATCAGGAGATCCAAGAGTTCCTGAAGTCAAAGCAAAGGTCAAAGAAACTCTCTGAGATCCACTGCTCAGCTCTGGCCTTCATGCTGCAGATGTCAGAGGAGGTTCTGGATGAGTTTGACCTGCAGAAGTACAAAGCTTCAAAGGAGGGACGACGTCGACTGATTCCAGCTGTGAGGAACTGCAGAAAGGCTCGGTGAGTCCAGATGTGATCATTACATCATTGATCAGTGTCGGTTAATAGTTTAATGTTTAAATTAAAAACACAGTCCTTGGTTATAAAGTGCTTTACAAACACCAACATTACGGCTAACAGCTGGATTCTCCTGTTTCAGTGCAGCTAGCCAAACAACAAAGAGCCACTTGCTGCTAAAGACAGAGTGAAAGTGGACGGTATATCCTCCATTCTTCATGTAAAACACATGCAATGAATTGTAATGCACCATCTGTGTTTACCTTCATGCAGTTTTCTCTTTATGGTGGACTTGGATATTTAAATGTTTCCCTCCTGGAGAGTCTTGTTCACTTGATTAGTTTTTGTGAAGGGGATTCTCCTCACCCCGTCTCCAAGGGAGACACCAGCTACCCTTCAGAGAAAATTTATTTGCCCCACTTGTAACCACGATCTGGTTCTTCCAGTCACTGCCCACAGCTCGTGACCATAGGTGAGGGCAGGGACGTAGATCGACCGGTAAATTGAGAGCTTCGCTGTCAGGCTCAGCTCTCTCTCTCTTCACCACGACAGACCGGTACAGTGTCCACCTCACTGTTACCGCAGCAACGGTCTGTCTGTTGATTCCTGCTGCCCTCCCCCTTCTTTACTCAACCCTGAGATACTCAGACTCCTCCACCTGGGGCAGGAACGTCTCTGAGCCAGAGTGGGCACTCCACCCTTTCCCAGCTGAGGACCATGGCCTCAGATGCTGATCCTCATTCACACGGCTTCACACTCTGCTGAGAACAGCTCCACTGTGAGCTGCAGGCCATCACCTGATGAAGCCAACAGAACCACATCCTCTGTGAAAACAGAGACCAGACTCTGGCTGTATCCCAATTCAGGGTCTGCAGCCTTAAAGGACGCATTTTAAGGCCGATTACATCACAGCGACGGGACGAAGGTCGCTGCTCGAAATGCGGCCCTCAAATGCGTCCTTAATTTCGCTGAATTTTAAGGACGTGGCGGTGTAGACTTCATATAGTATACTACTATACTATACACTATTATTAGTGTAGTCTACTATTATACTATACATATCTGTTTTTAACAGGGAATCTTGATCATGTTACATTTGACTTCTGTTGAGCTTCTTGAATTGTCACCTTCAGTTCCTTTCATTTACTCTTCCAGTGTCTTTGGTTTAAATGTATTTACCCTGATAACTGCATATGAAACAGTTCACCTCTTGTCACTCACTATTATCTGTTTGCCATAAAAGTGTTGGTGATGTGTTGGGAGAATCATTATTTTCAGTCTCTTCTTATAAACATAGTGAGGCAAAGATGTGGGTCGTGGTCCCTGATAATCAGACGTGTCTGTGTTCTGTTACATGTGACGTTAGAGAGGTTTTAGTGGAGATAAAAACAGGACCAACATCACTCGTGACTGCTTTCCTGTCTTCAGTGTGTTTACTGTTGGAGCTCGTCCTCCTGTTGCATCTGTCACAGCTGTTACGCTCCTCTGTGACTCCTCCTCTGTCTGCTGTCACACTGCAGGAGTTTTTGGTCATGGCGTGTGAATAACTGCCGAGGTCGGCTAGGACGACGCCACCACTCGTTGTCAGACCCTGTCACGCTGTCGGGAGTCCAGTGTACAGTCCTTGGCGTTGCACATTTTAATATGTTTTAGCTGAGACTGTAGTGGGCACTCTTTAAATGTCGGGTCAGTTTGTCACGTTAGAGCCTATTTGTGCCTGTTAGTGCTGACGATGACTTCAGACCGAGCTGACTGAGGGGTCTAAGCTCATGATGCCACCAGCAACACCCGGGTCATGCTGCAGAGTTTTCAAACCCCGCTGACACTCGACATAATTTACTCAGGTTATATCAGGTGATCTAAGAAAGGCCGCTTAGAAAGAAAAGCGAGTGCACTGCTTTAAGTTTCTTGAAGATGTTTAATCCGAACATTCAGCTTCTTCACTTCTAAAACCAAAAAGTGGAGAGTCCCAGATTTTAATCCTAGTGGGAGTGTCCCTTAAGAGGGTCGCTGACCAACTATTGATCATGTGGCTCATCACATGAGCCAAGCTGTGAAAAAGGGTGTGGGTGATTATCAGCAGAGGTTTCGAGAGATGAAACGTCTTCAAGAAACTTAAAGAAGTCACTTTTCTTTCCAGGCTCCTTAGATTACCATGACTGTATGATGAGAACCTGCACAGACATATCAGGTGAAGTTTTCAGTGTTTTGGTTCAGTTTAATGTAAAAATGGAGATGAAACACATATAAATGCTGGTTTACACCACTGAGCCCTGCTCTAAAACACTGACACAGATCTGTCTGTGAAGCTGGCTTTAACAAATAAGAGCTTAAAGTTTTAAAAACATGTTTAGCGCCGAACTGTCCACTTTACTGTCTGTAGCAGGAAGTGGCTGTTTGGCACTGAAACGGGAGAATCCAGCTGTTAGCTGTGATGTTGTGTTTGTAAAGCTCTTCATAAACGAGGACTGTGGAGGAGGAGAGCCTGTGTGAGTCAGGTGGTTCACCGGCCGAGTGTATCAGCGGCAGAAACAGCTGATCAGCGCCGTTTTATGCAGTAAAATAATCTTTCTGTTCCCAAACACATCCACACAGTTTACAACATAACAGCCCACTACATGCACATCTCACCGCAAACATGCATAAACCTGAACATAAAATATGTCCTGTACCTGTGTGATCTCTTTAAGTAACTCACAGAATATCAACACTAACGCCACAAGTTTGTTGGTATTTTAACATTTTAACCATTGATTTTGAATTAAAACCAACAGTTAAAATATTTTTGCACCAGAGGAAAGAGCAGCAGAAATATTAAGACAGATAAATCGTTCTGTCTTCAGTCTCCATGAACAGCATCAACATCCTCTGGTGAAATTTCTCTTTCCTCCTTAAAATATATTAAATGTCAGTTTAATTCCAAATTGATGGTTAAAACATGTATGTCACATATGAACATGAGGAAATAAAGAAAAGTGACTGATTCAGTTCCATATATGCTCCAGGGAGGCGTTAAGGTTCATTAAAATTGTTCAGTTATTAAAGTTTAATCTGAGCCGAGCTGACTTCCTCAGGAACAAATAAACACCGAGATAAACTTCACCTTACAGATATAATCTAAATGAATCATATCCAATCTCAGAGAGTTGACAGTCAGCTGTGTGCTGGGAGACATGTTTGTCTGCAGTGTACGAGCTCTGACCGCTCCCCAAAAATGTCGGAGTGAATATATTAATATTAAAAGTGTAGCTGGTGACACAGAAACAGAGGATTTAAGAAGTTTAAGTGTAGGTCGGGTCCACACATGTCCAAACACCTGTGCGTAGTCCTGCTTGTTACTCAGAAACGAACACTAATAAAATGGCCATAAGGCCAAAGCAATGGTTTTGACTGGTGTTGACCCCGCCCCCACCCTGAGTGTGGATGCTGAGAGAAGGGCCAGCTGTGAATATGAGGCTGTGGGAGCAGATGGAGAGAGAGTATGTCGGGGTATCCCAGTACAAACTTTACTGGGGTCAGAAATTAGACAGACTCCAGTTCCTTTGTTTGATTTATCTAGTTTGATGTTAGGAAAGAGATTCATGAGATGGAAAAACCTCCCAGTCTACTGAGATTCAGAAATGATTTGTACACATGGAAACTCCCTGAGTGGGAACAAAGAGTGTCCTGTCAGGAAGAGCATTTGGAATATGGATGTTGAGGATGTGACAGTGCCTGAAATCCTGCTGCTGTTCTGAACCATAGTTTCTGATCTGAAGGTCAAACAGAGTCATGATGGTTGTTTCTATTTGTTCCTTTTTACTTTAGTTCCCCTGAAATCAGATGTGATATCAGCAGCTCTGAGTTCATTCATCATTATTGTCCAGTGATGAGATTTCTGCTCCGTTTGGTGACAGTCAGCAGATTTTTCCTGAGTGTGGACGTGAACAGTCGTACCTGACAGCAGCAGGTAGCAAACAGAGATCATCCTTCCTGCTGGAACTCTTCACTGAGCTGAGCTCATTCAAAATGTTCTAGATTCAAGACAGGAAACAGTCCAAGTGTGTGTCTTCACTCTGACTCTGGATCAGATCTCACTGACAGACTGTGGACGTTATGGAAGCCTAAATGTGACACCATCTTCCTCCTTCATCTGCAGATTAAAGCCAAACAAAGATTCTCATTAAAAGTCTGCAGGTCTGAGAGAGACTCAATCGTTGTGTCATGTCAAACACAGTAAGAGGAGCTGAAGCACAGATGTGAAGAGCAGATGTTCATCAGATTATGACCTCACTCTGTTTTGTCTTCATATACATTCAGTCTGTGTTTATAATGCAGACTTTCTGCTTTTATAATAACATATTTTATATTTTCTGTAATCTCAGACTGGCTGACTGTGGACTCTCAGAGACTCACTGTGAAGTTGTGGCCTCGGCTCTGAAGTCCATCCCCTCCCATCTGACAGAGCTGGACATTAGTAACAACAATCTGCAGGATTCAGCAGTGAAGCTTCTGTGTGCTGGACTGGAGAGTCCAAACTGTCGACTGGAGACTCTGAGGTGAGTTCACTGACTGCAGCTGTTGTTGTTTTTCTATATTTCTGATCTTTGATTGATGTTTGAAACGTTCTTTAGTTCCTAAATGTTCAGGATGTGTCTGAAGACAAATGTGAAGAAGTTTGAGTGCTTTCAGAAATGTTGTGTCTTTCCAAACGACTGAACAACAGTTTTCCTCTTGGCTCCAAATAGAAGTGACAGACTTGAGCAGGGTTCATTTAAAGGCTGACAGAAGTGGAGTGGTGACGGGGAGATGTTTGACAGGACAGCTTTTCAGCCTCCACAGGTTCATGTTGTGCTCCATCAGTCAGTGAAGATGAAGTCAGTACTGGTGAGGCTGTAGAGTGTGTGAGGGATGTGAATGAGGCTGTTGGAGATCTGATGATAGCAGATAAAAACAGGCTGCAGAGACTTTGAGCTTGTGTGGAAACAGACAGAGAAAAGAAAGACATGAATGTCAAAGCTAATAAAGGTGAAGTTAGGAGCTGTGATGATGTTCATGTATCAGAAGCTGATCGGGCTGCTACAGAGACGACCCACACAGCTGCTGTGGTGAGGTTTGTGTTAAAGCAGAGGAACACAGGCCCAAACATGACAGCAAAGCAGGTTTCAGGCTCTGTGAGAGGATTTCAAACAGAAGCTGGAGAAGAGAAAGGACTACAGAAAGAAGGCAGCTGAGACCAGTCCAAGTGTTTCCATGGAGCCCAGTCTAACATTCATTTATACACTAACGTACAGAAGTGAACGGGAAAATGAATCCATAGTTTCAAATGTAGAAACAGTTCTCAGTTCATTTACAGAGTTTAATACAGTTCATGAGGAAATGTTCAAAACAGCAGCTGAGAGGAAATCTGCTTCACAAAGTTGGATCCAATTCCAATAGTTTGTGATGCACTTGAACGCAGCGTGAGCAGTTCACTGCCTAACCCCACAGAGACTGTCAGTCTGGACTTTTCTTTATTTCTATTGGCTGTCAGTGAGATTTCAGAGCAATCAGAGACTGTGGGTCTGTGTATGAAGTATAATTCATGTGCAGTTGTTGAAGTTGTAGAATGAGAAATGGCAGTTTGGGGTATTTCCTGCTTTCATTGTCCTGCTTGTGCTGATGAAAATGTTTATTGACGTGTGAATTCATTCTTCAACGCTCGATTCTGCCTGAACAACGTGAAAACTTTTCTTTGTGTAACAATTCAAAGCACTGAAGCATCGACTTCTTTCATTATTACACAACAGCAGACTGGTGTCTAATAAACAGTGAATGATGCAGAAACAGATGTTTGAAGCTGTTCTTGGAGTCCACTGAGAGAGAGAGAGCTGTGCAGGCAGGAACAGCCAAAGTCAGAGAGAATTCATGAGCATATTGATCAAACGTGAAGCAGAGTTTGGATCTTCTTTTGCTGCTGCTTCACTCAGTTTTGGTTGGAGACAGATGAAACCTGCAGCTTCAGGATCTGTGAGCTGTCCACTTTCAGCCCCGACGGCGTGTCCGTGTACGTGCCGTCGAGTGAACGATCCACGCTCTGTGTTTCCATCTTTGTGTGTTTAGCTGCTCTCATTTACTGTTTTAGCTGTTTGCTGCTTGTTGAAATAGTTTGTGAGCTTTAACCTGAGATTCTGGCAAAATACATTTATATTAAACATCGATTCAGGATTGAATGAATCAACATCGTTTTATTCAAATTAAAACCATTTAAACGGGAACATGAATTTTTTACAGCCGCCTCTAATGCTGGGTAATGTCAGCTGGTCCATGTGCAGCTGGCTGTGAGGCTCAGGGAGCGTCTACAAAGTGCAACACTGAAAGAACATCATCCATAAATATTGAGTAATAACTGGACTCTCATACAGCGAGACTCAAATGCCTTTAAACATCAGCTTATCCTGCTGATCCAAGTCCAACACTGAGTTTGTAAAAACATGTTTGTCAATCATTTTGTTTGGTTTCTGAGGAAAATGATTCAATAAGTTGCTGCTAATACACAACATTTCATCATATTTCCTCATAACCCTCTTTTGTCTGACCATTTGATCCCATTTGAATTTGCAATAAAGGATCCACAGAGTTTGGTGACAATAATGACAGTAGATGTTTGTGTGAAAGTGCTGGAAGCAAATGAGTGTGTGATGTTCTTTCAGTGTTGCACTTTGTAGACGCTCCCTGAGCACTGGTCTCACAGCCAGCTGCACATAGAGACCAGTGTTGTTAGTCCAGGTCAGAAGATGACTTGTTGGAATGAAAATGAGCTTGTAGTTTGTCTGCTTTAATAATGTGACTGGAAAAAGGTGTTGGACTTCAAATATGTCCATTTCTGTCACACTTCACCTTTAAAAGTGAAGCCATGTGGTTCCTGGAAGGAAAAACACGACTTTTTCAAGTCTTTGTCCTGTTTTTATGAGAAATGTACAACTTTAATGTTCATCTTTTTTTTTTAACTCAATTTTTATTATAATTTACAACATTACAACTTGTACTTGTCAATGTTCACAAGTAGGACAGTTACAGGAACTGCAATGCAGAAATGTAGGTTAAAATAAGAACTGCAATTAGGAAGCACAAAACAAAACTGGGAAGCAAAACAAAACCCAAGCAAACAAACAAACAAACAGACAACAACAACAAAAACAAAACAAAAACTTTATGTAATATTAAATAACATGTGACAAACTTAGCCGTAAATGGACAAAACGAAACAGACCTATGCTAAATTATTGAAACAGTAAAGCATGTATGGGTCGCCAACGCTCAGTAAACAATTCTCTCTGAATCTGCAGAGCAGATGTTATTTCCTCCATCTGGTAAATTTCTCTTGCTTTATCAATCCACATATTATATGAAGATGGGTCAAGATTCAGCCATTTAATAGTGATACACTTTAGTGCTGCTGTAAGATTCTTAAGAGATACGTTTTATTGTTTCCCGCAAAACCATTTGGTAAGACTCCTAAAATGGCTAACTGTTGGTCTTTTGTTAATGGTTGTTGGAAAACTGTACTGAGAACTTTAAATATGTCATTCCAAAGTGAGCAGATTTTTGGGCATGACCAGAATATATGTGAGTGGGTTCCTAAAGAAGTACCACAATTTCGCCAGCAGGTGTCAGGATTTGTAGGCTTCATTTTGGCAATTATCTCTGGGGTTCTAAAATATCTCATGACCACCTTCCATTTAAATTCTCTCCACAGCCCAGAATTAGTCACCAGATGGGCTTCACCGAACACCTCTTCCCAGGTGTCCTCTGAAATTTGAGTGCCAGTCTCAGCTTCCCACCTTGCCTTAATATCCAAAGTTGCATTTGTATTGAAACTCATAAATGTGTTATAAAAATGACTGATTAATTTTGGGGAGGAATTACTTTGAAATATTTTTAGAAATATTTCCTCAATGGGTGAGGGCTCCAAAACTTGCCTCCATTCTTTATGTTTTGTCAAAAAGCTTCTTAGCTGCAGAAATCTAAAAAAGTCAGAAGAAGGAAGCTGAAACTGACCTCAACTGTTCAAATGAGCTCAGGTGCCCATTCCTCACAACATGACAAAGTTTATGAAACCTACTATGTGACCATGCTCTGAAGCCAGAGTCTTCCACAATAGGAGAAAAACCCTGCAGGGAGGAGAGGCTTGATAACATTGAAATTTCTTTTGGAAGACCAAATGATTGTTTGATTCTACGCCAAATCTTTAGTGTGACCCTCGTCCGTTCCCCCATATGCACATTTTTAATTGAAATGTTAGAACAAAGCAGGGATTCCAATGATCTTTCGCACATTGTCTTCTCAATGTTTAGCCACTGAGTTTAAGACAAATCCCGCACCCATACAGTCAGGGGTCTCATCTGAGCTGCCCAGAAATAATATTTCAGATTTGGAACAGCCAATCCCCCCTGCAGGTTTGACAGTTTTAATGTTTGGAACTTGATCCTTGGGCGTTTGCCTTGCCATATAAATTTGGAAAAAAGTTTATCTAAATTATCAAATGTAGAGTTGGGAATGTTTATAGGCAGCATTTGAAAAAGGTCTAGAAGTCTTGGCAATACATTCATACGTATACTCTCGATCCGACCCAAGAAAGACAGAGGCAGGACTGTCCATCGCTCTAAATCTTTTTTTATTTTTGCAACTATAACTTCATAATTTACTTTAAACAAGTCTGATAATGAGTGAGGAATTTGAATTCCTAAATACTTGATACCTTCGTTTGGCCGTTTAAAGCCACATCGCTCCTTGAATGTTAGTGAAATGTTTCCTCCTATATCCATTGCCAATGTTTTGTCAATATTAACTTTGTTACCAGACAGGGAACCGTAATAATTTCTCTTAAATGAGGTAAACTGACTGCAGGATTTGAAATGTATAAAAGTACATCGTCTGCATAGATGGACAATTTATGCTGTTCTCCATTAATTGAAAGGCCCTGAATTTCATGTTCTTCTCTAATCAACTGCGCCAGAGGCTCAATACTTATATCGAACAGCAGGGGCGACAGTGAGCATCCTTGTCTACACCCACGTTCCAGTGGAAATCTGGCTGATATTGTTCCATTTACCCGTACAGCCGCCATTGGGTTGGAATAAAGAATCTGTATCCTCTTAATTAAGTTTGGCCCAAATTTGAATCTTTCAAGTGTTTGGCCCAAGTACTGCCAGGAAACCCTGTCGAATGCTTTTTGCGCATCAAGAGACAGAATCATTGTTTCTTCTTGTTTGGTCTTGTACAAGGACATTAAGTTCAACAATCTACGAAAATTGTCCCCATAGTGCCTTCCTGCAATGAACCCCGTTTGATCTGGATTTATAACCTGTGTAATAATTTTACTAACTCTTTTGGCTAAAATCGTGGTGAGAATGTGTGAATCAGTATTAAGTAATGAGATTGGCCTGTATGATTGACAGTTTGTGGGGTCCTTGCCCTCTTTATGGATTACGACAATTGTAGCATCGTTCCAGGACGGCACCATAGTCCCAGTCTCCAGAGCGCAGTGGTAAGCTTTCAGTAATAAGGGTGCGACTTTGTCCTTAAGTTTTTTATAGAATTTGTTAATAAAACCATCAGGGCCAGGACTGTTTTTAGTTTTAAGGTTTGAAATTACCTGTAAAATTTCTTGTTCTCAAATTGGTTCATCTAACTCCTTTGCTACAGACTCTGACAGTGTTTTTAAATTGATCTTTTCTAAGAAATCAGACAGTGTATTGTTATCTTTACATGTATCTGAATTTTTATATAATGGCTCGAAAAAATTGGCAAAGCAACTTGCAATTTGATTTGGTTTAGTAATCAGGGTTTGATCTGACTTCAACTTTTGGACCATATTACAAGTTTGCTGTTTCCTGAGTCTTATTGCCAGCAATATACTAGTCCTACTACCCTGTTCATAGTACTTTTGTTTAATGAATCTTAAATTACCCTCAATTTTCTCGTTTATTAAACTATTAAGCTCACTACGTAACATTTTAAGATCGGAAAGCAAATTGGCTGTCTGTGCTTTTTTGTGTTGTTGATCTAGGTGTTTTATTTTGGCCTCCAATTCACACCGCCTAGCCTCTTTTCTTTTCTTCCTGGCACTTGCAAATGATATTATGCGACCTCTAATGTATGTCTTGGTGCAATCCCAGAGGGTTAAAGGCGATATTTTCGGAGTTGTGTTCAACTCCAAGTAAGTATTTAGTTCAGTATGTATGAACTCACAAAACTGGCTGTCATTTAGGAGTGAGGCATTTAATCGCCAGACTTTAATGTTCTTGATGCTCCTGTACCATCTCTGTCTCATCCTCCTCGCTCCCTCTTTGCACTCACAGTCTTTGTGCATCATTAACACTCACATGAGGAAAACCAAAGTTTTACTGGGCAGAAGATGATCATCAGTGACGCTGTCTTTAAAACACTCTTGTTAGAAATGTTCGACTTTAATGTGAAACATTCAGAGTTTTTTCTCTTGTTGTGTTTGTTTGAAGCTGCTTCCTGTTGGCTTCAGCTGTTTGGAGTTTCCATTTTCTAAACTTCTACATTCTGAACCTTCTTCAGCTCTGAACAGATGATGAAACACTGAATGATTTCAAGCACTTTGTCTAATAAACTTACATCTTTCATTCTTTATACAGTGTCTGTGGTTTGTCAGATATTGGCCTTGATTATCTGGCAGCAGCACTGAAGTCCAACCCCTCGTATCCCACAGAGGTGGACCTGAGTGGAACCTACAGCAACCTGAAGGGTTCAGGAGTGAAGCATCTGTGTGGTTTCCTGGAGAGTCCAGGATGTAAACTTGAAACTCTGAGGTCAGTCAGCATGTTTTAGTTGTGCTGAGATGAATATGATGTGAAAGTTGTGCTGACACTAAACTGCAGACATCAGGCTGATATTATACTGATCCACACTGAGGATCTTCATGGTAAAGTCTGTTTTCTTCTTCTCTGGTTTAGTCCATTGACTGCAGCAGAACAATGTTCACATTTCAAACAGTGATACTCAACGTATGGCCCGCAGCCCACACGCGGCCTGCCCACCTTTCCTGATTCAGAGAGAGGGGACCCTGATTAACTGTGTAGCTTCTTCCTCACAGTTCTAAGTATCAGACACAACAATGAATAATCCACAGCTGACTGTCTTTAGCAGGTCAAAGGTCAAGGCACTCAGCACTCTGTGAAACAGTTTGGAGCAGGAATTCTTGCACATTTACAAACTGACACTGCTGCACGGCATGCTGGGTAATGCTAGCTGCTCAGGTATGGGCGTGCTAATGGCTGTGAGGCTCTGTGGCTGCAGAACACCGAAGAAGAGAAAAGAGAGGTGGAGGATGAAGAAAAGAGGCGGAGATGAAGCAGAAGTTTTGCTCCAGAGAGGAGCTGTGTCTGTGTGGGCAGGGCTCAGACAGCTCCGCCCACACAGTGACAGTGAAGCAGGTGAAGAGTAATAAATGAAGACAGCAGACAGTATTTGATAAGCTGATGTACAAACATGTAGGTCGTGTCCAAATTCATGGGCTGCATCCTCCTGAGGCCGCATTTGTAGACCGATTACGTCACAGCGACACGTCGAAGGCTGTCCAAATTCGTAGACTCCTCCGAATGCAGCCAACAAATGCGTCCTCCTTTTCCCCGAATTTGAAGGATGGGTCGGGTGTGTCCTTCGTGGCCTACCATATCCCAGAATTCATAGCGCGGCCCAGCCAAACTCCAGTTTCCAACAATGGCGGCCGCTACTAAGTTTTAAAATTACTCATACTAATCTTTTTCGGTCACAAAATAAACTTTTAACATATTTTCAGGCGAGAAAGTAGCTGTGTAAACATCAAATATCTGCTCGGTTTATCAAGATACCGCATATTTGCAAAAGTGCTTCGACGTTTTCGGAGACGTCTGCTACCCACCAGCTCGATAGCTCGCCGGGAGCTCGAGGGTCACTGAAGCCGCCGAGAACGGCACAACTCCCGGCACATCATTTTCAGATCACCGCGGACTTTCGCTACTCAGGTTAAACGTGATATATAAGTCACTTAGACAACCTCAAAATGTTATTGTTTGGCTTTTTTCAGTGTTTTGTTTGTTCGTGAGTAAATCGGTTTGGCTGAGATTAAAGTTATTAGATTAGATAAAATAAAACTTTATTAATCCCCCAGGTGGGTTCCTCCTTGGTCTTTACAGAGCTGACTAAACGTCAAACAGAAAACTGATTAAACAGAAGTATGAGACGGTCGAGAATTTACGCCAGTGTCCTGTTATATTTTAGATAGCAAGGAGCAGACGGCTGAGTTTATTAAACTCCACCGAGACAGCGGTGACGCTAATCAGAAGGCTAGACCGTCCAATTTCCCCAGCCGTTTATTTCCAGCCTACCCGACCTTCTGAGGACCCAGCCCACGTAGACCGCAAAGGCCGGGTCCTCAGGAGGATGCAGCCCATGAATTTGGACACGACCGTAGAATGATGGTGGCAGCTACAGAAACAGGTCCATACAGACTGAAGCGTGTCTCAGTCTGAATGTACACTGCTGTTATAAGAGCTGTGGAAACTCAGGTCAAAAGGACGTAACCACACTGCTGACAGTTCCAGGACATTCACAGAGTTACAGCATCATTTGTGACCATAAAGACAGAAAGCTCATCCAAATCCTGGGATTAAAAGTCTGTCCTGGTGGTGTCCAGTCAAACACGTCTCTGTGAAAGCTTCAATCCAACAGGCTCCAAAGTCCTTCTGCTCATTTCCTCGCCGGGTTCTTGATGCTCCTGTACCATCTCTGTGTCATCCTCCTCGCTCCCTCTTTGCACTCACAGTCTTTGTGCATCATTAACACTCACATGTGGAAAACCAAAGTTTTACTGGGCAGAAGATGATCATCAGTGACTCTGTCTTTAAAACACTCTTGTTAGAAATGTTCGACTTTAATGTGAAACATTCAGAGTTTTTTCTCTTTTTGTGTTTGTTTGAAGCTGCTTCCTGTTGGCTTCAGCTGTTTGGAGTTTCCATTTTCTAAACTTCTACATTCTGAACCTTCTTCAGCTCTGAACAGATGATGAAACACTGAATGATTTCAAGCACTTTGTCTAATAAACTTACATCTTTCATTCTCTATACAGATTGGAGCGCTGTGATTTGTCAGAGATCAGCTGTGATTATCTGGAAGCAGTGCTGAAGCTCAACCCTTCGTATCCCAGAGAGGTGGAGCTGAGCTACCACAAGCTGCAGGATTCAGGAGTGAAGCAGCTGTGTGTTCTTCTGGAGAATCCACAACATCAAATTGAAACTCTGAGGTCAGTCTCCACGTTTTAGTTGTGCTGACACTGTCGATCTGTGGAACTAAAACCTTTATACAGGAAGTCTGGTTCAGCTCTTTGTAGACCTTCTAATCTCTGATGCTCTGAGTCTTACTCAGTAGATGATGCAGAGTTGTGAAGCCGATGTGGGTGAGGACACTCGCCCAGCTCTAACTACTTTGACGTCCAGGCGGCTTCCCTGCTTGTCCTGATACAAACAAACCTGAGTAACCTTGCAGGTCAGATCTCATCAGTCACACCTGTTATGGCAGCTCTCCTCTAGATTGTAGTTCTTGTTAACCTGGGATGGTTTTAGAAGCCTGGACCACAGACTGCAAGGGAAGATATTACTGGGAAAGGCCAAAGCAACCTATTAGACCCATTAAACACTAACATAGACGAATACTCAGCTTTAAACCTTTATTGTTTCACAAAGGGTTAAAAAGGGAACGTCCACAGTTTAGACTGCAGCAGATTTTATTAAAGCAGTTTGACAGGAGCAAAGCAAAAACACAAAGAATAAGTGTTTCACATATTAATACATATAACATAATAATAAAAGAAAAGCAAAATAATGATACAAAAGAATGAAAAAGTTGTCCAGAGCAGCAGGATGTCTGAGGTCTGCAGAAACACAAAAACACAGCAGCTAAAAATAGTTGTTGAAAGAAAACGAGGTGGGAGCTGCTGATTCCTGAGCTTTGATACTGGATTAGCTTCAGTAGTTATTCCCATCACTGCTGTAGGAGCTACATTTAGTCACAGCTGATTGTCTCCTTTGACCAATCAGAAGACTACTGTTGTAAAAACAAGCAGACAAAGAACCAATGAGAGTGAAGAACAGGATAAAGAGCTCGTGTGATGGAGGCAAAGCAATAATCAGCAGACTGTAGCAGTTTCTATCTGGATGAAAGTAGAAGGAGCTCAGCGGAGCTCAGTCCCATATCTTTGGTTAGAAACAACATCAGTGATTTCCTGCTGCTCGAGATGATTCCAGCAGCTCTCATTACAGCAGCTGATGAGAGAAACAGCTGATGGCTCACAGCTCGTACACTGTTGGATCTCCAGATGTTCACGTGGCTGAAGTCTGTGAAGAAACTGTGGTCCACGTAGTTCACACGGCCTCAGATTGGACCGAGCTCCCTGGATCACTGCAGCATCCTCAGCTGGTACATGGACGTCTCTGCTCCTCAGTCTTGGAGCCCCTGCAGGTCCGTCCACACCACCGGGGTCTTCTCACTCACCTTTCCTTTGTCCTCGTCCTTCATCGGCCGTGCTGTGTCTTTGTTCCTGCGGTGTTGTTCCCACGATGCAGCGCTGATGTTCCCTCCTTGAATGCACAACAAGTACGGTGCTGGTCTTTCTCGGGTGGAGCAGAGACAGATTGAAGTCTTTCAGGCTTTAGTGCCGACTTCCCTGACAGAGGCTGGACTCCATGGTCTGCACAGGAGGCTTCTACACTGTGTGGAGGTGACTCCTGGACTTGAAGACAGGCTGCAGGTACATGTGTGATGAAGAGGAGCTACAGCAGTGTGATGGAGCTGCAGGTGTGAAGGAAGTCCTGCTGTCCTGTCCCACCCTCATCTTTGCTTCCTCTGTCTTCTCTGGACTTGTCCTCCTGTTTCAGAAACAGCACTGCTTCATGCCGAGGGTGGACGGGAGCGTTGGCTCTGATTCTTTTACCGTCCACCACAAGGAGACACTGATGCTGACCTCCTGATTCATCTGCATCTGTTCTGCTTCACACTGCTCACCTCCACCAAAGACTTCACAAACATCTTCTTTCTTTGAGTCCAGTTTGTCCCACAAACACTTCCAAATCTCCTCCTCTGAGATTCTGCAGCTTCTTGCAGTGTGACTCAGCTGACTTCTGACAGACCACAGACTGGCACAGCATCCACATGTGTCTCCTTTCAAACAGGCTCTTGATGTTTCCTCCCACATCATTCTGGCCTCTCAGTCTCCTTTGTTCTCCAGCTCTGTAGCTCCAGCTGGTGAAGCTTCAGTTTTCCATGTTGGTAACAGTAAACTACAGCCTCTGCTGTCAGCTGGGTAACTAAACAGAGCTGCAGCACGTCTCTGCGGTGGTGCTACATCCAGCCTGCAGACGGCCGTCTACATGTTGTAGTGGTTTACAGTCACCAGGGGGCGCTGTCCCAGCCATGCAGGCAGTGGGCTGCTCTGCTTGTGCTGTTGTTGGTGAAGCTGAAGTGAAAGCGAGAGTTAAAACCCTGAACAGTGTCCACTGAGCTTCTCATGCTCTTCTCATGCTCAAAGAAGTTTAACAGGAAGGACGACTCGTCCATCAGGCGTCCAGCTGTCCGTGACCGTGTCCACAGCAGAGTGTGACCGAGGCTTCATGCTAACACGCACACATGAAGCTAATACCACCACGAGCAGCTGCTCAGTGGATTTGGAGGACAAATGTCTGCAGCTTCTCACAGGCAGTATGCAGAATGTGGATCTCCACAAAGACTGTGGAGAGCTCGTCCCACACTCTAAATCCACACTTGTCTGCACAAAACTTCTCACACGTTCCCGTCACAAGTGTCTTCTAAGTGAAGCTACCAGGTTCAGGTCCAGCTTGTTTATCTGGAGCTGCAGGAGATGATCCATCCTCACAAAGCAACACAGCAGATATGCAAACACACAACACAACCAAAGGATTCTCTCTGCATGTCTGTGGCTGATGCTGCTGGAACGAAGCTGTTTGAAACCTTGTTGTTCTGCACTTTGGGACCAGAAGAGGAAACTGAAGCTCTGTGCAGAGGGTCCAATGGAAGCAGCCAAGCGCTGTAAGTGTCTGCTGTACAGGGATGCTGGTTCAGCTGTGGCTCAGTTTGAGCCTCAGTTTGTCAAAATGAGCTTGTAGTTTGTCTGCTTTAATAATGTGACTGGAAAAAGGTGTTGGACTTCAAATATGTCCATTTCTGTCACACTTCACCTTTAAAAGTGAAGCCATGTGGTTCCTGGAAGGAAAAACACGACTTTTTCAAGCTTTTTTCCTGTTTTTATGAGAAATGTACGACTTTAATGTTCTTTTTTTTATACTCAATTTTTATTATAATTTACAACATTGCAACTTGTGCTTGTCGATGTTCACAAGTAGGACAGTTACAGGAACTGCAATGCAGAAATGTAGGTTAAAATAAGAACTGCAATTAGGAAGCACAAAACAAAACCCAAGCAAGCAAACAAACAGACAACAACATAACAAAAAGAAAACAAAACAAAAACTTTATGTAATATTAAATAACTTGTGACAAACTTAGCCGTAAATGAACAAAACGAAACAGACCTATGCTAAATTATTGAAACAGTAAAGCATGTATGGGTCGCCAACGCTCAGTAAACAATTCTCTCTGAATCCGCAGAGCAGATGTTATTTCCTCCATCTGGTAAATTTCTCTTGCTTTATCAATCCACATATTATATGAAGGTGGGTCAAGATTCAGCCATTTAATAGTGATACACTTTAGTGCTGCTGTAAGATTCTTAAGAGATACTTTTTATTGTTTCCCGCAAAACCCTTTGGTAAGACTCCTAAAATGGCTAACTGTTGGTCTTTGTTAATGGTTGTTGGAAAACTGTACTGAGAACTTTAAATATGTCATTCCAAAGTGAGCAGATTTTTGGGCATGACCAGAATATATGTGAGTGGGTTCCTAAAGAAGTACCACAATTTCGCCAGCAGGTGTCAGGATTTGTAGGCTTCATTTTGGCCATTATCTCTGGGGTTCTAAAATATCTCATGACCACCTTCCATTTAAATTCTCTCCACAGCCCAGAATTAGTCACCAGATGGGCTTCACCGAACACCTCTTCCCAGGTGTCCTCTGAGATTTGAGTGCCAGTCTCAGCTTCCCACCTTGCCTTAATATCCAAAGTTGCATTTGTATTGAAACTCATAAATGCGTTATAAAAATGACTGATTAATTTTGGGGAGGAATTACTTTGAAATGTTTTTAGAAATATTTCCTCAATGGGTGAGGGCTCCAAAACTTGCCTCCATTCTTTATGTTTTGTCAAAAAGCTTCTTAGCTGCAGAAATCTAAAAAAGTCAGAAGAAGGAAGCCGAAACTGACCTCAACTGTTCAAATGAGCTCAGGTGCCCATTCCTCACAACATGACAAAGTTGATGAAGCCCGCTATGTGACCATGCTCTGAAGCCAGAGTCTTCCACAATAGGAGAAAAACCCTGCAGGGAGGAGAGCCTTGATAACATTGAAATTTCTTTTGGAAGACCAAATGATTGTTTGATTCTACGCCAAATCTTTAGTGTGACCCTCGTCCGTTCCCCCATATGCACATTTTTAATTGAAATGTTAGAACAAAGCAGGGATTCCAATGATCTTTCGCACATTGTCTTCTCAATGTTTAGCCACTGAGTTTCAGACAAATCCCGCACCCATACAGTCAGGGGTCTCATCTGAGCTGCCCAGAAATAATATTTCAGGTTTGGAACAGCCAATCCCCCCTGCAGGTTTGACAGTTTTAATGTTTGGAACTTGATCATCCCTCATGTGTATTTAGTCTCTGTGTCGCGTCATCTGTGTTCCCACCCTCCATATTTTCATGCCCAGTCTTTTGTATTCTTAGCCATAGCTTTCCATGTCTTCATGACTTATTATAGTATTAGTTCCCCAGTTTAGTTCTCTTCACTGTGATTCTGCCTTGTTTGATGTCTTCAGCCGAAATAAAGGCTCGCTTTTCGTTCAAAACTCAGTTTCATGTCTGCGCCAGTGTCTGCGCCTGAGTCCTCCACACACTCTCCATACGGTCAGCCACTGTGACCGTGACACTAAACTACATGCTGTGTGCAGCCACTCTCCTGAGCCTGTATTATATACACAGCGGTTACAATGACAAACTGAATACAATCTCATATCTACAAAACAGGCTGAGTCAAAGTTGCAGCTACGCTTATGGACATGGAGAAAAAACAGGCGAGTTATCAGCTCACCAGCTACGACTAAGAACAGCTAACCAACTATCCTTGAGATCTACAATGACCAGGGAATAAGGTCTACAGACAACCAAACTATCCTTGAGATCCACAATGATTTCAATAAGGTGTTTGATATTCCCTCCTTGGGAGAAGATGCGATCGCTAGTCTGGAGGAACCTGTCTCTAATGTTGGAATTGAAACGGCCGTACGGAGCATGCAGTCTGGAAAATCTGCTGCCCCGACGGGTATCCATCTGATTTTTTCATAAAGTTTTCTGACCGACTGAATTCACTGTTAAAATCAACTTTTGAAGAATCCTTCCTCTCACAGTCGTTGCCTCCAACAATGCATCAAGCAGTGATGTGTTTAATTGTAAAACAGGAAAAAGACCATTTAGATTGTCGTTCATGTCGTTTAATATCTTTGTTCAACACAGACACCAAGATCCTGGCTCAAGTGTTGGCCCGTCGCTTACACAAGTATTTGTCCTCCATTATTTCACCAGACGGGCTTTATTAGGCACTCTTTTTTGAACATTAGAGCTCTATTAAATATCATTTATACCCATGTTAAAGGTGATACATTGGAAACTGTCATTTGGCTTGACGCAGAAAAGGCGTTGGATCGGGTGAGATGGGATTTTTTTTTTTATACGCTTAAAAAATGTGTCTTTAATTTTGTATCTTGGATAAAAGTATTGTATTGCTCCCCTCTAACAGCCGTCCGGACTAACAATAATCTGCCCCCCAGGACAGGGATGCCCTCTGTCTCCTTTTTGCCATTGAACCGCTAGCTGTTGCTCTGAGACAATGTGTTGGTGTTGAGGGAAAACATGGAGGGGGTATCGAACATGAAGTCTCTCTTTATGCCGACGACATGATTTTATTTATTTCCAACCCATCGAACAGCCTCCGCAAACTTTTGGATAGACTTACAATAATAATAATAATAATATGTTTTATTTATAGGCGCCTTTAAGAGCCTCAAGGTCACCTTAATGCATACTTAAGGAATTTGGGACAATTTCTGGATATAAAGTGAATTTTGGGAAGAGCGAGGCAAAGTCTATCTGTACGACAACTGGGGAGTTTTGTGTATTTTAGCCCCTTTTAAACCCAGCTATAACAAGTTTAAGTACTCGGGCATCTGGGTGACAAGAAAACCACAAAGACTTGTATAAAACTATCTTCCTTTATTGTCGAAGCTTAAAGAGGATTTTGGAAAATGTGAGTTTTGCCTCTTTATATTTATGGTGGGAATGCAGAACAAGGAGCAAAGATGAATGTGATGCTGAATCAGCAGAAGACTTGGACTCATTTGATTCCAGCTTTGATATCATTGATTTCAATATGTCCATTTCTGTCACACTTCACCTTTAAAAGTGAAGCCATGTGGTTCCTGGAAGGAAAAACACGACTTTTTCAAGTCTTTGTCCTGTTTTTATGAGAAATGTACGACTTTAATGTGAAACATTCAGAGTTTTTTCTCTTGTTGTGTTTGTTTGAAGCTGCTTCCTGTTGGCTTCAGCTGTTTGGAGTTTCCATTTTCTAAACTTCTACATTCTGAAGCTTCTTCAGCTCTGAACAGATGATGAAACACTGAATGATTTCAAGCACTTTGTCTAATAAACTTACATCTTTCATTCTTTATACAGATTGTGGAACTGTGATTTGTCAGAGATCAGCTGTGATTATCTGGCAGCAGCACTGAAGTCCAACCCCTCCCATCTGAGAGAGCTGGTGCTGAGCGACAACAACAACCTGCAGGATCCAGGAGTGAAGCATCTGTGTGGTTTCCTGGAGAGTCCAGGATGTAAACTTGAAACTCTGAGGTCAGTCAGCATGTTTTAGTTGTGCTGAGATGAATATGATGTGAAAGTTGTGCTGACACTAAACTGCAGACATCAGGCTGATATTATACTGATCCACACTGAGGATCTTCATGGTAAAGTCTGTTTTCTTCTTCTCTGGTTTAGTCCATTGACTGCAGCAGAACAATGTTCACATTTCAAACAGTGATACTCAACGTATGGCCCGCGGCCCACATGCGGCCTGCCCACCTTTCCTGACTCAGAGAGAGGGGACCCTGATTAACTGTGTAGCTTCTTCCTCACAGTTCTAAGTATCAGACACAACAATGAATAATCCACAGCTGACTGTCTTTAGCAGGTCAAAGGTCACGGCACACAGCAGACAGTCAGAAATATTCTAACTCTGATCATTTATCAGTTGTGACACTGTGAGACTTGATCAGAGGTGTGATCATCACAGCAGAGGCCTTTGTGTCAAAGTCACTGAGGATCAAACAGAAACACATGAAGCAGATTTTCCTCTTCTGGCTTTTTATAGCAGATAACCTTCAAAATATTCTGCAGTCGATCAAAAACTGAAGCAAACCATGAAGCAACATGTGAACATGAGCTGATGCTGCTGAAGTGAAGCAAAGTTACAGAGGTTTGATTACAGACACAGCTGAGAGTTTGTAATCTGTCATCATTTTAAAAAGTTTCCATGGAACAGCAGAAATGAGGCTTTACTGTCAGAGGCCGACAGCACTGAACACAACAGCAGACTGGTGGCTAATAAACAGTGAATGATGCAGAAACAGATGTTTGAAGCTGTTCTTGGAGTACACTGAGAGAGAGAGAGCTGTGCAGGCAGGAACAGCCAAAGTCAGAGAGAATTCATGAGCATATTTATCAAACGTGAAGCAGAGTTTGGATCTTCTTTTGCTGCTGCTTCACTCAGTTTTGGTTGGAGACAGATGAAACCTGCAGCTTCAGGATCTGTGAGCTGTCCATTTTCAGCCCCGACGGCGTGTCCGTGTACGTGCCGTCGAGTGAACGATCCACGCTCTGTGTTTCCATCTTTGTGTGTTTAGCTGCTCTCATTTACTGTTTTATCTGTTTGCTGCTTGTTGAAATAGTTTGTGAGCTTTAACCTGAGATTCTGGCAAAATACATTTATATTAAACATCGATTCAGGATTGAATGAATCAACATCGTTTTATTCAAATTAAAACCATTTAAATGGGAACATGAATTTTTTACAGCCGCCTCTAATGCTGGGTAATGTCAGCTGGTCCATGTGCAGCTGGCTGTGAGGCTCAGGGAGCGTCTACAAAGTGCAACACTGAAAGAACATCATCCATAAATATTGAGTAAGAACTGGACTCTCATACAGCGAGACTCAAATGCCTTTAAACATCAGCTTATCCTGCTGATCCAAGTCCAACACTGAGTTTGTAAAAACATGTTTGTCAATCATTTTGTTTGGTTTCTGAGGAAAATGATTCAATAAGTTGCTGCTAATACACAACATTTCATCATATTTCCTCATAACCCTCTTTTGTCTGACCATTTGATCCCATTTGAATTTGCAATAAAGGATCCACAGAGTTTGGTGACAATAATGACAGTAGATGTTTGTGTGAAAGTGCTGGAAGCAAATGAGTGTGTGATGTTCTTTCAGTGTTGCACTTTGTAGACGCTCCCTGAGCACTGGTCTCACAGCCAGCTGCACATAGAGACCAGTGTTGTTAGTCCAGGTCAGAAGATGACTTGTTGGAATGAAAATGAGCTTGTAGTTTGTCTGCTTTAATAATGTGACTGGAAAAAGGTGTTGGACTTCAAATATGTCCATTTCTGTCACACTTCACCTTTAAAAGTGAAGCCATGTGGTTCCTGGAAGGAAAAACACGACTTTTTCAAGTCTTTGTCCTGTTTTTATGAGAAATGTACGACTTTAATGTGAAACATTCAGAGTTTTTTCTCTTGTTGTGTTTGTTTGAAGCTGCTTCCTGTTGGCTTCAGCTGTTTGGAGTTTCCATTTTCTAAACTTCTACATTCTGAACCTTCTTCAGCTCTGAACAGATGATGAAACACTGAATGATTTCAAGCACTTTGTCTAATAAACTTACATCTTTCATTCTTTATACAGATTGGTGGGCTGTGGTTTGTCAGAGATCAGCTGTGATTATCTGGCAGCAGCACTGAAGTCCAACCCCTCCCATCTGAGACAGCTGGTCCTGAGCTTCAACAACAAGCTGCAGGATCCAGGAGTGAAACATCTGTGTGGTTTCCTGGAGAGTCCAGGATGTAAACTTGAAACTCTGGGGTCAGTCAGCATGTTTTAGTTGTGCTGAGATGAATATGATGTGAAAGTTGTGCTGACACTAAACTGCAGACATCAGGCTGATATTATACTGATCCACACTGAGGATCTTCATGGTAAAGTCTGTTTTCTTCTTCTCTGGTTTAGTCCATTGACTGCAGCAGAACAATGTTCACATTTCAAACCTTCAAAGAAGAAGAAAAATCCTCCACTGGAAAATTCACTGTGAAACTCTCAAACTCTTCATTGCACCTTAAAGTCTGTCTGACACTGAAATCCAAAGCAAAATGTGCGTTTGCTTTACAGACAGCAGTCCAACACAAACATACACACATCATCCAAAACACAGTCCAACATCCAAATCTCCTCCACTGCCAGCATGAATGATGGGAAAGAGAAGGAGCAACACTCTGACATTCAGGGTTAGAATGAGTTTCATCAAGCAGACTGTGAAGATCAAAGCTGCATTAGAAAGCTTACATGAATGAATGAGTGGACAGAAGTGGACAGAGATCATCTGAAGCACTTCAAAGGCTTTAAATCAGCACATTTCTCTTTATTCTTTATCAACTCTGTTAGTTTCTCTCAGTTTTCTGTGGAATGAAGCTAACAGCAGGCTAATAAGATGCTGACCAATAGGTTTCTATTAAAGGTTGTAATTTGTATATGAAAAAGTGCTTTGGCTCAGCAGGGATCAGCTTACAGGTAGAATACAGCTGCTGGATGGGATTAGCATGTCATAGCTATCTACCAAACTGCTAACTGGGGGATTTCAGGCCATCTATGGATCATTTTTGCTAACTGTTTATTCAGCTTAGGCTCACAGGGCTGCAGCCTGTGCCCTAGCTGTCATAGGGCAAGAGGCGTGGTCCACCTGCACAGGTGAGCAGTCCATCACAGGGCCAACAGAGAGACAGAGAAGCACTCCCTCACATCCACACCTACAGCCAATGTAGAAGCACCAATGAACCTAAGCAGCATTTCATTGGACTGTGGGAGAACATCCAACCTCCACAGAAAGGCCCAGCTGACCAACAAGCTTCAACCTACAACCTTCTTGCTCTAAGGCACTAGTGCTAACCACTTTTGCCCATTTCAGCCCAAATCCTGCATCTTCCTGTTTCTGACTCCAGGCCAGCTCCACTAACACTTTCTCATCAGACACTGCCACCTAGTGGAGGAAGTCTTAGTTCCATTTGAAGCTTCAGATTACAGTTAGTTCCTTTACAAAGAGGTGGAGGTGGTGGGGCCACAGCACCATCATCACTGAGTGCCATAGGACACTTAACCTTTGTTTCCATATGCTGGGAACTTCCTGTTGTTCCAAGGAGGACTGGAAAATGTGTGAAAATCTCCCAGTCAGTTCCTCACAGCACACTTCAATCATTTCCCTCCCACAGCATCAGGACCAGGGCTTTTTCTCTCTTTGGTCCCACTAAGAGATTTCCACACAAACACCTCATCAGTGGGACTCTCAGAGCTACCAGCCCTTTGCTACAATCACAAAGCTCTTCATTGAAATCAATGATATCAAAGCTGGAATCAAATGAGTCCAAGTCTTCTGCTGATTCAGCATCACATTCATCTTTGCTCCTTGTCCTGCATCCCCACCATGGACTTCATTCCTTTCCAAGCCAGCCTTGAGTGTCCTTTATTCAGCTCATCCTCTGCTTTACTTTTACACCTGATTTTAGCTGCTTTATCTCTCTTTCAACAGGTTTCTGTGCCTCAATCTTTTTCTTCTCTCCCTCATAACAAGACAGCTTGTTCTGCCTGAGAACATGTTGGAGTGATTTACTAATCCAGGGCTGCTTATTGGGGAAAATACTTCCTGTTTCCAAAGTAATCCCCATTTTTCCCAGAAAGAAATGTCAGTAGAAATCGATGATCTAAGTGAGAACATGAGCCTTTAAAAAGTCCCAGTGGGTGCAGTCAAAGCAGTCCCTCAGTCCCAGTATAGAGTCTTTGGTCCAGACTGGAACAGCTGTGTGCCCAGTTTGAGCTCTCTTCAGTGCTGTGACCTGACAGACCCAGAGGGGCCATCACATCACATTTAGAAGCTCCCCTGATGGAGCCACAACACATGTCCAATACTTAGTCTGTCTTGTTGGACCAACTGGAAGAAATGATTCAAGGACTTAGTCACAGAACAGAGATTCAAATCTCCAAAATCCAACTGGCTGCATCAGGACATATAGTCTGAAACTCTGCACAGTTTCCTGTTTGAAGCTGCTTCCTGTTGGCTTCAGCTGTTTGGAGTTTCCATTTTCTAAACTTCTACATTCTGAACCTTCTTCAGCTCTGAACAGATGATGAAACACTGAATGATTTCAAGCACTTTGTCTAATAAACTTACATCTTTCATTCTTTATACAGATTGAGGGACTGTGGTTTGTCAAAGATCAGCTGTGATTATCTGGCAGCAGCACTGAAGTCCAACCCCTCCCATCTGAGAGTGCTGGACCTGTGGGGAAACAACCTGAAGGATCCAGATGTGAAGCAGCTGTCTGATCTTCAGCAGAGTCCAGACTACAGACTGGAGACTCTGGGGTCAGTAGAGTGATGGAGTGAGTGGGTGGTGCTGTCAGCAGTATTGTACTAAACACAGTCAGTATGAAACAAAGATCCAGTGTTTCCTGTAAAGCTGCAGCTTCTCAGTGAAGCTGTGAGAGGAGAACGGTGACAGGCTTCAGGATTGGACACAAACACTTCCTGTTTCTCACCTTTATGGTCACCATAGTAATGGCTGACACGCTCTGATCAAACGCTGTCAACAGCCAATCAGCTCTCTGAACAAAGCAGCACGCAGACCAATGACTGCATTGATTTCCAAGTTTAAAGCAGTGAAGAACACAGTCTGTAGGTGAGGAAGAATTTAGTGAGAGCAGATGTTTGGATGGAATTCCTCCAGTTAACAGCTGGAACCGTCCATCTGGATTGTTGGGCTTGTTGTTGGGGTTCCTACAGAGCTCAGAGTGGACACACCAAGGTTCTTCTAATGAATGAAAGTCCAAACTCAAACTAGGAGGGAAAAACATTTTCAGCAACTTCAATAAAAATCCAAAGATTAGAAAAAGTGAAGCAACAATGAGTCCTAGTACAGTCCCAGCACTGACGTCCCTGCTGCTCTTTATACTGGATGTGCTGCATCACTGACTGACAGCTGATGAAGAGTCTCTGGAAACACTCGTTTATCTCCTCTGCTCTTCCTCCTTCTCTCTGCAGGTGGAGGTGATGATGGTAAACAGGACGGTGTGTGTGCTGAGAGAGGAGCAGCTGTGTCCTGATGATCCAGAGAGGTTGAAGCAGCAGCAGCTTGTGTGTAGAGACGCTCTGACTGGGCCATGTTACTGGGAGGTGGAGAGGAGAGCTTCATCCAGCAGTGACTGACAGAGGAATGAAGTGCAGATGACTGTCAGTGCTGCAGAGTGAACTGCTCTGAGAACAGCTCCACTGTCAGACACAATGTAGAGTCCAGCATCAGCCCTGTGTGTCCCTCTGGATCTGACAGAGGATCATCAGTGTATCTGGACTGCTCTGCTGCTGCTCTGTCCTTCTACAGTCTCTGCACAGTCTCTGTCTCACTCTGGAAAGATTTTACAACTTGTTGTAATTACAGAACGTTAATATAATATTCAAACATGTGATCTTCTCTTTATTTCTGAATCTTTACCAAATAAAGAAAAACCAAACTAACAAACAGAAGCTGTCGTGTCCTTTTTCACCACATCTGTGAATCTTTTCTGTGTTTTTCCTCTTTTCCTCCTTCCTGCAGCTCCATCTTCATCATTCTGTGTCCAGTATATAAGATAAGATAAGATAAGATAAGATAAGATAAGATAAGATAAGATAGAACTTTATCAATCCCTCGGGTGGGTTCCTCTGGGAAATTCGGTTTCCAAAAGCACAGCACCGACAGAAGTTACAGTTACAGAATATTATGTATATACACACACACACACATAAAAATACAGTGACAAATATAAATAAAATTTACGAAGGGGATAAATAGAATAAATAGGAATAAAAATAAAAATACAAGTGAATTGCACATTTCAAGTATTGAGGTCTATTGCACCATTGACTATTTACAAAAGTATTGCACAGGTGAAGAGGCACTACAGCTTAGTTGTTCCCCCCTCCTTTGTCCTCCTGTTTCCCCTCCCTCTCCCCTCCAGAGAGGAGTTAAACAGTCTGATGGCGTGTGGGACAAAGGAGTTTTTAAGTCTGTTAGTTCTTGTCTTGGGGAGAAGCAACCTGTCACATGTGAACATGTCCAAAGCATCTGAGCCTCATGTTACCCGTTTGTGTGAGTTACGCCTGTCGTTGTGTTGTGGTGTATAAATAAGGGGCAGGAGACAGCGCTGGATCTCTGAGTTCTTTACTCTCAATTTCTGCAACATCTGCAATATCTAGAAATGCAAACCTGTGAGCTGTGTGTGTTGTGCGTCTGCTCGGCCACCTCTATCGACTCGACAATAATCGAACAAATTAAATGTTCAAAAATATCAACTTAAGCACTTCAAAGTCAACAAAAAGCTTAAAACAATGAAATAATATTTCACTGACAAAACAACAGCTCATAAGAACGATACACAAAATAATACAGAAACAAACAAATAAAAGTTATTAACCAGGATCCATGTTTTTGTCACAAACACTGAATCAGCTGATTCACTCTTTATGTTTCTGAGTTTGTTTTGTGATTATAGTTCTGGTTTCTGTTTCTGTGTCTTCACTGTGTCCCACGTCTCCTTACTTTGGACTCTGTGTTATATTTCCTGTTTTACTTTGACAGTCCTGTGTTACTGTTTCCTGTCTCGTGGTTGTAATTGGTCCCAGCTGTGTTTCCCTCCTCTCCCGTTCCCTGATTACTAAACTGCGTCCACGCCGCCGGCGCTCCTCTCCACAGCTGGATTCCAGGATTTCAGAGCATCCAGCTGTGGTGAGTGATGGAGACACTTTCTCTGCTCCCTCAGTAATCAGGACAGTTTATTGAACATCAGAGGACATAAAGGACTGTTTTTCACCTGCCCGTTCTGAACCTGGACATTAAAGACTGCTGGCTTCAAGGACATTAATCCCAGTGTCAGCCAGCCAATGACAGCCTGTGTTTTTCAGCTCTTTAGGAGTCAGAAATGAGAAAGACACAGACTGCTAACCTCTCCCTGCAGGAAATAAGCTCCGCCTCTTCCTTTCAACAAATTCCTTTAAGCTTCAGTATTAGACTGTGTAGGCTCAACAATAACAGTGCAGCCTGCTGATAGAGGTGAAGAGGGAGGTAATTTACCCCACACAAGGTGTTCCTGAAAGGGTTCCAGCGTAACACGCTGTCTCAACTTCACTGTGCCAATCTTATCAGGCACCGCCCCTCCTCGCCAACGCTCAACATTGGAAAGCATGGATAAAAACTGTCTACAGTCATCATTGGTGACATCACCTGAGATAGATACAAGCCTCCAATACTCATCCGTATTCTTCATTACATGAATCAACGACTTAATAGCGTTACTGCCAATAATCATGTCGTCACTTTGGCCTGGAATAACCAGCATGGGGATGAGCAGCTTGAAACCATAAAGAGTCACTTCCAAATCACAAACTGCTTTAGGTTGGAACTGGTGACCCCCAGCACCAACAACAACAATGTCATTAGCTGGTTCGAGCTTCAGATCAGGGCAGGACTGTAAAAGCCGCGTAGCAGTAGCCTCACTAATAGAGCACGACATAGAGCCACTGTCGATCATGGCTCTCAGTGAAACTCCGCCCACAGTCCCCACAGTCGTATAAAACAAATTGTCAGATTTCTTAATTCTTTGCGTCATTTGGAAGACAACTGTCGTACCAGGTGGCGAAGTGGAGCACAGAGATTCATACATGGATCCCAGGTCATCGCTGTCGCAAGTGGGAGAGTCACTCAGATGATCCACACTTTCCTCCCTCAAATGTGGATCAACTAGTTTTCCGACCGTCGAGGGGCAGAAGACGACGAGGATCCAGGACAGGCACGCCTGGTGTGGTCATTTGAGTGGCACAGAAAACAGAGTTTGTGATCTCGGCAGTGCATGAAAGCTGTGTGAGACATATCATGACAGACGGAGCAGGGCTTATCATGTAGGCCCTCAATCCTGGAACGTCTGGAGTTAGGCCGCGTGGTCAAACCAGGCTGAAAGGATCTTTGCAGAAGAACCTTCTCAAGCATGCCTATGAGCCGCTCCAAAGTAGCTGAATCTGTCGACTGTGGCTGAATGTGCTTCTCTGTTGGCTGGACAGGCAACGCTGTTGATATCTGCTGCGCATTCACTGCAACTCTCTCGGCTGTCGTGCTGCTTGAGTTCAACGTTCCTCCAGAGTGGGACTCACACAGGATTTCCTGGACCTCATTGGCTGTCCATTTATCAATTGTCTTTGATCTAAAGATCATGGCAAGCTCAGGGGAGGGACAGTTTTTGATGAACATTCGGGTGACCTCAGTGCTGGGGCTACCCAATGCCTGTCCTCGTTCCTTCAGGCGCTCAACAGCAAGATCAACAGCACGGTGCAGCCTAAGCCAGTAATCGAATGCACTTTCGCCTTTCTCTGGGAGAGTGGTGTAGAAGTCTGCCAGTGGAAGAGGTGAGCACTGAGCAGAGTCAAAGTGTCTCCTCAGGATTCCAAAAATAGCCTCAGGATCACGTGTGACATCTACGACACTGTTTCTAATGCCAACCTGGACCACATCCTTAGCCTTGCCTCTCAAATGAACAAGAATCTCCTCAGCCTGTTCTTCAGGTCTCAGACTCCCCAGCTTTATAAAGGCTCTCATCAGATCCTCCCACTCTCTCACAGAAATGAGATCAGAACCATCCCCTCTGAAGCATGGTGGGTCCTTAAGCTTCCTGTGGGACACAAACTGCACCGGCGCAGCATCAACAGCAGATGTAGATGACACAGCATGGAAAGGTGTGGCCGTGGGTGCAGGTAAGGGGGTACTAGCAGACGGGCTGAGCTGGGTTAAGATACTCTGCGCTACTCTCTGACCAACCAGTTGGATCACATCCCCCATCTGACTCACAATCTCCGTGGCAATAGTATCTGGGTTAGGAGAAGGTGAACTGTTGTTCTGAGACGTGTGTGACACAGGGCTAGGGGGGGGGACAACAACCCCTTCACTGGACTGGGGCCCTGGGATCCCCTGACTATCCCCCCTAACAAAACCACGCCCACTAACAGGAGTGTCATAACGCAAACGCAAAGGGGAACATAACAACCCCCTACCCCTACCAACAACATTAGGAGTACTCGATCCCTCCTCTGTGATGTCCATCACAACAACTAGAATAGAACAAAAATGCTATATATGCTCCTTTTTTTTTTTTTTTTTTAAATGTGTCAGAAAGAACAACAATGAATCACAAACGTGCAGCGCTGAAACTGGCCCACGTTGCTGAGAGGAGTCCACCGTCCAAACACTCGATTGACGGCTCACGGCACCAATGTAACCCCTGGTCAGCTTCTCTTTCCAGCGCTGTGTGAATAAAACTCTCCGGACTCGAAGTGGGTAGAGCTCAGGCGTGATTTATTCCCCAATGAAATAATTAACATTGTGAAGACATTTAAAAATAAAAAGTCCACTGACTGTTTTGGTATTGACATGATATTAGTTAAAAGTATTATAGAATATATAGTGCAACCTTTCGCATACATTTGTAATCTGTCCTTTCAAACTGGTGTGTTTCCCTCACAAATGAAAATAGCAAAAGTTATTCCAATCCATAAAAACGGAGAGAGATGTCAGTTTACCAATTACAGGCCAATATCACTACTCCCACAGTTCTCAAAAATTTTAGAAAAGTTATTTGTTAATAGACTTGATAAATATATTGAGAAGCATAATCTCCTAAGTGATAACCAATATGGCTTTAGAGTGAAAAGGTCCACTTCGATGGCAGTGATGGAACTTGTTGAAGGGATATCTAATGCTATAGATAATAAGGAATATATTGTTGGTGTTTTTATAGACTTAAAAAAGGCATTTGATACAATTGCTCATTCTATATTAATGAATAAACTAGAGAGATATGGCATAAGAGGGATAGCATACAAGTGGATGAAAAGTTACCTGGATGAAAGATATCAATATGTCAAATTCAATAATGTAAAATCTAAGCAGTTGAAGGTAACTTGTGGTGTTCCTCAGGGCTCTGTGCTGGGCCCTAAATTATTTATATTATATATAAATGACATATGTAGTGTTTCCAAACTGTTAAAATGTGTATTGTTTGCTGATGATACCACTCTGTACTGCTCAGGTAAAAACCTAGAACAGCTTCTGACTACAGCGGAAAAGGAGTTAAATATATTAAAAAACTGGTTTGATGTAAATAAGTTATCATTAAATATAAAGAAAACAAAATTGATTATTTTTGGCACTAGACAAATGAAAAATGTATCTAAAATCAGGGTTAATGGAATTGAAATTGAAAGAGTGAACGAAAATAAATTTCTTGGAGTGATGATTGATGATAAGCTGAGTTGGAAGTCTCATATAAACCACGTGAAAACAAAAATGTCAAAAACCATTGCTATTCTCTATAAAACAAAGCATGTCCTGAACAAAAAATCATTATACACACTTTATTGTACTCTGTTGCTTCCATATATGACTTACTGTCTGGAGATATGGGCTAATGCATATAAAACAAACACTCTTCATATTTTCAAGTTACAAAAAAGAGCTATAAGAATTATAAACCAATTAAACTATATAGAACCAACTAACATTTTGTTTGTTAATCTGAATACCCTGAAATTTTATGATTTAGTTGAATATAAAATGGCACAGATAATGTATAAAGCACAAAATAACTTGCTTTGCCCCAGTACTCAGAAGCTGTTCAAAGTCAGAGAGAGTCAATATGACTTAAGGGGAACAGATTTCTAATAAGGACAAACATAAAGCAGAGATGTGTTTCTGTTAGAGGAGTTAACCTGTGGAATAGTTCTGACAGTGATTTAAAAAGGTGTAATTCATTTTCCTTGTTTAAAAATATGTTTAAAAATAGAGTATTAGAAAAATATATATATTGATGTCGTTACTTATCTAAGGTGGAAAGTTGTTTTTGTTTGTTTGTTTGTTTTGTTTTTGCTTTGTTTTATTATTTGCTTCGAGCCCTGTGTACAGGAGCTGCATGCAAAAAGATCTTTTGTTAAAAGGGTTGGCGTAATAAGCAAATGCTTCAGCCAATACCTTTTGATTAGCCTTGTCTCATGCTTTCTTTGTGGTAGATCTTTGTTCTGTCTTCACTGAGATATTTGAATGCTAATCAATAAAAATCAATCAAATCAAATCAAACCAATAACAGCCTGTGTTTTTCAGCTCTTTAGGAGTCAGAAATGAGAAAGACACAGACTGCTAACCTCTCCCTGCAGGGAATAAGCTCCGCCTCTTCCTGTCCTGTATATGAGTGATTTGATTCTGACATGAGACACAATGAGTTTCCTGTTTATTGTGACTTAAAGCGAGCAGCAAAGACACTAAACTGTGTGTTTCCAGCTGAAGCTGCTTTTTGTGTTGCTCCCACAATCCTGTCTGAAACAGTCAGTGAGGAAAACTCAATGTGACTTCAGAGTGACAGAGGTAAGCGACTCATGTTGTAACTGACGTCAGACGCGGAGATTTTGGCGGAAAATTAAAGTGAATGGTAGTTTAGAATTGAACAAATTCCTTTAAGCTTCAGTATTACCAAATACACTTATCAATAGTCTTCTAACTAACAACATTTGTCTAAATCATCTCCAACACCCTGGAGAACAACGGGGAGAGTTTAGAGGCTCTCCAAGATTACATTGATCAGTGCTTCCAGGATCTTGTGATGAAGAAGGCTCAGAGTGCAAAACCTTCATCAAAACCCACCTGAAGCTGCTGGAGGACACGGTGAAGAACATCGCCTTTGATAGAGTGCATCGCATCGGCCCCATGCGGGCTGCGACCAGGAGACCACGTCCTACTGTGGCCAAGTTCGGCCACTTCAAACAAAAGGAACAGGTGGAAAGTCTCCGTGTCCATCGGTGTTTCTCCACGTCTCTCTGCCTTCTTCGTGTCATCTCTGTGTTTCCCTGCTGCCCTCATGTTTTCTGCTTTGTCTGTTAGTTTGTCCCAGTTTAGGTTGATGTTCACTTCTTCCCTCACCTTTGTTATTTTCACTGTAAATAAATCTCCACTCGCATCTCCACCGCCGTCTGCATCTTGGTCCTCATTCACTCCACCACACGACTGCTGCCCCAGCCGTGACAACTTTTGATGTTTCCTCTACATTTACCTTTAAAAATGATTTACTTTGCCTTGTTTGGTATCATTTGGTATCAGATGGCTGACTTCTAAATGGCCACCATGGTCACCACCCAACTTGAGGAGTTTGCCCCCTCACATATACTAATGTGCCTATGCCTACATTCCTATGTTATTACAGTGTATCCATATAACTGGCCCACCCTGTACAGTTATGCTTTCATGTTGACATACTGTATTAACACAATTCAGGGAGGATTCTAGGATCAGTGCTTCGGGGGGCTGAGCACCCAGAGAGCTGCCCAGCCAGCCAAGATACACTTTACTCGTCACAATGAGACTTCTTCCCCGTCTCTGTCCCTGCATCCTCCCTGTCCTCATGTCGTCTGTTGTCTTCGCCTCCTTTATCAGTCATCATAATTTTACCGTCTCTGTGCAAGTCTGCAAATTTCTTTATTAAATCAAAAGATTATTAAATCCATCAAGTCTCTCTGTGCCTGGGTCCTCGTCACAAAACATGCCATCACTGTTTTGTACTTTTTAACAATTTAATCCCACATTTGTGAAAGAAAAGCAAAACATTTTTTTGAAAAGTCTGTAACAAAACCATCAATTCTGATCAAGGTTATTTAAATGCTGCAAAAGAAGAATGGATTGGAATAAAAAAAATACATATCCTAACCTTAATTACTGGAGGAGAATAATGAATGATGCTCACAGTGAGTAAGAAGTAAACTGAGTGTATATTTTGGACAGAGATTCACTTTTAATGTGTTTGTATAATATAATACAGATACATAAAAACACTCCTGAAACAGAATAAATTATTACAAATAAATTATTACAAAATATTAAAAAATATTATGGATACTTTTGTTAAAATGTTACCTCTCACCACCTAGGTCTGGGTGCAGTCCCCCCCTCCAGGGGCAAGGGTACCTAGACCCGGTTTGTAGAGTACGCTTGGGGAGTGTGATCGTGTGTACAGCGTCTCTTTATGTCTGTCTCCACGTTGGTTGAGTGTGGAGTAAGTGCATATGAGAGCATGAGGGTGGGAATGGATGTTTGTATCTGTGTGTGCCTGTATGTCTGTGTCTATATGTCAGGTTGGGTGTCAGGCGCCACCTCTCTGGGGACATCTTAGGCCCTCCAAGGTTTGGAGGCCTATCTCCCCCCACCACCACTTCCCCTGCCAGTGGCGGACTCCCTCAGACATCGGTGCGTTGGTGGTTCTTTGTGTCTGGGGATGGGCGTCCAGGTACACACCGGCTCACTCCTTGGCGGCCGCTTATCGGGGCCTGGAGCCTGGGGCTCGCTCGGGCCACTTCGGAGGTGGGGTGCCCCCGACCTCTCGGCCTGGGGCTCGGTCACTCAGGCGCAGCTGGCTGCCGGCGGAGCTCACGGGCGCGTCACTGCAACCCCCCCTGGCTTCTGCTCCGCGGCTGCTGAGTGAGCCCTCATCTGGGACTCTCCTCAGCTCTTTCTGGGACAGTGGCGCGGCTGCCCCTCTGTTGGTCTTCCTTGGTCTCTTGTGTTCTGGGGGCCTCTGGATGTCTGGAGTTTTGATCTCCTCCATACCTGCTTCATGCCCTGGAGGACGGGGCTGTGGCCCCCCCACACTCCCTAGCAGATCATTACATGAAGGAACCTTTTAAAAAAACAAGCGCGTCCATGCTCACAGGTGTACACACGGGTGATCACACCCACAAACTACACCCTTTTTGGCTCCTACCTCAAAGCACACTGTGTTCTGTTGATCTTATGTGCTGCACAATAATGTTTAATATTTAGTATTTACTGTCATATTCCCATATATCATTGTGATGTTGTTTATTCTATTACTCTTGTTCTCTTCTGCTTGTTTTCTTTTTTCTTTCTCAGCAGGTGGTCCAGGTGATTGATAGATGCATTTTTTTTCTTCTGCTCATTCTGTTGGTTTATGTTTTTTGCCCTTCTCCCCCGTCCCTCTTCTCAGCTGTTTCTCTTTCCCTCTTTCTTTCTCCCCTTCTTTCCTCCAGTCAAGTCTGTCCCGTATTCAGTAAGTGAAAATAAAATAAACAATAAAAGGTGAATCAAATGGACCATTACGGCAAGGCTGGGATGGTCAATTTGGTAAAGTAAATCCATTGGGCATCTTTCTTTGCCTTTAGACAATAATTCTGATGCAAAAGAGCCAAACGGGACAGGCCAAAAAAAAAAAAAAGTTACCTCTCAACCAAGTTCTGCCTTTTATATTTTTAGTAGTGTGTCACACAAACAGGAAATATTGTCAAAAAAAAAGTAAGTAAGTACTGAAGCACCCCCAAAATGAATCAAAGCACCCCAAAAATGAACCAAAGCACCCTAAAATGGACTAAAATCGCCCCTGTTAACAAATAATAGCCCAACAGTCACTTTTATGCTTACTGTAGCTGTTAGCTAAAAACACTAATTTAGCTTAGTTTGCCATGAATTCAGCTTTGACAGACATGATCGACTGTTTCCAGTAGAATTCCTCGTTGTCATCTTGTTCCCTCTCAGAGCCCCGTATGCTTGCAGAGACCCCTACAGTAGGGAAATGTGCCAAAGAACGTCCAAAACATTGCATTTTAGGTTTATTTATGCCTTACACACAATCCCAACTCTTTAGCTAACTTAACAACTTTGGCTAAAGTCTATAGTTAGTCTTACTCGTTTGTACAACATTTCTGGATCGCCACTGTTTGAAATGATATGACATATGACTCTCACTGAAACAGCAAACTTTGTAGAAAACACAACACTTCTGATTCTCTATCTAGCTGTTTGCTCACAGCTGTAGATTACATTATAAGTGGTTGTTCACTCTTGTCAATAATTACATTTCTAAATTCTATTTGTGCAGTTACATGTAAACAAAGTCCAATATTGTATCTAAATGATTGTGTTATGGTGGGACAGTTTCCAATTTTGTTGTATTATTGTACTAGGTGATAGGTTTGTAGCTTGAACCCATCCGCTGGAACGTTGAGGACAATATAATTACACTGCAAAGCAAGACACAAGTAGGCAAAGTTCTTCATGTTTCTCGGGAGAGACCGGACAAACGCCGTTCCTTCGCTTGACCCCAGTTGCTCTCGCCCGCTCTCCCGTACCACTGTTCTTTTATTGAGGTTACATGAATATGCATAGGTTCATTAACATATGACGTCTACATACACACAAAGAGTACCTTGCCTGTGTGTGTGTGTGTGTGTGTGTGTGTGTGTGTGTGTGTGTGTGTGTGTGTGTGTGTGTGTGTGTTTTGTGTGAGGTCAAGATGTGACCCTGTGAAGATTCCCCAAAGCTGGTGCCAGGAGTTAGCAAGTCCATCTGAACAAAAGGCTCTTACACTCAAACAGATATACGTGTGTTTGCTATACCATAAATCAATAAGAAAAGATTACCTCTCCTAGGGAGTGTGATCTATGCCAGGACACTCTGTGTAGAGGAATGAACGCACTCCCCTCTTCATGCTACACAGAGTTGTTACAGACCTCTTTAGGATGAGACATTCTTTCAATCTACAATTGATTATACACTTCTAAGCATATATGAGTAAATATTTCTAAGCATAAATGACAATCAACAATACAAAATCTAACACTAGGTATGACTGTGCAAGAGTTATCTTATCTTCCTTGCTTGCACCACACTCTTTGCAGAAATGGTGCACAGCAGCACTGCATCATGTTATTGTGTTGTATAATATACCAGAACTAATACAAAGCAATATCCATGTACACTATAGGTCCATGCCAATGTGCCCAAATGGGACCTCCATAAATGGTAAGGGGCGCAAAGGCACTTTAAGACCAGTGGGCACACCATCGGTGCACATCCGCTCGGATGCTTTTTTCTATTCATTTATTTCCCTGTTTATTTATCGATGCACAAAAGCAATTATCTCAGAGACACCATCCTCTTAACAGAGACTCAAATCAGGAACCTGCAGATTATTAGTCAGCAGCTTTAACTTCCTGTCTTTGTCTCACTAAACCTTCCACGTGGAAACTTGAGCTGCCCACTCAAGCACAGTAGGCTTTAACTGGCTCTGCTCAAGTCACTTCAGTATCTGAGAAACTGTCTCGATGCATGCCAAAGAACACTTTGACAATACGCTTGTGTTGAGTCAAATCCACCACAAGCATATTCTATGGCAGTTTAATTCCACTCCACATAAAAATAGTCACGTATTATTTCCCCCCACCACACTTCCTGCCAGTAGCTGGTGCCCCCACCCACAGTGCATTAGTGGTTCTCTGTGTTTAGTGGCTCACTCTGGGCGGCTGCTCGGTGGGGCCCGGCCCCCTGGCTCTGTTGGGCCTGTGCTGCGGGTGGGGTGTCCTCAGGTCTCGGCCCTCTGGGCCCATTTACTGCTCAGTAACATTTAATATCTATTATTTACTACTACTTACTAGCCTACTTACTGCATATTATTGGTTGTTGCTGTGGGTTCCCCACTGTGTTGGTTTTTCCTTGTGTTTTTCAGCAGATGATGAAATAGATTTTCAGTATGTTTTCTCTCTTCCTCTCCATCTATTTCTCTTCTTCTCTATTTTTCCCTCTTCTTCTGTTAACTTTCTCCCCAGCTTATCTTTTTTCTTCTTTCCTGACCCCCGTTCTGATTCTAATGACTCAAAATAAAGTAAAATCATCATCAAATATGACTATCAAGTGGACCAGTATAGCAAAAACCATAATGGTGGCAGAGGCCACAGAGCCAAGTGGCAGGATTTTCAACGTTCAAACCAGATAAAAAACAGAAATTAAATGGTGTTAAAAGCCATGAATTAAGGCAATTCATTCACAACATCATTACAAGTTTTACTGGACGTTAATATTTTTCTCTTTTTTCAGTGCAAAACAAACTAACAGTACACATGATGCTGGCAAGTTAAAATGTCAGTGTCTTTTATAGATAGCATGTCTAGCATCATAGTTTTATAGATCACGTAGTCAGGATAAAAACTCCATCTCTGATTATTATTGTACATGACTGTGACATGCAGTGGCCTCAGCATCATGATGAAGGCGACCGGAGGAGATAGTTTGGTAGACATCGATGTTTTGCCGATGAAGGCTCATGTAGCGGTCCTCTTTGTCCTAAACAACAATTTACACTGTCATTTACATTTAATTAAAGTGCAGCTTAAAACACAGACATAATGCACTGCAGCCTCGGCACAATTAAGTGTAAAACAGAACTATGGAAAACTCACAAACATCTGGCGAGTTTCAGATCCTGTTAAGTTAGTTAGACCTGATCTGTTTTCTCTGTTAGGATAAAAACATCAGAGGTCATGGGGTGAAAAATACCTCAAAAACAAGACTAGCTATGTCTACAACTAATGTGTGGTGTTTGAAAAGAACCTATGAGATACTTTGAACACCACAGTGGCTGCTGTATGCAGTAATGTGCTCAAGTGATTTCAAAGGGTCATTTCATGAGTTTAAGTGCGTCAGTAAAAGTTTTCACCTGCGAGGATTTCTCCTCAGGCTGTAACCACAGGTTATCACAGCCACACTGATGAGTGAAGCAGCAGCAGAAATGATGGGAACTGTAGCCATGAACTTCATGCCAGAAGAATCTCCATCGTCTGTTGAATGTTGCCACACACACAAAAAAACTTCATTTTGAAAACATGAAAAGTCACGAAATTTGCATTAACCTGTTATATTAAAGTGGAAAACATGTTTATCTTTTCATTACATTAGAGTTACAATTGCATCATTCAAACATTTCACTGATGAAATAACAACAAAGTTGTGATTGGAGCAGTTTTATAATGAAATTTTAAACAAATTAGCCAGAAGAAGAGCTTAAAAACATTCCAGATGTTCATCTCCTGACTGAAACCTTTCATTAATCCGCTGCAGGTGGGAATGACGACCTCAAACCATGTATGACAGAAAAGAAAGTGTTAACGCAGTTCCAAACATCCACCTTGAATCTGCGGTGTGGGTATAAATAGAAAATGTTTTTACCTCTCACAGTCACACTGAGATGGAGAACATACAATCCACCACGAAATCCACACTCACAGGTGTAGTTCCCACTGTCTTCAGATGTTAAGTTGAGCAGGTGGAGAAACACAGTCTCATTTTCTTTGATCAGTGTGAACCTGGAGTCACAGCCATGAATAAAGCCTCGGTCGTAACGATAGAGCAGACGACGCTGTTCTCCTCGGCTCCTCTCTGTGCTGATCTCACACAGTATCATCACAGTAATATTCAGAGTTGTTTTGCTGCATATTTGAGTGGAATCGGGTTTCTTTCCAATTGTCTTCACAAGAGTCTCTATAAATTGTTCCAGTTAAAATGAAACAAAATCGGGATTATAGTTTCTATATATTTGTTGTTGTGGGAAAATCAATCACATATATTATTTCACTAACCTAACTAAAGCTTTCTTCTTAAACACCTGGCTTTACAGCTTTTCTTTTTTAATTATATATATTTACCTTCACTGCTAAAAACCACAAGCAGAAGCAGGAGAAAGCAGAGTTTCCGTGCAGTCATGCTGGTGAGGAAGTAACTGTGGCTGACAGTGTGAGGTAGACTATAGTGAAAGCAGGAAGACTTGCACCCTCCTTATTTCACCTCTTGTGTCTACACTGAAACTTTTACTATGTCTAAAATAGAAGTGCATAAAAGTGGAAGGACAGTAGAAGGTAAACCACCAACATTGTTTAAGCCAGACTGATCTCTCTGTTTATCTGGATGGACATTGTGTTCAAATTATGATGAGATGTTTGTTCAAAAACAAAACTAGTCTGATACAAAGAGTCATGTTTGCCACAGTTTATTGTGTTTGTATTGTATTAAATCTGAGAGCCTGAGTTGGAGTATTATGACTGAATGGTCTCCCTTACTGGGAAACAACTATCCAGTGTGAAAAGATGGACGTTTATTATAATATATGAATATTATTATATTAGTATGTCACCTAAAGTTTTATATACTTTAAAATGTTTCATAGAGCTTTATTATCCACTCCCACAGTTCCTGCGCTTCTTGCTGAGCGTGTCTTGTTGTCGTGTTGATGGTTCACTGAGATGAGAGTCTGGTAGGAATCACTGCTGCTGAAGGTTTGTATAGGGCTGATCTGGCTCATCGTCATCCTTTAGAAAAGTGAAATATTTTAGGTATTAATCAAGTTCAACCCGGTCTACCCACACACTCTATTGATCTTTAAATCTCTCCATCTGTTGCCTGGATTATTTAATGTTTCTGCTCATTTCTGTAAGAGCTTCTTCACAAAATAAAGGACACTGAAGTTGGCACTAATAGTATTATAACAATAATCTGTAATTATCTATATAAGTAACATCCTAAAACATAAATGTACATGTTTTACCAAGTCTGCCAGAGCTCATATTATATTTTTACATGCTGTAGTGCCATTTTTGGGAGCATTTCAAGTTGATATACATCAATACAACCATTATAGCCCAAATTCTAATAATATGTCTGCATTAAGTGCACAGTAATTACATAAATTGCAAAAAAAATGCAATAAACTACCAAAAAATTGAAAATCGTTTTTGTTTTTGAACATATATTTCTAGTTAGAGAAATTTAAGAGGCTTATCTCTCAAAACTGTAAATACAAAATAGTTGCACAAAATAGTTTCCCACCACAGGAAATTTATTTTGAGTGTCTTCATAGTTTTATTTCTGAAATACACCAATTTTTATATAATGCAGGAAAAACAAAAATAAATATTATAATGCAAAATTAATCATCAAAATAAACTATTTCCAGCAGTGCAATTTGAGTTCTAAGCATCCCAGAAACGACACAGAAAGTCATAAAGTCAAACATAACTTTTAAAAACACCAGTATAGGCTCATAAGGCCCTGATGGTAAAAAACTACATTTCTGCAAACTTTTAACTAGCTGCTGTAGATCGTAGCAATAAATTGCTCACCAAACCGTTGGGATTTTCAGGTACAGACACTCCAGATGTTCCTGACCTTAAGCAGCCACGTTGATAAGAGAGGATGTCAGCATTAGTGTAACACTATTCACATTCAAACAGAGAAAAATCAAGTCAGAACATCTACATTTATATTATCTTCTCTCTTAATAATGATAATTATTTTTGGAAGGATAAAAAGTGTTCATTCTAGACATGATGTTTAACATACACCGAATTCTCATTTATTGAAATGTGATGTTTCCTTTTACTTTCTCTACATCTATATCATCTTTGAATTACTGCAGCAAAAATAGTCTCACCCATTACTTTTCCTCCAGTAGATAAATCCCACGATAACTCCAGTTATAAAGATGATCACAACACCGGGCAGATAAACGGAAAAAGATTTGTCTGCTGAAGTGTGGGCCTCGTTTGTGTCTAAATCATTGAAAAGATGCATTTGTCAGTAAAATCATTTACTTTCATTTCCTGGAAATCAAAACACAAATCAAACACAGTTTACGTCTACTGAAACTCTGAGTGAAGTAATGAAACCCCAGTTTTATAACCACAGAGCTTTAAATATTGTCACTGTGCTCTTTTCTTTTGTCTTCTTCTTCTTCTTTTGCATCTTTTCTGAATATTACTATGAACTGAAATTGGTCCAACTGCTTATATACATTCACTGGCCACTTTATGAGGTATACTTGTTCAGGGTGTAACACAAATATTTCAGTGTTCATTTCATTTGTCAATCACATGTCAGCTTCATCTTCCTGGTTAAATAAAGGTTAATAAAATAATAAAATGTCAGCAAATCAATGCTCAAACAGAGCAACATGGCACATGTTACTGGTCCCAGTGCTTCACAAACTGCTGATCTGCTGGGATTTTCCCACACAATCATCTCTGTTCACAGACAATGGTCTGAAAAATAGAAAATATCCAGTGAGCTGTGATTCTCTGGGTAAAAATGCTGTTTACACATCAAACCTTGAGGCAGAGCGGACCACACTGGATATCACTGCTGTCCTCTAACAACAGCAAGCTGAGGCTACAGTTTGCAAGTCTGGACAACAGAAGACTAAAAAAACGATGCCTTGCCCGATGAGTTGATTTCTAACAGTTCAGACTGCTGGTGGTGTAATGCTCTGTGGGGGATTTTCTTTGCAAACTTTGGACCCTGTAGTAACCACTGAGCATCATTTAAACACCACAGCCTGCCTGAAGGTTGTTGCTGACCACATTCATGTCTTTATGCCCAAAAAATACCCATCGTCTGATGGCTGCTTCCAGCAGGATACCACACCATGTCACGGCGCTCAAATCATGTACGGCCTGCGCAGTCACCAGATCTCAATCCAGCAGAGCACCTTTGGGATGTGGTGGAACAGAAAGTTTGCTTCAAGTAAGAGCAGCTGACGAATCTGCAGCAACTGTGTGATGATGTAATTTCAATATGTCTTGAGAATCTTTGAGGAATGTTTTTAGCGCCTTGTTGTGCCACAAAAAATGAAGACATGTTTGATGGCTGAAGGTGGTCCAACTCGGTTCAAAGATGTACCTGATAAATGAGTCAGTGAGAGTATTTAAACTGCTGTAAGTGAAAATAAGAAGAAAAGAAATGAACAAATTACAAGAATAAAAAACACATAAGCAGGTCAATACAATGCTGACACAGTGCTGAATAACTGTGTCAAATAAAGAAACCAAAATGCATTTACCTTCCACAGTGACACTGATATGGACAATATATGTCCCTTCAGTGTTTGTACACTCACAGGTGAAGTTCCCACTATCAGCTGGTGTTAAACTGGTCAGCTCCAGAAAGGCAGTCTGATTTTCTTTTGTTATTGAGAACCTGGGGTCACATTCCTGAGTAACGTTCTCTCCGTGTCGATACAGCAGATGACACTCTCCTCCTGTGTCCCTCTGTCTTTTGATCTTACAGATAATCAAAACAATAGTAGTCTGACTTTCCTTGTTGCAAATCCGAGTGACATCGTGTTCTCTCCTGACTGTCTTCACAACAGTCTCTGTAAACAGGGACAGCAAAATACGGTAAATACAAGATTCAGCCTGTGTCAGAGAGGACTTTAGTTTCTATATTTTGTGAATGTTAAACCATCTTTTTAATCCCATAATAATGTGTTTAGTTTAAACTAAAAGCAAGGAGGTTATAAATTTAAAAATATTAATAATGCATAATGAAAATAGTTTCCTTGTATTACCTTCAGCATCATGGGACACAGCTAGTGGTAACAGCAAAATCAAGCAAAGTTTTGATACGTCCATGCTTGTTAACATGTCTATGAGCCACCGACAGTGAAGAGGAAGATGTGCGGAAAGAAACAAGCTGAAGCTTTCCTGGCTAAGCAGACGTCAGACTGTTGCCCTTCACGGGGCAAGTGTGAAATGATGTAAAAAGGAAGTGTACTGACAGGACTTTCATATTAAAAGGCTGTAAAGTTGAAACACTGTGCGAGCTCCCACACAAAAAGAAAACAGGCTAATTTTTCTTTATCACAGAGGAATTATTACACTGCTAACTGTCATGTTCGCTGAAGCTGAAGGATGGATAATATTGTAAAAGTAACAACAAAACTACCATTTATCATAACATTATAAGCATTTTAAACTAAAATAGCGTGTTACGTCATCAAACCGCTTCATCCAATCACTCAGATACTTACAAAGTTTTGACTGCATTACCTTTAAAATTTGTACGAAGATGAGCATAAAATGAATAAAACTGACATGCTTGCATTTGTTGTGTAGTGCAACAGGTGTATGTGGCTGAGGGATTCCCATGATGCAATGCGTATTTCTTCTTCAGTCACCTTTCCTACTCACTGTGTGTTAATGCAGCTCTCTGCATTGAATCATACCTGTTATTAACCTCTGTCTCTCTTCCACAGCGTGTCTTTATCCTGTCTTCCTTCTCTCATCCCAACCAGTCGCAGCAGATGGCCCCGCCCCTCCCTGAGTCTGGTTCTGCTGGAGGTTTCTTCCTGTTAAAAGGGGGATTTTCCTTCCCACTGTCTCCAGACTGCTCACTCATAGGGAGTCATATGATTGTTGGGCTTTTTCTCTGTATGTATTATTGTAGGGTCTGCCTTATAATATTGTTGTGATTTGTCGCTGAGAAAATAAAATTGAATTGAAAATTGAATTGTGAAGGCCACACCAGAAGCCACACAATTGGGAAGTCAGTAACGTCAGACACCAGCATCTTTATTTTAATTTTAATGCACATTTCCACAAACATAAATAACGACACATGTCCCATAAACAATTTCTGGTTAATGTTTTACTGGTGCTGGAGGTCTGTTGGACTGCTGAGGGTAACTGGAGAGAAAATGATGTGTTGTTTTCACTGGACGTTAAGGCGTCTGGGAAGGGATCTCAGACCATTTACATCCTGGGCCATCTGACCTCAGGAAATCACATGATAAGGTGGGGCCAGGTTTCACAATGAGCTCACCCGAAACCCTGGCTGATTAGGACCCACACCCGCTTTCACACCTTGGCTCATGTGATTAGGTAGAGGATCATCAGGGGTCCTTTGTCCCTCTTTGGGGGGAAACTCCCACTGGTTTTAAGTCTGGGACTCCCCACCATTGACCCTTAGAACTGAAGAAGCTTCTCGGATGAGAGGTGAAACGTCTTCAAGCAACTCAAGAAGTCCAGACGCTTTTCCTTCCAAGCTCCTTAGACTACGATGACCTGGATGACTGAGAACCTTCACAGACTTAAGTATTAAATTAATAGTTGGTTTTCATTCTTTGTTTTTAGATATTTTTTTTCTATTCGTATCCCCTCGTGTATTTAACTGGCCAGTTCAGTCCAATTTACTTTGGGAAATATTTAATCTGAGGTAGGGATGCACCAATACCGGTATCTGGTATCGGCCTCGATACCGCATTTTCTAAAGTACTCGTTAAAAGTTCCCCGATACCGAGGACCGATACCACGGTCTGAGACTTGTCTATGTTTGAGCGGCATGTAAGGGGTTAATCACAGGCGCCGAGTGCCCGCCCCCAGGCCCCGGCTGCATCTCAGAGCTGGGAGAAGGCGAGGCGAGACAAGTCAGCCGTGTGGAACTATTTCAAAGTGAACGAAGACACGAAAACAAAGGCGGACTGCAAATTGTGCTCATCGAAATTGTCCAGAGGAGGCTCTAAAGGTAGCGCATTTAACACAAGTAATTTAATCAAGCACCTAAAATCCCAACACGACAACGAGTACAAAGAGTTTGCCCACGCTTATTTACCCACGCTTATTAGCACAGAGGAGCATAGCTGATGCTAAAGCAGTGGGACGGAAAATAGTTGGGCATTTTAAACATTTTAAACGCCTTAGCCTACTCCCGCCTCGAGGACATTCAGGGACAGCTCAACCAGCCAATAAAGAGACTGCAGCAGGACATACAGACACGCTGGAAGAGCACGTATTACATGACATCAGTCCTATTTTTCCACATATTAATACATTTATGAATTTTGTGCAGGTATAAAGATCGCTTCTTCTCCAACACTGCTCCAGAGGCCAAGCTGCACCTGAAGCAGGAGCTTCTAGAGGTGAGGCAGAGGGGAGTCGGGCAGAAGCTGCAGAACCTCCTGCTAAACTGTTCCTCAAGGCCCAGGCTGCCGCTGGCAGCAGGTGCTGCCATTGAGCTCGACACATACCTCGGAGAGGCCCCAAGCCCTCGTGAAGACAGTCCTCTGAAGTACTGGGGTGTCAACAAAATCAGGTTCCCCACTTTGGCTAAAATAGCCTGTAAATAGCTCTCAGCCCCATGTAGCAGTGTGGACAGTGAAAGGCTTTTTAGCTCAGTGTCACACATTATAGATGAAAACAGAAACAGTCTGACTGCTGATGATGCAGAAAAGCTACTTTTCTTAAAAAACCCTGCCACTCACTGTTTCTCTCCATTTAGTGAGTCATCTTAGACTTGATGTTAATACCTACCTCAGCTGCACTGACTGCCACAGTTCTATGTCAGTGGATGTTGTTAGTTTATTCACATATTGTGCACTAAATGGCAAAGATGTTTATTAATGCCCCTTGTGTTGTCCAAAGCGGCAGAGTTTACAATAAACTGAAAAATACTTGAGTTGCACTGTCACTGTTTAAATTTTTTTATAATTATTTATTCTGTAATATGTTGCATACAACATGCTTTTCATTTTAAATAAATGTTCTTAATTCCAAACCAGTCCCTTGTTTGTTTGTTGTTAAATTATAGGACTAAAGCTGTTACCTGTAAATTTAAATCATGTTTTTATTAAGTACTCGGTATCGGCGAGTACTGAAATGCAAGCACTCGTACTCGTTTCCAAAAAAGTGGTATCGGTGCATCCCTAATCTGAGGTAAACATTTTGCTTTTCATTTGACCCCTGACCTGTCTGCTGTAATGCAGGAGGCAGGTTTATGACCTATACTGCAGCCAGACACCACAGGAAGCCTTCCTCCATGTTTTCTTTACAGTAATTGATTCAGCCAGTTTAAGTCTCCTTTGTTTTTGTGCATTAGATCACTGTGTGGGTTGTGTTGAGTGCTTATGTATTTGTAAGTAGCCATTATGACTTGACTAGTGGTGTTTATCTCTTTTAAGGGTCTAGTATCATCAGTTAATTAGTTTTTACACTTTGCAGGCACTTTGCTGTAAATACAACAACACTGCTGAAAACTCTAATTTAAATAATTACTACTGATGCACCTATCAAATAAACTAACATTTGCACAGGTGTTGAAATGCTGGACTCTTCCTCTCCTAAATCTGTGGCAGAGAAAAAATGTTGCAGGAGTGTTTTTTTACATGATATGTAAGAAAAATAAGAAAAAGAAAGAAACCCTGTGATTTTAATGTGAATGCATTACTGACATCTTATCCAAACACACATTGTGCACACCACTTTATCCCCTATTACAACTGCAGCTTTTATTAGTGCATGTTCACGGGACTTCTGATTCTATAGGGTCTTGACAAAAGTCTCTGCAATCAATTGATTACAATCAAGTGATTCAATTGAAACATGGAAATCAGCATTTCACCATTTTATACTATACATACATGTTTTGCTTTCAAGACTGGACAGGAGTGGCATGTGGGCGGCATTGTAGAGTGTGTTGACAGGAGGAAAACTTACACGCTCAGTAAATCACCCCCGTCACTACCTAAACCTCAAAGTCTCTAAACAGGAAGTGCATCTGCATGAAAGCTTCTGTTTTATATGCAGACAGATGACCTTTTGATGTAAAACCTTTCTCTGTATCTAGAGAAACACTTTAACTATATATTCAACTATATAGTTTAACATTTGGTCCGTAACTATCATTTAAAAACAATAAAAAGGTTTAAAAGAATATACATAGGCGGCTATAAAGACTGCAGGTCAAACATCGTGCAGATACAGAAGGACCTCCTGGGGTCCAAAATGTCGCACTATTACAGAGCAATGCTTGCAATAGTCTTGCATGGTTAGCCAGTTAGACAGATGCAAATGTTAAAGTGCTAAAACAGACATGTAAATAAAATACAACATCATGTTAGCAGCTTATTGGTATTAATGTCTCTTAAAGCTCTCCATGACCTAGCTGCATCTTAACTCTCTGAGCTGCCACAGTCTTATAAACCCACCCGCTGTCTCAGGTCAGCTGATCAGCTGTTCCTGAATGTTCCCAGGACTGAGCGTAAACTTAGAGGACATCGTGCTTTTGCTGCAGCATCTCTGAAACTGTGACACGATCTGCCTTTAGAGATTAGACAGGCTTCTTCTCTGCCTGTTCTTAAATCACTCCTGAAAACTCATCTCTTCACCCTGACCTTTGACACCTTGTAAGATGTTGGTTTTTAGTTTGAGTTTTTTAGTTTATTTTTGCTGTTTTATCTTGTTTTGAAATATAGGGCTGTTTACATTTTTTATGTATTATGTGTTTTATTTTTTTACTGTTATGTTTTATTCTATTGTTCTTAACTCATTTACTGTACAGCACTTTGGTTTTGTCCTGGGTTTTTTAAAGTGCTTTCTCAATAAAGATGGATTGGATTGGACTGGAAGATAAACACTTTAGTTTGCAGTACTGTGGTGAGTTCACAGTAAAGCACTGTGTTGGACTGGCGCACAGTGATTGTGGCGTTCATGGTCAGTGTTAGGTTACCTCAAGTACAGTGGATTCATTTGCATTTAAGCTGATGATGCTTCGATTAAGTCATCAAATTTCACCTTTATATCAGCTCTATAAGCCAATTCTCAGGATACTGTTAGTGTAGGAAATGGAAAGACAACCAAGATATCTGTGAAACGTCTGCTTACATCTTGAATTCAGCTCCGGCGTATGTGGTAAGTTGTTAATGAGTGACTTTAATTTATTCTTTCTTCAGATGTGGCTATACACTCTACTGAGAATAAGCATACTGTCATGATATGAGTGGATCTTCAAAATAGACATCAAAATAGGTCATGGAGAAAATAAGTATAAAAAGTAAAGATCTTATTAGGAATAATACTGTTTGGATAATTATAACCATCATAAGCAACCGAATCATCTCAACATGTATTTGCTCAAAAATGTATTTATTACCACAAACATGTATTTAATTATCAACACAAGGAAAATCAACAGTTTCTAGAACTCCAACAGGGGCAGGACTTGGAGGTACTGGGATTTCAGGAGGCAGCAGAATGGTACACTGGTCAGTGTCATTATTATTGACCTGTGATGGTGGATGGCCTTGGAGGGAGCTGAGAAGTAACTCAGACCTCTTGTCTTCAGGACACGTAAAGCAAACATACTCCTTCTCAGCAGCTGGAGACTTAGAGACATCCCAACTCATCAGCCTCATGCGTTTGGGCATCAAATGTTCCTCTTCATCATTAACAGAAAAAGCAGTAGAATACCTGCGCTTTCTGCAGAGACCTACCTCTGCAGTGGGTGGAGGTCTCGGAGGCAGAGGAACATCGCTAGGACACATGAAAAATGTCACTTCATCATCCAGGGATGCATGATCGTTTTTCAAATCTGGATTAATGATCTTGTCTGTGTCCTTTGCATGAAAGCTGGCATCAGCAGGTGGAGGATTTGAAGAAACTGGTACATCAGAACTCATCAGTCTCATGCGTTTGGGCATCAAATGTTCCTCTTCATCCTCCACAGAAAAAGCAGTAGAATATCTGCGCTTTCTGCAGAGACCTAACTCGGCAGTGGGTGGAGGTCTCGGAGGCAGAGGAACATCAGTAGGACACATGAAAAATGTCACGTCATCATCCAGGGATGAACGATCATTTTTCAAATCTGGATGCATGATCTTGTCTGTGTCCTTCGACTGAAAGCTGGCATCAGCAGGTGGAGGACTTAGGAGCTCACATGCAGGTGCACTGATAGGTCGGAACATGAAAGCGGGAACTTCATTGTCCAGAGCACAACGGTCTGCACTGGGTGAGTGTGGGAGCTTCTCCTTTGCCTGTGGAGGAGGCAGACTTTGACTTTGTGTTGCAGAGGAACATTTAAGTCATCTGACGTTTTGCTCTGTTACATATTATTATTGTTGTTGTTGGATTTTTCTTTAAAAATTCACACGATTTAATGTTTAGAAACAGACACAGTGAAGGGTAACTTACCACAGCTCGAGCCATTTTAGGCGTCTGTCAAGGCAAAGATGCAGGATTTGGTTTCTCTGTGTAAGATTACAGGACAGTTGTCAGTTTCATTTTCAAGTCAGTTGGATAAATTCATATCAAACTTCTCAAACTGTATCATTAAAGCATTGTTTAGGTGGACAAATATGAAAGATATGAAGATAAAAACAGTAACAGCTGGCAATCAAGGGAAAACAACCTTACGAAAAAGGTCTTAATCATTATTGTTTTAAAGTAAATCTTTCAGTCCTTACTTCAGTGATTGTTTGAAGTCTCTGTGCTTGTTGTCAGTCGCAGATTTGTGTAAAATATTTGCAGTTTGTGAATAAAGTTTGCAGGAGCTCCAAAGTTTGTCTGTTCAATACCAAAGTAATGAGGAGACTGAGTGCAGGTTTGGAATCCTCAGTGACAGAAGAATGCAGCAATGTTTGAATTTGAATTTGTTATTGTTTTATTAACAACAACTACCAGGATCATACCATAGCAACACAGTGATGCCCAATCAAATGCCAGGTACAAGGGATAGCCCACATACACATCCAACAGCACAGTAAAGCAATGGGCACCAATGCCACCAGTCAGGCCTTAAAAATACCTGAGTTATATAACAGCACACTGACAGTGTCTCATCCAAAAATATAAAATGTATAAATACAGTTAATATCATTTTTATTTAAATTTTATTTAATTCTCTTCATATAGTGCCAAACAGATGTCTCAAGTCGTCACTGTTACAACATAGATAAACATGAACATGAAATCCATTATTTAATTCTCTTCCATTCACTCCAGTTCAATTCAATAGCTATATAGATGGATAGACAGATACTGTATTATATACTATATTGATTCCAAATGGAGAATTAATGTGTTATATCACCAGGATAATGAATTCAAGTAGTACAATCTCCAATAAACAGACAACACAGTTCAAGTTCAAAGTGCAATATGTGCAGGATCCAGGCTTTATATTGTAAGATGCAAAATGTTTATATATACATAATATTGTTGAAAAACTAAAGAAAGTTAAAAATCAAAATAAGTTTATTGTCACTGTGGCTGATGTGATTGCAATATGAACCCGGAAGCAGACAAGGGAGAGATGGAACTGAATCTTAACAAAAAAACAAACCATTTATTAGGTTGAAAGACACGAACACAAAACAAGGCCCAGCAAACAGGGGCGGAAACTAAAACTAAAACCTATACTGGGAATAACTCGGTATGACTATGACAACTATGACAAGAAAAACATGAACATGAATCCGAGGAGGTGCATGCGAGAAACTCTGATGAAAAAACATGAACATGAACATGGACCTAAACAGAATCAGGAGATAACCTGAAACCCGGAATAACGTGAACGGAGGAAAACGCACCAACACTGCCCAGAGGAAGACAGCGGACTTAAATACACAGAAGAGAAAGGAGGGAAGTGGAAACACAGCTGACACAAATGAACCTGACACCACAGGGGAAGCAAAATGAAACACACTGAACATGGAAACACAACCCTTTCATAATAAAAGACGAAACAAGGAGAGACGTGGACGTGTGATGGGCTGAGTTGCCAAATGGCTGGTAGGCTTTTAGCTAGGCTTTAGCTTCAGCCAAGTGGAAGCTAAATTGGCTAGTCATTCATATGTAAATTAGGTTGTTACCTGAGAATTCTGGAGGGGAGTGGGGGTGTGTGAATGATTGCTGATTTCTAACTGCCAACTGCCTCTTTGTTTGCCTGGGGGGGAGCTGCTAAAAGCGGTGAACTTCCTTTTGTGTTCGTCTTGATGCATTCTCAATCATCCAGGAAAATAAATCTCCAAAAGTCACCAACTTGGAGTGGTTAGTTTCCTGAGCCACAAGGAAACTTGTGTTTCAGTTTGCCATCTTAGGGAGAAATCAACACACATGGGTGTATTTCCTTTGTTGCTGAGATTTATTGATAAAAACAGTACAAAAAAACCAACCATTTGTACACATATTTACAAATAATAATAAAAAGTGAGTGAGTACATTTCAACATTTTCAGCAATCACTCACAATCCTGGCACTGCCATGGTATCTGTAGTCTGCATTTACCACATGTGTATCTGTAGCAGTGAACACATCGCACAGTGGCATGATTGTTCTTGCATTTGTGTTTGACCTGACACATGGCTCTTTTTCCAGGGCTCGGTGTGGAGGGTTGTGTCCGAAGCAACTGTTCTTTTCTTGCCTTCTTCCCAGCTACATGAGAGTGAGCCAGCTCTCTTGCAAGCTCCACCAGGAAGTCCACCGTCTTTCCTTCGTCCTGGTGCATGCTTGATACAGCACATCCTGCGGGGCTCCATAGGATAATTCTAAAAAATGCTTTAGTTCCTCACATTTTAATGCAACCCACTGAATTAAAGCTGAAACTACATCTGAGTTGTATCATTTCAAATTCATTGTTGTAATTTACAGAACCAAAGTTACAGAAAGTTGTTTCTGTCCAAAGTCTTATAGACATAACTGTATGATTTTCAATGATTTCAAGGACAGCTGAAGATAAAAAGTATTCAACAAGGAGAGACCAGGAATTAGTGACGTGCAGAGTTTGAATAAGAAGCTGTAATTAGACTGAATGCAAGACGAGAGCAAAGCCATGGCAACAGCAGGAAGTGGAGCAGGACCTGCGTGTGTCCATGAAGCTCGATGTTTTTGTGCACAGATCACATGCAGTCTGAAATGTTGTGCAGTCCAGACTGTATATTTTGCTGAGTGAAATACAAAAGCTTCCTTCATGGATGGAAAAGAAACTGTTTCAGTGTCAAATGAAACACTTTCTGTTGATTTCAACTCCCAGAACTGAGTTCAGCTGAGCTCCACGGTGCAACAATTAGACTCCACTATGTTTCCTCTGTTTTGTAACAGCAACAGGCTGTTTAGGGCAAGATTTGCTAAAAGGCTCAAAACAGCGCTTACAGACATGGTTCGTTTTTTGGGCCAATTACAAAAGTTCTGCTGTTTTCTAAACACAGGAGATGTGAATTCAAATCTATAAAACACAAAAATAAGACATGCTTATTTGTATTAAATATCTGGATAATGATCTGTAGATGTTAAAAACATTAATAACACAGTTTGAATGTCCAGAATTGGGTCTTCATCAGGGTCACAAAAATCTTTGAGATTCTGTCTCTGACACACAATCCTGTCGCTGCGCTCGATTTGTAAACACTAACAGCTCTTTGACTCCAGAACCCAGTTTGTGTTGGTGCGAGGCATTAGTGGATCTCTCTCTTAGAGTAGAGTTAGAGTTACTACAGTTTCTTAGGAAACTGAAGAAGGCCCATCTCCCTCCTCCAGATTCCCGTGCAAATGTCAGACAATTCAAAATCCTGTTTGACTTTATAAAGGAGACACAAATGTGCAACAATCTTGACAGAGTGCTACAGTGTCACAGACAGTTGCACTGCCTTTGATGAGAAACACTGAGTGATAGTAAAACTAAACAATCACTGCAACACACTGATACAGGAGAAGTTGTGATTGTTCTTTTCATTTGTCCTGTTGTGTAGTTTGGCTGTAGTGTGCCCCCCACCCACCCCCCTTTCAAGAAGCCAGCTGTATGATCGTCCACATTAAGAGAAGGAGTTAAAAGTGGGAGTCAAAACCTCCAAGTTAAAGTGGAACATTAATGTCACACAAATGCAGACACAGACTCAGTGCCATTTTTATATTGTTAGATTCAGAGATTTTATTGAAGTTCTCAGTTATATTAGGGACATACAGAATGCTTTCTAATGGAATAAGAGGAGAGAGTGAAGCAACTGTGCCACCCTAAGGACCATGGAGTGGGATTAATGATCAGTTGTGCTCATTTGATACCAACTAATGTGTGTTGGGTGCATTGTGAGCGCCGTCCAGGAGCGAACCAAACCCCAAGACTGGCAATTGGGACATTGAATGTCACCTCTCTGGTGGGGAAGGAGGCTGAGTTAGTGCGTGAGGTTGAGAGGAACCGGCTAGATATAGTCAGGCTCACCTCAACACACGGCTTGGGCTCTGGAACCAGCCTCCTGGAGAGGGGCTGGACTCTGACTCAGTCTGGAGTTGCCCCTGGTGAGAGGCGGCGGTCTGGGGTGGGTATCCTGGTGTCCCTTCAGCTTGCTGCCTGTATGTTGGGGTTTCTCCCAGTGGATGAGAGGGTTTGTTATCTGTGCCTCCGGGTTGGGGTTCAGAGTACCCAGCCTTCTTGGAGTCCCTGGGTGGGACACTGGAGGGTCCTACTGGGAGACTTAAATGCTCATGTGGGCAACAACAGTGAAAGCTGGAGGGGCGTGATTGGGAGGAATGGACCCCAGGACCTGAACCCGAGTGGTGTTTTGTTATTGAACTTCTGTGCAAACCACAGCTTGGCCATAACGAACACTATGTTCGAACATAAGAGTGTCCATAAGTGCACGTGGCACCAGGACACTCTAGGCCACAGGTTGGTGATTTGTTGAGTCTTCTCAGTTTGTGCTAAATCATTGAGTTGATTCTCAGTACTGTTCATTACAGTTCCTGACCTGTTCTTTCCTGTACCTAGATTTCCTGGACGCGTCCCTGACCCTGTGTGGATTGCCTGTTGCTGGATTGGCATGAGAGTGTAACGGTGTGAGGGTGAGTGGCTGAAGAGGAGTGAGCGTGCGAGCCTGGAAGAGGTGAGTGTAACACAGACGATGCGACGAGGAGCACAGGCAGACAGGAGGGGACACAGCTGGAACTAATGGGCATAACGAGACACAAACCTACAAAGTAAAACAGGAAACTCACAGGCTGTTTCACAATACCAACTTGGGGACACGAACAGAACACAGAGGAAAGACACAGGTAGGGACAATAGAAACACTAAACACACAACTCAAACCCTAAGAACAAATACAAAACAGCAGAAACTGGAAAATAATACCAACAAACTCAAAACACTGGGTCAATGACTCAGGACCACGACAGATCTGCCCTGTTTCACACTTAACACTTTGTGCCCACAGAAATTGGGCGCACCCACAGAAACGCAAAGCAGGAGATGAAGCATCGCTGAATATATGTCCAAATCAACTTCATTCTAAGCCAAAGACTAGAAAATATGGTGAAGCATATTTTACATGTAGTTGTTTTTTCCTGTGTAATAATATTCAACATTGCTATCAATACCTACCTCGGCACTTGTGCAGGTGAAACCAAAGGGAAGATAATCACACCGTGACGCCTCTGCCTTTGTAAATGGAGGGACAGCAACTGCATGTGTGTATGTAAGTGTGTAAAACCTGCAGATAGTCAGATTAACAGTATTTTGTCTCTATCTGCCATTCTGCAATTCATCTCATGTAAAAAAGAATGTGCGCACAGCGTGACGTGAAAAAAAGGCACATATCTTTGACGTTGCGTGACCAACTCTGTATTCCTCGTCCACACGTAAACGCAAAAAAGGAGTTTTAAAAAATCTCAGTTTTCGGTGATTCGAAACGCCGTTTACATGTGGACGAAAGGTCCAAACACATAGAAACAGCTGCGTTTTCAAAAATCCCCGTGTAGATGTGGACGTAGCGTAAAAGAGTTAGTAGTTTATTTTCTTACTACCTGTAATTTATTGCAGATTATTTGTATTTGCTTAATTGTTTACTAAATGTTTGAGGTGTGAAATAAACCGCAATGGAGCAAAATATGGGCGTGTGTGGTTGGAGGTTGTGTTTGTGCGTGCGCGCGCGAGAGGGGGGCGCGAACATTTATCTTGTAAAACAAGAGGGGCCCAGCAAAAAAAAGTTTGGGAACCACTGCTTTAGGGTTTCCTGACCGCCATGCGCCAGGAGACGACACGCTCCAACCTGTCCAGGGGCTGGGCCTTGGACATGGTCACCCTTAGCAACGATGTCACCAAGATGATGAGGGAGGTCGTCTAAGCTCTGATGTTCTGATATTTTCCATTTTTCTTCAGCACCAAACATGTTTGTAGGTTTTTAGTCTGTTAAATTTATGAAAATCAAAATGTTTCCACCTCTTCTCTCTGCAAGTCTCTAATAATAATAATAATAATAATAATAATAATAATAGTAACATTAATGATCGTGTATGTGACCTCACACAGTAAAGCTGATGTGAGGATCATCACAGTTTTGGTGGTTGTATGAACTTAGAATGCATAAAATAATAATTTGTTTTAATTAAAAAACTTTCCCTCTGTCATTTCCTGAGTGTTTCAAAATAAAAGTCCTCTCTTTCATGTTTTGAATGTGAGGCTGTTCCTGTGATGCCTTCAAATCTGTTTCAGTCTGCAGTTTTTTACAGTTCAGATCCAAAGTGACTCAAACATTTACTTAAAAGAGGTTTTTGTTCGTCTGGGTTTTCCTGCTCAGCAGCGCTAAACAGGCAAAAGCAGAAAAACACAAACAGAAAGAAACAGGAAAATATGTGTTTCTGTGAACAATGCAGCACCAAAATGAAAGACCAGGATTTATCTTTTAATGACTGACAAAAACATTAAATGATCATGTTTATTTTCACATAAATGTTCCATCGGTCCTTCTTTTACAATAAGTTTAGAAATTAAAAATACTAATAACACACCAGTAAAAAGGCAACAGCACGAGTCCTGAAAGGCTTAAAGAGAAAATAAACGCACAAAGAATGAAACAAAAAGGCACAAAACCTCAAAACAAGAGTGAATTAAATCTGAGCGACACACAAAGATGCTAAAAGCCCCAAACATGAACCTGTGAGGTCATTAATACCTGTGTGTGTGCATGTTTACATGTCTTTGTGGGGACCAAAATGCCCGTCCCCACAAGTTTGAAGACATTTGTGAGACTCAGAATGTGGTTTTAGTGTCAGGGACAGTCAGGTCAGGGTTAGGCATTCAGTCTTAATGGTTAGAGTAAAAGGCTGAGGAGAGCATGATGTCAAATAGATGTCCCCAAAGGATATGAAAACACAACCGTGTGTGTGTGTTACTGTGAGTTTGTGAGACAAGTGAAGATTTCAGAATCAGTGAGAAATGTTTCACTTCCTGTTGGTGAAGAAGAGCAGACTCCTCTTCAGCCACAGAAATGAAGAAGCTTTTATTTTGTCAGCCTGACAAACACGAGCTCAGCCACGAGCAGAGGCGACCCTGCAGAGGTGAAGGTCACAGTCAGAATCAGCGCCAGAGAACCGCACAAGGACGGCCTCATTGGTCACGGCTGAGTTCATTATGTGATGGTAACAAGCTGATTATTACAGAACAGGAAACACACGTCTGCTCATCAAACACCAGCTGCTGCTGCTTTTATCAGTCTGACAACAAAACCTCACAAGAAAGAAGTTTTTGTGAGTTTGCAGCGTTCCTCTAAACTGAAAACTAAAACAGCCTGAAAATGGGAACACGCACCCACACTCGAGAGTCAGGCAGCTTAAATGTGTTTGTCTTCATCTGTAGTTACGTTTCATTGGCTGGAAATGTGCTAACTGGAATCCTTCATGAGTCCAGATGAACAAAAACAAGTGTTTACTGCTCCACGCTGCACGAATCTGAATCAAAATCACTCAGACGCGCCCACGTAGGCATTCCACTAAAACCATGTGACCACCTTCACCTTTAAACCTGTCGTGAATATAAATTTAGACTCTTCACTTTATTTTGAAAGAACAGATTTGCAGGAAGTGCGGCTGCTGCAGAAACTCTTCACTTTTCACTGGCTTTAATCTTGAAGGTTTCTCCAGATGTGGAACATTCATGCTAAACATTCAACATCTGACGACCGTCTCCGTGTAAAACACTGACAAACTCAAACTTTATACGGTAACTGACAGATTTATTCCTCCATTTTCAGGCATTTCACAATGAACTTGGATTAGTTTGATGATTTTATTCACGTTGGTGAATAAAACCAGCCAAGAGGCTGATTCCTGCAGAGGAGGAGGCAGAGTGGAGGAATCTGCAGGTTCTGTCTCTAACACACAACCAGAGCTTCAGTCATAACGAGCACATAATAAAACCATGATCCCCCCTGATCGACTCTTTTAGCCTGTTTCCTCTGGATCGAACAGGATCTAACAAACCCCAGCTTCTGCTGGGACACTGGTCATCATGGGAGGAAAAAGATGGCTGCCATGTTGCTGTTTCCTGTCTTACACCAGGGTTATACTTCCTGTATCTGTGGGTCTGAGTTTTTAATCAGAGGATGAACTTAAAGCTTTCAGTCTGCTCTACAACCCACCACCTATCCACACGTCTGCTAAGTGGACTGGAAATCAGTAAAACTTCTACCAGACTTTAGTAAATATTGCATTAAGATGAGCAGACAGATTTTAATCTCAGCATCATGCACACAGATTTTTCAGGACACTGGAAGAGTTCCTGCCGTGGATTTAGATGTTAGTGTTGTGTGGATGATCCCATTCTGTGATCTTTGTGTTACTAACACTGATGACACCACCGTTATTGGACTCATCTCGGACGGGGATGAGTCTGCCTACAGGAGGGAGGTTGAACGTCTGGTGTCCTGGTGCAGCCACAACAACCTGGTGCTGAATGCCCAGAAGACAGTGGAGATTATTGTGGACTTCAGGACGCACACAGCTCCACTCCCCCCCATCATCCTGACTGACACCCCCATCACCTCTGTGGACTCATTCCGCTTCCTGGGTACCACCATCACCCAGGACCTGAAGTGGGAGCCCACCATCACCTCCGTCATTAAGAAAGCCCAGCAGAGGATGTACTTCCTGAGGCAGCTGAAGAAATTCAACCTGCCAACACGGACGATGATGCAATTCTACACTGCAATCATCGAGTCCATCCTCACCTCCTCCATCACCGTGTGGTACGCTGGAGCCACTGTCAGGGACAAACAGAGACTGCAGCGTGTTGTGCGCTCTGCTGACAAGGTGATTGGCTGCAGACTCCCATCTCTGCAGGACCTGTACACCTCCAGGACACTGGGGCGTGCAGCTCGGATCTCAGCTGACCCTTCTCACCCTGGACACAGTCTGTTTGACCTGCTCCCCTCAGGCAGGAGGCTCCGGTCCATTCGCACCAGAACCTCTCGCCATAAGAACAGTTTCTTCCCCTCTGCTGTCGGACACATGAACAATAACCGTATGACTGTTCCCACCACTAACACCCTACGCTGTGTTCACTGCATCATTCCATGTTTGGCACTGATCACCACCTGCACTCATGTATATATCATGTATATATCTATCTACTTAGCACTTTTAATTCTTATTCTTATTTTTATATTTTTATGACAGTATGTTTGCACTGAAGCACCGCAGCAATTTCCTAATGTTGTAAACCTGCTCAACATTTGGCAATAAAACCCTTTCTGATTCTGATTCTGATGCTTTTACACTTTAGGACCCTCGAGACCTCTGCTGCTCAGCCGTCCTGATCGCTGCCTCCACTTTAACCAGAGGCTGTAACCTCTGATCATTTCACCTGCACCGACAGTAAAACTCTTCTCCACAACCAAACGTGCCATAAACCCGTCACAGCTTCATCATCAGCTCAGTCTCAGCAACATGCAGACGACCGAGCAGCAGAAACTCTGCAGGGAACGTCTGAAGTCTGTTCTTCAGTTTTCCCAGCTCACTGTTTATTGAACATGAGACAGAAAAATAACTTCACCTTTAATGTGAAACTTTTATCGCCTGTGACATGTTTGCAGGAAGTTTTCATGCTGTGATTTAGTGTCACAGCCATAAATATCACACAAGGTAAAAACTACAAGTCCCAGCATCCTCTGTGTTTAGGGAGGAGCAGTGAAAGTGAAAGTGTTGCTCCTCCGTTCAGAGCAGCAGGAGGAGGAAGGTGGAGCTGATGCAGGTGAGTGTTAACATGAATATATTTCTTCTTATGACATAAAATAATTCCACACTGTTCGTGTCTGTGGGTGAAACGTGAGGCCGCTCGGCTCCTCTGAGCGCTGGTTTCCTGTAAGTAGAGAGGAAGTGAGTTTAGCTGAGAGAGCAGGAGGAGAGTGAGAGCTGTGCTGAGGCAGCTGAGTGTTAACACCGCTCTGACATTACTGTGTCTCTGTGGCGGGAACAACAGGCTCCGTCAGTGGAGGCAAAAATAATCAGACTTTGGTTTTTCAAAGGAAACTACTTTATGTTGGGAGAAGCCGCGCGCTCATTGGATAACGACTTGTCAATCTCAAGTTATTAGCCAATGAGCGCGCAGGTTCACAGTAAGACCCGCCCTTATCACGACGGGTTTTAAAACTAAAATGGCGACAGAAACTCTGTGAGTGGAGTTCAGGCTGACTTTATGAAAGTGCGACGTTTGAGCCACTTCCTGTTCTCAGTCCCGGCGTCCTGATCACCGAGGTTTCTGTTGCTCTGATGTCTGATATTGATTATATCGGTAAACAGGCTGTAGGCAGAAACATCAGGTCTGATCTGAAAATCCCTTCAGAAACAAACTTTAAGAGTTTTATGTCCGTGAGGCTGTAAAACTGTAACGTGTCCTGTGACCTATAAACACTCTGTGATGAATAATCTGAAGTCATTTTGAGCCTGACAGTAGTTTCCTGTCACAGAGCAGAAGCAGGCAGTTTTTGGCACCTTTATATTTAATTTATTCCAAAATAAATCAATAAAGGTAGAAAAGAACTCTCAGTGACATTAAAAATCTATTTTTAAAGACAGATGTGACCAAGTGCAACAAATATAAGATGAGATGTTTACAGATATTTGAAGTATTGATCACATGTAGAACACAGAGCAGGTCCAATAACAGAGTCATGCTGCTCACAAACAGCAGTTTGGTTTCATGAGCTCACTTCCTGCAGTGATCCTCAGCTTCTCTCCAAAGGAGCCGTAACATGTGGGCTCCTCACCATGATGATGATCCCAAACACACTGAGTTCCTTCATCCACCTGATCATGTACTTATTAAATAATGTGATGGTTTTGGTGTTTTTTAAAGACTTTGAGCCTCTAAAATAACTGGTTTGGACTTTAGGGCCAAAGCTCCAACATTAGAAAGCCGTCAGTGTGATGCTTCCAGGACAACAGCACCTCTGAGTGTGTGTGTTTACCTCTCAGACTAACTCCACCCTGACATCAAGAAGATGGAGGAAGAGGACGGAGCAGCGTCCAGCTGTGTGTCTGTGAGGAGTGACGGGGTTACACAAACACCTCCACCTTACAGTCATGGACCTGCAGCAATAATGTAAGAACACTACTAACTTTATTAGTCATTTCAACATAACCATGACAGAATCATTGATCTGTGATTGGTTCAAACTGTTTGATCTGAGTTTGATTTTTATTGACTTGTTTTCTTGCTAAGATCTGAACTCTGTAAGTTTAAGTGAAGTCAGTGCAGCAGAATCAGAGAGAAGAGCTGAGAACAAACTGAGTTCATTCAGAGACAGAAAAACTGGCTGATGATTGGCTGACCTGTCAGCGTTATGAGGCAGACACAATATCACAGAGGGATCAGCTGATCATATGGCTGTCAGAGAGAACTGAACAGTTATTGATGTTTGTGTTTGCAGAGGTCAGAGGTCACAGTCTCCAGTATCCAGCTGTGTGTCTGTGAGGAGTGACTGGTCCAGAGAAATATTTCCTCCAGACTTCAGTGATGAACCTGCAGCAACAATGTTCTTCAATCATGGAGCTCAGCTGACCATGTAAGAGAGCTGCTGACTCAGAGTTCAAAGGTTGTTTCTATAAATGTTCTGCCAGTGACATCATAACTTAACCTAACACTGGTCTGTGTATGAAGTATCATTTAGTGGCAGTTGTTAAAGTTGTATAATGATGATGCTAGTTTGGGGTGTATTTTCCTGCTGATGCAAATGCATCTACTTTGCCCTTTGTCTGGTGCTTTGGACAAAGACGTCCAATGAAACTCAGAACAACACAGTTTGCACCACCAGCAGGCAGAGGAAGTGGCTGACATCCAGAAATCCTACCAGTGGCTGAACAAAGCTGGACTGAAAGACAGCACAGAGGCACTAATCATGGCAGCACAGGAACAAGCTCCGAGCACAAGACCCATAGAGCCCGGGGTCTACATGGCTCTTTTTGGGGGGGTTGTGTTGTATTAATAGTGACTCTGTTTCTTTGGACCTGACCAAAGTATTTTGTTTTTCAGTTCAGTTGCAACATTGACTAACACTAATGCAGGGGTCGGCAACCTGCGGCTCTTTAGTCCTTACAGTGCGGCTCCTCGTGGTTTGGGAAAATAAATTAGAAGTATTTAGCTGAAGTGTATTTTATTTATGTTCTTTTTTAACTTGTAGTTCTAAATTGGAAGATTATTGTGATATTGAAATATAAAAAGAAAATTATATTTTTTATTTTTTCATCGTTCAAATAAGCGTCACACTCGTGGAAGCCGGTGTACCCGCCGAAACGCCTGCATTTATCGAGACTTTCAACCCCAGGAAGGCCAATTATGGATCTTCGGATCCACATTATGTCAGCAGCTGTTCTCCACCGTGAACTACGTTAAAAACAAACACCGCTCACGCCTCACAGACGACAGCTTACAGTCCTGTAAAGATGAAAGTGACTTCGTACAGCCCCGACCTGCAGACGCTGTGCGCAGAGGTTCAGGAGCAGAAGTCCCGTTGTAAACATATCACGGCAGACCCGACGATGTTTGCATGAACACGCTTTTCAGCTTCTCTTAATAAACGACTTTTCACACACGGTTGCTGTACGCACACAGCCGGCTGTAGCTTTGCAGCTCACAGCCCGACACACAACAGCACAGACGTTAAGGCGGCGAGGCGTGATTGCCGCTCAGGTGCGTCCGCCTCCCCTGCAGCGGCGCTGCAGACCACGCCCCGCCACACACATTAACCAGGTAAAATACATATTTAGGCAGAATTTTGCAAATATCTATTTTTCATCTTTCAGCAGCATAGAGCTTTTTTTCCAATTATCTTTTTTAAAAGTCAGGTCAAGGCTCCAAAAGCCCAAAGGAGATATAAGGGTGGCGGCTCACAGCAGCTTTTGTTTGCTACATCATTTTAGTTCAGCTGGGTGTCTTTCCTTTGGTTATATTTCTTTAAGAGTTCAAATGTGTTCATTACATAAATAACATGTAATTTTCTCTGTAGCACTTCATGGATTTCATAAGCAACACACCTTAGTTGTTCACACAAAGCATAAAGGTAAAAAACAGTATATACAGTGTTATCTTCATTCTAGATGTCAAAAAGTATTTGTGGCTCCCAGTGTTTTCTTTTGTGTGGAAACTGGCTCCAAATGGCTCTTTGGGTCCTGAAGGTTGCTGACCCCTGACCTAATGGTATATTTTTTTTAGCTGGATCGTTCTATAAAAACATGAATCAAATCTGAGAAAAGTTTCCACCTGACCTGTTGAATGTTATTGAAGCCAGAAGTTTGCCTTCATACTGTGTTTCTTGCATGCCTTTTGTGGTGTACTAATTGATGTGAAATGAATGCAATGTGGTTGTGTTTGCAGAGGTCAGAGGTCACAGTCTCCAGTATCCAGCTGTGTGTCTGTGAGGAGTGACCGGTCCAGAAACACACCTCCAGACTTCAGTCATGAACCTGCAGCAACAATGTTCTTCAATCATGGAGCTCAGCTGACCATGTAAGAGAGCTGCTGACTCATTTACGGGTGTTTGAAATTCTGTGACCACTTTGTAATTTTAGTTTATATTTTAAAAGTGTTTTTATTTGTAGTTGCCTGTATTTTTATTACACTGTGTGTAACGTGGTGGTTTGTGCTGTTTGGGATCGTTTTGGTGTATTTGTGTCAGAACATCAGATAAATGATTTCATCACATTTTAAAAGAAAGTATCAGGATAATAATCTGAACTGAGTCATCAGAAACAGAAAGATGGTCTCAACAGGCCACTGAGCTGATCTCCAAAGAAATGCAGAAGATTGAAGAGTCCGAGGCTGTTTATTTGTCACAGGCATCGTCATACACGTACAACACAGTGAAATGTGCTGAGCTGCTCCTGTGACTGGACAAAACATTATAAACAATCATTAAATGAAATAATGAAACATTGTGCAGATGTAATGTTAAAGTGCTTTGTGCCACATTAGCACAGCATGTACTGACAGAGCAGTGCAAGCAGAACAAAGCAAATGAGCAAAGTGATGTAAACAGAGTAACTGAACAGAGTGAGCAGAGTAATATCAGCAGTAATGAAGCAGCAGGATCAGTGTAGCAGCGTGTGACGTCATAATGAATCAGGTATGATCTGAAATATGACAGTGAGACAAGAACATGATGTAAGGTCCTGTTTAAACCCTGATGGTGATGCTATGAGGGGAGCATGTTCTGATTTAGGACTTGGATGGTCTGAGGATAGAAGCTCCTCTCTGTTTGTGTCCTGATGGTGCAGAAGCTTCTGCCTGATTGTAGAAGGAGCTGAAGCCAGCATCATCCCAGAGGTGAAGCTCCTCTGTGTGCAGACCTGAGGTCAGATTCCTCCAGGCTGATGTTCAGGATCTACAGAAACGTGTGGTTGTAGTTATTGCTGCACTGTGTGCTGACAGCAGATACTCAGAACAAAGCGCTGCACACGTGTTCTTTACAAACATCTGTACATATCAAATATGGATCATGGCAGTGAATGAACACGTTTCTGTCATTTGTTTCATTGGCTTCTTTTTTCTGCCTGTGTTCATGTGATTAATGTCTAACACATAAACAGGTTTGTAATCAAACATCACATCATCAGGGAGGCATCATGAAACAAAGTTACTGCTGGAGGCTGAACTCAATTTGGTGGCAATGTTCAAAAATATCACTCAGATCATTTCAAAGCTTTTAGTTCTTCTTCTTCACTTCTGTAAAAGAATAGAAAGAAAATCAGAACCAAGAAGTTCACTTCCTGATGACTGAACTCTTTCAAAATAAAGCTGAAAGCTCTGAATGTGACACCGCTGCTCCACCACAGTTTTTAGAGGAGGTCAAAGGTCAGTTGAAAGTGATGGATCCCAAACTTCCAGTACATCCAGTGAAGGACATAATCAGCTCTGTGATGAAGGCTTTTACTGTGGAGTTTGTAGGCTGATCACTCTGTGTTTAATAAGACAGGCAGGAACAGCAAAGGAAACTTGGATTCTGAACTCAAACACAAGTTTCTCCACTTTGACTTTTCTCTGTGACCATCAGAGCTTCTGCACAGTGTCATCAAATCTGGATGTTTGTCACTGACAGTCAATGATTTTAGTGATAAAGAAATGTGTTCACAGAGGGAGGAAGAGGAGTGGTGTCTGTGAGGAGGAGCAGCTGTCCTGCTGTGCTTTGTGTCAGGACGTCCTGAAGGATCCAGTCTCTACCAGCTGTGGACACTGGTTCTGCAGACAGTGCATCTCCTCATACTGGGACCAGTCTGCTTCATCAGGAGACTGGTCCTGTCCCCAGTGTGGAGAAAGATCCAGAAGCAGAGCTGGACTGCAGACAGCCAGTCAGAGCAGCTGTGTACAAAGTAAGACTGAACATCTGTCTGCTGATGGACTCATTTCTGAAAACTGGACTTCTTGTTGTTGTTCAGACATTGAAGAGTTTTCTTTCTGTTTTTCTTTCTTTCAGCAGATGTTGGTCTGCAGGAGGTTTTAGATGAACATAAGATCAGTCTGAGGAGGAGATGTGAACGTGTGACTGAAGGAAGTGATGAAACAGGAAGTAGAACCCTCCTCAACAGGATCTACACTGAGCTCTACATCACAGAGGGACAGAGTGAAGAGGTTCATAGCCAACATGAGGTGAGGCAGCTGGAGACAGCTTCCAAGATGGACGCCCTCCATGACACTCCAATCAGGTGCCAGGACATCTTTAAAGCCTTACCTGACCAACAGAGACCCATCAGAGTGGTTCTGACCAACGGCGTGGCTGGTGTTGGAAAAACCTTCTCAGTGCAGAAGTTCACTCTGGACTGGGCAGAGGGCTTGGAGAACCAACATGTCAGTGTGGTGGTTCTGCTTTCATTCAGGGAGCTGAACCTGATCAGAGATGAGCAGTGCAGTCTTCTGGAGCTGCTCCATGTTTTCCATCCAACATTACAGAAGGTCACAGCAGAGAAGCTGGCTGTCTCTCAGCTTTTGTTCATCTTTGACGGCCTGGATGAAAGCAGACTTTCATTGGATTTCACCAACAGGAAGCTGCTGTCTGATGTCACACAGAAGTCATCAGTCAGCCAGCTGCTGACAAACCTCATCCAGGGGAATCTGCTTCCCTCGGCTCTCGTCTGGATAACTTCCCGACCTGCAGCAGCCAATCAGATCCCTCCTACATGTGTTGACAGGCTAACAGAAGTACGAGGCTTCACTGACGCCCAGAAAGAGGAGTACTTCAGGAGGAGATTCAGTGATGAAGAGCTGTCCAGCAGAATCATCTCCCACATGAAGACATCCAGGAGCCTCCACATCATGTGTAGAATCCCAGTCTTCTGCTGGATCACTGCTACAGTTCTGGAGCACATGTTGACTACAGAGCAGAGAGGAGAGCTGCCCAAGACCCTGACTGACATGTACTCACACTTCCTGCTGGTTCAGACAAAGAGGAAGAAGAACAAGTACCACGAGGGACATGAGACGAGTCCACAGGAGCTGACGGAGGCTGACAGGGAAGTTCTTCTGAAGCTGGGGAGGCTGGCGTTTGAACATCTGGAGAAAGGAAACATCATGTTCTACCAAGAAGACCTGGAGCAGTGTGGTCTGGATGTGACAGAGGCCTCGGTGTACTCAGGAGTTTGTACAGAGATCTTCAAAAGAGAGTGTGTGATCTTCCAGAAACCAGTCTACTGCTTTGTTCATCTGAGCATCCAGGAGTTTCTGGCTGCAGTCTACATGTTCCACTGTTTCACCAACAGGAAGTCAGAGGTGCTGAAGGACTTCCTGGGAAAAAAATACAACGAGTCATCTCTGGATGATTTCCTTAAACAAGCCATGGAAAAATCCCTCCAGAGTAAAAATGGCCACCTGGACCTGTTTGTCCGCTTCCTTCATGGCCTCTGTCTGGAGTCCAACCAGAGACTCTTAGGAGGTCTGCTGGGTCAGACAGAGAACAGTCCAGAAACCATCCAGAGAGTCATCAAGAATCTAAAAGAAAGGAAGACAAAATCCTCTCCTGACAGAAGCATCAACATCTTCCACTGTCTGATGGAGATGAACGACCTCTCAGTACATCAGGAGATCCAAGAGTTCCTGAAGTCAGAGAACAAATCAAAGAAACTCTCTGAGATCCACTGCTCAGCTCTGGCCTTCATGCTGCAGATGTCAGAGGAGGTTCTGGATGAGTTGGACCTGAAGAAGTACAAAACATCAGTAGAGGGACGACTGAGACTGATTCCAGCTGTGAGGAACTGCAGAAAGGCTCGGTGAGTCCAGATGTGATCATTAATATTATCAGTTGGTGATAGTTTAGTTACTCAGTCATAAACTGCAATCATTTCTTATTTGAGGTCACACTAGGGCTGCCACAAATGATCATTTTTGTGATTATTTGACTAATCAGATCAAAAATAAAACATACAGCTTATTGCACCAGCATGCATCTGCTGTTATATAACTATCATTAGCTTACAGCTTAGAGTTTTTAAGGTATGTGCTAACTAAAAATAAAGACCAGATGATAGTTTATTAAACTTTTAATGAAATTTGCAGATTGTAGCAACAAACAGAAAGGCCCCCAAAATGTGTGCCGAGTTCTTCAGTGTGATTTCTCCACGATGAAAGCACACTGTGCTCCACATGGTTATGAAGATCTTGATTAACCACATTAGCTTCACATTAGTAACTTTGTCCTCGACAGCTCGGCCGTCTTCAGAACCTGCCCAGAAATTGAACTGCACATGTGCACTGGCTCCAGACGTGGGGTTGTCCTGCATAGTCAGTGGTGTCAGTAGATCATTAAGTAAAATAATATGTAACTAGATTCCTTTGAAAGAGCAACCATGGACGACAAAGCTGGGCGGATTCTGCTCTAAGACACCAAATGAGCAAATGTTTGCTGACCTGTATCAGTGATCACCTTTTTGTTGGCCTGGTCCCCCAGTCCTCCCACTCCCCCTGGTCCTCGGTGGATGCTGTCACTTCCTCTGACACTGGCTCACCATTTATGTTGTGTCAAAAATCAAACGTGAAGATCTAATTTACTCTAAACTCTCTGACTGTTACTAATATAGTCATAAAATATGCAACAACCACTGGAGATGGAGATGAAGCTTCAACTTGCAGAAAATAGTTTATTAAAATCAGTTTGAATAAACCCAAGGCTCAGAGCAAAAGAGACAAAAGCGCCCCCAAGTGGTCAGACAATAGACGAACAGAATAAACCCTATCAAAGACAAACACGCTGGAAGCATCTTTTCTAACACTCCAGTATTTATTAGCATTTAGTATAAATTTATTGTGACTTTGAAGACGTTCAGTGTTTCCTTTGGTATAACGGAGGTCTGACTACAGTCCAGTAAACACACTGATTAGGATTATAGATTAAACTGCAGTAATACTTTCACAGTGTGCAGTGATGCACAGGTCCGAGTGGTTTTACACTGAAATTCTCAACAACAGGAAACTATAAGAATTTGTTACTCTAATAATAAACATAGAAGAAGAAAAACATTTTTCATTTAGAGTTGATGAATATAAATGAATTTGAACTTTACAAACCAATCAAAGACAAACTGATCCATGTGAGTTTATAACAATATTCAAAGGCTGCTGCTGGACACAGACAGGTAACATCATTTTGACTTGCTGTCACCTGGATCTGGAGTCATAAACACTGAAGTGCTGAACATTAATACAAATCTGTTTCTGCCAACTAGTGATAAACCTGCAGACTAATGGCTCAGAAAGCTAAAAGGAGCCAATCATTTCTGTGTTTAGTTCCCCTGAAATCAGATGTGATATCAGCAGCTCTGAGTTCATTCATCATTATTGTCCAGTGATGACATTTCTGCTCCGTTTGGTGACAGTCAGCAGATTTTTCCTGAGTGTGGACGTGAACAGTCGTACCTGACAGCAGCAGGTAGCAAACAGAGATCGTCTTTCCAGCTGGAACTCTTCACTGAGCTGAGCTCATTCAAAATGTTCTGGATTCAAGACAGGAAACAGTCCACATGTGTGTCTTCACTCTGACTCTGGATCAGATCTCACTGACAGACTGTGGACATTATGGAAGCCTAAATGTGACGCCATCTTCCTCCTTCATCTGCAGATTAAAGCCAAACAAAGATTCTCATTAAAAGTCTGCAGGTCTGAGAGAGACTCAATCGTTGTGTCATGTCAAACACAGTAAGAGGAGCTGAAGCACAGATGTGAAGAGCAGATGTTCATCAGATTATGACCTCACTCTGTTTTGTCTTCATATACATTCAGTCTGTGTTTATAATGCAGACTTTCTGCTTTTATAATAACACATTTTGTATTTTCTATGATCACAGACTGGCTGACTGTGGACTCTCAGGGACTCATTGTGAAGTTGTGGCCTCGGCTCTGAAGTCCATCCCCTCCCATCTGACAGAACTGAACATGAGTGAGAACAAGCTGCAGGATTCAGCAGTGAAGCTTCTGTGTGCTGGACTGGAGAGTCCAAACTGTCGACTGGAGACTCTGAGGTGAGTTCACTGACTGCAGCTGTTGTTGTTTTTCTATATTTCTGATCTTTGATATTTGAAACGTTCTTTAGTTCCTAAATGTTCAGGATGTGTCTGAAGACAAATGTGAAGAAGTTTGAGTGCTTTCAGAAATGTTGTGTCTTTCCAAACGACTGAACAACAGTTTTTCCTCTTGGCTCCAAATAGAAGTGACAGACTTGAGCAGGGTTCATTTAAAGGCTGACAGAAGTGGAGTGGTGACGGGGAGATGTGTGTCTGGACAGCTTTTCAGCCTCCACAGGTTCATGTTGTGCTCCATCAGTCAGTGAAGATGAAGTCAGTACTGGTGAGGCTGTAGAGTGTGTGAGGGATGTGAATGAGGCTGTTGGAGATCTGATGATAGCAGATAAAAACAGGCTGCAGAGACTTTGAGCTTGTGTGGAAACAGACAGAGAAAAGAAAGACATGAATGTCAAAGCTAATAAAGGTGAAGTTAGGAGCTGTGATGATGTTCATGTATCAGAAGCTGATCGGGCTGCTACAGAGACGACCCACACAGCTGCTGTGGTGAGGTTTGTGTTAAAGCAGAGGAACACAGGCCCACACATGACAGCAAAGCAGGTTTCAGGCTCTGTGAGAGGATTTCAAACAGAAGCTGGAGAAGAGAAAGGACTACAGAAAGAAGGCAGCTGAGACCAGTCCAAGTGTTTCCATGGAGCCCAGTCTAACATTCATTTATACACTAACGTACAGAAGTGAACGGGAAAATGAATCCATAGTTTCAAATGTAGAAATAGTTCTCAGTTCATTTACAGAGTTTAATACAGTTCATGAGGAAATGTTCAAAACAGCAGCTGAGAAGAAATCTGCTTCACAAAGTTGGATCCAATTCCAATAGTTTGTGATGCACTTTAACGCAGCGTGAGCAGTTCACTGCCTAACCCCACAGAGACTGTCAGTCTGGACTTTTCTTTATTTCTATTGGCTGTCAGTGAGATTTCAGAGCAATCAGAGACTGTGGGTCTGTGTATGAAGTATAATTCATGTGCAGTTGTTGAAGTTGTAGAATGAGAAATAGCAGTTTGGGGTATTTCCTGCTTTCATTGTCCTGCTTGTGCTGATGAAAATGTTTATTGACGTGTGAATTCATTCTTCAACGCTCGATTCTGCCTGAACAACGAGAAACTTTGCTTATTTTTGTGTAACACAATTCAAAGTAGGGCTGGGTATCGTCACTGATTTCTAGAATCGATTCGATTCAATTCGATTGGAATCTGCGAAATGTTGCCTCAGACAGTCAGAAATATTATAATTCAGATCAGTATATTTACATATTTTTGTATCTATAAAAGGGAAGCTGGCACTTTCGAGACTTTATCAAAGGTGTGAGCATCACAGCAGAGGCCTTTGTGTCAACGTAGCTGAAGATAAAACACAGAAAAACATGAAGCTGATTTTTCTGGGATTTTATAAAAATATTCTGCAGTAGATCAAAAACACATAAACATTACCTGATGCTGCTGAAGTGAAGCAGAGCAAAGTTACACCGTTTTTATTACAAACACAGCGTTTTGCAGTTTTGCATAATTTTAAAAAGTTTAAATTTGTTCAGTATTGAACGGCAGAAATGAGGCTTTCTTTTCGAAAGTAAGTAAAAGGAAAAAAAACAGCGGCCGACAGCGCTGTAAACAACGGTAGACTTGTGCGTAACAAGCAAGCGAATAATGCAGAAAACAGATTTTTAGACGGGAAACTGTGTGTGAGAGAGAGAGAGAGAGAGAGAGCTGTGCATGAAGTGTGATTTTATCCTGGTGGAAGCAAAACAGCAAAAGTCAGAGTGAGTTCATGACGATGTTTATGTGAAGCGTAGTTTGGATCTTCTTTTGCTGCTGGTTCAGTCAATATTGTTTGGAGAGAGATAAAACTAACAGCTTTAGAATCAGCGTAAAAAGGACGTAATAGAATAGAATAGAATAGCCTTTATTGTCATTGTACAGAGTACAACGAAATTGGAGTGCCACTCCCTTGGTGCAAGATTCAAAAATAAATATAAATGTAAAATATAAAAAGTACAATAAAACAATCGCAAGTATTCAAACAATAGTAAGTAAGATATATACAGGATAGCAGCATTAATATAATGACAGTATGAATAGCAGCATGATATAATGGCAGTGACGGTATGGTATAGCTAAGCAGGTTCAAACAGGTTAAACACAAAGCTCGGAGCCGCTGAAACATCAGAATCAGCGAGCTGTCGGCTTTCAGCCCCGACCGTGTCCGTGTCATCGGGTGAGAAAAGCGACATCTCACTGATTCTGATTCGCGGGTCGCGCTGTGTGTTTAAGTCTTTGTGCAGAATCCGTGTTCCTGCTCTCATTTACTGTCTTAGCTGTTGTTGAAATTTTGTGAGATTTCACCAGAAATTCTGGAATTTCAAGCAAAATAAATTTATATTAAAAAATAGATTCAGGATTTTAATTAATCGATTTTACGTTATCCAAGCCAGAATCGATTTTAATCGATAAATCGATTATAAAAACCCACCCCTAAAAGCGTCCTATTAGACCCATTAAACACTAACATAGATGAATACTCAGATTTAAACCTTTATTGTTTCACAAAGGGTTAAAAAGGGAACGTCCACAGTTTAGACTGCAGCAGATTTTATTAAAGCAGTTTGACAGGAGCAAAGCAAAAACACAAAGAATAAGTGTTTCACATATTAATACATATAACATAATAATAAAAGAAAAGCAAAATAATGATACAAAAGAATGAAAAAGTTGTCCAGAGCAGCAGGATGTCTGAGGTCTGCAGAAACACAAAAACACAGCAGCTAAAAATAGTTGTTGAAAGAAAACGAGGTGGGAGCTGCTGATTCCTGAGCTTTGATACTGGATTAGCTTCAGTAGTTATTCCCATCACTGCTGTAGGAGCTACATTTAGTCACAGCTGATTGTCTCCTTTGACCAATCAGAAGACTACTGTTGTAAAAACAAGCAGACAAAGAACCAATGAGAGTGAAGAACAGGATAAAGAGCTCGTGTGATGGAGGCAAAGCAATAATCAGCAGACTGTAGCAGTTTCTATCTGGATGAAAGTAGAAGGAGCTCAGCGGAGCTCAGTCCCATATCTTTGTTTAGAAACAACATCAGTGATTTCCTGCTGCTCGAGATGATTCCAGCAGCTCTCATTACAGCAGCTGATGAGAGAAACAGCTGATGGCTCACAGCTCGTACACTGTTGGATCTCCAGATGTTCACGTGGCTGAAGTCTGTGAAGAAACTGTGGTCCACGTAGTTCACACGGCCTCAGATTGGACCGAGCTCCCTGGATCACTGCAGCATCCTCAGCTGGTACATGGACGTCTCTGCTCCTCAGTCTTGGAGCCCCTGCAGGTCCGTCCACACCACCAGGGTCTTCTCACTCACCTTTCCTTTGTCCTCGTCCTTCATCGGCCGTGCTGTGTCTTTGTTCCTGCGGTGTTGTTCCCACGATGCAGCGCTGATGTTCCCTCCTTGAATGCACAACAAGTACGGTGCTGGTCTTTCTCGGGTGGAGCAGAGACAGATTGAAGTCTTTCAGGCTTTAGTGCCGACTTCCCTGACAGAGGCTGGACTCCATGGTCTGCACAGGAGGCTTCTACACTGTGTGGAGGTGACTCCTGGACTCGAAGACAGGCTGCAGGTACATGTGTGATGAAGAGGAGCTACAGCAGTGTGATGGAGCTGCAGGTGTGAAGGAAGTCCTGCTGTCCTGTCCCACCCTCATCTTTGCTTCCTCTGTCTTCTCTGGACTTGTCCTCCTGTTTCAGAAACAGCACTGCTTCATGCCGAGGGTGGACGGGAGCGTTGGCTCTGATTCTTTTACCGTCCACCACAAGGAGACACTGATGCTGACCTCCTGATTCATCTGCATGTGTTCTGCTTCACACTGCTCACCTCCACCAAAGACTTCACAAACATCTTCTTTCTTTGAGTCCAGTTTGTCCCACAAACACTTCCAAATCTCCTCCTCTGAGATTCTGCAGCTTCTTGCAGTGTGACTCAGCTGACTTCTGACAGACCACAGACTGGCACAGCATCCACATGTGTCTCCTTTCAAACAGGCTCTTGATGTTTCCTCCTAGGGCTGAACGATATATCGCATTTGCGATAATATCGCGACATGATCAAGTGCAATTTTCTAACCGCAAAGGCTGCGATTATACTGCGATTATAAGGCTGTCCAAATTACTACCATATCCCAGAATTCATAGCGCGGCCCAGCCAAACTCCAGTTTCCAGCAATGGCGGCCGCTACTAAGTTTTAAAATTACTCATACTAATCTTTCTGGGTCACAAAATAAACTTTTAACATATTTTCAGGCGAGAAAGTAGTTGTGTAAACATCAAATATCTGCTCGGTTTATCAAGATATCCCATATTTGCAAAAGTGCTTCGACGTTTTCAGAGGCGTCTGCTACCCACCAGCTCGACAGCTAGCCGGGAGCTCGAGGGTTACTGATGCGGCCGAGAACGGCATAACTCCCGGCACATCATTTTCAGATCACCGCGGAGTTTCGCTGCTCGGGTTAAACGTAATATATAAGTCACTTAGACAACCTAAAAATTTTATTGTTTGGCTTTTTTCAGTGTTTTGTTTGTTCGTGAGTAAATCGGTTTGGCTGAGATTAAAGTTATTAGATTAGATAAAATAAAACTTTATTAATCCCCCGGGTGGGTTCCTCCTTGGTTTTCACACAGCTGACTAAACGTCAAACAGAAAACTTATTAAACAGAAGTATGAGACAGTCGAGAATTTACACCAGTGTCTGGTTATATTTTAGATAGCAAGAAGCAGACGGCCGAGTTTATTAAACTCCACCGAGACAGCGGTGACGCTAATCAGAACTAGCCACCGTCCAATTTCACGCCTTTAAACTTTAAAGGCGTGTTTGTGTGTGTTTATACAATTGCTATTATGTTTGCACTTTATGTGTAATGTTACTGACTGCAGAGATCAGTAAGATGTGTGTATTTTTTATTTATTAGTTTTATTTATTTAATATTATTTTTTAATTGAATGACTGTCTAGTAGTTCACAGATGTCGAAAAACTGAGTGTGGTAAAGCCACTGATTTTTTTTATGTATATTTCTGCAATCTGCACATTGTACTGACTTTCATTTTAATGTTTACACCAGGGTTCCTTGTCAGCACTTTATGCTCAGATGTTTGTAAGCTAAAAATAAACTATTGTGTATGTTCAAATATACTGTTGTGATTGAAGAAGTTAAATAAAAATGTCAGTCATCAATTCATGCATCACCTCATGTCATCATAACAGAGGTCTGTCTTCCAGGAAAGAACAGTTTAAAATTAATGTAATATAGTATTGGCCATACTATATGATGTATTGCTTGTCTTTGTTTAATAATACAGAAGACAAAGACCTTAAAAAATAATCGCATATCGCATCGCAATCGCAATATTGGGGCAAAAAAATCGCAATTAGATTATTTTCCATAATCGTTCAGCCCTATTTCCTCCCACATCATTCTGGCCTCTCAGTCTCCTTTGTTCTCCAGCTCTGTAGCTCCAGCTGGTGAAGCTTCAGTTTCCATGTTGGTAACAGTAAACTACAGCCTCTGCTGTCAGCTGGGTAACTAAACAGAGCTGCAGCACGTCTCTGCGGTGGTGCTACATCCAGCCTGCAGACGGCCGTCTACATGTTGTAGTGGTTTACAGTCACCAGGGGGCGCTGTCCCAGCCATGCAGGCAGTGGGCTGCTCTGCTTGTGCTGTTGTTGGTGAAGCTGAAGTGAAAGTGATAGGTTTGTAGTTTGAAACTATCCACTGGAACGTTAAGGACAATCTGCTACGCAGCAAAAAGCAAGACACAAGGCACCAAAGTTCTCTGGTTTACTCATGCATGAGGGAGACCTGGCTGGAGCCAAGCGTCGTTCCACCACTTGACCACCATCAGACTCTCAGCCAGGCTCCCCATAGCACTCCTTTTATTGTGGTTACATGAATATGCATAGGGTCATTAACATATAGCATCTCACATAGGTATACATGTGAACAAAGAATACTGTGTGTGTGTGTGTGTGTGTGTGGTACTGCTGATCAAAGGGTCATATAACATCCTTGGTCAGGAAGAGGGTAGACCCCCCTTCACCCTAGATGGTTCACCCTAGATAACATGGTGAGGAAGTCCAGCAGTTCATCTAAACAAAAAGCACTTAGACTAGAACAGACGTAGCTACGTTAATCCTGCCATAAAACAATAAGAGAAGGTACGACCTCTCTCGTGCTCCCAGGATGTGGGTGTGCATTCCAGTGTGGAATACACACCAAGCCCCTGCAGCCTGCTAAAGATCACACATCCTATCACTACACAATTGATTATACACCTCTAAGAATATATGGTTAAATATTTCCTAATACAAATGACAATAATAAAATCTAAACCCATCATCACCACCCTGTATTGTCATTTTTTAAGGCTATACGGCATATATATATCTTCAGCTCTACACCACTTGTCAACATTTTCAGTGCAGGCTTCATTTCATACACACATATTAGCCTTAGCATCCATGTCACTCTGCTGCAACAGTATGAAATTGGTAAAGGTGTTAGCAATCATTTTATTCACCATCGATCTTACACATGGCAAAATGCAACCTGTAAACAAGCAAAGCAAAGCCAATAATGTAAGAATGGGAGTCAAAAACTTTAGAAACATATTCCACCATGGTCCAGATGTCAACCAGGCTATCCAGCCTTGTGACGTGTCTCCTCCTGATGTGTGGTCCGCCACATATTTCTGCAGAGCAGTTAAGTTCTGCAGTGCCTCATAGATGTCTCCTCCAGTCGTATATCCATCCGGAATAAACGTACAACATGTCTCTCCAATCAGCTTACACACTCCTCCTTGTGATGCTGTTATCAAGTCTAGGGTCAGCCTGTTCTGCAGTACCATCGTTCTGATGGCCTTTTGCTCCTCCGCTAAGGCTGTTCCCAGAGTCTTAGTGAGATTAATGTGTCGCAGTAAGGCATATCGGTTGATCTCCACATGATCCCGCACCTCTGCAACTCCGATGTTTGGGATCAAACTTTGGAAGAATTTAGCTCCTCCACTCCAAATGCGGAATTCTCGTGGCACTCCAGTGTCTACTGTCACTCCAAAAGAGTTAGGTGAGGCTATATTCACCTCACGCTTCCGTCGGTTGCTAGGGTGATGTTCAACTCTGTCCATGAAGAAGACATGATCCGATAACTTCACCACGGCACACAATCCTCCCCATCCCTCAGGGAGTGATAGATAGGCTTTATGTCCACACAAGAAATACCAATCAGCCAAAACTCTTGTTCCTTTACTGCTCGGCACCATCCTTGCACATCCTGTCCACTTCTGACTCTTTGCTTTTACTGGTATCCTGTAAGCCCGGTTGGACTTGCATTCAGTCCTCCTTAATGTCAAGTTCTCAGCTCACTTTGCACTGGTCAAGCATTTCATACACCTGCTCTCATTCTCTGGAGGGCAGTAGGTGTATATGTATCCACATAAACGAAGCGGCAGCTCCCCCACTGACAGTGATCCATTGTTCATCACACACAACGGCAGTTGAGCTGTATTCAGCTTGTTCAGCAATATTATGTCTGGCAGTGGGTCTGACACTTGAGGCCAGGCCAATAAGTCAGTTTGCTCAGAACAATTCACATCTATAAGTGGCGACTTACTCCAGGTGATGTTCAGAGGTGTACTATAGTTGGCCTGGGACCAGAGGACTCTGTTGCCAGGATGAGTTGCTAAGCCCAACAGACACCAACTCCTGTCCTCTGGTATGCTGTACGGCCACAGTCCAGATGTATATGCGGATAACGGCATATGAGCACACACATAGCAGTCCGTCCTATTGTTCAAGTGAGCAGTTGTATTCATAAACTGCCACCAAAAGTTTGTAGAATAGCCATGAGGGTATTGGGTGTGGTTTCCTTGGACATACAGGGTCTCCACAGCTGACCATGATGACATCAAAGCCATTACACCCAGCAGGGTAGACAACACTTTACCAGCCATTCTGATGAGTACCTGTGGCTCAGTTGGTTTCTTCACCGGATTGAGACGAAGGGCCCTAGAGGCTTTCCCCCCCTTTGTACCCGGTCTTCCTGCCACTTACTCCGAGCTGGCCTGGATGTGTGTCACCTTTTTGCAGTGGCTTTGGTGTATCCAGGTGGGTCGTTCTGCAATCTTCACAGCAGTTGGTGTTGTCAGCAGAGCCTGGTATGGTCCGTCCCACCGTGGCTTCGACCAGCACTTCCTCTTTATGACCTTTATCAGTACCCAGTCCCCTGGCTTCAGACGTTCTTCCTGTACAGAAACAGAATCATCTGGCAGATTATTTGCACTCATGACTTCTTTGCTTTTCAGCATTTTAATCATCCAGTCTGCTAGTGTGTTTTCTTCTTCTGCTTTATCATTATCATTACAAAACACTGGAACTCTAAATGGCCTGCCATATATTATTTCAAAAGGCGTTAGGCCATTATCAGTTGGCGTGATTCTCATATACATTTTCACTAGCTCAATGCAGTCTACCCATGTTCTGCCTGTTTCCTCCATTGTTTTCCTGAGTCTCAGCTTTACTGTGCCATTAGTCCTTTCAACCAGCCCTGCACTTTGTGGGTGATATGAGCAATGGTTTTTCAGCGTTATCCCCAGATGTTGTGACATTTTCTCAATTACTTCATTCACAAAATGAGGACCATTGTCACTGTAAATAGTCTGGGGGATCCCATGCTCTGGGATCACATTTTTGCATATCACTTTAGCCACTGAAATAGCATCTGCTTTCTTAGTGGGGACAACTTCTACCCACTTTGAGAACAGGCACACAATCACCAGGCAGTACCTGTAGGTGTTACAGTTAGACAACTCAATGAAATCCATATGGATTACTTCAAATGGGTAGCTGGGTCTGGGAAACTTTCCTCTCCTAGGTCTGAGGTTTCCCTGAGCATTATGTTTACAACATATTAAACATGCTTTACAAAAATGTTTTGAATAAGCATTGAATCCCAGTGTGAAAAACTGCCGTTCGACTGCTGCCACCATCCCAGCTGTCGAGACATGGCAGAGCCCGTGGCTCAAACTTGCAGCAGTCCTATATAGGTTCTTAGGCAATATAGGTTTATCACAAAGATAGTAGACATCACCTCGCAGGCTTGCTCCTTTAGTGAGCCACAGCTGCTTCTCAGCTGGAGGTGAGTGTGACTGCATGTCTGCTAACACATCATGTGTGATGGGCGTAGTTTGCTCCTGTGACGCCAGAACATGAACCCCATGTGTTCCAAGGGCCGCTTCCTTTGCAATTTTATCTGCAAAGGCGTTGCCTAGTACAATGGGGTCAGTGCCACGTGTGTGTGCTGCACATTTACAAACCGCAACTTTACTAGGCAGTAAGACTGCTTTCAACAGGGCCTGCAACAATGTCGCATGCTCCACAGGTTTACCTGTTGATGTTGTCATGCCTCGTCTTGACCACTGAGCGGCAAAGAAATGAAGTGTAGCATATGCATACTGACTGTCAGTATATATAGTCACTGCCTCCTGTCTCTTCTGCGCCTGTTCTAACCACAATTTAGCGGACGCCACTTGTAACTCTCTCTCCTGTTTCAATTTCCCTGTCGCACAAGCTGCTTTCACTGTCAACTGGTCTACTAACATTTGACATTGTCCTACAACCAATTTACCTTCAAAATCATATTTCTTGCGCCAATGTCCTAAATACTTTGCGCTACCGGGAGCGAATTTCACCATAAACTTCTCGTCACCCTCTGACACACTCTTGGTTGCTTGGGAACCCATAATAACAACAACAGCTGCCGACGTCACAGACCACGTGTTCTGCTCCGCACACACTCACACAACAACAACAACAACAAAAAATATCCTCACACACAAACAACAAAAATTAGGCCTATTGTCTCAACGCAGTCTCACACAGTGACTGCGTGCTTTGTCGCACACAGTGGCAAAGACTTACATAGCAGTGATCACGCGCTTTATCGCACACAGTGATAAAGACTTTACAACTCAGCCTCACACAGTGGCTTAGATTTTTCACATACCTATTTGGTGTTGCTTATTGCGAGTAGCATCAGTCCCGAATCCCGTCAATCGTCATCCATCGAGGAGAAAAAACAGACGGCTAATCCACCGGCTCGATGACGAATTCTCACGCCTCGGGACTTTGCTGCAGGACCTCTATAAGTCCTGGCTGACGTCAGTCTGTCGGCGTGTCTCTTTTCCCCTCGGTGAATGTCGACTCCAGGGATCCGGCTCTCGAAGGACCAATTAATGATAGGTTTGTAGTTTGAACCTATCCACTGGAACGTTAAGGACAATCTGCTACGCAGCAAAAAGCAAGACACAAGGCACCAAAGTTCTCTGGTTTACTCATGCATGAGGGAGACCTGGCTGGAGCCAAGCATCGTTCCACCACTTGACCACCATCAGACTCTCAGCCAGGCTCCCCATAGCACTCCTTTTATTGTGGTTACATGAATATGCATAGGGTCATTAACATATAGCATCTCACATAGGTATACATGTGAACAAAGAATACTGTGTGTGTGTGTGTGTGTGTGTGTGTGTGTGTGTGTGTGTGTGTGTGTGTGTGTGTGTGTGTGTGTGTGTGTGTGTGTGTGTGTGTGTGTGTGGTACTGCTGATCAAAGGGTCATATAACATCCTTGGTCAGGAAGAGGGTAGACCCCCCTTCACCCTAGATGGTTCACCCTAGATAACATGGTGAGGAAGTCCAGCAGTTCATCTAAACAAAAAGCACTTAGACTAGAACAGACGTAGCTACGTTAATCCTGCCATAAAACAATAAGAGAAGGTACGACCTCTCTCGTGCTCCCAGGATGTGGGTGTGCATTCCAGTGTGGAATACACACCAAGCCCCTGCAGCCTGCTAAAGATCACACATCCTATCACTACACAATTGATTATACACCTCTAAGAATATATGGTTAAATATTTCCTAATACAAATGACAATAATAAAATCTAAACCCATCAGAAAGCGAGAGTTAAAACACTGAACAGTGTCCACTGAGCTTCTCATGCTATTCTCATGCTCAAAGAAGTTTAACAGGAAGGACGACTCGTCCATCAGGCGTCCAGCTGTCCGTGACCGTGTCCACAGCAGAGTGTGACCGAGGCTTCATGCTAACACGCACACATGAAGCTAATACCACCACGAGCAGCTGCTCAGTGGATTTGGAGGACAAATGTCTGCAGCTTCTCACAGGCAGTATGCAGAATGTGGATCTCCACAAAGACTGTGGAGAGCTCGTCCCACACCCTAAATCCACACTTGTCTGCACAAAACTTCTCACACGTTCCCGTCACAAGTGTCTTCTAAGTGAAGCTACCAGGTTCAGGTCCAGCTTGTTTATCTGGAGCTGCAGGAGATGATCCATCCTCACAAAGCAACACAGACAGCAGATATGCAAACACACAACACAACCAAAGGATTCTCTCTGCATGTCTGTGGCTGATGCTGCTGGAACGAAGCTGTTTGAAACCTTGTTGTTCTGCACTTTGGGACCAGAAGAGGAAACTGAAGCTCTGTGCAGAGGGTCCAATGGAAGCAGCCAAGCGCTGTAAGTGTCTGCTGTACAGGGATGCTGGTTCAGCTGTGGCTCAGTTTCACAGTGTGACTCAATAAAAGCAGCAGGAAATCAAAGCTTGATGCTTTCATCAGTGTGGAAATAAGAAAGTTTCCTGTGACAGACGCTGGAGCTCTTTCACTCTCAGCTTCACAGTTTCAGCTTCAAACTTCTTCCAACATGTTTCTAACACGGCCACATTCCACCTTAATGGAGCTGATATCTTGTGCATCAGCACATTTTCTAAAGGCAGCGATCACATCTTTAGTTTTGGATGTTTAACTGCAGATTGTTTATGTGTTTATAGCACATTAATTACAGCAGCAGCGTTGACCACAGTGCTGTACAAGAATCCAAAATAACTATTAAAATAACTCCTAATATTAATATCACACATCAAATATCAAATAACTCTCATGCTGTATTAAAAGCCAGTGAATACAAATGTGTTTTAAGAGCAGATTTACAGAGACTGACAGCAGGAGCTGGGGCTGTTCGATAGAACGATGTATATATGATGACCATATGAAAACGTCTATCGTTTCATATCACGCTCTTTGTTTCCTGCTTATGTGTTTGTGTTTTCCAGATAAAGCTTTCAAAATAAATCTGAAGATCCTGTTGAGAGTTTTCAAAATGAACACAATACAGTACTGCGGTCGCTCGTTTATCGAGTTACGTTCTAAAAATAAGTCTCAGAATGAAGTAGCAGCTTTATGTTTTACAAGTATTATAGAAGTTTTAAGGCAGTTAAACCCTCACTGCACACTTTCTACACTTTTCTCAGACAGGCATGAACATTTTCACACTTTTCTCTCTTGTTTAAACAAAGTTCAAACCTTCATAGAAAAATAAGTTCATTATTAAAGAGTGAAAGCAAAGTGTTTCTGAAACGTGTCAAATCAGCCTTTGCTGGCATTAAATGAGCTTCTGTGTGAGGAGCACTCGTCCATGGCCTGGGCTCCTCGCTGTCAGGTAAAGTTTCATAAAGCTTTTGAGTTTTTCTGCAGATAATGTTGGTGTCCAGCACGATGTTCTTTTTCCTGCGGTCACTGAGCCACAAAGCCAAAGCTGACTCCATCCTTACGATGTTCTTGTTGTGGACAGTTACAACCTTTTTGCCTCCTTGTTGAAACTATGATGGTCAGCATCTTCCTCTGCCTTTGGCTGCTACCACAGGTGCAAAACGTCTCGTCATCATTGTTGTTTGTTGGGACAAAACGTACAAACATACAGTGCAGCACTGCAGAGTCACACTGCTGTAAATTTGAACACATTCTGTACTGTACAGGAGACACGGCACGAGATTGACTGACAATGGTCTACAGCCAATCAGGACGCAGAACACAATGCGCTGTAAAAAACAAAAACATGCAAAATTGCACAAAAAAGATCAGCGAAACAGCGAGGCCGCCAAAGGTGAACTGTGTTACAGCGAGGGACCAGCGTATATGTGGTTGTTGGGACGATAAATGTCTTTGAGCTTGTGTCAGAAGACGAGCTGCAGCTTTCTGGACCAGCTGCAGTCTTGCCAGGCAGGTCCCACTAACTCCAACATATAAGGAGTTACAATAATCCAGCTGGGACGTCATGAAAACGTGGATCGCCCGTTCAAGGTTTTTAAAAGATAGAAATGATCTCACCTTAGATAAAAGCCTCAGTTTGAAGAAAGACCGCTGTACAACTGAGCTCAGCTGTTTTTCAAATTGCCGTCAAATATAAGCCCCAAATGTAATAATGCGATTTAATAAAAGAGCTGAACCAGTCTAATAGAGCGCCCTTGATGCCGCCATGCTCCAATGGTGAGGTCAAGATGCTGTGGTCAAGGCAGCGGTCAGATCCAAAAGCACAGCGGAGTCTCCTGATCAGTGGCTGATAAAAGATCATTAAGAACTTTTCAAAGTGCAGTTTCAGTGCTGTGAAGAGCTTTAAAACCAGACTGAAACCTTTACAACAGATTGCAGCTGAACAAATATAATCTTTTACAAAATCTTCGACAGGAAGGGAAGCTTTGAAATAGGCCTGAAGTTTGAGCGGACAGAGGATCCAGATCAGGTTTTTAGTACAGGCTGTACAACAGCATGTTTAAAACAGGCTGTACAACACCTGAACTAAGACTGCTGTTAAAAATCGCTAAGATGTCGGAACCGACAACCTTTAAAATCTTTTTAAACACGTGTTGGAACAACTTCATTTGGACAAGATGATGTCTTTATAGCATCACATCGTTCCTCCACCTGATCAAACCACACAGGCTCAAACTGATCAAAAACAGCTGAGCAGGTGAATATTTTAGCCCCGGTGCGATCTCGGGCGAGAGTATCGATGATGGCCAAAGGGCAGCGTCCAGCTCTACGGCCGCTGAAGAGCAGACTCAACAGACGCGCGTGATGTGGATCCTACTGCTCTAAAACTGGAGCTTCTTCAATCCATTAAAGAGGACATTAGTACGCTGTTAAAAGAAGAACTCAGAAATGCATTGAAAGAAGATTTTGACAATATAAGGGCTGACGTGCAAGGACTGAGAAATGAGATCGCTAACAGCATGGCGGCGACGTGCGGCAAAGTTGATGAAGTAAAGGTTACAGTGAAAGAAGCTGAGGATGGGCTGTCAATGTGGAGCGATGAGGTGACCACCCTGCAGTCTACAGTAGAGAGTATGAAGGAGGAGCTGTCTGACCTGAAGGATAAATGTGATGAAGGCAGGAAGCGGAGAGCTAACATCCACATCATAGGGATCCCAGAGGGCCTGGACTCGAGCTCCTCCACGGCCGTATCCGTGCTACTACGTGAAGTGCTGGGTATGGATAAAGACGTTATTGTCGACCGCTCACACAGGAGCCCTATCCTGAGAAAGCCAGCTGGTAACCCGCACGCCGTCATAGCCGAGCGTCACTACTACCAGGATTGTGTGGCTACGCCGTGCCAGGGCCCAAGCCCCGCTTGAGTTTAACGGACAACCTATTGCAATATTACGACTGGGCGATATGACCCAAAGTTCATATCTCGATATTCTTTAGCTGGATGGCGATATACGATATATATCTCGATATTTTTAAAGCCAGAAAGTTCGAACAAAAAGAGAGTTCTTAGTCAAAGCTGTGTCCCAAATCTCACACAGGCACATTTATTAACATACAGCGTAGATGTACATGAAACAATTACTCAGAAATAAATGATCAGCATTTATTAAATAATAATGCTCCATAAATAAAAGAAAACAATGTTGTGTTTGTGCATAACAAAAAGCTCACAATCGTGCAGTCAAAATGTAAACAGACGCTGAGCATAATAACAAGCAGCTGCTCTGTTCCCAGGTTCTACTGCGTGACTGACAGCCTGGAGTTTGAAACCCTCTTTGTAACCGTGTCTCTTACAGGTGCCATTTATGGTCCTTATACACACTCAATACAGTAATATCACGTTGAAGCAGAGTACGTATCACTCCGCGAGGCTCCTCGTAGCTGTAATGCTCCAACAATCCATCAAGCGGTGCGGCCTCGTAGCTGAGCAAAGTCGTACCAAAACATCTTTTGAAAGGTTTCTGAGCGCCGTGTAGAACATAAAATCGGTTCGAGGTCAGTAAGCACAACCAGAATTCATCCATAAGGCGCACTGTCGATTTATGAGAAAATTACAGGATTTTAAGTGCAGAAAATATAGTTTATGGTTTTCCTTTGATCTTAGCAAATATCTACGCCTCTAATTGGGACGATCACAGATTTTTCACTAATGTCTTTGCGCGGCTCCCCAATATGTCATCACACAATATCATCTTTGAGGGAGACCTAAACTGCTCATTATCTGCTATGGACCACAGTTCACACAAAAGTACACTTAGTCCAAACTCAGCATGCGTCATTCAGAGCTTTCTTGATAATTATGGGCTGGCTGATGTATGGAGATTTCATAATCCTGCTTCACATCAATACTCTTTTTTTTCTAATGTCCATAAAACATATATTTGTATAGAAAAACGTCTCCCTTTAGTTACAGAATGTGATTATAAGACTCTGGTGATTTCTCCTCTTGTTTTTTCAATGTGTATTCCTGATGCCTGCTCCAACTATCAGCCATGGAGATTCAACTCAGTGTTGTTAGCAGATGAAGAGTTTGTCAGTTACAAAAGGTCTCAAAGAGATTTTTTTTCTATCAATCAGACCCCAGAGATGTCATCATCAGTCATTTGGGAATCTCTAAAAGCATCTGAGAGGCCAAATAATTTCATTTTGTGCCAAACAAAGTGCAACACTGAAAGAACATCATCCATAAATATTGAGTAAGAACTGGACTCTCATACAGCGAGACTCGAATGCCTTTAAACATCAGCTTATCCTGCTGATCCAAGTCCAACACTGAGTTTGTAAAAACATGTTTGTCAATCATTTTGTTTGGTTTCTGAGGAAAATGATTCAATAACTTGCTGCTAATACACAACATTTCATCATATTTCCTCATAACCCTCTTTTGTCTGACCATTTGATCCCATTTGAATTTGCAATAAAGGATCCACAGAGTTTGGTGACAATAATGACAGTAGATGTTTGTGTGAAAGTGCTGGAAGCAAATGAGTGTGTGATGTTCTTTCAGTGTTGCACTTTGTAGACGCTCCCTGAGCACTGGTCTCACAGCCAGCTGCACATAGAGACCAGTGTTGTTAGTCCAGGTCAGAAGATGACTTGTTGGAATGAAAATGAGCTTGTAGTTTGTCTGCTTTAATAATGTGACTGGAAAAAGGTGTTGGACTTCAAATATGTCCATTTCTTTCACACTTCACCTTTAAAAGTGAAGCCATGTGGTTCCTGGAAGGAAAAACACGACTTTTTCAAGTCTTTGTCCTGTTTTTATGAGAAATGTTCGACTTTAATGTGAAACATTCAGAGTTTTTTCTCTTGTTGTGTTTGTTTGAAGCTGCTTCCTGTTGGCTTCAGCTGTTTGGAGTTTCCATTTTCTAAACTTCTACATTCTGAACCTTCTTCAGCTCTGAACAGATGATGAAACACTGAATGATTTCAAGCTCTTTGTCTAATAAACTTACATCTTTCATTCTTTATACAGATTGAGGAGCTGTGGTTTGTCAGAGATCAGCTGTGATTATCTGGCAGCAGCACTGAAGTCCAACCCCTCCCATCTGAGAGAGCTGGACCTGAGCAACAACAACAAGCTGCAGGATCCAGGAGTGAAACATCTGTGTGGTTTCCTGGAGAGTCCAGGATGTAAACTTGAAACTCTGGGGTCAGTCAGCATGTTTTAGTTGTGCTGAGATGAATATGATGTGAAAGTTGTGCTGACACTAAACTGCAGACATCAGGCTGATATTATACTGATCCACACTGAGGATCTTCATGGTAAAGTCTGTTTTCTTCTTCTCTGGTTTAGTCCATTGACTGCAGCAGAACAATGTTCACATTTCAAACCTTCAAAGAAGAAGAAAAATCCTCCACTGGAAAATTCACTGTGAAACTCTCAAACTCTTCATTGCACCTTAAAGTCTGTCTGACACTGAAATCCAAAGCAAAATGTGCGTTTGCTTTACAGACAGCAGTCCAACACAAACATACACACATCATCCAAAACACAGTCCAACATCCAAATCTCCTCCACTGCCAGCATGAATGATGGGAAAGAGAAGGAGGAACACTCTGACATTCAGGGTTAGAATGAGTTTCATCAAGCAGACTGTGAAGATCAAAGCTGCATTAGAAAGCTTACATGAATGAATGAGTGGACAGAAGTGGACAGAGATCATCTGAAGCACTTCAAAGGCTTTAAATCAGCACATTTCTCTTTATTCTTTATCAACTCTGTTAGTTTCTCTCAGTTTTCTGTGGAATGAAGCTAACAGCAGGCTAATAAGATGCTGACCAATAGGTTTCTATTAAAGGTTGTAATTTGTATATGAAAAAGTGCTTTGGCTCAGCAGGGATCAGCTTACAGGTAGAATACAGCTGCTGGATGGGATTAGCATGTCATAGCTATCTACCAAACTGCTAACTGGGGGATTTCAGGCCATCTATGGATCATTTTTGCTAACTGTTTATTCAGCTTAGGCTCACAGGGCTGCAGCCTGTGCCCTAGCTGTCATAGGGCAAGAGGCGTGGTCCACCTGCACAGGTGAGCAGTCCATCACAGGGCCAACAGAGAGCGACAGAGAAGCACTCCCTCACATCCACACCTACAGCCAATGTAGAAGCACCAATGAACCTAAGCAGCATTTCATTGGACTGTGGGAGAACATCCAACCTCCACAGAAAGGCCCAGCTGACCAACAAGCTTCAACCTACAACCTTCTTGCTCTAAGGCACTAGTGCTAACCACTTTTGCCCATTTCAGCCCAAATCCTGCATCTTCCTGTTTCTGACTCCAGGCCAGCTCCACTAACACTTTCTCATCAGACACTGCCACCTAGTGGAGGAAGTCTTAGTTCCATTTGAAGCTTCAGATTACAGTTAGTTCCTTTACAAAGAGGTGGAGGTGGTGGGGCCACAGCACCATCATCACTGAGTGCCATAGGACACTTAACCTTTGTTTCCATATGCTGGGAACTTCCTGTTGTTCCAAGGAGGACTGGAAAATGTGTGAAAATCTCCCAGTCACTTCCTCACAGCACACTTCAATCATTTCCCTCCCACAGCATCAGGACCAGGGCTTTTTCTCTCTTTGGTCCCACTAAGAGATTTCCACACAAACACCTCATCAGTGGGACTCTCAGAGCTACCAGCCCTTTGCTACAATCACAAAGCTCTTCATTGAAATCAATGATATCAAAGCTGGAATCAAATGAGTCCAAGTCTTCTGCTGATTCAGCATCACATTCATCTTTGCTCCTTGTTCTGCATCCCCACCATGGACTTCATTCCTTTCCAAGCCAGCCTTGAGTGTCCTTTATTCAGCTCATCCTCTGCTTTACTTTTACACCTGATTTTAGCTGCTTTATCTCTCTTTCAACAGGTTTCTGTGCCTCAATCTTTTTCTTCTCTCCCTCATAACAAGACAGCTTCTTCTGCCTGAGAACATGTTGGAGTGATTTACTAATCCAGGGCTGCTTATTGGGGAAAATACTTCCTGTTTCCAAAGTAATCCCCATTTTTCCCAGAAAGAAATGTCAGTAGAAATCGATGATCTAAGTGAGAACATGAGCCTTTAAAAAGTCCCAGTGGGTGCAGTCAAAGCAGTCCCTCAGTCCCAGTATAGAGTCTTTGGTCCAGACTGGAACAACTGTGTGCCCAGTTTGAGCTCTCTTCAGTGCTGTGACCTGACAGACCCAGAGGGGCCATCACATCACATTTAGAAGCTCCCCTGATGGAGCCACAACACATGTCCAACACTTAGTCTGTCTTGTTGGACCAACTGGAAGAAATGATTCAAGGACTTAGTCACAGAACAGAGATTCAAATCTCCAAAATCCAACTGGCTGCATCAGGACATATAGTCTGAAACTCTGCACAGTTTCCTGTTTGAAGCTGCTTCCTGTTGGCTTCAGCTGTTTGGAGTTTCCATTTTCTAAACTTCTACATTCTGAACCTTCTTCAGCTCTGAACAGATGATGAAACACTGAATGATTTCAAGCACTTTGTCTAATAAACTTACATCTTTCATTCTTTATACAGATTGTGGAGCTGTGGTTTGTCAGAGATCAGCTGTGATTATCTGGCAGCAGCACTGAAGTCCAACCCCTCCCATCTGAGAGAGCTGGACCTGTACTTCAACAACCTGAAGGATCCAGGAGTGAAGCAGCTGTCTGATCTTAAGAAGAGTCCAGACTACAGACTGGAGACTCTGAGGTCAGTAGAGTGATGGAGTGAGTGGGTGGTGCTGTCAGCAGTATTGTACTAAACACAGTCAGTATGAAACAAAGATCCAGTGTTTCCTGTAAAGCTGCAGCTTCTCAGTGAAGCTGTGAGAGGAGAACGGTGACAGGCTTCAGGATTGGACACAAACACTTCCTGTTTCTCACCTTTATGGTCACCATAGTAACGTCTGACACGCTCTGATCAAACACTGTCAACAGCCAATCAGCTCTCTGAACAAAGCAGCACGCAGACCAATGACTGCATTGATTTCCAAGTTTAAAGCAGTGAAGAACACAGTCTGTAGGTGAGGAAGAATTTAGTGAGAGCAGATGTTTGGATGGAATTCCTCCAGTTAACAGCTGGAACCGTCCATCTGGATTGTTGGGCTTGTTGTTGGGGTTCCTACAGAGCTCAGAGTGGACACACCAAGGTTCTTCTAATGAATGAAAGTCCAAACTCAAACTAGGAGGGAAAAACATTTTCAGCAACTTCAATAAAAATCCAAAGATTAGAAAAAGTGAAGCAACAATGAGTCCTAGTACAGTCCCAGCACTGACGTCCCTGCTGCTCTTTATACTGGATGTGCTGCATCACTGACTGACAGCTGATGAAGAGTCTCTGGAAACACTCGTTTATCTCCTCTGCTCTTCCTCCTTCTCTCTGCAGGTGGAGCTGATGATGGTAAACAGGACGGTGTGTGTGCTGAGAGAGGAGCAGCTGTGTCCTGATGATCCAGAGAGGTTGAAGCAGCAGCAGCTTGTGTGTAGAGACGCTCTGACTGGGCCATGTTACTGGGAGGTGGAGAGGAGAGCTTCATCCAGCAGTGACTGACAGAGGAATGAAGTGCAGATGACTGTCAGTGCTGCAGAGTGAACTGCTCTGAGAACAGCTCCACTGTCAGACACAATGTAGAGTCCAGCATCAGCCCTGTGTGTCCCTCTGGATCTGACAGAGGATCATCAGTGTATCTGGACTGCTCTGCTGCTGCTCTGTCCTTCTACAGTCTCTGCACAGTCTCTGTCTCACTCTGGAAAGATTTTACAACTTGTTGTAATTACAGAACGTTAATATAATATTCAAACATGTGATCTTCTCTTTATTTCTGACTCTTTACCAAATAAAGAAAAACCAAACTAACAAACAGAAGCTGTCGTGTCCTTTTTCACCACATCTGTGAATCTTTTCTGTGTTTTTCCTCTTTTCCTCCTTCCTGCAGCTCCATCTTCATCATTCTGTGTCCAGTATATGTGAACACGTCCAAAGCATCTGAGCCTCATGTTACCCGTTTGTGTGAGTTACGCCTGTCGTTGTGTTGTGGTGTATAAATAAGGGGCAGGAGACAGCGCTGGATCTCTGAGTTCTTTACTCTCAATTTCTGCAACATCTGCAATATCTAGAAATGCAAACCTGTGAGCTGTGTGTGTTGTGCGTCTGCTCGGCCACCTCTCCTCCGGCCGTGCTGGAAGCAGCTGTGCGTTTGACAGTTTTATCGACTCGACAATAATCGAACAAATTAAATGTTCAAAAATATCAACTTAAGCACTTCAAAGTCAACAAAAAGCTTAAAACAATGAAATAATATTTCACTGACAAAACAACAGCTCATAAGAACGATACACAAAATAATACAGAAACAAACAAATAAAAGTTATTAACCAGGATCCATGTTTTTGTCACAAACACTGAATCAGCTGATTCACTCTTTATGTTTCTGAGTTTGTTTTGTGATTATAGTTCTGGTTTCTGTTTCTGTGTCTTCACTGTGTCCCACGTCTCCTTACTTTGGACTGTCTGTCCTGTCACTGAAGGTGTCTGCCCAACAAGGACGTGGTGCTGAATGCATCCAGACCCCTGCTGACTGTCTTTGCAGCTTCGGTCAAAGGTACAGTGTCCACTGTGACCCTGAGAGCAGGACACAGCCAGAGGTGAGTCAGCAGTTACAAACTAAATGCTGCTGACATGAATCAAACTGCTGGATAACCCACTGCTCATGAAAATGGCACCTTTCTGTTGCTTTTTGAGATTACTGAGAATATTTGAATTGTGACTCAGATGGCAGATGCAGGCTCTCAGCCTCCAGCTGAAACTTCCAGTCCTCCCCCAGCCAGAAGCTCTGATGCTGGGCTGAGAGACTTTGGTCCTTCCTTGGATCCAGAAATCCAGGAGGGAGAAGGAGAACAGGACCTCCTTCCTGATCTGGAGAGGCCTGAGGGAAAGAAAGATGGAGCAGACAGAGCTTTGAACAAATCCAAACCTCCTGAGCTTCACCTCCACAAAGGTGCAGACACTGATGCACAGATTCACATGTGACACCTGCAGCGTCCAGCTTGTGCCGCTGACATTATCTCCACTCTGATACAAGCCTCATTCACTCGCTCACACACGTTCATACAATCACCTTTTCCTCACAGTCACACACATGAATGTAATGAGGGGAACTCGGGGTTCACTGTCATTCCTCAGGATGCTTTGATATGCAGACTGGAGGCTCTGTGGATGAAACACCGACTGTCTGAAGCACTCTGAAGTGTTCATGATGGACTTCATCCTGATTAACACTACAATACTTGTTAGAGGCCTTTTATATGTAATAATATTCTTTTCCATTAAAGCTCTGAACATTCTCACTCTTTCTTGACCAGGTGTGACAGGTGAAGGACACCGGCGAATAGGAGGACAGAAGCTGAGAGCCATTAGTCACATGACTTCAGCTGCTGCTGCCTCACCAACCACTGGCCCCTCGGTGAGTCTAGAGTTACAGCAGTGACCACAGGAAGTGCACACGTGTGATCTAAAGCTACATGTGGGCCTGTGACCATCAGTCTTCTCACTGTGGTAGACGGGTTTGTGAGTCCCTGTGATGCTGGGAGTGTCCAGGACAGTCGCTCCTGATCGGGTCTGTCATGGAAAGCTGGTCCCAGGAATTCCTGGAAAATTCCTCCACAAAAGAGAACTGGGAACATAAGTGCAGAGTGACAGAGGTGCTCAGCAGCCCTGCTGTTATATGGGAATAGAACCAGAATAGTCGGCAACCACTTGAGTTAAGTTAGCCAAAGAGATGCGACTCAGACTGACTTCATCATGTTGGCAACGTGTCTGCATTGATAAATTCCAGTTATTGACAAATCAGAGAATAATTCCAGTCGTTCAGAGACAGATTGTGATTGTTTGGAGGATGTAATCGTTTCCCTTCAGGGAGCGTGTTGGACGCTCAGTGTCCGGGTGATTAGCTGATGCAACTACTTAGAATCAGTTTGTGAATATGAAGAAAATCAGTGCAGTCACTGGACAAACTCTGATTCTTCCTAGTTTCACTCTTGTTTCAGTCCAGTGTGACTGAGGTGGTAAAAAATGATCTGACTTTTAGCCACACAGCTGTCTGCTAGAGAAAAAGCCTTTGTGCACAACTTTCTTAAAGGCAAACGGCACCATGTTCACTGCAGCTGCAGCAAACGCAGCAAAGAGTGAAAGTTGGACTGAGAATGTTGTGACTGTTTCATGAGAAAGAGCAGGAAAACAAGCATCACACACCCAGACACAGTGCTGGGATTAGAATTAGACTTTAGAGCCAAATGTAGGACAAAAGCTTTAATATGAAAGAGGAAAACCCAACAACAGCCAGAGCATGAAGCTCAAATCTATACCAATCACCAAGAAAGCTGACAGGCCTGTGACACGTCAGAGACGCCGTTCAAATCATAAAGAAGTTGGTTTATTGACAAAATGTAAAAAACCAAAAGAATCAAGTCAACCTTCAGTTTCGAGCGAGTAGACCAATCAGGCACAGCAGCAGCTCTAGAATAAGCAACAATTTGATGTATTACAAACAACCTTTCATATACCCACATACATATGGCTCATATGCTGTTTAAAAAGGGCTCAAAGACCCAACAGATTACACAAAGTACAAAAATACTTTCATTCAGACAACAGTCAGCTGTGCACGAGACAGAGAGCCGACTACAGTTAGTAACATGGACTCACTTTGTTTCAGACACGACACAAAGTAACACAAAGCCACAAAGAGCAGAAACATCAAAAAGGAGGCAGAGCAGCAGCAACTCTCCATGAGCTGTGAGGCTAACAGCCACCCACACTTCCTGTGATGCATAATGAAAACAACATTAACCTGAAGGATGATAACAACAGAAAGAAGTCTAAGCTAACGTTACACAGCGCTCACACAGCGCTGACTGTACAGGCCTCACACAGCTACGACCTGCATCCACAACACCTGATTCTACTGAACACAAACAAGTTAATGATATATGAGCAATCCAGGGAAGGCTTCCAGGAAGGTGAGGATCCAAAGACAGCTCTACAACAGCATCAGTCAGCAACAATGTTACTGATCACTGACTCTTTCATCCTTTTATACTCAATCAAAAAGTGCTGTGTTCACATTTGTTTCTGCTGAAATCCAGAGACTGAAAATGCGTCTTTTTAAAGTTTGAATAAACTGACTGAACTTCTCACGAGTCCAACCGTGAGGAACACTTCCCCCCATGACACATCACAGGACAACGTCTCAGTGGAGGGGGGACAGTAGCTCAGTTTAGGCAGTCACACTCAGAATCGATGCCTCCAGTCAGGGTCAAACGTGGTCCTCAGAAACCTGCAGATGTTTGGGCCAAGCTCTCACTGGTCTCTGCGTCTGTAGACTGAGCTGATGTTTCTCCAGGTGTCTGGTAAAAGGACGATGCTGCTGTCCAATGAGGCGAGGAGAGAAGTAGCCAAACAGGCGAGAGCCGTGAAGGAGGAACGGCGGGCAGCTCTGGATGCCCGACATAAATACCTGATGAGCAGGCTGGCCGACGCCGGCAGCCTGGAGGAGGCGGCGGTGGAAGACGCCATCGTCTCTGATGACAGAGTAAGTTCAGAGACGTGATCCTTCCTCAGAGTTGAACCTTTGAGTCATTAATGTCTGATTCTTCCAGTTCAGTCTGATCCATGAATTCTTTGCTGCAAACGGATCCAAGAAGCTGATTTTCTTCTATCAGGATGTCAAACAGGTAACTTTGATCACATTTCAATGACTGACACATGAAGGTCTAACCGCTCTTCATAATCTGCTGTCCTGTTTGTTGCACCGTACTTTGTATTCATATCTTTTAATATCTGCCTTTCTCCCAGAGTCTGTCCTCCCGTCAGTCTTCCTTTGTGGACGCATCAAACTCAGCTGTGGCTCAGAGGAAACTCTTCCTCACTACGGGGAACTCTGAGGTTGGCTTCAGCTTTTTATGTTTAGTTCATGTGAGAATCACAGAAAAATGCTGATATGAGTGGAAGCTTCTGCTGGGAAATTGGCAAAGAGCAGATTATTGAACAGCGAGGCAGACAGTTCATTTCAGTGATGCCAGTTTATTAGAAACGAGGACTGTGGGGCTGCTGGAAGTCAGGACGGCCGTTCTCTGGATAAACCTGACAGCTGAGGTGGAGAGCAGGATTTATCCACAGACGGCTTCTTCCAAGCAAATGTCCTGAACACACCTGAGCTGAGGGTTACACAGTGTGTCCTGTGTGATCTCTGCTTTATGGTGGTTGAATCTCACAAATGTGACCATCAGACCTGATGACTTATTTGTGATGTTTTAATTAAAAATATCCTGGGTGAGGTGTTTGGGGCCTGTCCCATGAGGAGGAGTCTCCAGGGCAGACCCAGGACACACTAGAGAGGTTATATCTCTCAGCAGGCCTGGGAATGCCTCAGTATTGTCCTGGATATGCTGGAGGAAGTGGTTGTTTAGGGAGGTCTGGGATTCTCTGCTTAGACTGCTGCACCTGTGACCCGGGACCAGATAAACAGGAAATGGATGTTTGAAATTCAAAGAAATCCTCTTTTAATAATGAGGAAAAAAGACAGCAGGAGATCCATCGCAACTAACAAAACACTTCAAACACATCAATGCATCAACTTTAATCAACTTCATTTGGTTCAAATGAAGGAATCTAACAAAGCACTCACTAAAATGAAACACCAGTTAGTTTCCCGAGCTCAACAGGTCGAACACCTGAGTTTGGTTTGCGGTGCAGTTTTTATTTCTTCTAGATAACTTGGGTTATTTGCACAGGAAGGTTTTTTAAATGTATTTCTTAAGTACGATCTTATATGGGGGTTGATTTTATAGCATAACAGAATAATGTAATAACTCTAATAGAGTATAAAACATTTGCAGAATGAAGTACAAGGTGAAGAAAAGTCAGAACGTCCCTGTTTGAAAATACAGTCTCAGAAGGTCAGAGATGGACAAATTCAGCTACAGAAACATGTGGCCATTTTTTTAAAGCCATAGAGCATATTACAGACGACACAAAGAGCAAACACTGTAAACTTCTAACCACAGACCTCACACAGCTCACACACGTCAGAGTGAAGCTGTCATTTCCTGAAGCTTCCACACAAGAGAACTGGCAACAAGGTGGAGTCCTCATGGATCACTAGCAGAGAAATGTGGGTGGGTGCCAGACCACATGGACTCGACTCACTTTATTTCATACAAAGGAGCAGACTAATGCTGTCATCCTTAAAGACTAACTAGAAACCAGCAGTGCGCTCGCATCGACTCGACTTGTTTTGCAAGTTTGAAGTGAGATGGTACTTTGGAGTCAGCCTCCCGAGATGATGGCTGGCTGGTTTTTGAAAAAATCTCATATTTATACAATGAGCAGCAGACTTTCCTGACTTGCAGAGGTCAATGTCCTCCTCAGTCATGCGCCATGAGTGGCACAGATACTATTCATCAAATAACTAACATGGCCTTGATTGTTACTCCAGAGACTTATCTGCGATGTAGCTTTATAGCATTTTCATTAGCAATCGTATGATTTGTGTTACAATGACCTTTGTGGACGGGCCCGGACCCCCAGGCCTCGTCCGTGACGCCGACGGTGAGCGCAACGTTTTTGTTTTCTTGCGCTTAAAATAACCTGATCAGCGTTCTGCGGACGGTTTGTTTACATTTCTCACATCTGTGATTGTTCACACGGGTTGGACACGAGCAGAGAGGGCTTTCAAGATGAAAAAGCCAACGTGAAACTTTAACGGACGACAAAGTTTTTCAATCAAATCTCCGTCACACCCTTCCTTGACCTCATCACGTTATCCACCTTAGTCAAGGAACAGTGGTTCGGGAAAATATGCATTTGTTTTTTGGACTACTTTAAAACGTATCTCAACTAGTGATGTGCGGATCGATACTGAAATATCGATTCCTCCGATACCCGTCATTGTGTCCGGCCCCTTGGCGTGCACACTCACAACAATGGCTGAGCGTAAACAGAGTCATGTGCAGACGTATTTTACCTCCACGAACAGCTGAGACGTGGTTTGCCATACATGTGGCAAGAATGTGAGGTGTTGTGGTAACACCGCTGACCTGGTCAAACACCTCAGAGTGAATCACATCACAGAATATGACGAGCGTATGTTGAGGCGAACTGAAGAGGAGGAGAGGGAGAGGTGCTGCCAGGGCGAGACAGACGTCTCTCACGGAGTCCTTTAATGCTGCAGGCAGGCAACAAATAGCCACAACTTCAGGTTTTTCATTTCTATATGATAATTCTGCATCATTAAGTGATAAGAACAAGTAATCTGATGTCCTGTGATCATTACGACACTATAATTTGAGATAAAATAAAAGATAGAGTAAAAAAATAAGTTTTTGTTCAGAGTATCGTATCAGATCAGTATCGTCGATACCACCCTGAACTTTACTTGGTATCGGATCGGAAAGGAAATCAGTGGAAATCAAATCCTGCTTCTACAGGTGTCCAGTTCATTCACTCTGACCCCTCCAGATAAGCGTTGCCAGTTCTCACTGTGCTGTAGATCACATTTTCTTGTGTTTGGGGTTATAACGGTTACTTTTGAGGTCTGTGTTATAAAGCAAGTTAATCCTGAATTTAACTGGAGAAGACAAATTCCCACTGCGTGGTGTAGTGCACAGCCAGGCATTCTTTACATTAGTTCGTTTGACAAAACCAAAAAGCCGAAAGTATTTACTTGGAGTTTGGTTTGATGAAATAAGTGCCAGAATCAGTGAATACAAATGATTCCAATGACATGAAAACTGGTCGAAGGACAAATCCCTCAAGAAAAGCACGACTAGCACATTAAGTTTTTTTTGTAATCATCATCATCTCTAACACCATGCGCACAACAGTGATTTTGTTACAGAACACTAAGATAGTAAAATCTGGGAAATGATGATATTTCTTTCCAAAACTTCCTGTCTGGAAGACATTAAAGCTGCTGTGCCACCTGCAGCTTCTTTCAATCTATGTTATGTGAATATATCTTTTTTTTTTTTGGGTTTGAACATCCATTCAAACTCACTCTCTGCCTAGCAAGTGTCATTCCCTCATTTCCTTGGGGTCCAGCTTCACATACGTGGCACTGAGCCTTTTCCTTTGTCACCTCTTTCTGCTACATGCCTAGCCTCCCAGTTTCTTGGTCTATTTTCTTCATTTCGCTAACTACACTTCTTTTTCTTTGTAAATCTCTTCCTTCAAATACTTTCAAAATCACTTTTCTTTTTTCCCTTTCTTCTGTGCAGAGAAGACGTCAAACCCCTTCTTGGCAGTTTATCTCAATAAAGCTGTACTATCCCAGCCATCTGGTAAGTCTTCCCTACTACCCAGAGCCTGTTTATACTCCTGCATGTCTCTGCCTTCACTCACTTCCTCTTCTTGATGTCCAAACTCATCCTTCAAACTACCATTTGATGCTGCATAGCTGCATTCTCCCTGACACCTCCTTGTCTCCTGTCTTTTTGATTTCACCTTCTGCATAATATTTAGTTGCCCTGTGTGCAGCTTCCTCCACTTTCATATATTTCTACAAGTTCCTCCCTGTTCTTGAAGTATGTGTGCACCACGGCCATTTCCACTTGGAAAATCTGCCCCACATCTGTCTTTCTAGATTTCTCTCCTAAACACCACACCTACCCAACACCTCATAACCTCTGTTCCCTTCACCTAAATGTCCATTGAAGTCTGTGTCAATCACCACTGTAGTATGTGGTCTCTTGCACACAAAATGTGTCTACCCTCCACCTCCATAATATGAGTCCGCCAGCCCTCCCATTGCCAGTCAGAGTCCATAACAAGTCAAAAACATAAACAGCTCGAACGTATTATTTATTTAAAAGAGAGAGAGAGAGAGAGAGAGTAAGAGAGAGAGAGAGAGAGAGAGAGAGAGAGAGAGAGAGAGAGCTCAGTTGTCCTTGCTCTAGCATCAAGAGTCAGTGACTGGCTGTTCACTGCAGGCTCAGCAGTCCAATGGCCGATCAGCAACAAAACAAATAAAAAAATAAGACACGTTCTTGATTATGACAACAAACCACATCCAAGAAAATATGACAGCAACACTTTAAGTTTTGTGTGCATTCATCATGTGCAACTCTGCAGAAAGTCTCATGTCAAGGATGTGTGGACAGCGGGGCTATTAAAAAGTTCCAGTATACAGAATAGAAAACCATCAAATGAATGAAATAAAATCTGTTGTCACAGTGGTTTTTGAAGGAACAATTACTTCACAGATGGACAGCCTCATTATATTTGAGTTAAATCTGATGATACACACTTCACGTCACCCTAGTTACATGTTTTTATTTGCCATGTGTATGTTATCCAAGGGAGGGAAAAAATGAAAAAGAAAACTTTTGATGTGTCCAGACATTTCTTCACATCAGCTGCCAGCAACCAGTTTCAGCATGTACAACTGTTGCAGTAAGTGTGCTCATGCAGACCAACTATGCTGGTCCACTGTTCTTAATGGTGCTGCATGTTGAGAAAGAAGTGAAACAAATGTTTTGTTTAACAAGTCCACTAGTGTTAGAATAACTTGGCATTTCCAATCTGTTTCTGCTGTAGTTCAATGAAAGGTTTCAGTTACTTAAGTTTGAGAAAAACCAAAAAAACCGTTGGCCAGCTTCCCTCAGGGTCACTCCACGGTTGATGACATGGTCCACTATTGTAGCTCTGATGTCATCAGCAATTCTATTTCTTACTCTTCTTACCCGTCCTCTCCCCCCTCCTCGTCCTCCTCTTGCTCCTCCTTGTCCTTGTCGTCCTCTTCATCCTACTTCTTCACCTCCACGTCCTCTTCCTCGGCCTCCTCTCACTCTTCCTGCTCCCTCCATTGTACTCCACACACAGAGCTTACCTGTATCATAGTGCTTAGGCTGATTGCAAAGTGAACTAATTATCTAAAAAAGCTTTCACATGTGGCAGTGTGCCAGACAGTTGACAAAATAGTGTAAATAATGGCCATAAATGTGTATAGTTTTGCTAGGAGTGCGTTGATCATTTGGAAATTGAGTGCAAAGCAGTGAGTTGTGTTTACAGTTCTGCAAAAAGAGTGCTGTGCAGTGGATTGTAGCTACAGGTTTGCAAAGTGTGTGTTACAAAATGGCAAACTGAGTGCAAAGCAGTGTTTGTGCTTTTAGTTTTGCACACTCAGTGAGTGGTTTTGCTATAAGTATCAATAGTTTTAGGAATTGTGCTGTAAGAATCACAGTTAGGGTTTAAGCATTCAGAAAAACCTGTAATAAACGCACACGCATGCGTCTTCAGCATTACTGGGTTTCTGCAGCTCCTGGTTTCCTGTTTAATACATTCACACAAGCAATCAAACGCTATGAATCGTTCCACAATGTTTGCAGTCACTTTTCTTATCCCTCCTGACTCAAGAGCATAAAGCGATCTACGTTAGCTCTGGGAATTCTGACGGTCGTTCAGTAAATCTTTGTTTAATCTCTTTATTTGCTTTTTGGAGAAGTGAAGGTACAAAAACCTCGTCAATCAAATTTGCTTCGGTGGACAGAAAACAGCCGTTGTAGACTGTTTGGGGTTACCTTTTATAAGTATTGAATTTTCAAAAGTGAAGTCAGTTCTTCTGACCAGGTTCAGACCAGGATGAACACAAGTATGATACTGGACCCACTAGAGAACTGGTCCCAGCTGTGGGTTCACCTCCTCCTGCTGAACTCATAGGACAGACTCTAATGTAGCATCACGTTCATCGGTCACTCCTGACCTCCTGTGAAGCATGACGGATGTGTAATTAATGACTTCATTATTTGGGGCATTATTGCTCTAAAAATCATATTAATAGTATTATTATTATTGTGCTTTAGGCTGCACTGATAACGCAGAGGTCTCTTCTTCCTCTGGGCTGTTTAAAGGGCCAGTTTGTCCAAAGCTGTGTATATACCAGCTGCTGTCAGGCTTCAGATGTCTGCATTAGTCCACAGTCCACTGTTTGTAAGCCATTGCTTTACTGCAAAAGTTCCCATCTACTGTAAAGAAATGGAGATAAGCAGGCACATAATATGAAAAGGCATGCTGTAGCTGACTTTGTCTTTTCTGATCCATCGGTTTGTGTGGCTCTTTCCACAGGAGGGACCTAACCCACACTTTATTTACTTATATGATAAGTTTAGTGGAGTGTAGTGCAAAATACACAGTGTTTACTTTTAATTTAACAACATGAAGCTGCATCAAGTTTCCATGGTGACTGCTCAAGAAATTCTGCATTCATAAATAAACATCAGACTGTCAAAAGAGCTCATCTGTGCGAGACCACCGAGCTGAGAGCATTTTCAGGTCCAGATCCCCCGTACGCCATCGTTGGAGAGCAGTTGACGTTTTTCTTCCTGACTTTGATTTGAACACGTTTAAATGGAAAAGAGTCAAGGAATCTATAAGCCTATCAGGGTATGTGACGCTTTTGCTTTTACTGCATTTCAGTAATTTGAAGAATTTGATGTCGTTTTAAAAGTTGACAAACTGAGAATCATTTTAAGTAACAATGACTAAATTGCTATTTCTTTGACAGGTGTTGTTCAACACACCGATTTATGAAACAGCTGTAAAGATCTGCTGGTATCTTCCGGGCTACAAGGCTCAGGTTAGACCCAGATTCATGCAAACCAAAGCTGACAGAAAATATCAGGTCATTTCTGAGGACCTGAGAGTGGTGGTGATTAAATGTCTCCTTTACTTTTAGGTTGCGATAATGACGGAGTTTCTCAGACTTCAGCAGGAAGATCTAATTCCACCGAACCTCACTGCTGAAGATCTGAGAGATCTTTTGGTGGAGAAGAGCAGGGAGACGCTCAGAGAGCAGTGAGTTACTGTCACACCTGAAAGTCTGTTTGTGATGACGTGTAAGTGCTGAGAGAAAACCTCTGCTTTGCTTTCTTTTGAAGGCTGTGGGAGTTTGAGTTAGAGGATTTTGACGAAGAGGAAGCCAAACCTCTTCTAAGGCTGGTAAGACGAGAAAACCCACAAGACTTTTTTTTCATTACGTGCACATAACCTTTACACATAAGCGCACTGTAAATGTGTTTTCTGTTTCAGGTGTGGGCGGTGAACGTCAGCAATAAAATGAGGGACGTTGAATTTGAAGCCAGGTTGCTTCTTCAGTTCCCAGAGGCCGTACCTCCTAAATTTCAGTGAGTCACATGTAACATACAGTTATTAACCCTGTAAGACCCAACCCATCAAAAAACAGCCAGAAAATTCAGATTCTTTGGAACTGAGATGTTTATCAACCCTTTAAACAAAAGCCACACATGAGTTCTTTGCTATGTCATGTTGTGTATGATTTACTTTTATTGTGTATTTATTTTTTGTATCACATTTGATACACTGGGTGTTTTTGGCAACTTTTTGTTAACGACAATGTTAACTTTAGACTAAAAAAGAGTTTTGTCCACAACATTTAGAAATTATAGCAAGTATTGATCATGTTGATGAGATCGAGGTCTCAGAAACTCATGTATGCTACAAAGGTGGTTACAGGGTTAACAGTCCAGCTACAGTGTTTCAATATTTAAATGATGCTTTGAATATGTTTAACAGATAACTCTTATCATGTTTTTCTACAGAGCACCTAAACTCCTCAGCGCGGTGAAGGATTACGTTGAAATCCTGAAAAAGAAGCAGCAGGAACAGCCTAACAGCAAACTGCTCACCGCGCAGGAGGTAGTGGTCGAGGTAGTTCCCCGCGTTCTCCAGGGCTTCTGGGAGCTTCCTCCTCGTCCCCTCCTAAACATGGCCTCCCAGAGTCTAAGTATCCTCTCCACCAGTGTCACCAAGGCCACTTTAGATCGTGTCTCCAAGAGCCTCACGGCGATGGAAACACAGGCCGTCTTCACCCGCTCTATCCGAGACGATCTGGTCGACAGCATCCTGACGGAGATTAGACAGAAATTTCCTGAAGAAATTCTGTCTATCCAAGTTGCAAACTTTGCACCCCTGTTGCTGAAGACCATTGCTGATGTAGCAAGGATCCGGATATGTGAAATCTTTGAGCCCCCTTCAAGTCCTGATGTGAAGAGCACAAATGGTGAGCGCTCCTCTGACGGCCTTTCAGTGGCAAATGTTCCACCAGCCGAAGAAGCTCTGTCAGAAAGTGTTGCAGAGCCCGACGTTCCCTGTGAGGAACTTCTTTCTGAAAGGGCATCCAGTCTGAGTACTCGAGACCTTACGATCGAAGGAGCTCTGTCAGAAAGTGTTGCAGAGCCCGACGCTCCCTGTGAGGAACTTCTTTCTGAAAGGGCATCCAGTCTGAGTACTCGAGACCTTACGATCGAAGGAGCTCTGTCAGAAAGTGTTGCAGAGCCCGACGCTCCCTGTGAGGAACCCTATGGCGAGTCCAAATCCTGTGTTGAAGGTGAAGATCATATGATCAACGGATCTTGTTCTGAAATTGGGCCGGTTCCTGATGTTCCCTTTGAGGAACCTTTTCCAGAACCTGAAGCCAGCATGAAGTCCGAAGACCGTCAGAGCAAGAAGAAGAAAAAGGGCTTCTTCAAAAGACTGAGAAGTCTGTTCTGCTGCTGTTGCAGACCAAAAGTCACCGACTGACACTGAAGCTGTGACCCAGTGTTGGTGTTGCAGTAACTCTAAATATGTAAATATGTTCCTTAATGATTGTTCTTCATGTTTTTGGGGGTTTCTTTAGTTTTCAGTGGGCTGGGTGTTTTTTCTCCTCCGTGTTCTTTACTTGATTCTTGTTCATAGTTCCTGATTTGTTTTCCTAGTTCTTGTTTCTTAGTTTGTAGTTTCTTGAGTCCACCTGAGTTTCCAGTAATAAAAGCTGCCGATTCAAGTTTCATTCCACGTAAGAGTCCTGTGTTTGGGTCCTACTACCTGCTTGTCACAGCACACCATGACAGAAACTTTATAAACTCATTCATATTTCTACACGAGTCTCCAGCTATGTTAAAGATTTTTTTTCTTTCAAACATTTGTAAGAATCTCTTATGGTTCTCAAAATACTTCCACAAGTCCAGTAAGTGTAGTGCAGTAACATATTGATGGTATTATTTTTAATAATTATTTATTATTTTTAATGCACTTTGAACTGAAACTGGTATATAAAATGTACTTCCTGTAGAAAATGCAGTGTGAATGCTAATAGCTGAATAGCTTGAGTTGAATTTTTATAATTGCTGAAATCTTTGGTGAAAAACATGTTACAGTTTTTGCCCGTTGCTTGAACACATTTTGCAAAACGTCGCTCATTGTGCCAAAACTCTAAACACAAGTAAACATGACACATCAAAATATACCATTCACATCTGTGCCAAACTGAAACTCTGCTGTCAAAACCTAACATTCCTCTGTCAAGATGTAACTCTGTTGACAAAATGACACATACTTGCATCACATGCAGATCAGATCAGGGGGACACACTAGTCTACTTCATATAAAACACTGCAGTCTTTCATTGTCATTGTTTATTCTGAAGGCACATTTTCAGGAGACACAAACAACCAAAAAAAGCAAATAGGCCTACTCAATATTGTCCACTGCAGCACCATGAATTCAGATAAAGCAAAACACAAACATAATACAGTAATAGAAAAAACACTATACTGTACACACAAAAAATCATGACAATTGTGCATACGTGGGCTCATGGATCCCGCCGTCTGTTGGGGTCTGGCCACAGGACCTCATCGACATCGCAAGCAGTGTCTTCTCCCGCTGGGCACCGGGGAAAATATCCTCTTGCATGTCGAAACCATCCATGGATTGCTGTCACCTGAATGTAAATAGAAATATATGTGGTGGCCCCTAGAGACAAAACACGTACAAACTCCAAAGCACATTTCTAGCTTGAACTGAACTTCCAAAACAGAGCTACCTAGAACAGCGGTCCCCAACCCCCGGGCCTCGGACTGGTACCGGTACTAGTTTTATTTTGTTGTATTTATCCGCGACACCTTAAAGGCCGGTCCGTGAAAATATTGTCGGGCATACACCGGTCAGTGGTGCAAAAAAGGTTGGAGACCGCTGACCTAGATCACGTAAATTACACAATTGAAAGCATGAAAGCATATGTGTATTGTTTGTGTATTTATGCACAAGCATTCATATATATTCAAATCATTAAAAAAAAAAGTTCATTTGCCTGTTACTACCACACACCAAATCTGGTCGTTGGTACTTGCTGAACTGAGAGACACAACAGCAGAGGTCACTATTAATGCTATAAAAGAGGCCTTTGCAAGACATGCAGTTGCCGAGACTGTGGTATCGGACAACAGGCCGCAAGTTTCATCAGAACAGTTCAAGCACTTTGCTAAAGAGTACCAGTTCACACATGAAACGAGCAGCCCCAGGTACCCCCAAGCCAACGGGGAGGCAGAACGCGCTGATCGTACCATTAAAGACTTGAGAGGACTGTGACTACAGCAGAGCACTGCTAGCGTGCAGGGCCACCCCACTGGAACATGGGCTCTCACCGGCACAGTTGCTCATGGGGAGACACCTGCGTACCTCTCTGCCACAAGCTGCTGCGAAGCTGGTGCCAAAGTGGCCCGACCTACAGGCTTTTCGCGAGAAGGATGAGGAGGGGAGGCGTGAGCAGGCAAAACACTACAACCGCAGACATAGAGTCAGGACAGAAGGTGTAGATTACTACTGAAGGAACCACTGGAGCAGTAGTTGGACCTGCCAGTGCTCCCAGATCTTATGTGGTAGAGACAGACAGGTTTTCTAAGGAGAAATAGGAGCCACCTCACACCAACAGGGACTGTTACCAGATCTGGTCGAGCGGTGAGACCTCGTGTAAGATTGGATGTGTAATTCTCTGAAGTTATCCATTCAGGCCCTATTCAAAGCTGGCTTAGGCTGTTAGAGATGTTTACAATTATGTGTTTCGTTTAAATGTAAGTGAACAAGTGAGAGATGTGTATCATTTTAACGTTTGATAATGCTCTGCATTCCTGTTCTTGTGAGCTGAGTGAGTCATTGTGAAGTATGTCTTTAGCTAAAAGGAGGTGTAGCAGGAGACTACTGTACCCATAAGGCTGTGTGTGTGTGTGGGGGGGGGGGGGTATGATCCAAATTATAATATTGCTGACTGTCTGAGGCAAAATTTCCCCAAATCGAATCGAATCATGGATTGAATCGATTCGGGCAAGGGCGTCGATTTGGCATGGACGGAGGGGACATGTCCCCACCAATATCCAGCGATTATTGAATTGTCCTCACCAATAATTTGATCTCTTCGAGTAAAGAAAAGCAAACCTGATAGAAAGAAGAAAAAAAAAGATCTGTCAACGTCTCATTCACCCAGCGGTGCCGAAAGAGTTAAATTACGTCCTGTACTGGAGTCCTACCTCATGTGACAAATATGGCCAATGTGATTGGCTGAACCTTTCAGGGAGCTCCGTTGAGGTTTAGCAGCGGCAAGCCTGCGCTCCCAGGAGGAGAGGAGGACGGCAGCAAAGAGGAAGAACCTGGATATAAGAAAGTATTTTTCAGAGAAACCTGTAAGTCACTTAAAGCCAAGTTCACTCATAATGTCACGGTCTGGCTGGCAGACCGTGGGGGTGTAGGGAAGGAGGACACAGGCGCGGTGCTCTATGTACAAGCAGTGCGTTTATTTACAGCGATGGACAGACATGACAATAAATCCCGTGCTCTCCCGACTCCCGTGACGTGTCCTCTTCCCAGTGCTAGTGCTCCTGTCTCCGCTTCTCCGTGATGAGCACCCCGTGCTCGCTGTCCTCTCGTCTCCCCGTAACTCCTGGGGACATAAGAGAGAGGAAGCCGTCAGACACACAATAATGCAGCAGACTCAAACTAGGAACTGGTCGAGAGACTGACGTGAAGCCACGCAATGATCCAGCGTCGGAGAGAGCTCCACCACACTCTCAAATAGCTCCTCCGACAGGCCTGATCAGCTGCAGGTGTGGCCAATCACCTGCCAGGGCCACACACACACACACACACACACACACACACACACACACACACACACGTCTACAAGCAGGGAGAACGAGGGACAGCAATACAAAATACATACATTATAATATTAGTCCATAACTGCTCAGGGTCCTGGGTCTGACACATAAAATGTGTCCGTCACAATAACGTTGCAGGCTATGCTAGGCTTTGGCCCACATCAGTCTAAAACTGTATGTAACCATGAATAACGTGTTTTGGAAACTAACAGCACAACATGCAGCACTGTTAGTTCTCTCAGTCTCAGAGCAGCGTTTCTAATTCTAATCTAAGTGAAGCTGTCAGAGAAAACAGCAGCCTCGAGCAGCCAGGATATTAGTTTACAGAGGCTGTTAGAATTATATGCCTAACGTTAAAATGTTGGTGACACAAGAATTTCATCTTAATGGCACTGACGTATTCATAGGTCATAGTTATGATTTTGCAAATATTCCACCTTGTAGTGCAGTTTGCACAACTTGTTTTAAAAATGCACTCAGCCTACAAACATTACTGATGAGTCAAGATCTGCACAAAGTGACAGACACACTGAAGCAGCTCCACATTTTATTCTTATTGTCATGTATGTCCTATTTGTCAGGTGACAGAAGAAGCAACACAAAGCTCAGAGAGCAATGGTGACACAAGATCACAGGTGGAATTGGATGATGACGCAGAATGAGAAGAGCGAAAGTGGATCGCTAAATGAAACGGATGAACCAGAACTGGTTTGTAAAAATGCTGCAGCTTCAGTGGTGTGGAACTGGTTTAGCTTTTGTCCGTCAGATACACAACAAAGCACTATTTTTGGTAGAGCATGCTAGCGGGCCGTCGTTATTACCGTGTTGTTTGGAAAATACGGCGCACTTAAAATCAATCCTTTGATTTTTCTGAAAGTCGACAGAGCCCCTTATAACCCCGTGTGCCTTATGTATGAACTCTGGTTGTGTTTACTGACCTCGAAACGATTTTATGTGCACGGCGCTCGAAAATCTGTCAGATGTTTCAGTACGACTTTGCTAAGCTACCACCGCTTGATGGATTGTCGGAGCGTTGCGGCTGTCGTAGGCAGGAGCCTCGCGGAGTGAGCCATGTCTCCGTGACGACCAGGACACAGCAGTCACGGACGATTGGCTGTGCGGCGAGAAGTAGGTTCAGTTCGTCTATTTTGTTGACGACCGACCGTGCGCTGGTCAGAAAGATGCTCGGGAGCGGTGGTTTGAAAGGCTGCTTCTTTAGCCTGGCCAGCAGGCCCGACAGGCATCCCCGCTTTTGTTTGCGTTCCTTCCGCCGCCTGCGTTTCTTGGCAGAGCCGATAACAATCCACGGAGCACCCGATGTTCTCGCTATCTCTGGGGGGATGTTGTGCACCCTCTGATAATCACTGGTAATGGGGATCTGGCTGTTATATCCAATCTTGCATAATTCCAGATGGTTGTAGGAAAATTTGGCTTCACAATAAGGAAAACAAAAGAAGAAGAAAAAGTGGAGAAACAAAAAAGAAAGGCACCCAAGTGGAGAGCATAGAGCCGCTGCGTCTGTGCGCGCCGCCATCTAGTATACTTCTTCTAGTACACAGCCTGGAGGTGTGTTTGGGGTCATTGTCCTGTTGAAAACTGGTCCCTAAATGCAATTTCTCAACGAGAAGTTTGGGCTCGGGTGAGTCTGCGTGCTGAAGATATCTACCTATTCGGAACCATGGTAACAGGGTTCTGGCTGATCGGAGCTGGCTTGAGAAAGCGGAACCGGCTGTTCAAACCCCCACAAGGCTGCCCGCTGGGATTGGGAGAGGCGTGAGTTTCTCAAAATGGGCTCATTGAGTCAGCACGGATAAGATCTTGGAGAGGCTACGGCTGCTGTGAATACTCAGAATAAGATCTCTGACTGCAGACTGGATACATCTCGGAAGGGCTCGCTCAGAATAACATCTCTGGGCGCAAATTGGATGACATCTCAGGGAGGCACACTGCCGTGAGTTCTCAGAATCGGCTCCTTGAGCACAAGAATGACAACATCACAGAACGCAAGTATGGCGAAGCTCGCGGCTCTCCAACGGGAGATTGAGAGACCAGTGTTGGACTGTAGAACTGCTTTGAAATTCATATGAGCTGTTCGCACTAAAGTAAAAAGCACCATCACTTATGCGGAGACCCTCTCGGCGCCAGCTGTGGGCTCAAGGCTGGAGCCGAACAAAAACACCCTGATAACGACTGTGTTGAGTCTGTTCCTTCCTATTCCATGCAAGGCCACCTGGGTTGGCTGGAAGACTGTTTACTTAGCCTGGCAGGGCGAAGGACACTGTCTCAGCTGAACCCTGGACACGCACACACATACAGGGAGTGCAGAATTATTAGGCAAATGAGTATTTTGTCCACATCATCCTCTTCATGCATGCTGTCTTCCAAGCTGTATAGGCTCAAAAGCCTACTACCAATTAAGCATATTAGGTGATGTGCATCTCTGTTGATAGGTTTGTAGCTTGAACCCATCCGCTGGAACGTTGAAGACAATATAATTACACTGCAAAGCAAGACACAAGTAGGCAAAGACTTCATGTTTCTCGTGCACGGGAGAAATGACCGGACAAAGCGCCATTCCTTCGCTTGACCCCAGTCACTCTCGTCCGTCCTCCCGTACCACTGTTCTTTTATTGAGGTTACATGAATATGCATAGGTTCATTAACATATGACGTCTACATACACACAAAGAGTACCTTGCCTGTGTGTGTGTGTGTGTGTGTGTGTGTGTGTGTGTGACTTGTGTGAGGTCAAGATGTGACCCTGTGAAGACTCCCCAAAGCTGGTGCCAGAAGTCTGGGTCCATCTAACAAAAGGCTCTTATACTTAAACAGATATACGTGTGTTTGCTATACCATAAATCAGCAAAAGAAGATACGACCTCTCCTCTGTAGGGGAGTGAACTCACCCCCCTCTTCATGCTACACAGAGTTGTTACAGACCTCCTAGAATGAGACATTCTTTCAATCTACAAATGATTATATACTTCTAAGCATATATAAGTAAATATTTCTAAGCATAAATGACAATCAACAATACAAAACCTATCACTCCCTATTCTGGTATTTTAAAGAGTACTTAGCAGAAATATTAAACAACCTAACTAATAGGGTTGCAAACTCCCAGCAAAAAAAAAAACTAAAGGGAACCATCGCCCACCCTCTGCCTCGTGATGCTTAATCGACATAATCGACTTTAATTTAATGCATGTATTTAAAAAAATGCACAGAAATCAATTATTTTTCAACAACAATTAAATAGATTCAACATCTTTCTTCAACAGAACTGCAGACTGCACAGATGGTATCTTCCCAAAGGAAAAAGTACTATAACTTACTAGGGTATATATTAGACTTAATAGTTACTATATACAATATTAGATTTCTATACATTTTACGTTAGATAAAAACTTTGGTTATAAGATTCAGATAATTATTTATTAAAAGCGAGACATTTTAAACGAGAATAAGAAAGAAAAGTATTTCTTTGTGCCCCCCTTTTCCCTGTTAATGCCCCAGCTGGCCCCCTGGCAAAACCGTGCTAGACCCGCCCCTGCACAGTTACCAGCTGTCAGCTACTTATAGCATTAGGCATTAAAGTAATATTAAATAAATTCTAACAACAGCTTATCAAGCTTAAACGTGCTGCTGTGGTTTATCTGCTGGTTTCCTCTTTCTGGCGCAAAGTGGGAAACAAACAAGAGAGACGGAACTTGCGATCAGCTGATCATTGATCAGTTTCATGATTGAAGTAGCAGCAGGAGAGGGAGGGGGAGAGGAGGCGCGGCAGTCGCTCCATATATCGGTTGTTAAGCTTAACGTGGGAATGCGTTACAAACATTGAGAGAGAAACTTACAAACTTGCTTTACTTCTCTAGGACAGCTTTCACTGAGAAGAAATGCCGATTTGGAAACATGTAGCGAGGCGCTAAATGCTCCACCAGACAACCGAGAGGTCTCTTGTTGTCACATGCAAGAAAGCATGCTCTGAAGAATATCCAGGTAGATAACTGTGGCGATATGTTGGTTATATTACTTTAAAGTGCAACTGGCTAATTCTTATTTTAGCCAACTCGAAAAGTAAAAATGATGCAACGACCTTGAAATAACATTTATCTCACTGAAACATGTCATTTAAATAAAAACATTTACTGAAATTAAAATAAATATACTGAATATAATATGGCTCAGATTTAATGGAATATAATGATCCTTTTGTGTTGCTGTTAAAGAAAGGGATAATGTGTGATTACTGTTTTTAAACTATGGGCTACAAACTAAATCCTTTTATTATTTCTGTCCTCGGTTTTAACTCATTAATAATCATTAGGATGAAGCCCCCTAAAAAACAACGTAAAGGTCATGAAAATGTAAACAATTTGGCATTTTGATGATGCATCATCCACATTAAAAAGTATAGATCATATCAGCACTGTATTTACTTGTATCGGATACATAAAACATCTTTCCGTATCGCACAGCACTACAGAAAGCTCTTTTCTAGGCTTGTATTAAACATCTGTAACTACCGTAACTCCTGATCCATTTCCTCAATTAAAAGAAGTCCAATGATTCCTGAGAGCAGCAACTCTGCACTTTTCATTAATATTTGCATCATTACGGTAATCCCAGGTACATTGTTGCAGCAGCCCCGTGAAGGCAAAGGTTGAGAGAATAGTGAGTGAGCGTGATGGAACAATGTTATCACATGTTTGGCTTCTTTTTACCATGTTTGTTTGTTTTGTTCTTTCATGTGTTATTTACCAAGATTTGGATGGTGTTCTGCCTCGAGTTACCATAATGTCCCTAACATCACAAAAAAGCACAGAGTTGCTGCTTTCAAGAACTGCTGGAATTTTTCATTTGCCCCAATGGTTCAAGACTCAAGTTAGGCTAAAAACACTGGGACCAGTTTAAATGGGTTCATCTGTGTCAGCTGCATCGTCACTGCTGCTCTTATGTTATGTGTTTTTGTTGAAAACTAGGTGCTGTTTGGCCTTAATGATGTCAAACTTTTCATTCACTTGTTTGCTCCTAAATACGTTTCTATTGCAGGTCTTTTCCAGTTGAAAATGTGAGTGAGCACTACACAAATTACTGACACTGAAATACACTGAAAAGAAAAAAAACAAAACTAAATCCAAACAAAAACAACTAAACGAAGTAGTTACACACGTTATAGAATATATATACTGGGCATACAAGCCTGGCCTAAGCTTTCTGTCAGGAAGACTGCAGCAGTCCAGGAGTTGGGTTAACTGTCTTTAAGTCCCACAGAAGAAATGTTTACATCAAAGTGCTTGCCAGGCTTAATCCAAATTAGGTACAGCCATACTTGAACTTATCATTGTATAGTATGTGGGACTATGAGCAATGGTTTTCTGGAAACAGAAACAGGCAATTTTATCATTAGTAGAGTCACAAATAACTAGAAAACAATTGAAAACATAATGTACTCAACACAGCAATATCTCACAATATCCACAAGGGGTCACTATAGCTCATATATTGCCTAAATAGCACGTCATACAAATTGCCAATCATAAGGCACGGACATGGCAAGCTAGCCACAGTTAAACTAAACAATAGAAAAGTCCTTTATTTGTAATACCGCTGGATGTAATGACTGCGGGAGATTACAGCCACTGCTATTAACTTAGTGCCAAATAATCCTACCAACATGGTATCAAAGAACTGAGGCATAACTTTAACATGCACAAACAATTATAACAGCTTCATGCGAGTCATCCTGCCAAAAGGACTAACACTCACAGGTTCATAAACACACAACTTAATCACACGAAACAACTGCGATGCTCTGCAGTGGCACCTTTAGTCACTCCCACTCTGCGTGCTGAGCACATGCCCACTGATACGCTTATTTCCTTTGAGTGTGCTTGATTTCTGCCTCTAGACATTCTGAGGCCGAGTCAGAGCAGGAAACTTGAGCACACGTGGTCTCATTAAATCAGACAGCTGGAGTCATTTAAAAAGGATCTTTTAAGCAGTGCTGTCCCTCAGCTTCATAGTAGATCCATCTATGGGATCAGTTTGAAAATCCTAGCTGTCTTCTTTCTAGTTATCATGTTACAAGATTTTAAGAAAACTTGAACGCTGATCATGAGTTGAATGCCACTGATCTTCAAAATCATCCAAGCTTTTTGATAAATGCACACAAAAGTCGGGTGTCCATGCCACCCGCATGCAAGGTGACAAAAATACCCCAATCAGCCTTTCAAGCTGACAGCTAAAGAAACCATTTCACCAGATTTAGCTTCTTGGATATTGTGTTCACTGTACTGTGTTCAAAATGTACTTCTCATTTAATAGAAGAAATGTAATCATGTCAATATAGAGGATTTCAAATTCTCCCTCCTGTTAATTAAAAAAAGAAAAAAGTAGGATAAGACATGAGAAACTCCTTGAAAAGGACAGTCTCCATTATAGCACCTCATGGAAGCTTTGTTAGACGACCTGTCATTAAAAACTAGAAAGACCATCCAGCATCGGGAGCTTTCAGACTTCCAGGTATGACAACAAGCCTATTGCTGGTTTGCCCACTCTGACTGTGTCAGTATTTGCTCCACATACCAACTGCTCTGACCCTAAAGTAAGCCAGAATCCCACACAGCCATATGTAGGCACATTCCAACCACAAAGAATAACTGGGGATTCTTCATCCTGTAAACATCCTGAACAACTGGTTTTGGTGGTTTGATGGGAACAGATCCTCACCTGATCAGGAATACCAACGATCACCCCACCACTCATGTCTTGTTGGGAAATGTTTGCAGTCCTCAAGCTGTGAAAGTCATCAGGTGCAGCAGTCATGAATACCATGTAAACATCCCTGTTGGTAGGACAAACAAATAACAGTGGGATTCATTCGAGAAAACAGAACTTGTTTGATTCCCTGTCTGACAAAAAGAAATTAATGCAACGTAAAAATTCGATTTAAAAAATCAGCAGCATCATATGTAACCAGGTCCTAAATTACATATTGTTATAATTACACAAAATTTGTTCTAAAGCCCAAACTGCTCCTGGTATATCTGACTTTTAGCACCTCCAAGCCTGTAGTCACCTTGGTTATTAGTTAGGCCCCTCCCCCGTGTGTCGCTATGTGTATAGGCACTGTTAATGCTAGCATGAACAGATCATTCTTGCTGGCTGTTGTAGTGGCTTGAGCTAACTCTCATCCCAACTGTTTATATTTGGTTATAGGAGCTGGAGTGGGCATTAATGCTCCACAATTTACAAGCTGGGACCTGCCGCTAATCCATGGTTAAAGCCTTTACCCACATCAACACTGCAGGCAGAGGCTAACATCTGCAATACTATTAATAATTACACATAACTGTAGCAACAACAAAGAGAGGCTCGAACAAGAAAGGCTTGAAACCCTTAGAAAAGACTGATCAGAGTTGGTTCAATGAACTCTGATCATGTTCATTCGGAGTTAAGCTCGTGTGTGTTTAGAGACAGAAAGCCATCATGTTACCAGGATTCTCCAGAGAAACACAGAAATAAAGAGCAGAGCCTCCATCTTCATTTAGTGGACAGAGGAATATGATCACAAATCAGTGTGGGCCAAAATTTGTATCTTAAAAACTAGGAGGGGATAAAGTTATACCAACATACTGTAATATTTTTATAATATACACTAGCAAACTTTCATGCTGTGTGTGATATTAAAAATATTGTATTGTGTGATATCACATTCTATTGTGATACAGCATTTTAATCTGACCTTTGATTTCTAAATGCTTCATTAAACTGTCAAATATACAAATATAGACAACTGTGGGATTTGTCTAAAGTATTTGCATATGCCATAGAAATGTTAGCACTCACAGTTTACTGGGCAAGGTTTCTGCAAAGTTTCAACAAGACCAGTCCACTTATGACAAACGCGATCATACGAGCATTATAGTACGATGCAGTCTCTGCATGATATGACTATCTATTCAGCTGTAACCTGACAGGGACAAAGTCTAGGAGACAGAAACTGAAGATAGACACCATTTACTGATGGACCTGTTATATTAGGTGACAATTCCACGTGAAAGTCAAAAGAAATGAATACATACAGGGCAAGTCTTTATGAGGCAAACATGATGTGCATCTCACACGAAAGCGATTTAGGTGATTTTCTGTGAGAAATGTGTAAAAAGATCCGTACTCTGAATTTCAGATACTATTGATCTGTTTGTTGTGTGTCTGAGGGTTTACGCAGGGACGTTTTGTGTAAGCACTGATTGCTACAGTAGCATCCAATCAATGCTTACAGTGCAAAGAAACTGGCCTACAGTCTGACAGCTGCATTAATGTCTACACAATCTAAGAGTTTGAAAGATGGACACACGTGAGATGATCATAAATCCACAACAGAATCCTTTCTGTCCTAACATACTGATGAGAAAATAACTGAAGCACTCGTGTCAAGAACAACAACAAAAAGGGAAACATGCCTAACTTGGATTTCAGTGATTGTGAAAACAAACATATGCAAATGAATTTCCTCTGTGCGCTTTGCCTAATTCAGGAAATCACTATCAGTCAAGTTGAGTGTGAGTCAGTGAGTATGTTATGTTCACATAGACTGTTACCTCAGGGGCTAACTTACCAGATGAAATGAACCTTTATGGAACGGAAACCCAGAATTTGTTTCAAGTCACATTTTAGCTTAACCTGCATGGTGGAAAGTGCCTGTACCAGAGACATGATTGTTGCTGCTTAGGTTAAAATATCTAGTATATGTCAATAATGTAACAAAAAAGAAGAAGAAAATCTGTGGCGGTGTAAAAGTCCCACTAAATGCGTCTCTCGGTGTACATCTAAACTATATAACGATTAACCGCCAACTGTGAGTTCAATTTAAATTTTCCTTTACAAATGTGTGTTTGTTTAGGAAGGAAAAAAATGTGTGCACACAGTGTTCGGCAATATAGACTCAAAGGCAGCACCAAGACTGGCACGAGACTATTTCCACTGCACTGAGGGTGGGAACTCCAGGCCTCGGGGCCGCTGTCCTGCAGGGTTTAGATGTGTCCTTGATCCAACACAGCTGATTTAAATGGCTCATTTTGAACGTTGACATATACATCAAGGAATGGACCAGCCACTGCACTGATGTTAAACCAGTTCAGAAGTTCATTTATCATCATGAACCACCAATTTATGAGCAGACAAACCAAAGTACACTCCAAGATTCAGTTGCTTGTAGAAGCACGTTTAGCAGCAACAGCTCAAAGTCATTGTTTTCTGTATGACTATCAGTCTCTCACATCATTGGGGAGTCATTTAGGCTCACTCTTCTTTATAATGTTGCTTCACTTCATTGAGGTTTGCACAAATTTGTTTATGCAAAACTCACGACCACACTACTTCTATTAAGCTGAGCTTTAAACTTTCTAAAATATAAAACCTGCTAGACACCGGTGTTGTGCCAAAAAGTGATTGTCTGCCAAAAACTGATTTCTGGTATTTGCCAAAAAGTGATTGCTCGTATTTAAACTGCTATAAGTAACTTGTTGGGCTATAATATGTGAAACATATGTCAAATGCTTCCCTCATGGATGACATAAAGTCATCTTGAGCCACAAACAACATTCGTGTAACAAGGTAGAAGCTGCGATCAGTTTTTGGCAGCGACTTTTATATAACCTTTATTTATTTAGTTAAAAAAAAATCTCATTAACATTAAACATGTCTTTTGTAAGAGTAAGTTGGCCAAGAGGACAGCAGCAATGGCAGCAAATATTACAATAGTTCAGTAAAAATATTTTAAGTGGGGATAAAGGAGCGGATTGGTTATAATGTAAGTACAGGGTGGGCCATTTATATGGATACACCGTAATAACATGGGAATGGTTGGTGATATTAAAGTCCTGTTTGTGGCACATTAGTATATGTGAGGGGCAAACTCCTCAAGATGGGTGGTGACCATGGTGGCCATTTAGAAGTCGGCCATCTTGGATACAACTTTTGTTTTTTCAATAGGAAGAGGGCCATGTGACACATCAAACTTATTGGTAATGTCACAAGAAAAACAATGGTGTGCTTGGTTTCAACGTAAACCTCCAGCAGAACCAGGCTCAGGGAGGGGCGGGGCCATCTGCTGACCGGTTGGGGTGAGAGAAGGAAGACAGGATGAAGACATGCTGTGGAAGCGAGACAGAGATTAATAACAGATATGATTCAATGCAGAGAGGTCTGTTAATACATAGTGAGTGAACCAACCAACCACAGCATCTGTGGTGAGAGAGTCATCAAGGAGTTCAGGCACTCCATCAAGCTCACAGTCACAGACTCAGGTGAGATTCTAGAGTTGCAGGGCTTCCTCCAGAGCAGCTGTTAGAAACACAGCTGCATCTTCTTTCTCTCACACACAGAAAAGAGTGAGACAGAGTGAGGCATCAGGGAGTTTAATTACCAGCTTTAAGACAAATGAATGAGAGTGCTGAATGATAGCACTCATGAGTGGTGCAGCATGCTTTAATTACTACCCACTAGTGAATGTGTCAGCAGCTGAAACTGTATTAATGGTGATTTAAAGAAACGAGTCCCAGTGTGTAGACCAGGCAAGCTGCTTCACTTGTAACACACTGGCAGAAACCCCAAGTCAGTTAGGATGACTACCTGAACATTTGAATGTTTCCACTGGTCACTGAGGTGGTACGTTACAGGGATCCAGTCTGTTCATTTACAGGACTCTACTAGAGCTGCTTTGCATGACTCACAGTTGAAATAATGCTTCTTTGTCTGATGCAGGGCCTTGGTTCACCCCATCAGTCGTGCAGGGGGTCGTCTGCTCTGCAAAAGTGCACTTTAATGTAAACTGTGCAGCAGTGCTGCAAACTAATCCAGACGAAATAAAAGCACAATGTCAGGAGCTACTGCAGTTCAGCATCAAACGTAGGCCAAATCAATCATTAATATGATTTTCATGATCATCTTGTTTGTCTTAATGTTCTTATGATTCAAAGAAACATCCAGCAGCTGTGAGATCGGCTGTACTGATTTAAAATGAAGTGTGTACGGCCCCAAAGCCTCTGAATGAGCTGCAGATGTGTTTCAAACTCCTGTAACAAAAGCAAACATGTCTGCATACCGGCTAACTTTGTCCACACACTGTTTCTGCTCTGCAGGTTTCACAGATGAAGATGCAAATAGTGGAGGATACGGGGATGGAGGAGATTGGGTTGGACTTTCATTAATAGTTTGTCTGTTAGTTTGGGCTGTTTGTTGTTCCTGCTGCTTCCGCTGTCGTCATAATTACCTGCAAGGAACTAAAGCCATTATAGCAGCATCCTCCTGAAAACAACATCTGCTCTGCTTTTCCACAAGAATGAAGATGCAGAGGTCTGGCTTTAGGATCTGAGCTCAGATAACATCTGGAGTTTAAAGCATCATTTTAATCTTCTTCTGCACAAAATGGCTCAGTCGAGTGCTGCCAACTCCAAGAGGTTTTCGGAGGATCGGGTGATGGAGATCTATAAAGTAGGAGTAACATTATATAGCTACTATGTCAAAATTCTATAGTATGGTATATGATATGGCACAGCCCTGCTGTAAAGATCAAATGTGTGACAGTGAAAGGTGCTGCAAAGAAGTCGGGAGAGAAATGCTGCAGAAAAGTCTCTTTAGCAAACAACGAGCAAACATAAAGCCCGTCCATTTCACATTTAAGGCAGGTAGTATGTTTGTTTTTCTAATGTTGACAAACTGACCCTCCATCCATCCACTTCTGCTGATCCTTTTCAGGGTCGCGGGGGCGCTGGAGCCTAACCCAGCTGTCTTAGAGCGAGACAGACTGAAGACCTGTCCAGTCCGCTGTCCCTACTAAGTGCATGTCCTTGAAACAGTGGAATAAAAACTAAAGCAATGACAAATAATGATCCTCATCATCAACATTACTACCGAAATGTGAACTAGCAAGTACAGCCTGAGCCCATAGAAACAACATCTTTGTAATCTGTAACAGTTTTGGATTTTTGGACATGTTAAACAACTTTTAAAGGGTTTTTCACAAAGATGCTGAACATTAAATGCAGGATGCCACAGACATCCATTTTAGCCAACAATCTGCCATCTTCACCTCCAGTGTTCAAATAAAACGGAGACGTTGTGACATCAGCAGGAGACAGAGATCAGCTAGAGACACGCAGACAGTTTAAGCAGGCTGCTGTTCAAGTGGAGGCTGGTATGAATCCTGCTTCTGTTTATGTTTCCTGTTGAACAAAAACTTGACCAGAAACTGACATACCAACTTTCAGACTAGCAGATCCATCCTCCTTCCCTCCATCCTCTGTGTGTCCTTCTGTCTGACCTGCAGCTGAGAAACAGGTGTGAGGTGTCAGCTGTCAGGTAGGTGATGAGTGAAGAACAGAACAGAATCCATTTCCTCTTCAAACTGCTGTCAGACATGAGCTGTGTCCCAATTCGTCGGCTGCATCCTTCGGAGGACCCGGCCTTTGCGATCTACGTGGGCCGGGATGGTGGGGACAGAGAGGCTGTAACTACATCTGCTGGTGTCACTGTGACCTCAGAGCAGTTTACATGAAACATGAAACGAATTACAACTTTTGCGATATTGACCAGCTCATGATGCAGAGTGTAGACTGTATCTGTGATAATGAAAATGATTTAAGGACTGGTTTATGACACGTCTATAAAAAATATAAAGTCTGTACAAATGTGAAACTACAAAGTTAAAAGCAGCTGGAACGACAGCTGTTCAAAGCTGAACACTTACATCAGCCAGAAGACAGAGTGAGTCCTCCATCTCTCTGAAGGAGGCCATCGTGGTGAGCACAGATGCAGCAGCAGTGTGGATGTGTCCACTCTCACAGTGTCTCTCTTTCAAGTTTGTCCTCACATTCTCAAAAAAAGAACATGTCTATGCAGATGCCCAGAGCCTAACAACACACCCGCTATAAAAACTTTTGCACCACCAGATTTTCATATACTTACATTTGAAAGTGTTCGTCTCCTGCATTAACTCCCACTTCGATCACTATCATTATCAGAAAAATATCTCCTGTATGGCCCGCAATGAATCCTGGGATATGTTGGGCCACAAAGGACACACCTGACCCATCCTTCAAATTCAGGGAAATGAAGGACGCATTTGGAAGACTTCAAATTTGAACAGCCTTCGTCGCGTCCATGTGATACAATTTCCTACAAATGTGGCATTCGAAGCATCCTCTCCCTGAATTTGGAAACACCCAATGTGATGATAGAGAGCAGGAAGAACCAGTCTCAACAAGAGACACACACACCTGATTTCCTGTAACTGCAGAGGGGAGGAGCCACCCGAGCAGGTGGGAACAGGAAGAGAAACAGCTGAGCCTCCGTCAGAGCAGCAGGAGGACGGTGGAGCTGAGGCAGGGTGAGTGTTAACACCACATTGTTGTAGTTTTGCTGTCAGAGTCTCTGAGTGTGTTTGTTTGTGTGACTGTAGAGAGAAGAAGAGTCACAGTGAGCTCTGTAGCTGTGATTGGCTCAATAATCACCTTCAATGGACTGAACGCAGAGAACGAGCCGAGGAACCTGACAAACCTGTTTGTGTGTGTGTCTGTGTGTGTGTGTGTACCTGTTTAGACATGTTTGTGAGGACAAAGAGTTGGTATGCTACTATGTGGGCTAATAGAGTCCCACAAAATGGCCGTCCTCACGAGTTTGAGGATATTTTTGAGGCTTTTTGGTGTCCTCACTAAAATCTGAAAACAAGTGTCTGTGTGTGTGTCTGTGTGTGTATGTGTCATAAAGAGAGTCGAGTTCACGGTCGCACACTTTCTATCTCAGAGGCTGTATCCCAATTCTTCGGAGCCCCTCTGATGACATGGTCCAAAAAATAAATCAATTGTGGCCACAAAATACTACTTCGTGCGCACGAAATGCTAATTTGTGGGCACGAAACACTTGACCAATAACCGTGATCCTTCCCAGGCCCTTGCAGTTGGTTGACAATAAAATCTATCCCGGCGTCCAGGCCCTGTAAAGCAACTGGGCTCTCAGTATCCTGTTTAAATGTCTCTCCGTAATAATGGTTCCTTGCATTGCAGGCTTTTCAAAATGCATTGTAGCTCATTCCCAGCCTAAAATAAAACTCACTCATACCGTCTCTGTCCACGGTGTATAGGTTTAGCCTACTCTCATGCTTGTGTCTCTACGCAGCTGTCCAGGAATTGTATCAATATGATATGCGCACGTTATCTATTTTGTTGCCACAAATGAGTAATTCATTGCCACGTTATACCCATTTCATGCCCACAAATTAGCATTTCATGCGCACGTTATACCTATTTCGTGCCCTCGAAAATAGTATTTCGAGGGCACGAAATAGTATTTTGTGGCCACAATTTATTTATTTTTGGGCCATGTCATCAGAGGGGCTCTGTACAATTCAGGTTCTGCAGCCTCAACGATCCTCAAGGGCCACGTACTCAAGGACCGCTAAGGCCGGAAGTACGAGGCTTGTGAAATGGGCGGTCTAGCCTCCGTCGCGCTGCCCCGGTTGCCTAGCAACCATGATACTAACAGCTGGAAACGTTTCACACAGCTTTGTTTGACAGAAATGAAGGAGAACATATTTTAGACATCTTTGTGAAGGACGCATTTCGAGCAGCCTTTGAATTGGGAAAGCCTTCGGTGCGCCACTGTGACGTAATCGGCCTTAAAATGCAGCCTTTAAGGCTACAGACCCTGAATTGGGATACAGCCTTTATGAAAGTGCGACGTTTGAGCCACTTCCTGTTCTCAGTGCCGGCGTCCTGATCACCGAGGTTTCTGTTGCTCTGATATCTGATATTGATTATATCGGTAAACAGGCTGTAGGCAGAAACATCAGGTCTGATCTGAAAATCCCTTCAAAAACAAACTTTAAGAGTTTTATGTCCGTGTGAGGCCGCACGCTGATTGGATAACCACCTGTCAGTCTCAGGGTATTAGCCAATGAGCGCGCAGATTCACAGTAAGATCTTATCACGTCATTCTTTTAAACTAAAACATCGACAGTGAAACTGTAACGTGTCCTGTGATCTATAAACACTCTGTGATGAATAATCTGAAGTCATTTTGAGCCTGACAGTAGTTTCCTGTCACAGAGCAGAAGCTGCAGGCAGTTTTTGGCACCTTTATATTTAATTTATTCCAAAATAAATCAATAAAGGTAGAAAAGAACTCTCAGTGACATTAAAAATCTATTTTTAAAGACAGATGTGACCAAGTGCAACAAATATAAGATGAGATGTTTACAGATATTTGAAGTATTGATCATATGTAGAACACAGAGCAGGTCCAATAACAGAGTCATGCTGCTCACAAACAGCAGTTTGGTTTCATGAGCTCACTTCCTGCAGTGATCCTCAGCTTCTCTCCAAAGGAGCCGTAACATGTGGGCTCCTCACCATGATGATGATCCCAAACACACTGAGTTCCTTCATCCACCTGATCATGTACTTATTAAATAATGTGATGGTTTTGGTGTTTTTTAAAGACTTTGAGCCTCTAAAATAACTGGTTTGGACTTTAGGGCCAAAGCTCCAACATTAGAAAGCCGTCAGTGTGATGCTTCCAGTACAACAGCACCTCTGAGTGTGTGTGTTTACCTCTCAGACTAACTCCACCCTGACATCAAGAAGATGGAGGAAGAGGACGGAGCAGCATCTGCAGCATCCAGCTGTGTGTCTGTGAGGAGTGACGGAGTTACACAAACACCTCCACCTTACAGTCATGGACCTGCAGCAATAATGTTCTTCAATCATGGAGCTCAGCTGACCATGTAAGAGAGCTGCTGACTCATTTACGGGTGTTTGAAATTCTGTGACCACTTTGTAATTTTAGTTTATATTTTAAAGTGTTTTTATTTGTTGTTGCCTGTATTTTTATTACACTGTGTGTAACGTGGTGGTTTGTGCTGTTTGGGATCGTTTTGGTGTATTTGTGTCAGAACATCAGATAAATGATTTCATCACATTTTAAAAGAAAGTATCAGGATAATAATCTGAACTGAGTCATCAGAAATAGAAAGATGGTCTCAACAGGCCACTGAGCTGATCTCCAAAGAAATGCAGAAGATTGAAGAGTCCGAGGCTGTTTATTTGTCACAGGCATCGTCATACACGTACAACACAGTGAAATGTGCTGAGCTGCTCCTGTGACTGGACAAAACATTAGAAACAATCATTAAATGAAATAATGAAACATTGTGCAGATGTAATGTTAAAGTGCTTTGTGCCACATTAGCACAGCATGTACTGACAGAGCAGTGCAAGCAGAACAAAGCAAATGAGCAAAGTGATGTAAACAGAGTAACTGAACAGAGTGAGCAGAGTAATATCAGCAGTAATGAAGCAGCAGGATCAGTGTAGCAGCGTGTGACGTCATAATGAATCAGGTATGATCTGAAATATGACAGTGAGACAAGAACATGATGTAAGGTCCTGTTTAAACCCTGATGGTGATGCTATGAGGGGAGCATGTTCTGATTTAGGACTTGGATGGTCTGAGGATAGAAGCTCCTCTCTGTTTGTGTCCTGATGGTGCAGAAGCTTCTGCCTGATTGTAGAAGGAGCTGAAGCCAGCATCATCCCAGAGGTGAAGCTCCTCTGTGTGCAGACCTGAGGTCAGATTCCTCCAGGCTGATGTTCAGGATCTACAGAAACGTGTGGTTGTAGTTATTGCTGCACTGTGTGCTGACAGCAGATACTCAGAACAAAGCGCTGCACACGTGTTCTTTACAAACATCTGTACATATAAAATATGGATCATGGCAGTGAATGAACACGTTTCTGTCATTTGTTTCATTGGCTTCTTTTTTCTGCCTGTGTTCATGTGATTAATGTCTAACACATAAACAGGTTTGTAATCAAACATCACATCATCAGGGAGGCATCATGAAACAAAGTTACTGCTGGAGGCTGAACTCAATTTGGTGGCAATGTTCAAAAATATCACTCAGATCATTTCAAAGCTTTTAGTTCTTCTTCTTCACTTCTGTAAAAGAATAGAAAGGAAATCAGAACCAAGAAGTTCACTTCCTGATGACTGAACTCTTTCAAAATAAAGCTGAAAGCTCTGAATGTGACACCGCTGCTCCACCACAGTTTTTAGAGGAGGTCAAAGGTCAGTTGAAAGTGATGGATCCCAGACTTCCAATACATCCAGTGAAGGACATAATCAGCTCTGTGATGAAGGCTTTTACTGTGGAGTTTGTAGGCTGATCACTCTGTGTTTAATAAGACAGGCAGGAACAGCAAAGGAAACTTGGATTCTGAACTCAAACACAAGTTTCTCACTTTGACTTTTCTCTGTGACCATCAGAGCTTCTGCACAGTGTCATCAAATCTGGATGTTTGTCACTGACAGTCAATGATTTTAGTGATAAAGAAATGTGTTCACAGAGGGAGGAAGAGGAAGAGGAGTGGTGTTTGTGAGGAGGAGCAGCTGTCCTGCTGTGCTTTGTGTCAGGACGTCCTGAAGGATCCAGTCTCTACCAGCTGTGGACACTGGTTCTGCAGACAGTGCATCTCCTCATACTGGGACCAGTCTGCTTCATCAGGAGACTGGTCCTGTCCCCAGTGTGGAGAAAGATCCAGAAGCAGAGCTGGACTGCAGACAGCCAGTCAGAGCAGCTGTGTACAAAGTAAGACTGAACATCTGTCTGCTGATGGACTCATTTCTGAAAACTGGACTTCTTGTTGTTGTTCAGACATTGAAGAGTTTTCTGTCTGTTTTTCTTTCTTTCAGCAGATGTTGGTCTGCAGGAGGTTTTAGATGAACATAAGATCAGTCTGAGGAGGAGATGTGAACGTGTGACTGAAGGAAGTGATGAAACAGGAAGTAGAACCCTCCTCAACAGGATCTACACTGAGCTCTACATCACAGAGGGACAGAGTGAAGAGGTTCATAGCCAACATGAGGTGAGGCAGCTGGAGACAGCTTCCAAGATGGACGCCCTCCATGACACTCCAATCAGGTGCCAGGACATCTTTAAAGCCTTACCTGACCAACAGAGACCCATCAGAGTGGTTCTGACCAACGGCGTGGCTGGTGTTGGAAAAACCTTCTCAGTGCAGAAGTTCACTCTGGACTGGGCAGAGGGCTTGGAGAACCAACATGTCAGTGTGGTGGTTCTGCTTTCATTCAGGGAGCTGAACCTGATCAGAGAGGAGCAGTACAGTCTTCTGGAGCTGCTCCATGTTTTCCATCCAACATTACAGAAGGTCACAGCAGAGAAGCTGGCTGTCTCTCAGCTTTTGTTCATCTTTGACGGCCTGGATGAAAGCAGACTTTCATTGGATTTCACCAACAGGAAGCTGCTGTCTGATGTCACACAGAAGTCATCAGTCAGCCAGCTGCTGACAAACCTCATCCAGGGGAATCTGCTTCCCTCGGCTCTCGTCTGGATAACTTCCCGACCCGCAGCGGCCAATCAGATCCCTCCTACATGTGTTGACAGGCTAACAGAAGTACGAGGCTTCACTGACGCCCAGAAGGAGGAGTACTTCAGGAGGAGATTCAGTGATGAAGAGCTGTCCAGCAGAATCATCTCCCACATGAAGACATCCAGGAGCCTCCACATCATGTGTAGAATCCCAGTCTTCTGCTGGATCACTGCTACAGTTCTGGAGCACATGTTGACTACAGAGCAGAGAGGAGAGCTGCCCAAGACCCTGACTGACATGTACTCACACTTCCTGCTGGTTCAGACAAAGAGGAAGAAGAACAAGTACCACGAGGGACATGAGACGAGTCCACAGGAGCTGAGGGAGGCTGACAGGGAAGTTCTTCTGAAGCTGGGGAGGCTGGCGTTTGAACATCTGGAGAAAGGAAACATCATGTTCTACCAAGAAGACCTGGAGCAGTGTGGTCTGGATGTGACAGAGGCCTCGGTGTACTCAGGAGTTTGTACAGAGATCTTCAAAAGAGAGTGTGTGATCTTCCAGAAACCAGTCTACTGCTTTGTTCATCTGAGCATCCAGGAGTTTCTGGCTGCAGTCTACATGTTCCACTGTTTCACCAACAGGAAGTCAGAGGTGCTGAAGGACTTCTTGGGGAAAAAATACAAAGAGTCATCTCTGGACAATTTTTTGATGGAAACACTAACAAAATCCTTCAGGAGTAAAAATGGCCACCTGGACCTGTTTGTTCGCTTCCTTCATGGCCTCTGTCTGGAGTCCAACCAGAGACTCTTAGGAGGTCTGCTGGGTCAGACAGAGAACAGTCCAGAAACCATCCAGAGAGTCATCAAGAATCTAAAAGGAAGGAAGACAAAATCCTCTCCTGACAGAAGCATCAACATCTTCCACTCTCTGATGGAGATGAACGACATCTTATTATCTCAGGAGATCCAAGAGTTCCTGAAGTCAGAGAACAAATCAAAGAAACTCTCTGAGATCCACTGCTCAGCTCTGGCCTTCATGCTGCAGATGTCAGAGGAGGTTCTGGATGAGTTGGACCTGAAGAAGTACAACACAACAAAGGAGGGACGACTGAGACTGATTCCAGCTGTGAGGAACTTCAGAAAGGCTCGGTGAGTCCAGATGTGATCATTAATATTATCAGTTGGTGATAGTTTAGTTACTCAGTCATAAACTGCAATCATTTATTATTTGAGGTCACACTAGGGCTGCCACAAACGATTATTTTTGTGATTATTTGACTAATCAGATCAAAAATAAAACATACAGCTTATTGCACCAGCATGCATCTGCTGTTATATAACTATCATTAGCTTACAGCTTAGAGTTTTTAAGGTATGTGCTAACTAAAAATAAAGACCAGACGATAGTTTATTAAACTTTTAATGAAATTTGCAGATTGTAGCAACAAACAGAAAGGCCCCCAAAATGTGTGCCGAGTTCTTCAGTGTGATTTCTCCACGGTGAAAGCACACTCTGCTCCACATAGTTATGAAGATCTTGATTAACCACATTAGCTTCACATTAGTAACTTTGTCCTCGACAGCTCGGCCATCTTCAGAACCTGCCCAGGAATTGAACTGCACATGTGCACTGGCTCCAGACGTGGGGTTGTCCTGCATAGTCAGTGGTGTCAGTAGATCATTAAGTAAAATAATATGTTACTAGATTCCTTTGAAAGAGCAACCATGGACGACAAAGCTGGGCGGAGTCTGCTCTAAGACACCAAATGAGCAAATGTTTGCTGACCTGTATCAGTGATCACCTTTTTGTTGGCCTGGTCCCCCAGTCCTCCCACTCCCCCCGGTCCTCGGTGGATGCTGTCACTTCCTCTGACACTGGCTCACCATTTATGTTGTGTCAAAAATCAAACGTGAAGATCTAATTTACTCTAAACTCTCTGACTGTTACTAATATAGTCATAAAATATGCAACAACCACTGGAGATGGAGATGAAGCTTCAACTTGCAGAAAATAGTTTATTAAAATCAGTTTGAATAAACCCAAGGCTCAGAGCAAAAGAGACAAAAGCGCCCCCAAGTGGTCAGACAATAGACGAACAGAATAAACCCTATCAAAGACAAACACGCTGGAAGCATCTTTTCTAACACTCCAGTATTTATTAGCATTTATTATAAATTTATTGTGACTTTGAAGACGTTCAGTGTTTCCTTTGGTATAACGGAGGTCTGACTACAGTCCAGTAAACACACTGATTAGGATTATAGATTAAACTGCAGTAATACTTTCACAGTGTGCAGTGATGCACAGGTTGAGTGGTTTTACACTGAAATTCTCAACAACAGGAAACTATAAGAATTTGTTACTCTAATAATAAACATAGAAGAAGAAAAACATTTTTCATTTAGAGTTGATGAATATAAATGAATTTGAACTTTACAAACCAATCAAAGACAAACTGATCCATGTGAGTTTATAACAATATTCAAAGGCTGCTGCTGGACACAGACAGGTAACATCATTTTGACTTGCTGTCACCTGGATCTGGAGTCATAAACACTGAAGCGCTGAACATTAATACAAGTCTGTTTCTGCCAACTAGTGATAAACCTGCAGACTAATGGCACAGAAAGCTAAAAGGAGCCAATCATTTCTGTGTTTAGTTCCCCTGAAATCAGATGTGATATCAGCAGCTCTGAGTTCATTCATCATTATTGTCCAGTGATGACATTTCTGCTCCGTTTGGTGACAGTCAGCAGATTTTTCCTGAGTGTGGACGTGAACAGTCGTACCTGACAGCAGCAGGTAGCAAACAGAGATCGTCTTTCCAGCTGGAACTCTTCACTGAGCTGAGCTCATTCAAAATGTTCTGGATTCAAGACAGGAAACAGTCCACATGTGTGTCTTCACTCTGACTCTGGATCAGATCTCAGTGACAGACTGTGGACGTTATGGAAGCCTAAATGTGACACCATCTTCCTCCTTCATCTGCAGATTAAAGCCAAACAAAGATTCTCATTAAAAGTCTGCAGGTCTGAGAGAGACTCAATCGTTGTGTCATGTCAAACACAGTAAGAGGAGCTGAAGCACAGATGTGAAGAGCAGATGTTCATCAGATTATGACCTCACTCTGTTTTGTCTTCATATACATTCAGTCTGTGTTTATAATGCAGACTTTCTGCTTTTATAATAACACATTTTGTATTTTCTATGATCACAGACTGGCTGACTGTGGACTCTCAGGGACTCATTGTGAAGTTGTGGCCTCGGCTCTGAAGTCCATCCCCTCCCATCTGACAGAACTGGACATGAGTGAGAACAAGCTGCAGGATTCAGCAGTGAAGCTTCTGTGTGCTGGACTGGAGAGTCCAAACTGTCGACTGGAGACTCTGAGGTGAGTTCACTGACTGCAGCTGTTGTTGTTTTTCTATATTTCTGATCTTTGATATTTGAAACGTTCTTTAGTTCCTAAATGTTCAGGATGTGTCTGAAGACAAATGTGAAGAAGTTTGAGTGCTTTCAGAAATGTTGTGTCTTTCCAAACGACTGAACAACAGTTTTTCCTCTTGGCTCCAAATAGAAGTGACAGACTTGAGCAGGGTTCATTTAAAGGCTGACAGAAGTGGAGTGGTGACGGGGAGATGTGTGTCTGGACAGCTTTTCAGCCTCCACAGGTTCATGTTGTGCTCCATCAGTCAGTGAAGATGAAGTCAGTACTGGTGAGGCTGTAGAGTGTGTGAGGGATGTGAATGAGGCTGTTGGAGATCTGATGATAGCAGATAAAAACAGGCTGCAGAGACTTTGAGCTTGTGTGGAAACAGACAGAGAAAAGAAAGACATGAATGTCAAAGCTAATAAAGGTGAAGTTAGGAGCTGTGATGATGTTCATGTATCAGAAGCTGATCGGGCTGCTGTGGTGAGGTTTGTGTTAAAGCAGAGGAACACAGGCCCACACATGACAGCAAAGCAGGTTTCAGGCTCTGTGAGAGGATTTCAAACAGAAGCTGGAGAAGAGAAAGGACTACAGAAAGAAGGCAGCTGAGACCAGTCCAAGTGTTTCCATGGAGCCCAGTCTAACATTCATTCATACACTAACGTACAGAAGTGAACGGGAAAATGAATCCATAGTTTCAAATGTAGAAATAGTTCTCAGTTCATTTACAGAGTTTAATACAGTTCATGAGGAAATGTTCAAAACAGCAGCTGAGAAGAAATCTGCTTCACAAAGTTGGATCCAATTCCAATAGTTTGTGATGCACTTTAACGCAGCGTGAGCAGTTCACTGCCTAACCCCACAGAGACTGTCAGTCTGGACTTTTCTTTATTTCTATTGGCTGTCAGTGAGATTTCAGAGCAATCAGAGACTGTGGGTCTGTGTATGAAGTATAATTCATGTGCAGTTGTTGAAGTTGTAGAATGAGAAATGGCAGTTTGGGGTATTTCCTGCTTTCATTGTCCTGCTTGTGCTGATGAAAATGTTTATTGACGTGTGAATTCATTCTTCAACGCTCGATTCTGCCTGAACAACGTGAAAACTTTGCTTTGTGTAACACAATTCAAAGCACTGAAGCATCGACTTATTTCATTATCCAACAATGAAAACAGGAAACACAGACAGCTGGCCTTCAAAGTAAAAGCTGCTCCTTTTGAAACATGTTGGTGGTAAAATGTAAGAAGAGCTGAAGCACATAAATGATCTACGTGCCAAAATATTAAACACAGTTGATATATTTGTGTGAGTGTTGTGATTCAGGTGTAGATGTAATAATGTACATATAGCAGAGTTTCCTCTTCTAGATCAGCTGATCAGAGTCAGGCCAATCAGCTCTGAGCATGCTCAGTCTGAGTTATGGAGCCACATACTATGATTCACCATGGCAACGGCATGAGCAGAGGCTCCGTGTGAATCCAGAGGAGCAGAAACATGAATGATGACAGTAGATGATTGTGTGAAAGTGCTGGAAGCAAATGAGTGTGTGATGTTCTTTCAGTGTTGCACTTTGTAGACGCTCCCTGAGCACTGGTCTCACAGCCAGCTGCACATAGAGACCAGTGTTGTTAGTCCAGGTCAGAAGATGACTTGTTGGAATGAAAATGAGCTTATAGTTTGTCTGCTTTAATAATGTGACTGGAAAAAGGTGTTGGACTTCAAATATGTCCATTTCTGTCACACTTCACCTTTAAAAGTGAAGCCATGTGGTTCCTGGAAGGAAAAACACGACTTTTTCAAGTCTTTGTCCTGTTTTTATGAGAAATGTACGACTTTAATGTGAAACATTCAGAGTTTTTTCTCTTGTTGTGTTTGTTTGAAGCTGCTTCCTGTTGGCTTCAGCTGTTTGGAGTTTCCATTTTCTAAACTTCTTCATTCTGAACCTTCTTCAGCTCTGAACAGATGATGAAACACTGAATGATTTCAAGCACTTTGTCTAATAAACTTACATCTTTCATTCTTTATACAGATTGAAGGACTGTGATTTGTCAGATATTGGCCTTGATTATCTGGCAGCAGCGCTGAAGTCCAACCCCTCGTATCCCACAGAGGTGGACCTGAGTGGAACCTACAGCAACCTGCAGGATCCAGGAGTGAAGCATCTGTGTGGTTTCCTGGAGAATCCACAATGTCGATTTGAAACTCTGAGGTCAGTCAGCATGTTTTAGTTGTGCTGAGATGAATATGATGTGAAAGTTGTGCTGACACTAAACTGCAGACATCAGGCTGATATTATACTGATCCACACTGAGGATCTTCATGGTAAAGTCTGTTTTCTTCTTCTCTGGTTTAGTCCATTGACTGCAGCAGAACAATGTTCACATTTCAAACAGTGATGCTCAACGTATGGCCCGCGGCCCACACGCGGCCTGCCCACCTTTCCTAATTCAGAGAGAGGGGACCCTGATTAACTGTGTAGCTTCTTCCTCACAGTTCTAAGTATCAGACACAACAATGAATAATCCACAGCTGACTGTCTTTAGCAGGTCAAAGGTCACGGCACACAGCACTCTGTGAAACAGTTTGGAGCAGGAATTCTTGCACATTTACAAACTGACACTGCTGCACGGCATGCTGGGTAATGCTAGCTGCTCAGGTATGGGCGTGCTAACGGCTGTGAGGCTCTGTGGCTGCAGAACACTGAAGAAGAGAAAAGAGAGGTGGAGGATGAAGAAAAGAGGCGGAGATGAAGCAGAAGTTAAGCTCCAGAGAGGAAATGTTTCTGTGTGGGTGGGTGATAGGTTTGTAGCTTCAACCTATTCGCTGGAACGTTGAAGACAATATAATTACACAGCAAGCAAGACACGAAGTAGGCAAAGTTCTTCTTGTTACTCATTCAATTCAATTCAATTTTATTTATATAGCGCCAAATCACAACAAAAGTCGCCTCAAGGCGCTTCATAGATACAGAGAAAAGCCCAACAATCATATGACCCTCTATGAGCAAGCACTTTGGCGACAGTGGGAAGGAAAAACTCCCTTTTTACAGGAAGAAACCTCCAGCAGAACCAAGCTCAGGGAGGGGCGGGGCCATCTGCTGGTTGGGGTGAGAGAAGGAAGACAGGATGAAGACATGCTGTGGAAGAGAGACAGAGGCTAATAACAGATATGATTCAATGCAGAGAGGTCTGTTAACACATAGTGAGTGAGAAAGGTGACTGGAAAGGACAAACTCAATGCATCATGGGAATCCCCCGGCAGCCTACGTCTATTGCAGCATAACTAAGGGAGGATTCAGGGTCACCTGGTCCAGCCCTAACTATATGCTTTAGCAAAAAGGAAAGTTTTAAGCCTAATCTTAAAAGTAGAGATAGTGTCTGTCTCCCGAATCCGAACTGGAAGCTGGTTCCACAGAAGAGGGGCCTGAAAACTGAAGGCTCTGCCTCCCATTCTACTTTTAAATACTCTAGGAACAACAAGTAGGCCTGCAGAGCGAGAGCGGAGCGCTCTAATAGGGTGATATGGTACTACAAGGTGATTAAGATAAGATGGGGCCTGATTATTTAAGACCTTGTATGTGAGGAGCAGGATTTTGAATTCAATTCTGGATTTAACAGGAAGCCAATGAAGGGAAGCCAAAACAGGAGAAATCTGCTCTCTCTTTCTAGTCCCTGTCAGGACTCTTGCTGCAGCATTTTGGATTAGCTGAAGGCTTTTCAGCGAGTTTTTTGGACATCCTGATAATAATGAATTACAGTCGTCCAGCCTGGACGTAATAAATGCATGAACTAGTTTTTCAGCGTCACTCTGAGACAGGATATTTCTAACTTTAGAGATGTTGCGCAAATGGAAGAACGCAGTCTTACATATTTGTTTAATATGTGCGTTGAAGGACATTTCTTGGTCAAAAATGACTCCAAGGTTCCTCACAGCGTTACTGGAGGCCAAGGTAATGCCATCCACAGGAAGAATCTGGTTAGATACCATATTTCTAAGCTTTTCAGGGCCGAGTACAATAAGCTCAGTTTGATCTGAAATGAGAAGCAGAAAGTTATGCATGAGGGAGACCTGCCTGGAGCCAAGTGTCGTTCCCCATTGCACTCCTTTTATTGTGGTTACATGAATATGCATAGGGTCATTAACATATGACGTCTACATAGGTATACATGTGAACAAAGAATACTGTTTGTGTGTGTGTGTGTGTGTGTGTGTGTGGGGGGGGGGGGGGGGGGGGGTCAGAGTGTGACCCCATAAATGACTTCCCTAAACCTGCTGGTCTGGAAGTCCAACAGTTCATCTAAACAAAAGGCACTTAGCCTAAAACAGATACAGCCACGTTTATCCTGCCATAAAACAATAAAACAAGGTACGACCTCTTCCCATGCTCCCAGGATGTAGGTGTGCATTCCAGTGTGGAATACACACCAAGCCTTTGCAGCCTGCTAAAGATCACACATCCTATCAGTACGCAATTGATTATACACCTCTAAGCATAAATGACAATCAACAATACAAAACCTAACAGCGGGGCTCAGGCAGCTCCGCCCACACAGTGACAGTGAAGCAGGTGAAGAGTAATAAATGAAGACAGCAGACAGGATTTGATAAGCTGATGTACAAACATGTAGAAACGGGTCCATACAGACTGAAGCGTGTCTCCTTTGCATCTTCCATATTTGATACTGAGAGTTTCCAGAAGAGCAAACATCAAACACGCCTCCAAACATGTGACGAGTCAGACTGACATCATTTCTACAGAGAACAGTGTGAGCTCTCAGCAGGTCACTTCAATAAGAAGGACAAAGTGCAGCAGGAATGACTAAACCCACTAACAGTCTGATATCCCCGTGTTCCTGTTGTTCTACAGCATCATCATTAATGCTGCTCCACCACCATCACTGCAGCTGACCAATCAGCTTCTGTCACGTCATGTGACGCTCTGTGACTCAGACTGGAGAAATGCTAAATGGCTAACCTGAAGCTAACCTGAGAAACAGTCAAAGTACTGATGATTCCTACAAAGTGTGTGTGTTCAGTATGAGATGAGTGTGAACGAAACCATGGAGGAGCGGGCCGTGGCTGCTCTCACACACGTTTGCTGCAGGGGCGGAGCTACAGAAATGTTCATAGGGGGCAAAATCAAAGCCATTATTGTTGACACATATGCAGCTGTTACATCCTGTAATATGCATTAAATATGGTTCAAATACATTAAATGCATTAAATATACATGTTTCATATAAATAAAGTCTACAACTGTGTTTTCTTCAGCCCACATAAGGAAACAGTTGAGTCAGATAAATGTCGTGTCCAAATTCATGGGCTGCATCCTCCTGAGGCCGCATTTGTAGACCGATTACGTCACAGCGACGCGCCGAAGGCTGTCCAAATTCGTAGACTCCTCCGAATGCAGCCGACAAATGCGTCCTCCTTTTCCCCGAATTTGAAGGATGGGTCGGGTGTGTCCTTCGTGGCCTACCATATCCCAGAATTCATAGCGCGGCCCAGCCAAACTCCAGTTTCCAACAATGGCGGCCGCTACTAAGTTTTAAAATTACTCATACTAATCTTTCTGGGTCACAAAATAAACTTTTAACATATTTTCAGGCGAGAAAGTAGCTGTGTAAACATCAAATATCAGCTCGGTTTATCAAGATATCGCATATTTGCAAAAGTGCTTCGACGTTTTCGGAGACGTCTGCTACCCACCAGCTCGAAAGCCAGCCGGGAGCTCGAGGTTACTGATGCGGCCGAGAACGGCACATCATTTTCAGATCACCGCGGACTTTCGCTACTCGGGTTAAACGTAAGATATAAGTCACTTAGACAACCTAAAAATGTTATTGTTGGGCTCTTTTCAGTGTTTTGTTTGTTCGTGAGTAAATCGGTTTGGCTGAGATTAAAGTTATTAGATTAGATAAAATAAAACTTTATTAATCCCCCAGGTGGGTTCCTCCTTGGTCTTTACAGAGCTGACTAAACGTCAAACAGAAAACTGATTAAACAGAAGTATGAGACGGTCGAGAATTTACGCCAGTGTCCTGTTATATTTTAGATAGCAAGGAGCAGACGGCTGAGTTTATTAAACTCCACCGAGACAGCGGTGACGCTAATCAGAAGGCTAGACCGTCCAATTTCCCCAGCCGTTTATTTCCAGCCTACCCGACCTTCTGAGGACCCGGCCCACGTAGACCGCGAAGGCCGGGTCCTCGGGAGGATGCAGCCCATGAATTTGGACACGACCAAAGACAGAAGGCCTTTTCCACGTCCATCTGCTCAGTGTTAAAGTGCTGATGATGTTCAAGCTCAGGCAGCAGGAGGGATTTCTAAGCATCCTTCACTGATCCACAACAAAGGTCCAGAGTTTGATCCGTCCTAGTAGGACAGGAAACATACTGATAAGAGTTTCAAAGTGTCTTTGTAAGCAGACATGATTGAAATGAGCCAGTCTGAGTTTGGTTCCTGCAGTTTGTGCTTCATAAACAGAGCTGAAGCAGAGGCAGCGTGTGCCTGCAGGTGAATGTACACTGCTGTTATAAGAGCTGTGGAAACTCAGGTCAAAAGGACGTAACCACACTGCTGACAGTTCCAGGACATTCACAGAGTTACAGCATGAACTGCAAACATGAATAATGACAGTAGATGTTTGTGTGAAAGTGCTGGAAGCAAATGAGTGTGTGATGTTCTTTCAGTGTTGCACTTTGTAGACGCTTCCTGAGCACTGGTCTCACAGCCAGCTGCACATAGAGACCAGTGTTGTTAGTCCAGGTCAGAAGATGACTTGTTGGAATGAAAATGAGCTTGTAGTTTGTCTGCTTTAATAATGTGACTGGAAAAAGGTGTTGGACTTCAAATATGTCCATTTCTGTCACACTTCACCTTTAAAAGTGAAGCCATGTGGTTCCTGGAAGGAAAAACACGACTTTTTCAAGTCTTTGTCCTGTTTTTATGAGAAATGTACGACTTTAATGTGAAACATTCAGAGTTTTTTCTCTTGTTGTGTTTGTTTGAAGCTGCTTCCTGTTGGCTTCAGCTGTTTGGAGTTTCCATTTTCTAAACTTCTACATTCTGAACCTTCTTCAGCTCTGAACAGATGATGAAACACTGAATGATTTCAAGCACTTTGTCTAATAAACTTACATCTTTCATTCTTTATACAGATTGAGGAGCTGTGGTTTGTCAGAGATCAGCTGTGATTATCTGGCAGCAGCACTGAAGTCCAACCCCTCCCATCTGAGAGAGCTGGACCTGAGTAATGACTCCTTGTTGTTGACCAACAACAAGCTGCAGGATTCAGGAGTGAAGCATCTGTGTGGTTTCCTGGAGAGTCCAGGATGTAAACTTGAAACTCTGAGGTCAGTCAGCATGTTTTAGTTGTGCTGAGATGAATATGATGTGAAAGTTGTGCTGACACTAAACTGCAGACATCAGGCTGATATTATACTGATCCACACTGAGGATCTTCATGGTAAAGTCTGTTTTCTTCTTCTCTGGTTTAGTCCATTGACTGCAGCAGAACAATGTTCACATTTCAAACAGTGATACTCAACGTATGGCCCGCGGCCCACACGCGGCCTGCCCACCTTTCCTGATTCAGAGAGAGGGGACCCTGATTAACTGTGTAGCTTCTTCCTCACAGTTCTAAGTATCAGACACAACAATGAATAATCCACAGCTGACTGTCTTTAGCAGGTCAAAGGTCACGGCACACAGCAGACAGTCAGAAATATTCTAACTCTGATCATTTATCAGTTGTGACACTGTGAGACTTGATCAGAGGTGTGATCATCACAGCAGAGGCCTTTGTGTCAAAGTCACTGAGGATCAAACAGAAACACATGAAGCAGATTTTCCTCTTCTGGCTTTTTATAGCAGATAACCTTCAAAATATTCTGCAGTCGATCAAAAACTGAAGCAAACCATGAAGCAACATGTGAACATGAGCTGATGCTGCTGAAGTGAAGCAAAGTTACAGAGGTTTGATTACAGACACAGCTGAGAGTTTGTAATCTGTCATCATTTTAAAAAGTTTCCATGGAACAGCAGAAATGAGGCTTTACTGTCAGAGGCCGACAGCACTGAACACAACAGCAGACTGGTGGCTAATAAACAGTGAATGATGCAGAAACAGATGTTTGAAGCTGTTCTTGGAGTACACTGAGAGAGAGAGAGCTGTGCAGGCAGGAACAGCCAAAGTCAGAGAGAATTCATGAGCATATTGATCAAACGTGAAGCAGAGTTTGGATCTTCTTTTGCTGCTGCTTCACTCAGTTTTGGTTGGAGACAGATGAAACCTGCAGCTTCAGGATCTGTGAGCTGTCCACTTTCAGCCCCGACGGCGTGTCCGTGTACGTGCCGTCGAGTGAACGATCCACGCTCTGTGTTTCCATCTTTGTGTGTTTAGCTGCTCTCATTTACTGTTTTATCTGTTTGCTGCTTGTTGAAATAGTTTGTGAGCTTTAACCTGAGATTCTGGCAAAATACATTTATATTAAACATCGATTCAGGATTGAATGAATCAACATCGTTTTATTCAAATTAAAACCATTTAAATGGGAACATGAATTTTTTACAGCCGCCTCTAATGCTGGGTAATGTCAGCTGGTCCATGTGCAGCTGGCTGTGAGGCTCAGGGAGCGTCTACAAAGTGCAACACTGAAAGAACATCATCCATAAATATTGAGTAATAACTGGACTCTCATACAGCGAGACTCAAATGCCTTTAAACATCAGCTTATCCTGCTGATCCAAGTCCAACACTGAGTTTGTAAAAACATGTTTGTCAATCATTTTGTTTGGTTTCTGAGGAAAATGATTCAATAACTTGCTGCTAATACACAACATTTCATCATATTTCCTCATAACCCTCTTTTGTCTGACCATTTGATCCCATTTGAATTTGCAATAAAGGATCCACAGAGTTTGGTGACAATAATGACAGTAGATGTTTGTGTGAAAGTGCTGGAAGCAAATGAGTGTGTGATGTTCTTTCAGTGTTGCACTTTGTAGACGCTCCCTGAGCACTGGTCTCACAGCCAGCTGCACATAGAGACCAGTGTTGTTAGTCCAGGTCAGAAGATGACTTGTTGGAATGAAAATGAGCTTGTAGTTTTTCTGCTTTAATAATGTGACTGGAAAAAGGTGTTGGACTTCAAATATGTCCATTTCTGTCACACTTCACCTTTAAAAGTGAAGCCATGTGGTTCCTGGAAGGAAAAACACGACTTTTTCAAGTCTTTGTCCTGTTTTTATGAGAAATGTACGACTTTAATGTGAAACATTCAGAGTTTTTTCTCTTGTTGTGTTTGTTTGAAGCTGCTTCCTGTTGGCTTCAGCTGTTTGGAGTTTCCATTTTCTAAACTTCTACATTCTGAACCTTCTTCAGCTCTGAACAGATGATGAAACACTGAATGATTTCAAGCACTTTGTCTAATAAACTTACATTTTTCATTCTTTATACAGATTGAAGGACTGTGGTTTGTCAGAGATCAGCTGTGATTATCTGGCAGCAGCACTGAAGTCCAACCCCTCGTATCCCACAGACGTGGACCTGAGTGGAACCTACAGCAACCTGCAGGATCCAGGAGTGAAGCATCTGTGTGATTTGCTGGAGAATCCACGATGTCGATTTGAAACTCTGAGGTCAGTCAGCATGTTTTAGTTGTGCTGAGATGAATATGATGTGAAAGTTGTGCTGACACTAAACTGCAGACATCAGGCTGATATTATACTGATCCACACTGAGGATCTTCATGGTAAAGTCTGTTTTCTTCTTCTCTGGTTTAGTCCATTGACTGCAGCAGAACAATGTTCACATTTCAAACAGTGATACTCAACGTATGGCCCACGGCCCACACGCGGCCTGCCCACCTTTCCTGATTCAGAGAGAGGGGACCCTGATTAACTGTGTAGCTTCTTCCTCACAGTTCTAAGTATCAGACACAACAATGAATAATCCACAGCTGACTGTCTTTAGAGGGTCAAAGGTCACGGCACACAGCAGACAGTCAGAAATATTCTAACTCTGATCATTTATCAGTTGTGACACTGTGAGACTTGATCAGAGGTGTGATCATCACAGCAGAGGCCTTTGTGTCAAAGTCACTGAGGATCAAACAGAAACACATGAAGCAGATTTTCCTCTTCTGGCTTTTTATAGCAGATAACCTTCAAAATATTCTGCAGTCGATCAAAAACTGAAGCAAACCATGAAGCAACATGTGAACATGAGCTGATGCTGCTGAAGTGAAGCAAAGTTACAGAGGTTTGATTACAGACACAGCTGAGAGTTTGTAATCTGTCATCATTTTAAAAAGTTTCCATGGAACAGCAGAAATGAGGCTTTACTGTCAGAGGCCGACAGCACTGAACACAACAGCAGACTGGTGGCTAATAAACAGTGAATGATGCAGAAACAGATGTTTGAAGCTGTTCTTGGAGTACACTGAGAGAGAGAGAGCTGTGCAGGCAGGAACAGCCAAAGTCAGAGAGAATTCATGAGCATATTGATCAAACGTGAAGCAGAGTTTGGATCTTCTTTTGCTGCTGCTTCACTCAGTTTTGGTTGGAGACAGATGAAACCTGCAGCTTCAGGATCTGTGAGCTGTCCACTTTCAGCCCCGACGGCGTGTCCGTGTACGTGCCGTCGAGTGAACGATCCACGCTCTGTGTTTCCATCTTTGTGTGTTTAGCTGCTCTCATTTACTGTTTTATCTGTTTGCTGCTTGTTGAAATAGTTTGTGAGCTTTAACCTGAGATTCTGGCAAAATACATTTATATTAAACATCGATTCAGGATTGAATGAATCAACATCGTTTTATTCAAATTAAAACCATTTAAATGGGAACATGAATTTTTTACAGCCGCCTCTAATGCTGGGTAATGTCAGCTGGTCCATGTGCAGCTGGCTGTGAGGCTCAGGGAGCGTCTACAAAGTGCAACACTGAAAGAACATCATCCATAAATATTGAGTAATAACTGGACTCTCATACAGCGAGACTCAAATGCCTTTAAACATCAGCTTATCCTGCTGATCCAAGTCCAACACTGAGTTTGTAAAAACATGTTTGTCAATCATTTTGTTTGGTTTCTGAGGAAAATGATTCAATAACTTGCTGCTAATACACAACATTTCATCATATTTCCTCATAACCCTCTTTTGTCTGACCATTTGATCCCATTTGAATTTGCAATAAAGGATCCACAGAGTTTGGTGACAATAATGACAGTAGATGTTTGTGTGAAAGTGCTGGAAGCAAATGAGTGTGTGATGTTCTTTCAGTGTTGCACTTTGTAGACGCTCCCTGAGCACTGGTCTCACAGCCAGCTGCACATAGAGACCAGTGTTGTTAGTCCAGGTCAGAAGATGACTTGTTGGAATGAAAATGAGCTTGTAGTTTTTCTGCTTTAATAATGTGACTGGAAAAAGGTGTTGGACTTCAAATATGTCCATTTCTGTCACACTTCACCTTTAAAAGTGAAGCCATGTGGTTCCTGGAAGGAAAAACACGACTTTTTCAAGTCTTTGTCCTGTTTTTATGAGAAATGTACGACTTTAATGTGAAACATTCAGAGTTTTTTCTCTTGTTGTGTTTGTTTGAAGCTGCTTCCTGTTGGCTTCAGCTGTTTGGAGTTTCCATTTTCTAAACTTCTACATTCTGAACCTTCTTCAGCTCTGAACAGATGATGAAACACTGAATGATTTCAAGCACTTTGTCTAATAAACTTACATCTTTCATTCTTTATACAGATTGATGGACTGTGGTTTGTCAGAGATCAGCTGTGATTATCTGGCAGCAGCACTGAAGTCCAACCCCTCCCATCTGAGACAGCTGGACCTGAGCTTCAACAACAACCTGCAGGATCCAGGAGTGAAGCATCTGTGTGGTTTCCTGGAGAGTCCAGGATGTAAACTTGAAACTCTGAGGTCAGTCAGCATGTTTTAGTTGTGCTGAGATGAATATGATGTGAAAGTTGTGCTGACACTAAACTGCAGACATCAGGCTGATATTATACTGATCCACACTGAGGATCTTCATGGTAAAGTCTGTTTTCTTCTTCTCTGGTTTAGTCCATTGACTGCAGCAGAACAATGTTCACATTTCAAACCTTCAAAGAAGAAGAAAAATCCTCCAGTGGAAAATTCACTGTGAAACTCTCAAACTCTTCATTGCACCTTAAAGTCTGTCTGACACTGAAATCCAAAGCAAAATGTGCGTTTGCTTTACAGACAGCAGTCCAACACAAACATACACACATCATCCAAAACACAGTCCAACATCCAAATCTCCTCCACTGCCAGCATGAATGATGGGAAAGAGAAGGAGGAACACTCTGACATTCAGGGTTAGAATGAGTTTCATCAAGCAGACTGTGAAGATCAAAGCTGCATTAGAAAGCTTACATGAATGAATGAGTGGACAGAAGTGGACAGAGATCATCTGAAGCACTTCAAAGGCTTTAAATCAGCACATTTCTCTTTATTCTTTATCAACTCTGTTAGTTTCTCTCAGTTTTCTGTGGAATGAAGCTAACAGCAGGCTAATAAGATGCTGACCAATAGGTTTCTATTAAAGGTTGTAATTTGTATATGAAAAAGTGCTTTGGCTCAGCAGGGATCAGCTTACAGGTAGAATACAGCTGCTGGATGGGATTAGCATGTCATAGCTATCTACCAAACTGCTAACTGGGGGATTTCAGGCCATCTATGGATCATTTTTGCTAACTGTTTATTCAGCTTAGGCTCACAGGGCTGCAGCCTGTGCCCTAGCTGTCATAGGGCAAGAGGCGTGGTCCACCTGCACAGGTGAGCAGTCCATCACAGGGCCAACAGAGAGCGACAGAGAAGCACTCCCTCACATCCACACCTACAGCCAATGTAGAAGCACCAATGAACCTAAGCAGCATTTCATTGGACTGTGGGAGAACATCCAACCTCCACAGAAAGGCCCAGCTGACCAACAAGCTTCAACCTACAACCTTCTTGCTCTAAGGCACTAGTGCTAACCACTTTTGCCCATTTCAGCCCAAATCCTGCATCTTCCTGTTTCTGACTCCAGGCCAGCTCCACTAACACTTTCTCATCAGACACTGCCACCTAGTGGAGGAAGTCTTAGTTCCATTTGAAGCTTCAGATTACAGTTAGTTCCTTTACAAAGAGGTGGAGGTGGTGGGGCCACAGCACCATCATCACTGAGTGCCATAGGACACTTAACCTTTGTTTCCATATGCTGGGAACTTCCTGTTGTTCCAAGGAGGACTGGAAAATGTGTGAAAATCTCCCAGTCAGTTCCTCACAGCACACTTCCATCATTTCCCTCCCACAGCATCAGGACCAGGGCTTTTTCTCTCTTTGGTCCCACTAAGAGATTTCCACACAAACACCTCATCAGTGGGACTCTCAGAGCTACCAGCCCTTTGCTACAATCACAAAGCTCTTCATTGAAATCAATGATATCAAAGCTGGAATCAAATGAGTCCAAGTCTTCTGCTGATTCAGCATCACATTCATCTTTGCTCGTTGTTCTGCATCCCCACCATGGACTTCATTCCTTTCCAAGCCAGCCTTGAGTGTCCTTTATTCAGCTCATCCTCTGCTTTACTTTTACACCTGATTTTAGCTGCTTTATCTCTCTTTCAACAGGTTTCTGTGCCTCAATCTTTTTCTTCTCTCCCTTATAACAAGACAGCTTCTTCTGCCTGAGAACATGTTGGAGTGATTTACTAATCCAGGGCTGCTTATTGGGGAAAATACTTCCTGTTTCCAAAGTAATCCCCATTTTTCCCAGAAAGAAATGTCAGTAGAAATCGATGATCTAAGTGAGAACATGAGCCTTTAAAAAGTCCCAGTGGGTGCAGTCAAAGCAGTCCCTCAGTCCCAGTATAGAGTCTTTGGTCCAGACTGGAACAGCTGTGTGCCCAGTTTGAGCTCTCTTCAGTGCTGTGACCTGACAGACCCAGAGGGGCCATCACATCACATTTAGAAGCTCCCCTGATGGAGCCACAACACATGTCCAATACTTAGTCTGTCTTGTTGGACCAACTGGAAGAAATGATTCAAGGACTTAGTCACAGAACAGAGATTCAAATCTCCAAAATCCAACTGGCTGCATCAGGACATATAGTCTGAAACTCTGCACAGTTTCCTGTTTGAAGCTGCTTCCTGTTGGCTTCAGCTGTTTGGAGTTTCCATTTTCTAAACTTCTACATTCTGAACCTTCTTCAGCTCTGAACAGATGATGAAACACTGAATGATTTCAAGCACTTTGTCTAATAAACTTACATCTTTCATTCTCTATACAGATTGATGAGCTGTGGTTTGTCAGAGATCAGCTGTGATTATCTGGCAGCAGCACTGAAGTCTAACCCCTCCCATCTGAGACAGCTGGACCTGAGCTACAACAACCTGCAGGATCCAGATGTGAAGCAGCTGTCTGATCTTAAGAAGAGTCCAGACTACAGACTGGAGACTCTGGGGTCAGTAGAGTGATGGAGTGAGTGGGTGGTGCTGTCAGCAGTATTGTACTAAACACAGTCAGTATGAAACAAAGAGCCAGTGTTTCCTGTAAAGCTGCAGCTTCTCAGTGAAGCTGTGAGAGGAGAACGGTGACAGGCTTCAGGATTGGACACAAACACTTCCTGTTTCTCCCCTTTATGGTCACCATAGTAACGGCTGACACGCTCTGATCAAACACTGTCAACAGCCAATCAGCTCTCTGAACAAAGCAGCACGCCGACCAATGATGCATTGATTTCCAAGTTTAAAGCAGTGAAGAACACAGTCTGTAGGTGAGGAAGAATTTAGTGAGAGCAGATGTTTGGATGGAATTCCTCCAGTTAACAGCTGGAACCGTCCATCTGGATTGTTGGGCTTGTTGTTGGGGTTCCTACAGAGCTCAGAGTGGACACACCAAGGTTCTTCTAATGAATGAAAGTCCAAACTCAAACTAGGAGGGAAAAACATTTTCAGCAACTTCAATAAAAATCCAAAGATTAGAAAAAGTGAAGCAACAATGAGTCCTAGTACAGTCCCAGCACTGACGTCCCTGCTGCTCTTTATACTGGATGTGCTGCATCACTGACTGACAGCTGATGAAGAGTCTCTGGAAACACTCGTTTATCTCCTCTGCTCTTCCTCCTTCTCTCTGCAGGTGGAGGTTATGATGGTAAACAGGACGGTGTGTGTGCTGAGAGAGGAGCAGCTGTGTCCTGATGATCCAGAGAGGTTGAAGCAGCAGCAGCTTGTGTGTAGAGACGCTCTGACTGGGCCATGTTACTGGGAGGTGGAGAGGAGAGCTTCATCCAGCAGTGACTGACAGAGGAATGAAGTGCAGATGACTGTCAGTGCTGCAGAGTGAACTGCTCTGAGAACAGCTCCACTGTCAGACACAATGTAGAGTCCAGCATCAGCCCTGTGTGTCCCTCTGGATCTGACAGAGGATCATCAGTGTATCTGGACTGCTCTGCTGCTGCTCTGTCCTTCTACAGTCTCTGCACAGTCTCTGTCTCACTCTGGAAAGATTTTACAACTTGTTGTAATTACAGAACGTTAATATAATATTCCAACATGTGATCTTCTCTTTATTTCTGAATCTTTACCAAATAAAGAAAAACCAAACTAACAAACAGAAGCTGTCGTGTCCTTTTTCACCACATCTGTGAATCTTTTCTGTGTTTTTCCTCTTTTCCTCCTTCCTGCAGCTCCATCTTCATCATTCTGTGTCCAGTATATGTGAACACGTCCAAAGCATCTGAGCCTCATGTTACCCGTTTGTGTGAGTTACGCCTGTCGTTGTGTTGTGGTGTATAAATAAGGGGCAGGAGACAGCGCTGGATCTCCGAGTTCTTTACTGTCAATTTCTGCAACATCTGCAATATCTAGAAATGCAAACCTGTGAGCTGTGTGTGTTGTGCGTCTGCTCGGCCACCTCTCCTCCGGCCATGCTGGAAGCAGCTGTGCGTTTGACAGTTTTATCGACTCGACAATAATCGAACAAATTAAATGTTCAAAAATATCAACTTAAGCACTTCAAAGTCAACAAAAAGCTTAAAACAATGAAATAATATTTCACTGACAAAACAACAGCTCATAAGAACGATACACAAAATAATACAGAAACAAACAAATAAAAGTTATTAACCAGGATCCATGTTTTTGTCACAAACACTGAATCAGCTGATTCACTCTTTATGTTTCTGAGTTTGTTTTGTGATTATAGTTCTGGTTTCTGTTTCTGTGTCTTCACTGTGTCCCACGTCTCCTTACTTTGGACTCTGTGTTATATTTCCTGTTTTACTTTGACAGTCCTGTGTTACTGTTTCCTGTCTCGTGTGTGTAATTGGTGCCAGCTGTGTTTCCCTCCTGACTCCCGTTCCCTGATTACTAAACTGCGTCCACGCCGCCGGCGCTCCTCTCCACAGCTGGATTCCAGGATTTCAGAGCATCCAGCTGTGGTGAGTGATGGAGACACTTTCTCTGCTCCCTCAGTAATCAGGACAGTTTATTGAACATCAGAGGACATAAAGGACTGTTTTTCACCTGCCCGTTCTGAACCTGGACATTAAAGACTGCTGGCTTCAAGGACATTAATCCCAGTGTCAGCCAGCCAATAACAGCCTGTGTTTTTCAGCTCTTTAGGAGTCAGAAATGAGAAAGACACAGACTGCTAACCTCTCCCTGCAGGAAATAAGCTCCGCCTCTTCCTGTCCTGTATATGAGTGATTCTGACATGAGACACAATGAGTTTCCTGTTTATTGTGACTTAAAGCGAGCAGCAAAGACACTAAACTGTGTGTTTCCAGCTGAAGCTGCTTTTTGTGTTGCTCCCACAATCCTGTCTGAAACAGTCAGTGAGGAAAACTCAGTTTATGCTTCCAAGCTCATTGTGAGAGGGCACATTGTGTTCCTGCAAGTGCTGATTTTGTCTGCATCCCTGAGTTTAGTGAGCTGCCTCCAAGGACTTGTGAAGCCCAGTGTGTTAAGGCTGCATCTCCCAGATGTTTCCACCTTTCCAGCAGAGACGATAAATGTTCCCACAAAGGCTCAAAGACGGTTTGATTTTCTGAGTGTTGGCCTCAAGAGATTGCTCAGTGAGCACCTGAGTGTTTCTGGGACATCGGACACTAACTGGAACTTCAAGTCTGGTTCTGAAGCTGCACATGCAAAGACTGTTTCTGGTTGTAGAGACCTGGCTGTTCCAGGGATTGTAACCTCCCCAGAGGCTGAGCTGCTGACCTCAGCTGACTCTGGAGCCTTGAAGGTAACTAAGTTTGCACCGCTCGGGTGAGCCATCTCAGCTGCAACAGCCTCCACAGAGAGCTCACGCAAGCTTACCCAGCCTGCTGAGGATTTTATGCTGCTGCAGCCCAAAAGGCATCTTGAGCTGGCTGACTGCCACCCACAGCTTCAGCTGCCTCAGCCAGGGGTCTCCACACCTGCTGGCCCTGCATCTGCTCTGACTGGGGGCTCCGGAGAGCCGCGCCAGCCATCCATCTCTGCTGGGGCTCCTGTTTGAGAATGTAGGAGTGTAAACTTCAAATATCTGCTCGGTTTGTCAAGATATCACATATTTGCAAAAGTGCTCTGACGTTTTTGGAGACGTCTGTTACCCACCATCTGGATAGCTAACCGGGAGGTCGAGGGTCATTAGAGCCGGCGAGAACAGCGGACTCCCGGCACATCGTTTTTGGACCCCCACGGCCTTTGGCTGTTCAGGTTTAAACATGATATATAGGTCACTTAGATCACGTAAAAATGTTATCGTTTGGCTTTTTTCAGTGTTGTTTGTTTGGTTTGGCTGAAGTTACAGTTTTCACACAGCTGAATAAACGTCAAACAGAAAAGTGATTAAACAGAAGTGTGAGACGGTCGAGAGTTTACTCTTTGGAAACATGTAGCGAGGCGCTAAATGCTCCACCAGACAACCGAGAGGTCTCTTGTTGTCACATGCAAGAAAGCATGCTCTGAAGAATATCCAGGTAGATAACTGTGGCGATATGTTGGTTATATTACTTTAAAGTGCAACTGGCTAATTCTTATTTTAGCCAACTCGAAAAGTAAAAATGATGCAACGACCTTGAAATAACACATTTATCTCACTGAAACATGTCATTTAAATAAAAACATTTACTGAAATTAAAATAAATATGCTGAATATAATATGGCTCAGATTTAATGGAATATAATGATCCTTTTGTGTTGCTGTTAAAGAAAGGGATAATGTGTGATTACTGTTTTTAAACTATGGGCTACAAACTAAATCCTTTTATTATTTCTGTCCTCGGTTTTAACTCATTAATAATCATTAGGATGAAGCCCCCTAAAAAACAACTTAAAGGTCATGAAAATGTAAACAATTTGGCATTTTGATGATGCATCATCCACATTAAAAAGTAGAGATCATATCAGCCCTGTATTTACTTGTATCGGATACATAAAAAATCTTTCCGTATCGCACAGCACTACAGAAAGCTCTTTTCTAGGGTTGTATTAAACATCTGTAACTACCGTAACTCCTGATCCATTTCCTCAATTAAAAGAAGTCCAATGATTCCTGAGAGCAGCAACTCTGCACTTTTCATTAATATTTGCATCATTACGGTAATCCCAGGTACATTGTTGCAGCAGCCCCGTGAAGGCAAAGGTTGAGAGAATAGTGAGTGAGCGTGATGGAACAATGTTATCACACGTTTGGCTTCTTTTTACCATGTTTGTTTGTTTTGTTCTTTCATGTGTTATTTACCAAGATTTGGATGGTGTTCTGCCTCGAGTTACCATAATGTCCCTAACATCACAAAAAAGCACAGAGTTGCTGCTTTCAAGAACTGCTGGAATTTCTCATTTGCCCCAATGGTTCAAGACTCAAGTTAGGCTAAAAACACTGGGACCAGTTTAAATGGGTTCATGTGTGTCAGCTGCATCGTCACTGCTGCTCTTATGTTATGTGTTTTTGTTGAAAACTAGGTGCTGTTTGGCCTTAATGATGTCAAACTTTTCATTCACTTGTTTGCTCCTAAATACGTTTCTATTGCAGGTCTTTTCCAGTTGAAAATGTGAGTGAGCACTACACAAATTACTGACACTGAAATACACTGAAAAGAAAAACAACTAAACTAAATCCAAACAAAAACAACTAAACGAAGTAGTTACACACGTTATAGAATATATATACTGGGCATACAAGCCTGGCCTAAGCTTTCTGTCAGGAAGACTGCAGCAGTCCAGGAGTTGGGTTAACTGTCTTTAAGTCCCACAGAAGAAATGTTTACATCAAAGTGCTTGCCAGGCTTAATCCAAATTAGGTACAGCCATACTTGAACTTATCATTGTATAGTATGTGGGACTATGAGCAATGGTTTTCTGGAAACAGAAACAGGCAATTTTATCATTAGTAGAGTCACAAATAACTAGAAAAACAATTGAAAACATAATGTACTCAACACAGCAATATCTCACAATATCCACAAGGGGTCACTATAGATCATATATTGCCTAAATAGCACGTCATACAAATTGCCAATCATAAGGCACGGACATGGCAAGCTAGCCACAGTTAAACTAAACAATAGAAAAGTCCTTTATTTGTAATACCGCTGGATGTAATGACTGCGGGAGATTACAGCCACTGCTATTAACTTAGTGCCAAATAATCCTACCAACATGGTATCAAAGAACTGAGGCATAACTTTAACATGCACAAACAATTATAACAGCTTCATGCGAGTCATCCTGCCAAAAGGACTAACACTCACAGGTTCATAAACACACAACTTAATCACACGAAACAACTGCGATGCTCTGCAGTGGCACCTTTAGTCACTCCCACTCTGCGTGCTGAGCACATGCCCACTGATACGCTTATTTCCTTTGAGTGTGCTTGATTTCTGCCTCTAGACATTCTGAGGCCGAGTCAGAGCAGGAAACTTGAGCACACGTGGTCTCATTAAATCAGACAGCTGGAGTCATTTAAAAAGGATCTTTTAAGCAGTGCTGTCCCTCAGCTTCATAGTAGATCCATCTATGGATCAGTTTGAAAATCCTAGCTGTCTTCTTTCTAGTTATCATGTTACAAGATTTTAAGAAAACTTGAACGCTGATCATGAGTTGAATGGTAAATGGTCAGCATTTGTATAGCGCTTTTCTAGTCCCTAAGGACCCCAAAGCGCTTCACACTACATTCAGTCATTCACCCATTCACACACACATTCACACACTGGCGATAGCAAGCTACATTGTAGCCACAGCTGCCCTGGGGCGCACTGACAGAGGCGAGGCTGCCGGACACTGGCGCCACCGGGCCCTCTGATCACCACCAGTAGGCAAACACGGGTTTAGTATCTTGCCCAAGGATATTTGGCATGCAGCCAGGAGGCAGCCTGGGATCGAACTACCGACCTTCTGATTAGTGGCTGACCTGCTCTGCCACCTGAGCTACAGCCACCCCAATGAATGCCACTGATCTTCAAAATCATCCAAGCTTTTTGATAAATGCACACAAAAGTCGGGTGTCCATGCCACCCGCATGCAAGGTGACAAAAATACCCCAATCAGCCTTTCAAGCTGACAGCTAAAGAAACCATTTCACCAGATTTAGCTTCTTGGATATTGTGTTCACTATACTGTGTTCAAAATGTACTTCTCATTTAATAGAAGAAATGTAATCATGTCAATATAGAGGATTTCAAATTCTCACTCCTGTTAATTAAAAAAAAGAAAAAAGTAGGATAAGACATGAGAAACTCGTTGAAAAGGACAGTCTCCATTATAGCACCTCATGGAAGCTTTGTTAGACGACCTGTCATTAAAAACTAGAAAGACCATCCAGCATCGGGAGCTTTCAGACTTCCAGGTATGACAACAAGCCTATTGCTGGTTTGCCCACTCTGACTGTGTCAGTATTTGCTCCACATACCAACTGCTCTGACCCTAAAGTAAGCCAGAATCCCACACAGCCATATGTAGGCACATTCCAACCACAAAGAATAACTGGGGATTCTTCATCCTGTAAACATCCTGAACAACTGGTTTTGGTGGTTTGATGGGAACAGATCCTCACCTGATCAGGAATACCAACGATCACCCCACCACTCATGTCTTGTTGGGAAATGTTTGCAGTCCTCAAGCTGTGAAAGTCATCAGGTGCAGCAGTCATGAATACCATGTAAACATCCCTGTTGGTAGGACAAACAAATAACAGTGGGATTCATTCGAGAAAACAGAACTTGTTTGATTCCCTGTCTGACAAAAAGAAATTAATGCAACGTAAAAATTAGATTTAAAAAATCAGCAGCATCATATGTAACCAGGTCCTAAATTACATATTGTTATAATTACACAAAATTTGTTCTAAAGCCCAAACTGCTCCTGGTATATCTGACTTTTAGCACCTCCAAGCCTGTAGTCATCTTGGTTATTAGTTAGGCCCCTCCCCCGTGTGTCGCTATGTGTATAGGCACTGTTAATGCTAGCATGAACAGATCATTCTTGCTGGCTGTTGTAGTGGCTTGAGCTAACTCTCATCCCAACTGTTTATATTTGGTTATAGGAGCTGGAGTGGGCATTAATGCTCCACAATTTACAAGCTGGGACCTGCCGCTAATCCATGGTTAAAGCCTTTACCCACATCAACACTGCAGGCAGAGGCTAACATCTGCAATACTATTAATAATTACACATAACTGTAGCAACAACAAAGAGAGGCTCGAACAAGAAAGGCTTGAAACCCTTAGAAAAGACTGATCAGAGTTGGTTCAATGAACTCTGATCATGTTCATTCGGAGTTAAGCTCGTGTGTGTTTAGAGACAGAAAGCCATCATGTTACCAGGATTCTCCAGAGAAACACAGAAATAAAGAGCAGAGCCTCCATCTTCATTTAGTGGACAGAGGAATATGATCACAAATCAGTGTGGGCCAAAATTTGTATCTTAAAAACTAGGAGGGGATAAAGTTATACCAACATACTGTAATATTTTTATAATATACACTAGCAAACTTTCATGCTGTGTGTGATATTAAAAATATTGTATTGTGTGATATCACATTCTATTGTGATCCAGCATTTTAATCTGACCTTTGATTTCTAAATGCTTCATTAAACTGTCAAATATACAAATATAGACAACTGTGGGATTTGTCTAAAGTATTTGCATATGCCATAGAAATGTTAGCACTCACAGTTTACTGGGCAAGGTTTATGCAACGTTTCAACAAGACCAGTCCACTTATGACAAACGCGATCATACGAGCATTATAGTACGATGCAGTCTCTGCATGATATGACTATCTATTCAGCTGTAACCTGACAGGGACAAAGTCTAGGAGACAGAAACTGAAGATAGACACCATTTACTGATGGACCTGTTATATTAGGTGACAATTCCACGTGAAAGTCAAAAGAAATGAATACATACAGGGCAAGTCTTTATGAGGCAAACATGATGTGCATCTCACACGAAAGCGATTTAGGTGATTTTCTGTGAGAAATGTGTAAAAAGATCCGTACTCTGAATTTCAGATACTATTGATCTGTTTGTTGTGTGTCTGAGGGTTTACGCAGGGACGTTTTGTGTAAGCACTGATTGCTACAGTAGCATCCAATCAATGCTTACAGTGCAAAGAAACTGGCCTACAGTCTGACAGCTGCATTAATGTCTACACAATCTAAGAGTTTGAAAGATGGACACACGTGAGATGATCATAAATCCACAACAGAATCCTTTCTGTCCTAACATACTGATGAGAAAATAACTGAAGCACTCGTGTCAAGAACAACAACAACAAAGGGAAACATGCCTAACTTGGATTTCAGTGATTGTGAAAACAAACATATGCAAATGAATTTCCTCTGTGCGCTTTGCCTAATTCAGGAAATCACTATCAGTCAAGTTGAGTGTGAGTCAGTGAGTATGTTATGTTCACATAGACTGTTACCTCAGGGGCTAACTTACCAGATGAAATGAACCTTTATGGAACGGAAACCCAGAATTTGTTTCAAGTCACATTTTAGCTTAACCTGCATGGTGGAAAGTGCCTGTACCAGAGACATGATTGTTGCTGCTTAGGTTAAAATATCTAGTATATGTCAATAATGTAACAAAAAAGAAGAAGAAAATCTGTGGCGGTGTAAAAGTCCCACTAAATGCGTCTCTCGGTGTACATCTAAACTATATAACGATTAACCGCCAACTGTGAGTTCAATTTAAATTTTCCTTTACAAATGTGTGTTTGTTTAGGAAGGAAAAAAATGTGTGCGCACAGTGTTCGGCAATATAGACTCAAAGGCAGCACCAAGACTGGCACGAGACTATTTCCACTGCACTGAGGGTGGGAACTCCAGGCCTCGGGGCCGCTGTCCTGCAGGGTTTAGATGTGTCCTTGATCCAATACAGCTGATTTAAATGGCTCATTTTGAACGTTGACATATACATCAAGGAATGGACCAGCCACTGCACTGATGTTAAACCAGTTCAGAAGTTCATTTATCATCATGAACCACCAATTTATGAGCAGACAAACCAAAGTGCACTCCAAGATTCAGTTGCTTGTAGAAGCACGTTTAGCAGCAACAGCTCAAAGTCATTGTTTTCTGTATGACTATCAGTCTCTCACATCATTGGGGAGTCATTTAGGCTCACTCTTCTTTATAATGTTGCTTCACTTCATTGAGGTTTGCACAAATTTGTTTATGCAAAACTCACGACCACACTACTTCTATTAAGCTGAGCTTTAAACTTTCTAAAATATAAAACCTGCTAGACACCGGTGTTGTGCCAAAAAGTGATTGTCTGCCAAAAACTGATTTCTGGTATTTAAACTGCTATAAGTAACTTGTTGGGCTATAATATGTGAAACATATGTCAAGTGCTTCCCTCATGGATGACATAAAGTCATCTTGAGCCACAAACAACATTCGTGTAACAAGGTAGAAGCCGCGATCAGTTTTTGGCAGCGACTTTTATATAACCTTTATTTATTTAGTTAAAAAAAATCTCATTAACATTAAACATGTCTTTTGTAAGAGTAAGTTGGCCAAGAGGAAATATTACAATAGTTCAGTAAAAATATTTTAAGTGGGGATAAAGGAGCGGATTGGTTATAATGTAAGTACAATAACACAGAGTTGTAAAGACACTTGAAACACAGATTTCTTTTTAATTCTATATAAAACCTCTTTGTAAACCCTGTTCACCGATGTTAGGGTCCCTGGGTCGTTGACCCAGTGTTTTGTGTTTTTGGTTCTTTGATTTTGTTATTTCATTATATTCTAGCTTTGCTTTATGGGTTTTAGGATTATTCTTAGTTTAGGTTCTCTGGGTGGGGTTTGGTTAGAGTTTTAGTGTTCTGGTTTTCTGTCTGTGTTCCATAGTTGCTGTCTCCCCTATCTGCTGTCTCCCCACGTCCAGTCAGTGGCTGTATCCCAATTCAGGGTCTGCAGCCTTAAGGGCCGCATTTTAAGGCCGATTACGTCAGAGCGACGCGACGAAGGCTGTCCCAATTCGAAGGCTGCTCGAAATGCGGCCCCCAAATGCGTCCTTCATTTCCCTGAATTTTAAGGACGTGGCAGTGTAGACTTGGTGGCCCAACATATCCCAGAATGCATAGCGCGGCGGTGGGTGTGGATAATTTTGCCGAAATAAAACGGCGGATGAGGGGCGCCCGAAGAGTAAACTTTAAGTAAGTACTGAATATTATGTCACTTATTTATGTGCAAATGTTTAATAACGAAGAACATTAAAACATTACTGTTGGCCACATGTCGGCAAAGTTATGTGACATCAGTGACGTTTGTACTAACTTGGTTTTAAAGCCTTTACTTTCAAATATACGCCATTCAATAGCTGAGCTTAATCTTACAGAGATTGATCAAAGCTCATGTAGAAACAAACAAACAAATGAACAAAAGATTTTCTCCTTCATTTCTGTCAAACAAAGCTGTAAGACACGTTTCCAGCTGTTGGTATCATGGTTGCTAGGCAACCTGGGCAGCGCAACGGAGGCTAGACCGTCCCATTTCACAAGCCTCGCACTTCCGGCCTTAGCGGTCTTTGAGTACGCGGCCCTTGAGGATCGTTGAGGCTGCGTACTTTAAGGCTGCAGATCCTGAATTGGGATACAGCCAGTGTCTGTGTCTGCCCTGGTCCCACGTCTCTGTTCCCTTTGTTATAGAGCCTGCCTGAGTCTGTGTTATGTTTCCTGTTTTACTTTGAAAGTCCATGTCTGATGTTAATGTGTCTGGTTTTGCTTCCCCTTGTCTCGTTAGGCCTGATTTGCCCCAGCTGTGTTTCCCTCCTGTTACCCATTCCCTGATTGCTCCCTCTGTGTATTTAAGCCCTGTGTTTCTTTGTGTCGGTGTCGTGATCTGCTTTCATTTATGCTGTGTGTTCTGGCTGCCTGGTCATGTAACGTTATTTGGATTTTTGTTACGTTTTGCCACTTTTTGCCATCCAGCAATAAAAGCTGAGTTTTGAGTTACTTTCCGCCTCCGAGTGTCTGCACTTTGGGTCCTTCTACTTCCACTCTTGCCTGCACACAGCCTTAACCTGACAACCGAAGTCTATTTACCAACGTACGTAAAGATATTACACATAAAAAATACACAGAAACATTGGAAATCACTTTTTGGCACAACACCGTAACCTCTCCAGAGGTGGTATCAATATTAATATCTCTAAACCCTATAAATGTTTCTTTTAAAGTCTGACGAAAGGAAGGAGCTGCGAGAAGTGTGCCTCTCAACCGGTGGCTCGCTCAATAACGTCTGGCTGTGCAGCTGAAACCTTTTTGACCCACCAACAGTCACACAGAGGCCACAAAATCTCACATGCGGGTTTCACTCTTTCAGGCGGAGTCTCTCTAAGAAATTATAGTTTTAACTTCAGTTCAAATGCTTCATCTTCTGTGAATCGAGTCAAATTAGAAAAAAACTAAATATAAAACAGGTTTAAATGAACAAAAAAGAAACTCATCTGATCATTGTTAACATACACAGTGAGCACTCATGCAGGTTCATCAAGACTTTGGTTTTCTAAAAAAGATCTAAAGATTTGCATGAGGAAAAACTGAATAACACCTTTAAAATGTTAGTTTTCCCTTTTTTGTTCGATTGTAACGTGATTAATACAAAATATTTTAAAGAAAACATTTTAAATAAAGAAAAACTTGCCTAATTAATCATTTTATCCTGTGATTTCTTTATTTCGCAATATTTTTTACTGATTAAACATGTTGTTTGTGTTATTGTTACGGCTGCTTTGATGATTTAGGATTCAGTTTTGCTGCATGTTATCATTAAATCCTGTTTCGCCTGCTTTGCAAGAAAAATAACAGGAGACAATGTGATTAGGGCTGAGTATCAATTTCAATTCCTACAACTGCTTCAATTCCCATTAGTAGTAATACCTACACTTTTTTTGATTTCACTTTTCTAATAGTTTCACAGGCTAATAGTTTTTAAACAGAATAGCACAAACAACATGCTCAAAAGCCGGGTGTGAGACAGCTTTGTAGCCCTGCTTGTATGGCGTGTAGCAGTGATCCAAAATCCGATCCCCTCTCGTTGGACACGAGACATGCTGGTAAAAGTTTGGCATGACTTGTCTGAGGTTTGCTTTGTTAAAGTCTCCTGCTACAATGAGGGCTGCGCCCGGGTCCTTGTTTTGAAGCGAGCTCAGCACATCATGTAATTCGGACAAAGCCATACCTGTGTCCGCTTGGGGTGGGATGTAGACCGCCGTGGCGATGACTGAGGTGAACTCACGGGGCAGATAGAAAGGGCGGCACTTAATGCTCAGGAACTCCAGATGTGGCGAGCAGCCGCTGGAGAGAGTAGAAATGCTCCTGGCATCACACCACTTTCTGTTTACCATGAAACACACTCCTCCACCTTTGGTTTTGTTCGACTCTGCCGTTCTATCCGCGCGGAGCACAAAGAATGAATCCGACGGAGTTACGGCCTGGTCCGGCACGGTGGGGGTCAGCCATGTCTCCGTGAAGCACAGAATGTTGCAGTCCCTCATGTCACGTTGGAAGGTGACCCTTGCTCTTAGGTCATCGAGCTTGTTCTCCATGGATTGTACATTGGCCAGTAGGATACTGGGCAGTGGTGCGCGATGCGCCTGCTGTCTCAGTCTGTTCCTAATACCAGCGCGTTTTCCCCGGCGCTTCTTTGTTCTGCGCCTCGGATGAGCGGCCCGTCCTTTGTTGTTCTCCGCGCCGCGTAGAATCTCTGGCGGCCAGGAAGGGTCAGGTTTAAAAGTGTCCAAGATTAGATGTGCAACCTTGGCACCGATGTTTACAAGTGATCCGCTGTCGTATACTATAAGGCTAGAGGATTTTGGGATGTAAACCAGAGCAAAAAATAAGTAAAAAACAAGAAAAGTGGATAGTCGGAGCGGAGTGGTCAGGAAGGCGTCTGGACGTGGCCGCGCCATCTTGTCAAAGGCAATATTTTTGTAAATATTTGTGTCACAATGATTTCTATAAAAGCATTTTGTTTATGGGGATAATGTGACAAATCTTTTGTGACCCTATTAATGATCAATGGTAATTGAAGAGGAACCCTGGCTCGGGACATTTTCATGACAAGTGTCAGCGCAGACATCTACTAACGAGAGAACATGTTTTATCATCATAAACACGGTGATGTGAAGCATCGTTAAAGTGTCACTTCAGTAATGTTGACTCATGTTTTTAATAATGACTTTAAAACACTAATTTCTGTGGTTTATTTTAAGTTTACAGAATATAACATGTGGTAAGACGACGAGTTTTACTTCTCACTGTCCGTGTTATGTGTATCTATTTATCATGTATGCTACTTTGCCGACAATGTTTCATTGTGTTCATGAAATAAACCAGACTTTCACTGTCTGCATCTTTTACTGTTTTCTGCTTTTGTTCACTCCAAGTTTGACAAACCTACAGATATCCAGAGTTAACTCACTAACAATGTGGAGCAGTCTCAGTGTATTTAGCTGCTTTTTCCCTGAACACAACCAACTAAGAGAAACGCCTGTAGGCCTCACTTTGGTCATTTTGAACGCTGAAGGAGATTTGTTCCATAGACACCTTATACTAGTGTTTCCTGCACTACTATGTTCTATTTAAATCCAGATTCCTTTTATAGTTTGCAGTGAAATTTGTTAAACCGTTGCTTAATGGGACAGAAGTACAAGTCACTCTTTACTAACACATTTATAGATGAGTTTATTGCTGAACGACACAGCTAGCAGTCTCACACACTCTTTAGGTTTTTCAACTTTTGTGTGTAATGGTTTAGTCTATTTTTAGTCCTGCTTTTGCTTTGAGCAGTCTGTTTTTATTTTGTCTCGCGAGTGTGTGTTTTTCAAACCAGATCCTCCTCAGTTTGATTTTGTTACCACAAACTTTGTGTGAAGTTCACAACAGAGGTAAAGAGATTTAAACACACCAGTTTAAGGACGCAGCGATTGGACCAGCTGCACAGGGCTGGTGAAGCAGAGAGTGTCGGGGGAGATGTGCAACAGAAGCAGAGGGAACATTTTACAAGATGATAAATGGCACATTTAGGTGATTAAGGATTTGTTGACAAGATTAAAAGACACGTCCGTCAGAGTTCAACAACATTACAGTTTGATTAAATAAAAAGTTTTTAAACTACACAAGGTTCATTTTCTCCTCTGATAGTAAGCATATTAAACATGTCAAGAAAGAAAGAGTATAAAGAAAAATAGTAAATGTGTGTCTAATTAAACTCTTCCTGTGAACCTTATATCATCCTTTAATATGTTCGGTGTTACAAACTTGAAGAAGCACAGAAAAGATCATCAGACATTAATCTAATCAGTTTTCAGCCTTCATTCATATTGAAAAATTGAAATCTTCCCTGCTAGACCCAAGTGCAGCGTTTAACACCGTTGGCCAGAACATTTTATTACAGCTATTATTAAATGGAGAGTCCTCTTCACACACTGAGGTTAATTATGAAGCTCCACAGGCTTCTGTGCAAAGACCAGTTCTGTTTACATTATACGTGCTTTAGAAGACATAGCATACATTTTCACTGCTATGCATATGATACCCGCTTTTATTGGTTAAACTGCCGGGATGTCTTAGACACATAATGAGCTTTAATTTTCTGCTTCTAAGTTCAGATAAACTGAGGTTATTGTAACGGGGCGTAAAAATCTTAGAAACACTGTGGCTAACACGATCCTTACTCTGGATGGCATTGCCTTAAGCCGCCTGTTGCAGTCATTTGGCACATTATAAGTAAAATTGAAGCACACGATCCCAAAGCACAACATCAACATTTATTTACATACAAAAATGAAAATTCTTTTTACAGAAAAGAATTGTAACTTCACAATATTGCATTAAGATGAGCAGACAGATTTTAATCTCAGCATCGTGCACACAGATTTTTCAGGACACTGGAAGAGTTCCTGCCGTGGATTTAGATGTTAGTGTTGTGTGGATGATCCCATTCTGTGATCTTTGTGTTACTAACACTGATGCTTTTACACTTTAGGACCCTCGAGACCTCTGCTGCTCAGCCGTCCTGATCGCTGCCTCCACTTTAACCAGAGGCTGTAACCTCTGATCATTTCACCTGCACCGACAGTAAAACTCTTCTCCACAACCAAACGTGCCATAAACCCATCACAGCTTCATCATCAGCTCAGTCTCAGCAACATGCAGACGACCGAGCAGCAGAAACTCTGCAGGGAACGTCTGAAGTCTGTTCTTCAGTTTTCCCAGCTCACTGTTTATTGAACATGAGACAGAAAAATAACTTCACCTTTAATGTGAAACTTTTATCGCCTGTGACATGTTTGCAGGAAGTTTTCATGCTGTGATTTAGTGTCACAGCCATAAATATCACACAAGGTAAAAACTACAAGTCCCAGCATCCTCTGTGTTTAGGGAGGAGCAGTGAAAGTGAAAGTGTTGATCCTCCGTTCAGAGCAGCAGGAGGAGGAAGGTGGAGCTGAGGCAGGCGAGTGTTAACATGAATATGTTTCTTCTTATGACATAAAATAATTCCACGCTGTTCGTGTCTGTGGGTGAAACGTGAGGCCGGTCGGCTCCTCTGAGCGCTGGTTTCCTGTAAGTAGAGAGGAAGTGAGTTTAGCTGAGAGAGCAGGAGGAGAGTGAGAGCTGTGCTGAGGCAGGTGAGTGTTAACACCGCTCTGACATTACTGTGTCTCTGTGGCGGGAACAACAGGCTCCGTCAGTGGAGGCAAAAATAATCAGACTTTGGTTTTTCAAAGGAAACTACTTTATGTTGGGAGAAGCCGCGCGCTCATTGGATAACGACTTGTCAATCTCAAGTTATTAGCCAATGAGCGCGCAGGTTCACAGTAAGACCCGCCCTTATCACGACGGGTTTTAAAACTAAAATGGCGACAGAAACTCGGTGAGTGGAGTTCAGGCTGACTTTATGAAAGTGCGACGTTTGAGCCACTTCCTGTTCTCAGTCCCGGCGTCCTGATCACCGAGGTTTCTGTTGCTCTGATGTCTGATATTGATTATATCGGTAAACAGGCTGTAGGCAGAAACATCAGGTCTGATCTGAAAATCCCTTCAGAAACAAACTTTAAGAGTTTTATGTCCGTGAGGCTGTAAAACTGTAACGTGTCCTGTGATCCATAAACACTCTGTGATGAATAATCTGAAGTCATTTTGAGCCTGACAGTAGTTTCCTGTCACAGAGCTGAAGCTGCAGGCAGTTTTTGGCACCTTTATATTTAATTTATTCCAAAATAAATCAATAAAGGTAGAAAAGAACTCTCAGTGACATTAAAAATCTATTTTTAAAGACAGATGTGACCAAGTGCAACAAATATAAGATGAGATGTTTACAGATATTTGAAGTATTGATCACATGTAGAACACAGAGCAGGTCCAATAACAGAGTCATGCTGCTCACAAACAGCAGTTTGGTTTCATGAGCTCACTTCCTGCAGTGATCCTCAGCTTCTCTCCAAAGGAGCCGTAACATGTGGGCTCCTCACCATGATGATGATCCCAAACACACTGAGTTCCTTCATCCACCTGATCATGTACTTATTAAATAATGTGATGGTTTTGGTGTTTTTTAAAGACTTTGAGCCTCTAAAATAACTGGTTTGGACTTTAGTGCCAAAGCTCCAACATTAGAAAGCCGTCAGTGTGATGCTTCCAGTACAACAGCACCTCTGAGTGTGTGTGTTTACCTCTCAGACTAACTCCACCCTGACATCAAGAAGATGGAGGAAGAGGACGGAGCAGCATCCAGCTGTGTGTCTGTGAGGAGTGACGGGGTTACACAAACACCTCCACCTTACAGTCATGGACCTGCAGCAATAATGTAAGAACACTACTAACTTTATTAGTCATTTCAACATAACCATGACAGAATCATTGATCTGTGATTGGTTCAAACTGTTTGATCTGAGTTTGATTTTTATTGACTTGTTTTCTTGCTAAGATCTGAACTCTGTAAGTTTAAGTGAAGTCAGTGCAGCAGAATCAGAGAGAAGAGCTGAGAACAAACTGAGTTCATTCAGAGACAGAAAAAACTGGCTGATGATTGGCTGACCTGTCAGCGTTATGAGGCAGACACAATATCACAGAGGGATCAGCTGATCATATGGCTGTCAGAGAGAACTGATCACTTATTGATGTTTGTGTTTGCAGAGGTCAGAGGTCACAGTCTCCAGTATCCAGCTGTGTGTCTGTGAGGAGTGACTGGTCCAGAGAAATACTTCCTCCACTCTTCAGTGATGAACCTGCAGCAACAATGTTCTTCAATCATGGAGCTCAGCTGACCATGTAAGAGAGCTGCTGACTCAGAGTTCAAAGGTTGTTTCTATAAATGTTCTGCCAGTGACATCATAACTTAACCTAACACTGGTCTGTGTATGAAGTATCATTTAGTGGCAGTTGTTAAAGTTGTATAATGATGATGCTAGTTTGGGGTGTATTTTCCTGCTGATGCAAATGCATCTACTTTGCCCTTTGTCTGGTGCTTTGGACAAAGACGTCCAATGAAACTCAGAACAACACAGTTTGCACCACCAGCAGGCAGAGGAAGTGGCTGACATCCAGAAATCCTACCAGTGGCTGAACAAAGCTGGACTGAAAGACAGCACAGAGGCACTAATCATGGCAGCACAGGAACAAGCTCCGAGCACAAGACCCATAGAGCCCGGGGTCTACATGGCTCTTTTTGGGGGGGTTGTGTTGTATTAATAGTGACTTTGTTTCTTTGGACCTGACCAAAATCTTTTGTTTTTCAGTTCAGTTGCAACATTGACTAACACTAATGCAGGGGTCTTTTGTTATATTTCTTTAAGAGTTCAAATGTGTTCATTACATAAATAACATGTCATTTTCTCTGTAGCACTTCATGGATTTCATAAGCAACACACCTTAGTTGTTCACACAAAGCATAAAAGTAAAAAACCGTATATACAGTGTTATCTTCATTCTAGACGTCAAAAAGTATTTGTGGCTCCCAGTGTTTTCTTTTGCGTGGAAACTGGCTCCAAATGGCTCTTTGGATAGTAGTTGGAGAGGATATAATGTGTGGGTTTGTTGGGATTATGCAGTAAGTACACATTGTGAAAGAGGGAGTAGGCCCTTTGCAAACTGGTGTCGGAACTGGAATCAGGTAAAGGGTTACACTGGGGAAAATGGGGAAACGTCAGGACAAGGGTCAGAGAACGTGTTAAAACTCCAAAGAGATTATAGTCCATCTAAGAATCCTTTGACTATGTCACTGGGCAACTGGCGGCGTAAAAACTCTTTGTATTTAGTCTTGGGTGTGGAGACTGTGGGAACTGACCCGAAGGGGTTAATTAAAATTAACTTTCTTGAAAAGGCTAATCCCGTAAATCCCGTAGAGCCAGTTAGAGAAGAAAAGGAAATACACATGATTAACAACCAAATAAACGCTGTTGTAAATTCTACAGGAAAAAGGGGAAATGGGCCGTCATATGTGGTACCAGAGGAACAGGAACTAAAGGATAGACGAGTCCTGGCGGTGGACTACACTAGACTGAAGCCTCAGGATTTAATTGAGCGCGCCACTGGGTTCAGTGACAGTAATCTCTGGCTGGACTGGATGGCTCTAAATGCTAGGGAACAAGAGGTATCCAATTGTGTTGCTTGTGCCTCTGCTAGACCACGGTTGTTCACAGAGCCCGCTCCGCTCCATCCGGAGGACAAGTGGGGTTATGATTGCATGTTGCGAATGACTAGAGGAGCGGTGAGTACTGGAGACTGTACTGTGTTATCCAGTTTGTTTCCTCCAGTTGATAAGCGGACAAAGGTAGGACCATTTTTGCCGAAAAAAGGTAATTATACGTGTTTTAAGTTCTCCACAGATAAAGTAATATATAACGTGGGGGAAATCGACTCAAGTTGGTGCGCTGTTACCCAGACGGGAAGAACCACAAACAATGTAAGTGATCCCAACACTTTAATTGGGACTTGGGCTAGAAGTGGACTTTATTATTATTGTGGGCACAAGACTCTTTTGGCTCGTGTTCCTCTGGGAAGTGTGGGGACGTGCGCGATGGTGAGACTAGGAGCACCCCTTATGCTAATTGGAAATCAGGTAAAAAACATTCCACAGCACAACACACGCACATTGGCAGCTAGGCGGAAGAGACATATCCTGTCCAAAAGCGGGATTGAGGGAACACACGCTTATGACCCTAGGCTGAACTCGCCAACCTGGATTGACTCAATAGGGGTCCCCAGAGGAGTTCCGAATGAATATAAACTCGTAGACCAAATAGCTGCGGGTTTTGAGAATCTTCCAATAATTTCTGCTCTTTTTCCAGTGACCCCGAACAAAAATGTAGACAGAATTAATTATGTTCACTATAATTTGCTGAGGCTCTCTAACCTTACCAGAGACGGGATGGAAGGGTTAGCGGAGCAGATGGGTCCGACCTCATTAATGGGAGTCCAAAATAGAATGGCCCTTGATATGTTATTGGCGGAAAAAGGAGGGGTTTGTGCGATGTTCGGTGATCAGTGTTGTACTTTTATCCCGAATAACACTGCTCCAGATGGCTCGGTGACGCGAGCCTTGGAGGGGCTAAAGAGTCTCTCTAGGACCATGCATGACCACTCGGGAATTGACAACCCGCTGGAGAGCTGGATGACCTCAGTGTTCGGAAAGTGGAAGGGGCTTGCTCTGTCAATTATGTTGTCTCTATCTGTATTGGTGGGTATTTTGGTGACCTGTGGTTGTTGTCTCATTCCTTGTGCCCGAAGGTTGATAGAGAAGGTGATTGTAAAGGCAGTGGACCCTGGGGCGGTGGCCCCTATGTCCATGATGCCGATGATGGATCTGGAGGTAGCCGAGTGGACTGAGGAGTGAACAACAACCTATGTATCGACCTCTGGTGTGCCGAAAGGGGGATTGTGGGGATGAACAAAAAGTATTATACCAGCATAATATAATCTGCAGTATGATCATTGCTTTAACAATGTAACAGATAGCTTTAAGATGGCCTTAAGATGTTTATGATGATGTTAACTTTGTATTTCAGGTGCAGTTATAACTATTTTATACATATTGCATATCTGTGCTTATTTGAGTTGATGTTCAGGTTCATTAATGGTTTTGAGCTTCATCTAGTGAGAGTGTCTAGGTGATACATGCTGAGGGAAAACTAGAACATAGAAGGAATTGCAATACATGCTTACAAAACACTTATATATCAGGTCATTTTATATTAAGGTTTTAGTAGAGGTTCTTGGTTAAAACATTTATTTAGTAGAAGACATACACATAGTCTCAGTGAGCTTCTGGTCTGGTAAAAGGTCAGAAGTGCAACAGGTGAATTGAGAAAGAGCATTTGAGGACGAGACACAGACAGTAGGAGGTGAAGAGGTGACACAAAGAGCATGTGAGGTCAACACATACACACACATTAGTTAGACTTATTTAGAGGAGAGATTAGTTATGTCTCGACAAGAAAGAGGAACAATTCACTTTGAGACAAGAACGGAAAGTACAAGCCATGAAAATAGAAGATGATTTTCTGGGTGAAAAGTCATGGTGATGTTGATCTGATCTATGTATAAAATGTACCGGTGACGCATGAAGGGGCGTCAGTAAACAAACCCTGATGTTATAAAATAATTGTTTGTGCCTTAGTAAGTCGAAGATCAATTGCTGTTTCCAGTGATCTTCCCACGTGTGAATTAAAATCTTCGTTTGACTTCACCCGGCCGGACCAGTGTGGTTATTTTTCGATCACCTCTTGTACCCTTTCTCAATTTTTGAATCTTAACAATCCTGAAGGTTGCTGACCCCTGACCTAATGATATATTTTTTTTTTAGCTGGATCGTTCTATAAAAACATGAATCAAATCTGAGAAAAGTTTCCACCTGACCTATTGAATGTTATTGAAGCCAGAAGTTTGCCTTCATACTGTGTTTCTTGCATGCCTTTTGTGGTGTACTAATTGATGTGAAATGAATGCAAAGTGGTTGTATTTGCAGAGGTCAGAGGTCACAGTCTCCAGCATCCAGCTGTGTGTCTGTGAGGAGTGACTGGTCCAAAGGAATAGATCCTCCAGACTTCAGTCATGAACCTGCACCAACAGTGAACTTCAATCATGGAGCTCAGCTGACCATGTAAGAGAGCTGCTGACTCAGAGTTCAAAGGTTGTTTCTATAAATGTGTTCTACCAGTGACATCATAAATGATTCCTAATGGTGGTCCGGGTACGATAATGCTAGTATCAATCGTAGTAGCAATGCAATCCAAGGTAATGATTTCTTCTCTGTTGCTGTGAACGTCTCTGCAGCCGTCTGTACTCTAATCTGAGACAACTATTACTGACAGAAACCATCACATCATCCAGTTTGTGTGTTTGCAGCTGCTTAAAAGATTTTAAACAGATTAATCAGTAATTCATGTGATGTGTTTGTGTTTGCAGAGGTCAGAGGTCACAGTCTCCAGTATCCAGCTGTGTGTCTGTGAGGAGTGACTGGTCCAAAGAAAGACTTCCTCCAGACTTCAGTCATGAACCTGCAGCAACAATGTTCTTCAATCATGGAGCTCAGCTGACCATGTAAGAGAGCTGCTGACTCATTTATGGGTGTTTGAAATTCTGTGACCACTTTGTAATTTTAGTTTATATTTTAAAGTGTTTTTATTTGTAGTTGCCTGTATTTTTATTACACTGTGTGTAACGTGGTGGTTTGTGCTGTTTGGGATTGTTTTGGTGTATTTGTGTCAGAACATCAGATAAATGATTTCATCACATTTTAAAAGAAAGTATCAGGATAATAATCTGAACTGAGTCATCAGAAATAGAAAGATGGTCTCAACAGGCCACTGAGCTGATCTCCAAAGAAATGCAGAAGATTGAAGAGTCCGAGGCTGTTTATTTGTCACAGGCATCGTCATACACGTACAACACAGTGAAATGTGCTGAGCTGCTCCTGTGACTGGACAAAACATTATAAACAATCATTAAATGAAATAATGAAACATTGTGCAGATGTAATGTTAAAGTGCTTTGTGCCACATTAGCACAGCATGTACTGACAGAGCAGTGCAAGCAGAACAAAGCAAATGAGCAAAGTGATGTAAAGAGAGTAACTGAACAGAGTGAGCAGAGTAATATCAGCAGTAATGAAGCAGCAGGATCAGTGTAGCAGCGTGTGACGTCATAATGAATCAGGTATGATCTGAAATATGACAGTGAGACAAGAACATGATGTAAGGTCCTGTTTAAACCCTGATGGTGATGCTATGAGGGGAGCATGTTCTGATTTAGGACTTGGATGGTCTGAGGATAGAAGCTCCTCTCTGTTTGTGTCCTGATGGTGCAGAAGCTTCTGCCTGATTGTAGAAGGAGCTGAAGCCAGCATCATCCCAGAGGTGAAGCTCCTCTGTGTGCAGACCTGAGGTCAGATTCCTCCAGGCTGATGTTCAGGATCTACAGAAACGTGTGGTTGTAGTTATTGCTGCACTGTGTGCTGACAGCAGATACTCAGAACAAAGCGCTGCACACGTGTTCTTTACAAACATCTGTACATATAAAATATGGATCATGGCAGTGAATGAACACGTTTCTGTCATTTGTTTCATTGGCTTCTTTTTTCTGCCTGTGTTCATGTGATTAATGTCTAACACATAAACAGGTTTGTAATCAAACATCACATCATCAGGGAGGCATCATGAAACAAAGTTACTGCTGGAGGCTGAACTCAATTTGGTGGCAATGTTCAAAAATATCACTCAGATCATTTCAAAGCTTTTAGTTCTTCTTCTTCACTTCTGTAAAATAATAGAAAGGAAATCAGAACCCAGAAGTTCACTTCCTGATGACTGAACTCTTTCAAAATAAAGCTGAAAGCTCTGAATGTGACACCGCTGCTCCACCACAGTTTTTAGAGGAGGTCAAAGGTCAGTTGAAAGTGATGGATCCCAAACTTCCAGTACATCCAGTGAAGGACATAATCAGCTCTGTGATGAAGGCTTTTACTGTGGAGTTTGTAGGCTGATCACTCTGTGTTTAATAAGACAGGCAGGAACAGCAAAGGAAACTTGGATTCTGAACTCAAACACAAGTTTCTCCACTTTGACTTTTCTCTGTGACCATCAGAGCTTCTGCACAGTGTCATCAAATCTGGATGTTTGTCACTGACAGTCAATGATTTTAGTGATAAAGAAATGTGTTCACAGAGGGAGGAAGAGGAAGAGGAGTGGTGTCTGTGAGGAGGAGCAGCTGTCCTGCTGTGCTTTGTGTCAGGACGTCCTGAAGGATCCAGTCTCTACCAGCTGTGGACACTGGTTCTGCAGACAGTGCATCTCCTCATACTGGGACCAGTCTGCTTCATCAGGAGACTGGTCCTGTCCCCAGTGTGGAGAAAGATCCAGAAGCAGAGCTGGACTGCAGACAGCCAGTCAGAGCAGCTGTGTACAAAGTAAGACTGAACATCTGTCTGCTGATGGACTCATTTCTGAAAACTGAACTTCTTGTTGTTGTTCAGACATTGAAGAGTTTTCTTTCTGTTTTTCTTTCTTTCAGCAGATGTTGGTCTGCAGGAGGTTTTAGATGAACATAAGATCAGTCTGAGGAGGAGATGTGAACGTGTGACTGAAGGAAGTGATGAAACAGGAAGTAGAACCCTCCTCAACAGGATCTACACTGAGCTCTACATCACAGAGGGACAGAGTGAAGAGGTTCATAGCCAACATGAGGTGAGGCAGCTGGAGACAGCTTCCAAGATGGACGCCCTCCATGACACTCCAATCAGGTGCCAGGACATCTTTAAAGCCTTACCTGACCAACAGAGACCCATCAGAGTGGTTCTGACCAACGGCGTGGCTGGTGTTGGAAAAACCTTCTCAGTGCAGAAGTTCACTCTGGACTGGGCAGAGGGCTTGGAGAACCAACATGTCAGTGTGGTGGTTCTGCTTTCATTCAGGGAGCTGAACCTGATCAGAGAGGAGCAGTACAGTCTTCTGGAGCTGCTCCATGTTTTCCATCCAACACTACAGAAGGTCACAGCAGAGAAGCTGGCTGTCTCTCAGCTTTTGTTCATCTTTGACGGCCTGGATGAAAGCAGACTTTCATTGGATTTCACCAACAGGAAGCTGCTGTCTGATGTCACACAGAAGTCATCAGTCAGCCAGCTGCTGACAAACCTCATCCAGGGGAATCTGCTTCCCTCGGCTCTCGTCTGGATAACTTCCCGACCTGCAGCGGCCAATCAGATCCCTCCTACATGTGTTGACAGGCTAACAGAAGTACGAGGCTTCACTGACGCCCAGAAGGAGGAGTACTTCAGGAGGAGATTCAGTGATGAAGAGCTGTCCAGCAGAATCATCTCCCACATGAAGACATCCAGGAGCCTCCACATCATGTGTAGAATCCCAGTCTTCTGCTGGATCACTGCTACAGTTCTGGAGCACATGTTGACTACAGAGCAGAGAGGAGAGCTGCCCAAGACCCTGACTGACATGTACTCACACTTCCTGCTGGTTCAGACAAAGAGGAAGAAGAACAAGTACCACGAGGGACATGAGACGAGTCCACAGGAGCTGACGGAGGCTGACAGGGAAGTTCTTCTGAAGCTGGGGAGGCTGGCGTTTGAACATCTGGAGAAAGGAAACATCATGTTCTACCAAGAAGACCTGGAGCAGTGTGGTCTGGATGTGACAGAGGCCTCGGTGTACTCAGGAGTTTGTACAGAGATCTTCAAAAGAGAGTGTGTGATCTTCCAGAAACCAGTCTACTGCTTTGTTCATCTGAGCATCCAGGAGTTTCTGGCTGCAGTCTACATGTTCCACTGTTTCACCAACAGGAAGTCAGAGGTGCTGAAGGACTTCCTGGGAAAAAAATACAGAGAGTCATCTCTGGATGATTTTTTGATGGAAACACTAATAAAATCCTTCAGGAGTAAAAATGGTCGTCTGGACCTGTTTGTTCGCTTCCTTCATGGCCTCTGTCTGGAGTCCAACCAGAGACTCTTAGGAGGTCTGCTGGGTCAGACAGAGAACAGTCCAGAAACCATCCAGAGAGTCATCAAGAATCTAAAAAAAAGGAAGACAAAATCCTCTCCTGACAGAAGCATCAACATCTTCCACTGTCTGATGGAGATGAACGACATCTTATTATCTCAGGAGATCCAAGAGTTCCTGAAGTCAGAGAACAAATCAAAGAAACTCTCTGAGATCCACTGCTCAGCTCTGGCCTTCATGCTGCAGATGTCAGAGGAGGTTCTGGATGAGTTGGACCTGAAGGAGTACAACACAACAAAGGAGGGACGACTGAGACTGATTCCAGCTGTGAGGAACTTCAGAAAGGCTCGGTGAGTCCAGATGTGATCATTAATATTATCAGTTGGTGATAGTTTAGTTACTCAGTCATAAACTGCAATCATTTCTTATTTGAGGTCACACTAGGGCTGCCACAAACAATTATTTTTGTGATTATTTGACTAATCAGATCAAAAATAAAACATACAGCTTATTGCACCAGCATGCATCTGCTGTTATATAACTATCATTAGCTTACAGCTTAGAGTTTTTAAGGTATGTGCTAATTAAAAATAAAGACCAGATGATAGTTTATTAAACTTTTAATGAAATTTGCAGATTGTAGCAACAAACAGAAAGGCCCCCAAAATGTGTGCCGAGTTCTTCAGTGTGATTTCTCCACGATGAAAGCACACTGTGCTCCACATAGTTATGAAGATCTTGATTAACCACATTAGCTTCACATTAGTAACTTTGTCCTCGACAGCTCGGCCATCTTCAGAACCTGCCCAGGAATTGAACTGCACATGTGCACTGGCTCCAGACGTGGGGTTGTCCTGCATAGTCAGTGGTGTCAGTAGATCATTAAGTAAAATAATATGTAACTAGATTCCTTTGAAAGAGCAACCATGGACGACAAAGCTGGGCGGAGTCTGCTCTAAGACACCAAATGAGCAAATGTTTGCTGACCTGTATCAGTGATCACCTTTTTGTTGGCCTGGTCCCCCAGTCCTCCCACTCCCCCCGGTCCTCGGTGGATGCTGTCACTTCCTCTGACACTGGCTCACCATTTATGTTGTGTCAAGAATCAAACGTGAAGATCTAATTTACTCTAAACTCTCTGACTGTTACTGATATAGTCATAAAATATGCAACAACCACTGGAGATGGAGATGAAGCTTCAACTTGCAGAAAATAGTTTATTAAAATCAGTTTGAATAAACCCAAGGCTCAGAGCAAAAGAGACAAAAGCGCCCCCAAGTGGTCAGACTGTAGACGAACAGAATAAACCCTATCAAAGACAAACACGCTGGAAGCATCTTTTCTAACACTCCAGTATTTATTAGCATTTAGTATAAATTTATTGTGACTTTGAAGACGTTCAGTGTTTCCTTTGGTATAACGGAGGTCTGACTACAGTCCAGTAAACACACTGATTAGGATTATAGATTAAACTGCAGTAATACTTTCACAGTGTGCAGTGATGCACAGGTCCGAGTGGTTTTACACTGAAATTCTCAACAACAGGAAACTATAAGAATTTGTTACTCTAATAATAAACATAGAAGAAGAAAAACATTTTTCATTTAGAGTTGATGAATATAAATGAATTTGAACTTTACAAACCAATCAAAGACAAACTGATCCATGTGAGTTTATAACAATATTCAAAGGCTGCTGCTGGACACAGACAGGTAACATCATTTTGACTTGCTGTCACCTGGATCTGGAGTCATAAACACTGAAGCGCTGAACATTAATACAAGTCTGTTTCTGCCAACTAGTGATAAACCTGCAGACTAATGGCTCAGAAAGCTAAAAGGAGCCAATCATTTCTGTGTTTAGTTCCCCTGAAATCAGATGTGATATCAGCAGCTCTGAGTTCATTCATCATTATTGTCCAGTGATGAGATTTCTGCTCCGTTTGGTGACAGTCAGCAGATTTTTCCTGCGTGTGGACGTGAACAGTCGTACCTGACAGCAGCAGGTAGCAAACAGAGATCGTCTTTCCAGCTGGAACTCTTCACTGAGCTGAGCTCATTCAAAATGTTCTGGATTCAAGACAGGAAACAGTCCACATGTGTGTCTTCACTCTGACTCTGGATCAGATCTCACTGACAGACTGTGGACATTATGGAAGCCTAAATGTGACACCATCTTCCTCCTTCATCTGCAGATTAAAGCCAAACAAAGATTCTCATTAAAAGTCTGCAGGTCTGAGAGAGACTCAATCGTTGTGTCATGTCAAACACAGTAAGAGGAGCTGAAGCACAGATGTGAAGAGCAGATGTTCATCAGATTATGACCTCACTCTGTTTTGTCTTCATATACATTCAGTCTGTGTTTATAATGCAGACTTTCTGCTTTTATAATAACACATTTTGTATTTTCTATGATCACAGACTGGCTGACTGTGGACTCTCAGGGACTCATTGTGAAGTTGTGGCCTCGGCTCTGAAGTCCATCCCCTCCCATCTGACAGAGCTGGAGATGAGTAACAACGAGCTGCAGGATTCAGCAGTGAAGCTTCTGTGTGCTGGACTGGAGAGTCCAAACTGTCGACTGGAGACTCTGAGGTGAGTTCACTGACTGCAGCTGTTGTTGTTTTTCTATATTTCAGATCTTTGATTGATGTTTGAAACTTTCTTTAGTTCCTAAATGTTCAGGATGTGTCTGAAGACAAATGTGTCTTTGAGTGCTTTCAGAAATGTTGTGTCTTTCCAAACGACTGAACAACAGTTTTTCCTCTTGGCTCCAAATAGAAGTGACAAACTTGAGCAGGGTTCATTTAAAGGCTGACAGAAGTGGAGTGGTGACGGGGAGATGTGTGTCAGGACAGCTTTTTAGCCTCCACAGGTTCATGTTGTGCTCCATCAGTCAGTGAAGATGAAGTCAGTACTGGTGAGGCTGTAGAGTGTGTGAGGGATGTGAATGAGGCTGTTGGAGATCTGATGATAGCAGATAAAAACAGGCTGCAGAGACTTTGAGCTTGTGTGGAAACAGACAGAGAAAAGAAAGACATGAATGTCAAAGCTAATAAAGGTGAAGTTAGGAGCTGTGATGATGTTCATGTATCAGAAGCTGATCTGGCTGCTACAGAGACGACCCACACAGCTGCTGTGGTGAGGTTTGTGTTAAAGCAGAGGAACACAGGCCCACACATGACAGCAAAGCAGGTTTCAGGCTCTGTGAGAGGATTTCAAACAGAAGCTGGAGAAGAGAAAGGACTACAGAAAGAAGGCAGCTGAGACCAGTCCAAGTGTTTCCATGGAGCCCAGTCTAACATTCATTCATACACTAACGTACAGAAGTGAACGGGAAAATGAATCCATAGTTTCAAATGTAGAAATAGTTCTCAGTTCATTTACAGAGTTTAATACAGTTCATGAGGAAATGTTCAAAACAGCAGCTGAGAAGAAATCTGCTTCACAAAGTTGGATCCAATTCCAATAGTTTGTGATGCACTTGAACGCAGCGTGAGCAGTTCACTGCCTAACCCCACAGAGACTGTCAGTCTGGACTTTTCTTTATTTCTATTGGCTGTCAGTGAGATTTCAGAGCAATCAGAGACTGTGGGTCTGTGTATGAAGTATAATTCATGTGCAGTTGTTGAAGTTGTAGAATGAGAAATAGCAGTTTGGGGTATTTCCTGCTTTCATTGTCCTGCTTGTGCTGATGAAAATGTTTATTGACGTGTGAATTCATTCTTCAACGCTCGATTCTGCCTGAACAACGAGAAACTTTGCTTATTTTTGTGTAACACAATTCAAAGTAGGGCTGGGTATCGTCACTGATTTCTAGAATCGATTCGATTCAATTCGATTGGAATGTGGGAAATGTTGCCTCAGACAGTCAGAAATATTATAATTCAGATCAGTATATTTACATATTTTTGTATCTATAAAAGGGAAGCTGGCACTTTCGCGACTTTATCAAAGGTGTGAGCATCACAGCAGAGGCCTTTGTGTCAAAGTAGCTGAAGATAAAACACAGAAAAACATGAAGCTGATTTTCCTGTTCTGGGATTTTATAAAAATATTCTGCACTAGATCAAAAACACATAAACATTACCTGATGCTGCTGAAGTGAAGCAGAGCAAAGTTACACCGTTTTTATTACAAACACAGCGTTTTGCAGTTTTGCATAATTTTAAAAAGTTTAAATTTGTTCAGTATTGAACGGCAGAAATGAGGCTTTCTTTTCGAAAGTAAGTAAAAGGAAAAAAAACAGCGGCCGACAGCGCTGTAAACAACGGTAGACTTGTGCGTAACAAGCAAGCGAATAATGCAGAAAACAGATTTTTAGACGGGAAACTGTGTGTGAGAGTGAGAGAGAGAGAGAGAGAGAGAGAGAGAGAGAGCTGTGCATGAAGTGTGATTTTTATCCTGGTGGAAGCAAAACAGCAAAAGTCAGAGTGAGTTCATGACGATGTTTATGTGAAGCGTAGTTTGGATCTTCTTTTGCTGCTGGTTCAGTCAATATTGTTTGGAGAGAGATAAAACTAACAGCTTCAGAATCAGTGTAAAAAGGACGTAATAGAATAGAATAGAATAGCCTTTATTGTCATTGTACAGAGTACAACGAAATTGGAGTGCCACTCCCTTGGTGCAAGATTCAATAATAAATATAAATGTAAAATATAAAAAGTACAATAAAACAATCGCAAGTATTCAAACAATAGTAAGTAAGATATATGCAGGATAGCAGTATTAATATAATGACAGTATGAATAGCAGCATAATATAATGGCAGTGACGGTATGGTATAGCTAAGCAGGTTCAAACAGGTTAAACACAAAGCTCGGAGCCGCTGAAACATCAGAATCAGCGAGCTGTCGGCTTTCAACCCCGACCGTGTCCATGCCATCAGGTGAGAAAAGCGACATCTCACTGATTCTGATTCGCGGGTCGCGCTGTGTGTTTAAGTCTTTGTGCAGAATCCGTGTTCCTGCTCTCATTTACTGTCTTAGCTGTTGTTGAGATTTTGTGAGATTTCACCAGAAATTCTGGAATTTCAAGCAAAATAAATTTATATTAAAAAATAGATTCAGGATTTTAATTAATCGATTTTACGTTATCCAAGCCAGAATCGATTTTAATCGATAAATCGATTATAAAAACCCACCCCTAAAAGCAACCTATTAGACCCATTAAACACTAACATAGATGAATACTCAGATTTAAACCTTTATTGTTTCACAAAGGGTTAAAAAGGGAACGTCCACAGTTTAGTGTGCAGCAGATTTTATTAAAGCAGTTTGACAGGAGCAAAGCAAAAACACAAAGAATAAGTGTTTCACATATTAATACATATAACATAATAATAAAAGAAAAGCAAAAGAATGATACAAAAGAATGAAAAAGTTGTCCAGAGCAGCAGGATGTCTGAGGTCTGCAGAAACACAAAAACACAGCAGCTAAAAATAGTTGTTGAAAGAAAACGAGGTGGGAGCTGCTGATTCCTGAGCTTTGATACTGGATTAGCTTCAGTAGTTATTCCCATCACTGCTGTAGGAGCTACATTTAGTCACAGCTGATTGTCTCCTTTGACCAATCAGAAGACTACTGTTGTAAAAACAAGCAGACAAAGAACCAATGAGAGTGAAGAACAGGATAAAGAGCTCGTGTGATGGAGGCAAAGCAATAATCAGCAGACTGTAGCAGTTTCTATCTGGATGAAAGTAGAAGGAGCTCAGCGGAGCTCAGTCCCATATCTTTGGTTAGAAACAACATCAGTGATTTCCTGCTGCTCGAGATGATTCCAGCAGCTCTCATTAGTTTTCAGTTTTCAGTTTTATTTGTCATATGGAAGTTAGCACAGGGTCAACATTGCAATGAAATGTGTTTGATGAGCAGCAGTCACTCAGCAGCATGATACAGTAGGAGAAAATATAATAAAAGAAAATAAAATAATAAAGACAGATTGAAGTCTTTCAGGCTTTAGTGCCGACTTCCCTGACAGAGGCTGGACTCCATGGTCTGCACAGGAGGCTTCTACACTGTGTGGAGGTGACTCCTGGACTTGAAGACAGGCTGCAGGTACATGTGTGATGAAGAGGAGCTACAGCAGTGTGATGGAGCTGCAGGTGTGAAGGAAGTCCTGCTGTCCTGTCCCACCCTCATCTTTGCTTCCTCTGTCTTCTCTGGACTTGTCCTCCTGTTTCAGAAACAGCACTGCTTCATGCCGAGGGTGGACGGGAGCGTTGGCGCTGATTCTTTTACCGTCCACCACAAGGAGACACTGATGCTGACCTCCTGATTCATCTGCATGTGTTCTGCTTCACACTGCTCACCTCCACCAAAGACTTCACAAACATCTTCTTTCTTTGAGTCCAGTTTGTCCCACAAACACTTCCAAATCTCCTCCTCTGAGATTCTGCAGCTTCTTGCAGTGTGACTCAGCTGACTTCTGACAGACCACAGACTGGCACAGCATCCACATGTGTCTCCTTTCAAACAGGCTCTTGATGTTTCCTCCCACATCATTCTGGCCTCTCAGTCTCCTTTGTTCTCCAGCTCTGTAGCTCCAGCTGGTGAAGCTTCAGTTTCCATGTTGGTAACAGTAAACTACAGCCTCTGCTGTCAGCTGGGTAACTAAACAGAGCTGCAGCACGTCTCTGCGGTGGTGCTACATCCAGCCTGCAGACGGCCGTCTACATGTTGTAGTGGTTTACAGTCACCAGGGGGCGCTGTCCCAGCCATGCAGGCAGTGGGCTGCTCTGCTTGTGCTGTTGTTGGTGAAGCTGAAGTGAAAGTGATAGGTTTGTAGTTTGAACCTATCCACTGGAACGTTAAGGACAATCTGCTACGCAGCAAAAAGCAAGACACAAGGCACCAAAGTTCTCTGGTTTACTCATGCATGAGGGAGACCTGGCTGGAGCCAAGCGTCGTTCCACCACTTGACCACCATCAGACTCTCAGCCAGGCTCCCCATAGCACTCCTTTTATTGTGGTTACATGAATATGCATAGGGTCATTAACATATAGCATCTCACATAGGTATACATGTGAACAAAGAATACTGTGTGTGTGTGTGTGTGTGTGTGTGTGTGTGTGTGTGTGTGTGTGTGTGTGTGTGTGTGGGGTACTGCTGATCAAAGGGTCATATAACATCCTTGGTCAGGAAGAGGGTAGACCCCCCTTCACCCTAGATGGTTCACCCTAGATAACATGGTGAGGAAGTCCAGCAGTTCATCTAAACAAAAAGCACTTAGACTAGAACAGACGTAGCTACGTTAATCCTGCCATAAAACAATAAGAGAAGGTACGACCTCTCTCGTGCTCCCAGGATGTGGGTGTGCATTCCAGTGTGGAATACACACCAAGCCCCTGCAGCCTGCTAAAGATCACACATCCTATCACTACACAATTGATTATACACCTCTAAGAATATATGGTTAAATATTTCCTAATACAAATGACAATAATAAAATCTAAACCCATCAGAAAGCAAGAGTTAAAACACTGAACAGTGTCCACTGAGCTTCTCATGCTCTTCTCATGCTCAAAGAAGTTTAACAGGAAGGACGACTCGTCCATCAGGCGTCCAGCTGTCCGTGACCGTGTCCACAGCAGAGCTTCTCACAGGCAGTATGCAGAATGTGGATCTCCACAAAGACTGTGGAGAGCTCGTCCCACACTCTAAATCCAAACTTGTCTGCACAAAACTTCTCACACGTTCCCGTCACAAGTGTCTTCTAAGTGAAGCTACCAGGTTCAGGTGCAGCTTGTTTATCTGGAGCTGCAGGAGATGATCCATCCTCACAAAGCAACACAGACAGCAGATATGCAAACACACAACACAACCAAAGGATTCTCTATGCATGTCTGTTGCTGATGCTGCTGGAACGAAGCTGTTTGAAACCTTGTTGTTCTGCACTTTGGGACCAGAAGAGGAAACTGAAGCTCTGTGCAGAGGGTCCAATGGAAGCAGCCAAGCGCTGTAAGTGTCTGCTGTACAGGGATGCTGGTTCAGCTGTGGCTCAGTTTCACAGTGTGACTCAATAAAAGCAGCAGGAAATCAAAGCTTGATGCTTTCATCAGTGTGGAAATAAGAAAGTTTCCTGTGACAGACGCTGGAGCTCTTTCACTCTCAGCTTCACAGTTTCAGCTTCAAACTTCTTCCAACATGTTTCTAACACGGCCACATTCCACCTTAATGGAGCTGATATCTTGTGCATCAGCACATTTTCTAAAGGCAGCGATCACATCTTTAGTTTTGGATGTTTAACTGCAGATTGTTTATGTGTTTATAGCACATTAATTACAGCAGCAGCGTTGACCACAGTGCTGTACAAGAATCCAAGATAACGATTAAAATAACTCCTAATATTAATATCACACATCAAATATCAAATAACTCTCATGCTGTATTAAAAGCCAGTGAATACAAATGTGTTTTCAGAGCAGATTTACAGAGACTGACAGCAGGAGCTGGGGCTGTTCGATAGAACGATGTATATATGATGACCATATGAAAACGTCTATCGTTTCATATCACGCTCTTTGTTTCCTGCTTATGTGTTTGTGTTTTCCAGATAAAGCTTTCAAAATAAATCTGAAGATCCTGTTGAGAGTTTTCAAAATAAACACAATACATTACTGCGGTCGCTCGTTTATCGAGTTACGTTCTAAAAATAAGTCTCAGAATGAAGTAGCAGCTTTATGTTTTACAAGTATTATAGAAGTTTTAAGGCAGTTAAACCCTCACTGCACACTTTCTACACTTTTCTCAGACAGGCATGAACATTTTCACACTTTTCTCTCTTGTTTAAACAAAGTTCAAACCTTCATAGAAAAATAAGTTCATTATTAAAGAGTGAAAGCAAAGTGTTTCTGAAACGTGTCAAATCAGCCTTTGCTGGCATTAAATGAGCTTCTGTGTGAGGAGCACTCGTCCATGGCCTGGGCTCCTCGCTGTCAGGTAAAGTTTCATAAAGCTTTTGAGTTTTTCTGCAGATAATGTTGGTGTCCAGCACGATGTTCTTTTTCCTGCGGTCACTGAGCCACAAAGCCAAAGCTGACTCCATCCTTACGATGTTCTTGTTGTGGACAGTTACAACCTTTTTGCCTCCTTGTTGAAACTATGATGGTCAGCATCTTCCTCTGCCTTTGGCTGCTACCACAGGTGCAAAACGTCTCGTCATCATTGTTGTTTGTTGGGACAAAACGTACAAACATACAGTGCAGCACTGCAGAGTCACACTGCTGTAAATTTGAACACATTCTGTACTGTACAGGAGACACGGCACGAGATTGGCTGACAATGGTCTACAGCCAATCAGGACGCAGAACACAATGCGCTGTAAAAAACAAAAACATGCAAAATTGCACAAAAAAGATCAGCGAAACAGCGAGGCCGCCAAAGGTGAACTGTGTTACAGCGAGGGACCAGCGTATATGTGGTTGTTGGGACGATAAATGTCTTTGAGCTTGTGTCAGAAGACGAGCTGCAGCTTTCTGGACCAGCTGCAGTCTTGCCAGGCAGGTCCCACTAACTCCAACATATAAGGAGTTACAATAATCCAGCTGGGACGTCATGAAAACGTGGATCGCCCATTCAAGGTTTTTAAAAGATATAAATGATCTCACCTTAGATAAAAGCTCAGTTTGAAGAAAGACCGCTGTACAACTGAGCTCAGCTGTTTTTCAAAGGTCACATTGCCGTCAAATATAAGCCCCAAATGTAATAATCAGAATCAGAATCGTGTTTATTGGCCAAGTATATGTGCAGACACATACAGGGAATTTGGTTCCGGTAGATGGTGGCTCTCAAGCACAGCAATGTAAATCACACACACACACACACACACACACACACACACACACACACACACACACACACACACACACACACACACACACACACACACACACACATATGTCTATATATACACATTACACATACATACACAAAGCTGTGTAAACCAACTGTAAATAACGAATCTAAACGTATATACATAAAATACAGAAATGAATGAGGTGGAATGAATACTACAAAATGTACATAAGGTGCAGTTGCAGTCTGGCAGTGGGAGCAGTGTGACAGGTCAACTGTTAAGAAGGGAGATGGCGAGGGGAAAGAAACTGTTCCTGTGTCGGGTGGTCCTGGTCTGCAGGCTTCTGTACCGTCTGCCAGAGGGCAGCAGATCAAAAAGTCTGTGTGCAGGGTGTGAGGGGTCTGTGATGATTTTCCCTGCCCGTTTCCTGGTTCTTGAGAGGTACAGATCCTGGATGGAGGGCAGGGACGTGCCGATGATCCTTTCTGCTGCCCGTACAGTCCGCTGCAGTCTGCTCCTGTCCTGTTTAGTGGCTGCTCCATACCAGACTGTGATGGAGGAGCACAGGACAGACTCAATGACCGCAGTGTAGAACTGGATCAGCAGCTCCTGTGGAAGACTGTACTTCCCCAGTTGTCTCAGGAAGTACATCGTCTGCTGGGTCTTTTTGAGGATGGCGTTGATGTTGGTCTCCCACTTCAGGTCCTGGGAGATGGTTGTACCCAGGAACTTGAAGGTCTTCACAGTTGACACAGGGCTGTCTGATATGGTGAGAGGGAGCAGAGTTGAGGGATGTCTCCTGAAGTCCACTGTCATCTCTACAGTCTTAAGAGTGTTCAGCTCCAGATTGTGCTGACTGCACCAGAGTACCAGCCGCTCAACTTCCTGCCGGTATGCAGACTCATCACCATCTTGAATGAGGCCAATGACAGTGGTGTCATCTGCAAACTTTAGGAGTTTGACAGCCGAGTTCTTGGAGGTGCAGTCGTTAGTGTAGAGGGAGAACCGTAGTGGTGAGAGGACACATCCTTGAGGGGCACCAATACTGAGGGACCGGGTTTCAGAGGTGATCTCCCCCAGCCTCACTTGTTGCTTTCTGTCTGTCAGGAAGCTGGTGATCCACTGACAGGTAGCTGGTGACACGCTGAGCTGGGAGAGTTTGGAGGAGAGAAGTTCAGGCACAATGGTGTTAAAAGCCGAACTAAAGTCCACAAACAGGACCCTGGCATAAGTTCCCGGGCGGTCAAGGTGTTACAGGATGTAATGCAGCCCCATGTTCACTGCATCATCCACCGACCTGTTTGCCCGGTAGGCAAACTGCAGAGGGTCCAGCTGGTGGCCTGTAATGTCTTTCAGATGGGCTAACACCAGTCGTTCGAAGGATTTCATGACCACAGACGTCAAGGCGACAGGTCTGTAGTCATTCAGTCCTGTGATGGTGGGTTTCTTGGGAACAGGGATGATGGTGGAGCGTTTGAAGCAGGAGGGAACTTCACACAGCTCCAGGGATCTGTTGAAGATGCGAGTAAAGATGGGAGCAAGCTGTTCAGCACAGGTTTTGAGGCAGGAGGGTGAGACGCCATCTGGTCCGGGGGCTTTCCTGGGCTTCTGTTGGCTCACATCCTGAGTGTGTATTCTGAGTTTCAGGGAGGAGGAAAGGGGGGTGAGAGGTGTGGTGGAGGTCGTTGAATCTGGATGCGATTTAATAAAAGAGCTGAACCAGTCTAATAGAGCGCCCTTGATGCCGCCATGCTCCAATGGTGAGATCAAAATGCTGTGGTCAAGGCACCGGTCAGATCCAAAAGCACAGCTGAGTCTCCTGATCAGTGGCTGATAAAAGATCATTAAGAACTTTCCAAAGTGCAGTTTCAGTGCTGTGAAGAGCTTTAAAACCAGACTGAAACCTTTACAACAGATTGCAGCTGAACAAATATAATCTTTTACAAAATCTTCGACAGGAAGGGAAGCTTTGAAATAGGCCTGAAGTTTGAGCGGACAGAGGATCCAGATCAGGTTTTTAGTACAGGCTGTACAACAGCATGTTTAAAACAGGCTGTACAACACCTGAACTAAGACTGCTGTTAAAAATCGCTAAGATGTCGGAACCGACAACCTTTAAAATCTTTTTAAACACGTGTTGGAACAACTTCATTTGGACAAGATGATGTCTTTACAGCATCACATCGTTCCTCCACCTGATCAAACCACACAGGCTCAAACTGATCAAAAACAGCTGAGCAGGTGAATATTTTAGCCCCGGTGCGATCTCGGGCGAGAGTATCGATGATGGCCAAAGGGCAGCGTCCAGCTCTACGGCCGCTGAAGAGCAGACTCAACAGACGCGCGTGATGTGGATCCTACTGCTCTAAAATTGGAGCTTCTTCAATCCATTAAAGAGGACATTAGTACGCTGTTAAAAGAAGAAGTCAGAAATGCATTGAAAGAAGATTTTGACAATATAAGGGCTGACGTGCAAGGACTGAGAAATGAGATCGCTAACAGCATGGCGGCGACGTGCGGCGAAGTTGATGGAGTAAAGGTTACAGTGAAAGAAGCTGAGGATGGGCTGTCAATGTGGAGCGATGAGGTGACCACCCTGCAGTCTACAGTAGAGAGTATGAAGGAGGAGCTGTCTGACCTGAAGGATAAATGTGATGAAGGCAGGAAGCGGAGAGCTAACATCCACATCATAGGGATCCCAGAGGGCCTGGACTCGAGCTCCTCCACGGCCGTATCCGTGCTACTACGTGAAGTGCTGGGTATGGATAAAGACGTTATTGTCGACCGCTCACACAGGAGCCCTATCCTGAGAAAGCCAGCTGGTAACCCGCACGCCGTCATAGCCGAGCGTCACTACTACCAGGATTGTGTGGCTACGCCGTGCCAGGGCCCAAGCCCCGCTTGAGTTTAACGGACAACCTATTGCAATATTACGACTGGGCGATATGACCCAAAGTTCATATCTCGATATTCTTTAGCTGGATGGCGATATACGATATATATCTCGATATTTTTAAAGCCAGAAAGTTCGAACAAAAAGAGAGTTCTTAGTCAAAGCTGTGTCCCAAATCTCACACAGGCACATTTATTAACATACAGCGTAGATGTACATGAAACAATTACTCAGAAATAAATGATCAGCATTTATTAAATAATAATGCTCCATAAATAAAAGAAAACAATGTTGTTTTTGTGCATAACAAACAGCTCACAATCGTGCAGTCAAAATGTAAACAGACGCTGAGCATAATAACAAGCAGCTGCTCTGTTCCCAGGTTCTACTGCGTGACTGACAGCCTGGAGTTTGAAACCCTCTTTGTAACCGTGTCTCTTACAGGTGCCATTTATGGTCCTTATACACACTCAATACAGTAATATTACGTTGAAGCAGAGTACGTATCACTCCGCGAGGCTCCTCGTAGCTGTAATGCTCCAACAATCCATCAAGCGGTGCGGCCTCGTAGCTGAGCAAAGTCGTACCAAAACATCTTTTGAAAGGTTTCTGAGCGCCGTGTAGCACATAAAATCGGTTCGAGGTCAGTAAGCACAACCAGAATTCATCCATAAGCCGCACTGTCGATTTATGAGAAAATTACAGGATTTTAAGTGCAGAAAACATAGTTTATGGTTTTCCTTTGATCTTAGCAAATATCTACGCCTCTAATTGGGACGATCACAGATTTTTCACTAATGTCTTTGCGCGGCTCCCCAATATGTCATCACACAATATCATCTTTGAGGGAGACCTAAACTGCTCATTATCTGCTATGGACCACAGTTCACACAAAAGTACACTTAGTCCAAAGTCAGCATGCGTCATTCAGAGCTTTCTTGATAATTATGGGCTGGCTGATGTATGGAGATTTCATAATCCTGCTTCACGTCAATACTCTTTTTTTTTTCTAATGTCCATAAAACATATATTTGTATAGAAAAACGTCTCCCTTTAGTTACAGAATGTGATTATAAGACTCTGGTGATTTCTCCTCTTGTTTTTTCAATGTGTATTCCTGATGCCTGCTCCAACTATCAGCCATGGAGATTCAACTCAGTGTTGTTAGCAGATGAAGAGTTTGTCAGTTACAAAAGGTCTCAAAGAGATTTTTTTTCTATCAATCAGACCCCAGAGATGTCATCATCAGTCATTTGGGAATCTCTAAAAGCATCTGAGAGGCCAAATAATTTCATTTTGTGCCAAACAAAGTGCAACACTGAAAGAACATCATCCATAAATATTGAGTAAGAACTGGACTCTCATACAGCGAGACTCAAATGCCTTTAAACATCAGCTTATCCTGCTGATCCAAGTCCAACACTGAGTTTGTAAAAACATGTTTGTCAATCATTTTGTTTGGTTTCTGAGGAAAATGATTCAATAAGTTGCTGCTAATACACAACATTTCATCATATTTCCTCATAACCCTCTTTTGTCTGACCATTTGATCCCATTTGAATTTGCAATAAAGGATCCACAGAGTTTGGTGACAATAATGACAGTAGATGTTTGTGTGAAAGTGCTGGAAGCAAATGAGTGTGTGATGTTCTTTCAGTGTTGCACTTTGTAGACGCTCCCTGAGCACTGGTCTCACAGCCAGCTGCACATAGAGACCAGTGTTGTTAGTCCAGGTCAGAAGATGACTTGTTGGAATGAAAATGAGCTTGTAGTTTGTCTGCTTTAATAATGTGACTGGAAAAAGGTGTTGGACTTCAAATATGTCCATTTCTGTCACACTTCACCTTTAAAAGTGAAGCCATGTGGTTCCTGGAAGGAAAAACACGACTTTTTCAAGTCTTTGTCCTGTTTTTATGAGAAATGTACGACTTTAATGTGAAACATTCAGAGTTTTTTCTCTTGTTGTGTTTGTTTGAAGCTGCTTCCTGTTGGCTTCAGCTGTTTGGAGTTTCCATTTTCTAAACTTCTACATTCTGAACCTTCTTCAGCTCTGAACAGATGATGAAACACTGAATGATTTCAAGCACTTTGTCTAATAAACTTACATCTTTCATTCTTTATACAGATTGAGGAACTGTGGTTTGTCAGAGATCAGCTGTGATTATCTGGCAGCAGCACTGAAGTCCAACCCCTCCCATCTGAGACAGCTGGACCTGAGTAATGACTCCTCTTCTTCAACTAAGAACAACGTGCAGGATTCAGGAGTGAAGCATCTGTGTGGTTTCCTGGAGAGTCCAGGATGTAAACTTGAAACTCTGAGGTCAGTCAGCATGTTTTAGTTGTGCTGAGATGAATATGATGTGAAAGTTGTGCTGACACTAAACTGCAGACATCAGGCTGATATTATACTGATCCACACTGAGGATCTTCATGGTAAAGTCTGTTTTCTTCTTCTCTGGTTTAGTCCATTGACTGCAGCAGAACAATGTTCACATTTCAAACAGTGATACTCAACGTATGGCCCGCGGCCCACACGCGGCCTGCCCACCTTTCCTGATTCAGAGAGAGGGGACCCTGATTAACTGTGTAGCTTCTTCCTCACAGTTCTAAGTATCAGACACAACAATGAATAATCCACAGCTGACTGTCTTTAGCAGGTCAAAGGTCACGGCACACAGCAGACAGTCAGAAATATTCTAACTCTGATCATTTATCAGTTGTGACACTGTGAGACTTGATCAGAGGTGTGATCATCACAGCAGAGGCCTTTGTGTCAAAGTCACTGAGGATCAAACAGAAACACATGAAGCAGATTTTCCTCTTCTGCCTTTTTATAGCAGATAACCTTCAAAATATTCTGCAGTCGATCAAAAACTGAAGCAAACCATGAAGCAACATGTGAACATGAGCTGATGCTGCTGAAGTGAAGCAAAGTTACAGAGGTTTGATTACAGACACAGCTGAGAGTTTGTAATCTGTCATCATTTTAAAAAGTTTCCATGGAACAGCAGAAATGAGGCTTTACTGTCAGAGGCCGACAGCACTGAACACAACAGCAGACTGGTGGCTAATAAACAGTGAATGATGCAGAAACAGATGTTTGAAGCTGTTCTTGGAGTACACTGAGAGAGAGAGAGCTGTGCAGGCAGGAACAGCCAAAGTCAGAGAGAATTCATGAGCATATTGATCAAACGTGAAGCAGAGTTTGGATCTTCTTTTGCTGCTGCTTCACTCAGTTTTGGTTGGAGACAGATGAAACCTGCAGCTTCAGGATCTGTGAGCTGTCCACTTTCAGCCCCGACGGCGTGTCCGTGTACGTGCCATCGAGTGAACGATCCACGCTCTGTGTTTCCATCTTTGTGTGTTTAGCTGCTCTCATTTACTGTTTTAGCTGTTTGCTGCTTGTTGAAATAGTTTGTGAGCTTTAACCTGAGATTCTGGCAAAATACATTTATATTAAACATCGATTCAGGATTGAATGAATCAACATCGTTTTATTCAAATTAAAACCATTTAAATGGGAACATGAATTTTTTACAGCCGCCTCTAATGCTGGGTAATGTCAGCTGGTCCATGTGCAGCTGGCTGTGAGGCTCAGGGAGCGTCTACAAAGTGCAACACTGAAAGAACATCATCCATAAATATTGAGTAAGAACTGGACTCTCATACAGCGAGACTCAAATGCCTTTAAACATCAGCTTATCCTGCTGATCCAAGTCCAACACTGAGTTTGTAAAAACATGTTTGTCAATCATTTTGTTTGGTTTCTGAGGAAAATGATTCAATAAGTTGCTGCTAATACACAACATTTCATCATATTTCCTCATAACCCTCTTTTGTCTGACCATTTGATCCCATTTGAATTTGCAATAAAGGATCCACAGAGTTTGGTGACAATAATGACAGTAGATGTTTGTGTGAAAGTGCTGGAAGCAAATGAGTGTGTGATGTTCTTTCAGTGTTGCACTTTGTAGACGCTCCCTGAGCACTGGTCTCACAGCCAGCTGCACATAGAGACCAGTGTTGTTAGTCCAGGTCAGAAGATGACTTGTTGGAATGAAAATGAGCTTGTAGTTTGTCTGCTTTAATAATGTGACTGAAAAAAGGTGTTGGACTTCAAATATGTCCATTTCTGTCACACTTCACCTTTAAAAGTGAAGCCATGTGGTTCCTGGAAGGAAAAACACGACTTTTTCAAGTCTTTGTCCTGTTTTTATGAGAAATGTACGACTTTAATGTGAAACATTCAGAGTTTTTTCTCTTGTTGTGTTTGTTTGAAGCTGCTTCCTGTTGGCTTCAGCTGTTTGGAGTTTCCATTTTCTAAACTTCTACATTCTGAACCTTCTTCAGCTCTGAACAGATGATGAAACACTGAATGATTTCAAGCACTTTGTCTAATAAACTTACATCTTTCATTCTTTATACAGATTGAGGGACTGTGGTTTGTCAGAGATCAGCTGTGATTATCTGGCAGCAGCACTGAAGTCCAACCCCTCCCATCTGAGAGAGCTGGACCTGAGCTTCAACAACAAGCTGCAGGATCCAGGAGTGAAGCATCTGTGTGGTTTCCTGGAGAGTCCAGGATGTAAACTTGAAACTCTGAGGTCAGTCAGCATGTTTTAGTTGTGCTGAGATGAATATGATGTGAAAGTTGTGCTGACACTAAACTGCAGACATCAGGCTGATATTATACTGATCCACACTGAGGATCTTCATGGTAAAGTCTGTTTTCTTCTTCTCTGGTTTAGTCCATTGACTGCAGCAGAACAATGTTCACATTTCAAACAGTGATACTCAATGTATGGCCCGCGGCCCACACGCGGCCTGCCCACCTTTCCTGATTCAGAGAGAGGGGACCCTGATTAACTGTGTAGCTTCTTCCTCACAGTTCTAAGTATCAGACACAACAATGAATAATCCACAGCTGACTGTCTTTAGCAGGTCAAAGGTCACGGCACACAGCAGACAGTCAGAAATATTCTAACTCTGATCATTTATCAGTTGTGACACTGTGAGACTTGATCAGAGGTGTGATCATCACAGCAGAGGCCTTTGTGTCAAAGTCACTGAGGATCAAACAGAAACACATGAAGCAGATTTTCCTCTTCTGGCTTTTTATAGCAGATAACCTTCAAAATATTCTGCAGTCGATCAAAAACTGAAGCAAACCATGAAGCAACATGTGAACATGAGCTGATGCTGCTGAAGTGAAGCAAAGTTACAGAGGTTTGATTACAGACACAGCTGAGAGTTTGTAATCTGTCATCATTTTAAAAAGTTTCCATGGAACAGCAGAAATGAGGCTTTACTGTCAGAGGCCGACAGCACTGAACACAACAGCAGACTGGTGGCTAATAAACAGTGAATGATGCAGAAACAGATGTTTGAAGCTGTTCTTGGAGTACACTGAGAGAGAGAGAGCTGTGCAGGCAGGAACAGCCAAAGTCAGAGAGAATTCATGAGCATATTGATCAAACGTGAAGCAGAGTTTGGATCTTCTTTTGCTGCTGCTTCACTCAGTTTTGGTTGGAGACAGATGAAACCTGCAGCTTCAGGATCTGTGAGCTGTCCACTTTCAGCCCCGACGGCGTGTCCGTGTACGTGCCGTCGAGTGAACGATCCACGCTCTGTGTTTCCATCTTTGTGTGTTTAGCTGCTCTCATTTACTGTTTTAGCTGTTTGCTGCTTGTTGAAATAGTTTGTGAGCTTTAACCTGAGATTCTGGCAAAATACATTTATATTAAACATCGATTCAGGATTGAATGAATCAACATCGTTTTATTCAAATTAAAACCATTTAAATGGGAACATGAATTTTTTACAGCCGCCTCTAATGCTGGGTAATGTCAGCTGGTCCATGTGCAGCTGGCTGTGAGGCTCAGGGAGCGTCTACAAAGTGCAACACTGAAAGAACATCATCCATAAATATTGAGTAAGAACTGGACTCTCATACAGCGAGACTCAAATGCCTTTAAACATCAGCTTATCCTGCTGATCCAAGTCCAACACTGAGTTTGTAAAAACATGTTTGTCAATCATTTTGTTTGGTTTCTGAGGAAAATGATTCAATAACTTGCTGCTAATACACAACATTTCATCATATTTCCTCATAACCCTCTTTTGTCTGACCATTTGATCCCATTTGAATTTGCAATAAAGGATCCACAGAGTTTGGTGACAATAATGACAGTAGATGTTTGTGTGAAAGTGCTGGAAGCAAATGAGTGTGTGATGTTCTTTCAGTGTTGCACTTTGTAGACGCTCCCTGAGCACTGGTCTCACAGCCAGCTGCACATAGAGACCAGTGTTGTTAGTCCAGGTCAGAAGATGACTTGTTGGAATGAAAATGAGCTTGTAGTTTGTCTGCTTTAATAATGTGACTGGAAAAAGGTGTTGGACTTCAAATATGTCCATTTCTGTCACACTTCACCTTTAAAAGTGAAGCCATGTGGTTCCTGGAAGGAAAAACACGACTTTTTCAAGTCTTTGTCCTGTTTTTATGAGAAATGTACGACTTTAATGTGAAACATTCAGAGTTTTTTCTCTTGTTGTGTTTGTTTGAAGCTGCTTCCTGTTGGCTTCAGCTGTTTGGAGTTTCCATTTTCTAAACTTCTACATTCTGAAGCTTCTTCAGCTCTGAACAGATGATGAAACACTGAATGATTTCAAGCACTTTGTCTAATAAACTTACATCTTTCATTCTTTATACAGATTGAGGAACTGTGGTTTGTCAGAGATCAGCTGTGATTATCTGGCAGCAGCACTGAAGTCCAACCCCTCCCATCTGAGAGAGCTGGACCTGAGCTCCAACAATAAGCTGCAGGATCCAGGAGTGAAGCATCTGTGTGGTTTCCTGGAGAGTCCAGGATGTAAACTTGAAACTCTGAGGTCAGTCAGCATGTTTTAGTTGTGCTGAGATGAATATGATGTGAAAGTTGTGCTGACACTAAACTGCAGACATCAGGCTGATATTATACTGATCCACACTGAGGATCTTCATGGTAAAGTCTGTTTTCTTCTTCTCTGGTTTAGTCCATTGACTGCAGCAGAACAATGTTCACATTTCAAACAGTGATACTCAACGTATGGCCCGCGGCCCACACGCGGCCTGCCCACCTTTCCTGATTCAGAGAGAGGGGACCCTGATTAACTGTGTAGCTTCTTCCTCACAGTTCTAAGTATCAGACACAACAATGAATAATCCACAGCTGACTGTCTTTAGCAGGTCAAAGGTCACGGCACACAGCAGACAGTCAGAAATATTCTAACTCTGATCATTTATCAGTTGTGACACTGTGAGACTTGATCAGAGGTGTGATCATCACAGCAGAGGCCTTTGTGTCAAAGTCACTGAGGATCAAACAGAAACACATGAAGCAGATTTTCCTCTTCTGGCTTTTTATAGCAGATAACCTTCAAAATATTCTGCAGTCGATCAAAAACTGAAGCAAACCATGAAGCAACATGTGAACATGAGCTGATGCTGCTGAAGTGAAGCAAAGTTACAGAGGTTTGATTACAGACACAGCTGAGAGTTTGTAATCTGTCATCATTTCAAAAAGTTTCCATGGAACAGCAGAAATGAGGCTTTACTGTCAGAGGCCGACAGCACTGAACACAACAGCAGACTGGTGGCTAATAAACAGTGAATGATGCAGAAACAGATGTTTGAAGCTGTTCTTGGAGTACACTGAGAGAGAGAGAGCTGTGCAGGCAGGAACAGCCAAAGTCAGAGAGAATTCATGAGCATATTGATCAAACGTGAAGCAGAGTTTGGATCTTCTTTTGCTGCTGCTTCACTCAGTTTTGGTTGGAGACAGATGAAACCTGCAGCTTCAGGATCTGTGAGCTGTCCACTTTCAGCCCCGACGGCGTGTCCGTGTACGTGCCGTCGAGTGAACGATCCACGCTCTGTTTCCATCTTTGTGTGTTTAGCTGCTCTCATTTACTGTTTTAGCTGTTTGCTGCTTGTTGAAATAGTTTGTGAGCTTTAACCTGAGATTCTGGCAAAATACATTTATATTAAACATCGATTCAGGATTGAATGAATCAACATCGTTTTATTCAAATTAAAACCATTTAAATGGGAACATGAATTTTTTACAGCCGCCTCTAATGCTGGGTAATGTCAGCTGGTCCATGTGCAGCTGGCTGTGAGGCTCAGGGAGCGTCTACAAAGTGCAACACTGAAAGAACATCATCCATAAATATTGAGTAAGAACTGGACTCTCATACAGCGAGACTCAAATGCCTTTAAACATCAGCTTATCCTGCTGATCCAAGTCCAACACTGAGTTTGTAAAAACATGTTTGTCAATCATTTTGTTTGGTTTCTGAGGAAAATGATTCAATAACTTGCTGCTAATACACAACATTTCATCATATTTCCTCATAACCCTCTTTTGTCTGACCATTTGATCCCATTTGAAGTTGCAATAAAGGATCCACAGAGTTTGGTGACAATAATGACAGTAGATGTTTGTGTGAAAGTGCTGGAAGCAAATGAGTGTGTGATGTTCTTTCAGTGTTGCACTTTGTAGACGCTCCCTGAGCACTGGTCTCACAGCCAGCTGCACATAGAGACCAGTGTTGTTAGTCCAGGTCAGAAGATGACTTGTTGGAATGAAAATGAGCTTGTAGTTTGTCTGCTTTAATAATGTGACTGGAAAAAGGTGTTGGACTTCAAATATGTCCATTTCTGTCACACTTCACCTTTAAAAGTGAAGCCATGTGGTTCCTGGAAGGAAAAACACGACTTTTTCAAGTCTTTGTCCTGTTTTTATGAGAAATGTACGACTTTAATGTGAAACATTCAGAGTTTTTTCTCTTGTTGTGTTTGTTTGAAGCTGCTTCCTGTTGGCTTCAGCTGTTTGGAGTTTCCATTTTCTAAACTTCTACATTCTGAACCTTCTTCAGCTCTGAACAGATGATGAAACACTGAATGATTTCAAGCACTTTGTCTAATAAACTTACATCTTTCATTCTTTATACAGATTGAGGGGCTGTGGTTTGTCAGAGATCAGCTGTGATTATCTGGCAGCAGCACTGAAGTCCAACCCCTCCCATCTGAGAGAGCTGGACCTGAGCTTCAACAACAAGCTGCAGGATCCAGGAGTGAAGCATCTGTGTGGTTTCCTGGAGAGTCCAGGATGTAAACTTGAAACTCTGAGGTCAGTCAGCATGTTTTAGTTGTGCTGAGATGAATATGATGTGAAAGTTGTGCTGACACTAAACTGCAGACATCAGGCTGATATTATACTGATCCACACTGAGGATCTTCATGGTAAAGTCTGTTTTCTTCTTCTCTGGTTTAGTCCATTGACTGCAGCAGAACAATGTTCACATTTCAAACAGTGATACTCAACGTATGGCCCGCGGCCCACACGCGGCCTGCCCACCTTTCCTGATTCAGAGAGAGGGGACCCTGATTAACTGTGTAGCTTCTTCCTCACAGTTCTAAGTATCAGACACAACAATGAATAATCCACAGCTGACTGTCTTTAGCAGGTCAAAGGTCACGGCACACAGCAGACAGTCAGAAATATTCTAACTCTGATCATTTATCAGTTGTGACACTGTGAGACTTGATCAGAGGTGTGATCATCACAGCAGAGGCCTTTGTGTCAAAGTCACTGAGGATCAAACAGAAACACATGAAGCAGATTTTCCTCTTCTGGCTTTTTATAGCAGATAACCTTCAAAATATTCTGCAGTCGATCAAAAACTGAAGCAAACCATGAAGCAACATGTGAACATGAGCTGATGCTGCTGAAGTGAAGCAAAGTTACAGAGGTTTGATTACAGACACAGCTGAGAGTTTGTAATCTGTCATCATTTCAAAAAGTTTCCATGGAACAGCAGAAATGAGGCTTTACTGTCAGAGGCCGACAGCACTGAACACAACAGCAGACTGGTGGCTAATAAACAGTGAATGATGCAGAAACAGATGTTTGAAGCTGTTCTTGGAGTACACTGAGAGAGAGAGAGCTGTGCAGGCAGGAACAGCCAAAGTCAGAGAGAATTCATGAGCATATTGATCAAACGTGAAGCAGAGTTTGGATCTTCTTTTGCTGCTGCTTCACTCAGTTTTGGTTGGAGACAGATGAAACCTGCAGCTTCAGGATCTGTGAGCTGTCCACTTTCAGCCCCGACGGCGTGTCCGTGTACGTGCCGTCGAGTGAACGATCCACGCTCTGTTTCCATCTTTGTGTGTTTAGCTGCTCTCATTTACTGTTTTAGCTGTTTGCTGCTTGTTGAAATAGTTTGTGAGCTTTAACCTGAGATTCTGGCAAAATACATTTATATTAAACATCGATTCAGGATTGAATGAATCAACATCGTTTTATTCAAATTAAAACCATTTAAATGGGAACATGAATTTTTTACAGCCGCCTCTAATGCTGGGTAATGTCAGCTGGTCCATGTGCAGCTGGCTGTGAGGCTCAGGGAGCGTCTACAAAGTGCAACACTGAAAGAACATCATCCATAAATATTGAGTAAGAACTGGACTCTCATACAGCGAGACTCAAATGCCTTTAAACATCAGCTTATCCTGCTGATCCAAGTCCAACACTGAGTTTGTAAAAACATGTTTGTCAATCATTTTGTTTGGTTTCTGAGGAAAATGATTCAATAACTTGCTGCTAATACACAACATTTCATCATATTTCCTCATAACCCTCTTTTGTCTGACCATTTGATCCCATTTGAAGTTGCAATAAAGGATCCACAGAGTTTGGTGACAATAATGACAGTAGATGTTTGTGTGAAAGTGCTGGAAGCAAATGAGTGTGTGATGTTCTTTCAGTGTTGCACTTTGTAGACGCTCCCTGAGCACTGGTCTCACAGCCAGCTGCACATAGAGACCAGTGTTGTTAGTCCAGGTCAGAAGATGACTTGTTGGAATGAAAATGAGCTTGTAGTTTGTCTGCTTTAATAATGTGACTGGAAAAAGGTGTTGGACTTCAAATATGTCCATTTCTGTCACACTTCACCTTTAAAAGTGAAGCCATGTGGTTCCTGGAAGGAAAAACACGACTTTTTCAAGTCTTTGTCCTGTTTTTATGAGAAATGTACGACTTTAATGTGAAACATTCAGAGTTTTTTCTCTTGTTGTGTTTGTTTGAAGCTGCTTCCTGTTGGCTTCAGCTGTTTGGAGTTTCCATTTTCTAAACTTCTACATTCTGAACCTTCTTCAGCTCTGAACAGATGATGAAACACTGAATGATTTCAAGCACTTTGTCTAATAAACTTACATCTTTCATTCTTTATACAGATTGAGGGGCTGTGGTTTGTCAGAGATCAGCTGTGATTATCTGGCAGCAGCACTGAAGTCCAACCCCTCCCATCTGAGAGAGCTGGACCTGAGCTTCAACAACAAGCTGCAGGATCCAGGAGTGAAGCATCTGTGTGGTTTCCTGGAGAGTCCAGGATGTAAACTTGAAACTCTGAGGTCAGTCAGCATGTTTTAGTTGTGCTGAGATGAATATGATGTGAAAGTTGTGCTGACACTAAACTGCAGACATCAGGCTGATATTATACTGATCCACACTGAGGATCTTCATGGTAAAGTCTGTTTTCTTCTTCTCTGGTTTAGTCCATTGACTGCAGCAGAACAATGTTCACATTTCAAACCTTCAAAGAAGAAGAAAAATCCTCCAGTGGAAAATTCACTGTGAAACTCTCAAACTCTTCATTGCACCTTAAAGTCTGTCTGACACTGAAATCCAAAGCAAAATGTGCGTTTGCTTTACAGACAGCAGTCCAACACAAACATACACACATCATCCAAAACACAGTCCAACATCCAAATCTCCTCCACTGCCAGCATGAATGATGGGAAAGAGAAGGAGGAACACTCTGACATTCAGGGTTAGAATGAGTTTCATCAAGCAGACTGTGAAGATCAAAGCTGCATTAGAAAGCTTACATGAATGAATGAGTGGACAGAAGTGGACAGAGATCATCTGAAGCACTTCAAAGGCTTTAAATCAGCACATTTCTCTTTATTCTTTATCAACTCTGTTAGTTTCTCTCAGTTTTCTGTGGAATGAAGCTAACAGCAGGCTAATAAGATGCTGACCAATAGGTTTCTATTAAAGGTTGTAATTTGTATATGAAAAAGTGCTTTGGCTCAGCAGGGATCAGCTTACAGGTAGAATACAGCTGCTGGATGGGATTAGCATGTCATAGCTATCTACCAAACTGCTAACTGGGGGATTTCAGGCCATCTATGGATCATTTTTGCTAACTGTTTATTCAGCTTAGGCTCACAGGGCTGCAGCCTGTGCCCTAGCTGTCATAGGGCAAGAGGCGTGGTCCACCTGCACAGGTGAGCAGTCCATCACAGGGCCAACAGAGAGCGACAGAGAAGCACTCCCTCACATCCACACCTACAGCCAATGTAGAAGCACCAATGAACCTAAGCAGCATTTCATTGGACTGTGGGAGAACATCCAACCTCCACAGAAAGGCCCAGCTGACCAACAAGCTTCAACCTACAACCTTCTTGCTCTAAGGCACTAGTGCTAACCACTTTTGCCCATTTCAGCCCAAATCCTGCATCTTCCTGTTTCTGACTCCAGGCCAGCTCCACTAACACTTTCTCATCAGACACTGCCACCTAGTGGAGGAAGTCTTAGTTCCATTTGAAGCTTCAGATTACAGTTAGTTCCTTTACAAAGAGGTGGAGGTGGTGGGGCCACAGCACCATCATCACTGAGTGCCATAGGACACTTAACCTTTGTTTCCATATGCTGGGAACTTCCTGTTGTTCCAAGGAGGACTGGAAAATGTGTGAAAATCTCCCAGTCAGTTCCTCACAGCACACTTCAATCATTTCCCTCCCACAGCATCAGGACCAGGGCTTTTTCTCTCTTTGGTCCCACTAAGAGATTTCCACACAAACACCTCATCAGTGGGACTCTCAGAGCTACCAGCCCTTTGCTACAATCACAAAGCTCTTCATTGAAATCAATGATATCAAAGCTGGAATCAAATGAGTCCAAGTCTTCTGCTGATTCAGCATCACATTCATCTTTGCTCCTTGTTCTGCATCCCCACCATGGACTTCATTCCTTTCCAAGCCAGCCTTGAGTGTCCTTTATTCAGCTCATCCTCTGCTTTACTTTTACACCTGATTTTAGCTGCTTTATCTCTCTTTCAACAGGTTTCTGTGCCTCAATCTTTTTCTTCTCTCCCTCATAACAAGACAGCTTCTTCTGCCTGAGAACATGTTGGAGTGATTTACTAATCCAGGGCTGCTTATTGGGGAAAATACTTCCTGTTTCCAAAGTAATCCCCATTTTTCCCAGAAAGAAATGTCAGTAGAAATCGATGATCTAAGTGAGAACATGAGCCTTTAAAAAGTCCCAGTGGGTGCAGTCAAAGCAGTCCCTCAGTCCCAGTATAGAGTCTTTGGTCCAGACTGGAACAGCTGTGTGCCCAGTTTGAGCTCTCTTCAGTGCTGTGACCTGACAGACCCAGAGGGGCCATCACATCACATTTAGAAGCTCCCCTGATGGAGCCACAACACATGTCCAATACTTAGTCTGTCTATTTGGACCAACTGGAAGAAATGATTCAAGGACTTAGTCACAGAACAGAGATTCAAATCTCCAAAATCCAACTGGCTGCATCAGGACATATAGTCTGAAACTCTGCACAGTTTCCTGTTTGAAGCTGCTTCCTGTTGGCTTCAGCTGTTTGGAGTTTCCATTTTCTAAACTTCTACATTCTGAACCTTCTTCAGCTCTGAACAGATGATGAAACACTGAATGATTTCAAGCACTTTGTCTAATAAACTTACATCTTTCATTCTTTATACAGATTGTGGGGCTGTGGTTTGTCAAAGATCAGCTGTGATTATCTGGCAGCAGCACTGAAGTCCAACCCCTCCCATCTGAGAGAGCTGTACCTGTACTACAACAACCTGAAGGATCCAGATGTGAAGCAGCTGTCTGATCTTCAGAAGAGTCCAGACTACAGACTGGAGACTCTGAGGTCAGTAGAGTGATGGAGTGAGTGGGTGGTGCTGTCAGCAGTGTTGTACTAAACACAGTCAGTATGAAACAAAGATCCAGTGTTTCCTGTAAAGCTGCAGCTTCTCAGTGAAGCTGTGAGAGGAGAACGGTGACAGGCTTCAGGATTGGACACAAACACTTCCTGTTTCTCACCTTTATGGTCACCATATTAACGGCTGACACGCTCTGATCAAACACTGTCAACAGCCAATCAGCTCTCTGAACAAAGCAGCACGCAGACCAATGACTGCATTGATTTCCAAGTTTAAAGCAGTGAAGAACACAGTCTGTAGGTGAGGAAGAATTTAGTGAGAGCAGATGTTTGGATGGAATTCCTCCAGTTAACAGCTGGAACCGTCCATCTGGATTGTTGGGCTTGTTGTTGGGGTTCCTACAGAGCTCAGAGTGGACACACCAAGGTTCTTCTAATGAATGAAAGTCCAAACTCAAACTAGGAGGGAAAAACATTTTCAGCAACTTCAAAAAAATCCAAAGATTAGAAAAAGTGAAGCAACAATGAGTCCTAGTACAGTCCCAGCACTGACGTCCCTGCTGCTCTTTATACTGGATGTGCTGCATCACTGACTGACAGCTGATGAAGAGTCTCTGGAAACACTCGTTTATCTCCTCTGCTCTTCCTCCTTCTCTCTGCAGGTGGCAACCATGGCATTAAACAGGACGGTGTGTGTGCTGAGAGAGGAGCAGCTGTGTCCTGATGATCCAGAGAGGTTGAAGCAGCAGCAGCTTGTGTGTAGAGACTAGAGATGGACCGATCCGATATTACGTATCGGTATCGGTCTGATACTGACCTAAATTACTGCATCGGATATCGGAGAAAAATAAAAAATGTAATCCGATCCATTAAATATCATGAAAGCACCTCACAAAACTTGCAACACGCCGTAACTCACCTCAGAACGTTAGCACTCGGAGCAGTATGCATCACGTGATAGAGCGGCTGTGGCATGCGGGACCTGTCGGTGGTCTGGATAGCATTTGGAGCTTTGCTAGCAACCCGGCATTTCATCTCCGACAAAGTTATCCCCGAGAGAAGTAAAGCAAGTGTGTAAGTCCATCTCTGAATGTTTGTAAAGCATTCCCACGTTAAGCTTAACAAGCGACTGCCTCTCGCTCTCGCTGCTACTTCAATCGTGAAACTGCTTAAATGATCAGCTGATCGGCTTTTCTGTCGCGAGTCCGCTGAGTCTCTCTGGTTTGTTTTTGGTCCACTTTGCGCCAGAAAGAGGAAACCAGCGGCTGAACAACAGCAGCCCATTAAAGCTTGATAAGCTGTTGTTGGAATTTATTTAATATTACTTTCTACTCGAGGATCTTTTTCTACAGCTGACGCTGGTAACTGTGCAGGGGCGGATCTAGCAAAGTTTAGCCAGGGGGGCCGATAGGGCATTAACAGGGAAAAGGGGGCACAAAGATATACTTTTCTTTCTTATTCTCATTTAAAATGTCGAGCTTTTAATAAATAATTATCTGACACCCAAAGTTTTAATTTGATGTAAAATAAATAGAAGTCCATTACTGTACATAGTGACTATTAAGTCTAATATATATACCCTAGTAAGCTATAGTACTTTTTCCTTTGGGAAGGTACCATCTGTGCAGTCTGCAATTTTGTTGAAGAAAGATGTTGAATCTATTTAATATTTCTTGAAAAATAATTGATTTCTGTGCATTTTTTTTCACACTGCATCAAATTAAGGTTGATTACGTCGATTAAACATCATGAGGTGGAGCGTGAGGGGTGGTTCCTTATTTTTTATTTATTTATTTTTGTTGTTGCTGGGAGTTGGAACCCTATTAGTTAGGTTGCTTAATATTTACGCTAAGTACTCTTTAAAATACCAGAATAGGGAGGATGGTGCAGGTTTAAGTTTATTAGATTGATCAGTATTGCTGAACTATGAAATATTTGTTTTGTATACAGGTATAACAGAATAGCTTTAGTGTAGTTGTTGTTTTAAACTTGAGTATGAACTTGCAGACTTGCAAAATGCAGCAAGATATTTAAAAAACAGTTTTGTTGATTAAAAAACACTATATTGGATTCATATCGGTATCGGCAGATATCCAAATTTATAATATCGGTATCGGACATAAAAAAGTGGTATCGTGCCATCTCTAGTAGAGACGCTCTGACTGGGCCATGTTACTGGGAGGTGGAGAGGAGAGCTTCATCCAGCAGTGACTGACAGAGGAATGAAGTGCAGATGACTGTCAGTGCTGCAGAGTGAACTGCTCTGAGAACAGCTCCACTGTCAGACACAATGTAGAGTCCAGCATCAGCCCTGTGTGTCCCTCTGGATCTGACAGAGGATCATCAGTGTATCTGGACTGCTCTGCTGCTGCTCTGTCCTTCTACAGTCTCTGCACAGTCTCTGTCTCACTCTGGAAAGATTTTACAACTTGTTGTAATTACAGAACGTTAATATAATATTCAAACATGTGATCTTCTCTTTATTTCTGAATCTTTACCAAATAAAGAAAAACCAAACTAACAAACAGAAGCTGTCGTGTCCTTTTTCACCACATCTGTGAATCTTTTCTGTGTTTTTCCTCTTTTCCTCCTTCCTGCAGCTCCATCTTCATCATTCTGTGTCCAGTATATGTGAACACGTCCAAAGCATCTGAGCCTCATGTTACCCGTTTGTGTGAGTTACGCCTGTCGTTGTGTTGTGGTGTATAAATAAGGGGCAGGAGACAGCGCTGGATCTCTGAGTTCTTTACTCTCAATTTCTGCAACATCTGCAATATCTAGAAATGCAAACCTGTGAGCTGTGTGTGTTGTGCGTCTGCTCGGCCACCTCTCCTCCGGCCATGCTGGAAGCAGCTGTGCGTTTGACAGTTTTATCGACTCGACAATAATCGAACAAATTAAATGTTCAAAAATATCAACTTAAGCACTTCAAAGTCAACAAAAAGCTTAAAACAATGAAATAATATTTCACTGACAAAACAACAGCTCATAAGAACGATACACAAAATAATACAGAAACAAACAAATAAAAGTTATTAACCAGGATCCATGTTTTTGTCACAAACACTGAATCAGCTGATTCACTCTTTATGTTTCTGAGTTTGTTTTGTGATTATAGTTCTGGTTTCTGTTTCTGTGTCTTCACTGTGTCCCACGTCTCCTTACTTTGGACTCTGTGTTATATTTCCTGTTTTACTTTGACAGTCCTGTGTTACTGTTTCCTGTCTCGTGTGTGTAATTGGTCCCAGCTGTGTTTCCCTCCTGCCTCCCGTTCCCTGATTACTAAACTGCGTCCACGCCGCCGGCGCTCCTCTCCACAGCTGGATTCCAGGATTTCAGAGCATCCAGCTGTGGTGAGTGATGGAGACACTTTCTCTGCTCCCTCAGTAATCAGGACAGTTTATTGAACATCAGAGGACATAAAGGACTGTTTTTCACCTGCCCGTTCTGAACCTGGACATTAAAGACTGCTGGCTTCAAGGACATTAATCCCAGTGTCAGCCAGCCAATAACAGCCTGTGTTTTTCAGCTCTTTAGGAGTCAGAAATGAGAAAGACACAGACTGCTAACCTCTCCCTGCAGGAAATAAGCTCCGCCTCTTCCTTTCCTGTATATGAGTGATTCTGACATGAGACACAATGAGTTTCCTGTTTATTGTGACTTAAAGCGAGCAGCAAAGACACTAAACTGTGTGTTTCCAGCTGAAGCTGCTTTTTGTGTTGCTCCCACAATCCTGTCTAAAACAGTCAGTGAGGAAAACTCAGTTTATGCTTCCAAGCTCATTGTGAGAGGGCACATTGTGTTCCTGCAAGTGCTGATTTTGTCTGCATCCCTGAGTTTAGTGAGCTGCCTCCAAGGACTTGTGAAGCCCAGTGTGTTAAGGCTGCATCTCCCAGATGTTTCCACCTTTCCAGCACAGACGATAAATGTTCCCACAAAGGCTCAAAGACTGTTTGATTTTCTGAGTGTTTCTGGGACATCGGACACTAACTGGAACTTCAAGTCTGGTTCTGAAGCTGCACATGCAAAGACTGTTTCTGGTTGTAGAGACCTGGCTGTTCCAGGGATTGTAACCTCCCCAGAGGCTGAGCTGCTGACCTCAGCTGACTCTGGAGCCTTGAAGGTAACTAAGTTTGCACCCCTCGGGTGAGCCATCTCAGCTGCAACAGCCTCCACAGAGAGCTCACGCAAGCTTACCCAGCCTGCTGAGGATTTTATGCTGCTGCAGCCCAAAAGGCATCCTGAGCTGGCTGACTGCCACCCACAGCTTCAGCTGCCTCAGCCAGGGGTCTCCACACCTGCTGGCCCTGCATCTGCTCTGACTGGGGGCTCCGGAGAGCCGCGCCAGCCATCCATCTCTGCTGGGGCTCCTGTTTGAGAATGTAGGAGTGTAAACTTCAAATATCTGCTCGGTTTGTCAAGATATCACATATTTGCAAAAGTGCTCTGACGTTTTTGGAGACGTCTGTTACCCACCATCTGGATAGCTAACCGGGAGGTCGAGGGTCATTAGAGCCGGCGAGAACAGCGGACTCCCGGCACATCGTTTTTGGACCCCCACGGCCTTTGGCTGTTCAGGTTTAAACATGATATATAAGTCACTTAGATCACGTAAAAATGTTATCGTTTGGCTTTTTTCAGTGTTGTTTGTTTGGTTTGGCTGAAGTTACAGTTTTCACACAGCTGAATAAACGCCAAACAGAAAAGTGATTAAACAGAAGTGTGAGACGGTCGAGAGTTTACTCCAGTGTCCTGTTAGATTTTAGACAGCAAGGAGCAGACGGCTGAGTTTATTAAACTCCACCGAGACAGCGGTGACGCGGATCTGAAGGCCAGACCGTCACAGCCGCTCACTTCCCGCCTACCCGACCTTTGGAGGACCCGGCCCACGTAGACCTTGAAGGCCGGGTCCTCAGGAGGATGCAGCCTGTGAATTTGGACACGCCGTGACACATGATGTTCTACAGCTGATGTGTTTAAATGAGCTCTACAGGTGATCAGACTTATTAACGTTACCAGCATAATAAACTGTCCTGTCACTGAAGGTGTCTGCCCAACAAGGACGTGGTGCTGAATGCATCCAGACCCCTGCTGACTGTCTTTGCAGCTTCGGTCAAAGGTACAGTGTCCACTGTGACCCTGAGAGCAGGACACAGCCAGAGGTGAGTCAGCAGTTACAAACTAAATGCTGCTGACATGAATCAAACTGCTGGATAACCCACTGCTCATGAAAATGGCACCTTTCTGTTGCTTTTTGAGATTACTGAGAATATTTGAATTGTGACTCAGATGGCAGATCCAGGCTCTCAGCCTCCAGCTGAAACTTCCAGTCCTCCCCCAGCCAGAAGCTCTGATGCTGGGCTGAGAGACTTTGATCCTTCCCTGGATCCAGAAATCCAGGAGGGAGAAGGAGAACAGGACCTCCTTCCTGATCTGGAGAGGCCTGAGGGAAAGAAAGATGGAGCAGACAGAGCTTTGAACAAATCCAAACCTCCTGAGCTTCACCTCCACAAAGGTGCAGACACTGATGCACAGATTCACATGTGACACCTGCAGCGTCCAGCTTGTGCCGCTGACATTATCTCCACTCTGATACAAGCCTCATTCACTCGCTCACACACGTTCATACAATCACCTTTTCCTCACAGTCACACACATGAATGTAATGAGGGGAACTCGGGGTTCACTGTCATTCCTCAGGATCCTTTGATATGCAGACTGGAGGCTCTGTGGATGAAACACCGACTGTCTGAAGCACTCTGAAGTGTTCATGATGGACTTCATCCTGATTAACACTGCAATACTTGTTAGAGGCCTTTTATATGTAATAATATTCTTTTCCATTAAAGCTCTGAACATTCTCACTCTTTCTTGACCAGGTGTGACAGGTGAAGGACACCGGCGAATAGGAGGACAGAAGCTGAGAGCCATTAGTCACATGACTTCAGCTGCTGCTGCCTCACCAACCACTGGCCCCTCGGTGAGTCTAGAGTTACAGCAGTGACCACAGGAAGTGCACACGTGTGATCTAAAGCTACATGTGGGCCTGTGACCATCAGTCTTCTCACTGTGGTAGACGGGTTTGTGAGTCCCTGTGATGCTGGGAGTGTCCAGGACAGTCGCTCCTGATCGGGTCTCTCATGGAAAGCTGGTCCCAGGAATTCCTGGAAAATTCCTCCACAAAAGAGAACTGGGAACATAAGTGCAGAGTGACAGAGGTGCTCAGCAACCCTGCTGTTATATGGGAATAGAACCAGAATAGTCGGCAACCACTTGAGTTAAGTTAGCCAAAGAGATGCGACTCAGACTGACTTCATCATGTTGGCAACGTGTCTGCATTGATAAACTCCAGTTATTGACAAATCAGAGAATAATTCCAGTCATTCAGAGACAGATTGTGATTGTTTGGAGGATGTAATCGTTTCCCTTCAGGGAGCGTGTTGGACGCTCAGTGTCCGGGTGATTAGCTGATGCAACTACTTAGAATCAGTTTGTGAATATGAAGAAAATCAGTGCAGTCACTGGACAAACTCTGATTCTTCCTAGTTTCACTCTTGTTTCAGTCCAGTGTGACTGAGGTGGTAAAAAATGATCTGACTTTTAGCCACACAGCTGTCTGCTAGAGAAAAAGCCTTTGTGCACAACTTTCTTAAAGGCAAACGGCACCATGTTCACTGCAGCTGCAGCAAACGCAGCAAAGAGTGAAAGTTGGACTGAGAATGTTGTGACTGTTTCATGAGAAAGAGCAGGAAAACAAGCATCACACACCCAGACACAGTGCTGGGATTAGAATTAGACTTTAGAGCCAAATGTAGGACAAAAGCTTTAATATGAAAGAGGAAAACCCAACAACAGCCAGAGCATGAAGCTCAAATCTATACCAATCACCAAGAAAGCTGACAGGCCTGTGACACGTCAGAGACGCCGTTCAAATCATAAAGAAGTTGGTTTATTGACAAAATGTAAAAAACCAAAAGAATCAAGTCAACCTTCAGTTTCGAGCGAGTAGACCAATCAGGCACAGCAGCAGCTCTAGAATAAGCAACAATTTGATGTATTACAAACAACCTTTCATATACACACATACATATGGCTCATATGCTGTTTAAAAAGGGCTCAAAGACCCAACAGATTACACAAAGTACAAAAACACTTTCATTCAGACAACAGTCAGCTGTGCACGAGACAGAGAGCCGACTACAGTTAGTAACATGGACTCACTTTGTTTCAGACACGACACAAAGTAACACAAAGCCACAAAGAGCAGAAACATCAAAAAGGAGGCAGAGCAGCAGCAACTCTCCATGAGCTGTGAGGCTAACAGCCACCCACACTTCCTGTGATGCATAATGAAAACAACATTAACCTGAAGGATGATAACAACAGAAAGAAGTCTAAGCTAACGTTACACAGCGCTCACACAGCGCTGACTGTACAGGCCTCACACAGCTACGACCTGCATCCACAACACCTGATTCTACTGAACACAAACAAGTTAATGATATATGAGCAATCCAGGGAAGGCTTCCAGGAAGGTGAGGATCCAAAGACAGCTCTACAACAGCATCAGTCAGCAACAATGTTACTAATCACTGACTCTTTCATCCTTTTATACTCAATCAAAAAGTGCTGTGTTCACATTTGTTTCTGCTGAAATCCAGAGACTGAAAATGCGTCTTTTTAAAGTTTGAATAAACTGACTGAACTTCTCACGAGTCCAACCGTGAGGAACACTTCCCCCCATGACACATCACAGGACAACGTCTCAGTGGAGGGGGGACAGTAGCTCAGTTTAGGCAGTCACACTCAGAATCGATGCCTCCAGTCAGGGTCAAACGTGGTCCTCAGAAACCTGCAGATGTTTGGGCCAAGCTCTCACTGGTCTCTGGGTCTGTAGACTGAGCTGATGTTTCTCCAGGTGTCTGGTAAAAGGACGATGCTGCTGTCCAATGAGGCGAGGAGAGAAGTAGCCAAACAGGCGAGAGCCGTGAAGGAGGAACGGCGGGCAGCTCTGGATGCCCGACATAAATACCTGATGAGCAGGCTGGCCGACGCCGGCAGCCTGGAGGAGGCGGCGGTGGAAGACGCCATCGTCTCTGATGACAGAGTAAGTTCAGAGACGTGATCCTTCCTCAGAGTTGAACCTTTGAGTCATTAATGTCTGATTCTTCCAGTTCAGTCTGATCCATGAATTCTTTGCTGCAAACGGATCCAAGAAGCTGATTTTCTTCTATCAGGATGTCAAACAGGTAACTTTGATCACATTTCAATGACTGACACATGAAGGTCTAACCGCTCTTCATAATCTGCTGTCCTGTTTGTTGCAGCGTACTTTGTATTCATATCTTTTAATATCTGCCTTTCTCCCAGAGTCTGTCCTCCCGTCAGTCTTCCTTTGTGGACGCATCAAACTCAGCTGTGGCTCAGAGGAAACTCTTCCTCACTACGGGGAACTCTGAGGTTGGCTTCAGCTTTTTATGTTTAGTTCATGTGAGAATCACAGAAAAATGCTGATATGAGTGGAAGGTTCTGCTGGGAAATTGGCAAAGAGCAGATTATTGAACAGCGAGGCAGACAGTTCATTTCAGTGATGCCAGTTTATTAGAAACGAGGACTGTGGGGCTGCTGGAAGTCAGGACGGCCGTTCTCTGGATAAACCTGACAGCTGAGGTGGAGAGCAGGATTTATCCACAGACGGCTTCTTCCAAGCAAATGTCCTGAACACACCTGAGCTGAGGGTTACACAGTGTGTCCTGTGTGATCTCTGCTTTATGGTGGTTGAATCTCACAAATGTGACCATCAGACCTGACGACTTATTTGTGATGTTTTCATTAAAAATATCCTGGGTGAGGTGTTTGGGGCCTGTCCCATGAGGAGGAGTCTCCAGGGCAGACCCAGGACACACTAGAGAGGTTATATCTCTCAGCAGGCCTGGGAATGCCTCAGTATTGTCCTGGATATGCTGGAGGAAGTGGTTGTTTAGGGAGGTCTGGGATTCTCTGCTTAGACTGCTGCACCTGTGACCCGGGACCAGATAAACAGGAAATGGATGTTTGAAATTCAAAGAAATCCTCTTTTAATAATGAGGAAAAAAGACAGCAGGAGATCCATCGCAACTAACAAAACACTTCAAACACATCAATGCATCAACTTTAATCAACTTCATTTGGTTCAAATGAAGGAATCTAACAAAGCACTCACTAAAATGAAACACCAGTTAGTTTCCCGAGCTCAACAGGTCGAACACCTGAGTTTGGTTTGCGGTGCAGTTTTTATTTCTTCTAGATAACTTGGGTTATTTGCACAGGAAGGTTTTTTAAATGTATTTCTTAAGTACGATCTTATATGGGGGTTGATTTTATAGCATAACAGAATAATGTAATAACTCTAATAGAGTATAAAACATTTGCAGAATGAAGTACAAGGTGAAGAAAAGTCAGAACGTCCCTGTTTGAAAATACAGTCTCAGAAGGTCAGAGATGGACAAATTCAGCTACAGAAACATGTGGCCATTTTTTTAAAGCCATAGAGCATATTACAGACGACACAAAGAGCAAACACTGTAAACTTCTAACCACAGACCTCACACAGCTCACACACGTCAGAGTGAAGCTGTCATTTCCTGAAGCTTCCACACAAGAGAACTGGCAACAAGGTGGAGTCCTCATGGATCACTAGCAGAGAAATGTGGGTGGGTGCCAGACCACATGGACTCGACTCACTTTATTTCATACAAAGGAGCAGACTAATGCTGTCATCCTTAAAGACTAACTAGAAACAAGCAGTGCGCTCGCATCGACTCGACTTGTTTTGCAAGTTTGAAGTGAGATGGTACTTTGGAGTCAGCCTCCCGAGATGATGGCTGGTTTTTGAAAAACATCTCATATTTATACAATGAGTAGCAGACTTTCCTGACTTGCAGAGGTCAACGTCCTCCTCAGTCATGCGCCATGAGTGGCACAGATACTATTCATCAAATAACTAACATGGCCTTGATTGTTACTCCAGAGACTTATCTGCGATGTAGCTTTATAGCATTTTCATTAGCAATCGTATGATTTGTGTTACAATGACCTTTGTGGACGGGCCCGGACCCCCAGGCCTCGTCCGTGACGCCGACGGTGAGCGCAACGTTTTTGTTTTCTTGCGCTTAAAATAACCTGATCAGCGTTCTGCGGACGGTTTGTTTACATTTCTCACATCTGTGATTGTTCACACGGGTTGGACACGAGCAGAGAGGGCTTTCAAGATGAAAAAGCCAACGTGAAACTTTAACGGACGACAAAGTTTTTCAATCAAATCTCCGTCACACCCTTCCTTGACCTCATCACGTTACCCACCTTAGTCAAGGAACAGTGGTTCGGGAAAATATGCATTTGTTTTTTGGACCAGTTTAAAACGTATCTCAACTAGTGATGTGCGGATCGATACTGAAATATCGATTCCTCCGATACCCGTCATTGTTTCCGGCCCCTTGGCGTGCACACTCACAACAATGGCTGAGCGTAAACAGAGTCATGTGCAGACGTATTTTACCTCCACGAACAGCTGAGACGTGGTTTGGATACATGTGGCAAGAATGTGAGGTGTTGTGGTAACACCGCTGACCTGGTCAAACACCTCAGAGTGAATCACATCACAGAATATGACGAGCGTATGTTGAGGCGAACTGAAGAGGAGGAGAGGGAGAGGTGCTGCCAGGGCGAGACAGACGTCTCTCACGGAGTCCTTTAATGCTGCAGGCAGGCAACAAATAGCCACAACTTCAGGTTTTTCATTTCTATATGATAATTCTGCATCATTAAGTGATAAGAACAAGTAATCTGATGTCCTGTGATCATTACGACGCTATAATTTGAGATAAAATAAAAGATAGAGTAAAAAAATAAGTTTTTGTTCAGAGTATCGGTATCAGATCAGTATCGTCGATACCACCCTGAATTTTACTTGGTATCGGATCGGAAAGGAAATCAGTGGAAATCAAATCCTGCTTCTACAGGTGTCCAGTTCATTCACTCTGACCCCTCCAGATAAGCGTTGCCAGTTCTCACTGTGCTGTAGATCACATTTTCTTGTGTTTGGGGTTATAACGGTTACTTTTGAGGTCTGTGTTATAAAGCAAGTTAATCCTGAATTTAACTGGAGAAGACAAATTCCCACTGCGTGGTGTAGTGCACAGCCAGGCATTCTTTACATTAGTTCGTTTGACAAAACCAAAGAGCCGAAAGTATTTACTTGGAGTTTGGTTTGATGAAATAAGTGCCAGAATCAGTGAATACAAATGATTCCAATGACATGAAAACTGGTCGAAGGACAAATCCCTCAAGAAAAGCACGACTAGCACATTAAGTTTGTTTGTAATCATCATCATCTCTAACACCATGCGCACAACAGTGATTTTGTTACAGAACACTAAGATAGTAAAATCTGGGAAATGATGATATTTCTTTCCAAAACTTCCTGTCTGGAAGACATTAAAGCTGCTGTGCCACCTGCAGCTTCTTTCAATCTATGTTATGTGAATATATCTTTTTTTTTGGGGGGGGGGGGTTTGAACATCCATTCAAACTCACTCTCTGCCTAGCAAGTCTCATTCCCTCATTTCCTTGGGGTCCAGCTTCACATACGTGGCACTGAGCCTTTTCCTTTGTCACCTCTTTCTGCTACATGCCTAGCCTCCCAGTTTCTTGGTCTATTTTCTTCATTTCGCTAACTACACTTCTTTTTCTTTGTAAATCTCTTCCTTCAAATACTTTCAAAATCACTTTTCTTTTTTCCCTTTCTTCTGTGCAGAGAAGACGTCAAACCCCTTCTTGGCAGTTTATCTCAATAAAGCTGTACTATCCCAGCCATCTGGTAAGTCTTCCCTACTACCCAGAGCCTGTTTATACTCCTGCATGTCTCTGCCTTCACTCACTTCCTCTTCTTGATGTCCAAACTCATCCTTCAAACTACCATTTGATGCTGCATAGCTGCATTCTCCCTGACACCTCCTTGTCTCCTGTCTTTTTGATTTCACCTTCTGCATAATATTTAGTTGCCCTGTGTGCAGCTTCCTCCACTTTCATATATTTCTACAAGTTCCTCCCTGTTCTTGAAGTATGTGTGCACCACGGCCATTTCCACTTGGAAAATCTGCCCCACATCTGTCTTTCTAGATTTCTCTCCTAAACACCACACCTACCCAACACCTCATAACCTCTGTTCCCTTCACCTAAATGTCCATTGAAGTCTGTGTCAATCACCACTGTAGTATGTGGTCTCTTGCACACAAAATGTGTCTACCCTCCACCTCCATAATATGAGTCCGCCAGCCCTCCCATTGCCAGTCAGAGTCCATAACAAGTCAAAAACATAAACAGCTCGAACGTATTATTTATTTAAAAGAGAGAGAGAGAGAGAGAGAGAGAGAGAGAGAGAGAGAGCTCAGTTGTCCTTGCTCTAGCATCAAGAGTCAGTGACTGGCTGTTCACTGCAGGCTCAGCAGTCCAATGGCCGATCAGCAACAAAACAAATAAAAAAATAAGACACGTTTTTGATTATGACAACAAACCACATCCAAAAAAATATGACAGCAACACTTTAAGTTTTGTGTGCATTCATCATGTGCAACTCTGCAGAAAGTCTCATGTCAAGGATGTGTGGACAGGGGGGCTATTAAAAAGTTCCAGTATACAGAATAGAAAACCATCAAATGAATGAAATAAAATCTGTTGTCACAGTGGTTTTTGAAGGAACAATTACTTCACAGATGGACAGCCTCATTATATTTGAGTTAAATCTGATGATACACACTTCACATCACCCTAGTTACATGTTTTTATTTGCCATGTGTATGTTATCCAAGGGAGGAAGAAAATGAAAAAGAAAACTTTTGATGTGTCCAGACATTTCTTCACATCAGCTGCCAGCAACCAGTTTCAGCATGTACAACTGTTGCAGTAAGTGTGCTCATGCAGACCAACTATGCTGGTCCACTGTTCTTAATGGTGCTGCATGTTGAGAAAGAAGTGAAACAAATGTTTTGTTTAACAAGTCCACTAGTGTTAGAATAACTTGGCATTTCCAATCTGTTTCTGCTGTAGTTCAATGAAAGGTTTCAGTTACTTAAGTTTGAGAAAAACCAAAAAAAAACGTTGGTCAGCTTCCCTCAGGGTCACTCCACGGTTGATGACATGGTCCACTATTGTAGCTCTGATGTCATCAGCAATTCTATTTCTTACTCTTCTTACCCGTCCTCTCCCCCCTCCTCGTCCTCCTCTTGCTCCTCCTTGTCCTTGTCGTCCTCTTCATCCTACTTCTTCACCTCCACGTCCTCTTCCTCGGCCTCCTCTCACTCTTCCTGCTCCCTCCATTGTACTCCACACACAGAGCTTACCTGTATCATAGTGCTTAGGCTGATTGCAAAGTGAACTAATTATCTAAAAAAGCTTTCACATGTGGCAGTGTGCCAGACAGTTGACAAAATAGTGTAAATAATGGCCATAAATGTGTATAGTTTTGCTAGGAGTGCGTTGATCATTTGGAAATTGAGTGCAAAGCAGTGAGTTGTGTTTACAGTTCTGCAAAAAGAGTGCTGTGCAGTGGATTGTAGCTACAGGTTTGCAAAGTGTGTGTTACAAAATGGCAAACTGAGTGCAAAGCAGTGTTTGTGCTTTTAGTTTTGCACACTCAGTGAGTGGTTTTGCTATAAGTATCAATAGTTTTAGGAATTGTGCTGTAAGAATCACAGTTAGGGTTTAAGCATTCAGAAAAACCTGTAATAAACGCACACGCATGCGTCTTCAGCATTACTGGGTTTCTGCAGCTCCTGGTTTCCTGTTTAATACATTCACACAAGCAATCAGACGCTATGAATCGTTCCACAATGTTTGCAGTCACTTTTCTTATCCCTCCTGACTCAAGAGCATAAAGCGATCTACGTTAGCTCTGGGAATTCTGACGGTCGTTCAGTAAATCTTTGTTTAATCTCTTTATTTGCTTTTTGGAGAAGTGAAGGTACAAAAACCTCGTCAATCAAATTTGCTTCGGTGGACAGAAAACAGCCGTTGTAGACTGTTTGGGGTTACCTTTTATAAGTATTGAATTTTCAAAAGTGAAGTCAGTTCTTCTGACCAGGTTCAGACCAGGATGAACACAAGTATGATACTGGACCCACTAGAGAACTGGTCCCAGCTGTGGGTTCACCTCCTCCTGCTGAACTCATAGGACAGACTCTAATGTAGCATCACGTTCATCGGTCACTCCTGACCTCCTGTGAAGCATGATGAATGTGTAATTAATGACTTCAGTATTTGGGGCATTATTGCTCTAAAAATCATATTAATAGTATTATTATTATTGTGCTTTAGGCTGCACTGATAACGCAGAGGTCTCTTCTTCCTCTGGGCTGTTTAAAGGGCCAGTTTGTCCAAAGCTGTGTATATACCAGCTGCTGTCAGGCTTCAGATGTCTGCATTAGTCCACAGTCCACTGTTTGTAAGCCATTGCTTTACTGCAAAAGTTCCCATCTACTGTAAAGAAATGGAGATAAGCAGGCACATAATATGAAAAGGCATGCTGTAGCTGACTTTGTCTTTTCTGATCCATCGGTTTGTGTGGCTCTTTCCACAGGAGGGACCTAACCCACACTTTATTTACTTATATGATAAGTTTAGTGGAGTGTAGTGCAAAATACACAGTGTTTACTTTTAATTTAACAACATGAAGCTGCATCAAGTTTCCATGGTGACTGCTCAAGAAATTCTGCATTCATAAATAAACATCAGACTGTCAAAAGAGCTCATCTGTGCGAGACCACCGAGCTGAGAGCATTTTCAGGTCCAGATCCCCCGTACGCCATCGTTGGAGAGCACTTGACGTTTTTCTTCCTGACTTTGATTTGAACACGTTTAAATGGAAAAGAGTCAAGGAATCTATAAGCCTATCAGGGTATGTGACGCTTTTGCTTTTACTGCATTTCAGTAATTTGAAGAATTTGATGTCGTTTTAAAAGTTGACAAACTGAGAATCATTTTAAGTAACAATGACTAAATTGCTATTTCTTTGACAGGTGTTGTTCAACACACCGATTTATGAAACAGCTGTAAAGATCTGCTGGTATCTTCCGGGCTACAAGGCTCAGGTTAGACCCAGATTCATGCAAACCAAAGCTGACAGAAAATATCAGGTCATTTCTGAGGACCTGAGAGTGGTGGTGATTAAATGTCTCCTTTACTTTTAGGTTGCGATAATGACGGAGTTTCTCAGACTTCAGCAGGAAGATCTAATTCCACCGAACCTCACTGCTGAAGATCTGAGAGATCTTTTGGTGGAGAAGAGCAGGGAGACGCTCAGAGAGCAGTGAGTTACTGTCACACCTGAAAGTCTGTTTGTGATGACGTGTAAGTGCTGAGAGAAAACCTCTGCTTTGCTTTCTTTTGAAGGCTGTGGGAGTTTGAGTTAGAGGATTTTGACGAAGAGGAAGCCAAACCTCTTCTAAGGCTGGTAAGACGAGAAAACCCACAAGACTTTTTTTTCATTACGTGCACATAACCTTTACACATAAGCGCACTGTAAATGTGTTTTCTGTTTCAGGTGTGGGCGGTGAACGTCAGCAATAAAATGAGGGACGTTGAATTTGAAGCCAGGTTGCTTCTTCAGTTCCCAGAGGCCGTACCTCCTAAATTTCAGTGAGTCACATGTAACATACAGTTATTAACCCTGTAAGACCCAACCCATCAAAAAACAGCCAGAAAATTCAGATTCTTTGGAACTGAGATGTTTATCAACCCTTTAAACAAAAGCCACACATGAGTTCTTTGCTATGTCATGTTGTGTATGATTTACTTTTATTGTGTATTTATTTTTTGTATCACATTTGATACACTGGGTGTTTTTGGCAACTTTGTGTTAACGACAATGTTAACTTTAGACTAAAAAAGAGTTTTGTCCACAACATTTAGAAATTATAGCAAGTATTGATCATGTTGATGAGATCGAGGTCTCAGAAACTCATGTATGCTACAAAGGTGGTTACAGGGTTAACAGTCCAGCTACAGTGTTTCAATATTTAAATGATGCTTTGAATATGTTTAACAGATAACTCTTATCATGTTTTTCTACAGAGCACCTAAACTCCTCAGCGCGGTGAAGGATTACGTTGAAATCCTGAAAAAGAAGCAGCAGGAACAGCCTAACAGCAAACTGCTCACCGCGCAGGAGGTAGTGGTCGAGGTAGTTCCCCGCGTTCTCCAGGGCTTCTGGGAGCTTCCTCCTCGTCCCCTCCTAAACATGGCCTCCCAGAGTCTAAGTATCCTCTCCACCAGTGTCACCAAGGCCACTTTAGATCGTGTCTCCAAGAGCCTCACGGCGATGGAAACACAGGCCATCTTCACCCGCTCTATCCGAGACGATCTGGTCGACAGCATCCTGACGGAGATTAGACAGAAATTTCCTGAAGAAATTCTGTCTATCCAAGTTGCAAACTTTGCACCCCTGTTGCTGAAGACCATTGCTGATGTAGCAAGGATCCGGATATGTGAAATCTTTGAGCCCCCTTCAAGTCCTGATGTGAAGAGCACAAATGGTGAGCGCTCCTCTGACGGCCTTTCAGTGGCAAATGTTCCACCAGCCGAAGAAGCTCTGTCAGAAAGTGTTGCAGAGCCCGACGTTCCCTGTGAGGAACTTCTTTCTGAAAGGGCATCCAGTCTGAGTACTCGAGACCTTACGATCGAAGGAGCTCTGTCAGAAAGTGTTGCAGAGCCCGACGCTCCCTGTGAGGAACTTCTTTCTGAAAGGGCATCCAGTCTGAGTACTCGAGACCTTACGATTGAAGGAGCTCTGTCAGAAAGTGTTGCAGAGCCCGACGCTCCCTGTGAGGAACCCTATGGCGAGTCCAAATCCTGTGTTGAAGGTGAAGATCATATGATCAACGGATCTTGTTCTGAAATTGGGCCGGTTCCTGATGTTCCCTTTGAGGAACCTTTTCCAGAACCTGAAGCCAGCATGAAGTCCGAAGACCGTCAGATCAAGAAGAAGAAAAAGGGCTTCTTCAAAAGACTGAGAAGTCTGTTCTGCTGCTGTTGCAGACCAAAAGTCACCGACTGACACTGAAGCTGTGACCCAGTGTTGGTGTTGCAGTAACTCTAAATATGTAAATATGTTCCTTAATGATTGTTCTTCATGTTTTTGGGGGTTTCTTTAGTTTTCAGTGGGCTGGGTGTTTTTTCTCCTCCGTGTTCTTTACTTGATTCTTGTTCATAGTTCCTGATTTGTTTTCCTAGTTCTTGTTTCTTAGTTTGTAGTTTCTTGAGTCCACCTGAGTTTCCAGCAATAAAAGCTGCCGATTCAAGTTTCATTCCACGTAAGAGTCCTGTGTTTGGGTCCTACTACCTGCCTGTCACAGCACACCATGACAGAAACTTTATAAACTCATTCATATTTCTACACGAGTCTCCAGCTATGTTAAAGATTTTTTTTCTTTCAAACATTTGTAAGAATCTCTTATGGTTCTCAAAATACTTCCACAAGTCCAGTAAGTGTAGTGCAGTAACATATTGATGGTATTATTTTTAATAATTATTTATTATTTTTAATGCACTTTGAACTGAAACTGGTATATAAAATGTACTTCCTGTAGAAAATGCAGTGTGAATGCTAATAGCTGAATAGCTTGAGTTGAATTTTTATAATTGCTGAAATCTTTGGTGAAAAACATGTTACAGTTTTTGCCCGTTGCTTGAACACATTTTGCAAAACGTCGCTCATTGTGCCAAAACTCTAAACACAAGTAAACATGACACATCAAAATATACCATTCACATCTGTGCCAAACTGAAACTCTGCTGTCAAAACCTAACATTCCTCTGTCAAGATGTAACTCTGTTGACAAAATGACACATACTTGCATCACATGCAGATCAGATCAGGGGGACACACTAGTCTACTTCATATAAAACACTGCAGTCTTTCATTGTCATTGTTTATTCTGAAGGCACATTTTCAGGAGACACAAACAACCAAAAAAAGCAAATAGGCCTACTCAATATTGTCCACTGCAGCACCATGAATTCAGATAAAGCAAAACACAAACATAATACAGTAATAGAAAAAACACTATACTGTACACACAAAAAATCATGACAATTGTGCATACGTGGGCTCATGGATCCCGCCGTCTGTTGGGGTCTGGCCACAGGACCTCATCGACATCGCAAGCAGTGTCTTCTCCCGCTGGGCACCGGGGAAAATATCCTCTTGCATGTCGAAACCATCCATGGATTGCTGTCACCTGAATGTAAATAGAAATATATGTGGTGGCCCCTAGAGACAAAACACGTACAAACTCCAAAGCACATTTCTAGCTTGAACTGAACTTCCAAAACAGAGCTACCTAGAACAGCGGTCCCCAACCCCCGGGCCTCGGACTGGTACCTGTCCGTGAGTCGTTTGGTACCGGGCCGCGAGAGTTGAGGCTCAGGGCCCTGTTTCAGGAAGCCGGTTTAGAAAACTCAGAGTGAAAAACGATACTCAGGGTTGAGTAACCCCGAACTGTCCAACTCGGAATATTCGGTTTCAGAAAGGCTGATAACAAGTAGTTCAGTCAACGCGGAGTTGCTTTAACCCCAAGTGAAGCGCGCGGACGAGGATACATAAAGCCCTGATCAGTGGAGCACAGATTAAGCGAGTCACCATGGAGACAGAGGGAAAGAAGGCGCGGTCAATGTATTTTACAGCGCTTGAGGCCGAAATTCTGATGGCAGCATATGCCGATAACATGCAAATTCCGCGGAAAAAAGTAACACAGCCTCAGCTGCAAAAGAAAGGGAGCATGCATGGCAAAACATAGCCGACAGAGTCAATGCGTGAGTGTTAATATAAACATTGATCGAGGGATTTCCACCCATTTAACACGTTATTTTATCATATGTTATTTTATTTGTTATTTTATACATTTTATTTTGTGACGTGATGTGAGCGCAGGTGCAACCCAACAGGCCCCAAACGTGCCTGGCAGCAAGTAAAAATGAAATATAAAAATATAGTCCAAACAGGTAAGGTGTAATTGTATTATGAGCCATAGTGCTTGGTCTGTTTGTCCGATGTAAATCAATTGCAGTTAGAGGCTACATTAATTTTCTGTCTGTAAGCACTTATTGAAATTATCTGAGCACATTACAAGTACATATTTGCTTACTCTGTATGCTCAAATGTGACCCGTTATAGCCAACAGAAAAAAAGCGGAGGCCCGAAAAACAGGTGGGGGTCCTCCACCACCACCACTCACAGAGGCTGAGCAGTTGGCCCTCAGCCAAAACAGTGGGCGCCCTGTGGCTGAAGGCATCTCTGCGGGGACATCCTCTGAGGCAATAACCCCGCAAGACACAAGTGCCTACATAGGGGGTAAATTCAAAATAATACATGATGTGCATACATCCTTTCTTCACAGTCACCTTTGCAGTGCTGCTCATTCATTTGATAAACTCTTTACCATAATGAATTATTTTGTAGTGAAGTTATTTTCCTACTGATTTTGCCTTCCCTCAGTCTTGGTTGTCTTTGAGAGCATAATGACAATGAAGTGTAAGGTGATTGGTATGTTTGTTAATTGCCATTTGGTCCCTTGTAAGTTATAAGTGACCTGTATAAACCTCATATTCTATCAGTTGATGGTGGTGGTGTACTGCATCTGGTGCAGCCTCCTGTTGAGCCAGACCAACATGCAGTTGTGAGTAATACTCCACAGATTATATGAGTTTACAGTAGAACAGCAATGTTGTTTATTTCTTTACTACAGGAAAATAATGAAGAAACATTGACAGCTGTTACAGAGGAGGAAGCAACAGAGACACTTTATGAGGTTTACATCTTTTAATACTTTGTGTACAGGAAATACAGGCGACCAATAAAGCCAGTTGAACAGAAAATCTGTTTATTCGTCTTTCAACATGTTGAGGTGATGGGTCAAAAGAAATGATTGTGACATATGGTGTCTCTGACTGCTCTTCCATCTTGTATGTCCGTGGGAGGGTCAGGATGTTCATGGTTTGGATCACTGCTGATGTTTGGTTCAGAAGGACAGTGTTCTCCTCTAATTGTGGCAATGTTGTGAAGAATCACACATGCCACAATAATGTCACATGCCCTTTCTGGGGTGACCCTGAGTCTTTGCAGGCACTGGAACCGGGCCTTAAGCATTCCGATAGTCATTTCAACTCTGGCTCTTGTCCTGCAATTAGCCAGATTATATCGCTGCTGTGGGCCCAGTTCAGGGTCAGAGTAAGGGGTAAGCAAATAGGGTAAACATGGATACCCCCTATCACCAAGCAAGTAGCCAGTGAACTCTCCTAAGACAGAAGGATACACTTCAGTTCAAATGTCCCTGAAGCAATTGGTCTTTATATATTTTAAAGTATTTTCAACTCACCATGTCCAAATTTTGTGCTCAGTGTACATTCACGGAATATTTGTGAGTCATGGACAGAGCCTGGCCACTTGGCTTCCACATTTGTGATAATGTTGGCAGCATCACATATGATCTTCACAGTGCAGAGAACACAAATTAGCATCCATTACTATGATGAAATAATTTGTTAGTTTGAAATGCTACAGGGAACTATGTACCTGTACATTAATGCTGTGGAAAGACTTCCTGTTCACATAGTCTCCTTCATTTACTGAAGGAGCAATGATTGGAATGTGAGTGCCATCTATACAGCCAATCACGCCTGGGAACCGTGAAAATAAATGTAAAATTTAAGTAGTAGTTCAAGTATCACCACATCATACATTAAGTTTTGGTCATCCTGATACCTGCAATTTTGTGGAATCCCTCTTTGATAAATCTTGTGGGTCTGTGACCGGGGAACACCACAAACGAGTACAGGAGACGTTTCAGTGCAACTGTAACATTCCTGACTGCCCGACAGACGGTAGCCTTGGAAACGTGCTCAGCGTCACCAATATTATACAGAAAGCTCCCGTTTGCAAAAAACCGAAGTGCAATACAAATAATATGTACAGAACTGAGAGCATGTCCGCGATGTGTCACATGCGTAATATATGGCCTGAGGATGTTATTCAAATAAATTATAGATTGTGCTGAGAAACGGTAACGTTCGCACAGAAAATCATCAGGAAATGATAAAATGTCCAAACGCGCTCTGATCACTCTCTCCCGGCGGAGAGCTCTGCGGAGAATTTGGGCTTCACGATCTACTGGCTCTTCAAGGAAGGAGCACGCCATGTCCGACACTTCCTACTGTCAGGTTTCCGACAAAGGGGCGGAGACAGTCAGGGTTAGTTGTAGTAAACCTGCTAGGGGGCAGGTTAGCTTCACGGAGTGTGTCGTCATAGTAACTCACTCAGGATTAATCTAAACTCGCTTTGTGAAACCGAAAACCCAGAGTTTTCGTTAACTCAGGGTATACTTACTCAGAGTTTGCACTAAACCGGCTTTCTGAAACAGGGCCCAGGTGTGAAATGTCTGGTTTTCAGGGTTTTTATCGCTTTTCAGCGTTATTTTGTTATCGTTTTTATCATTAACTCGGTTTTCCTGGGTCTTTTCACGTGTGTTATGAATAAATCTTCTTTTTCGGTACTAGTTTTATTTTGTTGTATTTATCCGTGACACCTTAAAGGCCGGTCCGTGAAAATATTGTCGGGCATAAACCGGTCGGTGGTGCAAAAAAGGTTGGAGACCGCTGACCTAGATCACGTAAATGACACAATTGAAAGCATGAAAGCATATGTGTATTGTTTGTGTATTTATGCACAAGCATTCATATATATTCAAATCATTAAAAAAAAAAAGTTCATTTGCCTGTTACTACCACACACCAAATCTGGTCGTTGGTACTTGGTGAACTGAGAGACACAACAGCAGAGGTCACTATTAATGCTATAAAAGAGGCCTTTGCAAGACATGCAGTTGCCGAGACTGTGGTATCGGACAACAGGCCGCAAGTTTCATCAGAACAGTTCAAGCACTTTGCTAAAGAGTACCAGTTCACACATGAAACGAGCAGCCCCAGGTACCCCCAAGCCAACGGGGAGGCAGAACGCGCTGATCGTACCATTAAAGACTTGAGAGGACTGTGACTACAGCAGAGCACTGCTAGCGTGCAGGGCCACCCCACTGGAACATGGGCTCTCACCGGCACAGTTGCTCATGGGGAGACACCTGCGTACCTCTCTGCCACAAGCTGCTGCGAAGCTGGTGCCAAAGTGGCCCGACCTACAGGCTTTTCGCGAGAAGGATGAGGAGGGGAGGCGTGAGCAGGCAAAACACTACAACCGCAGACATAGAGTCAGGACAGAAGGTGTAGATTACTACTGAAGGAACCACTGGAGCAGTAGTTGGACCTGCCAGTGCTCCCAGATCTTATGTGGTAGAGACAGACAGGTTTTCTAAGGAGAAATAGGAGCCACCTCACACCAACAGGGACTGTTACCAGATCTGGTCGAGCGGTGAGCCCTCGTGTAAGATTGGATGTGTAATTCTCTGAAGTTATCCATTCAGGCCCTATTCAAAGCTGGCTTAGGCTGTTAGAGATGTTTACAATTATGTGTTTCGTTTAAATGTAAGTGAACAAGTGAGAGATGTGTATCATTTTAACGTTTGATAATGCTCTGCATTCCTGTTCTTGTGAGCTGAGTGAGTCATTGTGAAGTATGTCTTTAGCTAAAAGGAGGTGTAGCAGGAGACTACTGTACCCATAAGGCTGTGTGTGTGTGTGGGGGGGTATGATCTAAATTATAATATTGCTGACTGTCTGAGGCAAAATTTCCCCAAATCGAATCGAATCGAATCATGGATTGAATCGATTCGGGCAAGGGCGTCGATTTGGCATGGACGGAGGGGACATGTCCCCACCAATATCCAGCGATTATTGAATTGTCCTCACCAATAATTTGATCTCTTCGAGTAAAGAAAAGCAAACCTGATAGAAAGAAGAAAAAAAAATCTGTCAACGTCTCATTCACCCAGCGGTGCCGAAAGAGTTAAATTACGTCCTGTACTGGAGTCCTACCTCATGTGACAAATATGGCCAATGTGATTGGCTGAACCTTTCAGGGAGCTCCGTTGAGTTTTAGCAGCGGCAAGCCTGCGCTCCCAGGAGGAGAGGAGGACGGCAGCAAAGAGGAAGAACCTGGATATAAGAAAGTATTTTTCAGAGAAACCTGTAAGTCACTTAAAGCCAAGTTCACTCATAATGTCACGGTCTGGCTGGCAGACCGTGGGGGTGTAGGGAAGGAGGACACAGGCGCGGTGCTCTATGTACAAGCAGTGCGTTTATTTACAGCGATGGACAGACATGACAATAAATCCCGTGCTCTCCCGACTCCCGTGACGTGTCCTCTTCCCAGTGCTAGTGCTCCTGTCTCCGCTTCTCCGTGATGAGCACCCCGTGCTCGCTGTCCTCTCGTCTCCCCGTAACTCCTGGGGACATAAGAGAGAGGAAGCCGTCAGACACACAATAATGCAGCAGACTCAAACTAGGAACTGGTCGAGAGACTGACGTGAAGCCACGCAATGATCCAGCGTCGGAGAGAGCTCCACCACACTCTCAAATAGCTCCTCCGACAGGCCTGATCAGCTGCAGGTGTGGCCAATCACCTGCCAGGGCCACACACACACACACACACACACACGTCTACAAGCAGGGAGAACGAGGGACAGCAATACAAAATACATACATTATAATATTAGTCCATAACTGCTCAGGGTCCTGGGTCTGACACATAAAATGTGTCCGTCACAATAACGTTGCAGGCTATGCTAGGCTTTGGCCCACATCAGTCTAAAACTGTATGTAACCATGAATAACGTGTTTTGGAAACTAACAGCACAACATGCAGCACTGTTAGTTCTCTCAGTCTCAGAGCAGCGTTTCTAATTCTAATCTAAGTGAAGCTGTCAGAGAAAACAGCAGCCTCGAGCAGCCAGGATATTAGTTTACAGAGGCTGTTAGAATTATATGTCTAACGTTAAAATGTTGGTGACACAAGAATTTCATCTTAATGGCACTGACGTATTCATAGGTCATAGTTATGATTTTGCAAATATTCCACCTTGTAGTGCAGTTTGCACAACTTGTTTTAAAAATGCACTCAGCCTACAAACATTACTGATCAGTCAAGATCTGCACAAAGTGACAGACACACTGAAGCAGCTCCACATTTTATTCTTATTGTCATGTATGTCCTATTTGTCAGGTGACAGAAGAAGCAACACAAAGCTCAGAGAGCAATGGTGACACAAGATCACAGGTGGAATTGGATGATGACGCAGAATGAGAAGAGCGAAAGTGGATCGCTAAATGAAACGGATGAACCAGAACTGGTTTGTAAAAATGCTGCAGCTTCAGTGGTGTGGAACTGGTTTAGCTTTCGTCCGTCAGATACACAACAAAGCACTATTTTTGGTAGAGCATGCTAGCGGGCCGTCGTTATTACCGTGTTGTTTGGAAAATACGGCGCACTTAAAATCAATCCTTTGATTTTTCTGAAAGTCGACAGAGCCCCTTATAACCCCGTGTGCCTTATGTATGAACTCTGGTTGTGTTTACTGACCTCGAAACGATTTTATGTGCACGGCGCTCGAAAATCTGTCAGATGTTTCAGTACGACTTTGCTAAGCTACCACCGCTTGATGGATTGTCGGAGCGTTACGGCTGTCGTAGGCAGGAGCCTCGCGGAGTGAGCCATGTCTCCGTGACGACCAGGACACAGCAGTCACGGACGATTGGCTGTGCGGCGAGAAGTAGGTTCAGTTCGTCTATTTTGTTGACGACCGACCGTGCGCTGGTCAGAAAGATGCTCGGGAGCGGTGGTTTGAAAGGCTGCTTCTTTAGCCTGGCCAGCAGGCCCGACAGGCATCCCCGCTTTTGTTTGCGTTCCTTCCGCCGCCTGCGTTTCTTGGCAGAGCCGATAACAATCCACGGAGCACCCGATGTTCTCGCTATCTCCGGGGGGATGTTGTGCACCCTCTGATAATCACTGGTAATGGGGATCTGGCTGTTATATCCGATCTTGCATAATTCCAGATGGTTGTAGGAAAATTTGGCTTCACAATAAGGAAAACAAAAGAAGAAGAAAAAGTGGAGAAACAAAAAAGAAAGGCACCCAAGTGGAGAGCATAGAGCCGCTGCGTCTGTGCGCGCCGCCATCTAGTATACTTCTTCTAGTACACAGCCTGGAGGTGTGTTTGGGGTCATTGTCCTGTTGAAAACTGGTCCCTAAATGCAATTTCTCAACGAGAAGTTTGGGCTCGGGTGAGTCTGCGTGCTGAAGATATCTACCTATTCGGAACCATGGTAACAGGGTTCTAGCTGATCGGAGCTGGCTTGAGAAAGCGGAACCGGCTGTTCAAACCCCCACGAGGCTGCCCGCTGGGATTGGAACGATGGGAGAGGCGTGAGTTTCTCAAAATGGGCTCATTGAGTCAGCACGGATAAGATCTTGGAGAGGCTACGGCTGCTGTGAATACTCAGAATAAGATCTCTGACTGCAGACTGGATACATCTCGGAAGGGCTCGCTCAGAATAACATCTCTGGGCGCAAATTGGATGACATCTCGGGGAGGCACACTGCCGTGAGTTCTCAGAATCGGCTCCTTGAGCACAAGAATGACAACATCACAGAACGCAAGTATGGCGAAGCTCGCGGCTCTCCAACGGGAGATTGAGAGACCAGTGTTGGACTGTAGAACTGCTTTGAAATTCATATGAGCTGTTTGCACTAAAGTAAAAAGCACCATCACTTATGCGGAGACCCTCTCGGCGCCAGCTGTGGGCTCAAGGCTGGAGCCGAACAAAAACACCCTGATAACGACTGTGTTGAGTCTGTTCCTTCCTATTCCATGCAAGGCCACCTGGGTTGGCTGGAAGACTGTTTACTTAGCCTGGCAGGGCGAAGGACACTGTCTCAGCTGAACCCTGGACACGCACACACATACAGGGAGTGCAGAATTATTAGGCAAATGAGTATTTTGTCCACATCATCCTCTTCATGCATGCTGTCTTACTCCAAGCTGTATAGGCTCGAAAGCCTACTACCAATTAAGCATATTAGGTGATGTGCATCTCTGTTGATAGGTTTGTAGCTTGAACCCATCCGCTGGAACGTTGAAGACAATATAATTACACTGCAAAGCAAGACACAAGTAGGCAAAGACTTCATGTTTCTCGTGCACGGGAGAAATGACCGGACAAAGCGCCATTCCTTCGCTTGACCCCAGTCACTCTCGTCCGTCCTCCCGTACCACTGTTCTTTTATTGAGGTTACATGAATATGCATAGGTTCATTAACATATGACGTCTACATACACACAAAGAGTACCTTGCGTGTGTGTGTGTGTGTGTGTGTGTGTGTGTCTGACTTGTGTGAGGTCAAGATGTGACCCTGTGAAGACTCCCCAAAGCTGGTGCCAGAAGTCTGGGTCCATCTAACAAAAGGCTCTTATACTTAAACAGATATACGTGTGTTTGCTATACCATAAATCAGCAAAAGAAGATACGACCTCTCCTCTGTAGGGGAGTGAACTCACCCCCCTCTTCATGCTACACAGAGTTGTTACAGACCTCCTAGAATGAGACATTCTTTCAATCTACAAATGATTATATACTTCTAAGCATATATAAGTAAATATTTCTAAGCATAAATGACAATCAACAATACAAAACCTATCACTCCCTATTCTGGTATTTTAAAGAGTACTTAGCAGAAATATTAAACAACCTAACTAATAGGGTTGCAAACTCCCAGCAAAAAAAAAAACTAAAGGGAACCATCGCCCACCCTCTGCCTCGTGGTGCTTAATCGACATAATCGACTTTAATTTAATGCATGTGTTTAAAAAAAATGCACAGAAATCAATTATTTTTCAACAACAATTAAATAGATTCAACATCTTTCTTCAACAGAACTGCAGACTGCACAGATGGTATCTTCCCAAAGGAAAAAGTACTATAACTTACTAGGGTATATATTAGACTTAATAGTTACTATATACAATATTAGATTTCTATAAATTTTACGTTAGATAAAAACTTTGGTTATAAGATTCAGATAATTATTTATTAAAAGCGAGACATTTTAAACGAGAATAAGAAAGAAAAGTATTTCTTTGTGCCCCCCTTTTCCCTGTTAATGCCCCAGCTGGCCCCCTGGCAAAACCGTGCTAGACCCGCCCCTGCACAGTTACCAGCTGTCAGCTACTTATAGCATTAGGCATTAAAGTAATATTAAATAAATTCTAACAACAGCTTATCAAGCTTAAACGTGCTGCTGTGGTTTATCTGCTGGTTTCCTCTTTCTGGCGCAAAGTGGGAAACAAACAAGAGAGACGGAACTTGCGATCAGCTGATCATTGATTAGTTTCATGATTGAAGTAGCAGCAGGAGAGGGAGGGGGAGAGGAGGCGCGGCAGTCGCTCCATATATCGGTTGTTAAGCTTAACGTGGGAATGCGTTACAAACATTGAGAGAGAAACTTACAAACTTGCTTTACTTCTCTAGGACAGCTTTCACTGAGAAGAAATGCCGATTTGGAAACATGTAGCGAGGCGCTAAATGCTCCACCAGACAACCGAGAGGTCTCTTGTTGTCACATGCAAGAAAGCATGCTCTGAAGAATATGCAGGTAGATAACTGTGGCGATATGTTGGTTATATTACTTTAAAGTGCAACTGGCTAATTCTTATTTTAGCCAACTTGAAAAGTAAAAATGATGCAACGACCTTGAAATAACACATTTATCTCACTGAAACATGTCATTTAAATAAAAACATTTACTGAAATTAAAATAAATATACTGAATATAATATGGCTCAGATTTAATGGAATATAATGATCCTTTTGTGTTGCTGTTAAAGAAAGGGATAATGTGTGATTACTGTTTTTAAACTATGGGCTACAAACTAAATCCTTTTATTATTTCTGTCCTCGGTTTTAACTCATTAATAATCATTAGGATGAAGCCCCCTAAAAAACAACGTAAAGGTCATGAAAATGTAAACAATTTGGCATTTTGATGATGCATCATCCACATTAAAAAGTAGAGATCATATCAGCCCTGTATTTACTTGTATCGGATACATAAAAAATCTTTCCGTATCACACAGCACTACAGAAAGCTCTTTTCTAGGGTTGTATTAAACATCTGTAACTACCGTAACTCCTGATCCATTTCCTCAATTAAAAGAAGTCCAATGATTCCTGAGAGCAGCAACTCTGCACTTTTCATTAATATTTGCATCATTACGGTAATCCCAGGTACATTGTTGCAGCAGCCCCGTGAAGGCAAAGGTTGAGAGAATAGTGAGTGAGCGTGATGGAACAATGTTATCACACGTTTGGCTTCTTTTTACCATGTTTGTTTGTTTTGTTCTTTCATGTGTTATTTACCAAGATTTGGATGGTGTTCTGCCTCGAGTTACCATAATGTCCCTAACATCACAAAAAAGCACAGAGTTGCTGCTTTCAAGAACTGCTGGAATTTTTCATTTGCCCCAATGGTTCAAGACTCAAGTTAGGCTAAAAACACTGGGACCAGTTTAAATGGGTTCATGTGTGTCAGCTGCATCGTCACTGCTGCTCTTATGTTATGTGTTTTTGTTGAAAACTAGGTGCTGTTTGGCCTTAATGATGTCAAACTTTTCATTCACTTGTTTGCTCCTAAATACGTTTCTATTGCAGGTCTTTTCCAGTTGAAAATGTGAGTGAGCACTACACAAATTAGTGACACTGAAATACACTGAAAAGAAAAACAACTAAACTAAATCCAAACAAAAACAACTAAACGAAGTAGTTACACACGTTATAGAATATATATACTGGGCATACAAGCCTGGCCTAAGCTTTCTGTCAGGAAGACTGCAGCAGTCCAGGAGTTGGGTTAACTGTCTTTAAGTCCCACAGAAGAAATGTTTACATCAAAGTGCTTGCCAGGCTTAATCCAAATTAGGTACAGCCATACTTGAACTTATCATTGTATAGTATGTGGGACTATGAGCAATGGTTTTCTGGAAACAGAAACAGGCAATTTTATCATTAGTAGAGTCACAAATAACTAGAAAAACAATTGAAAACATAATGTACTCAACACAGCAATATCTCACAATATCCACAAGGGGTCACTATAGCTCATATATTGCCTAAATAGCACGTCATACAAATTGCCAATCATAAGGCACGGACATGGCAAGCTAGCCACAGTTAAACTAAACAATAGAAAAGTCCTTTATTTGTAATACCGCTGGATGTAATGACTGCGGGAGATTACAGCCACTGCTATTAACTTAGTGCCAAATAATCCTACCAACATGGTATCAAAGAACTGAGGCATAACTTTAACATGCACAAACAATTATAACAGCTTCATGCGAGTCATCCTGCCAAAAGGACTAACACTCACAGGTTCATAAACACACAACTTAATCACACGAAACAACTGCGATGCTCTGCAGTGGCACCTTTAGTCACTCCCACTCTGCGTGCTGAGCACATGCCCACTGATACGCTTATTTCCTTTGAGTGTGCTTGATTTCTGCCTCTAGACATTCTGAGGCCGAGTCAGAGCAGGAAACTTGAGCACACGTGGTCTCATTAAATCAGACAGCTGGAGTCATTTAAAAAGGATCTTTTAAGCAGTGCTGTCCCTCAGCTTCATAGTAGATCCATCTATGGATCAGTTTGAAAATCCTAGCTGTCTTCTTTCCAGTTATCATGTTACAAGATTTTAAGAAAACTTGAACGCTGATCATGAGTTGAATGCCACTGATCTTCAAAATCATCCAAGCTTTTTGATAAATGCACACAAGAGTCGGGTGTCCATGCCACCCGCATGCAAGGTGACAAAAATACCCCAATCAGCCTTTCAAGCTGACAGCTAAAGAAACCATTTCACCAGATTTAGCTTCTTGGATATTGTGTTCACTATACTGTGTTCAAAATGTACTTCTCATTTAATAGAAGAAATGTAATCATGTCAATATAGAGGATTTCAAATTCTCACTCCTGTTAATTAAAAAAAAGAAAAAAGTAGGATAAGACATGAGAAACTCCTTGAAAAGGACAGTCTCCATTATAGCACCTCATGGAAGCTTTGTTAGACGACCTGTCATTAAAAACTAGAAAGACCATCCAGCATCGGGAGCTTTCAGACTTCCAGGTATGACAACAAGCCTATTGCTGGTTTGCCCACTCTGACTGTGTCAGTATTTGCTCCACATACCAACTGCTCTGACCCTAAAGTAAGCCAGAATCCCACACAGCCACATGTAGGCACATTCCAACCACAAAGAATAACTGGGGATTCTTCATCCTGTAAACATCCTGAACAACTGGTTTTGGTGGTTTGATGGGAACAGATCCTCACCTGATCAGGAATACCAACGATCACCCCACCACTCATGTCTTGTTGGGAAATGTTTGCAGTCCTCAAGCTGTGAAAGTCATCAGGTGCAGCAGTCATGAATACCATGTAAACATCCCTGTTGGTAGGACAAACAAATAACAGTGGGATTCATTCGAGAAAACAGAACTTGTTTGATTCCCTCTCTGACAAAAAGAAATTAATGCAACGTAAAAATTAGATTTAAAAAATCAGCAGCATCATATGTAACCAGGTCCTAAATTACATATTGTTATAATTACACAAAATTTGTTCTAAAGCCCAAACTGCTCCTGGTATATCTGACTTTTAGCACCTCCAAGCCTGTAGTCATCTTGGTTATTAGTTAGGCCCCTCCCCCGTGTGTCGCTATGTGTATAGGCACTGTTAATGCTAGCATGAACAGATCATTCTTGCTGGCTGTTGTAGTGGCTTGAGCTAACTCTCATCCCAACTGTTTATATTTGGTTATAGGAGCTGGAGTGGGCATTAATGCTCCACAATTTACAAGCTGGGACCTGCCGCTAATCCATGGTTAAAGCCTTTACCCACATCAACACTGCAGGCAGAGGCTAACATCTGCAATACTATTAATAATTACACATAACTGTAGCAACAACAAAGAGAGGCTCGAACAAGAAAGGCTTGAAACCCTTAGAAAAGACTGATCAGAGTTGGTTCAATGAACTCTGATCATGTTCATTCGGAGTTAAGCTCGTGTGTGTTTAGAGACAGAAAGCCATCATGTTACCAGGATTCTCCAGAGAAACACAGAAATAAAGAGCAGAGCCTCCATCTTCATTTAGTGGACAGAGGAATATGATCACAAATCAGTGTGGGCCAAAATTTGTATCTTAAAAACTAGGAGGGGATAAAGTTATACCAACATACTGTAATATTTTTATAATATACACTAGCAAGCTTTCATGCTGTGTGTGATATTAAAAATATTGTATTGTGTGATATCACATTCTATTGTGATACAGCATTTTAATCTGACCTTTGATTTCTAAATGCTTCATTAAACTGTCAAATATACAAATATAGACAACTGTGGGATTTGTCTAAAGTATTTGCATATGCCATAGAAATGTTAGCACTCACAGTTTACTGGGCAAGGTTTATGCAAAGTTTCAACAAGACCAGTCCACTTATGACAAACGCGATCATACGAGCATTATAGTACGATGCAGTCTCTGCATGATATGACTATCTATTCAGCTGTAACCTGACAGGGACAAAGTCTAGGAGACAGAAACTGAAGATAGACACCATTTACTGATGGACCTGTTATATTAGGTGACAATTCCACGTGAAAGTCAAAAGAAATGAATACATACAGGGCAAGTCTTTATGAGGCAAACATGATATGCATCTCACACGAAAGCGATTTAGGTGATTTTCTGTGAGAAATGTGTAAAAAGATCCGTACTCTGAATTTCAGATACTATTGATCTGTTTGTTGTGTGTCTGAGGGTTTACGCAGGGACGTTTTGTGTAAGCACTGATTGCTACAGTAGCATCCAATCAATGCTTACAGTGCAAAGAAACTGGCCTACAGTCTGACAGCTGCATTAATGTCTACACAATCTAAGAGTTTGAAAGATGGACACACGTGAGATGATCATAAATCCACAACAGAATCCTTTCTGTCCTAACATACTGATGAGAAAATAACTGAAGCACTCGTGTCAAGAACAACAACAACAAAGGGAAACATGCCTAACTTGGATTTCAGTGATTGTGAAAACAAACATATGCAAATGAATTTCCTCTGTGCGCTTTGCCTGATTCAGGAAATCACTATCAATCAAGTTGAGTGTGAGTCAGTGAGTATGTTATGTTCACATAGACTGTTACCTCAGGGGCTAACTTACCAGATGAAATGAACCTTTATGGAACGGAAACCCAGAATTTGTTTCAAGTCACATTTTAGCTTAACCTGCATGGTGGAAAGTGCCTGTACCAGAGACATGATTGTTGCTGCTTAGGTTAAAATATCTAGTATATGTCAATAATGTAACAAAAAAGAAGAAGAAAATCTGTGGCGGTGTAAAAGTCCCACTAAATGCGTCTCTCGGTGTACATCTAAACTATATAACGATTAACCGCCAACTGTGAGTTCAATTTAAATTTTCCTTTACAAATGTGTGTTTGTTTAGGAAGGAAAAAAATGTGTGCGCACAGTGTTCGGCAATATAGACTCAAAGGCAGCACCAAGACTGGCACGAGACTATTTCCACTGCACTGAGGGTGGGAACTCCAGGCCTCGGGGCCGCTGTCCTGCAGGGTTTAGATGTGTCCTTGATCCAACACAGCTGATTTAAATGGCTCATTTTGAACGTTGACATATACATCAAGGAATGGACCAGCCACTGCACTGATGTTAAACCAGTTCAGAAGTTCATTTATCATCATGAACCACCAATTTATGAGCAGACAAACCAAAGTACACTCCAAGATTCAGTTGCTTGTAGAAGCACGTTTAGCAGCAACAGCTCAAAGTCATTGTTTTCTGTATGACTATCAGTCTCTCACATCATTGGGGAGTCATTTAGGCTCACTCTTCTTTATAATGTTGCTTCACTTCATTGAGGTTTGCACAAATTTGTTTATGCAAAACTCACGACCACACTACTTCTATTAAGCTGAGCTTTAAACTTTCTAAAATATAAAACCTGCTAGACACCGGTGTTGTGCCAAAAAGTGATTGTCTGCCAAAAACTGATTTCTGGTATTTGCCAAAAAGTGATTGCTCGTATTTAAACTGCTATAAGTAACTTGTTGGGCTATAATATGTGAAACATATGTCAAATGCTTCCCTCATGGATGACATAAAGTCATCTTGAGCCACAAACAACATTCGTGTAACAAGGTAGAAGCCGCGATCAGTTTTTGGCAGCGACTTTTATATAACCTTTATTTATGTAGTTAAAAAAAATCTCATTAACATTAAACATGTCTTTTGTAAGAGTAAGTTGGCCAAGAGGACAGCAGCAATGGCAGCAAATATTACAATAGTTCAGTAAAAATATTTTAAGTGGGGATAAAGGAGCGGATTGGTTATAATTTAAGTACAGGGTGGGCCATTTATATGGATACACCGTAATAACATGGGAATGGTTGGTGATATTAAAGTCCTGTTTGTGGCACATTAGTATATGTGAGGGGCAAACTCCTCAAGATGGGTGGTGACCATGGTGGCCATTTAGAAGTCGGCCATCTTGGATACAACTTTTGTTTTTTCAATAGGAAGAGGGCCATGTGACACATCAAACTTATTGGTAATGTCACAAGAAAAACAATGGTGTGCTTGGTTTCAACGTAAACCTCCAGCAGAACCAGGCTCAGGGAGGGGCGGGGCCATCTGCTGACCGGTTGGGGTGAGAGAAGGAAGACAGGATGAAGACATGCTGTGGAAGCGAGACAGAGATTAATAACAGATATGATTCAATGCAGAGAGGTCTGTTAATACATAGTGAGTGAACCAACCAACCACAGCATCTGTGGTGAGAGAGTCATCAAGGAGTTCAGGCACTCCATCAAGCTCACAGTCACAGACTCAGGTGAGATTCTAGAGTTGCAGGGCTTCCTCCAGAGCAGCTGTTAGAAACACAGCTGCATCTTCTTTCTCTCACACACAGAAAAGAGTGAGACAGAGTGAGGCATCAGGGAGTTTAATTACCAGCTTTAAGACAAATGAATGAGAGTGCTGAATGATAGCACTCATGAGTGGTGCAGCATGCTTTAATTACTACCCACTAGTGAATGTGTCAGCAGCTGAAACTGTATTAATGGTGATTTAAAGAAACGAGTCCCAGTGTGTAGACCAGGCAAGCTGCTTCACTTGTAACACACTGGCAGAAACCCCAAGTCAGTTAGGATGACTACCTGAACATTTTAATGTTTCCACTGGTCACTGAGGTGGTACGTTACAGGGATCCAGTCTGTTCATTTACAGGACTCTACTAGAGCTGCTTTGCATCACTCACAGTTGAAATAATGCTTCTTTGTCTGATGCAGGGCCTTGGTTCACCCCATCAGTCGTGCAGGGGGTCGTCTGCTCTGCAAAAGTGCACTTTAATGTAAACTGTGCAGCAGTGCTGCAAACTAACCCAGACGAAATAAAAGCACAATGTCAGGAGCTACTGCAGTTCAGCATCAAACGTAGGCCAAATCAATCATTAATATGATTTTCATGATCATCTTGTTTGTCTCAATGTTCTTATGATTCAAAGAAACATCCAGCAGCTGTGAGATCGGCTGTACTGATTTAAAATGAAGTGTGTACGGCCCCAAAGCCTCTGAATGAGCTGCAGATGTGTTTCAAGCTCCTGTAACAAAAGCAAACATGTCTGCATACCGGCTAACTTTGTCCACACACTGTTTCTGCTCTGCAGGTTTCACAGATGAAGATGCAAATAGTGGAGGATACGGGGATGGAGGAGATTGGGTTGGACTTTCATTAATAGTTTGTCTGTTAGTTTGGGCTGTTTGTTGTTCCTGCTGCTTCCGCTGTCGTCATAATTACCTGCAAGGAACTAAAGCCATTATAGCAGCATCCTCCTGAAAACAACATCTGCTCTGCTTTTCCACAAGAATGAAGATGCAGAGGTCTGGCTTTAGGATCTGAGCTCAGATAACATCTGGAGTTTAAAGCATCATTTTAATCTTCTTCTGCACAAAATGGCTCAGTCGAGTGCTGCCAACTCCAAGAGGTTTTCGGAGGATCGGGTGATGGAGATCTATAAAGTAGGAGTAACATTATATAGCTACTATGTCAAAATTCTATAGTATGGTATATGATATGGCACAGCCCTGCTGTAAAGATCAAATGTGTGACAGTGAAAGGTGCTACAAAGAAGTCGGGAGAGAAATGCTGCAGAAAAGTCTCTTTAGCAAACAACGAGCAAACATAAAGCCCGTCCATTTCACATTTAAGGCAGGTAGTATGTTTGTTTTTCTAATGTTGACAAACTGACCCTCCATCCATCCACTTCTGCTGATCCTTTTCAGGGTCGCGGGGGCGCTGGAGCCTAACCCAGCTGTCTTAGAGCGAGACAGACTGAAGACCTGTCCAGTCCGCTGTCCCTACTAAGTGCATGTCCTTGAAACAGTGGAATAAAAACTAAAGCAATGACAAATAATGATCCTCATCATCAACATTACTACCGAAATGTGAACTAGCAAGTACAGCCTGAGCTCATAGAAACAACATCTTTGTAATCTGTAACAGTTTTGGATTTTTGGACATGTTAAACAACTTTTAAAGGGTTTTTCACAAAGATGCTGAACATTAAATGCAGGATGCCACAGACATCCATTTTAGCCAACAATCTGCCATCTTCACCTCCAGTGTTCAAATAAAACGGAGACGTTGTGACATCAGCAGGAGACAGAGATCAGCTAGAGACACGCAGACAGTTTAAGCAGGCTGCTGTTCAAGTGGAGGCTGGTATGAATCCTGCTTCTGTTTATGTTTCCTGTTGAACAAAAACTTGACCAGAAACTGACATACCAACTTTCAGACTAGCAGATCCATCCTCCTTCCCTCCATCCTCTGTGTGTCCTTCTGTCTGACCTGCAGCTGAGAAACAGGTGTGAGGTGTCAGCTGTCAGGTAGGTGATGAGTGAAGAACAGAACAGAATCCATTTCCTCTTCAAACTGCTGTCAGACATGAGCTGTGTTCCAATTCGTCGGCTGCATCCTTCGGAGGACCCGGCCTTTGCGGTCTACGTGGGCCGGGATGGTGGGGACAGAGAGGCTGTAACTACATCTGCTGGTGTCACTGTGACCTCAGAGCAGTTTACATGAAACATGAAACGAATTACAACTTTTGCGATATTGACCAGCTCATGATGCAGAGTGTAGACTGTATCTGTGATAATGAAAATGATTTAAGGACTGGTTTATGACACGTCTATAAAAAATATAAAGTCTGTACAAATGTGAAACTACAAAGTTAAAAGCAGCTGGAACGACAGCTGTTCAAAGCTGAACACTTACATCAGCCAGAAGACAGAGTGAGTCCTCCATCTCTCTGAAGGAGGCCATCGTGGTGAGCACAGATGCAGCAGCAGTCTGGATGTGTCCACTCTCACAGTGTCTCTCTTTCAAGTTTGTCCTCACATTCTCAAAAAAAGAACATGTCTATGCAGATGCCCAGAGCCTAACAACACACCCGCTATAAAAACTTTTGCACCACCAGATTTTCATATACTTACATTTGAAAGTGTTCGTCTCCTGCATTAACTCCCACTTCGATCACTATCATTATCAGAAAAATATCTCCTGTATGGCCCGCAATGAATCCTGGGATATGTTGGGCCACAAAGGACACACCTGACCCATCCTTCAAATTCAGGGAAATGAAGGACGCATTTGGAAGACTTCAAATTTGAACAGCCTTCGTCGCGTCCATGTGATACAATTTCCTACAAATGTGGCATTCGAAGCATCCTCTCCCTGAATTTGGAAACACCCAATGTGATGATAGAGAGCAGGAAGAACCAGTCTCAACAAGAGACACACACACCTGATTTCCTGTAACTGCAGAGGGGAGGAGCCACCCGAGCAGGTGGGAACAGGAAGAGAAATAGCTGAGCCTCCGTCAGAGCAGCAGGAGGACGGTGGAGCTGAGGCAGGGTGAGTGTTAACACCACATTGTTGTAGTTTTGCTGTCAGAGTCTCTGAGTGTGTTTGTTTGTGTGACTGTAGAGAGAAGAAGAGTCACAGTGAGCTCTGTAGCTGTGATTGGCTCAATAATCACCTTCAATGGACTGAACGCAGAGAACGAGCCAAGGAACCTGACAAACCTGTTTGTGTGTGTGTCTGTGTGTGTGTGTGTACCTGTTTAGACATGTTTGTGAGGACAAAGAGTTGGTATGCTACTATGTGGGCTAATAGAGTCCCACAAAATGGCCGTCCTCACGAGTTTGAGGATATTTTTGAGGCTTTTTGGTGTCCTCACTAAAATCTGAAAACAAGTGTCTGTGTGTGTGTCTGTGTGTGTATGTGTCATAAAGAGAGTCGAGTTCACGGTCGCACACTTTCTATCTCAGAGGCTGTATCCCAATTCTTCTGAGCCCCTCTGATGACATGGTCCAAAAAATAAATCAATTGTGGCCACAAAATACTACTTCGTGCGCACGAAATGCTAATTTGTGGGCACGAAACACTTGACCAATAACCGTGATCCTTCCCAGGCCCTTGCAGTTGGTTGACAATAAAATCTATCCCGGCGTCCAGGCCCTGTAAAGCAACTGGGCTCTCAGTATCCTGTTTAAATGTCTCTCCGTAATAATGGTTCCTTGCATTGCAGGCTTTTCAAAATGCATTGTAGCTCATTCCCAGCCTAAAATAAAACTCACTCATACCGTCTCTGTCCACGGTGTATAGGTTTAGCCTACTCTCATGCTTGTGTCTCTACGCAGCTGTCCAGGAATTGTATCAATATGATGTTGCCACAAATGCGTAATTCGTTGCCACGTTATACCCATTTCGTGCTCTCGAAAATAGTATTTCGAGGGTATTTTGTGGCCACAATTTATTTATTTTTGGACCATGTCATCAGAGGGGCTCCGTACAATTCAGGTACTATTATTATACTATTAGTGTTAATTGTACTTTCTGCAGTGTTTAAATGATTACATATACACACAGTTACTGTCCCTCCACACATACGACTTGGTTCTCCTTCTATGCCCCAGCTTTGTTTACTTTTTCCCACCGAGGCTTCTAGACTTCTGATTGGCCAGCATTTCTGCACGGTTAGGAATATATCTCCACCTGTTGCTTTGGCATGTTCCTAGCAGTGTTTTCCTTCATTTCTGCCTTTACGTGTGGACGGGATTATTTTTGAAAACAAAAACGGAAAATCTCCGTTCTCAAAAATACCCGTGTACGTGTGGACGTAGCCTCAGTCTATGTATTTACTGCTTTGTGGTGAAGGTCCGTGTCTCATGTCAGTGTGTTTAGTTTGAGTTTCCTCTGTCTCATCTTGTCAATCACTCCCAGCTGTGTCCTGGGACAGGGATAAAGGGCAAAAAAACAAAAACCAACTAAATAAGCAGACAAAAAAAAAAAAAAATATATATATATATATATATATACACACACACACATACATCAATCACCTGGATCACCTGTTGAGAAAGAAAAAAGAAAACAAGCAGAAGAAAACGAGAGCAATACAATAAACAACATCACAATGATATATAGTAATATAACAGTAAATACTAAATATTAAACATTATTGTGCAGCACATAAGATCAACAGAACACAGTGTGCTTTGAGGTACACTCTAAGAACTAAAACTGATAATTACTTAAATATTTTGGTGCAACACACTGACATTTTAGACCTTCTTCAGAATACTGTATATACTATGGGCATCATGGTGCTGATCCAGAATCCTTACATTATTATTTATTACTAGAGCTACAATAATAAAGCAATGAGGAGGAGGAAGTAATAAATATGAAATAATGTATTTATGATGATTCCATTTGTTTCACTATCCACTCTGTGCAGGGCAAAGCTTATTACATGTATAGAGATACAATCATTTTACTGCTGTAAAATCCAAATTTTGTCTTATTTAAAATATAAATCTAATATAATCTGCATCTTAATGTATGTTCTTTAAAATACAGTGTGTTTTTAATATATTATAATTATAATAATGCATAATTATGTGGACATGTATATTAGATCGTTTTTTAGTGAAATATAATCCCCCCAGAAGGGCAGGAAATGCTCTGTAACTTACTTTAAAACTAAATATGTTCACTAAAACGGTGACAGAGCTACAGACCTATGACAGCCTTACACAGGTAGCCAGCAGCTATGACCAGCACTACTTGTGCAGTTAATAAAAGGACAGGTAATGTTTGTCACGCTGTTGCACACACAGCACGCTCGTTTGTTTCAGTTCGTCAAATTGCCACAAGACAACTTACCAACGTGTACGTAATAAGCTAATACTCCTGTGTGCTACACACTACAGTGTGCGCTGTACACCTACTTACTGGGTTTGTCGCATCAGTCTGTGTCTCTGAGTTAACTTGTGTTTCTCTTACAGCTCCGGACCGCAAAAAATGCGCGTGCTCTTTGTGAGCTCGTTCCCGGCTCGTAACCAGCGCGTTCTGCCGTCGAGGGCGATCATTGGTTAAATGTGATCATGTGACTGATGCAAGCCAGATCCTTTTATTTAGCAAAACTGTGATTAATAGTTAAATATTATTGTTGAAGGGCACAGACAGGACTCCGCACGCACGCACACATTAAAAAAAAATAATACTTTTTTTTTTAAAAAGTTGCCTCAACAAAAGGGCACCTTGGGCACCCATCAGGAAAGGGGCGGGTGCTCAAGCCCCTCTAGCCCCCCCCCCTCTGCACGTGCCTGTCGCAGAGAACGGGGGTGTGAGAAGACTCCAAAACCTCCCTCCGCCCGCTCATTGTAGTGTTGATGCATGTGTGTTCTAAGGTGCATTTCCCCAGCTTTGGAAAATTCAGAGGCACAGATGAAGCTGGGGTACACAAAAACTGTAAAGCCAGGTGGAAAAGGTTCAGATAAGATGTCTTCCTGTTCCCCCAGTACGTTAAAGGATCCTCTGATCTTGGAATGTTTCTCTCCGACACTCTCCACAATACTAAGGGGTTGGCAGTCCGTTATAATAAAACTCAGGACTGCATGGTCCAGAACAGACTTCCTAGGTGCTTGATTTCAAAATAATAAAACGCATGTTAATTAAAAAATGATGATAAAGCAGTTCAGTGTCAATATAGGCCGACCTGTGTTCATTCTCGGTGTGTTTGTCTCCTCATTTTCATGTTTGGTTCTGTAATGCCTGAACACTGAGGAGGTGCTTTTGATTGTGTAACAAAGCTCAGCAGAATAGAAAATAAATAATTTACACTGCAAGTCACATTGCTGTTTTTCCTATTCTGATAGATTACACTGAAACAAAGACAGACAAACTATTCCCTTATTTGCAGTTAAAAGATCAAAATGATCCCACACAGCAGAAACATTTTTTTTTCTTTCAAGCTCAATTTTGTTATGGAGAGATGTTTTTTTTTTGTTTTTTTTTATCTTTGCGAGAGTAATTTTGGTTTTTTGGGGGGTTTTTTGGTGGCGACTCATCCCATTGACAGATGCAGATGCGGTACCTTTTAAACACAGTTTAGCGCGTTGGTAATGAGCGATACAGCAGCTGTATCGATCACGTGACTTTTTCTTAAAGCGACACACGCACCGATACAGGTTTCGCTCTGTGAGCTTGATACAAGCGTCGGTGCATCAGTGTTGCTGGACCCATCACTACTATTTCGGAGTTGACGTCACGCCGCAATGCATTGTGGGAGCGCGGCGGCATTTTCGGGGTCTACGAATCAAATCAAACACACTGTGTTGGAACGACGATTACAAGATGCTTAAAAGCAGCTTAAAAGAGAATGAACTGTATAGAGACCGATTGCGTCCAGAGGCGAAGCGGCGGTACTTGCAGAAAATAGCGTGCATTGGAAATGTGGACCCGTATGAAATACGGCCGTGGAGTAGAAACCCTGAAGACCAACCGCTATTGACGTAGCCTGATATATTTCATACCTTATCTGTGGAGTCAGCGCGTACAAGTCGTCATTCAATCAAAGGTAAGTCAGCTCGAGTACAGCGAGTGAAATGCGTTTGATTTCCCTGCAAACATTCAGATTACTGCAGCATAAATTCATTCATGAGGGGAAATTACAGTGAGAACATGTGGAGACTGTTAGGTGGATAACATAGTGAGTTCAGTGCATTGATGAGACACTGTCCTGAAGGATTTAGTTATTCTCTATGGTTAAAGAAATTGCAATGATTTATTAATGTTTATTATAAATAATTCTAATTATACATCTTGCTTCCATATTTGTATCTTGTGTCACTAAAAATACATTTTATTTTAGTTTTATACTTTGATTAATGACCTGCAGAATCTCCTTAACATATTAAGTGATTCATAATTGTCACTTTATGCTTTCTCCATCTCTAAAGTGATGACATCCTTGCATTACATACTTTAGGTTCATTTTCTGCAGGCAGGTTTCTGACAGAACAGACAGATTTAGACTATAACATGCAGCGTTCTATAGATGGACACATAAAGAAATGAAAAATGACATGTATGTGCTAACTTTCTTGACACTTTGTTACATTTATGATAAAGTAGATTAAACACATTTGTGTCGGCCTTGGCTCATAGTTCTTGTCTTTAAATGAACTTTGTCTGTGTGTGTTTCAGGTCCTGCACTCTAAGACTGAATGAACCAGCATTGCAGCCATGGGTCACTGTGAGCATCACAGGGAAGGTTGAAGCCGCCCGCTGCACCTGTATGGCCGGAGTCGCAGAGACCTGCACCCACGTCGCTGCTCTTCTGTCTAAAGTAGACGGAACAGTGTTGATCCGTGGCACAAGGACTGTTACAGATGAACCTGCATACTGGGTTTTGCCTGGTAATAATACCAAGATACACCCAGAGGTTGGCCATAAGATAGACGACTTCTCTTCAGCTGCCCAAAAAAAGGCTCTTGATCAAAACATACACAGACCATCTGTAGTGACAGGTAAAAGGAGCCGTCCTCAAAAAAGAAAAACCCCACCTGCTACTGTGGAGGAGTTGTCACTGCTATAATGCCATCATGTTTTATCTAGGGGTCTAGATGTATGCCTGTAGTGCACTGCTGTGTAAATAATTTGCATTTACTGAATATGTACTGACTGAGTCCCACTGTTCAAAAGTTGAATAAAGAAACTAAATTATTTTGCCTTTTTTTTTTTTATTAAAACCACTTTATAGAACATCACATCAGTAACAGTGTAGAATCCATGTCATTTACAGTTTACAAATGACAAAATGTTTACACCAAATCATGAGTGTTTACATGATATCACCCACTACTAACATTACTTTATTTACTGTATCTTTTGAAAAAATAACAGCACAAGACTTAAGAACATTTAACAGGAGCAGGTTTCATTCTTCTCTGGTTTTATTATCACACTGTTCACCAAACGCAGCAAACCTTCACCATCTTATCCAGAAGGGTCACCTCTTCACCCTCACATGGAAGAAGTAATCTGATTGGCATGGTGGTTTGTTTGAAGCAGGTCCCTCGTGTAGCGCTGGAAACCTGTCATGATGTTTCATCCATTTCATCGGCTGGTTTGCTGCAATAATGCCAAATAATTAGCAACTCTATAAATAGACGGTAGTTCTGCAAAATCACTCAGTAGGATGTTTGTTCTAATTTGCTATGAGCTCAGAGCGCATCGAAAATGAAACTAATAGGCTATAAAGAGAGATATGAACATATTTAGAACTTACCGGAATGAAAATGTCTGGAGCACCAACAGATATTTGGAGATGGAAGAGAGCTGCACGTCAGCTCATCTCACAGCTGCTATCCAGGCTAGACGCCTTCGTTTGGTAACATCGATACACGAGCTGCCTCATGTCGCTTCCAGGTTGGGAAAGCATAAAAAGACAATCCAACCTTATTCCCGTGCCGGTCGTAAGATCGAACATTGCAGCCGAGCACACAGCAAGTACGAACCATGACTATGCTATCGCTCCTAGCTTAGACCCCCAAAATGGTGAATCGGGCCAAAATCCTTTCCACGCCCACCCCCGTGACATCACGCTCCGAAGCCCTATAGTGATGTGTTGTGGTGCTTTGCTCCCACCCCTTGTGTTCCGTGTTTTCGTCTTCCCTTCGTGTAATTCTTCATATTCGTGTACTGTTAGTTTTCCCAGTTTAGGTTTTTGCTTAGTTTCCATGCTCACCTTCGCCATTTCTGTTTGTATCACCATGTGATGAATAAACTCACTTGCATCTGAGCTGCCTGCATAAAGGGTCCTTTGATAATTTACACACGGCTCGCAAACCGTGACAAAAACACTGGAAAAATTGGGCTGTTCTAAAACGTTTGACGGGTAGTGTATATATTTAGTTTATATATTTTCTTTATTTATAATAGTTTGTTTTATATTGTAGCAAAGTGTTACTTGGATACTTCTCTATGTGCTTCTTTATGTGCAATTTTGTTGCATTCTGAGCCTTAGAAATTTATTGTGATGAACTGCTGTTAGAATCAAGTTAAATTCTGATAAATCAGACAATTACCTCTCCAGCTGTTGTTACAGTCTTTGTTTATCGGGTCCTTACAGGGTAAAAGATGACGACACCTAAAGAAATCCTTCTGGGGACTTTGGAGGATTTGGAACGTGATGACTTTGAAAAATTTAAGTGGCATCTGAAGAACGGGTCTGTAGAAGGTTTACCAGCAATCCCAGTGAGTAAACTGGAGAATGCAGAGAGGACGAACATAGTGGATCTGATGTTTGATACCTACTCTATCAACACTTTTGAAGTTGCTAAAAATCTTTTGGGGAGGATAAACAAGAATGATCTGTTGGAGAATTTAAATAAAACCATCCCAGAACCCACAGGTAAGTCAGGGAATGACTAAACAAAAAATACATAAACAATAAAAACCTTAGTTAACATTACACAGATGCCATTAAAATCTATATAAATAACAAATCCAAAACACTTGCCAACACTTTCAGGAGTGAGAGACTGCAGAAAGCCAACAGTTTATGTTTTATGCATCTGCACAAATAACCTCCTGTGTACACATGAATATCTGCTCTTTGGGTTGGTTTGATTAAAATGGGACCAGCAGCAGGTTTTCTGCCCATTTTACAGATTTATATTGTCAGATTGGTTTTAGAGCTGTTTTATCAACATAAATGAGGCGACAACAACAGTTTGGGACACGTCACAAATATGATCAAAGTGCTTTCTCTTAAATCTATTTACCAGTTGAAGGTAAAGTTAAAAAAATGGCTGCCATTTCTTTCTGCTGTTTGGAGACCCAAACAAAAAAATGCCCAGACAGTAAATGCTTTTTATTATGGTTGATAAACAGGACACTAAGGTGATTGGTCAAAAGTTGGAGGAAAGCCACAGTTCTCCTTATTTGACTGAAATCCACCATTTCAGCTCATGTTTTTTCTTCTGCAGCTTTCTGGGAGATTCCACTTCAGCCTTCTGCTGGCAACGCTCCCGTTACCAAGCTTCCCTTAGGCAGCATCATTAGAAGACATAGCATACATTTACACTGCTATGCAGATGATACCCAGCTCCATCTGTCCATGAAGTCAGATAACACACACCGATTAGTTAAACTGCAGGAACGTCTTAAAGACATAAAGACCTGGATGGCCGCTAACTTTCTGCTTCTTAATTCAGATCAAACTGAGGTTATTGTACTCGGCCCTGAAAATCTTAGAAATATGGTATCTAAGCAGATTCTTACTCTGGATGGCATTACCTTGGCCTCCAGTAACGCTGTGAGGAACCTTGGAGTCATTTTTGACCAGGACATGTCCTTCAACGCACATATTAAACAAATATGCAAGACTGCTTTCTTCCATTTGTGCAACATCTCTAAAGTTAGAAATATCCTGTCTCAGAGTGACGCTGAAAAACTAGTTCTGTCATGGTCCTGGGTCGTTCAGCGTTTTGTTTCATTTTTGGTATCACCTTGTGTACTTTGTGTTAATTCTGATTTTGTATTAGTTCTTAGGTTGATCTCTACCTGTGTCTTTCCTCTGTGTTCTGTTCGTGTCCCCGAGTTTGTGTTGTAAAACAGTCTGTTTCCTGTTTTACTTTGAAGGTTTGTGTCTCGTCTTGTGAATTAGGATCAGCTGTGCTCCCCTCCTGTGTGTCATTCCCTCATTACCTTGTGTGTATTTATAGTATGTGTCTGCCTGTGTTCCTCGTTGTGTCGTCTGCATTACTGTGTTAATCAGTGTTACTACTCGTCTCTCTATCCAGCCTTCTTTGTGTCATCTCTGTGTATTCCCCGCTGTCCTTATGTTTTCAGGTTTGTCTGTTACAGTGGCAAAAGTATTCGGCCCCCTTGAACTTTTCCACATTTTGTCACATTACAGCCACAAACATGAATCAGTTTTATTTGAATTCCAGGTGAAAGACCAACACAAAGCGGTGCACACGTGAGAAGTGGAATGAGAATCATACATGACTCCAAACATTTTTTACAAATAAATAACTGCAAAGTGGGGTGTGCGTAATTATTCAGCCCCCTTTGGTTTGAGTGCAGTCAGTTGCACATAGACGTTGCCTGATGAGTGCTAATGACTAAATAGAGTGCACCTGTGTGTAATCGAACAAGGCCGAACAAGGAGAGCGCTGATCAGAAATGCAGCCAAGAGGCCCATGGTGACTCTGGACGAGCTGCAGAGATCTACAGCTCAGGTGGGGGAATTATTAGTCGTGCACTGCACAAAGTTGGCCTTTATGGAAGAGTGGCAAGAAGAAAGCCATTGTTAACAGAAAACCATAAGAAGTCCCGTTTGCAGTTTGCCACAAGCCATGTGGGGGACACAGCAAACATGTGGAAGAAGGTGCTCAGGTCAGATGAGACCAAAATGGAACTTATTGTTCAAAATGCAAAACGCTATGTGTGGTGGAAAACTAACAGTGCACATGACTCTGAACACACCATCCCCACTGTCAAATATGGTGGTGGCAGCATCATGCTCTGGGGGTGCTTCTCTTCAGCAGGGACAGGGAAGCTGGTCAGAGTTGATGGGAAGATGGATGGAGCCAAATACAGGGCAATCTTGGAAGAAAACCTCTTGGAGTCTGCAAAAGACTTGAGACTGGGGCGGAGGTTCCCCTTCCAGCAGGACAACGACCCTGAACATAAAGCCAGGGCAACAATGGAATGGTTTAAAACAAAACATGTCCATGTGTTAGAACGGCCCAGTCAAAGTCCAGATCTAAATCCAATCCAGAATCTGTGGCAAGATCTGAAAACTGCTGTTCACAAACGCTGCCCATCTAATCTGCCTGAGCTGGAGCTGTTTTGCAAAGAAGAATGGGCAAAGATTTCAGTCTGTAGATGTGCAAAGCTGGTAGAGACAGACCCTAAAAGACTGGCAGCTGTAACTGCAGCAAAAGCTGGTTCTACAAAGTATTGACTCAGGGGGCTGAATAATTACACACACCCCACTTTGCAGTTATTTATTTGTACAAAATGTTTGGAATGATGTATGATTTTCGTTCCACTTCTCACGTGTGCACCACTTTGTGTTGTCTTTCACCTGGAATTCCACTAACATTGATTCATGTTTGTGGCTGTAATGTGACAAAATGTGGAAAAGTTCAAGGGGGCCGAATACTTTTGCAAGCCACTGTAGTTTTTCCAGTTTAGGTTTATGTTTAGTTCTGCCCTCACCTTGGTTTGTTCACTGTAAATAAAACCTCACTCGCATCTCCACCACTGTCTGCAACTTGGGTCCTCATTTAACTCCACCGCACGACTGCTGCCCCAGCCGTGACAAGTTTATGCATTTATTACGTCAAGGCTGGATGACTGTAATTCATTATTATCAGCAAGTCCTAAAAACTCGCTGAAAAGGCTTCAGTTAATCCAAAATGCTGCAGCAAGAGTCCTGACAGGGACTAGAAAGCGAGAGCAGATTTCTCCTGTATCGACTTCCTGTTAAATCCAGAATTGAATTCAAAATCCTGCTCCTCACATACAAGGTCTTAAATAATCAGGCCCCATCTTATCTTAATGACCTTGTAGTACCATATCCCCCTATTAGAGCACTTCGCTCTCGCTCTGCAGGCCTACTTGTTGTTCACAGAGTATTTAAAAGTAGAATGGGAGGCAGAGCCTTCAGTTTTCAGGACCCAAAAAGATAGTTGGGGTTTTTTCTGTTGTATTATTGTAGGTTCTTTATCTTACAATATAAAGCACATTGGGGTGACTGTTGTTGTTATTTGGAGGAATTAATAAAAAAAACTTTTATACTTGAAATTCTTTCATTTATTCTACATATTTATTCATCACTGGCTCCATATTGTTGTTTATGTAATATGTGAAATGTTGCTAGTATTGATTTGGTGCTGTATAAATAAACACAATTAAATCAAATGTGTCTCTATAAAACCTGCCCTCAGTTATAACCCAAGTGTCAGGGCTCAATGGCTCATGAAAAGGAATGGAGTCAAGCACAGAACCAAAAAACGGAGGCTGAGTGACTTTTAACAGAAATGTATTTTACTAGATTTCTTGACAGAGAAAGCTGAATCACGGCTAAATTCAACAGCAAGCGAGGTATTATGAGAAGTGCAGAGCTGAGGCCAGAACATAAGCTGAGGCAGGTCAAAGGAACAACAGGGGCAGAATCGGGCGAATAGAAACTATCCAGGATCACTGGAACAAAGGAGATAATAATCAGAGTGGTCCACAGTGTAGTGAATGAGTCCAAGATTTAAAAACTAAGAGGTGTTATGTGGCTGCAGGTGGAGATCAGCTGGAGGAGGAGATGAATTAAATCTGGGTACAGAGTGAGATGTGGGTGCACAGGGAGGCAGGCAGCTGAGGATGGCAGTTTGCAAGAGTGAGTTTTCCCAGCAGTGGCAGGCCAGAATCCTGAGGCGTGACTTATGGCGAGAGTTGGAAGATGTATCCAGGTGCCGACTAGGGAACAGGAAAAGAGGGTTACGCGAAACAAGCTGAGGAGCACAAGACAAAATGTGAGGCAGAGAACTAACTGTGGTAAGCAGACAATCTGGAGAAGGTTCATTGTGAGTGCTGCTCATAAATACTGCCGGAGTAATTGGCAACAGGTGAGGAGCACGGAGGAGTGAGGAGGGCTCCACCCAGGCGAGGAGAGCTGATGCTGTGGAAAGTTACTCAGACTCACCCGGATCATGACACCAAGAGTCCAGTGAACTGAACACATAACCACAGTAACCAGAATGCAGTTTTCTCATTTGTGTCATTTGCTGTTTATTCATGCAGAGATTCTCACTGAGTGTCAGCTCAAACTCAAGTCAGACCTGAAGCAGAAGTTCCAGTGTGTGCTCGAGGGGATTTCTACAACAGAAAACCCGACCTTCCTGAGTCAGATCTACACAGAGCTCTACATCACAGGGGGAGGGACTGCAGAGGTCAATGATGAACATGAGGTCAGACAGATTGAAACAGCATCCAGGAAACCAGACAGACCAGAAACAACCATCAGACAAGAAGACATCTTTAAACTCCCACCTGGAAGAGATAAACCAATCAGAACAGTGCTGACAATGGGAGTGGCTGGCATTGGGAAAACAGTCCTAACACAGAAGTTCACTCTGGACTGGGCTGAAGACAAAGCCAACCAGGACATCCAGTTCATGTTTCCATTCACTTTCAGAGAGCTGAATCTGCTGAAAGAGGAAAAGTTCAGCTTGGTGGAACTTGTTCATCACATCTTTACTGAAACCAAAAAAGCAGGAATCTACATCTTTGAAGACTTCCAGGTTGTGTTCATCTTTGATGGTCTGGATGAGTGTCGACCTCCTCTGGACTTCCACAAAACTGCAATCCTGACTGACCCTAGAAAGTCCACCTCAGTGGATGTGCTGCTGATAAACCTCATCAGGGGGAAACTGCTTCCCTCTGCTCGCCTCTGGATAACCACACGACCTGCAGCAGCCAATAAGATCCTTTGTGACATTGTTGACATGGTGACAGAAGTCAGAGGGTTCACTGACCCACAGAAGGAGGAGTACTTCAGGAAGAGATTCGGAGATTCGGAGCAGGCCAGCAGCATCATCTCCCACATCAAGACATCACGAAGCCTCCACATCATGTGCCACATCCCAGTCTTCTGCTGGATCACTGCTACAGTTCTGGAGTTTGTCATGAAGAACAAAGAGAGTCAAGATCTGCCTAAGACTCTCACAGAGCTCTACCTACGCCTTGTGCTATTTCACCTAAAAACGAAGGACATCAAGTATGATGGAGGAGCTGAGACAGATTCATGCAGGAAGATCATTGAGTCTCTGGGAAAACTGGCCTTTGATCAGCTGCAGAAAGGAAACCTGATCTTCTATAAATCAGACCTGACAGAGTGTGGCATCGATATCAGAGCAGCCTCAGTGTACTCAGGAGTGTTCACACAGATCTTTAAAGCTGATGAGTGTCACATGTTCAACAACGTTGTTTACTGTTTCATCCATCTGAGCATTCAGGAGTTCTTTGCTGCTCTTCATGTCTATCTGACCTTCATCAACTCTGGAGTCAACCTGCTTAAGAAACAATCTCCTCGCTTTAAAATCTTCCAGAAAACACTTACTGTAAAAGACTTCTACCAGAGTGCTGTGGACAAAGCCTTAGAGAGTCCAAATGGACACCTGGACTTGTTCCTCCGCTTCCTCCTGGGTCTTTCACTGCAGACCAATCAGGATCTTCTATGCATGCTGACACAGACAGGAAGTAGCTCACAGACCAATCAGGAAACAGTCCAGTACATCAAGAAGAAGCTCAGTGGGAAACTGTCTGCAGAGAAAAGCATCAACCTGTTCCACTGTCTGAATGAACTGGATGATCGTTCTCTAGTGGAGGAGATCCAACAGTCCCTGAGATCAGGACGTCTCTCCACAGATCAACTGTCTCCTGCTCAGTGGTCGGCTCTGGTCTTCATCTTACTGTCATCAGATCTGGATGAGTTCGACCTGGAGAAATACTCCCGTTCAGAGAAGGCATTTTTGAAGCTGCTGCCAGTGGTCAAAGCATCCAAGAAAGTGCTGTAAGTGAATCTATGAACAAATATGTTTAATAATGCTAGATGAATAAAATAATATGTCTCCATTGTTATTCTTCCTCAGGCTGAGAGATTGTAAACTCTCAAAAAGAAGCTTTGAAGCTTTGTCTGAAATTCTCAGCTCCCCATCCAATCATCTGAGAGAGCTGGACCTGAGCTCGAACTACCTGCAGGATTCAGAATTGGATTTGCTGTGTGTTGGACTAAAGAGTCCTGACAGTAAACTTGAAACTCTCAGGTAAGGATACAGACGTTTTGACACTTTTTGACTCTTAAATCTGTAAGTTTATCTTGATGCGGACGTTCAAAGTCAGCACAATTTTCCTTTTAAGTTCCTGAGTTTATATTTTTGACTGTCAGGTTGTCTGGACAGATGTTTTTATTTTATTTTATTTTTTTACTTGTCCCTAAAGTCAGAACTAAACCCACATGTAGATGACTTTCTGTTACTGGAGCAGCCTTCCTGAAGACAGCAGTGTGTTTTCATGCTTTTAAAGCCAAACTCACCTTTCTGACCTGGCTTTCATTTATTATCTATTTTTGTTTGTTTATTATATATTTATTTCTACTGTTTAACTACTGCTCACATCTGTTATCCTCCTTTTTAATTGTTCATTTCTTTTTACCCAGTGTTTCTATATTGCACTTTGTATTTGTCATCTATATTTATCATGCACTACTTTGCTCATTTATTGTTTGCTTTTAATGTTATTAAATTCCGGTCCTTTGGTATTCTTTACGGCCAAAAAGACACGGCTCAAAAGTGGTCTTTTTACTTTAAAAAATTATCTTTATTTTACATATCCGGATATGGAGACCTGAACACACAACCCCAGGTCTGAAGCACAAAACAGGAAGCCTAGTCATTTATATAGACGTCACACACACTTTAAGTTTCGATCAAACACTCTGCTTAGTTTCACTTTTTGCCTTTCTGCATTACTGCAGAGTTGGGCCTTTCTTATAAAGCAATATAATCAGCATATAAGTATTTAAGATTATAAATTTAAACCTCAACAATGTTCTTACCTGGTCTCTGGTTTGTTTGTTTGTTTGTTTGTTTGTTTGTTTGTTTGTTTGTTTGGTTTGCTCAGTTCTGTTTTTCTGAGGTTTTTAAGTTATTAAATTTGTAACTGTAGTGATTTGTGTGTGTGACAGAGAGGCACTGCCAGGGATTTTTGACACAAGTTGTTCTTGTAAAATCAGTCTGTGAAGGTTCTCAGACATCCAGGTCATCGTAGTCTAAGGAGCTTGGAAAGAAAAGCGTCTGGACTTCCTTGAAGATGTTTCACCTCTTATGAGAGAAGCGTCTTCAGTTCTAAGAGTCAAATGGTGGAGTGGGGCAGTCAGTGAAAGGGCAATGGTGGTGGCTCAGGGTTTGTATGTTTGGGGGGTTCAGAGGGAAAAGATGAATGCAGGTCTGGAGTTGGTGTGTGAGAGCAGGGAGTGAATCTGATCAAACATGAGTGTCATGAAGCCTGTTTGCAGTTATTTGCACTGTTTTCCACTCTGGATGTTGTTTCTGTTCAGCTGTGAGTATAAAAGGCTCCATTCTACAACCTGTTTGTGTTAGTTGTTCAATAGAAACATTATTTTGTGCTGATGTTGCACTTCTTTTAGTCACAACCAAAGAGTTTTTGAAGTCTGCATCAAACTGATTTAAATGACTTTTGAATATTACTTTAAATACTTTAGATTTAAAATTCTGATAAAAGTTTAAATACAAAGATCACTATATTCTAATGTTTTGGCTGCAGTGTGTTTTTGCAGACAGGTATAACAGAACAGCTTTAGTGTTTAGATTGTTTAAACTTGAGTATGAATTTATACAAAATGCAGCAAGAGATTAAAAAAAACGTTTGATTATAAAATCGACTATATTGGATTCATATCGATATCGGACATGAAAAGTGGCATCGTTCCATCTCTGCTTTGATTAGAGACACAGCTCTGTGTTTTCCAATTTGTCATTTTGAAAATTTACATTTCTTCACTGTTGAACAGCAGAAATGAGACTTTCCCAGGGAGGGGTCACTTGCCCCTCCCTTCCTTCCCTCCCCATCTCTAGCTGCCTCCCTCTTCCCGCTCCACCACAACCACCCACACATGCAGGGCCTTGGAGTAGGGGTATGTCACCAGGGTGCAGAGGAGGCTACCCCCCCCCCCTCTGTCCCCTTCTGGCTGCCTCTGCCTCAATTTTATCCCACAACTTAGACATTCACATTACTCACACTCTCATTACACATACATATAGGATCTTGGGGGTGGGCACGATACACGGAGTCCAAAGTACCATCAGGGTGTACACCCCACCCCTGGCATCGTTGCCCACCTCTCAATTTTAAATACACGTAGACATTGAGGGCTAGCAGGAGGGACCATGCGCTTACCTGCTGCTCTCTGGCAGGTAGCTCCATGCCCTCCTGGGTTTTAACTGCACCTTAGAACACACATGCATCAACATTACAATGAGCGGGTGGAGGGAGGTTTGGAGTCTTCTCTCACCCCCATTCTCTGCGACCTGCTGGAGCGGGGGGGCTAGGAGGAGTTGGCCGTCCGACTGCGGTCTGGAGTGTGGAGCCTTCCTGCTGCTGCAGAGTCGGGGTGGTCTGCCTCCCCCCACCGCAGGGAAAAGGGAAACACCACCTGGGTCTGGGTGCAGTCCCCCCCTCCAGGGGCGGGGGCACCTAGACCCGGTTTGTAGAGTACGCTTGGGGAGTGTGATCGTGTGTACAGCGTCTCTTTATGTCTGTCTCCACGTTGGTTGAGTGTGGAGTAAGTGCATATGAGAGCATGAGGGTGGGAATGGATGTTTGTATCTGTGTGTGCCTGTATGTCTGTGTCTATATGTCAGGTTGGGTATCAGGCGCCACCTCTCTGGGGACATCTCAGGCCCTCCAAGGTTTGGAGGCCTATCTCCCCCTACCACCACTTCCCCTGCCAGTGGCAGACTCCCTCAGACTTCGGTGCGTTGGTGGTTCTTTGTGTCCGGGGATGGGCGTCCAGGCACACACCGGCTCACTCCTTGGCGGCCGCTTATCGGGGCCTGGAGCCTGGGGCTCGCTCGGGCCACTTCGGAGGTGGGGTGCCCCCGGCCTCTCGGCCTGGGGCTCGGTCACTCAGGCGCAGCTGGCTGCCGGCGGAGCTCACGGGCGCGTCACTGCAACTCCCCCTGGCTTCTGCTCCGCGGCTGCTGAGTGAGCCCTCATCTGGGACTCTCCTCAGCTCTTTCCGGGACAGTGGCGCAGCTGCCCCTCTGTTGGTCTTCTTTGGTCTCTTGTGTTCTGGGGGCCTCTGGATGTCTGGAGTCTTGATCTCCTCCACACCTGCTTCACGCCCTGGAGGACGGGGCTGTGCCCCCCCACACCCTCTAGCAGATTATTACATGAAGGAACCTTTTAAAAAACAAAAAACAAGCGCGTCCATGCTCACAGGTGTACACACGGGTGATCACACCCACAAACTACACCCTTTTTGGCTCCTACCTCAAAGCACACTGTGTTCTGTTGATCTTATGTGCTGCACAATAATGTTTAACATTTAGTATTTACTGTCATATTCCCATATACAGTGGGGCAAAAAAGTATTTAGTCAGCCACCGATTGTGCAAGTTCCCCAACTTAAAATGATGACAGAGGTCAGTAATTTGCACCAGAGGTACACTTCAACTGTGAGAGACAGAATGTGGAAAAAAAAATCCATGAATCCACATGGTAGGATTTGTAAAGAATTTATTGGTAAATCAGGGTGGAAAATAAGTATTTGGTCAATAACAAAAATACAACTCAATACTTTGTAACATAACCTTTGTTGGCAATAACAGAGGTCAAACGTTTACTATAGGTCTTTACCAGGTTTGCACACACAGTAGCTGGTATTTTGGCCCATTCCTCCATGCAGATCTTCTCGAGAGCAGTGATGTTTTGGGGCTGTCGCCGAGCAACACGGACTTTCAACTCCCGCCACAGATTTTCTATGGGGTTGAGGTCTGGAGACTGGCTAGGCCACTCCAGGACTTTCAAATGCTTCTTACGGAGCCACTCCTTTGTTGCCCGGGCGGTGTGTTTTGGATCATTGTCATGTTGGAAGACCCAGCCTCGTTTCATCTTCAAAGTTCTCACTGATGGAAGGTGGTTTTGGCTCAAAATCTCACGATACATGGCCCCATTCATTCTGTCCTTAACACGGATCAGTCGTCCTGTCCCCTTGGCAGAAAAACAGCCCCATAGCATGATGTTTCCACCCCCATGCTTCACAGTAGGTATGGTGTTCTTGGGATGCAACTCAGTATTCTTCTTCCTCCAAACACGACGAGTTGAGTTTATACCAAAAAGTTCTACTTTGGTTTCATCTGACCACATGACATTCTCCCAATCCTCTGCTGTATCATCCATGTGCTCTCTGGCAAACTTCAGACGGGCCTGGACATGCACTGGTTTCAGCAGCGGAACACGTCTGGCACTGCGGGATTTGATTCCCTGCCGTTGTAGTGTGTTACTGATGGTGACCTTTGTTACTTTGGTCCCAGCTCTCTGCAGGTCATTCACCAGGTCCCCCCGTGTGGTTCTGGGATCTTTGCTCACCGTTCTCATGATCATTTTGACCCCACGGGATGAGATCTTGCGTGGAGCCCCAGATCGAGGGAGATTATCAGTGGTCTTGTATGTCTTCCATTTTCTGATGATTGCTCCCACAGTTGATTTTTTCACACCAAGCTGCTTGCCTATTGTACACTGTAAAACCCAATAAGTTAATTTTACTCAACTTTTGGTGAAACTGATTACATAAAATATTTTAAGTAACTAAAACTTAAAAATAAAAGTTAAATAAACACACTTTATTTATTAGCTTTAGATAAATATTTTTAAGTACCATTGACAAATGTTTTTAGGTTATATCCACATTTTTGGTTTAGTACTCTCTACTTGATATTTTGAGTTTCAAGTACAAATCTAGCTCAAGTAACTTTAAGGAATTAATTTTTAGTTTCAAAATGTTAACCATTTTAAGCTAATACAACTCAAAAATTTAAAAAACAAATGCTTGTAATATCCAAATCTACTGTGTTTTGAATTTGATATAAAAAAAGTGCCCAAAATAATTACACTTGTAAAAACATAAGACAGAAAACATAAATTCAAGTTACAAATTTATTGAGTTACTTTAACACATAGCCTTTCTAACAAAAAGCCCAAAGACATAAATCCACCACATTTTATAGGGAATAATGTCGGAAATTTTGGCACAAGGTTACAATATTAGAAATAAAGAAATTCACAACATGTTTTAAGAGTATTCAAATTTGATTAACACATGAGTATGGCCTGTTTATTAAAAAACAAACAAAAGGAAAAATCCTGCATTATTAGGTGGGAAAACTGAATGAAAGTAATAGTATAGTATAGTGCAGCTAATACACTGAAATATAATTGGTAACCTTTTTAATATGCCAATACTGTGGTTATGCAAAATGCACATTTGTAGAGTGCAATCACAGTCTCAACAACAAAGCAATAAAACATTAAATAGAAAAATACTTCTTTAGAGACATAAAACAAAGTGTTATAAACCTCCTTAGCGCCTTATGTCAGTTATGAATAGTTCAGGAGGAACGTTCCTTACGTGACATTCAAGATCCCACCTAGAAGCCAGAAATGTAGTGAGATTGTCCTTCATTTTCTCTACAGATTTACAGTTATCTGACTAAAAACACAATCAAAATCAACTAAAACACAAGTGATGTTGGGGGAAAAAAATAAATTAATAAAATAAAATCACCCCTTTTACTTTGTATGTGGCTTTTAGATAATGAAGTATGAAACAGAGTCTGCAAAGATTTCTTTATTCTATTCTCTCTTTTTAAAAAAACCAAACTTATCCAGACTTGGAAACATGATAAACTGAATTACTTGCTTTAACAGGCACTTGAGGACTGTGTAGGAATCCTGGACATTATTCTGCTGCCAAAAGATCATTTTTAAGACTCAGCACTTTGGGCTTCAACTTCCCACCCTCCAGACCCATCAAAACGTTCTGAATGAAGTCAAAAATGTTGGCCAAACATTTTGGGTAGCTTAGGTGCAGGGCGTAGGTGAGTCCAAATATCACTAGAAATGCATCAGCCAGGGTGGTGAAAACAATGATCATGTTACCCTCGACCAAAACTGCAGTCTTCTCAGGGCAGAAGAATGTTGCATCGCTGGAATTGGCTCTGATCAGGAGTCGTCCAAGTGGCACTTCACTAATATCTGGTCTATCAGAATGCATCATCTACAGAAAACAAAATTACTTCATGTTAGTGCATTCCTATTTCTCTTAGTTTCATCTATACAAGTCACATTTCTGGATTATTACTAGCTCAGAAATCAATTGTTTGAACAACAAAAAAGCCACAACACACCAAAGATTTGAAAAAACAAACTGACAAAAATAGTACTTTTAGTAAAGCAAAGTCATACCTCTTCGTAGCAATAACAACAGAAAGTCAATAGGAGTTATATATCTTTTTTCATTTGTACAGTGATGTATGGTTGGGCTAGGAACATTATAGAAGGTCTACGCACATTAAAAACATGTAGTGTTTCCATTATGTGACATGGACACTGTTGTAGACAGATCCAAGCATGGAGATGCTTCTCAAACTCTCAAAGTGTCATAATGTTTTGAGAAATCTAAACAAGGATGCTACTAAGATATTGTTCACAACTTTGTCCAAAACTTACATCCCATGTTTTGATGAAGGTAGAGGTGTCTTCGTACAAATAGGCAGAGAGGGCATGAAGCACACCAGCACTTTGGGCATGGATATCAGCTTGTTCCTACATCACAAGAAAATTTTTATTTTAAATTATTGGCTAACCTAGTCAAGAATGGTAATTAAAATTGGAAAAATTGATCAAATTAAATAAAGCTCAAAAACAAGACAAAAACCCACTAACCTGGAGATTATAGCTTCTGAAGAGCTGAGACAGGACATCAGACACGTTCCCTGTGCAAACAGCTTTCTTTCTGAATAAGCTCTGGAGCCAGGGAGCATGTTGGTCCAGCACAGCATAAAAGTGGTTCTTCAGGTGGAGGTTTGTAATCCTGTGGAATTCTGCACAGATCTGAACACACAGGATACATTTGTGTTTACAAGTTTCAATTAGTCTATAAATCTTTGCAAAATACATCAAAATCCTTACACTCCAAAGGCATAATTTGTTCAGACAGGCCAGATAACAGGAGTTGATATAAAATACACCTTGTTAGATACATCTATATACATTCATACCTGGGACTGGGATTTCAGAGTAGGCCAGCAATCCAGGATCTGACCTACTGGTAGGTCATCATTGATGATCTCTTTGCATCGCAAGGCCAAAGTTGTGTGCATCAGCTTTGTAATCAGGATTCTTTTCACTTTTCTCGACTTCATCTACAATCTGTAGTCTTAGCTGGTCAAGGTAAACAGCATCTTCACCCCTGAAAATTTACTTCTGCCCTGGCATGGACATAACAGTAAAACACAGAAGACAAGACAGACTACACAGAGAACAGAAAAGACACATAACCAAGGAGACACAGATGAAACATAACCAGCCCAGAACTCAACTAAACCTTAACTAATAATAACAACAATACAAGAACTTCACCTCATTTCAATATAACATAAGAAAGCAAAAATACAAAATAAACTCAAAATGCTGTGTCACACACCCAGCCCCTGACAGATAAAAAACTAAGTCTTTCACGAATGAACACTGGGCATCAGAATAAAATAAAACGAAAAAATAACTGTTTGGTAAATATATTATTGATGGATTCACCCTTAAGCTAACCTAAAATAGACCAGGCACAACAATTTTACAGTTCAGAAGATTCTACATTTCAACTTGGTATACATAACTATTTGCAATGTAAACCAAGTTCTACCGCGTAATTATGTAATGATTATTCACTGCTTTTGTAAGTATGTCCTGTGCCTACAATTTTGCTGCCCCAGTTTTAATATGTACAACTCCAGAGAACTAAACGTAAGTTTTAAGTTCCACCAGTTAGCAAATGGGTTAGCCAAAGTCAATATCCACGTATGCGCTAAGTGTGAAGCAGCGCAGCAGTGCATATTGATTCAACAATTTAACCACAAGGCAGTTTATAATCTGCAAATCCAGAAACGCCTTCTAAAGACTTCTTTTAAAATAGTAAGATTAGAAAAGTTATTAACACATTATTAGTCCCAGCCTCTGCTCGGACTAATAATGTGTTATACTAAATATGAGCTTATTAGCATAATTCATGCAAAACACTTTGGGGCCAAGCCGACATGGATAAAACGACGCATGCATGTAATTCTTAAATGCCTGCTAGAGTTGTACATTTATGACGATAAAAACCCATATTACAATGGAGAACTATAGTTTCAGAAAAATAAAACTTACCACAAAGCGCTCCTGAAGATGCTGCAAAGGCGGTAAATGCAGCTAGCCAAGTGCAGAGCGTTAGCTGTTCCAGTTCAAAAGTCCGTAACATACCATAGCATGCCCTCCTTTATCCAGCGTCAAAGGCAATGCCGCAAAAAACCCCTTGACAAATGTTTTTATTTCTGTTCGGATATTAACGTTCCACAAGTTTCTTTCGGAGTAATGAGCGGGCATTCGCACTCGAAGCGAGGAATCCAAGATGGTTGCCAGCACTTCATAAAGAAACAGGTGGCGCACGTAGGTACGTACGTAGGCACGTAAGTGACGTCAGTGTTAAAACTCAAATTATTTGAGGGCAATGCCAGAAACTAATCAATATATTCAAGTACTGATAACTTGAAAAAACAAACTTGTTCAAACTACTCAAAAAATAAAGGTGTATGAACTTATAACAGGTTTTTAAGTAGTTGGAACTCATTTCATTTATCAAACTATTACTATTCGGTCTTACAGTGTAGATTCACTCTTCCCAGTCTGGTGCAGGTCTACAATACTTTTCCTGGTGTCCTTCGAAAGCTCTTTGGTCTTGGCCATGGCGGAGTTTGGAGTCTGACTGTTTGAGGCTGTGGACAGGTGTCTTTTATACAGATGATGAGTTCAAACAGGTGCCATTCATACAGGTAACGAGTGGGGGACAGAAAAGCTTCTTACAGAAGACGTTACAGGTCTGTGAGAGCCAGAGATTTTCCTTGTTTGAGGTGACCAAATACTTATTTTCCACCCTAATTTACGAATAAATTCTTTACAAATCCTACCATGTGAATTCATGGATTTTTTTTTCACATTCTGTCTCTCACAGTTGAAGTGTACCTCTGGTGCAAATTACTGACCTCTGTCATCATTTTAAGTGGGGGAACTTGCACAATCGGTGGCTGACTAAATACTTTTTTGCCCCACTGTATCATTGTGATGTTGTTTATTCTATTACTCTTGTTCTCTTCTGCTTGCTTTCTTTTTTCTTTCTCAGCAGGTGATCCAGATGATTGATATATGCATTTGTTTTTTTCTCTGCCCGTTCTGTTGGTTTTTGTCTTTTGCCCTTCTCCCCCGTCCCTCTTCTCAGCTGTTTCTCTTTCCCTCTTTCTTTCTCCCCTTCTTTCCCCCAGTCAAGTCTGTCCCGTATTCAGTAAGTGAAAATAAAATAAACAATAAAAGGTGAATCAAATGGACCATTACGGCAAGGCTGGGATGGTCAGTTTGGTAAAGTAAATCCGTTGGGCATCTTTCTTTGCCTTTAGACAACAATTCTGATGGCAAAAGAGCCAAACGGGACAGGCCAAAAAAAAAAAAAAAAAAAAAAAGAAAAAAGAAATGAGACTTTCCTGTCAGAGGTCATTTTTTTAAAAATGAGGTGAATCAACCATGAAAACCATGAATCAACATGTGAACATGAGCTGATGCTGCTGAAGTGAAGTAAAGTTACAGAGGTTTGATTAGGTAATGAGTCCTAATGAGTCCAAGTCTTCTGCTGAATCAGCAGAAGACTTGGACTCATTTGATTCCAGCTTTGATATCATTGATTTCAATATGTCCATTTCTGTCACACTTCACCTTTAAAAGTGAAGCCATGTGGTTCCTGGAAGGAAAAACACGACTTTTTCAAGTCTTTGTCCTGTTTTTATGAGAAATGTACGACTTTAATGTGAAACATTCAGAGTTTTTTCTCTTGTTGTGTTTGTTTGAAGCTGCTTCCTGTTGGCTTCAGCTGTTTGGAGTTTCCATTTTCTAAACTTCTACATTCTGAACCTTCTTCAGCTCTGAACAGATGATGAAACACTGAATGATTTCAAGCACTTTGTCTAATAAACTTACATCTTTCATTCTTTATACAGATTGAGGAGCTGTGGTTTGTCAGAGATCAGCTGTGATTATCTGGCAGCAGCACTGAAGTCCAACCCCTCCCATCTGAGAGAGCTGGACCTGAGCATCAACAACAAGCTGCAGGATCCAGGAGTGAAGCATCTGTGTGGTTTCCTGGAGAGTCCAGGATGTAAACTTGAAACTCTGAGGTCAGTCAGCATGTTTTAGTTGTGCTGAGATGAATATGATGTGAAAGTTGTGCTGACACTAAACTGCAGACATCAGGCTGATATTATACTGATCCACACTGAGGATCTTCATGGTAAAGTCTGTTTTCTTCTTCTCTGGTTTAGTCCATTGACTGCAGCAGAACAATGTTCACATTTCAAACAGTGATACTCAACGTATGGCCCGCGGCCCACACGCGGCCTGCCCACCTTTCCTGACTCAGAGAGAGGGGACCCTGATTAACTGTGTAGCTTCTTCCTCACAGTTCTAAGTATCAGACACAACAATGAATAATCCACAGCTGACTGTCTTTAGCAGGTCAAGGGTCACGGCACACAGCAGACAGTCAGAAATATTCTAACTCTGATCATTTATCAGTTGTGACACTGTGAGACTTGATCAGAGGTGTGATCATCACAGCAGAGGCCTTTGTGTCAAAGTCACTGAGGATCAAACAGAAACACATGAAGCAGATTTTCCTCTTCTGGCTTTTTATAGCAGATAACCTTCAAAATATTCTGCAGTCGATCAAAAACTGAAGCAAACCATGAAGCAACATGTGAACATGAGCTGATGCTGCTGAAGTGAAGCAAAGTTACAGAGGTTTGATTACAGACACAGCTGAGAGTTTGTAATCTGTCATCATTTTAAAAAGTTTCCATGGAACAGCAGAAATGAGGCTTTACTGTCAGAGGCCGACAGCACTGAACACAACAGCAGACTGGTGGCTAATAAACAGTGAATGATGCAGAAACAGATGTTTGAAGCTGTTCTTGGAGTACACTGAGAGAGAGAGAGCTGTGCAGGCAGGAACAGCCAAAGTCAGAGAGAATTCATGAGCATATTGATCAAACGTGAAGCAGAGTTTGGATCTTCTTTTGCTGCTGCTTCACTCAGTTTTGGTTGGAGACAGATGAAACCTGCAGCTTCAGGATCTGTGAGCTGTCCACTTTCAGCCCCGACGGCGTGTCCGTGTACGTGCCGTCGAGTGAACGATCCACGCTCTGTGTTTCCATCTTTGTGTGTTTAGCTGCTCTCATTTACTGTTTTAGCTGTTTGCTGCTTGTTGAAATAGTTTGTGAGCTTTAACCTGAGATTCTGGCAAAATACATTTATATTAAACATCGATTCAGGATTGAATGAATCAACATCGTTTTATTCAAATTAAAACCATTTAAATGGGAACATGAATTTTTTACAGCCGCCTCTAATGCTGGGTAATGTCAGCTGGTCCATGTGCAGCTGGCTGTGAGGCTCAGGGAGCGTCTACAAAGTGCAACACTGAAAGAACATCATCCATAAATATTGAGTAAGAACTGGACTCTCATACAGCGAGACTCAAATGCCTTTAAACATCAGCTTATCCTGCTGATCCAAGTCCAACACTGAGTTTGTAAAAACATGTTTGTCAATCATTTTGTTTGGTTTCTGAGGAAAAAGATTCAATAAGTTGCTGCTAATACACAACATTTCATCATATTTCCTCATAACCCTCTTTTGTCTGATCATTTGATCCCATTTGAATTTGCAATAAAGGATCCACAGAGTTTGGTGACAATAATGACAGTAGATGTTTGTGTGAAAGTGCTGGAAGCAAATGAGTGTGTGATGTTCTTTCAGTGTTGCACTTTGTAGACGCTCCCTGAGCACTGGTCTCACAGCCAGCTGCACATAGAGACCAGTGTTGTTAGTCCAGGTCAGAAGATGACTTGTTGGAATGAAAATGAGCTTGTGGTTTGTCTGCTTTAATAATGTGACTGGAAAAAGGTGTTGGACTTCAAATATGTCCATTTCTTTCACACTTCACCTTTAAAAGTGAAGCCATGTGGTTCCTGGAAGGAAAAACACGACTTTTTCAAGTCTTTGTCCTGTTTTTATGAGAAATGTACGACTTTAATGTGAAACATTCAGAGTTTTTTCTCTTGTTGTGTTTGTTTGAAGCTGCTTCCTGTTGGCTTCAGCTGTTTGGAGTTTCCATTTTCTAAACTTCTACATTCTGAACCTTCTTCAGCTCTGAACAGATGATGAAACACTGAATGATTTCAAGCACTTTGTCTAATAAACTTACATCTTTCATTCTTTATACAGATTGAAGGACTGTGGTTTGTCAGAGATCAGCTGTGATTATCTGGCAGCAGCACTGAAGTCCAACCCCTCCCATCTGAGACAGCTGGACCTGAGTAATGACTTCTCCTGGTTTTCGATCAACAACAACAACGTGCAGGATTCAGGAGTGAAGCATCTGTGTGGTTTCCTGGAGAGTCCAGGATGTAAACTTGAAACTCTGAGGTCAGTCAGCATGTTTTAGTTGTGCTGAGATGAATATGATGTGAAAGTTGTGCTGACACTAAACTGCAGACATCAGGCTGATATTATACTGATCCACACTGAGGATCTTCATGGTAAAGTCTGTTTTCTTCTTCTCTGGTTTAGTCCATTGACTGCAGCAGAACAATGTTCACATTTCAAACAGTGATGCTCAACGTATGGCCCGCGGCCCACACGCGGCCTGCCAACCTTTCCTGATTCAGAGAGAGGGGACCCTGATTAACTGTGTAGCTTCTTCCTCACAGTTCTAAGTATCAGACACAACAATGAATAATCCACAGCTGACTGTCTTTAGCAGGTCAAAGGTCACGGCACACAGCAGACAGTCAGAAATATTCTAACTCTGATCATTTATCAGTTGTGACACTGTGAGACTTGATCAGAGGTGTGATCATCACAGCAGAGGCCTTTGTGTCAAAGTCACTGAGGATCAAACAGAAACACATGAAGCAGATTTTCCTCTTCTGGCTTTTTATAGCAGATAACCTTCAAAATATTCTGCAGTCGATCAAAAACTGAAGCAAACCATGAAGCAACATGTGAACATGAGCTGATGCTGCTGAAGTGAAGCAAAGTTACAGAGGTTTGATTACAGACACAGCTGAGAGTTTGTAATCTGTCATCATTTTAAAAAGTTTCCATGGAACAGCAGAAATGAGGCTTTACTGTCAGAGGCCGACAGCACTGAACACAACAGCAGACTGGTGGCTAATAAACAGTGAATGATGCAGAAACAGATGTTTGAAGCTGTTCTTGGAGTACACTGAGAGAGAGAGAGCTGTGCAGGCAGGAACAGCCAAAGTCAGAGAGAATTCATGAGCATATTGATCAAACGTGAAGCAGAGTTTGGATCTTCTTTTGCTGCTGCTTCACTCAGTTTTGGTTGGAGACAGATGAAACCTGCAGCTTCAGGATCTGTGAGCTGTCCACTTTCAGCCCCGACGGCGTGTCCGTGTACGTGCCGTCGAGTGAACGATCCACGCTCTGTGTTTCCATCTTTGTGTGTTTAGCTGCTCTCATTTACTGTTTTATCTGTTTGCTGCTTGTTGAAATAGTTTGTGAGCTTTAACCTGAGATTCTGGCAAAATACATTAAAAAATCGATTTCACGTTATCCAAGCCAGAATCGATTTTAATCGATAAATCGATTATAAAAACCAACCACTTGTGCTGATGTTCCCTCCTTGAATGCACAACAAGTACGGTGCTGGTCTTTCTCGGGTGGAGCAGAGACAGATTGAAGTCTTTCAGGCTTTAGTGGCGACTTCCCTGACAGAGGCTGGACTCCATGGTCTGCACAGGAGGCTTCTACACTGTGTGGAGGTGACTCCTGGACTCGAAGACAGGCTGCAGGTACATGTGTGATGAAGAGGAGCTACAGCAGTGTGATGGAGCTGCAGGTGTGAAGGAAGTCCTGCTGTCCTGTCCCACCCTCATCTTTGCTTCCTCTGTCTTCTCTGGACTTGTCCTCCTGTTTCAGAAACAGCACTGCTTCATGCTGAGGGTGGACGGGAGCGTTGGCTCTGATTCTTTTACCGTCCACCACAAGGAGACACTGATGCTGACCTCCTGATTCATCTGCATGTGTTCTGCTTCACACTGCTCACCTCCACCAAAGACTTCACAAACATCTTCTTTCTTTGAGTCCAGTTTGTCCCACAAACACTTCCAAATCTCCTCCTCTGAGATTCTGCAGCTTCTTGCAGTGTGACTCAGCTGACTTCTGACAGACCACAGACTGGCACAGCATCCACATGTGTCTCCTTTCAAACAGGCTCTTGATGTTTCCTCCCACATCATTCTGGCCTCTCAGTCTCCTTTGTTCTCCAGCTCTGTAGCTCCAGCTGGTGAAGCTTCAGTTTTCCATGTTGGTAACAGTAAACTACAGCCTCTGCTGTCAGCTGGGTAACTAAACAGAGCTGCAGCACGTCTCTGCGGTGGTGCTACATCCAGCCTGCAGACGGCCGTCTACATGTTGTAGTGGTTTACAGTCACCAGGGGGCGCTGTCCCAGCCATGCAGGCAGTGGGCTGCTCTGCTTGTGCTGTTGTTGGTGAAGCTGAAGTGAAAGCGAGAGTTAAAACCCTGAACAGTGTCCACTGAGCTTCTCATGCTCTTCTCATGCTCAAAGAAGTTTAACAGGAAGGACGACTCGTCCATCAGGCGTCCAGCTGTCCGTGACCGTGTCCACAGCAGAGTGTGACCGAGGCTTCATGCTAACACGCACACATGAAGCTAATACCACCACGAGCAGCTGCTCAGTGGATTTGGAGGACAAATGTCTGCAGCTTCTCACAGGCAGTATGCAGAATGTGGATCTCCACAAAGACTGTGGAGAGCTCGTCCCACACTCTAAATCCACACTTGTCTGCACAAAACTTCTCACACGTTCCCGTCACAAGTGTCTTCTAAGTGAAGCTACCAGGTTCAGGTCCAGCTTGTTTATCTGGAGCTGCAGGAGATGATCCATCCTCACAAAGCAACACAGCAGATATGCAAACACACAACACAACCAAAGGATTCTCTCTGCATGTCTGTGGCTGATGCTGCTGGAACGAAGCTGTTTGAAACCTTGTTGTTCTGCACTTTGGGACCAGAAGAGGAAACTGAAGCTCTGTGCAGAGGGTCCAATGGAAGCAGCCAAGCGCTGTAAGTGTCTGCTGTATAGGGATGCTGGTTCAGCTGTGGCTCAGTTTCACAGTGTGACTCAATAAAAGCAGCAGGAAATCAAAGCTTGATGCTTTCATCAGTGTGGAAATAAGAAAGTTTCCTGTGACAGACGCTGGAGCTCTTTCACTCTCAGCTTCACAGTTTCAGCTTCAAACTTCTTCCAACATGTTTCTAACACGGCCACATTCCACCTTAATGGAGCTGATATCTTGTGCATCAGCACATTTTCTAAAGGCAGCGATCACATCTTTAGTTTTGGATGTTTAACTGCAGATTGTTTATGTGTTTATAGCACATTAATTACAGCAGCAGCGTTGACCACAGTGCTGTACAAGAATCCAAAATAACTATTAAAATAACTCCTAATATTAATATCACACATCAAATATCAAATAACTCTCATGCTGTATTAAAAGCCAGTGAATACAAATGTGTTTTCAGAGCAGATTTACAGAGACTGACAGCAGGAGCTGGGGCTGTTCGATAGAACGATGTATATATGATGACCATATGAAAACGTCTATCGTTTCATATCACGCTCTTTGTTTCCTGCTTATGTGTTTGTGTTTTCCAGATAAAGCTTTCAAAATAAATCTGAAGATCCTGTTGAGAGTTTTCAAAATAAACACAATACAGTACTGCGGTCGCTCGTTTATCGAGTTACGTTCTAAAAATAAGTCTCAGAATGAAGTAGCAGCTTTATGTTTTACAAGTATTATAGAAGTTTTAAGGCAGTTAAACCCTCACTGCACACTTTCTACACTTTTCTCAGACAGGCATGAACATTTTCACACTTTTCTCTCTTGTTTAAACAAAGTTCAAACCTTCATAGAAAAATAAGTTCATTATTAAAGAGTGAAAGCAAAGTGTTTCTGAAATGTGTCAAATCAGCCTTTGCTGGCATTAAATGAGCTTCTGTGTGAGGAGCACTTGTCCATGGCCTGGGCTCCTCGCTGTCAGGTAAAGTTTCATAAAGCTTTTGAGTTTTTCTGCAGATAATGTTGGTGTCCAGCACGATGTTCTTTTTCCTGCGGTCACTGAGCCACAAAGCCAAAGCTGACTCCATCCTTACGATGTTCTTGTTGTGGACAGTTACAACCTTTTTGCCTCCTTGTTGAAACTATGATGGTCAGCATCTTCCTCTGCCTTTGGCTGCTACCACAGGTGCAAAACGTCTCGTCATCATTGTTGTTTGTTGGGACAAAACGTACAAACATACAGTGCAGCACTGCAGAGTCACACTGCTGTAAATTTGAACACATTCTGTACTGTACAGGAGACACGGCACGAGATTGGCTGACAATGGTCTACAGCCAATCAGGACGCAGAACACAATGCGCTGTAAAAAACAAAAACATGCAAAATTGCACAAAAAAGATCAGCGAAACAGCGAGGCCGCCAAAGGTGAACTGTGTTACAGCGAGGGACCAGCGTATATGTGGTTGTTGGGACGATAAATGTCTTTGAGCTTGTGTCAGAAGACGAGCTGCAGCTTTCTGGACCAGCTGCAGTCTTGCCAGGCAGGTCCCACTAACTCCAACATATAAGGAGTTACAATAATCCAGCTGGGACGTCATGAAAACGTGGATCGCCCGTTCAAGGTTTTTAAAAGATATAAATGATCTCACCTTAGATAAAAGCCTCAGTTTGAAGAAAGACCGCTGTACAACTGAGCTCAGCTGTTTTTCAAATTGCCGTCAAATATAAGCCCCAAATGTAATAATGCGATTTAATAAAAGAGCTGAACCAGTCTAATAGAGCGCCCTTGATGCCGCCATGCTCCAATGGTGAGGTCAAGATGCTGTGGTCAAGGCAGCGGTCAGATCCAAAAGCACAGCTGAGTCTCCTGATCAGTGGCTGATAAAAGATCATTAAGAACTTTCCAAAGTGCAGTTTCAGTGCTGTGAAGAGCTTTAAAACCAGACTGAAACCTTTACAACAGATTGCAGCTGAACAAATATAATCTTTTACAAAATCTTCGGCAGGAAGGGAAGCTTTGAAATAGGCCTGAAGTTTGAGCGGACAGAGGATCCAGATCAGGTTTTTAGTACAGGCTGTACAACAGCATGTTTAAAACAGGCTGTACAACACCTGAACTAAGACTGCTGTTAAAAATCGCTAAGATGTCGGAACCGACAACCTTTAAAATCTTTTTAAACACGTGTTGGAACAACTTCATTTGGACAAGATGATGTCTTTATAGCATCACATCGTTCCTCCACCTGATCAAACCACACAGGCTCAAACTGATCAAAAACAGCTGAGCAGGTGAATATTTTAGCCCCGGTGCGATCTCGGGCGAGAGTATCGATGATGGCCAAAGGGCAGCGTCCAGCTCTACGGCCGCTGAAGAGCAGACTCAACAGACGCGCGTGATGTGGATCCTACTGCTCTAAAACTGGAGCTTCTTCAATCCATTAAAGAGGACATTAGTACGCTGTTAAAAGAAGAACTCAGAAATGCATTGAAAGAAGATTTTGACAATATAAGGGCTGACGTGCAAGGACTGAGAAATGAGATCGCTAACAGCATGGCGGCGACGTGCGGCGAAGTTGATGGAGTAAAGGTTACAGTGAAAGAAGCTGAGGATGGGCTGTCAATGTGGAGCAATGAGGTGACCACCCTGCAGTCTACAGTAGAGAGTATGAAGGAGGAGCTGTCTGACCTGAAGGATAAATGTGATGAAGGCAGGAAGCGGAGAGCTAACATCCACATCATAGGGATCCCAGAGGGCCTGGACTCGAGCTCCTCCACGGCCGTATCCGTGCTACTACGTGAAGTGCTGGGTATGGATAAAGACGTTATTGTCGACCGCTCACACAGGAGCCCTATCCTGAGAAAGCCAGCTGGTAACCCGCACGCCGTCATAGCCGAGCGTCACTACTACCAGGATTGTGTGGCTACGCCGTGCCAGGGCCCAAGCCCCGCTTGAGTTTAACGGACAACCTATTGCAATATTACGACTGGGCGATATGACCCAAAGTTCATATCTCGATATTCTTTAGCTGGATGGCGATATACGATATATATCTCGATATTTTTAAAGCCAGAAAGTTCGAACAAAAAGAGAGTTCTTAGTCAAAGCTGTGTCCCAAATCTCACACAGGCACATTTATTAACATACAGCGTAGATGTACATGAAACAATTACTCAGAAATAAATGATCAGCATTTATTAAATAATAATGCTCCATAAATAAAAGAAAACAATGTTGTTTTTGTGCATAACAAAAAGCTCACAATCGTGCAGTCAAAATGTAAACAGACGCTGAGCATAATAACAAGCAGCTGCTCTGTTCCCAGGTTCTACTGCGTGACTGACAGCCTGGAGTTTGAAACCCTCTTTGTAACCGTGTCTCTTACAGGTGCCATTTATGGTCCTTATACACACTCAATACAGTAATATTACGTTGAAGCAGAGTACGTATCACTCCGCGAGGCTCCTCGTAGCTGTAATGCTCCAACAATCCATCAAGCGGTGCGGCCTCGTAGCTGAGCAAAGTCGTACCAAAACATCTTTTGAAAGGTTTCTGAGCGCCGTGTAGCACATAAAATCGGTTCGAGGTCAGTAAGCACAACCAGAATTCATCCATGAGGCGCACTGTCGATTTATGAGAAAATTACAGGATTTTAAGTGCAGAAAATATAGTTTATGGTTTTCCTTTGATCTTAGCAAATATCTACGCCTCTAATTGGGACGATCACAGATTTTTCACTAATGTCTTTGCGCGGCTCCCCAATATGTCATCACACAATATCATCTTTGAGGGAGACCTAAACTGCTCATTATCTGCTATGGACCACAGTTCACACAAAAGTACACTTAGTCCAAAGTCAGCATGCGTCATTCAGAGCTTTCTTGATAATTATGGGCTGGCTGATGTATGGAGATTTCATAATCCTGCTTCACATCAATACTCTTTTTTTTCCTAATGTCCATAAAACATATATTTGTATAGAAAAACGTCTCCCTTTAGTTACAGAATGTGATTATAAGACTCTGGTGATTTCTCCTCTTGTTTTTTCAATGTGTATTCCTGATGCCTGCTCCAACTATCAGCCATGGAGATTCAACTCAGTGTTGTTAGCAGATGAAGAGTTTGTCAGTTACAAAAGGTCTCAAAGAGATTTTTTTTCTATCAATCAGACCCCAGAGATGTCATCATCAGTCATTTGGGAATCTCTAAAAGCATCTGAGAGGCCAAATAATTTCATTTTGTGCCAAACAAAGTGCAACACTGAAAGAACATCATCCATAAATATTGAGTAAGAACTGGACTCTCATACAGCGAGACTCAAATGCCTTTAAACATCAGCTTATCCTGCTGATCCAAGTCCAACACTGAGTTTGTAAAAACATGTTTGTCAATCATTTTGTTTGGTTTCTGAGGAAAATGATTCAATAAGTTGCTGCTAATACACAACATTTCATCATATTTCCTCATAACCCTCTTTTGTCTGACCATTTGATCCCATTTGAATTTGCAATAAAGGATCCACAGAGTTTGGTGACAATAATGACAGTAGATGTTTGTGTGAAAGTGCTGGAAGCAAATGAGTGTGTGATGTTCTTTCAGTGTTGCACTTTGTAGACGCTCCCTGAGCACTGGTCTCACAGCCAGCTGCACATAGAGACCAGTGTTGTTAGTCCAGGTCAGAAGATGACTTGTTGGAATGAAAATGAGCTTGTAGTTTGTCTGCTTTAATAATGTGACTGGAAAAAGGTGTTGGACTTCAAATATGTCCATTTCTGTCACACTTCACCTTTAAAAGTGAAGCCATGTGGTTCCTGGAAGGAAAAACACGACTTTTTCAAGTCTTTGTCCTGTTTTTATGAGAAATGTACGACTTTAATGTGAAACATTCAGAGTTTTTTCTCTTGTTGTGTTTGTTTGAAGCTGCTTCCTGTTGGCTTCAGCTGTTTGGAGTTTCCATTTTCTAAACTTCTACATTCTGAACCTTCTTCAGCTCTGAACAGATGATGAAACACTGAATGATTTCAAGCACTTTGTCTAATAAACTTACATCTTTCATTCTTTATACAGATTGAAGGACTGTGGTTTGTCTGTGATCAGCTGTGATTATCTGGCAGCAGCGCTGAAGTCCAACCCCTCCCATCTGAGAGAGCTGGACCTGAGCTCCAACAACAAGCTGCAGGATCCAGGAGTGAAGCATCTGTGTGGTTTCCTGGAGAGTCCAGGATGTAAACTTGAAACTCTGAGGTCAGTCAGCATGTTTTAGTTGTGCTGAGATGAATATGATGTGAAAGTTGTGCTGACACTAAACTGCAGACATCAGGCTGATATTATACTGATCCACACTGAGGATCTTCATGGTAAAGTCTGTTTTCTTCTTCTCTGGTTTAGTCCATTGACTGCAGCAGAACAATGTTCACATTTCAAACCTTCAAAGAAGAAGAAAAATCCTCCACTGGAAAATTCACTGTGAAACTCTCAAACTCTTCATTGCACCTTAAAGTCTGTCTGACACTGAAATCCAAAGCAAAATGTGCGTTTGCTTTACAGACAGCAGTCCAACACAAACATACACACATCATCCAAAACACAGTCCAACATCCAAATCTCCTCCACTGCCAGCATGAATGATGGGAAAGAGAAGGAGGAACACTCTGACATTCAGGGTTAGAATGAGTTTCATCAAGCAGACTGTGAAGATCAAAGCTGCATTAGAAAGCTTACATGAATGAATGAGTGGACAGAAGTGGACAGAGATCATCTGAATTACTTCAAAGGCTTTAAATCAGCACATTTCTCTTTATTCTTTATCAACTCTGTTAGTTTCTCTCAGTTTTCTGTGGAATGAAGCTAACAGCAGGCTAATAAGATGCTGACCAATAGGTTTCTATTAAAGGTTGTAATTTGTATATGAAAAAGTGCTTTGGCTCAGCAGGGATCAGCTTACAGGTAGAATACAGCTGCTGGATGGGATTAGCATGTCATAGCTATCTACCAAACTGCTAACTGGGGGATTTCAGGCCATCTATGGATCATTTTTGCTAACTGTTTATTCAGCTTAGGCTCACAGGGCTGCAGCCTGTGCCCTAGCTGTCATAGGGCAAGAGGCGTGGTCCACCTGCACAGGTGAGCAGTCCATCACAGGGCCAACAGAGAGACAGAGAAGCACTCCCTCACATCCACACCTACAGCCAATGTAGAAGCACCAATGAACCTAAGCAGCATTTCATTGGACTGTGGGGGAACATCCAACCTCCACAGAAAGGCCCAGCTGACCAACAAGCTTCAACCTACAACCTTCTTGCTCTAAGGCACTAGTGCTAACCACTTTTGCCCATTTCAGCCCAAATCCTGCATCTTCCTGTTTCTGACTCCAGGCCAGCTCCACTAACACTTTCTCATCAGACACTGCCACCTAGTGGAGGAAGTCTTAGTTCCATTTGAAGCTTCAGATTACAGTTAGTTCCTTTACAAAGAGGTGGAGGTGGTGGGGCCACAGCACCATCATCACTGAGTGCCATAGGACACTTAACCTTTGTTTCCATATGCTGGGAACTTCCTGTTGTTCCAAGGAGGACTGGAAAATGTGTGAAAATCTCCCAGTCAGTTCCTCACAGCACACTTCAATCATTTCCCTCCCACAGCATCAGGACCAGGGCTTTTTCTCTCTTTGGTCCCACTAAGAGATTTCCACACAAACACCTCATCAGTGGGACTCTCAGAGCTACCAGCCCTTTGCTACAATCACAAAGCTCTTCATTGAAATCAATGATATCAAAGCTGGAATCAAATGAGTCCAAGTCTTCTGCTGATTCAGCATCACATTCATCTTTGCTCCTTGTTCTGCATCCCCACCATGGACTTCATTCCTTTCCAAGCCAGCCTTGAGTGTCCTTTATTCAGCTCATCCTCTGCTTTACTTTTACACCTGATTTTAGCTGCTTTATCTCTCTTTCAACAGGTTTCTGTGCCTCAATCTTTTTCTTCTCTCCCTCATAACAAGACAGCTTCTTCTGCCTGAGAACATGTTGGAGTGATTTACTAATCCAGGGCTGCTTATTGGGGAAAATACTTCCTGTTTCCAAAGTAATCCCCATTTTTCCCAGAAAGAAATGTCAGTAGAAATCGATGATCTAAGTGAGAACATGAGCCTTTAAAAAGTCCCAGTGGGTGCAGTCAAAGCAGTCCCTCAGTCCCAGTATAGAGTCTTTGGTCCAGACTGGAACAACTGTGTGCCCAGTTTGAGCTCTCTTCAGTGCTGTGACCTGACAGACCCAGAGGGGCCATCACATCACATTTAGAAGCTCCCCTGATGGAGTCACAACACATGTCCAATACTTAGTCTGTCTTGTTGGACCAACTGGAAGAAATGATTCAAGGACTTAGTCACAGAACAGAGATTCAAATCTCCAAAATCCAACTGGCTGCATCAGGACATATAGTCTGAAACTCTGCACAGTTTCCTGTTTGAAGCTGCTTCCTGTTGGCTTCAGCTGTTTGGAGTTTCCATTTTCTAAACTTCTACATTCTGAACCTTCTTCAGCTCTGAACAGATGATGAAACACTGAATGATTTCAAGCACTTTGTCTAATAAACTTACATCTTTCATTCTTTATACAGATTGACTCTCTGTGGTTTGTCAGAGATCAGCTGTGATTATCTGGCAGCAGCACTGAAGTCCAACCCCTCCCATCTGAGAGTGCTGGTGCTGAGCGACAACTACAACCTGCAGGATCCAGGAGTGAAGCATCTGTGTGGTTTCCTGGAGAGTCCAGGATGTAAACTTGAAACTCTGAGGTCAGTCAGCATGTTTTAGTTGTGCTGAGATGAATATGATGTGAAAGTTGTGCTGACACTAAACTGCAGACATCAGGCTGATATTATACTGATCCACACTGAGGATCTTCATGGTAAAGTCTGTTTTCTTCTTCTCTGGTTTAGTCCATTGACTGCAGCAGACCAATGTTCACATTTCAAACAGTGATACTCAACGTATGGCCCGCGGCCCACACGCGGCCTGCCCACCTTTCCTGATTCAGAGAGAGGGGACCCTGATTAACTGTGTAGCTTCTTCCTCACAGTTCTAAGTATCAGACACAACAATGAATAATCCACAGCTGACTGTCTTTAGCAGGTCAAAGGTCACGGCACACAGCAGACAGTCAGAAATATTCTAACTCTGATCATTTATCAGTTGTGACACTGTGAGACTTGATCAGAGGTGTGATCATCACAGCAGAGGCCTTTGTGTCAAAGTCACTGAGGATCAAACAGAAACACATGAAGCAGATTTTCCTCTTCTGGCTTTTTATAGCAGATAACCTTCAAAATATTCTGCAGTCGATCAAAAACTGAAGCAAACCATGAAGCAACATGTGAACATGAGCTGATGCTGCTGAAGTGAAGCAAAGTTACAGAGGTTTGATTCCAGACACAGCTGAGAGTTTGTAATCTGTCATCATTTTAAAAAGTTTCCATGGAACAGCAGAAATGAGGCTTTACTGTCAGAGGCCGACAGCACTGAACACAACAGCAGACTGGTGGCTAATAAACAGTGAATGATGCAGAAACAGATGTTTGAAGCTGTTCTTGGAGTACACTGAGAGAGAGAGAGCTGTGCAGGCAGGAACAGCCAAAGTCAGAGAGAATTCATGAGCATATTGATCAAACGTGAAGCAGAGTTTGGATCTTCTTTTGCTGCTGCTTCACTCAGTTTTGGTTGGAGACAGATGAAACCTGCAGCTTCAGGATCTGTGAGCTGTCCACTTTCAGCCCCGACGGCGTGTCCGTGTACGTGCCGTCGAGTGAACGATCCACGCTCTGTGTTTCCATCTTTGTGTGTTTAGCTGCTCTCATTTACTGTTTTATCTGTTTGCTGCTTGTTGAAATAGTTTGTGAGCTTTAACCTGAGATTCTGGCAAAATACATTTATATTAAACATCGATTCAGGATTGAATGAATCAACATCGTTTTATTCAAATTAAAACCATTTAAATGGGAACATGAATTTTTTACAGCCGCCTCTAATGCTGGGTAATGTCAGCTGGTCCATGTGCAGCTGGCTGTGAGGCTCAGGGAGCGTCTACAAAGTGCAACACTGAAAGAACATCATCCATAAATATTGAGTAAGAACTGGACTCTCATACAGCGAGACTCAAATGCCTTTAAACATCAGCTTATCCTGCTGATCCAAGTCCAACACTGAGTTTGTAAAAACATGTTTGTCAATCAGTTTGTTTGGTTTCTGAGGAAAAAGATTCAATAACTTGCTGCTAATACACAACATTTCATCATATTTCCTCATAACCCTCTTTTGTCTGACCATTTGATCCCATTTGAATTTGCAATAAAGGATCCACAGAGTTTGGTGACAATAATGACAGTAGATGTTTGTGTGAAAGTGCTGGAAGCAAATGAGTGTGTGATGTTCTTTCAGTGTTGCACTTTGTAGACGCTCCCTGAGCACTGGTCTCACAGCCAGCTGCACATAGAGACCAGTGTTGTTAGTCCAGGTCAGAAGATGACTTGTTGGAATGAAAATGAGCTTGTAGTTTGTCTGCTTTAATAATGTGACTGGAAAAAGGTGTTGGTTCCCTTTCAGTCGATTCACTCGGTACAACACATAAGTATGGGATATCACGCCCTCGCGTGTCCTGGCTGAAGAAACCTTTATTCACGCCTTTACGGCAGATGACGTGTGATGACACGCGCAAGGCCCCGCCCGCACATATAGCCGCTGCCATCACCGTCATCCCTCAGTTCTTACGCTCTTCACCTCGCTGAGAACACCTCTGCTGAGTTGGGCTAGCTAGCTACTGCTAGTTAGCTCCGTTGTCTGCCAACTTGAACCTAGCTTAACTGCCCCTGTTGGTGTTAGCCTCCACCGCCCAGCTGGTGCGTAGGCTGCCCGCGGGGCGCTATTTTCAAGTTTTTCTTGTGCAGCGTTTCGCTTTGCGTTTTGGGAATGGACTCCAAACCGAAGCGAGCAAAGCAGAAATCTTCTGTTCGCCCCTGTCCTCAGGGATGTGGTTTCTCTTTGCACGACAGCGACCAGCACGATGCCTGCCCTGTCTGCCTGGGGATCGTCCACGCTAGGAGAGCGTTGACGGAGCCCGAAGCTTGTGCGTTTTGTCGCCAGCTCCGACGCTCGACCCTGGAAAGACGGGTGACGTTTGTGGAAAGAGTGCTGGGACGCTCGGCTGTCGCACGGCATGACCCTCTTCTTTCCGAGTCTGGAGCCCCGGCTTCGTCCGAGTCCGAAGACGAAAATTTTCAGGTCGATGTCCCCGCGATTAGCTGGGCTGACCACATGGAATACGTTGACGGGTTAGCCGATGACGGACCGGAACCATGCAGGAGCGCTGACGGGCTTCAGCCTGGGTTGAAGCCCGCCAGCGCTCCCCAGGAAGACGATGACGTGCTGGACATCGGCCTGGACATCCATGGTTTGTCGGAGGATGAGCAGGAGAGCTCATTGTCGACCCAATATGCCGCCGCTGCTGCGCCGGTCGGCCACGATGACACCTCTCTTTTCTCCCTGTTTCGCCGTGCCGCTGAGAAGCTGCAGGTGGACTGGCCCTCTCCTCCACCAGCTCGGAAGCCGTCGCGGTTTGCGGGTTTTTTCCTTCCACCGGAGCCCGCAACGGCCAAAAACTGCCTCCCCATGTTCCCAGACTTTCTCTGCGAGCTAACAGCGTCATGGGACAAACCTCTGTCTACCCGCGTCACTGTGCCCGGCTATGGACAGTACATGGAATTGGACGGCGCCGAGGGAGCTGGTTTAGCTAACCCACCCCCTATGGAGCCGTCTCTGGCTGCTTATCTGGCCCCGTCCCATAACCATGGTGTCGGTGGCCCCGCAACTCTGCCGTCCAAGCACTGCAGATTCTCGGCCTCGCAGCTGGAGAAGATTTATCGGGCTCAGGCCGGCACCGCTCGAGCCATGAGCTCCGTCACCATGCTCCAGACGTACCAAGCAATGTGCCTGGCGGAGCTTGGATCGCTGGTTCCGGAGGACAGCCCGCTGTCACCTCTTCTTAACGAGGTTAGAGTCACCACGGATTACATCCTCCGTGCGTCTCGCTGTGCAGCGCTCTCCCTGGGCAGAGGGATGGCTTCGACAGTGGTGGCGCAGAGGCACCTGTGGCTGACCCTCTCCGACGTCCCTGATAGAGACAGAGCTGTGTATCTGGACGCACCAGTGTCTGCGGCTGGGTTATTCGGACATTCACTTGAAGCCATTCAGGCTAGATTCGATCTGAGGAAGAAGCAGACGGAAGCTCTGCGCGACATCATCCCCAGACGCCAGCCCCAGCCCAAGCCCACTGCTAGCTCTCACAGGCCCGCCGCTCCTCTGACAGCTGGCAAGAGACCGGCGCCCACTGCTGGAGTGGGAGGGCCGCCGGCGAGAGCACGTACTCCGGCCCGAGCTCCACGCCAGTCGGCCTGGGGCAAAGGCCCTCCCCCGGGCCCCCGACGGGACCCGACGCCCAGGAGGAAGAAGCCTCAGCCCTCCTAGCTGTGATTGCGAGTGGGGAAGGGATCCGGCAGCAGGGAGACGCTGCTCTTACCCCTCTGTTGCCGCACAAGAGGTGCCGCTTAAGTTCTGTTCAGGTTGTCAGCCCCAGAAGGCGCTGCACTTCCCTATCGCGGTCTCCCAAGCACATAACCCCTGCACACGGTTCAGATGTGTTGAATGTTCAAGCGACCACATCGAGTGTTCCCGCTGTTTTTCATTGTTATGCCCCGGAAAAGGTGCACCCAACAAAATGTATAAATGTACATGTTCCCATGTTGCAATCAATAAAGAGTGTTGTTTACTCTCAAACAATCTCAAATGCTCAACCTGCAGGCGAAATGAGCCAGGTCAGGCAGGGGATGCAGTCCCCTGCAGACACACTGGGGGGCGACGGCGCCCCGCCGTCAGTGCTGCAGGCCAGCTGGCTGGCTGCTCACTTCCCTCAGTGGCGCGCTTGCGCCCCCTCTCCGTGGGTGCTGCAAACCGTTGCCATGGGTTACCGGTTGCAGTTCCGGGTCAAGCCGCCTCGTTTCCAAAGAGTCGTGAACACGATTGTCAACCCCGAGGCAGCCTTGGTACTCAGAGAGGAAATACAGGCGCTATTACAGAAGAGAGCAATACGGGTGGTCCCCGCTTCGGAGACGGACAAAGGTTGGTACAGCCGTTATTTTGTCATTCCGAAGAAAGGGGGAGGGCTTCGTCCCATCCTCGACCTGCGAGTCTTGAACACGTACCTGCGAACGTACAGGTTCAAGATGCTAACACTCAGACAGCTCCTGAGTGCAGTCGGCCCGGGAGATTGGTTTGCGACAATCGATCTAACAGATGCTTATTTTCATGTCGCTATACACCCGAAACACAGGCAGTTTCTGAGGTTTGCATTCGAGGGCGTAGCCTACGAATACCTAGTGCTGCCGTTCGGGCTGTCGCTCGCTCCCCGCACCTTTACGAAATGTGCCGAGGCAGCGCTAGCGCCCCTCAGGAAGAGGGGCATCCGCATCTTGGCCTACCTGGACGACTGGGCTCTCGTGGCTTGCTCCAGAGAACAGGCGGAGACGCAGCTGTCGCGGGTTCTGTCACACATTCAGACACTGGGGTTCTCTGTGAACTTTCAGAAGAGCTCGCTAATCCCAGGTCAACAGATCGCTTTTCTCGGTCTGGAAATATGCTCTCTTTCCAGCCGCGCACGGTTGTCAGAGCACAGAGTGGCCGCGTTTCATCGCTGCCTCGCTCAATTTCAGCTGGGACGCAGACTGCGTTTCCAGACGATATTGCGCTTGTTGGGCATGATGGCATCTATGATCGCCGTAGTGCCGCTTGGGCTGTTGAAAATGAGAGCGTTTCAACGCTGGACTCTCTCTCACCGTTTGTGTGCTTCGCGTCACCTCCGGAGGAGGCTGCCGGTGACTGCGTCTTGCATGCTAGCTCTCCGTCCTTGGAGGGAGCCCGGGCTACTGCACCAGGGCTCTCGGATTGGGAGGGTGTTGTTTCGCAAGGTGGTGTCCACAGATGCTTCCCTAAGTGGGTGGGGAGCGCTGTGCGAGGGTGCGTCAGTGAGAGGGATCTGGTCCGCGGCTCAGCGCCAGCTGCACATCAACCACTTAGAGCTGTTAGCAGTGTTCTTAGCTCTAAAGCGTTTCCGTCCAGTCCTGCAGGGCCAGCATGTCTTAGTCAGGACGAACAATTCAACAGTGGTGTCTTATATAAACAGGCAGGGAGGAACACGCTCTCTTCCCCTGTTGCAGCTGTCTCGCTCTCTGCTGTTATGGTGCAGTGTTCATTTTCTGACTCTAAGAGCCACCCATGTCCCGGGCCACCTGAACCTGGGGCCGGACCTTCTCTCCAGGGGGGGTCCTCTGGTGAGAGAATGGAGGTTACACCCTTCAATAGTGGCTCAGATTTGGGATCTATTTGGCGAGGCGCAAATAGATCTTTTTGCTTCCAGGGTGAATGCTCACTGCCCCCTGTACTTCTCCATAATCGACCACGATGCACCCTTGGGCTTGGACGCGCTAGCGCACCAATGGCCAGACGTGCTCCTGTATGCATTTCCCCCAGTGGAAATGATATCTCCAATTCTGGAGAGGGTGCGTCGGCATTCCCTCTCTCTGATCCTGGTGGCCCCTTGGTGGCCCGCGAAGTCGTGGTATGCAGAAATAATCAGCCTGCTTGCAGCAAGTCCTTGGCAGCTTCCTCTCCGCAGGGATCTCCTCTCTCAGGCGGGGGGGGAAGTGTTTCATCCGCGCCCGGATCTGTGGCACCTTCATGCTTACCTGCTGAGAGGTTAAACTTGGTTGCTAAGGGTCTGCCACCTAGTGTGGTAGCGACGATTCAGAGCGCCAGGGCCTCGTCTACTAGAGGCTTGTACGCTTACAAATGGCGAGCCTTCGAGCGATGGTGCCAGGACCGCCACACTCTCCCATTTCAGTGCTCTATTGTGGATGTTTTGACATTCCTGCAGGAGCTGTTGGATAAAGGCCTTTCGTTTTCGACGATCAAGGTTTATTTAGCGGCTATATCTGCTTGTCATATCGGTTTTGACGGGGTGACACCAGGTGCGCATCCCCTCGCCGTGCGTTTTCTGAAAGGGGTTCGCCGGCTGAGGCCCGTGCTTAAGTCCAGTGTCCCGGCTTGGGACTTGTCTTTGGTGCTGGAGGCCCTTTGTGGCCCTCCGTTTGAACCCGTTGAGTCGGTAGATATGAAACTTCTTTCGTATAAGACCGCATTACTTCTCGCTTTGGCCTCGGCGAAGCGAGTGGGGGACCTTCATGCGCTGTCTGTGCATCCTGCCTGCACACAGTTTTCTCCTGATGGCCGCAAGGTCGTATTGCGTCCGAATGCCGCCTATCTTCCCAAGGTCATGCCTGCATCTTATAGTTCAATGGAGTTTGAGTTGCTGAGCTTTTGCTCCCCTCCTTTTGAATCTGAGGAGCAGAGGAGGGTGCATTCTCTTTGTCCGGTGCGTGCGCTACGCACCTACATTGAGCGCACTCGGGATGTGCGTTTGTGTGACCAGTTGTTTGTCTGCTTCGCTAATCCGAATAGGGGTAGAGCTCTGTCCAGACAGAGGCTGTCCCACTGGATTGTAGAAGCTATTTCGCTGGCATACAGCACCGGAGGTTTTGCGTTGCCCCACGGGGTGGGAGCTCATTCCACCAGGGGGATGGCGACCTCATGGGCTCTTTTTAGAGGGGTGCCTGTGGCTGATATTTGTGCAGCGGCTAATTGGGCGTCGCCGCACACTTTTGTGCGGTTTTATCGGTTGGACGTTACAGCCCCTTCGGTGGCTCATGCTGTCCTTTCTGCTGGGTCTACCACTCACTAAGGATGTGGTGGTCCCGTTCCGGTTCGGTGGCTGCTCTGCGGGGCGTGTATATAGGTCCCATACTTATGTGTTGTACCGAGTGAATCGACTGAAAGGGAACGATTAGTTATGTCTATAACTTCTGTTCCCTGAAGGAGAGGAACGAGGTACAACACAGGGTGGCCCCACTGAGCAGTTGGCTCGGTGAAGAGCGGCTATCGAACTGAGGGATGACGGTGATGGCAGCGGCTATATGTGCGGGCGGGGCCTTGCGCGTGTCATCACACGTCATCTGCCGTAAAGGCGTGAATAAAGGTTTCTTCAGCCAGGACACGCGAGGGCGTGATATCCCATACTTATGTGTTGTACCTCGTTCCTCTCCTTCAGGGAACAGAAGTTATAGACATAACTAATCGACTTCAAATATGTCCATTTCTGTCACACTTCACCTTTAAAAGTGAAGCCATGTGGTTCCTGGAAGGAAAAACACGACTTTTTCAAGTCTTTTTCCTGTTTTTATGAGAAATGTACGACTTTAATGTGAAACATTCAGAGTTTTTTCTCTTGTTGTGTTTGTTTGAAGCTGCTTCCTGTTGGCTTCAGCTGTTTGGAGTTTCCATTTTCTAAACTTCTACATTCTGAACCTTCTTCAGCTCTGAACAGATGATGAAACACTGAATGATTTCAAGCACTTTGTCTAATAAACTTACATCTTTCATTCTTTATACAGATTGAAGAGCTGTGGTTTGTCAAAGATCAGCTGTGATTATCTGGCAGCAGCACTGAAGTCCAACCCCTCCCATCTGAGAGAGCTGGACCTGAGCTCCAACAACAAGCTGCAGGATCCAGGAGTGAAGCATCTGTGTGGTTTCCTGGAGAGTCCAGGATGTAAACTTGAAACTCTGAGGTCAGTCAGCATGTTTTAGTTGTGCTGAGATGAATATGATGTGAAAGTTGTGCTGACACTAAACTGCAGACATCAGGCTGATATTATACTGATCCACACTGAGGATCTTCATGGTAAAGTCTGTTTTCTTCTTCTCTGGTTTAGTCCATTGACTGCAGCAGAACAATGTTCACATTTCAAACAGTGATGCTCAACGTATGGCCCGCGGCCCACACGCGGCCTGCCCACCTTTCCTGATTCAGAGAGAGGGGACCCTGATTAACTGTGTAGCTTCTTCCTCACAGTTCTAAGTATCAGACACAACAATGAATAATCCACAGCTGACTGTCTTTAGCAGGTCAAAGGTCACGGCACACAGCAGACAGTCAGAAATATTCTAACTCTGATCATTTATCAGTTGTGACACTGTGAGACTTGATCAGAGGTGTGATCATCACAGCAGAGGCCTTTGTGTCAAAGTCACTGAGGATCAAACAGAAACACATGAAGCAGATTTTCCTCTTCTGGCTTTTTATAGCAGATAACCTTCAAAATATTCTGCAGTCGATCAAAAACTGAAGCAAACCATGAAGCAACATGTGAACATGAGCTGATGCTGCTGAAGTGAAGCAAAGTTACAGAGGTTTGATTACAGACACAGCTGAGAGTTTGTAATCTGTCATCATTTTAAAAAGTTTCCATGGAACAGCAGAAATGAGGCTTTACTGTCAGAGGCCGACAGCACTGAACACAACAGCAGACTGGTGGCTAATAAACAGTGAATGATGCAGAAACAGATGTTTGAAGCTGTTCTTGGAGTACACTGAGAGAGAGAGAGCTGTGCAGGCAGGAACAGCCAAAGTCAGAGAGAATTCATGAGCATATTGATCAAACGTGAAGCAGAGTTTGGATCTTCTTTTGCTGCTGCTTCACTCAGTTTTGGTTGGAGACAGATGAAACCTGCAGCTTCAGGATCTGTGAGCTGTCCACTTTCAGCCCCGACGGCGTGTCCGTGTACGTGCCGTCGAGTGAACGATCCACGCTCTGTGTTTCCATCTTTGTGTGTTTAGCTGCTCTCATTTACTGTTTTAGCTGTTTGCTGCTTGTTGAAATAGTTTGTGAGCTTTAACCTGAGATTCTGGCAAAATACATTTATATGAAACATCGATTCAGGATTGAATGAATCAACATCGTTTTATTCAAATTAAAACCATTTAAATGGGAACATGAATTTTTTACAGCCGCCTCTAATGCTGGGTAATGTCAGCTGGTCCATGTGCAGCTGGCTGTGAGGCTCAGGGAGCGTCTACAAAGTGCAACACTGAAAGAACATCATCCATAAATATTGAGTAAGAACTGGACTCTCATACAGCGAGACTCAAATGCCTTTAAACATCAGCTTATCCTGCTGATCCAAGTCCAACACTGAGTTTGTAAAAACATGTTTGTCAATCATTTTGTTTGGTTTCTGAGGAAAAAGATTCAATAAGTTGCTGCTAATACACAACATTTCATCATATTTCCTCATAACCCTCTTTTGTCTGACCATTTGATCCCATTTGAATTTGCAATAAAGGATCCACAGAGTTTGGTGACAATAATGACAGTAGATGTTTGTGTGAAAGTGCTGGAAGCAAATGAGTGTGTGATGTTCTTTCAGTGTTGCACTTTGTAGACGCTCCCTGAGCACTGGTCTCACAGCCAGCTGCACATAGAGACCAGTGTTGTTAGTCCAGGTCAGAAGATGACTTGTTGGAATGAAAATGAGCTTGTAGTTTGTCTGCTTTAATAATGTGACTGGAAAAAGGTGTTGGACTTCAAATATGTCCATTTCTGTCACACTTCACCTTTAAAAGTGAAGCCATGTGGTTCCTGGAAGGAAAAACACGACTTTTTCAAGTCTTTGTCCTGTTTTTATGAGAAATGTACGACTTTAATGTGAAACATTCAGAGTTTTTTCTCTTGTTGTGTTTGTTTGAAGCTGCTTCCTGTTGGCTTCAGCTGTTTGGAGTTTCCATTTTCTAAACTTCTACATTCTGAACCTTCTTCAGCTCTGAACAGATGATGAAACACTGAATGATTTCAAGCACTTTGTCTAATAAACTTACATCTTTCATTCTTTATACAGATTGAAGAGCTGTGGTTTGTCAAAGATCAGCTGTGATTATCTGGCAGCAGCACTGAAGTCCAACCCCTCCCATCTGAGAGAGCTGGACCTGAGTAATGACTCCTTGTCTTTGAACAACAACAACCTGAAGGATCCAGGAGTGAAGCATCTGTGTGGTTTCCTGGAGAGTCCAGGATGTAAACTTGAAACTCTGAGGTCAGTCAGCATGTTTTAGTTGTGCTGAGATGAATATGATGTGAAAGTTGTGCTGACACTAAACTGCAGACATCAGGCTGATATTATACTGATCCACACTGAGGATCTTCATGGTAAAGTCTGTTTTCTTCTTCTCTGGTTTAGTCCATTGACTGCAGCAGAACAATGTTCACATTTCAAACAGTGATACTCAACGTATGGCCCGCGGCCCACACGCGGCCTGCCCACCTTTCCTGATTCAGAGAGAGGGGACCCTGATTAACTGTGTAGCTTCTTCCTCACAGTTCTAAGTATCAGACACAACAATGAATAATCCACAGCTGACTGTCTTTAGCAGGTCAAAGGTCACGGCACACAGCAGACAGTCAGAAATATTCTAACTCTGATCATTTATCAGTTGTGACACTGTGAGACTTGATCAGAGGTGTGATCATCACAGCAGAGGCCTTTGTGTCAAAGTCACTGAGGATCAAACAGAAACACATGAAGCAGATTTTCCTCTTCTGGCTTTTTATAGCAGATAACCTTCAAAATATTCTGCAGTCGATCAAAAACTGAAGCAAACCATGAAGCAACATGTGAACATGAGCTGATGCTGCTGAAGTGAAGCAGAGTTACAGAGGTTTGATTACAGACACAGCTGAGAGTTTGTAATCTGTCATCATTTTAAAAAGTTTCCATGGAACAGCAGAAATGAGGCTTTACTGTCAGAGGCCGACAGCACTGAACACAACAGCAGACTGGTGGCTAATAAACAGTGAATGATGCAGAAACAGATGTTTGAAGCTGTTCTTGGAGTACACTGAGAGAGAGAGAGAGCTGTGCAGGCAGGAACAGCCAAAGTCAGAGAGAATTCATGAGCATATTGATCAAACGTGAAGCAGAGTTTGGATCTTCTTTTGCTGCTGCTTCACTCAGTTTTGGTTGGAGACAGATGAAACCTGCAGCTTCAGGATCTGGCGGCTCCTCTGTGGAGATCGTTGACAGCACCAAATTCCTGGGCGTACACCTGGAGAAGGACCTCGGCTGGTCCCTCAACACCAGCTCCCTGCACAAGAAAGCCCAACAGCGTCTCTTCTTTCTGAGAAGACTGAGAAAGGCCCGTCTTCCACCACCGATCCTGACCACCTTCTATAGAGGAACTATTGAGAGCATCCTGAGTGGCTGCATCACTGTCTGGTTTGGGAGCTGTGCCATATCAGACCGCAAGACCCTACAGCGGATAGTGGGAACAGCAGAGAAGATCATCGGGGTCTCTCTACCCTCTATTGAGGACATCTACACCACACGCTGCATTCGCAAAGCCACCAGCATTGTGGCTGATCGGACACACCCCTCTCACACACTCTTTACACTCCTGCCATCTGGAAAAAGGTACCGAAGCATTCGGGCACGCACATCCAGACTGTGCAACAGCTTTTTTCCACAAGCCATCCGTCTCCTCAGCAAAAAGGGACTGACTGATAAACACGCACACACACACATACACTAACATTATCACTCAGCTTAACTCAAATACCTCAAAACATTGAGACTGGACTGACTAACCAACACAAGCGCAAACACACTGACCTACACCACCAAACCATCGCACACACCAACCTGTAAATGCTCTTTTGCACAATATTATTACTAGATATATTATATATTATTATTTTTTTTGCACTAACTTGTCTTGTAGCACCTTGGTTCCTGGAGGAACGTTGTTTCGCCTCACTGTGTATTTTTAAACTGTATATGGTTGAAGTGACAATAAAGTTGAACTTGAACTTGAACTTGAACTTGAACTTGTGAGCTGTCCACTTTCAGCCCCGACGGCGTGTCCGTGTACGTGCCGTCGAGTGAACGATCCACGCTCTGTGTTTCCATCTTTGTGTGTTTAGCTGCTCTCATTTACTGTTTTAGCTGTTTGCTGCTTGTTGAAATAGTTTGTGAGCTTTAACCTGAGATTCTGGCAAAATACATTTATATGAAACATCGATTCAGGATTGAATGAATCAACATCGTTTTATTCAAATTAAAACCATTTAAATGGGAACATGAATTTTTTACAGCCGCCTCTAATGCTGGGTAATGTCAGCTGGTCCATGTGCAGCTGGCTGTGAGGCTCAGGGAGCGTCTACAAAGTGCAACACTGAAAGAACATCATCCATAAATATTGAGTAAGAACTGGATTCTCATACAGCGAGACTCAAATGCCTTTAAACATCAGCTTATCCTGCTGATCCAAGTCCAACACTGAGTTTGTAAAAACATGTTTGTCAATCATTTTGTTTGGTTTCTGAGGAAAAAGATTCAATAAGTTGCTGCTAATACACAACATTTCATCATATTTCCTCATAACCCTCTTTTGTCTGACCATTTGATCCCATTTGAATTTGCAATAAAGGATCCACAGAGTTTGGTGACAATAATGACAGTAGATGTTTGTGTGAAAGTGCTGGAAGCAAATGAGTGTGTGATGTTCTTTCAGTGTTGCACTTTGTAGACGCTCCCTGAGCACTGGTCTCACAGCCAGCTGCACATAGAGACCAGTGTTGTTAGTCCAGGTCAGAAGATGACTTGTTGGAATGAAAATGAGCTTGTAGTTTGTCTGCTTTAATAATGTGACTGGAAAAAGGTGTTGGACTTCAAATATGTCCATTTCTGTCACACTTCACCTTTAAAAGTGAAGCCATGTGGTTCCTGGAAGGAAAAACACGACTTTTTCAAGTCTTTGTCCTGTTTTTATGAGAAATGTACGACTTTAATGTGAAACATTCAGAGTTTTTTCTCTTGTTGTGTTTGTTTGAAGCTGCTTCCTGTTGGCTTCAGCTGTTTGGAGTTTCCATTTTCTAAACTTCTACATTCTGAACCTTCTTCAGCTCTGAACAGATGATGAAACACTGAATGATTTCAAGCTCTTTGTCTAATAAACTTACATCTTTCATTCTTTATACAGATTGAAGAGCTGTGGTTTGTCAAAGATCAGCTGTGATTATCTGGCAGCAGCACTGAAGTCCAACCCCTCCCATCTGAGAGTGCTGGTGCTGAGCGACAACTACAACCTGCAGGATCCAGGAGTGAAGCATCTGTGTGGTTTCCTGGAGAGTCCAGGATGTAAACTTGAAACTCTGAGGTCAGTCAGCATGTTTTAGTTGTGCTGAGATGAATATGATGTGAAAGTTGTGCTGACACTAAACTGCAGACATCAGGCTGATATTATACTGATCCACACTGAGGATCTTCATGGTAAAGTCTGTTTTCTTCTTCTCTGGTTTAGTCCATTGACTGCAGCAGAACAATGTTCACATTTCAAACAGTGATACTCAACGTATGGCCCGCGGCCCACACGCGGCCTGCCCACCTTTCCTGATTCAGAGAGAGGGGACCCTGATTAACTGTGTAGCTTCTTCCTCACAGTTCTAAGTATCAGACACAACAATGAATAATCCACAGCTGACTGTCTTTAGCAGGTCAAAGGTCACGGCACACAGCAGACAGTCAGAAATATTCTAACTCTGATCATTTATCAGTTGTGACACTGTGAGACTTGATCAGAGGTGTGATCATCACAGCAGAGGCCTTTGTGTCAAAGTCACTGAGGATCAAACAGAAACACATGAAGCAGATTTTCCTCTTCTGGCTTTTTATAGCCGATAACCTTCAAAATATTCTGCAGTCGATCAAAAACTGAAGCAAACCATGAAGCAACATGTGAACATGAGCTGATGCTGCTGAAGTGAAGCAAAGTTACAGAGGTTTGATTACAGACACAGCTGAGAGTTTGTAATCTGTCATCATTTTAAAAAGTTTCCATGGAACAGCAGAAATGAGGCTTTACTGTCAGAGGCCGACAGCACTGAACACAACAGCAGACTGGTGGCTAATAAACAGTGAATGATGCAGAAACAGATGTTTGAAGCTGTTCTTGGAGTACACTGAGAGAGAGAGAGCTGTGCAGGCAGGAACAGCCAAAGTCAGAGAGAATTCATGAGCATATTGATCAAACGTGAAGCAGAGTTTGGATCTTCTTTTGCTGCTGCTTCACTCAGTTTTGGTTGGAGACAGATGAAACCTGCAGCTTCAGGATCTGTGAGCTGTCCACTTTCAGCCCCGACGGCGTGTCCGTGTACGTGCCGTCGAGTGAACGATCCACGCTCTGTGTTTCCATCTTTGTGTGTTTAGCTGCTCTCATTTACTGTTTTATCTGTTTGCTGCTTGTTGAAATAGTTTGTGAGCTTTAACCTGAGATTCTGGCAAAATACATTTATATTAAACATCGATTCAGGATTGAATGAATCAACATCGTTTTATTCAAATTAAAACCATTTAAATGGGAACATGAATTTTTTACAGCCGCCTCTAATGCTGGGTAATGTCAGCTGGTCCATGTGCAGCTGGCTGTGAGGCTCAGGGAGCGTCTACAAAGTGCAACACTGAAAGAACATCATCCATAAATATTGAGTAAGAACTGGACTCTCATACAGCGAGACTCAAATGCCTTTAAACATCAGCTTATCCTGCTGATCCAAGTCCAACACTGAGTTTGTAAAAAGATGTTTGTCAATCATTTTGTTTGGTTTCTGAGGAAAATGAATCAATAACTTGCTGCTAATACACAACATTTCATCATATTTCCTCATAACCCTCTTTTGTCTGACCATTTGATCCCATTTGAATTTGCAATAAAGGATCCACAGAGTTTGGTGACAATAATGACAGTAGATGTTTGTGTGAAAGTGCTGGAAGCAAATGAATGTGTGATGTTCTTTCAGTGTTGCACTTTGTAGACGCTCCCTGAGCACTGGTCTCACAGCCAGCTGCACATAGAGACCAGTGTTGTTAGTCCAGGTCAGAAGATGACTTGTTGGAATGAAAATGAGCTTGTAGTTTGTCTGCTTTAATAATGTGACTGGAAAAAGGTGTTGGACTTCAAATATGTCCATTTCTGTCACACTTCACCTTTAAAAGTGAAGCCATGTGGTTCCTGGAAGGAAAAACACGACTTTTTCAAGTCTTTGTCCTGTTTTTATGAGAAATGTACGACTTTAATGTGAAACATTCAGAGTTTTTTCTCTTGTTGTGTTTGTTTGAAGCTGCTTCCTGTTGGCTTCAGCTGTTTGGAGTTTCCATTTTCTAAACTTCTACATTCTGAACCTTCTTCAGCTCTGAACAGATGATGAAACACTGAATGATTTCAAGCACTTTGTCTAATAAACTTACATCTTTCATTCTTTATACAGATTGAAGAGCTGTGATTTGTCAGATATTGGCCTTGATTATCTGGCAGCAGCGCTGAAGTCCAACCCCTCGTATCCCACAGAGGTGGACCTGAGTGGAACCTACAGCAACCTGAAGGATTCAGGAGTGAAGCATCTGTGTGGTTTCCTGGAGAATCCACGATGTCGATTTGAAACTCTGAGGTCAGTCAGCATGTTTTAGTTGTGCTGAGATGAATATGATGTGAAAGTTGTGCTGACACTAAACTGCAGACATCAGGCTGATATTATACTGATCCACACTGAGGATCTTCATGGTAAAGTCTGTTTTCTTCTTCTCTGGTTTAGTCCATTGACTGCAGCAGAACAATGTTCACATTTCAAACAGTGATACTCAACGTATGGCCCGCGGCCCACACGCGGCCTGCCCACCTTTCCTGATTCAGAGAGAGGGGACCCTGATTAACTGTGTAGCTTCTTCCTCACAGTTCTAAGTATCAGACACAACAATGAATAATCCACAGCTGACTGTCTTTAGCAGGTCAAAGGTCACGGCACACAGCAGACAGTCAGAAATATTCTAACTCTGATCATTTATCAGTTGTGACACTGTGAGACTTGATCAGAGGTGTGATCATCACAGCAGAGGCCTTTGTGTCAAAGTCACTGAGGATCAAACAGAAACACATGAAGCAGATTTTCCTCTTCTGGCTTTTTATAGCAGATAACCTTCAAAATATTCTGCAGTCGATCAAAAACTGAAGCAAACCATGAAGCAACATGTGAACATGAGCTGATGCTGCTGAAGTGAAGCAAAGTTACAGAGGTTTGATTACAGACACAGCTGAGAGTTTGTAATCTGTCATCATTTTAAAAAGTTTCCATGGAACAGCAGAAATGAGGCTTTACTGTCAGAGGCCGACAGCACTGAACACAACAGCAGACTGGTGGCTAATAAACAGTGAATGATGCAGAAACAGATGTTTGAAGCTGTTCTTGGAGTACACTGAGAGAGAGAGAGCTGTGCAGGCAGGAACAGCCAAAGTCAGAGAGAATTCATGAGCATATTTATCAAACGTGAAGCAGAGTTTGGATCTTCTTTTGCTGCTGCTTCACTCAGTTTTGGTTGGAGACAGATGAAACCTGCAGCTTCAGGATCTGTGAGCTGTCCACTTTCAGCCCCGACGGCGTGTCCGTGTACGTGCCGTCGAGTGAACGATCCACGCTCTGTGTTTCCATCTTTGTGTGTTTAGCTGCTCTCATTTACTGTTTTATCTGTTTGCTGCTTGTTGAAATAGTTTGTGAGCTTTAACCTGAGATTCTGGCAAAATACATTTATATTAAACATCGATTCAGGATTGAATGAATCAACATCGTTTTATTCAAATTAAAACCATTTAAATGGGAACATGAATTTTTTACAGCCGCCTCTAATGCTGGGTAATGTCAGCTGGTCCATGTGCAGCTGGCTGTGAGGCTCAGGGAGCGTCGACAAAGTGCAACACTGAAAGAACATCATCCATAAATATTGAGTAAGAACTGGACTCTCATACAGCGAGACTCAAATGCCTTTAAACATCAGCTTATCCTGCTGATCCAAGTCCAACACTGAGTTTGTAAAAACATGTTTGTCAATCATTTTGTTTGGTTTCTGAGGAAAAAGATTCAATAACTTGCTGCTAATACACAACATTTCATCATATTTCCTCATAACCCTCTTTTGTCTGACCATTTGATCCCATTTGAATGTGCAATAAAGGATCCACAGAGTTTGGTGACAATAATGACAGTAGATGTTTGTGTGAAAGTGCTGGAAGCAAATGAGTGTGTGATGTTCTTTCAGTGTTGCACTTTGTAGACGCTCCCTGAGCACTGGTCTCACAGCCAGCTGCACATAGAGACCAGTGTTGTTAGTCCAGGTCAGAAGATGACTTGTTGGAATGAAAATGAGTTTGTAGTTTGTCTGCTTTAATAATGTGACTGGAAAAAGGTGTTGGACTTCAAATATGTCCATTTCTGTCACACTTCACCTTTAAAAGTGAAGCCATGTGGTTCCTGGAAGGAAAAACACGACTTTTTCAAGTCTTTGTCCTGTTTTTATGAGAAATGTACGACTTTAATGTGAAACATTCAGAGTTTTTTCTCTTGTTGTGTTTGTTTGAAGCTGCTTCCTGTTGGCTTCAGCTGTTTGGAGTTTCCATTTTCTAAACTTCTACATTCTGAACCTTCTTCAGCTCTGAACAGATGATGAAACACTGAATGATTTCAAGCTCTTTGTCTAATAAACTTACATCTTTCATTCTTTATACAGATTGAAGAGCTGTGGTTTGTCAGAGATCAGCTGTGATTATCTGGCAGCAGCACTGAAGTCCAACCCCTCCCATCTGAGACAGCTGGACCTGAGTAATGACTCCCCCTGGTCGCCGACTAAGAACAACCTGCAGGATCCAGGAGTGAAGCATCTGTGTGGTTTCCTGGAGAGTCCAGGATGTAAACTTGAAACTCTGAGGTCAGTCAGCATGTTTTAGTTGTGCTGAGATGAATATGATGTGAAAGTTGTGCTGACACTAAACTGCAGACATCAGGCTGATATTATACTGATCCACACTGAGGATCTTCATGGTAAAGTCTGTTTTCTTCTTCTCTGGTTTAGTCCATTGACTGCAGCAGAACAATGTTCACATTTCAAACAGTGATACTCAACGTATGGCCCGCGGCCCACACGCGGCCTGCCCACCTTTCCTGATTCAGAGAGAGGGGACCCTGATTAACTGTGTAGCTTCTTCCTCACAGTTCTAAGTATCAGACACAACAATGAATAATCCACAGCTGACGGTCTTTAGCAGGTCAAAGGTCACGGCACACAGCACTCTGTGAAACAGTTTAGAGCAGGAATTCTTGCACATTTACAAACTGACACTGCTGCACGGCATGCTGGGTAATGCTAGCTGCTCAGGTATGGGTGTGGTAACGGCTGTGAGGCTCCGTGGCTGCAGAACACTGAAGAAGAGAAAAGAGAGGTGGAGGATGAAGAAAAGAGGCGGAGATGAAGCAGACGTTTAGCTCCAGAGAGGAGCTGTGTCTGTGTGGGCGGGGCTCAGGCAGCTCCGCCCACTCAGTTTGTTCCCTCCTGATTCATCTGCATGTGTTCTGCTTCACACTGCTCACCTCCACCAAAGACTTCACAAACATCTTCTTTCTTTGAGTCCAGTTTGTCCCACAAACACTTCCAAATCTCCTCCTCTGAGATTCTGCAGCTTCTTGCAGTGTGACTCAGCTGACTTCTGACAGACCACAGACTGGCACAGCATCCACATGTGTCTCCTTTCAAACAGGCTCTTGATGTTTCCTCCCACATCATTCTGGCCTCTCAGTCTCCTTTGTTCTCCAGCTCTGTAGCTCCAGCTGATGAAGCTTCAGTTTTCCATGTTGGTAACAGTAAACTACAGCCTCTGCTGTCAGCTGGGTAACTAAACAGAGCTGCAGCACGTCTCTGCGGTGGTGCTACATCCAGCCTGCAGACGGCCGTCTACATGTTGTAGTGGTTTACAGTCACCAGGGGGCGCTGTCCCAGCCATGCAGGCAGTGGGCTGCTCTGCTTGTGCTGTTGTTGGTGAAGCTGAAGTGAAAGCGAGAGTTAAAACACTGAACAGTGTCCACTGAGCTTCTCATGCTATTCTCATGCTCAAAGAAGTTTAACAGGAAGGACGACTCGTCCATCAGGCGTCCAGCTGTCCGTGACCGTGTCCACAGCAGAGTGTGACCGAGGCTTCATGCTAACACGCACACATGAAGCTAATACCACCACGAGCAGCTGCTCAGTGGATTTGGAGGACAAATGTCTGCAGCTTCTCACAGGCAGTATGCAGAATGTGGATCTCCACAAAGACTGTGGAGAGCTCGTCCCACACTCTAAATCCAAACTTGTCTGCACAAAACTTCTCACACGTTCCCGTCACAAGTGTCTTCTAAGTGAAGCTACCAGGTTCAGGTCCAGCTTGTTTATCTGGAGCTGCAGGAGATGATCCATCCTCACAAAGCAACACAGCAGATATGCAAACGCACAACACAACCAAAGGATTCTCTCTGCATGTCTGTGGCTGATGCTGCTGGAACGAAGCTGTTTGAAACCTTGTTGTTCTGCACTTTGGGACCAGAAGAGGAAACTGAAGCTCTGTGCAGAGGGTCCAATGGAAGCAGCCAAGCGCTGTAAGTGTCTGCTGTACAGGGATGCTGATTCAGCTGTGGCTCAGTTTCACAGTGTGACTCAATAAAAGCAGCAGGAAATCAAAGCTTGATGCTTTCATCAGTGTGGAAATAAGAAAGTTTCCTGTGACAGACGCTGGAGCTCTTTCACTCTCAGCTTCACAGTTTCAGCTTCAAACTTCTTCCAACATGTTTCTAACACGGCCACATTCCACCTTAATGGAGCTGATATCTTGTGCATCAGCACATTTTCTAAAGGCAGCGATCACATCTTTAGTTTTGGATGTTTAACTGCAGATTGTTTATGTGTTTATAGCACATTAATTACAGCAGCAGCGTTGACCACAGTGCTGTACAAGAATCCAAAATAACGATTAAAATAACTCCTAATATTAATATCACACATCAAATATCAAATAACTCTCATGCTGTATTAAAAGCCAGTGAATACAAATGTGTTTTAAGAGCAGATTTACAGAGACTGACAGCAGGAGCTGGGGCTGTTCGATAGAACGATGTATATATGATGACCATATGAAAACGTCTATCGTTTCATATCACGCTCTTTGTTTCCTGCTTATGTGTTTGTGTTTTCCAGATAAAGCTTTCAAAATAAATCTGAAGATCCTGTTGAGAGTTTTCAAAATAAACACAATACAGTACTGCGGTCGCTCGTTTATCGAGTTACGTTCTAAAAATAAGTCTCAGAATGAAGTAGCAGCTTTATGTTTTACAAGTATTATAGAAGTTTTAAGGCAGTTAAACCCTCACTGCACACTTTCTACACTTTTCTCAGACAGGCATGAACATTTTCACACTTTTCTCTCTTGTTTAAACAAAGTTCAAACCTTCATAGAAAAATAAGTTCATTATTAAAGAGTGAAAGCAAAGTGTTTCTGAAATGTGTCAAATCAGCCTTTGCTGGCATTAAATGAGCTTCTGTGTGAGGAGCACTCGTCCATGGCCTGGGCTCCTCGCTGTCAGGTAAAGTTTCATAAAGCTTTTGAGTTTTTCTGCAGATAATGTTGGTGTCCAGCACGATGTTCTTTTTCCTGCGGTCACTGAGCCACAAAGCCAAAGCTGACTCCATCCTTACGATGTTCTTGTTGTGGACAGTTACAACCTTTTTGCCTCCTTGTTGAAACTATGATGGTCAGCATCTTCCTCTGCCTTTGGCTGCTACCACAGGTGCAAAACGTCTCGTCATCATTGTTGTTTGTTGGGACAAAACGTACAAACATACAGTGCAGCACTGCAGAGTCACACTGCTGTAAATTTGAACACATTCTGTACTGTACAGGAGACACGGCACGAGATTGGCTGACAATGGTCTACAGCCAATCAGGACGCAGAACACAATGCGCTGTAAAAAACAAAAACATGCAAAATTGCACAAAAAAGATCAGCGAAACAGCGAGGCCGCCAAAGGTGAACTGTGTTACAGCGAGGGACCAGCGTATATGTGGTTGTTGGGACGATAAATGTCTTTGAGCTTGTGTCAGAAGACGAGCTGCAGCTTTCTGGACCAGCTGCAGTCTTGCCAGGCAGGTCCCACTAACTCCAACATATAAGGAGTTACAATAATCCAGCTGGGACGTCATGAAAACGTGGATCGCCCGTTCAAGGTTTTTAAAAGATAGAAATGATCTCACCTTAGATAAAAGCTCAGTTTGAAGAAAGACCGCTGTACAACTGAGCTCAGCTGTTTTTCAAATTGCCGTCAAATATAAGCCCCAAATGTAATAATGCGATTTAATAAAAGAGCTGAACCAGTCTAATAGAGCGCCCTTGATGCCGCCATGCTCCAATGGTGAGGTCAAGATGCTGTGGTCAAGGCAGCAGTCAGATCCAAAAGCACAGCTGAGTCTCCTGATCAGTGGCTGATAAAAGATCATTAAGAACTTTTCAAAGGGCAGTTTCAGTGCTGTGAAGAGCTTTAAAACCAGACTGAAACCTTTACAACAGATTGCAGCTGAACAAATATAATCTTTTACAAAATCTTCGACAGGAAGGGAAGCTTTGAAATAGGCCTGAAGTTTGAGCGGACAGAGGATCCAGATCAGGTTTTTAGTACAGGCTGTACAACAGCATGTTTAAAACAGGCTGTACAACACCTGAACTAAGACTGCTGTTAAAAATCGCTAAGATGTCGGAACCAACAACCTTTAAAATCTTTTTAAACACGTGTTGGAACAACTTCATTTGGACAAGATGATGTCTTTATAGCATCACATCGTTCCTCCACCTGATCAAACCACACAGGCTCAAACTGATCAAAAACAGCTGAGCAGGTGAATATTTTAGCCCCGGTGCGATCTCGGGCGAGAGTATCGATGATGGCCAAAGGGCAGCGTCCAGCTCTACGGCCGCTGAAGAGCAGACTCAACAGACGCGCGTGATGTGGATCCTACTGCTCTAAAACTGGAGCTTCTTCAATCCATTAAAGAGGACATTAGTACGCTGTTAAAAGAAGAAGTCAGAAATGCATTGAAAGAAGATTTTGACAATATAAGGGCTGACGTGCAAGGACTGAGAAATGAGATCGCTAACAGCATGGCGGCGACGTGCGGCGAAGTTGATGGAGTAAAGGTTAGAGTGAAAGAAGCTGAGGATGGGCTGTCAATGTGGAGCGATGAGGTGACCACCCTGCAGTCTACAGTAGAGAGTATGAAGGAGGAGCTGTCTGACCTGAAGGATAAATGTGATGAAGGCAGGAAGCGAAGAGCTAACATCCACATCATAGGGATCCCAGAGGGCCTGGACTCGAGCTCCTCCACGGCCGTATCCGTGCTACTACGTGAAGTGCTGGGTATGGATAAAGACGTTATTGTCGACCGCTCACACAGGAGCCCTATCCTGAGAAAGCCAGCTGGTAACCCGCACGCCGTCATAGCCGAGCGTCACTACTACCAGGATTGTGTGGCTACGCCGTGCCAGGGCCCAAGCCCCGCTTGAGTTTAACGGACAACCTATTGCAATATTACGACTGGGCGATATGACCCAAAGTTCATATCTCGATATTCTTTAGCTGGATGGCGATATACGATATATATCTCGATATTTTTAAAGCCAGAAAGTACGAACAAAAAGAGAGTTCTTAGTCAAAGCTGTGTCCCAAATCTCACACAGGCACATTTATTAACATACAGCGTAGATGTACATGAAACAATTACTCAGAAATAAATGATCAGCATTTATTAAATAATAATGCTCCATAAATAAAAGAAAACTGTTGTTTTTGTGCATAACAAAAAGCTCACAATCGTGCAGTCAAAATGTAAACAGACGCTGAGCATAATAACAAGCAGCTGCTCTGTTCCCAGGTTCTACTGCGTGACTGACAGCCTGGAGTTTGAAACCCTCTTTGTAACCGTGTCTCTTACAGGTGCCATTTATGGTCCTTATACACACTCAATACAGTAATATTACGTTGAAGCAGAGTACGTATCACTCCGCGAGGCTCCTCGTAGCTGTAATGCTCCAACAATCCATCAAGCGGTGCGGCCTCGTAGCTGAGCAAAGTCGTACCAAAACATCTTTTGAAAGGTTTCTGAGCGCCGTGTAGCACATAAAATCGGTTCGAGGTCAGTAAGCACAACCAGAATTCATCCATAAGACGCACTGTCGATTTATGAGAAAATTACAGGATTTTAAGTGCAGAAAATATAGTTTATGGTTTTCCTTTGATCTTAGCAAATATCTACGCCTCTAATTGGGACGATCACAGATTTTTCACTAATGTCTTTGCGCGGCTCCCCAATATGTCATCACACAATATCATCTTTGAGGGAGACCTAAACTGCTCATTATCTGCTATGGACCACAGTTCACACAAAAGTACACTTAGTCCAAAGTCAGCATGCGTCATTCAGAGCTTTCTTGATCATTATGGGCTGGCTGATGTATGGAGATTTCATAATCCTGCTTCACGTCAATACTCTTTTTTTCTAATGTCCATAAAACATATATTTGTATAGAAAAACGTCTCCCTTTAGTTACAGAATGTGATTATAAGACTCTGGTGATTTCTCTTCTTGTTTTTTCAATGTGTATTCCTGATGCCTGCTCCAACTATCAGCCATGGAGATTCAACTCAGTGTTGTTAGCAGATGAAGAGTTTGTCAGTTACAAAAGGTCTCAAAGAGATTTTTTTTCTATCAATCAGACCCCAGAGATGTCATCATCAGTCATTTGGGAATCTCTAAAAGCATCTGAGAGGCCAAATAATTTCATTTTGTGCCAAACAAAGTGCAACACTGAAAGAACATCATCCATAAATATTGAGTAAGAACTGGACTCTCATACAGCGAGACTCAAATGCCTTTAAACATCAGCTTATCCTGCTGATCCAAGTCCAACACTGAGTTTGTAAAAACATGTTTGTCAATCATTTTGTTTGGTTTCTGAGGAAAAAGATTCAATAACTTGCTGCTAATACACAACATTTCATCATATTTCCTCATAACCCTCTTTTGTCTGACCATTTGATCCCATTTGAATTTGCAATAAAGGATCCACAGAGTTTGGTGACAATAATGACAGTAGATGTTTGTGTGAAAGTGCTGGAAGCAAATGAGTGTGTGATGTTCTTTCAGTGTTGCACTTTGTAGACGCTCCCTGAGCACTGGTCTCACAGCCAGCTGCACATAGAGACCAGTGTTGTTAGTCCAGGTCAGAAGATGACTTGTTGGAATGAAAATGAGCTTGTAGTTTGTCTGCTTTAATAATGTGACTGGAAAAAGGTGTTGGACTTCAAATATGTCCATTTCTGTCACACTTCACCTTTAAAAGTGAAGCCATGTGGTTCCTGGAAGGAAAAACACGACTTTTTCAAGTCTTTGTCCTGTTTTTATGAGAAATGTACGACTTTAATGTGAAACATTCAGAGTTTTTTCTCTTGTTGTGTTTGTTTGAAGCTGCTTCCTGTTGGCTTCAGCTGTTTGGAGTTTCCATTTTCTAAACTTCTACATTCTGAACCTTCTTCAGCTCTGAACAGATGATGAAACACTGAATGATTTCAAGCACTTTGTCTAATAAACTTACATCTTTCATTCTTTATACAGATTGAGGGACTGTGGTTTGTCAGAGATCAGCTGTGATTATCTGGCAGCAGCACTGAAGTCCAACCCCTCCCATCTGAGACAGCTGGACCTGAGTAATGACTCCTCTTGGTCTTCGACTAAGCACAAGCTGCAGGATCCAGGAGTGAAGCATCTGTGTGGTTTCCTGGAGAGTCCAGGATGTAAACTTGAAACTCTGAGGTCAGTCAGCATGTTTTAGTTGTGCTGAGATGAATATGATGTGAAAGTTGTGCTGACACTAAACTGCAGACATCAGGCTGATATTATACTGATCCACACTGAGGATCTTCATGGTAAAGTCTGTTTTCTTCTTCTCTGGTTTAGTCCATTGACTGCAGCAGAACAATGTTCACATTTCAAACAGTGATACTCAACGTATGGCCCGTGGCCCACACGCGGCCTGCCCACCTTTCCTGATTCAGAGAGAGGGGACCCTGATTAACTGTGTAGCTTCTTCCTCACAGTTCTAAGTATCAGACACAACAATGAATAATCCACAGCTGACTGTCTTTAGCAGGTCAAAGGTCACGGCACACAGCACTCTGTGAAACAGTTTAGAGCAGGAATTCTTGCACATTTACAAACTGACACTGCTGCACGGCATGGTGGGTAATGCTAGCTGCTCAGGTATGGGCGTGCTAACGGCTGTGAGGCTCCGTGGCTGCAGAACACTGAAGAAGAGAAAAGAGAGGTGGAGGATGAAGAAAAGAGACTGAGATGAAGCAGATGTTTAGCTCCAGAGAGGAGCTGTGTCTGTGTGGGCGTGGCTCAGGCAGCTCCGCCCACTCAGTTTGTTCCCTCCTGATTCATCTGCATGTGTTCTGCTTCACACTGCTCACCTCCACCAAAGACTTCACAAACATCTTCTTTCTTTGAGTCCAGTTTGTCCCACAAACACTTCCAAATCTCCTCCTCTGAGATTCTGCAGCTTCTTGCAGTGTGACTCAGCTGACTTCTGACAGACCACAGACTGGCACAGCATCCACATGTGTCTCCTTTCAAACAGGCTCTTGATGTTTCCTCCCACATCATTCTGGCCTCTCAGTCTCCTTTGTTCTCCAGCTCTGTAGCTCCAGCTGGTGAAGCTTCAGTTTTCCATGTTGGTAACAGTAAACTACAGCCTCTGCTGTCAGCTGTGTAACTAAACAGAGCTGCAGCACGTCTCTGCGGTGGTGCTACATCCATATGCAAACACACAACACAACCAAAGGATTCTCTCTGCATGTCTGTGGCTGATGCTGCTGGAACGAAGCTGTTTGAAACCTTGTTGTTCTGCACTTTGGGACCAGAAGAGGAAACTGTGCAGAGGGTCCAATGGAAGCAGCCAAGCGCTGTAAGTGTCTGCTGTACAGGGATGCTGGTTCAGCTGTGGCTCAGTTTCACAGTGTGACTCAATAAAAGCAGCAGGAAATCAAAGCTTGATGCTTTCATCAGTGTGGAAATAAGAAAGTTTCCTGTGACAGACGCTGGAGCTCTTTCACTCTCAGCTTCACAGTTTCAGCTTCAAACTTCTTCCAACATGTTTCTAACACGGCCACATTCCACCTTAATGGAGCTGATATCTTGTGCATCAGCACATTTTCTAAAGGCAGCGATCACATCTTTAGTTTTGGATGTTTAACTGCAGATTGTTTATGTGTTTATAGCACATTAATTACAGCAGCAGCGTTGACCACAGTGCTGTACAAGAATCCAAAATAACTATTAAAATAACTCCTAATATTAATATCACACATCAAATATCAAATAACTCTCATGCTGTATTAAAAGCCAGTGAATACAAATGTGTTTTCAGAGCAGATTTACAGAGACTGACAGCAGGAGCTGGGGCTGTTCGATAGAACGATGTATATATGATGACCATATGAAAACGTCTATCGTTTCATATCACGCTCTTTGTTTCCTGCTTATGTGTTTGTGTTTTCCAGATAAAGCTTTCAAAATAAATCTGAAGATCCTGTTGAGAGTTTTCAAAATAAACACAATACATTACTGCGGTCGCTCGTTTATCGAGTTACGTTCTAAAAATAAGTCTCAGAATGAAGTAGCAGCTTTATGTTTTACAAGTATTATAGAAGTTTTAAGGCAGTTAAACCCTCACTGCACACTTTCTACACTTTTCTCAGACAGGCATGAACATTTTCACACTTTTCTCTCTTGTTTAAACAAAGTTCAAACCTTCATAGAAAAATAAGTTCATTATTAAAGAGTGAAAGCAAAGTGTTTCTGAAACGTGTCAAATCAGCCTTTGCTGGCATTAAATGAGCTTCTGTGTGAGGAGCACTCGTCCATGGCCTGGGCTCCTCGCTGTCAGGTAAAGTTTCATAAAGCTTTTGAGTTTTTCTGCAGATAATGTTGGTGTCCAGCACGATGTTCTTTTTCCTGCGGTCACTGAGCCACAAAGCCAAAGCTGACTCCATCCTTACGATGTTCTTGTTGTGGACAGTTACAACCTTTTTGCCTCCTTGTTGAAACTATGATGGTCAGCATCTTCCTCTGCCTTTGGCTGCTACCACAGGTGCAAAACGTCTCATCATCATTGTTGTTTGTTGGGACAAAACGTACAAACATACAGTGCAGCACTGCAGAGTCACACTGCTGTAAATTTGAACACATTCTGTACTGTACAGGAGACACGGCACGAGATTGGCTGACAATGGTCTACAGCCAATCAGGACGCAGAACACAATGCGCTGTAAAAAACAAAAACATGCAAAATTGCACAAAAAAGATCAGCGAAACAGCGAGGCCGCCAAAGGTGAACTGTGTTACAGCGAGGGACCAGCGTATATGTGGTTGTTGGGACGATAAATGTCTTTGAGCTTGTGTCAGAAGACGAGCTGCAGCTTTCTGGACCAGCTGCAGTCTTGCCAGGCAGGTCCCACTAACTCCAACATATAAGGAGTTACAATAATCCAGCTGGGACGTCATGAAAACGTGGATCGCCCGTTCAAGGTTTTTAAAAGATAGAAATGATCTCACCTTAGATAAAAGCTCAGTTTGAAGAAAGACCGCTGTACAACTGAGCTCAGCTGTTTTTCAAATTGCCGTCAAATATAAGCCCCAAATGTAATAATGCGATTTAATAAAAGAGCTGAACCAGTCTAATAGAGCGCCCTTGATGCCGCCATGCTCCAATGGTGAGATCAAGATGCTGTGGTCAAGGCAGCGGTCAGATCCAAAAGCACAGCTGAGTCTGAGTCTGGTAGTAGTGACGCTCGGCTATGACGGCGTGCGGGTTACCAGCTGGCTTTCTCAGGATAGGGCTCCTGTGTGAGCGGTCGACAATAACGTCTTTATCCATACCCAGCACTTCACGTAGTAGCACGGATCAGGTTTTTTAGTACAGGCTGTACAACAGCATGTTTAAAACAGGCTGTACAACACCTGAACTAAGACTGCTGTTAAAAATCGCTAAGATGTCGGAACCAACAACCTTTAAAATCTTTTTAAACACGTGTTGGAACAACATCATTTGGACAAGATGATGTCTTTATAGCATCACATCGTTCCTCCACACAGGCTCAAACTGTCACGGCTGGGAGCAGTCGTGTGGTGTATGAAAAAAGGATCCAAAATGCAGGTACTGGATGAGGTGCGAGTGAGTGTTTATTTACAGCAGTGAGAAGGTGACAAAACAGGAAGAGCAGAGCGGGGAGTAAACAAACCTAAACTGGGAAAACTAACGAACAAAACTTAAACCAAACACGCACGGGAGGAGGAGCAAAATGCACAAAGACAGATGGCAGAGAGACGCAGAATGAATACCGGGTAACAGAATAATGCAGACTGACATGGAATTAAAAAGACGACGCGACAGAGAGCACAGGAAAACACAGGGCTTAAATACACGGGGAGTAATCAGGGAATGGGCCACAGGAGAGAGACACAGCTGGGAGCAATTAGGCTAACGAGACAGGGGAGAGGTAAAACTGAACACACTGACATGAGACATGAACTTTCAGAATAAAACAGGAAACTAACAGACACAGAGAACCAGACAGGACACTGAACTTGACAGGCAGACTCATGAGCAGACACAATAACACCATGGACAGACAGAGAGAACACAAGCAGGCATGAAACAAAACCACTAACACATAGCAAACCTAAACAAAAGACAAAACAGAATAACCGAGAACAAAGAATAATATTAGTGATGGGCAGATGAAGCTTCATGAAGCACTGAAGCTTTTCATCCAATTGCTTCACCCCAGCGCAAAGCTTCTTGAAGCTTCATTTGCTCTAGTAGGACACCTACTGGACGTAAAAATATTAGTTGGCATGAATTTGAAGAGTGTGGCCTTTTGCACACAGCCTGTGAATGTCAACAACAAAAGGAGTGTGTAAAGCATCTATATTGTAGTGATGGCAGTATACTGTGTATATTTATACTGGCAGTATGGAAAATGATCATTTGGAAATGCTTAAAATGGAAATGATCATTTACTGTGAGGTGAGGTGTGGTTGGGGTGTGGACAGTAGTTGTGCTTTTGTAACGTTGAGGTATGGACAGCTACACACTGAGCCTCAGTCCTGCCTGTTCACATTTTATTCTGTAAAAACTACATTTTCACTGCTTTTACGTCCTTTTTAGTGGGGAGAACATAGCTAGGATTTAATGATTTAACAAATCTTTTGAATCCTTTGTCCTCCACAATGCTAAATGGCTGGGAGTCCTCAATCACCATGGTAACCAGGTCTTCATCTATTTGAGATTGTTCTCCTGAGGAAAGACAATAAAGGCAAAGCACAAATATAAATATCACACACGTAACTTATTACAGCTGTATAATATTGTTATATCATTTAGTAACATTACTGCATGCTATATTATCATGGCATTTGATGGCTCACCTGGTCTTGCTCCACAATCGGTGTTCCCCTTATTCTCATGCAAAGCTCTGTAGTGCCTAAGCATGGATGAGGTGTTGTTATATCCCAGCTCCCTGGCACATAGCAAACACTTCACCTTGTACAAAAGTACAGACAGCTTAACATAAATTGTATTGCACCATCAGTATTATGAAAATACATCTTCTGTAGAAATTTGCATACCTTGTTGGGAGGAATAAGATCAAAATGTTCCCACACAGGGGAGGACATCCTCCTCTTCTTAGCTGGCTCCATTCTCTCCTGACTTTCTCTCCTCACTCTCATAAACCTCCAAACTGTCTCCAAACTCTCACTAACCGCAGCTCTCCATCAAACACCTACATTTTGAATGAAGTCTGAGGGGTTTGTATCGCTGTCATATCTCGCGGCAAAGTTCGAACCACTTCATGAACCAGTCACGTGGTACAGCCGGGCAGCGAGGCTTCGGACGTCATCATTTTCAGCTCCTCCCATATATGAAGCAAGCCTCTGTACGCGCATCGCGGAAACGCCCCCTCCATTACTCGACACAAGCTTCGAAGCCTCGATACAGAACGTCACATCACTAAATAATATAAAGAAACACAATACACCGAGTCCTCAGACTCAGGACCATGACACAAACTGATCAAAAACAGCTGAGCAGGTGAATATTTTAGCCCCGGTGCGATCTCGTGCGGCGAAGTTGATGGAGTAAAGGTTACAGTGAAAGAAGCTGAGGATGGGCTGTCAATGTGGAGCGATGAGGTGACCACCCTGCAGTCTACAGTAGAGAGTATGAAGGAGGAGCTGTCTGACCTGAAGGATAAATGTGATGAAGGCAGGAAGCGGAGAGCTAACATCCACATCATAGGGATCCCAGAGGGCCTGGACTCGAGCTCCTCCACGGCCGTATCCGTGCTACTACGTGAAGTGCTGGGTATGGATAAAGACGTTATTGTCGACCGCTCACACAGGAGCCCTATCCTGAGAAAGCCAGCTGGTAACCCGCACGCCGTCATAGCCGAGCGTCACTACTACCAGGATTGTGTGGCTACGCCGTGCCAGGGCCCAAGCCCCGCTTGAGTTTAACGGACAACCTATTGCAATATTACGACTGGGCGATATGACCCAAAGTTCATATCTCGATATTCTTTAGCTGGATGGCGATATACGATATATATCTCGATATTTTTAAAGCCAGAAAGTACGAACAAAAAGAGAGTTCTTAGTCAAAGCTGTGTCCCAAATCTCACACAGGCACATTTATTAACATACAGCGTAGATGTACATGAAACAATTACTCAGGAATAAATGATCAGCATTTATTAAATAATAATGCTCCATAAATAAAAGAAAACTGTTGTTTTTGTGCATAACAAAAAGCTCACAATCGTGCAGTCAAAATGTAAACAGACGCTGAGCATAATAACAAGCAGCTGCTCTGTTCCCAGGTTCTACTGCGTGACTGACAGCCTGGAGTTTGAAATCCTCTTTGTAACCGTGTCTCTTACAGGTGCCATTTATGGTCCTTATACACACTCAATACAGTAATATTACGTTGAAGCAGAGTACGTATCACTCCGCGAGGCTCCTCGTAGCTGTAATGCTCCAACAATCCATCAAGCGGTGCGGCCTCGTAGCTGAGCAAAGTCGTACCAAAACATCTTTTGAAAGGTTTCTGAGCGCCGTGTAGCACATAAAATCGGTTCGAGGTCAGTAAGCACAACCAGAATTCATCCATAAGACGCACTGTCGATTTATGAGAAAATTACAGGATTTTAAGTGCAGAAAATATAGTTTATGGTTTTCCTTTGATCTTAGCAAATATCTACGCCTCTAATTGGGACGACCACAGATTTTTCACTAATGTCTTTGCGCGGCTCCCCAATATGTCATCACACAATATCATCTTTGAGGGAGACCTAAACTGCTCATTATCTGCTATGGACCACAGTTCACACAAAAGTACACTTAGTCCAAAGTCAGCATGCGTCATTCAGAGCTTTCTTGATAATTATGGGCTGGCTGATGTATGGAGATTTCATAATCCTGCTTCACGTCAATACTCTTTTTTTCTAATGTCCATAAAACATATATTTGTATAGAAAAACGTCTCCCTTTAGTTACAGAATGTGATTCTAAGACTGGTGATTTCTCCTCTTGTTTTTTCAATGTGTATTCCTGATGCCTGCTCCAACTATCAGCCATGGAGATTCAACTCAGTGTTGTTAGCAGATGAAGAGTTTGTCAGTTACAAAAGGTCTCAAAGAGATTTTTTTCTATCAATCAGACCCCAGAGATATCATCATCAGTCATTTGGGAATCTCTAAAAGCATCTGAGAGGCCAAATAATTTCATTTTGTGCCAAACAGAATAAAATAGCGACCGAGCGCCTCTCTCAGTTAGCTGATGAAATGACTAAACTACATGCTGTGTACAGCCACTCTCCTGAGCCTGTATTATATACACAGCGGTTACAATGACAAACTGAATACAATCTCATATCTACAAAACAGGCTGAGTCAAAGTTGCAGCTACGCTTATGAACATGGAGGAAAAACAGGCGAGTTATCAGCTCACCAGCTACGACTAAGAACAGCTAACCAACTATCCTTGAGATCTACAATGACCAGGGAATAAGGTCTACAGACAACCAAACTATCCTTGAGATCCACAATGATTTCAATAAGGTGTTTGATATTCCCTCCTTGGGAGAAGATGCGATCGCTAGTCTGGAGGAACCTGTCTCTAATGTTGGAATTGAAACGGCCGTACGGAGCATGCAGTCTGGAAAATCTGCTGCCCCGACGGGTATCCATCTGATTTTTTCATAAAGTTTTCTGACCGACTGAATTCACTGTTAAAATCAACTTTTGAAGAATCCTTCCTCTCACAGTCGTTGCCTCCAACAATGCATCAAGCAGTGATGTGTTTAATTGTAAAACAGGAAAAAGACCATTTAGATTGTCGTTCATGTCGTTTAATATCTTTGTTCAACACAGACACCAAGATCCTGGCTCAAGTGTTGGCCCGTCGCTTACACAAGTATTTGTCCTCCATTATTTCACCAGACGGGCTTTATTAGGCACTCTTTTTTTGAACATTAGAGCTCTATTAAATATCATTTATACCCATGTTAAAGGTGATACATTGGAAACTGTCATTTGGCTTGACGCAGAAAAGGCGTTGGATCGGGTGAGATGGGATTTTTTTTTATACGCTTAAAAAATGTGTCTTTAATTTTGTATCTTGGATAAAAGTATTGTATTGCTCCCCTCTAACAGCCGTCCAGACTAACAATAATCTGCCCCCCAGGACAGGGATGCCCTCTGTCTCCTTTTTGCCATTGAACGGCTAGCTGTTGCTCTGAGACAATGTGTTGGTGTTGAGGGAAAACATCGAGGGGGTATCGAACATGAAGTCTCTCTTTATGCCGACGACATGATTTTATTTATTTCCAACCCATCGAACAGCCTCCACAAACTTTTGGATAGACTTACAATAATAATAATAATAATACGTTTTATTTATAGGCGCCTTTAAGAGCCTCAAGGTCACCTTAATGCATACTTAAGGAATTTGGGACAATTTCTGGATATAAAGTGAATTTTGGGAAGAGCGAGGCAAAGTGTATCTGTACGACAACTGGGGAGTTTTGTGTATTTTAGCCCCTTTTAAACCCAGCTATAAGAAGTTTAAGTACTCGGGCATCTGGGTGACAAGAAAACCACAAAGACTTGTATAAAACTATCTTCCTTTATTGTCGAAGCTTAAAGAGGATTTTGGAAAACGTGAGTTTTGCCTCTTTATATTTATGGTGGGAATGCAGAACAAGGAGCAAAGATGAATGTGATGCTGAATCAGCAGAAGACTTGGACTCATTTGATTCCAGCTTGGATATCATTGATTTCAATATGTCCATTTCTGTCACACTTCACCTTTAAAAGTGAAGCCATGTGGTTCCTGGAAGGAAAAACACGACTTTTTCAAGTCTTTGTCCTGTTTTTATGAGAAATGTACGACTTTAATGTGAAACATTCAGAGTTTTTTCTCTTGTTGTGTTTGTTTGAAGCTGCTTCCTGTTGGCTTCAGCTGTTTGGAGTTTCCATTTTCTAAACTTCTACATTCTGAACCTTCTTCAGCTCTGAACAGATGATGAAACACTGAATGATTTCAAGCACTTTGTCTAATAAACTTACATCTTTCATTCTTTATACAGATTGCAGAGCTGTGGTTTGTCAGAGATCAGCTGTGATTATCTGGCAGCAGCACTGAAGTCCAACCCCTCCCATCTGAGAGAGCTGGACCTGAGCTCCAACAACAAGCTGCAGGATCCAGGAGTGAAGCATCTGTGTGGTTTCCTGGAGAATCCACGATGTCGATTTGAAACTCTGAGGTCAGTCAGCATGTTTTAGTTGTGCTGAGATGAATATGATGTGAAAGTTGTGCTGACACTAAACTGCAGACATCAGGCTGATATTATACTGATCCACACTGAGGATCTTCATGGTAAAGTCTGTTTTCTTCTTCTCTGGTTTAGTCCATTGACTGCAGCAGAACAATGTTCACATTTCAAACAGTGATACTCAACGTATGGCCCGCGGCCCACACGCGGCCTGCCCACCTTTGCTGATTCAGAGAGAGGGGACCCTGATTAACTGTGTAGCTTCTTCCTCACAGTTCTAAGTATCAGACACAACAATGAATAATCCACAGCTGACTGTCTTTAGAGGGTCAAAGGTCACGGCACACAGCAGACAGTCAGAAATATTCTAACTCTGATCATTTATCAGTTGTGACACTGTGAGACTTGATCAGAGGTGTGATCATCACAGCAGAGGCCTTTGTGTCAAAGTCACTGAGGATCAAACAGAAACACATGAAGCAGATTTTCCTCTTCTGGCTTTTTATAGCAGATAACCTTCAAAATATTCTGCAGTCGATCAAAAACTGAAGCAAACCATGAAGCAACATGTGAACATGAGCTGATGCTGCTGAAGTGAAGCAAAGTTACAGAGGTTTGATTACAGACACAGCTGAGAGTTTGTAATCTGTCATCATTTTAAAAAGTTTCCATGGAACAGCAGAAATGAGGCTTTACTGTCAGAGGCCGACAGCACTGAACACAACAGCAGACTGGTGGCTAATAAACAGTGAATGATGCAGAAACAGATGTTTGAAGCTGTTCTTGGAGTACACTGAGAGAGAGAGAGCTGTGCAGGCAGGAACAGCCAAAGTCAGAGAGAATTCATGAGCATGTTTATCAAACGTGAAGCAGAGTTTGGATCTTCTTTTGCTGCTGCTTCACTCAGTTTTGGTTGGAGACAGATGAAACCTGCAGCTTCAGGATCTGTGAGCTGTCCACTTTCAGCCCCGACGGCGTGTCCGTGTACGTGCCGTCGAGTGAACGATCCACGCTCTGTGTTTCCATCTTTGTGTGTTTAGCTGCTCTCATTTACTGTTTTATCTGTTTGCTGCTTGTTGAAATAGTTTGTGAGCTTTAACCTGAGATTCTGGCAAAATACATTTATATTAAACATCGATTCAGGATTGAATGAATCAACATCGTTTTATTCAAATTAAAACCATTTAAATGGGAACATGAATTTTTTACAGCCGCCTCTAATGCTGGGTAATGTCAGCTGGTCCATGTGCAGCTGGCTGTGAGGCTCAGGGAGCGTCGACAAAGTGCAACACTGAAAGAACATCAGTGTTGTTAGTCCAGGTCAGAAGATGACTTGTTGGAATGAAAATGAGCTTGTAGTTTGTCTGCTTTAATAATGTGACTGGAAAAAGGTGTTGGACTTCAAATATGTCCATTTCTGTCACACTTCACCTTTAAAAGTGAAGCCATGTGGTTCCTGGAAGGAAAAACACGACTTTTTCAAGTCTTTGTCCTGTTTTTATGAGAAATGTACGACTTTAATGTGAAACATTCAGAGTTTTTTCTCTTGTTGTGTTTGTTTGAAGCTGCTTCCTGTTGGCTTCAGCTGTTTGGAGTTTCCATTTTCTAAACTTCTACATTCTGAACCTTCTTCAGCTCTGAACAGATGATGAAACACTGAATGATTTCAAGCACTTTGTCTAATAAACTTACATCTTTCATTCTTTATACAGATTGAGTTACTGTGGTTTGTCAGAGATCAGCTGTGATTATCTGGCAGCAGCACTGAAGTCCAACCCCTCCCATCTGAGAGAGCTGAACCTGTTCAACAACAACAAGCTGCAGGATCCAGGAGTGAAGCATCTGTGTGGTTTCCTGGAGAGTCCAGGATGTAAACTTGAAACTCTGGGGTCAGTCAGCATGTTTTAGTTGTGCTGAGATGAATATGATGTGAAAGTTGTGCTGACACTAAACTGCAGACATCAGGCTGATATTATACTGATCCACACTGAGGATCTTCATGGTAAAGTCTGTTGTCTTCTTCTCTGGTTTAGTCCATTGACTGCAGCAGAACAATGTTCACATTTCAAACCTTCAAAGAAGAAGAAAAATCCTCCACTGGAAAATTCACTGTGAAACTCTCAAACTCTTCATTGCACCTTAAAGTCTGTGTGACACTGAAATCCAAAGCAAAATGTGCGTTTGCTTTACAGACAGCAGTCCAACACAAACATACACACATCATCCAAAACACAGTCCAACATCCAAATCTCCTCCACTGCCAGCATGAATGATGGGAAAGAGAAGGAGGAACACTCTGACATTCAGGGTTAGAATGAGTTTCATCAAGCAGACTGTGAAGATCAAAGCTGCATTAGAAAGCTTACATGAATGAATGAGTGGACAGAAGTGGACAGAGATCATCTGAAGCACTTCAAAGGCTTTAAATCAGCACATTTCTCTTTATTCTTTATCAACTCTGTTAGTTTCTCTCAGTTTTCTGTGGAATGAAGCTAACAGCAGGCTAATAAGATGCTGACCAATAGGTTTCTATTAAAGGTTGTAATTTGTATATGAAAAAGTGCTTTGGCTCAGCAGGGATCAGCTTACAGGTAGAATACAGCTGCTGGATGGGATTAGCATGTCATAGCTATCTACCAAACTGCTAACTGGGGGATTTCAGGCCATCTATGGATCATTTTTGCTAACTGTTTATTCAGCTTAGGCTCACAGGGCTGCAGCCTGTGCCCTAGCTGTCATAGGGCAAGAGGCGTGGTCCACCTGCACAGGTGAGCAGTCCATCACAGGGCCAACAGAGAGCGACAGAGAAGCACTCCCTCACATCCACACCTACAGCCAATGTAGAAGCACCAATGAACCTAAGCAGCATTTCATTGGACTGTGGGAGAACATCCAACCTCCACAGAAAGGCCCAGCTGACCAACAAGCTTCAACCTACAACCTTCTTGCTCTAAGGCACTAGTGCTAACCACTTTTGCCCATTTCAGCCCAAATCCTGCATCTTCCTGTTTCTGACTCCAGGCCAGCTCCACTAACACTTTCTCATCAGACACTGCCACCTAGTGGAGGAAGTCTTAGTTCCATTTGAAGCTTCAGATTACAGTTAGTTCCTTTACAAAGAGGTGGAGGTGGTGGGGCCACAGCACCATCATCACTGAGTGCCATAGGACACTTAACCTTTGTTTCCATATGCTGGGAACTTCCTGTTGTTCCAAGGAGGACTGGAAAATGTGTGAAAATCTCCCAGTCAGTTCCTCACAGCACACTTCAATCATTTCCCTCCCACAGCATCAGGACCAGGGCTTTTTCTCTCTTTGGTCCCACTAAGAGATTTCCACACAAACACCTCATCAGTGGGACTCTCAGAGCTACCAGCCCTTTGCTACAATCACAAAGCTCTTCATTGAAATCAATGATATCAAAGCTGGAATCCAATGAGTCCAAGTCTTCTGCTGATTCAGCATCACATTCATCTTTGCTCCTTGTTCTGCATCCCCACCATGGACTTCATTCCTTTCCAAGCCAGCCTTGAGTGTCCTTTATTCAGCTCATCCTCTGCTTTACTTTTACACCTGATTTTAGCTACTTTATCTCTCTTTCAACAGGTTTCTGTGCCTCAATCTTTTTCTTCTCTCCCTCATAACAAGACAGCTTCTTCTGCCTGAGAACATGTTGGAGTGATTTACTAATCCAGGGCTGCTTATTGGGGAAAATACTTCCTGTTTCCAAAGTAATCCCCATTTTTCCCAGAAAGAAATGTCAGTAGAAATTGATGATCTAAGGGAGAACATGAGCCTTTCAAAAGTCCCAGTGGGTGCAGTCAAAGCAGTCCCTCAGTCCCAGTATAGAGTCTTTGGTCCAGACTGGAACAGCTGTGTGCCCAGTTTGAGCTCTCTTCAGTGCTGTGACCTGACAGACCCAGAGGGGCCATCACATCACATTTAGAAGCTCCCCTGATGGAGCCACAACACATGTCCAATACTTAGTCTGTCTTGTTGGACCAAAAGCGTAGATTTGGTTTTGCCATTGGTGGGGACGAATAATTCAACCACCGAACTCTGCCCTGTTTCTTTTTTTTTTTCCCTTTTTGTTTTGGCTTCTTAATAAAAAGAGGAGAAATATACTTGCCTACATATGCTATTCTACATGCTTTTAAACCATTTAAAATCACAATTCATAGTTTTATATGTGAATTATATAATGTTAAATTACTATTAAACAAATGACTGACTAAAGTATTTTAGGCTTTAGTTTACTTCAGCCATAATCCATATAAGTCAGGTATCATACAAAAATAAAAATAGAGTCATGACAATAAAAGAATATGACTTTAAGGACTTAACAACATTACTTCAGTTATAACACCAACATCTGTTATATTTTGGCACTAAGGGAACACTGAATGACCTGGTGGGTTTTGTCCATAAAACTACTCGTCTAAGATTACCACAAAGTAAAAGATCTCTCAGCAAAATTATGCAACATTTTAGGCACTATTGCTCCGATCAAATCAGTGAGCTGGGATGTTTTATTCTAAACATGAACTACTGTTACAGCAACAGACATGGACTACTGGCGTCCCACACAACTCAATGTCCACTATGTGAAGGAGCCAAACACAGGCCTGCTCCTCTCATTAACTGAGATAAACTGCTGGCATATTGGTTTTGCATCTATACTGTCCAGTCTCTCCTGGTGGACACACAGCAGCATTGTTTAATCTCATTTGAGTCACTGTTGACCTTACCCATGTTTTTAGTCTTCTGAGAGCACTGAGGCTTCTTTCAGCCTCAGTACCTGCGTTTTATCCTCAGATTACAATTATTATTCTGTGCTTGATGTGCCTCACCTTTGGCCCTGGCTCCTCCCCTCTGACTGCACTAGGACATATTGCCACCTGATAAAATTACACATTGATTCGTGCCATATAAAAAGTGAGACATGTCAATTCAGATTCTTTGTCAAACATACACTAATGAATCAATTTACAGCAGCAGCCTAACAATTGTCATGATAATAAATACTAGTTAATCTATAGCACCAACTCATCAGCCAGTCACCTGTGACCTCGCCTCTTCACCTCTGAGCTACAACATGGCAGAGCTGCCTCTGTCACCTGATGAATAACAGTGAGACATTCCACATACATGCAGTCACACATGTGCTTCAAATACAGTCATGAACCAACAAGTCATCATCCAATTCCACCTGTGATCTTGTGTCACCATTGCTCTCTGAGCTTTGTGTTGGTTCTTCTGTCACCTGACAAATAGGACAAACATGACAATAAGAATAAAATGTGGAGCTGCTTCAGTGTGTCTGTCAGTTTGTGCAGATCTTGACTCATCAGTAATGTTTGTAGGGTGAGTGCATTTTTAAAACAATTTGTGCAAACTGCACTACAAGGTGGATATTTGCAAAATAATGACTACCTCATGACATTTTGTCGCAAAAATTAACCCTATGAATATGTCAGCACCATTAGGATGAAATTATTGTGTCACCAACATTTTAATGTTAGACGTATAATTTTAACAGCCTCTGTGAACTAATAACTAAAACAAATCTGCGCCCTTGTGTTGGACCAACTGGAAGAAATGATTCAAGGACTTAGTCACAGAACAGAGATTCAAATCTCCAAAATCCAACTGGCTGCATCAGGACATATAGTCTGAAACTCTGCACAGTTTCCTGTTTGAAGCTGCTTCCTGTTGGCTTCAGCTGTTTGGAGTTTCCATTTTCTAAACTTCTACATTCTGAACCTTCTTCAGCTCTGAACAGATGATGAAACACTGAATGATTTCAAGCACTTTGTCTAATAAACTTACATCTTTCATTCTTTATACAGATTGGAGGACTGTGGTTTGTCAGAGATCAGCTGTGATTATCTGGCAGCAGCACTGAAGTCCAACCCCTCCCATCTGAGATTGCTGGACCTGTATGGAAACAACCTGAAGGATCCAGATGTGAAGCAGCTGTCTGATCTTCAGCAGAGTCCAGACTACAGACTGGAGACTCTGGGGTCAGTAGAGTGATGGAGTGAGTGGGTGGTGCTGTCAGCAGTATTGTACTAAACACAGTCAGTATGAAACAAAGATCCAGTGTTTCCTGTAAAGCTGCAGCTTCTCAGTGAAGCTGTGAGAGGAGAACGGTGACAGGCTTCAGGATTGGACACAAACACTTCCTGTTTCTCACCTTTATGGTCACCATAGTAACGGCTGACACGCTCTGATCAAACACTGTCAACAGCCAATCAGCTCTCTGAACAAAGCAGCACGCAGGCCAATGACTGCATTGATTTCCAAGTTTAAAGCAGTGAAGAACACAGTCTGTAGGTGAGGAAGAATTTAGTGAGAGCAGATGTTTGGATGGAATTCCTCCAGTTAACAGCTGGAACCGTCCATCTGGATTGTTGGGCTTGTTGTTGGGGTTCCTACAGAGCTCAGAGTGGACACACCAAGGTTCTTCTAATGAATGAAAGTCCAAACTCAAACTAGGAGGGAAAAACATTTTCAGCAACTTCAATAAAAATCCAAAGATTAGAAAAAGTGAAGCAACAATGAGTCCTAGTACAGTCCCAGCACTGACGTCCCTGCTGCTCTTTATACTGGATGTGCTGCATCACTGACTGACAGCTGATGAAGAGTCTCTGGAAACACTCGTTTATCTCCTCTGCTCTTCCTCCTTCTCTCTGCAGGTGGAGCTGATGATGGTAAACAGGACGGTGTGTGTGCTGAGAGAGGAGCAGCTGTGTCCTGATGATCCAGAGAGGTTGAAGCAGCAGCAGCTTGTGTGTAGAGACGCTCTGACTGGGCCATGTTACTGGGAGGTGGAGAGGAGAGCTTCATCCAGCAGTGACTGACAGAGGAATGAAGTGCAGATGACTGTCAGTGCTGCAGAGTGAACTGCTCTGAGAACAGCTCCACTGTCAGACACAATGTAGAGTCCAGCATCAGCCCTGTGTGTCCCTCTGGATCTGACAGAGGATCATCAGTGTATCTGGACTGCTCTGCTGCTGCTCTGTCCTTCTACAGTCTCTGCACAGTCTCTGTCTCACTCTGGAAAGATTTTACAACTTGTTGTAATTACAGAACGTTAATATAATATTCAAACATGTGATCTTCTCTTTATTTCTGAATCTTTACCAAATAAAGAAAAACCAAACTAACAAACAGAAGCTGTCGTGTCCTTTTTCACCACATCTGTGAATCTTTTCTGTGTTTTTCCTCTTTTCCTCCTTCCTGCAGCTCCATCTTCATCATTCTGTGTCCAGTATATGTGAACACGTCCAAAGCATCTGAGCCTCATGTTACCCGTTTGTGTGAGTTACGCCTGTCGTTGTGTTGTGGTGTATAAATAAGGGGCAGGAGACAGCGCTGGATCTCTGAGTTCTTTACTCTCAATTTCTGCAACATCTGCAATATCTAGAAATGCAAACCTGTGAGCTGTGTGTGTTGTGCGTCTGCTCGGCCACCTCTCCTCCGGCCGTGCTGGAAGCAGCTGTGTGTTTGACAGTTTTATCGACTCGACAATAATCGAACAAATTAAATGTTCAAAAATATCAACTTAAGCACTTCAAAGTCAACAAAAAGCTTAAAACAATGAAATAATATTTCACTGACAAAACAACAGCTCATAAGAACGATACACAAAATAATACAGAAACAAACAAATAAAAGTTATTAACCAGGATCCATGTTTTTGTCACAAACACTGAATCAGCTGATTCATTCTTTATGTTTCTGAGTTTGTTTTGTGATTATAGTTCTGGTTTCTGTTTCTGTGTCTTCACTGTGTCCCACGTCTCCTTACTTTGGACTCTGTGTTATATTTCCTGTTTTACTTTGACAGTCCTGTGTTACTGTTTCCTGTCTCGTGTGTGTAATTGGTCCCAGCTGTGTTTCCCTCCTGTCTCCCGTTCCCTGATTACTAAATTGCGTCCACGCCGCCGGCGCTCCTCTCCACAGCTGGATTCCAGGATTTCAGAGCATCCAGCTGTGGTGAGTGATGGAGACACTTTCTCTGCTCCCTCAGTAATCAGGACAGTTTATTGAACATCAGAGGACATAAAGGACTGTTTTTCACCTGCCCGTTCTGAAGCTGGACATTAAAGACTGCTGGCTTCAAGGACATTAATCCCAGTGTCAGCCAGCCAATAACAGCCTGTGTTTTTCAGCTCTTTAGGAGTCAGAAATGAGAAAGACACAGACTGCTAACCTCTCCCTGCAGGAAATAAGCTCCGCCTCTTCCTTTCCTGTATATGAGTGATTCTGACATGAGACACAATGAGTTTCCTGTTTATTGTGACTTAAAGCGAGCAGCAAAGACACTAAACTGTGTGTTTCCAGCTGAAGCTGCTTTTTGTGTTGCTCCCACAATCCTGTCTAAAACAGTCAGTGAGGAAAACTCAGTTTATGCTTCCAAGCTCATTGTGAGAGGGCACATTGTGTTCCTGCAAGTGCTGATTTTGTCTGCATCCCTGAGTTTAGTGAGCTGCCTCCAAGGACTTGTGAAGCCCAGTGTGTTAAGGCTGCATCTCCCAGATGTTTCCACCTTTCCAGCACAGACGATAAATGTTCCCACAAAGGCTCAAAGACGGTTTGATTTTGTGAGTGTTGGCCTCAAGAGATTGCTCAGTGAGCACCTGAGTGTTTCTGGGACATCGGACACTAACTGGAACTTCAAGTCTGGTTCTGAAGCTGCACATGCAAAGACTGTTTCTGGTTGTAGAGACCTGGCTGTTCCAGGGATTGTAGCCTCCCCAGAGGCTGAGCTGCTGACCTCAGCTGACTCTGGAGCCTTGAAGGTAACTAAGTTTGCACCGCTCGGGTGAGCCATCTCAGCTGCAACAGCCTCCACAGAGAGCTCACGCAAGCTTACCCAGCCTGCTGAGGATTTTATGCAGGTGTCTGGTAAAAGGACGATGCTGCTGTCCAATGAGGCGAGGAGAGAAGTAGCCAAACAGGCGAGAGCCGTGAAGGAGGAACGGCGGGCAGCTCTGGATGCCCGACATAAATACCTGATGAGCAGGCTGGCAGACGCCGGCAGCCTGGAGGAGGCGGCGGTGGAAGACGCCATCGTCTCTGATGACAGAGTAAGTTCAGAGACGTGATCCTTCCTCAGAGTTGAACCTTTGAGTCATTAATGTCTGATTCTTCCAGTTCAGTCTGATCCATGAATTCTTTGCTGCAAACGGATCCAAGAAGCTGATTTTCTTCTATCAGGATGTCAAACAGGTAACTTTGATCACATTTCAATGACTGACACATGAAGGTCTAACCGCTCTTCATAATCTGCTGTCCTGTTTGTTGCAGCGTACTTTGTATTCATATCTTTTAATATCTGCCTTTCTCCCAGAGTCTGTCCTCCCGTCAGTCTTCCTTTGTGGACGCATCAAACTCAGCTGTGGCTCAGAGGAAACTCTTCTTCACTACGGGGAACTCTGAGGTTGGCTTCAGCTTTTTATGTTTAGTTCATGTGAGAATCACAGAAAAATGCTGATATGAGTGGAAGCTTCTGCTGGGAAATTGGCAAAGAGCAGATTATTGAACAGCGAGGCAGACAGTTCGTTTCAGTGATGCCAGTTTATTAGAAACGAGGACTGTGGGGCTGCTGGAAGTCAGGACGGCCGCTCTCTGGATAAACCTGACAGCTGAGGTGGAGAGCAGGATTTATCCACAGACGGCTTCTTCCAAGCAAATGTCCTGAACACACCTGAGCTGAGGGTTACACAGTGTGTCCTGTGTGATCTCTGCTTTATGGTGGTTGAATCTCACAAATGTGACCATCAGACCTGACGACTTATTTGTGATGTTTTCATTAAAAATATCCTGGGTGAGGTGTTTGGGGCCTGTCCCATGAGGAGGAGTCTCCAGGGCAGACCCAGGACACACTAGAGAGGTTATATCTCTCAGCAGGCCTGGGAATGCCTCAGTATTGTCCTGGATATGCTGGAGGAAGTGGTTGTTTAGGGAGGTCTGGGATTCTCTGCTTAGACTGCTGCACCTGTGACCCGGGACCAGATAAACAGGAAATGGATGTTTGAAATTCAAAGAAATCCTCTTTTAATAATGAGGAAAAAAGACAGCAGGAGATCCATCGCAACTAACAAAACACTTCAAACACATCAATGCATCAACTTTAATCAACTTCATTTGGTTCAAATGAAGGAATCTAACAAAGCACTCACTAAAATGAAACACCAGTTAGTTTCCCGAGCTCAACAGGTCGAACACCTGAGTTTGGTTTGCGGTGCAGTTTTTATTTCTTCTAGATAACTTGGGTTATTTGCACAGGAAGGTTTTTTAAATGTATTTCTTAAGTACGATCTTATATGGGGGTTGATTTTATAGCATAACAGAATAATGTAATAACTCTAATAGAGTATAAAACATTTGCAGAATGAAGTACAAGGTGAAGAAAAGTCAGAACGTCCCTGTTTGAAAATACAGTCTCAGAAGGTCAGAGATGGACAAATTCAGCTACAGAAACATGTGGCCATTTTTTTAAAGCCATAGAGCATATTACAGACGACACAAAGAGCAAACACTGTAAACTTCTAACCACAGACCTCACACAGCTCACACACGTCAGAGTGAAGCTGTCATTTCCTGAAGCTTCCACACAAGAGAACTGGCAACAAGGTGGAGTCCTCATGGATCACTAGCAGAGAAATGTGGGTGGGTGCCAGACCACATGGACTCGACTCACTTTATTTCATACAAAGGAGCAGACTAATGCTGTCATCCTTAAAGACTAACTAGAAACAAGCAGTGCGCTTGCATCGACTCGACATGTTTTGCAAGTTTGAAGTGAGATGGTACTTTGGAGTCAGCCTCCCGAGATGATGGCTGGCTGGTTTTTGAAAAAAATCTCATATTTATACAATGAGCAGCAGACTTTCCTGACTTGCAGAGGTCAACGTCCTCCTCAGTCATGCGCCATGAGTGGCACAGATACTATTCATCAAATAACTAACATGGCCTTGATTGTTACTCCAGAGACTTATCTGCGATGTAGCTTTATAGCATTTTCATTAGCAATCGTATGATTTGTGTTACAATGACCTTTGTGGACGGGCCCGGACCCCCAGGCCTCGTCCGTGACGCCGACGGTGAGCGCAACGTTTTTGTTTTCTTGCGCTTAAAATAACCTGATCAGCGTTCTGTGGACGGTTTGTTTACATTTCTCACATCTGTGATTGTTCACACGGGTTGGACACGAGCAGAGAGGGCTTTCAAGATGAAAAAGCCAACGTGAAACTTTAACGGACGACAAAGTTTTTCAATCAAATCTCCGTCACACCCTTCCTTGACCTCATCACGTTATCCACCTTAGTCAAGGAACAGTGGTTCGGGAAAATATGCATTTGTTTTTTGGACTACTTTAAAATGTATCTCAACTAGTGATGTGCGGATCGATACTGAAATATCGATTCCTCCGATACCCGTCATTGTGTCCGGCCCCTTGGCGTGCACACTCACAACAATGGCTGAGCGTAAACAGAGTCATGTGCAGACGTATTTTACCTCCACGAACAGCTGAGACGTGGTTTGCCATACATGTGGCAAGAATGTGAGGTGTTGTGGTAACACCGCTGACCTGGTCAAACACCTCAGAGTGAATCACATCACAGACATTGCATTAACCTGCCAACAAACAGCTCAGTGGCTTTAAATGTAGGCTTAGCCCCGACAGCATCTATAACACCATTAAAATGCAGTAATGGCCACACAAAAAATAAAACGTGACCATATTCAGTTTAAGCCATTTTATGTGGTTTAGTTTATACACTTGAATCACAGTAGATGATAGCTTTCTGTTTTTAAATGTCTCCATTTATTGCAAACACTATAGTTACTGTTCTGCCTTTTATAAGGTAAACTGGATATTATGGTTGCAAACGGCCCTAGAGCTCCCTCTAGTGGCTGCTTTGTAATATGGGTTTGACTACTTTGGGAAAGGAACAATGAGAAGGTGAAAAAATCAAAGATGGCGGAAAGTTATCGTTCTAAGCTGATATGGACCTTAAAATGTTGTTGCCTTGGACAAGATATGTCTGTAAGTATGAGTGACGATAAAATAATTATTAACTTTTGTTTTGTGTAAAAATGGTACGATAATTTGTACATTTGAAAGTTTTATCTTGTTATCAAATCAAATCACTTTGATTGTCACATCACATGTGCAGGTACACTGGTACAGTACATGTGAGTGAAATTCTTGTTTGCGAGCTTCACAAGCAACAGAGGTGTGCAAAAATACAATAACGTAAAACAAGCAAAATATAAGAATGGCTAAATCTGAGACTAATAAATATATGTACAATATATAATAGTACATGCATTACTGGATGTGTATACTAAATATGTTTTTCTACGCGCGTGTGTGTGTGTGTGTGTACATATTTTACAAATTAAACAGAGTAAACAATAAATTAAAATATACAGAGGTTGGTAGTTGGACATGTGCAAAACAAGTGGCATTTATATACAGTGTGGAGTGCATAATGTTGAAGTTCCAGTAGTGAAGCTGAGGTGTCTATGAAGTGTCCAGCAGTCTGATGGCCTGGTGGAAGAAGCTGTCTCTCAGTCTGCTGGTTGGGGACCGGATGCTGCAGAACCTCCTTCCTGATGGAAGTAGTCTGAACAGTTGATGGCTGGGGGGACTGGAGTCCTTGATGGTCCTCCCCGCTTTCCTCAGGCAGCGCTTCCTGTAGATGTCTTGGAGGGAGGGAAGCTCACCTCCAATTATCCGTTCAGAGCACCGCACTACTCTCTGGAGAGCTTTGCAGTTGTAAGCGGTGCTGTTGCCGTACCAGGTGGTGATGCATCCAGTGAGGATGCTCTCAATGGCACAGTGATAGAAGGTCCTGAGGATGCGGGGGCTCATGCCGAATCTTTTCAGTCTCCTGAGAAAGAAGAGGCGCTGCTGCGCCTTCTTCACTGTTTTGTTTATGTGTCCTGACCACGTAAGATCCTCAGCCAGATGTACTCCAAGGAAGCGGAAGCTGCTCACTCTCCACAGCAGCGCCGTTGATGGTGATGGGGGTGTGTACTTCTCTGCACCTCCGGAAGTCCACTATCAACTCCTTTGTCTTTGCGACGTTGAGGGTGAGATGGTTGTCTTGACACCAGTGGGTCAGGGCGCTGACCTCCTCCCTGTAAGCCGTCTCATCACCGTTGGTGATAAGACCCACCACTGTAGTGTCGTCCGCAAACTTCACAATGATGTTGGAGTTGTTAGTGGCTGTGCAGTCATAGGTGTAGAGTGAGTACAGGAGAGGGCTCAGTACACACCCCTGTGGAGCACCAGTGTTCAGTGTGATGGGGGATGAGGTGATGCTGCCCAGTCTGACTACTTGGCGTCTATCAGACAGGAAGTTAAGGATCCAGCTGCAGAGGGAGCTGCTCAGTCCTAGATCCTGCAGTTTCCTGTCCAGCTTCGAGGGAACGATGGTATTGAATACTGAGCTGTAATCTACTGTTAGCTTGCAGTAAGAGTGTAACAAGCTAGTTTACAATGTTAGTTAGCTAATACAGTATTTTGTACTTTCAGTTTTACGATGGTCAAAGAGAAGGCAATGGTCAGAGGCCATTCTTCAATAAATCAGCACAGAAAGGAAAATAAGTCTGGTTATTGGAGCATCGTTATCTCGCTGTCTAGCTGGTGAAACTAAGGAACTCAGGGCGAGGACAGCAAAGTTACCAAAGGGGAAAAACTATCAAATTAAACCTGCATCATCTCAAAAATCACAAGTTTCTCTAAAATGTGTTTATTCTAGGGTTGCGGTTATTCATCATTTTAGTCATAAAGTATTTTATTGATTGTTCGAAAATTGAATTGGATTAGAAATAGTTTTCTTATTAATGAGCAATAATTATTATTATTCAAAAGAGAAAACACACGGGTCTGTTGGTTACCATTTTAGAAATTGCCATCCTTTAATGATTCATCTGTTAAAAAAAATATTTTGACTGCTTTTATCTAAAAAATATTTTGAGATGCTGAAATGCTGAAATAATAATAATAAAAAAAACAGACACTGATGTCAACATAAAGGTAAACACGCAATTTAGTTTCTTTAGTTTCTGGTTCTCTCCTGTATGGACTAGAGAACGCACGATACCACTTTTTTGTGTCCAGTATCGATATGAATCCGATACAGCGTATTTTTATAATCAATAAAACAGTTTTTTTTAATATCTTTCTTTATTTTGTATAAGTTCATACTCAAGTTTTAAAAAATAAAACATTAAAGTTATTTAGTTATACCTGTATGCAAAAAACACACTGCACCCAAAATATTTCATAGTTCAGCAACACTGATCAATCTAATAAACTTAAACCTGCACCATCCTCCCTATTCTGGTATTTTAAAGAGTACTTAGCAGAAATATTAAACAACCTAACTAATAGGGTTGCAAACTCCCAGCAAAAAAAAAACTAAAGGGAACCATCGCCCACCCTCTGCCTCGTGATGCTTAATCGACATAATCGACTTTAATTTAATGCATGTATTTAAAAAAAATGCACAGAAATCAATTATTTTTCAACAACAATTAAATAGATTCAATATCTTTCTTCAACAGAACTGCAGACTGCACAGATGGTATCTTCCCAAAGGAAAAAGTACTATAACTTACTAGGGTATATATTAGACTTAATAGTTACTATATACAATATTAGATTTCTATACATTTTACGTTAGATAAAAACTTTGGTTATAAGATTCAGATAATTATTTATTAAAAGCGAGACATTTTAAACGAGAATAAGAAAGAAAAGTATGTCTTTGTGCCCCCCTTTTCCCTGTTAATGCCCCAGCTGGCCCCCTGGCAAAACCGTGCTAGACCCGCCCCTGCACAGTTACCAGCTGTCAGCTACTTATAGCATTAGGCATTAAAGTAATATTAAATAAATTCTAACAACAGCTTATCAAGCTTAAACGTGCTGCTGTGGTTTATCTGCTGGTTTCCTCTTTCTGGCGCAAAGTGGGAAACAAACAAGAGAGACGGAACTTGCGATCAGCTGATCATTGATTAGTTTCATGATTGAAGTAGCAGCAGGAGAGGGAGGGGGAGAGGAGACGCGGCAGTCGCTCCATATATCGGTTGTTAAGCTTAACGTGGGAATGCGTTACAAACATTGAGAGAGAAACTTACAAACTTGCTTTACTTCTCTAGGACAGCTTTCACTGAGAAGAAATGCCGATTTGGAAACATGTAGCGAGGCGCTAAATGCTCCACCAGACAACCGAGAGGTCTCTTGTTGTCACATGCAAGAAAGCATGCTCTGAAGAATATCCAGGTAGATAACTGTGGCGATATGTTGGTTATATTACTTTAAAGTGCAACTGGCTAATTCTTATTTTAGCCAACTCGAAAAGTAAAAATGATGCAACGACCTTGAAATAACACATTTATCTCACTGAAACATGTCATTTAAATAAAAACATTTACTGAAATTAAAATAAATATACTGAATATAATATGGCTCAGATTTAATGGAATATAATTACCCTTTTGTGTTGCTGTTAAAGAAAGGGATAATGTGTGATTACTGTTTTTAAACTATGGGCTACAAACTAAATCCTTTTATTATTTCTGTCCTCGGTTTTAACTCATTAATAATCATTAGGATGAAGCCCCCTAAAAAACAACGTAAAGGTCATGAAAATGTAAACAATTTGGCATTTTGATGATGCATCATCCACATTAAAAAGTAGAGATCATATCAGCCCTGTATTTACTTGTATCGGAGACATAAAAAATCTTTCCGTATCGCACAGCACTACAGAAAGCTCTTTTCTAGGCTTGTATTAAACATCTGTAACTACCGTAACTCCTGATCCATTTCCTCAATTAAAAGAAGTCCAATGATTCCTGAGAGCAGCAACTCTGCACTTTTCATTAATATTTGCATCATTACGGTAATCCCAGGTACATTGTTGCAGCAGCCCCGTGAAGGCAAAGGTTGAGAGAATAGTGAGTGAGCGTGATGGAACAATGTTATCACACGTTTGGCTTCTTTTTACCATGTTTGTTTGTTTTGTTCGTTCATGTGTTATTTACCAAGATTTGGATGGTGTTCTGCCTCGAGTTACCATAATGTCCCTAACATCACAAAAAAAGCAGAGTTGCTGCTTTCAAGTACTGCTGGAATTTTTCATTTGCCCCAATGGTTCAAGACTGAAGTTAGGCTAAAAACACTGGGACCAGTTTAAATGGGTTCATGTGTGTCAGCTGCATCGTCACTGCTGCTCTTATGTTATGTGTTTTTGTTGAAAACTAGGTGCTGTTTGGCCTTAATGATGTCAAACTTTTCATTCACTTGTTTGCTCCTAAATACGTTTCTATTGCAGGTCTTTTCCAGTTGAAAATGTGATTGAGCACTACACAAATTACTGACACTGAAATACACTGAAAAGAAAAAAAAACAAAACTAAATCCAAACAAAAACAACTAAACGAAGTAGTTACACACGTTATAGAATATATATACTGGGCATACAAGCCTGGCCTAAGCTTTCTGTCAGGAAGACTGCAGCAGTCCAGGAGTTGGGTTAACTGTCTTTAAGTCCCACAGAAGAAATGTTTACATCAAAGTGCTTGCCAGGCTTAATCCAAATTAGGTACAGCCATACTTGAACTTATCATTGTATAGTATGTGGGACTATGAGCAATGGTTTTCTGGAAACAGAAACAGGCAATTTTATCATTAGTAGAGTCACAAATAACTAGAAAAACAATTGAAAACATAATGTACTCAACACAGCAATATCTCACAATATCCACAAGGGGTCACTATAGCTCATATATTGCCTAAATAGCACGTCATACAAATTGCCAATCATAAGGCACGGACATGGCAAGCTAGCCACAGTTAAACTAAACAATAGAAAAGTCCTTTATTTGTAATACCGCTGGATGTAATGACTGTGGGAGATTACAGCCACTGCTATTAACTTAGTGCCAAATAATCCTACCAAAATGGTATCAAAGAACTGAGGCATAACTTTAACATGCACAAACAATTATAACAGCTTCATGCGAGTCATCCTGCCAAAAGGACTAACACTCACAGGTTCATAAACACACAACTTAATCACACGAAACAACTGTGATGCTCTGCAGTGGCACCTTTAGTCACTCCCACTCTGCGTGCTGAGCACATGCCCACTGATACGCTTATTTCCTTTGAGTGTGCTTGATTTCTGCCTCTAGACATTCTGAGGCCGAGTCAGAGCAGGAAACTTGAGCACACGTGGTCTCATTAAATCAGACAGCTGGAGTCATTTAAAAAGGATCTTTTAAGCAGTGCTGTCCCTCAGCTTCATAGTAGATCCATCTATGGATCAGTTTGAAAATCCTAGCTGTCTTCTTTCTAGTTATCATGTTACAAGATTTTAAGAAAACTTGAACGCTGATCATGAGTTGAATGCCACTGATCTTCAAAATCATCCAAGCTTTTTGATAAATGCACACAAAAGTCGGGTGTCCATGCCACCCGCATGCAAGGTGACAAAAATACCCCAATCAGCCTTTCAAGCTGACAGCTAAAGAAACCATTTCACCAGATTTAGCTTCTTGGATATTGTGTTCACTATACTGTGTTCAAAATGTACTTCTCATTTAATAGAAGAAATGTAATCATGTCAATTTAGAGGATTTCAAATTCTCACTCCTGTTAATTAAAAAAAAGAAAAAAGTAGGATAAGACATGAGAAACTCCTTGAAAAGGACAGTCTCCATTATAGCACCTCATGGAAGCTTTGTTAGACGACCTGTCATTAAAAACTAGAAAGACCATCCAGCATCGGGAGCTTTCAGACTTCCAGGTATGACAACAAGCCTATTGCTGGTTTGCCCACTCTGACTGTGTCAGTATTTGCTCCACATACCAACTGCTCTGACCCTAAAGTAAGCCAGAATCCCACACAGCCATATGTAGGCACATTCCAACCACAAAGAATAACTGGGGATTCTTCATCCTGTAAACATCCTGAACAACTGGTTTTGGTGGTTTGATGGGAACAGATCCTCACCTGATCAGGAATACCAACGATCACCCCACCACTCATGTCTTGTTGGGAAATGTTTGCAGTCCTCAAGCTGTGAAAGTCATCAGGTGCAGCAGTCATGAATACCATGTAAACATCCCTGTTGGTAGGACAAACAAATAACAGTGGGATTCATTCGAGAAAACAGAACTTGTTTGATTCCCTGTCTGACAAAAAGAAATTAATGCAACGTAAAAATTAGATTTAAAAAATCAGCAGCATCATATGTAACCAGGTCCTAAATTACATATTGTTATAATTACACAAAATTTGTTCTAAAGCCCAAACTGCTCCTGGTATATCTGACTTTTAGCACCTCCAAGCCTGTAGTCATCTTGGTTATTAGTTAGGCCCCTCCCCCGTGTGTCGCTATGTGTATAGGCACTGTTAATGCTAGCATGAACAGATCATTCTTGCTGGCTGTTGTAGTGGCTTGAGCTAACTCTCATCCCAACTGTTTATATTTGGTTATAGGAGCTGGAGTGGGCATTAATGCTCCACAATTTACAAGCTGGGACCTGCCGCTAATCCATGGTTAAAGCCTTTACCCACATCAACACTGCAGGCAGAGGCTAACATCTGCAATACTATTAATAATTACACATAACTGTAGCAACAACAAAGAGAGGCTCGAACAAGAAAGGCTTGAAACCCTTAGAAAAGACTGATCAGAGTTGGTTCAATGAACTCTGATCATGTTCATTCGGAGTTAAGCTCGTGTGTGTTTAGAGACAGAAAGCCATCATGTTACCAGGATTCTCCAGAGAAACACAGAAATAAAGAGCAGAGCCTCCATCTTCATTTAGTGGACAGAGGAATATGATCACAAATCAGTGTGGGCCAAAATTTGTATCTTAAAAACTAGGAGGGGATAAAGTTATACCAACATACTGTAATATTTTTATAATATACACTAGCAAACTTTCATGCTGTGTGTGATATTAAAAATATTGTATTGTGTGATATCACATTCTATTGTGATCCAGCATTTTAATCTGACCTTTGATTTCTAAATGCTTCATTAAACTGTCAAATATACAAATATAGACAACTGTGGGATTTGTCTAAAGTATTTGCATATGCCATAGAAATGTTAGCACTCACAGTTTACTGGGCAAGGTTTATGCAAAGTTTCAACAAGACCAGTCCACTTATGACAAACGCGATCATACGAGCATTATAGTACGATGCAGTCTCTGCATGATATGACTATCTATTCAGCTGTAACCTGACAGGGACAAAGTCTAGGAGACAGAAACTGAAGATAGACACCATTTACTGATGGACCTGTTATATTAGGTGACAATTCCACGTGAAAGTCAAAAGAAATGAATACATACAGGGCAAGTCTTTATGAGGCAAACATGATGTGCATCTCACACGAAAGCGATTTAGGTGATTTTCTGTGAGAAATGTGTAAAAAGATCCGTACTCTGAATTTCAGATACTATTGATCTGTTTGTTGTGTGTCTGAGGGTTTACGCAGGGACGTTTTGTGTAAGCACTGATTGCTACAGTAGCATCCAATCAATGCTTACAGTGCAAAGAAACTGGCCTACAGTCTGACAGCTGCATTAATGTCTACACAATCTAAGAGTTTGAAAGATGGACACACGTGAGATGATCATAAATCCACAACAGAATCCTTTCTGTCCTAACATACTGATGAGAAAATAACTGAAGCACTCGTGTCAAGAACAACAACAACAAAGGGAAACATGCCTAACTTGGATTTCAGTGATTGTGAAAACAAACATATGCAAATGAATTTCCTCTGTGCGCTTTGCCTAATTCAGGAAATCACTATCAGTCAAGTTGAGTGTGAGTCAGTGAGTATGTTATGTTCACATAGACTGTTACCTCAGGGGCTAACTTACCAGATGAAATGAACCTTTATGGAACGGAAACCCAGAATTTGTTTCAAGTCACATTTTAGCTTAACCTGCATGGTGGAAAGTGCCTGTACCAGAGACATGATTGTTGCTGCTTAGGTTAAAATATCTAGTATATGTCAATAATGTAACAAAAAAGAAGAAGAAAATCTGTGGCGGTGTAAAAGTCCCACTAAATGCGTCTCTCGGTGTACATCTAAACTATATAACGATTAACCGCCAACTGTGAGTTCAATTTAAATTTTCCTTTACAAATGTGTGTTTGTTTAGGAAGGAAAAAAATGTGTGCGCACAGTGTTCGGCAATATAGACTCAAAGGCAGCACCAAGACTGGCACGAGACTATTTCCACTGCACTGAGGGTGGGAACTCCAGGCCTCGGGGCCGCTGTCCTGCAGGGTTTAGATGTGTCCTTGATCCAACACAGCTGATTTAAATGGCTCATTTTGAACGTTGACATATACATCAAGGAATGGACCAGCCACTGCACTGATGTTAAACCAGTTCAGAAGTTCATTTATCATCATGAACCACCAATTTATGAGCAGACAAACCAAAGTGCACTCCAAGATTCAGTTGCTTGTAGAAGCACGTTTAGCAGCAACAGCTCAAAGTCATTGTTTTCTGTATGACTATCAGTCTCTCACATCATTGGGGAGTCATTTAGGCTCATTCTTCTTTATAATGTTGCTTCACTTCATTGAGGTTTGCACAAATTTGTTTATGCAAAACTCACAACCACACTACTTCTATTAAGCTGAGCTTTAAACTTTCTAAAATATAAAACCTGCTAGACACCGGTGTTGTGCCAAAAAGTGATTGTCTGCCAAAAAGTGATTTCTGGTATTTGCCAAAAAGTGATTGCTCGTATTTAAACTGCTATAAGTAACTTGTTGGGCTATAATATGTGAAACATATGTCAAATGCTTCCCTCATGGATGACATAAAGTCATCTTGAGCCACAAACAACATTCGTGTAACAAGGTAGAAGCCGCGATCAGTTTTTGGCAGCGACTTTTATATAACCTTTATTTATTTAGTTAAAAAAAAATCTCATTAACATTAAACATGTCTTTTGTAAGAGTAAGTTGGCCAAGAGGACAGCAGCAATGGCAGCAAATATTACAATAGTTCAGTAAAAATATTTTAAGTGGGGATAAAGGAGCGGATTGGTTATAATGTAAGTACAATAACACAGAGTTGTAAAGACACTTGAAACACAGATTTCTTTTTAATTCTATATAAAACCTCTTTGTAAACCCTGTTCACCGATGTTAGGGTCCCTGGGTCGTTGACCCAGTGTTTTGTGTTTTTGGTTCTTTGATTTTGTTATTTCATTATATTCTAGCTTTGCTTTATGGGTTTTAGGATTATTCTTAGTTTAGGTTGTCTGGGTGGGGTTTGGTTAGAGTTTTAGTGTTCTGGTTTTCTGTCTGTGTTCCATAGTTGCTGTCTCCCCTATCTGCTGTATCCCCACGTCCAGTCAGTGGCTGTATCCCAATTCAGGGTCTGCAGCCTTAAGGGCCGCATTTTAAGGCCGATTACGTCAGAGCGACGCAACGAAGGCTGTCCCAATTCGAAGGCTGCTCGAAATGCGGCCCCCAAATGCGTCCTTCATTTCCCTGAATTTTAAGGACGTGGCAGTGTAGACTTGGTGGCCCAACATATCCCAGAATGCATAGCGCGGCGGTGGGTGTGGATAATTTTGCCGAAATAAAACGGCGGATGAGGGGCGCCCGAAGAGTAAACTTTAAGTAAGTACTGAATATTATGTCACTTATTTATGTGCAAATGTTTAATAACGAAGAACATTAAAACATTACTGTTGGCCACATGTCGGCAAAGTTATGTGACATTAGTGACGTTTGTACTAACTTGGTTTTAAAGCCTTTACTTTCAAATATACGCCGTTCAATAGCTGAGCTTAATCTCACAGAGAATGATCAAAGCTCATGTAGAAACAAACAAACAAATGCACAAAAGATTTTCTCCTTCATTTCTGTCAAACAAAGCTGTAAGACACGTTTCCAGCTGTTAGTATCATGGTTGCTAGGCAACCTGGGCAGCGCAACGGAGGCTAGACCGCCCATTTCACAAGCCTCGCACTTCCGGCCTTAGCGGTCTTTGAGTACGCGGCCCTTGAGGATCGTTGAGGCTGCGTACTTTAAGGCTGCAGATCCTGAATTGGGATACAGCCAGTGTCTGTGTCTGCCCTGGTCCCACGTCTCTGTTCCCTTTGTTATAGAGCCTGCCTGAGTCTGTGTTATGTTTCCTGTTTTACTTTGAAAGTCCATGTCTGATGTTAATGTGTGTGGTTTTGCTTCCCCTTGTCTCGTTAGGCCTGATTTGCCCCAGCTGTGTTTCCCTCCTGTTACCCATTCCCTGATTGCTCCCTCTGTGTATTTAAGCCCTGTGTTTCTTTGTGTCGGTGTCGTGATCTGCTTTCATTTATGCTGTGTGTTCTGGCTGCCTGGTCATGTAACGTTATTTGGATTTTTGTTACGTTTTGCCACTTTTTGCCATCCAGCAATAAAAGCTGAGTTTTGAGTTACTTTCCGCCTCCGAGTGTCTGCACTTTGGGTCCTTCTACTTCCACTCTTGCCTGCACACAGCCTTAACCTGACAACCGAAGTCTATTTACCAACGTACGTAAAGATATTACACATAAAAAATACACAGAAACATTGGAAATCACTTTTTGGCACAACACCGTAACCTCTCCAGAGGTGGTATCAATATTAATGTCTCTAAACCCTATAAATGTTTCTTTTAAAGTCTGACGAAAGGAAGGAGCTGCGAGAAGTGTGCCTCTCAACCGGTGGCTCGCTCAATAACGTCTGGCTGTGCAGCTGAAACCTTTTTGACCCACCAACAGTCACACAGAGGCCACAAAATCTCACATGCGGGTTTCAGTCTTTCAGGCGGAGTCTCTCTAAGAAATTCTAGTTTGAACTTCAGTTCAAATGCTTCATCTTCTGTGAATCGAGTCAAATTAGAAAAAAACTAAATATAAAACAGGTTTAAATGAACAAAAAAGAAACTCATCTGATCATTGTTAACATACACAGTGAGCACTCATGCAGGTTCATCAAGACTTTGGTTTTCTAAAAAAGATCTAAAGATTTGCAGGAGGAAAAACTGAATAACACCTTTAAAATGTTAGTTTTTCCCTTTTTTGTTCGATTGTAACGTGATTAATACAAAATATTTTAAAGAAAACATTTTAAAGAAAGAAAAACTTGCCTAATTAATCATTTTATCCTGTGATTTCTTTATTTCGCAATATTTTTTACTGATTAAACATGTTGTTTGTGTCATTGTTACGGCTGCTTTGATGATTTAGGATTCAGTTTTGCTGCATGTTATCATTAAATCCTGTTTCGCCTGCTTTGCAAGAAAAATAACAGGAGACAATGTGATTAGGGCTGAGTATCAATTTCAATTCCTACAACTGCTTCAGTTCCCATTAGTAGTAATACCTACACTTTTTTTGATTTCACTTTTCTAATAGTTTCACAGGCTAATAGTTTTTAAACAGAATAGCACAAACAACATGTATCCCTTTAGAAATCAAACTGTGATACTTCTAAAAGCACATATTCACACCCAGCCACACTAGCACTGTATCAACCCCCAATGTTCCTTCAATGCAACTAGCCCTATAATTATCTACTAGTCACAAACACACTGCAACAGTAAGACTTGTTGATTACACATAGATGATTTATCTACTTTAGGAGCATTTGACTTTTTCTTTAGCGCTCCGAAAAGACACAGAGGCTAATAGTTTTAAACAGAGCACCACAAACAACAACAGGTATTCCTTTAGAAATAAACTTTTTTGGTGTTACTTCTAAAAACTAAACTACAGATTCTTAATTAGTCACACTCTGCAACAGTTAGACAGAGTGGGTTACAGTTAGGCCCCCAACAGTCAGCAAAAGAAGTCATAAAACAATAAAAGAGGCTCCCTTTATCAAGAGCATCCCAGCACTCACACATCCCAACTGTAGTTCCATAGTTTTTCCACCTTTTTCATTACAAACAGTTCCTTTATCTTATCTTATCATGTCAGAGGTCAACTGAAACCATGTCCACCTGAACCTCCAAAGGTTTTACACCTTTTCTTACACCCCACACCTTTATCTCTGCAGGCAGACAATTACACCTCCTACTGACTAACTGTACCTCTATAGTTTCCACCTTTTTTCATTACAAACTGCATTTCTGGATGTGTATACTAAATGTTTTTCTACGTGTGTGTGTGTATACACATTTTTACAAATTAAATAGAGTAAACAATAAATAAAATATATAAAAATATACAGAGTTGAGACATGTGCAAAACAGTGGCATTACTGTACAGTGTGTAGTGCATAATGTTGAAGTTCCAGTAGTGAAGGTGAGGTGTCTATGACGTGTTCAGCAGTCTGATGGCCTGGTGGAAGAAGCTGTCTCTCAGTCTGCTGGTTGGGGACCGGATGCTGCAGAACCTCCTTCCTGATGGAAGCAGTCTGAACAGTTGATGGCTGGGGGGACTGGAGTCCTTGATGATCCTCCCCGCTTTCCTCAGGCACCGCTTCCTGTAGATGTCTTGGAGGGAGGGAAGCTCACCTCCAATTATCCGTTCAGAGCACCGCACTACTCGCTGGAGAGCTTTGCAGTTGTAGGCGGTGCTGTTGCCGTACCAGGTGGTGATGCATCCAGTGAGGATGCTCTCAATGGCACAGTGATAGAAGGTCCTGAGGATGCGGGGGCTCATGCCGAATCTTTTCAGTCTCCTGAGAAAGAAGAGGCGCTGCTGCGCCTTCTTCACTGTTTTGTTTATGTGTACTGACCACGTAAGATCCTCAGCCAGATGTACACCAAGGAACCGGAAGCTGCTCACTCTCTCCACAGCAGCGCCGTTGATGGTGATGGGGGTGTGTACTTCTCTGCACCTCCGGAAGTCCACTATCAACTCCTTTGTCTTTGCGATGTTGAGGGTGAGATGGTTGTCTTGACACCAGTGGGTCAGGGCGCTGACCTCCTCCCTGTAAGCCGTCTTGTTATGGCCCTGTCCATAATCTGTTTTGGTGGCTGTTGTTGTCTGTGCCTTTAAGTCTTTGCAGGTCCCGGAGTGGATGAGCTGACGGCTGCTGATTGGTCCCCTGGCCATGTGATCTTCATTCAAATCCCTCACCAGCAGTTGTCCCGGGGCAGCCACTGACAGCAGCAGCAGACCTGACCCTGGCCTCCAAAACCTGAGACTTTTGTGCCTGTGACTTTGTGCGACTTTTTTGGAGTTTTGTATATAGTGTGTACATTAGTTTTCATTGTAAATAGCCTTGTAAATAGCACTGCAACAGAAGGGGTGAGCTGCCTTATTGTTTTTCCTTGCACTGTTTTCTCCTGTTTATTTCAGTTAGGGAGTTAGGTGTAGCGCTTGTCTTTTGTTTGATATTTGATTTCACATAGGGTTGTAGATAACACCTCCTCCTGACTTAGCTTGTTTTGTTTGTTATTTTGGCCTTTGTTCACCCCGGAGCTTCATTTTTGCAGTGCAGAAAAATAAATCACGATTCACTAAGAAATTGGTTTCCCTTTGTGTATGGTTTTGGGGACCAGGGCGGGGCAATTCTTTCAAACTTGTGTTGCGTTCCTGTACCCCTAGACTGGGGCGTAACATAAAGTGGGGGCTCGTCCTTTTTTTTTTCTTTTGCCATTCTTTTTGCTCATTGTATTTTGTGGGTTGTCTGCAGTTTTTGGTTGGCAGTTTTCTTGTAGTGTTGGGGGTGATCTAGTCACAATGACTTTTGATGTGGATGATTTTGCACTACAACCCACCGTGGATAAGTTGGATCGATGCACAAAGGCGGATTTGTTGTTGGTGGCAGATTTGTTTAATGTTAGTGTGCCTTTACATGCTAAAAAGGCAGAAATTAAGCAGTGCCTGACAGCTCAGCTGGTGGATAAGGGGGTTTTTGCGGAGTCGAAACCTCGGCCGGTTGAGGCGACTGGAGGTTTGGTGGTGGATGCGGGAGCAGAAGCTGCTGCAACCATCCCAAAAGCTCCCAGTGGACGGGTGTCGCCAGGGGCGGAGGCTCCTGCTGCCATTCAGATCCCAAACGTTAGCCCAGCCGGACAATCAACAGGATTGGTTACGGAGGATCTTGGGCTCGCCCTTCGCCTGAAAGAGGTGGAGCTTGCGACTAAGTCCAAAGAAGTTGAGCTTATGCATCTCCGCATAAGGGCTATGGAGCTGGATCCTTCCCGGCAGCGCAATGTTACCTCTACCCCAGTGAGTAAAGTTGTGAGTAAATCTTCTGATTCACTCTCCTCTGACCAATTTGATGCAAGCAGGCAAATTGCTTTAGTGCCACCTTTCAGAGAAAGTGAGGTTGACTCTTACTTTAATGCCTTTGAACGCATCGCAACCACTTTGAAATGGCCCAAGGATGTGTGGAGTTTGTTGCTGCAGTGTAAATTGGTGGGGAAAGCACAGGAAGTGTGTGCGAGCTTGTCTATTGATGACAGCCTGGATTATGAAATTGTGAAATCCACTATTTTAAGGGCTTATGAGCTAGTTCCAGAGGCATATCGCCAGAGGTTTCGGTCGTGTGAAAAATCTGCCAACCAAACACATGTAGAGTTTGCCAGGGAGAAGACTCTCTTGTTTGATAAGTGGTTAGCTGCAAGTAAAGTGAAGGACTTTGCTCAGCTAAGAGAATTGGTCCTGCTGGAGGAATTCAAAACGTGTCTTCCAGAGAATGTTGTTGTATATATCAATGAGCAAAAGGTGGATTCGTTGTCTAAAGCTGCTGTTCTCGCAGATGAGTTTGTGTTGACCCATCGCGTTGCGTTTTCAGCTGTGCGCCGTGAATGTGCCCCGTTGTCGAAACCTGCGAGGAGTTTGAGGGTTTCTCCTAAGCGTCAAACGCGCCCTGATCAGGTCCCCATGACTGTCCGAGAATGCTTTTATTGCCATGATACTGGCCATCTCATTGCCAGTTGTCCGTCGCTCCGTCGCAAAGAGCAAACTCACACATGGAAAAAGCCAAAAAGCATTGGTTTTGTTCAATCGGTTGCTACTCCTAATCCCGTCAGTGATGAACCAGGAAATGACAGTCTTGACAGCAGTTACCGACCATTCATTTCACAAGGGTTCGCCTCACTGACTGGAATAGAGGAGGATCGCGTGCCGATTGTAATTTTGCGCGACACTGGGGCTGCCCAGTCTCTCATTTTGGAAAGCGCGTTGCCTTTCTCAAGTAACTCGTTTTGTGGTGCTGATGCTCTCGTGTGGGGAGTGAAAATGAGTGTGTTACGAGCTCCGCTGCACAGAGTCTTCCTACAGTCGCCTCTCGTTTCGGGCCCGGTAACAGTTGGGGTGCGCGCTCGCTTGCCCGTGCAGGGGGTTACTATGATTCTGGGGAATGATCTAGCCAATGGGAAAGTTTTCCCGATCCCTGAAGTAATTGAAAACCCCGTCGATGATTTTGATTTTGTTTCCGAGCCTGCTGCTGACAGTCTGCCCTCTGTTTTTCCTGCCTGTGTTGTCACACGCGCCCACAAGCGTAAATATGGTGATGTTGACTTGTCTGACTCTTTTCTATGTTCTGAAGCTGTTCCTGAGAAAGCTGAATTGCCTGTGGAAAAAGCTGAAAAATGTGTGTCTGATAAACTGCTACCCGCTACACCTGACCTGTCTTTTGAGGTAAACAAAACAGATTTCATTCATGCGCAACAGAATGACCCGACTTTGGCCAAATGTTTACTTGCCGCAAATTCAAGCGATCAGAATCCCCGTGTCTACAGCATTGAAAATGATGTGTTAATGCGCAAATGGCATCCTCCCTCCTCTAGTGATCTTGGCTGGAACGTATTTCAACAAGCAGTTGTACCGCAAAATTTCCGACACCAAGTACTCAGCCTAGCACATGACAGTTTCTCTGGACATTTAGGAATTAGGAAGACCTACCTTCGTATTCTGCGTCACTTTTTCTGGCCAGGTTTGAAGACTGATGTGACCAAATATTGCCGCTCTTGCCACGTTTGCCAGGTCAGCGGAAAACCCAACCAGGTTATTCCTCCTGCTCCATTGCACCCAATCCCAGCCTTAGGCGAACCATTTGAGCACATAATCATCGATTGTGTAGGTCCGCTTCCAAAAACCAAGTCAGGACATCAGTACCTCTTGACTTTAATGTGCGCCGCCACACGCTTCCCCGAGGCTATTCCGTTACGCACTATCAAAGTCAAAGCCATTGTCAGAGCATTAGTAAACTTTTTCTCCCTTTTCGGTTTGCCTAAATCAGTTCAAACAGACCAAGGGTCTAACTTCATGTCCAAGATATTCGCTCAGGTCTTAAAATCGCTATCCATCAAGCATCAAAAATCCAGTGCATATCACCCCAAATCACAGGGTGCGCTTGAGCGTTTCCACCAGACTTTAAAAGCCATGATGAGGAAGTTCTGCCTCGAGTCAGGAAGAGAGTGGGACGAAGGTCTGCCACTTCTCCTTCTAGCGGTGAGGGAGAGTGTGCAGGAGTCCACGGGTTTCAGTCCCGCAGAGCTGGTGTTTGGACACACAGTGCGTGGTCCCCTGCGGCTGCTTAAAGAGAGATATCTGTCCGACACAGCTACCCCCGAGCAGAACGTATTAGATTACGTAAGTTGTTTTAGGGAGCGTCTGCATAAAGCATGCGAAATTGCACGCGAGGCTCTTTCCGCGTCTCAGGAAAAAATGAAAAGGAAATTCGACAAAAAGTCCATGCAGAGAAAATTTGAAGTGGGTGACAAAGTGTTGACTCTCCTACCCGTTCCTGGATCCTCTCTCCAGGCAAAGTTCTGTGGGCCCTATACTGTCCAAGAGAAACTGAGTGACACAGATTATGTTATAGGTACCCCAGACCGTAGGAGAAAGCGTCGCGTGTGTCATGTTAATCTGATGAAGCCTTATTTTGTTCGTGATGCAGGTGTAAACTCCTCCTCATCCCCCGCTGCGCTGTCTGCCGTGTCGGTAGTTGTGCCAGCATCCCCGTCTCAGTATAGCCCAGAAAGTGATGGCTTAGCTTTCGTTTGTGCTGAGGGTTGCTCCCGACTCAGAAACTCTGAAGTATTGGATAAGTTGAATTCCCACCTAAAACATTTAGATGAGGCCGCCCAGACCGATGTGTGTTCTCTGATCAATACTTACCCATCTCTGTTTGCTGACACTCCGTCTCGCACTACTGTCCTCGAACATGACATAGATGTAGGTGACCACCCTCCGATCAAACAACACGCTTATCGTGTGAACCCTACCAAACGTGCACTTTTTCAGCAAGAAGTTTCCTACTTGCTGGAAAATGGTCTTGCTGTCCCTAGTTCGAGTGCCTGGAGTTCCCCATGCCTTCTTGTGCCGAAGGAAGACAAAACTCCACGTTTTTGTAGTGATTTTCGAAAAGTGAACAGTGTGACCAAACCCGACTCCTACCCTCTTCCCCGCATGGAAGATTGTGTTGACAGGGTTGGCTCCGCAAAGTTTGTCACCAAACTGGACTTATTAAAGGGTTATTGGCAAGTTCCCCTCACTCCGCGTGCATCTGAAATTTCTGCTTTTGTCACTCCGGACCACTTCCTCCAATACACCGTCATGCCTTTTGGCCTTCGAAATGCCCCTGCCACATTCCAACGCCTTATGCACATTGTCTTAGGTGGTGTCACAAACTGTGAAGTGTACTTAGACGACATTGTAGCCTATTCAGAGACTTGGTCAGATCACCTTGGAACACTCACGGAGATTTTTGAAAGATTACAAGAGGCATCCCTTACCCTAAATCTTGCCAAATGTGACTTTGGTAAGGCCACTGTGACTTATCTAGGGAAGCAGGTGGGTCAGGGACAGGTGCGCCCCCTGCTGGCTAAAGTCCAGGCTATCCTAGATTTCCCTGTGCCTCGCACTAGACGTGAGCTTCGCCGGTTCCTTGGTATGGCCGGCTATTATCGTGGCTTCTGTAAGAATTTTGCAGATGTAGTTGCACCTCTCACCAGTCTCACAAGTGTGTCAAAACCATTTGTATGGTCCCCCACATGCCAGAATGCTTTTGAGTCTGCCAAAGCTCTCCTCTGCAGCACACCAGTACTTGCCGCTCCTGTTTTCACACATCCGTTTAAACTTGAGGTGGATGCCAGCGCCAACGGTGCAGGTGCGGTACTGTTGCAGGAGGATAGGCAGGGTGTTGATCACCCAATTGGTTACTTTTCGAAAAAATTCAACTCCCACCAACAGAAATACAGCACCATTGAAAAAGAAGCCCTCTCTCTATTGCTTGCTCTACAGCATTTCGAGGTCTATGTCGGTTCCAGTTCAGCACCTGTCATTGTTTACACAGACCACAACCCCCTCATGTTTTTGACCCGAATGCAAAATTCTAACCAAAGGCTCATGAGATGGTCCCTCTTAGTACAAGATTTCAATCTGGAGATCCATCACAAAAAAGGGACAGAGAATGTACTGGCAGATGCGCTGTCACGTGGTTTTCGGAACCCCTAAGCGCCAAACATCTGTAGGGGAGATGTTTGGTCTTGGGAAGGGGGGTGTTATGGCCCTGTCCATAATCTGTTTTGGTGGCTGTTGTTGTCTGTGCCTTTAAGTCTTTGCAGGTCCCGGAGTGGATGAGCTGACGGCTGCTGATTGGTCCCCTGGCCATGTGATCTTCATTCAAATCCCTCACCAGCAGTTGTCCCGGGGCAGCCACTGACAGCAGCAGCAGACCTGACCCTGGCCTCCAAAACCTGAGACTTTTGTGCCTGTGACTTTGTGCGACTTTTTTGGAGTTTTGTATATAGTGTGTACATTAGTTTTCATTGTAAATAGCCTTGTAAATAGCACTGCAACAGAAGGGGTGAGCTGCCTTATTGTTTTTCCTTGCACTGTTTTCTCCTGTTTATTTCAGTTAGGGAGTTAGGTGTAGCGCTTGTCTTTTGTTTGATATTTGATTTCACATAGGGTTGTAGATAACACCTCCTCCTGACTTAGCTTGTTTTGTTTGTTATTTTGGCCTTTGTTCACCCCGGAGCTTCATTTTTGCAGTGCAGAAAAATAAATCACGATTCACTAAGAAATTGGTTTCCCTTTGTGTATGGTTTTGGGGACCAGGGCGGGGCAATTCTTTCAAACTTGTGTTGCGTTCCTGTACCCCTAGACTGGGGCGTAACACGTCTCATCACTGTTGGTGATAAGACCCACCACTGTAGTGTCGTCCGCAAACTTCACAATGATGTTGGAGTTGTTAGTGGCTGTGCAGTCGTAGGTGTAGAGTGAGTACAGGAGAGGGCTCAGTACACACCCCTGTGGTGCACCAGTGTTCAGTGTGATGGGGGATGAGGTGATGCTGCCCAGTCTGACCACTTGGCATCTATCAGACAGGAAGCTAAGGATCCAGCTGCAGAGGGAGCTGCTCAGTCCTAGATCCTGCAGATTCCTGTCCAGCTTCGAGGGAACGATGGTATTGAATGCTGAGCTGTAATCTACAAACAGCATCCTCACATACGTGTCTCTCTTCTCCAGGTGTGACAGGGCAGTATGTAGTGTCAGGGCGGGTCGCGGAGGGTGGGAGTGCCTACTGGGGTCAGCGGGGGAGCTGGGGTTACCTGCCCCTCCCTTCCTTCCCTCCCCATCTCCAGCTGCCTCCCTCTTCCCGCTCCTCCACAACCACCCACACATGCAGGGCCTTGGAGTGGGGGTATGTCACCAGGGTGCAGAGGAGGCTACCCCCCCCCCCCCTGTCCCCTTCTGGCTGCCTCTGCCTCAATTTTATCCCACAACTTAGACATTCACATTATTCACACTCTCATTACACATACATATAGGATCTTGGGGGTGGGCACAATCACGGAGTCCAAATCACCATCAGGGTGTATACCTCACCCCTGACGTCGTTGCCCACCTCTCAATTTTAAATGCACTTAGTCATTGAGGGCTAGCAGGAGGGACTATGCGCTTACCTGCTGCTCCTTGGCAGGTAGCTCCATGCCCTCCTGGGTTTTAATTGCACCTTAGAACACATATGCATCAACACTACAATGAGCGGGTGGAGGGAGGTTTGGAGTCTTCTCCCACCCCCATTCTCTGCGGCCTGCTGGAGCGGGAGGGCTAGTAGGAGGAGTTGGCCGTCCGACTGCGGTCTGGGGTGTGGGGCCTCCCTGCTGCTGCGGAGTCGGGGTGGTCTGCCTCTCCCCACCGCAGGGAAAAGGGTAACACCACCTGGGTCTGGGTGCAATTCCCCCCTCCAGGGGCAAGGGTACCTAGACCCGGTTTGTAGAGTACGCTTGGGGAGTGTGATCGTGTGTACAGCGTCTCTTTATGTCTGTCTCCACGTTGGTTGAGTGTGGAGTGAGTGCATATGAGAGCATGAGGGTGGGAATGGATGTTTGTGTCTGTGTGTGCCTGTATGTCTGTGTCTATATGTCAGGTTGGGTATCAGACGCCACCTCTCTGGGGACACCTCAGGCCCTCCAAGGTTTGGAGGCCTATCTCCCCCCACCATCACTTCCCCTGCCGGTGGCGGACTCCCTCAGGTGTCGGTGCGTTGGTGGTTCTTTGTGTCTGGGGGTGGGCGTCCGGGTACACACCGGCTCACTCCTTGGCGGCCGCTTGTCGGGGCCTGGGGCCTGGGGCTCGCTCGGGCCCCTTTGGAGGTGGGGTGCCCCCGGCCTCTCGGCCTGGGGCTCGGTCACTCAGGCACAGCTGGGGGCCGGCGGAGCTCACGGGCGCGTCACTGCAACTCCCCCTGGCTTCTGCTCCGCGGCTGCTGGGCGAGCCCTCATCTGGGACTCTCCTCAGCTCTTACTGGGACAGTGGCGCGGCTGCCCCTCTGTTGGTCTTCCATGGTCTCTTGTGTTCTGGGGGCCTCTGGATGTCTGGAGTTTTGATCTCCTCCATACCCGCTTCACACCCTGGAGGACGGGGCTGTGGCCCCCCCACACTCCCTAGCAGATCATTACATGGAGAAACCTTTGGAATGCAAGCATGCTGATCCACACAGGTATGCACACATGGGTATTCACAGACGCGGACTAAAGCTTTCTTGGCTGCTGCCTCAAAGCACACTGTGCGCTGTCTATCTTGCGTGCTGCACAATATTGTTTATTATTTAGTAAATATTGATATCTATGACTAGCTAGTTTATTGTGATGGTGCTTTGTTTTCTCTATTATTATGTTGCTCTTTGTTGTTTGCTGTCTCCTCTGTTTGTTTTTTTTTGTTTGTTTTTTTTTTTCTCCATACAGGTGACCCAGGAGTTCTTTTTTTTTTCTCTCTCTTCCCCCCCCTTCTCACCGTCTCTTCTCCCCTTTGGTTTTCTTTCTTTCTCTCCCCCTCTTTCTCTCATTCATTCCCCCTGTCCTATTTATTAAAAAAAAAAAAAAAAAAAAAAAAAATGACAAAGGATGAACTGAAGCTCTGCCATCACGTAATGTCGCATACTGCTGTTTCTGATGTCATTTAGAAGGAAAAAAAAAAAAAAAAAAAAAGTATGTAGTGTCAGGGCTATGGCATCATCAGTGGACCTGTTGTGGCGGTATGCAAACTGTAGAGGGTCCAGTGAGTCGGGTAGTGCAGAGCAGATGAAGTCTCTGACCAGCTTCTCGAAGCATTTGCTTACGATGGGGGTCAGGGCTACAGGTCGCCAGTCGTTCAATGAGGAGATGGTGGAGGATTTGGGTACAGGGACGATGGTGGCCATTTTGAAGCAGGCTGGGACTACAGACAGAGAGAGGGAAAGGTTGAAGATGTGTGTGAACACTCCAGCCAGCTGAGCCGCGCATGACTTGAGGACGCGGCCGGGAATCCCGTCCGGACCAGTAGCTTTGCGCGCGTTCACCTTCCTGAAGCACTTCCGCACATCCTCCTCAGACACAGCGTGCGCACTGACGTCATCCGCGGTGCGCACACTGTCCGGTCTCATGGTGTTCGCTGTGTCGAATCTAGCGTAGAATACGTTTAGATCCTCACACAGAGAGGCCGTGGTCTGCGGTGTGCTGGTTTTCCCTCTAAAGTCTGTGATCGTGTTTAGTCCCTGCCACATACTCCGAGGGTTGTCAAACTGTTGCTCCACCCTGTCCCTGTACTCACGTTTGGCTGCTTTGATCGTCTTCCGGAGTTGGTAATGTGCGTGTTTGTAGTCCGATGTGTTCGCAGAGGCAAAAGCAGTGCTCCGTGCCGCCAGTGCCGCGCGAACATCTCCGTTAATCCAGGGTTTTTGATTTGGGAAGGATTTAACTGTTCTGGATGGGACGACATCTTCCACGCATTTCCTGATAAATCCACAGACTGAGTCTGTGTACTCATCAATGTTCCTAGCAGCCACGTGAAACATTTCCCAGTCCGCGTGATCAAAACAGTCCCGCAGCGTAGACTCCGATTGGTCCGTCCAACAGTGCACCGCCCTCCGGGTTGGAGCTTCCTGTTTCAGCTTCTGCCTGTAGGCGGGCAGGAGCAGGATGGAGCGGTGATCTGATTGGCCGAATGGGGCGCGGGGGAGGGCTTTGTACGCATCCCGGAAAGAGGTGTAGCAGTGGTCAAGTAGCCGGTCTCCACGAGTGCTAAAATGGATGTGTTGGTGGAGTTTTGGTGAGACTTTCTTCAGGTTTCCCTTATTAAAGTCTCCGGCTGTGATAAACGCTGCCTCTGGGTGTGCGGTTTCCTCACTGCTGATCGCGCTGTACAGTTCCCTGAGTGCTCGGTCAGTGTCGGCTTGTGGGGGAATGTAAACAGCCGTAATAATCACTGCTGTAAATTCCCTCGGTAGCCAGGTACTCCAGATCCGGTGAGCAGAAGGATTTGACCGGGTGCACGTTCGCATAATCACACCAGCTGTTGTTGATCATGAAACATACACCACCGCCTCTGCTTTTCCCAGTAAGATCCTGTGACCTGTCCGCACGATGCACGGAGAACCCCGGTAGTTGTATTGCGGAGTCTGGTACCTTGTCCGATAGCCAGGTTTCTGTGAGGCAGATCACGCAGCAGTCCCGCATCTCTCGCTGGAATGAGATCCGTGCCCGAAGCTCGCACAGCTTGTTTTCCAGAGACTGCACATTAGCCAGTAATAAACTGGTTAATGGTGGTCTGTTAGTGCGCCGTCTCAGTCGAACCAGAACGCCAGATCTTCTCCCTCTGCGTCCCGAGTTTGTTTTGCGAGATCTCGCAAAAGTCCGTCTTAATTTTTTTTCTCCCATGTCCCCTGCGGGGCTCCGTATATTAAACATGTCAAGAAAGAAAGAGTATAAAGAAAAAATAGTAAATGTGTCTAATTAAACTCTTCCTGTGAACCTTATATCATCCTTTAATATGTTCGGTGTTACAAACTTGCAGAAGCACAGAAAAGATCATCAGACATTAATCTAATCAGTTTTCAGCCTTCATTCATATTGAAAAGTTGAAATCTTCCCTGCTAGACCCAAGTGCAGCGTTTAACACTGTTGGCCAGAACATTTTATTACAGCTATTATTAAATGGAGAGTCCTCTTCACACACTGAGGTTAATTATGAAGCTCCACAGGCTTCTGTGCAAAGACCAGTTCTGCTTACATTATACGTGCTTTAGAAGACATAGCATACATTTTCACTGCTATGCATATGATACCCACTTTTATTGGTTAAACTGCCGGGATGTCTTAGACACATAATGAGCTTTAATTTTCTGCTTCTAAGTTCAGATAAAACTGAGGTTATTGTAACGGGGCGTAAAAATCTTAGAAACACTGGCTAACAAGATCCTTACTCTGGATGGCATTGCCTTAAGCCGCCTGTTGCAGTCATTTGGCATATTATAAGTCAAATTGAAGCACACGATCCCAAAGCACAACATCAACATTTATTTATATACAAAAATGAAAATTCTTTTTACAGAAAAGAATTGTAACTTCACAATATTGCATTAAGATGAGCAGACAGATTTTAATCTCAGCATCGTGCACACAGATTTTTCAGGACACTGGAAGAGTTCCTGCCGTGGATTTAGATGTTAGTGTTGTGTGGATGATCCCATTCTGTGATCTTTGTGTTACTAACACTGATGCTTTTACACTTTAGGACCCTCGAGACCTCTGCTGCTCAGCCATCCTGATCGCTGCCTCCACTTCAACCAGAGGCTGTAACCTCTGATCATTTCACCTGCACCGGCAGTAAAACTCTTCTCCACAACCAAACGTGCCATAAACCCATCACAGCTTCATCATCAGCTCAGTCTCAGCAACATGCAGACGACCGAGCAGCAGAAACTCTGCAGGGAACGTCTGAAGTCTGTTCTTCAGTTTTCCCAGCTCACTGTTTATTGAACATGAGACAGAAAAATAACTTCACCTTTAATGTGAAACTTTTATCGCCTGTGACATATTTGCAGGAAGTCTTCGTGCTGTGATTTAGTGTCACAGCCATAAATATCACACAAGGTAAAAACTACAAGTCCCAGCATCCTCTGTGTTTAGGGAGGAGCAGTGAAAGTGAAAGTGTTGATCCTCCGTTCAGAGCAGCAGGAGGAGGAAGGTGGAGCTGAGGCAGGTGAGTGTTAACATGAATATGTTTCTTCTTATGACATAAAATAATTCCACACTGTTCGTGTCTGTGGGTGAAACGTGAGGCCGGTCGGCTCCTCTGAGCGCTGGTTTCCTGTAAGTAGAGAGGAAGTGAGTTTAGCTGAGAGAGCAGGAGGAGAGTGAGAGCTGTGCTGAGGCAGGTGAGTGTTAACACCGCTCTGACATTACTGTGTCTCTGTGGCGGGAACAACAGGCTCCGTCAGTGGAGGCAAAAATAATCAGACTTTGGTTTTTCAAAGGAAACTACTTTATGTTGGGAGAAGCCGCGCGCTCATTGGATAACGACTTGTCAATCTCAAGTTATTAGCCAATGAGCGCGCAGGTTCACAGTAAGACCCGCCCTTATCACGACGGGTTTTAAAACTAAAATGGCGACAGAAACTCGGTGAGTGGAGTTCACTTTATGAAAGTGCGACGTTTGAGCCACTTCCTGTTCTCAGTCCCGGCGTCCTGATCACCGAGGTTTCTGTTGCTCTGATATCTGATATTGATTATATCGGTAAACAGGCTGTAGGCAGAAACATCAGGTCTGATCTGAAAATCCCTTCAGAAACAAACTTTAAGAGTTTTATGTCCGTGTGAGGCCGCACGCTGATTGGATAACCACCTGTCAGTCTCAGGGTATTAGCCAATGAGCGCGCAGATTCACAGTAAGATCTTATCACGTCATTCTTTTAAACTAAAACATTGACAGTGAAACTGTAACGTGTCCTGTGATCTATAAACACTCTGTGATGAATAATCTGAAGTCATTTTGAGCCTGACAGTAGTTTCCTGTCACAGAGCAGAAGCTGCAGGCAGTTTTTGGCACCTTTATATTTAATTTATTCCAAAATAAATCAATAAAGGTAGAAAAGAACTCTCAGTGACATTAAAAATCTATTTTTAAAGACAGATGTGACCAAGTGCAACAAATACAAGATGAGATGTTTACAGATATTTGAAGTATTGATCATATGTAGAACACAGAGCAGGTCCAATAACAGAGTCATCCTGCTCACAAACAGCAGTTTGGTTTCATGAGCTCACTTCCTGCAGTGATCCTCAGCTTCTCTCCAAAGGAGCCGTAACATGTGGGCTCCTCACCATGATGATGATCCCAAACACACTGAGTTCCTTCATCCACCTGATCATGTACTTATTAAATAATGTGATGGTTTTGGTGTTTTTTAAAGACTTTGAGCCTCTAAAATAACTGGTTTGGACTTTAGGGCCAAAGCTCCAACATTAGAAAGCCGTCAGTGTGATGCTTCCAGTACAACAGCACCTCTGAGTGTGTGTGTTTACCTCTCAGACTAACTCCACCCTGACATCAAGAAGATGGAGGAAGAGGACGGAGCAACATCTGCAGCATCCAGCTGTGTGTCTGTGAGGAGTGACGGGGTTACACAAACACCTCCACCTTACAGTCATGGACCTGCAGCAACAATGTAAGAACACTACTAACTTTATTAGTCATTTCAACATAACCATGACAGAATCATTGATCTGTGATTGGTTCAAACTGTTTGATCTGAGTTTGATTTTTATTGACTTGTTTTCTTGCTAAGATCTGAACTCTGTAAGTTTAAGTGAAGTCAGTGCAGCAGAATCAGAGAGAAGAGCTGAGAACAAACTGAGTTCATTCAGAGACAGAAAAAACTGGATGATGATTGGCTGACCTGTCAGCGTTATGAGGCAGACACAATATCACAGAGGGATCAGCTGATCATATGGCTGTCAGAGAGAACTGATCAGTTATTGATGTTTGTGTTTGCAGAGGTCAGAGGTCACAGTCTCCAGCATCCAGCTGTGTGTCTGTGAGGAGTGACTGGTCCAGAGAAATACTTCCTCCACACTTCAGTCATGAACCTGCAGCAACAATGTTCTTCAATCATGGAGCTCAGCTGACCATGTAAGAGAGCTGCTGACTCAGAGTTCAAAGGTTGTTTCTATAAATGTTCTGCCAGTGACATCATAACTTAACCTAACACTGGTCTGTGTATGAAGTATCATTTAGTGGCCGTTGTTAAAGTTGTATAATGATGATGCTAGTTTGGGGTGTATTTTCCTGCTGATGCAAATGCATCTACTTTGCCCTTTGTCTGGTGCTTTGGACAAAGACGTCCAATGAAACTCAGAACAACACAGTTTGCACCACCAGCAGGCAGAGGAAGTGGCTGACATCCAGAAATCCTACCAGTGGCTGAACAAAGCTGGACTGAAAGACAGCACAGAGGCACTAATCATGGCAGCACAGGAACAAGCTCCGAGCACAAGACCCATAGAGCCCGGGGTCTACATGGGTCTTTTTGGGGGGGTTGTGTTGTATTAATAGTGACTTTGTTTCTTTGGACCAAAATCTTTTGTTTTTCAGTTCAGTTGCAACATTGACTAACACTAATGCAGGGGTCGGCAACCTGCGGCTCTTTAGTCCTTACAGTGCGGCTCCTCGTGGTTTGGGAAAATAAATTAGAAGTATTTAGCTGAAGTGTATTTTATTTATGTTCTTTTTTAACTTGTAGTTCTAAATTGGAAGATTATTGTGATATTGAAATCTAAAAATAAAATTATATTTTTTATTTTTTCATCGCTCAAATAAGCGTCACACTCGTGGAAGCCGGTGTACCCGCCGAAACGCCGTGCATTTATCGAGACTTTCAGCCCCAGGAAGGCCAATTATGGATCTTCGGATCCACATTATGTCAGCAGCTGTTCTCCACCGTGAACTACGTTAAAAACAAACACCGCTCACGCCTCACAGACGACAGCTTACAGTCCTGTAAAGATGAAAGTGACTTCGTACAGCCCCGACCTGCAGACGCTGTGCGCAGAGGTTCAGGAGCAGAAGTCCCGTTGTAAACATATCACGGCAGACCCGACGATGTTTGCATGAACACGCTTTTCAGCTTCTCTTTATTGACCACTTTTCACACACGGTTGCTGTACGCACACAGCCGGCTGTAGCTTTGCAGCTCACAGCCCGACACACACCAACACAACAGCACAGACGTTAAGGCGGCGAGGCGTGATTGCGGGTGCCGCTCAGGTGCGTCCGCCTCCCCTGCAGCGGCGCTGCAGACCACGCCCCGCCACACACATTAACCAGGTAAAATACATATTTAGGCAGAATTTTGCAAATATCTATTTTTCATCTTTCAGCAGCATAGAGCTTTTTTTCCAATTGTTTTTTAAAAGTCAGGTCAAGGCTCCAAAAGCCCAAAGGAGATATAAGGGTGGCGGCTCACAGCAGCTTTTGTTTGCTACATCATTTTAGTTCAGCTGGGTGTCTTTCCTTTGGTTATATTTCTTTAAGAGTTCAAATGTGTTCATTACATAAATAACATGTAATTTTCTCTGTAGCACTTCATGGATTTCATAAGCAACACACCTTAGTTGTTCACACAAAGCATAAAGGTAAAAAACAGTATATACAGTGTTATCTTCATTCTAGATGTCAAAAAGTATTTGTGGCTCCCAGTGTTTTCTTTTGCGTGGAAACTGGCTCCAAATGGCTCTTTGGGTCCTGAAGGTTGCTGACCCCTGACCTAATGGTATATTTTTTTTAGCTGGATCGTTCTATAAAAACATGAATCAAATCTGAGAAAAGTTTCCACCTGACCTGTTGAATGTTATTGAAGCCAGAAGTTTGCCTTCATACTGTGTTCCTTGCATGCCTTTTGTGGTGTACTAATTGATGTGAAATGAATGCAATGTGGTTGTGTTTGCAGAGGTCAGAGGTCACAGTCTCCAGCATCCAGCTGTGTGTCTGTGAGGAGTGACCGGTCCAAAGAATATCCTCCACATTTCAGTCATGAACCTGCACCAACAGTGAACTTCAATCATGGAGCTCAGCTGACCATGTAAGAGAGCTGCTGACTCAGAGTTCAAAGGTTGTTTCTATAAATGTTCTACCAGTGACATCATAAATGATTCCTAATGGTGGTCCGGGTACGATAATGCTAGTATCAATCGTAGTAGTAATGCAATCCAAGGTAATGATTTCTTCTCTGTTGCTGTGAACGTCTCTGCAGCCGTCTGTACTCTAATCTGAGACAACTATTACTGACAGAAACCATCACATCATCCAGTTTGTGTGTTTGCAGCTGCTTAAAAGATTTTAAACAGAGATTAATCAGTAATTCATGTGATGTGTTTGTGTTTGCAGAGGTCAGAGGTCACAGTCTCCAGCATCCAGCTGTGTGTCTGTGAGGAGTGACTGGTCCAAAGAAAAAGTTCCTCCACAGTTCAGTGATGAACCTGCAGCAACAATGTTCTTCAATCATGGAGCTCAGCTGACCATGTAAGAGAGCTGCTGACTCATTTACGGGTGTTTGAAATTCTGTGACCACTTTGTAATTTTAGTTTATATTTTAAAGTGTTTTTATTTGTAGTTGCCTGTATTTTTATTACACTGTGTGTAACGTGGTGGTTTGTGCTGTTTGGGATTGTTTTGGTGTATTTGTGTCAGAACATCAGATAAATGATTTCATCACATTTTAAAAGAAAGTATCAGGATAATAATCTGAACTGAGTCATCAGAAATAGAAAGATGGTCTCAACAGGCCACTGAGCTGATCTCCAAAGAAATGCAGAAGATTGAAGAGTCCGAGGCTGTTTATTTGTCACAGGCATCGTCATACACGTACAACACAGTGAAATGTGCTGAGCTGCTCCTGTGACTGGACAAAACATTAGAAACAATCATTAAATGAAATAATGAAACATTGTGCAGATGTAATGTTAAAGTGCTTTGTGCCACATTAGCACAGCATGTACTGACAGAGCAGTGCAAGCAGAACAAAGCAAATGAGCAAAGTGATGTAAACAGAGTAACTGAACAGAGTGAGCAGAGTAATATCAGCAGTAATGAAGCAGCAGGATCAGTGTAGCAGCGTGTGACGTCATAATGAATCAGGTATGATCTGAAATATGACAGTGAGACAAGAACATGATGTAAGGTCCTGTTTAAACCCTGATGGTGATGCTATGAGGGGAGCATGTTCTGATTTAGGACTTGGATGGTCTGAGGATAGAAGCTCCTCTCTGTTTGTGTCCTGATGGTGCAGAAGCTTCTGCCTGATTGGCTCTGTGATGAAGGCTTTTACTGTGGAGTTTGTAGGCTGATCACTCTGTGTTTAATAAGACAGGCAGGAACAGCAAAGGAAACTTGGATTCTGAACTCAAACACAAGTTTCTCCACTTTGACTTTTCTCTGTGACCATCAGAGCTTCTGCACAGTGTCATCAAATCTGGATGTTTGTCACTGACAGTCAATGATTTTAGTGATAAAGAAATGTGTTCACAGAGGGAGGAAGAGGAAGAGGAGTGGTGTCTGTGAGGAGGAGCAGCTGTCCTGCTGTGCTTTGTGTCAGGACGTCCTGAAGGATCCAGTCTCTACCAGCTGTGGACACTGGTTCTGCAGACAGTGCATCTCCTCATACTGGGACCAGTCTGCTTCATCAGGAGACTGGTCCTGTCCCCAGTGTGGAGAAAGATCCAGAAGCAGAGCTGGACTGCAGACAGCCAGTCAGAGCAGCTGTGTACAAAGTAAGACTGAACATCTGTCTGCTGATGGACTCATTTCTGAAAACTGGACTTCTTGTTGTTGTTCAGACATTGAAGAGTTTTCTTTCTGTTTTTCTTTCAGCAGATGTTGGTCTGCAGGAGGTTTTAGATGAACATAAGATCAGTCTGAGGAGGAGATGTGAACGTGTGACTGAAGGAAGTGATGAAACAGGAAGTAGAACCCTCCTCAACAGGATCTACACTGAGCTCTACATCACAGAGGGACAGAGTGAAGAGGTTCATAGCCAACATGAGGTGAGGCAGCTGGAGACAGCTTCCAAGATGGACGCCCTCCATGACACTCCAATCAGGTGCCAGGACATCTTTAAAGCCTTACCTGACCAACAGAGACCCATCAGAGTGGTTCTGACCAACGGCGTGGCTGGTGTTGGAAAAACCTTCTCAGTGCAGAAGTTCACTCTGGACTGGGCAGAGGGCTTGGAGAACCAACATGTCAGTGTGGTGGTTCTGCTTTCATTCAGGGAGCTGAACCTGATCAGAGAGGAGCAGTACAGTCTTCTGGAGCTGCTCCATGTTTTCCATCCAACACTACAGAAGGTCACAGCAGAGAAGCTGGCTGTCTCTCAGCTTTTGTTCATCTTTGACGGCCTGGATGAAAGCAGACTTTCATTGGATTTCACCAACAGGAAGCTGCTGTCTGATGTCACACAGAAGTCATCAGTCAGCCAGCTGCTGACAAACCTCATCCAGGGGAATCTGCTTCCCTCGGCTCTCGTCTGGATAACTTCCCGACCCGCAGCAGCCAATCAGATCCCTCCTACATGTGTTGACAGGCTAACAGAAGTACGAGGCTTCACTGACGCCCAGAAGGAGGAGTACTTCAGGAGGAGATTCAGTGATGAAGAGCTGTCCAGCAGAATCATCTCCCACATGAAGACATCCAGGAGCCTCCACATCATGTGTAGAATCCCAGTCTTCTGCTGGATCACTGCTACAGTTCTGGAGCACATGTTGACTACAGAGCAGAGAGGAGAGCTGCCCAAGACCCTGACTGACATGTACTCACACTTCCTGCTGGTTCAGACAAAGAGGAAGAAGAACAAGTACCACGAGGGACATGAGACGAGTCCACAGGAGCTGACGGAGGCTGACAGGGAAGTTCTTCTGAAGCTGGGGAGGCTGGCGTTTGAACATCTGGAGAAAGGAAACATCATGTTCTACCAAGAAGACCTGGAGCAGTGTGGTCTGGATGTGACAGAGGCCTCGGTGTACTCAGGAGTTTGTACAGAGATCTTCAAAAGAGAGTGTGTGATCTTCCAGAAACCAGTCTACTGCTTTGTTCATCTGAGCATCCAGGAGTTTCTGGCTGCAGTCTACATGTTCCACTGTTTCACCAACAGGAAGTCAGAGGTGCTGAAGGACTTTCTGGGAAAAAAATACAAAGAGTCATCTCTGGATGATTTCCTTAAACGAGCCATGGAGAACTCCCTCCAGAGTAAAAATGGCCACCTGGACCTGTTTGTCCGCTTCCTTCATGGCCTCTGTCTGGAGTCCAACCAGAGACTCTTAGGAGGTCTGCTGGGTCAGACAGAGAACAGTCCAGAAACCATCCAGAGAGTCATCAAGAACCTGAAGAATAACAAGAAGTTTAATTCCTGTCCTGACAGAAACATCAACATCTTCCACTGTCTGATGGAGATGAACGACCTCTCAGTACATCAGGAGATCCAAGAGTTCCTGAAGTCAAAGAAAAGGTCAAAGGACCTCTCTATGATCCACTGCTCAGCTCTGGCCTTCATGCTGCAGATGTCAGAGGAGGTTCTGGATGAGTTTGACCTGCAGAAGTACAAAGCATCAAAGGAGGGACGACTGAGACTGATTCCAGCTGTGAGGAACTGCAGAAAGGCTCGGTGAGTCCAGATGTGATCACTAACATCATTGATCAGTGTCGGTTAATAGTTTAATCTTTAAATTAAAAACACAGTCCTTGGTTATAAAGTGCTTTACAAACACCAACATTACGGCTAACAGCTGGATTCTCCTGTTTCAGTGCAGCTAGCCAAACAACAAAGAGCCACTTGCTGCTAAAGACAGAGTGAAAGTGGACGGTATATCCTCCATTCTTCATGTAAAACACATGCAATGAATTGTAATGCACCATCTGTGTTTACCTTCATGCAGTTTTCTCTTTATGGTGGACTTGGATATTTAAATGTTTCCCTCCTGGAGAGTCTTGTTCACTTGATTAGTTTTTGTGAAGAGGATTCTCCTCACCCCGTCTCCAAGGGAGACACCAGCTACCCTTCAGAGAAAATTTATTTGCCCCACTTGTAACCACGATCTGGTTCTTCCAGTCACTGCCCACAGCTCGTGACCATAGGTGAGGGCAGGGACGTAGATCGACCGGTAAATTTAGAGCTTCGCTGTCACGCTCAGCTCTCTCTCTCTTCACCACGACAGACCGGTACAGCGTCCACCTCACTGTTACCGCAGCAACAGTCTGTCTGTTGATTCCTGCTCCCCTCCCCCTTCTTTACACGACCCTGAGATACTCAGACTCCTCCACCTGGGGCAGGAACGTCTCTGAGCCAGAGTGGGCACTCCACCCTTTCCCAGCTGAGGACCATGGCCTCAGATGCTGATCCTCATTCACAGGGCTTCACACTCTGCTGAGAACAGCTCCACTGTGAGCTGGAGGCCATCACCTGATGAAGCCAACAGAACCACATCCTCTGTGAAAACAGAGACGAGACTCTGGCTGTATCCCAATTCAGGGTCTGCAGCCTTAAAGGACGCATTTTAAGGCCGATTACATCACAGCGACGGGACGAAGGTCGCTGCTCGAAATGCGGCCCTCAAATGCGTCCTTAATTTCGCTGAATTTTAAGGACGTGGCGGTGTAGACTTCATATAGTATACTATTATACTATACACTATTATTAGTATAGTCTACTATTATACTATACACTATTATTAGTATAGTATACTATACTATACACTATTATTAGTATAGTCTACTATTATACTATACACTATTATTAGTATAGTATACTATTATACTATACACTATTATTAGTATAGTATACTATACTATACACTATTATTAGTATAGTCTACTATTATACTATACACTATTATTAGTATAGTATACTATACTATACACTATTATTAGTATAGTATACTATTATACTATACACTATTATTAGTATAGTATACTATACTATACACTATTATTAGTATAGTATACTATTATACTATACACTATTATTAGTGTAGTATACTACTATACTATACACTATTATTAGTGTAGTATACTACTATACTATACACTAATAATAGTGTATAGTATAGTAGTATACTACACTAATAATAGTGTAGTATACTATTATACTATACACTATTATTAGCATAGTCTACTATTATACTATACACTATTATTAGTATAGTATACTATACTATACACTATTATTAGTATAGTATACTATACTATACACTATTATTAGTATAGTCTACTATTATACTATACACTATTATTAGCATAGTCTACTATTATACTATACACTATTATTAGTATAGTATACTATACTATACACTATTATTAGTATAGTATACTATACTATACACTATTATTAGTATAGTCTACTATTATACTATACACTATTATTAGTATAGTATACTATACTATACACTATTATTAGTATAGTATACTATACTATACACTATTATTAGTATAGTATACTATTATACTATACACTATTATTAGTATAGTATACTATTATACTATACACTATTATTAGTGTAGTATACTACTATACTATACACTATTATTAGTGTAGTCTACTATTATACTATACACTATTATTAGTATAGTCTACTATACTATACACTATTATTAGTATAGTCTACTATTATACTATACACTATTATTAGTATAGTATACTATTATACTATACTATACACTATTATTAGTATAGTATACTATTATACTATACACTATTATTAGTATAGTATACTATACTATACACTATTATTAGTATAGTATACTATACTATACACTATTATTAGTATAGTATACTATACTATACACTATTATTAGTATAGTCTACTATTATACTATACACTATTATTAGTATAGTCTACTATACTATACACTATTATTAGTATAGTCTACTATTATACTATACACTATTATTAGTATAGTATACTATTATACTATACTATACACTATTATTAGTATAGTATACTATTATACTATACACTATTATTAGTATAGTATACTATACTATACACTATTATTAGTATAGTCTACTATACTATACACTATTATTAGTATAGTCTACTATTATACTATACACTATTATTAGTATAGTATACTATACTATACACTATTATTAGTATAGTATACTATTATACTATACACTATTATTAGTATAGTATACTATACTATACACTATTATTAGTATAGTATACTATACTATACACTATTATTAGTATAGTCTACTATTATACTATACACTATTATTAGTATAGTATACTATACTATACACTATTATTAGTATAGTATACTATACTATACACTATTATTAGTATAGTATACTATTATACTATACACTATTATTAGTATAGTATACTATTATACTATACACTATTATTAGTATAGTATACTATACTATACACTATTATTAGTATAGTATACTATACTATACACTATTATTAGTATAGTATACTATACTATACACTATTATTAGTATAGTATACTATTATACTATACACTATTATTAGTATAGTATACTATACTATACACTATTATTAGTATAGTCTACTATTATACTATACACTATTATTAGTATAGTCTACTATTATACTATACATATCTGTTTTTAACAGGGAATCTTGATCCTGTTACATTTGACTTCTGTTGAGCTTCTTGAATTGTCACCTTCAGTTCCTTTCCTTTACTCTTCCAGTGTCTTTGGTTTAAATGTATTTACCCTGATAACTGCATATGAAACAGTTCACCTCTTGTCACTCACTATTATCTGTTTGCCATAAAAGTGTTGGTGATGTGTTGGGAGAATCATTATTTTCAGTCTCTTCTTATAAACATAGTGAGGCAAAGATGTGGGTCGTGGTCCCTGATAATCAGATGTGTCTGTGTTCTGTTACATGTGACGTTAGAGAGGTTTTAGTGGAGATAAAAACAGGACCAACATCACTCGTGACTGCTTTCCTGTCTTCACAGTGTGTTTACTGTTGGAGCTCGTCCTCCTGTTGCATCTGTCACAGCTGTTACGCTCCTCTGTGACTCCTCCTCTGTCTGCTGTGACACTGCAGGAGTTTTTGGTCATGGCGTGTGAATAACTGCCGAGGTCGGCTAAGACGACGCCACCACTCGTTGTCAGACCCTGTCACGCTGTCTGTTTTCATCTTTAGCCGAGGTTATTAAGAACTTCAAAATGAAACCAGTCTCTGTTTTCAGTCTCCGCCCTCTTTTGCAGCTTTGAGCCAGGTTGTAACACCTGTTAAAGTCACCACCTGTTGTGACCGGGGAGTGAGATGAGTGTGAGAAAGATGAAAACAACGTCTCATTCTGACTAGTTACTGGGAACTGATGTGTGATGATGCAATAACAAAGATGACTGTTTCTATGATTTTCTGTTTTATTAATTGTTTTTATTGATGATAAGGACAGGCAGAGGAGATTGGATGGATTTACTTCGTTTTATTCTTTTGCACTGAAATGGAGTCCAGTGTACAGTCCTTGGCGTTGCACATTTTAATATGTTTTAGCTGAGACTGTAGTGGGCACTCTTTAAATGTCGGGTCAGTTTGTCACGTTAGAGCCTATTTGTGCCTGTTAGTGCTGACGATGACTTCAGACTGAGCTGACTGAGGGGTCTAAGCTCATGATGCCACCAGCAACACCCGGGTCATGCTGCAGAGTTTTCAAACCCGACATAATTTACTCAGGTTATATCAGGTGATCTAAGAAAGGCCGCTTAGAAAGAAAAGCGAGTGCACTGCTTTAAGTTTCTTGAAGATGTTTAATCCGAACATTCAGCTTCTTCACTTCTAAAACCAAAAAGTGGAGAGTCCCAGATTTTAACCCTAGTGGGAGTGTCCCTTAAGAGGGTCGCTGACCAACTATTGATCATGTGGCTCATCACATGAGCCAAGCTGTGAAAAAGGGTGTGGGTGATTATCAGCAGCGGTTTCGAGAGATGAAACGTCTTCAAGAAACTTAAAGAAGTCACTTTTCTTTCCGGGCTCCTTAGATTACCATGACTGTATGATGAGAACCTGCACAGACATATCAGGTGAAGTTTTCAGTGTTTTGGTTCAGTTTAATGTAAAAATGGAGATGAAACACATATAAAGGCTGGTTTACACCACTGAGCCCTGCTCTAAAACACTGACACAGATCTGTCTGTGAAGCTGGCTTTAACAAATAAGAGCTTCAAGTTTTAAAAACGTGTTTAGCGCCAAACTGTCCACTTTACTGTCTGTAGCAGGAAGTGGCTGTTTGGCACTGAAACGGGAGAATCCAGCTGTTAGCCGTGATGTTGTGTTTGTAAAGCTCTTCATAAACGAGGACTGTGGAGGAGGAGAGCCTGTGTGAGTCAGGTGGTTCACCGGCCGAGTGTATCAGCGGCAGAAACAGCTGATCAGCGCCGTTTTATGCAGTAAAATAATCTTTCTGTTCCCAAACACATCCACACAGTTTACAACATAACAGCCCACTACATGCACATCTCACCGCAAACATGTATAAACTTAAACATAAAATATGTCCTGTACCTGTGTGATCTCTTTAAGTAACTCACAGAATATCAACACTAACGCCACAAGTTTGTTGGTATTTTAACATTTTAACCATTGATTTTGAATTAAAACCAACAGTTAAAATATTTTTGCACCAAAGGAAAGAGCAGCAGAAATATTAAGACAGATAAATCATTCTGTCTTCAGTCTCCATGAACAGCATCAACATCCTCTGGTGAAATTTCTCTTTCCTCCTTAAAATATATTAAATGTCAGTTTAATTCCAGATTAATGGTTAAAACATGTATGTCACATATGAACATCAGGAAATAAAGAAAAGTGACTGATTCAGTTCCATATATGCTCCAGGGAGGCGTTAAGGTTCACTGAAATTGTTCAGTTATTAAACTTTAATCTGAGCCGAGCTGACTTCCTCAGGAACAAATAAACACCGAGATAAACTTCACCTTACAGATATAATCTAAATGAATCATATCCAATCTCAGAGAGTTGACAGTCAGCTGTGTGCTGGGAGACATGTCTGTCTGCAGTGTACGAGCTCTGACCGCTCCCCAAAAATGTCGGAGTGAATATATGAATATTAAAAGTGTAGCTGGTGACACAGAAACAGAGGATTTAAGAAGTTTAAGTGTAGGTCGGGTCCACACATGTCCAAACACCTGTGCGTAGTCCTGCTTGTTACTCAGAAACGCACACTAATAAAATGGCCATAAGGCCAAAGCAATGGTTTTGACTGGTGTTGACCCCGCCCCCACCCTGAGTGTGGATGCTGAGAGAAGGGCCAGCTGTGAATATGAGGCTGTGGGAGCAGATGGAGAGAGAGTATGTCGGGGTATCCCAGTACAAACTTTACTGGGGTCAGAAATTAGACAGACTCCAGTTCCTTTGTTTGATTTATCTAGTTTGATGTTAGGAAAGAGATTCATGAGATGGAAAAACCTCCCAGTCTACTGAGATTCAGAAATGATTTCTACACATGGAAACTCCCTGAGTGGGAACAAAGAGTGTCCTGTCAGGAAGAGCATTTGGAATATGGATGTTGAGGATGTGACAGTGCCTGAATTCCTGCTGCTGTTCTGAACCATAGTTTCTGATCTGAAGGTCAAACAGAGTCATGATGGTTGTTTCTATTTGTTCCTTTTTAGTTTAGTTCCCCTGAAATCAGATGTGATATCAGCAGCTCTGAGTTCATTCATCATTATTGTCCAGTGATGACATTTCTGCTCCGTTTGGTGACAGTCAGCAGATTTTTCCTGCGTGTGGACGTGAACAGTCGTACCTGACAGCAGCAGGTAGCAAACAGAGATCATCTTTCCAGCTGGAACTCTTCACTGAGCTGAGCTCATTCAAAATGTTCTGGATTCAAGACAGGAAACAGTCCACATGTGTGTCTTCACTCTGACTCTGGATCAGATCTCAGTGACAGACTGTGGACATTATGGAAGCCTAAATGTGACGCCATCTTCCTCCTTCATCTGCAGATTAAAGCCAAACAAAGATTCTCATTAAAAGTCTGCAGGTCTGAGAGAGACTCAATCGTTGTGTCATGTCAAACACAGTAAGAGGAGCTGAAGCACAGATGTGAAGAGCAGATGTTCATCAGATTATGACCTCACTCTGTTTTGTCTTCATATACATTCAGTCTGTGTTTATAATGCAGACTTTCTGCTTTTATAATAACACATTTTATATTTTCTATGATCACAGACTGGCTGACTGTGGACTCTCAGAGACTCACTGTGAAGTTGTGGCCTCGGCCCTGAAGTCCATCCCCTCCCATCTGACAGAGCTGGACATTAGTAACAACAAGCTGCAGGATTCAGCAGTGAAGCTTCTGTGTGCTGGACTGGAGAGTCCAAACTGTCGACTGGAGACTCTGAGGTGAGTTCACTGACTGCAGCTGTTGTTGTGTTTCTATATTTCAGGCTGCAGAGACTTTGAGCTTGTGTGGAAACAGACAGAGAAAAGAAAGACATGAATGTCAAAGCTAATAAAGGTGAAGTTAGGAGCTGTGATGATGTTCATGTATCAGAAGCTGATCGGGCTGCTACAGAGACGACCCACACAGCTGCTGTGGTGAGGTTTGTGTTAAAGCAGAGGAACACAGGCCCAAACATGACAGCAAAGCAGGTTTCAGGCTCTGTGAGAGGATTTCAAACAGAAGCTGGAGAAGAGAAAGGACTACAGAAAGAAGGCAGCTGAGACCAGTCCAAGTGTTTCCATGGAGCCCAGTCTAACATTCATTCATACACTAACGTACAGAAGTGAACGGGAAAATGAATCCATAGTTTCAAATGTAGAAATAGTTCTCAGTTCATTTACAGAGTTTAATACATTTCATGAGGAAATGTTCAAAACAGCAGCTGAGAAGAAATCTGCTTCACAAAGTTGGATCCAATTCCAATAGTTTGTGATGCACTTGAACGCAGCGTGAGCAGTTCACTGCCTAACCCCACAGAGACTGTCAGTCTGGACTTTTCTTTATTTCTATTGGCTGTCAGTGAGATTTCAGAGCAATCAGAGACTGTGGGTCTGTGTATGAAGTATAATTCATGTGCAGTTGTTGAAGTTGTAGAATGAGAAATGGCAGTTTGGGGTATTTCCTGCTTTCATTGTCCTGCTTGTGCTGATGAAAATGTTTATTGACGTGTGAATTCATTCTTCAACGCTCGATTCTGCCTGAACAACGTGAAAACTTTGCTTTTCTTTGTGTAACACAATTCAAAGCACTGAAGCATCGACTTCTTTCATTATTACACAACAGCAGACTGGTGGCTAATAAACAGTGAATGATGCAGAAACAGATGTTTGAAGCTGTTCTTGGAGTACACTGAGAGAGAGAGAGCTGTGCAGGCAGGAACAGCCAAAGTCAGAGAGAATTCATGAGCATGTTTATCAAACGTGAAGCAGAGTTTGGATCTTCTTTTGCTGCTGCTTCACTCAGTTTTGGTTGGAGACAGATGAAACCTGCAGCTTCAGGATCTGTGAGCTGTCCACTTTCAGCCCCGACGGCGTGTCCGTGTATGTGCCGTCGAGTGAACGATCCACGCTCTGTGTTTCCATCTTTGTGTGTTTAGCTGCTCTCATTTACTGTTTTAGCTGTTTGCTGCTTGTTGAAATAGTTTGTGAGCTTTAACCTGAGATTCTGGCAAAATACATTTATATTAAACATCGATTCAGGATTGAATGAATCAACATCGTTTTATTCAAATTAAAACCATTTAAATGGGAACATGAATTTTTTACAGCCACCTCTAATGCTGGGTAATGTCAGCTGGTCCATGTGTAGCTGGCTGTGAGGCTCAGGGAGCGTCTACAAAGTGCAACACTGAAAGAACATCATCCATAAATATTGAGTAAGAACTGGACTCTCATACAGCGAGACTCAAATGCCTTTAAACATCAGCTTATCCTGCTGATCCAAGTCCAACACTGAGTTTGTAAAAACATGTTTGTCAATCATTTTGTTTGGTTTCTGAGGAAAAAGATTCAATAAGTTGCTGCTAATACACAACATTTCATCATATTTCCTCATAACCCTCTTTTGTCTGACCATTTGATCCCATTTGAATTTGCAATAAAGGATCCACAGAGTTTGGTGACAATAATGACAGTAGATGTTTGTGTGAAAGTGCTGGAAGCAAATGAGTGTGTGATGTTCTTTCAGTGTTGCACTTTGTAGACGCTCCCTGAGCACTGGTCTCACAGCCAGCTGCACATAGAGACCAGTGTTGTTAGTCCAGGTCAGAAGATGACTTGTTGGAATGAAAATGAGCTTGTAGTTTGTCTGCTTTAATAATGTGACTGGAAAAAGGTGTTGGACTTCAAATATGTCCATTTCTGTCACACTTCACCTTTAAAAGTGAAGCCATGTGGTTCCTGGAAGGAAAAACACGACTTTTTCAAGTCTTTGTCCTGTTTTTATGAGACATGTACGACTTTAATGTTCTTTTTTTTTTTAAACTCAATTTTTATTATAATTTACAACATTGCAACTTGTGCTTGTCGATGTTCACAAGTAGGACAGTTACAGGAACTGCAATGCAGAAATGTAGATTAAAATAAGAACTGCAATTAGGAAGCACAAAACAAAACCCAAGCAAGCAAACAAACAAACAGACAACAACAGAAACAAAAACTTTATGTAATATTAAATAACATGTGACAAACTTAGCCGTAAATGGACAAAACGAAACAGACCTATGCTAAATTATTGAAACAGTAAAGCATGTATGGGTCGCCAACGCTCAGTAAACAATTCTCTCTGAATCCGCAGAGCAGATGTTATTTCCTCCATCTGGTAAATTTCTCTTGCTTTATCAATCCACATATTATATGAAGGTGGGTCAAGATTCAGCCATTTAATAGTGATACACTTTAGTGCTGCTGTAAGATTCTTAAGAGATACGTTTTATTGTTTCCCGAAAAACCCTTTGGTAAGACTCCTAAAATGGCTAACTGTTGGTCTTTTGTTAATGGTTGTTGGAAAACTGTACTGAGAACTTTAAATATGTCATTCCAAAGTGAGCAGATTTTTGGGCATGACCAGAATATATGTGAGTGGGTTCCTAAAGAAGTACCACAATTTCGCCAGCAGGTGTCAGGATTTGTAGGCTTCATTTTGGCAATTATCTCTGGGGTTCTAAAATATCTCATGACCACCTTCCATTTAAATTCTCTCCACAGCCCAGAATTAGTCACCAGATGGGCTTCACCGAACACCTCTTCCCAGGTGTCCTCTGAGATTTGAGTGCCAGTCTCAGCTTCCCACCTTGCCTTAATATCCAAAGTTGCATTTGTATTGAAACTCATAAATGTGTTATAAAAATGACTGATTAATTTTGGGGAGGAATTACTTTGAAATGTTTTTAGAAATATTTCCTCAATGGGTGAGGGCTCCAAAACTTGCCTCCATTCTTTATGTTTTGTCAAAAAGCTTCTTAGCTGCAGAAATCTAAAAAAGTCAGAAGAAGGAAGCTGAAACTGACCTCAACTGTTCAAATGAGCTCAGGGCCCTGTTTCAGGAAGCCGGTTTGGAAAACTCAGAGTGAAAAACGACACTCACGGTTGAGTAACCCCGAACTGTCCAACTCGGAATATTCGGTTTCAGAAAGGCTGATAACAATTAGTTCAATCAAGGCGGAGTTGCTTTAACCCCAAGTGAAGCGCGCGGACGAGGATACATAAAGCCCTGATAAGCGGAGCACAGATTAAGCGAGTCACCATGGAGACGGAGGGAAAGAAGGCGCGGTCAATGTATTTTACAGCGCTTGAGGCCGAAATGCTGATGGCAGCATATGCCGATAACATGCAAATTCCGCGGAAAAAAGTAACACAGCGACAGCTGCAAAAGAAAGTGAGCATGCATGGCAAAACATAGCCGACAGAGTCAATGCGTGAGTGTTAATATAAACATTGATCTAGGGATTTCCACCCATTTAACACGTTATTTTATCATATGTTATTTTATTTGTTATTTTATACATTTTATTTTGTGACGTGATGTGAGCGCAGGTGCAACCCAACAGGCCCCAAACGTGCCTGGCAGCAAGTAAAAATGAAATATAAAAATATAGTCCAAACAGGTAAGGTGTAATTGTATTATGAGCCATAGTGCTTGGTCTGTTTGTCCGATGTAAATCAATTGCAGTTAGAGGCTACATTAATTTTCTGTCTGTAAGCACTTATTGAAATTATCTGAGCACATTACAAGTACATATTTGCTTACTCTGTATGCTCAAATGTGACCCGTTATAGCCAACAGAAAAAAAGCGGAGGCCCGAAAAACAGGTGGGGGTCCTCCACCACCACCACTCACAGAGGCTGAGCAGTTGGCCCTCAGCCAAAACAGTGGGCGCCCTGTGGCCGAAGGCATCTCTGCGGGGACATCCTCTGAGTCAATAACCCCGCAAGACACAAGTGCCTACATAGGGGGTAAATTCAAAATAATACATGATGTGCATACATCCTTTCTTCACAGTCACCTTCGCAGTGCTACTCATTCATTTGATAAACTCTTTACCATAATGGATTATTTTGTAGTGAAGTTATGTTCCTACTGATTTTGCCTTGCCTCAGTCTTGGTTGTCTTTGAGAGCATAATGACAATGAAGTGTAAGGTGATTGGTATGTTTGTTAATTGCCATTTGGTCCCTTGTAAGTTATAAGTGACCTGTATAAACCTCATATTCTATCAGTTGATGGTGGTGGTGTACTGCATCTGGTGCAGCCTCCTGTTGAGCCAGACCAACATGCAGTTGTGAGTAATACTCCACAGATTATATGAGTTTACAGTAGAACAGCAATGTTGTTTATTTCTTTACTACAGGAAAATAATGAAGAAACATTGACAGCTGTTACAGAGGAGGAAGCAACAGAGACACTCTATGAGGTTTACATCTTTTAATACTTTGTGTACAGGAAACACAGGCGACCAATAAAGCCAGTTGAACAAAAAATCTGTTTATTCTTCTTTCAACATGTTGAGGTGATGGGTCAAAAGAAATGATTGTGACATATGGTGTCTCTGACTGCGCTTCCATCTTGTATGTCCGTGGGAGGGTCAGGATGTTCATGGTTTGGATCACTGCTGTTTGGTTCAGAAGGACAGTGTTCTCCTCTAATTGTGGCAATGTTGTGAAGAATCACACATGCCACAATAATGTCACATGCCCTTTCTGGGGTGACCCTGAGTCTTTGCAGGCACTGGAACCGGGCCTTAAGCATTCCGATAGTCATTTCAATTCTGGCTCTTGTCCTGCAATTAGCCAGATTATATCGCTGCTGTGGGCCCGGTTCAGGGTCAGGGTAAGGGGTAAGCAAATAGGGTAAACATGGATACCCCCTATCACCAAGCAAGTAGCCAGTGAACTCTCCTAAGACAGAAGGGTACACTTCAGTTCAAATGTCCCTGAAGCAATTGGTCTTTATATATTTTAAAGTATTCTCAACTCACCATGTCCAAATTTTGTGCTCAGTGTACATTCACGGAATATTTGTGAGTCATGGACAGAGCCTGGCCACTTGGCTTCCACATTTGTGATAATGTTGGCAGCATCATATATGATCTTCACAGTGCAGAGAACACAAATTAGCATCCATTACTATGATGAAATAATTTGTTAGTTTGAAATGCTACAGGGAACTATGTACCTGTACATTAATGCTGTGGAAAGACTTCCTGTTCACATAGTCTCCTTCATTTACTGAAGGAGCAATAATTGGAATGTGAGTACCATCTGTACAGCCAATCACGCCTGGGAACCCTGAAAATAAATGTGCAATTTAAGTAGTAGTTCAAGTATCACCACATCATAAATTAAGTTTTGTTCATCCTGATACCTGCAATTTTGTGGCATCCCTCTTTGATGAATCTTGTGGGTCTATGACCGGGGAACACCACAGACGAGTACAGGAGACGTTTCAGTGCAACTGTAACATTCCTGACTGCCCGACAGACGGTAGCCTTGGAAACGTGCTCAGCGTCACCAATATTATACAGAAAGCTCCCGTTTGCAAAAAACCGAAGTGCAATACAAATAATATGTACAGAACTGAGAGCATGTCCGCGATGTGTCACATGCGTAATATATGGCCTGAGGATGTTATCCAAATAAATTATAGATTGTGCTGAGAAACGGTAACGTTCGCACAGGAAATCATCAGGTAATGATAAGATGTCCAGACGCGCTCGAATCACTCTCTCCCGGCGGAGAGCTCTGCGGAGAATTTGGGCTTCGATATCTACCGGCTCTTCAAGGAAGGGACACGCCATGTCTGACACTTCCTACTGTCAGGTTTCCGACAAAGGGGCGGAGACAGTCAGGGTTAGTTGTGGTAAACCTGCTAGGGGGCAGGTTAGCTTCACGGCGTGTGTCGTCATAGTGACTCACTCAGGCTGCAGCTGAACTCGCTTTGTGAAACCGAAAACCCAGAGTTTTCGTTAACTCAGGGTATACTTACTCAGTTTTTCCACTAAACCGGCTTCCTGAAACAGGGCCCAGGTGCCCATTCCTCACAACATGACAAAGTTTATGAAGCCCGCTATGTGACCATGCTCTGAAGCCAGAGTCTTCCACAATAGGAGAAAACCCTGCAGGGAGGAGAGCCTTGATAACATTGAAATTTCTTTTGGAAGACCAAATGATTGTTTGATTCTACGCCAAATCTTTAGTGTGACCCTCGTCCGTTCCCCCATATGCACATTTTTAATTGAAATGTTAGAACAAAGCAGGGATTCCAATGATCTTTCGCACATTGTCTTCTCAATGTTTAGCCACTGAGTTTCAGACAAATCCCGCACCCATACAGTCAGGGGTCTCATCTGAGCTGCCCAGAAATAATATTTCAGGTTTGGAACAGCCAATCCCCCCTGCAGGTTTGACAGTTTTAATGTTTGGAACTTGATCATCCCTCATGTGTATTTAGTCTCTGTGTTTCATGTCTCTGTGTCGCATCGTCTGTGTTCCCACCCTCCATATTTTCATGCCCAGTCTTTTGTATTCTTAGCCATAGCTTTCCGTGTCTTCATGATTTATTATAGTATTAGTTCCCCAGTTTAGTTCTCTTCACTGTGATTCTGCCTTGTTTGATGTCTTCAGCCGAAATAAAGGCTCGCTTTTCGTTCAAAACTCAGTTTCATGGCTGCACCAGTGTCTGCGCCTGAGTCCTCCACACACTCTCCATACGGTCAGCTACTGCGACCGTGACACTAAACTACATGCTGTGTGCAGCCACTCTCCTGAGCCTGTATTATATACACAGCGGTTACAATGACAAACTGAATACAATCTCATATCTACAAAACAGGCTGAGTCAAAGTTGCAGCTACGCTTATGAACATGGAGGAAAAACAGGCGAGTTATCAGCTCACCAGCTACGACTAAGAACAGCTAACCAACTATCCTTGAGATCTACAATGACCAGGGAATAAGGTCTACAGACAACCAAACTATCCTTGAGATCCACAATGATTTCAATAAGGTGTTTGATATTCCCTCCTTGGGAGAAGATGCGATCGCTAGTCTGGAGGAACCTGTCTCTAATGTTGGAATTGAAACGGTCGTACGGAGCATGCAGTCTGGAAAATCTGCTGCCCCGACGGGTATCCATCTGATTTTTTCATAAAGTTTTCTGACCGACTGAATTCACTGTTAAAATCAACTTTTGAAGAATCCTTCCTCTCACAGTCGTTGCCTCCAACAATGCATCAAGCAGTGATGTGTTTAATTGTAAAACAGGAAAAAGACCATTTAGATTGTCGTTCATGTCGTTTAATATCTTTGTTCAACACAGACACCAAGATCCTGGCTCAAGTGTTGGCCCGTCGCTTACACAAGTATTTGTCCTCCATTATTTCACCAGACGGGCTTTATTAGGCACTCTTTTTTGAACATTAGAGCTCTATTAAATATCATTTATACCCATGTTAAAGGTGATACATTGGAAACTGTAATTTGGCTTGACGCAGAAAAGGCGTTGGATCGGGTGAGATGGGATTTTTTTTTATACGCTTAAAAAATGTGGCTTTAATTTTGTATCTTGGATAAAAGTATTGTATTGCTCCCCTCTAACAGCCGTCCAGACTAACAATAATCTGCCCCCCAGGACAGGGATGCCCTCTGTCTCCTTTTTGCCATTGAACCGCTAGCTGTTGCTCTGAGACAATGTGTTGGTGTTGAGGGAAAACATCGAGGGGGTATCGAACATGAAGTCTCTCTTTATGCCGACGACATGATTTTATTTATTTCCAACCCATCGAACAGCCTCCACAAACTTTTGGATAGACTTACAATAATAATAATAATAATACGTTTTATTTATAGGCGCCTTTAAGAGCCTCAAGGTCACCTTAATGCATACTTAAGGAATTTGGGACAATTTCTGGATATAAAGTGAATTTTGGGAAGAGCGAGGCAAAGTCTATCTGTACGACAACTGGGGAGTTTTGTGTATTTTAGCCCCTTTTAAACCCAGCTATAAGAAGTTTAAGTACTCGGGCATCTGGGTGACAAGAAAACCACAAAGACTTGTAGAAAACTATCTTCCTTTATTGTCGAAGCTTAAAGAGGATTTTGGAAAATGTGAGTTTTGCCTCTTGATATTTATGGTGGGGATGCAGAACAAGGAGCAAAGATGAATGTGATGCTGAATCAGCAGAAGACTTGGACTCATTTGATTCCAGTTTTGATATCATTGATTTCAATATGTCCATTTCTGTCACACTTCACCTTTAAAAGTGAAGCCATGTGGTTCCTGGAAGGAAAAACACGACTTTTTCAAGTCTTTGTCCTGTTTTTATGAGAAATGTACGACTTTAATGTGAAACATTCAGAGTTTTTTCTCTTGTCGTGTTTGTTTGAAGCTGCTTCCTGTTGGCTTCAGCTGTTTGGAGTTTCCATTTTCTAAACTTCTACATTCTGAACCTTCTTCGGCTCTGAACAGATGATGAAACACTGAATGATTTCAAGCACTTTGTCTAATAAACTTACATTTTTCATTCTTTATACAGATTGAAGAGCTGTGATTTGTCAGATATTGGCCTTGAATATCTGGCAGCAGCACTGAAGTCCAACCCCTCGTATCCCACAGAGGTGGACCTGAGTGGAACCTACAGCAACCTGCAGGATCCAGGAGTGAAGCATCTGTGTGATTTGCTGGAGAATCCACGATGTCGATTTGAAACTCTGAGGTCAGTCAGCATGTTTTAGTTGTGCTGAGATGAATATGATGTGAAAGTTGTGCTGACACTAAACTGCAGACATCAGGCTGATATTATACTGATCCACACTGAGGATCTTCATGGTAAAGTCTGTTTTCTTCTTCTCTGGTTTAGTCCATTGACTGCAGCAGAACAATGTTCACATTTCAAACAGTGATACTCAACGTATGGCCCGCGGCCCACACGCGGCCTGCCCACCTTTCCTGATTCAGAGAGAGGGGACCCTGATTAACTGTGTAGCTTCTTCCTCACAGTTCTAAGTATCAGACACAACAATGAATAATCCACAGCTGACTGTCTTTAGCAGGTCAAAGGTCACGGCACACAGCAGACAGTCAGAAATATTCTAACTCTGATCATTTATCAGTTGTGACACTGTGAGACTTGATCAGAGGTGTGATCATCACAGCAGAGGCCTTTGTGTCAAAGTCACTGAGGATCAAACAGAAACACATGAAGCAGATTTTCCTCTTCTGGCTTTTTATAGCAGATAACCTTCAAAATATTCTGCAGTCGATCAAAAACTGAAGCAAACCATGAAGCAACATGTGAACATGAGCTGATGCTGCTGAAGTGAAGCAAAGTTACAGAGGTTTGATTACAGACACAGCTGAGAGTTTGTAATCTGTCATCATTTTAAAAAGTTTCCATGGAACAGCAGAAATGAGGCTTTACTGTCAGAGGCCGACAGCACTGAACACAACAGCAGACTGGTGGCTAATAAACAGTGAATGATGCAGAAACAGATGTTTGAAGCTGTTCTTGGAGTACACTGAGAGAGAGAGAGCTGTGCAGGCAGGAACAGCCAAAGTCAGAGAGAATTCATGAGCATATTGATCAAACGTGAAGCAGAGTTTGGATCTTCTTTTGCTGCTGCTTCACTCAGTTTTGGTTGGAGACAGATGAAACCTGCAGCTTCAGGATCTGTGAGCTGTCCACTTTCAGCCCCGACGGCGTGTCCGTGTACGTGCCGTCGAGTGAACGATCCACGCTCTGTTTCCATCTTTGTGTGTTTAGCTGCTCTCATTTACTGTTTTAGCTGTTTGCTGCTTGTTAAAATAGTTTGTGAGCTTTAACCTGAGATTCTGGCAAAATACATTTATATTAAACATCGATTCAGGATTGAATGAATCAACATCGTTTTATTCAAATTAAAACCATTTAAATGGGAACATGAATTTTTTACAGCCGCCTCTAATGCTGGGTAATGTCAGCTGGTCCATGTGCAGCTGGCTGTGAGGCTCAGGGAGCGTCTACAAAGTGCAACACTGAAAGAACATCATCCATAAATATTGAGTAAGAACTGGACTCTCATACAGCGAGACTCAAATGCCTTTAAACATCAGCTTATCCTGCTGATCCAAGTCCAACACTGAGTTTGTAAAAAGATGTTTGTCAATCATTTTGTTTGGTTTCTGAGGAAAAAGATTCAATAAGTTGCTGCTAATACACAACATTTCATCATATTTCCTCATAACCCTCTTTTGTCTGACCATTTGATCCCATTTGAATTTGCAATAAAGGATCCACAGAGTTTGGTGACAATAATGACAGTAGATGTTTGTGTGAAAGTGCTGCAAGCAAATGAGTGTGTGATGTTCTTTCAGTGTTGCACTTTGTAGACGCTCCCTGAGCACTGGTCTCACAGCCAGCTGCACATAGAGACCAGTGTTGTTAGTCCAGGTCAGAAGATGACTTGTTGGAATGAAAATGAGCTTGTAGTTTGTCTGCTTTAATAATGTGACTGGAAAAAGGTGTTGGACTTCAAATATGTCCATTTCTGTCACACTTCACCTTTAAAAGTGAAGCCATGTGGTTCCTGGAAGGAAAAACACGACTTTTTCAAGTCTTTGTCCTGTTTTTATGAGAAATGTACGACTTTAATGTGAAACATTCAGAGTTTTTTCTCTTGTTGTGTTTGTTTGAAGCTGCTTCCTGTTGGCTTCAGCTGTTTGGAGTTTCCATTTTCTAAACTTCTACATTCTGAACCTTCTTCAGCTCTGAACAGATGATGAAACACTGAATGATTTCAAGCACTTTGTCTAATAAACTTACATCTTTCATTCTTTATACAGATTGTGGAGCTGTGATTTGTCAGAGATCAGCTGTGATTATCTGGCAGCAGCACTGAAGTCCAACCCCTCCCATCTGAGACAGCTGGACCTGAGCTCCAACTACAACCTGAAGGATCCAGGAGTGAAGCATCTGTGTGGTTTCCTGGAGAGTCCAGGATGTAAACTTGAAACTCTGAGGTCAGTCAGCATGTTTTAGTTGTGCTGAGATGAATATGATGTGAAAGTTGTGCTGACACTAAACTGCAGACATCAGGCTGATATTATACTGATCCACACTGAGGATCTTCATGGTAAAGTCTGTTTTCTTCTTCTCTGGTTTAGTCCATTGACTGCAGCAGAACAATGTTCACATTTCAAACCTTCAAAGAAGAAGTAAAATCCTCCACTGGAAAATTCACTGTGAAACTCTCAAACTCTTCATTGCACCTTAAAGTCTGTCTGACACTGAAATCCAAAGCAAAATGTGCGTTTGCTTTACAGACAGCAGTCCAACACAAACATACACACATCATCCAAAACACAGTCCAACATCCAAATCTCCTCCACTGCCAGCATGAATGATGGGAAAGAGAAGGAGGAACACTCTGACATTCAGGGTTAGAATGAGTTTCATCAAGCAGACTGTGAAGATCAAAGCTGCATTAGAAAGCTTACATGAATGAATGAGTGGACAGAAGTGGACAGAGATCATCTGAAGCACTTCAAAGGCTTTAAATCAGCACATTTCTCTTTATTCTTTATCAACTCTGTTAGTTTCTCTCAGTTTTCTGTGGAATGAAGCTAACAGCAGGCTAATAAGATGCTGACCAATAGGTTTCTATTAAAGGTTGTAATTTGTATATGAAAAAGTGCTTTGGCTCAGCAGGGATCAGCTTACAGGTAGAATACAGCTGCTGGATGGGATTAGCATGTCATAGCTATCTACCAAACTGCTAACTGGGGGATTTCAGGCCATCTATGGATCATTTTTGCTAACTGTTTATTCAGCTTAGGCTCACAGGGCTGCAGCCTGTGCCCTAGCTGTCATAGGGCAAGAGGCGTGGTCCACCTGCACAGGTGAGCAGTCCATCACAGGGCCAACAGAGAGCGACAGAGAAGCACTCCCTCACATCCACACCTACAGCCAATGTAGAAGCACCAATGAACCTAAGCAGCATTTCATTGGACTGTGGGAGAACATCCAACCTCCACAGAAAGGCCCAGCTGACCAACAAGCTTCAACCTACAACCTTCTTGCTCTAAGGCACTAGTGCTAACCACTTTTGCCCATTTCAGCCCAAATCCTGCATCTTCCTGTTTCTGACTCCAGGCCAGCTCCACTAACACTTTCTCATCAGACACTGCCACCTAGTGGAGGAAGTCTTAGTTCCATTTGAAGCTTCAGATTACAGTTAGTTCCTTTACAAAGAGGTGGAGGTGGTGGGGCCACAGCACCATCATCACTGAGTGCCATAGGACACTTAACCTTTGTTTCCATATGCTGGGAACTTCCTGTTGTTCCAAGGAGGACTGGAAAATGTGTGAAAATCTCCCAGTCAGTTCCTCACAGCACACTTCAATCATTTCCCTCCCACAGCATCAGGACCAGGGCTTTTTCTCTCTTTGGTCCCACTAAGAGATTTCCACACAAACAGCTCATCAGTGGGACTCTCAGAGCTACCAGCCCTTTGCTACAATCACAAAGCTCTTCATTGAAATCAATGATATCAAAGCTGGAATCAAATGAGTCCAAGTCTTCTGCTGATTCAGCATCACATTCATCTTTGCTCCTTGTTCTGCATCCCCACCATGGACTTCATTCCTTTCCAAGCCAGCCTTGAGTGTCCTTTATTCAGCTCATCCTCTGCTTTACTTTTACACCTGATTTTAGCTGCTTTATCTCTCTTTCAACAGGTTTCTGTGCCTCAATCTTTTTCTTCTCTCCCTCATAACAAGACAGCTTCTTCTGCCTGAGAACATGTTGGAGTGATTTACTAATCCAGGGCTGCTTATTGCGGAAAATACTTCCTGTTTGCAAAGTAATCCCCATTTCTCCCAGAAAGAAATGTCAGTAGAAATCGATGATCTAAGTGAGAACATGAGCCTTTAAAAAGTCCCAGTGGGTGCAGTCAAAGCAGTCCCTCAGTCCCAGTATAGAGTCTTTGGTCCAGACTGGAACAGCTGTGTGCCCAGTTTGAGCTCTCTTCAGTGCTGTGACCTGACAGACCCAGAGGGGCCATCACATCACATTTAGAAGCTCCCCTGATGGAGCCACAACACATGTCCAATACTTAGTCTGTCTTGTTGGACCAACTGGAAGAAATGATTCAAGGACTTAGTCACAGAACAGAGATTCAAATCTCCAAAATCCAACTGGCTGCATCAGGACATATAGTCTGAAACTCTGCACAGTTTCCTGTTTGAAGCTGCTTCCTGTTGGCTTCAGCTGTTTGGAGTTTCCATTTTCTAAACTTCTACATTCTGAACCTTCTTCAGCTCTGAACAGATGATGAAACACTGAATGATTTCAAGCACTTTGTCTAATAAACTTACATCTTTCATTCTTTATACAGATTGGACAGCTGTGGTTTGTCAAAGATCAGCTGTGATTATCTGGCAGCAGCACTGAAGTCCAACCCCTCCCATCTGAGAGAGCTGGACCTGGACTTTAACAACCTGAAGGATCCAGATGTGAAGCAGCTGTCTGATCTTAAGAAGAGTCCAGACTACAGACTGGAGACTCTGAGGTCAGTAGAGTGATGGAGTGAGTGGGTGGTGCTGTCAGCAGTATTGTACTAAACACAGTCAGTATGAAACAAAGATCCAGTGTTTCCTGTAAAGCTGCAGCTTCTCAGTGAAGCTGTGAGAGGAGAACGGTGACAGGCTTCAGGATTGGACACAAACACTTCCTGTTTCTCACCCTTATGGTCACCATAGTAACGGCTGACACGCTCTGATCAAACACTGTCAACAGCCAATCAGCTCTCTGAACAAAGCAGCACGCAGACCAATGACTGCATTGATTTCCAAGTTTAAAGCAGTGAAGAACACAGTCTGTAGGTGAGGAAGAATTTAGTGAGAGCAGATGTTTGGATGGAATTCCTCCAGTTAACAGCTGGAACCGTCCATCTGGATTGTTGGGCTTGTTGTTGGGGTTCCTACAGAGCTCAGAGTGGACACACCAAGGTTCTTCTAATGAATGAAAGTCCAAACTCAAACTAGGAGGGAAAAACATTTTCAGCAACTTCAATAAAAATCCAAAGATTAGAAAAAGTGAAGCAACAATGAGTCCTAGTACAGTCCCAGCACTGACGTCCCTGCTGCTCTTTATACTGGATGTGCTGCATCACTGACTGACAGCTGATGAAGAGTCTCTGGAAACACTCGTTTATCTCCTCTGCTCTTCCTCCTTCTCTCTGCAGGTGGAGGTTGTGGCAATAAACAGGACGGTGTGTGTGCTGAGAGAGGAGCAGCTGTGTCCTGATGATCCAGAGAGGTTGAAGCAGCAGCAGCTTGTGTGTAGAGACGCTCTGACTGGGCCATGTTACTGGGAGGTGGAGAGGAGAGCTTCATCCAGCAGTGACTGACAGAGGAATGAAGTGCAGATGACTGTCAGTGCTGCAGAGTGAACTGCTCTGAGAACAGCTCCACTGTCAGACACAATGTAGAGTCCAGCATCAGCCCTGTGTGTCCCTCTGGATCTGACAGAGGATCATCAGTGTATCTGGACTGCTCTGCTGCTGCTCTGTCCTTCTACAGTCTCTGCACAGTCTCTGTCTCACTCTGGAAAGATTTTACAACTTGTTGTAATTACAGAACGTTAATATAATATTCAAACATGTGATCTTCTCTTTATTTCTGAATCTTTACCAAATAAAGAAAAACCAAACGAACAAACAGAAGCTGCCGTGTCCTTTTTCACCACATCTGTGAATCTTTTCTGTGTTTTTCCTCTTTTCCTCCTTCCTGCAGCTCCATCTTCATCATTCTGTGTCCAGTATATGTGAACACGTCCAAAGCATCTGAGCCTCATGTTACCCGTTTGTGTGAGTTACGCCTGTCGTTGTGTTGTGGTGTATAAATAAGGGGCAGGAGACAGCGCTGGATCTCTGAGTTCTTTACTCTCAATTTCTGCAACATCTGCAATATCTAGAAATGCAAACCTGTGAGCTGTGTGTGTTGTGCGTCTGCTCGGCCACCTCTCCTCCGGCCGTGCTGGAAGCAGCTGTGCGTTTGACAGTTTTATCGACTCGACAATAATCGAACAAATTAAATGTTCAAAAATATCAACTTAAGCACTTCAAAGTCAACAAAAAGCTTAAAACAATGAAATAATATTTCACTGACAAAACAACAGCTCATAAGAACGATACACAAAATAATACAGAAACAAACAAATAAAAGTTATTAACCAGGATCCATGTTTTTGTCACAAACACTGAATCAGCTGATTCACTCTTTATGTTTCTGAGTTTGTTTTGTGATTATAGTTCTGGTTTCTGTTTCTGTGTCTTCACTGTGTCCCACGTCTCCTTACTTTGGACTGTCTGTCCTGTCACTGAAGGTGTCTGCCCGACAAGGACGTGGTGCTGAATGCATCCAGACCCCTGCTGACTGTCTTTGCAGCTTCGGTCAAAGGTACAGTGTCCACTGTGACCCTGAGAGCAGGACACAGCCAGAGGTGAGTCAGCAGTTACAAACTAAATGCTGCTGACATGAATCAAACTGCTGGATAACCCACTGCTCATGAAAATGGCACCTTTCTGTTGCTTTTTGAGATTACTGAGAATATTTGAATTGTGACTCAGATGGCAGATCCAGGCTCTCAGCCTCCAGCTGAAACTTCCAGTCCTCCCCCAGCCAGAAGCTCTGATGCTGGGCTGAGAGACTTTGATCCTTCCCTGGATCCAGAAATCCAGGAGGGAGAAGGAGAACAGGACCTCCTTCCTGATCTGGAGAGGCCTGAGGGAAAGAAAGATGGAGCAGACAGAGCTTTGAACAAATCCAAACCTCCTGAGCTTCACCTCCACAAAGGTGCAGACACTGATGCACAGATTCACATGTGACACCTGCAGCGTCCAGCTTGTGCCGCTGACATTATCTCCACTCTGATACAAGCCTCATTCACTCGCTCACACACGTTCATACAATCACCTTTTCCTCACAGTCACACACATGAATGTAATGAGGGGAACTCGGGTTCACTGTCATTCCTCAGGATCCTTTGATATGCAGACTGGAGGCTCTGTGGATGAAACACCGACTGTCTGAAGCACTCTGAAGTGTTCATGATGGACTTCATCCTGATTAACACTGCAATACTTGTTAGAGGCCTTTTATATGTAATAATATTCTTTTCCATTAAAGCTCTGAACATTCTCACTCTTTCTTGACCAGGTGTGACAGGTGAAGGACACCGGCGAATAGGAGGACAGAAGCTGAGAGCCATTAGTCACATGACTTCAGCTGCTGCTGCCTCACCAACCACTGGCCCCTCGGTGAGTCTAGAGTTACAGCAGTGACCACAGGAAGTGCACACGTGTGATCTAAAGCTACATGTGGGCCTGTGACCATCAGTCTTCTCACTGTGGTAGACGGGTTTGTGAGTCCCTGTGATGCTGGGAGTGTCCAGGACAGTCGCTCCTGATCGGGTCTCTCATGGAAAGCTGGTCCCAGGAATTCCTGGAAAATTCCTCCACAAAAGAGAACTGGGAACATAAGTGCAGAGTGACAGAGGTGCTCAGCAACCCTGCTGTTATATGGGAATAGAACCAGAATAGTCGGCAACCACTTGAGTTAAGTTAGCCAAAGAGATGCGACTCAGACTGACTTCATCATGTTGGCAACGTGTCTGCATTGATAAACTCCAGTTATTGACAAATCAGAGAATAATTCCAGTCGTTCAGAGACAGATTGTGATTGTTTGGAGGATGTAATCGTTTCCCTTCAGGGAGCGTGTTGGACGCTCAGTGTCCGGGTGATTAGCTGGCTGATGCAACTACTTAGAATCAGTTTGTGAATATGAAGAAAATCAGTGCAGTCACTGGACAAACTCTGATTCTTCCTAGTTTCACTCTTGTTTCAGTCCAGTGTGACTGAGGTGGTAAAAAATGATCTGACTTTTAGCCACACAGCTGTCTGCTAGAGAAAAAGCCTTTGTGCACAACTTTCTTAAAGGCAAACGGCACCATGTTCACTGCAGCTGCAGCAAACGCAGCAAAGAGTGAAAGTTGGACTGAGAATGTTGTGACTGTTTCATGAGAAAGAGCAGGAAAACAAGCATCACACACCCAGACACAGTGCTGGGATTAGAATTAGACTTTAGAGCCAAATGTAGGACAAAAGCTTTAATATGAAAGAGGAAAACCCAACAACAGCCAGAGCATGAAGCTCAAATCTATACCAATCACCAAGAAAGCTGACAGGCCTGTGACACGTCAGAGACGCCGTTCAAATCATAAAGAAGTTGGTTTATTGACAAAATGTAAAAAACCAAAAGAATCAAGTCAACCTTCAGTTTCGAGCGAGTAGACCAATCAGGCACAGCAGCAGCTCTAGAATAAGCAACAATTTGATGTATTACAAACAACCTTTCATATACACACATACATATGGCTCATATGCTGTTTAAAAAGGGCTCAAAGACCCAACAGATTACACAAAGTACAAAAATACTTTCATTCAGACAACAGTCAGCTGTGCACGAGACAGAGAGCCGACTACAGTTAGTAACATGGACTCACTTTGTTTCAGACACGACACAAAGTAACACAAAGCCACAAAGAGCAGAAACATCAAAAAGGAGGCAGAGCAGCAGCAACTGTCCATGAGCTGTGAGGCTAACAGCCACCCACACTTCCTGTGATGCATAATGAAAACAACATTAACCTGAAGGATGATAACAACAGAAAGAAGTCTAAGCTAACGTTACACAGCGCTCACACAGCGCTGACTGTACAGGCCTCACACAGCTACGACCTGCATCCACAACACCTGATTCTACTGAACACAAACAAGTTAATGATATATGAGCAATCCAGGGAAGGCTTCCAGGAAGGTGAGGATCCAAAGACAGCTCTACAACAGCATCAGTCAGCAACAATGTTACTAATCACTGACTCTTTCATCCTTTTATACTCAATCAAAAAGTGCTGTGTTCACATTTGTTTCTGCTGAAATCCAGAGACTGAAAATGCGTCTTTTTAAAGTTTGAATAAACTGACTGAACTTGTCACGAGTCCAACCGTGAGGAACACTTCCCCCCATGACACATCACAGGACAACGTCTCAGTGGAGGGGGGGCAGTAGCTCAGTTTAGGCAGTCACACTCAGAATCGATGCCTCCAGTCAGGGTCAAACGTGGTCCTCAGAAACCTGCAGATGTTTGGGCCAAGCTCTCACTGGTCTCTGCGTCTGTAGACTGAGCTGATGTTTCTCCAGGTGTCTGGTAAAAGGACGATGCTGCTGTCCAATGAGGCGAGGAGAGAAGTAGCCAAACAGGCGAGAGCCGTGAAGGAGGAACGGCGGGCAGCTCTGGATGCCCGACATAAATACCTGATGAGCAGGCTGGCCGACGCCGGCAGCCTGGAGGAGGCGGCGGTGGAAGACGCCATCGTCTCTGATGACAGAGTAAGTTCAGAGACGTGATCCTTCCTCAGAGTTGAACCTTTGAGTCATTAATGTCTGATTCTTCCAGTTCAGTCTGATCCATGAATTCTTTGCTGCAAACGGATCCAAGAAGCTGATTTTCTTCTATCAGGATGTCAAACAGGTAACTTTGATCACATTTCAATGACTGACACATGAAGGTCTAACCGCTCTTCATAATCTGCTGTCCTGTTTGTTGCAGCGTACTTTGTATTCATATCTTTTAATATCTGCCTTTCTCCCAGAGTCTGTCCTCCCGTCAGTCTTCCTTTGTGGACGCATCAAACTCAGCTGTGGCTCAGAGGAAACTCTTCCTCACTACGGGGAACTCTGAGGTTGGCTTCAGCTTTTTATGTTTAGTTCATGTGAGAATCACAGAAAAATGCTGATATGAGTGGAAGGTTCTGCTGGGAAATTGGCAAAGAGCAGATTATTGAACAGCGAGGCAGACAGTTCATTTCAGTGATGCCAGTTTATTAGAAACGAGGACTGTGGGGCTGCTGGAAGTCAGGACGGCCGTTCTCTGGATAAACCTGACAGCTGAGGTGGAGAGCAGGATTTATCCACAGACGGCTTCTTCCAAGCAAATGTCCTGAACACACCTGAGCTGAGGGTTACACAGTGTGTCCTGTGTGATCTCTGCTTTATGGTGGTTGAATCTCACAAATGTGACCATCAGACCTGACGACTTATTTGTGATGTTTTAATTAAAAATATCCTGGGTGAGGTGTTTGGGGCCTGTCCCATGAGGAGGAGTCTCCAGGGCAGACCCAGGACACACTAGAGAGGTTATATCTCTCAGCAGGCCTGGGAATGCCTCAGTATTGTCCTGGATATGCTGGAGGAAGTGGTTGTTTAGGGAGGTCTGGGATTCTCTGCTTAGACTGCTGCACCTGTGACCCGGGACCAGATAAACAGGAAATGGATGTTTGAAATTCAAAGAAATCCTCTTTTAATAATGAGGAAAAAAGACAGCAGGAGATCCATCGCAACTAACAAAACACTTCAAACACATCAATGCATCAACTTTAATCAACTTCATTTGGTTCAAATGAAGGAATCTAACAAAGCACTCACTAAAATGAAACACCAGTTAGTTTCCCGAGCTCAACAGGTCGAACAGCTGAGTTTGGTTTGCGGTGCAGTTTTTATTTCTTCTAGATAACTTGGGTTATTTGCACAGGAAGGTTTTTTAAATGTATTTCTTAAGTACGATCTTATATGGGGGTTGATTTTATAGCATAACAGAATAATGTAATAACTCTAATAGAGTATAAAACATTTGCAGAATGAAGTACAAGGTGAAGAAAAGTCAGAACGTCCCTGTTTGAAAATACAGCCTCAGAAGGTCAGAGATGGACAAATTCAGCTACAGAAACATGTGGCCATTTTTTTAAAGCCATAGAGCATATTACAGACGACACAAAGAGCAAACACTGTAAACTTCTAACCACAGACCTCACACAGCTCACACACGTCAGAGTGAAGCTGTCATTTCCTGAAGCTTCCACACAAGAGAACTGGCAACAAGGTGGAGTCCTCATGGATCACTAGCAGAGAAATGTGGGTGGGTGCCAGACCACATGGACTCGACTCACTTTATTTCATACAAAGGAGCAGACTAATGCTGTCATCCTTAAAGACTAACTAGAAACAAGCAGTGCGCTCGCATCGACTCGACTTGTTTTGCAAGTTTGAAGTGAGATGGTACTTTGGAGTCAGCCTCCCGAGATGATGGCTGGTTTTTGAAAAACATCTCATATTTATACAATGAGCAGCAGACTTTCCTGACTTGCAGAGGTCAACGTCCTCCTCAGTCATGCGCCATGAGTGGCACAGATACTATTCATCAAATAACTAACATGGCCTTGATTGTTACTCCAGAGACTTATCTGCGATGTAGCTTTATAGCATTTTCATTAGCAATCGTATGATTTGTGTTACAATGACCTTTGTGGACGGGCCCGGACCCCCAGGCCTCGTCCGTGATGCCGACGGTGAGCGCAACGTTTTTGTTTTCTTGCGCTTAAAATAACCTGATCAGCGTTCTGCGGACGGTTTGTTTACATTTCTCACATCTGTGATTGTTCACACGGGTTGGACACGAGCAGAGAGGGCTTTCAAGATGAAAAAGCCAACGTGAAACTTTAACGGACGACAAAGTTTTTCAATCAAATCTCCGTCACACCCTTCCTTGACCTCATCACGTTATCCACCTTAGTCAAGGAACAGTGGTTCGGGAAAATATGCATTTGTTTTTTGGACCAGTTTAAAACATATCTCAACTAGTGATGTGCGGATCGATACTGAAATATCGATTCCTCCGATACCCGTCATTGTGTCCGGCCCCTTGGCGTGCACACTCACAACAATGGCTGAGCGTAAACAGAGTCATGTGCAGACGTATTTTACCTCCACGAACAGCTGAGACGTGGTTTGCCATACATGTGGCAAGAATGTGAGGTGTTGTGGTAACACCGCTGACCTGGTCAAACACCTCAGAGTGAATCATATCACAGAATATGACGAGCGTATGTTGAGGCGAACTGAAGAGGAGGAGAGGGAGAGGTGCTGCCAGGGCGAGACAGACGTCTCTCACGGAGTCCTTTAATGCTGCAGGCAGGCAACAAATAGCCACAACTTCAGGTTTTTCATTTCTATATGATAATTCTGCATCATTAAGTGATAAGAACAAGTAATCTGATGTCCTGTGATCATTACGACGCTATAATTTGAGATAAAATAAAAGATAGAGTAAAAAAAACAAGTTTTTGTACAGAGTATCGTATCAGATCAGTATCGTCGATACCACCCTGAATTTTACTTGGTATCGGATCGGAAAGGAAATCAGTGGAAATCAAATCCTGCTTCTACAGGTGTCCAGTTCATTCACTCTGACCCCTCCAGATAAGCGTTGCCAGTTCTCACTGTGCTGTAGATCACATTTTCTTGTGTTTGGGGTTATAACGGTTACTTTTGAGGTCTGTGTTATAAAGCAAGTTAATCCTGAATTTAACTGGAGAAGACAAATTCCCACTGCGTGGTGTAGTGCACAGCCAGGCATTCTTTACATTAGTTCGTTTGACAAAACCAAAGAGCCGAAAGTATTTACTTGGAGTTTGGTTTGATGAAATAAGTGCCAGAATCAGTGAATACAAATGATTCCAATGACATGAAAACTGGTCGAAGGACAAATCCCTCAAGAAAAGCACGACTAGCACATTAAGTTTGTTTGTAATCATCATCATCTCTAACACCATGCGCACAACAGTGATTTTGTTACAGAACACTAAGATAGTAAAATCTGGGAAATGATGATATTTCTTTCCAAAACTTCCTGTCTGGAAGACATTAAAGCTGCTGTGCCACCTGCAGCTTCTTTCAATCTATGTTATGTGAATATATCTTTTTTTTTTTGGGTTTGAACATCCATTCAAACTCACTCTCTGCCTAGCAAGTCTCATTCCCTCATTTCCTTGGGGTCCAGCTTCACATACGTGGCACTGAGCCTTTTCCTTTGTCACCTCTTTCTGCTACATGCCTAGCCTCCCAGTTTCTTGGTCTATTTTCTTCATTTCGCTAACTACACTTCTTTTTCTTTGTAAATCTCTTCCTTCAAATACTTTCAAAATCACTTTTCTTTTTTCCCTTTCTTCTGTGCAGAGAAGACGTCAAACCCCTTCTTGGCAGTTTATCTCAATAAAGCTGTACTATCCCAGCCATCTGGTAAGTCTTCCCTACTACCCAGAGCCTGTTTATACTCCTGCATGTCTCTGCCTTCACTCACTTCCTCTTCTTGATGTCCAAACTCATCCTTCAAACTACCATTTGATGCTGCATAGCTGCATTCTCCCTGACACCTCCTTGTCTCCTGTCTTTTTGATTTCACCTTCTGCATAATATTTAGTTGCCCTGTGTGCAGCTTCCTCCACTTTCATATATTTCTACAAGTTCCTCCCTGTTCTTGAAGTATGTGTGCACCACGGCCATTTCCACTTGGAAAATCTGCCCCACATCTGTCTTTCTAGATTTCTCTCCTAAACACCACACCTACCCAACACCTCATAACCTCTGTTCCCTTCACCTAAATGTCCATTGAAGTCTGTGTCAATCACCACTGTAGTATGTGGTCTCTTGCACACAAAATGTGTCTACCCTCCACCTCCATAATATGAGTCCGCCAGCCCTCCCATTGCCAGTCAGAGTCCATAACAAGTCAAAAACATAAACAGCTCGAACGTATTATTTATTTAAGAGAGAGAGAGAGAGAGAGAGAGAGAGAGAGAGAGAGTAAGAGAGAGAGAGAGAGAGGGAGAGAGAGAGAGAGAGAGAGAGAGAGAGAGAGCTCAGTTGTCCTTGCTCTAGCATCAAGAGTCAGTGACTGGCTGTTCACTGCAGGCTCAGCAGTCCAATGGCCGATCAGCAACAAAACAAATAAAAAAATAAGACACGTTCTTGATTATGACAACAAACCACATCCAAAAAAATATGACAGCAACACTTTAAGTTTTGTGTGCATTCATCATGTGCAACTCTGCAGAAAGTCTCATGTCAAGGATGTGTGGACAGGGGGGCTATTAAAAAGTTCCAGTATACAGAATAGAAAACCATCAAATGAATGAAATAAAATCTGTTGTCACAGTGGTTTTTGAAGGAACAATTACTTCACAGATGGACAGCCTCATTATATTTTAGTTAAACCTGATGATACACACTTCACGTCACCCTAGTTACATGTTTTTATTTGCCATGTGTATGTTATCCAAGGGAGGAAAAAAAAGAAAAAGAAAACTTTTGATGTGTCCAGACATTTCTTCACATCAGCTGCCAGCAACCAGTTTCAGCATGTACAACTGTTGCAGTAAGTGTGCTCATGCAGACCAACTATGCTGGTCCACTGTTCTTAATGGTGCTGCATGTTGAGAAAGAAGTGAAACAAATGTTTTGTTTAACAAGTCCACTAGTGTTAGAATAACTTGGCATTTCCAATCTGTTTCTGCTGTAGTTCAATGAAAGGTTTCAGTTACTTAAGTTTGAGAAAAACCAAAAAAACCGTTGGTCAGCTTCCCTCAGGGTCACTCCACGGTTGATGACATGGTCCACTATTGTAGCTCTGATGTCATCAGCAATTCTATTTCTTACTCTTCTTACCCGTCCTCTCCCCCGTCCTCGTCCTCCTCTTGCTCCTCCTTGTCCTTGTCGTCCTACTTCTTCACCTCCACGTCCTCTTCCTCGGCCTCCTCTCACTCTTCCTGCTCCCTCCATTGTACTCCACACACAGAGCTTACCTGTATCATAGTGCTTAGGCTGATTGCAAAGTGAACTAATTATCTAAAAAAGCTTTCACATGTGGCAGTGTGCCAGACAGTTGACAAAATAGTGTAAATAATGGCCATAAATGTGTATAGTTTTGCTAGGAGTGCGTTGATCATTTGGAAATTGAGTGCAAAGCAGTGAGTTGTGTTTACAGTTCTGCAAAAAGAGTGCTGTGCAGTGGATTGTAGCTACAGGTTTGCAAAGTGTGTGTTACAAAATGGCAAACTGAGTGCAAAGCAGTGTTTGTGCTTTTAGTTTTGCACACTCAGTGAGTGGTTTTGCTATAAGTATCAATAGTTTTAGGAATTGTGCTGTAAGAATCACAGTTAGGGTTTAAGCATTCAGAAAAACCTGTAATAAACGCACACGCATGCGTCTTCAGCATTACTGGGTTTCTGCAGCTCCTGGTTTCCTGTTTAATACATTCACACAAGCAATCAAACGCTATGAATCGTTCCACAATGTTTGCAGTCACTTTTCTTATCCCTCCTGACTCAAGAGCATAAAGCGATCTACGTTAGCTCTGGGAATTCTGACGGTCGTTCAGTAAATCTTTGTTTAATCTCTTTATTTGCTTTTTGGAGAAGTGAAGGTACAAAAACCTCGTCAATCAAATTTGCTTCGGTGGACAGAAAACAGCCGTTGTAGACTGTTTGGGGTTACCTTTTATAAGTATTGAATTTTCAAAAGTGAAGTCAGTTCTTCTGACCAGGTTCAGACCAGGATGAACACAAGTATGATACTGGACCCACTAGAGAACTGGTCCCAGCTGTGGGTTCACCTCCTCCTGCTGAACTCATAGGACAGACACTAATGTAGCATCACGTTCATCGGTCACTCCTGACCTCCTGTGAAGCATGACGGATGTGTAATTAATGACTTCAGTATTTGGGGGCATTATTGCTCTAAAAATCATATTAATAGTATTATTATTATTGTGCTTTAGGCTGCACTGATAACGCAGAGGTCTCTTCTTCCTCTGGGCTGTTTAAAGGGCCAGTTTGTCCAAAGCTGTGCATATACCAGCTGCTGTCAGGCTTCAGATGTCTGCATTAGTCCACAGTCCACTGTTTGTAAGCCATTGCTTTACTGCAAAAGTTCCCATCTACTGTAAAGAAATGGAGATAAGCAGGCACATAATATGAAAAGGCATGCTGTAGCTGACTTTGTCTTTTCTGATCCATCGGTTTGTGTGGCTCTTTCCACAGGAGGGACCTAACCCACACTTTATTTACTTATATGATAAGTTTAGTGGAGTGTAGTGCAAAATACACAGTGTTTACTTTTAATTTAACAACATGAAGCTGCATCAAGTTTCCATGGTGACTGCTCAAGAAATTCTGCATTCATAAATAAACATCAGACTGTCAAAAGAGCTCATCTGTGCGAGACCACCGAGCTGAGAGCATTTTCAGGTCCAGATCCCCCGTACGCCATCGTTGGAGAGCAGTTGACGTTTTTCTTCCTGACTTTGATTTGAACACGTTTAAATGGAAAAGAGTCAAGGAATCTATAAGCCTATCAGGGTATGTGACGCTTTTGCTTTTACTGCATTTCAGTAATTTGAAGAATTTGATGTCGTTTTAAAAGTTGACAAACTGAGAATCATTTTAAGTAACAATGACTAAATTGCTATTTCTTTGACAGGTGTTGTTCAACACACCGATTTATGAAACAGCTGTAAAGATCTGCTGGTATCTTCCGGGCTACAAGGCTCAGGTTAGACCCAGATTCATGCAAACCAAAGCTGACAGAAAATATCAGGTCATTTCTGAGGACCTGAGAGTGGTGGTGATTAAATGTCTCCTTTACTTTTAGGTTGCGATAATGACGGAGTTTCTCAGACTTCAGCAGGAAGATCTAATTCCACCGAACCTCACTGCTGAAGATCTGAGAGATCTTTTGGTGGAGAAGAGCAGGGAGACGCTCAGAGAGCAGTGAGTTACTGTCACACCTGAAAGTCTGTTTGTGATGACGTGTAAGTGCTGAGAGAAAACCTCTGCTTTGCTTTCTTTTGAAGGCTGTGGGAGTTTGAGTTAGAGGATTTTGACGAAGAGGAAGCCAAACCTCTTCTAAGGCTGGTAAGACGAGAAAACCCACAAGACTTTTTTTTCATTACGTGCACATAACCTTTACACATAAGCGCACTGTAAATGTGTTTTCTGTTTCAGGTGTGGGCGGTGAACGTCAGCAATAAAATGAGGGACGTTGAATTTGAAGCCAGGTTGCTTCTTCAGTTCCCAGAGGCCGTACCTCCTAAATTTCAGTGAGTCACATGTAACATACAGTTATTAACCCTGTAAGACCCAACCCATCAAAAAACAGCCAGAAAATTCAGATTCTTTGGAACTGAGATGTTTATCAACCCTTTAAACAAAAGCCACACATGAGTTCTTTGCTATGTCATGTTGTGTATGATTTACTTTTATTGTGTATTTATTTTTTGTATCACATTTGATACACTGGGTGTTTTTGGCAACTTTGTGTTAACGACAATGTTAACTTTAGACTAAAAAAGAGTTTTGTCCACAACATTTAGAAATTATAGCAAGTATTGATCATGTTGATGAGATCGAGGTCTCAGAAACTCATGTATGATACAAAGGTGGTTACAGGGTTAACAGTCCAGCTACAGTGTTTCAATATTTAAATGATGCTTTGAATATGTTTAACAGATAACTCTTATCATGTTTTTCTACAGAGCACCTAAACTCCTCAGCGCGGTGAAGGATTACGTTGAAATCCTGAAAAAGAAGCAGCAGGAACAGCCTAACAGCAAACTGCTCACCGCGCAGGAGGTAGTGGTCGAGGTAGTTCCCCGCGTTCTCCAGGGCTTCTGGGAGCTTCCTCCTCGTCCCCTCCTAAACATGGCCTCCCAGAGTCTAAGTATCCTCTCCACCAGTGTCACCAAGGCCACTTTAGATCGTGTCTCCAAGAGCCTCACGGCGATGGAAACACAGGCCGTCTTCACCCGCTCTATCCGAGACGATCTGGTCGACAGCATCCTGACGGAGATTAGACAGAAATTTCCTGAAGAAATTCTGTCTATCCAAGTTGCAAACTTTGCACCCCTGTTGCTGAAGACCATTGCTGATGTAGCAAGGATCCGGATATGTGAAATCTTTGAGCCCCCTTCAAGTCCTGATGTGAAGAGCACAAATGGTGAGCGCTCCTCTGACGGCCTTTCAGTGGCAAATGTTCCACCAGCCGAAGAAGCTCTGTCAGAAAGTGTTGCAGAGCCCGACGTTCCCTGTGAGGAACTTCTTTCTGAAAGGGCATCCAGTCTGAGTACTCGAGACCTTACGATCGAAGGAGCTCTGTCAGAAAGTGTTGCAGAGCCCGATGTTCCCTGTGAGGAACTTCTTTCTGAAAGGGCATCCAGTCTGAGTACTCGAGACCTTACGATCGAAGGAGCTCTGTCAGAAAGTGTTGCAGAGCCCGACGTTCCCTGTGAGGAACTTCTTTCTGAAAGGGCATCCAGTCTGAGTACTCGAGACCTTACGATCGAAGGAGCTCTGTCAGAAAGTGTTGCAGAGCCCGACGTTCCCTGTGAGGAACTTCTTTCTGAAAGGGCATCCAGTCTGAGTACTCGAGACCTTACGATCGAAGGAGCTCTGTCAGAAAGTGTTGCAGAGCCCGACGCTCCCTGTGAGGAACCCTATGGCGAGTCCAAATCCTGTGTTGAAGGTGAAGATCATATGATCAACGGATCTTGTTCTGAAATTGGGCCGGTTCCTGATGTTCCCTTTGAGGAACCTTTTCCAGAACCTGAAGCCAGCATGAAGTCCGAAGACCGTCAGATCAAGAAGAAGAAAAAGGGCTTCTTCAAAAGACTGAGAAGTCTGTTCTGCTGCTGTTGCAGACCAAAAGTCACCGACTGACACTGAAGCTGTGACCCAGTGTTGGTGTTGCAGTAACTCTAAATATGTAAATATGTTCCTTAATGATTGTTCTTCATGTTTTTGGGGGTTTCTTTAGTTTTCAGTGGGCTGGGTGTTTTTTCTCCTCCGTGTTCTTTACTTGATTCTTGTTCATAGTTCCTGATTTGTTTTCCTAGTTCTTGTTTCTTAGTTTGTAGTTTCTTGAGTCCACCTGAGTTTCCAGCAATAAAAGCTGCCGATTCAAGTTTCATTCCACGTAAGAGTCCTGTGTTTGGGTCCTACTACCTGCCTGTCACAGCACACCATGACAGAAACTTTATAAACTCATTCATATTTCTACACGAGTCTCCAGCTATGTTAAAGATTTTTTTTTCTTTCAAACATTTGTAAGAATCTCTTATGGTTCTCAAAATACTTCCACAAGTCCAGTAAGTGTAGTGCAGTAACATATTGATGGTATTATTTTTAATAATTATTTATTATTTTTAATGCACTTTGAACTGAAACTGGTATATAAAATGTACTTCCTGTAGAAAATGCAGTGTGAATGCTAATAGCTGAATAGCTTGAGTTGAATTTTTATAATTGCTGAAATCTTTGGTGAAAAACATGTTACAGTTTTTGCCCGTTGCTTGAACACATTTTGCAAAACGTCGCTCATTGTGCCAAAACTCTAAACACAAGTAAACATGACACATCAAAATATACCATTCACATCTGTGCCAAACTGAAACTCTGCTGTCAAAACCTAACATTCCTCTGTCAAGATGTAACTCTGTTGACAAAATGACACATACTTGCATCACATGCAGATCAGATCAGGGGGACACACTAGTCTACTTCATATAAAACACTGCAGTCTTTCATTGTCATTGTTTATTCTGAAGGCACATTTTCAGGAGACACAAACAACCAAAAAAAGCAAATAGGCCTACTCAATATTGTCCACTGCAGCACCATGAATTCAGATAAAGCAAAACACAAACATAATACAGTAATAGAAAAAACACTATACTGTACACACAAAAAATCATGACAATTGTGCATACGTGGGCTCATGGATCCCGCCGTCTGTTGGGGTCTGGCCACAGGACCTCATCGACATCGCAAGCAGTGTCTTCTCCCGCTGGGCACCGGGGAAAATATCCTCTTGCATGTCGAAACCATCCATGGATTGCTGTCACCTGAATGTAAATAGAAATACAGTGGGGCAAAAAAGTATTTAGTCAGCCACCGATTGTGCAAGTTCCCCCACCTAAAATGATGACAGAGGTCAGTAATTTGCACCAGAGGTACACTTCAACTGTGAGAGACAGAATGTGAAAAAAAAATCCATGAATCCACATGGTAGGATTTGTAAAGAATTTATTCGTAAATCAGGGTGGAAAATAAGTATTTGGTCAATACAGTTTTTTCTGATTGCTTAAGCACATTTTTTGTAACTATTGGCTAATTTTGCAAAACTCTTCACACAAATAAGAAAACCTGTCACCCAATCATCAAAACATTGTAGTTCTCTTGCAAAAGCAAACACAGCTAGATTAACTCTTCACACCTTCGTAAAAATGGTGTTTCCGTATCAAACAGTACACACAGGCCATCATCTACTAAGCACACAATGCGCCAACTGCACACTGATGGTATGAATACAAAACACATCTGGCTTTTGCTTTCTCTGTGCACAAGGTAGGCTATGTCAGTTTGAGCTCATACTTCTGTCATAGATCCATAAGCATAGAGGGATCCAAACTTCAAGTACATCAAAACAAACACAAGTGTTTATTTCCAAGTATAGGATTATTTGCAATCGCCATAATGACTATATGGGTTACTTGGTCTGCAGTGAACATGCTTCCTCTGCCCCAGCATCTGGTCATCTAGCAATTCTGTAAAGTAACAATTTCAGTATTTTTACATCAATGGTATTGGTGTGTTTCTCATTGGCATACGGCAGTGCTACAAATCTTTGTGCGAAGTGACTGTACTAACCGATTCTCATTTCAAGATGTCCTTATGGTACTTGCTACAGTGTAGCGGCTCGAGTTAGGCTGGACCCGTTGGCCAGCTACCCTCAGGGTCATTCCACGGTTGATTACATGGTCCACTATTGTAGCTCTGATGTCATCAGCAATTCTATTTCTTACTCTTCCTACCCTTCCTCTCCCCCCTCCTCATCTTTCTCTCCCTCCTCCTCGTCTTCCTCTTGCTCCTCCTTGTCCTTGTCGTCCTCTTCATCCTACTTCCACCTCTTCCTCGTCCTCCTCTACTTCTCACTCTTTCTGCTCCCTCCATTGTACTCCGTACACACAGCTTACCTGTATCATAGTGCTTAGGCTGATTGCAAAGTGAACTAATTATCTAAAAAAGTTTTCACATGTGAAAGTGTGCCAGACAGTTGGCAAATTAGTGTTAATGATAGCCATACATGTGTATACTTTTGCTAGGAGTGTGTTGGAAATTTGGTAATTGAGTGTTGTGCAGTGAGTTGTGCCTACAGTTTTGCAAAGTGTGTGTTACAAAATTGCAAACTGAGTGCAAAGCAGTTTTTGTGCTTTTAGTTTTGCAAACTCAGTGAGTGGTTTTGCTATAAGTCTGAATAGTTTTAGAGATTGTGCTACAGGAATCACAGTTAGGGTTTAAGCATTCAGAAAAACCTGTAATAAAAATACAACTCAATACTTTGTAACATAACCTTTGTTGGCAATAACAGAGGTCAAACGTTTACTATAGGTCTTTACCAGGTTTGCACACACAGTAGCTGGTATTTTGGCCCATTCCTCCATGCAGATCTTCTCGAGAGCAGTGATGTTTTGGGGCTGTCGCCGAGCAACACGGACTTTCAACTCCCGCCACAGATTTTCTATGGGGTTGAGGTCTGGAGACTGGCTAGGCCACTCCAGGACTTTCAAATGCTTCTTACGGAGCCACTCCTTTGTTGCCCGGGCGGTGTGTTTTGGATCATTGTCATGTTGGAAGACCCAGCCTCGTTTCATCTTCAAAGTTCTCACTGATGGAAGGAGGTTTTGGCTCAAAATCTCACGATACATGGCCCCATTCATTCTGTCCTTAACACGGATCAGTCGTCCTGTCCCCTTGGCAGAAAAACAGCCCCATAGCATGATGTTTCCACCCCCATGCTTCACAGTAGGTATGGTGTTCTTGGGATGAGACTCAGTATTCTTCGTCCTCCAAACACGACGAGTTGAGTTTATACCAAAAAGTTCTACTTTGGTTTCATCTGACCACATGACATTCTCCCAATCCTCTGCTGTATCATCCATGTGCTCTCTGGCAAACTTCAGACGGGCCTGGACATGCACTGGCTTCAGCAGCGGAACACGTCTGGCACTGCGGGATTTGATTCCCTGCCGTTGTAGTGTGTTACTGATGGTGACCTTTGTTACTTTGGTCCCAGCTCTCTGCAGGTCATTCACCAGGTCGCCCCGTGTGGTTCTGGGATCTTTGCTCACCGTTCTCATGATCATTTTGACCCCACGGGATGAGATCTTGCGTGGAGCCCCAGATCGTGGGAGATTATCAGTGGTCTTGTATGTCTTCCATTTTCTGATGATTGCTCCCACAGTTGATTTTTTCACACCAAGCTGCTTGCCTATTGTAGATTCACTCTTCCCAGTCTGGTGCAGGTCTACAATACTTTTCCTGGTGTCCTTCGAAAGCTCTTTGGTCTTGGCCATGGCGGAGTTTGGAGTCTGACTGTTTGAGGCTGTGGACAGGTGTCTTTTATACAGATGATGAGTTCAAACAGGTGCCATTCATACAGGTAACGAGTGGGGGACAGAAAAGCTTCTTACAGAAGACGTTACAGGTCTGTGAGAGCCAGAGATTTTCCTTGTTTGAGGTGACCAAATACTTATTTTCCACCCTAATTTACGAATAAATTCTTTACAAATACCACCATGTGAATTCATGGATTTTTTTTCACATTCTGTCTCTCACAGTTGAAGTGTACCTCTGGTGCAAATTACTGACCTCTGTCATCATTTTAAGTGGGGGAACTTGCACAATCGGTGGCTGACTAAATACTTTTTTGCCCCACTGTATATGTGGTGGCCCCTAGAGACAAAACACGTACAAACTCCAAAGCACATTTCTAGCTTGAACTGAACTTCCAAAACAGAGCTACCTAGAACAGCGGTCCCCAACCCCCGGGCCTCGGACTGGTACCGGTCCGTGAGTCGTTTGGTACCGGGCCGCGAGAGTTGAGGCTCAGGTGTGAAATGTCTGGTTTTCAGGGTTTTTATTGCTTTTCAGCGTTATTTTGTTATCGTTTTTATCATTAACTCGGTTTTCCTGGGTCTTTTCACGTGTGTTATGAATAAATCTTCTTTTTCGGTACCGGTACTAGTTTTATTTTGTTGTATTTATCCGCGACACCTTAAAGGCCGGTCCGTGAAAATATTGTTGGGCATAAACCGGTCGGTGGTGCAAAAAAGGTTGGAGACCGCTGACCTAGATCACGTAAATTACACAATTGAAAGCATGATGTGTATTGTTTGTGTATTTATGCACAAGCATTCATATATATTCAAATCATTAAAAAAAAAAAAGTTCATTTGCCTGTTACTACCACACACCAAATCTGGTCGTTGGTACTTGGTGAACTGAGAGACACAACAGCAGAGGTCACTATTAATGCTATAAAAGAGGCCTTTGCAAGACATGCAGTTGCCGAGACTGTGGTATCGGACAACAGGCCGCAAGTTTCATCAGAACAGTTCAAGCACTTTGCTAAAGAGTACCAGTTCACACATGAAACGAGCAGCCCCAGGTACCCCCAAGCCAACGGGGAGGCAGAACGCGCTGATCGTACCATTAAAGACTTGAGAGGACTGTGACTACAGCAGAGCACTGCTAGCGTGCAGGGCCACCCCACTGGAACATGGGCTCTCACCGGCACAGTTGCTCATGGGGAGACACCTGCGTACCTCTCTGCCACAAGCTGCTGCGAAGCTGGTGCCAAAGTGGCCCGACCTACAGGCTTTTCGCGAGAAGGATGAGGAGGGGAGGCGTGAGCAGGCAAAACACTACAACCGCAGACATAGAGTCAGGACAGAAGGTGTGGATTACTACTGAAGGAACCACTGGAGCAGTAGTTGGACCTGCCAGTGCTCCCAGATCTTATGTGGTAGAGACAGACAGGTTTTCTAAGGAGAAATAGGAGCCACCTCACACCAACAGGGACTGTTACCAGATCTGGTCGAGCGGTGAGACCTCGTGTAAGATTGGATGTGTAAGTTATCCATTCAGGCCCTATTCAAAGCTGGCTTAGGCTGTTAGAGATGTTTACAATTATGTGTTTCGTTTAAATGTAAGTGAACAAGTGAGAGATGTGTATCATTTTAACGTTTGATAATGCTCTGCATTCCTGTTCTTGTGAGCTGAGTGAGTCATTGTGAAGTATGTCTTTAGCTAAAAGGAGGTGTAGCAGGAGACTACTGTACCCATAAGGCTGTGTGTGTGTGTGTGTGTGTGTGTGTGGGGGGGGGGGGGGGGGGGTATGATCTAAATTATAATATTGCTGACTGTCTGAGGCAAAATTTCCCCAAATCGAATCGAATCGAATCATGGATTGAATCGATTCGGGCAAGGGCGTCGATTTGGCATGGACGGAGGGGACATGTCCCCACCAATATCCAGCGATTATTGAATTGTCCTCACCAATAATTTGATCTCTTCGAGTAAAGAAAAGCAAACCTGATAGAAAGAAGAAAAAAAAATCTGTCAACGTCTCATTCACCCAGCGGTGCCGAAAGAGTTAAATTACGTCCTGTGCTGGAGTCCTACCTCATGTGACAAATATGGCCAATGTGATTGGCTGAACCTTTCAGGGAGCTCTGTTGAGTTTTAGCAGCGGCAAGCCTGCGCTCCCAGGAGGAGAGGAGGACGGCAGCAAAGAGGAAGAACCTGGATATAAGAAAGTATTTTTCAGAGAAACCTGTAAGTCACTTAAAGCCAAGTTCACTCATAATGTCACGGTCTGGCTGGCAGACCGTGGGGGTGTAGGGAAGGAGGACACAGGCGCGGTGCTCTATGTACAAGCAGTGCGTTTATTTACAGCGATGGACAGACATGACAATAAATCCCGTGCTCTCCCGACTCCCGTGACGTGTCCTCTTCCCAGTGCTAGTGCTCCTGTCTCCGCTTCTCCGTGATGAGCACCCCGTGCTCGCTGTCCTCTCGTCTCCCCGTAACTCCTGGGGACATAAGAGAGAGGAAGCCGTCAGACACACAATAATGCAGCAGACTCAAACTAGGAACTGGTCGAGAGACTGACGTGAAGCCACGCAATGATCCAGCGTCGGAGAGAGCTCCACCACACTCTCAAATAGCTCCTCCGACAGGCCTGATCAGCTGCAGGTGTGGCCAATCACCTGCCAGGGCCACACACACACACACACACACACACACACACGTCTACAAGCAGGGAGAACGAGGGACAGCAATACAAAATACATACATTATAATATTAGTCCATAACTGCTCAGGGTCCTGGGTCTGACACATAAAATGTGTCCGTCACAATAACGTTGCAGGCTATGCTAGGCTTTGGCCCACATCAGTCTAAAACTGTATGTAACCATGAATAACGTGTTTTGGAAACTAACAGCACAACATGCAGCACTGTTAGTTCTCTCAGTCTCAGAGCAGCGTTTCTAATTCTAATCTAAGTGAAGCTGTCAGAGAAAACAGCAGCCTCGAGCAGCCAGGATATTAGTTTACAGAGGCTGTTAGAATTATATGCCTAACGTTAAAATGTTGGGCAACCTGGCTGCCCCTGGGTGGGTCCGGGATGGGCGTGAGGTTCTGGGGGCGCTCCGTCTCTGGGCTGGGGCCCGGGCCGGGCCTCGGGGGCTTGGGTCCTGGTTGGTGTGTTGCCGGGGTTGTGGGCGGGTGGGTGCATGGGGGCCCGGCCCTGGAGCAGGGTGCCGCCGGTGCGTCGAGCCGCCTGGGGGGCTCTTCAACTGGTGGGGGGGATGGTCACATCTTGCAGGAGCTTTCTTCTCTTCAGGAACTCTCTGCAGGAGGGGGAGATACAGGAGAGGTGGAGGAAGATCTCAGCCTGGGCGTTTACTGTCTTATGTAGTCTGGAAGATGTGTGGATGGTGGGGTGGGTGCAGTTTTCTCTGTGGTGGGGTTGGGTGGACTGTCCAGGGCTCTGTGGAGCCGGGGGGCGCTACTGCACTGGGCCCCGGTCTGATGGGCCTGGGCCCCCCTTCCCTGGCGGGTCGCGGAGGGTGGGAGTGCCTACTGGGGTCAGCGGGGGAGCTGGCCCCAGGGAGGGGTTACCTGCCCCTCCCTTCCTTCCCTCCCCATCTCCAGCTGCCTCCCTCTTCCCGCTCCTCCACAACCACCCACACATGCAGGGCCTTGGAGTAGGGGTATGTCACCAGGGTGCAGAGGAGGCTACCCCCCCCCCCCCCCCCCCCCGTCCCCTTCTGGCTGCCTCTGCCTCAATTTTATCCCACAACTTAGACATTCACATTATTCACACTCTCATTACACATACATATAGGATCTTGGGGGTGGGCACAATCACGGAGTCCAATTTACCATCAGGGTGCATACCTCACCCCTGACGTCGTTGCCCACCTCTCAATTTTAAATACACGTAGACATTGAGGGCTAGCAGGAGGGACTATGCGCTTACCTGCTGCTCCTTGGCAGGTAGCTCCATGCCCTCCTGGGTTTTAATTGCACCTTAGAACACATATGCATCAACACTACAATGAGCGGGTGGAGGGAGGTTTGGAGTCTTCTCCCACCCCCATTCTCTGCGGCCTGCTGGAGCGGGAGGGCTAGTAGGAGGAGTTGGCCGTCCGACTGCGGTCTGGGGTGTGGGGCCTCCCTGCTGCTGCGGAGTCGGGGTGGTCTGCCTCTCCCCACCGCAGGGAAAAGGGTAACACCACCTGGGTCTGGGTGCAATTCCCCCCTCCAGGGGCAAGGGTACCTAGACCCGGTTTGTAGAGTACGCTTGGGGAGTGTGATTGTGTGTACAGCGTCTCTTTATGTCTGTCTCCACGTTGGTTGAGTGTGGAGTAAGTGCATATGAGAGCATGAGGGTGGGAATGGATGTTTGTATCTGTGTGTGCCTGTATGTTTGTGTCTATATGTCAGGTTGGGTATCAGACGCCACCTCTCTGGGGACACCTCAGGCCCTCCAAGGTTTGGAGGCCTATCTCCACCCACCACCGCTTCCCCTGCCGGTGGCGGACTCCCTCAGGTGTCGGTGTGTTGGTGGTTCTTTGTGTCTGGGGGTGGGCGTCCGGGTACACACCGGCTCACTCCTTGGCGGCCGCTTGTCGGGGCCTGGGGCTCGCTCGGGCCCCTTTGGAGGTGGGGTGCCCCCGGCCTCTCGGCCTGGGGCTCGGTCACTCAGGCACAGCTGGGGGCCGGCGGAGCTCACGGGCGCGTCGCTGCAACTCCCCCTGACTTCTGCTCCGCAGCTGCTGGGCGAGCCCTCATCTGGGACTCTCCTCAGCTTTTACTGGAACAGTGGCGCGGCTGCCCCTCTGTTGGTCTTCCATGGTCTCTTGTGTTCTGGGGGCCTCTGGATGTCTGGAGTTTTGATCTCCTCCATACCTGCTTCACACCCTGGAGGACGGGGCTGTGGCCCCCCCACACTCCCTAGCAGATCATTACATGGAGAAACCTTTGGAATGCAAGCATGCTGATCCACACAGGTATGCACACACGGGTATTCACAGACGCGGACTAAAGCTTTCTTGGCTGCTGCCTCAAAGCACACTGTGCGCTGTCTATCTTGCGTGCTGCACAATATCGTTTATTATTTAGTAAATATTGATATCTATGACTAGCTAGTTTATTGTGATGGTGCTTTGTTTTCTCTATTATTGTGTTGCTCTTTGTTGTTTGCTGTCTCCTCTGTTTGTTTTTTTTGTTTGCTTTTTTTTTCTCTCTCTCTCCATACAGGTGACCCAGGAGTTCTTTTTTTTTCTCTCTCTCTTCCCCCCCCTTCTCACCGTCTCTTCTCCCCTTTGGTTTTCTTTCTTTCTCTCATTCATTCCCCCTGTCCTATTTATTATAAAAAAATAAAAATAAAAAAAATAAAAAAATAAAAAAAAATGACAAAGGATGAACTGAAGCTCTGCCATCACGTAATGTCGCATACTGCTGTTTCTGATGTCATTTAAAAAAAAAAAAAAAAAAAAAAAAAATGTTGGTGACACAAGAATTTCATCTTAATGGCACTGACGTATTCATAGGTCATAGTTATGATTTTGCAAATATTCCACCTTGTAGTGCAGTTTGCACAACTTGTTTTAAAAATGCACTCAGCCTACAAACATTACTGATCAGTCAAGATCTGCACAAAGTGACAGACACACTGAAGCAGCTCCACATTTTATTCTTATTGTCATGTATGTCCTATTTGTCAGGTGACAGAAGAAGCAACACAAAGCTCAGAGAGCAATGGTGACACAAGATCACAGGTGGAATTGGATGATGACGCAGAATGAGAAGAGCGAAAGTGGATCGCTAAATGAAACGGATGAACCAGAACTGGTTTGTAAAAATGCTGCAGCTTCAGTGGTGTGGAACTGGTTTAGCTTTCGTCCGTCAGATACACAACAAAGCACTATTTTTGGTAGAGCATGCTAGCGGGCCGTCGTTATTACCGTGTTGTTTGGAAAATACGGCGCACTTAAAATCAATCCTTTGATTTTTCTGAAAGTCGACAGAGCCCCTTATAACCCCGTGTGCCTCATGTATGAACTCTGGTTGTGTTTACTGACCTCGAAACGATTTTATGTGCACGGCGCTCGAAAATCTGTCAGATGTTTCAGTACGACTTTGCTAAGCTACCACCGCTTGATGGATTGTCGGAGCGTTACGGCTGTCGTAGGCAGGAGCCTCGCGGAGTGAGCCATGTCTCCGTGACGACCAGGACACAGCAGTCACGGACGATTGGCTGTGCGGCGAGAAGTAGGTTCAGTTCGTCTATTTTGTTGACGACCGACCGTGCGCTGGTCAGAAAGATGCTCGGGAGCGGTGGTTTGAAAGGCTGCTTCTTTAGCCTGGCCAGCAGGCCCGACAGGCATCCCCGCTTTTGTTTGCTTTCCTTCCGCCGCCTGCGTTTCTTGGCAGAGCCGATAACAATCCACGGAGCACCCGATGTTCTCGCTATCTCCGGGGGGATGTTGTGCACCCTCTGATAATCACTGGTAATGGGGATCTGGCTGTTATATCCAATCTTGCATAATTCCAGATGGTTGTAGGAAAATTTGGCTTCACAATAAGGAAAACAAAAGAAGAAGAAAAAGTGGAGAAACAAAAAAGAAAGGCACCCAAGTGGAGAGCATAGAGCCGCTGCGTCTGTGCGCGCCGCCATCTAGTATACTTCTTCTAGTACACAGCCTGGAGGTGTGTTTGGTGTCATTGTCCTGTTGAAAACTGGTCCCTAAATGCAATTTCTCAACGAGAAGTTTGGGCTCGGGTGAGTCTGCGTGCTGAAGATATCTACCTATTCGGAACCATGGTAACAGGGTTCTGGCTGATCGGAGCTGGCTTGAGAAAGCGGAACCGGCTGTTCAAACCCCCACAAGGCTGCCCGCTGGGATTGGAACGATGGGAGAGGCGTGAGTTTCTCAAAATGGGCTCATTGAGTCAGCACGGATAAGATCTTGGAGAGACTACGGCTGCTGTGAATACTCAGAATAAGATCTCTGACTGCAGACTGGATACATCTCGGAAGGGCTCGCTCGGAATAACATCTCTGGGCGCAAATTGGATGACATCTCGGGGAGGCACACTGCCGTGAGTTCTCAGAATCGAATCCCCCCTGCCATCCAGGAGGGCAGGGGGGTGCCGCTCAAGAACCAGGAAACGGGCAGGGAAAATCATCACAGACCCCTCACACCCTGCACACAGACTTTTTGATCTGCTGCCCTCTGGCAGACGGTACAGAAGCCTGCAGACCAGGACCACCCGACACAGGAACAGTTTCTTTCCCCTCGCCATCTCCCTTCTTAACAGTTGACCTGTCACACTGCTCCCACTGCCAGACTGCAGCTGCACCTTATGTACATTTGTAGTATTCATTCCACCTCATTCATTTCTGTATTTTATGTATATACGTTTAGATTTGTTATTTATAGTTGCTGTTGTGGATAAGGCGTAGCTTTGGGTCACGTGGTGTCGGTAATAGTGATTGCTATATCATCTGTTCACGTCCTGAGGGAATTTTTGTGAATTAGTGGGTGATGGGGGAAGTCGACTTTTGCTGACCGCTCAAGCTTGGAATGTTTTGATCACTGTTTTTCTACGGATTTTAAGGATTTGATAACAAATAAAGGAGTTTTAACCTGGAACTTTGACTTACGTTTTAAACAGCGGGCGCGTCAACATTATTCGCCTATTCAGCTGCTCGGCGACTCAAAGGCTTGACAGTCGCCAATAGTTGCTTTACACAGCTTTGTGTATGTATGTGTAATGTGTGTATATAGACACATGTGTGTGTGTGTGTGCGTGTGTGTGTGTGTGTGTGTGTGTGTGTGTGTGTGTGTGTGTGTGTGTGTGTGTGTGTGTGTGTGTGTGTGTGTGTGTGTGTGTGTGTGTGCCCTCACAGAAGGAAGGTCACAGCAGGAGCTTTTCTCGAACGCATTTCCAATCAGTTTTTTACAAGAAGTGTGGCTCATACAACGGTATAAATGTATTCTTTGTGATACTTTATAAATATGAAACTCTAAAGATTTTGAGTTCATGCACATTGTGAAACAAGAATCTAAATATTTGTGTCACAATGATTTCTATAAAAGCATTTTGTTTATGGGGATAATGTGACAAATCTTTTGTGACCCTATTAATGATCAGTGATAATTGAAGAGGAACCCTGGCTCGGGACATTTTCATGACAAGTGTCAGCGCAGACATCTACTAACGAGAGAACATGTTTTATCATCATAAACACGGTGATGTGAAGCATCGTTAAAGTGTCACTTCAGTAATGTTGACTCATGTTTTTAATAATGACTTTAAAACACTCATTTCTGTGGTTTATTTTAAGTTTACAGAATATAACATGTGGTAAGACGACGAGTTTTACTTCTCACTGTCCGTGTCATGTGTATCTATTTATCATGTATGCTACTTTGCCGACAATGTTTCATTGTGTTCATGAAATAAACCAGACTTTCACTGTCTGCATCTTTTACTGTTTTCTGCTTTTGTTCACTCCAAGTTTGACAAACCTACAGATATCCAGAGTTAACTCACTAACAATGTGGAGCAGTCTCAGTGTATTTAGCTGCTTTTTCCCTGAACACAACCAACTGAGAGAAACGCCTGTAGGCCTCACTTTGGTCATTTTGAACGCTGAAGGAGATTTGTTCCATAGACACCTTATACTAGTGTTTCCTGCACTACTATGTTCTATTTAAATCCAGATTCCTTTTATAGTTTGCAGTGAAATTTGTTAAACCGTTGCTTAATGGGACAGAAGTACAAGTCACTCTTTACTAACACATTTATAGATGAGTTTATTGCTGAACGACACAGCTAGCAGTCTCACACACTCTTTAGGTTTTTCAACTTTTGTGTGTAATGGTTTAGTCTATTTTTAGTCCTGCTTTTGCTTTGAGCAGTCTGTTTTTATTTTGTCTCGCGAGTGTGTGTTTTTCAAACCAGATCCTCCTCAGTTTGATTTTGTTACCACAAACTTTGTGTGAAGTTCACAACAGAGGTAAAGAGATTTAAACACACCAGTTTAAGGACGCAGCGATTGGACCAGCTGCACAGGGCTGGTGAAGCAGAGAGTGTCGGGGGAGATGTGCAACAGAAGCAGAGGGAACATTTTACAAGATGATAAATGGCACATTTAGGTGATTAAGGATTTGTTGACAAGATTAAAAGACACGTCCGTCAGAGTTCAACAACATTACAGTTTGATTCAATAAAAAGTTTTTAAACTACACAAGGTTCATTTTCTCCTCTGATAGTAAGCATATTAAACATGTCAAGAAAGAAAGAGTATAAAGAAAAATAGTAAATGTGTGTCTAATTAAACTCTTCCTGTGAACCTTATATCATCCTTTAATATGTTCGGTGTTACAAACTTGAAGAAGCACAGAAAAGATCATCAGACATTAATCTAATCAGTTTTCAGCCTTCATTCATATTGAAAAGTTGAAATCTTCCCTGCTAGACCCAAGTGCAGCGTTTAACACCGTTGGCCAGAACATTTTATTACAGCTATTATTAAATGGAGAGTCCTCTTCACACACTGAGGTTAATTATGAAGCTCCACAGGCTTCTGTGCAAAGACCAGTTCTGCTTACATTATACGTGCTTTAGAAGACATAGCATACATTTTCACTGCTATGCATATGATACCCGCTTTTATTGGTTAAACTGCCGGGATGTCTTAGACACATAATGAGCTTTAATTTTCTGCTTCTAAGTTCAGATAAAACTGAGGTTATTGTAACGGGGCGTAAAAATCTTAGAAACACTGTGGCTAACACGATCCTTACTCTGGATGGCATCGCCTTAAGCCGCCTGTTGCAGTCATTTGGCACATTATAAGTCAAATTGAAGCACACGATCCCAAAGCACAACATCAACATTTATTTATATACAAAAATGAAAATTCTTTTTACAGAAAAGAATTGTAACTTCACAATATTGCATTAAGATGAGCAGACAGATTTTAATCTCAGCATCGTGCACACAGATTTTTCAGGACACTGGAAGAGTTCCTGCCGTGGATTTAGATGTTAGTGTTGTGTGGATGATCCCATTCTGTGATCTTTGTGTTACTAACACTGATGCTTTTACACTTTAGGACCCTCGAGACCTCTGCTGCTCAGCCGTCCTGATCGCTGCCTCCACTTTAACCAGAGGCTGTAACCTCTGATCATTTCACCTGCACCGACAGTAAAACTCTTCTCCAGAACCAAACGTGCCATAAACCCATCACAGCTTCATCATCAGCTCAGTCTCAGCAACATGCAGACGACCGAGCAGCAGAAACTCTGCAGGGAACGTCTGAAGTCTGTTCTTCAGTTTTCCCAGCTCACTGTTTATTGAACATGAGACAGAAAAATAACTTCACCTTTAATGGGAAACTTTTATCGCCTGTGACATATTTGCAGGAAGTTTTAATGCTGTGATTTAGTGTCACAGCCATAAATATCACACAAGGTAAAAACTACAAGTCCCAGCATCCTCTGTGTTTAGGGAGGAGCAGTGAAACAATGTACATTTCAAATTCCTTTAATTTTAAATATGTTTATATTGCCTATCCTGTAAAATAGTCAGATGTCTATTCATATTAATGTACAGAATTCACCTGCTTGCTGCTACTACTGTACATTCACCCAATGTGTGTGTGTGTATATATATATATATATATATATATATATATATATATATATATATATATATATATAATGTTCTTCCTCTACCCCCCCAATTTTTGCACATGTCGAGGAGCGTGTCAGGCTACATTTCACTGTGTGTTATACTTATATAACTATGCATGTGGCAAATAAAGAACCTTGAACCTTGAACCTTGAAAGTGAAAGTGTTGATCCTCCGTTCAGAGCAGCAGGAGGAGGAAGGTGGAGCTGAGGCAGGTGAGTGTTAACATGAATATGTTTCTTCTTATGACATAAAATAATTCCACGCTGTTCGTGTCTGTGGGTGAAACGTGAGGCCGGTCGGCTCCTCTGAGCGCTGGTTTCCTGTAAGTAGAGAGGAAGTGAGTTTAGCTGAGAGAGCAGGAGGAGAGTGAGAGCTGTGCTGAGGCAGGTGAGTGTTAACACCGCTCTGACATTACTGTGTCTCTGTGGCGGGAACAACAGGCTCCGTCAGTGGAGGCAAAAATAATCAGACTTTGGTTTTTCAAAGGAAACTACTTTATGTTGGGAGAAGCCGCGCGCTCATTGGATAAGGACTTGTCAATCTCAAGTTATTAGCCAATGAGCACGCAGGTTCACAGTAAGACCCGCCCTTATCACAACATTTTTAAAAACTAAACGTCCTCCTGAGGACCCGGCCTTCGCGGTCTACGTGGGCTGGGTCCTCAGAAGGTCGGGTATGCCGGAAGTAAACGGCTGGGGAAATTGGACGGTCTAGCCTTCTGATTAGCGTCACCGCTGTCTCGGTGGAGTTTAATAAACTCGGCTGTCTGCTCCTTGCTATCTGCAATATAACAGGACACTGGAGTAAATTCTCGACCGTCTCATACTTCTGTTTAATCCGTTTTCTGTTTGATGTTTATTCAGCTGTGTGAAAACCAAGGAGGAACCCACCCGGGGGATTAATAAAGTTTTATTTTATCTAACCTAATCTAATAACTTTAATCTCAGCCAAACCGATTTACTCACGAACAAACAAAACACTGAAAAAAGCCAAACAATAACATTTTTAGGTTGTCTAAGTCACGTTTAACCTGAGTAGCGAAAGTCCGCGGTGATCTGAAAATGATGTGCCGGGAGTTGTGCCGTTCTCGGTGGCTTCAGTGACCCTCGAGCTCCCGGCTGGCTATAGTGCTGGTGGGTAGCAGACGTCTCCGAAAACGTCAAAGCACTTTTGCAAATATGCGGTATCTTGATAAACCGAGCAGATATTTGATGTTTACACAACTACTTTCTCGCCTGAAAATATGTTAAAAGTTTATTTTGTGACCCAGAAAGATTAGTATGAGTAATTTTAAAACTTAGTAGCGGCCGCCAAATTGAGGAACTGGATTTGGTGGTCATGAAAATGGCATTAAACAAGTCCCCAGGGACAGATGGACTCACTACTAATTTTTATCAATTCTTCTGGAAGGACCTAAGATAACTATCATATCTGATATCATATCTCACAGTACAATAATATTGAATGGGTTGCATTGTTGTATTTTGTCATGTTTCTCAGGTCTTTGTCTGAATTTCTACGAACATTATTGCTAAGGATTGTCTTATTGCATTGGAGTCACACTGGGTTAAATATGTACACTTGGGTTTTAAGGGGTATTTATTATTTTCTTCTTTTTTTGGGGGTTGTATGGAAGCCCCAAACGCAATTTCATTGTTCTTGACAATGACAATAAATAAATAAATACTAAATACTAATACTAAGAACTTTATTGTTTGATGCATTAAAGGAATCGATAGAGAAAAAAAGAACTGATGCCGAGCATGAAACAAGCGCTGATAACCCTGATCCCTAAATCGGGTAAGGATAAAAGAATTTTAGACAATTTAAGACCCATCACCTTAAACACTGACTATAAGATCCTGTCTGGAGCTGTAGCTGAGAGGCTAAAGAAAGGCATCTCAAACATTATCAGTGAAACACAATCAGGTTTTTTGAAAGGAAGACTAATTCATAACAATATTGGGCTGGTTTTGGACCTCCTTGAGTACAGTGAAATAATCCAAGATGTCACGGTCCTGAGTCTGTGGACTCAGTGTTTTTCTGTTTGTATTAGTTATCTTTGATTTCATGATGTGTTTTGATTCTCTTGGGTTTGATTTTTGTCGCTAGTATTCCTAACTCCCTAGGTCCTTGGCATTTCTTGTGTTCTCCTTCTTAGGTCGTGGTTCTGTGTTACTTCTGTTAGTATACAGTCATCTCTGTCAGTGTGTCTCTTGTTCTGTCACTGTATCCCCTAGTTTAGTCCACGTCTGTTCAGTTTCCTGTTTTACTTTGAAAGTCTGTGTACTATGTCAATGTGTTGAGTTTTGCCGCCCCTTGTCTTGTCATGTCTGATGAGTCCCAGCTGTGTTCTCCTCCTGTTTCACATTCCCTAATCACCTCAGTATGTATTTAAGCCCTGTGTTTTTCTCTGCCAGTTGTCGCGTCCTCCACGTTTGTTGTGTGTGTATTCATTGTCGTCTACCTTCAGCATCTCCAGTCTAGTTAGTTTAAGTTGTTGTTTATGTATCGCCAAGGGTGACTCACCAGCAAATAAAGCTGTCGTTTAAGTTAATGTTTTGTCTCCGAGTCCTGCACGTGGGTCCAGCCACTGACAGCCACACAACTCATCGTGACACAAGAGAGAGGATACATCCTGTTCTTGGATTTTTACAAAGCATTTGACTCAGTTGAACATACGTTCATATTAAAAACTCTGCAGTCTTTTGGTTTTGGACAGGAATTTATCAATGTTATAGAGATGCTATATAATGACATTAACAGCTCTGTTTTGCTAGAACATGGTACATGTTCAAGGTTTGAGGTTAATAGAGGGATAAGGCAGGGATGTAGCAGCTCACCACTTCTGTTCATCATGGTTGCTGAGCTGTTGTCTATTTTGATTAAAAACAGTCACATTGAGGGGTTAACTGTGATGGGTGAACAGATAATAATCAGTCAGCTCGCAGATGATACCACCCTGTTTCTAAAAAACGAGGACCAGATTCCTTTAGCCTTACAGGCGATCAACCACTTCTCCAAAGCTTCTGGCCTACAGCTGAATATTAATGAATAAGAAATTCTAGCTCTGCATGAGTGTCCCCTGCAAGCAATAAATAATATACAGATAAAAAAAGAGGTGAAGTATCTGGGCATTGTAATTTGCAAGGATAAGACATCAACTGAAAGTAAGAATATCTGTGCCAATATAGAAAAGTGTAAGTCAATTTTAAACAGGTGGCTGCAAAGGGACATAACTCTGTTTGGGAGAATCTTGCTAACCAAAATGGACAGTCTGTCCAGACTAATCTATCCAGCCTTTTCTCTGCCCATATCTCCAAAACTAATTAAATCTATAAATAATCTTAATTTTAGGTTCATATGGAGGAACAAATGTCATTATATAAAGAAAAATGATATGATTAAGAATTATGAAGAGGGTGGGGCTAATGCCATTGACTTTGATGTTATGAATGGTGTACTAAAACTGAAATGGTTAAGATCTTTCATTAGGAACAAAAATTCCTTTTGGAACATTATTCCCAGTGTGATTTTTTGGCAAAATGGGTGGAATAGACTTTTTGTTACGTTGTGACTTTGATTGCAGTTCGTTACCTGTTAAACTCTCAGCTTTCCATCAGCAGGTCCTTCTCTACTGGAAGATCTTAAGGGATTTGGGCTGTAGCTCATTTTACGGATGATAATGGGGTCTTATTAAAACATGAGACGTTTTGTGAGAAATTTGATGTAAGATGTACTGCTAACAGATATAAATCCCTAGTGAAAGCCATCCCAGTCCCTTTGAGATCAATGATAAAAGAAGATATTGTGCACTCTAAAATTTCTCCTGGACTGAGGCAGCTCTGCATAGCTGGAGTTGAATTTGGTGACAGCAGGTTTACAAACAAAGTGATCAGGAATATTTTGATCAACGACATTTGCCCTAATCCGGTTAAAAGAAATTATATCCTTAAAGAATTTGAGACCATGGAGGTTAAGGCGATAAGAAAAAAGTATATTTCACTTCCTCTTTCCCCTAAAGTAAAAGAGGTTCACTTTAAAATCATTAATGAGGTTTATCCAACCAATGAATTCTTAAGACGGAAATTTAACTTAGATGTGAACGCCTGCACATTTTGTGAAAATGATATTGAAAGTCTGGATCACTTGTTTTTCTACTGTGAATCAGTGCACTCCTTCTGGACTGACATGTGGAGCTGGCTACAGTCCAGGAGAATTCAGTTACCACATTTGACGGTGACAGTAATAAAGTTTGGAATACTTGCTGAGAATGCAGATTTTGACCTGTTGATTAGGACGATTTTGTTAATGGGAAAAATTTTTCTTCACAAATGCAGATACTTTAAAGCTAAACCATGTATAAACAGAAGGCTGAATGACTTTAGACTCTGGGCTAAATCGCTGAAACTTGTGAATAACAAGAAAGTCCTTAAACTTGTTGTTTTATTTAACGAGTTTAATCTATGTTAAAAAAAAAGAAACCTCCCTATTTTATAATCATGACTGCCCTTTTTTGCTCATGGTATTTTTTGCCTTTGGTTCAAATCCTTCAAAATACATACAAAATCAGTATCGATACTGACGTAAATTAATAGAAATAGAGATGGACCGATACGTAATATCGCATTGGTCCATCTCTATTTCCCTTTCTGGATTAAGTAAGGTTGTAAAAGCAGCTCGATGTACAACCTGTTCTTTGGATCCTCTACCAGCCTGGGCTATAAAGGAACTGTGGTCAGCATTAGGACCCTACAACCTGTTTCTTTTAAATACTTCATTGAGTCTTTCCTGAATGTTTTAAATCAGCTGTGGTAGTACCAATCTTGAAAAAGCCTGGACTGGATGTTGACATGGTCGCAAATAGGGCAGGGTATCGTCACTGAATTCTAGAATCAATTTGATTCCGATTCACAAGGTCCTGAATCAATTCGATCCACGATTCGATTCAATTCGATTTGAATCTGGGAAATTTTGCCTCAGACAGTCAGAAATATTATAATTCAGATCAGTACATTTACATATTTTTGTATCTATAAAAAGGAAGCTGACACTCGCAAGACTTTATCAAAGGTGTGAGCATCACAGCAGAGGCCTTTGTGTCAAAGTAGCTGAAGATAAAACAGAAAAACATGAAGGTGGTTTTATAAAAATATTCTACAGTAGATCAAAAACGAAAGAAAACCATTAATCGACATATGAACATTACCTCTGAAGTTACAGCGGTTTTATGACAGACACAGCGTTTTGCAATTTGCATAATTTTAAAAAGTTTAAATTTGTTCAGAAGCCTGTTGAACGGCAGAAATTAGGTTTTCTTTTCGGAAGTAAGTAAAAGGAAAAAAACAGCGGCCGACAGCGCTGTAAACAACGGTAGACTTGTGCGTAACAAGCAAGCGAATAATGCAGAAAACAGATTTTTAGACAGGAAACTGTGTGTGAGAGAGAGAGAGAGAGAGAGAGAGCTGTGCATGACGTGTGATTTTATCCTGGTGGAAGCAAAACAGCAAAAGTCAGAGTGAGTTCATGACGATGTTTATGTGAAGCGTAGTTTGGATCTTCTTTTGCTGCTGGTTCAGTCAATATTGTTTGGAGAGAGATAAAACTAACAGCTTTAGAATCAGCGTAAAAAGGACGTAAACACAAAGCTCGGAGCCGCCGAAACATCAGAATCAGCGAGCTGTCGGCTTTCAGCCCCGACCGTGTCCGTGCCATCGGGTGAGAAAGGCGACATCTCACTGATTCTGATGTGTCGGCGGCTCCGAGCTTTGTGTTTACGTCTTTGTGCAGAATCCGTGTTCCTGCTCTCATTTACTGTTTCAGCTGTTTGGTGGTTGTTAAAGTTTTGTGAGGTTTAACCTGAGATTCTGGCGTTGGTGCAAAATGCAGCTGCTCGCATTTTAACAAGAACTGGGAAATTTGAGCACATTACCCTGTTCTGAGATCTCTTCACTGGCTACCTTGTCAGGTTCGAGCAGATTTTAAGGTCCTGCTGCTCACCTACAAGGCTTTAAACGGATTGGCACCTTCATACCTCTCCGACCTTTTACACCTTTATGTTCCATCTCGTGCTCTCCGATCTCAGGACTCTGGTCTTCTAAAAGTTCTTAGAGCCAGAAAAAAGACAATTGGAGAGCTTTTTCTTTTCATGCCCCGTTTCTGTGGAACAACCTCCCACAAGATATTCGGCAGGCTGCTCTGTGGAGGTTTTTAAAACCAAGTTGAAGACACATTTGTTCACCCGATCCTACATGTCTTAATTCTATGGCTTTTAGTTTTTACATTTTTATTGTTTTTAACTTGTATTGTGTCTTTTACCTGTATTGCTATGTATCGCTTTTATTTTATTTATCTCTTTAGTTGTACAGCACTTTGTTTGAAAGCGCTTTATAAATAAAGTTATTATTATTATTATTATTACAAGGTCCACGTTTACGGGAACATCTGCTACAGATATGGGAGAATATTTGATTTCTATTGTAGACAGAAGCCACGGGTGTGTTCAGTCAAACGTTTAGAATAAACTTTGGTCTATAAATGTGTTTCATGATTTATTTTTAACTCCAACTGCTTATTTGTACTATGCTTTCATTTCAGAGCGCAATGAGAAATAAAAAGGATATTTTCAATAAAACTGTCACGATCCTGGGTCTGTGACTCAGTGTTTTCTGTTTTGTATTGTTAATCTTTGATTTCATGATGTATCTTTGTTTATTCTTACGTTTTGGTTCTGTGTTTTGTTGTACCTCTAAGTTCAGTCTTTGTATTTCCTGCTTTGTTGTGAAGGTCCGTGTCTCATGTCAGTGTGTTTAGTTTGCATTTCCTCTGTCTCGTCTTGTCAATCACTCCCAGCTGTGTCCTCCTTCTGTGTCTCATTCCCTCGTTATCCCTCTGTGTATTTAAGAGTTGTGTTTGCCTCTGTTAGTTGCTGGTTTGTCTGCGTATCTGTCAGGGTCCTGGGTCTCCTGAGCTAGTGGTTTCAGTTCTTTGTGATTTTTGTGTTATGTCAGTTTAGTTTGTGAGTTATTCTATGCTTCCTAGGTTTTGATTCCCTGTCCCCCTTGTTTCTCTGTGCGCTCTGTTCTGTGTTTAGTCTTCTCTGTCCATTTGTTCCGCCCTGTGTTGTTGCCTTCTGTGTCTCCCTCTGTGTAACTGTCTATATAGTGATGTGTTGTGGTGCTTTGCTCCCACCCCTTGTGTTCCGTGTTTTCGTCTTCCCTTCGTGTACTTCTTCATATTCGTGTACTATTAGTTTTTAGGTTTTTGCTTAGTTTCCATGCTCACCTTCGCCATTTCTGTTTGTATCACCATGTGATGAATAAACTCACTTGCATCTGAGCTGCCTGCATAAAGGGTCCTTTGATAATTTACACACGGCTCGCAAACCGTGACGAAAACACTGGAAAAATTGGGCTGTTCTAAAACGTTTGACGGGTAGTGTATATATTTAGTTTATATATTTTCTTTATTTATAATAGTTTGTTTTATATTGTAGCAAAGTGTTACTTGGATACTTCTCTATGTGCTTCTTCATGTGCAATTTTGTTGCATTCTGAGCCTTAGAAATTTATTGTGATGAACTGCTGTTAGAATCAAGTTAAATTCTGATAAATCAGACAATTACCTCTCCAGCTGTTGTTACAGTCTTTGTTTATCGGGTCCTTACAGGGTAAAAGATGACGACACCTAAAGAAATCCTTCTGGGGACTTTGGAGGATTTGGGACGTGATGACTTTGAAAAATTCACGTGGCATCTGAAGAACGGGTCTGTAGAAGGTTTACCAGCAATCCCAGTGAGTAAACTGGAGAATGCAGAGAGGACGAACATAGTGGATCTGATGTTTGATACCTACTCTATCAACACTTTTGAAGTCACTAAAAATCTTTTGGGGAGGATAAACAGGAATGATCTGTTGGAGAATTTAAATAAAACCATCCCAGAACCCACAGGTAAGTCAGGGAATGACTAAACAAAAAACACATAAACAATAAAAACCTTAGTTAACATTACACAGGTGCCATTAAAATCCATATAAATAATAAATCCAAAGCACTTGCCAACACTTTCAGGAGTGAGAGACTGCAGAAAGCCAACAGTTTGTGTTTTATGCATCTGCACAAATAACCTCCTGTGTACACATGAATATCTGCTCTTTGGGTTGGTTTGATTAAAATGGGACCAGCAGCAGGTTTTCTGCCCATTTTACAGATTTATATTGTCAGATTGGTTTTAGAGCTGTTTTATCAACATAAATGAGGCGACAACAACAGTTTGGGACACGTCACAAATATGATCAAAGTGCTATTTCTTAAATCTATTTACCAGTTGAAGGTAAAGTTAAAAAAAATGGCTGCCATTTCTTTCTGCTGTTTGGAGACCCAAACAAAAAAATGCCCAGACAGTAAATGCTTTTTATTATGGTTTATAAACAGGACACTAAGGTGATTGGTCAAAAGTTGGAGGAAAGCCACAGTTCTCCTTATATGACTGAAATCCACCATTTCAGCTCATGTTTTTTCTTCTGCAGCTTTCTGGGAGATTCCACTTCAGCCTTCTGCTGGCAACGCTCCAGTTACCAAGCTTCCCTTAGGCAGCATCATTAGAAGACATAGCATACATTTACACTGCTATGCAGATGATACCCAGCTCCATCTGTCCATGAAGTCAGATAACACACACACCAATTAAACTGCAGGAACGTCTTAAAGACATAAAGACCTGGATGGCCGCTAACTTTCTGCTTCTTAATACAGATCAAACTGAGGTTATTGTACTCGGCCCTGAAAATCTTAGAAATATGGTATCTAAGCAGATTCTTACTCTGGATGGCATTACCTTGGCCTCCAGTAACGCTGTGAGGAACCTTGGAGTCATTTTTGACCAGGACATGTCCTTCAACGCACATATTAAACAAACATGTAAGACTGCTTTCTTCCATTTGTGCAACTAAAGTTAGAAATATCCTGTCTCAGAGAGACTCTGAAAAACTAGTTCATGCATTTATTACTTCCAATTCATTATTATCAGGAAGTCCAAAAAATTCCCTGAAAAGCCTTCAGTTAATCCAAAATGCTGCAGCAAGAGTCCTGACAGGGACTAGAAAGAGAGAGCAGATTTCTCCTGTATCGGCTTCCCTTCATTGGCTTCCTGTTAAATCCAGAATTCAAAATCCTGCTCCTCACATACAAGGTCTTAAATAATCAGGCCCCATCTTATCTTAATGACCTTGTAGTACCATATCCCCCTATTAGAGCACTTCGCTCTCGCTCTGCAGGCCTACTTGTTGTTCCTAGAGTATTTAAAAGTAGAATGGGAGGCAGAGCCTTCAGTTTTCAGGACCCAAAAAGATAGTTGGGTTTTTTTCTGTTGTATTATTGTAGGTTCTTTACCTTACAATATAAAGCACATTGGGGTGACTGTTGTTGTTATTTGGAGGAATTAAAAAAAACGTTTATACTTGAAATTCTTTCATTTATTCTTTTTTTTTTTTTTTTTGGCCTGTCCCGTTTGGCTCTTTTGCCATCAGAATTATTGTCTAAAGGCAAAGAAAGATGCCCAATGGATTTACTTTACCAAATTGACCATTCCAGCCTTGCCATAATGGTCCATTTGATTCACCTTTTATTGTTTATTTTATTTTCACTTGCTGTATACGGGACAGACTTGACTGGAGAAAGAAGGAGAGAAAGAAAGAGGGAAAGAGAAACAGCTTAGAAGAGGGACGGGGGAGAAGGGCAAAAAACAAAAACCAACAGAATGGGCAGGAAAAAAGAAAAAATGCATATATCGATCACCTGGATCACCTGTTGAGAAAGAAAAAAGAAAACAAGCCGAAGCGAACAAGAGTAATAGAATAAACAACATCACAATGATATATGGGAATATGACAGTAAATACTAAATATTAAACATTATTGTGCAGCACATAAGATCAACAGAACACAGTGTGCTTTGAGGTAGGAGCCAAAAGGGTGTAGTTTGTGAGTGTGATCACCTGTGTGTACACCTGTGAGCATGGACGCGCTTGTTTTTTTAAAAGGTTCCTTCATGTAATGATCTGCTAGAGGGTGTGGGGGGGCCACAGCCCCGTCCTCCAGGGCATGAAGCAGGTATGGAGGAGATCAAAACTCCAGACATCCAGAGGCCCCCAGAACACAAGAGACCAAGGAAGACCAACAGAGGGGCAGCCGCGCCACTGTCCCAGAAAGAGCTGAGGAGAGTCCCAGATGAGGGTTCACCCAGCAGCCGCGGAGCAGAAGCCAGGGGGAGTTGCAGTGACGCGCCCGTGTGCTCCGCCGGCAGCCAGCTGTGCCTGAGTGACCGAGCCCCAGGCCGAGAGGCTGAGGGCACCCCACCTCCGAAGTGGCCCGAGCGAGCCCCAGGCTCCAGGCCCCGATAAGCGGCCGCCAAGGAGTGAGCCGGCGTGTACCTGGACGCCCATCCCCAGACACAAAGAACCACCAACGCACCGATGTCTGAGGGAGTCCGCCACTGGCAGGGGAAGTGGTGGTGGGGGGAGATAGGCCTCCAAACCTTGGAGGGCCTGAGATGTCCCCAGAGAGGTGGCGTCTGATACCCAACCTGACATATAGACACAGACATACAGGCACACACAGATACAAACATCCATTCCCACCCTCATGCTCTCATATGCACTTACTCCACACTCAACCAACGTGGAGACAGACATAAAGAGACGCTGTACACACGATCACACTCCCCAAGCGTACTCTACGAACCGGGTCTAGGTACCCTTGCCCCTGGAGGGGGGAACTGCACCCAGACCCAGGTGGTGTTACCCTTTTCCCTGCGGTGGGGAGAGGCAGACCGCCCCGACTCCGCAGCAGCAGGGAGGCCCCACACCCCAGACCGCAGTCGGACGGCCAACTCCTCCTACTAGCCCTCCCGCTCCAGCAGGCCGCAGAGAATGGGGGTGGGAGAAGACTCCAAACCTCCCTCCACCCGCTCATTGTAGTGTTGATGCATGTGTGTTCTAAGGTGCATTTAAAACCCAGGAGGGCATGGAGCTACCTGCCAGAGAGCAGCAGGTAAGCGCATAGTCCCTCCTGCTAGCCCTCAATGTCTAAGTGTATTTAAAATTGAGAGGTGGGCAACAACGCCAGTGGTGAGGTGTACACCCTGATGGTAACCTGGATTCCATGTATCGTGCCCACCCCCAAGATCCTATATGTATGTGTAATGAGAGTGTGAGTAATGTGAATGTCTAAGTTGTGGGATAAAATTGAGGCAGAGGCAGCCAGAAGGGGACAGGGGGGGGGGGGGGGGGGTAGCCTCCTCTGCACCCTGGTGACATACCCCTACTCCAAGGCCCTGCATGTGTGGGTGGTTGTGGTGGAGCGGGAAGAGGGAGGCAGCTGGAGATGGGGAGGGAAGGAAGGGAGGGGCAAGTGACCCCTCCCTGGGGCCACCTCCCCCGCTGACCCCAGTAGGCACCCCCATACTCCGCGACCCGCCAGGGAAAGGGGGCCCAGGCCCATCCAGACCGGGGACCAGTGCAGCAGCGCCTCCCGGCCCCACAGAGCCTGGGACAGTCCACCCAACCCCACCACAGAGAAAACTGCACCCACCCCACCATCCACTCATCTTCCAGACTACATAAGACAATAGACGCCCAGGCTGAGATCTTCCTCCACCTCTCCTGTATCTCCCCTTCCTGCAGAGAGAGTTCCTGAAGAGAGGAAAGCTCCTGCAAGATGTGACAATCTCCCCCACCAGTTGAAGAGCCCCCCAGGTGGCTCGATGCACCGGCGGCACCCCGCGCCAGGGCTGGGCCCCCATGCACCCGCCCGCCCACAACCCCGGCAACACACCAACCAGGACCCAAGCCCCCGAGGCCCGGCCAGGGCCCCAGCCCAGAGACTGAGCGCCCCCAGAACCTCACGCCCATCCCGGACCCACCCAGGGGCAGCCAGGCTACCAGGTCAGTAACCCACGTCCGTCAGCACAGACCCTCCCCTAGCCCCGCTGCACGCAGCCACGAGGAAACAGTCACCTGAGAGCCAACAGAGCCCCTAACCGGACATGACCGCTACCCCGGGTTGAGCCCCCCAAGGAAGATGCCTCCGGGAAACCCCCCGACGCCCTAGGCCTGTCCCTACCCCCACACCAATCACAACAGTGAAGGCGGGACCAAACTATGACCCCCCCACCCCCACTAGGTGATGGAGCTGATCAAAGGAGCCCAGAGCAATTGATCTGATGTGGTGGCAGAGGCTGTATCAAGACTAATGTAATCTAATAGATAATTTCTATATTGGTTAGAATTAAGATTATTTTTATTTTTCCAGTTCATGAGGACTGTTTTCTTGGCTATGCATAGGGCAGTGAAAACCATATGGGCTATATTCTTTTCTGAAGTGACATTATCTAAGCTGCCCAACAAACACACTAAGGGGGAAGTTGGAATGTTACATTTCAGACACTTTGATAGGTCTTCACATATCTCGCGCCAAAACTTCTGAACTGGTGGACAGAACCAAAGAGCGTGGATATAATTGTCCGGTGAATTGGTTTGGCAGTGTGAGCAGTTGTTGGTAGACGTAAAGCCCATCTTGAACATCCGATGACCTGTATAGTGTACTCTATGTAATATTTTGTATTGAATTAATTGAAGACTGGGATTTCTAATTAGATGAAAGGTTTTTAAGCAAATCTGAGACCAGAAGTTTAGGTCTAAGTTAACTGATAAATCCGCTTCCCATTTTGCAATAGGAAGTGATATTGATTCATCTGTTTTAGAAAGCATTCTGTATATTTTGGATAGTAATTTGGGGGTTTTAAGAGTAAGAAATTGAACCACACTTGGTGGTGTTTGTAGTTCAACTTGACCCGGTTTAAATTTCTTTTTTACTATGGATTTAATTTGTTGATATTCTAAAAATCTTTTCTTGTTGATCCCATATTGTGTAACTAGTCCGTCAAATGAAATAAATTCTGTTCCTTCTAGTATATGTTCTAAATATTTGATTCCTTTACCACTCCAATCTGAAAAGTTTATCATATTATTGTTTTGTAATATGTCAGGGTTGTTCCAGATAGGTGTACGTTTGCATGGGATTAATGAAGACGCCGTCAATTTTAGAAACTCCCACCATGCTGTCAGAGAAGAGCTGATGTTGATGCTTTTAAAGCATTCATGTCGTTGGATGTTTGAGCTGATAAATGGTAGGTCTGAGATCTCTAGATTATTGCAAAGTGCTTGTTCTACATCTAGCCAAGGTTCATCTAAGAGGGTGTGTTTTAGCCATCCTGAGATAAACTGAAGCCTGTTGGCTAAGAAGTAGTGCTGAAAGTTAGGCAGTTCTAGTCCTCCTTTATCCTTGGTCTTTTGTAGTGTTTTTAAGCTTATACGTGGGGGTTTATTTTTCCAAAGGAATTTCGACATACATGAATCTAGAGATCTGAACCAATCTTGTGGCGGTTTAGTTGGGATCATTGAGAATAAATAATTTATTTTTGGTAAGACCATCATTTTTATAGCGGCAACCCTTCCCATGAGTGATATGGGTAGACATTTCCACCTAGCTAGATCATCTTCTACCTTCTTTAAAAGTGGGATATGGTTTAATTTAGTTAGATCTGCAAGCTTGGGAGAAACATTAATACCTAAATATTTTATATTTCCCGATTGCAGTGGTGTAGAAGAGGAATTATGGAGGGAGCAATTAATCGGTAGGACTGTAGATTTTGACCAGTTAATTGAGTAATCTGATATTCTTGCAAAAGAGTTTATCAATTCAATCACCCCAGAGATATTGGTTTGTGAATTTTGGAGAAAGAGTAACACATCATCCGCATAAAGGCTGATTTTATGTTCCACGTTCTTGCATTTTATGCCCTTAATTACTAAATTCTGTCTAATTGCTGCTGCTAGTGGTTCAATAAAAATTGCAAACAGTGAAGGGGAGAGTGGGCATCCCTGCCTGGTGCCCCTCAAGAGACAGAAGCTGGAGGATGTCTGGTCATTTGTTCTGACACAAGCTGTTGGGGAATTATATAATATTTTTAACCAGTTGATGAAAGAGGATCCAAAACCAAATTTGTGTAAAGTTGCAAATAGAAATTTCCAGTTAACTCTGTCAAATGCTTTTTCTGCGTCTAAAGAGAATATTGTAGTTTCTAGGTTTTTACTGTATGAGTAGTCTATCAAATTAAGTAATCTACGTGTATTTGTTGATGAGTGCCTACCTTTTATGAAACCAGTTTGGTCAGGATGAATTAAGAGGGGGGTTATTTTCTCCAGTCTCTTTGAGAGAGCTTTGCAGATTATTTTAAGGTCTACATTTATAAGGGATATTGGACGATAGCTTGAGGGATATACAGGGTCTTTGCCTGGTTTTAGCAGGAGATTAATGTTTGCAGAATTCATATTTGATGGAAGTCTGCCCTTTTCTTTGATTTCCAACAATGTTCTGTAGAAAACTGGTGCTAGAATCGACCAGAATTCTTTGTAGAATTCTGCAGGAAAGCCATCTGGACCTGGAGCCTTATTATTGGGCATACTTATCAGGGCTTCCTGGAGTTCACCTGGTGTCAGTGGTGAATCCAGTGCCATTGCTTGAGTGTCTAATAATTTTGGAAGAGTTATGTTGTCCAAAAACTGATCAATTTCTTTTTTAGATGGGTTTATTTGTGGTGAATACAACGTTTTATAGAAATCCCTGAAAATGTTGTTTATAGAATAGAATAGAATAGAATAGAATTCAACTTTATTGTCATTGCACATGCACAGGTACAGGGCAACGAAATGCAGTTTGCATCCATCCAGAAGTGCTTTAGTGATATAGATATATTACAATATATATTAGCAATAATATAGATATGTGAGTATATTACAGAAATGGGTCTATTATGGTATGTTATAATGTACACGGTATGAAGTATGTTGTGAATATTCTATAACTATAAGTATGTACAGGCTGTAGTGAGTACAAGCTATGTACAGGATATGAACAGGATATAAATATGAAAAAACTATACAGAATATGAAATAAATAACTTTACAGAATCTGAGATATACAGCTATACAGAAATGGGAACTATGCAAGTTGTAAACAGTTGTAGGATTAAAGATTATCGAATGTACAGAATGATTATTTACACAGAGCTATACAGTAGTGCAGTTAAGATAAGTGAGATATGTGGATAATTTCTACAGAGGCTATATAAAGTGCTAGTGGTTATTTGTATGGGTTCATATATTGTGTTCCCAGATAAATCTTGAACAGCACATATAGTTGTTTTTTCTTTATTTATTTTTAGCTGGTTTGCTAGAAATTGACCGGATTTATTACTATGTTCATAATTTTGTAAGCGTAGTCTTTGTACTAAGAATCTTTTTTTTTATCAATTATCTCATTTAATTCTAGTTTTGTTTTGCGTATTTTGTTCAATGTTTCCTGATCTTGGTGGGACACGTAGGCTTCTTCTAGTGATTTGATGTTTTTTTCTAATTCCTGAATATTTTTGTTTTCTTTTTTCTTTTTATGTGATGAGAAAGAAATTATTTTACCTCTCATCACAGCTTTCCCTGCTTCCCATAGAACAGAAGCTGATGTTTCGGGAATGTCATTATAGTCCAAATATGAAGTCCACTCTTTTTTAAAATATTTAATAAAGTCTTCATCTTTAAGTAGTGATATATTAAATCTCCAGTTTTTTCTTGGCGTAGTATTATTCTTGTGCATTAGTGTTAAAGATACAGGACCATGATCGCTGACAGCTATAGGGTGAATCTCAGTGTCTGAAATGTCGTTCAGCAGTGAGCTGCTGACCAAAAAATAATCCAGACGAGAGTAGGAGTGATGGACATGCGAGAAAAAAGTATATTCCTTACTGGTGGGGTGAAGGGAGCGCCATGCATCGCAAAGACCAAAGTCGCTCATATACTGTTTGATTATATTTGTGGACTGCCAATTACGCTGAGTTCCCGCTGTATTGAGCCTATCCATGTCTTCATTTAGTCCAAGGTTGAGGTCGCCTCCAAGAACAAGTGTGCCATCTAAGTGTTCAGAGAGTGCACTGAAAAAACCGTGAAAGAATGAGGGATCATCAACATTTGGACCATATACACTTGCAATACATAGCTTTTTATCAAGTATAGATAGTTTAATGATTAAGAATCTGCCCTCTGGATCTATAACTGTATCGAGTACTGTGAAATTAATATTTTTATGTATTAAAATTGCTACTCCCCTTTGTCTAGAATTATAACAAGCTGAGAACACATTAGGAAACTCAGGTGTTTTAAGTTCATTCGAACCTCTAAGAGGTCTGTGGGTCTCTTGTAAAAGGACAACATCTGCCTGTAGTTTTTTGAGTTGGTTAAATATTTTTAACCTCTTTTCTCTGGAGCCAGCTCCATTTATATTCCATGTAATGAACCTCAGTGTACCCATAGATGTTTGTGTATAGGGATGTATGCTGTGTGCCTCGCTTAGACAGGTGGAGAGAATACGTCACTTGTTCATAAATAAAAAGAAGGAGAGAGAGAAAAAATGTGTGGCGAGATGCTCCCTGAGTCTGACTTTGTGTATGCATAGTTACTAATATGAGTAGGCTTGGCTTAAGTGTGTGTATCCTAAACGACTGTGTGCGCTGTCTGACTGAAGTAAATGTGCTGCCGTTGAGCGCATGGTGCGTATGTGTCGAAATAAAGGATGTTTGCGGATGAGTGTCGAAGCAGGTGATCGAGGCAGTGAAAGGAATAAAGAAAGAAACCAAGGACAGGGGTGAGCAGCATAAAACCGAGAGGGGGAAAAAAAAACAAAAAAAACAAAAACCAGAGAAGAAAAAAAACAAAAACAAAACGTAAACATTCCAATTAAATCACTGACGGAGAGTGACGGTGTTAATTCTGCTATGAAATCACACTTTAAGATGCGATTTGATACCGGTAAGTTAAACAGATGTTAATGCAAGTTAGTGTGAGTGGATAGGGAAAGGGTGTAGCTGATTCTTATCTGGTGTGAGGTTAATACAGCCACGGAGTGATGTTGGGGTCGCGGTGGAGCTGTCCGTCCACGTACAGCCGGTCCACAGCGATGACAGCGCGGGAGCCCTTCTGGATGAAGCCGCGTCGGATTGGGAAGAGGACCCTGCGTCGTTCCAAGATCTCTTTGGGGAACTGGTCGTTCACGCTGAAGTCCGTTCCTTTTAATTCCCTGCCGCGGCTTTTCACATGTTGCTTTTGTTTGAAGTGGCCGAATTTGGCCACGATAGGACGTGGTCTCCCGGCCGTAGCCCGAATGGGGCCGAGGCGATGTACCCGATCAAAGACGATGTTCTTCACAGTGTCCTCCGGCAGCTTCAGGTGGGTTTTGATGAAGCTTTTTACCGTGGTCTCCGCGTCCTCTCCAGCGGCTTCTGGAATACCAGAAAATACCAGATTATCACGCATGCTACGAGCTTGTAGATCAATAACTGTTTCTTTTATTTTTTTATTTTCTCTATTGAGCTGGGTAACATTTTCTGTGAGACATTTCACCGACTCCCTTAGCGTGGCATTTTCAGCAGCAAGCGTTTCCACCTGCTGCTGGTTCGCAAGCATTTAAATTCTCGGTGAAGAATCTCCACCAAGGACAGCCTTGCGTCGAAACTGGACAATCGCTTGTCGATTGACTCCAGTATGTCGGCAATGCCGGCTGGCGATGTTGAGCCGGGGGAATCTGCCGGGCGTTGTCTTTTCGACGACGGCGTCTCAGGTTTGGCCGGGGAAGCTGCACACTGGGCCTTCTTCATCACGAGATCCTGAAAGCACTGATCAATATAATCTTGAAGAGTCTCTAAACTCTCCTCGTTGTTCTCCAGGGTGTTGGAGATTATTTAGACAAATATTGTTAGTTATAAGACAATTGATAAGTGTATTTGGTAATACTGAAGCTTAAATGAATTTGTTCAAATCTAAACTACCATTCGCTTTAATTTTCCGCCAAAATCTCCGGCGTCTGACGTCAGTTACAACATGAGTCGCTTACCTTGTCCGTCACTTCCGTCACTTACCTCTCCTTCTTTCATTTATTCTACATATTTATTCATTACTGGCTCCATATTGTTGTTTATGTAATATGTGAAATGTTGCTAGTATTGATTTGGTGCTGTATAAATAAACATAATTAAATCAAATGTGTCTCTATAAAACCTGCCCTCAGTTATAACCCAAGTGTCAGGGCTCAATGGCTCATGAAAAGGAATGGAGTCAAGCACAGAACCAAAAAACGGAGGCTGAGTGACTTTTAACAGAAATGTATTTTACTAGATTTCTTGACGGAGAAAGCTGAATCACGGCTAAATTCAACAGCAAGCGAGGTATTATGAGAAGTGCAGAGCTGAGGCCAGAACATAAGCTGAGGCAGGTCAAAGGAACAACAGGGGCAGAATCGGGCGAATAGAAACTATCCAGGATCACTGGAACAAAGGAGATAATAATCAGAGTGGTCCACAGTGTAGTGAATGAGTCCAAGATTTAAAAACTAAGAGGTGTTACGTGGCTGCAGGTGGAGATCAGCTGGAGGAGGAGATGAATTAAATCTGGGTACAGAGTGAGATGTGGGTGCACAGGGAGGCAGGCAGGTGAGGATGGCAGTTTGCAAGAGTGAGTTTTCCCAGCAGTGGCAGGCCAGAATCCTGAGGCGTGACTTATGGCGAGAGTTGGAAGATGTATCCAGGTGCCGACTAGGGAACAGGAAAAGAGGGTTACGCGAAACAAGCTGAGGAGCACAAGACAAAATGTGAGGCAGAGAACTGACTGTGGTAAGCAGACAATCTGGAGAAGGTTCATTGTGAGTGCTGCTCATAAATACTGCCGGAGTAATTGGCAACAGGTGAGGAGCAGGGAGGAGTGAGGAGGGCTCCACCCAGGGGAGGAGAGCTGATGCTGTGGAAAGTTACTCAGACTCACCCGGATCATGACACCAAGAGTCCAGTGAACTGAACACATAACCACAGTAACCAGAATGCAGTTTTCTCATTTGTGTCATTTGCTGTTTATTCATGCAGAGATTCTCACTGAGTGTCAGCTCAAACTCAAGTCAGACCTGAAGCAGAAGTTCCAGTGTGTGCTCGAGGGGATTTCTACAACAGAAAACCCGACCCTCCTGAGTCAGATCTACACAGAGCTCTACATCACAGGGGGAGGGACTGCAGAGGTCAATGATGAACATGAGGTCAGACAGATTGAAACAGCATCCAGGAAACCAGACAGACCAGAAACAACCATCAGACAAGAAGACATCTTTAAACTCCCACCTGGAAGAGATAAACCAATCAGAACAGTGCTGACAATGGGAGTGGCTGGCATTGGGAAAACAGTCCTAACACAGAAGTTCACTCTGGACTGGGCTGAAGACAAAGCCAACCAGGACATCCAGTTCATGTTTCCATTCACTTTCAGAGAGCTGAATCTGCTGAAAGAGGAAAAGTTCAGCTTGGTGGAACTTGTTCATCACTTCTTCACTGAAACCAAAAAAGCAGGAATCTGCAGCTTTGAAGACTTCCAGGTTGTGTTCATCTTTGATGGTCTGGATGAGTGTCGACCTCCTCTGAACTTCCACAAAACTACAATCCTGACTGACCCTAGAAAGTCCACCTCAGTGGATGTGCTGCTGATAAACCTCATCAGGGGGAAACTGCTTCCCTCTGCTCGCCTCTGGATAACCACACGACCTGCAGCAGCCAATCAGATCCCTCCTGACTGTGTTGGCGTGGTGACAGAGGTCAGAGGGTTCACTGACCCACAGAAGGAGGAGTACTTCAGGAAGAGATTCAGAGATGAGGAGCAGGCCAGCAGCATCATCTCCCACATCAAGACATCACGAAGCCTCCACATCATGTGCCACATCCCAGTCTTCTGCTGGATCACTGCTACAGTTCTGGAGTTTGTCATGAAGAACAAAGAGAGCGAAGATCTGCCTAAGACTCTCACAGAGCTCTACCTACGCCTTGTGCTATTTCACCTAAAAACGAAGGACATCAAGTATGATGGAGGAGCTGAGACAGAGTCATACAGGAAGATCATTGAGTCTCTGGGAAAACTGGCCTTTGATCAGCTGCAGAAAGGAAACCTGATCTTCTATGAATCAGACCTGACAGAGTGTGGCATCGATATCAGAGCAGCCTCAGTGTACTCAGGAGTGTTCACACAGATCTTTAAAGCTGATGAGTGCCACATGTTCAACAACGTTGTTTACTGTTTCATCCATCTGAGCATTCAGGAGTTCTTTGCTGCTCTTCATGTTTATCTGACCTTCATCAACTCTGGAGTCAACCTGCTTAAGAAACAATCTCCTCTCTTTAAAATCTTCCAGAAAACACTTACTGTAAAAGACTTCTACCAGAGTGCTGTGGACAAAGCCTTAGAGAGTCCAAATGGCCACCTGGACTTGTTCCTCCGCTTCCTCCTGGGTCTTTCACTGCAGACCAATCAGGATCTCCTATGCATGCTGACACAGACAGGAAGTAGCTCACAGACCAATCAGGAAACAGTTCACTACATCAAGAAGAAGCTCAGTGGGAAACTGTCTGCAGAGAAAAGCATCAACCTGTTCCACTGTCTGAATGAACTGGATGATCGTTCTCTAGTGGAGGAGATCCAACAGTCCCTGAGATCAGGACGTCTCTCCACAGATCAACTGTCTCCTGCTCAGTGGTCGGCTCTGGTCTTCATCTTACTGTCATCAGATCTGGATGAGTTCGACCTGGAGAAATACTCCTGTTCAGAGGAGGCATTTTTGAAGCTGCTGCCAGTGGTCAAAGCATCCAAGAAAGTGCTGTAAGTGAATCTATGAACAAATATGTTTAATAATGCTAGATGAATAAAAGAATATGTCTCCATTGTCATTCTTCCTCAGGCTGAGAGATTGTGAACTCTCAAAAAGAAGCTTTGAAGCTTTGTCTGAAATTCTCAGCTCCCCATCCAATCATCTGAGAGAGCTGGACCTGAGCTCGAACTACCTGCAGGATTCAGGATTGGATTTGCTGTGTGTTGGACTAAAGAGTCCTGACTGTAAACTTGAAACTCTCAGGTAAGGATACAGACTTTTTGACACTTTTTGACTCTTAAATCTGTAAGTTTATCTTGATGCGGACGTTCAAAGTCAGCACAATTTTCCTTTTAAGTTCCTGAGTTTATATTTTTGACTGTCAGGTTGTCTGGACAGATGTTTTTATTTTATTTTATTTTTTTACTTGTCCCTAAAGTCAGAACTAAACCCACATGTAGATGACTTTCTGTTACTGGAGCAGCCTTCCTGAAGACAGCAGTGTGTTTTCATGCTTTTAAAGCCAAACTCACCTTTCAGACCTGGCTTTCATTTATTATCTATTTTTGTTTGTTTATTATATATTTATTTCTACTGTTTAACTACTGCTCACATATTTTATCCTCCTTTTTAATTGTTCATTTCTTTTTACCCAGTGTTTCTATATTGCACTTTGTATTTGTCTATATTTATCATGCACTACTTTGCTCATTTATTGTTTGCTTTTAATGTTATTAAATTTCGGTTCTTTTGGTATTTGTTATGGCCAAAAAGACACGGCTCAAAAGTGGTATTTTTACTTTTTAAGTTATTAAATTTGTAACTGTAGTGATTTGTGTGTGTGACAGAGAGGCACTGCCAGGGATTTTTGACACAAGTTGTTCTTGTAAAATCAGTCTGTGAAGGTTCTCAGACATCCAGGTCACCGTAGTGTAAGGAGCTTGGAAAGAAAAGCGTCTGGACTTCTTTAAGTTTCCTTGAAGATGTTTCACCTCTTATGAGAGAAGCGTCTTCAGTTCTAAGGGTCAAATGGTGGAGTGGGGCAGTCAGTGAAAGGGCAATGGTGGTGTCTCAGGGTTTGTATGTTTGGGGGGTTCAGAGGGAAAAGATGAATGCAGGTCTGGAGTTGGTGTGTGAGAGCAGGGAGTGAATTCTGATCAAACATGAGTGTCATGAAGCCTGTTTGCAGTTATTTGCACTGTTTTCCACTCTGGATGTTGTTTCTGTTCAGCTGTGAGTATAAAAGGCTCCATTCTACAACCTGTTTGTGTTAGTTGTTCAATAGAAACATTATTTTGTGCTGATGTTGCACTTCTTTTATTCACAACCAAAGAGTTTTTGAAGTCTGCATCAGACTGATTTAAATGACTTTTGAATATTACTTTAAATACTTTAGATTTAAAATTCTGATAAAAGTTTAAATACAAAGATCACTATATTCTAATGTTTTGGCTGCAGTGTGTTTTTGCAGACAGGTATAACAGAACAGCTTTAGTGTTTAGATTGTTTAAACTTGAGTATGAATTTATACAAAATGCAGCAAGAGATTAAAAAAAACGTTTGATTATAAAATCGACTATATTGGATTCCTATCGATATCGGACATGAAAAGTGGCATCGTTCCATCTCTGCTTTGATTAGAGACACAGCTCTGTGTTTTCCAATTTGTCATTTTGAAAATTTACATTTCTTCACTGTTGAACAGCAGAAATGAGACTTTCCTGTCAGAGGTCATTTTTTAAAAATGAGGTGAATCAACCATGAAAACCATGAATCAACATGTGAACATGAGCTGATGCTGCTGAAGTGAAGCAAAGTTACAGAGGTTTGATTAGGTAATGAGTCCTAATGAGTCCAAGTCTTCTGCTGAATCAGCAGAAGACTTGGACTCATTTGATTCTAGCTTTGATATCATTGATTTCAATATGTCCATTTCTGTCACACTTCACCTTTAAAAGTGAAGCCATGTGGTTCCTGGAAGGAAAAACACGACTTTTTCAAGTCTTTGTCCTGTTTTTATGAGAAATGTACGACTTTAATGTGAAACATTCAGAGTTTTTTCTCTTGTTGTGTTTGTTTGAAGCTGCTTCCTGTTGGCTTCAGCTGTTTGGAGTTTCCATTTTCTAAACTTCTACATTCTGAACCTTCTTCAGCTCTGAACAGATGATGAAACACTGAATGATTTCAAGCACTTTGTCTAATAAACTTACATCTTTCATTCTTTATACAGATTGGAGAGCTGTGATTTGTCAGAGATCAGCTGTGATTATCTGGCAGCAGCACTGAAGTCCAACCCCTCCCATCTGAGACAGCTGGACCTGAGCGACAACAACAAGCTGCAGGATCCAGGAGTGAAGCATCTGTGTGGTTTCCTGGAGAGTCCAGGATGTAAACTTGAAACTCTGAGGTCAGTCAGCATGTTTTAGTTGTGCTGAGATGAATATGATGTGAAAGTTGTGCTGACACTAAACTGCAGACATCAGGCTGATATTATACTGATCCACACTGAGGATCTTCATGGTAAAGTCTGTTTTCTTCTTCTCTGGTTTAGTCCATTGACTGCAGCAGAACAATGTTCACATTTCAAACAGTGATACTCAACGTATGGCCCGCGGCCCACACGCGGCCTGCCCACCTTTCCTGATTCAGAGAGAGGGGACCCTGATTAACTGTGTAGCTTCTTCCTCACAGTTCTAAGTATCAGACACAACAATGAATAATCCACAGCTGACTGTCTTTAGCAGGTCAAAGGTCACGGCACACAGCAGACAGTCAGAAATATTCTAACTCTGATCATTTATCAGTTGTGACACTGTGAGACTTGATCAGAGGTGTGATCATCACAGCAGAGGTCTTTGTGTCAAAGTCACTGAGGATCAAACAGAAACACATGAAGCAGATTTTCCTCTTCTGGCTTTTTATAGCAGATAACCTTCAAAATATTCTGCAGTCGATCAAAAACTGAAGCAAACCATGAAGCAACATGTGAACATGAGCTGATGCTGCTGAAGTGAAGCAAAGTTACAGAGGTTTGATTACAGACACAGCTGAGAGTTTGTAATCTGTCATCATTTTAAAAAGTTTCCATGGAACAGCAGAAATGAGGCTTTACTGTCAGAGGCCGACAGCACTGAACACAACAGCAGACTGGTGGCTAATAAACAGTGAATGATGCAGAAACAGATGTTTGAAGCTGTTCTTGGAGTACACTGAGAGAGAGAGAGCTGTGCAGGCAGGAACAGCCAAAGTCAGAGAGAATTCATGAGCATATTGATCAAACGTGAAGCAGAGTTTGGATCTTCTTTTGCTGCTGCTTCACTCAGTTTTGGTTGGAGACAGATGAAACCTGCAGCTTCAGGATCTGTGAGCTGTCCACTTTCAGCCCCGACGGCGTGTCCGTGTACGTGCCGTCGAGTGAACGATCCACGCTCTGTGTTTCCATCTTTGTGTGTTTAGCTGCTCTCATTTACTGTTTTAGCTGTTTGCTGCTTGTTGAAATAGTTTGTGAGCTTTAACCTGAGATTCTGGCAAAATACATTTATATTAAACATCGATTCAGGATTGAATGAATCAACATCGTTTTATTTGAATTAAAACCATTTAAATGGGAACATGAATTTTTTACAGCCGCCTCTAATGCTGGGTAATGTCAGCTGGTCCATGTGCAGCTGGCTGTGAGGCTCAGGGAGTGTCTACAAAGTGCAACACTGAAAGAACATCATCCATAAATATTGAGTAAGAACTGGACTCTCATACAGCGAGACTCAAATGCCTTTAAACATCAGCTTATCCTGCTGATCCAAGTCCAACACTGAGTTTGTAAAAACATGTTTGTCAATCATTTTGTTTGGTTTCTGAGGAAAATGATTCAATAAGTTGCTGCTAATACACAACATTTCATCATATTTCCTCATAACCCTCTTTTGTCTGACCATTTGATCCCATTTGAATTTGCAATAAAGGATCCACAGAGTTTGGTGACAATAATGACAGTAGATGTTTGTGTGAAAGTGCTGGAAGCAAATGAGTGTGTGATGTTCTTTCAGTGTTGCACTTTGTAGACGCTCCCTGAGCACTGGTCTCACAGCCAGCTGCACATAGAGACCAGTGTTGTTAGTCCAGGTCAGAAGATGACTTGTTGGAATGAAAATGAGCTTGTAGTTTGTCTGCTTTAATAATGTGACTGGAAAAAGGTGTTGGACTTCAAATATGTCCATTTCTGTCACACTTCACCTTTAAAAGTGAAGCCATGTGGTTCCTGGAAGGAAAAACACGACTTTTTCAAGTCTTTGTCCTGTTTTTATGAGAAATGTACGACTTTAATGTGAAACATTCAGAGTTTTTTCTCTTGTTGTGTTTGTTTGAAGCTGCTTCCTGTTGGCTTCAGCTGTTTGGAGTTTCCATTTTCTAAACTTCTACATTCTGAACCTTCTTCAGCTCTGAACAGATGATGAAACACTGAATGATTTCAAGCACTTTGTCTAATAAACTTACATCTTTCATTCTTTATACAGATTGTGGAGCTGTGGTTTGTCAGAGATCAGCTGTGATTATCTGGCAGCAGCACTGAAGTCCAACCCCTCCCATCTGAGAGAGCTGGAGCTGAGCTTCAACTACAACCTGCAGGATCCAGGAGTGAAGCATCTGTGTGGTTTCCTGGAGAGTCCAGGATGTAAACTTGAAACTCTGAGGTCAGTCAGCATGTTTTAGTTGTGCTGAGATGAATATGATGTGAAAGTTGTGCTGACACTAAACTGCAGACATCAGGCTGATATTATACTGATCCACACTGAGGATCTTCATGGTAAAGTCTGTTTTCTTCTTCTCTGGTTTAGTCCATTGACTGCAGCAGAACAATGTTCACATTTCAAACAGTGATACTCAACGTATGGCCCGCGGCCCACACGCGGCCTGCCCACCTTTCCTGATTCAGAGAGAGGGGACCCTGATTAACTGTGTAGCTTCTTCCTCACAGTTCTAAGTATCAGACACAACAATGAATAATCCACAGCTGACGGTCTTTAGCAGGTCAAAGGTCACGGCACACAGCAGACAGTCAGAAATATTCTAACTCTGATCATTTATCAGTTGTGACACTGTGAGACTTGATCAGAGGTGTGATCATCACAGCAGAGGCCTTTGTGTCAAAGTCACTGAGGATCAAACAGAAACACATGAAGCAGATTTCACGGCACACAGCACTCTGTGAAACAGTTTGGAGCAGGAATTCTTGCACATTTACAAACTAACACTGCTGCACGGCATGCTGGGTAATGCTAGCTGCTCAGGTATGGGCGTGCTAACAGCTGTGAGGCTCCGTGGCTGCAGAACACTGAAGAAGAGAAAAGAGAGGTGGAGGATGAAGAAAAGAGGCAGAGATGAAGCAGACGTTTAGTTCCAGAGAGGAGCTGTGTCTGTGTAGGCGGGGCTCAGACAGCTCCGCCCACTCAGTTTGTTCCCTCCTGATTCATCTGCATGTGTTCTGCTTCACACTGCTCACCTCCACCAAAGACTTCACAAACATCTTCTTTCTTTGAGTCCAGTTTGTCCCACAAACACTTCCAAATCTCCTCCTCTGAGATTCTGCAGCTTCTTGCAGTGTGACTCAGCTGACTTCTGACAGACCACAGACTGGCACAGCATCCACATGTGTCTCCTTTCAAACAGGCTCTTGATGTTTCCTCCCACATCATTCTGGCCTCTCAGTCTCCTTTGTTCTCCAGCTCTGTAGCTCCAGCTGGTGAAGCTTCAGTTTTCCATGTTGGTAACAGTAAACTACAGCCTCTGCTGTCAGCTGGGTAACTAAACAGAGCTGCAGCACGTCTCTGCGGTGGTGCTACATCCAGCCTGCAGACGGCCGTCTACATGTTGTAGTGGTTTACAGTCACCAGGGGGCGCTGTCCCAGCCATGCAGGCAGTGGGCTGCTCTGCTTGTGCTGTTGTTGGTGAAGCTGAAGTGAAAGCGAGAGTTAAAACCCTGAACAGTGTCCACTGAGCTTCTCATGCTATTCTCATGCTCAAAGAAGTTTAACAGGAAGGACGACTCGTCCATCAGGCGTCCAGCTGTCCGTGACCGTGTCCACAGCAGAGTGTGACCGAGGCTTCATGCTAACACGCACACATGAAGCTAATACCACCACGAGCAGCTGCTCAGTGGATTTGGAGGACAAATGTCTGCAGCTTCTCACAGGCAGTATGCAGAATGTGGATCTCCACAAAGACTGTGGAGAGCTCGTCCCACACTCTAAATCCAAACTTGTCTGCACAAAACTTCTCACACGTTCCCGTCACAAGTGTCTTCTAAGTGAAGCTACCAGGTTCAGGTCCAGCTTGTTTATCTGGAGCTGCAGGAGATGATCCATCCTCACAAAGCAACACAGCAGATATGCAAACACACAACACAACCAAAGGATTCTCTCTGCATGTCTGTGGCTGATGCTGCTGGAACGAAGCTGTTTGAAACCTTGTTGTTCTGCACTTTGGGACCAGAAGAGGAAACTGAAGCTCTGTGCAGAGGGTCCAATGGAAGCAGCCAAGCGCTGTAAGTGTCTGCTGTACAGGGATGCTGGTTCAGCTGTGGCTCAGTTTCACAGTGTGACTCAATAAAAGCAGCAGGAAATCAAAGCTTGATGCTTTCATCAGTGTGGAAATAAGAAAGTTTCCTGTGACAGATGCTGGAGCTCTTTCACTCTCAGCTTCACAGTTTCAGCTTCAAACTTCTTGCAACATGTTTCTAACACGGCCACATTCCACCTTAATGGAGCTGATATCTTGTGCATCAGCACATTTTCTAAAGGCAGCGATCACATCTTTAGTTTTGGATGTTTAACTGCAGATTGTTTATGTGTTTATAGCACATTAATTACAGCAGCAGCGTTGACCACAGTGCTGTACAAGAATCCAAAATAACTATTAAAATAACTCCTAATATTAATATCACACATCAAATATCAAATAACTCTCATGCTGTATTAAAAGCCAGTGAATACAAATGTGTTTTAAGAGCAGATTTACAGAGACTGACAGCAGGAGCTGGGGCTGTTCGATAGAACGATGTATATATGATGACCATATGAAAACGTCTATCGTTTCATATCACGCTCTTTGTTTCCTGCTTATGTGTTTGTGTTTTCCAGATAAAGCTTTCAAAATAAATCTGAAGATCCTGTTGAGAGTTTTCAAAATAAACACAATACAGTACTGCGGTCGCTGGTTTATCGAGTTACGTTCTAAAAATAAGTCTCAGAATGAAGTAGCAGCTTTATGTTTTACAAGTATTATAGAAGTTTTAAGGCAGTTAAACCCTCACTGCACACTTTCTACACTTTTCTCAGACAGGCATGAACATTTTCACACTTTTCTCTCTTGTTTAAACAAAGTTCAAACCTTCATAGAAAAATAAGTTCATTATTAAAGAATGAAAGCAAAGTGTTTCTGAAATGTGTCAAATCAGCCTTTGCTGGCATTAAATGAGCTTCTGTGTGAGGAGCACTCGTCCATGGCCTGGGCTCCTCGCTGTCAGGTAAAGTTTCATAAAGCTTTTGAGTTTTTCTGCAGATAATGTTGGTGTCCAGCACGATGTTCTTTTTCCTGCGGTCACTGAGCCACAAAGCCAAAGCTGACTCCATCCTTACGATGTTCTTGTTGTGGACAGTTACAACCTTTTTGCCTCCTTGTTGAAACTATGATGGTCAGCATCTTCCTCTGCCTTTGGCTGCTACCACAGGTGCAAAACGTCTCGTCATCATTGTTGTTTGTTGGGGACAAAACATACAAACATACAGTGCAGCACTGCAGAGTCACACTGCTGTAAATTTGAACACATTCTGTACTGTACAGGAGACACGGCACGAGATTGGCTGACAATGGTCTACAGCCAATCAGGACGCAGAACACAATGCGCTGTAAAAAACAAAAACATGCAAAATTGCACAAAAAAGATCAGCGAAACAGCGAGGCCGCCAAAGGTGAACTGTGTTACAGCGAGGGACCAGCGTATATGTGGTTGTTGGGACGATAAATGTCTTTGAGCTTGTGTCAGAAGACGAGCTGCAGCTTTCTGGACCAGCTGCAGTCTTGCCAGGCAGGTCCCACTAACTCCAACATATAAGGAGTTACAATAATCCAGCTGGGACGTCATGAAAACGTGGATCGCCCGTTCAAGGTTTTTAAAAGATATAAATGATCTCACCTTAGATAAAAGCCTCAGTTTGAAGAAAGACCGCTGTACAACTGAGCTCAGCTGTTTTTCAAATTGCCGTCAAATATAAGCCCCAAATGTAATAATCAGAATCAGAATCGTGTTTATTGGCCAAGTATATGTGCAGACACATACAGGGAATTTGGTTCCGGTAGATGGTGGCTCTCAAGCACAGCAATGTAAATCACACACACACACACACACACACACACACACACACACACACACACACACACACACACACACACACACACACATGTCTATATATACACATTACACATACATACACAAAGCTGTGTAAACCAACTGTAAATAACGAATCTAAACGTATATACATAAAATACAGAAATGAATGAGGTGGAATGAATACTACAAATGTACATAAGGTGCAGCTGCAGTCTGGCAGTGGGAGCAGTGTGACAGGTCAAGTGTTAAGAAGGGAGATGGCGAGGGGAAAGAAACTGTTCCTGTGTCGGGTGGTCCTGGTCTGCAGGCTTCTGTACCGTCTGCCAGAGGGCAGCAGATCAAAAAGTCTGTGTGCAGGATGTGAGGGGTCTGCGATGATTTTCCCTGCCCGTTTCCTGGTTCTTGAGAGGTACAGATCCTGGATGGAGGGCAGGGGGGCGCTGATGATCCTTTCTGCTGCCCGTACAGTCCGCTGCAGTCTGCTCCTGTCCTGTTTAGTGGCTGCTCCATACCAGACTGTGATGGAGGAGCACAGGACAGACTCAATGACCGCAGTGTAGAACTGGATCAGCAGCTCCTGTGGAAGACTGTACTTCCCCAGTTGTCTCAGGAAGTACATCGTCTGCTGGGTCTTTTTGAGGATGGCGTTGATGTTGGTCTCCCACTTCAGGTCCTGGGAGATGGTTGTACCCAGGAACTTGAAGGTCTTCACAGTTGACACAGGGCTGTCTGATATGGTGAGAGGGAGCAGAGTTGAGGGATGTCTCCTGAAGTCCACTGTCATCTCTACAGTCTTAAGAGTGTTCAGCTCCAGATTGTGCTGACTGCACCAGAGTACCAGCCGCTCAACTTCCTGCCGGTATGCAGACTCATCACCATCTTGAATGAGGCCAATGACAGTGGTGTCATCTGCAAACTTTAGGAGTTTGACAGCCGAGTTCTTGGAGGTGCAGTCGTTAGTGTAGAGGGAGAACCGTAGTGGTGAGAGGACACATCCTTGAGGGGCACCAATACTGAGGGACCGGGTTTCAGAGGTGATCTCCCCCAGCCTCACTTGTTGCTTTCTGTCTGTCAGGAAGCTGGTGATCCACTGACAGGTAGCTGGTGACACGCTGAGCTGGGAGAGTTTGGAGGAGAGAAGTTCAGGCACAATGGTGTTAAAAGCCGAACTAAAGTCCACAAACAGGACCCTGGCATAAGTTCCCGGGCGGTCAAGGTGTTACAGGATGTAATGCAGCCCCATGTTCACTGCATCATCCACCGACCTGTTTGCCCGGTAGGCAAACTGCAGAGGGTCCAGCTGGTGGCCTGTAATGTCTTTCAGATGGGCTAACACCAGTCGTTCGAAGGATTTCATGACCACAGACGTCAAGGCGACAGGTCTGTAGTCATTCAGTCCTGTGATGGTGGGTTTCTTGGGAACAGGGATGATGGTGGAGCGTTTGAAGCAGGAGGGAACTTCACACAGCTCCAGGGATCTGTTGAAGATGCGAGTAAAGATGGGAGCAAGCTGTTCAGCACAGGTTTTGAGGCAGGAGGGTGAGACGCCATCTGGTCCGGGGGCTTTCCTGGGCTTCTGTTGGCTCACATCCTGAGTGTGTATTCTGAGTTTCAGGGAGGAGGAAAGGGGGGTGAGAGGTGTGGTGGAGGTCGTTGAATCTGGATGCGATTTAATAAAAGAGCTGAACCAGTCTAATAGAGCGCCCTTGATGCCGCCATGCTCCAATGGTGAGGTCAAGATGCTGTGGTCAAGGCAGCAGTCAGATCCAAAAGCACAGCTGAGTCTCCTGATCAGTGGCTGATAAAAGATCATTAAGAACTTTTCAAAGTGCAGTTTCAGTGCTGTGAAGAGCTTTAAAACCAGACTGAAACCTTTACAACAGATTGCAGCTGAACAAATATAATCTTTTACAAAATCTTCGACAGGAAGGGAAGCTTTGAAATAGGCCTGAAGTTTGAGCGGACAGAGGATCCAGATCAGGTTTTTAGTACAGGCTGTACAACAGCATGTTTAAAACAGGCTGTACAACACCTGAACTAAGACTGCTGTTAAAAATCGCTAAGATGTCGGAACCGACAACCTTTAAAATCTTTTTAAACACGTGTTGGAACAACTTCATTTGGACAAGATGATGTCTTTATAGCATCACATCGTTCCTCCACCTGATCAAACCACACAGGCTCAAACTGATCAAAAACAGCTGAGCAGGTGAATATTTTAGCCCCGGTGCGATCTCGGGCGAGAGTATCGATGATGGCCAAAGGGCAGCGTCCAGCTCTACGGCCGCTGAAGAGCAGACTCAACAGACGCGCGTGATGTGGATCCTACTGCTCTAAAACTGGAGCTTCTTCAATCCATTAAAGAGGACATTAGTACGCTGTTAAAAGTCAGAAATGCATTGAAAGAAGATTTTGACAATATAAGGGCTGACGTGCAAGGACTGAGAAATGAGATCGCTAACAGCATGGCGGCGACGTGCGGCGAAGTTGATGGAGTAAAGGTTACAGTGAAAGAAGCTGAGGATGGGCTGTCAATGTGGAGCGATGAGGTGACCACCCTGCAGTCTACAGTAGAGAGTATGAAGGAGGAGCTGTCTGACCTGAAGGATAAATGTGATGAAGGCAGGAAGCGGAGAGCTAACATCCACATCATAGGGATCCCAGAGGGCCTGGACTCGAGCTCCTCCACGGCCGTATCCGTGCTACTACGTGAAGTGCTGGGTATGGATAAAGACGTTATTGTCGACCGCTCACACAGGAGCCCTATCCTGAGAAAGCCAGCTGGTAACCCGCACGCCGTCATTGCCGAGCGTCACTACTACCAGGATTGTGTGGCTACGCCGTGCCAGGGCCCAAGCCCCGCTTGAGTTTAACGGACAACCTATTGCAATATTACGACTGGGCGATATGACCCAAAGTTCATATCTCGATATTCTTTAGCTGGATGGCGATATACGATATATATCTCGATATTTTTAAAGCCAGAAAGTACGAACAAAAAGAGAGTTCTTAGTCAAAGCTGTGTCCCAAATCTCACACAGGCACATTTATTAACATACAGCGTAGATGTACATGAAACAATTACTCAGAAATAAATGATCAGCATTTATTAAATAATAATGCTCCATAAATAAAAGAAAACAATGTTGTGTTTGTGCATAACAAAAAGCTCACAATCGTGCAGTCAAAATGTAAACAGACGCTGAGCATAATAACAAGCAGCTGCTCTGTTCCCAGGTTCTACTGCGTGACTGACAGCCTGGAGTTTGAAACCCTCTTTGTAACCGTGTCTCTTACAGGTGCCATTTATGGTCCTTATACACACTCAATACAGTAATATTACGTTGAAGCAGAGTACGTATCACTCCGCGAGGCTCCTCGTAGCTGTAATGCTCCAACAATCCATCAAGCGGTGCGGCCTCGTAGCTGAGCAAAGTCGTACCAAAACATCTTTTGAAAGGTTTCTGAGCGCCGTGTAGCACATAAAATCGGTTCGAGGTCAGTAAGCACAACCAGAATTCATCCATAAGGCGCACTGTCGATTTATGAGAAAATTACAGGATTTTAAGTGCAGAAAACATAGTTTATGGTTTTCCTTTGATCTTAGCAAATATCTACGCCTCTAATTGGGACGATCACAGATTTTTCACTAATGTCTTTGCGCGGCTCCCCAATATGTCATCACACAATATCATCTTTGAGGGAGACCTAAACTGCTCATTATCTGCTATGGACCACAGTTCACACAAAAGTACACTTAGTCCAAACTCAGCATGCGTCATTCAGAGCTTTCTTGATAATTATGGGCTGGCTGATGTATGGAGATTTCATAATCCTGCTTCACGTCAATACTCTTTTTTTTTCTAATGTCCATAAAACATATATTTGTATAGAAAAACGTCTCCCTTTAGTTACAGAATGTGATTATAAGACTCTGGTGATTTCTCCTCTTGTTTTTTCAATGTGTATTCCTGATGCCTGCTCCAACTATCAGCCATGGAGATTCAACTCAGTGTTGTTAGCAGATGAAGAGTTTGTCAGTTACAAAAGGTCTCAAAGACATTTTTTTTTTATCAATCAGACCCCAGAGATGACATCATCAGTCATTTGGGAATCTCTAAAATCATCTGAGAGGCCAAATAATTTCATTTTGTGCCAAACAAAGTGCAACACTGAAAGAACATCATCCATAAATATTGAGTAAGAACTGGACTCTCATACAGCGAGACTCAAATGCCTTTAAACATCAGCTTATCCTGCTGATCCAAGTCCAACACTGAGTTTGTAAAAACATGTTTGTCAATCATTTTGTTTGGTTTCTGAGGAAAATGATTCAATAACTTGCTGCTAATACACAACATTTCATCATATTTCCTTATAACCCTCTTTTGTCTGACCATTTGATCCCATTTGAATTTGCAATAAAGGATCCACAGAGTTTGGTGACAATAATGACAGTAGATGTTTGTGTGAAAGTGCTGGAAGCAAATGAGTGTGTGATGTTCTTTCAGTGTTGCACTTTGTAGACGCTCCCTGAGCACTGGTCTCACAGCCAGCTGCACATAGAGACCAGTGTTGTTAGTCCAGGTCAGAAGATGACTTGTTGGAATGAAAATGAGCTTGTAGTTTGTCTGCTTTAATAATGTGACTGGAAAAAGGTGTTGGACTTCAAATATGTCCATTTCTGTCACACTTCACCTTTAAAAGTGAAGCCATGTGGTTCCTGGAAGGAAAAACACGACTTTTTCAAGTCTTTGTCCTGTTTTTATGAGAAATGTACGACTTTAATGTGAAACATTCAGAGTTTTTTCTCTTGTTGTGTTTGTTTGAAGCTGCTTCCTGTTGGCTTCAGCTGTTTGGAGTTTCCATTTTCTAAACTTCTACATTCTGAACCTTCTTCAGCTCTGAACAGATGATGAAACACTGAATGATTTCAAGCACTTTGTCTAATAAACTTACATCTTTCATTCTTTATACAGATTGTGGAGCTGTGGTTTGTCAGAGATCAGCTGTGATTATCTGGCAGCAGCACTGAAGTCCAACCCCTCCCATCTGAGACAGCTGGACCTGAGCTACAACTACAAGCTGCAGGATCCAGGAGTGAAGCATCTGTGTGGTTTCCTGGAGAGTCCAGGATGTAAACTTGAAACTCTGAGGTCAGTCAGCATGTTTTAGTTGTGCTGAGATGAATATGATGTGAAAGTTGTGCTGACACTAAACTGCAGACATCAGGCTGATATTATACTGATCCACACTGAGGATCTTCATGGTAAAGTCTGTTTTCTTCTTCTCTGGTTTAGTCCATTGACTGCAGCAGAACAATGTTCACATTTCAAACCTTCAAAGAAGAAGAAAAATCCTCCACTGGAAAATTCACTGTGAAACTCTCAAACTCTTCATTGCACCTTAAAGTCTGTGTGACACTGAAATCCAAAGCAAAATGTGCGTTTGCTTTACAGACAGCAGTCCAACACAAACATACACACATCATCCAAAACACAGTCCAACATCCAAATCTCCTCCACTGCCAGCATGAATGATGGGAAAGAGAAGGAGGAACACTCTGACATTCAGGGTTAGAATGAGTTTCATCAAGCAGACTGTGAAGATCAAAGCTGCATTAGAAAGCTTACATGAATGAATGAGTGGACAGAAGTGGACAGAGATCATCTGAAGCACTTCAAAGGCTTTAAATCAGCACATTTCTCTTTATTCTTTATCAACTCTGTTAGTTTCTCTCAGTTTTCTGTGGAATGAAGCTAACAGCAGGCTAATAAGATGCTGACCAATAGGTTTCTATTAAAGGTTGTAATTTGTATATGAAAAAGTGCTTTGGCTCAGCAGGGATCAGCTTACAGGTAGAATACAGCTGCTGGATGGGATTAGCATGTCATAGCTATCTACCAAACTGCTAACTGGGGGATTTCAGGCCATCTATGGATCATTTTTGCTAACTGTTTATTCAGCTTAGGCTCACAGGGCTGCAGCCTGTGCCCTAGCTGTCATAGGGCAAGAGGCGTGGTCCACCTGCACAGGTGAGCAGTCCATCACAGGGCCAACAGAGAGCGACAGAGAAGCACTCCCTCACATCCACACCTACAGCCAATGTAGAAGCACCAATGAACCTAAGCAGCATTTCATTGGACTGTGGGAGAACATCCAACCTCCACAGAAAGGCCCAGCTGACCAACAAGCTTCAACCTACAACCTTCTTGCTCTAAGGCACTAGTGCTAACCACTTTTGCCCATTTCAGCCCAAATCCTGCATCTTCCTGTTTCTGACTCCAGGCCAGCTCCACTAACACTTTCTCATCAGACACTGCCACCTAGTGGAGGAAGTCTTAGTTCCATTTGAAGCTTCAGATTACAGTTAGTTCCTTTACAAAGAGGTGGAGGTGGTGGGGCCACAGCACCATCATCACTGAGTGCCATAGGACACTTAACCTTTGTTTCCATATGCTGGGAACTTCCTGTTGTTCCAAGGAGGACTGGAAAATGTGTGAAAATCTCCCAGTCAGTTCCTCACAGCACACTTCAATCATTTCCCTCCCACAGCATCAGGACCAGGGCTTTTTCTCTCTTTGGTCCCACTAAGAGATTTCCACACAAACACCTCATCAGTGGGACTCTCAGAGCTACCAGCCCTTTGCTACAATCACAAAGCTCTTCATTGAAATCAATGATATCAAAGCTGGAATCAAATGAGTCCAAGTCTTCTGCTGATTCAGCATCACATTCATCTTTGCTCCTTGTTCTGCATCCCCACCATGGACTTCATTCCTTTCCAAGCCAGCCTTGAGTGTCCTTTATTCAGCTCATCCTCTGCTTTACTTTTACACCTGATTTTAGCTGCTTTATCTCTCTTTCAACAGGTTTCTGTGCCTCAATCTTTTTCTTCTCTCCCTCATAACAAGACAGCTTCTTCTGCCTGAGAACATGTTGGAGTGATTTACTAATCCAGGGCTGCTTATTGGGGAAAATACTTCCTGTTTCCAAAGTAATCCCCATTTTTCCCAGAAAGAAATGTCAGTAGAAATCGATGATCTAAGTGAGAACATGAGCCTTTAAAAAGTCCCAGTGGGTGCAGTCAAAGCAGTCCCTCAGTCCCAGTATAGAGTCTTTGGTCCAGACTGGAACAGCTGTGTGCCCAGTTTGAGCTCTCTTCAGTGCTGTGACCTGACAGACCCAGAGGGGCCATCACATCACATTTAGAAGCTCCCCTGATGGAGCCACAACACATGTCCAATACTTAGTCTGTCTTGTTGGACCAACTGGAAGAAATGATTCAAGGACTTAGTCACAGAACAGAGATTCAAATCTCCAAAATCCAACTGGCTGCATCAGGACATATAGTCTGAAACTCTGCACAGTTTCCTGTTTGAAGCTGCTTCCTGTTGGCTTCAGCTGTTTGGAGTTTCCATTTTCTAAACTTCTACATTCTGAACCTTCTTCAGCTCTGAACAGATGATGAAACACTGAATGATTTCAAGCACTTTGTCTAATAAACTTACATCTTTCATTCTTTATACAGATTGGACACCTGTGGTTTGTCAAAGATCAGCTGTGATTATCTGGCAGCAGCACTGAAGTCCAACCCCTCCCATCTGAGAGAGCTGGACCTGAGCTCCAACTACAACCTGAAGGATCCAGATGTGAAGCAGCTGTCTGATCTTCAGCAGAGTCCAGACTACAGACTGGAGACTCTGAGGTCAGTAGAGTGATGGAGTGAGTGGGTGGTGCTGTCAGCAGTATTGTACTAAACACAGTCAGTATGAAACAAAGATCCAGTGTTTCCTGTAAAGCTGCAGCTTCTCAGTGAAGCTGTGAGAGGAGAACGGTGACAGGCTTCAGGATTGGACACAAACACTTCCTGTTTCTCACCTTTATGGTCACCATAGTAACGGCTGACACGCTCTGATCAAACACTGTCAACAGCCAATCAGCTCTCTGAACAAAGCAGCACGCAGACCAATGACTGCATTGATTTCCAAGTTTAAAGCAGTGAAGAACACAGTCTGTAGGTGAGGAAGAATTTAGTGAGAGCAGATGTTTGGATGGAATTCCTCCAGTTAACAGCTGGAACCGTCCATCTGGATTGTTGGGCTTGTTGTTGGGGTTCCTACAGAGCTCAGAGTGGACACACCAAGGTTCTTCTAATGAATGAAAGTCCAAACTCAAACTAGGAGGGAAAAACATTTTCAGCAACTTCAATAAAAATCCAAAGATTAGAAAAAGTGAAGCAACAATGAGTCCTAGTACAGTCCCAGCACTGACGTCCCTGCTGCTCTTTATACTGGATGTGCTGCATCACTGACTGACAGCTGATGAAGAGTCTCTGGAAACACTCGTTTATCTCCTCTGCTCTTCCTCCTTCTCTCTGCAGGTGGAGGCGATGATGGTAAACAGGACGGTGTGTGTGCTGAGAGAGGAGCAGCTGTGTCCTGATGATCCAGAGAGGTTGAAGCAGCAGCAGCTTGTGTGTAGAGACGCTCTGACTGGGCCATGTTACTGGGAGGTGGAGAGGAGAGCTTCATCCAGCAGTGACTGACAGAGGAATGAAGTGCAGATGACTGTCAGTGCTGCAGAGTGAACTGCTCTGAGAACAGCTCCACTGTCAGACACAATGTAGAGTCCAGCATCAGCCCTGTGTGTCCCTCTGGATCTGACAGAGGATCATCAGTGTATCTGGACTGCTCTGCTGCTGCTCTGTCCTTCTACAGTCTCTGCACAGTCTCTGTCTCACTCTGGAAAGATTTTACAACTTGTTGTAATTACAGAACGTTAATATAATATTCAAACATGTGATCTTCTCTTTATTTCTGAATCTTTACCAAATAAAGAAAAACCAAACTAACAAACAGAAGCTGTCGTGTCCTTTTTCACCACATCTGTGAATCTTTTCTGTGTTTTTCCTCTTTTCCTCCTTCCTGCAGCTCCATCTTCATCATTCTGTGTCCAGTATATGTGAACACGTCCAAAGCATCTGAGCCTCATGTTACCCGTTTGTGTGAGTTACGCCTGTCGTTGTGTTGTGGTGTATAAATAAGGGGCAGGAGACAGCGCTGGATCTCCGAGTTCTTTACTCTCAATTTCTGCAACATCTGCAATATCTAGAAATGCAAACCTGTGAGCTGTGTGTGTTGTGCGTCTGCTCGGCCACCTCTCCTCCGGCCGTGCTGGAAGCAGCTGTGCGTTTGACAGTTTTATCGACTCGACAATAATCGAACAAATTAAATGTTCAAAAATATCAACTTAAGCACTTCAAAGTCAACAAAAAGCTTAAAACAATGAAATAATATTTCACTGACAAAACAACAGCTCATAAGAACGATACACAAAATAATACAGAAACAAACAAATAAAAGTTATTAACCAGGATCCATGTTTTTGTCACAAATACTGAATCAGCTGATTCACTCTTTATGTTTCTGAGTTTGTTTTGTGATTATAGTTCTGGTTTCTGTTTCTGTGTCTTCACTGTGTCCCACGTCTCCTTACTTTGGACTGTCTGTCCTGTCACTGAAGGTGTCTGCCCAACAAGGACGTGGTGCTGAATGCATCCAGACCCCTGCTGACTGTCTTTGCAGCTTCGGTCAAAGGTACAGTGTCCACTGTGACCCTGAGAGCAGGACACAGCCAGAGGTGAGTCAGCAGTTACAAACTAAATGCTGCTGACATGAATCAAACTGCTGGATAACCCACTGCTCATGAAAATGGCACCTTTCTGTTGCTTTTTGAGATTACTGAGAATATTTGAATTGTGACTCAGATGGCAGATCCAGGCTCTCAGCCTCCAGCTGAAACTTCCAGTCCTCCCCCAGCCAGAAGCTCTGATGCTGGGCTGAGAGACTTTGATCCTTCCCTGGATCCAGAAATCCAGGAGGGAGAAGGAGAACAGGACCTCCTTCCTGATCTGGAGAGGCCTGAGGGAAAGAAAGATGGAGCAGACAGAGCTTTGAACAAATCCAAACCTCCTGAGCTTCACCTCCACAAAGGTGCAGACACTGATGCACAGATTCACATGTGACACCTGCAGCGTCCAGCTTGTGCCGCTGACATTATCTCCACTCTGATACAAGCCTCATTCACTCGCTCACACACATTCATACAATCACCTTTTCCTCACAGTCACACACATGAATGTAATGAGGGGAACTCGGGGTTCTGTCATTCCTCAGGATCCTTTGATATGCAGACTGGAGGCTCTGTGGATGAAACACCGACTGTCTGAAGCACTCTGAAGTGTTCATGATGGACTTCATCCTGATTAACACTACAATACTTGTTAGAGGCCTTTTATATGTAATAATATTCTTTTCCATTAAAGCTCTGAACATTCTCACTCTTTCTTGACCAGGTGTGACAGGTGAAGGACACCGGCGAATAGGAGGACAGAAGCTGAGAGCCATTAGTCACATGACTTCAGCTGCTGCCGCCTCACCAACCACTGGCCCCTCGGTGAGTCTAGAGTTACAGCAGTGACCACAGGAAGTGCACACGTGTGATCTAAAGCTACATGTGGGCCTGTGACCATCAGTCTTCTCACTGTGGTAGACGGGTTTGTGAGTCCCTGTGATGCTGGGAGTGTCCAGGACAGTCGCTCCTGATCGGGTCTCTCATGGAAAGCTGGTCCCAGGAATTCCTGGAAAATTCCTCCACAAAAGAGAACTGGGAACATAAGTGCAGAGTGACAGAGGTGCTCAGCAACCCTGCTGTTATATGGGAATAGAACCAGAATAGTCGGCAACCACTTGAGTTAAGTTAGCCAAAGAGATGCGACTCAGACTGACTTCATCATGTTGGCAACGTGTCTGCATTGATAAACTCCAGTTATTGACAAATCAGAGAATAATTCCAGTCGTTCAGAGACAGATTGTGATTGTTTGGAGGATGTAATCGTTTCCCTTCAGGGAGCGTGTTGGACGCTCAGTGTCCGGGTGATTAGCTGATGCAACTACTTAGAATCAGTTTGTGAATATGAAGAAAATCAGTGCAGTCACTGGACAAACTCTGATTCTTCCTAGTTTCACTCTTGTTTCAGTCCAGTGTGACTGAGGTGGTAAAAAATGATCTGACTTTTAGCCACACAGCTGTCTGCTAGAGAAAAAGCCTTTGTGCACAACTTTCTTAAAGGCAAACGGCACCATGTTCACTGCAGCTGCAGCAAACGCAGCAAAGAGTGAAAGTTGGACTGAGAATGTTGTGACTGTTTCATGAGAAAGAGCAGGAAAACAAGCATCACACACCCAGACACAGTGCTGGGATTAGAATTAGACTTTAGAGCCAAATGTAGGACAAAAGCTTTAATATGAAAGAGGAAAACCCAACAACAGCCAGAGCATGAAGCTCAAATCTATACCAATCACCAAGAAAGCTGACAGGCCTGTGACACGTCAGAGACGCCGTTCAAATCATAAAGAAGTTGGTTTATTGACAAAATGTAAAAAACCAAAAGAATCAAGTCAACCTTCAGTTTAGAGCGAGTAGACCAATCAGGCACAGCAGCAGCTCTAGAATAAGCAACAATTTGATGTATTACAAACAACCTTTCATATACACACATACATATGGCTCATATGCTGTTTAAAAAGGGCTCAAAGACCCAACAGATTACACAAAGTACAAAAACACTTTCATTCAGACAACAGTCAGCTGTGCACGAGACAGAGAGCCGACTACAGTTAGTAACATGGACTCACTTTGTTTCAGACACGACACAAAGTAACACAAAGCCACAAAGAGCAGAAACATCAAAAAGGAGGCAGAGCAGCAGCAACTCTCCATGAGCTGTGAGGCTAACAGCCACCCACACTTCCTGTGATGCATAATGAAAACAACATTAACCTGAAGGATGATAACAACAGAAAGAAGTCTAAGCTAACGTTACACAGCGCTCACACAGCGCTGACTGTACAGGCCTCACACAGCTACGACCTGCATCCACAACACCTGATTCTACTGAACACAAACAAGTTAATGATATATGAGCAATCCAGGGAAGGCTTCCAGGAAGGTGAGGATCCAAAGACAGCTCTACAACAGCATCAGTCAGCAACAATGTTACTAATCACTGACTCTTTCATCCTTTTATACTCAATCAAAAAGTGCTGTGTTCACATTTGTTTCTGCTGAAATCCAGAGACTGAAAATGCGTCTTTTTAAAGTTTGAATAAACTGACTGAGCTTCTCACGAGTCCAACCGTGAGGAACACTTCCCCCCATGACACATCACAGGACAACGTCTCAGTGGAGGGGGGACAGTAGCTCAGTTTAGGCAGTCACACTCAGAATCGATGCCTCCAGTCAGGGTCAAACGTGGTCCTCAGAAACCTGCAGATGTTTGGGCCAAGCTCTCACTGGTCTCTGCGTCTGTAGACTGAGCTGATGTTTCTCCAGGTGTCTGGTAAAAGGACGATGCTGCTGTCCAATGAGGCGAGGAGAGAAGTAGCCAAACAGGCGAGAGCCGTGAAGGAGGAACGGCGGGCAGCTCTGGATGCCCGACATAAATACCTGATGAGCAGGCTGGCAGACGCCGGCCGCCTGGAGGAGGCGGCGGTGGAAGACGCCATCGTCTCTGATGACAGAGTAAGTTCAGAGACGTGATCCTTCCTCAGAGTTGAACCTTTGAGTCATTAATGTCTGATTCTTCCAGTTCAGTCTGATCCATGAATTCTTTGCTGCAAACGGATCCAAGAAGCTGATTTTCTTCTATCAGGATGTCAAACAGGTAACTTTGATCACATTTCAATGACTGACACATGAAGGTCTAACCGCTCTTCATAATCTGCTGTCCTGTTTGTTGCAGCGTACTTTGTATTCATATCTTTTAATATCTGCCTTTCTCCCAGAGTCTGTCCTCCTGTCAGTCTTCCTTTGTGGACGCATCAAACTCAGCTGTGGCTCAGAGGAAACTCTTCCTCACTACGGGGAACTCTGAGGTTGGCTTCAGCTTTTTCTGTTTAGTTCATGTGAGAATCACAGAAAAATGCTGATATGAGTGGAAGGTTCTGCTGGGAAATTGGCAAAGAGCAGATTATTGAACAGCGAGGCAGACGGTTCATTTCAGTGATGCCAGTTTATTAGAAACGAGGACTGTGGGGCTGCTGGAAGTCAGGACGGCCGTTCTCTGGATAAACCTGACAGCTGAGGTGGAGAGCAGGATTTATCCACAGACGGCTTCTTCCAAGCAAATGTCCTGAACACACCTGAGCTGAGGGTTACACAGTGTGTCCTGTGTGATCTCTGCTTTATGGTGGTTGAATCTCACAAATGTGACCATCAGACCTGACGACTTATTTGTGATGTTTTAATTAAAAATATCCTGGGTGAGGTGTTTGGGGCCTGTCCCATGAGGAGGAGTCTCCAGGGCAGACCCAGGACACACTAGAGAGGTTATATCTCTCAGCAGGCCTGGGAATGCCTCAGTATTGTCCTGGATATGCTGGAGGAAGTGGTTGTTTAGGGAGGTCTGGGATTCTCTGCTTAGACTGCTGCACCTGTGACCCGGGACCAGATAAACAGGAAATGGATGTTTGAAATTCAAAGAAATCCTCTTTTAATAATGAGGAAAAAAGACAGCAGGAGATCCATCGCAACTAACAAAACACTTCAAACACATCAATGCATCAACTTTAATCAACTTCATTTGGTTCAAATGAAGGAATCTAACAAAGCACTCACTAAAATGAAACACCAGTTAGTTTCCCGAGCTCAACAGGTCGAACACCTGAGTTTGGTTTGCGGTGCAGTTTTTATTTCTTCTAGATAACTTGGGTTATTTGCACAGGAAGGTTTTTAAATGTATTTCTTAAGTACGATCTTATATGGGGGTTGATTTTATAGCATAACAGAATAATGTAATAACTCTAATAGAGTATAAAACATTTGCAGAATGAAGTACAAGGTGAAGAAAAGTCAGAACGTCCCTGTTTGAAAATACAGTCTCAGAAGGTCAGAGATGGACAAATTCAGCTACAGAAACATGTGGCCATTTTTTTAAAGCCATAGAGCATATTACAGACGACACAAAGAGCAAACACTGTAAACTTCTAACCACAGACCTCACACAGCTCACACACGTCAGAGTGAAGCTGTCATTTCCTGAAGCTTCCACACAAGAGAACTGGCAACAAGGTGGAGTCCTCATGGATCACTAGCAGAGAAATGTGGGTGGGTGCCAGACCACATGGACTCGACTCACTTTATTTCATACAAAGGAGCAGACTAATGCTGTCATCCTTAAAGACTAACTAGAAACAAGCAGTGCGCTCGCATCGACTCGACTTGTTTTGCAAGTTTGAAGTGAGATGGTACTTTGGAGTCAGCCTCCCGAGATGATGGCTGGCTGGTTTTTGAAAAAAATCTCATATTTATACAATGAGTAGCAGACTTTCCTGACTTGCAGAGGTCAACGTCCTCCTCAGTCATGCGCCATGAGTGGCACAGATACTATTCATCAAATAACTAACATGGCCTTGATTGTTACTCCAGAGACTTATCTGCGATGTAGCTTTATAGCATTTTCATTAGCAATCGTATGATTTGTGTTACAATGACCTTTGTGGACGGGCCCGGACCCCCAGGCCTCGTCCGTGACGCCGACGGTGAGCGCAACGTTTTTGTTTTCTTGCGCTTAAAATAACCTGATCAGCGTTCTGTGGACGGTTTGTTTACATTTCTCACATCTGTGATTGTTCACCCGGGTTGGACACGAGCAGAGAGGGCTTTCAAGATGAAAAAGCCAACGTGAAACTTTAACGGACGACAAAGTTTTTCAATCAAATCTCCGTCACACCCTTCCTTGACCTCATCACGTTATCCACCTTAGTCAAGGAACAGTGGTTCGGGAAAATATGCATTTGTTTTTTGGACTACTTTAAAACGTATCTCAACTAGTGATGTGCGGATCGATACTGAAATATCGATTCCTCCGATACCCGTCATTGTGTCCGGCCCCTTGGCGTGCACACTCACAACAATGGCTGAGCGTAAACAGAGTCATGTGCAGACGTATTTTACCTCCACGAACAGCTGAGACGTGGTTTGCCATACATGTGGCAAGAATGTGAGGTGTTGTGGTAACACCGCTGACCTGGTCAAACACCTCAGAGTGAATCATATCACAGAATATGACGAGCGTATGTTGAGGCGAACTGAAGAGGAGGAGAGGGAGAGGTGCTGCCAGGGCGAGACAGACGTCTCTCACGGAGTCCTTTAATGCTGCAGGCAGGCAACAAATAGCCACAACTTCAGGTTTTTCATTTCTATATGATAATTCTGCATCATTAAGTGATAAGAACAAGTAATCTGATGTCCTGTGATCATTACGACGCTATAATTTGAGATAAAATAAAAGATAGAGTAAAAAAAATAAGTTTTTGTGCAGAGTATCGGTATCAGATCAGTATCGTCGATACCAGCCTGAATTTTACTTGGTATCGGATCGGAAAGGAAATCAGTGGAAATCAAATCCTGCTTCTACAGGTGTCCAGTTCATTCACTCTGACCCCTCCAGATAAGCGTTGCCAGTTCTCACTGTGCTGTAGATCACATTTTCTTGTGTTTGGGGTTATAACGGTTACTTTTGAGGTCTGTGTTATAAAGCAAGTTAATCCTGAATTTAACTGGAGAAGACAAATTCCCACTGCGTGGTGTAGTGCACAGCCAGGCATTCTTTACATTAGTTCGTTTGACAAAACCAAAGAGCCGAAAGTATTTACTTGGAGTTTGGTTTGATGAAATAAGTGCCAGAATCAGTGAATACAAATGATTCCAATGACATGAAAACTGGTGGAAGGACAAATCCCTCAAGAAAAGCACGACTAGCACATTAAGTTTTTTTGTAATCATCATCATCTCTAACACCATGCGCACAACAGTGATTTTGTTACAGAACACTAAGATAGTAAAATCTGGGAAATGATGATATTTCTTTCCAAAACTTCCTGTCTGGAAGACATTAAAGCTGCTGTGCCACCTGCAGCTTCTTTCAATCTATGTTATGTGAATATATCTTTTTTTTGGGTTTGAACATCCATTCAAACTCACTCTCTGCCTAGCAAGTCTCATTCCCTCATTTCCTTGGGGTCCAGCTTCACATACGTGGCACTGAGCCTTTTCCTTTGTCACCTCTTTCTGCTACATGCCTAGCCTCCCAGTTTCTTGGTCTATTTTCTTCATTTCGCTAACTACACTTCTTTTTCTTTGTAAATCTCTTCCTTCAAATACTTTCAAAATCACTTTTCTTTTTTCCCTTTCTTCTGTGCAGAGAAGACGTCAAACCCCTTCTTGGCAGTTTATCTCAATAAAGCTGTACTATCCCAGCCATCTGGTAAGTCTTCCCTACTACCCAGAGCCTGTTTATACTCCTGCATGTCTCTGCCTTCACTCACTTCCTCTTCTTGATGTCCAAACTCATCCTTCAAACTACCATTTGATGCTGCATAGCTGCATTCTCCCTGACACCTCCTTGTCTCCTGTCTTTTTGATTTCACCTTCTGCATAATATTTAGTTGCCCTGTGTGCAGCTTCCTCCACTTTCATATATTTCTACAAGTTCCTCCCTGTTCTTGAAGTATGTGTGCACCACGGCCATTTCCACTTGGAAAATCTGCCCCACATCTGTCTTTCTAGATTTCTCTCCTAAACACCACACCTACCCAACACCTCATAACCTCTGTTCCCTTCACCTAAATGTCCATTGAAGTCTGTGTCAATCACCACTGTAGTATGTGGTCTCTTGCACACAAAATGTGTCTACCCTCCACCTCCATAATATGAGTCCGCCAGCCCTCCCATTGCCAGTCATAGTCCATAACAAGTCAAAAACATAAACAGCTCGAACGTATTATTTATTTAAAAGAGAGAGAGAGAGAGAGAGAGAGCTCAGTTGTCCTTGCTCTAGCATCAAGAGTCAGTGACTGGCTGTTCACTGCAGGCTCAGCAGTCCAATGGCCGATCAGCAACAAAACAAATAAAAAAATAAGACACGTTTTTGATTATGACAACAAACCACATCCAAAAAAATATGACAGCAACACTTTAAGTTTTGTGTGCATTCATCATGTGCAACTCTGCAGAAAGTCTCATGTCAAGGATGTGTGGACAGGGGGGCTATTAAAAAGTTCCAGTATACAGAATAGAAAACCATCAAATGAATGAAATAAAATCTGTTGTCACAGTGGTTTTTGAAGGAACAATTACTTCACAGATGGACAGCCTCATTATATTTTAGTTAAATCTGATGATACACACTTCACGTCACCCTAGTTACATGTTTTTATTTGCCATGTGTATGTTATCCAAGGGAGGAAGAAAAAGAAAAAGAAAACTTTTGATGTGTCCAGACATTTCTTCACATCAGCTGCCAGCAACCAGTTTCAGCATGTACAACTGTTGCAGTAAGTGTGCTCATGCAGACCAACTATGCTGGTCCACTGTTCTTAATGGTGCTGCATGTTGAGAAAGAAGTGAAACAAATGTTTTGTTTAACAAGTCCACTAGTGTTAGAATAACTTGGCATTTCCAATCTGTTTCTGCTGTAGTTCAATGAAAGGTTTCAGTTACTTAAGTTTGAGAAAAACCAAAAAAACCGTTGGTCAGCTTCCCTCAGGGTCACTCCACGGTTGATGACATGGTCCACTATTGTAGCTCTGATGTCATCAGCAATTCTATTTCTTACTCTTCTTACCCGTCCTCTCCCCCCTCCTCGTCCTCCTCTTGCTCCTCCTTGTCCTTGTCGTCCTCTTCATCCTACTTCTTCACCTCCACGTCCTCTTCCTCGGCCTCCTCTCACTCTTCCTGCTCCCTCCATTGTACTCCACACACAGAGCTTACCTGTATCATAGTGCTTAGGCTGATTGCAAAGTGAACTAATTATCTAAAAAAGCTTTCACATGTGGCAGTGTGCCAGACAGTTGACAAAATAGTGTAAATAATGGCCATAAATGTGTATAGTTTTGCTAGGAGTGCGTTGATCATTTGGAAATTGAGTGCAAAGCAGTGAGTTGTGTTTACAGTTCTGCAAAAAGAGTGCTGTGCAGTGGATTGTAGCTACAGGTTTGCAAAGTGTGTGTTACAAAATGGCAAACTGAGTGCAAAGCAGTGTTTGTACTTTTAGTTTTGCACACTCAGTGAGTGGTTTTGCTATAAGTATCAATAGTTTTAGGAATTGTGCTGTAAGAATCACAGTTAGGGTTTAAGCATTCAGAAAAACCTGTAATAAACGCACACGCATGCGTCTTCAGCATTACTGGGTTTCTGCAGCTCCTGGTTTCCTGTTTAATACATTCACACAAGCAATCAAACGCTATGAATCGTTCCACAATGTTTGCAGTCACTTTTCTTATCCCTCCTGACTCAAGAGCATAAAGCGATCTACGTTAGCTCTGGGAATTCTGACGGTCGTTCAGTAAATCTTTGTTTAATCTCTTTATTTGCTTTTTGGAGAAGTGAAGGTACAAAAACCTCCTCAATCAAATTTGCTTCGGTGGACAGAAAACAGCCGTTGTAGACTGTTTGGGGTTACCTTTTATAAGTATTGAATTTTCAAAAGTGAAGTCAGTTCTTCTGACCAGGTTCAGACCAGGATGAACACAAGTATGATACTGGACCCACTAGAGAACTGGTCCCAGCTGTGGGTTCACCTCCTCCTGCTGAACTCATAGGACAGACTCTAATGTAGCATCACGTTCATCGGTCACTCCTGACCTCCTGTGAAGCATGATGAATGTGTAATTAATGACTTCAGTATTTGGGGCATTATTGCTCTAAAAATCATATTAATAGTATTATTATTATTGTGCTTTAGGCTGCACTGATAACGCAGAGGTCTCTTCTTCCTCTGGGCTGTTTAAAGGGCCAGTTTGTCCAAAGCTGTGTATATACCAGCTGCTGTCAGGCTTCAGATGTCTGCATTAGTCCACAGTCCACTGTTTGTAAGCCATTGCTTTACTGCAAAAGTTCCCATCTACTGTAAAGAAATGGAGATAAGCAGGCACATAATATGAAAAGGCATGCTGTAGCTGACTTTGTCTTTTCTGATCCATCGGTTTGTGTGGCTCTTTCCACAGGAGGGACCTAACCCACACTTTATTTACTTATATGATAAGTTTAGTGGAGTGTAGTGCAAAATACACAGTGTTTACTTTTAATTTAACAACATGAAGCTGCATCAAGTTTCCATGGTGACTGCTCAAGAAATTCTGCATTCATAAATAAACATCAGACTGTCAAAAGAGCTCATCTGTGCGAGACCACCGAGCTGAGAGCATTTTCAGGTCCAGATCCCCCGTACGCCATCGTTGGAGAGCAGTTGACGTTTTTCTTCCTGACTTTGATTTGAACACGTTTAAATGGAAAAGAGTCAAGGAATCTATAAGCCTATCAGGGTATGTGACGCTTTTGCTTTTACTGCATTTCAGTAATTTGAAGAATTTGATGTCGTTTTAAAAGTTGACAAACTGAGAATCATTTTAAGTAACAATGACTAAATTGCTATTTCTTTGACAGGTGTTGTTCAACACACCGATTTATGAAACAGCTGTAAAGATCTGCTGGTATCTTCCGGGCTACAAGGCTCAGGTTAGACCCAGATTCATGCAAACCAAAGCTGACAGAAAATATCAGGTCATTTCTGAGGACCTGAGAGTGGTGGTGATTAAATGTCTCCTTTACTTTTAGGTTGCGATAATGACGGAGTTTCTCAGACTTCAGCAGGAAGATCTAATTCCACCGAACCTCACTGCTGAAGATCTGAGAGATCTTTTGGTGGAGAAGAGCAGGGAGACGCTCAGAGAGCAGTGAGTTACTGTCACACCTGAAAGTCTGTTTGTGATGACGTGTAAGTGCTGAGAGAAAACCTCTGCTTTGCTTTCTTTTGAAGGCTGTGGGAGTTTGAGTTAGAGGATTTTGACGAAGAGGAAGCCAAACCTCTTCTAAGGCTGGTAAGACGAGAAAACCCACAAGACTTTTTTTTCATTACGTGCACATAACCTTTACACATAAGCGCACTGTAAATGTGTTTTCTGTTTCAGGTGTGGGCGGTGAACGTCAGCAATAAAATGAGGGACGTTGAATTTGAAGCCAGGTTGCTTCTTCAGTTCCCAGAGGCCGTACCTCCTAAATTTCAGTGAGTCACATGTAACATACAGTTATTAACCCTGTAAGACCCAACCCGTCAAAAAACAGCCAGAAAATTCAGATTCTTTGGAACTGAGATGTTTATCAACCCTTTAAACAAAAGCCACACATGAGTTCTTTGCTATGTCATGTTGTGTATGATTTACTTTTATTGTGTATTTATTTTTTGTATCACATTTGATACACTGGGTGTTTTTGGCAACTTTTTGTTAACGACAATGTTAACTTTAGACTAAAAAAGAGTTTTGTCCACAACATTTAGAAATTATAGCAAGTATTGATCATGTTGATGAGATCGAGGTCTCAGAAACTCATGTATGATACAAAGGTGGTTACAGGGTTAACAGTCCAGCTACAGTGTTTCAATATTTAAATGATGCTTTGAATATGTTTAACAGATAACTCTTATCATGTTTTTCTACAGAGCACCTAAATTCCTCAGCGCGGTGAAGGATTACGTTGAAATCCTGAAAAAGAAGCAGCAGGAACAGCCTAACAGCAAACTGCTCACCGCGCAGGAGGTAGTGGTCGAGGTAGTTCCCCGCGTTCTCCAGGGCTTCTGGGAGCTTCCTCCTCGCCCCCTCCTAAACATGGCCTCCCAGAGTCTAAGTATCCTCTCCACCAGTGTCACCAAGGCCACTTTAGATCGTGTCTCCAAGAGCCTCACGGCGATGGAAACACAGGCCGTCTTCACCCGCTCTATCCGAGACGATCTGGTTGACAGCATCCTGACGGAGATTAGACAGAAATTTCCTGAAGAAATTCTGTCTATCCAAGTTGCAAACTTTGCACCCCTGTTGCTGAAGACCATTGCTGATGTAGCAAGGATCCGGATATGTGAAATCTTTGAGCCCCCTTCAAGTCCTGATGTGAAGAGCACAAATGGTGAGCGCTCCTCTGACGGCCTTTCAGTGGCAAATGTTCCACCAGCCGAAGAAGCTCTGTCAGAAAGTGTTGCAGAGCCCGACGTTCCCTGTGAGGAACTTCTTTCTGAAAGGGCATCCAGTCTGAGTACTCGAGACCTTACGATCGAAGGAGCTCTGTCAGAAAGTGTTGCAGAGCCCGACGTTCCCTGTGAGGAACTTCTTTCTGAAAGGGCATCCAGTCTGAGTACTCGAGACCTTACGATCGAAGGAGCTCTGTCAGAAAGTGTTGCAGAGCCCGACGTTCCCTGTGAGGAACTTCTTTCTGAAAGGGCATCCAGTCTGAGTACTCGAGACCTTACGATCGAAGGAGCTCTGTCAGAAAGTGTTGCAGAGCCCGACGCTCCCTGTGAGGAACTTCTTTCTGAAAGGGCATCCAGTCTGAGTACTCGAGACCTTACGATCAAAGGAGCTCTGTCAGAAAGTGTTGCAGAGCCCGACGCTCCCTGTGAGGAACCCTATGGCGAGTCCAAATCCTGTGTTGAAGGTGAAGATCATATGATCAACGGATCTTGTTCTGAAATTGGGCCGGTTCCTGATGTTCCCTTTGAGGAACCTTTTCCAGAACCTGAAGCCAGCATGAAGTCCGAAGACCGTCAGATCAAGAAGAAGAAAAAGGGCTTCTTCAAAAGACTGAGAAGTCTGTTCTGCTGCTGTTGCAGACCAAAAGTCACCGACTGACACTGAAGCTGTGACCCAGTGTTGGTGTTGCAGTAACTCTAAATATGTAAATATGTTCCTTAATGATTGTTCTTCATGTTTTTGGGGGTTTCTTTAGTTTTCAGTGGGCTGGGTGTTTTTTCTCCTCCGTGTTCTTTACTTGATTCTTGTTCATAGTTCCTGATTTGTTTTCCTAGTTCTTGTTTCTTAGTTTGTAGTTTCTTGAGTCCACCTGAGTTTCCAGTAATAAAAGCTGCCGATTCAAGTTTCATTCCACGTAAGAGTCCTGTGTTTGGGTCCTACTACCTGCCTGTCACAGCACACCATGACAGAAACTTTATAAACTCATTCATATTTCTACACGAGTCTCCAGCTATGTTAAAGATTTTTTTTCTTTCAAACATTTGTAAGAATCTCTTATGGTTCTCAAAATACTTCCACAAGTCCAGTAAGTGTAGTGCAGTAACATATTGATGGTATTATTTTTAATAATTATTTATTATTTTTAATGCACTTTGAACTGAAACTGGTATATAAAATGTACTTCCTGTAGAAAATGCAGTGTGAATGCTAATAGCTGAATAGCTTGAGTTGAATTTTTATAATTGCTGAAATCTTTGGTGAAAAACATGTTACAGTTTTTGCCCGTTGCTTGAACACATTTTGCAAAACGTCGCTCATTGTGCCAAAACTCTAAACACAAGTAAACATGACACATCAAAATATACCATTCACATCTGTGCCAAACTGAAACTCTGCTGTCAAAACCTAACATTCCTCTGTCAAGATGTAACTCTGTTGACAAAATGACACATACTTGCATCACATGCAGATCAGATCAGGGGGACACACTAGTCTACTTCATATAAAACACTGCAGTCTTTCATTGTCATTGTTTATTCTGAAGGCACATTTTCAGGAGACACAAACAACCAAAAAAAGCAAATAGGCCTACTCAATATTGTCCACTGCAGCACCATCAATTCAGATAAAGCAAAACACAAACATAATACAGTAATAGAAAAAACACTATACTGTACACACAAAAAATCATGACAATTGTGCATACGTGGGCTCATGGATCCCGCCGTCTGTTGGGGTCTGGCCACAGGACCTCATCGACATCGCAAGCAGTGTCTTCTCCCGCTGGGCACCGGGGAAAATATCCTCTTGCATGTCGAAACCATCCATGGATTGCTGTCACCTGAATGTAAATAGAAATACAGTGGGGCAAAAAAGTATTTAGTCAGCCAACGATTGTGCAAGTTCCCCCACCTAAAATGATGACAGAGGTCAGTAATTTGCACCAGAGGTACACTTCAACTGTGAGAGACAGAATGTGAAAAAAAAATCCATGAATCCACATGGTAGGATTTATAAAGAATTTATTCGTAAATCAGGGTGGAAAATAAGTATTTGGTCAATAACAAAAATACAACTCAATACTTTGTAACATAACCTTTGTTGGCAATAACAGAGGTCAAACGTTTACTATAGGTCTTTACCAGGTTTGCACACACAGTAGCTGGTATTTTGGCCCATTCCTCCATGCAGATCTTCTCGAGAGCAGTGATGTTTTGGGGCTGTTGCCGAGCAACACGGACTTTCAACTCCCGCCACAGATTTTCTATGGGGTTGAGGTCTGGAGACTGGCTAGGCCACTCCAGGACTTTCAAATGCTTCTTACGGAGCCACTCCTTTGTTGCCCGGGCGGTGTGTTTTGGATCATTGTCATGTTGGAAGACCCAGCCTCGTTTCATCTTCAAAGTTCTCACTGATGGAAGGAGGTTTTGGCTCAAAATCTGACGATACATGGCCCCATTCATTCTGTCCTTAACACGGATCAGTCGTCCTGTCCCCTTGGCAGAATAACAGCCCCATAGCATGATGTTTCCACCCCCATGCTTCACAGTAGGTATGGTGTTCTTGGGATGAGACTCAGTATTCTTCGTCCTCCAAACACGACGAGTTGAGTTTATACCAAAAAGTTCTACTTTGGTTTCATCTGACCACATGACATTCTCCCAATCCTCTGCTGTATCATCCATGTGCTCTCTGGCAAACTTCAGACGGGCCTGGACATGCACTGGCTTCAGCAGCGGAACACGTCTGGCACTGCGGGATTTGATTCCCTGCCATTGTAGTGTGTTACTGATGGTGACCTTTGTTACTTTGGTCCCAGCTCTCTGCAGGTCATTCACCAGGTCCCCCCGTGTGGTTCTGGGATCTTTGCTCACCGTTCTCATGATCATTTTGACCCCACGGGATGAGATCTTGCGTGGAGCCCCAGATCGTGGGAGATTATCAGTGGTCTTGTATGTCTTCCATTTTCTGATGATTGCTCCCACAGTTGATTTTTTCCACACCAAGCTGCTTGCCTACTGTAGATTCACTCTTCCCAGTCTGGTGCAGGTCTACAATACTTTTCCTGGTGTCCTTCGAAAGCTCTTTGGTCTTGGCCATGGCGGAGTTTGGAGTCTAACTGTTTGAGGCTGTGGACAGGTGTCTTTTATACAGATGATGAGTTCAAACAGGTGCCATTCATACAGGTAACCAGAGGTGGGACCAAGTCATTGTTTTGCAAGTCTCAAGTAAGTCTCAAGTCTTTATCCTCAAGTCTCAAGTCAAGTCTCAAGTAATGTCAGGCAAGTCAGAGTCGAGTCTCAAGTCACTGGTGTAAAAGTCCGAGTCAAGTCACAAGTCTGAAACTTTGAATTTCAAGTCCTTTCGAGTCTTTAAAAAAAAAAAAACAACGAAAAAATAATGTTGCAGTTATGCTAAATGTAAATATTAGACCATGTAATTTTAAAATCTGTGTTTTTCTCAACACATGACAAAATAGTGAACTTAGAAAATATACACAAATTGTGAAATTGCACCTCTTTAAAATGCAGCTCAATTAAACCTAGCTCCAATAATAATTTTCACCGACAGTTCTGAGATAAGCTGCATGTTATTCTTGGATGCGGTTGTAGGACCGGCTTTAAAAATCGCATGACAAAAATATCATACACATTAAAAAAAACTGTATCACCAACGTAGCCTGGACAACATTTGCTAGTTAGATGAAGTCAGCTATCTCATCTTAGCATATTTATATGCATATTTATAATCATACGGTTCTTGGAGTGAGTGCATACACTCATGAAGTTTAGTAACTTCAGGTCACTGCAACAAGCCCAGGTACAGTTTACCGACGGATGGGTGCAGGACCTTGAAATGCACCGTGTAGAAAGTAAAGACCATCGTACGTATCATAAGTTTACCAGTCTCACAAATCGTCGTCATAAATACACATTCATTAACAGTTTATTAATAGGACCTTTGAGCTCAACGGTAATTAATTAGTAGTGGAAATAATTTCTGGTAGCATCACAGAAATGTAGCAGTGACAATAATACTGTATGCTGTAATCGTACTGGGCAATTAGTGATACAAAAAACCTGTTTTATCCTGTGAATAAAAGTATATGTTTTTGTCAATGTACCATAATAACAGAGGTGAAACGCAATATTGTGTCAGGACAATTCACTATTTATGCACAATAAACAAAGGAGCATAGCGCGACAATTTCTGTTCAGCGCCAGACTTGCTTGTAACCTATATCACCAGTTATGTTATGAAAGTGACGTATTAACTACTAAAAAACACTGACCTTTGTGTAAATGCTTGGAGCAGACTAACCTGTGAGCTGGAGTGTTCTGGGACGTTATATTTGATCTTTGAATGGCTGCAATCCAGGCCACCCGTCGCCTCTTTGTTACTTCGGAAACATGGCTCGAACAATTTCTCTTCAACGAGGTAATCCGATAACAACCGATCTCTTTACCCGTCGGCTTCCCGTGGCTGTCATGCGACCGGCTATTGCAGTTAATAATACAACGGCTTCTTGCCATTTTTGTGTTTCTTTTTATCGCTGTATAACTGATTTTAATTGAAAGCCTGCGTGCGCTAGTACCGCTTGCCACGAGTTCCCAGAATCCTTTGCGGTTCTACCCGTGAATGACGTCACATTTTCAATCTCTATATAATATGCATGTTAAATTTTATATTTGGGGTAAAATATCAAGTCTTTTCAAGTAAACCGGTTCAAGTCCAATTCAAGTCCCAAGTCATTGGTGTAAAAGTCCAAGTCAAGTCACAAGTCTTAGAACATTTTTTCAAGTCAAGTCTAAAGTCATAAAATTAATGACTCGAGTCTGACTCGAGTCCAAGTCATGTGACTCGAGTCCACACCTCTGCAGGTAACGAGTGGGGGACAGAAAAGCGTCTTACAGAAGACGTTACAGGTCTGTGAGAGCCAGAGATTTTCCATGTTTGAGGTGACCAAATACTTATTTTCCACCCTAATTTACGAATAAATTATTTACAAATACCACCATGTGAATTCATGGATTTTTTTTCACATTCTGTCTCTCACAGTTGAAGTGTACCTCTGGTGCAAATTACTGACCTCTGTCATCATTTTAAGTGGGGGAACTTGCACAATCGGTGGCTGACTAAATACTTTTTTGCCCCACTGTATATGTGGTGGCCCCTAGAGACAAAACACGTACAAACTCCAAAGCACATTTCTAGCTTGAACTGAACTTCCAAAACAGAGCTACCTAGAACAGCGGTCCCCAACCCCCGGGCCTCGGACCGGTACCGGTCCGTGAGTCGTTTGGTACCGGGCCGCGAGAGTTGAGGCTCAGGTGTGAAATGTCTGGTTTTCAGGGTTTTTATCGCTTTTCAGCGTTATTTTGTTATCGTTTTTATCATTAACTCGGTTTTCCTGGGTCTTTTCACGTGTGTTATGAATAAATCTTCTTTTTCGGTACCGGTACTAGTTTTATTTTGTTGTATTTATCCGTGACACCTTAAAGGCCGGTCCGTGAAAATATTGTCGGGCATAAACCGGTCGGTGGTGCAAAAAAGGTTGGAGACCGCTGACCTAGATCACGTAAATTACACAATTGAAAGCATGAAAGCATATGTGTATTGTTTGTGTATTTATGCACAAGCATTCATATATATTCAAATCATTAAAAAAAAAAAGTTCATTTGCCTGTTACTACCACACACCAAATCTGGTCGTTGGTACTTGCTGAACTGAGAGACACAACAGCAGAGGTCACTATTAATGCTATAAAAGAGGCCTTTGCAAGACATGCAGTTGCCGAGACTGTGGTATCGGACAACAGGCCGCAAGTTTCATCAGAACAGTTCAAGCACTTTGCTAAAGAGTACCAGTTCACACATGAAACGAGCAGCCCCAGGTACCCCCAAGCCAACGGGGAGGCAGAACGCGCTGATCGTACCATTAAAGACTTGAGAGGACTGTGACTACAGCAGAGCACTGCTAGCGTGCAGGGCCACCCCACTGGAACATGGGCTCTCACCGGCACAGTTGCTCATGGGGAGACACCTGCGTACCTCTCTGCCACAAGCTGCTGCGAAGTTGGTGCCAAAGTGGCCCGACCTACAGGCTCTCGTCTCCCCGTAACTCCTGGGGACATAAGAGAGAGGAAGCCGTCAGACACACAATAATGCAGCAGACTCAAACTAGGAACTGGTCGAGAGACTGACGTGAAGCCACGCAATGATCCAGCGTCGGAGAGAGCTCCACCACACTCTCAAATAGCTCCTCCGACAGGCCTGATCAGCTGCAGGTGTGGCCAATCACCTGCCAGGGCCACACACACACACACACACACACACACACACACACACACACACACACACACACACACACATGTCTACAAGCAGGGAGAACGAGGGACAGCAATACAAAATACATACATTATAATATTAGTCCATAACTGCTCAGGGTCCTGGGTCTGACACATAAAATGTGTCCGTCACAATAACGTTGCAGGCTATGCTAGGCTTTGGCCCACATCAGTCTAAAACTGTATGTAACCATGAATAACGTGTTTTGGAAACTAACAGCACAACATGCAGCACTGTTAGTTCTCTCAGTCTCAGAGCAGCGTTTCTAATTCTAATCTAAGTGAAGCTGTCAGAGAAAACAGCAGCCTCGAGCAGCCAGGATATTAGTTTACAGAGGCTGTTAGAATTATATGCCTAACGTTAAAATGTTGGTGACACAAGAATTTCATCTTAATGGCACTGACGTATTCATAGGTCATAGTTATGATTTTGCAAATATTCCACCTTGTAGTGCAGTTTGCACAACTTGTTTTAAAAATGCACTCAGCCTACAAACATTACTGATCAGTCAAGATCTGCACAAAGTGACAGACACACTGAAGCAGCTCCACATTTTATTCTTATTGTCATGTATGTCCTATTTGTCAGGTGACAGAAGAAGCAACACAAAGCTCAGAGAGCAATGGTGACACAAGATCACAGGTGGAATTGGATGATGACGCAGAATGAGAAGAGCGAAAGTGGATCGCTAAATGAAACGGATGAACCAGAACTGGTTTGTAAAAATGCTGCAGCTTCAGTGGTGTGGAACTGGTTTAGCTTTTGTCCGTCAGATACACAACAAAGCACTATTTTTGGTAGAGCATGCTAGCGGGCCGTCGTTATTACCGTGTTGTTTGGAAAATACGGCGCACTTAAAATCAATCCTTTGATTTTTCTGAAAGTCGACAGAGCCCCTTATAACCCCGTGTGCCTTATGTATGAACTCTGGTTGTGTTTACTGACCTCGAAACGATTTTATGTGCACGGCGCTCGAAAATCTGTCAGATGTTTCAGTACGACTTTGCTAAGCTACCACCGCTTGATGGATTGTCGGAGCGTTACGGCTGTCGTAGGCAGGAGCCTCGCGGAGTGAGCCATGTCTCCGTGACGACCAGGACACAGCAGTCACGGACGATTGGCTGTGCGGCGAGAAGTAGGTTCAGTTCATCTATTTTGTTGACGACCGACCGTGCGCTGGTCAGAAAGATGCTCGGGAGCGGTGGTTTGAAAGGCTGCTTCTTTAGCCTGGCCAGCAGGCCCGACAGGCATCCCCGCTTTTGTTTGCGTTCCTTCCGCCGCCTGCGTTTCTTGGCAGAGCCGATAACAATCCACGGAGCACCCGATGTTCTCGCTATCTCCGGGGGGATGTTGTGCACCCTCTGATAATCACTGGTAATGGGGATCTGGCTGTTATATCCAATCTTGCATAATTCCAGATGGTTGTAGGAAAATTTGGCTTCACAATAAGGAAAACAAAAGAAGAAGAAAAAGTGGAGAAACAAAAAAGAAAAGCACCCAAGTGGAGAGCATAGAGCCGCTGCGTCTGTGCGCGCCGCCATCTAGTATACTTCTTCTAGTACACAGCCTGGAGGTGTGTTTGGGGTCATTGTCCTGTTGAAAACTGGTCCCTAAATGCAATTTCTCAACGAGAAGTTTGGGCTCGGGTGAGTCTGCGTGCTGAAGATATCTACCTATTCGGAACCATGGTAACAGGGTTCTGGCTGATCGGAGCTGGCTTGAGAAAGCGGAACCAGCTGTTCAAACCCCCACAAGGCTGCCCGCTGGGATTGGAACGATGGGAGAGGCGTGAGTTTCTCAAAATGGGCTCATTGAGTCAGCACGGATAAGATCTTGGAGAGGCTACGGCTGCTGTGGATACTCAGAATAAGATCTCTGACTGCAGACTGGATACATCTCGGAAAGGCTCGCTCGGAATAACATCTCTGGGCACAAATTGGATGACATCTCGGGGAGGCACACTGCCGTGAGTTCTCAGAATCGGCTCCTTGAGCACAAGAATGACAACATCACAGAACGCAAGTATGGCGAAGCTCGCGGCTCTCCAACGGGAGATTGAGAGACCAGTGTTGGACTGTAGAACTGCTTTGAAATTCATATGAGCTGTTCGCACTAAAGTAAAAAGCACCATCACTTATGCGGATACCCCTTCAGCCCCAGACGTGGGCTCAAGGTCGGAGCTGAACAACACCCTGATAACGACTGTGTTGAGTCTGTTCCTTCCCATTCCATGCAAGGCCACCTGGGTTGGCTGGAAGACTGTTTACTTAGCCTGGCAGGGCAAAGGACACTGTCTCAGCTGAACCCTGGACACGCACACACATACAGGGAGTGCAGAATTATTAGGCAAATGAGAAGGGGTGTGGTCTAATGACATCAACACCCTATATCAGGTGTGCATAATTATTAGGCAACATCCTTTCCTTTGGCAAAATGGGTCAAAAGAAGGACTTGACAGGCTCAGAAAAGTCAAAAATAGTGAGATATCTTGCAGAGGGATGCAGCAGTCTCAAAATTACAAAGCTTCTGAAGCGTGATCATCGAACAATCAAGCGTTTCATTCAAAATAGTCAACAGGGTCGCAAGAAGCGTGTGGAAAAACCAAGGCGCAAAATAACTGCCCATGAACTGAGAAAAGTCAAGCGTGCAGCTGCCAAGATGCCACTTGCCACCAGTTTGGCCATATTTCAGAGCTGCAACATCACTGGAGTGCCCAAAAGCACAAGGTGTGCAATACTCAGAGACATGGCCAAGGTAAGAAAGGCTGAAAGACGACCACCACTGAACAAGACACACAAGCTGAAACGTCAAGACTGGGCCAAGAAATATCTCAAGACTGGTTTTTCTAAGGTTTTATGGACTGATGACATGAGAGTGAGTCTTGATGGGCCAGATGGATGGGCCCGTGGCTGGATTGGTAAAGGGCAGAGAGCTCCAGTCCGACTCAGACGCCAGCAAGGTGGAGGTGGAGTACTGGTTTGGGCTGGTATCATCAAAGATGAGCTTGTGGGGCCTTTTCGGGTTGAGGATGGAGTCAAGCTCAACTCCCAGTCCTACTGCCAGTTTCTGGAAGACACCTTCTTCAAGCAGTGGTACAGGAAGAAGTCTGCATCCTTCAAGAAAAACATGATTTTCATGCAGGACTCCATCACACGCGTCCAAGTACTCCACAGCGTGGCTGGCAAGAAAGGGTATAAAAGAAGAAAAACTAATGACATGGCCTCCTTGTTCACCTGATCTGAACCCCATTGAGAACCTGTGGTCCATCATCAAATGTGAGATTTACAAGGAGGGAAAACAGTACACCTCTCTGAACAGTGTCTGGGAGGCTGTGGTTGCTGCTGCAAGCAATGTTGATGGTGAACAGATCAAAACACTGACAGAATCCATGGATGGCAGGCTTTTGAGTGTCCTTGCAAAGAAAGGTGGCTATATTGGTCGCTGATTTGTTTTTGTTTTGTTTTTGAATGTCAGAAATGTATATTTGTGAATGTGGAGATGTTATATTGGTTTCACTGGTAAAAATCAATAATTAAAATGGGTATATATTTGTTTTTTGTTAAGTTGCCTAATAATTCTGCACAGTAATAGTCACCTGCACACACAGATATCCCCCTAAAATAGCTAAAACTAAAAACAAACTAGAAACTACTTCCAAAAACATTCAGCTTTGATATTAATGAGTTTTTTGGGTTCATTGAGAACATGGTTGTTGTTCAATAATAACATTATTCCTCAAAAATACAACTTGCCTAATAATTCTGCACTCCCTGTATTTGCTTTCGTAGCTGGTGGAGACGGATGGCATTGTCTGCCCTCACTAGGTCCACAACGGCAAGTTCCTGCTGTTGTGTGAACAGGCGTTGGCGTCCTGCCCCAGAAGGTCTTCGAGTCATTCTAGAGAATTCTCATAGTCAGGCCATGGTTGATGACATGGTCCACCAAAGTTGCTCTTATATCATCAGAAATATGGGTCTGTGCGTGGCCTCTTCGACGACCTCCTCCTCTTGCTCTCCCTCCATCCATGCTTGCAAAGTTCTTTAGTTGGCTAAACTGAGGGCTTTTTGTAGTTGGCTAATTGGTGTTCAGTTTTTCAAGTACGTGCCTTCAGGTGTGTATTGAGTGGTTGCAATTACCCGATGTGCTTTGTATTTTGGATGTTTTCCAGGGTGGCACCCTGAAATTTCATTTTGTGAACGAAGTGTCTTATGTGTGAAATAGAGTGTAGTATGCAGGACCATGTGTGTTGCATAATTGCAACTAGGGTGCAAAGCAGTGCTTTTGTTTAAGGTATGGGTACATGTGTTTGAGGTATGGTAACAAAAGCTTCAAGTTCAAGAGCAGACTGCAGCGGACTGTACGGGCAGCAGATAGGATCATCGGCACCCCCCTGCCCTCCATCCAGGATGGAGGGCAGGGAAAATCATCACAGACCCCTCACACCCTGGACACAGACTTTTTGATCTGCTGCCCTCTGGCAGACGGTACAGAAGCCTGCAGACCAGGACCACCCGACACAGGAACAGTTTCTTTCCCCTCGCCATCTCCCTTCTTAACAGTTGACCTGTCACACTGCTCCCACTGCCAGACTGCAGCTGCACCTTATGTACATTTGTAGTATTCATTCCACCTCATTCATTTCTGTATTTTATGTATATACGTTTAGATTCGTTATTTATAGTTGCTGTTGTGGATAAGGCGTAGCTTTGGGTCACGTGGTGTCGGTAATAGTGATTGCTATATCATCTGTTCACGTCCTGAGGGAATTTTTGTGAATGAGTGGGTGATGGAGGAAGTCGACTTTTGCTGACCGCTCAAGCTTGGAATGTTTTGATCACTGTTTTTCTACCGATTTTAAGGATTTGATAACAAATAAAGGAGTTTTAACCTGGAACTTTGACTTACGTTTTAAACAGCGGGCGCGTCAACATTATTCCCCTATTCAGCTGCTCGGCGACTCAAAGGCTTGACAGTCGCCAATAGTTGCTTTACACAGCTTTGTGTATGTGTGTATATAGACACGTGTGCGTGTGTGTGTGTGTGTGGTGTGCCCTCACAGAAGGAAGGTCACAGCAGGAGCTTTTCTCGAACGCATTTCCAATCAGTTTTTTACAAGAAGTGTGGCTCATACAACGGTATAAATGTATTCTTTGTGATACTTTATAAATATGAACCTCTAAAGATTTTGAGTTCATGCACATTGTGAAACAAGAATCTAAATATTTGTGTCACAATGATTTCTATAAAAGCATTTTGTTTATGGGGATAATGTGACAAATCTTTTGTGACCCTATTAATGATCAGTGATAATTGAAGAGGAACCCTGGCTCGGGACATTTTCATGACAAGTGTCAGCGCAGACATCTACTAACGAGAGAACATGTTTTATCATCATAAACACGGTGATGTGAAGCATCGTTAAAGTGTCACTTCCGTAATGTTGACTCATGTTTTTAATAATGACTTTAAAACACTCATTTCTGTGGTTTATTTTAAGTTTACAGAATATAACATGTGGTAAGACGACGAGTTTTACTTCTCACTGTCCGTGTCATGTGTATCTATTTATCATGTATGCTACTTTGCCGAAAATGTTTCATTGTGTTCATGAAATAAACCAGACTTTCACTGTCTGCATCTTTTACTGTTTTCTGCTTTTGTTCACTCCAAGTTTGACAAACCTACAGATATCCAGAGTTAACTCACTAACAATGTGGAGCAGTCTCAGTGTATTTAGCTGCTTTTTCCCTGAACACAACCAACTGAGAGAAACGCCTGTAGGCCTCACTTTGGTCATTTTGAACGCTGAAGGAGATTTGTTCCATAGACACCTTATACTAGTGTTTCCTGCACTACTATGTTCTATTTAAATCCAGATTCCTTTTATAGTTTGCAGTGAAATTTGTTAAACCGTTGCTTAATGGGACAGAAGTACAAGTCACTCTTTACTAACACATTTATAGATGAGTTTATTGCTGAACGACACAGCTAGCAGTCTCACACACTCTTTAGGTTTTTCAAGTTTTGTGTGTAATGGTTTAGTCTATCAAACCTTACCCTTTTCTCCCCAGTATCACAACAGTGTGACTCCCAAAGTACAGATCAGTAAACAACCAATGATTCTAAATCCAGAACAGAAAGATACAGTTGGAAGATGAATGATTGCGTTTTTATGATGTGTAGTAAAACGACCCCCTCTTCTTCTTCTCTGTGTTGTTGTTGTTCTTGACTACAGAGAATTGTTTTTACTAAAATGAAACATTTTCAGATGAAATTGTTTCATTTTATTTCACTGTAACACCCCCTCAATGCCATTTTTAGGATATTCTTGGTGATCCCATTTTTTCATATTTATGCTTTTGGCACTGAGGGTATCTGATACGCACGTTGTCACTGTGTTTTGTGCTACCAGCTGTGAGGGCTCTGCTTTTGCTTTGAGCAGTCTGTTTTTATTTTGTCTCGCGAGTGTGTGTTTTTCAAACCAGATCCTCCTCAGTTTGATTTTGTTACCACAAACTTTGTGTGAAGTTCACAACAGAGGTAAAGAGATTTAAACACACCAGTTTAAGGACGCAGCGATTGGACCAGCTGCACAGGGCTGGTGAAGCAGAGAGTGTCGGGGGAGATGTGCAACAGAAGCAGAGGGAACATTTTACTAGATGATAAATGGCACATTTAGGTGATTAAGGATTTGTTGACAAGATTAAAAGACACGTCCGTCAGAGTTCAACAACATTACAGTTTGATTAAATAAAAAGTTTTTAAACTACACAAGGTTCATTTTCTCCTCTGATAGTAAGCATATTAAACATGTCAAGAAAGAAAGAGTATAAAGAAAAATAGTAAATGTGTGTCTAATTAAACTCTTCCTGTGAACCTTATATCATCCTTTAATATGTTCGGTGTTACAAACTTGAAGAAGCACAGAAAAGATCATCAGACATTAATCTAATCAGTTTTCAGCCTTCATTCATATTGAAAAGTTGAAATCTTCCCTGCTAGACCCAAGTGCAGCGTTTAACACCGTTGGCCAGAACATTTTATTACAGCTATTATTAAATGGAGAGTCCTCTTCACACACTGAGGTTAATTATGAAGCTCCACAGGCTTCTGTGCAAAGACCAGTTCTGTTTACATTATACGTGCTTTAGAAGACATAGCATACATTTTCACTGCTATGCATATGATACCCACTTTTATTGGTTAAACTGCCGGGATGTCTTAGACACATAATGAGCTTTAATTTTCTGCTTCTAAGTTCAGATAAAACTGAGGTTATTGTAACGGGGCGTAAAAATCTTAGAAACACTGGCTAACACGATCCTTACTCTGGATGGCATTGCCTTAAGCCGCCTGTTGCAGTCATTTGGCACATTATAAGTAAAATTGAAGCACACGATCCCAAAGCACAACATCAACATTTATTTATATACAAAAATGAAAATTCTTTTTACAGAAAAGAATTGTAACTTCACAATATTGCATTAAGATGAGCAGACAGATTTTTATCTCAGCATCGTGCACACAGATTTTTCAGGACACTGGAAGAGTTCCTGCCGTGGATTTAGATGTTAGTGTTGTGTGGATGATCCCATTCTGTGATCTTTGTGTTACTAACACTGATGCTTTTACACTTTAGGACCCTCGAGACCTCTGCTGCTCAGCCGTCCTGATCGCTGCCTCCACTTTAACCAGAGGCTGTAACCTCTGATCATTTCACCTGCACCGGCAGTAAAACTCTTCTCCAGAACCAAACGTGCCATAAACCCATCACAGCTTCATCATCAGCTCAGTCTCAGCAACATGCAGACGACCGAGCAGCAGAAACTCTGCAGGGAACGTCTGAAGTCTGTTCTTCAGTTTTCCCAGCTCACTGTTTATTGAACATGAGACAGAAAAATAATTTCACCTTTAATGTGAAACTTTTATCGCCTGTGACATGTTTGCAGGAAGTTTTCATGCTGTGATTTAGTGTCACAGCCATAAATATCACACAAGGTAAAAACTACAAGTCCCAGCATCCTCTGTGTTTAGGGAGGAGCAGTGAAACAATGTACATTTCAAATTCCTTTAATTTTAAATATGTTTATATTGTCTATCCTGTAAAATAGTCAGATGTCTATTCATATTAATGTACAGAATTCACCTGCTTGCTGCTACTACTGCACGTTCACCCAATGTGTGTATATATATATATATATATAAAAAAAAAACACCCAGCACGCCAACACTTGAAGGATAAACCGCCCCTGCGGAATTATTTTATATATATATATATATATATATATATATATATATATATATATATATATATATATATATATATGTATATATATATATATATATATATATATACACACACATGTTCTTCCTCTACCCCCCCAATTTTTGCACATGTCGAGGAGCGTGTCAGGCTACATTTCACTGTGTGTTATACTTATATAACTATGTATGTGGCAAATAAAGAACCTTGAACCTTGAACCTTGAAAGTGAAAGTGTTGATCCTCCGTTCAGAGCAGCAGGAGGAGGAAGGTGGAGCTGAGGCAGGTGAGTGTTAACATGAATATGTTTCTTCTTATGACATAAAATAATTCCACGCTGTTCGTGTCTGTGGGTGAAACGTGAGCTGTGTGAAAACCAAGGAGGAACCCACCCGGGGGATTAATAAAGTTTTATTTTATCTAACCTAATCTAATAACTTTAATCTCAGCCAAACCGATTTACTCACGAACAAACAAAACACTGAAAAAAGCCAAACAATAACATTTTTAGGTTGTCTAAGTCACGTTTAACTGAGTAGCGAAAGTCCACGGTGATCTGAAAATGATGTGCCGGGAGTTGTGCCGTTCTCGGTGGCTTCAGTGACCCTCGAGCTCCCGGCTGGCTATAGTGCTGGTGGGTAGCAGACGTCTCCGAAAACGTCGAAGCACTTTTGCAAATATGCGGTATCTTGATAAACCGAGCAGATATTTGATGTTTACACAGCTACTTTCTCGCCTGAAAATATGTTAAAAGTTTATTTTGTGACACAGAAAGATTAGTATGAGTAATTTTAAAACGTAGTAGCGGCCGCCAAATTGAGGAACTGGATTTGGTGGTCATGAAAATGGCATTAAACAAGTCCCCAGGGACAGATGGACTCACTACTAATTTTTATCAATTCTTCTGGAAGGACCTAAGAACTTTATTGTTTGATGCATTAAAGGAATCGATAGAGAAAAAAAGAACTGATGCCGAGCATGAAACAAGCGCTGATAACCCTGATCCCTAAATCGGGTAAGGATAAAAGAATTTTAGACAATTTAAGACCCATCACCTTAAACACTGACTATAAGATCCTGTCTGGAGCTGTAGCTGAGAGGCTAAAGAAAGGCATCTCAAACATTATCAGTGAAACACAATCAGGTTTTTTGAAAGGAAGACTAATTCATAACAATATTGGGCTGGTTTTGGACCTCCTTGAGTACAGTGAAATAATCCAAGATGTCACGGTCCTGAGTCTGTGGACTCAGTGTTTTTCTGTTTGTATTAGTTATCTTTGATTTCATGATGTGTTTTGATTCTCTTGGGTTTGATTTTTGTCGCTAGTATTCCTAACTCCCTAGGTCCTTGGCATTTCTTGTGTTCTCCTTCTTAGGTCGTGGTTCTGTGTTACTTCTGTTAGTATACAGTCATCTCTGTCAGTGTGTCTCTTGTTCTGTCACTGTATCCCCTAGTTTAGTCCACGTCTGTTCAGTTTCCTGTTTTACTTTGAAAGTCTGTGTACTATGTCAATGTGTTGAGTTTTGCCGCCCCTTGTCTTGTCATGTCTGATGAGTCCCAGCTGTGTTCTCCTCCTGTTTCACATTCCCTAATCACCTCAGTATGTATTTAAGCCCTGTGTTTTTCCCTGCCAGTTGTTGCGTCCTCCACGTTTGTTGTGTGTGTATTCATTGTCGTCTACCTTCAGCATCTCCAGTCTAGTTAGTTTAAGTTGTTGTTTATGTATCGCCAAGGGTGACTCACCAGCAAATAAAGCTGTCGTTTAAGTTAATGTTTTGTCTCCGAGTCCTGCACGTGGGTCCAGCCACTGACAGCCACACAACTCATCGTGACACAAGAGAGAGGATACATCCTGTTCTTAGATTTTTACAAAGCATCTGACTCAGTTGAACATACGTTCATATTAAAAACTCTGCAGTCTTTTGGTTTTGGACAGGAATTTATCAATGTTATAGAGATGCTATATAATGACATTAACAGCTCTGTTTTGCTAGAACATGGTACATGTTCAAGGTTTGAGGTTAATAGAGGGATAAGGCAGGGATGTAGCAGCTCACCACTTCTGTTCATCATGGTTGCTGAGCTGTTGTCTATTTTGATTAAAAACAGTCACATTGAGGGGTTAACTGTGATGGGTGAACAGATAATAATCAGTCAGCTCGCAGATGATACCACCCTGTTTCTAAAAAACGAGGACCAGATTCCTTTAGCCTTGCAGGTGATCAACCACTTCTCCAAAGCTTCTGGCCTACAGCTGAATATTAATGAATAAGAAATTCTAGCTCTGCATGAGTGTCCCCTGCAAGCAATAGATAATATACAGATCAAAAAAGAGGTGAAGTATCTGGGCATTGTAATTTGCAAGGATAAGACATCAACAGAAAATAATCTGTGCCAATATAGAAAAGTGTAAGTCAATTTTAAACAGGTGGCTGCAAAGGGACATAACTCTGTTTGGGAGAATCTTGCTAACCAAAATGGACAGTCTGTCCAGACTAATCTATCCAGCCTTTTCTCTGCCCATATCTCCAAAACTAATTAAATCTATAAATAATCTTAATTTTAGGTTCATATGGAGGAACAAATGTCATTATATAAAGAAAAATGATATGATTAAGAATTATGAAGAGGGAGGGGCTAATGCCATTGACTTTGATGTTATGAATGGTGTACTAAAACTGAAATGGTTAAGATCTTTCATTAGGAACAAAAATTCCTTTTGGAACATTATTCCCAATGTGATTTTTGGCAAAATGGGTGGAATAGACTTTTTGTTACGTTGTGACTTTGATTGCAGTTCGTTACCTGTTAAACTCTCAGCTTTCCATCAGCAGGTCCTTCTCTACTGGAAGATCTTAAGGGATTTGGGCTGTAGCTCATTTTATGGATGATAATGGGGTCTTATTAAAACATGAGACGTTTTGTGAGAAATTTGATGTAAGATGTACTGCTAACGGATATAAATCCCTAGTGAAAGCCATTTCAGTCCCTTTGAGATCAATGATAAAAGAAGATATTGTGCACTCTAAAATTTCTCCTGGACTGAGGCAACTCTGCATAGCTGGAGTTGAATTTGGTGACAGCAGGTTTACAAACAAAGTGATCAGGAATATTTTGATCAACGACATTTGCCCTAATCTGGTTAAAAGAAATTATATCCTTAAAGAATTTGAGACCATGGAGGTTAAGGCGATAAGAAAAAAGTATATTTCACTTCCTCTTTCCCCTAAAGTAAAAGAGGTTCACTTTAAAATCATTAATGAGGTTTATCCAGCCAATGAATTCTTAAGACGGAAATTTAACTTAGATGTGAACGCCTGCACATTTTGTGAAAATGATATTGAAAGTCTGGATCACTTGTTTTTCTACTGTGAATCAGTGCACTCCTTCTGGACTGACATGTGGAGCTGGCTACAGTCCAGGAGAATTCAGTTACCACATTTGACGGTGACAGTAATAAAATTTGGAATACTTGCTGAGAATGCAGATTTTGACCTGTTGATTAGGACGATTTTGTTAATGGGAAAATTTTTTCTTCACAAATGCAGATACTTTAAAGCTAAACCATGTATAAACAGAAGGCTGAATGACTTTAGACTCTGGGCTAAATTGCTGAAACTTGTGAATAACAAGAAAGCTCATAAACTTGTTGTTTTATTTAACGAGTTTAATCTATGTTAAAAAAAAAGAAACCTCCCTATTTTATAATCATGACTGCCATTTTTTGCTCATGGTATTTTTTGCCTTTGGTTCAAATCCTTCAAAATACATACAAAATCAGTATTGATACTGACGTAAATTAATAGAAATAGAGATGGACCGATACGTAATATCGCATTGGTCCATCTCTATTTCCCTTTCTGGATTAAGGAAGGTTGCAAAAGCAGCTCGATGTACAACCTGTTCTTTGGATCCTCTACCAGCCTGGGCTATAAAGGAACTGTGGTCAGCATTAGGACCCTACAACCTGTTTCTTTTAAATACTTCATTGAGTCTTTCCTGAATGTTTTAAATCAGCTGTGGTAGTACCAATCTTGAAAAAGCCTGGACTGGATGTTGACATGGTCGCAAATAGGGCAGGGTATCGTCACTGAATTCTAGAATCGATTTGATTCCGATTCACAAGGTCCTGAATCAATTCGATCCACGATTCAATTCAATTCGATTTGAATCTGGGAAATTTTGCCTCAGATAGTCAGAAATATTATAATTCAGATCAGTACATTTACATATTTTTGTATCTATAAAAAGGAAGCTGACACTCGCAAGACTTTATCAAAGGTGTGAGCATCACAGCAGAGGCCTTTGTGTCAAAGTAGCTGAAGATAAAACAGAAAAACATGAAGGTGGTTTTATAAAAATATTCTACAGTAGATCAAAAACGAAAGAAAACCATTAATCGACATATGAACATTACCTCTGAAGTTACAGCGGTTTTATGACAGACACAGCGTTTTGCAATTTGCATAATTTTAAAAAGTTTAAATTTGTTCAGAAGCCTGTTGAACGGCAGAAATTAGGTTTTCTTTTCGGAAGTGTTAAGATTCAATATTGAGGAAGGGTACAAGAGGTGATCGAAGAATAACCACACCGATCCGGCCGGGTGAAGTCAAACGATGATTTTAATGAATACACGCGTGGGAAGACAACTCTGTACGCAGACAGGAAGTAGTCTTCGACTTAATCAAAGCATGAACAGATATTTTATAGCATCAGGGTTTGTTTACTGACGCCCCTTCATGCGTCACCGGTACATTTTATACATAGATCAGATCAACATCATCATGACTTTTCACCCAGAAAATCATCTTCTATTTTCATGGCTAGCCCTTCCTGTCTACCTTTCAGTTCTTGTCTTGTTCCTCTTTCTTGCCGAGAGAACAAGGAACGGTTCCTCTTTTACCGAGACAATTTTGCAGTTACAGCCAAACATAACTAACCTCTCCTCTAAATAAATCTAATTTAACGTGTGTGTGTGTGTGTGTGTTGACCTCACATGCTCTTTGTGTCACCTCTTCACCTACTGTCTGTGTCTCGTCCTCAAATGCTCTTTCTCAATTCACCTGTTGCACTTCTGACCTTTTACCAGACCAGAAGCTCACTGAAACTATGTGTATGTCTTCTACTAAATAAATGTTTTAACCAAGAACCTCTACTAAAACCTTAATATAAAATGACCTGATATAAGTGTTTTGTAAGCATGTATTGCGATTCCTTCTATGGCTCCAAGTCACTTGCACAATAGATTGTCCGAACATCGCGCCGAACAAAGCTTCCGACCCCCAATTAATTGACCGAGCTCCAACTCTTTAATAAGCACAGATATGCATTGTGTATAAAATAGTCATAACTGCTTAAGGCCTTCTTAAAGCTATCTGTTACATTGTTAAAGCCTCGTCTTAGCCTGCGGCTCAAAATAACTTCCTGCTTTCACTTCTGCATACAACTTCCTGTCAGCCTGCAACTCAGTCTTTCTGAAAGAGACACTGTTTAAACCTTTGAATGCAATATCCATGCTGCAGATTATATTATTAATGCAATGACAATTATTTAACAATAGCAGTAAAATAATTTCCCTCCTCGACACTCCCTCTTTTGACCTCTGGAACACCAGAGGTCACAATACATTGTGTCCTCACGCAGACCCTTCTCTGGTGGTCTCGAACCTCGAGATCTCCAGGATCCTCGCCCCTCCTGTGGTCGCCGAGATCTTCTGCAAAGGAAACAAAACACCTTTTCTTGCATCTCCCTAACTTATCCTATCTGGGACTCTTTAATCAAAAGCCTGATCCTAATTATCTTCTTAACTTATTGACTTGTATTTATGTATATTCTTCAACGTTCCTCATCACTTTAAACTCTTTAAGCCCTGCTTTCACGTCCGGTTGCTCGCTCTATTTTCCCTTATCTGATCATCAACATCCTGTGCACAAATTGTCACTACTACAAGTTCCTCCACTCTAAAAGAAAACAACCACTTTAATCAATTAAGTTTAAGCATATAAGCAATTACTCCTGTATACATTTCCTCATAGCTAAATGCTGCCTTGAAACAACTCCTATGTGTTAACTTCATTTTAACCTCACATTTCCTATGTTATAACCCATTTTGGTATAGCCTTTTTATTTCATTTTGCTCTTTAAATGTAACCATACCTTCTAATTCTAATTTATCAGACTTAACCAAAATATATGCTTTCCTTCCTCTTTGGTCCTTCTTTAAGTTCAGTTAAAAGCTAAATGAATTTAAGGCCTTTTGCCTGGAATCAATACTGTCATGTGTGTTTCTTAACTCTGTGTCTGTAAGCGTGTGCAATCCTTCATGAACTCATATTATCCTCACAGTAGATTGGCTAATCATAGCGCTAGCCAAAGGCTCGTGACCCTCCAGAGACAAATTTGAGCCACAACTCCTTTAAAAGCACAAAATGCCATATGTATAAAAATCATTTCTATTTATAAGCTCCCCCTTTATCCTAAAAATACCTCCTATGTAATATCTGTATGTGTAAGCCTACATTATAACCACTTCTTCTAAAGATCAAAAATCAAAGCTGTTCTACCCCTTCAACCCTCACTAATTTTCCCTCTAAGATTTATTCACAGCTTTGAAAAACCGGCATTGTATCTTCTAAACAGGATTCAGTTCTGTCATGGTCCTGGGCCATGTTGGCCCAGTATTCTTGGTTCCTTGTATTTTCGCTCCTTATTTAGGCCAGGTTTTCTGAGGTGTCCTGTTGTGGTGTTCCCTAAGTGTTTTTTCCCTTTGTGACTCTTACCCCCTTGTGCCCCTCTGTGTATTTATGAGCTCTCGTCTCTCTTTGTGTTTATTCCATGTTTCCCCCAGCCTGTTATGTCTGTGTTCTCCCCGTGCTTTCTCTCCTCCTGTCTGAACCTCTGTGTACTTCCTGTTTTACTTTGACAGTCTCTCGTCAGTATACGTAATGTTGTGTTCACTCCTGCCCTGTCTCGCTATGTTTATCAGTGTCACCTGTGTTCCCCACCTGTGTGTAATCTCCCTGTGTTCTCTGGGTGTATTTAAGTTGTGTCTTCTGTTATTCTAGTTGCTGGTTCGTCTGTGTTGTTTCCCCTCGGTCTCCCTGCATCCTCGTTTCTGGTTTGGGTTATTAGCTTACCCAGTTTAGGTTGTTTTTTCCACCAGTGCTGTTTTGTGCCCACCGTTGTAAATAAATATTCACCTGCACCAGAGCTGCCGCCTTTTGGGTCCTTTTCTACAACTCCACACGGCTTGCCTCGCAAACCGTGACAAGTTCACTTTTAATCCTTTAACCTTAACTTAAAAATAACAGTTTCAGTTTTACCATATCCAAATGATCAAAAACCCAAAAGGTCCTAAAATGATCCTAAGTTATTAAACAATTAAATTATTAAACCCTAAACCCCCCTTTATCTTGATACATTTCATGTGTCAAGATACTATACAAAACTTAAAACTGCTCAGTTTTCCCCACTCATGATCCAATCTGTGTCATAAAAATAAACTTAAAACAGAACAGTTATCAGTCATGTGTTTCTTCAATTAATGATAACTGAGTTACATCAAAAATATTTCCCCTTTAGCATTTGGCCTTCTCCCAACAATATACTATAATCCCATAATCTAACCCCACCTAATAAAACAAAACAGAAATTTTCTCTGGTAAAAACAAATTGTTTGTCCACATTAATTCATCCTCACCCACATACAGTCTCACATTCACTCACATGCAGTCACACCTTTATTTGCTGATAGTGGAGCTTCCCGCACGATCAGATACTCCACCCTCAGCAAAATGAGCTCAGTCATTTTTATTTTCCATAGGAAAATATTTCTTTATGCTTTTGGACTGGATTGACTCACATAAAATCCTTTTTACAGGGACTTACGACCTTGATCAGTCCCCACAGGTAGCTTTCTCCTCAGCCAATTGTAATCTGGAAAGCCCCCTTATATTTGCTCCTCCTGATAATTTTCAGCGCCGTTATTCACTGTTGCAGGCCTGCTTAAAACAGAAATGAAAAATAGAGCTGATTGTTAGCTCATAAAAACAAAACAAAGTCACCTGACAGGTTTTCTTTAAGTGCACTGTTACAAAATAATGGGCCCAATTTTAGACATGTCCATGTTTCCTAAAACTCCCTCTATTTAAAACAAAAACACCAACAACAACCTACCTGACAGAATCAACCCATCACCACAACAACCTTAAACACACAAATCTTGCCACCACATAATTTCACCTCCTCAATACACCAAAAGTCTCATTAAAACCACTCAATTTGCACACAAAAATCACCCCCTTATGCTCTTAAATTCAGCATAAGACCCCTTACGACATCATATAATCACTAAACTATAAATTCCCTACCCCAATCTGCACTTCTCGTCTCTGCTATGCTTCCTTTTCCTGAAAGTCACAGTCACACACACACTCAGGAAGTTCCTTCGTCACCACACACTCCAGCTAATTTGCATACTGAATCATCTCTCAAGAAGCTGTAACAACAGAAACATATGTTTAAACATTCCCAACTCATTAAATCATTTTATTTCTTCCAACAGTGATCACTAGTGTTGATCACTCAGTACGAGAGCACTCCTAAGTCACTCTTTTTTTTTTAAAACTACGTTAATCCCTTTTTCGTTTCCATAACTCCCTTTGTCATATGGCTTATTCTATTCCTCAATTACAAACTCAAATGTATTTTATTAAACATTCACACCATTGTATCATTCATACAAAATAGCAAGCTGTTCTTCATTGCATATGTTTGTGTTCTTAGCCAAGTTTAGTCTGTATCTATGCATCAATCTCGATGAGCTTGTCTTGTCTTTATAAGTTTAATGCATTTTCTGTTTGTGTGTGTGAATTTGCATATGGTGCTTTTACAGTGTGTCAGACTCCTTCATAATTTTGCCTTTAAACAGTCAATTTTCTCCTCCCCAAATTTACTAACCCAAATTCTGATTTCCTACCTTAAATAGCAGCATTCCTTGTCCTCAGCCAGAAGGTAGGGCTCCACTTGCCACTTTCCACCTCCACCCTAGCCCAGCGGTCTTACCCGTCAGGACCCGTCTTCTTACTGAAGCCGAGAGTAATCGTGACTGTGCCTGCCTTAGGTTGTCCCAGGGTTTCGAGGTGGGATCTTACCCGTCATGGGCTATCCAGCCTTCCATACTCGCCTGATACGGGGCCCAAGTGGGCAGGGGAGGGAACACACTGGCTCTGGGAATTAAAGGAATGTAAGCTGCTTCCTTCATTGCATCTTATGTTAAACTATCTCTATAATAAGCTATCTCAATTCTGATTCCTTCCTAGAATAATTTCACATATGGCACTTTGTGTATGTGTGTTTTCTATTCATTAATGTAATCGTCAGTTATTTTCTCTCCCGGTCAGGGAACCACATTATTTTCTCTCTTCATTTTACCTTCTTTTGTTTGTTTGTGACGTTCTACTTTAGTTCTACTAAACCTTGATGTAAAAACAATACTCCCTTATTTCACGCACACACTCTGCATTTTGCCTACGCACACACTTCTCTCTCAGACTTCCTCTGTTCACACATCACCTTGCACTCACTCTACTATCAACTTTCATAGTGTTATTATTATTTAGTATTTTGTACACCTCACACAGAATCATTCAAATCGAGTACTCACAGCATTCACATCACAACCTTCAACTTTCACTTTCGATCCTGCAAGACGCAGAGATGGACATCTCCTTCACCTAACATAAAACTAAATTACCATATCAACATACAATTACTGAAATTCAAACTCAAATACACCGTTTGTTTTAATAAAGTCAAAGAGTAAACAGGTGTACCAAGTGTATGTACTTATGTGTTTTAAACTGAAAGAAAAAGAAACTCAAACTCTTATAACATCACTCATGCCTCTCTCAAATTAAAACACTTTCAAACTTTAAAACATCCTACTTTACATCACCCAAGAAATACCTCTCACACCTTTATTCATCATGTCAAAGCTTCTAGTCACCGCATTCACACTTAAACTGTGACTAGAGTTAAGGAATATAACTCAACACACTTTCCTAAGAGTATTTTAGACATGCTTGTCATAATCAAAAAGAGCAAGTAAAAAACAAACAAACAAAAATTGAAACCTCCATTAATTCTCACCGCACACACAAGAAATTGAAAAAATAAAACCCACCAGCAACTAATGCTGGAGAAAAGTTACTACTGAAAGTGATGTGTTAGTCTTAAATATACACAGTGCACTCAATATATTTATCTATCTACATCCAAACTCAGTCAATTACTATACATCCACTACGGCAACTCAAAACTTTATTTATAGTCCTCTAATAAACATAAATGGCATTTGAAACACACACTCAACACTGTTTGCAGCAGTATTTGTAAAACCAACTGTGGCTTAAACAGTTCACTGCTTACTCATTTGCATTTTCACTCACACACACCGTCTAAAAATAGCTCCAGCATTGCCTCAGACTCCTTTCACACAGAGATCTCTTATTACAAAGACGTCTTATATTTACAACTACTGTCAGATCTGTCAGCTTTAGCGCCTAACCAATTTAGACAAATTTAAAATAACCGCCCAGCGGATAAATTCCCTGAGTTTTTGCGACCAATTAACCAGTATCAAGACTTTAACTGTTTCTGGCCTCATTTCTAAAATCCCTAACTCAATTTAAAAGCGTCAACCAACCCAAACTTTAAAGTGTTAAGTTAAAGTTACACGCCCGAAATCCACTTCTGCTGGCCAAAAAAGCGCAGATACCGTTTCAAACGGTAAGGAGACTCTAACTCCTAGCTATTTTGGAGGTTCCCAAGTTCTCCCCGGTTGCCAACCGTACTAACCCTATTCGCCGATAGGTCAGGGCCAAGCGTCCTCGGCCGGGAGGGAGCATTACCTCCGAGAACTGCGCTTCCTAGCAGACTCTAACTGCCGTTCTAGAATAATTTATAATACTTTGAAACAACAGTAAAACACCCAACAAAGTGTATAACTGAGGCAGATCGACCCTGATGGACAATGGGGACTCTAACCCACAAATTGACCCACAGAGGTCTGACCTAATGACCAACCGGGACTTTAACCCACAAAATGACCACATACCCTACCAAACTACTTGAGACTCTAACTCAATTTCTTTGGGACTTCAACCCAATATTTAAACTTTTTCCTGGCAGACTCAAACTGCTTTAGCAGACTTTACTGCTTTCATTTCTTCTTAGCAGAACTCTAACTGCTTCAACTCATGAGATTTTCATCAAAATCAAAACAGACATCCACCAGTAACTTCAGTGAGTAGACTTAAATTTTATCATGTCCAATTTGGCACACTTTGGAAATAATTCAACAGGTAGTGCCTTACCTTTTGGATAAGCCGGCTTATGCCCACTCACTTAGACCACTGGAATTCATGTCTGCCCGTCAGACCACCCAAGACCACCAAATTTCTCCATCTAAACCTCCAACTCACCCTCCTCAATAACCGGACGAAGCCCCCAAATGTTAAGATTCAATATTGAGGAAGGGTACAAGAGGTGATCGAAGAATAACCACACCGATCCGGCCGGGTGAAGTCAAACGATGATTTTAATGAATACACGCGTGGGAAGACAACTCTGTACGCAGACAGGAAGTAGTCTTCGACTTAATCAAAGCATGAACAGATATTTTATAGCATCAGGGTTTGTTTACTGACGCCCCTTCATGCGTCACAGATACATTTTATACATAGATCAGATCAACATCATCATGACTTTTCACCTAGAAAATCATCTTCTATTTTCATGGCTAGCCCTTCCTGTCTACCTTTCAGTTCTTGTCTTGTTCCTCTTTCTTGCCGAGAGAACAAGGAACGGTTCCTCTTTTACCGAGACAATTTTGCAGTTACAGCCAAACATAACTAACCTCTCCTCTAAATAAATCTAATTTAACGTGTGTGTGTGTGTGTGTGTTGACCTCACATGCTCTTTGTGTCACCTCTTCACCTACTGTCTGTGTCTCGTCCTCAAATGCTCTTTCTCAATTCACCTGTTGCACTTCTGACCTTTTACCAGACCAGAAGCTCACTGAAACTATGTGTATGTCTTCTACTAAATAAATGTTTTAACCAAGAACCTCTACTAAAACCTTAATATAAAATGACCTGATATAAGTGTTTTGTAAGCATGTATTGCGATTCCTTCTATGGCTCCAAGTCACTTGCGCAATAGATTGTCCGAACATCGCGCCGAACAAAGCTTCCGACCCCCAATTAATTGACCGAGCTCCAACTCTTTAATAAGCACAGATATGCATTGTGTATAAAATAGTCATAACTGCTTAAGGCCTTCTTAAAGCTATCTGTTACATTGTTAAAGCCTCGTCTTAGCCTGCGGCTCAAAATAACTTCCTGCTTTCACTTCTGCATACAACTTCCTGTCAGCCTGCAACTCAGTCTTTCTGAAAGAGACACTGTTTAAACCTTTGAATGCAATATCCATGCTGCAGATTATATTATTAATGCAATGACAATTATTTAACAATAGCAGTAAAATAATTTCCCTCCTCGAAGGTGGTTTTATAAAAATATTCTACAGTAGATCAAAAACGAAAGAAAACCATTAATCGACATATGAACATTACCTCTGAAGTTACAGCGGTTTTATGACAGACACAGCGTTTTGCAATTTGCATAATTTTAAAAAGTTTAAATTTGTTCAGAAGCCTGTTGAACGGCAGAAATTAGGTTTTCTTTTCGGAAGTAAGTAAAAGGAAAAAAACAGCGGCCGACAGCGCTGTAAACAACGGTAGACTTGTGCGTAACAAGCAAGCGAATAATGCAGAAAACAGATTTTTAGACAGGAAACTGTGTGTGAGAGAGAGAGAGAGAGAGAGAGCGAGCTGTGCATGAAGTGTGATTTTATCCTGGTGGAAGCAAAACAGCAAAAGTCAGAGTGAGTTCATGACGATGTTTATGTGAAGCGTAGTTTGGATCTTCTTTTGCTGCTGGTTCAGTCAATATTGTTTGGAGAGAGATAAAACTAACAGCTTTAGAATCAGCGTAAAAAGGACGTAAACACAAAGCTCGGAGCCGCCGAAACATCAGAATCAGCGAGCTGTCGGCTTTCAGCCCCGACCGTGTCCGTGCCATCGGGTGAGAAAGGCGACATCTCACTGATTCTGATGCGTCGGCGGCTCTGAGCTTTGTGTTTACGTCTTTGTGCAGAATCCGTGTTCCTGCTCTCATTTACTGTTTCAGCTGTTTGGTGGTTGTTAAAGTTTTGTGAGGTTTAACCTGAGATTCTGGCGTTGGTGCAAAATGCAGCTGCTCGCATTTTAACAAGAACTGGGAAATTTGAGCACATTACCCCTGTTCTGAGATGTCTTCACTGGCTACCTTGTCAGGTTTGAGCAGATTTTAAGGTCCTGCTGCTCACCTACAAGGCTTTAAACGGATTGGCACCTTCATACCTCTCCGACCTTTTACACCTTTATGTTCCATCTCGTGCTCTCCGATCTCAGGACTCTGGTCTTCTAAAAGTTCTTAGAGCCAGAAAAAAGACAATTGGAGAGCTTTTTCTTTTCATGCCCCGTTTCTGTGGAACAACCTCCCACAAGATATTCGGCAGGCTGCTCTGTGGAGGTTTTTAAAACCAAGTTGAAGACACATTTGTTCACCCGATCCTACATGTCTTAATTCTATGGCTTTTAGTTTTTACATTTTTATTGTTTTTAACTTGTATTGTGTCTTTTACCTGTATTGCTATGTATCGCTTTTATTTTATTTATCTCTTTAGTTGTACAGCACTTTGTTTGAAAGCGCTTTATAAATAAAGTTATTATTATTATTATTATTACAAGGTCCACGTTTACGGGAACATCTGCTACAGATATGGGAGAATATTTGATTTCTATTGTAGACAGAAGCCACGGGTGTGTTCAGTCAAACGTTTAGAATAAACTTTGGTCTATAAATGTGTTTCATGATTTATTTTTAACTCCAACTGCTTATTTGTACTATGCTTTCATTTCAGAGTGCAATGAGAAATAAAAAGGATATTTTCAATAAAACTGTCACGATCCTGGGTCTGTGACTCAGTGTTTTCTGTTTTGTATTGTTAATCTTTGATTTCATGATGTATCTTTGTTTATTCTTACGTTTTGGTTCTGTGTTTTGTTGTACCTCTAAGTTCAGTCTTTCTATTTCCTGCTTTGTTGTGAAGGTCCGTGTCTCATGTCAGTGTGTTTAGTTTGCGTTTCCTCTGTCTCGTCTTGTCAATCACTCCCAGCTGTGTCCTCCTTCTGTGTCTCATTCCCTCGTTATCCCTCTGTGTATTTAAGCCTTGTGTTTGCCTCTGTTAGTTGCTGGTTTGTCTGCGTATCTGTCAGGGTCCTGGGTCTCCTGATCTAGTGGTTTCAGGTCTTTGTGATTTTTGTGTTATGTCAGTTTAGTTTGTGAGTTATTCTATGCTTCCTAGGTTTTGATTCCCTGCCCCCCTTGTTTCTCTGTGCACTCTGTTCTGTGTTTAGTCTTCTCTGTCCATTTGTTCCGCCCTGTGTTGTTGCCTTCTGTGTCTCCCTCTGTGTAACTGTCTATATAGTGATGTGTTGTGGTGCTTTGCTCCCACCCCTTGTGTTCCGTGTTTTCGTCTTCCCTTCGTGTAATTCTTCATATTCGTGTACTGTTAGTTTTCCCAGTTTAGGTTTTTGCTTAGTTTCCATGCTCACCTTCGCCATTTCTGTTTGTATCACCATGTGATGAATAAACTCACTTGCATCTGAGCTGCCTGCATAAAGGGTCCTTTGATAATTTACACACGGCTCGCAAACCGTGACAAAAACACTGGAAAAATTGGGCTGTTCTAAAACGTTTGACGGGTAGTGTATATATTTAGTTTATATATTTTCTTTATTTATAATAGTTTGTTTTATATTGTAGCAAAGTGTTACTTGGATACTTCTCTATGTGCTTCTTCATGTGCAATTTTGTTGCATTCTGAGCCTTAGAAATTTATTGGTGGTAGTGATGAACTGCTGTTAGAATCAAGTTAAATTCTGATAAATCAGACAATTACCTCTCCAGCTGTTGTTACAGTCTTTGTTTATCGGATCCTTACAGGGTAAAAGATGACGACACCTAAAGAAATCCTTCTGGGGACTTTGGAGGATTTGGGACGTGATGACTTTGAAAAATTCACGTGGCATCTGAAGAACGGGTCTGTAGAAGGTTTACCAGCAATCCCAGTGAGTAAACTGGAGAATGCAGAGAGGACGGACATAGTGGATCTGATGTTTGATACCTACTCTATCAACACTTTTGAAGTCACTAAAAATCTTTTGGGGAGGATAAACAAGAATGATCTGTTGGAGAATTTAAATAAAACCATCCCAGAACCCACAGGTAAGTCAGGGAATGACTAAACAAAAAACACATAAACAATAAAAACATTAGTTAACATTACACAGGTGCCATTAAAATCCATATAAATAATAAATCCAAAACACTTGCCAACACTTTCAGGAGTGAGAGACTGCAGAAAGCCAACAGTTTATGTGTTTTATGCATCTGCACAAATAACCTCCTGTGTACACATGAATATCTGCTCTTTGGGTTGGTTTGATTAAAATGGGACCAGCAGCAGGTTTTCTGCCCATTTTACAGATTTATATTGTCAGATTGGTTTTAGAGCTGTTTTATCAACATAAATGAGGCGACAACAACAGTTTGGGACACGTCACAAATATGATCAAAGTGCTTTTTCTTAAATCTATTTACCAGTTGAAGGTAAAGTTAAAAAAATGGCTGCCATTTCTTTCTGCTGTTTGGAGACCCAAACAAAAAAATGCCCACACAGTAAATGCTTTTTATTATGGTTTATAAACAGGACACTAAGGTGATTGGTCAAAAGTTGGAGGAAAGCCACAGTTCTCCTTATATGACTAAAATCCACCATTTCAGCTCATGCTTTTTCTTCTGCAGCTTTCTGGGAGATTCCACTTCAGCCTTCTGCTGGCAACGCTCCCGTTACCAAGCTTCCCTTAGGCAGCATCATTAGAAGACATAGCATACATTTACACTGCTATGCAGATGACACCCAGCTCCATCTGTCCATGAAGTCAGATAACACACACCAATGAGTTAAACTGCAGGAATGTCTTAAAGACACAAAGACCTGGATGGCCGCTAACTTTCTGCTTCTTAATACAGATAAAACTGAGGTTATTGTACTCGGCCCTGAAAATCTTAGAAATATGGTATCTAAGCAGATTCTTACTCTGGATGGCATTACCTTGGCCTCCAGTAACGCTGTGAGGAACCTTGGAGTCATTTTTGACCAGGACATGTCCTTCAACGCACATATTAAACAAATATGTAAGACTGCTTTCTTCCATTTGTGCAACATCTCTAAAGTTAGAAATATCCTGTCTCAGAGAGACTCTGAAAAACTAGTTCATGCATTTATTACTTCCAGGCTGGACGACTGTAATTCATTATTATCAGGATGTCCAAAAAACTCGCTGAAAAGCCTTCAGCTGATCCAAAATGCTGCAGCAAGAGTCCTGACAGGGACTAGAAAGAGAGAGCATATTTCTCCTGTATCGGCTTCCCTTCATTGGCTTCCTGTTAAATCCAGAATTCAAAATCCTGCTCCTCACATACAAGGTCTTAAATAATCAGGCCCCATCTTATCTTAATGACCTTGTAGTACCATATCACCCTATTAGAGCACTTCGCTCTCGCTCTGCAGGCCTACTTGTTGTTCACAGGGTATTTAAAAGTAGAATGGGAGGCAGAGCCTTCAGTTTTCAGGCCCCAAAAAGATATTTGTTTTTTTTTCTGTTGTATTATTGTAGGTTCTTTATTTTACAATATAAAGCACATTGGGGTGACTGTTGTTGTTATTTGGAGGAATTAAAAAAAAACTTTTATACTTGAAATTCTTTCATTTATTCTACATATTTATTCATTACTGGCTCCATAGTGTTGTTTATGTAATATGTGAAATGTTGCTAGTATTGATTTGGTGCTGTATAAATAAACATAATTAAATCAAATGTGTCTCTATAAAACCTGCCCTCAGTTATAACCCAAGTGTCAGGGCTCAATGGCTCATGAAAAGGAATGGAGTCAAGCACAGAACCAAAAAACGGAGGCTGAGTGACTTTTAACAGAAATGTATTTTACTAGATTTCTTGACGGAGAAAGCTGAATCACGGCTAAATTCAACAGCAAGCGAGGTATTATGAGAAGTGCAGAGCTGAGGCCAGAACATAAGCTGAGGCAGGTCAAAGGAACAACAGGGGCAGAATCGGGCGAATAGAAACTATCCAGGATCACTGGAACAAAGGAGATAATAATCAGAGTGGTCCACAGTGTAGTGAATGAGTCCAAGATTTAAAAACTAAGAGGTGTTACGTGGCTGCAGGTGGAGATCAGCTGGAGGAGGAGATGAATTAAATCTGGGTACAGAGTGAGATGTGGGTGCACATGGAGGCAGGCAGGTGAGGATGGCAGTTTGCAAGAGGGAGTTTTCCCAGCAGTGGCAGGCCAGAATCCTGAGGCGTGACTTATGGCGAGAGTTGGAAGATGTATCCAGGTGCCGACTAGGGAACAGGAAAAGAGGGTTACGCGAAACAAGCTGAGGAGCACAAGACAAAATGTGAGGCAGAGAACTGACTGTGCTAAGCACACAATCTGGAGAAGGTTCATTGTGAGTGCTGCTCATAAATACTGCCGGAGTAATTGGCAACAGGTGAGGAGCAGGGAGGAGTGAGGAGGGCTCCACCCAGGGGAGGAGAGCTGATGCTGTGGAAAGTTACTCAGACTCACTCGGATCATGACACCAAGAGTCCAGTGAACTGAACACATAACCACAGTAACCAGAATGCAGTTTTCTCATTTGTGTCATTTGCTGTTTATTCATGCAGAGATTCTCACTGAGTGTCAGCTCAAACTCAAGTCAGACCTGAAGCAGAAGTTCCAGTGTGTGCTCGAGGGGATTTCTACAACAGAAAACCCGACCCTCCTGAGTCAGATCTACACAGAGCTCTATATCACAGGGGGAGGGACTGCAGAGGTTAATGATGAACATGAGGTCAGACAGATTGAAACAGCAACCAGGAAACCAGACAGACCAGAAACAACCATCAGACAAGAAGACATCTTTAAACTCCCACCTGGAAGAGATAAACCAATCAGAACAGTGCTGACAATGGGAGTGGCTGGCATTGGGAAAACAGTCCTAACACAGAAGTTCACTCTGGACTGGGCTGAAGACAAAGCCAACCAGGACATCAAGTTCATGTTTCCATTCACTTTCAGAGAGCTGAATCTGCGGAAAGAGGAAAAGTTCAGCTTGGTGGAACTTGTTCATCACTTCTTTACTGAAACCAAAAAAGCAGGAATCTGCAGCTTTGAAGACTTCCAGGTTGTGTTCATCTTTGATGGTTTGGATGAGTGTCGACTTCCTCTGGACTTCCACAAAACTACAATCCTGACTGACCCTAGAAAGTCCACCTCAGTGGATGTGCTGCTGATAAACCTCATCAGGGGGGAACTGCTTCCCTCTGCTCGCCTCTGGATAACCACACGACCCGCAGCAGCCAATAAGATCCTTCGTGACATTGTTGACATGGTGACAGAGGTCAGAGGGTTCACTGACCCACAGAAGGAGGAGTACTTCAGGAAGAGATTCAGAGATGAGGAGCAGGCCAGCAGCATCATCTCCCACATCAAGACATCACGAAGCCTCCACATCATGTGCCACATCCCAGTCTTCTGCTGGATCACTGCTACAGTTCTGGAGTTTGTCATGAAGAACAAAGAGAGCAAAGATCTGCCTAAGACTCTCACAGAGCTCTACATACGCCTTGTGCTATTTCACCTAACAACGAAGGACATCAAGTATGATGAGACAGATTCATGCAGGAAGATCATTGAGTCTCTGGGAAAACTGGCCTTTGATCAGCTGCAGAAAGGAAACCTGATCTTCTATGAATCAGACCTGACAGAGTGTGGCATCGATATCAGAGCAGCCTCAGTGTACTCAGGAGTGTTCACACAGATCTTTAAAGCTGATGAGTGCCACATGTTCAACAACGTTGTTTACTGTTTCGTCCATCTGAGCATTCAGGAGTTCTTTGCTGCTCTTCATGTCTATCTGACCTTCATCAACTCTGGAGTCAACCTGCTTAAGAAACAATCTCCTCGCTTTAAAATCTTCCAGAAAACACTTACTGTAAAAGACTTCTACCAGAGTGCTGTGGACAAAGCCTTAGAGAGTCCAAATGGACACCTGGACTTGTTCCTCCGCTTCCTCCTGGGTCTTTCACTGCAGACCAATCAGGATCTTCTATGCATGCTGACACAGACAGGAAGTAGCTCACAGACCAATCAGGAAACAGTCCAGTACATCAAGAAGAAGCTCAGTGGGAAACTGTCTGCAGAGAAAAGCATCAACCTGTTCCACTGTCTGAATGAACTGGATGATCGTTCTCTAGTGGAGGAGATCCAACAGTCCCTGAGATCAGGACGTCTCTCCACAGATCAACTGTCTCCTGCTCAGTGGTCGGCTCTGGTCTTCATCTTACTGTCATCAGATCTGGATGAGTTCGACCTGGAGAAATACTCCCGTTCAGAGAAGGCATTTTTGAAGCTGCTGCCAGTGGTCAAAGCATCCAAGAAAGTGCTGTAAGTGAATCTATGAACAAATATGTTTAATAATGCTAGATGAATAAAAGAATATGTCTCCATTGTTATTCTTCCTCAGGCTGAGAGATTGTAAACTCTCAAAAAGAAGCTTTGAAGCTTTGTCTGAAATTCTCAGCTCCCCATCCAATCATCTGAGAGAGCTGGACCTGAGCTCGGACAAACTGCAGGATTCAGAATTGGATTTGCTGTGTGTTGGACTAAAGAGTCCTGACTGTAAACTTGAAACTCTCAGGTAAGGATACAGACTTTTTGACACTTTTTGACTCTTAAATCTGTAAGTTTATCTTGATGCGGACGTTCAAAGTCAGCACAATTTTCCTTTTAAGTTCCTGAGTTTATATTTTTGACTGTCAGGTTGTCTGGACAGATGTTTTTATTTTATTTTATTTTTTTACTTGTCCCTAAAGTCAGAACTAAACCCACATGTAGATGACTTTCTGTTACTGGAGCAGCCTTCCTGAAGACAGCAGTGTGTTTTCATGCTTTTAAAGCCAAACTCACCTTTCAGACCTGGCTTTCATTTATTATCTATTTTTGTTTGTTTATTATATATTTATTTCTACTGTTTAACTACTGCTCACATCTGTTATCCTCCTTTTTAATTGTTCCTTTCTTTTTACCCAGTGTTTCTATATTGCACTTTGTATTTGTCATCTATATTTATCATGCACTACTTTGCTCATTTATTGTTTGGTTTTAATGTTATTAAATTCCGGTCCTTTGGTATTCTTTACGGCCAAAAAGACACGGCTCAAAAGTGGTCTTTTTACTTTAAAAAATTATCTTTATTTTACATATCCTGCATTCCATTACATTCCTGCTCTGGTTTAGTCCATTGACTGCAGCAGAACAATGTTCACATTTCAAACAGTGATACTCAACGTATGGCCCGCGGCCCACACGCGGCCTGCCCACCTTTCCTGACTCAGAGAGAGGGGACCCTGATTAACTGTGTAGCTTCTTCCTCACAGTTCTAAGTATCAGACACAACAATGAATAATCCACAGCTGACTGTCTTTAGCAGGTCAAAGGTCACGGCACACAGCAGACAGTCAGAAATATTCTAACTCTGATCATTTATCAGTTGTGACACTGTGAGACTTGATCAGAGGTGTGATCATCACAGCAGAGGCCTTTGTGTCAAAGTCACTGAGGATCAAACAAAAACACATGAAGCAGATTTTCCTCTTCTGGCTTTTTATAGCAGATAACCTTCAAAATATTCTGCAGTCGATCAAAAACTGAAGCAAACCATGAAGCAACATGTGAACATGAGCTGATGCTGCTGAAGTGAAGCAAAGTTACAGAGGTTTGATTACAGACACAGCTGAGAGTTTGTAATCTGTCATCATTTTAAAAAGTTTCCATGGAACAGCAGAAATGAGGCTTTACTGTCAGAGGCCGACAGCACTGAACACAACAGCAGACTGGTGGCTAATAAACAGTGAATGATGCAGAAACAGATGTTTGAAGCTGTTCTTGGAGTACACTGAGAGAGAGAGAGCTGTGCAGGCAGGAACAGCCAAAGTCAGAGAGAATTCATGAGTATATTGATCAAACGTGAAGCAGAGTTTGGATCTTCTTTTGCTGCTGCTTCACTCAGTTTTGGTTGGAGACAGATGAAACCTGCAGCTTCAGGATCTGTGAGCTGTCCACTTTCAGCCCCGACGGCGTGTCCGTGTACGTGCCGTCGAGTGAACGATCCACGCTCTGTGTTTCCATCTTTGTGTGTTTAGCTGCTCTCATTTACTGTTTTATCTGTTTGCTGCTTGTTGAAATAGTTTGTGAGCTTTAACCTGAGATTCTGGCAAAATACATTTATATTAAACATCGATTCAGGATTGAATGAATCAACATCGTTTTATTCAAATTAAAACCATTTAAATGGGAACATGAATTTTTTACAGCCGCCTCTAATGCTGGGTAATGTCAGCTGGTCCATGTGCAGCTGGCTGTGAGGCTCAGGGAGCGTCTACAAAGTGCAACACTGAAAGAACATCATCCATAAATATTGAGTAAGAACTGGACTCTCATACAGCGAGACTCAAATGCCTTTAAACATCAGCTTATCCTGCTGATCCAAGTCCAACACTGAGTTTGTAAAAACATGTTTGTCAATCATTTTGTTTGGTTTCTGAGGAAAAAGATTCAATAAGTTGCTGCTAATACACAACATTTCATCATATTTCCTCATAACCCTCTTTTGTCTGACCATTTGATCCCATTTGAATTTGCAATAAAGGATCCACAGAGTTTGGTGACAATAATGACAGTAGATGTTTGTGTGAAAGTGCTGGAAGCAAATGAGTGTGTGATGTTCTTTCAGTGTTGCACTTTGTAGACGCTCCCTGAGCACTGGTCTCACAGCCAGCTGCACATAGAGACCAGTGTTGTTAGTCCAGGTCAGAAGATGACTTGTTGGAATGAAAATGAGCTTGTAGTTTGTCTGCTTTAATAATGTGACTGGAAAAAGGTGTTGGACTTCAAATATGTCCATTTCTGTCACACTTCACCTTTAAAAGTGAAGCCATGTGGTTCCTGGAAGGAAAAACACGACTTTTTCAAGTCTTTGTCCTGTTTTTATGAGAAATGTACGACTTTAATGTGAAACATTCAGAGTTTTTTCTCTTGTTGTGTTTGTTTGAAGCTGCTTCCTGTTGGCTTCAGCTGTTTGGAGTTTCCATTTTCTAAACTTCTACATTCTGAACCTTCTTCAGCTCTGAACAGATGATGAAACACTGAATGATTTCAAGCACTTTGTCTAATAAACTTACATCTTTCATTCTTTATACAGATTGAAGAGCTGTGATTTGTCAGAGATCAGCTGTGATTATCTGGCAGCAGCACTGAAGTCCAACCCCTCCCATCTGAGAGTGCTGGACCTGAGCTTCAACAACAACCTGCAGGATCCAGGAGTGAAGCATCTGTGTGGTTTCCTGGAGAGTCCAGGATGTAAACTTGAAACTCTGAGGTCAGTCAGCATGTTTTAGTTGTGCTGAGATGAATATGATGTGAAAGTTGTGCTGACACTAAACTGCAGACATCAGGCTGATATTATACTGATCCACACTGAGGATCTTCATGGTAAAGTCTGTTTTCTTCTTCTCTGGTTTAGTCCATTGACTGCAGCAGAACAATGTTCACATTTCAAACAGTGATACTCAACGTATGGCCCGCGGCCCACACGCGGCCTGCCCACCTTTCCTGATTCAGAGAGAGGGGACCCTGATTAACTGTGTAGCTTCTTCCTCACAGTTCTAAGTATCAGACACAACAATGAATAATCCACAGCTGACTGTCTTTAGCAGGTCAAAGGTCACGGCACACAGCAGACAGTCAGAAATATTCTAACTCTGATCATTTATCAGTTGTGACACTGTGAGACTTGATCAGAGGTGTGATCATCACAGCAGAGGCCTTTGTGTCAAAGTCACTGAGGATCAAACAGAAACACATGAAGCAGATTTTCCTCTTCTGGCTTTTTATAGCAGATAACCTTCAAAATATTCTGCAGTCGATCAAAAACTGAAGCAAACCATGAAGCAACATGTGAACATGAGCTGATGCTGCTGAAGTGAAGCAAAGTTACAGAGGTTTGATTACAGACACAGCTGAGAGTTTGTAATCTGTCATCATTTTAAAAAGTTTCCATGGAACAGCAGAAATGAGGCTTTACTGTCAGAGGCCGACAGCACTGAACACAACAGCAGACTGGTGGCTAATAAACAGTGAATGATGCAGAAACAGATGTTTGAAGCTGTTCTTGGAGTACACTGAGAGAGAGAGAGCTGTGCAGGCAGGAACAGCCAAAGTCAGAGAGAATTCATGAGCATATTGATCAAACGTGAAGCAGAGTTTGGATCTTCTTTTGCTGCTGCTTCACTCAGTTTTGGTTGGAGACAGATGAAACCTGCAGCTTCAGGATCTGTGAGCTGTCCACTTTCAGCCCCGACGGCGTGTCCGTGTACGTGCCGTCGAGTGAACGATCCACGCTCTGTGTTTCCATCTTTGTGTATGTGATTAAGATGGCGCCGAGTATGGCAGCCTCGTCGCGAGCTCCCCCAAGCAACGGCTTTCTTCTGTGTTTAATTTTACTTTTCCTTTATTTTTTCACGAGCAGCACTTGTCTCCTTGTGTACGACCGACAAACCTTACTGGACATAAAAGACGGTCTTTCTTATAACTTTCCGGAGTTCAAGTTTTGCAACACGGACGCTCCGTTTGCAGACCCCCCATTCATCTCACCTGAGACGCCTTTGTTCTCTGGCCCTGGAGGCCGCAAACGCCGACGCAGAGGGAGAAGATCTGGCGTTCTGGTTCGACTGAGACGGCGCACTTACAGACCACCGTTACCCAGTTTATTACTGGCTAATATGCAGTCTCTGAAGAACAAGCTGTGCGAGCTTCGGGCACGGATCTGATTCCAGCGAGAGATGCGGGACTGCTGCGTGATCTGCCTCACAGAAACCTGGCTATCGGACAAGGTACCAGACTCCGCAATACAACTACCGGGGTTCTCCGTGCACCGCGCGGACAGGTCACAGGATCTTACTGGGAAAAGCAGAGGTGGTGGTGTGTGTTTCATGATCAACAACAGCTGGTGTGATTATGCGAACGTGCACCCGGTCAAATCCTTCTGCTCACCAGACCTGGAGTACCTGATGATTAAGTGCCGGCCATTCTGGCTACCGAGGGAATTTACAGCAGTGATTACGGCTGTTTACATTCCCCCACAAGCCGACACTGACCGAGCACTCAGGGAACTGTACAGCGCGATCAGCAGCGAGGAAACCGCACACCCAGAGGCAGCGTTTATCACAGCCGGAGACTTTAATAAGGGAAACCTGAAGAAAGTCTCACCCAAACTCCATCAACACATCCTTTTCAACACACGTGGAAACCGGCAACTCGACCACTGTTACACCTCTTTCCGGGATGCGTACAAAGCCCTCCCCCGCGCCCCATTCGGCCAATCAGATCACTGCTCCATCCTGCTCCTGCCCGCCTACAGGCAGAAGCTGAAACAGGAAGCTCCAACCCGGAGGGCGGTGCACTGTTGGATGGACCAATCGGAGTCTGCGCTGCGGGACTGTTTTGATCACGCGGACTGGGAAATGTTTCACGTGGCCGCCAGAGACATTGATGAATACACAGACTCAGTCTGTGGATTTATCAGGAAATGCGTGGAAGATGTCGTCCCATCCAGAACAGTTAAATCCTTCCCAAATCAAAAACCCTGGATTAACGGAGATGTTCGCGCGGCACTGGCGGCACGGAGCACTGCTTTTGCCTCCGCGAACACATCGGACTACAAACACGCACATTACCAACTCCGGAAGACGATCAAAGCAGCCAAACGTAAGTACAGGGACAGGGTGGAGCAGCAGTTTGACAACCCTCGGAGTATGTGGCAGGGACTAAACACGATCACAGACTTTAGAGGGAAAACCAGCACACCACAGACCACGGCCTCTCTATGTGAGGATCTAAACGTATTCTACGCTAGATTCGACACAGCGAACACCATGAGACCGGACAGTGTGCGCACCGCGGATGACGTCAGTGCGCACACTGTGTCTGAGGAGGATGTGCGGAAGTGCTTCAGGAAGGTGAACGCACGCAAAGCTACTGGTCCGGACGGGATTCCCGGCCGCGTCCTCAGGTCATGCGTGGCTCAGCTGGCTGGAGTGTTCACGCACATCTTCAACCTTTCCCTCTCTCTGTCTGTAGTCCCAGCCTGCTTCAAAATGGCCACCATCGTCCCTGTACCCAAATCCTCCACCATCTCCTCATTGAACGACTGGCGACCTGTAGCCCTGACCCCCATCGTAAGCAAATGCTTCGAGAAGCTGGTCAGGGACTTCATCTGCTCTGCACTACCCGACTCACTGGACCCTCTACAGTTTGCATACCGCCACAACAGGTCCACTGATGATGCCATAGCCCTGACACTACACACTGCCCTGTCACACCTGGAGAAGAGAGACACGTATGTGAGGATGCTGTTTGTAGATTACAGCTCAGCATTCAATACCATCGTTCCCTCGAAGCTGGACAGGAAACTGCAGGATCTAGGACTGAGCAGCTCCCTCTGCAGCTGGATCCTTAGCTTCCTGTCTGACAGACGCCAGGTGGTCAGACTGGGCAGCATCACCTCATCCCCCATCACACTGAACACTGGTGCTCCACAGGGGTGTGTACTGAGCCCTCTCCTGTACTCACTCTACACCTACGACTGCACAGCCACTAACAACTCCAACATCATTGTGAAGTTTGCGGACGACACTACAGTGGTGGGTCTTATCACCAACGGTGATGAGACAGCTTACAGGGAGGAGGTCAGCGCCCTGACCCACTGGTGTCAAGACAACCATCTCACCCTCAACGTCGCAAAGACAAAGGAGTTGATAGTGGACTTCCGGAGGTGCAGAGAAGTACACACCCCATCACCATCAACGGCGCTGCTGTGGAGAGTGAGCAGCTTCCGCTTCCTTGGAGTACATCTGGCTGAGGATCTTACGTGGTCAGTACACACAAACAAAACAGTGAAGAAGGCGCAGCAGCGCCTCTTCTTTCTCAGGAGACTGAAAAGATTCGGCATGAGCCCCCGCATCCTCAGGACCTTCTATCACTGTGCCATTGAGAGCATCCTCACTGGATGCATCACCACCTGGTATGGCAACAGCACCGCCTACAACCGCAAAGCTCTCCAGCGAGTAGTGCGGTGCTCTGAACGGATAATTGGAGGTGAGCTTCCCTCCCTCCAAGACATCTACAGGAAGCGGTGCCTGAGGAAAGCGGGGAGGATCATCAAGGACTCCAGTCCCCCCAGCCATCAACTGTTCAGACTACTTCCATCAGGAAGGAGGTTCTGCAGCATCCGGTCCCGTACCAGCAGACTGAGAGAGCTTTTTCCACCAGGCCATCAGACTGCTGAACACGTCATAGACACCTCAGCTTCACTACTGGAACTTTAACATTATGCACTCCACACTGTATATAAATGCCACTTGTTTTGCACATATTCAACTCTGTATATTTTATATATTTTATTATTATTATTATTATTATTATTTATTTATTTTTTCAATTTTTTTTAACTATTTAATTTGTAAAAATGTGCATACACACACACACCACACACACACACACACGTAGGAAAATATTTAGTATACACATCCAGAAATGCATACACTATTATATATTGTACATATATTTATTAGTTTCAGGTTGGCCATTCTTGTATTTTGCTCGTTTGTGTTGTTGTGTTTGCACATCTCTGTTGCTTGTGGGGCTCGCACACAAGAATTTCACTCGCATGTGCTGTGCCAGTGTGCCTGCACATGTGATGTGACAATAAAAGTGATTTGATTTGATTTTGATTTGATTTGATTTGTTTAGCTGCTCTCATTTACTGTTTTATCTGTTTGCTGCTTGTTGAAATAGTTTGTGAGCTTTAACCTGAGATTCTGGCAAAATACATTTATATTAAACATCGATTCAGGATTGAATGAATCAACATCGTTTTATTCAAATTAAAACCATTTAAATGGGAACATGAATTTTTTACAGCCGCCTCTAATGCTGGGTAATGTCAGCTGGTCCATGTGCAGCTGGCTGTGAGGCTCAGGGAGCGTCTACAAAGTGCAACACTGAAAGAACATCATCCATAAATATTGAGTAAGAACTGGACTCTCATACAGCGAGACTCAAATGCCTTTAAACATCAGCTTATCCTGCTGATCCAAGTCCAACACTGAGTTTGTAAAAACATGTTTGTCAATCATTTTGTTTGGTTTCTGAGGAAAAAGATTCAATAAGTTGCTGCTAATACACAACATTTCATCATATTTCCTCATAACCCTCTTTTGTCTGACCATTTGATCCCATTTGAATTTGCAATAAAGGATCCACAGAGTTTGGTGACAATAATGACAGTAGATGTTTGTGTGAAAGTGCTGGAAGCAAATGAGTGTGTGATGTTCTTTCAGTGTTGCACTTTGTAGACGCTCCCTGAGCACTGGTCTCACAGCCAGCTGCACATAGAGACCAGTGTTGTTAGTCCAGGTCAGAAGATGACTTGTTGGAATGAAAATGAGCTTGTAGTTTGTCTGCTTTAATAATGTGACTGGAAAAAGGTGTTGGACTTCAAATATGTCCATTTCTGTCACACTTCACCTTTAAAAGTGAAGCCATGTGGTTCCTGGAAGGAAAAACACGACTTTTTCAAGTCTTTGTCCTGTTTTTATGAGAAATGTACGACTTTAATGTGAAACATTCAGAGTTTTTTCTCTTGTTGTGTTTGTTTGAAGCTGCTTCCTGTTGGCTTCAGCTGTTTGGAGTTTCCATTTTCTAAACTTCTACATTCTGAACCTTCTTCAGCTCTGAACAGATGATGAAACACTGAATGATTTCAAGCACTTTGTCTAATAAACTTACATCTTTCATTCTTTATACAGATTGGAGAGCTGTGGTTTGTCAGAGATCAGCTGTGATTATCTGGCAGCAGCACTGAAGTCCAACCCCTCCCATCTGAGAGAGCTGGACCTGGGTAATGACTCCTTGTCTTTGAATAAGAACAACGTGCAGGATCCAGGAGTGAAGCATCTGTGTGGTTTCCTGGAGAGTCCAGGATGTAAACTTGAAACTCTGAGGTCAGTCAGCATGTTTTAGTTGTGCTGAGATGAATATGATGTGAAAGTTGTGCTGACACTAAACTGCAAACATCAGGCTGATATTATACTGATCCACACTGAGGATCTTCATGGTAAAGTCTGTTTTCTTCTTCTCTGGTTTAGTCCATTGACTGCAGCAGAACAATGTTCACATTTCAAACAGTGATACTCAACGTATGGCCCGCGGCCCACACGCGGCCTGCCCACCTTTCCTGATTCAGAGAGAGGGGACCCTGATTAACTGTGTAGCTTCTTCCTCACAGTTCTAAGTATCAGACACAACAATGAATAATCCACAGCTGACTGTCTTTAGCAGGTCAAAGGTCACGGCACACAGCAGACAGTCAGAAATATTCTAACTCTGATCATTTATCAGTTGTGACACTGTGAGACTTGATCAGAGGTGTGATCATCACAGCAGAGGCCTTTGTGTCAAAGTCACTGAGGATCAAACAGAAACACATGAAGCAGATTTTCCTCTTCTGGCTTTTTATAGCAGATAACCTTCAAAATATTCTGCAGTCGATCAAAAACTGAAGCAAACCATGAAGCAACATGTGAACATGAGCTGATGCTGCTGAAGTGAAGCAAAGTTACAGAGGTTTGATTACAGACACAGCTGAGAGTTTGTAATCTGTCATCATTTTAAAAAGTTTCCATGGAACAGCAGAAATGAGGCTTTACTGTCAGAGGCCGACAGCACTGAACACAACAGCAGACTGGTGGCTAATAAACAGTGAATGATGCAGAAACAGATGTTTGAAGCTGTTCTTGGAGTACACTGAGAGAGAGAGAGCTGTGCAGGCAGGAACAGCCAAAGTCAGAGAGAATTCATGAGCATATTGATCAAACGTGAAGCAGAGTTTGGATCTTCTTTTGCTGCTGCTTCACTCAGTTTTGGTTGGAGACAGATGAAACCTGCAGCTTCAGGATCTGTGAGCTGTCCACTTTCAGCCCCGACGGCGTGTCCGTGTACGTGCCGTCGAGTGAACGATCCACGCTCTGTGTTTCCATCTTTGTGTGTTTAGCTGCTCTCATTTACTGTTTTAGCTGTTTGCTGCTTGTTGAAATAGTTTGTGAGCTTTAACCTGAGATTCTGGCAAAATACATTTATATTAAACATCGATTCAGGATTGAATGAATCAACATCGTTTTATTCAAATTAAAACCATTTAAATGGGAACATGAATTTTTTACAGCCGCCTCTAATGCTGGGTAATGTCAGCTGGTCCATGTGCAGCTGGCTGTGAGGCTCAGGGAGCGTCTACAAAGTGCAACACTGAAAGAACATCATCCATAAATATTGAGTAATAACTGGACTCTCATACAGCGAGACTCAAATGCCTTTAAACATCAGCTTATCCTGCTGATCCAAGTCCAACACTGAGTTTGTAAAAACATGTTTGTCAATCATTTTGTTTGGTTTCTGAGGAAAAAGATTCAATAAGTTGCTGCTAATACACAACATTTCATCATATTTCCTCATAACCCTCTTTTGTCTGACCATTTGATCCCATTTGAATTTGCAATAAAGGATCCACAGAGTTTGGTGACAATAATGACAGTAGATGTTTGTGTGAAAGTGCTGGAAGCAAATGAGTGTGTGATGTTCTTTCAGTGTTGCACTTTGTAGACGCTCCCTGAGCACTGGTCTCACAGCCAGCTGCACATAGAGACCAGTGTTGTTAGTCCAGGTCAGAAGATGACTTGTTGGAATGAAAATGAGCTTGTAGTTTGTCTGCTTTAATAATGTGACTGGAAAAAGGTGTTGGACTTCAAATATGTCCATTTCTGTCACACTTCACCTTTAAAAGTGAAGCCATGTGGTTCCTGGAAGGAAAAACACGACTTTTTCAAGTCTTTGTCCTGTTTTTATGAGAAATGTGCGACTTTAATGTGAAACATTCAGAGTTTTTTCTCTTGTTGTGTTTGTTTGAAGCTGCTTCCTGTTGGCTTCAGCTGTTTGGAGTTTCCATTTTCTAAACTTCTACATTCTGAACCTTCTTCAGCTCTGAACAGATGATGAAACACTGAATGATTTCAAGCTCTTTGTCTAATAAACTTACATCTTTCATTCTTTATACAGATTGAAGAGCTGTGGTTTGTCAGATATTGGCCTTGATTATCTGGCAGCAGCACTGAAGTCCAACCCCTCCCATCTGAGAGAGCTGGACCTGAGCTTCAACAGCAACCAGCAGGATCCAGGAGTGAAGCATCTGTGTGGTTTCCTGGAGAGTCCAGGATGTAAACTTGAAACTCTGAGGTCAGTCAGCATGTTTTAGTTGTGCTGAGATGAATATGATGTGAAAGTTGTGCTGACACTAAACTGCAGACATCAGGCTGATATTATACTGATCCACACTGAGGATCTTCATGGTAAAGTCTGTTTTCTTCTTCTCTGGTTTAGTCCATTGACTGCAGCAGAACAATGTTCACATTTCAAACAGTGATACTCAACGTATGGCCCGCGGCCCACACGCGGCCTGCCCACCTTTCCTGATTCAGAGAGAGGGGACCCTGATTAACTGTGTAGCTTCTTCCTCACAGTTCTAAGTATCAGACACAACAATGAATAATCCACAGCTGACTGTCTTTAGCAGGTCAAAGGTCACGGCACACAGCAGACAGTCAGAAATATTCTAACTCTGATCATTTATCAGTTGTGACACTGTGAGACTTGATCAGAGGTGTGATCATCACAGCAGAGGCCTTTGTGTCAAAGTCACTGAGGATCAAACAGAAACACATGAAGCAGATTTTCCTCTTCTGGCTTTTTATAGCAGATAACCTTCAAAATATTCTGCAGTCGATCAAAAACTGAAGCAAACCATGAAGCAACATGTGAACATGAGCTGATGCTGCTGAAGTGAAGCAAAGTTACAGAGGTTTGATTACAGACACAGCTGAGAGTTTGTAATCTGTCATCATTTTAAAAAGTTTCCATGGAACAGCAGAAATGAGGCTTTACTGTCAGAGGCCGACAGCACTGAACACAACAGCAGACTGGTGGCTAATAAACAGTGAATGATGCAGAAACAGATGTTTGAAGCTGTTCTTGGAGTACACTGAGAGAGAGAGAGCTGTGCAGGCAGGAACAGCCAAAGTCAGAGAGAATTCATGAGCATATTGATCAAACGTGAAGCAGAGTTTGGATCTTCTTTTGCTGCTGCTTCACTCAGTTTTGGTTGGAGACAGATGAAACCTGCAGCTTCAGGATCTGTGAGCTGTCCACTTTCAGCCCCGACGGCGTGTCCGTGTACGTGCCGTCGAGTGAACGATCCACGCTCTGTGTTTCCATCTTTGTGTGTTTAGCTGCTCTCATTTACTGTTTTAGCTGTTTGCTGCATGTTGAAATAGTTTGTGAGCTTTAACCTGAGATTCTGGCAAAATACATTTATATTAAACATCGATTCAGGATTGAATGAATCAACATCGTTTTATTCAAATTAAAACCATTTAAATGGGAACATGAATTTTTTACAGCCGCCTCTAATGCTGGGTAATGTCAGCTGGTCCATGTGCAGCTGGCTGTGAGGCTCAGGGAGCATCTACAAAGTGCAACACTGAAAGAACATCATCCATAAATATTGAGTAAGAACTGGACTCTCATACAGCGAGACTCAAATGCCTTTAAACATCAGCTTATCCTGCTGATCCAAGTCCAACACTGAGTTTGTAAAAACATGTTTGTCAATCATTTTGTTTGGTTTCTGAGGAAAAAGATTCAATAACTTGCTGCTAATACACAACATTTCATCATATTTCCTCATAACCCTCTTTTGTCTGACCATTTGATTTGAATTTGCAATAAAGGATCCACAGAGTTTGGTGACAATAATGACAGTAGATGTTTGTGTGAAAGTGCTGGAAGCAAATGAGTGTGTGATGTTCTTTCAGTGTTGCACTTTGTAGACGCTCCCTGAGCACTGGTCTCACAGCCAGCTGCACATAGAGACCAGTGTTGTTAGTCCAGGTCAGAAGATGACTTGTTGGAATGAAAATGAGCTTGTAGTTTGTCTGCTTTAATAATGTGACTGGAAAAAGGTGTTGGACTTCAAATATGTCCATTTCTGTCACACTTCACCTTTAAAAGTGAAGCCATGTGGTTCCTGGAAGGAAAAACACGACTTTTTCAAGTCTTTGTCCTGTTTTTATGAGAAATGTACGACTTTAATGTGAAACATTCAGAGTTTTTTCTCTTGTTGTGTTTGTTTGAAGCTGCTTCCTGTTGGCTTCAGCTGTTTGGAGTTTCCATTTTCTAAACTTCTACATTCTGAACCTTCTTCAGCTCTGAACAGATGATGAAACACTGAATGATTTCAAGCACTTTGTCTAATAAACTTACATCTTTCATTCTTTATACAGATTGATGGGCTGTGGTTTGTCAGAGATCAGCTGTGATTATCTGGCAGCAGCACTGAAGTCCAACCCCTCCCATCTGAGAGAGCTGGACCTGAGTAATGACTTCTCGTCTTTGACTAAGAACAACAACCTGAAGGATCCAGGAGTGAAGCATCTGTGTGGTTTCCTGGAGAGTCCAGGATGTAAACTTGAAACTCTGGGGTCAGTCAGCATGTTTTAGTTGTGCTGAGATGAATATGATGTGAAAGTTGTGCTGACACTAAACTGCAGACATCAGGCTGATATTATACTGATCCACACTGAGGATCTTCATGGTAAAGTCTGTTTTCTTCTTCTCTGGTTTAGTCCATTGACTGCAGCAGAACAATGTTCACATTTCAAACCTTCAAAGAAGAAGAAAAATCCTCCACTGGAAAATTCACTGTGAAACTCTCAAACTCTTCATTGCACCTTAAAGTCTGTCTGACACTGAAATCCAAAGCAAAATGTGCGTTTGCTTTACAGACAGCAGTCCAACACAAACATACACACATCATCCAAAACACAGTCCAACATCCAAATCTCCTCCACTGCCAGCATGAATGATGGGAAAGAGAAGGAGGAACACTCTGACATTCAGGGTTAGAATGAGTTTCATCAAGCAGACTGTGAAGATCAAAGCTGCATTAGAAAGCTTACATGAATGAATGAGTGGACAGAAGTGGACAGAGATCATCTGAAGCACTTCAAAGGCTTTAAATCAGCACATTTCTCTTTATTCTTTATCAACTCTGTTAGTTTCTCTCAGTTTTCTGTGGAATGAAGCTAACAGCAGGCTAATAAGATGCTGACCAATAGGTTTCTATTAAAGGTTGTAATTTGCATATGAAAAAGTGCTTTGGCTCAGCAGGGATCAGCTTACAGGTAGAATACAGCTGCTGGATGGGATTAGCATGTCATAGCTATCTACCAAACTGCTAACTGGGGGATTTCAGGCCATCTATGGATCATTTTTGCTAACTGTTTATTCAGCTTAGGCTCACAGGGCTGCAGCCTGTGCCCTAGCTGTCATAGGGCAAGAGGCGTGGTCCACCTGCACAGGTGAGCAGTCCATCACAGGGCCAACAGAGAGCGACAGAGAAGCACTCCCTCACATCCACACCTACAGCCAATGTAGAAGCACCAATGAACCTAAGCAGCATTTCATTGGACTGTGGGAGAACATCCAACCTCCACAGAAAGGCCCAGCTGACCAACAAGCTTCAACCTACAACCTTCTTGCTCTAAGGCACTAGTGCTAACCACTTTTGCCCATTTCAGCCCAAATCCTGCATCTTCCTGTTTCTGACTCCAGGCCAGCTCCACTAACACTTTCTCATCAGACACTGCCACCTAGTGGAGGAAGTCTTAGTTCCATTTGAAGCTTCAGATTACAGTTAGTTCCTTTACAAAGAGGTGGAGGTGGTGGGGCCACAGCACCATCATCACTGAGTGCCATAGGACACTTAACCTTTGTTTCCATATGCTGGGAACTTCCTGTTGTTCCAAGGAGGACTGGAAAATGTGTGAAAATCTCCCAGTCAGTTCCTCACAGCACACTTCAATCATTTCCCTCCCACAGCATCAGGACCAGGGCTTTTTCTCTCTTTGGTCCCACTAAGAGATTTCCACACAAACACCTCATCAGTGGGACTCTCAGAGCTACCAGCCCTTTGCTACAATCACAAAGCTCTTCATTGAAATCAATGATATCAAAGCTGGAATCAAATGAGTCCAAGTCTTCTGCTGATTCAGCATCACATTCATCTTTGCTCCTTGTTCTGCATCCCCACCATGGACTTCATTCCTTTCCAAGCCAGCCTTGAGTGTCCTTTATTCAGCTCATCCTCTGCTTTACTTTTACACCTGATTTTAGCTGCTTTATCTCTCTTTCAACAGGTTTCTGTGCCTCAATCTTTTTCTTCTCTCCCTCATAACAAGACAGCTTCTTCTGCCTGAGAACATGTTGGAGTGATTTACTAATCCAGGGCTGCTTATTGGGGAAAATACTTCCTGTTTCCAAAGTAATCCCCATTTTTCCCAGAAAGAAATGTCAGTAGAAATCGATGATCTAAGTGAGAACATGAGCCCTTAAAAAGTCCCAGTGGGTGCAGTCAAAGCGGTCCCTCAGTCCCAGTATAGAGTCTTTGGTCCAGACTGGAACAGCTGTGTGCCCAGTTTGAGCTCTCTTCAGTGCTGTGACCTGACAGACCCAGAGGGGCCATCACATCACATTTAGAAGCTCCCCTGATGGAGCCACAACACATGTCCAATACTTAGTCTGTCTTGTTGGACCAACTGGAAGAAATGATTCAAGGACTTAGTCACAGAACAGAGATTCAAATCTCCAAAATCCAACTGGCTGCATCAGGACATATAGTCTGAAACTCTGCACAGTTTCCTGTTTGAAGCTGCTTCCTGTTGGCTTCAGCTGTTTGGAGTTTCCATTTTCTAAACTTCTACATTCTGAACCTTCTTCAGCTCTGAACAGATGATGAAACACTGAATGATTTCAAGCACTTTGTCTAATAAACTTACATCTTTCATTCTTTATACAGCTTGAGCTGGTGTGGTTTGTCAGAGATCAGCTGTGATTATCTGGCAGCAGCACTGAAGTCCAACCCCTCCCATCTGAGAGAGCTGGACCTGAGATACAACTACCTGAAGGATCCAGATGTGAAGCAGCTGTCTGATCTTCAGCAGAGTCCAGACTACAGACTGGAGACTCTGGAGTAAGTAGAGTGATGGAGTGAGTGGGTGGTGCTGTCAGCAGTATTGTACTAAACACAGTCAGTATGAAACAAAGATCCAGTGTTTCCTGTAAAGCTGCAGCTTCTCAGTGAAGCTGTGAGAGGAGAACGGTGACAGGCTTCAGGATTGGACACAAACACTTCCTGTTTCTCACCTTTATGGTCACCATAGTAACGGCTGACACGCTCTGATCAAACACTGTCAACAGCCAATCAGCTCTCTGAACAAAGCAGCACGCAGACCAATGACTGCATTGATTTCCAAGTTTAAAGCAGTGAAGAACACAGTCTGTAGGTGAGGAAGAATTTAGTGAGAGCAGATGTTTGGATGGAATTCCTCCAGTTAACAGCTGGAACCGTCCATCTGGATTGTTGGGCTTGTTGTTGGGGTTCCTACAGAGCTCAGAGTGGACACACCAAGGTTCTTCTAATGAATGAAAGTCCAAACTCAAACTAGGAGGGAAAAACATTTTCAGCAACTTCAATAAAAATCCAAAGATTAGAAAAAGTGAAGCAACAATGAGTCCTAGTACAGTCCCAGCACTGACGTCCCTGCTGCTCTTTATACTGGATGTGCTGCATCACTGACTGACAGCTGATGAAGAGTCTCTGGAAACACTCGTTTATCTCCTCTGCTCTTCCTCCTTCTCTCTGCAGGTGGAGCTGATGATGGTAAACAGGACGGTGTGTGTGCTGAGAGAGGAGCAGCTGTGTCCTGATGATCCAGAGAGGTTGAAGCAGCAGCAGCTTGTGTGTAGAGACGCTCTGACTGGGCCATGTTACTGGGAGGTGGAGAGGAGAGCTTCATCCAGCAGTGACTGACAGAGGAATGAAGTGCAGATGACTGTCAGTGCTGCAGAGTGAACTGCTCTGAGAACAGCTCCACTGTCAGACACAATGTAGAGTCCAGCATCAGCCCTGTGTGTCCCTCTGGATCTGACAGAGGATCATCAGTGTATCTGGACTGCTCTGCTGCTGCTCTGTCCTTCTACAGTCTCTGCACAGTCTCTGTCTCACTCTGGAAAGATTTTACAACTTGTTGTAATTACAGAACGTTAATATAATATTCAAACATGTGATCTTCTCTTTATTTCTGAATCTTTACCAAATAAAGAAAAACCAAACTAACAAACAGAAGCTGTCGTGTCCTTTTTCACCACATCTGTGAATCTTTTCTGTGTTTTTCCTCTTTTCCTCCTTCCTGCAGCTCCATCTTCATCATTCTGTGTCCAGTATATGTGAACACGTCCAAAGCATCTGAGCCTCATGTTACCCGTTTGTGTGAGTTACGCCTGTCGTTGTGTTGTGGTGTATAAATAAGGGGCAGGAGACAGCGCTGGATCTCTGAGTTCTTTACTCTCAATTTCTGCAACATCTGCAATATCTAGAAATGCAAACCTGTGAGCTGTGTGTGTTGTGCGTCTGCTCGGCCACCTCTCCTCCGGCCATGCTGGAAGCAGCTGTGCGTTTGACAGTTTTATCGACTCGACAATAATCGAACAAATTAAATGTTCAAAAATATCAACTTAAGCACTTCAAAGTCAACAAAAAGCTTAAAACAATGAAATAATATTTCACTGACAAAACAACAGCTCATAAGAACGATACACAAAATAATACAGAAACAAACAAATAAAAGTTATTAACCAGGATCCATGTTTTTGTCACAAACACTGAATCAGCTGATTCACTCTTTATGTTTCTGAGTTTGTTTTGTGATTATAGTTCTGGTTTCTGTTTCTGTGTCTTCACTGTGTCCCACGTCTCCTTACTTTGGACTCTGTGTTATATTTCCTGTTTTACTTTGACAGTCCTGTGTTACTGTTTCCTGTCTCGTGTGTGTAATTGGTCCCAGCTGTGTTTCCCTCCTGCCTCCCGTTCCCTGATTACTAAACTGCGTCCACGCCGCCGGCGCTCCTCTCCACAGCTGGATTCCAGGATTTCAGAGCATCCAGCTGTGGTGAGTGATGGAGACACTTTCTCTGCTCCCTCAGTAATCAGGACAGTTTATTGAACATCAGAGGACATAAAGGACTGTTTTTCACCTGCCCGTTCTGAACCTGGACATTAAAGACTGCTGGCTTCAAGGACATTAATCCCAGTGTCAGCCAGCCAATAACAGCCTGTGTTTTTCAGCTCTTTAGGAGTCAGAAATGAGAAAGACACAGACTGCTAACCTCTCCCTGCAGGAAATAAGCTCCGCCTCTTCCTTTCCTGTATATGAGTGATTTGATTCTGACATGAGACACAATGAGTTTCCTGTTTATTGTGACTTAAAGCGAGCAGCAAAGCCACTAAACTGTGTGTTTCCAGCTGAAGCTGCTTTTTGTGTTGCTCCCACAATCCTGTCTGAAACAGTCAGTGAGGAAAACTCAATGTGACTTCAGAGTGACAGAGGTAAGCGACTCATGTTGTAACTGACGTCAGACGCCGGAGATTTTGGAGGAAAATTAAAGCGAATGGTAGTTTAGAATTGAACAAATTCCTTTAAGCTTCAGTATTACCAAAAACACTTATCAATAGTCTTCTAACTAACAACATTTGTCTAAATCATCTCCAACACCCTGGAGAACAACGGGGAGAGTTTAGAGGCTCTCCAAGATTACATTGATCAGTGCTTCCAGGATCTTGTGATGAAGAAGGCTCAGAGTGCAAAACCTTCATCAAAACCCACCTGAAGCTGCCGGAGGACACGGTGAAGATCATCGCCTTTGATAGAGTGCATCGCATCGGCCCCATGCGGGCTGCGACCGGGAGACCACGTCCTACTGTGGCCAAGTTCGGCCACTTCAAACAAAAGGAACAGGTGAAAAGTCTCCGTGTCCATCGGTGTTTCTCCACGTCTCTCTGCCTTCTTCGTGTCATCTCTGTGTTTCCCTGCTGCCCTCATGTTTTCTGCTTTGTCTGTTAGTTCTTCCCAGTTTAGGTTGATGTTCGCTTCTTCCCTCACCTTTGTTATTTTCACTGTAAATAAATCTCCACTCGCATCTCCACCGCCGTCTGCATCTTGGTCCTCATTCACTCCACCACACGACTGCTGCCCCAGCCGTGACAACTTTTGATGTTTCCTCTACATTTACCTTTAAAAATTATTTACTTTGCCTTGTTTGGTATCATTTGGTATCAGATGGCCGACTTCTAAATGGCCACCATGGTCACCACCGAACTTGAGGAGTTTGCCCCCTCACATATACTAATGTGCCACAAACAGGACTTTAACATCACCAACCATTCCCATGTTAATACGGTGTATCCATATAACTGGCCCACCCTGTACAGTTATGCTTTCATGTTGACATACTGTATTAACACAATTCAGGGAGGATTCTAGGATCAGAGCTTCGGGGGGCTGAGCACCCAGAGAGCTGCCCAGCCAGCCAAGATACACTTTACTCGTCACAATGAGACTTCTTCCCCGTCTCTGTCCCTGCATCCTCCCTGTCCTCATCGTCTGTTGTCTTCGTCTCCTTTATCAGTCATCATAATTTTACCATCTCTGTGCAAGTCTGCAAATTTCTTTATTAAATCAAAAGATTATTAAATCCATCAAGTCTCTCTGTGCCTGGGTCCTCGTCACAAAACATGACATCACTGTTTTGTACTTTTTAACAATTTAATCCCACATTTGTGAAAGAAAAGCAAAACACTTTTTTGAAAAGTCTGTAACAAAACCATCAAATCTGATCAAGGTTATTTAAATGCTGCCAAAGAAGAATGGATTGGAATAAAAAAAATACATATCCTAACCTTAATTACTGGAGGAGAATAATGAATGATGCTCATAGTGAGTAAGAAGTAAACTGAGTGCATATTTTGGACAGAGATTCACTTTTAATGTGTTTGTATAATATAATACAGATGCATAAAAACACTCCTGAATAAATTATTACAAATAAATTATTACAAAATATTAAAAAATATTATGGATACTTTTGTTGTTAAAATGTTACCTCTCAACCAAGTTCTGCCTTTTATATTTTTAGTAGTCTGTCACACAAACAGGAAATATTGTCAAAAAAAAGTAAGTAAGTGCTGAAGCACCCCAAAAATGAACCAAAGCACCCCAAAAATGAACCAAAGCACCCCAAAAATGAACCAAAGCACCCCCAAAAATGAACCAAAGCACCCCAAAAATGGGTTAAAATCGCCCCTGTTAACAAATAATAGCCCAACAGTCACTTTTATGCTTACTGTAGCTGTTAGCTAAAAACACTAATTTAGCCTAGTTTGCCCTGAATTCAGCTTTGACAGACATGATCGACTGTTTCCAGTAGAATTCCTCGTTGTCATCTTGTTCCCTCTCAGAGCCCCGTATGCTTGCAGAGACCCCTACAGTAGGGAAATGTGCCAAAGAACGTCCAAAACATTGCATTTTAGGTTTATTTATGCCTTACACACAATCCCAACTCTTTAGCTAACTTAACAACTTTGGCTAAAGTCTATAGTTAGTCTTACTCGTTTGTACAACATTTCTGGATCGCCACTGTTTGAAATGATATGACATATGACTCTCACTGAAACAGCAAACTTTGTAGAAAACACAACACTTCTGATTCTCTATCTAGCTGTTTGGTCACAGCTGTAGATTACATTATAAGTGGTTGTTCACTCTTGTCAATAATTACATTTCTAAATTCTATTTGTGCAGTTACATGTAAACAAAGTCCAATATTGTATCTAAATGATTGTGTTATCGTGGGACAGTTTCCAATTTTGTTGTATTATTGTACTAGGTATGACTGTGCAAGAGTTATCTTATCTTCCTTGCTTGCACCACACTCTTTGCAGAAATGTTGCACAGCAGCACTGCATCATGTTATTGTGTTGTATAATATACCAGAACTAATACAAAGCAATATCCATGTACACTATAGGTCCATGCCAATGTGCCCAAATGGGACCTCCATAAATGGTAAGGGGCGCAAAGGCACTTTAAGACCAGTGGGCACACCGTCGGTGCACATCCGCTCGGATGCTTTTTTCTATTCATTTATTTCCCTGTTTATTTATCGATGCACAAAAGCAATTATCTCAGAGACACCATCCTCTTAACAGAGACTCAAATCAGGAACCTGCAGATTATTAGTCAGCAGCTTTAACTTCCTGTCTTTGTCTCACTAAACCTTCCACGTGGAAACTTGAGCTGCCCACTCAAGCACAGTAGGCTTTAACTGGCTCTGCTCAAGTCACTTCAGTATCTGAGAAACTGCCTCGATGCATGCCAAAGAACACTTTGACAATACGCTTGTGTTGAGTCAAATCCACCACAAGCATATTCTATGGCAGTTTAATTCCACTCCACATAAAAATAGTCACGTATTATTTCCCCCCACCACACTTCCTGCCAGTAGCTGGTGCCCCCACCCACAGTGCATTAGTGGTTCTCTGTGTTTAGTGGCTCACTCTGGGCGGCTGCTCGGTGGGGCCCGGCCCCCTGGCTCTGTTGGGCCTGTGCTGCGGGTGGGGTGCCCTCAGGTCTCGGCCCTCTGGGCCCATTTACTGCTCAGTAACATTTAATATCTATTATTTACTACTACTTACTAGCCTACTTACTGCATATTATTGGTTGTTGCTGTGGGTTCCCCACTGTGTTGGTTTTTCCTTGTGTTTTTCAGCAGATGATGAAATAGATTTTCAGTATTTTTTCTCTCTTCCTCTCCATCTATTTCTCTTCTTCTCTATTTTTCCCTCTTCTTCTGTTAACTTTCTCCCCAGCTTATCTTTTTTCTTCTTTCCTGACCCCCGTTCTGATTCTAATGACTCAAAATAAAGTAAAATCATCATCAAATATGACTATCAAGTGGACCAGTATAGCAAAAACCATAATGGTGGCAGAGGCCACAGAGCCAAGTGGCAGGATTTTCAACGTTCAAACCAGATAAAAAACAGAAATTAAATGGTGTTAAAAGCCATGAATTAAGGCAATTCATTCACAACATCATTACAAGTTTTACTGGACGTTAATATTTTTCTCTTTTTTCAGTGCAAAACAAACTAACAGTACACATGATGCTGGCAAGTTAAAATGTCAGTGTCTTTTATAGATAGCATGTCTAGCATCATAGTTTTATAGATCACGTAGTCAGGATAAAAACTCCATCTCTGATTATTATTGTACATGACTGTGACATGCAGTGGCCTCAGCATCATGATGAAGGCGACCGGAGGAGATAGTTTGGTAGACATCGATGTTTTGCCGATGAAGGCTCATGTAGCGGTCCTCTTTGTCCTAAACAACAATTTACACTGTCATTTACATTTAATTAAAGTGCAGCTTAAAACACAGACATAATGCACTGCAGCCTCGGCACAATTAAGTGTAAAACAGAACTATGGAAAACTCACAAACATCTGGCGAGTTTCAGATCCTGTTAAGTTAGTTAGACCTGATCTGTTTTCTCTGTTAGGATAAAAACATCAGAGGTCATGGGGTGAAAAATACCTCAAAAACAAGACTAGCTATGTCTACAACTAATGTGTGGTGTTTGAAAAGAACCTATGAGATACTTTGAACACCACAGTGGCTGCTGTATGCAGTAATGTGCTCAAGTGATTTCAAAGGGTCATTTCATGAGTTTAAGTGCGTCAGTAAAAGTTTTCACCTGCGAGGATTTCTCCTCAGGCTGTAACCACAGGTTATCACAGCCACACTGATGAGTGAAGCAGCAGCAGAAATGATGGGAACTGTAGCCATGAACTTCATGCCAGAAGAATCTCCATCGTCTGTTGAATGTTGCCACACACACAAAAAAACTTCATTTTGAAAACATGAAAAGTCACGAAATTTGCATTAACCTGTTATATTAAAGTGGAAAACATGTTTATCTTTTCATTACATTAGAGTTACAATTGCATCATTCAAACATTTCACTGATGAAATAACACCAAAGTTGGGATTGGAGCAGTTTTATAATGAAATTTTAAACAAATTAGCCAGAAGAAGAGCTTAAAAACATTCCAGATGTTCATCTCCTGACTGAAACCTTTCATTAATCCGCTGCAGGCGGGAATGACGACCTCAAACCATGTATGACAGAAAAGAAAGTGTTAACGCAGTTCCAAACATCCACCTTGAATCTGCGGTGTGGGTATGAATAGAAAATGTTTTTACCTCTCACAGTCACACTGAGATGGAGAACATACAATCCACCACGAAATCCACACTCACAGGTGTAGTTCCCACTGTCTTCAGATGTTAAGTTGAGCAGGTGGAGAAACACAGTCTCATTTTCTTTGATCAGTGTGAACCTGGAGTCACAGCCATGAATAAAGCCTCGGTCGTAACGATAGAGCAGACGACGCTGTTCTCCTCGGCTCCTCTCTGTGCTGATCTCACACAGTATCATCACAGTAATATTCAGAGTTGTTTTGCTGCATATTTGAGTGGAATCGGGTTTCTTTCCAATTGTCTTCACAAGAGTCTCTATAAATTGTTCCAGTTAAAATGAAACAAAATCGGGATTATAGTTTCTATATATTTGTTGTTGTGGGAAAATCAATCACATATATTATTTCACTAACCTAACTAAAGCTTTCTTCTTAAACACCTGGCTTTACAGCTTTTCTTTTTTAATTATATATATTTACCTTCACTGCTAAAAACCACAAGCAGAAGCAGGAGAAAGCAGAGTTTCCGTGCAGTCATGCTGGTGAGGAAGTAACTGTGGCTGACAGTGTGAGGTAGACTATAGTGAAAGCAGGAAGACTTGCACCCTCCTTATTTCACCTCTTGTGTCTACACTGAAACTTTTACTATGTCTAAAATAGAAGTGCATAAAAGTGGAAGGACAGTAGAAGGTAAACCACCAACATTGTTTAAGCCAGACTGATCTCTCTGTTTATCTGGATGGACATTGTGTTCAAATTATGATGAGATGTTTGTTCAAAAACAAAACTAGTCTGATACAAAGAGTCATGTTTGCCACAGTTTATTGTGTTTGTATTGTATTAAATCTGAGAGCCTGAGTTGGAGTATTATGACTGAATGGTCTCCATTACTGGGAAACAACTATCCAGTGTGAAAAGATGGACGTTTATTATAATATATGAATATTATTATATTAGTATGTCACCTAAAGTGTTATATACTTTAAAATGTTTCATAGAGCTTTATTATCCACTCCCACAGTTCCTGTGCTTCTTGCTGAGCGTGTCTTGTTGTCGTGTTGATGGTTCACTGAGATGATAGTCTGGTAGGAATCACTCGATGGCTGCTGAAGGTTTGTATAGGGCTGATCTGGCTCATCGTCATCCTTTAGAAAAGTGAAATATTTTAGGTATTAATCAAGTTCAACCCGGTCTACCCACACACTCTATTGATCTTTAAATCTCTCCATCTGTTGCCTGGATTATTTAATGTTTCTGCTCATTTCTGTAAGAGCTTCTTCACAAAATAAAGGACACTGAAGTTGGCACTAATAGTATTATAACACTAATCTGTAATTATCTATATAAGTAGTTAACATCCTAAAACATAAATGTACATGTTTTATGTTTACTGGCAAACTTTTAACTAGCTGCTGTAGATCGTAGCAATAAATTGCTCACCAAACCGTTGGGATTTTCAGGTAAAGACACTCCAGATGTTCCTGACCTTAAGCAGCCACGTTGATAAGAAAGGATGTCAGCATTAGTGTAACACTATTCACATTCAAACAGAGAAAAATCAAGTAAGAACATCTACATTTATATTATCTTCTCTCTTAATAATGATAATTATTTTTGGAAGGATAAAAAGTGTTCATTCTAGACATGATGTTTAACATACACCGAATTCTCATTTACTGAAATGTGATGTTTCCTTTTACTTTCTCTACATCTATATCATCTTTGAATTACTGCAGCAAAAATAGTCTCACCCATTACTTTTCCTCCAGTAGATAAATCCCACGATAACTCCAGTTATAAAGATGATCACAACACCGGGCAGATAAACGGAAAAAGATTTGTCTGCTGAAGTGTGGGCCTCGTTTGTGTCTAAATCATTGAAAAGATGCATTTGTCAGTAAAATCATTTACTTTCATTTCCTGGAAATCAAAACACAAATCAAACACAGTTTACGTCTACTGAAACTCTGAGTGAAGTAATGAAACCCCAGTTTTATAACCACAGAGCTTTAAATATTGTCACTGTGCTCTTTTCTTTTGTCTTCTTCTTCTTTTGCATCTTTTCTGAATATTACTATGAACTGAAATTGGTCCAACTGCTTATATACATTCACTGGCCACTTTATGAGGTATACTTGTTCAGGGTGTAACACAAATATTTCAGTGTTCATTTCATTTGTCAATCACATGTCAGCTTCATCTTCCTGGTTAAATAAAGGTTAATAAAATAATAAAATGTCAGCAAATCAATGCTCAAACAGAGCAACATGGCACATGTTACTGGTCCCAGTGCTTCACAAACTGCTGATCTGCTGGGATTTTCCCACACAATCATCTCTGTTCACAGACAATGGTCTGAAAAATAGAAAATATCCAGTGAGCTGTGATTCTCTGGGTAAAAATGCTGTTTACACATCAAACCTTGAGGCAGAGCGGACCACACTGGATATCACTGCTGTCCTCTAACAACAGCAAGCTGAGGCTACAGTTTGCAAGTCTGGACAACAGAAGACTAAAAAAACGATGCCTTGCCCGATGAGTTGATTTCTAACAGTTCAGACTGCTGGTGGTGTAATGCTCTGTGAAGGATTTTCTTTGCAAACTTTGGACCCTGTAGTGACCACTAAGCATCATTTAAACACCACAGCCTGCCTGAAGGTTGTTGCTGACCACATTCATGTCTTTATGCCCAAAAAATACCCATCGTCTGATGGCTGCTTCCAGCAGGATACCACACCATGTCACGGCGCTCAAATCATGTACGGCCTGCGCAGTCACCAGATCTCAATCCAGCAGAGCACCTTTGGGATGTGGTGGAACGGAAAGTTTGCTTCAAGTAAGAGCAGCTGACGAATCTGCAGCAACTGTGTGATGATGTAATTTCAATATGTCTTGAGAATCTTTGAGGAATGTTTTTAGCGCCTTGTTGTGCCACAAAAAATGAAGACATGTTTGATGGCTGAAGGTGGTCCAACTCGGTTCAAAGATGTACCTGATAAATGAGTCAGTGAGAGTATTTAAACTGCTGTAAGTGAAAATAAGAAGAAAAGAAATGAACAAATTACAAGAATAAAAAACACATAAGCAGGTCAATACAATGCTACCACAGTGCTGAATAACTGTGTCAGATAAAGAAACCAAAATGCATTTACCTTCCACAGTGACACTGATATGGACAATATATGTCCCTTCAGTGTTTGTACACTCACAGGTGAAGTTCCCACTATCAGCTGGTGTTAAACTGGTCAGCTCCAGAAAGGCAGTCTGATTTTCTTTTGTTATTGAGAACCTGGGGTCACATTCCTGAGTAACGTTCTCTCCGTGTCGATACAGCAGATGACACTCTCCTCCTGTGTCCCTCTGTCTTTTGATCTTACAGATAATCAAAACAATAGTAGTCTGACTTTCCTTGTTGCAAATCCGAGTGACATCGTGTTCTCTCCTGACTGTCTTCACAACAGTCTCTGTAAACAGGGACAGCAAAATACGGTAAATACAAGATTCAGCCTGTGTCAGAGAGGACTTTAGTTTCTATATTTTGTGAATGTTAAACCATCTTTTTAATCCCATAATAATGTGTTTAGTTTAAACTAAAAGCAAGGAGGTTATAAATTTAAAAATATTAATAATGCATAATGAAAATAGTTTCCTTGTATTACCTTCAGCATCATGGGACACAGCTAGTGGTAACAGCAAAATCAAGCAAAGTTTTGATACGTCCATGCTTGTTAACATGTCTGTAAGCCACCGACAGTGAAGAGGAAGATGTGCGGAAAGAAACAAGCTGAAGCTTTCCTGGCTAAGCAGACGTCAGACTGTTGCCCTTCACGGGGCAAGTGTGAAATGATGTAAAAAGGAAGTGTACTGACAGGACTTTCATATTAAAAGGCTGTAAAGTTGAAACACTGTGCGAGCTCCCACACAAAAAGAAAACAAGCTAATTTTTCTTTATCACAGAGGAATTATTACACTGCTACCTGTCATGTTCGCTGAAACTGAAGGATGGATAATATTGTAAAAGTAACAACAAAACTACCATTTATCATAACATTATAAGCATTTTAAACTAAAATAGCGTGTTACGTCATCAAACCGCTTCATCCAATCACTCAGACACTTACAAAGTTTTGCCTGCATTACCTTTAAAATTTGTACGAAGATGAGCATAAAATGAATAAAACTGACATGCTTGCATTTGTTGTGTAGTGCAACAGGTGTATGTGGCTGAGGGATTCCCATGATGCAATGCGTATTTCTCCTTCAGTCACCTTTCTCGCTCACTGTGTGTTAATGCAGCTCTCTGCATTGAATCATACCTGTTATTAACCTCTGTCTCTCTTCCACAGCGTGTCTTTATCCTGTCTTCCTTCTCTCATCCCAACCAGTCGCAGCAGATGGCCCCGCCCCTCCCTGAGCCTGGTTCTGCTGGAGGTTTCTTCCTGTTAAAAGGGAGTTTTTCCTTCCCACTGTCTCCAGACTGCTCACTCATAGGGAGTCATATGATTGTTGGGCTTTTTCTCTGTATGTATTATTGTAGGGTCTGCCTTATAATATTGTTGTGATTTGTCGCTGTGCAAATAAAATTGAATTGAAAATTGAATTGTGAAGGCCACACCAGAAGCTACACAATTGGGAAGTCAGTAACGTCAGACACCAGCATCTTTATTTTAATTTTAATGCACATTTCCACAAACATGCAAAGACATGCAGCTTGTGGGGATAGGTTAATTGGATAATCCAAATTGCCACTAGGTGTGAATGTGCGAGTGAATGTGAGTGCGAATGGTTGTCTGTCCCTATGTGTTAGCCCTGCGACAGACTGGCGACCTGTCCAGGGTGTACCCCGCCTTTCGCCCTATGACAGCTGGGATAGGCTCCAGCGCCCCCCGCGACCCTGAAAAGGATAAGCGGCAGCGAATGGATGGATGGATTTCCACAAACATAAATAATGACACATGTCCCATAAACAATTTCTGGTTAATGTTTTACTGGTGCTGGAGGTCTGTTGGACTGCTGAGGGTAACTGGAGAGAAAATGATGTGTTTTTTTTCATTGGGCGTTAAGGCGTCTGGGAAGGGATCTCAGACCATTTACATCCTGGGCCATCTGACCTCAGGAAATCACATGATAAGGTGGGGCCAGGTTTCACAATGAGCTCACCCGAAACCCTGGCTGATTAGGACCCACATCCGCTTTCACATCTTGGCTCATGTGATTAGGTAGAGGATCATCAGGGGGTCCTTTGTCCCTCTTTGGGGGGAAACTCCCACTGGTTTTAAGTCTGGGACTCCCCACCATTGACCCTTAGAACTGAAGAAGCTTCTCGGATGAGAGGTGAAACGTCTTCAAGCAACTCAAGAAGTCCAGACGCTTTTCTTTCCAAGCTCCTTAGACTATGATGACCTGGATGACTGAGAACCTTCACAGACTTAAGTATTAAATTAATAGTTGGTTTTCATTCTTTGTTTTTAGATATATTTTTTTTCTATTCGTATCCTCTCGTGTATTTAACTGGCCAGTTCAGTCCAATTTACTTTGGGAAATATTTAATCTGAGGTAGGGATGCACCGATACCGGTATCTGGTATCGGCCTCGATACCACATTTTCTAAAGTACTCGTTAAAAGTTCCCCGATACCGAGGACCGATACCACGGTCTGAGACCTGTCTATGTTTGAGCGGCATGTAAGGGGTTAATCACAGGCGCTGAGTGCCCGCCCCCAGGCCCCGGCTGCGTCTCAGAGCGGGGAGAAGGCGAGGCGAGACAAGTCAGCCGTGTGGAACGAAGACACGAAAACAAAGGCGGACTGCAAATTGTGCTCATCGAAATTGTCCAGAGGAGGCTCTAAAGGTAGCGCATTTAACACAAGTAATTTAATCAAGCACCTAAAATCCCAACACGACAACGAGTACAAAGAGTTTGCCCACGCTTATTTACCCACGCTTATTAGCACAGAGGAGCATAGCTGATGCTAAAGCAGTGGGACGGAAAATAGTTGGGCATTTTAAACATTTTAAACGCCTTAGCCTACTCCCGCCTCGAGGACATTCAGGGACAGCTCAACCAGCCAATAAAGAGACTGCAGCAGGACGTACAGACACGCTGGAAGAGCACGTATTACATGACATCAGTCCTATTTTTCCACATATTAATACATTTATGAATTTTGTGCAGGTATAAAGAGCGCTTCTTCTCCAACAACACTGCTCCAGAGGCCAAGCTGCACCTGAAGCAGGAGCTTCTAGAGGTGAGGCAGAGGGGAGTCGGGCAGAAGCTGCAGAACCTCCTGCTAAACTGTTCCTCAAGGCCCAGGCTGCCGCTGGCAGCAGGTGCTGCCATTGAGCTCGACACATACCTCGGAGAGGCCCCAAGCCCTCGTGAAGACAGTCCTCTGAAGTACTGGGGTGTCAACAAAATCAGGTTCCCCACTTTGGCTAAAATAGCCTGTAAATAGCTCTCAGCCCCATGTAGCAGTGTGGACAGTGAAAGGCTTTTTAGCTCAGTGTCACACATTATAGATGAAAACAGAAACAGTCTGACTGCTGATGATGCAGAAAAGCTACTTTTCTTAAAAAACCCTGCCACTCACTGTTTCTCTCCATTTAGTGAGTCATCTTAGACTTGATGTTAATACCTACCTCAGCTGCACTGACTGCCACAGTTCTATGTCAGTGGATGTTGTTAGTTTATTCACATATTGTGCACTAAATGGCAAAGATGTTTATTAATGCCCCTTGTGTTGTCCAAAGCGGCAGAGTTTAAAATAAACTGAAAAATACTTGAGTTGCACTTCACTGTTTAAATTTTTTTATAATTATTTATTCTGTAATATGTTGCATACAACATGCTTTTCATTTTAAATAAATGTTCTTAATTCCAAACCAGTCCCTTGTTTTTTTGTTGTTAAATTATAGGACTAAAGCTGTTACCTGTAAATTTAAATCATGTTTTTATTAAGTACTCGGTATCGGTGAGTACTGAAATGCAAGTACTCGTACTCGTTTCCAAAAAAGTGGTATCGGTGCATCCCTTATCTGAGGTAAACATTTTGCTTTTCATTTGACCCCTGACCTGTCTGCTGTAATGCAGGAGGCAGGTTTATGACCTATACTGCAGACAGACACCACAGGAAGCCTTCCTCCATGTTTTCTTTACAGTAATTGATTCAGCCAGTTTAAGTCTCCTTTGTTTTTGTGCATTAGATCACTGTGTGGGTTGTGTTGAGTGCTTATGTATTTGTAAGTAGCCATTATGACTTGACTAGTGGTGTTTATCTCTTTTAAGGGTCTAGTATCATCAGTTAATTAGTTTTTACACTTTGCAGGCACTTTGCTGTAAATACAACAACACTGCTGAAAACTCTAATTTAAATAATTACTACTGATGCACCTATCAAATAAACTAACATTTGCATAAGTGTTGAAATGCTGGACTCTTCCTCTCCTAAATCTGTGGCAGAGAAAAAATGCTGCAGGAGTGTTTTTTTTACATGATATGTAAGAAAAATAAGAAAAAGAAAGAAACCCTGTGATTTTAATGTGAATGCATTACTGACATCTTATCCAAACACACATTGTGCACACCACTTTATCCCTTATTACAACTGCAGCTTTTATTAGTGCATGTTCACGGGACTTCTGATTCTATAGGGTCTTGACAAAAGTCTCTGCAATCAATTGATTACAGTCAAGTGATTCAATTGAAACATGGAAATCAGCATTTCACCATTTTATACTATACATACATGTTTTGCTTTCAAGACTGGACAGGAGTGGCATGTGGGCGGCATTGTAGAGTGTGTTGACAGGAGGAAAACTTACACGCTCAGTAAATCACCCCCGTCACTACCTAAACCTCAAAGTCTCTAAACAGGAAGTGCATCTGCATGAAAGCTTCTGTTTTATATGCAGACAGATGACCTTTTGATGTAAAACCTTTCTCTGTATCTAGAGAAACACTTTAACTATATATTCAACTATATAGTTTAACATTTGGTCCGTAACTATCATTTAAAAACAATAAAAAGGTTTAAAAGAATATACATAGGCGGCTATAAAGACTGCAGGTCAAACATCGTGCAGATACAGAAGGACCTCCTGGGGTCCAAAATGTCGCACTATTACAGAGCAATGCTTGCAATAGTCTTGCATGGTTAGCCAGTTAGACAGATGCAAATGTTAAAGAGCTAAAACAGACATGTAAATAAAATACAACATCATGTTAGCAGCTTATTGGTATTAATGTCTCTTAAAGCTCTCCATGACCTAGCTGCATCTTAACTCTCTGAGCTGCCACAGTCTTATAAACCCACCCGCTGTCTCAGGTCAGCTGATCAGCTGTTCCTGAATGTTCCCAGGACTGAGCGTAAACTTAGAGGACATCGTGCTTTTGCTGCAGCATCTCTGAAACTGTGACACGATCTGCCTTTAGAGATTAGACAGGCTTCTTCTCTGCCTGTTCTTAAATCACTCCTGAAAACTCATCTCTTCACCCTGACCTTTGACACCTTGTAAGATGTTGGTTTTTAGTTTGAGTTTTTTAGTTTATTTTTGCTGTTTTATCTTGTTTTGAAATATAGGGCTGTTTACATTTTTTATGTATTATGTGTTTTATTTTTTTACTGTTATGTTTTATTCTATTGTTCTTAACTCATTTACTGTACAGCACTTTGGTTTTGTCCTGGGTTTTTTAAAGTGCTTTCTCAATAAAGATGGATTGGATTGGACTGGAAGATAAACACTTTAGTTTGCAGTACTGTGGTGAGTTCACAGTAAAGCACTGTGTTGGACTGGCGCACAGTGATTGTGGCGTTCATGGTCAGTGTTAGGTTACCTCAAGTACAGTGGATTCATTTGCATTTAAGCTGATGATGCTTCGATTAAGTCATCAAATTTCACCTTTATATCAGCTCTATAAGACAATTCTCAGGATACTGTTAGTGTAGGAAATGGAAAGACAACCAAGATATCTGTGAAACGTCTGCTTACATCTTGAATTCAGCTCCGGCGTATGTGGTAAGTTGTTAATGAGTGACTTTAATTTATTCTTTCTTCAGATGTGGCTATACACTCTACTGAGAATAAGCATACTGTCATGATATGAGTGGATCTTCAAAATAGACATCGAAATAGGTCATGGAGAAAATAAGTATAAAAAGTAAAGATCTTATTAGGAATAATACTGTTTGGATAATTATAACCATCATAATCAACCAAATCATCTCAACACGTATTTGCTCAAAAATGTATTTATTACCACAAACATGTATTTAATTATCAACAAAAGGAAAATCAACAGTTTCTAGAACTCCAACAGGGGCAGGACTTGGAGGTACTGGGATTTCAGGAGGCAGCAGAATGGTACACTGGTCAGTGTCATTATTATTGACCTGTGATGGTGGATGGCCTTGGAGGGAGCTGAGAGGTAACTCAGACCTCTTGTCTTCAGGACACGTAAAGCAAACATACTCCTTCTCAGCAGCTGGAGACTTAGAGACATCCCAACTCATCCCAACTCATCAGCCTCATGCGTTTGGGCATCAAATGTTCCTCTTCATCATTAACAGAAAAAGCAGTAGAATATCTGCGCTTTCTGCAGAGACCTACCTCTGCAGTGGGTGGAGGTCTCGGAGGCAGAGGAACATCGCTAGGACACATGAAAAACGTCACGTCATCATCCAGGGATGTATGATCGTTTTTCAAATCTGGATGCATGATCTTGTCAGTGTCCTTTGCATGAAAGCTGGCATCAGCAGGTGGAGGATTTGAAGAAACTGGTACATCAGAACTCATCAGCCTCATGCGTTTGGGCATCAAATGTTCCTCTTCATCATTAACAGAAAAAGCAGTAGAATATCTGCGCTTTCTGCAGAGACCTAACTCTGCAGTGGGTGGAGGTCTCGGAGGCAGAGGAACATCAGTAGGACACATGAAAAACATCACGTCATCATCCAGGGATGAACGATCGTTTTTCAAATCTGGATGCATGATCTTGTCTGTGTCCTTCGACTGAAAGCTGGCATCAGCAGGTGGTGGACTTAGGAGCTCACATGCAGGTGCGCTGATAGGTCGGAACATGAAAGCGGGAACTTCATTGTCCAGAGCACAACGGTCTGCACTGGATGAGCGTGGGAGCTTCTCCTTTGCCTGTGGAGGAGGCAGACTTTGACTTTGTGTTGCAGAGGAACATTTAAGTCATCTGACGTTTTGCTCTGTTACATATTATTATTGTTGTTGTTGGATTTTTCTTTAAAAATTCACACGATTTAATGTTTAGAAACAGACACAGTGAAGGGTAACTTACCACAGCTCGAGCCATTTTAGGCGTCTGTCAAGGCAAAGACGCAGGATTTGGTTTCTCTGTGTAAGATTACAGGACAGTTGTCAGTTTCATTTTCAAGTCAGTTGGATAAATTCATATCAAACTTCTCAAACTGTATCATTAAAGCATTGTTTAGGTGGACAAATATGAAAGATATGAAGATAAAAACAGTAACAGCTGGCAATCAAGGGAAAACAACCCTACGAAAAAGGTCTTAATCATTATTGTTTTAAAGTAAATCTTTCAGTCCTTACTTCAGTGATTGTTTGAAGTCTCTGTGCTTGTTGTCAGTCGCAGATTTGTGTAAAATATTTGCAGTTTGTGAATAAAGTTTGCAGGAGCTCCAAAGTTTGTCTGTTCAATACCAAAGTAATGAGGAGACTGAGTGCAGGTTTGGAATCCTCAGTGACAGAAGAATGCAGCAATGTTTGAATTTGAATTTGTTATTGTTTTATTAACAACAACTACCAGCATCATACCATAGCAACACAGTGATGCCCAATCAAATGTCAGGTACAAGGGATAGCCCACATACACATCCAACAGCACAGTAAAGCAATGGGCACCAATGCCACCAGTCAGGCCTTAAAAATACCTGAGTTATATAACAGCACACTGACAGTGTCTCATCCAAAAATATAAAATGTATAAATACAGTTAATATCATTTTTATTTAAATTTTATTTAATTCTCTTCATATAGTGCCAAACAGATGTCTCAAGTCGTCACTGTTACAACATAGATAAACATGAACATGAAATCCATTATTTAATTCTCTTCCATTCACTCCAGTTCAATTCAATAGCTATATAGATGGATAGACAGATACTGTATTATATACTATATTGATTCCAAATGGATAATTAATGTGTTATATCACCAGGATAATGAATTCAAGTAGTACAATCTCCAATAAACAGACAACACAGTTCAAGTTCAAAGTGCAATATGTGCAGGATCCAGGCTTTATATTGTAAGATGCAAAATGTTTATATATACATAATATTGTTGAAAAAATAAAGAAAGTTAAAAATCAAAATAAGTTTATTGTCACTGTGGCTGATGTGATTGCAATATGAACCCGGAAGCAGACAAGGGAGAGATGGAACTGAATCTTAACAAAAAACAAACCATTTATTAGGTTGAAAAACACGAACACAAAACAAGGCCCAGCAAACAGGGGCGGAAACTAAAACTAAAACCTATCCTGGGAATAACTCGGTATGACTATGACAACTATGACAAGAAAAACATGAACATGAATCCGAGGAGGTGCATGCGAGAAACTCTGATGAAAAAACATGAACATGAACATGGACCTAAACAGAATCAGGAGATAACCTGAAACCCGGAATAACGTGAACGGAGGAAAACGCACCAACACTGCCCAGAGGAAGACAGCGGACTTAAACACACAGAAGAGAAAGGAGGGAAGTGGAAACACAGCTGACACAAATGAACCTGACACCACAGGGGAAGCAACATGAAACACACTGAACATGGAAACACAACCCTTTCATAATAAAAGACGAAACAAGGAGAGATGTGGACGTGTGATGGGCTGAGTTGCCAAATGGCTGGTAGGCTTTTAGCTAGGCTTTAGCTTCAGCCAAGTGGAAGCTAAATTGGCTAGTCATTCATATGTAAATTAGGTTGTTACCTGAGAATTCTGGAGGGGAGTGGGGGTGTGTGAATGATTGCTGATTTCTAACTGCCAACTGCCTCTTTGTTTGTCTGGGGGGGAGCTGCTAAAAGCGGTGAACTTCCTTTTGTGTTCGTCTTGATGCATTCTCAATCACCCAGGAAAATAAATCTCCAAAAGTCACCAACTTGGAGTGGTTAGTTTCCTGAGCCACAAGGAAACTTGTGTTTCAGTTTGCCATCTTAGGGAGAAGGAGGATCATCACAGTTTTGGTGGTTGTATGAACTTAGAATGCATAAACTAATAATTTGTTTTAATTAAAAAACTTTCCCTCTGTCATTTCCTGAGTGTTTCAAAATAAAAGTCCTCTCTTTCATGTTTTGAATGTGAGGCTGTTCCTGTGATGCCTTCAAATCTGTTTCAGTCTGCAGATTTTTACAGTTCAGACCCAAAGTGACTCAAACATTTACTTAAAAGAGGTTTTTGTTCGTCTGGGTTTTCCTGCTCAGCAGCTCTAAACAGGCAAAAGCAGAAACACACAAACAGAAAGAAACAGGAAAATATGTGTTTCTGTGAACAATGCAGCAGCAAAATGAAAGACCAGGATTTATTTTTAATGACTGACCAGTGTTGGGTAAGTTACTTTAAATTAGTAACTTAGTTACATTACTAGTTACTTCTATCAAAAGTAACTCAGTTACTTCAAGTTACTCGTTACTTTCAAAGTAACTAGTTACTAGGGAAAGTAACTTTGGTTTTACTCAGAATTCTCTTGTTAATGTGTTGCTTCCATAACTTTGCCAGTCTTCTAGCTTGCTTACCTGCCACAAGTGCACTGTGCCACCTACCAATAGAAAGGAAAAGATAATGTGCATATTTCCACGAGAGAAATCCCACGCCTGGACCGCCGTTGACCGCCACCATGATTCTAGCCTACGTCACAGCATCATGTGCGCCTTTTACATCCAACACAAAAACTGCAGTCATGGTGCTTTCGACTGTACTCAGAACTCGGAAACTCTGCCTTCTGAATAGGAAGATGTAGGTAACACCAGACTGCAGATGAGCTGCATACAGGGCTGGACTGGGACAAAAAAATCAGCCTGGGCATTGTGACTAGAGACCGGCCCACCATTATAGCAAAAATCCTAAAGCCTTTGAATGAAAACAAACGCTGTTGTGACAGTGATGCTCACTGTCTTGATGGTATATATGCATCAATCTATCAATCGTTTGTTGTAAGATTCAGATAATTATTTTTTAAAAGCGAGACACTTTAAATGAGAATAAGAAAGAAAAGTATTTCCTTGTGCCCCCCTCTCCCTGTTAATGCCCTACCTGGCCCCCCTGGCAAAACTTTGCTAGACCCGCCCCTGCACAGTTACCAGCTGTCAGCTACCTAAAAAAGGATCCTGGTGTTATTTGTCTCTCAGAAACAGTTCATAACTTCCCTTCAACTCATTCATGTCACCTAAAAGGTAAACCTGTTTCTCCATCACAGCTCTGATGATTCAGTAAGGACATCTCCTGGTTTCATCTTCATGTTTCCCTCTCACCACGTAACCAAACCGACATCATGACCAGCAGCTTTTTTGCAGCTGTGGCTCCAGCAAACATCAGCTGATACTAGAAATTAATATTAAATAAATTCTAACAACAGCTGATCAAGCTTAAACGTGCTGCTGTTGTTTAACGTGAACTCCGCTGGTTTCCTCTTTCTAATGCAAAGTGGGAGATAAACAAACAAGAGAGACGATCAGCTGATCATTGATCAGCTGATCAATGATCAGAGGCAGCTGTGCAGCAAAGACACAGAATAAATCCAGCTTTGTGCCTTTTTCATTGTAGCTGAATTACGGGACAAACTGTTCCTTTTCACCTCAATAAGAAATGCGTAATATTTTCTCTGAATACCAGATGAGACGGTTGGCAATTCTAATAACTTATGAACGAAATAAAGTTCAACATCATTAACTTCATAGCACCACCCAGCTGTATAGAAACTCTGTCATGCTAGCTAGTATGCAGTACGGAAAAAGTCAGAATAACAAAAATAAACTCCACCTAAACTTGGTTTATATCTGACCCAGAGAGACTGCAGGTCATAACTTCTTACCTGAAGTTCAGTTCACACTTGGACCGGCGGCCGCCTCGGGTCTCTTTTCCTTCTGCGTCCCCCTTTCCCTCCTCCACCTGCTGGCTTCCACCACTTGCTAATGTTACTGAATCTGTGGAAGCTCCGCGATAGCCACCACACGAAGTAACGAGTAACGAGCCAATCTAAATCCCAGTAACGACTAACGCGTTCCTGATTTTAGCATAATAACTAGTTACCGTGCTCGTTACCACAATAATAACGTAGTTACTGTAACACGTTACTTAATAACGCGTTAGTCCCAACACTGTGATTGACAAAAACATTAAATGATCATGTTTATTTTCACATCAATGTTCCATCGGTCCTTCTTTTAGAATAAGTTTAGAAATGAAAAATACTAATAACACACCAGGAAAAAGCCAACAGCACGAGTCCTGAAAGGCTTAAAGAGAAAATAAACGCACAAAGAATGAAACAAAAAGGCACAAAACCTCAAAACAAGAGTGAATTAAATCTGAGCGACACACAAAGATGCTAAAAGCCCCAAACATGAACCTGTGAGGTCATTAATACCTGTGTGTGTGCATGTTTACATGTCTTTGTGGGGACCAAAATGCCCGTCCCCACAAGTTTGAAGACATTTGTGAGACTCAGAATGTGGTTTTAGTGTCAGGGACAGTCAGGTCAGGGTTAGGCATTCAGTCTTAATGGTTAGAGTAAAAGGCTGAGGAGAGCATGATGTCAAATAGATGTCCCCACAAGGATATGAAAACACAACCGTGTGTGTGTTACTGTGAATTTGTGAAACAAGTGAAGATTTCAGAATCAGTGAGAAATGTTTCACTTCCTGTTGGTGAAGAAGAGCAGACTCCTCTTCAGCCACAGAAATGAAGAAGCTTTTATTTTGTCAGCCTGACAAACACGAGCTCAGCCACGAGCAGAGGCGACCCTGCAGAGGTGAAGGTCACAGTCAGAATCAGCGCCAGAGAACCGCACAAGGACGGCCTCATTGGTCACGGCTGAGTTCATTATGTGATGGTAACAAGCTGATTATTACAGAACAGGAAACACACGTCTGCTCATCAAACACCAGCTGCTGCTGCTTTTATCAGTCTGACAACAAAACCTCACAAGAAAGAAGTTTTTGTGAGTTTGCAGCGTTCCTCTAAACTGAAAACTAAAACAGCCTGAAAATGGGAACACGCACCCACACTCGAGAGTCAGGCAGCTTAAATGTGTTTGTCTTCATCTGTAGTTACGTTTCATTGGCTGGAAATGTGCTAACTGGAATCATTCACGAGTCCAGATGAACAAAAACAAGTGTTTACTGCTCCACGCTGCACGAATCTGAATCAAAATCACTCAGACGCGCCCACGTAGGCATTCCACTAAAACCATGTGACCACCTTCACCTTTAAACCTGTCGTGAATATAAATTTAGACTTTTCACATTATTTTCAAAGAACAGATTTGCAGGAAGTGCGGCTGCTGCAGAAACTCTTCACTTTTCACTGGCTTTAATCTTGAAGGTTTCTCCAGATGTGGAACATTCATGCTAAACATTCAACATCTGACGACCGTCTCCGTGTAAAACACTGACAAACTCAAACTTTATACGGTAACTGACAGATTTATTCCTCCATTTTCAGGCATTTCACAATGAACTTGGATTAGTTTGATGATTTTATTCACGTTGGTGAATAAAACCAGCCAAGAGGCTGATTCCTGCAGAGGAGGAGGCAGAGTGGAGGAATCTGCAGGTTCTGTCTCTAACACACAACCAGAGCTTCAATCATAACGAGCACATAATAAAACCATGATCCCCCCTGATCGACTCTTTTAGCCTGTTTCCTCTGGATCGAACAGGATCTAACAAACCCCAGCTTCTGCTGGGACACTGGTCATCATGGGAGGAAAAAGATGGCTGCCGTGTTGCCGTTTCCTGTCTTACACCAGCATTATACTTCCTGTATCTGTGGGTCTGAGTTTTTAATCAGAGGATGAACTTAAAGCTTTCAGTCTGCTCTACAACCCACCACCTATCCACACGTCTGCTAAGTGGACTGGAAATCAGTAAAACTTCTACCAGACTTTAGTAAATATTGCATTAAGATGAGCAGACAGATTTTAATCTCAGCATCGTGCACACAGATTTTTCAGGACACTGGAAGAGTTCCTGCCGTGGATTTAGATGTTAGTGTTGTGTGGATGATCCCATTCTGTGATCTTTGTGTTACTAACACTGATGACACCACCGTTATTGGACTCATCTCGGACGGGGATGAGTCTGCCTACAGGAGGGAGGTTGAACGTCTGGTGTCCTGGTGCAGCCACAACAACCTGGTGCTGAATGCCCAGAAGACAGTGGAGATTATTGTGGACTTCAGGACGCACACAGCTCCACTCCCCCCCATCATCCTGACTGACACCCCCATCACCTCTGTGGACTCATTCCGCTTCCTGGGTACCACCATCACCCAGGACCTGAAGTGGGAGCCCACCATCACCTCCGTCATTAAGAAAGCCCAGCAGAGGATGTACTTCCTGAGGCAGCTGAAGAAATTCAACCTGCCAACACGGACGATGATGCAATTCTACACTGCAATCATCGAGTCCATCCTCACCTCCTCCATCACTGTGTGGTACGCTGGAGCCACTATCAGGGACAAACAGAGACTGCAGCGTGTTGTGCGCTCTGCTGAGAAGGTGATTGGCTGCAGACTCCCATCTCTGCAGGACCTGTACACCTCCAGGACACTGCGGCGTGCAGCTCGGATCTCAGCTGACCCTTCTCACCCTGGACACAGTCTGTTTGACCTGCTCCCCTCAGGCAGGAGGCTCCGGTCCATTCGCACCAGAACCTCTCGCCATAAGAACAGTTTCTTCCCCTCTGCTGTTGGACTCATGAACAATAACCATATGACTGTTCCCACCACTAACACCCTACGCTGTGTTCACTGCATCATTCCATGTTTGGCACTGATCACCACCTGCACTCATGTATATATCATGTATATACAGTGGGGCAAAAAAGTTTTTAGTCAGCCACCGATTGTGCAAGTTCCCCCACCTAAAATGATGACAGAGGTCAGTAATTTGCACCAGAGGTACACTTCAACTGTGAGAGAGAGAATGTGAAAGAAAAATCCATGAATTCACATGGAAGGATTTGTAAAGAATTTATTCGTAAATCAGGGTGGAAAATAAGTATTTGGTCACCTCAAACAAGGACAATCTCTGGCTCTCACAGACCTGTAACGTCTTCTGTAAGAAGCTTTTCTGTCCCCCACTCGTTACCTGTATGAATGGCACCTGTTTGAACTCATCATCTTTATAAAAGACACCTGTCCACAGCCTCAAACAGTCAGACTCCAAACTCCGCCATGGCCAAGACCAAAGAGCTTTCGAAGGACACCAGGAAAAGTATTGTAGACCTGCACCAGACTGGGAAGAGTGAATCTACAATAGGCAAGCAGCTTGGTGTGAAAAAATCAACTGTGGGAGCAATCATCAGAAAATGGAAGACATACAAGACCACTGATAATCTCCCTCGATCTAGGGCTCCACGCAAGATCTCATCCCGTGGGGTCAAAATGATCATGAGAACGGTGAGCAAAGATCCCAGAACCACACGGGGGGACCTGGTGAATGACCTGCAGAGAGCTGGGACCAAAGTAACAAAGGTCACCATCAGTAACACACTACAACGGCAGGGAATCAAATCCCGCAGTGCCAGACGTGTTCCGCTGCTGAAGCCAGTGCATGTCCAGGCCCGTCTGAAGTTTGCCAGAGAGCACATGGATGATACAGCAGAGGATTGGGAGAATGTCATGTGGTCAGATGAAACCAAAGTAGAACTTTTTGGTATAAACTCAACTCGTCGTGTTTGGAGGAAGAAGAATACTGAGTTGCATCCCAAGAACACCATACCTACTGTGAAGCATGGGGGTGGAAACATCATGCTATGGGGCTGTTTTTCTGCCAAGGGGACAGGACGACTGATCCGTGTTAAGGACAGAATGAATGGGGCCATGTATCGTGAGATTTTGAGCCAAAACCTCCTTCCATCAGTGAGAACTTTGAAGATGAAACGAGGCTGGGTCTTCCAACATGACAATGATCCAAAACACACCACCCGGGCAACAAAGGAGTGGCTCCGTAAGAAGCATTTGAAAGTCCTGGAGTGGCCTAGCCAGTCTCCAGACCTCAACCCCATAGAAAATCTGTGGCGGGAGTTGAAAGTCCGTGTTGCTCGGCGACAGCCCCAAAACATCACTGCTCTCGAGAAGATCTGCATGGAGGAATGGGCCAAAATACCAGCTACTGTGTGTGCAAACCTGGTAAAGACCTATAGTAAACGTTTGACCTCTGTTATTGCCAACAAAGGTTATGTTACAAAGTATTGAGTTGTATTTTTGTTATTGACCAAATACTTATTTTCCACCCTGATTTACCAATAAATTCTTTACAAATCCTACCATGTGGATTCATGGATTTTTTTTTTTCACATTCTGTCTCTCACAGTTGAAGTGTACCTCTGGTGCAAATTACTGACCTCTGTCATCATTTTAGGTGGGGGAACTTGCACAATCGGTGGCTGACTAAATACTTTTTTGCCCCACTGTACATGTTTACGTCTGCGCTGTAACTGCAATAATTTAATCACTACAACCTGAGTTTGCCTCTTATCTGTAGTTAATTTTATTTAATTTAATAACTGTACAGTACTCTGTTTATAGTAACCATTCTCCTTGATGTAAATATGTAAGAAAAATTGTGTATGTTTCTGTTCTGTGTCCTGGTTGTTTGTATTTGTGTCTTTCTGGCTGCTGTTACAACCAAATTTCCCCTTGTGGGACAATTAAAGGATTATTCTATTCTATTCTATTCTATTCTTACTACCAGCAAGCACACATCTTCTAACTGTGTACAGCAGTATCCAATATGTCTATATCCATATAGACGACTGGATACAGCTATAACTGAGAGCTGCATTATTGTTCACAGGACACTTGCTGACTAAACTCCCCAAATCTGAGGTTCCTCTGTGATCTGGGTCGTGGCTGTTGGTGCACCATTAGAGACTACTACTGCCATAACCAGTACTGACCTTAAGCGTTTGGGGGACTGTTTAAAGAGGTAATATGCACCCCACCCCAATAAAAAAGGGAAAGGATTCAAGCTGGTAACAGCTTTAAGCATAACAAACAAATGACACCAACTGCCTTGACTAAAACAATGCTGCTTTTGGAATAGAATGAGGGGACGCCTCGTCATTTTCCTACTTTTGTGTTCTGGTGGTTTGTCCGTGTTTTGAAATTTAAAGTAAGTGAAAGAGTCATTGCCTATAAACTTCAGCACCATGGACAGTTCACTGACTACCCGAAAGAAGAATGGGACATGTCAAAATGCTGAGGGAAAGAAATTAGGCAGGTTACACATGCTGAGTAAAATAAATATTTTACTAATAACTTAAACTTAATATTATCATTACTGCACCCTCGTGTGTTTGAATATCAAGAATATCTAATAAATCTGGGCAAGAGGTGATAGATGCTCCTGACCTCAGATGCATTTCTGAGCTTTTGCTTTGAGTCACACGTCAGAGCTGAGGTTGGGATACAGTTTCAGCTAAATTGCTGCTGTAGAAAAAACTAAGACCATACAGACCAGTGGTTTCCTTCACAGACACAGTACTGTACTTTGGTCAAATGCTCCTTAATATCCACATCACCAAATATTGTGCCCATCTTTAAGTGGTTTCGGAGAGCCTGCTTCATGTCCCCACTTCCATATTTAATCCCCAACAGTGTGTGAAATTACTCCATCAAACTGAGCATTCCCTAATGTCTGTACTGAGTTCACAAGAGGGAGGAGAATATCTCTCTTGAACTGTTCAGTGTATGTTACCACCAGGGGAAAGTCTGCATTTTTAGACTCATACTGAAATTGGTGATTTGCTTTTCAGATTTATGTGGCAGAAAGGGAAGTGTCATCTCCAAGTCTTATATCTCGATCATCCCTTTGGGCTGATGAAAGATGGAGTTTTGGGTTTTTTCTGGATGAAATTCAGAGTCATGCTATACCTCATTAATTCCCACTTCTGGGATCTGGGCAGACACATGTTGTACTGAATGACCACAGTTAGAAGGGATTTTCATGATCTTATCTCCTTTTTTAGGCCTCTTACTGCAGAAATGGTTTCATTGTCATCTAAAAGTGTCATGGTCGCAGCGTTTTGTGTTTCCTTTTGGTTTCATCTTGTGTTTTGTGCTAATTCTGATTTTGTATTAGTTCTTAGGGTTGAATCTGGTGTTTAGTGTTTTACCAGCCCTACCTGTGTCTTTCCTCTGTTCTGTTCGTGTCCCCAAGTTTGTATTGTAAAACAGTCTGTGTGTTTCCTGTTTTACTTTGAAGGTTTGTGTCTCGTCTTGTGGTTCAGCTGTGCTCCCCTCCTGTGTGTCATTCCCCTCATTACCTCGTGTGTATTTATAGTGTGTGTCTGCCTGTGTTCCTTGTCGCGTCGTCTGCATTACTCTGTGTTAGTTGGTATTACTCCGTGTCTGTCTGTTCTCATCTCGTGTTCCAGGTTCATTAGTTTTTCCCAGGTTAGGTTCGTGTCTTTGTGCAGTCCTCGCCACCCTTGTTTCTGTTTATATTTCACCCTTTGTAAACAAACACTCACCTGCATCTAGCCGTTTCCTGCATCTTGGGTCCTCATTTAACTCCACCACACGTCTGCTGCCCCAGCCATGACAAAAAGTCTCTCATCTCATTGTTGATCATATAATTATTTACACTACCAGTCAAAAGTTTGGACACATCTTCTGATTTAATGGTTCTTCTTCATTTTTTACGACCTTCCACATTGTAGAGTCAGCGCTGCAACATAACTGAGCACGGCACATTAAAAATGCATACTTTATACGTATTTACATATATTTATGTATACGTATATATATATTTATCTGTACAGTGAACTTGAGATGACCACCAACACTGGCATACACATTCACAGTGTGTATCAGTGTCAATATTTACCAATAAACTTAAACAATGAGTTTTAATCAAAGAATCATGTGAGGCAGAGATATTTGTAAGGAGAAAGGATTTCTTCATGTTTTGAGGAAGTGCTGAAGACTGAAGTGACACAACTTCAACTTTATGAATGACACTGATTGATTTTATTATTTTGATATGATGTTGCATTTATTAATGATGGCTGCTGCTCCTGTCTCTTCCATCAGGTGAAGAATGCTGCTCATGCTCGTCCGGCAGGTCCTGCTACTCCTGTCGCATCTCCAGCCGCTCCTGCTCCTCCTTCAGTTCCTGTTGCTCCTGCAGGGACAGGAAAAACGCGTGGGAGCAGCGCCCTCTCGCTAATGTGCGAAAGGGCGCTGCTCCCACATAAAATCTGGGCGCACAAGATTACCCGCTCTGAGCCCTTCCTGCAAGAGTGCGCAACGCCCACGCCACCACACAATCCAGTCCACCTCTCAAACACGCACCAGATTACACCACTCGGAGCTCCTCCTGCACGCACACGAGAGTTGGCCACACCCAGCCACCACTCAATCTGGGGCATCTCTCGCACGTGCACTGAGGAAAGGTCCATAACCTGGTCGGGAGGGGGTATTCAGGAGGTTCAACGCTGGAACATTGAACACTCCAACCTCCTCCTGCACGCACACAAGAGTTGGCCACACCCAGCCACCACTCAATCCGGGCCACCTCTTGCATGCGCACCAGATTACACCACTCCGAGCTCCTCCTGCACGTGTGTGAGAGGGGGCCACACCCAGCCACCACTCAATCCGGGCCACCTCTCACACGTGCACTTAGGAAAGGTCCATAACCTGGTCCGGGAGGAGGGATTCAGGAGGTTCAACGTTCTACAGATGAACCTCACACTCTGAGCTACTCCTGCACACCTCTTGCACATGCACAAGATTACGCCACTCGGAGCTCGTCCTGCAAGATGGCGCCACAACCAGCCACCACTCAATCTGGGCTCATCTCACAAACCCACTGAGGAACGATCCATAACCTGGTCCGGAAGTGGGGGGGAGGAGGCTCAACGTTCCAGCGTTGAACCTCACACTCCTGCACGTGCGCAAGAGAGTGTCACACTGGACAAACTCTTGCACTCGCAACAAGATTACACCCTTCCAAGCCCCTCCTACACGCGCACGAGAGGGAGCCACACCCAGCCACCACTCAATCCGGGCCACCTCTTGCATGCGCACCAGATTACACCACTCCGAGCTCCTCCTGCACGTGTGCGAGAGGGGGCCACACCCAGCCACCACTCAATCCGGGCCACCTCTCACACATGCACTTAGGAAAGGTCCATAACCTGGTCCGGGAGGAGGGATTCAGGAGGTTCAACGTTCTACAGATGAACCTCACACTCTGAGCTACTCCTGCACACCTCTTGCACATGCACAAGATTACGCCACAACCAGCCACCACTCAATCTGGGCCACCTCTCACAAACCCACTGAGGAACGATCCATAACCTGGTCCGGAAGTGGGGGGGAGGAGGCTCAACGTTCCAGCGTTGAACCTCACACTCCTGCACGTGCGCAAGAGAGTGTCACACTGGACAAACTCTTGCACTCGCAACAAGATTACACCCTTCCAAGCCCCTCCTACACGTGCACGAGAGGGGGCCACACCCAGCCACCACTCAATCCGGGCCACCTCTCGCACGCGCACCAGATTATGTCACTCCGAGCTACTCCTGCACGCGCACAGGATCACACCACACCCACGCCACAAAAACACTCCGGTCCCCTCCACACTGAGTTTAGAAAAGTTCAACATTAACGTGGACACTGCATGTCCCCTTAACATTTCCACTTTAGCAAATGTCACCTGCTGAGCGGTCCTTACTGCACTCTTCAAAAGGTTTCAATCTATTAATAATATGACAACATTCATTTGAACAAAACACATTCTAATTAAAATAATCGACCTGATTTATGGCACAAATCTCACTTTTTTTTTTAGGAAAGAGAAGCACACACACACACACACACACACACACACACACACACACACACACACACACACACACACACACATAGTTTCTGTAGCCAAACAAAAGATAACAGATCCTAAGATACAAACATTTTCATTCCTCTTAGATTTTAGCAGTTACTCAGAGTCTAGCGGTAGGCAGGAAAATGAACACAAACATGATTTGTCTAAGAACAGGCTGTAAGATAGTACTTGCTTGGTTATATCACACTAAAGAAATTACAAAATGTGAGCACCCATGTACATGCATGCAGCGAATATCAAATTCTACTCTTTAAAGCATTTATGCAGCAAGAAGGTACCTTTGAACAGCGGTCTCCAACCTTTTTTGCACCACGGACCGGTTTATGCCCGACAATATTTTCACGGACCAGTGTCTCAGATAAATACAACAAAATAAAACTAGTATCAGTATCGAAAAAAATAAGATTTATTCATAACACATGTGAAAAGACCCAGGAAAACCGAGTTAACAGAGCCTCAACTCTCGCGGCCCGGTACCAAACGACTCACGGACCGCTACCGGTCCGAGGCCCGGGGGTTGGGGACCCCTGCCTTAGAACAGCCAGTCCGTGAAAATATTGTCGGGCATAAACCGGTCCATGGCGCAAAAAAGGTTGGGGACCGCTGCCTTGAAAATACTTTTCCCTTTTTTCTTTCCCTGGGTCTCAGGAGGACATTGTGTCTCTCTCCACTACAAGACTCTTGCTATATCTAAAAAACAGTCATATTCAAAGTAATCCTAAATTGGACTCTGGCGCTTTCTCCCAACTTTTCCTGACATGATTCTGCGCGTGGACGGAGCAGCAACACAGACGACTCGACTAACGTACTGCCTTGACTTTACTATTGCAGGGCACGCACACATCAATCCGTCTCCGCTGCATGAGATCGTTTTCCTGCAGCACTGTTGACATTTTCAAGTTGTTGTTGTGGGTCCAGCTGCTTTAGCATTTGGTCAGGGTCACATCAAAGATGGTAGAGGAGAGAGCAAAGATGGTAGGGGGGAGAGCAGGAGTCCAGGGTCAGCTTCGGCTTTCAGGGCCGACAAAGCAGCCTGTAATCAAGCATAAAGAGAAAAAACAAAACAAAAACAAAACAAAAACAGATGAACAGGAAAATGATGTTATTTTGGCTGCGTTATTCAGAGAGGGGAGAAACAACGGGACCAGGCCCTGTGTCAGCCTTCTCTCCCCCTTTTTTTGTTTTTTCTCACTCATGACCCACCAAGCTGACAGGACATCACAGGTACATGTTAAAATTCTTAAGATCGGTGCGTTGGTGGTTCTTTGTGTCCGGGGATGGGCGTCCAGGTACACGCCGGCTCACTCCTTGGCGGCCGCTTATCGGGGCCTGGAGCCTGGGGCTCGCTCGGGCCACTTCGGAGGTGGGGTGCCCCCGGCCTCTTGGCCTGGGGCTCGGTCACTCAGGCGCAGCTGGCTGCCGGCGGAGCTCACGGGCGCGTCACTGCAACTCCCCCTGGCTTCTGCTCCGCGGCTGCTGGGTGAGCCCTCATCTGGGACTCTCCTCAGCTCTTTCTGGGACAGTGGCGCAGCTGCCCCTCTGTTGGTCTTCCTTGGTCTCTTGTGTTCTGGGGGCCTCTGGATGTCTGGAGTTTTGATCTCCTCCACACCTGCTTCAACCCCTGGAGGACGGGGCTGTGGCCCCCCCACACCCTCTAGCAGATTATTACATGAAGGAACCTTTTAAAAAAACAAAAAACAAGCGCGTCCATGCTCACAGGTGTACACACGGGTGATCACACCCACAAACTACACCCTTTTTGGCTCCTACCTCAAAGCACACTGTGTTCTGTTGATCTTATGTGCTGCACAATAATGTTTAACATTTAGTATTTACTGTCATATTCCCATATATCATTGTGATGTTGTTTATTCTATTACTCTTGTTCTCTTCTGCTTGCTTTCTTTTTTCTTTCTCAGCAGGTGATCCAGGTGATTGATATATGCATTTTTTTTTCTCTGCCCGTTCTGTTGGTTTTTGTCTTTTGCCCTTCTCCCCCGTCCCTCTTCTAAGCTGTTTCTCTTTCCCTCTTTCTTTCTCCCCTTCTTTCCCCCAGTCAAGTCTGTCCCGTATTCAGCAAGTGAAAATAAAATAAACAATAAAAGGTGAATCAAATGGACCATTACGGCAAGGCTGGGATGGTCAGTTTGGTAAAGTAAATCCGTTGGGCATCTTTCTTTGCCTTTAGACAACAATTCTGATGCAAAAGAGCCAAACGGGACAGGCAAAAAAAAAAAAAAAAAGATCGTGTTTAACTGGCCAGTTCAGTCCAATTTACTTTGGGAAATATTTAATCTGAGGTAGGGATGCACCGATACCGGTATCTGGTATCGGCCTCGATACCGCATTTTCTAAAGTACTCGTGAAAAGTTCCCCGATACCGAGGACCGATACCACGGTCTGAGACCTGTCTATGTTTGAGCGGCATGTAAGGGGTTAATCACAGGCGCCGAGTGCCCGCCCCACAGGCCCCGGCTGCATCTCAGAGCTGGGAGAAGGCGAGGCGAGACAAGTCAGCCGTGTGGAACTATTTCAAAGTGAACGAAGACACGAAAACAAAGGCGGACTGCAAATTGTGCTCATCGAAATTGTCCAGAGGAGGCTCTAAAGGTAGCGCATTTAACACAAGTAATTTAATCAAGCACCTAAAATCCCAACACGACAACGAGTACAAAGAGTTTGCCCACGCTTATTTACCCACGCTTATTAGCACAGAGGAGCATAGCTGATGCTAAAGCAGTGGGACAGAAAATAGTTGGGCATTTTAAACATTCCGCCTTAGCCTACTCCCGCCTCGAGGACATTCAGGGACAGCTCAACCAGCCAATAAAGAGACTGCAGCAGGACGTACAGACACGCTGGAAGAGCACGTATTACATGACATCAGTCCTATTTTTCCACATATTAATACATTTATGAATTTTGTGCAGGTATAAAGAGCGCTTCTTCTCCAACAACACTGCTCCAGAGGCCAAGCTGCACCTGAAGCAGGAGCTTCTAGAGGTGAGGCAGAGGGGAGTCGGGCAGAAGCTGCAGAACCTCCTGCTAAACTGTTCCTCAAGGCCCAGGCTGCCGCTGGCAGCAGGTGCTGCCATTGAGCTCGACACATACCTCGGAGAGGCCCCAAGCCCTCGTGAAGACAGTCCTCTGAAGTACTGGGGTGTCAACAAAATCAGGTTCCCCACTTTGGCTAAAATAGCCTGTAAATAGCTCTCAGCCCCATGTAGCAGTGTGGACAGTGAAAGGCTTTTTAGCTCAGTGTCACACATTATAGATGAAAACAGAAACAGTCTGACTGCTGATGATGCAGAAAAGCTACTTTTCTTAAAAAACCCTGCCACTCACTGTTTCTCTCCATTTAGTGAGTCATCTTAGACTTGATGTTAATACCTACCTCAGTTGCACTGACTGCCACAGTTCTATGTCAGTGGATGTTGTTAGTTTATTCACATATTGTGCACTAAATGGCAAAGATGTTTATTAATGCCCCTTGTGTTGTCCAAAGCGGCAGAGTTTAAAATAAACTGAAAAATACTTGAGTTGCACTGTCACTGTTTACATTTTTTTTATAATTATTTATTCTGTAATATGTTGCATACAACATGCTTTTCATTTTAAATAAATGTTCTTAATTCCAAACCAGTCCCTTGTTTTTTTGTTGTTAAATTATAGGACTAAAGCTGTTACCTGTAAATTTAAATCATGTTTTTATTAAGTACTCGGTATCGGCGAGTACTGAAATGCAAGCACTCGTACTCGTTTCCAAAAAAGTGGTATCGGTGCATCCCTAATCTGAGGTAAACATTTTGCTTTTCATTTGACCCCTGACCTGTCTGCTGTAATGCAGGAGGCAGGTTTATGACCTATACTGCAGACAGACACCACAGGAAGCCTTCCTCCATGTTTTTTAACAGTAATTGATTCAGCCAGTTTAAGTCTCCTTTGTTTTTGTGCATTAGATCACTGTGTGGGTTGTGTTGAGTGCTTATGTATTTGTAAGTAGCCATTATGACTTGACTAGTGGTGTTTATCTCTTTTAAGGGTCTAGTATCATCAGTTAATTAGTTTTTACACTTTGCAGGCACTTTGCTGTAAATACAACAACACTGCTGAAAACTCTAATTTAAATAATTACTACTGATGCACCTATCAAATAAACTAACATTTGCACAGGTGTTGAAATGCTGGACTCTTCCTCTCCTAAATCTGTGGCAGAGAAAAAATGTTGCAGGAGTGTTTTTTTTACATGATATGTAAGAAAAATAAGAAAAAGAAAGAAACCCTGTGATTTTAATGTGAATGCATTACTGACATCTTATCCAAACACACATTGTGCACACCACTTTATCCCCTATTACAACTGCAGCTTTTATTAGTGCATGTTCACGGGACTTCTGATTCTATAGGGTCTTGACAAAAGTCTCTGCAATCAATTGATTACAATCAAGTGATTCAACTGAAACATGGAAATCAGCATTTCACCATTTTATACTATACATACATGTTTTGCTTTCAAGACTGGACAGGAGTGGCATGTGGGCGGCATTGTAGAGTGTGTTGACAGGAGGAAAACTTACACGCTCAGTAAATCACCCCCGTCACTACCTAAACCTCAAAGTCTCTAAACAGGAAGTGCATCTGCATGAAAGCTTCTGTTTTATATGCAGACAGATGACCTTTTGATGTAAAACCTTTCTCTGTATCTAGAGAAACACTTTAACTATATATTCAACTATATAGTTTAACATTTGGTCCGTAACTATCATTTAAAAACAATAAAAAGGTTTAAAAGAATATACATAGGCGGCTATAAAGACTGCAGGTCAAACATCGTGCAGATACAGAAGGACCTCCTGGGGTCCAAAATGTCGCACTATTACAGAGCAATGCTTACAATAGTCTTGCATGGTTAGCCAGTTAGACAGATGCAAATGTTAAAGTGCTAAAACAGACATGTAAATAAAATACAACATCATGTTAGCAGCTTATTGGTATTAATGTCTCTTAAAGCTCTCCATGACCTAGCTGCATCTTAACTCTCTGAGCTGCCACAGTCTTATAAACCCACCCGCTGTCTCAGGTCAGCTGATCAGCTGTTCCTGAATGTTCCCAGGACTGAGCGTAAACTTAGAGGACATCGTGCTTTTGCTGCAGCATCTCTGAAACTGTGACACGATCTGCCTTTAGAGATTAGACAGGCTTCTTCTCTGCCTGTTCTTAAATCACTCCTGAAAACTCATCTCTTCACCCTGACCTTTGACACCTTGTAAGATGTTGGTTTTTAGTTTGAGTTTTTTAGTTTATTTTTGCTGTTTTATCTTGTTTTGAAATATAGGGCTGTTTACATTTTTTATGTATTATGTGTTTTATTTTTTTACTGTTATGTTTTATTCTATTGTTCTTAACTCATTTACTGTACAGCACTTTGGTTTTGTCCTGGGTTTTTTAAAGTGCTTTCTCAATAAAGATGGATTGGATTGGACTGGAAGATAAACACTTTAGTTTGCAGTACTGTGGTGAGTTCACAGTAAAGCACTGTGTTGGACTGGCGCACAGTGATTGTGGCGTTCATGGTCAGTGTTAGGTTACCTCAAGTACAGTGGATTCATTTGCATTTAAGCTGATGATGCTTCGATTAAGTCATCAAATTTCACCTTTATATCAGCTCTATAAGCCAATTCTCAGGATACTGTTAGTGTAGGAAATGGAAAGACAACCAAGATATCTGTGAAACGTCTGCTTACATCTTGAATTCAGCTCCGGCGTATGTGGTAAGTTGTTAATGAGTGACTTTAATTTATTATTTGTTCACATGTGGCTATACACTCTACTGAGAATAAGCATACTGTCATGATATGAGTGGATCTTCAAAACAGACATCAAAATAGGTCATGGAGAAAATAAGTATAAAAAGTAAAGATCTTATTAGGAATAATACTGTTTGGATAATTATAACCATCATAAGCAACCAAATCATCTCAACATGTATTTGCTCAAAAATGTATTTATTACCACAAACATGTATTTAATTATCAACAAAAGCAAAATCAACAGTTTCTAGAACTCCAACAGGGGCAGGACTTGGAGGTACTGGGATTTCAGGAGGCAGCAGAATGGTACACTGGTCAGTGTCATTATTATTGACCTGTGATGGTGGATGGCCTTGGAGGGAGCTGAGAGGTAACTCAGACCTCTTGTCTTCAGGACACGTAAAGCAAACATACTCCTTCTCAGCAGCTGGAGACTTGGAGACATCCCAACTCATCAGCCTCATGCGTTTGGGCATCAAATGTTCCTCTTCATCATTAACAGAAAAAGCAGTAGAATATCTGCGCTTTCTGCAGAGACCTACCTCTGCAGTGGGTGGAGGTCTCGGAGGAAGAGGAACATCGCTAGGACACATGAAAAATGTCACTTCATCATCCAGGGATGAACGATCGTTTTTCAAATCTGGATTAATGATCTTGTCTGTGTCCTTTGCATGAAAGCTGGCATCAGCAGGTGGAGGATTTGAAGAAACTGGTACATCAGAACTCATCAGTCTCATGCGTTTGGGCATCAAATGTTCCTCTTCATCCTCCACAGAAAAAGCAGTAGAATATCTGCGCTTTCTGCAGAGACCTAACTCGGCAGTGGGTGGAGGTCTCGGAGGCAGAGGAACATCAGTAGGACACATGAAAAACATCACGTCATCATCCAGGGATGAACGATCGTTTTTCAAATCTGGATGCATGATCTTGTCAGTGTCCTTTGCATGAAAGCTGGCATCAGCAGGTGGAGGATTTGAAGAAACTGGTACATCAGAACTCATCAGCCTCATGCGTTTGGGCATCAAATGTTCCTCTTCATCATTAACAGAAAAAGCAGTAGAATACCTGCGCTTTCTGCAGAGACCTAACTCTGCAGTGGGTGGAGGTCTCGGAGGCAGAGGAACATCGCTAGGACACATGAAAAATGTCACGTCATCATCCAGGGATGAACGATCATTTTTCAAATCTGGATGCATGATCTTGTCAGTGTCCTTCGACTGAAAGCTGGCATCAGCAGGTGGTGGACTTAGGAGCTCACATGCAGGTGCACTGATAGGTCGGAACATGAAAGCGGGAACTTCATTGTCCAGAGCACAACGGTCTGCACTGGATGAGCGTGGGAGCTTCTCCTTTGCCTGTGGAGGAGGCAGACTTTGACTTTGTGTTGCAGAGGAACATTTAAGTCATCTGACGTTTTGCTCTGTTACATATTATTATTGTTGTTGTTGGATTTTTCTTTAAAAATTCACACGATTTAATGTTTAGAAACAGACACAGTGAAGGGTAACTTACCACAGCTCGAGCCATTTTAGGCGTCTGTCAAGGCAAAGACGCACGATTTGGTTTCTCTGTGTAAGATTACAGGACAGTTGTCAGTTTCATTTTCAAGTCAGTTGGATAAATTCATATCAAACTTCTCAAACTGTATCATTAAAGCATTGTTTAGGTGGACAAATATGAAAGATATGAAGATAAAAACAGTAACAGCTGGCAATCAAGGGAAAACAACCTTACGAAAAAGGTCTTAATCATTGTTGTTTTAAAGTAAATCTTTCAGTGCTTACTTCAGTGATTGTTTGAAGTCTCTGTGCTTGTTGTCAGTCGCAGATTTGTGTAAAATATTTGCAGTTTGTGAATAAAGTTTGCAGGAGCTCCAAAGTTTGTCTGTTCAATACCAAAGTAATGAGGAGACTGAGTGCAGGTTTGGAATCCTCAGTGACAGAAGAATGCAGCAATGTTTGAATTTGAATTTGTTATTGTTTTATTAACAACAACTACCAGGATCATACCATAGCAACACAGTGATGCCCAATCAAATGTCAGGTACAAGGGATAGCCCACATACACATCCAACAGCACAGTAAAGCAATGGCCACCAATGCCACCAGTCAGGCCTTAAAAATACCTGAGTTATATAACAGCACACTGACAGTGTCTCATCCAAAAATATAAAATGTATAAATACAGTTAATATCATTTTCATTTAAATTTTATTTAATTCTCTTCATATAGTGCCAAACAGATGTCTCAAGTCGTCACTGTTACAACATAGATAAACATGAACATGAAATCCATTATTTAATTCTCTTCCATTCACTCCAGTTCAATTCAATAGCTATATAGATGGATAGACAGATACTGTATTATATACTATATTGATTCCAAATGGAGAATTAATGTGTTATATCACCAGGATAATGAATTCAAGTAGTACAATCTCCAATAAACAGACAACACAGTTCAAGTTCAAAGTGCAATATGTGCAGGATCCAGGCTTTATATTGTAAGATGCAAAATGTTTATATATACATAATATTGTTGAAAAAATAAAGAAAGTTAAAAATCAAAATAAGTTTATTGTCACTGTGGCTGATGTGATTGCAATATGAACCCGGAAGCAGACAAGGGAGAGATGGACCTGAATCTTAACAAAAAAACAAACCATTTATTAGGTTGAAAAACACGAACACAAAACAAGGCCCAGCAAACAGGAGCGGAAACTAAAACTAAAACCTATCCTGGGAATAACTCGGTATGACTATGACAACTATGACAAGAAAAACATGAACATGAATCCGAGGAGGTGCATGCGAGAAACTCTGATGAAAAAACATGAACATGAACATGGACCTAAACAGAATCAGGAGATAACCTGAAACCCGGAATAACGTGAACGGAGGAAAACGCACCAACACTGCCCAGAGGAAGACAGCGGACTTAAATACACAGAAGAGAAAGGAGGGAAGTGGAAACACAGCTGACACAAATGAACCTGACACCATAGGGGAAGCAAAATGAAACACACTGAACATGGAAACACAACCCTTTCATAATAAAAGACGAAACAAGGAGAGACGTGGACGTGTGATGGGCTGAGTTGCCAAATGGCTGGTAGGCTTTTAGCTAGGCTTTAGCTTCAGCCAAGTGGAAGCTAAATTGGCTAGTCATTCATATGTAAATTAGGCTGTTACCTGAGAATTCTGGAGGGGAGTGGGGGTGTGTGAATGATTGCTGATTTCTAACTGCCAACTGCCTCTTTGTTTGCCTGGGGGGGAGCTGCTAAAAGCGGTGAACTTCCTTTTGTGTTCGTCTTGATGCATTCTCAATCATCCAGGAAATTAAATCTCCAAAAGTCACCAACTTGGAGTGGTTAGTTTCCTGAGCCACAAGGAAACTTGTGTTTCAGTTTGCCATCTTAGGGAGAAGGAGGATCATCATAGTTTTGGTGGTTGTATAAACTAATAATTTGTTTTAATTAAAAAACTTTCCCTCTGTCATTTCCTGAGTGTTTCAAAATAAAAGTCCTCTCTTTCATGTTTTGAATGTGAGGCTGTTCCTGTGATGCCTTCAAATCTGTTTCAGTCTGCAGATTTTTACAGTTCAGACCCAAAGTGACTCAAACATTTACTTAAAAGAGGTTTTTGTTCGTCTGGGTTTTCCTGCTCAGCAGCGCTAAACAGGCAAAAGCAGAAACACACAAACAGAAAGAAACAGGAAAATATGTGTTTCTGTGAACAATGCAGCAGCAAAATGAAAGACCAGGATTTATTTTTAATGATTGACCAGTGTTGGGTAAGTTACTTTAAATTAGTAACTTAGTTACATTACTAGTTACTTCTATCAAAAGTAACTCAGTTACTTCAAGTTACTCGTTACTTTCAAAGTAACTAGTTACTAGGGAAAGTAACTTTGGTTTTACTCAGAATTCTCTTGTTAATGTGTTGCTTCCATAACTTTGCCAGTCTTCTAGCTTGCTTACCTGCCACAAGTGCACTGTGCCACCTACCAATAGAAAGGAAACGATAATGTGCATATTTCCACGAGAGAAATCCCACGCCTGGACCGCCGTTGACCGCCACCATGATTCTAGCCTACGTCACAGCATCATGTGCGCCTTTTACATCCAACACAAGAACTGCAGTCGTGGTGCTGTCGATTGTACTCAGAACTCGGAAATTCTGCCTTCTGAATAGGAAGATGTAGGTAACACCAGACTGCAGATGAGCTGCATACAGGGCTGGACTGGGACAAAAAAATCAGCCTGGGCATTGTGACTAGAGACCGGCCCACCATTATAGCAAAAATCCTAAAGCCTTTGAATGAAAACAAACGCTGTTGTGACAGTGATGCTCACTGTCTTGATGGTGTATATGCATCAATCTATCAATCGTTTGTTGTAAGATTCAGATAATTATTTTTTAAAAGCGAGACACTTTAAATGAGAATAAGAAAGAAAAGTATTTCCTTGTGCCCCCCTCTCCCTGTTAATGCCCTACCTGGCCCCCCTGGCAAAACTTTGCTAGACCCGCCCCTGCACAGTTACCAGCTGTCAGCTACCTAAAAAAGGATCCTGGTGTTATTTGTCTCTCAGAAACAGTTCATAACTTCCCTTCAACTCATTCATGTCACCTAAAAGGTAAACCTGTTTCTCCATCACAGCTCTGATGATTCAGTAAGGACATCTCCTGGTTTCATCTTCATGTTTCCCTCTCATCACATAACCAAACCGACATCATGACCAGCAGCTTTTTTGCAGCTGTGGCTCCAGCAAACATCAGCTGATACTAGAAATTAATATGAAATAAATTCTAACAACAGCTGATCAAGCTTAAATGTGCTGCTGTTGTTTAACGTGAACTCCGCTGGTTTCCTCTTTCTGATGCAAAGTGGGCGATAAACAAACAAGAGAGACGATCAGCTGATCATTGATCAGTTTTCATGATTGAAGTAGAAACGGGAGAGGGAGGGGGAGAGAATGAAAGAAGAAGAGGCAGCTGTGCAGCAAAGACACAGAATAAATCCAGCTTTGTGCCTTTTTCATTGTAGCTGAATTACGGGACTAACTGTTCCTTTTCACCTCAATAAGAAATGCGTAATATTTTCTCTGAATACCAGATGAGACGGTTGGCAATTCTAATAACTTATGAACAAAATAAAGTTCAACATCATTAACTTCATAGCACCCACCCAGCTGTATAGAAACTCTGTCATGCTAGCTAGTATGCAGTACGGAAAAAGTCAGAATAACAAAAATAAACTCCACCTAAACTTGGTTCATATCTGACCCAGAGAGACTGCAGGTCATAACTTCTTACCTGAAGTTCAATTCACACTTGGACCGGCGGCTGCCTCGGGTCTCTTTTCCTTCTGCATCCCCCTTTCCCTCCTCCACCTGCTGGCTTCCACCACTTGCTAATGTTACTGAATCTGTGGAAGCTCCGCGATAGCCACCACACGAAGTAACGAATAACGAGCCTATCTAAATCCCAGTAACGACTAACGCGTTCCTGATTTTAGCATAATAACTAGTTACCGTGCTCGTTACCACAATAATAACGTAGTTACTGTAACACATTACTTAATAACGCGTTAGTCCCAACACTGTGATTGACAAAAACATTAAATGATCATGTTTATTTTCACATAAATGTTCCATCGGTCCTTCTTTTAGAATAAGTTTAGAAATGAAAAATACTAATAACACACCAGTAAAAAGCCAACAGCACGAGTCCTGAAAGGCTTAAAGAGAAAATAAACGCACAAAGAATGAAACAAAAAGGCACAAAACCTCAAAACAAGAGTGAATTAAATCTGACCGACACACAAAGATGCTAAAAGCCCCAAACATGAACCTGTGAGGTCATTAATACCTGTGTGTGTGCATGTTTACATGTCTTTGTGGGGACCAAAATGCCCGTCCCCACAAGTTTGAAGACATTTGTGAGACTCAGAATGTGGTTTTAGTGTCAGGGACAGTCAGGTCAGGGTTAGGCATTCAGTCTTAATGGTTAGAGTAAAAGGCTGAGGAGAGCATGATGTCAAATAGATGTCCCCACAAGGATATGAAAACACAACCGTGTGTGTGTGTTACTGTGAATTTGTGAGACAAGTGAAGATTTCAGAATCAGTGAGAAATGTTTCACTTCCTGTTGGTGAAGAAGAGCAGACTCCTCTTCAGCCACAGAAATGAAGAAGCTTTTATTTTGTCAGCCTGACAAACACGAGCTCAGCCACGAGCAGAGGCGACCCTGCAGAGGTGAAGGTCACAGTCAGAATCAGCGCCAGAGAACCGCACAAGGACGGCCTCATTGGTCACGGCTGAGTTCATTATGTGATGGTAACAAGCTGATTATTACAGAACAGGAAACACACGTCTGCTCATCAAACACCAGCTGCTGCTGCTTTTATCAGTCTGACAACAAAACCTCACAAGAAAGAAGTTTTTGTGAGTTTGCAGCGTTCCTCTAAACTGAAAACTAAAACAGCCTGAAAATGGGAACACGCACCCACACTCGAGAGTCAGGCAGCTTAAATGTGTTTGTCTTCATCTGTAGTTACGTTTCATTGGCTGGAAATGTGCTAACTGGAATCATTCACGAGTCCAGATGAACAAAAACAAGTGTTTACTGCTCCACGCTGCACGAATCTGAATCAAAATCACTCAGACGCGCCCACGTAGGCATTCCACTAAAACCATGTGACCACCTTCACCTTTAAACCTGTCGTGAATATAAATTTAGACTTTTCACTTTATTTTGAAAGAACAGATTTGCAGGAAGTGCGGCTGCTGCAGAAACTCTTCACTTTTCACTGGCTTTAATCTTGAAGGTTTCTCCAGATGTGGAACATTCATGCTAAACATTCAACATCTGACGACCGTCTCCGTGTAAAACACTGACAAACTCAAACTTTATACGGTAACTGACAGATTTATTCCTCCATTTTCAGGCATTTCACAATGAACTTGGATTAGTTTGATGATTTTATTCACGTTGGTGAATAAAACCAGCAAAGAGGCTGATTCCTGCAGAGGAGGAGGCAGAGTGGAGGAATCTGCAGGTTCTGTCTCTAACACACAACCAGAGCTTCAATCATAACGAGCACATAATAAAACCATGATCCCCCTGATCGACTCTTTTAGCCTGTTTCCTCTGGATCGAACAGGATCTAACAAACCCCAGCTTCTGCTGGGACACTGGTCATCATGGGAGGAAAAAGATGGCTGCCGTGTTGCCGTTTCCTGTCTTACACCAGCATTATACTTCCTGTATCTGTGGGTCTGAGTTTTTAATCAGAGGATGAACTTAAAGCTTTCAGTCTGCTCTACAACCCACCACCTATCCACACGTCTGCTAAGTGGACTGGAAATCAGTAAAACTTCTACCAGACTTTAGTAAATATTGCATTAAGATGAGCAGACAGATTTTAATCTCAGCATCGTGCACACAGATTTTTCAGGACACTGGAAGAGTTCCTGCCGTGGATTTAGATGTTAGTGTTGTGTGGATGATCCCATTCTGTGATCTTTGTGTTACTAACACTGATGACACCACCGTTATTGGACTCATCTCGGACGGGGATGAGTCTGCCTACAGGAGGGAGGTTGAACGTCTGGTGTCCTGGTGCAGCCACAACAACCTGGTGCTGAATGCCCAGAAGACAGTGGAGATTATTGTGGACTTCAGGACGCACACAGCTCCACTCCCCCCCATCATCCTGTCTGACACCCCCATCACCTCTGTGGACTCATTCCGCTTCCTGGGTACCACCATCACCCAGGACCTGAAGTGGGAGCCCACCATCACCTCCGTCATTAAGAAAGCCCAGCAGAGGATGTACTTCCTGAGGCAGCTGAAGAAATTCAACCTGCCAACACAGACGATGATGCAGTTCTACACTGCAATCATCGAGTCCATCCTCACCTCCTCCATCACTGTGTGGTACGCTGGAGCCACTATCAGGGACAAACAGAGACTGCAGCGTGTTGTGCGCTCTGCTGAGAAGGTGATTGGCTGCAGACTCCCATCTCTGCAGGACCTGTACACCTCCAGGACACTGGGGCGTGCAGCTCGGATCTCAGCTGACCCTTCTCACCCTGGACACAGTCTGTTTGACCTGCTCCCCTCAGGCAGGAGGCTCCGGTCCATTCGCACCAGAACCTCTCGCCATAAGAACAGTTTCTTCCCCTCTGCTGTCGGACTCATGAACAATAACCGTATGACTGTTCCCACCACTAACACATGACCCTACGCTGTGTTCACTGCATCATTCCATGTTTGGCACTGATCACCACCTGCACTCATGTATATATCATGTATATATCTATCTACTTAGCACTTTTAATTCTTATTCTTATTTTTATTTTCATGTCTATTTAAGCGTAATTTATGGCAGTATGTTTGCACTGAAGCACCGCAGCAATTTCCTAATGTTGTAAACCTGCTCAACATTTGGCAATAAAACCCTTTCTGATTCTGATTCTGATGCTTTTACACTTTAGGACCCTCGAGACCTCTGCTGCTCAGCTGTCCTGATCGCTGCCTCCACTTTAACCAGAGGCTGTAACCTCTGATCATTTCACCTGCACCGGCAGTAAAACTCTTCTCCAGAACCAAACGTGCCATAAACCCATCACAGCTTCATCATCAGCTCAGTCTCAGCAACATGCAGACGACCGAGCAGCAGAAACTCTGCAGGGAACGTCTGAAGTCTGTTCTTCAGTTTTCCCAGCTCACTGTTTATTGAACATGAGACAGAAAAATAACTTCACCTTTAATGTGAAACTTTTATCGCCTGTGACATGTTTGCAGGAAGTTTACATGCTGTGATTTAGTGTCACAGCCATAAATATCACACAAGGTAAAAACTACAAGTCCCAGCATCCTCTGTGTTTAGGGAGGAGCAGTGAAAGTGAAAGTGTTGATCCTCCGTTCAGAGCAGCAGGAGGAGGAAGGTGGAGCTGATGCAGGTGAGTGTTAACATGAATATGTTTCTTCTTATGACATAAAATAATTCCACGCTGTTCGTGTCTGTGGGTGAAACGTGAGGCCGCTCGGCTCCTCTGAGCGCTGGTTTCCTGTAAGTAGAGAGGAAGTGAGTTTAGCTGAGAGAGCAGGAGGAGAGTGAGAGCTGTGCTGAGGCAGGTGAGTGTTAACACCGCTCTGACATTACTGTGTCTCTGTGGCGGGAACAACAGGCTCCGTCAGTGGAGGCAAAAATAATCAGACTTTGGTTTTTCAAAGGAAACTACTTTATGTTGGGAGAAGCCGCGCGCTCATTGGATAACGACTTGTCAATCTCAAGTTATTAGCCAATGAGCGCGCAGGTTCACAGTAAGACCCGCCCTTATCACGACGGGTTTTAAAACTAAAATGGCGACAGAAACTCTGTGAGTGGAGTTCAGGCTGACTTTATGAAAGTGCGACGTTTGAACCACTTCCTGTTCTCAGTCCCGGCGTCCTGATCACCGAGGTTTCTGTTGCTCTGATATCTGATATTGATTATATCGGTAAACAGGCTGTAGGCAGAAACATCAGGTCTGATCTGAAAATCCCTTCAGAAACAAACTTTAAGAGTTTTATGTCCGTGAGGCTGTAAAACTGTAACGTGTCCTGTGATCTATAAACACTCTGTGATGAATAATCTGAAGTCATTTTGAGCCTGACAGTAGTTTCCTGTCACAGAGCAGAAGCTGCAGGCAGTTTTTGGCACCTTTATATTTAATTTATTCCAAAATAAATCAATAAAGGTAGAAAAGAACTCTCAGTGACATTAAAAATCTATTTTTAAAGACAGATGTGACCAAGTGCAACAAATATAAGATGAGATGTTTACAGATATTTGAAGTATTGATCACATGTAGAACACAGAGCAGGTCCAATAACAGAGTCATGCTGCTCACAAACAGCAGTTTGGTTTCATGAGCTCACTTCCTGCAGTGATCCTCAGCTTCTCTCCAAAGGAGCCGTAACATGTGGGCTCCTCACCATGATGATGATCCCAAACACACTGAGTTCCTTCATCCACCTGATCATGTACTTATTAAATAATGTGATGGTTTTGGTGTTTTTTAAAGACTTTGAGCCTCTAAAATAACTGGTTTGGACTTTAGTGCCAAAGCTCCAACATTAGAAAGCCGTCAGTGTGATGCTTCCAGTACAACAGCACCTCTGAGTGTGTGTGTTTACCTCTCAGACTAACTCCACCCTGACATCAAGAAGATGGAGGAAGAGGACGGAGCAGCATCCAGCTGTATGTCTGTGAGGAGTGACGGAGTTACACAAACACCTCCACCTTACAGTCATGGACCTGCAGCAATAATGTAAGAACACTACTAACTTTATTAGTCATTTCAACATAACCATGACAGAATCATTGATCTGTGATTGGTTCAAACTGTTTGATCTGAGTTTGCTTTTTATTGACTTGTTTTCTTGCTAAGATCTGAACTCTGTAAGTTTAAGTGAAGTCAGTGCAGCAGAATCAGAGAGAAGAGCTGAGAACAAACTGAGTTCATTCAGAGACAGAAAAAACCGCTGATGATTGGCTGACCTGTCAGCGTTATGAGGCAGACACAATATCACAGAGGGATCAGCTGATCATATGGCTGTCAGAGAGAACTGATCAGTTATTGATGTTTGTGTTTGCAGAGGTCAGAGGTCACAGTCTCCAGTATCCAGCTGTGTGTCTGTGAGGAGTGACTGGTCCAAAGAAATATTTCCTCCAGACTTCAGTGATGAACCTGCAGCAACAATGTTCTTCAATCATGGAGCTCAGCTGACCATGTAAGAGAGCTGCTGACTCAGAGTTCAAAGGTTGTTTCTATAAATGTTCTGCCAGTGACATCATAACTTAACCTCACACTGGTCTGTGTATGAAGTATCATTTAGTGGCAGTTGTTAAAGTTGTATAATGATGATGCTAGTTTGGGGTGTATTTTCCTGCTGATGCAAATGCATCTACTTTGCCCTTTGTCTGGTGCTTTGGACAAAGACGTCCAATGAAACTCAGAACAACACAGTTTGCACCACCAGCAGGCAGAGGAAGTGGCTGACATCCAGAAATCCTACCAGTGGCTGAACAAAGCTGGACTGAAAGACAGCACAGAGGCACTAATCATGGCAGCACAGGAACAAGCTCCGAGCACAAGACCCATAGAGCCCGGGGTCTACATGGCTCTTTTTGGGGGGGTTGTGTTGTATTAATAGTGACTTTGTTTCTTTGGACCTGACCAAAATATGTTGTTTTTCAGTTCAGTTGCAACATTGACTAACACTAATGCAGGGGTCGGCAACCTGCGGCTCTTTAGTCCTTACAGTGCGGCTCCTCGTGGTTTGGGAAAATAAATTAGAAGTATTTAGCTGAAGTGTATTTTATTTATGTTCTTTTTTAACTTGTAGTTCTAAATTGGAAGATTATTGTGATATTGAAATATAAAAAGAAAATTATATTTTTTATTTTTTCATCGTTCAAATAAGCGTCACACTCGCGGAAGCCGGTGTACCCGCCGAAACGCCGTGCATTTATCGAGACTTTCAGCCCCAGGTAGGCCAGTTATGGATCTTGGATCCACATTATGTCAGCAGCTGTTCTCCACCGTGAACTATGTTAAAAACAAACACCGCTCACGCCTCACAGACGACAGCTTACAGTCCTGTAAAGATGAAAGTGACTTCGTACAGCCCCGATCTGCAGAATTTTGCAAATATCTATTTTTCATCTTTCAGCAGCATAGAGCTTTTTTTCCAATTATTTTTTAAAAGTCAGGTCAAGGCTCCAAAAGCCCAAAGGAGATATAAGGGTGGCGGCTCACAGCAGCTTTTGTTTGCTACATCATTTTAGTTCAGCTGGGTGTCTTTCCTTTGGTTATATTTCTTTAAGAGTTCAAATGTGTTCATTACATAAATAACATGTAATTTTCTCTGTAGCACTTCATGGATTTCATAAGCAACACACCTTAGTTGTTCACACAAAGCATAAAGGTAAAAACAGTATATACAGTGTTATCTTCATTCTAGATGTCAAAAAGTATTTGTGGCTCCCAGTGTTTTCTTTTGCGTGGAAACTGGCTCCAAATGGCTCTTTGGGTCCTGAAGGTTGCTGACCCCTGACCTAATGGTATATTTTTTTTAGCTGGATCGTTCTATAAAAACATGAATCAAATCTGAGAAAAGTTTCCACCTGACCTGTTGAATGTTATTGAAGCCAGAAGTTTGCCTTCATACTGTGTTTCTTGCATGCCTTTTGTGGTGTACTAATTGATGTGAAATGAATGCAATGTGGTTGTGTTTGCAGAGGTCAGAGGTCACAGTCTCCAGTATCCAGCTGTGTGTCTGTGAGGAGTGACTGGTCCAGAAACACACCTCCATATTTCAGTCATGAACCTGCACCAACAGTGAACTTCAATCATGGAGCTCAGCTGACCATGTAAGAGAGCTGCTGACTCAGAGTTCAAAGGTTGTTTCTATAAATGTTCTGCCAGTGACATCATAACTTAACCTAACACTGGTCTGTGTATGAAGTATCATTTAGTGGCAGTTGTTAAAGTTGTATAATGATGATGCTAGTTTGGGGTGTATTTTCCTGCTGATGCAAATGCATCTACTTTGCCCTTTGTCTGGTGCTTTGGACAAAGACGTCCAATGAAACTCAGAACAACACAGTTTGCACCACCAGCAGGCAGAGGAAGTGGCTGACATCCAGAAATCCTACCAGTGGCTGAACAAAGCTGGACTGAAAGACAGCACAGAGGCACTAATCATGGCAGCACAGGAACAAGCTCCGAGCACAAGACCCATAGAGCCCGGGGTCTACATGGCTCTTTTTGGGGGGGTTGTGTTGTATTAATAGTGACTTTGTTTCTTTGGACCAAAATCTTTTGTTTTTCAGTTCAGTTGCAACATTGACTAACACTAATGCAGGGGTCGGCAACCTGCGGCTCTTTAGTCCTTACAGTGCGGCTCCTCGTGGTTTGGGAAAATAAATTAGAAGTATTTAGCTGAAGTGTATTTTATTTATGTTCTTTTTTAACTTGTAGTTCTAAATTGGAAGATTTTTGTGATATTGAAATATAAAAATAAAATTATATTTTTTTATTTTTTCATCGTTCAAATAAGCGTCACACTCGTGGAAGCCGGTGTACCCGCCGAAACGCCGTGCATTTATCGAGACTTTCAGCCCCAGGAAGGCCAATTATGGCTCTTCGGATCCACATTATGTCAGCAGCTGTTCTCCACCGTGAACTATGTTAAAAACAAACACCGCTCACGCCTCACAGACGACAGCTTACAGTCCTGTAAAGATGAAAGTGACTTCGTACAGCCCCGACCTGCAGACGCTGTGCGCAGAGGTTCAGGAGCAGAAGTCCCGTTGTAAACATATCACGGCAGACCCGACGATGTTTGCATGAACACGCTTTTCAGCTTCTCTTTATTGACCACTTTTCACACACGGTTGCTGTACGCACACAGCCGGCTGTAGCTTTGCAGCTCACAGCCCGACACACACCAACACAACAGCACAGACGTTAAGGCGGCGAGGCGTGATTGCGGGTGCCGCTCAGGTGCGTCCACCTCCCCTGCAGCGGCGCTGCAGACCACGCCCCGCCACACACATTAACCAGGTAAAATACATATTTAGGCAGAATTTTGCAAATATCTATTTTTCATCTTTCAGCAGCATAGAGCTTTTTTTCCAATTATTTTTTAAAAGTCAGGTCAAGGCTCCAAAAGCACAAAGGAGATATAAGGGTGGCGGCTCACAGCAGCTTTTGTTTGCTACATCATTTTAGTTCAGCTGGGTGTCTTTCCTTTGGTTATATTTCTTTAAGAGTTCAAATGTGTTCATTACATAAATAACATGTAATTTTCTCTGTAGCACTTCATGGATTTCATAAGCAACACACCTTAGTTGTTCACACAAAGCATAAAGGTAAAAACAGTATATACAGTGTTATCTTCATTCTAGATGTCAAAAAGTATTTGTGGCTCCCAGTGTTTTCTTTTGCGTGGAAACTGGCTCCAAATGGCTCTTTGGGTCCTGAAGGTTGCTGACCCCTGACCTAATGGTATATTTTTTTTAGCTGGATCGTTCTATAAAAACATGAATCAAATCTGAGAAAAGTTTCCACCTGACCTGTTGAATGTTATTGACGCCAGAAGTTTGCCTTCATACTGTGTTTCTTGCATGCCTTTTGTGGTGTACTAATTGATGTGAAATGAATGCAATGTGGTTGTATTTGCAGAGGTCAGAGGTCACAGTCTCCAGTATCCAGCTGTGTGTCTGTGAGGAGTGACTGGTCCAAAGACAATCCTCCACTCTTCAGTGATGAACCTGCAGCAACAACGTTCTTCAATCATGGAGCTCAGCTGACCATGTAAGAGAGCTGCTGACTCAGAGTTCAAAGGTTGTTTCTATAAATGTTCTACCAGTGACATCATAAATGATTCCTAATGGTGGTCCGGGTACGATAATGCTAGTATCAATCGTAGTAGTAATGTAATCCAAGGTAATGATTTCTGCTCTGTTGCTGTGAACGTCTCTGCAGCCGTCTGTACTCTAATCTGAGACAACTATTACTGACAGAAACCATCACATCATCCAGTTTGTGTGTTTGCAGCTGCTTAAAAGATTTTAAACAGATTAATCAGTAATTCATGTGATGTGTTTGTGTTTGCAGAGGTCAGAGGTCACAGTCTCCAGCATCCAGCTGTGTGTCTATGAGGAGTGACTGGTCCAGAGACAGACCTCCAGTCTTCAGTGATGAACCTGCAGCAACAATGTTCTTCAATCATGGAGCTCAGCTGACCATGTAAGAGAGCTGCTGACTCATTTACGGGTGTTTGAAATTCTGTGACCACTTTGTAATTTTAGTTTATATTTTTAAAGTGTTTTTATTTGTAGTTGCCTGTATTTTTATTACACTGTGTGTAACGTGGTGGTTTGTGCTGTTTGGGATCGTTTTGGTGTATTTGTGTCAGAACATCAGATAAATGATTTCATCACATTTTAAAAGAAAGTATCAGGATAATAATCTGAACTGAGTCATCAGAAATAGAAAGATGGTCTCAACAGGCCACTGAGCTGATCTCCAAAGAAATGCAGAAGATTGAAGAGTCCGAGGCTGTTTATTTGTCACAGGCATCGTCATACACGTACAACACAGTGAAATGTGCTGAGCTGCTCCTGTGACTGGACAAAACATTAGAAACAATCATTAAATGAAATAATGAAACATTGTGCAGATGTAATGTTAAAGTGCTTTGTGCCACATTAGCACAGCATGTACTGACAGAGCAGTGCAAGCAGAACAAAGCAAATGAGCAAAGTGATGTAAACAGAGTAACTGAACAGAGTGAGCAGAGTAATATCAGCAGTAATGAAGCAGCAGGATCAGTGTAGCAGCGTGTGACGTCATAATGAATCAGGTATGATCTGAAATATGACAGTGAGACAAGAACATGATGTAAGGTCCTGTTTAAACCCTGATGGTGATGCTATGAGGGGAGCATGTTCTGATTTAGGACTTGGATGGTCTGAGGATAGAAGCTCCTCTCTGTTTGTGTCCTGATGGTGCAGAAGCTTCTGCCTGATTGGCTCTGTGATGAAGGCTTTTACTGTGGAGTTTGTAGGCTGATCACTCTGTGTTTAATAAGACAGGCAGGAACAGCAAAGGAAACTTGGATTCTGAACTCAAACACAAGTTTCTCCACTTTGACTTTTCTCTGTGACCATCAGAGCTTCTACACAGTGTCATCAAATCTGGATGTTTGTCACTGACAGTCAATGATTTTAGTGATAAAGAAATGTGTTCACAGAGGGAGGAAGAGGAAGAGGAGTGGTGTCTGTGAGGAGGAGCAGCTGTCCTGCTGTGCTTTGTGTCAGGACGTCCTGAAGGATCCAGTCTCTACCAGCTGTGGACACTGGTTCTGCAGACAGTGCATCTCCTCATACTGGGACCAGTCTGCTTCATCAGGAGACTGGTCCTGTCCCCAGTGTGGAGAAAGATCCAGAAGCAGAGCTGGACTGCAGACAGCCAGTCAGAGCAGCTGTGTACAAAGTAAGACTGAACATCTGTCTGCTGATGGACTCATTTCTGAAAACTGGACTTCTTGTTGTTGTTCAGACATTGAAGAGTTTTCTTTCTGTTTTTCTTTCTTTCAGCAGATGTTGGTCTGCAGGAGGTTTTAGATGAACATAAGATCAGTATGAGGAGGAGATGTGAACGTGTGACTGAAGGAAGTGATGAAACAGGAAGTAGAACCCTCCTCAACAGGATCTACACTGAGCTCTACATCACAGAGGGACAGAGTGAAGAGGTTCATAGCCAACATGAGGTGAGGCAGCTGGAGACAGCTTCCAAGATGGACGCCCTCCATGACACTCCAATCAGGTGCCAGGACATCTTTAAAGCCTTACCTGACCAACAGAGACCCATCAGAGTGGTTCTGACCAACGGCGTGGCTGGTGTTGGAAAAACCTTCTCAGTGCAGAAGTTCACTCTGGACTGGGCAGAGGGCTTGGAGAACCAACATGTCAGTGTGGTGGTTCTGCTTTCATTCAGGGAGCTGAACCTGATCAGAGAGGAGCAGTACAGTCTTCTGGAGCTGCTCCATGTTTTCCATCCAACATTACAGAAGGTCACAGCAGAGAAGCTGGCTGTCTCTCAGCTTTTGTTCATCTTTGACGGCCTGGATGAAAGCAGACTTTCATTGGATTTCACCAACAGGAAGCTGCTGTCTGATGTCACACAGAAGTCATCAGTCAGCCAGCTGCTGACAAACCTCATCCAGGGGAATCTGCTTCCCTCGGCTCTCGTCTGGATAACTTCCCGACCTGCAGCGGCCAATCAGATCCCTCCTACATGTGTTGACAGGCTAACAGAAGTACGAGGCTTCACTGACGCCCAGAAGGAGGAGTACTTCAGGAGGAGATTCAGTGATGAAGAGCTGTCCAGCAGAATCATCTCCCACATGAAGACATCCAGGAGCCTCCACATCATGTGTAGTATCCCAGTCTTCTGCTGGATCACTGCTACAGTTCTGGAGCACATGTTGACTACAGAGCAGAGAGGAGAGCTGCCCAAGACCCTGACTGACATGTACTCACACTTCCTGCTGGTTCAGACAAAGAGGAAGAAGAACAAGTACCACGAGGGACATGAGACGAGTCCACAGGAGCTGACGGAGGCTGACAGGGAAGTTCTTCTGAAGCTGGGGAGGCTGGCGTTTGAACATCTGGAGAAAGGAAACATCATGTTCTACCAAGAAGACCTGGAGCAGTGTGGTCTGGATGTGACAGAGGCCTCGGTGTACTCAGGAGTTTGTACAGAGATCTTCAAAAGAGAGTGTGTGATCTTCCAGAAACCAGTCTACTGCTTTGTTCATCTGAGCATCCAGGAGTTTCTGGCTGCAGTCTACATGTTCCACTGTTTCACCAACAGGAAGTCAGAGGTGCTGAAGGACTTCCTGGGAAAAAAATACAAAGAGTCATCTCTGGATAATTTTTTGATGGAAACACTAACAAAATCCTTCAGGAGTAAAAATGGTCGTCTGGACCTGTTTGTTCGCTTCCTTCATGGCCTCTGTCTGGAGTCCAACCAGAGACTCTTAGGAGGTCTGCTGGGTCAGACAGAGAACAGTCCAGAAACCATCCAGAGTGTCATCAAGAACCTGAAGAATAACAAGAAGCTTAAAATCTCTCCTGACAGAAGCATCAACATCTTCCACTGTCTGATGGAGATTAACGACCTCTCATTACACCAGGAGATCCAAGAGTTCCTGAAGTCAGAGAACAGATCAAAGAAGAAACTCACTATGATCCAGTGCTCAGCTCTGGCCTTCATGCTGCAGATGTCAGAGGAGGTTCTGGATGAGTTGGACCTGCAGAAGTACAACACAACAAAGGAGGGACGACAGAGACTGATTCCAGCTGTGAGGAACTGCAGAAAGGCTCGGTGAGTCCAAGATTTGTTATTCAGAAATGCAGAAGCTGGAGGATGTTTGGTCATTTGTTCTGACACAAGCTGTTGTGTAATATTTTTGAAAGAGTTTCCAAAACCAAATTTGTGTAAAGTTGGAAATAAACATTTCCAGTTAACTCTGTCAAACGTTTTTTCTGCATCTAAAGAAAATATTGTAGTTTCGATGTTTTTACTGCATGAGTAGTCTATGAAACTAAGTAATCTATGTGTATTTGTTGATGAGTGCCGACCTTTTATGAAACCAGTTTGGTCAGGATGAATTAAGAGGGAGGTTATTTTCTCTAATCTCTTTGAGAGAGCTTTGCAGATTATTTTAAGGTCTACATTTATAAGTGATATTGGACGATAGCTTGAGGGATGTACAGGGGCTTTGCCTGGTTTTAGCAGGAGACTAATGTTTGCAGAATTCATATTTGATGGAAGTCTGCCCTTTTCTTTGATTTCCAACAACGTTCTGTAAAAAACTGGTGCCAGAATCGTCCAGAATTCTTTGTAGAATTCTGCCATCTGGACCTGGAGCCTTATTATTGGGCATACTTATCAGGGCTTCCTGGAGTTCACCCGGCGTCACCTGGTGAATCCACTGACATTGCTTGACTGTCTAGTAATTTTGGAAGAGTTACGCTGTCAAGAAACTAATAAATGTCTTTTTTAGACGCGTTTATTTGTGGTGAATATAAAGTTTCATAGAAATCCCTAAAAATGTTGTTCATTCTTTCAGGTCATACATTGTGTTCCCAGATCATCTTTAACAGCACATATAGTTGTTTTTTCTTTATTTATTTTTAACTGGTTAGCTAAAAATCAACCAAATTTGTTACTGTGTTCAAATTTTTGGGGTATTTTGTTCAGTATTTCCTAAGTCCACTCTTTTTTAAAAATATTTAACAAAGTCTTCATCTCAGTGTCTGAGATGTCACTCAGCAGTGAGCTGCTGACCAAAAAATAATCCAGGCGAGAGTAGGAGTGATGGACATGTGAGAAGAAAGTACAGTCGTGGCCAAAAAGTTTTGAGAATGACACAAATATTAGTTTTCACAAAGTTTGCTGCTAAACTGCTTTTAGATCTTTGTTTCAGTTGTGTCTGTGATGTACTGAAATATAATGACAAGCACTTCATACGTTTCAAAGGCTTTTATTGACAATTACATGACATTTATGCAAACAGTCAGTATTTGCAGTGTTGGCCCTTCTTTTTCAGGACCTCTGCAATTCGACTGGGCGTGCTCTCAGTCAAATCCTGACTGACAGCAACCCATTCTGTCATAATCACTTCTTGGAGTTTGTCAGAATTAGTGGGTTTTTGTTTCCTCCACCCGCCTCTTGAGGATTGACCACAAATTCTCAATTGGATTAAGATCTGGGGACCTGGTCCCCGAGCCAGTTATCACTTTTGCCTTATGGCACGGTGCTGTGGAACGCCAGGACTGCCATAATGAAATAATTAAATACACCATTAAATAATTAATTAAATGTGGCAATAATTAATTAAAATTGGAAATAATTAAATAAATATTTACAACACATTTAAATAAGTATTGACAGTTTTAATTAATTATTTAATGATGTATTTATTTAATTCATTTTGGCACTTTTGTCCCCTTCATGTCTCAACTTGAAATCATTTTATCTGTCAGCCTCACCCATCAAACTAAGTGGGCGGGGTTAACGCTGCCACTGCAGCTTCTCTAGCATTTGATTGGTTGCCGTGCAAAGTAAGTCAAGACAGGTCGATCCTAGATAATCGATTGCTTGTGTGGCCTTGGGGCAGCCAGGTATCCCAGAATGCATTTCAAATCACCGTCAGCAATGGTGGTGTAAAGTTATAAAATATCCTGTTTTTCTGTCACCAACTACACTTTTAACAGTGTTTTAGCCGCGAATGTCGCAGCGTAATCTTCACACGTCTGGTCAGGTTGTCAACATAGAACGTGTTTGCAAAAGTGCTCAGATGTTTTCAGAGATTTCACTCGCTCTGCTAACAGTCAGCTGACAGAGAGCACCGAGCTCACAGCCCCGGTGTTCCAGCTTAACTGTTTTTGGGGTTTTTTTGGGGGGGGGTTACGTTACCCAGTTTGTTTACATATTCCACTGTCCGTGTTCCACATGTTGCATTTGCAGATTCTCATTTTCACCTCTCTGTGCTTCTGTAACATAAAGAACGAGCTGACGTGTTTCTCAGGACACCAGCGATCAGCTCAACAGACCCTCAGTTTACCTGCATGCATCCTCCTCCTCACCTGTCAGCTGTTTAGCTGCTAATTCAAGAAACGCGCCCACGTGACCTGGTGATAGTCACAGTTTAACTGGGCAGCCGGTGCTCGATATAACGCAATGTCAGCGCATTTTTCTGCACAAGATAAGTAAATATAGTTTTTTCCCCGAGCGCAGAGCTGCTGAAGCTTGTTTCCCTACAGAGCACTTTATAGGCGAACCAACTTCATCAGCAGCTGATGTCCAATCACACAGCTTTGAAACCTCAGCTGAGTTTTAGCTCTCAGTGGTTAAACGCTGGACTTAATTCACTCAGGTTCTGTCTGTCGGGTCACGTTTACTTCGCTGTTTTATTTACAACTGAGCAAATCGGTTTGGCTGAGGTTAAACTGCATGTCTCCAAAAGTTGATTCTGTTCATCTGGACGTAGCGTTTTGTTTCGTCATCATCCAGGTGACTTCTTCAGTCTCAGCTGACTGCAGGTTTCAATCTTATAAACAGGACATTTGCATAATGACTGAAACCAGCCCACTGAAGGAACAAAGGGCTGGGAGGTCAGTTCCTTCATCAGAATTATGCAAACTGTCACGGCCATTGATCAACAACCACTGATCAATGTCCATGAGTCCCATTCACAGAGAGTTGGGGAACGGCTACAATCACAGCATGTAAGATGGTGACAGATGTACCCTTAGGCTCCTCCTCGATTCAGAGATGGTCTTTCCCTTTTCACTTACTTACCTGGATGATTGAGAATGCATCAAGACGTCATAACTTCATAGTTTTACTGAAGTTTAATGGTTCACTGTGTTAGACTGAACCGTTCGCTTTTCTTTATCTGGTGTGTTTTGGATTTAACAGTGAATTTTGAGATTAAACTGACTTAAAATGTTTTTATACAAAGAGGAAAGAGACGGCGCATTTCCACTGAGAGGAGCAGAGCTTGCAACAGCGTGTTCAGACTGCAACCTGGGCAGAAATATTACATCATCTGGTTTTTAATAGTTATTCAACTGTATTCTAAGCACCAGCGATCTGTTAGAATTTTTAGAGTTTACTTAACTAAAAATAAACGAGGTTAACATATAATTTGTGTGATTGTTTTTGTTTGTTTGTGTGTGTTTCGGTCATGTTATGTTTACCTGTCAAAGGCTTGTTAAAAACTATGAAACACATCATGCAGACTTCTGGATGTTAGAAGAAAACTAATACTGCTCATGAATGAGACTAAAGGCAGGAAGGTGTCCTGTAAAACTAAACATGTTAATAGGACCTCCCTATTTATATCATAGTTTATGATATCCGGTTGTTCAGTCTGACGTCACTAGCCGTGTCTGGGTCTAAACTCCGCTGCAGGTCCATATATCAAACGATCACTATGGGATTACTGAGAGTTGAAAAACTGTCTAAAGTCTTTCATCTTTAATAAAATGATCAGCGTTCTGCTCTACCAGGTGTAACAATTGAGTTTAACATCCAGGCATCCATGAAAACGGAATTTATGACATTTAACGGAGTTAGAAGTTAGCAGGGAGTTAGCTCGCTAGCTTCTATCTAAATACAATATAGCATGTCCTGACTGCGGGGTTTTGGAAACAAATTAAAACGTACAGCTCTGTTATCACTTCCAGCATAAATGAAGACAGAAAACTAAACAGCAGTGACGTTTGTAGGGTTACTGAAGTTGGGCTAGCTGGTATATAATGATGTGCTACGTGACCGCTAGCGACACAGCTATGTTAGCATAATATAAACAAGCTAACTTTTTTTCCACTCGATAAAAGTTAACGTGAGTGTTCTCGGTGGTCAGGAACAAATGTAATCACATGGCAGGATGCTGTAAAAGGACCAAACTTCAGCCAGGAGAACAACTGAGATAATCCATCCACAATACGAGGTTAGTCATTCATATACTGCTGCATGGGCTGGGCTGTAGCTACATCGTAAGGTTTTAAAAACTGAGCTTAAATAAATGATTAGTGGTAATAAAAGCCGAGGGAGGTCAACAGTGGTCGCTGACTGTTTTAGGAGCTTTTTGAGATCAAATAGAAGAAAATACAAAACATTAAACATGTTAACAACACAAAAGCCATATTAAACGCAGACTACTTTAGGCCCGGAAGTAGGATTCGTCGCGTCATCACTGAACAACCGGATAGCACGTGTATTTCAGTAATAGCCTGCTGATTTCAGTGTAGTGGTGAACAGTCACACAGCTCCGTGGGTGTTATCTGTGAGACTGCTTAACTATAATTTATCCAAGTTAACGTCAGTTAACCATTCAGACAGTTCTTTTGCAATGACAAACCTCATGTCGCCGGTAGGTTTCCGCTGTGCCAGCTGTTTACATTACAGCTGCTTATGCAGTAACCATGGTAACCACGGACTCCAGGTCAGACAACAATTTTACATATACGATCTTAAAACAGGACACAGCCACTGTACATGCTGGCCTCATATCAAATGTGAACGCAGACTGAGTCTATGTTTGACGTTTGTTTATATCTAATCTTCCTCTCAAACATTTAAACAGCAGCGAGTCTGCAGCTGAGGGAACACAAACTCAAACTGTCGGAACAGGTTTGATCGTTTTGTGTATGATTTATGATTTATTAAACGTATAAATGTTATTCTAATCTGCTGCTGAGTCTCTTACGCTGATGAAAATGCAGAAAACACAGATCACGGACACCTGTTCAACCAATCACATTCATTCCACTTTGATCTGCGACAAACAGACGGTTCATCTCTGTTACAGTGTTGCGTTAGACTGCTATATTTTTTGTTCTTTATGCTGTAGATTTTCACGTCTCTGGAATAGTTGGCAGTAAAAAGGATGATTTTCTGTAAAATCATATTGATATGAGCCGTGACATATTCGTAGATGACCGTTAGATTAGTCAGCTGGGAAACTCTGTGTTAACTCAGAGAGCTGAAGATATCGTGGACATGCTGACCTCGCTCCGTGGTGTACAGGGCCGTTTACCCTCGTGATTAATATTCACAATTAAAATATTAGCCGAACATCATGAAGTCTGTATGTGTGTCATAGTGTCGAACAACCTTTGTACAGTTAAAGCCAGCAGTTACTACATGAAACACCAACGTTATCTCTTTTATGCGTTTATACGCAGGTCACGCTGATTACTGAACAAAAACACAAAGATCAGATGTTAATCGGATTTATTTGCTTTCTCTCCTCCTTAAACATGTTTTTATGTTAGTTATAATTCAGAATTGGCGACTGAAACACGCAGGACACATACGAACATCAGGAAATAAAAACCTGATGAATATAACCTCAGTAAATGAAGTCAGTGTACTGCGGGGGTTATGGCGGCTGAAATCAAATCACTTTGACTGTCACATCACATGTGCAGGTACACTGGTACAGTACATGCGAGTGAAATTCTTGTGTGCGAGCTTCACAAGCAACAGAGGTGTGCAAAAATACAATAACATAAGAACAAGCAAAATAGAAGAACGGCTAAATCTGAGAGTTATATGGAAATTAAATAGAGTAAACAATAAAATAAAATATACAGAGGTTGGTAGTTGGACATGTGCAAAACAAGTGGCATTTATATACAGTGTGGAGTGCATAATGTTGAAGTTCCAGTAGTGAAGCTGAGGTGTCTATAAAGTGTCCAGCAGTCTGATGGCCTGGTGGAAGAAGCTGTCTCTCAGTCTGCTGGTTGGGGACCGGATGCTGCAGAACCTCCTTCCTGATGGAAGTAGTCTGAACAGTTGATGGCTGGGGGGACTGGAGTCCTTGATGGTCCTCCCCGCTTTCCTCAGGCAGCGCTTCCTGTAGATGTCTTGGAGGGAGGGAAGCTCACCTCCAATTATCCGTTCAGAGCACCGCACTACTCGCTGGAGAGCTTTGCGGTTGTAAGCGGTGCTGTTGCCGTACCAGGTGGTGATGCATCCGGTGAGGATGCTCTCAATGGCAAAGCGATAGAAGGTCCTGAGGATGCGGGGGCTCATGCCGAATCTTTTCAGTCTCCTGAGAAAGAAGAGGCGCTGCTGCGCCTTCTTCACTGTTTTGTTTATGTGTCCTGACTAGGGCTGCATGATTAATCGTTAGAAAATCGCGATCTCAATTCATACTTATGTGCGATCTCATTTCCAAATTACAACGATTTTAAAAAAAAGAGAGAGAGAAAAGACGACGACGATTGTACCGCATTTAGATCCGGGACGTAATCTGCATGAAAACAAGCGCTCACTCTTCCTGCTCAACAAATGACAAGGGCGGAGCCTTATACCACGTGGTACAGAAGCTGGCTGCGAAAATTAGCAGGGAAAAAACCACGGAGAGCACGTCAGGGATGACGAAAGTAACAGGAGAAAATCCGTCCCGGTCAACAACCCAAACATCAATAACGGGAACCTTATACAGCGCTTCCCTATACACGTCGAACTCCCGCAGGCACAAAGAAATTAGGGAGGCTATCACTTATCACCTGACCAAAGATATGGCTCCCATCAACACTGTGCAAAACGAGGGATTTAGGAAAATGATCAACACCCTAGACAAACGCTACACAGTGCCGTCCCGCAACTATTTTTCTATTGTTGCACTACCTGCTCTATACACGCAGTGTGGAGCAACGGTGGAGACGGAATTTCAAGCAGTACAACATTTTGCGGCAACAACAAAACGTGAGACATTTGTTGTTTTTATGTTTATTTATTGTTTTTATGTTCAGTCTCAACTGTTACGAAGTTGATGTGCAGTTAATAAGTGCAATAAATATTTATACTGGAAAAGAAAATCGTGAGAGAATCGTGATCTCAATTCTAAGCAAAAAAATCGTGATTCTCATTTTATGCAAAATCGTGCAGCCCTAGTACTGACCACGTAAGATCGTCAGCCAGATGTACACCAAGGAAGCGGAAGCTGCTCACTCTCCACAGCAGCGCCGTTGATGGTGATGGGGTGTGTACTTCTCTGCACCTCCGGAAGTCCACTATCAACTCCTTTGTCTTTGCGACGTTGAGGGTGAGATGGTTGTCTTGACACCGGTGGGTCAGGGCGCTGACCTCCTCCCTGTAAGCCGTCTCATCACCTTTGGTGATAAGACCCACCACTGTAGTGTCGTCCGCAAACTGTACTCCGCCCTCTCCTGTGAGTACAGGACAGGGCTCAGTACACACCCCTGTGGAGCACCAGTGTTCAGTGTGAGGGGGGATGAGTTGATGCTGCCCAGTCTGACCACTTGGCATCTGTCAGACAGGAAGTTAAGAATCCAGCTGCAGAGGGAGCTGCTCAGTCCTAGATCCTGCAGTTTCCTGTCCAGCTTTGAGGGAACGATGGTATTGAATGCTGAGCTGTAATCTACAAACAGCATTCTCACATACGTGTCTCTCTTCTCCAGGTGTGACAGGGCAGTGTGTAGTGTCAGGGCTATGGCATCATCAGTGGACCTCTTGTGGCGGTATGCAAATTGTAGAGGGTCCAGTGAGTCGGGTAGTGCAGAGCAGATGAAGTCCCTGACCAGCTTCTCGAAGCATTTGCTCACAATGGGGGTCAGGGCTACAGGTCGCCAGAAGTTCAATGATGAGATGGTGGAGGATTTGGGTACAGAGACGATGGTGGCCATTTTGAAGAAGGCTGGGACTACAGACAGAGAGAGGGAAAGGTTGAAGATGTGTGTAAACACTGTGTGTGCGCACTGACGTCATCCACCAGTGTCCTGTTATATTTTAGATAGCAAGGAGCAGACGGCCGAGGTTATTAAACTCCACCGAGACAGCGGTGATGCTAATCAGAAGGCTAGACCGTCTGATGTTACAGCCTCGCACTTCCGGCCTACCCGACCTTCGGAGGACCCGGCCCACATAGACCGTGAAGGCCGGGTCCTCAGGAGGATGCAGCCTATGAAAGTACTCACTGGCTGTATCACAATTCAGGGTCTGAAGCCTTAACGGTCCTCAAGGGCCGCGTACTCAAAGACCGCAAAGGCCGGAAGTGCAAGGCTTGTGAAATGGGACGGCAGGAGCAGGAACATGAATAATGACAGTAGATGTTTGTGTGAAAGTGCTGGAAGCAAATGAGTGTGTGATGTTCTTTCAGTGTTGCACTTTGTAGACGCTCCCTGAGCACTGGTCTCACAGCCAGCTGCACATAGAGACCAGTGTTGTTAGTCCAGGTCAGAAGATGACTTGTTGGAATGAAAATGAGCTTGTAGTTTGTCTGCTTTAATAATGTGACTGGAAAAAGGTGTTGGACTTCAAATATGTCCATTTCTGTCACACTTCACCTTTAAAAGTGAAGCCATGTGGTTCCTGGAAGGAAAAACACGACTTTTTCAAGTCTTTGTCCTGTTTTTATGAGAAATGTACGACTTTAATGTGAAACATTCAGAGTTTTTTCTCTTGTTGTGTTTGTTTGAAGCTGCTTCCTGTTGGCTTCAGCTGTTTGGAGTTTCCATTTTCTAAACTTCTACATTCTGAACCTTCTTCAGCTCTGAACAGATGATGAAACACTGAATGATTTCAAGCTCTTTGTCTAATAAACTTACATCTTTCATTCTTTATACAGATTGGAGCGCTGTGGTTTGTCAGAGATCAGCTGTGATTATCTGGCAGCAGCACTGAAGTCCAACCCCTCCCATCTGAGACAGCTGGACCTGAGCAGGAACAACAAGCTGCAGGATCCAGGAGTGAAGCATCTGTGTGGTTTCCTGGAGAGTCCAGGATGTAAACTTGAAACTCTGAGGTCAGTCAGCATGTTTTAGTTGTGCTGAGATTAACATGATGTGAAAGTTGTGCTGACACTAAACTGCAGACATCAGGCTGATATTATACTGATCCACACTGAGGATCTTCATGGTAAAGTCTGTTTTCTTCTTCTCTGGTTTAGTCCATTGACTGCAGCAGAACAATGTTCACATTTCAAACAGTGATACTCAACGTATGGCCCGCGGCCCACACGCGGCCTGCCCACCTTTCCTGATTCAGAGAGAGGGGACCCTGATTACCTGTGTAGCTTCTTCCTCACAGTTCTAAGTATCAGACACAACAATGAATAATCCACAGCTGACTGTCTTTAGCAGGTCAAAGGTCACGGCACACAGCAGACAGTCAGAAATATTCTAACTCTGATCATTTATCAGTTGTGACACTGTGAGACTTGATCAGAGGTGTGATCATCACAGCAGAGGCCTTTGTGTCAAAGTCACTGAGGATCAAACAGAAACACATGAAGCAGATTTTCCTCTTCTGGCTTTTTATAGCAGATAACCTTCAAAATATTCTGCAGTCGATCAAAAACTGAAGCAAACCATGAAGCAACATGTGAACATGAGCTGATGCTGCTGAAGTGAAGCAAAGTTACAGAGGTTTGATTACAGACACAGCTGAGAGTTTGTAATCTGTCATCATTTTAAAAAGTTTCCATGGAACAGCAGAAATGAGGCTTTACTGTCAGAGGCCGACAGCACTGAACACAACAGCAGACTGGTGGCTAATAAACAGTGAATGATGCAGAAACAGATGTTTGAAGCTGTTCTTGGAGTACACTGAGAGAGAGAGAGCTGTGCAGGCAGGAACAGCCAAAGTCAGAGAGAATTCATGAGCATATTTATCAAACGTGAAGCAGAGTTTGGATCTTCTTTTGCTGCTGCTTCACTCAGTTTTGGTTGGAGACAGATGAAACCTGCAGCTTCAGGATCTGTGAGCTGTCCACTTTCAGCCCCGACGGCGTGTCCGTGTACGTGCCGTCGAGTGAACGATCCACGCTCTGTGTTTCCATCTTTGTGTGTTTAGCTGCTCTCATTTACTGTTTTAGCTGTTTGCTGCTTGTTGAAATAGTTTGTGAGCTTTAACCTGAGATTCTGGCAAAATACATTTATATTAAACATCGATTCAGGATTGAATGAATCAACATCGTTTTATTCAAATTAAAACCATTTAAATGGGAACATGAATTTTTTACAGCCGCCTCTAATGCTGGGTAATGTCAGCTGGTCCATGTGCAGCTGGCTGTGAGGCTCAGGGAGCGTCTACAAAGTGCAACACTGAAAGAACATCATCCATAAATATTGAGTAAGAACTGGACTCTCATACAGCGAGACTCAAATGCCTTTAAACATCAGCTTATCCTGCTGATCCAAGTCCAACACTGAGTTTGTAAAAACATGTTTGTCAATCATTTTGTTTGGTTTCTGAGGAAAATGATTCAATAACTTGCTGCTAATACACAACATTTCATCATATTTCCTCATAACCCTCTTTTGTCTGACCATTTGATCCCATTTGAATTTGCAATAAAGGATCCACAGAGTTTGGTGACAATAATGACAGTAGATGTTTGTGTGAAAGTGCTGGAAGCAAATGAGTGTGTGATGTTCTTTCAGTGTTGCACTTTGTAGACGCTCCCTGAGCACTGGTCTCACAGCCAGCTGCACATAGAGACCAGTGTTGTTAGTCCAGGTCAGAAGATGACTTGTTGGAATGAAAATGAGCTTGTAGTTTGTCTGCTTTAATAATGTGACTGGAAAAAGGTGTTGGACTTCAAATATGTCCATTTCTGTCACACTTCACCTTTAAAAGTGAAGCCATGTGGTTCCTGGAAGGAAAAACACGACTTTTTCAAGTCTTTGTCCTGTTTTTATGAGAAATGTACGACTTTAATGTTCATCTTTTTTTTTTTTAACTCAATTTTTATTATAATTTACAACATTGCAACTTGTGCTTGTCGATGTTCACAAGTAGGACAGTTACAGGAACCGCAATGCAGAAATGTAGATTAAAATAAGAACTGCAATTAGGAAGCACAAAACAAAACTGGGAAGCAAAACAAAACCCAAGCAAGCAAACAAACAAACAGACAACAACAACAAAAACAAAACAAAACAAAAACTTTATGTAATATTAAATAACATGTGACAAACTTAGCCGTAAATGGACAAAACGAAACAGACCTATGCTAAATTATTGAAACAGTAAAGCATGTATGGGTCGCCAACGCTCAGTAAACAATTCTCTCTGAATCCGCAGAGCAGATGTTATTTCCTCCAACTGGTAAATTTCTCTTGCTTTATCAATCCACATATTATATGAAGGTGGGTCAAGATTCAGCCATTTAATAGTGATACACTTTAGTGCTGCTGTAAGATTCTTAAGAGATACGTTTTATTGTTTCCCGAAAAACCATTTGGTAAGACTCCTAAAAGGGCTAACTGTTGGTCTTTTGTTAATGGTTGTTGGAAAACTGTACTGAGAACTTTAAATATGTCATTCCAAAGTGAGCAGATTTTTGGGCATGACCAGAATATATGTGAGTGGGTTCCTAAAGAAGTACCACAATTTCGCCAGCAGGTGTCAGGATTTGTAGGCTTCATTTTGGCCATTATCTCTGGGGTTCTAAAATATCTCATGACCACCTTCCATTTAAATTCTCTCCACAGCCCAGAATTAGTCACCAGATGGGCTTCACCGAACACCTCTTCCCAGGTGTCCTCTGAGATTTGAGTGCCAGTCTCAGCTTCCCACCTTGCCTTAATATCCAAAGTTGCATTTGTATTGAAACTCATAAATGTGTTATAAAAATGACTGATTAATTTTGGGGAGGAATTACTTTGAAATATTTTTAGAAATATTTCCTCAATGGGTGAGGGCTCCAAAACTTGCCTCCATTCTTTATGTTTTGTTAAAAAGCTTCTTAGCTGCAGAAATCTAAAAAAGTCAGAAGAAGGAAGCCGAAACTGACCTCAACTGTTCAAATGAGCTCAGGTGCCCATTCCTCACAACATGACAAAGTTTATGAAGCCCGCTATGTGACCATGCTCTGAAGCCAGAGTCTTCCACAATAGGAGAAAAACCCTGCAGGGAGGAGAGGCTTGATAACATTGAAATTTCTTTTGGAAGACCAAATGATTGTTTGATTCTACGGCAAATCTTTAGTGTGACCCTCGTCCGTTCCCCCATATGCACATTTTTAATTGAAATGTTAGAAAAAAGCAGGGATTCCAATGATCTTTCGCACATTGTCTTCTCAATGTTTAGCCACTGAGTTTCAGACAAATCCCGCACCCATACAGTCAGGGGTCTCATCTGAGCTGCCCAGAAATAATATTTCAGGTTTGGAACAGTCAATCCCCCCTGCAGGTTTGACAGTTTTAATGTTTGGAACTTGATCCTTGGGCGTTTGCCTTGCCATATAAATTTGGAAAAAAGTTTATCTAAATTATCAAATGTAGAGTTGGGAATGTTAATAGGCAGCATTTGAAAAAGGTCTAGAAGTCTTGGCAATACATTCATACGTATACTCTCGATCCGACCCAAGAAAGACACAGGCAGGACTGTCCATCTCTCTAAATCTTTTTTTATTTTTGCAACTATAACTTCATAATTTATTTTAAACAAGTCTGATAATGAGTGAGGAATTTGAATTCCTAAATACTTGATACCTTCGTCTGGCCATTTAAAGCCACATCGCTCCTTGAATGTTAGTGAAATGTTTCCTCCTATATCCATTGCCAATGTTTTGTCAATATTAACTTTGTAACCAGAGAGGGAACCGTAATAATTTCTCTTAAATGAGGTAAACTGACTGCAGGATTTGAAATGTATAAAAGTACATCGTCTGCATAGATGGACAATTTATGCTGTTCTCCATTAATTGAAAGGCCCTGAATTTCATGTTCTTCTCTAATCAACTGCGCCAGAGGCTCAATACTTATATCGAACAGCAGGGGCGACAGTGGGCATCCTTGTCTACACCCACGTTCCAGTGGAAATCTGGCTGATATTGTTCCATTTACCCGTACAGCCGCCATTGGGTTGGAATAAAGAATCTGTATCCACTTAATTAAGTTTGGCCCAAATTTGAATCTTTCAAGTGTATGGCCCAAGTACTGCCAGGAAACCCTGTCGAATGCTTTTTGCGCATCAAGAGACAGAATCATTGTTTCTTCTTGTTTGGTCTTGTACAAGGACATTAAGTTCAACAATCTACGAAAATTGTCCCCATAGTGCCTTCCTGCAATGAACCCCGTTTGATCTGGATTTATAACCTGTGTAATAATTTTACTAACTCTTTTGGCTAAAATCGTGGTGAGAATGCGTGAATCAGTATTAAGTAATGAGACTGGCCTGTATGATTGACAGTTTGTGGGGTCCTTGCCCTCTTTATGGATTACGACAATTGTAGCATCGTTCCAGGACGGCGCCATAGTCCCAGTCTCCAGAGCGCAGTGGTAAGCTTTCAGTAATAAGGGTGCAACTGTGTCCTTAAGTTTTTTATAGAATTCGTTAATAAAACCATCAGGGCCAGGACTGTTTTTAGTTTTAAGGTTTGAAATCACCTGTAAAATTTCTTGTTGTCGAATTGGTTCATCTAACTCCTTTGCTACAGACTCTGGCAGTGTTTTTAAATTGATCTTTTCTAAGAAATCAGATAGTGTATTGTTATCTTTACATGTATCTGAATTTTTATATAATGGCTTGAAAAATTGGCAAAGGAACTTGTAATTTGATTTGGTTTAGTAATCAGGGTTTGATCTGACTTCAACTTTTGGACCATATTACAAGTTTGCTGTTTCCTGAGTCTTATTGCCAGCAATCTACTAGTCCTACTACCCTGTTCATAGTACTTTTGTTTAGTGAATCTGAAATTGCCCTCAATTTTCTCGTTCATTAAACTATTAAGCTCACTACGTAACATTTTAAGATCGGAAAGCAAATTGGCTGTCTGTGCTTTTTTGTGTTGTTGCTCTAGGTGTTTTATTTTGGCCTCCAATTCACACCGCCTAGCCTCTTTTCTTTTCTTCCTGGCACTTGCAAATGATATTATGCGACCTCTAATGTATGCCTTGGTGCAATCCCAGAGAGTTAAAGGCTCAGTTCAGTATGTATGAACTCACAAAACTGGCTGTCATTTAGGAGTGAGGCATTTAATCGCCAGACTTTAATGTTCTTGATGCTCCTGTACCATCTCTCTGTCATCCTCCTCGCTCCCTCTTTGCACTCACAGTCTTTGTGCATCATTAACACTCACATGAGGAAAACCAAAGTTTTACTGGGCAGAAGATGATCATCAGTGACGCTGTCTTTAAAATACTCTTGTTAGAAATGTACGACTTTAATGTGAAACATTCAGAGTTTTTTCTCTTGTTGTGTTTGTTTGAAGCTGCTTCCTGTTGGCTTCAGCTGTTTGGAGTTTCCATTTTCTAAACTTCTACATTCTGAACCTTCTTCAGCTCTGAACAGATGATGAAACACTGAATGATTTCAAGCACTTTGTCTAATAAACTTACATCTTTCATTCTTTATACAGATTGGAGCGCTGTGGTTTGTCAGAGATCAGCTGTGATTATCTGGCAGCAGCACTGAAGTCCAACCCCTCCCATCTGAGACAGCTGGACCTGAGCAGGAACAACAAGCTGCAGGATCCAGGAGTGAAGCATCTGTGTGGTTTCCTGGAGAGTCCAGGATGTAAACTTGAAACTCTGGGGTCAGTCAGCATGTTTTAGTTGTGCTGAGATGAATATGATGTGAAAGTTGTGCTGACACTAAACTGCAGACATCAGGCTGATATTATACTGATCCACACTGAGGATCTTCATGGTAAAGTCTGTTTTCTTCTTCTCTGGTTTAGTCCATTGACTGCAGCAGAACAATGTTCACATTTCAAACAGTGATACTCAACGTATGGCCCGCGGCCCACACGCGGCCTGCCCACCTTTCCTGATTCAGAGAGAGGGGACCCTGATTAACTGTGTAGCTTCTTCCTCACAGTTCTAAGTATCAGACACAACAATGAATAATCCACAGCTGACTGTCTTTAGCAGGTCAAAGGTCACGGCACACAGCAGACAGTCAGAAATATTCTAACTCTGATCATTTATCAGTTGTGACACTGTGAGACTTGATCAGAGGTGTGATCATCACAGCAGAGGCCTTTGTGTCAAAGTCACTGAGGATCAAACAGAAACACATGAAGCAGATTTTCCTCTTCTGGCTTTTTATAGCAGATAACCTTCAAAATATTCTGCAGTCGATCAAAAACTGAAGCAAACCATGAAGCAACATGTGAACATGAGCTGATGCTGCTGAAGTGAAGCAAAGTTACAGAGGTTTGATTACAGACACAGCTGAGAGTTTGTAATCTGTCATCATTTTAAAAAGTTTCCATGGAACAGCAGAAATGAGGCTTTACTGTCAGAGGCCGACAGCACTGAACACAACAGCAGACTGGTGGCTAATAAACAGTGAATGATGCAGAAACAGATGTTTGAAGCTGTTCTTGGAGTACACTGAGAGAGAGAGAGCTGTGCAGGCAGGAACAGCCAAAGTCAGAGAGAATTCATGAGCATATTGATCAAACGTGAAGCAGAGTTTGGATCTTCTTTTGCTGCTGCTTCACTCAGTTTTGGTTGGAGACAGATGAAACCTGCAGCTTCAGGATCTGTGAGCTGTCCACTTTCAGCCCCGACGGCGTGTCCGTGTACGTGCCGTCGAGTGAACGATCCACGCTCTGTGTTTCCATCTTTGTGTGTTTAGCTGCTCTCATTTACTGTTTTAGCTGTTTGCTGCTTGTTGAAATAGTTTGTGAGCTTTAACCTGAGATTCTGGCAAAATACATTTATATTAAACATCGATTCAGGATTGAATGAATCAACATCGTTTTATTCAAATTAAAACCATTTAAATGGGAACATGAATTTTTTACAGCCGCCTCTAATGCTGGGTAATGTCAGCTGGTCCATGTGCAGCTGGCTGTGAGGCTCAGGGAGCGTCTACAAAGTGCAACACTGAAAGAACATCATCCATAAATATTGAGTAAGAACTGGACTCTCATACAGCGAGACTCAAATGCCTTTAAACATCAGCTTATCCTGCTGATCCAAGTCCAACACTGAGTTTGTAAAAACATGTTTGTCAATCATTTTGTTTGGTTTCTGAGGAAAATGATTCAATAACTTGCTGCTAATACACAACATTTCATCATATTTCCTCATAACCCTCTTTTGTCTGACCATTTGATCCCATTTGAATTTGCAATAAAGGATCCACAGAGTTTGGTGACAATAATGACAGTAGATGTTTGTGTGAAAGTGCTGGAAGCAAATGAGTGTGTGATGTTCTTTCAGTGTTGCACTTTGTAGACGCTCCCTGAGCACTGGTCTCACAGCCAGCTGCACATAGAGACCAGTGTTGTTAGTCCAGGTCAGAAGATGACTTGTTGGAATGAAAATGAGCTTGTAGTTTGTCTGCTTTAATAATGTGACTGGAAAAAGGTGTTGGACTTCAAATATGTCCATTTCTGTCACACTTCACCTTTAAAAGTGAAGCCATGTGGTTCCTGGAAGGAAAAACACGACTTTTTCAAGTCTTTGTCCTGTTTTTATGAGAAATGTACGACTTTAATGTGAAACATTCAGAGTTTTTTCTCTTGTTGTGTTTGTTTGAAGCTGCTTCCTGTTGGCTTCAGCTGTTTGGAGTTTCCATTTTCTAAACTTCTACATTCTGAACCTTCTTCAGCTCTGAACAGATGATGAAACACTGAATGATTTCAAGCACTTTGTCTAATAAACTTACATCTTTCATTCTTTATACAGATTGTCTCTCTGTGGTTTGTCAGAGATCAGCTGTGATTATCTGGCAGCAGCACTGAAGTCCAACCCCTCCCATCTGAGACAGCTGGAGCTGAGCTCCAACAGCAACCTGCAGGATCCAGGAGTGAAGCATCTGTGTGGTTTCCTGGAGAGTCCAGGATGTAAACTTGAAACTCTGAGGTCAGTCAGCATGTTTTAGTTGTGCTGAGATGAATATGATGTGAAAGTTGTGCTGACACTAAACTGCAGACATCAGGCTGATATTATACTGATCCACACTGAGGATCTTCATGGTAAAGTCTGTTTTCTTCTTCTCTGGTTTAGTCCATTGACTGCAGCAGAACAATGTTCACATTTCAAACCTTCAAAGAAGAAGAAAAATCCTCCACTGGAAAATTCACTGTGAAACTCTCAAACTCTTCATTGCACCTTAAAGTCTGTGTGACACTGAAATCCAAAGCAAAATGTGCGTTTGCTTTACAGACAGCAGTCCAACACAAACATACACACATCATCCAAAACACAGTCCAACATCCAAATCTCCTCCACTGCCAGCATGAATGATGGGAAAGAGAAGGAGGAACACTCTGACATTCAGGGTTAGAATGAGTTTCATCAAGTAGACTGTGAAGATCAAAGCTGCATTAGAAAGCTTACATGAATGAATGAGTGGACAGAAGTGGACAGAGATCATCTGAAGCACTTCAAAGGCTTTAAATCAGCACATTTCTCTTTATTCTTTATCAACTCTGTTAGTTTCTCTCAGTTTTCTGTGGAATGAAGCTAACAGCAGGCTAATAAGATGCTGACCAATAGGTTTCTATTAAAGGTTGTAATTTGTATATGAAAAAGTGCTTTGGCTCAGCAGGGATCAGCTTACAGGTAGAATACAGCTGCTGGATGGGATTAGCATGTCATAGCTATCTACCAAACTGCTAACTGGGGGATTTCAGGCCATCTATGGATCATTTTTGCTAACTGTTTATTCAGCTTAGGCTCACAGGGCTGCAGCCTGTGCCCTAGCTGTCATAGGGCAAGAGGCGTGGTCCACCTGCACAGGTGAGCAGTCCATCACAGGGCCAACAGAGAGAGACAGAGAAGCACTCCCTCACATCCACACCTACAGCCAATGTAGAAGCACCAATGAACCTAAGCAGCATTTCATTGGACTGTGGGAGAACATCCAACCTCCACAGAAAGGCCCAGCTGACCAACAAGCTTCAACCTACAACCTTCTTGCTCTAAGGCACTAGTGCTAACCACTTTTGCCCATTTCAGCCCAAATCCTGCATCTTCCTGTTTCTGACTCCAGGCCAGCTCCACTAACACTTTCTCATCAGACACTGCCACCTAGTGGAGGAAGTCTTAGTTCCATTTGAAGCTTCAGATTACAGTTAGTTCCTTTACAAAGAGGTGGAGGTGGTGGGGCCACAGCACCATCATCACTGAGTGCCATAGGACACTTAACCTTTGTTTCCATATGCTGGGAACTTCCTGTTGTTCCAAGGAGGACTGGAAAATGTGTGAAAATCTCCCAGTCAGTTCCTCACAGCACACTTCAATCATTTCCCTCCCACAGCATCAGGACCAGGGCTTTTTCTCTCTTTGGTCCCACTAAGAGATTTCCACACAAACACCTCATCAGTGGGACTCTCAGAGCTACCAGCCCTTTGCTACAATCACAAAGCTCTTCATTGAAATCAATGATATCAAAGCTGGAATCAAATGAGTCCAAGTCTTCTGCTGATTCAGCATCACATTCATCTTTGCTCCTTGTTCTGCATCCCCACCATGGACTTCATTCCTTTCCAAGCCAGCCTTGAGTGTCCTTTATTCAGCTCATCCTCTGCTTTACTTTTACACCTGATTTTAGCTGCTTTATCTCTCTTTCAACAGGTTTCTGTGCCTCAATCTTTTTCTTCTCTCCCTCATAACAAGACAGCTTCTTCTGCCTGAGAACATGTTGGAGTGATTTACTAATCCAGGGCTGCTTATTGGGGAAAATACTTCCTGTTTCCAAAGTAATCCCCATTTTTCCCAGAAAGAAATGTCAGTAGAAATCGATGATCTAAGTGAGAACATGAGCCTTTAAAAAGTCCCAGTGGGTGCAGTCAAAGCAGTCCCTCAGTCCCAGTATAGAGTCTTTGGTCCAGACTGGAACAGCTGTGTGTCCAGTTTGAGCTCTCTTCAGTGCTGTTACCTGACAGACCCAGAGGGGCCATCACATCACATTTAGAAGCTCCCCTGATGGAGCCACAACACATGTCCAATACTTAGTCTGTCTTGTTGGACCAACTGGAAGAAATGATTCAAGGACTTAGTCACAGAACAGAGATTCAAATCTCCAAAATCCAACTGGCTGCATCAGGACATATAGTCTGAAACTCTGCACAGTTTCCTGTTTGAAGCTGCTTCCTGTTGGCTTCAGCTGTTTGGAGTTTCCATTTTCTAAACTTCTACATTCTGAACCTTCTTCAGCTCTGAACAGATGATGAAACACTGAATGATTTCAAGCACTTTGTCTAATAAACTTACATCTTTCATTCTTTATACAGATTGTGGAGCTGTGATTTGTCAGAGATCAGCTGTGATTATCTGGCAGCAGCACTGAAGTCCAACCCCTCCCATCTGAGAGAGCTGTACCTGAGCGACAACAACCTGCAGGATTCAGGAGTGAAGCATCTGTGTGGTTTCCTGGAGAGTCCAGGATGTAAACTTGAAACTCTGAGGTCAGTCAGCATGTTTTAGTTGTGCTGAGATGAATATGATGTGAAAGTTGTGCTGACACTAAACTGCAGACATCAGGCTGATATTATACTGATCCACACTGAGGATCTTCATGGTAAAGTCTGTTTTCTTCTTCTCTGGTTTAGTCCATTGACTGCAGCAGAACAATGTTCACATTTCAAACCTTCAAAGAAGAAGAAAAATCCTCCACTGGAAAATTCACTGTGAAACTCTCAAACTCTTCATTGCACCTTAAAGTCTGTGTGACACTGAAATCCAAAGCAAAATGTGCGTTTGCTTTACAGACAGCAGTCCAACACAAACATACACACATCATCCAAAACACAGTCCAACATCCAAATCTCCTCCACTGCCAGCATGAATGATGGGAAAGAGAAGGAGCAACACTCTGACATTCAGGGTTAGAATGAGTTTCATCAAGCAGACTGTGAAGATCAAAGCTGCATTAGAAAGCTTACATGAATGAATGAGTGGACAGAAGTGGACAGAGATCATCTGAAGCACTTCAAAGGCTTTAAATCAGCACATTTCTCTTTATTCTTTATCAACTCTGTTAGTTTCTCTCAGTTTTCTGTGGAATGAAGCTAACAGCAGGCTAATAAGATGCTGACCAATAGGTTTCTATTAAAGGTTGTAATTTGTATATGAAAAAGTGCTTTGGCTCAGCAGGGATCAGCTTACAGGTAGAATACAGCTGCTGGGTGGGATTAGCATGTCATAGCTATCTACCAAACTGCTAACTGGGGGATTTCAGGCCATCTATGGATCATTTTTGCTAACTGTTTATTCAGCTTAGGCTCACAGGGCTGCAGCCTGTGCCCTAGCTGTCATAGGGCAAGAGGCGTGGTCCACCTGCACAGGTGAGCAGTCCATCACAGGGCCAACAGAGAGAGACAGAGAAGCACTCCCTCACATCCACACCTACAGCCAATGTAGAAGCACCAATGAACCTAAGCAGCATTTCATTGGACTGTGGGAGAACATCCAACCTCCACAGAAAGGCCCAGCTGACCAACAAGCTTCAACCTACAACCTTCTTGCTCTAAGGCACTAGTGCTAACCACTTTTGCCCATTTCAGCCCAAATCCTGCATCTTCCTGTTTCTGACTCCAGGCCAGCTCCACTAACACTTTCTCATCAGACACTGCCACCTAGTGGAGGAAGTCTTAGTTCCATTTGAAGCTTCAGATTACAGTTAGTTCCTTTACAAAGAGGTGGAGGTGGTGGGGCCACAGCACCATCATCACTGAGTGCCATAGGACACTTAACCTTTGTTTCCATATGCTGGGAACTTCCTGTTGTTCCAAGGAGGACTGGAAAATGTGTGAAACTCTCCCAGTCAGTTCCTCACAGCACACTTCAATCATTTCCCTCCCACAGCATCAGGACCAGGGCTTTTTCTCTCTTTGGTCCCACTAAGAGATTTCCACACAAACACCTCATCAGTGGGACTCTCAGAGCTACCAGCCCTTTGCTACAATCACAAAGCTCTTCATTGAAATCAATGATATCAAAGCTGGAATCAAATGAGTCCAAGTCTTCTGCTGATTCAGCATCACATTCATCTTTGCTCCTTGTTCTGCATCCCCACCATGGACTTCATTCCTTTCCAAGCCAGCCTTGAGTGTCCTTTATTCAGCTCATCCTCTGCTTTACTTTTACACCTGATTTTAGCTGCTTTATCTCTCTTTCAACAGGTTTCTGTGCCTCAATCTTTTTCTTCTCTCCCTCATAACAAGACAGCTTCTTCTGCCTGAGAACATGTTGGAGTGATTTACTAATCCAGGGCTGCTTATTGGGGAAAATACTTCCTGTTTCCAAAGTAATCCCCATTTTTCCCAGAAAGAAATGTCAGTAGAAATCGATGATCTAAGTGAGAACATGAGCCTTTAAAAAGTCCCAGTGGGTGCAGTCAAAGCAGTCCCTCAGTCCCAGTATAGAGTCTTTGGTCCAGACTGGAACAACTGTGTGCCCAGTTTGAGCTCTCTTCAGTGCTGTGACCTGACAGACCCAGAGGGGCCATCACATCACATTTAGAAGCTCCCCTGATGGAGCCACAACACATGTCCAATACTTAGTCTGTCTTGTTGGACCAACTGGAAGAAATGATTCAAGGACTTAGTCACAGAACAGAGATTCAAATCTCCAAAATCCAACTGGCTGCATCAGGACATATAGTCTGAAACTCTGCACAGTTTCCTGTTTGAAGCTGCTTCCTGTTGGCTTCAGCTGTTTGGAGTTTCCATTTTCTAAACTTCTACATTCTGAACCTTCTTCAGCTCTGAACAGATGATGAAACACTGAATGATTTCAAGCACTTTGTCTAATAAACTTACATCTTTCATTCTTTATACAGATTGCAGAGATGTGGTTTGTCAAAGATCAGCTGTGATTATCTGGCAGCAGCACTGAAGTCCAACCCCTCCCATCTGAGAGAGCTGTACCTGTACTACAACAACCTGAAGGATCCAGATGTGAAGCAGCTGTCTGATCTTCAGCAGAGTCCAGACTACAGACTGGAGACTCTGGGGTCAGTAGAGTGATGGAGTGAGTGGGTGGTGCTGTCAGCAGTATTGTACTAAACACAGTCAGTATGAAACAAAGATCCAGTGTTTCCTGTAAAGCTGCAGCTTCTCAGTGAAGCTGTGAGAGGAGAACGGTGACAGGCTTCAGGATTGGACACAAACACTTCCTGTTTCTCACCTTTATGGTCACCATAGTAACGGCTGACACGCTCTGATCAAACACTGTCAACAGCCAATCAGCTCTCTGAACAAAGCAGCACGCAGACCAATGACTGCATTGATTTCCAAGTTTAAAGCAGTGAAGAACACAGTCTGTAGGTGAGGAAGAATTTAGTGAGAGCAGATGTTTGGATGGAATTCCTCCAGTTAACAGCTGGAACCGTCCATCTGGATTGTTGGGCTTGTTGTTGGGGTTCCTACAGAGCTCAGAGTGGACACACCAAGGTTCTTCTAATGAATGAAAGTCCAAACTCAAACTAGGAGGGAAAAACATTTTCAGCAACTTCAATAAAAATCCAAAGATTAGAAATAGTGAAGCAACAATGAGTCCTAGTACAGTCCCAGCACTGACGTCCCTGCTGCTCTTTATACTGGATGTGCTGCATCACTGACTGACAGCTGATGAAGAGTCTCTGGAAACACTCGTTTATCTCCTCTGCTCTTCCTCCTTCTCTCTGCAGGTGGCAACCATGGCATTAAACAGGACGGTGTGTGTGCTGAGAGAGGAGCAGCTGTGTCCTGATGATCCAGAGAGGTTGAAGCAGCAGCAGCTTGTGTGTAGAGACGCTCTGACTGGGCCATGTTACTGGGAGGTGGAGAGGAGAGCTTCATCCAGCAGTGACTGACAGAGGAATGAAGTGCAGATGACTGTCAGTGCTGCAGAGTGAACTGCTCTGAGAACAGCTCCACTGTCAGACACAATGTAGAGTCCAGCATCAGCCCTGTGTGTCCCTCTGGATCTGACAGAGGATCATCAGTGTATCTGGACTGCTCTGCTGCTGCTCTGTCCTTCTACAGTCTCTGCACAGTCTCTGTCTCACTCTGGAAAGATTTTACAACTTGTTGTAATTACAGAACGTTAATATAATATTCAAACATGTGATCTTCTCTTTATTTCTGAATCTTTACCAAATAAAGAAAAACCAAACTAACAAACAGAAGCTGTCGTGTCCTTTTTCACCACATCTGTGAATCTTTTCTGTGTTTTTCCTCTTTTCCTCCTTCCTGCAGCTCCATCTTCATCATTCTGTGTCCAGTATATGTGAACACGTCCAAAGCATCTGAGCCTCATGTTACCCGTTTGTGTGAGTTACGCCTGTCGTTGTGTTGTGGTGTATAAATAAGGGGCAGGAGACAGCGCTGGATCTCCGAGTTCTTTACTCTCAATTTCTGCAACATCTGCAATATCTAGAAATGCAAACCTGTGAGCTGTGTGTGTTGTGCGTCTGCTCGGCCACCTCTCCTCCGGCCATGCTGGAAGCAGCTGTGCGTTTGACAGTTTTATCGACTCGACAATAATCGAACAAATTAAATGTTCAAAAATATCAACTTAAGCACTTCAAAGTCAACAAAAAGCTTAAAACAATGAAATAATATTTCACTGACAAAACAACAGCTCATAAGAACGATACACAAAATAATACAGAAACAAACAAATAAAAGTTATTAACCAGGATCCATGTTTTTGTCACAAACACTGAATCAGCTGATTCACTCTTTATGTTTCTGAGTTTGTTTTGTGATTATAGTTCTGGTTTCTGTTTCTGTGTCTTCACTGTGTCCCACGTCTCCTTACTTTGGACTGTCTGTCCTGTCACTGAAGGTGTCTGCCCAACAAGGACGTGGTGCTGAATGCATCCAGACCCCTGCTGACTGTCTTTGCAGCTTCGGTCAAAGGTACAGTGTCCACTGTGACCCTGAGAGCAGGACACAGCCAGAGGTGAGTCAGCAGTTACAAACTAAATGCTGCTGACATGAATCAAACTGCTGGATAACCCACTGCTCATGAAAATGGCACCTTTCTGTTGCTTTTTGAGATTACTGAGAATATTTGAATTGTGACTCAGATGGCAGATCCAGGCTCTCAGCCTCCAGCTGAAACTTCCAGTCCTCCCCCAGCCAGAAGCTCTGATGCTGGGCTGAGAGACTTTGATCCTTCCCTGGATCCAGAAATCCAGGAGGGAGAAGGAGAACAGGACCTCCTTCCTGATCTGGAGAGGCCTGAGGGAAAGAAAGATGGAGCAGACAGAGCTTTGAACAAATCCAAACCTCCTGAGCTTCACCTCCACAAAGGTGCAGACACTGATGCACAGATTCACATGTGACACCTGCAGCGTCCAGCTTGTGCCGCTGACATTATCTCCACTCTGATACAAGCCTCATTCACTCGCTCACACACGTTCATACAATCACCTTTTCCTCACAGTCACACACATGAATGTAATGAGGGGAACTCGGGGTTCACTGTCACTCCTCAGGATCCTTTGATATGCAGACTGGAGGCTCTGTGGATGAAACACCGACTGTCTGAACCACTCTGAAGTGTTCATGATGGACTTCATCCTGATTAACACTACAATACTTGTTAGAGGCCTTTTATATGTAATAATATTCTTTTCCATTAAAGTTCTGAACATTCTCACTCTTTGTTGACCAGGTGTGACAGGTGAAGGACACCGGCGAATAGGAGGACAGAAGCTGAGAGCCATTAGTCACATGACTTCAGCTGCTGCTGCCTCACCAACCACTGGCCCCTCGGTGAGTCTAGAGTTACAGCAGTGACCACAGGAAGTGCACACGTGTGATCTAAAGCTACATGTGGGCCTGTGACCATCAGTCTTCTCACTGTGGTAGACGGGTTTGTGAGTCCCTGTGATGCTGGGAGTGTCCAGGACAGTCGCTCCTGATCGGGTCTGTCATGGAAAGCTGGTCCCAGGAATTCCTGGAAAATTCCTCCACAAAAGAGAACTGGGAACATAAGTGCAGAGTGACAGAGGTGCTCAGCAGCCCTGCTGTTATATGGGAATAGAACCAGAATAGTCGGCAACCACTTGAGTTAAGTTAGCCAAAGAGATGCGACTCAGACTGACTTCATCATGTTGGCAACGTGTCTGCATTGATAAACTCCAGTTATTGACAAATCAGAGAATAATTCCAGTCGTTCAGAGACAGATTGTGATTGTTTGGAGGATGTAATCGTTTCCCTTCAGGGAGCGTGTTGGACGCTCAGTGTCCGGGTGATTAGCTGATGCAACTACTTAGAATCAGTTTGTGAATATGAAGAAAATCAGTGCAGTCACTGGACAAACTCTGATTCTTCCTAGTTTCACTCTTGTTTCAGTCCAGTGTGACTGAGGTGGTAAAAAATGATCTGACTTTTAGCCACACAGCTGTCTGCTAGAGAAAAAGCCTTTGTGCACAACTTTCTTAAAGGCAAACGGCACCATGTTCACTGCAGCTGCAGCAAACGCAGCAAAGAGTGAAAGTTGGACTGAGAATGTTGTGACTGTTTCATGAGAAAGAGCAGGAAAACAAGCATCACACACCCAGACACAGTGCTGGGATTAGAATTAGACTTTAGAGCCAAATGTAGGACAAAAGCTTTAATATGAAAGAGGAAAACCCAACAACAGCCAGAGCATGAAGCTCAAATCTATACCAATCACCAAGAAAGCTGACAGGCCTGTGACACGTCAGAGACGCCGTTCAAATCATAAAGAAGTTGGTTTATTGACAAAATGTAAAAAACCAAAAGAATCAAGTCAACCTTCAGTTTCGAGCGAGTAGACCAATCAGGCACAGCAGCAGCTCTAGAATAAGCAACAATTTGATGTATTACAAACAACCTTTCATATACACACATACATATGGCTCATATGCTGTTTAAAAAGGCCTCAAAGACCCAACAGATTACACAAAGTACAAAAACACTTTCATTCAGACAACAGTCAGCTGTGCACGAGACAGAGAGCCGACTACAGTTAGTAACATGGACTCACTTTGTTTCAGACACGACACAAAGTAACACAAAGCCACAAAGAGCAGAAACATCAAAAAGGAGGCAGAGCAGCAGCAACTCTCCATGAGCTGTGAGGCTAACAGCCACCCACACTTCCTGTGATGCATAATGAAAACAACATTAACCTGAAGGATGATAACAACAGAAAGAAGTCTAAGCTAACGTTACACAGCGCTCACACAGCGCTGACTGTACAGGCCTCACACAGCTACGACCTGCATCCACAACACCTGATTCTACTGAACACAAACAAGTTAATGATATATGAGCAATCCAGGGAAGGCTTCCAGGAAGGTGAGGATCCAAAGACAGCTCTACAACAGCATCAGTCAGCAACAATGTTACTAATCACTGACTCTTTCATCCTTTATACTCAATCAAAAAGTGCTGTGTTCACATTTGTTTCTGCTGAAATCCAGAGACTGAAAATGCGTCTTTTTAAAGTTTGAATAAACTGACTGAACTTCTCACGAGTCCAACCGTGAGGAGCACTTACCCCCATGACACATCACAGGACAACGTCTCAGTGGAGGGGGGACAGTAGCTCAGTTTAGGCAGTCACACTCAGAATCGATGCCTCCAGTCAGGGTCAAACGTGGTCCTCAGAAACCTGCAGATGTTTGGGCCAAGCTCTCACTGGTCTCTGCGTCTGTAGACTGAGCTGATGTTTCTCCAGGTGTCTGGTAAAAGGACGATGCTGCTGTCCAATGAGGCGAGGAGAGAAGTAGCCAAACAGGCGAGAGCCGTGAAGGAGGAACGGCGGGCAGCTCTGGATGCCCGACATAAATACGTGATGAGCAGGCTGGCAGACGCCGGCAGCCTGGAGGAGGCGGCGGTGGAAGACGCCATCGTCTCTGATGACAGAGTAAGTTCAGAGACGTGATCCTTCCTCAGAGTTGAACCTTTGAGTCATTAATGTCTGATTCTTCCAGTTCAGTCTGATCCATGAATTCTTTGCTGCAAACGGATCCAAGAAGCTGATTTTCTTCTATCAGGATGTCAAACAGGTAACTTTGATCACATTTCAATGACTGACACATGAAGGTCTAACCGCTCTTCATAATCTGCTGTCCTGTTTGTTGCAGCGTACTTTGTATTCATATCTTTTAATATCTGCCTTTCTCCCAGAGTCTGTCCTCCCGTCAGTCTTCCTTTGTGGACGCATCAAACTCAGCTGTGGCTCAGAGGAAACTCTTCCTCACTACGGGGAACTCTGAGGTTGGCTTCAGCTTTTTATGTTTAGTTCATGTGAGAATCACAGAAAAATGCTGATATGAGTGGAAGCTTCTGCTGGGAAATTGGCAAAGAGCAGATTATTGAACAGCGAGGCAGACAGTTCGTTTCAGTGATGCCAGTTTATTAGAAACGAGGACTGTGGGGCTGCTGGAAGTCAGGACGGCCGTTCTCTGGATAAACCTGACAGCTGAGGTGGAGAGCAGGATTTATCCACAGACGGCTTCTTCCAAGCAAATGTCCTGAACACACCTGAGCTGAGGGTTACACAGTGTGTCCTGTGTGATCTCTGCTTTATGGTGGTTGAATCTCACAAATGTGACCATCAGACCTGACGACTTATTTGTGATGTTTTCATTAAAAATATCCTGGGTGAGGTGTTTGGGGCATGTCCCATGAGGAGGAGTCTCCAGGGCAGACCCAGGACACACTAGAGAGGTTATATCTCTCAGCAGGCCTGGGAATGCCTCAGTATTGTCCTGGATATGCTGGAGGAAGTGGTTGTTTAGGGAGGTCTGGGATTGTCTGCTTAGACTGCTGCACCTGTGACCCGGGACCAGATAAACAGGAAATGGATGTTTGAAATTCAAAGAAATCCTCTTTTAATAATGAGGGAAAAAGACAGCAGGAGATCCATCGCAACTAACAAAACACTTCAAACACATCAATGCATCAACTTTAATCAACTTCATTTGGTTCAAATGAAGGAATCTAACAAAGCACTCACTAAAATGAAACACCAGTTAGTTTCCCGAGCTCAACAGGTCGAACACCTGAGTTTGGTTTGCGGTGCAGTTTTTATTCCTTCTAGATAACTTGGGTTATTTGCACAGGAAGGTTTTTTAAATGTATTTCTTAAGTACGATCTTATATGGGGGTTGATTTTATAGCATAACAGAATAATGTAATAACTCTAATAGAGTATAAAACATTTGCAGAATGAAGTACAAGGTGAAGAAAAGTCAGAACGTCCCTGTTTGAAAATACAGTCTCAGAAGGTCAGAGATGGACAAATTCAGCTACAGAAACATGTGGCCATTTTTTTAAAGCCATAGAGCATATTACAGACGACACAAAGAGCAAACACTGTAAACTTCTAACCACAGACCTCACACAGCTCACACACGTCAGAGTGAAGCTGTCATTTCCTGAAGCTTCCACACAAGAGAACTGGCAACAAGGTGGAGTCCTCATGGATCACTAGCAGAGAAATGTGGGTGGGTGCCAGACCACATGGACTCGACTCACTTTATTTCATACAAAGGAGCAGACTAATGCTGTCATCCTTAAAGACTAACTAGAAACAAGCAGTGCGCTCGCATCGACTCGACTTGTTTTGCAAGTTTGAAGTGAGATGGTACTTTGGAGTCAGCCTCCCGAGATGATGGCTGGCTGGTTTTTGAAAAACATCTCATATTTATACAATGAGTAGCAGACTTTCCTGACTTGCAGAGGTCAACGTCCTCCTCAGTCATGCGCCATGAGTGGCACAGATACTATTCATCAAATAACTAACATGGCCTTGATTGTTACTCCAGAGACTTATCTGCGATGTAGCTTTATAGCATTTTCATTAGCAATCGTATGATTTGTGTTACAATGACCTTTGTGGACGGGCCCGGACCCCCAGGCCTCGTCCGTGACGCCGACGGTGAGCGCAACGTTTTTGTTTTCTTGCGCTTAAAATAACCTGATCAGCGTTCTGCGGACGGTTTGTTTACATTTCTCACATCTGTGATTGTTCACACGGGTTGGACACGAGCAGAGAGGGCTTTCAAGATGAAAAAGCCAACGTGAAACTTTAACGGACGACAAAGTTTTTCAATCAAATCTCCGTCACACCCTTCCTTGACCTCATCACGTTATCCACCTTAGTCAAGGAACAGTGGTTCGGGAAAATATGCATTTGTTTTTTGGACCAGTTTAAAACGTATCTCAACTAGTGATGTGCGGATCGATACTGAAATATCGATTCCTCCGATACCCGTCATTGTGTCCGGCCCCTTGGCGTGCACACTCACAACAATGGCTGAGCGTAAACAGAGTCATGTGCAGACGTATTTTACCTCCACGAACAGCTGAGACGTGGTTTGCCATACATGTGGCAAGAATGTGAGGTGTTGTGGTAACACCGCTGACCTGGTCAAACACCTCAGAGTGAATCATATCACAGAATATGACGAGCGTATGTTGAGGCGAACTGAAGAGGAGGAGAGGGAGAGGTGCTGCCAGGGCGAGACAGACGTCTCTCACGGAGTCCTTTAATGCTGCAGGCAGGCAACAAATAGCCACAACTTCAGGTTTTTCATTTCTATATGATAATTCTGCATCATTAAGTGATAAGAACAAGTAATCTGATGTCCTGTGATCATTACGACGCTATAATTTGAGATAAAATAAAAGATAGAGTAAAAAAAATAAGTTTTTGTACAGAGTATCGGTATCAGATCAGTATCGTCGATACCACCCTGAATTTTACTTGGTATCGGATCAGAAAGGAAATCAGTGGAAATCAAATCCTGCTTCTACAGGTGTCCAGTTCATTCACTCTGACCCCTCCAGATAAGCGTTGCCAGTTCTCACTGTGCTGTAGATCACATTTTCTTGTGTTTGGGGTTATAATGGTTACTTTTGAGGTCTGTGTTATAAAGCAAGTTAATCCTGAATTTAACTGGAGAAGACAAATTCCCACTGCGTGGTGTAGTGCACAGCCAGGCATTCTTTACATTAGTTCGTTTGACAAAACCAAAAAGCCGAAAGTATTTACTTGGAGTTTGGTTTGATGAAATAAGTGCCAGAATCAGTGAATACAAATGATTCCAATGACATGAAAACTGGTGGAAGGACAAATCCCTCAAGAAAAGCACGACTAGCACATTAAGTTTGTTTGTAATCATCATCATCTCTAACATCATGCGCACAACAGTGATTTTGTTACAGAACACTAAGATAGTAAAATCTGGGAAATGATGATATTTCTTTCCAAAACTTCCTGTCTGGAAGACATTAAAGCTGCTGTGCCACCTGCAGCTTCTTTCAATCTATGTTATGTGAATATATCTTTTTTTGGGGGGTTTGAACATCCATTCAAACTCACTCTCTGCCTAGCAAGTCTCATTCCCTCATTTCCTTGGGGTCCAGCTTCACATACGTGGCACTGAGCCTTTTCCTTTGTCACCTCTTTCTGCTACATGCCTAGCCTCCCAGTTTCTTGGTCTATTTTCTTCATTTCGCTAACTACACTTCTTTTTCTTTGTAAATCTCTTCCTTCAAATACTTTCAAAATCACTTTTCTTTTTTCCCTTTCTTCTGTGCAGAGAAGACGTCAAACCCCTTCTTGGCAGTTTATCTCAATAAAGCTGTACTATCCCAGCCATCTGGTAAGTCTTCCCTACTACCCAGAGCCTGTTTATACTCCTGCATGTCTCTGCCTTCACTCACTTCCTCTTCTTGATGTCCAAACTCATCCTTCAAACTACCATTTGATGCTGCATAGCTGCATTCTCCCTGACACCTCCTTGTCTCCTGTCTTTTTGATTTCACCTTCTGCATAATATTTAGTTGCCCTGTGTGCAGCTTCCTCCACTTTCATATATTTCTACAAGTTCCTCCCTGTTCTTGAAGTATGTGTGCACCACGGCCATTTCCACTTGGAAAATCTGCCCCACATCTGTCTTTCTAGATTTCTCTCCTAAACACCACACCTACCCAACACCTCATAACCTCTGTTCCCTTCACCTAAATGTCCATTGAAGTCTGTGTCAATCACCACTGTAGTATGTGGTCTCTTGCACACAAAATGTGTCTACCCTCCACCTCCATAATATGAGTCCGCCAGCCCTCCCATTGCCAGTCAGAGTCCATAACAAGTCAAAAACATAAACAGCTCGAACGTATTATTTATTTAAAAAAGAGAGAGAGAGAGAGAGAGAGAGAGAGAGAGAGAGCTCAGTTGTCCTTGCTCTAGCATCAAGAGTCAGTGACTGGCTGTTCACTGCAGGCTCAGCAGTCCAATGGCCGATCAGCAACAAAACAAATAAAAAAAATAAGACACGTTTTTGATTATGACAACAAACCACATCCAAAAAAATATGACAGCAACACTTTAAGTTTTGTGTGCATTCATCATGTGCAACTCTGCAGAAAGTCTCATGTCAAGGATGTGTGGACAGGGGGGCTATTAAAAAGTTCCAGTATACAGAATAGAAAACCATCAAATGAATGAAATAAAATCTGTTGTCACAGTGGTTTTTGAAGGAACAATTACTTCACAGATGGACAGCCTCATTATATTTTAGTTAAACCTGATGATACACACTTCACGTCACCCTAGTTACATGTTTTTATTTGCCATGTGTATGTTATCCAAGGGAGGAAGAAAATGAAAAAGAAAACTTTTGATGTGTCCAGACATTTCTTCACATCAGCTGCCAGCAACCAGTTTCAGCATGTACAACTGTTGCAGTAAGTGTGCTCATGCAGACCAACTATGCTGGTCCACTGTTCTTAATGGTGCTGCATGTTGAGAAAGAAGTGAAACAAATGTTTTGTTTAACAAGTCCACTAGTGTTAGAATAACTTGGCATTTCCAATCTGTTTCTGCTGTAGTTCAATGAAAGGTTTCAGTTACTTAAGTTTGAGAAAAACCAAAAAACCAAATTGCGTTTACAATTGTAGCTTCATCTTGTTATAAGATATTTGAAATAAAAACAAACAAAAAACATGAACAAACAAACCACAAACAAACAAACCACAAACAAACAAACCACAAACAAACAAACCACAAACAAACAAACCACAAACAAACAAACCACAAACAAACAAACCACGAACAAACAAACCACAAACAAACAAACCACAAACAAACAAACCACAAACAAACAAACCACAAACAAACAAACCACAAACAAACAAACTACAAACAAACAAACCACTACATTTCCAGAAATATTTCTGCAGTCTGATTTACAAGTATAAACTTTCTGACCAAAACGCCACAATTTCATCCCTCAAACAAGTTGTCAACTGTGTCAACGACCAATGAGGACATCACTGCTACACTTGATGATACTCACACCTTGAAAAAGTGCAAAGGGTTCCCAACAGGACTTCGACGGTTGGTCTTCTTGATCAAGCTATAATCTGTTCTCATCAAAACCACCATAAAACCAGTTTGACAGGATGATGCTGATAAATCCCTCTAGACCTTTTTGTGACAGTATTAAAAGCTTGCTGGAAATTCTCTGTACTCATATTTGTGCTCAGTATCTGTAGGAGCCATTTTTGTGTGGGTACCTCATGTATGCCACTAGGGGTCACCTTTTGTGTTACATATGGTGTGTCTATTTAAGGTAGATAGGTCATTAGCAGCAGGTGTGCTGTTGTTGGGAAGGAGCAAACAGATTGTGACCGCTGCGCTGTTATGTTAAATTGTGTTGGAATAAAGAATCTAAAGGACAAGATAAGTATGGTTTCAGTTATTGAACTAAGTTTAATACGTTTATTCATACCAGTGACATTGCATTAACCTGCCAACAAACAGCTCAGTGGCTTTAAATGTAGGCTTAGCCTCGACAGCATCTATAACACCATTAAAATGCAGTAATGGCCACACAAAAAATAAAACGTGACCATATTCAGTTTAAGCCATTTTATGTGGTTTAGTTTATACACTTGAATCACAGTAGATGATAGCTTTCTGTTTTTAAATGTCTGCATTTATTGCAAACACTATAGTTACTGTTCTGCCTTTTATAAGGTAAACTGGATATTATGGTTGCAAACGGCCCTAGAGCTCCCTCTAGTGGCTGCTTTGTAATATGGGTTTGACTACTTTGGGAAAGGAACAATGAGAAGGTGAAAAAATCAAAGATGGCGGAAAGTTATCGTTCTAAGCTGATATGGACCTTAAAATGTTGTTGCCTTGGACAAGATATGTCTGTAAGTATGAGTGACGATAAAATAATTATTATCTTTTGTTTTGTGTAAAAATGGTACGATCATTTGTACATTTGAAAGTTTTATCTTGTTATCAAATCAAATCACTTTGATTGTCACATCACATGTGCAGGTACACTGGTACAGCACATGTGAGTGAAATTCTTGTTTGCGAGCTTCACAAGCAACAGAGGTGTGCAAAAATACAATAACGTAAACAAGAAAAATACAAGAACGGCTAAATCTGAGACTAATAAATATATGTACAATATATAATAGTACATGCATTACTGGATGTGTATACTAAATATGTTTTTCTACGCGCGCGCGCGCGTGTGTGTGTGTGTACATATTTTACAAATTAAATAGAGTAAACAATAAAATAAAATATACAGAGGTTGGTAGTTGGACATGTGCAAAACAAGTGGCATTTATATACAGTGTGGAGTGCATAATGTTGAAGTTCCAGTAGTGAAGGTGAGGTGTCTATGAAGTGTCCAGCAGTCTGATGGCCTGGTGGAAAAAGCTCTCTCAGTCTGCTGGTTGGGGACCGGATGCTGCAGAACCTCCTTCCTGTTGGAAGTAGTCTGAACAGTTGATGGCTGGGGGGACTGGAGTCCTTGATGGTCCTCCCCGCTTTCCTCAGGCAGCGCTTCCTGTAGATGTCTTGGAGGGAGGGAAGCTCACCTCCAATTATCCGTTCAGAACACCGCACTACTTGCTGGAGAGCTTTGCAGTTGTAGGCGGTGCTGTTGCCATACCAGGTGGTGATGCATCCAGTGAGGATGCTCTCAATGGCACAGTGATAGAAGGTCCTGAGGATGCGGGGGCTCATGCCGAATCTTTTCAGTCTCCTGAGAAAGAAGAGGCGCTGCTGCGCCTTCTTCACTGTTTTGTTTATGTGTACTGACCACGTAAGATCCTCAGCCAGATGTACACCAAGGAAGCGGAAGCTGCTCACTCTCCACAGCAGTGCCATTGATGGTGATGGGGGTGTGTACTTCTCTGCACCTCCGGAAGTCCACTATCAACTCCTTTGTCTTTGCGACGTTGAGGGTGAGATGGTTGTCTTGACACCAGTGGGTCAGGGCGCTGACCACCTCCCTGTAAGCCGTCTCATCACTGTTGGTGATAAGACCCACCACTGTAGTGTCGTCCGCAAACTTCACAATGATGTTGGAGTTGTTAGTGGCTGTGCAGTCATAGGTGTAGAGTGAGTACAGGAGAGGGCTCAGTACACACCCCTGTGGTGCACCAGTGTTCAGTGTGATGGGGGATGAGGTGATGCTGCCCAGTCTGACTACTTGGCGTCTATCAGACAGGAAGTTAAGGATCCAGCTGCAGAGGGAGCTGCTCAGTCCTAGATCCTGCAGTTTCCTGTCCAGCTTCGAGGGAACGATGGTATTGAATACTGAGCTGTAATCTACTGTTAGCTTGCAGTAAGAGTGTAACAAGCTAGTTTACAATGTTAGTTAGCTAATACAGTATTTTGTACTTTCAGTTTTACGATGGTCAAAGAGAAGGCAATGGTCAGAGGCCATTCTTCAATAAATCAGCGCAGAAAGGAAAATAAGTCTGGTTATTGGAGCATCGTTATCTCGCTGTCTAGCTGGTGAAACTAAGGAACTCAGGGCGAGGACAGCAAAGTTACCAAAGGGGAAAAACTATCAAATTAAAACTGCATCATCTCAAAAATCACAAGTTTCTCTAAAATGTGTTTATTCTAGGGCTGCAGTTATTCATCATTTTAGTCATAAAGTATTTTATTCATTGTTCGAAAATTGAATTGGATTAGAAATAGTTTTCTTATTAATGAGCAATAATTATTATTATTCAAAAGAGAAAACACACGGGTCTTTTGGTTACCATTTTAGAAATTGCCATCCTTTAATGATTCATCTGTTAAAAAAAATATTTTGACTGCTTTTATCTAAAAAATATTTTGAGATGCTGAAATGCTGAAATAATAATAATAAAAAAAACAGACACTGATGTCAACATAAAGGTAAACACGCGATTTAGTTTCTTTAGTTTCTGGTTCTCTCCTGTATGGACTAGAGAACGCACGATACCACTTTTTTGTGTCCAGTATCGATATGAATCCGATACAGCGTATTTTTATAATCAATAAAACAGTTTTTTTAATATCTTTCTTTATTTTGTATAAGTTCATACTCAAGTTTTAAAAAATAAAACATTAAAGTTATTTAGTTATACCTGTATGCAAAAAACACACTGCACCCAAAATATTTCATAGTTCAGCAACACTGATCAATCTAATAAACTTAAACCTGCACCATCCTCCCTATTCTGGTATTTTAAAGAGTACTTAGCAGAAATATTAAACAACCTAACTAATAGGGTTGCAAACTCCCAGCAAAAACAAAACTAAAGGGAACCATCGCCCACCCTCTGCCTCGTGATGCTTAATCCACATAATCGACTTTAATTTAATGCATGTATTTAAAAAAAATGCACAGAAATCAATTATTTTTCAACAACAATTAAATAGATTCAACATCTTTCTTCAACAGAACTGCAGACTGCACAGATGGTATCTTCCCAAAGGAAAAAGTACTATAACTTACTAGGGTATATATTAGACTTAATAGTTACTATATACAATATTAGATTTCTATACATTTTACGTTAGATAAAAACTTTGGTTATAAGATTCAGATAATTATTTATTAAAAGCGAGACATTTTAAACGAGAATAAGAAAGAAAAGTATTTCTTTGTGCCCCCCTTTTCCCTGTTAATGCCCCAGCTGGCCCCCTAGCAAAACTGTGCTAGACCCGCCCCTGCACAGTTACCAGCTGTCAGCTACTTATAGCATTAGGCATTAAAGTAATATTAAATAAATTCTAACAACAGCTTATCAAGCTTAAACGTGCTGCTGTGGTTTATCTGCTGGTTTCCTCTTTCTGGCGCAAAGTGGGAAACAAACAAGAGAGACGGAACTTGCGATCAGCTGATCATTGATTAGTTTCATGATTGAAGTAGCAGCAGGAGAGGGAGGGGGAGAGGAGGCGCGGCAGTCGCTCCATATATCGGTTGTTAAGCTTAACGTGGGAATGCGTTACAAACATTGAGAGAGAAACTTACAAACTTGCTTTACTTCTCTAGGACAGCTTTCACTGAGAAGAAATGCCGATTTGGAAACATGTAGCGAGGCGCTAAATGCTCCACCAGACAACCGAGAGGTCTCTTGTTGTCACATGCAAGAAAGCATGCTCTGAAGAATATCCAGGTAGATAACTGTGGCGATATGTTGGTTATATTACTTTAAAGTGCAACTGGCTAATTCTTATTTTAGCCAACTCGAAAAGTAAAAATGATGCAACGACCTTGAAATAACATTTATCTCACTGAAACATGTCATTTAAATAAAAACATTTACTGAAATTAAAATAAATATACTGAATATAATATGGCTCAGATTTAATGGAATATAATGATCCTTTTGTGTTGCTGTTAAAGAAAGGGATAATGTGTGATTACTGTTTTTAAACTATGGGCTACAAACTAAATCCTTTTATTATTTCTGTCCTCGGTTTTAACTCATTAATAATCATTAGGATGAAGCCCCCTAAAAAACAACGTAAAGGTCATGAAAATGTAAACAATTTGGCATTTTGATGATGCATCATCCACATTAAAAAGTAGAGATCATATCAGCCCTGTATTTACTTGTATCGGATACATAAAAAATCTTTCCGTATCGCACAGCACTACAGAAAGCTCTTTTCTAGGGTTGTATTAAACATCTGTAACTACCGTAACTCCTGATCCATTTCCTCAATTAAAAGAAGTCCAATGATTCCTGAGAGCAGCAACTCTGCACTTTTCATTAATATTTGCATCATTACGGTAATCCCAGGTACATTGTTGCAGCAGCCCCGTGAAGGCAAAGGTTGAGAGAATAGTGAGTGAGCGTGATGGAACAATGTTATCACACGTTTGGCTTCTTTTTACCATGTTTGTTTCTTTTGTTCTTTCATGTGTTATTTACCAAGATTTGGATGGTGTTCTGCCTCGAGTTACCATAATGTCCCAAACATCACAAAAAAAGCACAGAGTTGCTGCTTTCAAGAACTGCTGGAATTTTTCATTTGCCCCAATGGTTCAAGACTCAAGTTAGGCTAAAAACACTGGGACCAGTTTAAATGGGTTCATCTGTGTCAGCTGCATCGTCACTGCTGCTCTTATGTTATGTGTTTTTGTTGAAAACTAGGTGCTGTTTGGCCTTAATGATGTCAAACTTTTCATTCACTTGTTTGCTCCTAAATACGTTTCTATTGCAGGTCTTTTCCAGTTGAAAATGTGAGTGAGCACTACACAAATTACTGACACTGAAATACACTGAAAAGAAAAACAACTAAACTAAATCCAAACAAAAACAACTAAACGAAGTAGTTACACACGTTATAGAATATATATACTGGGCATACAAGCCTGGCCTAAGCTTTCTGTCAGGAAGACTGCAGCAGTCCAGGAGTTGGGTTAACTGTCTTTAAGTCCCACAGAAGAAATGTTTACATCAAAGTGCTTGCCAGGCTTAATCCAAATTAGGTACAGCCATACTTGAACTTATCATTGTATAGTATGTGGGACTATGAGCAATGGTTTTCTGGAAACAGAAACAGGCAATTTTATCATTAGTAGAGTCACAAATAACTAGAAAAACAATTGAAAACATAATGTACTCAACACAGCAATATCTCACAATATCCACAAGGGGTCACTATAGCTCATATATTGCCTAAATAGCACGTCATACAAATTGCCAATCATAAGGCACGGACATGGCAAGCTAGCCACAGTTAAACTAAACAATAGAAAAGTCCTTTATTTGTAATCTGGATGTAATGACTGCGGGAGATTACAGCCACTGCTATTAACTTAGTGCCAAATAATCCTACCAACATGGTATCAAAGAACTGAGGCATAACTTTAACATGCACAAACAATTATAACAGCTTCATGCGAGTCATCCTGCCAAAAGGACTAACACTCACAGGTTCATAAACACACAACTTAATCACACGAAACAACTGCGATGCTCTGCAGTGGCACCTTTAGTCACTCCCACTCTGCGTGCTGAGCACATGCCCACTGATACGCTTATTTCCTTTGAGTGTGCTTGATTTCTGCCTCTAGACATTCTGAGGCCGAGTCAGAGCAGGAAACTTGAGCACACGTGGTCTCATTAAATCAGACAGCTGGAGTCATTTAAAAAGGATCTTTTAAGCAGTGCTGTCCCTCAGCTTCATAGTAGATCCATCTATGGATCAGTTTGAAAATCCTAGCTGTCTTCTTTCCAGTTATCATGTTACAAGATTTTAAGAAAACTTGAACGCTGATCATGAGTTGAATGCCACTGATCTTCAAAATCATCCAAGCTTTTTGATAAATGCACACAAAAGTCGGGTGTCCATGCCACCCGCATGCAAGGTGACAAAAATACCCCAATCAGCCTTTCAAGCTGACAGCTAAAGAAACCATTTCACCAGATTTAGCTTCTTGGATATTGTGTTCACTATACTGTGTTCAAAATGTACTTCTCATTTAATAGAAGAAATGTAATCATGTCAATTTAGAGGATTTCAAATTCTCACTCCTGTTAATTAAAAAAAAGAAAAAAGTAGGATAAGACATGAGAAACTCCTTGAAAAGGACAGTCTCCATTATAGCACCTCATGGAAGCTTTGTTAGACGACCTGTCATTAAAAACTAGAAAGACCATCCAGCATCGGGAGCTTTCAGACTTCCAGGTATGACAACAAGCCTATTGCTGGTTTGCCCACTCTGACTGTGTCAGTATTTGCTCCACATACCAACTGCTCTGACCCTAAAGTAAGCCAGAATCCCACACAGCCATATGTAGGCACATTCCAACCACAAAGAATAACTGGGGATTCTTCATCCTGTAAACATCCTGAACAACTGGTTTTGGTGGTTTGATGGGAACAGATCCTCACCTGATCAGGAATACCAACGATCACCCCACCACTCATGTCTTGTTGGGAAATGTTTGCAGTCCTCAAGCTGTGAAAGTCATCAGGTGCAGCAGTCATGAATACCATGTAAACATCCCTGTTGGTAGGACAAAGAAATAACAGTGGGATTCATTCGAGAAAACAGAACTTGTTTGATTCCCTGTCTGACAAAAAGAAATTAATGCAACATAAAAATTAGATTTAAAAAATCAGCAACATCATATGTAACCAGGTCCTAAATTACATATTGTTATAATTACACAAAATTTGTTCTAAAGCCCAAACTGCTCCTGGTATATCTGACTTTTAGCACCTCCAAGCCTGTAGTCATCTTGGTTATTAGTTAGGCCCCTCCCCCGTGTGTCGCTATGTGTATAGGCACTGTTAATGCTAGCATGAACAGATCATTCTTGCTGGCTGTTGTAGTGGCTTGAGCTAACTCTCATCCCAACTGTTTATATTTGGTTATAGGAGCTGGAGTGGGCATTAATGCTCCACAATTTACAAGCTGGGACCTGCCGCTAATCCATGGTTAAAGCCTTTACCCACATCAACACTGCAGGCAGAGGCTAACATCTGCAATACTATTAATAATTACACATAACTGTAGCAACAACAAAGAGAGGCTCGAACAAGAAAGGCTTGAAACCCTTAGAAAAGACTGATCAGAGTTGGTTCAATGAACTCTGATCATGTTCATTCGGAGTTAAGCTCGTGTGTGTTTAGAGACAGAAAGCCATCATGTTACCAGGATTCTCCAGAGAAACACAGAAATAAAGAGCAGAGCCTCCATCTTCATTTAGTGGACAGAGGAATATGATCACAAATCAGTGTGGGCCAAAATTTGTATCTTAAAAACTAGGAGGGGATAAAGTTATACCAACATACTGTAATATTTTTATAATATACACTAGCAAGCTTTCATGCTGTGTGTGATATTAAAAATATTGTATTGTGTGATATCACATTCTATTGTGATACAGCATTTTAATCTGACCTTTGATTTCTAAATGCTTCATTAAACTGTCAAATATACAAATATAGACAACTGTGGGATTTGTCTAAAGTATTTGCATATGCCATAGAAATGTTAGCACTCACAGTTTACTGGGCAAGGTTTATGCAACGTTTCAACAAGACCAGTCCACTTATGACAAACGCGATCATACGAGCATTATAGTACGATGCAGTCTCTGCATGATATGACTATCTATTCAGCTGTAACCTGACAGGGACAAAGTCTAGGAGACAGAAACTGAAGATAGACACCATTTACTGATGGACCTGTTATATTAGGTGACAATTCCACGTGAAAGTCAAAAGAAATGAATACATACAGGGCAAGTCTTTATGAGGCAAACATGATGTGCATCTCACACGAAAGCGATTTAGGTGATTTTCTGTGAGAAATGTGTAAAAAGATCCGTACTCTGAATTTCAGATACTATTGATCTGTTTGTTGTGTGTCTGAGGGTTTACGCAGGGACGTTTTGTGTAAGCACTGATTGCTACAGTAGCATCCAATCAATGCTTACAGTGCAAAGAAACTGGCCTACAGTCTGACAGCTGCATTAATGTCTACACAATCTAAGAGTTTGAAAGATGGACACACGTGAGATGATCATAAATCCACAACAGAATCCTTTCTGTCCTAACATACTGATGAGAAAATAACTGAAGCACTCGTGTCAAGAACAACAACAACAAAGGGAAACATGCCTAACTTGGATTTCAGTGATTGTGAAAACAAACACATGTAAATGAATTTCCTCTGTGCGCTTTGCCTAATTCAGGAAATCACTATCAATCAAGTTGAGTGTGAGTCAGTGAGTATGTTATGTTCACATAGACTGTTACCTCAGGGGCTAACTTACCAGATGAAATGAACCTTTATGGAACGGAAACCCAGAATTTGTTTCAAGTCACATTTTAGCTTAATCTGCATGGTGGAAAGTGCCTGTACCAGAGACATGATTGTTGCTGCTTAGGTTAAAATATCTAGTATATGTCAATAATGTAACAAAAAAGAAGAAGAAAATCTGTGGCGGTGTAAAAGTCCCACTAAATGCGTCTCTCGGTGTACATCTAAACTATATAACGATTAACCGCCAACTGTGAGTTCAATTTAAATTTTCCTTTACAAATGTGTGTTTGTTTAGGAAGGAAAAAAATGTGTGCGCACAGTGTTCGGCAATATAGACTCAAAGGCAGCAGCAAGACTGGCACGAGACTATTTCCACTGCACTGAGGGTGGGAACTCCAGGCCTCGGGGCCGCTGTCCTGCAGGGTTTAGATGTGTCCTTGATCCAACACAGCTGATTTAAATGGCTCATTTTGAACGTTGACATATACATCAAGGAATGGACCAGCCACTGCACTGATGTTAAACCAGTTCAGAAGTTCATTTATCATCATGAACCACCAATTTATGAGCAGACAAACCAAAGTACACTCCAAGATTCAGTTGCTTGTAGAAGCACGTTTAGCAGCAACAGCTCAAAGTCATTGTTTTCTGTATGACTATCAGTCTCTCACATCATTGGGGAGTCATTTAGGCTCACTCTTCTTTATAATGTTGCTTCACTTCATTGAGGTTTGCACAAATTTGTTTATGCAAAACTCACGACCACACTACTTCTATTAAGCTGAGCTTTAAACTTTCTAAAATATAAAACCTTCTAGACACCGGTGTTGTGCCAAAAAGTGATTGTCTGCCAAAAACTGATTTCTGGTATTTGCCAAAAAGTGATTGCTCGTATTTAAACTGCTATAAGTAACTTGTTGGGCTATAATATGTGAAACATATGTCAAATGCTTCCCTCATGGATGACATAAAGTCATCTTGAGCCACAAACAACATTCGTGTAACAAGGTAGAAGCCGCGATCAGTTTTTGGCAGCGACTTTTATATAACCTTTATTTATGTAGTTAAAAAAATCTCATTAACATTAAACATGTCTTTTGTAAGAGTAAGTTGGCCAAGAGGACAGCAGCAATGGCAGCAAATATTACAATAGTTCAGTAAAAATATTTTAAGTGGGGATAAAGGAGCGGATTGGTTATAATGTAAGTACAATAACACAGAGTTGTAAAGACACTTGAAACACAGATTTTTTTTAATTCTATATAAAACCTCTTTGTAAACCCTGTTCACCGATGTTAGGGTCCCTGGGTCGTTGACCCAGTGTTTTGTGTTTTTGGTTCTTTGATTTTGTTATTTCATTATATTCTAGCTTTGCTTTATGGGTTTTAGGATTATTCTTAGTTTAGGTTCTCTGGGTGGGGTTTGGTTAGAGTTTTAGTGTTCTGGTTTTCTGTCTGTGTTCCATAGTTGCTGTCTCCCCTATCTGCTGTATCCCCACGTCCAGTCAGTGGCTGTATCCCAATTCAGGGTCTGCAGCCTTAAGGGCCGCATTTTAAGGCCGATTGCGTCAGAGCGACGCGACGAAGGCTGTCCCAATTCGAAGGCTGCTCGAAATGCGGCCCCCAAATGCGTCCTTCATTTCCCTGAATTTTAAGGACGTGGCAGTGTAGACTTCGTGGCCCAACATATCCCAGAATGCATAGCGCGGCGGTGGGTGTGGATAATTTTGCCGAAATAAAACGGCGGATGAGGGGCGCCCGAAGAGTAAACTTTAAGTAAGTACTGAATATTATGTCACTTATTTATGTGCAAATGTTTAATAACGAAGAACATTAAAACATTACTGTTGGCCACATGTCGGCAAAGTTATGTGACATTAGTGACGTTTGTACTAACTTGGTTTTAAAGCCTTTACTTTCAAATATACGCCGTTCAATAGCTGAGCTCAATCTTACAGAGATTGATCAAAGCTCATGTAGAAACAAACAAACAAATGCACAAAAGATTTTCTCCTTCATTTCTGTCAAACAAAGCTGTAAGACACGTTTCCAGCTGTTAGTATCATGGTTGCTAGGCAACCTGGGCAGCGCAACGGAGGCTAGACCGTCCCATTTCACAAGCCTCGCACTTCCGGCCTTAGCGGTCTTTGAGTACGCGGCCCTTGAGGATCGTTGAGGCTGCGTACTTTAAGGCTGCAGATCCTGAATTGGGATACAGCCAGTGTCTGTGTCTGCCCTGGTCCCACGTCTCTGTTCCCTTTGTTATAGAGCCTGCCTGAGTCTGTGTTATGTTTCCTGTTTTACTTTGAAAGTCCATGTCTGATGTTAATGTGTCTGGTTTTGCTTCCCCTTGTCTCGTTAGGCCTGATTTGCCCCAGCTGTGTTTCCCTCCTGTTACCCATTCCCTGATTGCTCCCTCTGTGTATTTAAGCCCTGTGTTTCTTTGTGTCGGTGTCGTGATCTGCTTTCATTTATGCTGTGTGTTCTGGCTGCCTGGTCATGTAACGTTATTTGGATTTTTGTTACGTTTTGCCATCCAGCAATAAAAGCTGAGTTTTGAGTTACTTTCCGCCTCCGAGTGTCTGCACTTTGGGTCCTTCTACTTCCACTCTTGCCTGCACACAGCCTTAACCTGACAACCGAAGTCTATTTACCAACGTACGTAAAGATATTACACATAAAAAATACACAGAAACATTGGAAATCACTTTTTGGCACAACACCGTAACCTCTCCAGAGGTGGTATCAATATTAATATCTCTAAACCCTATAAATGTTTCTTTTAAAGTCTGACGAAAGGAAGGAGCTGCGAGAAGTGTGCCTCTCAACCGGTGGCTCGCTCAATAACGTCTGGCTGTGCAGCTGAAACCTTTTTGACCCACCAACAGTCACACAGAGGCCACAAAATCTCACATGCGGGTTTCACTCTTTCAGGCGGAGTCTCTCTAAGAAATTCTAGTTTTAACTTCAGTTCAAATGCTTCATCTTCTGTGAATCGAGTCAAATTAGAAAAAAACTAAATATAAAACAGGTTTAAATGAACAAAAAAGAAACTCATCTGATCATTGTTAACATACACAGTGAGCACTCATGCAGGTTCATCAAGACTTTGCTTTTCTAAAAAAGATCTAAAGATTTGCATGAGGAAAAACTGAATAACACCTTTAAAATGTTAGTTTTTCCCTTTTTTGTTCGATTGTAACGTGATTAATACAAAATATTTTAAAGAAAACATTTTAAATAAAGAAAAACTTGCCTGATTAATCATTTTATCCTGTGATTTCTTTATTTCGCAATATTTTTTACTGATTAAACATGTTGTTTGTGTTATTGTTACGGCTGCTTTGATGATTTAGGATTCAGTTTTGCTGCATGTTATCATTAAATCCTGTTTCGCCTGCTTTGCAAGAAAAATAACAGGAGACAATGTGATTAGGGCTGAGTATCAATTTCAATTCCTACAACTGCTTCAGTTCCCATTAGTAGTAATACCTACACTTTTTTGATTTCACTTTTCTAATAGTTTCACAGGCTAATAGTTTTTAAACAGAATAGCACAAACAACATGTATCCCTTTAGAAATCAAACTGTGATACTTCTAAAAGCACATATTCACACCTAGCCACACTAGCACTGTATCAACCCCCAATGTTCCTTTAATGCAACTAGCCCTATAATTATCTACTAGTCACAAACACACTGCAACAGTAAGACTTGTTGATTACACATAGATGATTTATCTACTTTAGGAGCATTTGACTTTTTCTTTAGCGCTCCGAAAAGACACAGAGGCTAATAGTTTTAAATAGAGCACCACAAACAACAACAGGTATTCCTTTAGAAATAAACTTTTCTGGTGTTACTTCTAAAAACTACAGATTCTTAACTAGTCACACTCTGCAACAGTTAGACAGAGTGGGTTACAGTTAGGCCCCCAACAGTCAGCAAAAGAAGTCATAAAACAATAAAAGAGGCTCCCTTTATCAAGAGCATCCCAGCACTCACACATCCCAACTGTAGTTCCATAGTTTTTCCACCTTTTTCATTACAAACAGTTTATCTTATCTTATCTTATCATGTCAGAGGTCAACTGAAACCATGTCCACCTGAACTTCCAAAGGTTTTACACCTTTTCTTACACCCCACACCTTTATCTCTGCAGGCAGACAATTACACCTCCTACTGACTAACTGTACCTCTATAGTTTCCACCTTTTTTCATTACAAACTGCTCTTTTATCTGTCAATTACACTTTCTACAGACCAACTGAACCTCCATAGGCTTTCCACCTTTCTTCTTTACATCCTGCTCTTTTATCTCTACATCTCAGAGCCCAACTGAAACCAAGTCCACCTGTATAAAAACACCCTAATCAGAAACCCTGTATTTTTCCTCAGCACTTCACAACTACCGCAAGGTATAGCGTTTGAACTTTTAATTTTTTCGGATCCCAGACACAGCGGTGTGAGGTACTTAGCACACAGTTTGGACATGTAGATAACATCGTTTGTTTGGAACACAGCAGCAGAGAGGTAGAATTCACATGAGTTTAATTTAATCAAACCTCATTTTACGGATCTAAGTGGCTCCTCATCACGAGCCAATTCACCATTTTATTTAAATATCTGAATTTTCGGAATGATGATCCAAGCGGGACACAGAGGCTGCTAGTTTTAACACACCAGAATGCAAATATAAATAAAAGCCTGACTATCCTGAGAGCTGCAGCGACACCGTTCTTTCACACGGATGCCTGGATGTGCGTTGGAGCCGACTTTGCTACCCGCACAGAGCGTTTCTGACTTACGGGCGTTGCTTATACAATAGAGAAAAGCAACAATACAGCGCGTTTCTCTGCTCCAAGACATCCCAGGGCCTTTCACAAGGTAAGCATGTCTGTTATACCCAGAGCATAAATGTCTGTATGTCAGCGCTGATTATTCAAACCCTGTTTAAAATGTGACACATATGTTGTCTGAAAACAAATCCTCTAAATTTGCAAAGTTACTGATTTAAAAATATATTTTCAAATTTTTAGTTGCATGACAAACATATGATAGACTCTTGAGCATATTTATTTATATAGCTACATTCACAATGGTATAACCGTGCTGAATAAAAGATGCCCAAGCACCAATGCACTCTAATGCAAACCTCTAAAAAAAATAAATATTCTTCTTAGGAAGACCAGAGAGCAGGGCATTACAGTAATCAATATGACTGGTAATAAAAGCATGCATCAGCATCTCCGTGTTGGCCCGAGAGAGAATAGGGCGGACTCTGGCTATATTCTTTAGATGATAAAATCCAATTTTGGTTACATGTTTAACATGTGGGATAAAACCAAGCTCAGAGTCAAAAATAACACCCAGGTTTTTCACTTGTAGCGAAGGACATAGTGAAAATGCCTCTAATTTAGACAAGAGTTTCTCTCTCTGAGCCTCAGGACCGGTGCATGGAGGGCTGGGGCCTCTTCTGCCCCCCCAACGGAGACCACGTAGGTAGTCGGAGGCTGTAAGACAGCGGCTCTCTGGAGAAATCTGATATCTCAGGAGGATGACAGGATTCAACCAGAGAAGCTGCTTCATTATAAACGAGGTTTATAACTGAAATCTATGATACACATAAACACCCGTCCATGCACTTAAGTAGTGAGTGAGTATTCACTCCAGTGATGAGCTGTGAGAAAGAAACTGCACACACAGCGATCGGGCGTTATCAGCGACCATAAGATTATTATTGCCAAGCAAGGACCCGCAGCTCGAGCAGGCTGAAGAAATCCTTTAATGCTGATGCAGGCTTCACAGTGTAGAAATGAGAACTCTAAGAAACAAAACAACAGAAGTCATGTATGAAACACAACACAGTTAACATGTGAAGCACTTACAGTTTTTTCTGATGGCTTGAGCACATTTTTTGTAACTATTGGCAATTTTTGCAAAACTCTACACACAAGTAAGAAAACTCTTCACCCAATCAGCAAAACATTGTAGTTTCCTTGTAAAAGCGAATAAGCCTTAACTTAACTGATTACAGTTTTTTCTGATTGCTTACAGTTTTTCTCGATTGCTAAAACACATTTCTTGAAACTACGCCTCATATCCTCACAACAGTAAACACAAATCCATAACATCTCACTCAATTTCCCAAACATCCTATTTCCAGGTCAAAATGAAGCTCTACACCCAAAACTATTCACTCCTGCTGAAAAACCAAACTTTGCCCTCAGACATCAAACACAAGCCCTCAAAAACACACACACTACAACAGAGTTTTGCACACTGGTACAATTAATTCAAAACAATAGTTCCAAAACAAATAGGTTGCTTATGGTTCTCCCCTTCAAAACCCTTGTCACATGATAAACACAAAAGACACAACCAATGTATGTACAGTGGCACATTGTCATTCATGTACTATACAGTACAACACACACCAGAAACATTATCCCACCTCAGCATCTTGTCTTTGGTCTGGGTCAGGCCAGAGAATCTCATCCACATCACAGGCTATATTGGCCCCAGCCAGGCAGCGGGGGTAAAATCCTCTTGCATGCCTGATCCACCCCTGTCATGCATCTACTGATATGTCTAGGCAGGCCTCTTCCATGGCCTGAAGGAGGTGAACACGGACATAAGGTTCTCGGCCATTTGGAGTCTTCTCCCACCCCCATTCTCTGCGGCCTGCTGGAGCGGGAGGGCTAGTAGGAGGAGTTGGCCGTCCGACTGCGGTCTGGGGTGTGGGGCCTCCCTGCTGCTGCGGAGTCGGGGTGGTCTGCCTCTCCCCACCGCAGGGAAAAGGGTAACACCACCTGGGTCTGGGTGCAATTCCCCCCTCCAGGGGCAAGGGTACCTAGACCCGGTTTGTAGAGTACGCTTGGGGAGTGTGATTGTGTGTACAGCGTCTCTTTATGTCTGTCTCTACGTTGGTTGAGTGTGGAGTGAGTGCATATGAGAGCATGAGGGTGGGAATGGATGTTTGTGTCTGTGTGTGCCTGTATGTCTGTGTCTATATGTCAGGTTGGGTATCAGACGCCACCTCTCTGGGGACACCTCAGGCCCTCCAAGGTTTGGAGGCCTATCTCCACCCACCACCACTTCCCCTGCCGGTGGCGGACTCCCTCAGGTGTCGGTGTGTTGGTGGTTCTTTGTGTCTGGGGGTGGGCGTCCGGGTACACACCGGCTCACTCCTTGGCGGCCGCTTGTCGGGGCCTGGGGCCTGGGGCTCGCTCGGGCCCCTTTGGAGGTGGGGTGCCCCCGGCCTCTCGGCCTGGGGCTCGGTCACTCAGGCACAGCTGGCTGCCAGCGGAGCTCACGGGCGCGTCACTGCAACTCCCCCTGACTTCTGCTCCGCGGCTGCTGGGCGAGCCCTCATCTGGGACTCTCCTCAGCTCTTACTGGGACAGTGGCGCGGCTGCCCCTCTGTTGGTCTTCCATGGTCTCTTGTGTTCTGGGGGCCTCTGGATGTCTGGAGTTTTGATCTCCTCCATACCCGCTTCACACCCTGGAGGACGGGGCTGTGGCCCCCCCACACTCCCTAGCAGATCATTACATGGAGAAACCTTTGGAATGCAAGCATGCTGATCCACACAGGTATGCACACATGGGTATTCACAGACGCGGACTAAAGCTTTCTTGGCTGCTGCCTCAAAGCACACCGTGCGCTGTCTATCTTGCGTGCTGCACAATATCGTTTATTACTTAGTAAATACTGATATCTATGACTAGCTAGTTTATTGTGATGGTGCTTTGTTTTCTCTATTATTATGTTGCTCTTTGTTGTTTGCTGTCTCCTCTGTTTGTTTTTGTTTGTTTGTTTGTTTGTTTTTTTCTCCATACAGGTGACCCAGGAGTTTTTTTTTTTTTTTTGTCTCTCTTCCCCCCCCTTCTCACCGTCTCTTCTCCCCTTTGGTTTTCTTTCTTTCTCTCCCCCTCTCTCTCTCATTCATTCCCCCTGTCCTATTTATTAAAAAAAAAAAAAAAAAAAAAAAAAAAATGACAAAGGATGAACTGAAGCTCTGCCATCACGTAATGTCGCATACTGCTGTTTCTGATGTCATTTAGAAGAAAAAAAAAAAAAAAAAAAAAAAAAAGGTTCTCGGCCATACACTTTCCACCGCCATGCCGAAAATAACTCCTCTATCGGGTTTAGAAAGGGAGAGTATGCAGGCAGAAAGATATTAGAAAACCTTGGGTTATTGGTAAACCAGTCATGAACCAGAGCAGCGCGATGGAAGCTGACGTTATCCCACACAACAACGTAGTGAGGCTGCTCTGGCTGTGCTGGTTCCCTGTAGTCCAGCTGGAACATATGTTGTCTTAAACCATCAAGAAAAGCAAGGAGAAGCATAGTGTTATAGGGTCCTAGTACCCCATGGCGGTGGAGTACCCCTCGTTGGCTGATGGCTGCGCACATAGTGACATTCCCCCCACGCTGACCAGGGACATTTACAATAGCCCGATGGCCAATTATGTTTCTCCCCCTTTTCCTTCTTTTGGTCAGGTTAAAACCTGCCTCATCCACAAAGATTATTTCATGGGGAACAGGCCGTCCTTCAATCTCAAAGATTCTCTGCAAAACACATAACACAGTAGAGTCAATCGGTACCCTGAACCACAGTTCAAGAGTGCTGAAATGGCAGCATAAACTGCCATGCTGTGATGGTACACAATACTTTATACAGTATCAAAACTCATACCTGAACATATTCCACACGTTGGTTTTTCACTCTGTCAGAGTTTCGTTTGAAAGGGACTCGGTATGCCTGTTTCATCCGGAATTGATTCTTTCGGTCAATTGTGGAGAGGCTGATGGCATTTATGCCTCGAAAAAGATGATCATCCTCAATCACTCTCCTTTGAATCTCTTGCAGGCGGATTACATTATTTGCAATTACCATGTTTACAAGTTCCCTCTCTTGCTCCTCCGACAAAAGCCTTAACCTGCCTCCACCAGGTGGTCGTCTCTGTGTCCTACAAAAATAGAAGCACTCATTACTGTAACTGTCACACATTCATTTTACAGGCAAATAATGGAAACATACTGAAACTCAAGACACATAAGTTCAGTAACTTAAACGTTACTGTACAAAGCAGTCTTACTGCAAGTACACCTACCTGTTTTCCTCCCTGAAGGTTCTGATGATGGAGGCAACAGTGAAGCGACTCAAATTTGGTTGTACTCGTTGCCCAGCCTCCCTCATAGTCATCCCATGGACAAGGACATGGTGAACTAAAGTGGCTCGAATTTCATCCGAGACTGACTGTCTTCTTGCCCTTGCTCTTCCCCTTCCTTGTCGCCGTCGTTCTCCACCTCCTTCACCACGTCCTCTTTCTCCACCACGTCCTCTTCCTTTGCATCTCTTTGGATCCATTGTTTCAAACCTGAATGAGCTGACTTTGGCCCTTTTATCTATCTATCGCAGGTTCTGATTGGTGTGTGCTAAATTTTGACTCCTAGTGTTTCCACCTGGTTAATTGTGTGCTAATTGAGCTCAAGCTATGCTGACTTAAGTTAACATTATTGCATGCTAGTGCTTTCTAAATGACTACATGGTGTAAGCACTGTAAAATGTAGGGATTTGTGTGTAGAGTTTTGCAGTAACAGTTCACCAAATTTGAGTCATGTGTCAAAGCAGGGAATAGTGTTTATAGTTCAGGGAAATGGGTGAGCTTTTTGAACAGTAGCGTTACGGTTTTGAAATTTTAGTTTAGAGGCCTGGTTATAGTGTTTAAGCAATCGAGAAAAACTGTAAGCACATTTTTTGTAACTATTGGCAATTTTTGCAAAACTCTTCACACAAATAAGAAAACCTGTCACCCAATAATCAAAACATTGTAGTTCTCTTGCAAAAGCAAACACAGCTAGATTAACTCCTCACACCTTCGTAAAAATGGTGTTTCCGTATCAAACAGTACACACAAGCCATCATCTACTAAGCACACAATGCGCCAACTGCACACTGATGGTATGAATACAAAACACATCTGGCCTTTGCTTTCTCTGTGCACAAGGTAGGCTATGTCAGTTTGGGCTCATACTTCTGTCATAGATCCATAAGCATAGAGGGATCCAAACTTCAAGTACTGGTGTTTATTCAAACACATCAAAACAAACACAAGTGTTTATTTCCAAGTATAGGATTATTTGCAATCGCCATAATGACTATATGGGTTACTTGGTCTGCAGTGAACATGCTTCCTCTGCCCCCAGCATCTGGTCATCTAGCAATTCTGTAAAGTAACAATTTCAGTATTTTTACATCAATGGTATTGGTGTGTTTCTCATTGGCATATGGCAGTGCTACAAATCTTTGTGCGAAGTGACTGTACTAACCGATTCTCATTTCAAGATGTCCTTATGGTACTTGCTACAGTGTAGCGGCTCGAGTTAGGCTGGACCCGTTGGCCAGCTACCCTCAGGGTCATTCCACGGTTGATTACATGGTCCACTATTGTAGCTCTGATGTCATCAGCAATTCTATTTCTTACTCTTCCTACCCTTCCTCTCCCCCCTCCTCATCTTCCTCTCCCCCCTCCTCATCTTCCTCTTGCTCCTCCTTGTCCTTGTTGTCCTCTTCATCCTACTTCTTCACCTCCACGTCCTCTTCCTCGGCCTCCTCTCACTCTTCCTGCTCCCTCCATTGTACTCCACACACAGAGCTTACCTGTATCATAGTGCTTAGGCTGATTGCAAAGTGAACTAATTATCTAAAAAAGCTTTCACATGTGGCAGTGTGCCAGACAGTTGACAAAATAGTGTAAATAATGGCCATAAATGTGTATAGTTTTGCTAGGAGTGCGTTGATCATTTGGAAATTGAGTGCAAAGCAGTGAGTTGTGTTTACAGTTCTGCAAAAAGAGTGCTGTGCAGTGGATTGTAGCTACAGGTTTGCAAAGTGTGTGTTACAAAATGGCAAACTGAGTGCAAAGCAGTGTTTGTGCTTTTAGTTTTGCACACTCAGTGAGTGGTTTTGCTATAAGTATCAATAGTTTTAGGAATTGTGCTGTAAGAATCACAGTTAGGGTTTAAGCATTCAGAAAAACCTGTAATAAACGCACACGCATGCGTCTTCAGCATTACTGGGTTTCTGCAGCTCCTGGTTTCCTGTTTAATACATTCACACAAGCAATCAAACGCTATGAATCATTCCACAATGTTTGCAGTCACTTTTCTTATCCCTCCTGACTCAAGAGCATAAAGCGATCTACGTTAGCTCTGGGAATTCTGACGGTCGTTCAGTAAATCTTTGTTTAATCTCTTTATTTGCTTTTTGGAGAAGTGAAGGTACAAAAACCTCGTCAATCAAATTTGCTTCGGTGGACAGAAAACAGCCGTTGTAGACTGTTTGGGGTTACCTTTTATAAGTATTGAATTTTCAAAAGTGAAGTCAGTTCTTCTGACCAGGTTCAGACCAGGATGAACACAAGTATGATACTGGACCCACTAGAGAACTGGTCCCAGCTGTGGGTTCACGTCCTCCTGCTGAACTCATAGGACAGACTCTAATGTAGCATCACGTTCATCGGTCACTCCTGACCTCCTGTGAAGCATGACGAATGTGTAATTAATGACTTCATTATTTGGGGCATTATTGCTCTAAAAATCATATTAATAGTATTATTATTATTGTGCTTTAGGCTGCACTGATAACGCAGAGGTCTCTTCTTCCTCTGGGCTGTTTAAAGGGCCAGTTTGTCCAAAGCTGTGTATATACCAGCTGCTGTCAGGCTTCAGATGTCTGCATTAGTCCACAGTCCACTGTTTGTAAGCCATTGCTTTACTGCAAAAGTTCCCATCTACTGTAAAGAAATGGAGATAAGCAGGCACATAATATGAAAAGGCATGCTGTAGCTGACTTTGTCTTTTCTGATCCATCGGTTTGTGTGGCTCTTTCCACAGGAGGGACCTAACCCACACTTTATTTACTTATATGATAAGTTTAGTGGAGTGTAGTGCAAAATACACAGTGTTTACTTTTAATTTAACAACATGAAGCTGCATCAAGTTTCCATGGTGACTGCTCAAGAAATTCTGCATTCATAAATAAACATCAGACTGTCAAAAGAGCTCATCTGTGCGAGACCACCGAGCTGAGAGCATTTTCAGGTCCAGATCCCCCGTACGCCATCGTTGGAGAGCAGTTGACGTTTTTCTTCCTGACTTTGATTTGAACACGTTTAAATGGAAAAGAGTCAAGGAATCTATAAGCCTATCAGGGTATGTGACGCTTTTGCTTTTACTGCATTTCAGTAATTTGAAGAATTTGATGTCGTTTTAAAAGTTGACAAACTGAAAATCATTTTAAGTAACAATGACTAAATTGCTATTTCTTTGACAGGTGTTGTTCAACACACCGATTTATGAAACAGCTGTAAAGATCTGCTGGTATCTTCCGGGCTACAAGGCTCAGGTTAGACCCAGATTCATGCAAACCAAAGCTGACAGAAAATATCAGGTCATTTCTGAGGACCTGAGAGTGGTGGTGATTAAATGTCTCCTTTACTTTTAGGTTGCGATAATGACGGAGTTTCTCAGACTTCAGCAGGAAGATCTAATTCCACCGAACCTCACTGCTGAAGATCTGAGAGATCTTTTGGTGGAGAAGAGCAGGGAGACGCTCAGAGAGCAGTGAGTTACTGTCACACCTGAAAGTCTGTTTGTGATGACGTGTAAGTGCTGAGAGAAAACCTCTGCTTTGCTTTCTTTTGAAGGCTGTGGGAGTTTGAGTTAGAGGATTTTGACGAAGAGGAAGCCAAACCTCTTCTAAGGCTGGTAAGACGAGAAAACCCACAAGACTTTTTTTTCATTACGTGCACATAACCTTTACACATAAGCGCACTGTAAATGTGTTTTCTGTTTCAGGTGTGGGCGGTGAACGTCAGCAATAAAATGAGGGACGTTGAATTTGAAGCCAGGTTGCTTCTTCAGTTCCCAGAGGCCGTACCTCCTAAATTTCAGTGAGTCACATGTAACATACAGTTATTAACCCTGTAAGACCCAACCCATCAAAAAACAGCCAGAAAATTCAGATTCTTTGGAACTGAGATGTTTATCAACCCTTTAAACAAAAGCCACACGAGTTCTTTGCTATGTCATGTTGTGTATGATTTACTTTTATTGTGTATTTATTTTTTGTATCACATTTGATACACTGGGTGTTTTTGGCAACTTTTTGTTAACGACAATGTTAACTTTAGACTAAAAAAGAGTTTTGTCCACAACATTTAGAAATTATAGCAAGTATTGATCATGTTGATGAGATCGAGGTCTCAGAAACTCATGTATGCTACAAAGGTGGTTACAGGGTTAACAGTCCAGCTACAGTGTTTCAATATTTAAATGATGCTTTGAATATGTTTAACAGATAACTCTTATCATGTTTTTCTACAGAGCACCTAAACTCCTCAGCGCGGTGAAGGATTACGTTGAAATCCTGAAAAAGAAGCAGCAGGAACAGCCTAACAGCAAACTGCTCACCGCGCAGGAGGTAGTGGTCGAGGTAGTTCCCCGCGTTCTCCAGGGCTTCTGGGAGCTTCCTCCTCGTCCCCTCCTAAACATGGCCTCCCAGAGTCTAAGTATCCTCTCCACCAGTGTCACCAAGGCCACTTTAGATCGTGTCTCCAAGAGCCTCACGGCGATGGAAACACAGGCCGTCTTCACCCGCTCTATCCGAGACGATCTGGTCGACAGCATCCTGACGGAGATTAGACAGAAATTTCCTGAAGAAATTCTGTCTATCCAAGTTGCAAACTTTGCACCCCTGTTGCTGAAGACCATTGCTGATGTAGCAAGGATCCGGATATGTGAAATCTTTGAGCCCCCTTCAAGTCCTGATGTGAAGAGCACAAATGGTGAGCGCTCCTCTGACGGCCTTTCAGTGGCAAATGTTCCACCAGCCGAAGAAGCTCTGTCAGAAAGTGTTGCAGAGCCCGACGTTCCCTGTGAGGAACTTCTTTCTGAAAGGGCATCCAGTCTGAGTACTCGAGACCTTACGATCGAAGGAGCTCTGTCAGAAAGTGTTGCAGAGCCCGACGCTCCCTGTGAGGAACCCTATGGCGAGTCCAAATCCTGTGTTGAAGGTGAAGATCATATGATCAACGGATCTTGTTCTGAAATTGGGCCGGTTCCTGATGTTCCCTTTGAGGAACCTTTTCCAGAACCTGAAGCCAGCATGAAGTCCGAAGACCGTCAGAGCAAGAAGAAGAAAAAGGGCTTCTTCAAAAGACTGAGAAGTCTGTTCTGCTGCTGTTGCAGACCAAAAGTCACCGACTGACACTGAAGCTGTGACCCAGTGTTGGTGTTGCAGTAACTCTAAATATGTAAATATGTTCCTTAATGATTGTTCTTCATGTTTTTGGGGGTTTCTTTAGTTTTCAGTGGGCTGGGTGTTTTTTCTCCTCCGTGTTCTTTACTTGATTCTTGTTCATAGTTCCTGATTTGTTTTCCTAGTTCTTGTTTCTTAGTTTGTAGTTTCTTGAGTCCACCTGAGTTTCCAGCAATAAAAGCTGCCGATTCAAGTTTCATTCCACGTAAGAGTCCTGTGTTTGGGTCCTACTACCTGCCTGTCACAGCACACCATGACAGAAACTTTATAAACTCATTCATATTTCTACACGAGTCTCCAGCTATGTTAAAGATTTTTTTTCTTTCAAACATTTGTAAGAATCTCTTATGGTTCTCAAAATACTTCCACAAGTCCAGTAAGTGTAGTGCAGTAACATATTGATGGTATTATTTTTAATAATTATTTATTATTTTTAATGCACTTTGAACTGAAACTGGTATATAAAATGTACTTCCTGTAGAAAATGCAGTGTGAATGCTAATAGCTGAATAGCTTGAGTTGAATTTTTATAATTGCTGAAATCTTTGGTGAAAAACATGTTACAGTTTTTGCCCGTTGCTTGAACACATTTTGCAAAACGTCGCTCATTGTGCCAAAACTCTAAACACAAGTAAACATGACACATCAAAATATACCATTCACATCTGTGCCAAACTGAAACTCTGCTGTCAAAACCTAACATTCCTCTGTCAAGATGTAACTCTGTTGACAAAATGACACATACTTGCATCACATGCAGATCAGATCAGGGGGACACACTAGTCTACTTCATATAAAACACTGCAGTCTTTCATTGTCATTGTTTATTCTGAAGGCACATTTTCAGGAGACACAAACAACCAAAAAAAGCAAATAGGCCTACTCAATATTGTCCACTGCAGCACCATCAATTCAGATAAAGCAAAACACAAACATAATACAGTAATAGAAAAAACACTATACTGTACACACAAAAAATCATGACAATTGTGCATACGTGGGCTCATGGATCCCGCCGTCTGTTGGGGTCTGGCCACAGGACCTCATCGACATCGCAAGCAGTGTCTTCTCCCGCTGGGCACCGGGGAAAATATCCTCTTGCATGTCGAAACCATCCATGGATTGCTGTCACCTGAATGTAAATAGAAATATATGTGGTGGCCCCTAGAGACAAAACACGTACAAACTCCAAAGCACATTTCTAGCTTGAACTGAACTTCCAAAACAGAGCTACCTAGAACAGCGGTCCCCAACCCCCGGGCCTCGGACTGGTACCGGTCCGTGAGTCGTTTGGTACCGGGCCGCGAGAGTTGAGGCTCAGGTGTGAAATGTCTGGTTTTCAGGGTTTTTATCGCTTTTCAGCGTTATTTTGTTATCGTTTTTATCATTAACTCGGTTTTCCTGGGTCTTTTCACGTGTGTTATGAATAAATCTTCTTTTTCGGTACCGGTACTAGTTTTATTTTGTTGTATTTATCCGCGACACCTTAAAGGCCGGTCCGTGAAAATATTGTCGGGCATAAACCGGTCGGTGGTGCAAAAAAGGTTGGAGACCGCTGACCTAGATCACGTAAATGACACAATTGAAAGCATGAAAGCATATGTGTATTGTTTGTGTATTTATGCACAAGCATTCATATATATTCAAATCATTAAAAACAAAAGTTCATTTGCCTGTTACTACCACACACCAAATCTGGTCGTGGTACTTGGTGAACTGAGAGACACAACAGCAGAGGTCACTATTAATGCTATAAAAGAGGCCTTTGCAAGACATGCAGTTGCCGAAACTGTGGTATCGGACAACAGGCCGCAAGTTTCATCAGAACAGTTCAAGCACTTTGCTAAAGAGTACCAGTTCACACATGAAACGAGCAGCCCCAGGTACCCCCAAGCCAACGGGGAGGCAGAACGCGCTGATCGTACCATTAAAGACTTGAGAGGACTGTGACTACAGCAGAGCACTGCTAGCGTGCAGGGCCACCCCACTGGAACATGGGCTCTCACCGGCACAGTTGCTCATGGGGAGACACCTGCGTACCTCTCTGCCACAAGCTGCTGCGAAGCTGGTGCCAAAGTGGCCCGACCTACAGGCTTTTCGCGAGAAGGATGAGGAGGGGAGGCGTGAGCAGGCAAAACACTACAACCGCAGACATAGAGTCAGGACAGAAGGTGTGGATTACTACTGAAGGAACCACTGGAGCAGTAGTTGGACCTGCCAGTGCTCCCAGATCTTATGTGGTAGAGACAGACAGGTTTTCTAAGGAGAAATAGGAGCCACCTCACACCAACAGGGACTGTTACCAGATCTGGTCGAGCGGTGAGACCTCGTGTAAGATTGGATGTGTAATTCTCTGAAGTTATCCATTCAGGCCCTATTCAAAGCTGGCTTAGGCTGTTAGAGATGTTTACAATTATGTGTTTCGTTTAAATGTAAGTGAACAAGTGAGAGATGTGTATCATTTTAACGTTTGATAATGCTCTGCATTCCTGTTCTTGTGAGCTGAGTGAGTCATTGTGAAGTATGTCTTTAGCTAAAAGGAGGTGTAGCGGGAGACTACTGTACCCATAAGGCTGTGTGTGTGTGTGTGTGTGTGTGTGGGGGGGGGTATGATCTAAATTATAATATTGCTGACTGTCTGAGGCAAAATTTCCCCAAATCGAATCGAATCGAATCGAATCATGGATTGAATCGATTCGGGCAAGGGCGTCGATTTGGCATGGACGGAGGGGACATGTCCCCACCAATATCCAGCGATTATTGAATTGTCCTCACCAATAATTTGATCTCTTCGAGTAAAGAAAAGCAAACCTGATAGAAAGAAGAAAAAAAAAGATCTGTCAACGTCTCATTCACCCAGCGGTGCCGAAAGAGTTAAATTACGTCCTGTACTGGAGTCCTACCTCATGTGACAAATATGGCCAATGTGATTGGCTGAACCTTTCAGGGAGCTCCGTTGAGTTTTAGCAGCGGCAAGCCTGCGCTCCCAGGAGGAGAGGAGGACGGCAGCAAAGAGGAAGAACCTGGATATAAGAAAGTATTTTTCAGAGAAACCTGTAAGTCACTTAAAGCCAAGTTCACTCATAATGTCACGGTCTGGCTGGCAGACCGTGGGGGTGTAGGGAAGGAGGACACAGGCGCGGTGCTCTATGTACAAGCAGTGCGTTTATTTACAGCGATGGACAGACATGACAATAAATCCCGTGCTCTCCCGACTCCCGTGACGTGTCCTCTTCCCAGTGCTAGTGCTCCTGTCTCCGCTTCTCCGTGATGAGCACCCCGTGCTCGCTGTCCTCTCGTCTCCCCGTAACTCCTGGGGACATAAGAGAGAGGAAGCCGTCAGACACACAATAATGCAGCAGACTCAAACTAGGAACTGGTCGAGAGACTGACGTGAAGCCACGCAATGATCCAGCGTCGGAGAGAGCTCCACCACACTCTCAAATAGCTCCTCCGACAGGCCTGATCAGCTGCAGGTGTGGCCAATCACCTGCCAGGGCCACACACACACACACACACACACACACACACACACACACACACACACACACACACACACACACACGTCTACAAGCAGGGAGAACGAGGGACAGCAATACAAAATACATACATTATAATATTAGTCCATAACTGCTCAGGGTCCTGGGTCTGACACATAAAATGTGTCCGTCACAATAACGTTGCAGGCTATGCTAGGCTTTGGCCCACATCAGTCTAAAACTGTATGTAACCATGAATAACGTGTTTTGGAAACTAACAGCACAACATGCAGCACTGTTAGTTCTCTCAGTCTCAGAGCAGCGTTTCTAATTCTAATCTAAGTGAAGCTGTCAGAGAAAACAGCAGCCTCGAGCAGCCAGGATATTAGTTTACAGAGGCTGTTAGAATTATATGCCTAACGTTAAAATGTTGGTGACACAAGAATTTCATCTTAATGGCACTGACGTATTCATAGGTCATAGTTATGATTTTGCAAATATTCCACCTTGTAGTGCAGTTTGCACAACTTGTTTTAAAAATGCACTCAGCCTACAAACATTACTGATCAGTCAAGATCTGCACAAAGTGACAGACACACTGAAGCAGCTCCACATTTTATTCTTATTGTCATGTATGTCCTATTTGTCAGGTGACAGAAGAAGCAACACAAAGCTCAGAGAGCAATGGTGACACAAGATCACAGGTGGAATTGGATGATGACGCAGAATGAGAAGAGCGAAAGTGGATCGCTAAATGAAACGGATGAACCAGAACTGGTTTGTAAAAATGCTGCAGCTTCAGTGGTGTGGAACTGGTTTAGCTTTTGTCCGTCAGATACACAACAAAGCACTATTTTTGGTAGAGCATGCTAGCGGGCCGTCGTTATTACCGTGTTGTTTGGAAAATACGGCGCACTTAAAATCAATCCTTTGATTTTTCTGAAAGTCGACAGAGCCCCTTATAACCCCGTGTGCCTTATGTATGAACTCTGGTTGTGTTTACTGACCTCGAAACGATTTTATGTGCACGGCGCTCGAAAATCTGTCAGATGTTTCAGTACGACTTTGCTAAGCTACCACCGCTTGATGGATTGTCGGAGCGTTACGGCTGTCGTAGGCAGGAGCCTCGCGGAGTGAGCCATGTCTCCGTGACGACCAGGACACAGCAGTCACGGACGATTGGCTGTGCGGCGAGAAGTAGGTTCAGTTCATCTATTTTGTTGACGACCGACCGTGCGCTGGTCAGAAAGATGCTCGGGAGCGGTGGTTTGAAAGGCTGCTTCTTTAGCCTGGCCAGCAGGCCCGACAGGCATCCCCGCTTTTGTTTGCGTTCCTTCCGCCGCCTGCGTTTCTTGGCAGAGCCGATAACAATCCACGGAGCACCCGATGTTCTCGCTATCTCCGGGGGGATGTTGTGCACCCTCTGATAATCACTGGTAATGGGGATCTGGCTGTTATATCCAATCTTGCATAATTCCAGATGGTTGTAGGAAAATTTGGCTTCACAATAAGGAAAACAAAAGAAGAAGAAAAAGTGGAGAAACAAAAAAGAAAGGCACCCAAGTGGAGAGCATAGAGCCGCTGCGTCTGTGCGCGCCGCCATCTAGTATACTTCTTCTAGTACACAGCCTGGAGGTGTGTTTGGTGTCATTGTCCTGTTGAAAACTGGTCCCTAAATGCAATTTCTCAACGAGAAGTTTGGGCTCGGGTGAGTCTGCGTGCTGAAGATATCTACCTATTCAGAACCATGGTAACAGGGTTCTGGCTGATCGGAGCTGGCTTGAGAAAGCGGAACCGGCTGTTCAAACCCCCACAAGGCTGCCCGCTGGGATTGGAACGATGGGAGAGGCGTGAGTTTCTCAAAATGGGCTCATTGAGTCAGCACGGATAAGATCTTGGAGAGGCTACGGCTGCTGTGGATACTCAGAATAAGATCTCTGACTGCAGACTGGATACATCTCGGAAGGGCTCGCTCAGAATAACATCTCTGGGCGCAAATTGGATGACATCTCGGGGAGGCACACTGCCGTGAGTTCTCAGAATCGGCTCCTTGAGCACAAGAATGACAACATCACAGAACGCAAGTATGGCGAAGCTCGCGGCTCTCCAACGGGAGATTGAGAGACCAGTGTTGGACTGTAGAACTGCTTTGAAATTCATATGAGCTGTTCGCACTAAAGTAAAAAGCACCATCACTTATGCGGAGACCCTCTCGGCGCCAGCTGTGGGCTCAAGGCTGGAGCCGAACAAAAACACCCTGATAACGACTGTGTTGAGTCTGTTCCTTCCTATTCCATGCAAGGCCACCTGGGTTGGCTGGAAGACTGTTTACTTAGCCTGGCAGGGCGAAGGACACTGTCTCAGCTGAACCCTGGACACGCACACACATACAGGGAGTGCAGAATTATTAGGCAAATGAGTATTTTGTCCACATCATCCTCTTCATGCATGCTGTCTTCCAAGCTGTATAGGCTCAAAAGCCTACTACCAACTAACCATATTAGGCGATGTGCATCTCTGTTGATAGGTTTGTAGCTTGAACCCATCCGCTGGAACGTTGAAGACAATATAATTACACTGCAAAGCAAGACACAAGTAGGCAAAGACTTCATGTTTCTCGTGCACGGGAGAAATGACCGGACAAAGCGCCATTCCTTCGCTTGACCCCAGTCACTCTCGTCCGTCCTCCCGTACCACTGTTCTTTTATTGAGGTTACATGAATATGCATAGGTTCATTAACATATGACGTCTACATACACACAAAGAGTACCTTGCCTGTGTGTGTGTGTGTGTGTGTGTGTGACTTGTGTGAGGTCAAGATGTGACCCTGTGAAGACTCCCCAAAGCTGGTGCCAGAAGTCTGGGTCCATCTAACAAAAGGCTCTTATACTTAAACAGATATACGTGTGTTTGCTATACCATAAATCAGCAAAAGAAGATACGACCTCTCCTCTGTAGGGGAGTGAACTCACCCCCCTCTTCATGCTACACAGAGTTGTTACAGACCTCCTAGAATGAGACATTCTTTCAATCTACAAATGATTATATACTTCTAAGCATATATAAGTAAATATTTCTAAGCATAAATGACAATCAACAATACAAAACCTATCACTCCCTATTCTGGTATTTTAAAGAGTACTTAGCAGAAATATTAAACAACCTAACTAATAGGGTTGCAAACTCCCAGCAAAAAAAAAAACTAAAGGGAACCATCGCCCACCCTCTGCCTCGTGATGCTTAATCGACATAATCGACTTTAATGGGGGAAGCTGCTCACTCTCCACAGCAGCGCCGTTGATGGTGATGGGGGTGTGTACTTCTCTGCACCTCCGGAAGTCCACTATCAACTCCTTTGTCTTTGCGACGTTGAGGGTGAGATGGTTGTCTTGACACCAGTGGGTCAGGGCGCTGACCTCCTCCCTGTAAGCCGTCTCATCACCTTTGGTGATAAGACCCACCACTGTAGTGTCGTCCGCAAACTTCACAATGATGTTGGAGTTGTTAGTGGCTGTGCAGTCGTAGGTGTAGAGTGAGTACAGGAGAGGGCTCAGTACACACCCCTGTGGAGCACCAGTGTTCAGTGTGATGGGGGATGAGGTGATGCTGCCCAGTCTGACCACTTGGCGTCTATCAGACAGGAAGTTAAGGATCCAGCTGCAGAGGGAGCTGCTCAGTCCTAGATCCTGCAGATTCCTGTCCAGCTTCGAGGGAACGATGGTATTGAATACTGAGCTGTAATCTACTGTTAGCTTGCAGTAAGAGTGTAACAAGCTAGTTTACAATGTTAGTTAGCTAATACAGTATTTTGTACTTTCAGTTTTACGATGGTCAAAGAGAAGGCAATGGTCAGAGGCCATTCTTCAATAAATCAGCACAGAAAGGAAAACAAGTCTGGTTATTGGAGCATCGTTATCTCGCTGTCTAGCTGGTGAAACTAAGGAACTCAGGGCGAGGACAGCAAAGTTACCAAAGGGGAAAAACTATCAAATTAAAACTGCATCATCTCAAAAATCACAAGTTTCTCTAAAATGTGTTTATTCTAGGGCTGCAGTTATTCATCATTTTAGTCATAAAGTATTTTATTGATTGTTCGAAAATTGAATTGGATTAGAAATAGTTTTCTTATTAATGAGCAATAATTATTATTATTCCAAAGAGAAAACACACGGGTCTTTTGGTTACCATTTTAGAAATTGCCATCCTTTAATGATTCATCTGTTAAAAAAATATTTTGACACTGCTTTTATCTAAAAAATATTTTGAGATGCTGAAATGCTGAAATAATAATAATAAAAAAAACAGACACTGATGTCAACATAAAGGTAAACACGCAATTTAGTTTCTTTAGTTTCTGGTTCTCTCCTGTATGGACTAGAGAACGCACGATACCACTTTTTTGTGTCCAGTATCGATATGAATCCGATACAGCGTATTTTTAGAATCAATAAAACAGTTTTTTAAATATCTTTCTTTATTTTGTATAAGTTCATACTCAAGTTTTAAAAAATAAAACATTAAAGTTATTTAGTTATACCTGTATGCAAAAAACACACTGCACCCAAAATATTTCATAGTTCAGCAACACTGATCAATCTAATAAACTTAAACCTGCACCATCCTCCCTATTCTGGTATTTTAAAGAGTACTTAGCAGAAATATTAAACAACCTAACTAATAGGGTTGCAAACTCCCAGCAAAAAAAAAACTAAAGGGAACCATCGCCCACCCTCTGCCTCGTGATGCTTAATCGACATAATCGACTTTAATTTAATGCATGTATTTAAAAAAAATGCACAGAAATCAATTATTTTTCAACAACAATTAAATAGATTCAACATCTTTCTTCAACAGAACTGCAGACTGCACAGATGGTATCTTCCCAAAGGAAAAAGTACTATAACTTACTAGGGTATATATTAGACTTAATAGTTACTATATACAATATTAGATTTCTATACATTTTACGTTAGATAAAAACTTTGGTTGTAAGATTCAGATAATTATTTATTAAAAGCGAGACATTTTAAACGAGAATAAGAAAGAAAAGTATTTCTTTGTGCCCCCCTTTTCCCTGTTAATGCCCCAGCTGGCCCCCTGGCAAAACCGTGCTAGACCCGCCCCTGCACAGTTACCAGCTGTCAGCTACTTATAGCATTAGGCATTAAAGTAATATTAAATAAATTCTAACAACAGCTTATCAAGCTTAAACGTGCTGCTGTGGTTTATCTGCTGGTTTCCTCTTTCTGGCGCAAAGTGGGAAACAAACAAGAGAGACGGAACTTGCGATCAGCTGATCATTGATCAGTTTCATGATTGAAGTAGCAGCAGGAGAGGGAGGGGGAGAGGAGGCGCGGCAGTCGCTCCATATATCGGTTGTTAAGCTTAACGTGGGAATGCGTTACAAACATTGAGAGAAAAACTTACAAACTTGCTTTACTTCTCTAGGACAGCTTTCACTGAGAAGAAATGCCGATTTGGAAACATGTAGCGAGGCGCTAAATGCTCCACCAGACAACCGAGAGGTCTCTTGTTGTCACATGCAAGAAAGCATGCTCTGAAGAATATCCAGGTAGATAACTGTGGCGATATGTTGGTTATATTACTTTAAAGTGCAACTGGCTAATTCTTATTTTAGCCAACTTGAAAAGTAAAAATGATGCAACGACCTTGAAATAACATTTATCTCACTGAAACATGTCATTTAAATAAAAACATTTACTGAAATTAAAATAAATATACTGAATATAATATGGCTCAGATTTAATGGAATATAATTATCCTGTTGTGTTGCTGTTAAAGAAAGGGATAATGTGTGATTACTGCTTTTAAACTATGGGCTACAAACTAAATCCTTTTATTATTTCTGTCCTCGGTTTTAACTCATTAATAATCATTAGGATGAAGCCCCCTAAAAAACAACGTAAAGGTCATGAAAATGTAAACAATTTGGCATTTTGATGATGCATCATCCACATTAAAAAGTAGAGATCATATCAGCCCTGTATTTACTTGTATCGGATACATAAAAAATCTTTCCGTATCGCACAGCACTACAGAAAGCTCTTTTCTAGGGTTGTATTAAACATCTGTAACTACCGTAACTCCTGATCCATTTCCTCAATTAAAAGAAGTCCAATGATTCCTGAGAGCAGCAACTCTGCACTTTTCATTAATATTTGCATCATTACGGTAATCCCAGGTACATTGTTGCAGCAGCCCCGTGAAGGCAAAGGTTGAGAGAATAGTGAGTGAGCGTGATGGAACAATGTTATCACACGTTTGGCTTCTTTTTACCATGTTTGTTTCTTTTGTTCTTTCATGTGTTATTTACCAAGATTTGGATGGTGTTCTGCCTCGAGTTACCATAATGTCCCTAACATCACAAAAAAGCACAGAGTTGCTGCTTTCAAGAACTGCTGGAATTTTTCATTTGCCCCAATGGTTCAAGACTCAAGTTAGGCTAAAAACACTGGGACCAGTTTAAATGGGTTCATGTGTGTCAGCTGCATCGTCACTGCTGCTCTTATGTTATGTGTTTTTGTTGAAAACTAGGTGCTGTTTGGGCTTAATGATGTCAAACTTTTCATTCACTTGTTTGCTCCTAAATACGTTTCTATTGCAGGTCTTTTCCAGTTGAAAATGTGAGTGAGCACTACACAAATTACTGACACTGAAATACACTGAAAAGAAAAAAAACAAAACTAAATCCAAACAAAAACAACTAAACGAAGTAGTTACACACGTTATAGAATATATATACTGGGCATACAAGCCTGGCCTAAGCTTTCTGTCAGGAAGACTGCAGCAGTCCAGGAGTTGGGTTAACTGTCTTTAAGTCCCACAGAAGAAATGTTTACATCAAAGTGCTTGCCAGGCTTAATCCAAATTAGGTACAGCCATACTTGAACTTATCATTGTATAGTATGTGGGACTATGAGCAATGGTTTTCTGGAAACAGAAACAGGCAATTTTATCATTAGTAGAGTCACAAATAACTAGAAAAACAATTGAAAACATAATGTACTCAACACAGCAATATCTCACAATATCCACAAGGGGTCACTATAGACCATATATTGCCTAAATAGCACGTCATACAAATTGCCAATCATAAGGCACGGACATGGCAAGCTAGCCACAGTTAAACTAAACAATAGAAAAGTCCTTTATTTGTAATACCGCTGGATGTAATGACTGCGGGAGATTACAGCCACTGCTATTAACTTAGTGCCAAATAATCCTACCAACATGGTATCAAAGAACTGAGGCATAACTTTAACATGCACAAACAATTATAACAGCTTCATGCGAGTCATCCTGCCAAAAGGACTAACACTCACAGGTTCATAAACACACAACTTAATCACACGAAACAACTGCGATGCTCTGCAGTGGCACCTTTAGTCACTCCCACTCTGCGTGCTGAGCACATGCCCACTGATACGCTTATTTCCTTTGACTGTGCTTGATTTCTGCCTCTAGACATTCTGAGGCCGAGTCAGAGCAGGAAACTTGAGCACACGTGGTCTCATTAAATCAGACAGCTGGAGTCATTTAAAAAGGATCTTTTAAGCAGTGCTGTCCCTCAGCTTCATAGTAGATCCATCTATGGATCAGTTTGAAAATCCTAGCTGTCTTCTTTCTAGTTATCATGTTACAAGATTTTAAGAAAACTTGAACGCTGATCATGAGTTGAATGCCACTGATCTTCAAAATCATCCAAGCTTTTTGATAAATGCACACAAAAGTCAGGTGTCCATGCCACCCGCATGCAAGGTGACAAAAATACCCCAATCAGCCTTTCAAGCTGACAGCTAAAGAAACCATTTCACCAGATTTAGCTTCTTGGATATTGTGTTCACTATACCGTGTTCAAAATGTACTTCTCATTTAAAAGAAGAAATGTAATCATGTCAATTTAGAGGATTTCAAATTCTCACTCCTGTTAATTAAAAAAAGAAAAAAGTAGGATAAGACATGAGAAACTCCTTGAAAAGGACAGTCTCCATTATAGCACCTCATGGAAGCTTTGTTAGACGACCTGTCATTAAAAACTAGAAAGACCATCCAGCATCGGGAGCTTTCAGACTTCCAGGTATGACAACAAGCCTATTGCTGGTTTGCCCACTCTGACTGTGTCAGTATTTGCTCCACATACCAACTGCTCTGACCCTAAAGTAAGCCAGAATCCCACACAGCCATATGTAGGCACATTCCAACCACAAAGAATAACTGGGGATTCTTCATCCTGTAAACATCCTGAACAACTGGTTTTGGTGGTTTGATGGGAACAGATCCTCACCTGATCAGGAATACCAACGATCACCCCACCACTCATGTCTTGTTGGGAAATGTTTGCAGTCCTCAAGCTGTGAAAGTCATCAGGTGCAGCAGTCATGAATACCATGTAAACATCCCTGTTGGTAGGACAAAGAAATAACAGTGGGATTCATTCGAGAAAACAGAACTTGTTTGATTCCCTGTCTGACAAAAAGAAATTAATGCAACGTAAAAATTAGATTTAAAAAATCAGCAGCATCATATGTAACCAGGTCCTAATTTACATATTGTTATAATTACACAAAATTTGTTCTAAAGCCCAAACTGCTCCTGGTATATCTGACTTTTAGCACCTCCAAGCCTGTAGTCATCTTGGTTATTAGTTAGGCCCCTCCCCCGTGTGTCGCTATGTGTATAGGCACTGTTAATGCTAGCATGAACAGATCATTCTTGCTGGCTGTTGTAGTGGCTTGAGCTAACTCTCATCCCGACTGTTTATATTTGGTTATAGGAGCTGGAGTGGGCATTAATGCTCCACAATTTACAAGCTGGGACCTGCCGCTAATCCATGGTTAAAGCCTTTACCCACATCAACACTGCAGGCAGAGGCTAACATCTGCAATACTATTAATAATTACACATAACTGTAGCAACAACAAAGAGAGGCTCGAACAAGAAAGGCTTGAAACCCTTAGAAAAGACTGATCAGAGTTGGTTCAATGAACTCTGATCATGTTCATTCGGAGTTAAGCTCGTGTGTGTTTAGAGACAGAAAGCCATCATGTTACCAGGATTCTCCAGAGAAACACAGAAATAAAGAGCAGAGCCTCCATCTTCATTTAGTGGACAGAGGAATATGATCACAAATCAGTGTGGGCCAAAATTTGTATCTTAAAAACTAGGAGGGGATAAAGTTATACCAACATACTGTAATATTTTTATAATATACACTAGCAAACTTTCATGCTGTGTGTGATATTAAAAATATTGTATTGTGTGATATCACATTCTATTGTGATCCAGCATTTTAATCTGACCTTTGATTTCTAAATGCTTCATTAAACTGTCAAATATACAAATATAGACAACTGTGGGATTTGTCTAAAGTATTTGCATATGCCATAGAAATGTTAGCACTCACAGTTTACTGGGCAAGGTTTATGCAACGTTTCAACAAGACCAGTCCACTTATGACAAACGCGATCATACGAGCATTATAGTACGATGCAGTCTCTGCATGATATGACTATCTATTCAGCTGTAACCTGACAGGGACAAAGTCTAGGAGACAGAAACTGAAGATAGACACCATTTACTGATGGACCTGTTATATTAGGTGACAATTCCACGTGAAAGTCAAAAGAAATGAATACATACAGGGCAAGTCTTTATGAGGCAAACATGATGTGCATCTCACACGAAAGCGATTTAGGTGATTTTCTGTGAGAAATGTGTAAAAAGATCCGTACTCTGAATTTCAGATACTATTGATCTGTTTGTTGTGTGTCTGAGGGTTTACGCAGGGACGTTTTGTGTAAGCACTGATTGCTACAGTAGCATCCAATCAATGCTTACAGTGCAAAGAAACTGGCCTACAGTCTGACAGCTGCATTAATGTCTACACAATCTAAGAGTTTGAAAGATGGACACACGTGAGATGATCATAAATCCACAACAGAATCCTTTCTGTCCTAACATACTGATGAGAAAATAACTGAAGCACTCGTGTCAAGAACAACAACAACAAAGGGAAACATGCCTAACTTGGATTTCAGTGATTGTGAAAACAAACATATGCAATTGAATTTCCTCTGTGCGCTTTGCCTAATTCAGGAAATCACTATCAATCAAGTTGAGTGTGAGTCAGTGAGTATGTTATGTTCACATAGACTTTGAAAGTCCATGTCTGATGTTAATGTGTCTGGTTTTGCTTCCCCTTGTCTCGTTAGGCCTGATTTGCCCCAGCTGTGTTTCCCTCCTGTTACCCATTCCCTGATTGCTCCCTCTGTGTATTTAAGCCCTGTGTTTCTTTGTGTCGGTGTCGTGATCTGCTTTCATTTATGCTGTGTGTTCTGGCTGCCTGGTCATGTAACGTTATTTGGATTTTTGTTACGTTTTGCCACTTTTTGCCATCCAGCAATAAAAGCTGAGTTTTGAGTTACTTTCCGCCTCCGAGTGTCTGCACTTTGGGTCCTTCTACTTCCACTCTTGCCTGCACACAGCCTTAACCTGACAACCGAAGTCTATTTACCAACGTACGTAAAGATATTACACATAAAAAATACACAGAAACATTGGAAATCACTTTTTGGCACAACACCGTAACCTCTCCAGAGGTGGTATCAATATTAATATCTCTAAACCCTATAAATGTTTCTTTTAAAGTCTGACGAAAGGAAGGAGCTGCGAGAAGTGTGCCTCTCAGCCGGTGGCTCGCTCAATAACGTCTGGCTGTGCAGCTGAAACCTTTTTGACCCACCAACAGTCACACAGAGGCCACAAAATCTCACATGGGGGTTTCAGTCTTTCAGGCGGAGTCTCTCTGAGAAATTCTAGTTTGAACTTCAGTTCAAATGCTTCATCTTCTGTGAATCGAGTCAAATTAGAAAAAACTAAATATAAAACAGGTTTAAATGAACAAAAAAGAAACTCATCTGATCATTGTTAACATACACAGTGAGCACTCATGCAGGTTCATCAAGACTTTGCTTTTCTAAAAAAGATCTAAAGATTTGCATGAGGAAAAACTGAATAACACCTTTAAAATGTTAGTTTTTCCCTTTTTTGTTCGATTGTAACGTGATTAATACAAAATATTTTAAAGAAAACATTTTAAATAAAGAAAAACTTGCCTAATTAATCATTTTATCCTGTGATTTCTTTATTTCGCAATATTTTTTACTGATTAAACATGTTGTTTGTGTTATTGTTACGGCTGCTTTGATGATTTAGGATTCAGTTTTGCTGCATGTTATCATTAAATCCTGTTTCGCCTGGTTTGCAAGAAAAATAACAGGAGACAATGTGATTAGGGCTGAGTATCAATTTCAATTCCTACAACTGCTTCAGTTCCCATTAGTAGTAATACCTACACTTTTTTTGATTTCACTTTTCTAATAGTTTCACAGGCTAATAGTTTTTAAACAGAATAGCACAAACAACATGTATCCCTTTAGAAATCAAACTGTGATACTTCTAAAAGCACATATTCACACCGAGCCACACTAGCACTGTATCAACCCCCAATGTTCCTTTAATGCAACTAGCCCTATAATTATCTACTAGTCACAAACACACTGCAACAGTAAGACTTGTTGATTACACATAGATGATTTATCTACTTTAGGAGCATTTGACTTTTTCTTTAGCGCTCCGAAAAGACACAGAGGCTAATAGTTTTAAACAGAGCACCACAAACAACAACAGGTATTCCTTTAGAAATAAACTTTTCTGGTGTTACTTCTAAAAACTACAGATTCTTAACTAGTCACACTCTGCAACAGTTAGACAGAGTGGGTTACAGTTAGGCCCCCAACAGTCAGCAAAAGAAGTCATAAAACAATAAAAGAGGCTCCCTTTATCAAGAGCATCCCAGCACTCACACATCCCAACTGTAGTTCCATAGTTTTTCCACCTTTTTCATTACAAACAGTTCCTTTATCTTATCTTATCATGTCAGAGGTCAACTGAAACCATGTCCACCTGAACCTCCAAAGGTTTTGCACCTTTTCTTACACCCCACACCTTTATCTCTGCAGGCAGACAATTACACCTCCTACTGACTAACTGTACCTCTATAGTTTCCACCTTTTTTCATTACAAACTGCTCTTTTATCTGTCAATTACACTTTCTACAGACCAACTGAACCTCCATAGGCTTTCCACCTTTCTTCTTTACATCCTGCTCTTTTATCTCTACATCTCAGAGCCCAACTGAAACCAAGTCCACCTGTATAAAAACACCCTAATCAGAAACCCTGTATTTTTCCTCAGCACTTCACAACTACCGCAAGGTATAGCGTTTTAACTTTTTATTTTTTCGGATCCCAGACACAGCGGTGTGAGGTACTTAGCACACAGTTTGGACATGTAGATAACATCGTTTGTTTGGAACACAGCAGCAGAGAGGTAGAATTCACATGAGTTTAATTTAATCAAACCTCATTTTACGGCTCTAAGTGGCTCCTCATCACGAGCCAATTCACCATTTTATTTAAATATCTGAATTTTCGGAATGATGATCCAAGCGGGACACAGAGGCTGCTAGTTTTAACCCACCAGAATGCAAATATAAATAAAAGCCTGACTATCCTGAGAGCTGCAGCGACACCGTTCTTTCACACGGATGCCTGGATGTGCGTTGGAGCCGACTTTGCTACCCGCACAGAGCGTTTCTGACCTACGGGCGTTGCTTATACAATAGAGAAAAGCAACAATACAGCGCGTTTCTCTGCTCCAAGACATCCCAGGGCCTTTCACAAGGTAAGCATGTCTGTTATACCCAGAGCATAAATGTCTGGATGTCAGCGCTGATTATTCAAACCCTGTTTAAAATGTGACACATATGTTGTCTGAAAACAAATCCTCTAAATTTGCAAAGTTACTGATTTAAAAATATATTTTCAAATTTTTAGTTGCATGACAAACATATGATAGACTCTTGAGCATATTTATTTATATAGCTACATTCACAATGGTATAACCGTGCTGAATAAAAGATGCCCAAGCACCAATGCACTCTAATGCAAACCTCTAAACTGCATGTTGATAAGTGCATGAAGTGTGTGTGTGTGTGTGTGTGTGTGTGTGTGTGTGTGTGTGTGTGTGTGTGTGTGTGTGTGTGCCCTCACAGAAGGAAGGTCACAGCAGGAGCTTTTCTCGAACGCATTTCCAATCAGTTTTTTACAAGAAGTGTGGCTCATACAACGGTATAAATGTATTCTTTGCGATACTTTATAAATATGAAACTCTAAAGATTTTGAGTTCATGCACATTGTGAAGCAAGAATCTAAATATTTGTGTCACAATGATTTCTATAAAAGCATTTTGTTTATGGGGATAATGTGACAAATCTTTTGTGACCCTATTAATGATCAGTGATAATTGAAGAGGAACCCTGGCTCGGGACATTTTCATGACAAGTGTCAGCGCAGACATCTACTAACGAGAGAACATGTTTTATCATCATAAACACGGTGATGTGAAGCATCGTTAAAGTGTCACTTCAGTAATGTTGACTCATGTTTTTAATAATGACTTTAAAACACTCATTTCTGTGGTTTATTTTAAGTTTACAGAATATAACATGTGGTTGTTACGGCCGCTGGCCTCAGGTGGCCCCGCCTTCCTCCCTGGAATCTACAGTGCTCCAGGACTCACGGGGGATTGGCTGGCCCGGACATATGCCCGCCCCAACTTCATGCGGATCCGAGCCTGTCAGACTACACACACCATTGGCTCCCGCAGGAGCCTGGAGTACGACGGACAAGTGACACAGCTGTCTGCAGTTATGACAAGTGACACAGCTGACTGCAGTTACCTGATAGTATAAAAGGCTGAGGAGTCTTCATTCGTCGAGGGACTTGTTGATTTGAACAGACTGTACAGAGAGTCCCTCCCTTTTGCCTTCTGCCTGTGTTTCGTGTTGCCTCCTGCGAGACGTTTAGTAGAGCAGTGCTCTACTGGTGTTATTAATCGTGGTGTTTGCTTAAAGTTTCTCTGCTGCCTAGTGAGTTGTTTCACTAACGGATTTCAGTTGTGTTAATAAACCTTATGTTTGTCTTCCTATCTAACTCCTTGGTCTCTGGGCTCGTTTATGTTACGTCCGCTGCCGCCTAGCAGAGCCGGGCCGTAACATAAGTGGGGGCTCGTCCGGGATCCCTCATAGGGGGTCTTTGTTCCTGGGAGTGGGGGTCAAAAAAAAAAAAAAAAAAAGAGAGAAATTGAGTTGGCTAAAGATTAAGCACTATGTCAGCTGCGTTTTGTTTGCAGCACTTTATAGCTGCCCCGTCTCTAGGGATTATTAATAGCTGTCGCAAGAATGATTTGCTGCAAATTGTGGATCACTTTCAGCTGCAGGTTTCAAAAACTCTCCGTAAGAGTGAAATAAAAGCCTTAGTGGTGGACAAGTTGGTGGGAGCTGGTGTGCTTCAAGCGCCTGTTTTGCCTGTAGTCTCTGGTGTGCCAAGCCAAGCTGCCGTAGTTGAAGAGGGCCAAAATGGTTCCAGTGGGGATGGTGAGGGGGATGAGCGGGGAAAAACGCCGCGCACGCTTCCTCGCTATGATCCACTCTCTTCTGGGAGTTCCGAAGGGAGAGAAGGAGCTCGGCTGAAGGTGCGGCTGGCACGTCTCCAGATGGAGGCTGAGGAGAAGGCTCAGAACCGGCGGGTTCAGCTTGAAATAAGGAGGCTGGAAATAGAGGCGGACAAGGCCGTTAGGCTCCGACAGCTTGAGCTGGAGTCACAGTCTCAAGCCTCATCTGTCTCTGCTGTTCATTCCGGTCCCACCTCCACGTCCACTCCTGCTTTTAAAATTGATAAGTGCATTTCTTTAGTGCCCACTTTTAGAGAAACTGAGGTGGATACATACTTTGCAGCATTTGAACGAATCGCTGGCGCGCTGCAGTGGCCTAGTGAGATTTGGCCTCTTTTGCTACAGTGCAAACTGTCCGGCAAAGCTCAAGAGGTGGTGGCTGCTCTTTCTTTAAAGGACAGTTTAGATTACTCGTGTGTTAAAGCAGCTGTCTTGAAGGCCTATGAGCTAGTTCCAGAGGCCTATAGGCAGAGGTTTCGCCAGCAAAAGAGATTGCTGTCGCAGACTTATGTGGAGTTTGCAAGAGAAAAGGGGGTTCTCTTTGATAAGTGGTGTGTTGCGTCAAAAGCGACTGACTATGACGCTCTGCGTGAACTAGTTTTGTTAGAGGACTTTAAGAAATGCATTCCTGAGCGTATTGTGCTGTATTTGAATGAACAGAAAGTGACGTCACTAACATCTGCTGCTGTTCTTGCTGATGAGTTTGTACTCACTCACAAAGCCTCATTTACTGACAGTGAGAAGCCACGGGTTAGCCCTGTGCAGCAGCGCCACACAGCTAAAGAGTCTGGGTCCAGGGAACACCGTGAATGTTTTTACTGTCATAAAACCGGACATGTGATTGCTGACTGTTTAGCATTAAAACGCAAAACATCACATGCTCAGCCACCCAAAGGGGTGGGTTTTGTAAAAGCTGAGGCCCGTCACGAGGACCATGAGTGTGGTGGTAGGGTGCCTGACCCCTGTTTCGAACCATTCATTTTTGATGGCTTAGTATCGCTAACAGACAATCCATCCGAGTTAAAACCTGTGCGTATTTTAAGGGACACTGGAGGTTCTCAAACTGTCATCCTCTCAAGTGTATTACCATTTTCTGCTAAAAGTGAATGTGGTTTTAATTCTGTTCTGCGGGGGATAGAGATGGGTTACGCTCCTAGACCAGTTCACAGAATTTTTATTAAATCTAGCCTTGCTACAGGATTTTTCCCTGTTGCCGTTTGCCCGGCCTTGCCAATAGAGGGTGTGGCCATGCTGTTGGGCAACGACATCGCAGGAGGGGTAGTGCTCCCTCGTCTGGAGGTTTTAGACAACCCCCTGAATCAGAAAACTTCTGATGTGTCTATGCACCCTGGGCTGTATCCAGCCTGTGCAATTACTCGAGCACAAGCTCGGAAAGATACTGATATTGCCCTCTCTGATTCTGTGTTGATGTCCTCGTTTTCCGGGGAGAATGATGTACCCACTAACAGAAACAATGTTCTGTCACCTCCAGACTCTGTGACGCCCGAGGAGCCTGATCCATTTCCTAAGGACTCTGTACTGCCTTTGACTAGAGATCAGCTGTCAGCAGCTCAATTAGCTGATGAAACAATAAAGAGCTGTTTCAAACGTATGGTAAGTGCTGAGCAAGCCAAGAAGGAGCAACAAGCCTATTTTATAGAACATGATGTTCTAATGCGTCAGTGGTCTCCACCAGGTGCAGAAGGTGCAGATTGGAGTAAGGTCAAGCAGATTGTAGTGCCCTCTGCGTACCGGCAGAAGATCCTGGCCCTTGCCCATGAAAGCCAGTGGTCAGGACACTTGGGCATCACAAAAACATACCAGCTACTATTAAAACATTTCTTTTGGCCTGGTATGAAGCGTGATGTTTCTAAATTTTGCAATAGTTGCCATGTATGTCAGATTGCAGGTAAACCCAATCAGGTCATACCCCCGGCTCCGTTGTGTCCCATTCCTGTAGTGGATCGGCCGTTTGACCATGTCATAGTAGACTGTGTGGGTCCACTACCTAGAATAAAAATCAGTTAAACTACTCCACCACAAAAAGGGGACTGAAAATGTTTTAGCTGACGGTCTGTCCCGTTTGTAAACATGTTTTACTGCTTTTGTCTTTTGTTGTTGTTTATGCTCTGTAACGTTGGCTTCAGCCCAACATAGTTGGTATTTTAAGGGGAGGGGTGTTACGGCCGCTGGCCTCAGGTGGCCCCGCCTTCCTCCCTGGAATCTACAGTGCTCCAGGACTCACGGGGGATTGGCTGGCCCGGACATATGCCCGCCCCAACTTCATGCGGATCCGAGCCTGTCAGACTACACACACCATTGGCTCCCGCAGGAGCCTGGAGTACGACGGACAAGTGACACAGCTGTCTGCAGTTATGACAAGTGACACAGCTGACTGCAGTTACCTGATAGTATAAAAGGCTGAGGAGTCTTCATTCGTCGAGGGACTTGTTGATTTGAACAGACTGTACAGAGAGTCCCTCCCTTTTGCCTTCTGCCTGTGTTTCGTGTTGCCTCCTGCGAGACGTTTAGTAGAGCAGTGCTCTACTGGTGTTATTAATCGTGGTGTTTGCTTAAAGTTTCTCTGCTGCCTAGTGAGTTGTTTCACTAACGGATTTCAGTTGTGTTAATAAACCTTATGTTTGTCTTCCTATCTAACTCCTTGGTCTCTGGGCTCGTTTATGTTACGTCCGCTGCCGCCTAGCAGAGCCGGGCCGTAACAGTGGTAAGACGACGAGTTTTACTTCTCACTGTCCGTGTCATGTGTATCTATTTATCATGTATGCTGCTTTGCCGAAAATGTTTCATTGTGTTCATGAAATAAACCAGACTTTCACTGTCTGCATCTTTTACTGTTTTCTGCTTTTGTTCACTCCAAGTTTGACAAACCTACAGATATCCAGAGTTAACTCACTAACAATGTGGAGCAGTCTCAGTGTATTTAGCTGCTTTTTCCCTGATCACAACCAACTAAGAGAAACGCCTGTAGGCCTCACTTTGGTCATTTTGAACGCTGAAGGAGATTTGTTCCATAGACACCTTATACTAGTGTTTCCTGCACTACTATGTTCTATTTAAATCCAGATGACTTTTATAGTTTGCAGTGAAATTTGTTAAACCGTTGCTTAATGGGACAGAAGTACAAGTCACTCTTTACTAACACATTTATAGATGAGTTTATTGCTGAACGACACAGCTGGCAGTCTCACACACTCTTTAGGTTTTTCAACTTTTGTGTGTAATGGTTTAGTCTATTTTTAGTCCTGCTTTTGCTTTGAGCAGTCTGTTTTTATTTTGTCTCGCGAGTGTGTGTTTTTCAAACCAGATCCTCCTCAGTTTGATTTTGTTACCACAAACTTTGTGTGAAGTTCACAACAGAGGTAAAGAGATTTAAACACACCAGTTTAAGGACGCAGCGATTGGACCAGCTGCACAGGGCTGGTGAAGCAGAGAGTGTCGGGGGAGATGTGCAACAGAAGCAGAGGGAACATTTTACAAGATGATAAATGGCACATTTAGGTGATTAAGGATTTGTTGACAAGATTAAAAGACACGTCCGTCAGAGTTCAACAACATTACAGTTTGATTAAATAAAAAGTTTTTAAACTACACAAGGTTCATTTTCTCCTCTGATAGTAAGCATATTAAACATGTCAAGAAAGAAAGAGTATAAAGAAAAATAGTAAATGTGTCTAATTAAACTCTTCCTGTGAACCTTATATCATCCTTTAATATGTTCGGTGTTACAAACTTGAAGAAGCACAGAAAAGATCATCAGACATTAATCTAATCAGTTTTCAGCCTTCATTCATATTGAAAAGTTGAAATCTTCCCTGCTAGACCCAAGTGCAGCGTTTAACACCGTTGGCCAGAACATTTTATTACAGCTATTATTAAATGGAGAGTCCTCTTCACACACTGAGGTTAATTATGAAGCTCCACAGGCTTCTGTGCAAAGACCAGTTCTGTTTACATTATACGTGCTTTAGAAGACATAGCATACATTTTCACTGCTATGCATATGATACCCGCTTTTATTGGTTAAACTGCCGGGATGTCTTAGACACATAATGAGCTTTAATTTTCTGCTTCTAAGTTCAGATAAAACTGAGGTTATTGTAACGGGGCGTAAAAATCTTAGAAACACTGTGGCTAACACGATCCTTACTCTGGATGGCATCGCCTTAAGCCGCCTGTTGCAGTCATTTGGCACATTATAAGTCAAATTGAAGCACACGATCCCAAAGCACAACATCAACATTTATTTATATACAAAAATGAAAATTCTTTTTACAGAAAAGAATTGTAACTTCACAATATTGCATTAAGATGAGCAGACAGATTTTAATCTCAGCATCGTGCACACAGATTTTTCAGGACACTGGAAGAGTTCCTGCCGTGGATTTAGATGTTAGTGTTGTGTGGATGATCCCATTCTGTCATCTTTGTGTTACTAACACTGATGCTTTTACACTTTAGGACCCTCGAGACCTCTGCTGCTCAGCCGTCCTGATCGCTGCCTCCACTTTAACCAGAGGCTGTAACCTCTGATCATTTCACCTGCACCGACAGTAAAACTCTTCTCCAGAACCAAACGTGCCATAAACCCATCACAGCTTCATCATCAGCTCAGTCTCAGCAACATGCAGACGACCGAGCAGCAGAAACTCTGCAGGGAACGTCTGAAGTCTGTTCTTCAGTTTTCCCAGCTCACTGTTTATTGAACATGAGACAGAAAAATAACTTCACCTTTAATGTGAAACTTTTATCGCCTGTGACATGTTTGCAGGAAGTTTTAATGCTGTGATTTAGTGTCACAGCCATAAATATCACACAAGGTAAAAACTACAAGTCCCAGCATCCTCTGTGTTTAGGGAGGAGCAGTGAAAGTGAAAGTGTTGATCCTCCGTTCAGAGCAGCAGGAGGAGGAAGGTGGAGCTGATGCAGGTGAGTGTTAACATGAATATGTTTCTTCTTATGACATAAAATAATTCCACGCTGTTCGTGTCTGTGGGTGAAACGTGAGGCCGGTCGGCTCCTCTGAGCGCTGGTTTCCTGTAAGTAGAGAGGAAGTGAGTTTAGCTGAGAGAGCAGGAGGAGAGTGAGAGCTGTGCTGAGGCAGGTGAGTGTTAACACCGCTCTGACATTACTGTGTCTCTGTGGCGGGAACAACAGGCTCCGTCAGTGGAGGCAAAAATAATCAGACTTTGGTTTTTCAAAGGAAACTACTTTATGTTGGGAGAAGCCGCGCGCTCATTGGATAACGACTTGTCAATCTCAAGTTATTAGCCAATGAGCGCGCAGGTTCACAGTAAGACCCGCCCTTATCACGACGGGTTTTAAAACTAAAATGGCGACAGAAACTCTGTGAGTGGAGTTCAGGCTGACTTTATGAAAGTGCGACGTTTGAGCCACTTCCTGTTCTCAGTCCCGGCGTCCTGATCACCGAGGTTTCTGTTGCTCTGATGTCTGATATCGATTATATCGGTAAACAGGCTGTAGGCAGAAACATCAGGTCTGATCTGAAAATCCCTTCAGAAACAAACTTTAAGAGTTTTATGTCCGTGAGGCTGTAAAACTGTAACGTGTCCTGTGATCCATAAACACTCTGTGATGAATAATCTGAAGTCATTTTGAGCCTGACAGTAGTTTCCTGTCACAGAGCAGAAGCTGCAGGCAGTTTTTGGCACCTTTATATTTAATTTATTCCAAAATAAATCAATAAAGGTAGAAAAGAACTCTCAGTGACATTAAAAATCTATTTTTAAAGACAGATGTGACCAAGTGCAACAAATATAAGATGAGATGTTTACAGATATTTGAAGTATTGATCATATGTAGAACACAGAGCAGGTCCAATAACAGAGTCATCCTGCTCACAAACAGCAGTTTGGTTTCATGAGCTCACTTCCTGCAGTGATCCTCAGCTTCTCTCCAAAGGAGCCGTAACATGTGGGCTCCTCACCATGATGATGATCCCAAACACACTGAGTTCCTTCATCCACCTGATCATGTACTTATTAAATAATGTGATGGTTTTGGTGTTTTTTAAAGACTTTGAGCCTCTAAAATAACTGGTTTGGACTTTAGGGCCAAAGCTCCAACATTAGAAAGCCGTCAGTGTGATGCTTCCAGTACAACAGCACCTCTGAGTGTGTGTGTTTACCTCTCAGACTAACTCCACCCTGACATCAAGAAGATGGAGGAAGAGGACGGAGCAGCATCCAGCTGTGTGTCTGTGAGGAGTGACGGAGTTACACAAACACCTCCACCTTACAGTCATGGACCTGCAGCAATAATGTAAGAACACTACTAACTTTATTAGTCATTTCAACATAACCATGACAGAATCATTGATCTGTGATTGGTTCAAACTGTTTGATCTGAGTTTGCTTTTTATTGACTTGTTTTCTTGCTAAGATCTGAACTCTGTAAGTTTAAGTGAAGTCAGTGCAGCAGAATCAGAGAAGAGCTGAGAACAAACTGAGTTCATTCAGAGACAGAAAAAACCGCTGATGATTGGCTGACCTGTCAGCGTTATGAGGCAGACACAATATCACAGAGGGATCAGCTGATCATATGGCTGTCAGAGAGAACTGATCAGTTATTGATGTTTGTGTTTGCAGAGGTCAGAGGTCACAGTCTCCAGCATCCAGCTGTGTGTCTGTGAGGAGTGACTGGTCCAAAGGAATACTTCCTCCAGAGTTCAGTGATGAACCTGCAGCAACAGTGAACTTCAATCATGGAGCTCAGCTGACCATGTAAGAGAGCTGCTGACTCAGAGTTCAAAGGTTGTTTATATAAATGTTCTGCCAGTGACATCATAACTTAACCTAACACTGGTCTGTGTATGAAGTATCATTTAGTGGCAGTTGTTAAAGTTGTATAATGATGATGCTAGTTTGGGGTGTATTTTCCTGCTGATGCAAATGCATCTACTTTGCCCTTTGTCTGGTGCTTTGGACAAAGACGTCCAATGAAACTCAGAACGACACAGTTTGCACCACCAGCAGGCAGAGGAAGTGGCTGACATCCAGAAATCCTACCAGTGGCTGAACAAAGCTGGACTGAAAGACAGCACAGAGGCACTAATCATGGCAGCACAGGAACAAGCTCCGAGCACAAGACCCATAGAGCCCGGGGTCTACATGGCTCTTTTTGGGGGGGTTGTGTTGTATTAATAGTGACTTTGTTTCTTTGGACCAAAATCTTTTGTTTTTCAGTTCAGTTGCAACATTGACTAACACTAATGCAGGGGTCGGCAACCTGCGGCTCTTTAGTCCTTACAGTGCGGCTCCTCGTGGTTTGGGAAAATAAATTAGAAGTATTTAGCTGAAGTGTATTTTATTTATGTTCTTTTTTAACTTGTAGTTCTAAATTGGAAGATTATTGTGATATTGAAATATAAAAATAAAATTATATTTTTTATTTTTTCATCGTTCAAATAAGCGTCACACTCGCGGAAGCCGGTGTACCCGCCGAAACGCCGTGCATTTATCGAGACTTTCAGCCCCAGGTAGGCCAATTATGGATCTTCGGATCCACATTATGTCAGCAGCTGTTCTCCACCGTGAACTACGTTAAAAACAAACACCGCTCACTAGGGATGGGTATCGAAAACCGGTTCTTGTTGAGAACCGGTTCCCACTGTTTCAATTCCTTGGAATCGTTTGCCATTTTTGCAAACGATTCCCTTATCGATTCCAGTCACCCTGAATGACGTCACCACGTTGCGGAGCGTCATTTACCTGGCAGGAAACATGGCGGCTCAAACGCTAAAAAGATTGGTTATACTTTACAAGAACGGATGACAACAGGGCAACTTGCAATACTTGCAAAATAGATACTTCATTTAAGGGAGGAAACACTACGAATATGCAAAAGCATTTGCTCACAAAACACACGATGACCTTAAATGAATGTCGTGTTTTTAATTCCGCTCCGGACTCATGAATCTCAACCCAGCAGCAGCGGTAACGTTTGCACGTCCTCTCCCGTTAATGCGGCAGGTAAATAATCAGCTAACAGTGCATATTATGTTAGCGCGATCTGCCTTATCTGCCATTACTGCACGTTTAGGTGACCATGATGAGAGAGACAGAGTCTGGCTGGCGCTCGCTGGCAGTTCTCGCTGCAGTCTACCGGTAGCGTCTCCTTTCAAGCCAGGATAGACTAATGTTACCGAGCAGTGACTAAGTTTGTGGTCAAAGGCTTGCACCCATTTGCCACAGCAGATGCCCCCGATTTTCGGTAAGTGAATGTGTTTAATTGTAGGCAGGGACATTACTGGATATTCTTGTGTAATTGCTACAGAATAATTTATGTTATACTTTGTTATTGCTACAGAAGAATATTTATTTTATTATTTTACATTTACAATTTTTTTCCCCGGGGTCCCTGTGACACCACATTGAAGAGCCGTAGGCTGGATCTCTTAAGATCTCACTGTTGGGTTTGTAAGGCCATGTTACTCCTAAATTTCTATCTTGTTCAAAGAGAAGATATAAAACAAAGTTCTAAGCTAATCGACCTTAGTGTTCTCCTTTTTAAAAAGAATCGATAAAGAATCGAATCGTTAAACAGAATCGAAAATGGAATCGGAATCGTGAAAATCTTATCAATACCCATCCCTACCGCTCACGCCTCACAGACGACAGCTTACAGTCCTGTAAAGATGAAAGTGACTTCGTACAGCCCCGACCTGCAGACGCTGTGCGCAGAGGTTCAGGAGCAGAAGTCCCGTTGTAAACATATCACGGCAGACCCGACGATGTTTGCATGAACACGCTTTTCAGCTTCTCTTTATTGACCACTTTTCACACACGGTTGCTGTACGCACACAGCCGGCTGTAGCTTTGCAGCTCACAGCCCGACACACAACAGCACAGACGTTAAGGCGGCGAGGCGTGATTGCGGGTGCCGCTCAGGTGCGTCCGCCTCCCCTGCAGCGGCGCTGCAGACCACGCCCCGCCACACACATTAACCAGGTAAAATACATATTTAGGCAGAATTTTGCAAATATCTATTTTTCATCTTTCAGCAGCATAGAGCTTTTTTTCCAATTATTTTTTAAAAGTCAGGTCAAGGCTCCAAAAGCACAAAGGAGATATAAGGGTGGCGGCTCACAGCAGTTTTTGTTTGCTACATCATTTTAGTTCAGCTGGGTGTCTTTCCTTTGGTTATATTTCTTTAAGAGTTCAAATGTGTTCATTACATAAATAACCTGTAATTTTCTCTGTAGCACTTCATGGATTTCATAAGCAACACACCTTAGTTGTTCACACAAAGCATAAAGGTAAAAAACAGTATATACAGTGTTATCTTCATTCTAGATGTCAAAAAGTATTTGTGGCTCCCAGTGTTTTCTTTTGCGTGGAAACTGGCTCCAAATGGCTCTTTGGGTCCTGAAGGTTGCTGACCCCTGACCTAATGGTATATTTTTTTTAGCTGGATCGTTCTATAAAAACATGAATCAAATCTGAGAAAAGTTTCCACCTGACCTGTTGAATGTTATTGACGCCAGAAGTTTGCCTTCATACTGTGTTTCTTGCATGCCTTTTGTGGTGTACTAATTGATGTGAAATGAATGCAATGTGGTTGTGTTTGCAGAGGTCAGAGGTCACAGTCTCCAGCATCCAGCTGTGTGTCTGTGAGGAGTGACTGGTCCAAAGGAATAGATCCTCCAGTCTTCAGTCATGAACCTGCAGCAACAATGTTCTTCAATCATGGAGCTCAGCTGACCATGTAAGAGAGCTGCTGACTCAGAGTTCAAAGGTTGTTTCTATAAATGTTCTACCAGTGACATCATAAATGATTCCTAATGGTGGTCCGGGTACGATAATGCTAGTATCAATCGTAGTAGTAATGTAATCCAAGGTAATGATTTCTGCTCTGTTGCTGTGAACGTCTCTGCAGCCGTCTGTACTCTAATCTGAGACAACTATTACTGACAGAAACCATCACATCATCCAGTTTGTGTGTTTGCAGCTGCTTAAAAGATTTTAAACAGATTAATCAGTAATTCATGTGATGTGTTTGTGTTTGCAGAGGTCAGAGGTCACAGTCTCCAGCATCCAGCTGTGTGTCTATGAGGAGTGACTGGTCCAGAGACAGACCTCCAGTCTTCAGTGATGAACCTGCAGCAACAATGTTCTTCAATCATGGAGCTCAGCTGACCATGTAAGAGAGCTGCTGACTCATTTACGGGTGTTTGAAATTCTGTGACCACTTTGTAATTTTAGTTTATATTTTTAAAGTGTTTTTATTTGTAGTTGCCTGTATTTTTATTACACTGTGTGTAACGTGGTGGTTTGTGCTGTTTGGGATCGTTTTGGTGTATTTGTGTCAGAACATCAGATAAATGATTTCATCACATTTTAAAAGAAAGTATCAGGATAATAATCTGAACTGAGTCATCAGAAATAGAAAGATGGTCTCAACAGGCCACTGAGCTGATCTCCAAAGAAATGCAGAAGATTGAAGAGTCCGAGGCTGTTTATTTGTCACAGGCATCGTCATACACGTACAACACAGTGAAATGTGCTGAGCTGCTCCTGTGACTGGACAAAACATTAGAAACAATCATTAAATGAAATAATGAAACATTGTGCAGATGTAATGTTAAAGTGCTTTGTGCCACATTAGCACAGCATGTACTGACAGAGCAGTGCAAGCAGAACAAAGCAAATGAGCAAAGTGATGTAAACAGAGTAACTGAACAGAGTGAGCAGAGTAATATCAGCAGTAATGAAGCAGCAGGATCAGTGTAGCAGCGTGTGACGTCATAATGAATCAGGTATGATCTGAAATATGACAGTGAGACAAGAACATGATGTAAGGTCCTGTTTAAACCCTGATGGTGATGCTATGAGGGGAGCATGTTCTGATTTAGGACTTGGATGGTCTGAGGATAGAAGCTCCTCTCTGTTTGAGTCCTGATGGTGCAGAAGCTTCTGCCTGATTGTAGAAGGAGCTGAAGCCAGCATCATCCCAGAGGTGAAGCTCCTCTGTGTGCAGACCTGAGGTCAGATTCCTCCAGGCTGATGTTCAGGATCTACAGAAACGTGTGGTTGTAGTTATTGCTGCACTGTGTGCTGACAGCAGATACTCAGAACAAAGCGCTGCACACGTGTTCTTTACAAACATCTGTACATAGAAAATATGGATCATGGCAGTGAATGAACACGTTTCTGTCATTTGTTTCATTGGCTTCTTTTTTCTGCCTGTGTTCATGTGATTAATGTCTAACACATAAACAGGTTTGTAATCAAACATCACATCATCAGGGAGGCATCATGAAACAAAGTTACTGCTGGAGGCTGAACTCAATTTGGTGGCAATGTTCAAAAATATCACTCAGATCATTTCAAAGCTTTTAGTTCTTCTTCTTCACTTCTGTAAAAGAATAGAAAGGAAATCAGAACCCAGAAGTTCACTTCCTGATGACTGAACTCTTTCAAAATAAAGCTGAAAGCTCTGAATGTGACACCGCTGCTCCACCACAGTTTTTAGAGGAGGTCAAAGGTCAGTTGAAAGTGATGGATCCCAAACTTCCAGTACATCCAGTGAAGGACATAATCAGCTCTGTGATGAAGGCTTTTACTGTGGAGTTTGTAGGCTGATCACTCTGTGTTTAATAAGACAGGCAGGAACAGCAAAGGAAACTTGGATTCTGAACTCAAACACAAGTTTCTCCACTTTGACTTTTCTCTGTGACCATCAGAGCTTCTGCACAGTGTCATCAAATCTGGATGTTTGTCACTGACAGTCAATGATTTTAGTGATAAAGAAATGTGTTCACAGAGGGAGGAAGAGGAAGAGGAGTGGTGTCTGTGAGGAGGAGCAGCTGTCCTGCTGTGCTTTGTGTCAGGACGTCCTGAAGGATCCAGTCTCTACCAGCTGTGGACACTGGTTCTGCAGACAGTGCATCTCCTCATACTGGGACCAGTCTGCTTCATCAGGAGACTGGTCCTGTCCCCAGTGTGGAGAAAGATCCAGAAGCAGAGCTGGACTGCAGACAGCCAGTCAGAGCAGCTGTGTACAAAGTAAGACTGAACATCTGTCTGCTGATGGACTCATTTCTGAAAACTGGACTTCTTGTTGTTGTTCAGACATTGAAGAGTTTTCTTTCTGTTTTTCTTTCAGCAGATGTTGGTCTGCAGGAGGTTTTAGATGAACATAAGATCAGTCTGAGGAGGAGATGTGAACGTGTCACTGAAGGAAGTGATGAAACAGGAAGTAGAACCCTCCTCAACAGGATCTACACTGAGCTCTACATCACAGAGGGACAGAGTGAAGAGGTTCATAGCCAACATGAGGTGAGGCAGCTGGAGACAGCTTCCAAGATGGACGCCCTCCATGACACTCCAATCAGGTGCCAGGACATCTTTAAAGCCTTACCTGACCAACAGAGACCCATCAGAGTGGTTCTGACCAACGGCGTGGCTGGTGTTGGAAAAACCTTCTCAGTGCAGAAGTTCACTCTGGACTGGGCAGAGGGCTTGGAGAACCAACATGTCAGTGTGGTGGTTCTGCTTTCATTCAGGGAGCTGAACCTGATCAGAGATGAGCAGTACAGTCTTCTGGAGCTGCTCCATGTTTTCCATCCAACACTACAGAAGGTCACAGCAGAGAAGCTGGCTGTCTCTCAGCTTTTGTTCATCTTTGACGGCCTGGATGAAAGCAGACTTTCATTGGATTTCACCAACAGGAAGCTGCTGTCTGATGTCACACAGAAGTCATCAGTCAGCCAGCTGCTGACAAACCTCATCCAGGGGAATCTGCTTCCCTCGGCTCTCGTCTGGATAACTTCCCGACCTGCAGCGGCCAATCAGATCCCTCCTACATGTGTTGACAGGCTAACAGAAGTACGAGGCTTCACTGACGCCCAGAAAGAGGAGTACTTCAGGAGGAGATTCAGTAATGAAGAGCTGTCCAGCAGAATCATCTCCCACATGAAGACATCCAGGAGCCTCCACATCATGTGTAGAATCCCAGTCTTCTGCTGGATCACTGCTACAGTTCTGGAGCACATGTTGACTACAGAGCAGAGAGGAGAGCTGCCCAAGACCCTGACTGACATGTACTCACACTTCCTGCTGGTTCAGACAAAGAGGAAGAAGAACAAGTACCACGAGGGACATGAGACGAGTCCACAGGAGCTGACGGAGGCTGACAGGGAAGTTCTTCTGAAGCTGGGGAGGCTGGCGTTTGAACATCTGGAGAAAGGAAACATCATGTTCTACCAAGAAGACCTGGAGCAGTGTGGTCTGGATGTGACAGAGGCCTCGGTGTACTCAGGAGTTTGTACAGAGATCTTCAAAAGAGAGTGTGTGATCTTCCAGAAACCAGTCTACTGCTTTGTTCATCTGAGCATCCAGGAGTTTCTGGCTGCAGTCTACATGTTCCACTGTTTCACCAACAGGAAGACAGAGGTGCTGAAGGACTTCCTGGGAAAAAAATACAACGAGTCCTCTCTGGATGATTTCCTTAAACGAGCCATGGAGAAATCCCTCCAGAGTAAAAATGGCCACCTGGACTTGTTTGTCCGCTTCCTTCATGGCCTCTGTCTGGAGTCCAACCAGAGACTCTTAGGAGGTCTGCTGGGTCAGACAGAGAACAGTCCAGAAACCATCCAGAGAGTCATCAAGAACCTGAAGAATAACAAGAAGTTTAATTCCTGTCCTGACAGAAACATCAACATCTTCCACTGTCTGATGGAGATGAACGACCTCTCAGTACATCAGGAGATCCAAGAGTTCCTGAAGTCAAAGAAAAGGTCAAAGGACCTCTCTATGATCCACTGCTCAGCTCTGGCCTTCATGCTGCAGATATTAGAGGAGGTTCTGGATGAGTTTGACCTGCAGAAGTACAAAGCTTCAAAGGAGGGACGACTGAGACTGATTCCAGCTGTGAGGAACTGCAGAAAGGCTCGGTGAGTCCAGATGTGATCATTAACATCATTGATCAGTGTCGGTTAATAGTTTAATGTTTAAATTAAAAACACAGTCCTTGGTTATAAAGTGCTTTACAAACACCAACATTACGGCTAACAGCTGGATTCTCCTGTTTCAGTGCAGCTAGCCAAACAACAAAGAGCCACTTGCTGCTAAAGACAGAGTGAAAGTGGACGGTATATCCTCCATTCTTAATGTAAAACACATGCAGTGAATTGTAATGCACCATCTGTGTTTCCCTTTATGCAGTTTTCTCTTTATGGTGGACTTGGATATTTAAATGTTTACCTCCTGGAGAGTCTTGTTCACTTGATTAGTTTTTGTGAAGGGGATTCTCCTCACCCCGTCTCCAAGGGAGACACCAGCTACCCTTCAGAGAAAATTTATTTGCCCCACTTGTAACCACGATCTGGTTCCTCCCGTCACTGCCCACAGCTCGTGACCATAGGTGAGGGCAGGGACATAGATCGACCGGTAAATTTAGAGCTTTGCTGTCACGCTCAGCTCTCTCTCTCTTCACCACGACAGACCGGTACAGCGTCCACCTCACTGTTACCGCAGCAACAGTCTGTCTGTTGATTCCTGCTCCCCTCCCCCTTCTTTACACGACCCTGAGATACTCAGACTCCTCCACCTGGGGCAGGAACTTGTCTGTGACCCAGAGTGGGCACTCCACCCTTTCCCAGCTGAGGACCATGGCCTCAGATGCTGATCCTCATTCACACGGCTTCACACTCTGCTTAGAACAGCTCCACTGTGAGCTGGAGGCCATCACCTGATGAAGCCAACAGAACCACATCCTCTGTAAAAACAGAGACGAGACTCTGACACCACACAAGTGGAATATAAGGTCAGAGGTCAGCTAATACCTAATATGGTAATCCTGAGCTAACAGGAAAGGGAAATGCAGTGAAGAAATGGATTTTCAAATGAGGAGTGGAATCACCATTTTAAATGTACAAAGTAAATCCTTGATTTTATTTTTTAAAAGATTTTTAAAATCTTTTTAAAAATTGGAATTCAAAAATGTTTTTTAAAATGAAATTAATTTACTCATGTTTTATTGCACAATTTATTATTGAAGCGTGAAATGTATTTTGATGTGTTTTGACTCTTCTGATCCTCCATAATATTGAGATTGTATAGACGTTTTCAACATTTGCCAGATTTATGATTATACTGTACACTATTATTAGTATAGTCTACTATTATACTATACACTATTATTAGTATAGTATACTATTATACTAGACACTATTATTAGTATAGTATACTATTATACTATACACTATTATTAGTATAGTATACTATTATACTAGACACTATTATTAGTATAGTATACTATTATACTATACACTATTATTAGTATAGTATACTATTATACTAGACACTATTATTAGTATAGTCTACTATTATACTAGACACTATTATTAGTATAGTATACTATTATACTATACACTATTATTAGTATAGTATACTATTATACTAGACACTATTATTAGTATAGTCTACTATTATACTATACACTATTATTAGTATAGTATACTATTATACTAGACACTATTATTAGTATAGTATACTATTATACTATACACTATTATTAGTATAGTATACTATTATACTATACACTATTATTAGTATAGTATACTATTATACTAGACACTATTATTAGTATAGTATACTATTATACTATATAATATTATTAGTATAGTCTACTATTATACTATACACTATTATTAGTATAGTATACTATTATACTAGACACTATTATTAGTATAGTATACTATTATACTATACACTATTATTAGTATAGTCTACTATTATACTATACACTATTATTAGTATAGTATACTATTATACTATACACTATTATTAGTATAGTATACTATTATACTATATAATATTATTAGTATAGTCTACTATTATACTATACACTATTATTAGTATAGTATACTATTATACTAGACACTATTATTAGTATAGTATACTATTATACTATACACTATTATTAGTATAGTCTACTATTATACTATACACTATTATTAGTATAGTATACTATTATACTAGACACTATTATTAGTATAGTCTACTATTATACTATACACTATTATTAGTATAGTATACTATTATACTATACACTATTATTAGTATAGTATACTATTATACTATACACTATTATTAGTATAGTCTACTATTATACTAGACACTATTATTAGTATAGTCTACTATTATACTATACACTATTATTAGTATAGTATACTATTATACTGTACATATCTGTTTTTAACAGGGAATCTTGATCATGTTACATTTGAGTTCTGTTGAGCTTCTTGAATTGTCACCTTCAGTTCCTTTCATTTTGTCTTCCAGTGTCTTTGGTTTAAATGTATTTACCCTGATAACTGCATATGAAACAGTTCACCTCTTGTCACTCACTATTATCTGTTTGCCATAAAAGTGTTGGTGATGTGTTGGGAGAATCATTATTTTCAGTCTCTTCGTATAAACATAGTGAGGCAAAGATGTGGGTCGTGGTCCCTGATAATCAGATGTGTCTGTGTTCTGTTACATGTGACGTTAGAGAGGTTTTAGTGGAGATAAAAACAGGACCAACATCACTCGTGACTGCTTTCCTGTCTTCACAGTGTGTTTACTGGTGGAGCTCGTCCTCCTGTTGCATCTGTCACAGCTGTTACGCTCCTCTGTGACTCCTCCTCTGTCTGCTGTGACACTGCAGGAGTTTTTGGTCATGGCGTGTGAATAACTGCCGAGGTCGGCTAGGACGACGACACCACTCGTTGTCAGACCCTGTCACGCTGTCGGGAGTCCAGTGTACAGTCCTTGGTGTTGCACATTTTAATATGTTTTAGCTGAGACTGTAGTGGGCACTCTTTAAATGTCGGGTCAGTTTGTCACGTTAGAGCCTATTTGTGCCTGTTAGTGCTGCGATGACTTTAGACCGAGCTGACTGAGGGGTCTAAGCTCATGATGCCACCAGCAACACCCGGGTCATGCCGCAGAGTTTTCAAACCCCGCTGACACTCGACATAATTTACTCAGGTTATATCAGGTGATCTAAGAAAGGCCGCTTAGAAAGAAAAGCGAGTGCACTGCTTTAAGTGTCTTGAAGATGTTTAATCCGAACATTCAGCTTCTTCACTTCTAAAACCAGAAAGTGGAGAGTCCCAGATTTTAATCCTAGTGGGAGTGTCCCTTAAGAGGGTCGCTGACCAACTATTGATCATGTGGCTCATCACATGAGCCAAGCTGTGAAAAAGGGTGTGGGTGATTATCAGCAGAGGTTTCGAGAGATGAAACGTCTTCAAGAAACTTAAAGAAGTCACTTTTCTTTCCAGGCTCCTTAGATTACCATGACTGTATGATGAGAACCTACACAGACATATCAGGTGAAGGTTTCAGTGTTTTGGTTCAGTTTAATGTAAAAATGGAGATGAAACACATATAAAGGCTGGTTTACACCACTGAGCCCTGCTCTAAAACACTGACACAGATCTGTCTGTGAAGCTGGCTTTAACAAATAAGAGCTTAAAGTTTTAAAAACATGTTTAGCGCCGAACTGTCCACTTTACTGTCTGTAGCAGGAAGTGGCTGTTTGGCACTGAAACGGGAGAATCCAGCTGTTAGCCGTGATGTTGTGTTCATAAACAAGGACTGTGGAGGAGGAGAGCCTGTGTGAGTCAGGTGGTTCACCGGCCGAGTGTATCAGCGGCAGAAACAGCTGATCAGCGCCGTTTTATGCAATAAAATAATCTTTCTGTTCCCAAACACATCCACACAGTTTACAACATAACAGCCCACTACATGCACATCACACCACAAACATGCATAAACTTAAACATAAAATATGTCCTGTACCTGTGTGATCTCTTTAAGTAACTCACAGAATATCAACACTAACGCCACAAGTTTGTTGGTATTTTAACATTTTGACCATTGATTTTGAATTAAAACCAACAGTTAAAATATTTTTGCACCAGAGGAAAGAGCAGCAGAAATATTAAGACAGATAAATCATTCTGTCTTCAGTCTCCATGAACAGCATCAACATCCTCTGGTGAAATTTCTCTTTCCTCCTTAAAATATATTAAATGTCAGTTTAATTCCAGATTAATGGTTAAAACATGTATGTCACATATGAACATCAGGAAATAAAGAAAAGTGACTGATTCAGTTCCATATATGCTCCAGGGAGGCGTTAAGGTTCATTGAAATTGTTCAGTTATTCAACTTTAATCTGAGCCGAGCTGACTTCCTCAGGAACAAATAAACACCGAGATAAACTTCACCTTACAGATATAATCTAAATGAATCATATCCAATCTCAGAGAGTTGACAGTCAGCTGTGTGCTGGGAGATATGTCTGTCTGCAGTGTACGAGCTCTGACTGCTCTCCAAAAATGTCGGAGTGAATACATTAATATTAAAAGTGTAGCTGGTGACACAGAAACAGAGGATTTAAGAAGTTTAAGTGTAGGTCGGGTCCACACATGTCCAAACACCTGTGCGTAGTCCTGCTTGTTACTGAGAAACGCACACTAATAAAATGGCCATAAGGCCAAAGCAATGGTTTTGACTGGTGTTGACCCCGCCTCCACCCTGAGTGTGGATGCTGAGAGAAGGGCCAGCTGTGAATATGAGGCTGTGGGAGCAGATGGAGAGAGAGTATGTCGGGGTATCCCAGTACAAGCTTTACTGGGGTCAGAAATTAGACAGACTCCAGTTCCTTTGTTTGATTTATCTAGTTTGATGTTAGGAAAGAGATTCATGAGATGGAAAAACCTCCCAGTCTACTGAGATTCAGAAATGATTTGTACACATGGAAACTCCCTGAGTGGGAACAAAGAGTGTCCTGTCAGGAAGAGCATTTGGAATATGGATGTTGAGGATGTGACAGTGCCTGAAATCCTGCTGCTGTTCTGAACCATAGTTTCTGATCTGAAGGTCAAACAGAGTCATGATGGTTGTTTCTATTTGTTCCTTTTTAGTTTAGTTCCCCTGAAATCAGATGTGATATCAGCAGCTCTGAGTTCATTCATCATTATTGTCCAGTGATGAGATTTCTGCTCCGTTTGGTGACAGTCAGATTTTTCCTGCGTGTGGACGTGAACAGTCGTACCTGACAGCAGCAGGTAGCAAACAGAGATCATCTTTCCAGCTGGAACTCTTCACTGAGCTGAGCTCATTCAAAATGTTCTAGATTCAAGACAGGAAACAGTCCACATGTGTGTCTTCACTCTGACTCTGGATCAGATCTCAGTGACAGACTGTGGACATTATGGAAGCCTAAATGTGACGCCATCTTCCTCCTTCATCTGCAGATTAAAGCCAAACAAAGATTCTCATTAAAAGTCTGCAGGTCTGAGAGAGACTCAATCGTTGTGTCATGTCAAACACAGTAAGAAGAGCTGAAGCACAGATGTGAAGAGCAGATGTTCATCAGATTATGACCTCACTCTGTTTTGTCTTCATATACATTCAGTCTGTGTTTATAATGCAGACTTTCTGCTTTTATAATAACATATTTTATATTTTCTATGATCACAGACTGGCTGACTGTGGACTCTCAGGGACTCACTGTGAAGTTGTGGCCTCGGCCCTGAAGTCCATCCCCTCCCATCTGACAGAGCTGGACATTAGTAACAACAAGCTGCAGGATTCAGCAGTGAAGCTTCTGTGTGCTGGACTGGAGAGTCCAAACTGTCGACTGGAGACTCTGAGGTGAGTTCACTGACTGCAGCTGTTGTTGTGTTTCTATATTTCAGGCTGCAGAGACTTTGAGCTTGTGTGGAAACAGACAGAGAGAAAAGAAAGACATGAATGTCAAAGCTAATAAAGGTGAAGTTAGGAGCTGTGATGATGTTCATGTATCAGAAGCTGATCTGGCTGCTACAGAGACGACCCACACAGCTGCTGTGGTGAGGTTTGTGTTAAAGCAGAGGAACACAGGCCCAAACATGACAGCAAAGCAGGTTTCAGGCTCTGTGAGAGGATTTCAAACAGAAGCTGGAGAAGAGAAAGGACTACAGAAAGAAGGCAGCTGAGACCAGTCCAAGTGTTTCCATGGAGCCCAGTCTAACATTCATTTATACACTAACGTACAGAAGTGAACGGGAAAATGAATCCATAGTTTCAAATGTAGAAATAGTTCTCAGTTCATTTACAGAGTTTAATACAGTTCATGAGGAAATGTTCAAAACAGCAGCTGAGAAGAAATCTGCTTCACAAAGTTGGATCCAATTCCAATAGTTTGTGATGCACTTTAACGCAGCGTGAGCAGTTCACTGCCTAACCCCACAGAGACTGTCAGTCTTGACTTTTCTTTATTTCTATTGGCTGTCAGTGAGATTTCAGAGCAATCAGAGACTGTGGGTCTGTGTATGAAGTATAATTCATGTGCAGTTGTTGAAGTTGTAGAATGAGAAATAGCAGTTTGGGGTATTTCCTGCTTTCATTGTCCTGCTTGTGCTGATGAAAATGTTTATTGACGTGTGAATTCATTCTTCAACGCTCGATTCTGCCTGAACAACGTGAAAACTTTGCTTTTCTTTGTGTAACACAATTCAAAGCACTGAAGCATCGACTTCTTTCATTATTACACAACAGCAGACTGGTGTCTAATAAACAGTGAATGATGCAGAAACAGATGTTTGAAGCTGTTCTTGGAGTACACTGAGAGAGAGAGAGCTGTGCAGGCAGGAACAGCCAAAGTCAGAGAGAATTCATGAGCATATTGATCAAACGTGAAGCAGAGTTTGGATCTTCTTTTGCTGCTGCTTCACTCAGTTTTGGTTGGAGACAGATGAAACCTGCAGCTTCAGGATCTGTGAGCTGTCCACTTTCAGCCCCGACGGCGTGTCCGTGTACGTGCCGTCGAGTGAACGATCCACGCTCTGTGTTTCCATCTTTGTGTGTTTAGCTGCTCTCATTTACTGTTTTAGCTGTTTGCTGCTTGTTGAAATAGTTTGTGAGCTTTAACCTGAGATTCTGGCAAAATACATTTATATTAAACATCGATTCAGGATTGAATGAATCAACATCGTTTTATTCAAATTAAAACCATTTAAATGGGAACATGAATTTTTTACAGCCGCCTCTAATGCTGGGTAATGTCAGCTGGTCCATGTGCAGCTGGCTGTGAGGCTCAGGGAGCGTCTACAAAGTGCAACACTGAAAGAACATCATCCATAAATATTGAGTAAGAACTGGACTCTCATACAGCGAGACTCAAATGCCTTTAAACATCAGCTTATCCTGCTGATCCAAGTCCAACACTGAGTTTGTAAAAACATGTTTGTCAATCATTTTGTTTGGTTTCTGAGGAAAATGATTCAATAAGTTGCTGCTAATACACAACATTTCATCATATTTCCTCATAACCCTCTTTTGTCTGACCATTTGATCCCATTTGAATTTGCAATAAAGGATCCACAGAGTTTGGTGACAATAATGACAGTAGATGTTTGTGTGAAAGTGCTGGAAGCAAATGAGTGTGTGATGTTCTTTCAGTGTTGCACTTTGTAGACGCTCCCTGAGCACTGGTCTCACAGCCAGCTGCACATAGAGACCAGTGTTGTTAGTCCAGGTCAGAAGATGACTTGTTGGAATAAAAATGAGCTTGTAGTTTGTCTGCTTTAATAATGTGACTGGAAAAAGGTGTTGGACTTCAAATATGTCCATTTCTGTCACACTTCACCTTTAAAAGTGAAGCCATGTGGTTCCTGGAAGGAAAAACACGACTTTTTCAAGTCTTTGTCCTGTTTTTATGAGAAATGTACGACTTTAATGTTCTTTTTTTTTTTAACTCAATTTTTATTATAATTTACAATATTGCAACTTGTGCTTGTCGATGTTCACAAGTAGGACAGTTACAGGAACTGCAATGCAGAAATGTAGGTTAAAATAAGAACTGCAATTAGGAAGCACAAAACAAAACTGGGAAGCAAAACAAAACCCAAGCAAGCAAACAAACAAACAAACAGACAACAACAAAAACAAAAAGAAAACAAAAACTTTATGTAATATTAAATAACATGTGACAAACTTAGCCGTAAATGGACAAAACGAAACAGACCTTTGCTAAATTATTGAAACAGTAAAGCATGTATGGGTCGCCAACGCTCAGTAAACAATTCTCTCTGAATCCGCAGAGCAGATGTTATTTCCTCCATCTGGTAAATTTCTCTTGCTTTATCAATCCACATATTATATGAAGGTGGGTCAAGATTCAGCCATTTAATAGTGATACACTTTAGTGCTGCTGCAAGATTCTTAAGAGATACATTTTATTGTTTCCCGCAAAACCCTTTGGTAAGACTCCTAAAATGGCTAACTGTTGGTCTTTTGTTAATGGTTGTTGGAAAACTGTACTGAGAACTTTAAATATGTCATTCCAAAGTGAGCAGATTTTTGGGCATGACCAGAATATATGTGAGTGGGTTCCTAAAGAAGTACCACAATTTCGCCAGCAGGTGTCAGGATTTGTAGGCTTCATTTTGGCAATTATCTCTGGGGTTCTAAAATATCTCATGACCACCTTCCATTTAAATTCTCTCCACAGCCCAGAATTAGTCACCAGATGGGCTTCACCGAACACCTCTTCCCAGGTGTCCTCTGAGATTTGAGTGCCAGTCTCAGCTTCCCACCTTGCCTTAATATCCAAAGTTGCATTTGTATTGAAACTCATAAATGCGTTATAAAAATGACTGATTAATTTTGGGGAGGAATTACTTTGAAATGTTTTTAGAAATATTTCCTCAATGGCTGAGGGCTCCAAAACTTGCCTCCATTCTTTATGTTTTGTCAAAAAGCTTCTTAGCTGCAGAAATCTAAAAAAGTCAGAAGAAGGAAGCCGAAACTGACCTCAACTGTTCAAATGAGCTCAGGTGCCCATTCCTCACAACATGACAAAGTTTATGAAGCCCGCTATTTGACCATGCTCTGAAGCCAGAGTCTTCCACAATAGGAGAAAAACCCTGCAGGGAGGAGAGGCTTGATAGAATTGAAATTTCTTTTGGAAGACCAAATGATTGTTTGATTCTACGCCAAATCTTTAGTGTGACCCTCGTCCGTTCCCCCATATGCACATTTTTAATTGAAATGTTAGAACAAAGCAGGGATTCCAATGATCTTTCGCACATTGTCTTCTCAATGTTTAGCCACTGAGTTTCAGACAAATCCCGCACCCATACAGTCAGGGGTCTCATCTGAGCTGCCCAGAAATAATATTTCAGGTTTGGAACAGCCAATCCCCCCTGCAGCTTTGACAGTTTTAATGTTTGGAACTTGATCATCCCTCATGTGTATTTAGTCTCTGTGTCGCGTCATCTGTGTTCCCACCCTCCATATTTTCATGCCCAGTCTTTTGTATTCTTAGCCATAGCTTTCTGTGTCTTCATGATTTATTATAGTATTAGTTCCCCAGTTTAGTTCTCTTCACTGTGATTCTGCCTTGTTTGATGTCTTCAGCCGAAATAAAGGCTCGCTTTTCGTTCAAAACTCAGTTTCATGTCTGCGCCAGTGTCTGCGCCTGAGTCCTCCACACACTCTCCATACGGTCAGCTACTGCGACCGTGACACTAAACTACATGCTGTGTGCAGCCACTCTCCTGAGCCTGTATTATATACACAGCGGTTACAATGACAAACTGAATACAATCTCATATCTACAAAACAAGCTTAGTCAAAGTTGCAGCTACGCTTATGAACATGGAGAAAAAACAGGCGAGTTATCAGCTCACCAGCTACGACTAAGAACAGCTAACCAACTATCCTTGAGATCTACAATGACCAGGGAATAAGGTCTACAGACAACCAAACTATCCTTGAGATCCACAATGATTTCAATAAGGTGTTTGATATTCCCTCCTTGGGAGAAGATGCGATCGCTAGTCTGGAGGAACCTGTCTCTAATGTTGGAATTGAAACGGCCGTACGGAGCATGCAGTCTGGAAAATCTGCTACCCCGACGGGTATCCATCTGATTTTTTCATAAAGTTTTCTGACCGACTGAATTCACTGTTAAAATCAACTTTTGAAGAATCCTTCCTCTCACAGTCGTTGCCTCCAACAATGCATCAAGCAGTGATGTGTTTAATTGTAAAACAGGAAAAAGACCATTTAGATTGTCGTTCATGTCGTTTAATATCTTTGTTCAACACAGACACCAAGATCCTGGCTCAAGTGTTGGCCCGTCGCTTACACAAGTATTTGTCCTCCATTATTTCACCAGACGGGCTTTATTAGGCACTCTTTTTTGAACATTAGAGCTCTATTAAATATCATTTATACCCATGTTAAAGGTGATACATTGGAAACCGTAATTTGTAAACTTTGTCTAATAAACTTACATCTTTCATTCTTTATACAGATTGAAGAGCTGTGATTTGTCAGATATTGGCCTTGATTATCTGGCAGCAGCACTGAAGTCCAACCCCTCGTATCCCACAGAGGTGGACCTGAGTGGAACCTACAGCAACCTGAAGGATCCAGGAGTGAAGCATCTGTGTGATTTGCTGGAGAATCCACGATGTCGATTTGAAACTCTGAGGTCAGTCAGCATGTTTTAGTTGTGCTGAGATGAATATGATGTGAAAGTTGTGCTGACACTAAACTGCAGACATCAGGCTGATATTATACTGATCCACACTGAGGATCTTCATGGTAAAGTCTGTTTTCTTCTTCTCTGGTTTAGTCCATTGACTGCAGCAGAACAATGTTCACATTTCAAACAGTGATACTCAACGTATGGCCCGCGGCCCACACGCGGCCTGCCCACCTTTCCTGATTCAGAGAGAGGGGACCCTGATTAGCTGTGTAGCTTCTTCCTCACAGTTCTAAGTATCAGACACAACAATGAATAATCCACAGCTGACTGTCTTTAGCAGGTCAAAGGTCACGGCACTCAGCACTCTGTGAAACAGTTTGGAGCAGGAATTCTTGCACATTTACAAACTGACACTGCTGCACGGCATGCTGGGTAATGCTAGCTGCTCAGGTATGGGCGTGCTAACGGCTGTGAGGCTCTGTGGCTGCAGAACACTGAAGAAGAGAAAAGAGAGGTGGAGGATGAAGAAAAGAGGCGGAGATGAAGCAGACGTTTAGCTCTAGAGAGGAGCTGTGTCTGTGTGGGTGGGGCTCAGGCAGCTCCGCCCACACAGTGACAGTGAAGCAGGTGAAGAGTAATAAATGAAGACAGCAGACAGGATTTGATAAGCTGATGTACAAACATGTAGAATGATGGTGGCAGCTACAGAAACAGGTCCATACAGACTGAAGCGTGTCTCAGTCTGAATGTACACTGCTGTTATAAGAGCTGTGGAAACTCAGGTCAAAAGGACGTAACCACACTGCTGACAGTTCCAGGACATTCACAGAGTTACAGCATCATTTGTGACCATAAAGACAGAAAGCTCATCCAAATCCTGGGATTAAAAGTCTGTCCTGGTGGTGTCCAGTCAAACACGTCTCTGTGAAAGCTTCAATCCAACAGGCTCCAAAGTCCTTCTGCTCATTTCCTCGCCGGGTTCTTGATGCTCCTGTACCATCTCTCTGTCATCCTCCTCGCTCCCTCTTTGCACTCACAGTCTTTGTGCATCATTAACACTCACATGAGGAAACCCAAAGTTTTACTGGGCAGAAGATGATCATCAGTGACTCTGTCTTTAAAACACTCTTGTTAGAAATGTACGACTTTAATGTGAAACATTCAGAGTTTTTTCTCTTGTTGTGTTTGTTTGAAGCTGCTTCCTGTTGGCTTCAGCTGTTTGGAGTTTCCATTTTCTAAACTTCTACATTCTGAACCTTCTTCAGCTCTGAACAGATGATGAAACACTGAATGATTTCAAGCACTTTGTCTAATAAACTTACATCTTTCATTCTTTATACAGATTGGAGCGCTGTGGTTTGTCAGAGATCAGCTGTGATTATCTGGAAGCAGTGCTGAAGCTCAACCCTTCGTATCCCAGAGAGGTGGACTTGAGCTCCAACAAGCTGCAGGATCCAGGAGTGAAGCAGCTGTGTGTTCTTCTGGAGAATCCACAACATCAAATTGAAACTCTGAGGTCAGTCTCCACGTTTTAGTTGTGCTGACACTGTCGATCTGTGGAACTAAAACCTTTATACAGGAAGTCTGGTTCAGCTCTTTGTAGACCTTCTAATCTCTGATGCTCTGAGTCTTACTCAGTAGATGATGCAGAGTTGTGAAGCCGATGTGGGTGAGGACACTCGCCCAGCTCTAACTACTTTGACGTCCAGGCGGCTTCCCTGCTTGTCCTGATACAAACAAACCTGAGTAACCTTGCAGGTCAGATCTCATCAGTCACACCTGTTATGGCAGCTCTCCTCTAGATTGTAGTTCTTGTTAACCTGGGATGGTTTTAGAAGCCTGGACCACAGACTGCAAGGGAAGATATTACTGGGAAAGGCCAAAGCAACCTATTAGACCCATTAAACACTAACATAGATGAATACTCAGATTTAAACCTTTATTGTTTCACAAAGGGTTAAAAAGGGAACGTCCACAGTTTAGACTGCAGCAGATTTTATTAAAGCAGTTTGACAGGAGCAAAGCAAAAACACAAAGAATAAGTGTTTCACATATTAATACATATAACATAATAATAAAAGAAAAGCAAAATAATGATACAAAAGAATGAAAAAGTTGTCCAGAGCAGCAGGATGTCTGAGGTCTGCAGAAACACAAAAACACAGCAGCTAAAAATAGTTGTTGAAAGAAAACGAGGTGGGAGCTGCTGATTCCTGAGCTTTGATACTGGATTAGCTTCAGTAGTTATTCCCATCACTGCTGTAGGAGCTACATTTAGTCACAGCTGATTGTCTCCTTTGACCAATCAGAAGACTACTGTTGTAAAAACAAGCAGACAAAGAACCAATGAGAGTGAAGAACAGGATAAAGAGCTCGTGTGATGGAGGCAAAGCAATAATCAGCAGACTGTAGCAGTTTCTATCTGGATGAAAGTAGAAGGAGCTCAGCGGAGCTCAGTCCCATATCTTTGTTTAGAAACAACATCAGTGATTTCCTGCTGCTCGAGATGATTCCAGCAGCTCTCATTACAGCAGCTGATGAGAGAAACAGCTGATGGCTCACAGCTCGTACACTGTTGGATCTCCAGATGTTCACGTGGCTGAAGTCTGTGAAGAAACTGTGGTCCACGTAGTTCACACGGCCTCAGATTGGACCGAGCTCCCTGGATCACTGCAGCATCCTCAGCTGGTACATGGACGTCTCTGCTCCTCAGTCTTGGAGCCCCTGCAGGTCCGTCCACACCACCAGGGTCTTCTCACTCACCTTTCCTTTGTCCTCGTCCTTCATCGGCCGTGCTGTGTCTTTGTTCCTGCGGTGTTGTTCCCACGATGCAGCGCTGATGTTCCCTCCTTGAATGCACAACAAGTACGGTGCTGGTCTTACTCGGGTGGAGCAGAGACAGATTGAAGTCTTTCAGGCTTTAGTGCCGACTTCCCTGACAGAGGCTGGACTCCATGGTCTGCACAGGAGGCTTCTACACTGTGTGGAGGTGACTCCTGGACTTGAAGACAGGCTGCAGGTACATGTGTGATGAAGAGGACCTACAGCAGTGTGATGGAGCTGCAGGTGTGAAGGAAGTCCTGCTGTCCTGTCCCACCCTCATCTTTGCTTCCTCTGTCTTCTCTGGACTTGTCCTCCTGTTTCAGAAACAGCACTGCTTCATGCCGAGGGTGGACGGGAGCGTTGGCTCTGATTCTTTTACCGTCCACCACAAGGAGACACTGATGCTGACCTCCTGATTCATCTGCATGTGTTCTGCTTCACACTGCTCACCTCCACCAAAGACTTCACAAACATCTTCTTTCTTTGAGTCCAGTTTGTCCCACAAACACTTCCAAATCTCCTCCTCTGAGATTCTGCAGCTTCTTGCAGTGTGACTCAGCTGACTTCTGACAGACCACAGACTGGCACAGCATCCACATGTGTCTCCTTTCAAACAGGCTCTTGATGTTTCCTCCCACATCATTCTGGCCTCTCAGTCTCCTTTGTTCTCCAGCTCTGTAGCTCCAGCTGGTGAAGCTTCAGTTTTCCATGTTGGTAACAGTAAACTACAGCCTCTGCTGTCAGCTGGGTAACTAAACAGAGCTGCAGCACGTCTCTGCGGTGGTGCTACATCCAGCCTGCAGACGGCCGTCTACATGTTGTAGTGGTTTACAGTCACCAGGGGGCGCTGTCCCAGCCATGCGGGCAGTGGGCTGCTCTGCTTGTGCTGTTGTTGGTGAAGCTGAAGTGAAAGCGAGAGTTAAAACCCTGAACAGTGTCCACTGAGCTTCTCATGCTCTTCTCATGCTCAAAGAAGTTTAACAGGAAGGACGACTCGTCCATCAGGCGTCCAGCTGTCCGTGACCGTGTCCACAGCAGAGTTTGACCGAGGCTTCATGCTAACACGCACACATGAAGCTAATACCACCACGAGCAGCTGCTCAGTGGATTTGGAGGACAAATGTCTGCAGCTTCTCACAGGCAGTATGCAGAATGTGGATCTCCACAAAGACTGTGGAGAGCTCGTCCCACACTCTAAATCCACACTTGTCTGCACAAAACTTCTCACATGTTCCCGTCACAAGTGTCTTCTAAGTGAAGCTACCAGGTTCAGGTCCAGCTTGTTTATCTGGAGCTGCAGGAGATGATCCATCCTCACAAAGCAACACAGACAGCAGATATGCAAACACACAACACAACCAAAGGATTCTCTCTGCATGTCTGTGGCTGATGCTGCTGGAACGAAGCTGTTTGAAACCTTGTTGTTCTGCACTTTGGGACCAGAAGAGGAAACTGAAGCTCTGTGCAGAGGGTCCAATGGAAGCAGCCAAGCGCTGTAAGTGTCTGCTGTACAGGGATGCTGGCTCAGCTGTGGCTCAGTTTCACAGTGTGACTCAATAAAAGCAGCAGGAAATCAAAGCTTGATGCTTTCATCAGTGTGGAAATAAGAAAGTTTCCTGTGACAGACGCTGGAGCTCTTTCACTCTCAGCTTCACAGTTTCAGCTTCAAACGTCTTCCAACATGTTTCTAACACGGCCACATTCCACCTTAATGGAGCTGATATCTTGTGCATCAGCACATTTTCTAAAGGCAGCGATCACATCTTTAGTTTTGGATGTTTAACTGCAGATTGTTTATGTGTTTATAGCACATTAATTACAGCAGCAGCGTTGACCACAGTGCTGTACAAGAATCCAAGATAACTATTAAAATAACTCCTAATATTAATATCACACATCAAATATCAAATAACTCTCATGCTGTATTAAAAGCCAGTGAATACAAATGTGTTTTCAGAGCAGATTTACAGAGACTGACAGCAGGAGCTGGGGCTGTTCGATAGAACGATGTATATATGATGACCATATGAAAACGTCTATCGTTTCATATCACGCTCTTTGTTTCCTGCTTATGTGTTTGTGTTTTCCAGATAAACCTTTCAAAATAAATCTGAAGATCCTGTTGAGAGTTTTCAAAATAAACACAATACATTACTGCGGTCGCTCGTTTATCGAGTTACGTTCTAAAAATAAGTCTCAGAATGAAGTAGCAGCTTTATGTTTTACAAGTATTATAGAAGTTTTAAGGCAGTTAAACCCTCACTGCACACTTTCTACACTTTTCTCAGACAGGCATGAACATTTTCACACTTTTCTCTCTTGTTTAAACAAAGTTCAAACCTTCATAGAAAAATAAGTTCATTATTAAAGAGTGAAAGCAAAGTGTTTCTGAAATGTGTCAAATCAGCCTTTGCTGGCATTAAATGAGCTTCTGTGTGAGGAGCACTCGTCCATGGCCTGGGCTCCTCGCTGTCAGGTAAAGTTTCATAAAGCTTTTGAGTTTTTCTGCAGATAATGTTGGTGTCCAGCACGATGTTCTTTTTCCTGCGGTCACTGAGCCACAAAGCCAAAGCTGACTCCATCCTTACGATGTTCTTGTTGTGGACAGTTACAACCTTTTTGCCTCCTTGTTGAAACTATGATGGTCAGCATCTTCCTCTGCCTTTGGCTGCTACCACAGGTGCAAAACGTCTCGTCATCATTGTTGTTTGTTGGGGACAAAACGTACAAACATACAGTGCAGCACTGCAGAGTCACACTGCTGTAAATTTGAACACATTCTGTACTGTACAGGAGACACGGCACGAGATTGGCTGACAATGGTCTACAGCCAATCAGGACGCAGAACACAATGCGCTGTAAAAAACAAAAGCATGCAAAATTGCACAAAAAAGATCAGCGAAACAGCGAGGCCGCCAAAGGTGAACTGTGTTACAGCGAGGGACCAGCGTATATGTGGTTGTTGGGACGATAAATGTCTTTGAGCTTGTGTCAGAAGACGAGCTGCAGCTTTCTGGACCAGCTGCAGTCTTGCCAGGCAGGTCCCACTAACTCCAACATATAAGGAGTTACAATAATCCAGCTGGGATGTCATGAAAACGTGGATCGCCCGTTCAAGGTTTTTAAAAGATATAAATGATCTCACCTTAGATAAAAGCCTCAGTTTGAAGAAAGACCGCTGTACAACTGAGCTCAGCTGTTTTTCAAATTGCCGTCAAATATAAGCCCCAAATGTAATAATGCGATTTAATAAAAGAGCTGAACCAGTCTAATAGAGCGCCCTTGATGCTGCCATGCTCCAATGGTGAGGTCAAGATGCTGTGGTCAAGGCAGCAGTCAGATCCAAAAGCACAGCTGAGTCTCCTGATCAGTGGCTGATAAAAGATCATTAAGAACTTTCCAAAGTGCAGTTTCAGTGCTGTGAAGAGCTTTAAAACCAGACTGAAACCTTTACAACAGATTGCAGCTGAACAAATATAATCTTTTACAAAATCTTCGGCAGGAAGGGAAGCTTTGAAATAGGCCTGAAATTTGAGCAGACAGAGGATCCAGATCAGGTTTTTAGTACAGGCTGTACAACAGCATGTTTAAAACAGGCTGTACAACACCTGAACTAAGACTGCTGTTAAAAATCGCTAAGATGTCGGAACCGACAACCTTTAAAATCTTTTTAAACACGTGTTGGAACAACATCATTTGGACAAGATGATGTCTTTATAGCATCACATCGTTCCTCCATCTGATCAAACCACACAGGCTCAAACTGATCAAAAACAGCTGAGCAGGTGAATATTTTAGCCCCGGTGCGATCTCGGGCGAGAGTATCGATGATGGCCAAAGGGCAGCGTCCAGCTCTACGGCCGCTGAAGAGCAGACTCAACAGACGCGCGTGATGTGGATCCTACTGCTCTAAAACTGGAGCTTCTTCAATCCATTAAAGAGGACATTAGTACGCTGTTAAAAGAAGAACTCAGAAATGCATTGAAAGAAGATTTTGACAATATAAGGGCTGACGTGCAAGGACTGAGAAATGAGATCGCTAACAGCATGGCGGCGACGTGCGGCGAAGTTGATGGAGTAAAGGTTACAGTGAAAGAAGCTGAGGATGGGCTGTCAATGTGGAGCGATGAGGTGACCACCCTGCAGTCTACAGTAGAGAGTATGAAGGAGGAGCTGTCTGACCTGAAGGATAAATGTGATGAAGGCAGGAAGCGGAGAGCTAACATCCACATCATAGGGATCCCAGAGGGCCTGGACTCGAGCTCCTCCACGGCCGTATCCGTGCTACTACGTGAAGTGCTGGGTATGGATAAAGACGTTATTGTCGACCGCTCACACAGGAGCCCTAGCCTGAGAAAGCCAGCTGGTAACCCGCACGCCGTCATAGCCGAGCGTCACTACTACCAGGATTGTGTGGCTACGCCGTGCCAGGGCCCAAGCCCCGCTTGAGTTTAACGGACAACCTATTGCAATATTACGACTGGGCGATATGACCCTAAATTCATATCTCGATATTCTTTAGCTGGATGGCGATATACGATATATATCTCGATATTTTTAAAGCCAGAAAGTTCGAACAAAAAGAGAGTTCTTAGTCAAAGCTGTGTCCCAAATCTCACACAGGCACATTTATTAACATACAGCGTAGATGTACATGAAACAATTACTCAGGAATAAATGATCAGCATTTATTAAATAATAATGCTCCATAAATAAAAGAAAACAATGTTGTGTTTGTGCATAACAAAAAGCTCACAATCGTGCAGTCAAAATGTAAACAGACGCTGAGCATAATAACAAGCAGCTGCTCTGTTCCCAGGTTCTACTGCGTGACTGACAGCCTGGAGTTTGAAACCCTCTTTGTAACCGTGTCTCTTACAGGTGCCATTTATGGTCCTTATACACACTCAATACAGTAATATTACGTTGAAGCAGAGTACGTATCACTCCGCGAGGCTCCTCGTAGCTGTAATGCTCCAACAATCCATCAAGCGGTGCGGCCTCGTAGCTGAGTAAAGTCGTACCAAAACATCTTTTGAAAGGTTTCTGAGCGCCGTGTAGCACATAAAATCGGTTCGAGGTCAGTAAGCACAACCAGAATTCATCCATAAGGCGCACTGTCGATTTATGAGAAAATTACAGGATTTTAAGTGCAGAAAACATAGTTTATGGTTTTCCTTTGATCTTAGCAAATATCTACGCCTCTAATTGGGACGATCACAGATTTTTCACTAATGTCTTTGCGCGGCTCCCCAATATGTCATCACACAATATCATCTTTGAGGGAGACCTAAACTGCTCATTATCTGCTATGGACCACAGTTCACACAAAAGTACACTTAGTCCAAACTCAGCATGCGTCATTCAGAGCTTTCTTGATAATTATGGGCTGGCTGATGTATGGAGATTTCATAATCCTGCTTCACATCAATACTCTTTTTTTCTAATGTCCATAAAACATATATTTGTATAGAAAAACGTCTCCCTTTAGTTACAGAATGTGATTATAAGACTCTGGTGATTTCTCCTCTTGTTTTTTCAATGTGTATTCCTGATGCCTGCTCCAACTATCAGCCATGGAGATTCAACTCAGTGTTGTTAGCAGATGAAGAGTTTGTCAGTTACAAAAGGTCTCAAAGAGATTTTTTTCTATTAATCAGACCCCAGAGATGTCATCATCAGTTTGTCTGCTTTAATAATGTGACTGGAAAAAGGTGTTGGACTTCAAATATGTCCATTTCTGTCACACTTCACCTTTAAAAGTGAAGCCATGTGGTTCCTGGAAGGAAAAACACGACTTTTTCAAGTCTTTGTCCTGTTTTTATGAGAAATGTACGACTTTAATGTGAAACATTCAGAGTTTTTTCTCTTGTTGTGTTTGTTTGAAGCTGCTTCCTGTTGGCTTCAGCTGTTTGGAGTTTCCATTTTCTAAACTTCTACATTCTGAACCTTCTTCAGCTCTGAACAGATGATGAAACACTGAATGATTTCAAGCACTTTGTCTAATAAACTTACATCTTTCATTCTTTATACAGATTGAAGAGCTGTGATTTGTCAGAGATCAGCTGTGATTATCTGGCAGCAGCACTGAAGTCCAACCCCTCCCATCTGAGACAGCTGGACCTGAGTAATGACTTCTCCTTGTTTTCGATCAACAACAAGCTGCAGGATTCAGGAGTGAAGCATCTGTGTGGTTTCCTGGAGAGTCCAGGATGTAAACTTGAAACTCTGAGGTCAGTCAGCATGTTTTAGTTGTGCTGAGATGAATATGATGTGAAAGTTGTGCTGACACTAAACTGCAGACATCAGGCTGATATTATACTGATCCACACTGAGGATCTTCATGGTAAAGTCTGTTTTCTTCTTCTCTGGTTTAGTCCATTGACTGCAGCAGAACAATGTTCACATTTCAAACAGTGATGCTCAACGTATGGCCCGCGGCCCACACGCGGCCTGCCAACCTTTCCTGATTCAGAGAGAGGGGACCCTGATTAACTGTGTAGCTTCTTCCTCACAGTTCTAAGTATCAGACACAACAATGAATAATCCACAGCTGACTGTCTTTAGCAGGTCAAAGGTCACGGCACACAGCAGACAGTCAGAAATATTCTAACTCTGATCATTTATCAGTTGTGACACTGTGAGACTTGATCAGAGGTGTGATCATCACAGCAGAGGCCTTTGTGTCAAAGTCACTGAGGATCAAACAGAAACACATGAAGCAGATTTTCCTCTTCTGGCTTTTTATAGCAGATAACCTTCAAAATATTCTGCAGTCGATCAAAAACTGAAGCAAACCATGAAGCAACATGTGAACATGAGCTGATGCTGCTGAAGTGAAGCAAAGTTACAGAGGTTTGATTACAGACACAGCTGAGAGTTTGTAATCTGTCATCATTTTAAAAAGTTTCCATGGAACAGCAGAAATGAGGCTTTACTGTCAGAGGCCGACAGCACTGAACACAACAGCAGACTGGTGGCTAATAAACAGTGAATGATGCAGAAACAGATGTTTGAAGCTGTTCTTGGAGTACACTGAGAGAGAGAGAGCTGTGCAGGCAGGAACAGCCAAAGTCAGAGAGAATTCATGAGCATATTGATCAAACGTGAAGCAGAGTTTGGATCTTCTTTTGCTGCTGCTTCACTCAGTTTTGGTTGGAGACAGATGAAACCTGCAGCTTCAGGATCTGTGAGCTGTCCACTTTCAGCCCCGACGGCGTGTCCGTGTACGTGCCGTCGAGTGAACGATCCACGCTCTGTGTTTCCATCTTTGTGTGTTTAGCTGCTCTCATTTACTGTTTTAGCTGTTTGCTGCTTGTTGAAATAGTTTGTGAGCTTTAACCTGAGATTCTGGCAAAATACATTTATATTAAACATCGATTCAGGATTGAATGAATCAACATCGTTGTATTCAAATTAAAACCATTTAAATGGGAACATGAATTTTTTACAGCCGCCTCTAATGCTGGGTAATGTCAGCTGGTCCATGTGCAGCTGGCTGTGAGGCTCAGGGAGCGTCTACAAAGTGCAACACTGAAAGAACATCATCCATAAATATTGAGTAAGAACTGGACTCTCATACAGCGAGACTCAAATGCCTTTAAACATCAGCTTATCCTGCTGATCCAAGTCCAACACTGAGTTTGTAAAAACATGTTTGTCAATCATTTTGTTTGGTTTCTGAGGAAAAAGATTCAATAACTTGCTGCTAATACACAACATTTCATCATATTTCCTCATAACCCTCTTTTGTCTGACCATTTGATCCCATTTGAATTTGCAATAAAGGATCCACAGAGTTTGGTGACAATAATGACAGTAGATGTTTGTGTGAAAGTGCTGGAAGCAAATGAGTGTGTGATGTTCTTTCAGTGTTGCACTTTGTAGACGCTCCCTGAGCACTGGTCTCACAGCCAGCTGCACATAGAGACCAGTGTTGTTAGTCCAGGTCAGAAGATGACTTGTTGGAATGAAAATGAGCTTGTAGTTTGTCTGCTTTAATAATGTGACTGGAAAAAGGTGTTGGACTTCAAATATGTCCATTTCTGTCACACTTCACCTTTAAAAGTGAAGCCATGTGGTTCCTGGAAGGAAAAACACGACTTTTTCAAGTCTTTGTCCTGTTTTTATGAGAAATGTACGACTTTAATGTGAAACATTCAGAGTTTTTTCTCTTGTTGTGTTTGTTTGAAGCTGCTTCCTGTTGGCTTCAGCTGTTTGGAGTTTCCATTTTCTAAACTTCTACATTCTGAACCTTCTTCAGCTCTGAACAGATGATGAAACACTGAATGATTTCAAGCACTTTGTCTAATAAACTTACATCTTTCATTCTTTATACAGATTGATGGGCTGTGGTTTGTCAGATATTGGCCTTGATTATCTGGCAGCAGCACTGAAGTCCAACCCCTCGTATCCCACAGAGGTGGACCTGAGTGGAACCTACAGCAACCTGAAGGGTTCAGGAGTGAAGCATCTGTGTGATTTTCGGGAGAATCCACGATGTCGATTTGAAACTCTGAGGTCAGTCAGCATGTTTTAGTTGTGCTGAGATGAATATGATGTGAAAGTTGTGCTGACACTAAACTGCAGACATCAGGCTGATATTATACTGATCCACACTGAGGATCTTCATGGTAAAGTCTGTTTTCTTCTTCTCTGGTTTAGTCCATTGACTGCAGCAGAACAATGTTCACATTTCAAACAGTGATACTCAACGTATGGCCCGCGGCCCACACGCGGCCTGCCCACCTTTCCTGATTCAGAGAGAGGGGACCCTGATTAACTGTGTAGCTTCTTCCTCACAGTTCTAAGTATCAGACACAACAATGAATAATCCACAGCTGACTGTCTTTAGCAGGTCAAAGGTCACGGCACACAGCACTCTGTGAAACAGTTTGGAGCAGGAATTCTTGCACATTTACAAACTGACACTGCTGCACGGCATGCTGGGTAATGCTAGCTGCTCAGGTATGGGCGTGCTAATGGCTGTGAGACTCTGTGGCTGCAGAACACCGAAGAAGAGAAAAGAGAGGTGGAGGATGAAGAAAAGAGGCGGAGATGAAGCAGAAGTTTTGCTCCAGAGAGGAGCTGTGTCTGTGTGGGCAGGGCTCAGACAGCTCCGCCCACACAGTGACAGTGAAGCAGGTGAAGAGTAATAAATGAAGACAGCAGACAGTATTTGATAAGCTGATGTACAAACATGTAGGTCGTGTCCAAATTCATGGGCTGCATCCTCCTGAGGCCGCATTTGTAGACCGATTACGTCACAGCGACACGTCGAAGGCTGTCCAAATTCGTAGACTCCTCCGAATGCAGCCAACAAATGCGTCCTCCTTTTCCCCGAATTTGAAGGATGGGTCGGGTGTGTCCTTCGTGGCCTACCATATCCCAGAATTCATAGCGCGGCCCAGCCAAACTCCAGTTTCCAACAATGGCGGCCGCTACTAAGTTTTAAAATTACTCATACTAATCTTTTTCGGTCACAAAATAAACTTTTAACATATTTTCAGGCGAGAAAGTAGCTGTGTAAACATCAAATATCTGCTCGGTTTATCAAGATACCGCATATTTGCAAAAGTGCTTCGACGTTTTCGGAGACGTCTGCTACCCACCAGCTCGATAGCTCGCCGGGAGCTCGAGGGTCACTGAAGCCGCCGAGAACGGCACAACTCCCGGCACATCATTTTCAGATCACCGCGGACTTTCGCTACTCAGGTTAAACGTGATATATAAGTCACTTAGACAACCTCAAAATGTTATTGTTTGGCTTTTTTCAGTGTTTTGTTTGTTCGTGAGTAAATCGGTTTGGCTGAGATTAAAGTTATTAGATTAGATTAGATAAAATAAAACTTTATTAATCCCCCAGGTGGGTTCCTCCTTGGTCTTTACAGAGCTGACTAAACGTCAAACAGAAAACTGATTAAACAGAAGTATGAGACAGTCGAGAATTTACGCCAGTGTCCTGTTATATTTTAGATAGCAAGGAGCAGACGGCTGAGTTTATTAAACTCCACCGAGACAGCGGTGACGCTAATCAGAAGGCTAGACCGTCCAATTTCCCCAGCCGTTTATTTCCAGCCTACCCGACCTTCTGAGGACCCAGCCCACGTAGACCGCAAAGGCCGGGTCCTCGGGAGGATGCAGCCCATGAATTTGGACACGACCGTAGAATGATGGTGGCAGCTACAGAAACAGGTCCATACAGACTGAAGCGTGTCTCAGTCTGAATGTACACTGCTGTTATAAGAGCTGTGGAAACTCAGGTCAAAAGGACGTAACCACACTGCTGACAGTTCCAGGACATTCACAGAGTTACAGCATCATTTGTGACCATAAAGACAGAAAGCTCATCCAAATCCTGGGATTAAAAGTCTGTCCTGGTGGTGTCCAGTCAAACACGTCTCTGTGAAAGCTTCAATCCAACAGGCTCCAAAGTCCTTCTGCTCATTTCCTCGCCGGGTTCTTGATGCTCCTGTACCATCTCTCTGTCATCCTCCTCGCTCCCTCTTTGCACTCACAGTCTTTGTGCATCATTAACACTCACATGTGGAAAACCAAAGTTTTACTGGGCAGAAGATGATCATCAGTGACTCTGTCTTTAAAACACTCTTGTTAGAAATGTACGACTTTAATGTGAAACATTCAGAGTTTTTTCTCTTGTTGTGTTTGTTTGAAGCTGCTTCCTGTTGGCTTCAGCTGTTTGGAGTTTCCATTTTCTAAACTTCTACATTCTGAACCTTCTTCAGCTCTGAACAGATGATGAAACACTGAATGATTTCAAGCTCTTTGTCTAATAAACTTACATCTTTCATTCTTTATACAGATTGGAGCGCTGTGATTTGTCAGAGATCAGCTGTGATTATCTGGAAGCAGTGCTGAAGCTCAACCCTTCGTATCCCAGAGAGGTGGAGCTGAGCTCCCACAAGCTGCAGGATTCAGGAGTGAAGCAGCTGTGTGTTCTTCTGGAGAATCCACAACATCAAATTGAAACTCTGAGGTCAGTCTCCACGTTTTAGTTGTGCTGACACTGTCGATCTGTGGAACTAAAACCTTTATACAGGAAGTCTGGTTCAGCTCTTTGTAGACCTTCTAATCTCTGATGCTCTGAGTCTTACTCAGTAGGTGATGCAGAGTTGTGAAGCCGATGTGGGTGAGGACACTCGCCCAGCTCTAACTACTTTGACGTCCAGGCGGCTTCCCTGCTTGTCCTGATACAAACAAACCTGAGTAACCTTGCAGGTCAGATCTCATCAGTCACACCTGTTATGGCAGCTCTCCTCTAGATTGTAGTTCTTGTTAACCTGGGATGGTTTTAGAAGCCTGGACCACAGACTGCAAGGGAAGATATTACTGGGAAAGGCCAAAGCAACCTATCAGACCCATTAAACACTAACATAGATGAATACTCAGATTTAAACCTTTATTGTTTCACAAAGGGTTAAAAAGGGAACGTCCACAGTTTAGACTGCAGCAGATTTTATTAAAGCAGTTTGACAGGAGCAAAGCAAAAACACAAAGAATAAGTGTTTCACATATTAATACATATAACATAATAATAAAAGAAAAGCAAAAGAATGATACAAAAGAATGAAAAAGTTGTCCAGAGCAGCAGGATGTCTGAGGTCTGCAGAAAGACAAAAACACAGCAGCTAAAAATAGTTGTTGAAAGAAAACGAGGTGGGAGCTGCTGATTCCTGAGCTTTGATACTGGATTAGCTTCAGTAGTTATTCCCATCACTGCTGTAGGAGCTACATTTAGTCACAGCTGATTGTCTCCTTTGACCAATCAGAAGACTACTGTTGTAAAAACAAGCAGACAAAGAACCAATGAGAGTGAAGAACAGGATAAAGAGCTCGTGTGATGGAGGCAAAGCAATAATCAGCAGACTGTAGCAGTTTCTATCTGGATGAAAGTAGAAGGAGCTCAGCGGAGCTCAGTCCCATATCTTTGGTTAGAAACAACATCAGTGATTTCCTGCTGCTCGAGATGATTCCAGCAGCTCTCATTACAGCAGCTGATGAGAGAAACAGCTGATGGCTCACAGCTCGTACACTGTTGGATCTCCAGATGTTCACGTGGCTGAAGTCTGTGAAGAAACTGTGGTCCACGTAGTTCACACGGCCTCAGATTGGACCGAGCTCCCTGGATCACTGCAGCATCCTCAGCTGGTACATGGACGTCTCTGCTCCTCAGTCTTGGAGCCCCTGCAGGTCCGTCCACACCACCAGGTTCTTCTCACTCACCTTTCCTTTGTCCTCGTCCTTCATCGGCCGTGCTGTGTCTTTGTTCCTGCGGTGTTGTTCCCACGATGCAGCGCTGATGTTCCCTCCTTGAATGCACAACAAGTACGGTGCTGGTCTTTCTCGGGTGGAGCAGAGACAGATTGAAGTCTTTCAGGCTTTAGTGCCGACTTCCCTGACAGAGGCTGGACTCCATGGTCTGCACAGGAGGCTTCTACACTGTGTGGAGGTGACTCCTGGACTCGAAGACAGGCTGCAGGTACATGTGTGATGAAGAGGAGCTACAGCAGTGTGATGGAGCTGCAGGTGTGAAGGAAGTCCTGCTGTCCTGTCCCACCCTCATCTTTGCTTCCTCTGTCTTCTCTGGACTTGTCCTCCTGTTTCAGAAACAGCACTGCTTCATGCCGAGGGTGGACGGGAGCGTTGGCTCTGATTCTTTTACCGTCCACCACAAGGAGACACTGATGCTGACCTCCTGATTCATCTGCATGTGTTCTGCTTCACACTGCTCACCTCCACCAAAGACTTCACAAACATCTTCTTTCTTTGAGTCCAGTTTGTCCCACAAACACTTCCAAATCTCCTCCTCTGAGATTCTGCAGCTTCTTGCAGTGTGACTCAGCTGACTTCTGACAGACCACAGACTGGCACAGCATCCACATGTGTCTCCTTTCAAACAGGCTCTTGATGTTTCCTCCCACATCATTCTGGCCTCTCAGTCTCCTTTGTTCTCCAGCTCTGTAGCTCCAGCTGGTGAAGCTTCAGTTTTCCATGTTGGTAACAGTAAACTACAGCCTCTGCTGTCAGCTGGGTAACTAAACAGAGCTGCAGCACGTCTCTGCGGTGGTGCTACATCCAGCCTGCAGACGGCCGTCTACATGTTGTAGTGGTTTACAGTCACCAGGGGGCGCTGTCCCAGCCATGCAGGCAGTGGGCTGCTCTGCTTGTGCTGTTGTTGGTGAAGCTGAAGTGAAAGTGATAGGTTTGTAGTTTGAACCTATCCACTGGAACGTTAAGGACAATCTGCTACGCAGCAAAAAGCAAGACACAAGGCACCAAAGTTCTCTGGTTTACTCATGCATGAGGGAGACCTGGCTGGAGCCAAGCGTCGTTCCACCACTTGACCACCATCAGACTCTCAGCCAGGCTCCCCATAGCACTCCTTTTATTGTGGTTACATGAATATGCATAGGGTCATTAACATATAGCATCTCACATAGGTATACATGTGAACAAAGAATACTGTGTGTGTGTGTGTGTGTGTGTGTGTGTGTGTGTGTGTGTGTGTGTGGTACTGCTGATCAAAGGGTCATATAACATCCTTGGTCAGGAAGAGGGTAGACCCCCCTTCACCCTAGATGGTTCACCCTAGATAACATGGTGAGGAAGTCCAGCAGTTCATCTAAACAAAAAGCACTTAGACTAGAACAGACGTAGCTACGTTAATCCTGCCATAAAACAATAAGAGAAGGTACGACCTCTCTCGTGCTCCCAGGATGTGGGTGTGCATTCCAGTGTGGAATACACACCAAGCCCCTGCAGCCTGCTAAAGATCACACATCCTATCACTACACAATTGATTATACACCTCTAAGAATATATGGTTAAATATTTCCTAATACAAATGACAATAATAAAATCTAAACCCATCATCACCACCCTGTATTGTCATTTTTTAAGGCTATACACCACTTGTCAACATTTTCAGTGCAGGCTTCATTTCATACACACATATTAGCCTTAGCATCCATGTCACTCTGCTGCAACAGTATGAAATTGGTAAAGGTGTTAGCAATCATTTTATTCACCATCGATCTTACACATGGCAAAATGCAACCTGTAAACAAGCAAAGCAAAGCCAATAATGTAAGAATGGGAGTCAAAAACTTTAGAAACATATTCCACCATGGTCCAGATGTCAACCAGGCTATCCAGCCTTGTGACGTGTCTCCTCCTGATGTGTGGTCCGCCACATATTTCTGCAGAGCAGTTAAGTTCTGCAGTGCCTCATAGAGGTCTCCTCCAGTCGTATATCCATCCGGAATAAACGTACAACATGTCTCTCCAATCAGCTCACACACTCCTCCTTGTGATGCTGTTATCAAGTCTAGGGTCAGCCTGTTCTGCAGTACCATCGTTCTGATGGCCTTTTGCTCCTCCGCTAAGGCTGTTCCCAGAGTCTTAGTGAGATTAATGTGTCGCAGTAAGGCATATCGGTTGATCTCCACATGATCCCGCACCTCTGCAACTCCGATGTTTGGGATCAAACTTTGGAAGAATTTAGCTCCTCCACTCCAAATGCGGAATTCTCGTGGCACTCCAGTGTCTACTGTCACTCCAAAAGAGTTAGGTGAGGCTATATTCACCTCACGCTTCCGTCGGTTGCTAGGGTGATGTTCAACTCTGTCCATGAAGAAGACATGATCCGATAACTTCACCACGGCACACAATCCTCCCCATCCCTCAGGGAGTGATAGATAGGCTTTATGTCCACACAAGAAATACCAATCAGCCAAAACTCTTGTTCCTTTACTGCTCGGCACCATCCTTGCACATCCTGTCCACTTCTGACTCTTTGCTTTTACTGGTATCCTGTAAGCCCGGTTGGACTTGCATTCAGTCCTCCTTAATGTCAAGTTCTCAGCTCACTTTGCACTGGTCAAGCATTTCATACACCTGCTCTCATTCTCTGGAGGGCAGTAGGTGTATATGTATCCACATAAACGAAGCGGCAGCTCCCCCACTGACAGTGATCCATTGTTCATCACACACAACGGCAGTTGAGCTGTATTCAGCTTGTTCAGCAATATTATGTCTGGCAGTGGGTCTGACACTTGAGGCCAGGCCAATAAGTCAGTTTGCTCAGAACAATTCACATCTATAAGTGGCGACTTACTCCAGGTGATGTTCAGAGGTGTACTATAGTTGGCCTGGGACCAGAGGACTCTGTTGCCAGGATGAGTTGCTAAGCCCAACAGACACCAACTCCTGTCCTCTGGTATGCTGTACGGCCACAGTCCAGATGTATATGCGGATAACGGCATATGAGCACACACATAGCAGTCCGTCCTATTGTTCAAGTGAGCAGTTGTATTCATAAACTGCCACCAAAAGTTTGTAGAATAGCCATGAGGGTATTGGGTGTGGTTTCCTTGGACATACAGGGTCTCCACAGCTGACCATGATGACATCAAAGCCATTACACCCAGCAGGGTAGACAACACTTTACCAGCCATTCTGATGAGTACCTGTGGCTCAGTTGGTTTCTTCACCGGATTGAGACGAAGGGCCCTAGAGGCTTTCCCCCCCTTTGTACCCGGTCTTCCTGCCACTTACTCCGAGCTGGCCTGGATGTGTGTCACCTTTTTGCAGTGGCTTTGGTGTATCCAGGTGGGTCGTTCTGCAATCTTCACAGCAGTTGGTGTTGTCAGCAGAGCCTGGTATGGTCCGTCCCACCGTGGCTTCGACCAGCACTTCCTCTTTATGACCTTTATCAGTACCCAGTCCCCTGGCTTCAGACGTTCTTCCTGTACAGAAACAGAATCATCTGGCAGATTATTTGCACTCATGACTTCTTTGCTTTTCAGCATTTTAATCATCCAGTCTGCTAGTGTGTTTTCTTCTTCTGCTTTATCATTATCATTACAAAACACTGGAACTCTAAATGGCCTGCCATATATTATTTCAAAAGGCGTTAGGCCATTATCAGTTGGCGTGATTCTCATATACATTTTCACTAGCTCAATGCAGTCTACCCATGTTCTGCCTGTTTCCTCCATTGTTTTCCTGAGTCTCAGCTTTACTGTGCCATTAGTCCTTTCAACCAGCCCTGCACTTTGTGGGTGATATGAGCAATGGTTTTTCAGCGTTATCCCCAGATGTTGTGACATTTTCTCAATTACTTCATTCACAAAATGAGGGCCATTGTCACTGTAAATAGTCTGGGGGATCCCATGCTCTGGGATCACATTTTTGCATATCACTTTAGCCACTGAAATAGCATCTGCTTTCTTAGTGGGGACAACTTCTACCCACTTTGAGAACGGGCACACAATCACCAGGCAGTACCTGTAGGTGTTACAGTTAGACAACTCAATGAAATCCATATGGATTACTTCAAATGGGTAGCTGGGTCTGGGAAACTTTCCTCTCCTAGGTCTGAGGTTTCCCTGAGCATTATGTTTACAACATATTAAACATGCTTTACAAAAATGTTTTGAATAAGCATTGAATCCCAGTGTGAAAAACTGCCGTTCGACTGCTGCCACCATCCCAGCTGTCGAGACATGGCAGAGCCCGTGGCTCAAACTTGCAGCAGTCCTATATAGGTTCTTAGGCAATATAGGTTTATCACAAAGATAGTAGACATCACCTCGCAGGCTTGCTCCTTTAGTGAGCCACAGCTGCTTCTCAGCTGGAGGTGAGTGTGACTGCATGTCTGCTAACACATCATGTGTGATGGGCGTAGTTTGCTCCTGTGACGCCAGAACATGAACCCCATGTGTTCCAAGGGCCGCTTCCTTTGCAATTTTATCTGCAAAGGCGTTGCCTAGTACAATGGGGTCAGTGCCACGTGTGTGTGCTGCACATTTACAAACCGCAACTTTACTAGGCAGTAAGACTGCTTTCAACAGGGCCTGCAACAATGTCGCATGCTCCACAGGTTTACCTGTTGATGTTGTTATGCCTCGTCTTGACCACTGAGCGGCAAAGAAATGAAGTGTAGCATATGCATACTGACTGTCAGTATATATAGTCACTGCCTCCTGTCTCTTCTGCGCCTGTTCTAACCACAATTTAGCGGACGCCACTTGTAACTCTCTCTCCTGTTTCAATTTCCCTGTCGCACAAGCTGCTTTCACTGTCAACTGGTCTACTAACATTTGACATTGTCCTACAACCAATTTACCTTCAAAATCATATTTCTTGCGCCAATGTCCTAAATACTTTGCGCTACCGGGAGCGAATTTCACCATAAACTTCTCGTCACCCTCTGACACACTCTTGGTTGCTTGGGAACCCATAATGACAACAGCAGCTGCCGACGTCACAGACCACGTGTTCTGCTCCGCACACACTCACACAACAACAACAACAACAAAAAATATCCTCACACACAAACAACAAAAATTAGGCCTATTGTCTCAACGCAGTCTCACACAGTGACTGCGTGCTTTGTCGCACACAGTGGCAAAGACTTGCATAGCAGTGATCACGCGCTTTATCGCACACAGTGATAAAGACTTTCAACGCAACCTCACACAGTGGATGCGCGCTTTGCTGCACGCAGCGGCAAAGAATAGTCGCACACAGTGACTACACGCTTTATCGCACACAGTGATAAAGACTTTACAACTCAGCCTCACACAGTGGCTTAGATTTTTCACATACCTACTTGGTGTTGCTTATTGCGAGTAGCATCAGTCCCGAATCCCGTCAATCGTCATCCATCGAGGAGAAAAAACAGACGGCTAATCCACCGGCTCGATGACGAATTCTCACGCCTCGGGACTTTGCTGCAGGACCTCTATAAGTCCTGGCTGACGTCAGTCTGTCGGCGTGTCTCTTTTCCCCTCGGTGAATGTCGACTCCAGGGATCCGGCTCTCGAAGGACCAATTAATGATAGGTTTGTAGTTTGAACCTATCCACTGGAACGTTAAGGACAATCTGCTACGCAGCAAAAAGCAAGACACAAGGCACCAAAGTTCTCTGGTTTACTCATGCATGAGGGAGACCTGGCTGGAGCCAAGCGTCGTTCCACCACTTGACCACCATCAGACTCTCAGCCAGGCTCCCCATAGCACTCCTTTTATTGTGGTTACATGAATATGCATAGGGTCATTAACATATAGCATCTCACATAGGTATACATGTGAACAAAGAATACTGTGTGTGTGTGTGTGTGTGTGTGTGTGTGTGTGTGTGTGTGTGTGTGTGTGTGTGTGTGTGTGTGGTACTGCTGATCAAAGGGTCATATAACATCCTTGGTCAGGAAGACGGTAGACCCCCCTTCACCCTAGATGGTTCACCCTAGATAACATGGTGAGGAAGTCCAGCAGTTCATCTAAACAAAAAGCACTTAGACTAGAACAGACGTAGCTACGTTAATCCTGCCATAAAACAATAAGAGAAGGTACGACCTCTCTCGTGCTCCCAGGATGTGGGTGTGCATTCTAGTGTGGAATACACACCAAGCCCCTGCAGCCTGCTAAAGATCACACATCCTATCACTACACAATTGATTATACACCTCTAAGAATATATGGTTAAATATTTCCTAATACAAATGACAATAATAAAATCTAAACCCATCAGAAAGCGAGAGTTAAAACACTGAACAGTGTCCACTGAGCTTCTCATGCTATTCTCATGCTCAAAGAAGTTTAACAGGAAGGACGACTCGTCCATCAGGCGTCCAGCTGTCCGTGACCGTGTCCACAGCAGAGTGTGACCGAGGCTTCATGCTAACACGCACACATGAAGCTAATACCACCACGAGCAGCTGCTCAGTGGATTTGGAGGACAAATGTCTGCAGCTTCTCACAGGCAGTATGCAGAATGTGGATCTCCACAAAGACTGTGGAGAGCTCGTCCCACACTCTAAATCCACACTTGTCTGCACAAAACTTCTCACACGTTCCCGTCACAAGTGTCTTCTAAGTGAAGCTACCAGGTTCAGGTCCAGCTTGTTTATCTGGAGCTGTAGGAGATGATCCATCCTCACAAAGCAACACAGCAGATATGCAAACACACAACACAACCAAAGGATTCTCTCTGCATGTCTGTGGCTGATGCTGCTGGAACGAAGCTGTTTGAAACCTTGTTGTTCTGCACTTTGGGACCAGAAGAGGAAACTGAAGCTCTGTGCAGAGGGTCCAATGGAAGCAGCCAAGCGCTGTAAGTGTCTGCTGTACAGGGATGCTGGTTCAGCTGTGGCTCAGTTTCACAGTGTGACTCAATAAAAGCAGCAGGAAATCAAAGCTTGATGCTTTCATCAGTGTGGAAATAAGAAAGTTTCCTGTGACAGACGCTGGAGCTCTTTCACTCTCAGCTTCACAGTTTCAGCTTCAAACTTCTTCCAACATGTTTCTAACACGGCCACATTCCACCTTAATGGAGCTGATATCTTGTGCATCAGCACATTTTCTAAAGGCAGCGATCACATCTTTAGTTTTGGATGTTTAACTGCAGATTGTTTATGTGTTTATAGCACATTAATTACAGCAGCAGCGTTGACCACAGTGCTGTACAAGAATCCAAAATAACGATTAAAATAACTCCTAATATTAATATCACACATCAAATATCAAATAACTCTCATGCTGTATTAAAAGCCAGTGAATACAAATGTGTTTTCAGAGCAGATTTACAGAGACTGACAGCAGGAGCTGGGGCTGTTCGATAGAACGATGTATATATGATGACCATATGAAAACGTCTATCGTTTCATATCACGCTCTTTGTTTCCTGCTTATGTGTTTGTGTTTTCCAGATAAAGCTTTCAAAATAAATCTGAAGATCCTGTTGAGAGTTTTCAAAATAAACACAATACAGTACTGCGGTCGCTCGTTTATCGAGTTACGTTCTAAAAATAAGTCTCAGAATGAAGTAGCAGCTTTATGTTTTACAAGTATTATAGAAGTTTTAAGGCAGTTAAACCCTCACTGCACACTTTCTACACTTTTCTCAGACAGGCATGAACATTTTCACACTTTTCTCTCTTGTTTAAACAAAGTTCAAACCTTCATAGAAAAATAAGTTCATTATTAAAGAGTGAAAGCAAAGTGTTTCTGAAATGTGTCAAATCAGCCTTTGCTGGCATTAAATGACCTTGGTTCTGTGTGAGGAGCACTCGTCCATGGCCTGGGCTCCTCGCTGTCAGGTAAAGTTTCATAAAGCTTTTGAGTTTTTCTGCAGATAATGTTGGTGTCCAGCACGATGTTCTTTTTCCTGCGGTCACTGAGCCACAAAGCCAAAGCTGACTCCATCCTTACGATGTTCTTGTTGTGGACAGTTACAACCTTTTTGCCTCCTTGTTGAAACTATGATGGTCAGCATCTTCCTCTGCCTTTGGCTGCTACCACAGCTGCAAAACGTCTCGTCATCATTGTTGTTTGTTGGAGACAAAACGTACAAACATACAGTGCAGCACTGCAGAGTCACACTGCTGTAAATTTGAACACATTCTGTACTGTACAGGAGACACGGCACGAGATTGACTGACGATGGTCTACAGCCAATCAGGACGCAGAACACAACGCGCTGTACAAAACAAAAGCATGCAAAATTGCACAAAAAAGATCAGCGAAACAGCGAGGCCGCCAAAGGTGAACTGTGTTACAGCGAGGGACCAGCGTATATGTGGTTGTTGGGACGATAAATGTCTTTGAGCTTGTGTCAGAAGACGAGCTGCAGCTTTCTGGACCAGCTGCAGTCTTGCCAGGCAGGTCCCACTAACTCCAACATATAAGGAGTTACAATAATCCAGCTGGGACGTCATGAAAACGTGGATCGCCCGTTCAAGGTTTTTAAAAGATAGAAATGATCTCACCTTAGATAAAAGCCTCAGTTTGAAGAAAGACCGCTGTACAACTGAGCTCAGCTGTTTTTCAAATTGCCGTCAAATATAAGCCCCAAATGTAATAATGCGATTTAATAAAAGAGCTGAACCAGTCTAATAGAGCGCCCTTGATGCCGCCATGCTCCAATGGTGAGGTCAAGATGCTGTGGTCAAGGCAGCGGTCAGATCCAAAAGCACAGCTGAGTCTCCTGATCAGTGGCTGATAAAAGATCATTAAGAACTTTCCAAAGTGCAGTTTCAGTGCTGTGAAGAGCTTTAAAACCAGACTGAAACCTTTACAACAGATTGCAGCTGAACAAATATAATCTTTTACAAAATCTTCGACAGGAAGGGAAGCTTTGAAATAGGCCTGAAGTTTGAGCGGACAGAGGATCCAGATCAGGTTTTTAGTACAGGCTGTACAACAGCATGTTTAAAACAGGCTGTACAACACCTGAACTAAGACTGCTGTTAAAAATCGCTAAGATGTCGGAACCAACAACCTTTAAAATCTTTTTAAACACGTGTTGGAACAACATCATTTGGACAAGATGATGTCTTTATAGCATCACATCGTTCCTCCACCTGATCAAACCACACAGGCTCAAACTGATCAAAAGTCCACAGGTACTGAACTGGCAGACCGGGGTGGTGGTCCCCATCTTTAAGAAGGGGGACCAGAGGGTGTGTTCCAACTACAGGGGGATCACACTCCTCAGCCTCCCTGGGAAAGTCTATGCCAGGGTGCTGGAAAGGAGAGTTCGTCCGCTAGTTGAACCTCGGTACAGGAGGAACAATGCCTTTTTCGTCCTGGTCGCGGAACACTGGACCAGCTCTTTATCCTCTCGAGGATACTTGAGGGTGCATTGGAGTTTGCCCAACCAGTCTACATGTGTTTTGTGGACTTGGAGAAGGCATTCGACCGTGTCCCTCGGGGTGTCCTGTGGGAGGTGTTGCGGGAGTATGGGGTGTCTGGCCCATTGCTACGGGCCATTCGATCCCTATACAACCGTTGCAAGAGCTTGGTTCGCATTGCCGGCAATAAGTCGGACTCGTTCCCGGTGGGTGATGGGCTCCACCAGGGCTGCCCTTTGTCTCCGGTTCTGTTCATAATTTTTATGGACAGGATTTCTAGGCGCAGCCAAGTGGCGGAGGGCTTTCGCTTTGGTGGCCTCAGAATCTCATCTCTCATTTTTGTGGATGATGTGGTTCTGTTGGCTTCATCGGGTGAGGGCCTCCAGCTCGCACTGGAATGGTTCGCAGCCGAGTGTGAAGCAGCGGGAATGAGGATCAGCACCTCCAAATCTGAGGCCATGGTTCTCAGCCGGAAAAGGGTGGAGTGCCCACTCCGGGTCGGGGATGAGTTCCTGCCCCAAGTGGAGGAGTTCAAGTATCTTGGGGTCTTGTTCACGAGTGATGGGAGAAGGGAGCCGGAGATCGACAGACGGATTGGGGCTGCAGCTGCAGTAATGCGGACGCTGCACCGGTCCGTCGTAGTGAAGAGGGAGCTGAGTGTAAAAGCGAAGCTCTCAAGCTCCGGTCGATCTACGTTCCTACCCTCACCTATGGCCACGAGCTGTGGGTAGTGACCGAAAGAACGAGATCGCGGATACAAGCGGCAGAAATGAGCTTCCTCCGAAGGGTGGCTGGCCTCTCCCTTAGAGATAGGGTGAGAAGTTTGGCCATCCGGGAGGGGCTCAGCGTAGAGCAGCTGCTGCTCCACATCGAAAGGAGCCAGCTGAGGTGGTTCGGGCATCTGATAAGGATGCCCCCTGGGCGCCTCCTGGGTGAGGTGTTCTAGGCATGTCCCACCGGGAGGAGGCCCCGTTGCAGACCCAGGAAACGCTGGAGAGATTATATCTCTCGGCTGGCCTGGGAACGCCTTGGTATTCCCCCGGATAAGCTGGAGGAGGTGGCTGGGGAGAGGGAGGTCTGGGCCTCTTTGCTTAGGCTGCTGCCCCCGCGACCCGGCCTCGGATAAAGCGGATGAAGATGGATGGATGGTGCGTTGTAGGACATGTCCTGGTCAAAAATGACTCTAAGGTTCCTAACAGCTTTACTGGAGGCCAAGGTAATGCCATCCAGAGTAAGAATCTGGTTAGATACCATATTTCTAAGCTTTTCAGGGCCGAGTACAATAACCTCAGTTTTATCTGAATTAAGAATCAGAAAGTTAGCGTCCATCCAGGTCTTTATGTCTTTAAGACATTCCTGCAGTTTAACTAATTGGTGTGTGTTATCTGGCTTCATGGACAGATAGAGCTGGGTGTCATCTGCATAGCAGTGAAAATGTATGCTATGTCTTCTAATGATGCTGCCTAAGGGAAGCATGTATAGTGTAAACAGAATTGGTCCTAGCACTGAACCCTGTGGAACTCCATAATTAACCTCAGTGTGTGAAGAGGACTCTCCATTTACATGCACAAATTGGAGTCTATTAGATAGATATGATACAAACCACTGCAGCACAGTACCTGTAATACCTACAACATGTTCTAATCGCTCTAATAGGATATTATGGTCAACAGTATCGAATGCTGCACTAAGGTCTAGCAGGATAAGCACAGAGATGAGTCCACTGTCAGAGGCCATAAGAAGATCATTTGTAACCTTCACTAAAGCTGTTTCTGTGCTGTGCTGAGCTCTGAAACCTGACTGAAACTCTTCAAATAAACCATTCCTCTGCAGATGATCTGTTAGCTGTTTGACAACTACTCTTTCAAGGATTTTTGATATGAAAGGAAGGTTGGAGATTGGCCTATAATTAGCTAAGACTGCTGGGTCTAGAGATGGCTTTTTGAGTAAAGGTTTAACTACAGCCAGCTTGAAGGCCTGTGGTACATAGCCGATTATTAGAGATAGGTTGATCATATTTAAGATCGAAGAATTAATTAATGGCAGGACTTCTTTGAGCAGTTTTGTAGGAATGGGGTCTAAAAGACACGTTGATGGTTTGGAGGAAGTAATTATTGAAGTTAACTCAGAAAGATCAATTGGAGAAAAAGAGTCTAACTTAACATCAATGGTACTAAGAGTAGCTGTAGATAATATTACATCTGTGGGATGATTATTGGTAACTTTTTCTCTAATGATAAAAAATTTTCTTTGTGAAGAAGTTCATGAAGTCATTACTAGTTAAGGTTAAAGGGATGGTTGGCTCAAAAGAGCTCTGATTGTTTGTCAGCCTGGCTACAGTGCTGAAGAGAAACCTGGGGTTGTTCTTATTTTCTTCAATCAGTGATGAATAGTAAGATGTTCTGGCTTTGCGGAGGGCTTTCTTATAAAGCAGCAAACTATTTCTCCAGGCTAAATGATGATCCTCTAGATTTGTGACACGCCATTTCCTCTCCAGATTACGAGTCATCTGCTGGCATTAGTACGCTGTTAAAAGAAGAAGTCAGAAATGCATTGAAAGAAGACAATATAAGGGCTGACGTGCAAGGGCTGAGAAATGAGATCGCTAACAGCATGGCGGCGACGTGCGGCGAAGTTGATGGAGTAAAGGTTAGAGTGAAAGAAGCTGAGGATGGGCTGTCAATGTGGAGCGATGAGGTGACCACCCTGCAGTCTACAGTAGAGAGTATGAAGGAGGAGCTGTCTGACCTGAAGGATAAATGTGATGAAGGCAGGAAGCGGAGAGCTAACATCCACATCATAGGGATCCCAGAGGGCCTGGACTCGAGCTCCTCCACGGCCGTATCCGTGCTACTACGTGAAGTGCTGGGTATGGATAAAGACGTTATTGTCGACCGCTCACACAGGAGCCCTATCCTGAGAAAGCCAGCTGGTAACCCGCATGCCGTCATAGCCGAGCATCACTACTACCAGGATTGTGTGGCTACGCCGTGCCAGGGCCCAAGCCCCGCTTGAGTTTAACGGACAACCTATTGCAATATTACGACAGGGCGATATGACCCAAAGTTCATATCTCGATATTCTTTAGCTGGATGGTGATATACGATATATATCTCGATATTTTTAAAGCCAGAAAGTACGAACAAAAAGAGAGTTCTTAGTCAAAGCTGTGTCCCAAATCTCACACAGGCACATTTATTAACATACAGCGTAGATGTACATGAAACAATTACTCAGAAATAAATGATCAGCATTTATTAAATAATAATGCTCCATAAATAAAAGAAAACAATGTTGTTTTTGTGCATAACAAACAGCTCACAATCGTGCAGTCAAAATGTAAACAGACGCTGAGCATAATAACAAGCAGCTGCTCTGTTCCCAGGTTCTACTGCGTGACTGACAGCCTGGAGTTTGAAACCCTCTTTGTAACCGTGTCTCTTACAGGTGCCATTTATGGTCCTTATACACACTCAATACAGTAATATTACGTTGAAGCAGAGTACGTATCACTCCGCGAGGCTCCTCGTAGCTGTAATGCTCCAACAATCCATCAAGCGGTGCAGCCTCGTAGCTGAGCAAAGTCGTACCAAAACATCTTTTGAAAGGTTTCTGAGCGCCGTGTAGCACATAAAATCGGTTCGAGGTCAGTAAGCACAACCAGAATTCATCCATAAGGCGCACTGTCGATTTATGAGAAAATTACAGGATTTTAAGTGCAGAAAATATAGTTTATGGTTTTCCTTTGATCTTAGCAAATATCTACGCCTCTAATTGGGACGATCACAGATTTTTCACTAATGTCTTTGCGCGGCTCCCCAATATGTCATCACACAATATCATCTTTGAGGGAGACCTAAACTGCTCATTATCTGCTATGGACCACAGTTCACACAAAAGTACACTTAGTCCAAACTCAGCATGCGTCATTCAGAGCTTTCTTGATAATTATGGGCTGGCTGATGTATGGAGATTTAATAATCCTGCTTCACATCAATACTCTTTTTTTTCTAATGTCCATAAAACATATATTTGTATAGAAAAACGTCTCCCTTTAGTTACAGAATGTGATTATAAGACTCTGGTGATTTCTCCTCTTGTTTTTTCAATGTGTATTCCTGATGCCTGCTCCAACTATCAGCCATGGAGATTCAACTCAGTGTTGTTAGCAGATGAAGAGTTTGTCAGTTACAAAAGGTCTCAAAGACATTTTTTTTCTATCAATCAGACCCCAGAGATGTCATCATCAGTCATTTGGGAATCTCTAAAAGCATCTGAGAGGCCAAATAATTTCATTTTGTGCCAAACAAAGTGCAACACTGAAAGAACATCATCCATAAATATTGAGTAAGAACTGGACTCTCATACAGCGAGACTCAAATGCCTTTAAACATCAGCTTATCCTGCTGATCCAAGTCCAACACTGAGTTTGTAAAAACATGTTTGTCAATCATTTTGTTTGGTTTCTGAGGAAAATGATTCAATAAGTTGCTGCTAATACACAACATTTCATCATATTTCCTCATAACCCTCTTTTGTCTGACCATTTGATCCCATTTGAATTTGCAATAAAGGATCCACAGAGTTTGGTGACAATAATGACAGTAGATGTTTGTGTGAAAGTGCTGGAAGCAAATGAGTGTGTGATGTTCTTTCAGTGTTGCACTTTGTAGACGCTCCCTGAGCACTGGTCTCACAGCCAGCTGCACATAGAGACCAGTGTTGTTAGTCCAGGTCAGAAGATGACTTGTTGGAATGAAAATGAGCTTGTAGTTTGTCTGCTTTAATAATGTGACTGGAAAAAGGTGTTGGACTTCAAATATGTCCATTTCTGTCACACTTCACCTTTAAAAGTGAAGCCATGTGGTTCCTGGAAGGAAAAACACGACTTTTTCAAGTCTTTGTCCTGTTTTTATGAGAAATGTACGACTTTAATGTGAAACATTCAGAGTTTTTTCTCTTGTTGTGTTTGTTTGAAGCTGCTTCCTGTTGGCTTCAGCTGTTTGGAGTTTCCATTTTCTAAACTTCTACATTCTGAACCTTCTTCAGCTCTGAACAGATGATGAAACACTGAATGATTTCAAGCACTTTGTCTAATAAACTTACATCTTTCATTCTTTATACAGATTGAAGAGCTGTGGTTTGTCAGATATTGGCCTTGATTATCTGGCAGCAGCACTGAAGTCCAACCCCTCGTATCCCACAGAGGTGGACCTGAGTGGAACCTACAGCAACCTGAAGGGTTCAGGAGTGAAGCATCTGTGTGATTTTCGGGAGAATCCACGATGTCGATTTGAAACTCTGAGGTCAGTCAGCATGTTTTAGTTGTGCTGAGATGAATATGATGTGAAAGTTGTGCTGACACTAAACTGCAGACATCAGGCTGATATTATACTGATCCACACTGAGGATCTTCATGGTAAAGTCTGTTTTCTTCTTCTCTGGTTTAGTCCATTGACTGCAGCAGAACAATGTTCACATTTCAAACAGTGATACTCAACGTATGGCCCGCGGCCCACACGCGGCCTGCCCACCTTTCCTGATTCAGAGAGAGGGGACCCTGATTAACTGTGTAGCTTCTTCCTCACAGTTCTAAGTATCAGACACAACAATGAATAATCCACAGCTGACTGTCTTTAGCAGGTCAAAGGTCACGGCACACAGCACTCTGTGAAACAGTTTGGAGCAGGAATTCTTGCACATTTACAAACTGACACTGCTGCACGGCATGCTGGGTAATGCTAGCTGCTCAGGTATGGGCGTGCTAATGGCTGTGAGGCTCTGTGGCTGCAGAACACCGAAGAAGAGAAAAGAGAGGTGGAGGATGAAGAAAAGAGGCAGAGATGAAGCAGAAGTTTTGCTCCAGAGAGGAGCTGTGTCTGTGTGGGCGGGGCTCAGGCTGCTCCGCCCACACAGTCACAGTGAAGCAGGTGAAGAGTAATAAATGAAGACAGCAGACAGTATTTGATAAGCTGATGTACAAACATGTAGGTCGTGTCCAAATTCATGGGCTGCATCCTCCTGAGGCCGCATTTGTAGACCGATTACGTCACAGCGACACGTCGAAGGCTGTCCAAATTCGTAGACTCCTCCGAATGCAGCCAACAAATGCGTCCTCCTTTTCCCCGAATTTGAAGGATGGGTCGGGTGTGTCCTTCGTGGCCTACCATATCCCAGAATTCATAGCGCGGCCCAGCCAAACTCCAGTTTCCAACAATGGCGGCCGCTACTAAGTTTTAAAATGACTCATACTAATCTTTTTCGGTCACAAAATAAACTTTTAACATATTTTCAGGCGAGAAAGTAGCTGTGTAAACATCAAATATCTGCTCGGTTTATCAAGATACCGCATATTTGCAAAAGTGCTTCGACGTTTTCGGAGACGTCTGCTACCCACCAGCTCGATAGCTCGCCGGGAGCTCGAGGGTCACTGAAGCCGCCGAGAACGGCACAACTCCCGGCACATCATTTTCAGATCACCGCGGACTTTCGCTACTCAGGTTAAACGTGATATATAAGTCACTTAGACAACCTCAAAATGTTATTGTTTGGCTTTTTTCAGTGTTTTGTTTGTTCGTGAGTAAATCGGTTTGGCTGAGATTAAAGTTATTAGATTAGATTAGATAAAATAAAACTTTATTAATCCCCCAGGTGGGTTCCTCCTTGGTCTTTACAGAGCTGACTAAACGTCAAACAGAAAACTGATTAAACAGAAGTATGAGACGGTCGAGAATTTACGCCAGTGTCCTGTTATATTTTAGATAGCAAGGAGCAGACGGCTGAGTTTATTAAACTCCACCGAGACAGCGGTGACGCTAATCAGAAGGCTAGACCGTCCAATTTCCCCAGCCGTTTATTTCCAGCCTACCCGACCTTCTGAGGACCCAGCCCACGTAGACCGCAAAGGCCGGGTCCTCGGGAGGATGCAGCCCATGAATTTGGACACGACCGTAGAATGATGGTGGCAGCTACAGAAACAGGTCCATACAGACTGAAGCGTGTCTCAGTCTGAATGTACACTGCTGTTATAAGAGCTGTGGAAACTCAGGTCAAAAGGACGTAACCACACTGCTGACAGTTCCAGGACATTCACAGAGTTACAGCATCATTTGTGACCATAAAGACAGAAAGCTCATCCAAATCCTGGGATTAAAAGTCTGTCCTGGTGGTGTCCAGTCAAACACGTCTCTGTGAAAGCTTCAATCCAACAGGCTCCAAAGTCCTTCTGCTCATTTCCTCGCCGGGTTCTTGATGCTCCTGTACAATCTCTCTGTCATCCTCCTCGCTCCCTCTTTGCACTCACAGTCTTTGTGCATCATTAACACTCACATGTGGAAAACCAAAGTTTTACTGGGCAGAAGATGATCATCAGTGACTCTGTCTTTAAAACACTCTTGTTAGAAATGTACGACTTTAATGTGAAACATTCAGAGTTTTTTCTCTTGTTGTGTTTGTTTGAAGCTGCTTCCTGTTGGCTTCAGCTGGTTGGAGTTTCCATTTTCTAAACTTCTACATTCTGAACCTTCTTCAGCTCTGAACAGATGATGAAACACTGAATGATTTCAAGCACTTTGTCTAATAAACTTACATCTTTCATTCTCTATACAGATTGAGGAGCTGTGATTTGTCAGAGATCAGCTGTGATTATCTGGAAGCAGTGCTGAAGCTCAACCCTTCGTATCCCAGAGAGGTGGACCTGAGCTACCACAAGCTGCAGGATTCAGGAGTGAAGCAGCTGTGTGTTCTTCTGGAGAATCCACAACATCAAATTGAAACTCTGAGGTCAGTCTCCACGTTTTAGTTGTGCTGACACTGTCGATCTGTGGAACTAAAACCTTTATACAGGAAGTCTGGTTCAGCTCTTTGTAGACCTTCTAATCTCTGATGCTCTGAGTCTTACTCAGTAGATGATGCAGAGTTGTGAAGCCGATGTGGGTGAGGACACTCGCCCAGCTCTAACTACTTTGACGTCCAGGCGGCTTCCCTGCTTGTCCTGATACAAACAAACCTGAGTAACCTTGCAGGTCAGATCTCATCAGTCACACCTGTTATGGCAGCTCTCCTCTAGATTGTAGTTCTTGTTAACCTGGGATGGTTTTAGAAGCCTGGACCACAGACTGCAAGGGAAGATATTACTGGGAAAGGCCAAAGCAACCTATTAGACCCATTAAACACTAACATAGATGAATACTCAGATTTAAACCTTTATTGTTTCACAAAGGGTTAAAAAGGGAACGTCCACAGTTTAGACTGCAGCAGATTTTATTAAAGCAGTTTGACAGGAGCAAAGCAAAAACACAAAGAATAAGTGTTTCACATATTAATACATATAACATAATAATAAAAGAAAAGCAAAATAATGATACAAAAGAATGAAAAAGTTGTCCAGAGCAGCAGGATGTCTGAGGTCTGCAGAAACACAAAAACACAGCAGCTAAAAATAGTTGTTGAAAGAAAACGAGGTGGGAGCTGCTGATTCCTGAGCTTTGATACTGGATTAGCTTCAGTAGTTATTCCCATCACTGCTGTAGGAGCTACATTTAGTCACAGCTGATTGTCTTTGACCAATCAGAAGACTACTGTTGTAAAAACAAGCAGACAAAGAACCAATGAGAGTGAAGAACAGGATAAAGAGCTCGTGTGATGGAGGCAAAGCAATAATCAGCAGACTGTAGCAGTTTCTATCTGGATGAAAGTAGAAGGAGCTCAGCGGAGCTCAGTCCCATATCTTTGGTTAGAAACAACATCAGTGATTTCCTGCTGCTCGAGATGATTCCAGCAGCTCTCATTACAGCAGCTGATGAGAGAAACAGCTGATGGCTCACAGCTCGTGCACTGTTGGATCTCCAGATGTTCACGTGGCTGAAGTCTGTGAAGAAACTGTGGTCCACGTAGTTCACACGGCCTCAGATTGGACCGAGCTCCCTGGATCACTGCAGCATCCTCAGCTGGTACATGGACGTCTCTGCTCCTCAGTCTTGGAGCCCCTGCAGGTCCGTCCACACCACCAGGGTCTTCTCACTCACCTTTCCTTTGTCCTCGTCCTTCATCGGCCGTGCTGTGTCTTTGTTCCTGCGGTGTTGTTCCCACGATGCAGCGCTGATGTTCCCTCCTTGAATGCACAACAAGTACGGTGCTGGTCTTTCTCGGGTGGAGCAGAGACAGATTGAAGTCTTTCAGGCTTTAGTGCCGACTTCCCTGACAGAGGCTGGACTCCATGGTCTGCACAGGAGGCTTCTACACTGTGTGGAGGTGACTCCTGGACTCGAAGACAGGCTGCAGGTACATGTGTGATGAAGAGGAGCTACAGCAGTGTGATGGAGCTGCAGGTGTGAAGGAAGTCCTGCTGTCCTGTCCCACCCTCATCTTTGCTTCCTCTGTCTTCTCTGGACTTGTCCTCCTGTTTCAGAAACAGCACTGCTTCATGCCGAGGGTGGACGGGAGCGTTGGCTCTGATTCTTTTACCGTCCACCACAAGGAGACACTGATGCTGACCTCCTGATTCATCTGCATGTGTTCTGCTTCACACTGCTCACCTCCACCAAAGACTTCACAAACATCTTCTTTCTTTGAGTCCAGTTTGTCCCACAAACACTTCCAAATCTCCTCCTCTGAGATTCTGCAGCTTCTTGCAGTGTGACTCAGCTGACTTCTGACAGACCACAGACTGGCACAGCATCCACATGTGTCTCCTTTCAAACAGGCTCTTGATGTTTCCTCCCACATCATTCTGGCCTCTCAGTCTCCTTTGTTCTCCAGCTCTGTAGCTCCAGCTGGTGAAGCTTCAGTTTTCCATGTTGGTAACAGTAAACTACAGCCTCTGCTGTCAGCTGGGTAACTAAACAGGGCTGCAGCACGTCTCTGCGGTGGTGCTACATCCAGCCTGCAGACGGCCGTCTACATGTTGTAGTGGTTTACAGTCACCAGGGGGCGCTGTCCCAGCCATGCAGGCAGTGGGCTGCTCTGCTTGTGCTGTTGTTGGTGAAGCTGAAGTGAAAGCGATAGGTTTGTAGTTTGAACCTATCCACTGGAACGTTAAGGACAATCTGCTACGCAGCAAAAAGCAAGACACAAGGCACCAAAGTTCTCTGGTTTACTCATGCATGAGGGAGACCTGGCTGGAGCCAAGCGTCGTTCCACCACTTGACCACCATCAGACTCTCAGCCAGGCTCCCCATAGCACTCCTTTTATTGTGGTTACATGAATATGCATAGGGTCATTAACATATAGCATCTCACATAGGTATACATGTGAACAAAGAATACTGTGTGTGTGTGTGTGTGTGTGTGTGTGTGTGTGTGTGTGTGTGTGTGTGTGTGTGTGTGTGGTACTGCTGATCAAAGGGTCATATAACATCCTTGGTCAGGAAGAGGGTAGACCCCCCTTCACCCTAGATGGTTCACCCTAGATAACATGGTGAGGAAGTCCAGCAGTTCATCTAAACAAAAAGCACTTAGACTAGAACAGACGTAGCTACGTTAATCCTGCCATAAAACAATAAGAGAAGGTACGACCTCTCTCGTGCTCCCAGGATGTGGGTGTGCATTCCAGTGTGGAATACACACCAAGCCCCTGCAGCCTGCTAAAGATCACACATCCTATCACTACACAATTGATTATACACCTCTAAGAATATATGGTTAAATATTTCCTAATACAAATGACAATAATAAAATCTAAACCCATCAGAAAGCGAGAGTTAAAACACTGAACAGTGTCCACTGAGCTTCTCATGCTCTTCTCATGCTCAAAGAAGTTTAACAGGAAGGACGACTCGTCCATCAGGCGTCCAGCTGTCCGTGACCGTGTCCACAGCAGAGTGTGACCGAGGCTTCATGCTAACACGCACACATGAAGCTAATACCACCACGAGCAGCTGCTCAGTGGATTTGGAGGACAAATGTCTGCAGCTTCTCACAGGCAGTATGCAGAATGTGGATCTCCACAAAGACTGTGGAGAGCTCGTCCCACACTCTAAATCCAAACTTGTCTGCACAAAACTTCTCACACGTTCCCGTCACAAGTGTCTTCTAAGTGAAGCTACCAGGTTCAGGTCCAGCTTGTTTATCTGGAGCTGCAGGAGATGATCCATCCTCACAAAGCAACACAGACAGCAGATATGCAAACACACAACACAACCAAAGGATTCTCTCTGCATGTCTGTGGCTGATGCTGCTGGAACGAAGCTGTTTGAAACCTTGTTGTTCTGCACTTTGGGACCAGAAGAGGAAACTGAAGCTCTGTGCAGAGGGTCCAATGGAAGCAGCCAAGCGCTGTAAGTGTCTGCTGTACAGGGATGCTGGTTCAGCTGTGGCTCAGTTTCACAGTGTGACTCAATAAAAGCAGCAGGAAATCAAAGCTTGATGCTTTCATCAGTGTGGAAATAAGAAAGTTTCCTGTGACAGATGCTGGAGCTCTCTCAGCTTCACAGTTTCAGCTTCAAACTTCTTCCAACATGTTTCTAACACGGCCACATTCCACCTTAATGGAGCTGATATCTTGTGCATCAGCACATTTTCTAAAGGCAGCGATCACATCTTTAGTTTTGGATGTTTAACTGCAGATTGTTTATGTGTTTATAGCACATTAATTACAGCAGCAGCGTTGACCACAGTGCTGTACAAGAATCCAAGATAACTATTAAAATAACTCCTAATATTAATATCACACATCAAATATCAAATAACTCTCATGCTGTATTAAAAGCCAGTGAATACAAATGTGTTTTAAGAGCAGATTTACAGAGACTGACAGCAGGAGCTGGGGCTGTTCGATAGAACGATGTATATATGATGACCATATGAAAACGTCTATCGTTTCATATCACGCTCTTTGTTTCCTGCTTATGTGTTTGTGTTTTCCAGATAAAGCTTTCAAAATAAATCTGAAGATCCTGTTGAGACTTTTCAAAATAAACACAATACAGTACTGCGGTCGCTGGTTTATCGAGTTACGTTCTAAAAATAAGTCTCAGAATGAAGTAGCAGCTTTATGTTTTACAAGTATTATAGAAGTTTTAAGGCAGTTAAACCCTCACTGCACACTTTCTATACTTTTCTCAGACAGGCATGAACATTTTCACACTTTTCTCTCTTGTTTAAACAAAGTTCAAACCTTCATAGAAAAATAAGTTCATTATTAAAGAATGAAAGCAAAGTGTTTCTGAAACGTGTCAAATCAGCCTTTGCTGGCATTAAATGAGCTTCTGTGTGAGGAGCACTCGTCCATGGCCTGGGCTCCTCGCTGTCAGGTAAAGTTTCATAAAGCTTTTGAGTTTTTCTGCAGATAATGTTGGTGTCCAGCACGATGTTCTTTTTCCTGCGGTCACTGAGCCACAAAGCCAAAGCTGACTCCATCCTTACGATGTTCTTGTTGTGGACAGTTACAACCTTTTTGCCTCCTTGTTGAAACTATGATGGTCAGCATCTTCCTCTGCCTTTGGCTGCTACCACAGGTGCAAAACGTCTCGTCATCATTGTTGTTTGTTGGGGACAAAACGTACAAACATACAGTGCAGCACTGCAGAGTCACACTGCTGTAAATTTGAACACATTCTGTACTGTACAGGAGACACGGCACGAGATTGGCTGACAATGGTCTACAGCCAATCAGGACGCAGAACACAATGCGCTGTAAAAAACAAAAACATGCAAAATTGCACAAAAAAGATCAGCGAAACAGCGAGGCCGCCAAAGGTGAACTGTGTTACAGCGAGGGACCAGCGTATATGTGGTTGTTGGGACGATAAATGTCTTTGAGCTTGTGTCAGAAGACGAGCTGCAGCTTTCTGGACCAGCTGCAGTCTTGCCAGGCAGGTCCCACTAACTCCAACATATAAGGAGTTACAATAATCCAGCTGGGACGTCATGAAAACGTGGATCGCCCGTTCAAGGTTTTTAAAAGATAGAAATGATCTCACCTTAGATAAAAGCCTCAGTTTGAAGAAAGACCGCTGTACAACTGAGCTCAGCTGTTTTTCAAAGGTCACATTGCCGTCAAATATAAGCCCCAAATGTAATAATGCGATTTAATAAAAGAGCTGAACCAGTCTAATAGAGCGCCCTTGATGCCGCCATGCTCCAATGGTGAGGTCAAGATGCTGTGGTCAAGGCAGCAGTCAGATCCAAAAGCACAGCGGAGTCTCCTGATCAGTGGCTGATAAAAGATCATTAAGAACTTTCCAAAGTGCAGTTTCAGTGCTGTTAAGAGCTTTAAAACCAGACTGAAACCTTTACAACAGATTGCAGCTGAACAAATATAATCTTTTACAAAATCTTCGACAGGAAGGGAAGCTTTGAAATAGGCCTGAAATTTGAGCGGACAGAGGATCCAGATCAGGTTTTTAGTACAGGCTGTACAACAGCATGTTTAAAACAGGCTGTACAACACCTGAACTAAGACTGCTGTTAAAAATCGCTAAGATGTCGGAACCGACAACCTTTAAAATCTTTTTAAACACGTGTTGGAACAACATCATTTGGACAAGATGATGTCTTTATAGCATCACATCGTTCCTCCACCTGATCAAACCACACAGGCTCAAACTGATCAAAAACAGCTGAGCAGGTGAATATTTTAGCCCCGGTGCGATCTCGGGCGAGAGTATCGATGATGGCCAAAGGGCAGCGTCCAGCTCTACGGCCGCTGAAGAGCAGACTCAACAGACGCGCGTGATGTGGATCCTACTGCTCTAAAACTGGAGCTTCTTCAATCCATTAAAGAGGACATTAGTACGCTGTTAAAAGAAGAAGTCAGAAATGCATTGAAAGAAGATTTTGACAATATAAGGGCTGACGTGCAAGGACTGAGAAATGAGATCGCTAACAGCATGGCGGCGACGTGCGGCGAAGTTGATGGAGTAAAGGTTACAGTGAAAGAAGCTGAGGATGGGCTGTCAATGTGGAGCGATGAGGTGACCACCCTGCAGTCTACAGTAGAGAGTATGAAGGAGGAGCTGTCTGACCTGAAGGATAAATGTGATGAAGGCAGGAAGCGGAGAGCTAACATCCACATCATAGGGATCCCAGAGGGCCTGGACTCGAGCTCCTCCACGGCCGTATCCGTGCTACTACGTGAAGTGCTGGGTATGGATAAAGACGTTATTGTCGACCGCTCACACAGGAGCCCTATCCTGAGAAAGCCAGCTGGTGACCCGCACGCCGTCATAGCCGAGCGTCACTACTACCAGGATTGTGTGGCTACGCCGTGCCAGGGCCCAAGCCCCGCTTGAGTTTAACGGACAACCTATTGCAATATTACGACTGGGCGATATGACCCAAAGTTCATATCTCGATATTCTTTAGCTGGATGGCGATATACGAGATATATCTCGATATTTTTAAAGCCAGAAAGTTCGAACAAAAAGAGAGTTCTTAGTCAAAGCTGTGTCCCAAATCTCACACAGGCACATTTATTAACATACAGCGTAGATGTACATGAAACAATTACTCAGAAATAAATGATCAGCATTTATTAAATAATAATGCTCCATAAATAAAAGAAAACAATGTTGTGTTTGTGCATAACAAAAAGCTCACAATCGTGCAGTCAAAATGTAAACAGACGCTGAGCATAATAACAAGCAGCTGCTCTGTTCCCAGGTTCTACTGCGTGACTGACAGCCTGGAGTTTGAAACCCTCTTTGTAACCGTGTCTCTTACAGGTGCCATTTATGGTCCTTATACACACTCAATACAGTAATATTACGTTGAAGCAGAGTACGTATCACTCCGCGAGGCTCCTCGTAGCTGTAATGCTCCAACAATCCATCAAGCGGTGCGGCCTCGTAGCTGAGCAAAGTCGTACCAAAACATCTTTTGAAAGGTTTCTGAGCGCCGTGTAGCACATAAAATCGGTTCGAGGTCAGTAAGCACAACCAGAATTCATCCATAAGGCGCACTGTCGATTTATGAGAAAATTACAGGATTTTAAGTGCAGAAAACATAGTTTATGGTTTTCCTTTGATCTTAGCAAATATCTACGCCTCTAATTGGGACGATCACAGATTTTTCACTAATGTCTTTGCGCGGCTCCCCAATATGTCATCACACAATATCATCTTTGAGGGAGACCTAAACTGCTCATTATCTGCTATGGACCACAGTTCACACAAAAGTACACTTAGTCCAAACTCAGCATGCGTCATTCAGAGCTTTCTTGATAATTATGGGCTGGCTGATGTATGGAGATTTCATAATCCTGCTTCACGTCAATACTCTTTTTTTTTCTAATGTCCATAAAACATATATTTGTATAGAAAAACGTCTCCCTTTAGTTACAGAATGTGATTATAAGACTCTGGTGATTTCTCCTCTTGCTTTTTCAATGTGTATTCCTGATGCCTGCTCCAACTATCAGCCATGGAGATTCAACTCAGTGTTGTTAGCAGATGAAGAGTTTGTCAGTTACAAAAGGTCTCAAAGAGATTTTTTTTCTATCAATCAGACCCCAGAGATGTCATCATCAGTCATTTGGGAATCTCTAAAAGCATCTGAGAGGCCAAATAATTTCATTTTGTGCCAAACAAAGTGCAACACTGAAAGAACATCATCCATAAATATTGAGTAAGAACTGGACTCTCATACAGCGAGACTCAAATGCCTTTAAACATCAGCTTATCCTGCTGATCCAAGTCCAACACTGAGTTTGTAAAAACATGTTTGTCAATCATTTTGTTTGGTTTCTGAGGAAAATGATTCAATAAGTTGCTGCTAATACACAACATTTCATCATATTTCCTCATAACCCTCTTTTGTCTGACCATTTGATCCCATTTGAATTTGCAATAAAGGATCCACAGAGTTTGGTGACAATAATGACAGTAGATGTTTGTGTGAAAGTGCTGGAAGCAAATGAGTGTGTGATGTTCTTTCAGTGTTGCACTTTGTAGACGCTCCCTGAGCACTGGTCTCACAGCCAGCTGCACATAGAGACCAGTGTTGTTAGTCCAGGTCAGAAGATGACTTGTTGGAATGAAAATGAGCTTGTAGTTTGTCTGCTTTAATAATGTGACTGGAAAAAGGTGTTGGACTTCAAATATGTCCATTTCTGTCACACTTCACCTTTAAAAGTGAAGCCATGTGGTTCCTGGAAGGAAAAACACGACTTTTTCAAGTCTTTGTCCTGTTTTTATGAGAAATGTACGACTTTAATGTGAAACATTCAGAGTTTTTTCTCTTGTTGTGTTTGTTTGAAGCTGCTTCCTGTTGGCTTCAGCTGTTTGGAGTTTCCATTTTCTAAACTTCTACATTCTGAACCTTCTTCAGCTCTGAACAGATGATGAAACACTGAATGATTTCAAGCACTTTGTCTAATAAACTTACATCTTTCATTCTTTATACAGATTGAGGAGCTGTGGTTTGTCAGAGATCAGCTGTGATTATCTGGCAGCAGCACTGAAGTCCAACCCCTCCCATCTGAGACAGCTGGACCTGAGCTACAACAACAAGCTGCAGGATCCAGGAGTGAAGCATCTGTGTGGTTTCCTGGAGAGTCCAGGATGTAAACTTGAAACTCTGAGGTCAGTCAGCATGTTTTATTTGTGCTGAGATGAATATGATGTGAAAGTTGTGCTGACACTAAACTGCAGACATCAGGCTGATATTATACTGATCCACACTGAGGATCTTCATGGTAAAGTCTGTTTTCTTCTTCTCTGGTTTAGTCCATTGACTGCAGCAGAACAATGTTCACATTTCAAACCTTCAAAGAAGAAGAAAAATCCTCCACTGGAAAATTCACTGTGAAACTCTCAAACTCTTCATTGCACCTTAAAGTCTGTCTGACACTGAAATCCAAAGCAAAATGTGCGTTTGCTTTACAGACAGCAGTCCAACACAAACATACACACATCATCCAAAACACAGTCCAACATCCAAATCTCCTCCACTGCCAGCATGAATGATGGGAAAGAGAAGGAGGAACACTCTGACATTCAGGGTTAGAATGAGTTTCATCAAGCAGACTGTGAAGATCAAAGCTGCATTAGAAAGCTTACATGAATGAATGAGTGGACAGAAGTGGACAGAGATCATCTGAAGCACTTCAAAGGCTTTAAATCAGCACATTTCTCTTTATTCTTTATCAACTCTGTTAGTTTCTCTCAGTTTTCTGTGGAATGAAGCTAACAGCAGGCTAATAAGATGCTGACCAATAGGTTTCTATTAAAGGTTGTAATTTGTATATGAAAAAGTGCTTTGGCTCAGCAGGGATCAGCTTACAGGTAGAATACAGCTGCTGGATGGGATTAGCATGTCATAGCTATCTACCAAACTGCTAACTGGGGGATTTCAGGCCATCTATGGATCATTTTTGCTAACTGTTTATTCAGCTTAGGCTCACAGGGCTGCAGCCTGTGCCCTAGCTGTCATAGGGCAAGAGGCGTGGTCCACCTGCACAGGTGAGCAGTCCATCACAGGGCCAACAGAGAGCGACAGAGAAGCACTCCCTCACATCCACACCTACAGCCAATGTAGAAGCACCAATGAACCTAAGCAGCATTTCATTGGACTGTGGGAGAACATCCAACCTCCACAGAAAGGCCCAGCTGACCAACAAGCTTCAACCTACAACCTTCTTGCTCTAAGGCACTAGTGCTAACCACTTTTGCCCATTTCAGCCCAAATCCTGCATCTTCCTGTTTCTGACTCCAGGCCAGCTCCACTAACACTTTCTCATCAGACACTGCCACCTAGTGGAGGAAGTCTTAGTTCCATTTGAAGCTTCAGATTACAGTTAGTTCCTTTACAAAGAGGTGGAGGTGGTGGGGCCACAGCACCATCATCACTGAGTGCCATAGGACACTTAACCTTTGTTTCCATATGCTGGGAACTTCCTGTTGTTCCAAGGAGGACTGGAAAATGTGTGAAAATCTCCCAGTCACTTCCTCACAGCACACTTCAATCATTTCCCTCCCACAGCATCAGGACCAGGGCTTTTTCTCTCTTTGGTCCCACTAAGAGATTTCCACACAAACACCTCATCAGTGGGACTCTCAGAGCTACCAGCCCTTTGCTACAATCACAAAGCTCTTCATTGAAATCAATGATATCAAAGCTGGAATCAAATGAGTCCAAGTCTTCTGCTGATTCAGCATCACATTCATCTTTGCTCCTTGTCCTGCATCCCCACCATGGACTTCATTCCTTTCCAAGCCAGCCTTGAGTGTCCTTTATTCAGCTCATCCTCTGCTTTACTTTTACACCTGATTTTAGCTGCTTTATCTCTCTTTCAACAGGTTTCTGTGCCTCAATCTTTTTCTTCTCTCCCTCATAACAAGACAGCTTCTTCTGCCTGAGAACATGTTGGAGTGATTTACTAATCCAGGGCTGCTTATTGGGGAAAATACTTCCTGTTTCCAAAGTAATCCCCATTTTTCCCAGAAAGAAATGTCAGTAGAAATCGATGATCTAAGTGAGAACATGAGTCCTTAAAAAGTCCCAGTGGGTGCAGTCAAAGCAGTCCCTCAGTCCCAGTATAGAGTCTTTGGTCCAGACTGGAACAGCTGTGTGCCCAGTTTGAGCTCTCTTCAGTGCTGTGACCTGACAGACCCAGAGGGGCCATCACATCACATTTAGAAGCTCCCCTGATGGAGCCACAACACATGTCCAATACTTAGTCTGTCTTGTTGGACCAACTGGAAGAAATGATTCAAGGACTTAGTCACAGAACAGAGATTCAAATCTCCAAAATCCAACTGGCTGCATCAGGACATATAGTCTGAAACTCTGCACAGTTTCCTGTTTGAAGCTGCTTCCTGTTGGCTTCAGCTGTTTGGAGTTTCCATTTTCTAAACTTCTACATTCTGAACCTTCTTCAGCTCTGAACAGATGATGAAACACTGAATGATTTCAAGCACTTTGTCTAATAAACTTACATCTTTCATTCTTTATACAGATTGATGGACTGTGATTTGTCACAGATCAGCTGTGATTATCTGGCAGCAGCACTGAAGTCCAACCCCTCCCATCTGAGAGTGCTGAACCTGTTGAACAACAACCTGAAGTATCCAGATGTGAAGCAGCTGTCTGATCTTAAGAAGAGTCCAGACTACAGACTGGAGACTCTGGAGTAAGTAGAGTGATGGAGTGAGTGGGTGGTGCTGTCAGCAGTATTGTACTAAACACAGTCAGTATGAAACAAAGATCCAGTGTTTCCTGTAAAGCTGCAGCTTCTCAGTGAAGCTGTGAGAGGAGAACGGTGACAGGCTTCAGGATTGGACACAAACACTTCCTGTTTCTCACCTTTATGGTCACCATAGTAACGGCTGACACGCTCTGATCAAACACTGTCAACAGCCAATCAGCTCTCTGAACAAAGCAGCACGCAGACCAATGACTGCATTGATTTCCAAGTTTAAAGCAGTGAAGAACACAGTCTGTAGGTGAGGAAGAATTTAGTGAGAGCAGATGTTTGGATGGAATTCCTCCAGTTAACAGCTGGAACCGTCCATCTGGATTGTTGGGCTTGTTGTTGGGGTTCCTACAGAGCTCAGAGTGGACACACCAAGGTTCTTCTAATGAATGAAAGTCCAAACTCAAACTAGGAGGGAAAAACATTTTCAGCAACTTCAATAAAAATCCAAAGATTAGAAAAAGTGAAGCAACAATGAGTCCTAGTACAGTCCCAGCACTGACGTCCCTGCTGCTCTTTATACTGGATGTGCTGCATCACTGACTGACAGCTGATGAAGAGTCTCTGGAAACACTCGTTTATCTCCTCTGCTCTTCCTCCTTCTCTCTGCAGGTGGAGCTGATGATGGTAAACAGGACGGTGTGTGTGCTGAGAGAGGAGCAGCTGTGTCCTGATGATCCAGAGAGGTTGAAGCAGCAGCAGCTTGTGTGTAGAGACGCTCTGACTGGGCCATGTTACTGGGAGGTGGAGAGGAGAGCTTCATCCAGCAGTGACTGACAGAGGAATGAAGTGCAGATGACTGTCAGTGCTGCAGAGTGAACTGCTCTGAGAACAGCTCCACTGTCAGACACAATGTAGAGTCCAGCATCAGCCCTGTGTGTCCCTCTGGATCTGACAGAGGATCATCAGTGTATCTGGACTGCTCTGCTGCTGCTCTGTCCTTCTACAATCTCTGCACAGTCTCTGTCTCACTCTGGAAAGATTTTACAACTTGTTGTAATTACAGAACGTTAATATAATATTCAAACATGTGATCTTCTCTTTATTTCTGAATCTTTACCAAATAAAGAAAAACCAAACTAACAAACAGAAGCTGTCGTGTCCTTTTTCACCACATCTGTGAATCTTTTCTGTGTTTTTCCTCTTTTCCTCCTTCCTGCAGCTCCATCTTCATCATTCTGTGTCCAGTATATGTGAACACGTCCAAAGCATCTGAGCCTCATGTTACCCGTTTGTGTGAGTTACGCCTGTCGTTGTGTTGTGGTGTATAAATAAGGGGCAGGAGACAGCGCTGGATCTCTGAGTTCTTTACTCTCAATTTCTGCAACATCTGCAATATCTAGAAATGCAAACCTGTGAGCTGTGTGTGTTGTGCGTCTGCTCGGCCACCTCTCCTCCGGCCGTGCTGGAAGCAGCTGTGCGTTTGACAGTTTTATCGACTCGACAATAATCGAACAAATTAAATGTTCAAAAATATCAACTTAAGCACTTCAAAGTCAACAAAAAGCTTAAAACAATGAAATAATATTTCACTGAAAAAACAACAGCTCATAAGAACGATACACAAAATAATACAGAAACAAACAAATAAAAGTTATTAACCAGGATCCATGTTTTTGTCACAAACACTGAATCAGCTGATTCACTCTTTATGTTTCTGAGTTTGTTTTGTGATTATAGTTCTGGTTTCTGTTTCTGTGTCTTCACTGTGTCCCACGTCTCCTTACTTTGGACTCTGTGTTATATTTCCTGTTTTACTTTGACAGTCCCGTGTTACTGTTTCCTGTCTCGTGTGTGTAATTGGTCCCAGCTGTGTTTCCCTCCTGTCTCCCGTTCCCTGATTACTAAACTGCGTCCACGCCGCCGGCGCTCCTCTCCACAGCTGGATTCCAGGATTTCAGAGCATCCAGCTGTGGTGAGTGATGGAGACACTTTCTCTGCTCCCTCAGTAATCAGGACAGTTTATTGAACATCAGAGGACATAAAGGACTGTTTTTCACCTGCCCGTTCTGAACCTGGACATTAAAGACTGCTGGCTTCAAGGACATTAATCCCAGTGTCAGCCAGCCAATAACAGCCTGTGTTTTTCAGCTCTTTAGGAGTCAGAAATGAGAAAGACACAGACTGCTAACCTCTCCCTGCAGGAAATAAGCTCCGCCTCTTCCTTTCCTGTATATGAGTGATTCTGACATGAGACACAATGAGTTTCCTGTTTATTGTGACTTAAAGCGAGCAGCAAAGACACTAAACTGTGTGTTTCCAGCTGAAGCTGCTTTTTGTGTTGCTCCCACAATCCTGTCTGAAACAGTCAGTGAGGAAAACTCAATGTGACTTCAGAGTGACAGAGGTAAGCGACTCATGTTGTAACTGACGTCAGACGCGGAGATTTTGGCGGAAAATTAAAGCGAACGGTAGTTTAGAATTGAACAAATTCCTTTAAGCTTCAGTATTACCAAATACACTCATCAATAGTCTTCTAACTAACAATATTTGTCTAAATCATCTCCAACACCCTGGAGAACAACAGGGAGAGTTTAGAGGCTCTCCAAGATTACATTGATCAGTGCTTCCAGGATCTTGTGATGAAGAAGGCTCAGAGTGCAAAACCTTCATCAAAACCCACCTGAAGCTGCTGGAGGACACGGTGAAGAACATCGCCTTTGATAGAGTGCATCGCATCGGCCCCATGCGGGCTGCGACCGGGAGACCACGTCCTACTGTGGCCAAGTTCGGCCACTTCAAACAAAAGGAACAGGTGAAAAGTCTCCGTGTCCATCGGTGTTTCTCCACGTCTCTCTTCCTTCTTCGTGTCATCTCTGTGTTTCCCTGCTGCCCTCATGTTTTCTGCTTTGTCTGTTAGTTCTTCCCAGTTTAGGTTGATGTTCGCTTCTTCCCTCACCTTTGTTATTTTCACTGTAAATAAATCTCCACTCGCATCTCCACCGCCGTCTGCATCTTGGTCCTCATTCACTCCACCACACGACTGCTGCCCCAGCCGTGACAACTTTTGATGTTTCCTCTACATTTACCTTTAAAAATTATTTACTTTGCCTTCTTTGGTATCATTTGGTATCAGATGGCCGACTTCTAAATGGCCACCATGGTCACCACCGAACTTGAGGAGTTTGCCCCCTCACATATACTAATGTGCCACAAACAGGACTTTAACATCACCAACCATTCCTATGTTATTACGGTGTATCCATATAACTGGCCCACCCTGTACAGTTATGCTTTCATTTTGACATACTGTATTAACACAATTCAGGGAGGATTCTAGGATCAGAGCTTCGGGGGGCTGAGCACCCAGAGAGCTGCCCAGCCAGCCAAGATACACTTTACTCGTCACAATGAGACTTCTTCCCCGTCTCTGTCGGTCCCTGCATCCTCCCTGTCCTCATCGTCTGTTGTCTTCGTCTCCTTTATCAGTCATAATTTTACCATCTCTGTGCAAGTCTGCAAATTTCTTTATTAAATCAAAAGATTATTAAATCCATCAAGTCTCTCTGTGTCTGGGTCCTCGTCACAAAACATGACATCACTGTTTTGTACTTTTTAACAATTTAATCCCACATTTGTGAAAGAAAAGCAAAACACTTTTTTGAAAAGTCTGTAACAAAACCATCAATTCTGATCAAGGTTATTTAAATGCTGCCAAAGAAGAATGGATTGGAATAAAAAAAAAATACATATCCTAATCTTAATTACTGGAGGAGAATAATGAATGATGCTCATAGTGAGTAAGAAGTAAACTGAGTGCATATTTTGGACAGAGATTCACTTTTAATGTGTTTGTATAATATAATACAGATACATAAAAACACTCCTGAAACAGAATAAATTATTACAAATAAATTATTACAAAATATTAAAAAATATTATGGATACTTTTGTTGTTAAAATGTTACCTCTCAACCAAGTTCTGCCTTTTATATTTTTAGTAGTGTGTCACACAAACAGGAAATATTGTCAAAAAAAAGTAAGTAAGTGCTGAAGCACCCCAAAAATGAACCAAAGCACCCTAAAAATGAACCAAAGCACCCCAAAAATGAACCAAAGCACCCCAAAAATGAACCAAAGCACCCCAAAAATGGGCTAAAATCGCCCCTGTTAACAAATAATAGCCCAACAGTCACTTTTATGCTTACTGTAGCTGTTAGCTAAAAACACTAATTTAGCCTAGTTTGCCCTGAATTCAGCTTTGACAGACATGATCGACTGTTTCCAGTAGAATTCCTCGTTGTCATCTTGTTCCCTCTCAGAGCCCCGTATGCTTGCAGAGACCCCTACAGTAGGGAAATGTGCCAAAGAACGTCCAAAACATTGCATTTTAGGTTTATTTATGCCTTACACACAATCCCAACTCTTTAGCTAACTTAACAACGTTGGCTAAAGTCTATAGTTAGTCTTACTCGTTTGTACAACATTTCTGGATCGCCACTGTTTGAAATGATATGACATATGACTCTCACTGAAACAGCAAACTTTGTAGAAAACACAACACTTCTGATTCTCTATCTAGCTGTTTGGTCACAGCTGTAGATTACATTATAAGTGGTTGTTCACTCTTGTCAATAATTACATTTCTAAATTCTATTTGTGCAGTTACATGTAAACAAAGTCCAATATTGTATCTAAATGATTGTGTTATGGTGGGACAGTTTCCAATTTTGTTGTATTATTGCACTAGGTATGACTGTGCAAGAGTTATCTTATCTTCCTTGCTTGCACCACACTCTTTGCAGAAATGGTGCACAGCAGCACTGCATCATGTTATTGTGTTGTATAATATACCAGAACTAATACAAAGCAACATCCATGTACACTATAGGTCCATGCCAATGTGCCCAAATGGGACCTCCATAAATGGTAAGGGGCGCAAAGGCACTTTAAGACCAGTGGGCACACCATCGGTGCACATCCGCTCGGATGCTTTTTTCTATTCATTTATTTCCCTGTTTATTTATCGATGCACAAAAGCAATTATCTCAGAGACACCATCCTCTTAACAGAGACTCAAATCAGGAACCTGCAGATTATTAGTCAGCAGCTTTAACTTCCTGTCTTTGTCTCACTAAACCTTCCACGTGGAAACTTGAGCTGCCCACTCAAGCACAGTAGGCTTTAACTGGCTCTGCTCAAGTCACTTCAGTATCTGAGAAACTGTCTCGATGCATGCCAAAGAACACTTTGACAATACGCTTGTGTTGAGTCAAATCCACCACAAGCATATTCTATGGCAGTTTAATTCCACTCCACATAAAAATAGTCACGTATTATTTCCCCCCACCACACTTCCTGCCAGTAGCTGGTGCCCCCACCCACAGTGCATTAGTGGTTCTCTGTGTTTAGTGGCTCACTCTGGGCGGCTGCTCGGTGGGGCCCGGCCCCCTGGCTCTGTTGGGCCTGTGCTGCGGGTGGGGTGCCCTCAGGTCTCGGCCCTCTGGGCCCATTTACTGCTCAGTAACATTTAATATCTATTATTTACTACTACTTACTAGCCTACTTACTGCATATTATTGGTTGTTGCTGTGGATTCCCCACTGTGTTGGTTTTTCCTTGTGTTTTTCAGCAGATGATGAAATAGATTTTCAGTATTTTTTCTCTCTTCCTCTCCATCTATTTCTCTTCTTCTCTATTTTTCCCTCTTCTTCTGTTAACTTTCTCCCCAGCTTATCTTTTTTCTTCTTTCCTGACCCCCGTTCTGATTCTAATGACTCAAAATAAAGTAAAATCATCATCAAATATGACTATCAAGTGGACCAGTATAGCAAAAACCATAATGGTGGCAGAGGCCACAGAGCCAAGTGGAGGATTTTCAACGTTCAAACCAGATAAAAAACAGAAATTAAATGGTGTTAAAAGCCATGAATTAAGGCAATTCATTCACAACATCATTACAAGTTTTACTGGACGTTAATATTTTTCTCTTTTTTCAGTGCAAAACAAACTAACAGTACACATGATGCTGGCAAGTTAAAATGTCAGTGTCTTTTATAGATAGCATGTCTAGCATCATAGTTTTATAGATCACGTAGTCAGGATAAAAACTCCATCTCTGATTATTATTGTACATGACTGTGACATGCAGTGGCCTCAGCATCATGATGAAGGCGACCGGAGGAGATAGTTTGGTAGACATCGATGTTTTGCCGATGAAGGCTCATGTAGCGGTCCTCTTTGTCCTAAACAACAATTTACACTGTCATTTACATTTAATTAAAGTGCAGCTTAAAACACAGACATAATGCACTGCAGCCTCGGCACAATTAAGTGTAAAACAGAACTATGGAAAACTCACAAACATCTGGCGAGTTTCAGATCCTGTTAAGTTAGTTAGACCTGATCTGTTTTCTCTGTTAGGATAAAAACATCAGAGGTCATGGGGTGAAAAATACCTCAAAAACAAGACTAGCTATGTCTACAACTAATGTGTGGTGTTTGAAAAGAACCTATGAGATACTTTGAACACCACAGTGGCTGCTGTATGCAGTAATGTGCTCAAGTGATTTCAAAGGGTCATTTCATGAGTTTAAGTGCGTCAGTAAAAGTTTTCACCTGCGAGGATTTCTCCTCAGGCTGTAACCACAGGTTATCACAGCCACACTGATGAGTGAAGCAGCAGCAGAAATGATGGGAACTGTAGCCATGAACTTCATGCCAGAAGAATCTCCATCGTCTGTTGAATGTTGCCACACACACAAAAAAACTTCATTTTGAAAACATGAAAAGTCACGAAATTTGCATTAGCCTGTTATATTAAAGTGGAAAACATGTTTATCTTTTCATTACATTAGAGTTACAATTGCATCATTCAAACATTTCACTGATGAAATAACACCAAAGTTGTGATTGGAGCAGTTTTATAATGAAATTTTAAACAAATTAGCCAGAAGAAGAGCTTAAAAACATTCCAGATGTTCATCTCCTGACTGAAACCTTTCATTAATCCGCTGCAGGCGGGAATGACGACCTCAAACCATGTATGACAGAAAAGAAAGTGTTAACGCAGTTCCAAACATCCACCTTGAATCTGCGGTGTGGGTATAAATAGAAAATGTTTTTACCTCTCACAGTCACACTGAGATGGAGAACATACAATCCACCACGAAATCCACACTCACAGGTGTAGTTCCCACTGTCTTCAGATGTTAAGTTGAGCAGGTGGAGAAACACAGTCTCATTTTCTTTGATCAGTGTGAACCTGGAGTCACAGCCATGAATAAAGCCTCGGTCGTAACGATAGAGCAGACGACACTGTTCTCCTCGGCTCCTCTCTGTGCTGATCTCACACAGTATCATCACAGTAATATTCAGAGTTGTTTTGCTGCATATTTGAGTGGAATCGGGTTTCTTTCCAATTGTCTTCACAAGAGTCTCTATAAATTGTTCCAGTTAAAATGAAACAAAATCGGGATTATAGTTTCTATATATTTGTTGTTGTGGGAAAATCAATCACATATATTATTTCACTAACCTAACTAAAGCTTTCTTCTTAAACACCTGGCTTTACAGCTTTTCTTTTTTAATTATATATATTTACCTTCACTGCTAAAAACCACAAGCAGAAGCAGGAGAAAGCAGAGTTTCCGTGCAGTCATGCTGGTGAGGAAGTAACTGTGGCTGACAGTGTGAGGTAGACTATAGTGAAAGCAGGAAGACTTGCACCCTCCTTATTTCACCTCTTGTGTCTACACTGAAACTTTTACTATGTCTAAAATAGAAGTGCATAAAAGTGGAAGGACAGTAGAAGGTAAACCACCAACATTGTTTAAGCCAGACTGATCTCTCTGTTTATCTGGATGGACATTGTGTTCAAATTATGATGAGATGTTTGTTCAAAAACAAAACTAGTCTGATACAAAGAGTCATGTTTGCCACAGTTTATTGTGTTTGTATTGTATTAAATCTGAGAGCCTGAGTTGGAGTATTATGACTGAATGGTCTCCATTACTGGGAAACAACTATCCAGTGTGAAAAGATGGACGTTTATTATAATATATGAATATTATTATATTAGTATGTCACCTAAAGTTTTATATACTTTAAAATGTTTCATAGAGCTTTATTATCCACTCCCACAGTTCCTGTGCTTCTTGCTGAGCGTGTCTTGTTGTCGTGTTGATGGTTCACTGAGATGAGAGTCTGGTAGGAATCACTCGATGGCTGCTGAAGGTTTGTATAGGGCTGATCTGGCTCATCGTCATCCTTTAGAAAAGTGAAATATTTTAGGTATTAATCAAGTTCAACCCGGTCTACCCACACACTCTATTGATCTTTAAATCTCTCCATCTGTTGCCTGGATTATTTAATGTTTCTGCTCATTTCTGTAAGAGCTTCTTCACAAAATAAAGGACACTGAAGTTGGCACTAATAGTATTATAACACTAATCTGTAATTATCTATATAAGTAGTTAACATCCTAAAACATAAATGTACATGTTTTATGTTTACTGGCAAACTTTTAACTAGCTGCTGTAGATCGTAGCAATAAATTGCTCACCAAACCGTTGGGATTTTCAGGTACAGACACTCCAGATGTTCCTAACCTTAAGCAGCCACGTTGATAAGAAAGGATGTCAGCATTAGTGTAACACTATTCACATTCAAACAGAGAAAAATCAAGTAAGAACATCTACATTTATATTATCTTCTCTCTTAATAATGATAATTATTTTTGGAAGGATAAAAAGTGTTCATTCTAGACATGATGTTTAACATACAGCGAATTCTCATTTATTGAAATGTGATGTTTCCTTTTACTTTCTCTACATCTATATCATCTTTGAATTACTGCAGCAAAAATAGTCTCACCCATTACTTTTCCTCCAGTAGATAAATCCCACGATAACTCCAGTTATAAAGATGATCACAACACCGGGCAGATAAACGGAAAAAGATTTGTCTGCTGAAGTGTGGGCCTCGTTTGTGTCTAAATCATTGAAAAGATGCATTTGTCAGTAAAATCATTTACTTTCATTTCCTGGAAATCAAAACACAAATCAAACACAGTTTACGTCTACTGAAACTCTGAGTGAAGTAATGAAACCCCAGTTTTATAACCACAGAGCTTTAAATATTGTCACTGTGCTCTTTTCTTTTGTCTTCTTCTTCTTCTTTTGCATCTTTTCTGAATATTACTATGAACTGAAATTGGTCCAACTGCTTATATACATTCACTGGCCACTTTATGAGGTATACCTGTTCAGGGTGTAACACAAATATTTCAGTGTTCATTTCATTTGGCAATCACATGTCAGCTTCATCTTCCTGGTTAAATAAAGGTTAATAAAATAATAAAATGTCAGCAAATCAATGCTCAAACAGAGCAACATGGCACATGTTACTGGTCCCAGTGCTTCACAAACTGCTGATCTGCTGGGATTTTCCCACACAATCATCTCTGTTCACAGACAATGGTCTGAAAAATAGAAAATATCCAGTGAGCTGTGATTCTCTGGGTAAAAATGCTGTTTACACATCAAACCTTGAGGCAGAGCGGACCACACTGGATATCACTGCTGTCCTCTAACAACAGCAAGCTGAGGCTACAGTTTGCAAGTCTGGACAACAGAAGACTAAAACAACGATGCCTTGCCCGATGAGTTGATTTCTAACAGTTCAGACTGCTGGTGGTGTAATGCTCTGTGGGGGATTTTCTTTGCAAACTTTGGACCCTGTAGTAACCACTGAGCATCATTTAAACACCACAGCCTGCCTGAAGGTTGTTGCTGACCACATTCATGTCTTTATGCCCAAAAAATACCCATCGTCTGATGGCTGCTTCCAGCAGGATACCACACCATGTCACGGCGCTCAAATCATGTACGGCCTGCGCAGTCACCAGATCTCAATCCAGCAGAGCACCTTTGGGATGTGGTGCAACAGAAAGTTTGCTTCAAGTAAGAGCAGCTGACGAATCTGCAGCAACTGTGTGATGATGTAATTTCAATATGTCTTGAGAATCTTTGAGGAATGTTTTTAGCGCCTTGTTGTGCCACAAAAAATGAAGACATGTTTGATGGCTGAAGGTGGTCCAACTCGGTTCAAAGATGTACCTGATAAATGAGTCAGTGAGAGTATTTAAACTGCTGTAAGTGAAAATAAGAAGAAAAGAAATGAACAAATTACAAGAATAAAAAACACATAAGCAGGTCAATACAATGCTGACACAGTGCTGAATAACTGTGTCAAATAAAGAAACCAAAATGCATTTACCTTCCACAGTGACACTGATATGGACAATATATGTCCCTTCAGTGTTTGTACACTCACAGGTGAAGTTCCCACTATCAGCTGGTGTTAAACTGGTCAGCTCCAGAAAGGCAGTCTGATTTTCTTTTGTTATTGAGAACCTGGGGTCACATTCCTGAGTAACGTTCTCTCCGTGTCGATACAGCAGATGACACTCTCCTCCTGTGTCCCTCTGTCTTTTGATCTTACAGATAATCAAAACAATAGTAGTCTGACTTTCCTTGTTGCAAATCCGAGTGACATCGTGTTCTCTCCTGACTGTCTTCACAACAGTCTCTGTAAACAGGGACAGCAAAATACGGTAAATACAAGATTCAGCCTGTGTCAGAGAGGACTTTAGTTTCTATATTTTGTGAATGTTAAACCATCTTTTTAATCCCATAATAATGTGTTTAGTTTAAACTAAAAGCAAGGAGGTTATAAATGTAAAAATATTAATAATGCATAATGAAAATAGTTTCCTTGTATTACCTTCAGCATCATGGGACACAGCTAGTGGTAACAGCAAAATCAAGCAAAGTTTTGATACGTCCATGCTTGTTAACATGTCTGTAAGCCACCGACAGTGAAGAGGAAGATGTGCGGAAAGAAACAAGCTGAAGCTTTCCTGGCTAAGCAGACGTCAGACTGTTGCCCTTCACGGGGCAAGTGTGAAATGATGTAAAAAGGAAGTGTACTGACAGGACTTTCATATTAAAAGGCTGTAAAGTTGAAACACTGTGCGAGCTCCCACACAAAAAGAAAACAAGCTAATTTTTCTTTATCACAGAGGAATTATTACACTGCTAACTGTCATGTTCGCTGAAACTGAAGGATGGATAATATTGTAAAAGTAACAACAAAACTACCATTTATCATAACATTATAAGCATTTTAAACTAAAATAGCGTGTTACGTCATCAAACCGCTTCATCCAATCACTCAGATACTTACAAAGTTTTGACTGCATTACCTTTAAAATTTGTACGAAGATGAGCATAAAATGAATAAAACTGACATGCTTGCATTTGTTGTGTAGTGCAACAGGTGTATGTGGCTGAGGGATTCCCATGATGCAATGCGTATTTCTCCTTCAGTCACCTTTCTCGCTCACTGTGTGTTAATGCAGCTCTCTGCATTGAATCATACCTGTTATTAACCTCTGTCTCTCTCCCACAGCGTGTCTTTATCCTGTCTTCCTTCTCTCATCCCAACCAGTCGCAGCAGATGGCCCCGCCCCTCCCTGAGCCTGGTTCTGCTGGAGGTTTCTTCCTGTTAAAAGGGAGTTTTTCCTTCCCACTGTCTCCAGACTGCTCACTCATAGGGAGTCATATGATTGTTGTGCTTTTTCTCTGTATGTATTATTGTAGGGTCTGCCTTACAATATAAAGCGCCTTGAGGCGACTTTATATTGTTGTGATTTGTCGCTGTGCAAATAAAATTGAATTGAAAATTGAATTGTGAAGGCCACACCAGAAGCCACACAATTGGGAAGTCAGTAACGTCAGACACCAGCATCTTTATTTTAATTTTAATGCACATTTCCACAAACATAAATAACGACACATGTCCCATAAACAATTTCTGGTTAATGTTTTACTGGTGCTGGAGGTCTGTTGGACTGCTGAGGGTAACTGGAGAGAAAATGATGTGTTTTTTTCATTGGGCGTTAAGGCGTCTGGGAAGGGATCTCAGACCATTTACATCCTGGGCCATCTGACCTCAGGAAATCACATGATAAGGTGGGGCCAGGTTTCACAATGAGCTCACCCGAAACCCTGGCTGATTAGGACCCACACCCGCTTTCACACCTTGGCTCGTGTCATTAGGTAGAGGATCATCAGGGGTCCTTTGTCCCTCTTTGGGGGGAAACTCCCACTGGTTTTAAGTCTGGGACTCCCCACCATTGACCCTTAGAACTGAAGAAGCTTCTCGGATGAGAGGTGAAACGTCTTCAAGCAACTCAAGAAGTCCAGACGCTTTTCCTTCCAAGCTCCTTAGACTACGATGACCTGGATGACTGAGAACCTTCACAGACTTAAGTATTAAATTAATAGTTGGTTTTCATTCTTTGTTTTTAGATTTTTTTTTCTATTTGTATCCCCTCGTGTATTTCAGTCCAATTTACTTTGGGAAATATTTAATCTAAGGTAGGGATGCACCGATACCGGTATCTGGTATCGGCCTCCATACCACATTTTCTAAAGTACTCGTGAAAAGTTCCCCGATACCGAGGACCGATACCACGGTCTGAGACCTGTCTATGTTTGAGCGGCATGTAAGGGGTTAATCACAGGCGCTGAGTGCCCGCCCCCAGGCCCCGGCTGCGTATCAGAGCGGGGAGAAGGCGAGGCGAGACAAGTCAGCCGTGTGGAACTATTTCAAAGTGAACGAAGACACGAAAACAAAGGCGGACTGCAAATTGTGCTCATCGAAATTGTCCAGAGGAGGCTCTAAAGGTAGCGCATTTAACACAAGTAATTTAATCAAGCACCTAAAATCCCAACACGACAACGAGTACAAAGAGTTTGCCCACGCTTATTTACCCACACTTATTAGCACAGAGGAGCAATGCTGATGCTAAAGCAGTGGGACGGAAAATAGTTGGGCATTTTAAACATTCCGACTTAGCCTACTCCCGCCTCGAGGACATTCAGGGACAGCTCAACCAGCCAATAAAGAGACTGCAGCAGGACGTACAGACACGCTGGAACAGCACGTATTACATGACATCAGTCCTATTTTTCCACATATTAATACATTTATGAATTTTGTGCAGGTATAAAGATCGCTTCTTCTCCAACAACACTGCTCCAGAGGCCAAGCTGCACCTGAAGCAGGAGCTTCTAGAGCTGAGGCAGAGGGGAGTCGGGCAGAAGCTGCAGAACCTCCTGCTAAACTGTTCCTCAAGGCCCAGGCTGCCGCTGGCAGCAGGTGCTGCCATTGAGCTCGACACATACCTCGGAGAGGCCCCAAGCCCTCGTGAAGACAGTCCTCTGAAGTACTGGGGTGTCAACAAAATCAGGTTCCCCACTTTGGCTAAAATAGCCTGTAAATAGCTCTCAGCCCCATGTAGCAGTGTGGACAGTGAAAGGCTTTTTAGCTCAGTGTCACACATTATAGATGAAAACAGAAACAGTCTGACTGCTGATGATGCAGAAAAGCTACTTTTCTTAAAAAACCCTGCCACTCACTGTTTCTCTCCATTTAGTGAGTCATCTTAGACTTGATGTTAATACCTACCTCAGTTGCACTGACTGCCACAGTTCTATGTCAGTGGATGTTGTTAGTTTATTCACATATTGTGCACTAAATGGCAAAGATGTTTATTAATGCCCCTTGTGTTGTCCAAAGCGGCAGAGTTTAAAATAAACTGAAAAATACTTGAGTTGCACTGTCACTGTTTACATTTTTTTATAATTATTTATTCTGTAATATGTTGCATACAACATGCTTTCATTTTAAATAAATGTTCTTAATTCCAAACCAGTCCCTTGTTTTTTTGTTGTTAAATTATAGGACTAAAGCTGTTACCTGTAAATTTAAATCATGTTTTTATTAAGTACTCGGTATCGGCGAGTACTGAAATGCAAGTACTCGTACTCGTTTCCAAAAAAGTGGTATCGGTGCATCCCTTATCTGAGGTAAACATTTTGCTTTTCATTTGACCCCTGACCTGTCTGCTGTAATGCAGGAGGCAGGTTTATGAGCTATACTGCAGCCAGACACCACAGGAAGCCTTCCTCCATGTTTTCTTTACAGTAATTGATTCAGCCAGTTTAAGTCTCCTTTGTTTTTGTGCATTAGATCACTGTGTGGGTTGTGTTGAGTGCTTATGTATTTGTAAGTAGCCATTATGACTTGACTAGTGGTGTTTATCTCTTTTAAGGGTCTAGTATCATCAGTTAATTAGTTTTTACACTTTGCAGGCACTTTGCTGTAAATACAACAACACTGCTGAAAACTCTAATTTAAATAATTACTACTGATGCACCTATCAAATAAACTAACATTTGCACAGGTGTTGAAATGCTGGACTCTTCCTCTCCTAAATCTGTGGCAGAGAAAAAATGCTGCAGGAGTGTTTTTTTACATGATATGTAAGAAAAATAAGAAAAAGAAAGAAACCCTGTGATTTTAATGTGAATGCATTACTGACATCTTATCCAAACACACATTGTGCACACTACTTTATCCCCTATTACAACTGCAGCTTTTATTAGTGCATGTTCACGGGACTTCTGATTCTATAAGGTCTTGACAAAAGTCTCTGCAATCAATTGATTACAATCAAGTGATTCAATTGAAACATGGAAATCAGCATTTCACCATTTTATACTATACATACATGTTTTGCTTTCAAGACTGGACAGGAGTGGCATGTGGGCGGCATTGTAGAGTGTGTTGACAGGAGGAAAACTTACACGCTCAGTAAATCACCCCCGTCACTACCTAAACCTCAAAGTCTCTAAACAGGAAGTGCATCTGCATGAAAGCTTCTGTTTTATATGCAGACAGATGACCTTTTGATGTAAAACCTTTCTCTGTATCTAGAGAAACACTTTAACTATATATTCAACTATATAGTTTAACATTTGGTCCGTAACTATCATTTAAAAACAATAAAAAGGTTTAAAAGAATATACATAGGCGGCTATAAAGACTGCAGGTCAAACATCGTGCAGATACAGAAAGACCTCCTGGGGTCCAAAATGTCGCACTATTACAGAGCAATGCTTACAATAGTCTTGCATGGTTAGCCAGTTAGACAGATGCAAATGTTAAAGTGCTAAAACAGACATGTAAATAAAATACAACATCATGTTAGCAGCTTATTGGTATTAATGTCTCTTAAAGCTCTCCATGACCTAGCTGCATCTTAACTCTCTGAGCTGCCACAGTCTTATAAACCCACCCGCTGTCTCAGGTCAGCTGATCAGCTGTTCCTGAATGTTCCCAGGACTGAGCGTAAACTTAGAGGACATCGTGCTTTTGCTGCAGCATCTCTGAAACTGTGACACGATCTGCCTTTAGAGATTAGACAGGCTTCTTCTCTGCCTGTTCTTAAATCACTCCTGAAAACTCATCTCTTCACCCTGACCTTTGACACCTTGTAAGATGTTGGTTTTTAGTTTGAGTTTTTTAGTTTATTTTTGCTGTTTTATCTTGTTTTGAAATATAGGGCTGTTTACATTTTTTATGTATTATGTGTTTTATTTTTTTACTGTTATGTTTTATTCTATTGTTCTTAACTCATTTACTGTACAGCACTTTGGTTTTGTCCTGGGTTTTTTAAAGTGCTTTCTCAATAAAGATGGATTGGATTGGACTGGAAGATAAACACTTTAGTTTGCAGTACTGTGGTGAGTTCACAGTAAAGCACTGTGTTGGACTGGCGCACAGTGATTGTGGCGTTCATGGTCAGTGTTAGGTTACCTCAAGTACAGTGGATTCATTTGCATTTAAGCTGATGATGCTTCGATTAAGTCATGAAATTTCACCTTCATATCAGCTCTATAAGCCAATTCTCAGGATACTGTTAGTGTAGGAAATGGAAAGACAACCAAGATATCTGTGAAACGTCTGCTTACATCTTGAATTCAGCTCCGGCGTATGTGGTAAGTTGTTAATGAGTGACTTTAATTTATTATTTGTTCAGATGTGGCTATACACTCTACTGAGAATAAGCATACTGTCATGAGTGAATCTTCAAAATAGACATCGAAATAGGTCATGGAGAAAATAAGTAGAAAAAGTAAAGATCTTATTAGGAATAATACTGTTTGGATAATTATAACCATCATAATCAACCGAATCATCTCAACATGTATTTGCTCAAAAATGTATTTATTACCACAAACATGTATTTAATTATCAACACAAGGAAAATCAACAGTTTCTAGAACTCCAACAGGGGCAGGACTTGGAGGCACTGGGATTTCAGGAGGCAGCAGAATGGTACACTGGTCAGTGTCATTATTATTGACCTGTGATGGTGGATGGCCTTGGAGGGAGCTGAGAGGTAACTCAGACCTCTTGTCTTCAGGACACGTAAAGCAAACATACTCCTTCTCAGCAGCTGGAGACTTAGAGACATCCCAACTCATCAGCCTCATGCGTTTGGGCATCAAATGTTCCTCTTCATCATTAACAGAAAAAGCAGTAGAATATCTGCGCTTTCTGCAGAGACCTACCTCTGCAGTGGGTGGAGGTCTCGGAGGCAGAGGAACATCGCTAGGACACATGAAAAACATCACGTCATCATCCAGGGATGAACGATCGTTTTTCAAATCTGGATGCATGATCTTGTCTGTGTCCTTCGACTGAAAGCTGGCATCAGCAGGTGGAGGACTTAGGAGCTCACATGCAGGTGCGCTGATAGGTCGGAACATGAAAGCGGGAACTTCATTGTCCAGAGCACAACGGTCTGCACTGGATGAGCGTGGGAGCTTCTCCTTTGCCTGTGGAGGAGGCAGACTTTGAATTTGTGTTGCAGAGGAACATTTAAGTCATCTGACGTTTTGCTCTGTTACATATTATTATTGTTGTTGTTGGATTTTTCTTTAAAAATTCACACGATTTAATGTTTAGAAACAGACACAGTGAAGGGTAACTTACCACAGCTCGAGCCATTTTAGGCGTCTGTCAAGGCAAAGACGCAGGATTTGGTTTCTCTGTGTAAGATTACAGGACAGTTGTCAGTTTCAGTTTCAAGTCAGTTGGATAAATTCATATCAAACTTCTCAAACTGTATCATTAAAGCATTGTTTAGGTGGACAAATATGAAAGATATGAAGATAAAAACAGTAACAGCTGGCAATCAAGGGAAAACAACCTCACGAAAAAGGTCTTAATCATTATTGTTTTAAAGTAAATCTTTCAGTCCTTACTTCAGTGATTGTTTGAAGTCTCTGTGCTTGTTGTCAGTCGCAGATTTGTGTAAAATATTTGCAGTTTGTGCATAAAGTTTGCAGGAGCTCCAAAGTTTGTCTGTTCAATACCAAAGTAATGAGGAGACTGAGTGCAGGTTTGGAATCCTCAGTGACAGAAGAATGCAGCAATGTTTGAATTTGAATTTGTTATTGTTTTATTAACAACAACTACCAGGATCATACCATAGCAACACAGTGATGCCCAATCAAATGTCAGGTACAAGGGATAGCCCACATACACATCCAACAGCACAGTAAAGCAATGGGCACCAATGCCACCAGTCAGGCCTTAAAAATACCTGAGTTATATAACAGCACACTGACAGTGTCTCATCCAAAAATATAAAATGTATAAATACAGTTAATATCATTTTTATTTAAATTTTATTTAATTCTCTTCATATAGTGCCAAACAGATGTCTCAAGTCGTCACTGTTACAACATAGATAAACATGAACATGAAATCCATTATTTAATTCTCTTCCATTCACTCCAGTTCAATTCAATAGCTATATAGATGGATAGACAGATACTGTATTATATACTATATTGATTCCAAATGGAGAATTAATGTGTTATATCACCAGGATAATGAATTCAAGTAGTACAATCTCCAATAAACAGACAACACAGTTCAAGTTCAAAGTGCAATATGTGCAGGATCCAGGCTTTATATTGTAAGATGCAAAATGTTTATATATAGATAATATTGTTGAAAAACTAAAGAAAGTTAAAAATCAAAATAAGTTTATTGTCACTGTGGCTGATGTGATTGCAATATGAACCCGGAAGCAGACAAGGGAGAGATGGAACTGAATCTTAACAAAAAAACAAACCATTTATTAGGTTGAAAAACACGAACACAAAACAAGGCCCAGCAAACAGGGGCGGAAACTAAAACTAAAACCTATCCTGGGAATAACTCGGTATGACTATGACAACTATGACAAGAAAAACATGAACATGAATCCGAGGAGGTGCATGCGAGAAACTCTGATGAAAAAACATGAACATGAACATGGACCTAAACAGAATCAGGAGATAACCTGAAACCCGGAATAACGTGAACGGAGGAAAACGCACCAACACTGCCCAGAGGAAGACAGCGGACTTAAATACACAGAAGAGAAAGGAGGGAAGTGGAAACACAGCTGACACAAATGAACCTGACACCACAGGGGAAGCAACATGAAACACACTGAACATGGAAACACAACCCTTTCATAATAAAAGACGAAACAAGGAGAGACGTGGACGTGTGATGGGCTGAGTTGCCAAATGGCTGGTAGGCTTTTAGCTAGGCTTTAGCTTCAGCCAAGTGGAAGCTAAATTGGCTAGTCATTCATATGTAAATTAGGTTGTTACCTGAGAATTCTGGAGGGGAGTGGGGGTGTGTGAATGATTGCTGATTTCTAACTGCCAACTGCCTCTTTGTTTGTCTGGGGGGGAGCTGCTAAAAGCGGTGAACTTCCTTTTGTGTTCGTCTTGATGCATTCTCAATCATCCAGGAAATTAAATCTCCAAAAGTCACCAACTTGGAGTGGTTAGTTTCCTGAGCCACAAGGAAACTTGTGTTTCAGTTTGCCATCTTAGGGAGAAGGAGGATCATCACAGTTTTGGTGGTTGTATAAACTAATAATTTGTTTTAATTAAAAAACTTTCCCTCTGTCATTTCCTGAGTGTTTCAAAATAAAAGTCCTCTCTTTCATGTTTTGAATGTGAGGCTGTTTCTGTGATGCCTTCAAATCTGTTTCAGTCTGCAGATTTTTACATTTCAGACCCAAAGTGACTCAAACATTTACTTAAAAGAGGTTTTTGTTCGTCTGGGTTTTCCTGCTCAGCAGCTCTAAACAGGCAAAAGCAGAAACACACAAACAGAAAGAAACAGGAAAATATGTGTTTCTGTGAACAATGCAGCAGCAAAATGAAAGACCAGGATTTATTTTTAATGACTGACCAGTGTTGGGTAAGTTACTTTAAATTAGTAACTTAGTTACATTACTAGTTACTTCTATCAAAAGTAACTCAGTTACTTCAAGTTACTCGTTACTTTCAAAGTAACTAGTTACTAGGGAAAGTAACTTTGGTTTTACTCAGAATTCTCTTGTTAATGTGTTGCTTCCATAACTTTGCCAGTCTTCTAGCTTGCTTACCTGCCACAAGTGCACTGTGCCACCTACCAATAGAAAGGAAAAGATAAGGTGCATATTTCCACGAGAGAAATCCCACGCCTGGACCGCCGTTGACCGCCACCATGATTCTAGCCTACGTCACAGCATCATGTGCGCCTTTTACATCCAACACAAAAACTGCAGTCGTGGTGCTGTCGATTGTACTCAGAACTCGGAAATTCTGCCTTCTGAATAGGAAGATGTAGGTAACACCAGACTGCAGATGAGCTGCATACAGGGCTGGACTGGGACAAAAAAATCAGCCTGGGCATTGTGACTAGAGACCGGCCCACCATTATAGCAAAAATCATAAAGCCTTTGAATGAAAACAAACGCTGTTGTGACAGTGATGCTCACTGTCTTGATGGTGTATATGCATCAATCTATCAATCGTTTGTTGTAAGATTCAGATAATTATTTTTTAAAAGCGAGACATTTTAAATGAGAATAAGAAAGAAAAGTATTTCCTTGTGCCCCCCTCTCCCTGTTAATGCCCTACCTGGCCCCCCTGGCAAAACTTTGCTAGAGCTGCCCCTGCACAGTTACCAGCTGTCAGCTACCTAAAAAAGGATCCTGGTGTTATTTGTCTCTCAGAAACAGTTCATAACTTCCCTTCAACTCATCCATGTCACCTAAAAGGTAAACCTGTTTCTCCATCACTGTTCAGCTCTGATGATTCAGTAAGGACATCTCCTGGTTTCATCTTCATGTTTCCCTCTCACCACATAACCAAACCGACATCATGACCAGCAGCTTTACAGCTGTGGCTCCAGCAAACATCAGCTGATACTAGAAATTAATATGAAATAAATTCTAACAACAGCTGATCAAGCTTAAACGTGCTGCTGTTGTTTAACGTGAACTCCGCTGGTTTCCTCTTTCTGATGCAAAGTGGGAGATAAACAAACAAGAGAGACGATCAGCTGATCATTGATCAGTTTTCATGATTGAAGTAGAAACAGGAGAGGGAGGGGGGAGAATGAAAGAAGAAGAGGCAGCTGTGCAGCAAAGACACAGAATAAATCCAGCTTTGTGCCTTTTTCATTGTAGCTGAATTACGGGACTAACTGTTCCTTTTCACCTCAATAAGAAATGCGTAATATTTTCTCTGAATACCAGATGAGACGGTTGGCAATTCTAATAACTTATGAACGAAATAAAGTTCAACATCATTAACTTCATAGCACCCACCCAGCTGTATAGAAACTCTGTCATGCTAGCTAGCACGCAGTACGGAAAAAGTCAGAATAACGAAAATAAACTCCACCTAAACTTGGTTTATATCTGACCCAGAGAGACTGCAGGTCATAACTTCTTACCTGAAGTTCAGTTCACACTTGGACCGGCGGCTGCCTCGGGTCTCTTTTCCTTCTGCATCCCCCTTTCCCTCCTCCACCTGCTGGCTTCCACCACTTGCTAATGTTACTGAATCTGTGGAAGCTCCGCGATAGCCACCACACGAAGTAACGAGTAACGAGCCTATCTAAATCCCAGTAACGACTAACGCGTTCCTGATTTTAGCATAATAACTAGTTACCGTGCTCGTTACCACAATAATAACGTAGTTACTGTAACACGTTACTTAATAACGCGTTAGTCCCAACACTGTGATTGACAAAAACATTAAATGATCATGTTTATTTTCACATAAATGTTCCATCGGTCCTTCTTTTAGAATAAGTTTAGAAATGAAAAATACTAATAACACACCAGGAAAAAGCCAACAGCACGAGTCCTGAAAGGCTTAAAGAGAAAATAAACGCACAAAGAATGAAACAAAAAGGCACAAAACCTCAAAACAAGAGTGAATTAAATCTGACCGACACACAAAGATGCTAAAAGCCCCAAACATGAACCTGTGAGGTCATTAATACCTGTGTGTGTGCATGTTTACATGTCTTTGTGGGGACCAAAATGCCCGTCCCCACAAGTTTGAAGACATTTTTGAGACTCAGAATGTGGTTTTAGTGTCAGGGACAGTCAGGTCAGGGTTAGGCATTCAGTCTTAATGGTTAGAGTAAAAGGCTGAGGAGAGCATGATGTCAAATAGATGTCCCCACAAGGATATGAAAACACAACCGTGTGTGTGTGTTACTGTGAATTTGTGAAACAAGTGAAGATTTCAGAATCAGTGAGAAATGTTTCACTTCCTGTTGGTGAAGAAGAGCAGACTCCTCTTCAGCCACAGAAATGAAGAAGCTTTTATTTTGTCAGCCTGACAAACACGAGCTCAGCCACGAGCAGAGGCGACCCTGCAGAGGTGAAGGTCACAGTCAGAATCAGCGCCAGAGAACCGCACAAGGACGGCCTCATTGGTCACGGCTGAGTTCATTATCTGATGGTAACAAGCTGATTATTACAGAACAGGAAACACACGTCTGCTCATCAAACACCAGCTGCTGCTGCTTTTATCAGTCTGACAACAAAACCTCACAAGAAAGAAGTTTTTGTGAGTTTGCAGCGTTCCTCTAAACTGAAAACTAAAACAGACTGAAAATGGGAACACGCACCCACACTCGAGAGTCAGGCAGCTTAAATGTGTTTGTCTTCATCTGTAGTTACGTTTCATTGGCTGGAAATGTGCTAACTGGAATCATTCATGAGTCCAGATGAACAAAAACAAGTGTTTACTGCTCCACGCTGCACGAATCTGAATCAAAATCACTCAGACGCGCCCACGTAGGCATTCCACTAAAACCATGTGACCACCTTCACCTTTAAACCTGTCGTGAATATAATTTTAGACTCTTCACTTTATTTTGAAAGAACAGATTTGCAGGAAGTGCGGCTGCTGCAGAAACTCTTCACTTTTCACTGGCTTTAATCTTGAAGGTTTCTCCAGATGTGGAACATTCATGCTAAACATTCAACATCTGACGACCGTCTCCGTGTAAAACACTGACAAACTCAAACTTTATACGGTAACTGACAGATTTATTCCTCCATTTTCAGGCATTTCACAATGAACTTGGATTAGTTTGATGATTTTATTCACGTTGGTGAATAAAACCAGCCAAGAGGCTGATTCCTGCAGAAGAGGAGGCAGAGTGGAGGAATCTGCAGGTTCTGTCTCTAACACACAACCAGAGCTTCAATCATAACGAGCACATAATAAAACCATGATCCCCCCTGATCGACTCTTTTAGCCTGTTTCCTCTGGATCGAACAGGATCTAACAAACCCCAGCTTCTGCTGGGACACTGGTCATCATGGGAGGAAAAAGATGGCTGCCATGTTGCTGTTTCCTGTCTTACACCAGCGTTATACTTCCTGTATCTGTGGGTCTGAGTTTTTAATCAGAAGATGAACTTAAAGCTTTCAGTCTGCTCTACAACCCACCACCTATCCACACGTCTGCTAAGTGGACTGGAAATCAGTAAAACTTCTACCAGACTTTAGTAAATATTGCATTAAGATGAGCAGACAGATTTTAATCTCAGCATCGTGCACACAGATTTTTCAGGACACTGGAAGAGTTCCTGCCGTGGATTTAGATGTTAGTGTTGTGTGGATGATCCCATTCTGTGATCTTTGTGTTACTAACACTGATGACACCACCGTTATTGGACTCATCTCGGACGGGGATGAGTCTGCCTACAGGAGGGAGGTTGAACGTCTGGTGTCCTGGTGCAGCCACAACAACCTGGTGCTGAATGCCCAGAAGACAGTGGAGATTATTGTGGACTTCAGGACGCACACAGCTCCACTCCCCCCCATCATCCTGTCTGACACCCCCATCACCTCTGTGGACTCATTCCGCTTCCTGGGTACCACCATCACCCAGGACCTGAAGTGGGAGCCCACCATCACCTCCGTCATTAAGAAAGCCCAGCAGAGGATGTACTTCCTGAGGCAGCTGAAGAAATTCAACCTGCCAACACGGACGATGATGCAATTCTACACTGCAATCATCGAGTCCATCCTCACCTCCTCCATCACTGTGTGGTACGCTGGAGCCACTATCAGGGACAAACAGAGACTGCAGCGTGTTGTGCGCTCTGCTGAGAAGGTGATTGGCTGCAGACTCCCATCTCTGCAGGACCTATACACCTCCAGGACACTGGGGCGTGCAGCTCGGATCTCAGCTGACCCTTCTCACCCTGGACACAGTCTGTTTGACCTGCTCCCCTCAGGCAGGAGGCTCCGGTCCATTCGCACCAGAACCTCTCGCCATAAGAACAGTTTCTTCCCCTCTGCTGTCGGACACATGAACAATAACCGTATGACTGTTCCCACCACTAACACCCTACGCTGTGTTCACTGCATCATTCCATGTTTGGCACTGATCACCACCTGCACTCATGTATATATCATGTATATATCTATCTACTTAGCACTTTTAATTCTTATTCTTATTTTTATTTTCATGTCTATTTAAGCGTAATTTATGGCAGTATGTTTGCACTGAAGCACCGCAGCAATTTCCTAATGTTGTAAACCTACTCAACATTTGGCAATAAAACCCTTTCTGATTCTGATTCTGATGCTTTTACACTTTAGGACCCTCGAGACCTCTGCTGCTCAGCCGTCCTGATCGCTGCCTCCACTTTAACCAGAGGCTGTAACCTCTGATCATTTCACCTGCACCGGCAGTAAAACTCTTCTCCAGAACCAAACGTGCCATAAACCCATCACAGCTTCATCATCAGCTCAGTCTCAGCAACATGCAGACGACCGAGCAGCAGAAACTCTGCAGGGAACGTCTGAAGTCTGTTCTTCAGTTTTCCCAGCTCACTGTTTATTGAACATGAGACAGAAAAATAATTTCACCTTTAATGTGAAACTTTTATCGCCTGTGACATATTTGCAGGAAGTTTTCATGCTGTGATTTAGTGTCACAGCCATAAATATCACACAAGGTAAAAACTACAAGTCCCAGCATCCTCTGTGTTTAGGGAGGAGCAGTGAAAGTGAAAGTGTTGATCCTCCGTTCAGAGCAGCAGGAGGAAGGTGGAGCTGATGCAGGTGAGTGTTAACATGAATATGTTTCTTCTTATGACATAAAATAATTCCACGCTGTTCGTGTCTGTGGGTGAAACGTGAGGCCGGTCGGCTCCTCTGAGCGCTGGTTTCCTGTAAGTAGAGAGGAAGTGAGTTTAGCTGAGAGAGCAGGAGGAGAGTGAGAGCTGTGCTGAGGCAGGTGAGTGTTAACACCGCTCTGACATTACTGTGTCTCTGTGGCGGGAACAACAGGCTCCGTCAGTGGAGGCAAAAATAATCAGACTTTGGTTTTTCAAAGGAAACTACTTTATGTTGGGAGAAGCCGCACGCTCATTGGATAACGACTTGTCAATCTCAAGTTATTAGCCAATGAGCGTGCCGGTTCACAGTAAGACCCGCCCTTATCACGACGTCTTTTAAAACTAAAATGGCGACAGAAACTCGGTGAGTGGAGTTCAGGCTGACTTTATGAAAGTGCGACGTTTGAGCCACTTCCTGTTCTCAGTCCCGGCGTCCTGATCACCGAGGTTTCTGTTGCTCTGATGTCTGATATTGATTATATCGGTAAACAGGCTGTAGGCAGAAACATCAGGTCTGATCTGAAAATCCCTTCAGAAACAAACTTTAAGAGTTTTATGTCCGTGTGAGGCCGCACGCTGATTGGATAACCACCTGTCAGTCTCAAGTTATTAGCCAATGAGCGCGCAGATTCACAGTAAGACCTTAACACAGCATTTTTTTAAAAACTAAAACATCAACAGTGAAACTGTAACGTGTCCTGTGATCTATAAACACTCTGTGATGAATAATCTGAAGTCATTTTGAGCCTGACAGTAGTTTCCTGTCACAGAGCAGAAGCTGCAGGCAGTTTTTGGCACCTTTATATTTAATTTATTCCAAAATAAATCAATAAAGGTAGAAAAGAACTCTCAGTGACATTAAAAATCTATTTTTAAAGACAGATGTGACCAAGTGCAACAAATATAAGATGAGATGTTTACAGATATTTGAAGTATTGATCATATGTAGAATACAGAGCAGGTCCAATAACAGAGTCATCCTGCTCACAAACAGCAGTTTGGTTTCATGAGCTCACTTCCTGCAGTGATCCTCAGCTTCTCTCCAAAGGAGCCGTAACATGTGGGCTCCTCACCATGATGATGATCCCAAACACACTGAGTTCCTTCATCCACCTGATCATGTACTTATTAAATAATGTGATGGTTTTGGTGTTTTTTAAAGACTTTGAGCCTCTAAAATAACTGGTTTGGACTTTAGGGCCAAAGCTCCAACATTAGAAAGCCGTCAGTGTGATGCTTCCAGTACAACAGCACCTCTGAGTGTGTGTGTTTACCTCTCAGACTAACTCCACCCTGACATCAAGAAGATGGAGGAAGAGGACGGAGCAGCATCCAGCTGTGTGTCTGTGAGGAGTGACGGGGTTACACAAACACCTCCACCTTACAGTCATGGACCTGCAGCAATAATGTAAGAACACTACTAACTTTATTAGTCATTTCAACATAACCATGACAGAATCATTGATCTGTGATTGGTTCAAACTGTTTGATCTGAGTTTGATTTTTATTGACTTGTTTTCTTGCTAAGATCTGAACTCTGTAAGTTTAAGTGAAGTCAGTGCAGCAGAATCAGAGAGAAGAGCTGAGAACAAACTGAGTTCATTCAGAGACAGAAAAACTGGCTGATGATTGGCTGACCTGTCAGCGTTATGAGGCAGACACAATATCACAGAGGGATCAGCTGATCATATGGCTGTCAGAGAGAACTGATCAGTTATTGATGTTTGTGTTTGCAGAGGTCAGAGGTCACAGTCTCCAGTATCCAGCTGTGTGTCTGTGAGGAGTGACAGGTCCAGAAACAGACCTCCAGTCTTCAGTGATGAACCTGCAGCAACAGTGAACTTCAATCATGGAGCTCAGCTGACCATGTAAGAGAGCTGCTGACTCAGAGTTCAAAGGTTGTTTCTATAAATGTTCTGCCAGTGACATCATAACTTAACCTAACACTGGTCTGTGTATGAAGTATCATTTAGTGGCAGTTGTTAAAGTTGTATAATGATGATGCTAGTTTGGGGTGTATTTTCCTGCTGATGCAAATGCATCTACTTTGCCCTTTGTCTGGTGCTTTGGACAAAGACGTCCAATGAAACTCAGAACAACACAGTTTGCACCACCAGCAGGCAGAGGAAGTGGCTGACATCCAGAAATCCTACCAGTGGCTGAACAAAGCTGGACTGAAAGACAGCACAGAGGCACTAATCATGGCAGCACAGGAACAAGCTCCGAGCACAAGACCCATAGAGCCCGGGGTCTACATGGCTCTTTTTGGGGGGGTTGTGTTGTATTAATAGTGACTTTGTTTCTTTGGACCAAAATCTTTTGTTTTTCAGTTCAGTTGCAACATTGACTAACACTAATGCAGGGGTCGGCAACCTGCGGCTCTTTAGTCCTTACAGTGCGGCTCCTCGTGGTTTGGGAAAATAAATTAGAAGTATTTAGCTGAAGTGTATTTTATTTATGTTCTTTTTTAACTTGTAGCTCTAAATTGGAAGATTATTGTGATATTGAAATCTAAAAATAAAATTATATTTTATTATTTTTTGATCGTTCAAATAAGCGTCACACTCGTGGAAGCCGGTGTACCCGCCGAAACGCCGTGCATTTATCGAGACTTTCAACCCCAGGAAGGCCAATTATGGATCTTGGATCCACATTATGTCAGCAGCTGTTCTCCACTGTGAACTATGTTAAAAACAAACACCGCTCACGCCTCACAGACGACAGCTTACAGTCCTGTAAAGATGAAAGTGACTTCGTACAGCCCCGACCTGCAGACGCTGTGCGCAGAGGTTCAGGAGCAGAAGTCCCGTTGTAAACATATCACGGCAGACCCGACGATGTTTGCATGAACACGCTTTTCAGCTTCTCTTTATTGACCACTTTTCACACACGGTTGCTGTACGCACACAGCCGGCTGTAGCTTTGCAGCTCACAGCCCGACACACACCAACACAACAGCACAGACGTTAAGGCGGCGAGGCGTGATTGCGGGTGCCGCTCAGGTGCGTCCGCCTCCCCTGCAGCGGCGCTGCAGACCACGCCCCGCCACACACATTAACCAGGTAAAATACATATTTAGGCAGAATTTTGCAAATATCTATTTTTCATCTTTCAGCAGCATAGAGCTTTTTTTCCAATTATTTTTTTAAAAGTCAGGTCAAGGCTCCAAAAGCCCAAAGGAGATATAAGGGTGGCGGCTCACAGCAGCTTTTGTTTGCTACATCATTTTAGTTCAGCTGGGTGTCTTTCCTTTGGTTATATTTCTTTAAGAGTTCAAATGTGTTCATTACATAAATAACATGTAATTTTCTCTGTAGCACTTCATGGATTTCATAAGCAACACACCTTAGTTGTTCACACAAAGCATAAAGGTAAAAAACAGTATATACAGTGTTATCTTCATTCTAGACGTCAAAAAGTATTTGTGGCTCCCAGTGTTTTCTTTTGCGTGGAAACTGGCTCCAAATGGCTCTTTGGGTCCTGAAGGTTGCTGACCCCTGACCTAATGGTATATTTTTTTTTAGCTGGATCGTTCTATAAAAACATGAATCAAATCTGAGAAAAGTTTCCACCTGACCTGTTGAATGTTATTGAAGCCAGAAGTTTGCCTTCATACTGTGTTTCTTGCATGCCTTTTGTGGTGTACTAATTGATGTGAAATGAATGCAATGTGGTTGTATTTGCAGAGGTCAGAGGTCACAGTCTCCAGCATCCAGCTGTGTGTCTGTGAGGAGTGACCGGTCCAAAGACAGACCTCTAAACTTCAGTCATGAACCTGCAGCAACAATGTTCTTCAATCATGGAGCTCAGCTGACCATGTAAGAGAGCTGCTGAGTCAGAGTTCAAAGGTTGTTTCTATAAATGTTCTACCAGTGACATCATAAATGATTCCTAATGGTGGTCCGGGTACGATAATGCTAGTATCAATCGTAGTAGTAATGCAATCCAAGGTAATGATTTCTTCTCTGTTGCTGTGAACGTCTCTGCAGCCGTCTGTACTCTAATCTGAGACAACTATTACTGACAGAAACCATCACATCATCCAGTTTGTGTGTTTGCAGCTGCTTAAAAGATTTTAAACAGAGATTAATCAGTAATTCATGTGATGTGTTTGTGTTTGCAGAGGTCAGAGGTCACAGTCTCCAGCATCCAGCTGTGTGTCTGTGAGGAGTGACTGGTCCAAAAACAAACCTCCAGTCTTCAGTGATGAACCTGCAGCAACAATGTTCTTCAATCATGGAGCTCAGCTGACCATGTAAGAGAGCTGCTGACTCATTTATGGGTGTTTGAAATTCTGTGACCACTTTGTAATTTTAGTTTATATTTTAAAGTGTTTTTATTTGTAGTTGCCTGTATTTTTATTACACTGTGTGTAACGTGGTGGTTTGTGCTGTTTGGGATTGTTTTGGTGTATTTGTGTCAGAACATCAGATAAATGATTTCATCACATTTTAAAAGAAAGTATCAGGATAATAATCTGAACTGAGTCATCAGAAATAGAAAGATGGTCTCAACAGGCCACTGAGCTGATCTCCAAAGAAATGCAGAAGATTGAAGAGTCCGAGGCTGTTTATTTGTCACAGGCATCGTCATACACGTACAACACAGTGAAATGTGCTGAGCTGCTCCTGTGACTGGACAAAACATTAGAAACAATCATTAAATGAAATAATGAAACATTGTGCAGATGTAATGTTAAAGTGCTTTGTGCCACATTAGCACAGCATGTACTGACAGAGCAGTGCAAGCAGAACAAAGCAAATGAGCAAAGTGATGTAAACAGAGTAACTGAACAGAGTGAGCAGAGTAATATCAGCAGCAATGAAGCAGCAGGATCAGTGTAGCAGCGTGTGACGTCATAATGAATCAGGTATGATCTGAAATATGACAGTGAGACAAGAACATGATGTAAGGTCCTGTTTAAACCCTGATGGTGATGCTATGAGGGGAGCATGTTCTGATTTAGGACTTGGATGGTCTGAGGATAGAAGCTCCTCTCTGTTTGTGTCCTGATGGTGCAGAAGCTTCTGCCTGATTGTAGAAGGAGCTGAAGCCAGCATCATCCCAGAGGTGAAGCTCCTCTGTGTGCAGACCTGAGGTCAGATTCCTCCAGGCTGATGTTCAGGATCTACAGAAACGTGTGGTTGTAGTTATTGCTGCACTGTGTGCTGACAGCAGATACTCAGAACAAAGCGCTGCACACGTGTTCTTTACAAACATCTGTACATATCAAATATGGATCATGGCAGTGAATGAACATGTTTCTGTCATTTGTTTCATTGGCTTCTTTTTTCTGCCTGTGTTCATGTGATTAATGTCTAACACATAAACAGGTTTGTAATCAAACATCACATCATCAGGGAGGCATCATGAAACAAAGTTACTGCTGGAGGCTGAACTCAATTTGGTGGCAATGTTCAAAAATATCACTCAGATCATTTCAAAGCTTTTAGTTCTTCTTCTTCACTTCTGTAAAATAATAGAAAGGAAATCAGAACCCAGAAGTTCACTTCCTGATGACTGAACTCTTTCAAAATAAAGCTGAAAGCTCTGAATGTGACACCGCTGCTCCACCACAGTTTTTAGAGGAGGTCAAAGGTCAGTTCAGAGTGATGGATCCCAAACTTCCAGTACATCCAGTGAAGGACATAATCAGCTCTGTGATGAAGGCTTTTACTGTGGAGTTTGTAGGCTGATCACTCTGTGTTTAATAAGACAGGCAGGAACAGCAAAGGAAACTTGGATTCTGAACTCAAACACAAGTTTCTCCACTTTGACTTTTCTCTGTGACCATCAGAGCTTCTGCACAGTGTCATCAAATCTGGATGTTTGTCACTGACAGTCAATGATTTTAGTGATAAAGAAATGTGTTCACAGAGGGAGGAAGAGGAAGAGGAGTGGTGTCTGTGAGGAGGAGCAGCTGTCCTGCTGTGCTTTGTGTCAGGACGTCCTGAAGGATCCAGTCTCTACCAGCTGTGGACACTGGTTCTGCAGACAGTGCATCTCCTCATACTGGGACCAGTCTGCTTCATCAGGAGACTGGTCCTGTCCCCAGTGTGGAGAAAGATCCAGAACCAGAGCTGGACTGCAGACAGCCAGTCAGAGCAGCTGTGTACAAAGTAAGACTGAACATCTGTCTGCTGATGGACTCATTTCTGAAAACTGGACTTCTTGTTGTTGTTCAGACATTGAAGAGTTTTCTTTCTGTTTTTCTTTCTTTCAGCAGATGTTGGTCTGCAGGAGGTTTTAGATGAACATAAGATCAGTCTGAGGAGGAGATGTGAACGTGTGACTGAAGGAAGTGATGAAACAGGAAGTAGAACCCTCCTCAACAGGATCTACACTGAGCTCTACATCACAGAGGGACAGAGTGAAGAGGTTCATAGCCAACATGAGGTGAGGCAGCTGGAGACAGCTTCCAAGATGGACGCCCTCCATGACACTCCAATCAGGTGCCAGGACATCTTTAAAGCCTTACCTGACCAACAGAGACCCATCAGAGTGGTTCTGACCAACGGCGTGGCTGGTGTTGGAAAAACCTTCTCAGTGCAGAAGTTCACTCTGGACTGGGCAGAGGGCTTGGAGAACCAACATGTCAGTGTGGTGGTTCTGCTTTCATTCAGGGAGCTGAACCTGATCAGAGAGGAGCAGTACAGTCTTCTGGAGCTGCTCCATGTTTTCCATCCAACACTACAGAAGGTCACAGCAGAGAAGCTGGCTGTCTCTCAGCTTTTGTTCATCTTTGACGGCCTGGATGAAAGCAGACTTTCATTGGATTTCACCAACAGGAAGCTGCTGTCTGATGTCACACAGAAGTCATCAGTCAGCCAGCTGCTGACAAACCTCATCCAGGGGAATCTGCTTCCCTCGGCTCTCGTCTGGATAACTTCCCGACCTGCAGCAGCCAATCAGATCCCTCCTACATGTGTTGACAGGCTAACAGAAGTACGAGGCTTCACTGACGCCCAGAAGGAGGAGTACTTCAGGAGGAGATTCAGTGATGAAGAGCTGTCCAGCAGAATCATCTCCCACATGAAGACATCCAGGAGCCTCCACATCATGTGTAGTATCCCAGTCTTCTGCTGGATCACTGCTACAGTTCTGGAGCACATGTTGACTACAGAGCAGAGAGGAGAGCTGCCCAAGACCCTGACTGACATGTACTCACACTTCCTGCTGGTTCAGACAAAGAGGAAGAAGAACAAGTACCACGAGGGACATGAGACGAGTCCACAGGAGCTGACGGAGGCTGACAGGGAAGTTCTTCTGAAGCTGGGGAGGCTGGCGTTTGAACACCTGGAGAAAGGAAACATCATGTTCTACCAAGAAGACCTGGAGCAGTGTGGTCTGGATGTGACAGAGGCCTCGGTGTACTCAGGAGTTTGTACAGAGATCTTCAAAAGAGAGTGTGTGATCTTCCAGAAACCAGTCTACTGCTTTGTTCATCTGAGCATCCAGGAGTTTCTGGCTGCAGTCTACATGTTCCACTGTTTCACCAACAGGAAGTCAGAGGTGCTGAAGAACTTCTTGGGAAAAAAATACAACGAGTCATCTCTGGATGATTTTTTGATGGAAACACTAACAAAATCCTTCAGGAGTAAAAATGGTCGTCTGGACCTGTTTGTTCGCTTCCTTCATGGCCTCTGTCTGGAGTCCAACCAGAGACTCTTAGGAGGTCTGCTGGGTCAGACAGAGAACAGTCCAGAAACCATCCAGAGTGTCATCAAGAACCTGAAGAATAACAAGAAGCTTAAAATCTCTCCTGACAGAAGCATCAACATCTTCCACTGTCTGATGGAGATTAACGACCTCTCATTACACCAGGAGATCCTAGAGTTCCTGAAGTCAGAGAACAGATCAAAGAAGAAACTCACTATGATCCAGTGCTCAGCTCTGGCCTTCATGCTGCAGATGTCAGAGGAGGTTCTGGATGAGTTGGACCTGCAGAAGTACAACACATCAGCAGAGGGACGACAGAGACTGATTCCAGCTGTGAGGAACTGCAGAAAGGCTCGGTGAGTCCAAGATTTGTTATTCAGAAATGCAGAAGCTGGAGGATGTTTGGTCATTTGTTCTGACACAAGCTGTTGTGTAATATTTTTGAAAGAGTTTCCAAAACCAAATTTGTGTAAAGTTGGAAATAAACATTTCCAGTTAACTCTGTCAAACGTTTTTTCTGCATCTAAAGAAAATATTGTAGTTTCGATGTTTTTACTGCATGAGTAGTCTATGAAACTAAGTAATCTACGTGTATTTGTTGATGAGTGCCGACCTTTTATGAAACCAGTTTGGTCAGGATGAATTAAGAGGGAGGTTATTTTCTCTAATCTCTTTGAGAGAGCTTTGCAGATTATTTTAAGGTCTACATTTATAAGTGATATTGGACGATAGCTTGAGGGATGTACAGGGTCTTTGCCTGGTTTTAGCAGGAGACTAATGTTTGCAGAATTCATATTTGATGGAAGTCTGCCCTTTTCTTTGATTTCCAACAACGTTCTGTAAAAAACTGGTGCCAGAATCGTCCAGAATTCTTTGTAGAATTCTGCCATCTGGACCTGGAGCCTTATTATTGGGCATACTTATCAGGGCTTCCTGGAGTTCACCCGGCGTCACCTGGTGAATCCACTGACATTGCTTGACTGTCTAGTAATTTTGGAAGAGTTACGCTGTCAAGAAACTAATAAATGTCTTTTTTTAGACGCGTTTATTTGTGGTGAATATAAAGTTTCATAGAAATCCCTAAAAATGTTGTTCATTCTTTCAGGTCATACATTGTGTTCCCAGATCATCTTTAACAGCACATATAGTTGTTTTTTCTTTATTTATTTTTAACTGGTTAGCTAAAAATCAACCAAATTTGTTACTGTGTTCAAATTTTTGGGGTATTTTGTTCAGTATTTCCTAAGTCCACTCTTTTTTAAAAATATTTAACAAAGTCTTCATCTCAGTGTCTGAGATGTCACTCAGCAGTGAGCTGCTGACCAAAAAATAATCCAGGCGAGAGTAGGAGTGATGGACATGTGAGAAGAAAGTACAGTCGTGGCCAAAAAGTTTTGAGAATGACACAAATATTAGTTTTCACAAAGTTTGCTGCTAAACTGCTTTTAGATCTTTGTTTCAGTTGTGTCTGTGATGTACTGAAATATAATGACAAGCACTTCATACGTTTCAAAGGCTTTTATTGACAATTACATGACATTTATGCAAACAGTCAGTATTTGCAGTGTTGGCCCTTCTTTTTCAGGACCTCTGCAATTCGACTGGGCGTGCTCTCAGTCAAATCCTGACTGACAGCAACCCATTCTGTCATAATCACTTCTTGGAGTTTGTCAGAATTAGTGGGGGTTTTTTTCCTCCACCCGCCTCTTGAGGATTGACCACAAATTCTCAATTGGATTAAGATCTGGGGACCTGGTCCCCGAGCCAGTTATCACTTTTGCCTTATGGCACGGTGCTGTGGAACGCCAGGACTGCCATAATGAAATAATTAAATACACCATTAAATAATTAATTAAATGTGGCAATAATTAATTAAAATTGGAAATAATTAAATAAATATTTACAACACATTTAAATAAGTATTGACAGTTTTAATTAGGCCCAGGATCCTACTTGCTCCACCAGGCCCAGGATCCTCCAGCAGCCACTGGGCCCAGGATCCTCCAGCAGCCACCGGGCCCAGGATCCTCCAGCAGCCACCAGGCCCAGGCTCTTCCAGCAGCCACCAGGCCCAGGATCCTACTGCTCCACCAGGCCCAGGCTCTTCCAGCAGCCACCAGGCCCAGGATCCTCCAGCAGCCACCAGGCCCAGGATCCTCCAGCAGCCACTAGGCCCAGGATCCTACTGCTCCACCAGGCCCAGGATCCTCCAGCAGCCACTGGGCCCAGGATCCTCCAGCAGCCACCAGGCCCAGGCTCTTCCAGCAGCCACCAGGCCCAGGCTCTTCCAGCAGCCACTAGGCCCAGGATCCTACTGCTCCACCAGGCCCAGGCTCTTCCAGCAGCCACCAGGCCCAGGATCCTCCTGCTCCACCAGGCCCAGGCTCTTCCAGCAGCCACCAGGCCCAGGATCCTCCAGCAGCCACCAGGCCCAGGCTCTTCCAGCAGCCACTAGGCCCAGGATCCTACTGCTCCACCAGGCCCAGGATCCTCCAGCAGCCACTGGGCCCAGGATCCTCTAGCAAGGCACCACCAAGTAAATCAACAGTGACAAGACGGTGAACGGAGCGAGCAAGACAACAAGCAATGGGGCCTAAGAGAACACCGAACGCCGATGAAATTGAGGACATCAAAAAGTCATTGGACTTTCTAACTGAGGAAACATCGGCTATCAAGCTACAACAGAAATATATCCTAGACTTAGTCGAGGAAATAAGGTCGCTACGTAACCAGAATGCAGAGAAGGAGAAACGGATCGTCTATCTGGAGAGCAGGGTCGCGGACCTGGAGCAATATACCAGAATGAACGACGTGATCATCACAGGGCTGTACATAAAACCCCGGTCATATGCTCGGGCTGTGACTGCTGGCAGTAAAGAGGAGCAAGGAGATCTGGATGGGAGCTCTGCGGAGCAACAAGTAGCTGGTTTCTTGCAGTCGAAAGGGATCGACCTGGACTGTAATAACATCGAGGCATGCCACCCCTTGCCCAGGAGAAATGCTAGTGATAAACCAGCTATCATCATAAGATTTGTAAACAGGAAACACAAGAATGCACTGCTGAAGCAGGGGAGGAAACTAAAAGGATCGAACGTCTACATGAATGACCATCTAACCAAATCCAATGCTGACATAGCGAAGAAAGCACGATACCTAAAGAAACTGGGTAAAATTCAGAACACCTGGACTGCAAACTGTAAAATATTTATAAAGCTCAACGGTACACCGGAGGAAGCCAAGGTGCTGGTCATCAAATGCATCCAGGATCTGGAAAAATATTAACAGGTCACTTGACTACAAAGGCAAGGAGCGGGACAAACAATCTACAGTCATCAAAGCAGGTAATAGAAGACAACAACGGAAGCTAAAGCGTAACGTATTCAAGGATGAAACAATCAATTAATTCATTATCTGGGAATTATACATTGCTACCACAATGGATTGCTAATCAGGAGATAAATTCACCAGTAAACACGGAATACAAAACACACTTCACAGAGCAGGACATTGATCCAGAACTGAACTTTTTTAACATCAAAAATACCTGCTACTATCATACTGAAGAACAATTCAACAAAACTGTCAAGGTCGACGGCAAAATATCTATAATCCACTTTAATAGTAGAAGTTTATATGCAAATTTTCACAAAATAAGGGAATATTTAAGCAAATTTACACATCCATTCAGTGTGATTGCAGTATCTGAAACATGGATTAATAAACAGAAAGGAGAGGACTTTGTAATAGATGGATATGAATTAAATCTTACAAATAGAAAGAATAAGAATGGCGGTGGTGTGGCCTTGTTTGTGGATAAAAATTTAAAATACAAGATGGTAGAAAAAATGACGGTGGCGGTAGATAATATATTAGAGTGTGTAACAATAGAAATTAGTATGGGAAAAGAGAAAAATGTCATTGTAAGCTGTATATATAGAACACCAGGTTCTAATATTGAAATTTTTAAGGAGTGGGTAGATAAAACATTCATTAGGACAAATCAAAAAGTCATGTTCATTTGTGGGGATTTTAACATAGATCTACTAAATCCAAACAAGCAGAGAGCGACAGAGGAATTTATTAATACAATGTATAGCTTGGGACTTTTTCCAGTGATCACTAAGCCCAGCAGGATTACAGCACAGTCGGCAACCCTAATAGACAATATATTTACTAATGAAATAGAAAATAGAACCATAAGTGGTCTCCTAATTAATGACATCAGTGATCATCTACCTGTTTTTATAGTGTATAATAGCAATTACAGGAAGGTTAAACAGCAAAACACAATAAAATACAAACGAGTGAGAACAGAAGAGTCAATAAACGCATTCAAAAGTGATTTACTCAAGCAAGAATGGGAGATGCTGTATAAGGAAAAAAATATTGATAAAGCTTATGAGATTTTTTTAGGAAAATTTAAACTGTTATATAATAGTCATTGCCCAGTAAAGAAATATAGTAAAAAACAAAAATATGCAGAGTGCCCATGGATTACAAAAGGATTGCAAAATGCATGTAAGAAGAAAAATACCTTATACAGAGAATTTATAATGAACAGAAGCACAGAAGCTGAAAATAAATACAAGAAATATAAAAATAAATTAACGAGTATTTTAAGGTCATGTAAAAAGGAATACTATGAAAAATTACTGATTATGAATAAAAATAATATTAAAGGGATCTGGAAAACATTAAATACCATCATCAAAAAGGGCTCGGGGCAGGCAGACTATCCTTCGTATTTCGCAAATAATGATAGAAATATTACTAATATGAGAGATGTGGTAAATGAGTTCAATAAATTCTTTGTAAGTGTTGGGCCAGACTTGGCTGAAACAATTCCTGATATAACAGATTCTGTAGAGAAAGAAACTAGACTCATTGACCGCAATCCTCATTCAATGTTCTTAACGGTGGTGGAAGAAATGGAAATCATTGATATTGTTGGGAAATCACAAACAAAAAACTCTACAGACTCTGACGACATTGATATGGAAATCGTTAAGAGAGTGATAGAGGGCATTTCCAAACCCTTAACACACATTTGCAATTTGTCCTTACAAACTGGTGCATTCCCAAAACAAATGAAAACAGCTAAAGTAACACCACTGTTTAAAAATGGTGACAGACACCAATTCACAAATTATAGGCCTGTCTCTCTACTTTCTCAATTTTCAAAAATACTGGAAAAAGTCTTTAGTAATAGACTTGACAAATTTATAGATAAACACAAAATAATAACGGATAGTCAGTATGGTTTCAGATCAAATAGATCAACATCATTGGCATTAATGGAACTGATCGAAAATATCACCAACAATATAGATAAAAGACAATGTATAGTTAGTGTATTCATTGACCTAAAAAAAGCTTTTGACACAATTAATCATGACATATTACTTGATAAACTGGAGTACTACGGCATTAGAGGAGTGGTGTTAGAATGGGTAAAGAGTTATTTGAGAGACAGGCAGCAATTTGTGAAAATTGGGGAATATCAATCAGAGTGTATGGACATTGTTTGTGGAGTTCCGCAGGGGTCAGTATTGGGACAAAGCTGTTTATCCTCTATATCAATGATATATGCAGAACATCAGATATACTACAGTTTATTCTATTTGCAGATGATACAAATATTTTTTGTGCTGGAGAGAACTTACATCAGCTTTTGGAAATTGTCACACAAGAAATGATTAAACTGAAAACATGGTTTGATAGAAATAAGCTATCATTAAATTTGGAAAAAACTACATTTATGTTATTCGGAAATTGTAAAAAAGATGCAGGAGCAAAATTATTAGTAAACAATGTTGAAATAGAGCAAGTTTCGGATACAAAATTTCTGGGTGTGATAATAGATAACAAAATCTGCTGGAAACCTCACATAAAGCATATACAAGCCAAACTGTCAAGAAGCATCTCCGTACTAAGTAAAGTTAAATATTTTTTGCCTTCCAAATCACTCCGGGTACTTTATTGTTCACTTATATTGCCATATTTGGAATACTGTGTGGAAATTTGGGGAAACACATATAAAACTGCACTTCAACCAATATGTAAAATTCAAAAAAAAGCAATCAGGATGATTAATAAAGCAGGATTTAGAGACCATACTAACATCATGTTTTTGAAATTAAAAATACTGAAGTTTATGGATCTTATAAAATATAAAACTGCAAAAATTATGTACAAGGCCAGATACAATATGTTACCAGGAAATATACAGAGGATGTTCTATGACAGAGAAGGAGACTATGAATTGAGGGGGAAATTGAATCTAAGGATTCTTAAAGCACGGTCAAAGGTTAAAACCTTTTGTGTCACTATTTATGGGGTAAAACTGTGGAATAGTTTTACTATAGATCTACAGCAATGCTCAGGAATTAGTAAGTTCATGAAAATACTTCGAAAACTGATTTTGGAAGAATATGATACCGATAAAGATGATCACCCATTGTATGTATAAAAAAATATAAAATTATATCCAAATTATATCAGTCACGGTAGCCAAGTTTATATAGGTTCTCCTCGTGTATCGTGTGGAGTATGTGATGATGGGAATTAGGTGAATTATGTGGGATCAATAAGATGTTGAGCAGGGGTAGGAATTAATAAGTATGTTCATACTTCTTCCTACTCCTTTTCAGACCAAACATTGTTACATTATGTCAGACGATTTTGTTTTATTTCATTATATATTTTTTGTTTATCTGAACACATACGTGTGTGTGTGTATATCTACATATATATTCGTATCTGTAAATGAAAATATATGTAGTGTGTATATATTGTTTTTTGTTTTATATGTCTGAAACAAATAAAGATACAATACAATACAATACAATTAATTATTTAATGATGTATTTATTTAATTCATTTTGGCACTTTTGTCCCCTTCATGTCTCAACTTGAAATCATTTTATCTGTCAGCCTCACCCATCAAACTAAGTGGGCGGGGTTAACGCTGCCACTGCAGCTTCTCTAGCATTTGATTGGTTGCCGTGCAAAGTAAGTCAAGACAGGTCGATCCTAGATAATCGATTGCTTGTGTGGCCTTGGGGCAGCCAGGTATCCCAGAATGCATTTCAAATCACCGTCAGCAATGGTGGTGTAAAGTTATAAAATATCCTGTTTTTCTGTCACCAACTACACTTTTAACAGTGTTTTAGCCGCGAATGTCGCAGCGTAATCTTCACACGTCTGGTCAGGTTGTCAACATAGAACATGTTTGCAAAAGTGCTCAGATGTTTTCAGAGATTTCACTCGCTCTGCTAACAGTCAGCTGACAGAGAGCACCGAGCTCACAGCCCCGGTGTTCCAGCTTAACTGTTTTTGGGTTTTTTTTGGGGGGGGTTACGTTACCCAGTTTGTTTACATATTCCACTGTCCGTGTTCCACATGTTGCATTTGCAGATTCTCATTTTCACCTCTCTGTGCTTCTGTAACATAAAGAACGAGCTGACGTGTTTCTCAGGACACCAGCGATCAGCTCAACAGGCCCTCAGTTTACCTGCATGCATCCTCCTCCTCACCTGTCAGCTGTTTAACACCTGCTGCTAATTCAAGAAACGCGCCCACGTGACCTGGTGATAGTCACAGTTTAACTGGGCAGCCGGTGCTCGATATAACGCAATGTCAGCGCATTTTTCTGCACAAGATAAGTAAATATAGTGTTTTTCCCCGAGCGCAGAGCTGCTGAAGCTTGTTTCCCTACAGAGCACTTTATAGGCGAACCAACTTCATCAGCAGCTGATGTCCAATCACACAGCTTTGAAACCTCAGCTGAGTTTTAGCTCTCAGTGGTTAAACGCTGGACTTAATTCACTCAGGTTCTGTCTGTCGGGTCACGTTTACTTCGCTGTTTTATTTACAACTGAGCAAATCGGTTTGGCTGAGGTTAAACTGCATGTCTCCAAAAGTTGATTCTGTTCATCTGGACGTAGCGTTTTGTTTCGTCATCATCCAGGTGACTTCTTCAGTCTCAGCTGACTGCAGGTTTCAATCTTATAAACAGTACATTTGCATAATGACTGAAACCAGCCCACTGAAGGAACAAAGGGCTGGGAGGTCAGTTCCTTAATCAGAATTATGCAAACTGTCACAGCCATTGATCAACAACCACTGATCAATGTCCATGAGTCCCATTCACAGAGAGTTGGGGAATGGCTGCAATCACAGCATGTAAGATGGTGACAGATGTACCCTTAGGCTCCTCCTCGATTCAGAGATGGTCTTTCCCTTTTCACTTACTTCCCTGGATGATTGAGAATGCATCAAGACGTCATAACTTCATAGTTTTACTGAAGTTTAATGGTTCACTGTGTTAGACTGAACCGTTCGCTTTTCTTTATCTGGTGTGTTTTGGATTTAACAGTGAATTTTGAGATTAAACTGACTTTTAAAATGTTTTTATACAAAGAGGAAAGAGACGGCGTATTTCCACTGAGAGGAGCAGAGCTTGCAACAGCGTGTTCAGACTGCAACCTGGGCAGAAATATTACATCATCTGGTTTTTAATAGTTATTCAACTGTATTCTAAGCACCAGCGATCTGTTAGAATTTTTAGAGTTTACTTAACTAAAAATAAACGAGGTTAACATATAATTTGTGTGATTGTTTTTGTTTGTTTGTGTGTGTTTCGGTCATGTTATGTTTACCTGTCAAAGGCTTGTTAGAAACTATGAAACACATCATGCAGACTTCTGGATGTTAGAAGAAAACTAATACTGCTCATGAATGAGACTAAAGGCAGGAAGGCGTCCTGTAAAACTAAACATGTTAATAGGACCTCCCTATTTATATCATAGTTTATGATATCCGGTTGTTCAGTCTGACGTCACTAGCCGTGTCTGGGTCTAAACTCCGCTGCAGGTCCATATATCAAACGATCACTATGGCATTACTGAGAGTTGAAAAACTGTCTAAAGTCTTTCATCTTTAATAAAATGATCAGCGTTCTGCTCTACCAGGTGTAACAATTGAGTTTAACATCCAGGCATCCATGAAAACGGAATTTATGACAATTAACGGAGTTAGAAGTTAGCAGGGAGTTAGCTCGCTAGCTTCTATCTAAATACAATATAGCATGTCCTGACTGCGGGGTTTTGGAAACAAATTAAAACGTACAGCTCTGTTATCACTTCCAGCATAAATGAAGACAGAAAACTAAACAGCAGTGACGTTTGTAGGGTTACTGAAGTTGGGCTAGCTGGTATATAATGATGTGCTACGTGACCGCTAGCGACACAGCTATGTTAGCATAATATAAACAAGCTAACTTTTTTTCCACTCGATAAAAGTTAACGTGAGTGTTCTCGGTGGTCAGGAACAAATGTAATCGCATGGCAGGATGCTGTAAAAGGACCAAACTTCAGCCAGGAGAACAACTGAGATAATCCATCCACAATACGAGGTTAGTCATTCATATACTGCTGCATGGGCTGGGCTGTAGTTACATCCTAAGGCTTTAAAAACTGAGCTTAAATAAATGATTAGCGGTAATAAAAGCCGAGGGAGGTCAACAGTGATCACTGACTGTTTTAGGAGCTTTTTGAGATCAAATAGAAGAAAATACATAACATTAAACATGTTAACAACACAAAAGCCATATTAAACGCAGACTACTTTAGACCCGGAAGTAGGATTCGTCGCGTCATCACTGAACAACCGGATAGCACGTGTATTTCAGTAATAGCCTGCTGATTTCAGTGTAGTGGTGAACAGTCACACAGCTCCGTGGGTGTTATCTGTGAGACTGCTTAACTATAATTTATCCAAGTTAACGTCAGTTAACCATTCAGACAGTTCTTTTGCAATGACAAACCTCATGTCGCCGGTAGGTTTCCGCTGTGCCAGCTGTTTACATTACAGCTGCTTATGCAGTAACCATGGTAACCACGGACTCCAGGTCAGACAACAATTTTACATATACGATCTTAAAACAGGACACAGCCACTGTACGTGCTGGCCTCATATCAAATGTGAACGCAGACTGAGTCTATGTTTGACGTTTGTTTATATCTAATCTTCCTCTCAAACATTTAAACAGCAGCGAGTCTGCAGCTGAGGGAACACAAACTCAAACTGTCGGAACAGGTTTGATCGTTTTGTGTATGATTTATGATTTATTAAACGTATAAATGTTATTCTAATCTGCTGCTGAGTCTCTTACGCTGATGAAAATGCAGAAAACACAGATCACGGACACCTGTTCAACCAATCACATTCATTCCACTTTGATCTGCGACAAACAGACGGTTCATCTCTGTTACAGTGTTGCGTTAGACTGCTATATTTTTTGTTCTTTATGCTGTAGATTTTCACGTCTCTGGAATAGTTGGCAGTAAAAAGGATGATTTTGTGTAAAATCATATTGATATGAGCCGTGACATATTCGTAGATGACAGTTAGATTAGTCAGCTGGGAAACTCTGGGTTAACTCAGAGAGCTGAAGATATCGTGGACATGCTGACCTCGCTCCGTGGTGTACAGGGCCGTTTACCCTCGTGATTAATATTCACAATTAAAATATTAGCCGAACATCATGAAGTCTGTATGTGTGTCATAGTGTCGAACAACCTTTGTACAGTTAAAGCCAGCAGTTACTACATGAAACACCAACGTTATCTCTTTTATGCGTTTATACGCAGGTCACGCTGATTACTGAACAAAAACACAAAGATCAGATGTTAATCGGATTTATTTGCTTTCTCTCCTCCTTAAACATGTTTTTATGTTAGTTATAATTCAGAATTGGCGACTGAAACACGCAGGACACATACGAACATCAGGAAATAAAAACCTGATGAATATAACCTCAGTAAATGAAGTCAGTGTACTGCGGGGGTTATGGCGGCTGAAATCAAATCACTTTGACTGTCACATCACATGTGCAGGTACACTGGTACAGTACATGCGAGTGAAATTCTTGTGTGCGAGCTTCACAAACAACAGAGGTGTGCAAAAATACAATAACATAAGAACAAGCAAAATAGAAGAATGGCTAAATCTGAGAGTTATATGGAAATTAAATAGAGTAAACAATAAAATAAAATATACAGAGGTTGGTAGTTGGACATGTGCAAAACAAGTGGCATTTATATACAGTGTGGAGTGCATAATGTTGAAGTTCCAGTAGTGAAGGTGAGGTGTCTATGAAGTGTCCAGCAGTCTGATGGCCTGGTGGAAAAAGCTCTCTCAGTCTGCTGGTTGGGGACCGGATGCTGCAGAACCTCCTTCCTGATGGAAGTAGTCTGAACAGTTGATGGCTGGGGTGACTGGAGTCCTTGATGGTCCTCCCCGCTTTCCTCAGGCAGCGCTTCCTGTAGATGTCTTGGAGGGAGGGAAGCTCACCTCCAATTATCCGTTCAGAACACCGCACTACTCGCTGGAGAGCTTTGCGGTTGTAAGCGGTGCTGTTGCCATACCAGGTGGTGATGCATCCAGTGAGGATGCTCTCAATGGCACAGTGATAGAAGGTCCTGAGGATGCGGGGGCTCATGCCGAATCTTTTCAGTCTCCTGACAAAGAAGAGGCGCTGCTGGGCCTTCTTCACTGTTTTGCTTATGTGTCCTGACTAGGGCTGCATGATTAATCGTTAGAAAATCGCGATCTCAATTCATACTTATGTGCGATCTCATTTCCTTTTTTTTTTTTTTTTTTTTTTTTTTTTTTTCTAAATGACATCAGAAACAGCAGTATGCGACATTACGTGATGGCAGAGCTTCAGTTCATCCTTTGTCATTTTTTTTTTTTTTTTTTTTTTTATAAATAGGACAGGGGGAATGAATGAGAGAAAGAAAGAAAACCAAAGGGGAGAAGAGACGGTGAGAGGGGGGGGAAGAGAGAGAAAAAAAAAAAAAGAACTCCTGGGTCACCTGTATGGAGAAAAAACAAAAAAACAAAAAAAAACAAACAGAGGAGACAGCAAACAACAAAGAGCAACATAATAATAGAGAAAACAAAGCACCATCACAATAAACTAGCTAGTCATAGATATCAATATTTACTAAATAATAAACGATATTGTGCAGCACGCAAGATAGACAGCGCACAGTGTGCTTTGAGGCAGCAGCCAAGAAAGCTTTAGTCCGCGTCTGTGAATACCCATGTGTACACCTGTGTGCATACCTGTGTGGATCAGCATGCTTGCATTCCAAAGGTTTCTCCATGTAATGATCTGCTAGGGAGTGTGGGGGGGCCACAGCCCCGTCCTCCAGGGTGTGAAGCGGGTATGGAGGAGATCAAAACTCCAGACATCCAGAGGCCCCCAGAACACAAGAGACCATGGAAGACCAACAGAGGGGCAGCCGCGCCACTGTTCCAGTAAGAGCTGAGGAGAGTCCCAGATGAGGGCTCGCCCAGCAGCCGCGGAGCAGAAGTCAGGGGGAGTTGCAGTGACGCGCCCGTGAGCTCCGCCGGCCCCCAGCTGTGCCTGAGTGACCGAGCCCCAGGCCGAGAGGCCGGGGGCACCCCACCTCCAAAGGGGCCCGAGCGAGCCCCAGGCCCCAGGCCCCGACAAGCGGCCGCCAAGGAGTGAGCCGGTGTGTACCCGGACGCCCACCCCCAGACACAAAGAACCACCAACACACCGACACCTGAGGGAGTCCGCCACCGGCAGGGGAAGTGGTGGTGGGTGGAGATAGGCCTCCAAACCTTGGAGGGCCTGAGGTGTCCCCAGAGAGGTGGCGTCTGATACCCAACCTGACATATAGACACAGACATACAGGCACCCACAGACACAAACATCCATTCCCACCCTCATGCTCTCATATGCACTCACTCCACACTCAACCAACGTGGAGACAGACATAAAGAGACGCTGTACACACAATCACACTCCCCAAGCGTACTCTACAAACCGGGTCTAGGTACCCTTGCCCCTGGAGGGGGGAATTGCACCCAGACCCAGGTGGTGTTACCCTTTTCCCTGCGGTGGGGAGAGGCAGACCACCCCGACTCCGCAGCAGCAGGGAGGCCCCACACCCCAGACCGCAGTCGGACGGCCAACTCCTCCCACTAGCCCTCCCGCTCCAGCAGGCCGCAGAGAATGGGAGTGGGAGAAGACTCCAAACCTCCCTCCACCCGCTCATTGTAGTGTTGATGCATATGTGTTCTAAGGTGTAATTAAAACCCAGGAGGGCTTGGAGCTACCTGCCAAGGAGCAGCAGGTAAGCGCATAGTCCCTCCTGCTAGCCCTCAATGACTAAGTGTATTTAAAATTGAGAGGTGGGCAACGACGTCAGGGGTGAGGTATACACCCTGATGGTAATTTGGACTCCGTGATTGTGCCCACCCCCAAGATCCTATATGTATGTGTAATGAGAGTGTGAATAATGTGAATGTCTAAGTTGTGGGATAAAATTGAGGCAGAGGCAGCCAGAAGGGGACAGGGGGGGGGTTAGCCTCCTCTGCACCCTGGTGACATACCCCCACTCCAAGGCCCTGCATGTGTGGGTGGTTGTGGAGGAGCGGGAAGAGGGAGGCAGCTGGAGATGGGGAGGGAAGGAAGGGAGGGGCAGGTAACCCCTCCCTGGGGCCAGCTCCCCCGCTGACCCCAGTAGGCACTCCCACCCTCCGCGGCCCATCAGACCGGGGCCCAGTGCAGTAGCGCCCTCCGGCTCCACAGAGCCCTGGACAGTCCACCCAACCCCACCACAGAGAAAACTGCACCCACCCCACCATCCACACATCTTCCAGACTACATAAGACGGTAAACGCCCAGGCTGAGATCTTCCTCCACCTCTCCTGTATCTCCCCCTCCTGCAGAGAGTTCCTGAAGAGAAGAAAGCTCCTGCAAGATGTGACCATCCCCCCCACCAGTTGAAGAGCCCCCCAGGCGGCTCGACGCACCGGCGGCACCCTGCTCCAGGGCCGGGCCCCCATGCACCCACCCGCCCACAACCCCGGCAGCACACCAACCAGGACCCAAGCCCCCGAGGCCCGGCCCGGGCCCCAGCCCAGAGACGGAGCGCCCCCAGAACCTCACGCCCATCCCGGACCCACCCAGGGGCAGCCAGGTTGCCAGGTCAGTAACCCACGTCCGTCAGCACAGACCCTCCCCTAGCCCCGCTGCACGCAGCCGCGAGGAAACAGTCACCTGAGAGCCAACAGAGCCCCCAACCGGACGTGACCGCTACCCCGGGTTGAGCCCCCCAAGGAAGATGCCTCCCGGGAACCCCCCGACGCCCTAAGCCTGTCCCTACCCCCTCACCAATCACAACAGTGAAGGCGGGACCAAACTATGACCCCCCACCCCCACTAGGTGATGGAGCTGATAAAAGGGGCCCAGAGCAATTGATCTAATGTGGTGGCAGAGGCTGTGTCAAGACTAATGTAATCTAATAGATAATTTCTATATTGGTTAGAATTAAGATTATTTTTATTTTTCCAGTTCATGAGGACTGTTTTCTTGGCTATGCATAGGGCAGTGAAGATCATATGGGCTATATTCTTTTCTGAAGTGACATTATCTAAGCTGCCCAGTAGACACACTAAGGGGGAAGTTGGAATGTTACATTTCAGACACTTTGATAAGTCTTCACATATCTCGCGCCAAAACTTTTGCACTGGTGGACAGAACCAAAGAGCGTGGATGTAATTGTCTGGTGTATTGCCTTGACAGTGTGAGCAGTTGTTGGAAGATGTAAAGCCGATCTCATTTCCAAAATTACAACGATTTTAAAAAAAAGAGAGAGAGAAAAGACAACGACGATTGTACCGCATTTAGATCCGGGACGTAATCTGCATGAAAACAAGCGCTCACTCTTCCTGCTCAACAAATGACAAGGGCGGAGCCTTATACCACGTGGTACAGAAGCTGGCTGCGAAAATTAGCAGGGAAAAAACCACGGAGAGCACGTCAGGGATGACGAAAGTAACAGGAGAAAATCCGTCCCGGTCAACAACCCAAACATCAATAACGGGAACCTTATACAGCGCTTCCCTATACACGTCGAACTCCCGCAGGCACAAAGAAATTAGGGAGGCTATCACTTATCACCTGACCAAAGATATGGCTCCCATCAACACTGTGCAAAACGAGGGATTTAGGAAAATGATCAACACCCTAGACAAACGCTACACAGTGCCGTCCCGCAACTATTTTTCTATTGTTGCACTACCTGCTCTATACACGCAGTGTGGAGCAACGGTGGAGACGGAATTTCAAGCAGTACAACATTTTGCGGCAACAACAAAACGTGAGACATTTGTTGTTTTTATGTTTATTTATTGTTTTTATGTTCAGTCTCAACTGTTACGAAGTTGATGTGCAGTTAATAAGTGCAATAAATATTTATACTGGAAAAGAAAATCGTGAGAGAATCGTGATCTCAATTCTAAGCCAAAAAATCGTGATTCTCATTTTATGCAAAATCGTGCAGCCCTAGTACTGACCACGTAAGATCGTCAGCCAGATGTACACCAAGGAAGCGGAAGCTGCTCACTCTCCACAGCAGCACCATTGATGGTGATGGGGTGTGTACTTCTCTGCACCTCCGGAAGTCCACTATCAACTCCTTTGTCTTTGCGACGTTGAGGGTGAGATGGTTGTCTTGACACCGGTGGGTCAGGGCGCTGACCTCCTCCCTGTAAGCCGTCTCATCACCTTTGGTGATAAGTCCGCAAACTGTACTCCGCCCTCTCCTGTGAGTACAGGACAGGGCTCAGTACACACCCCTGTGGAGCACCAGTGTTCAGTGTGAGGGGGGATGAGTTGATGCTGCCCAGTCTGACCACTTGGCATCTGTCAGACAGGAAGTTAAGAATCCAGCTGCAGAGGGAGCTGCTCAGTCCTAGATCCTGCAGTTTCCTGTCCAGCTTTGAGGGAACGATGGTATTGAATACTGAGCTGTAATCTACAAACAGCATTCTCACATACGTGTCTCTCTTCTCCAGGTGTGACAGGGCAGTATGTAGTGTCAGGGCTATGGCATCATCAGTGGACCTCTTGTGGCGGTATGCAAATTGTAGAGGGTCCAGTGAGTCGGGTAGTGCAGAGCAGATGAAGTCCCTGACCAGCTTCTCGAAGCATTTGCTCACAATGGGGGTAAGGGCTACAGGTCGCCAGAAGTTCAATGATGAGATGGTGGAGGATTTGGGTACAGAGACGATGGTGGCCATTTTGAAGAAGGCTGGGACTACAGACAGAGAGAGGGAAAGGTTGAAGATGTGTGTAAACACTGTGTGTGCGCACTGACGTCATCCACCAGTGTCCTGTTATATTTTAGATAGCAAGGAGCAGACGGCCGAGGTTATTAAACTCCACCGAGACAGCGGTGATGCTAATCAGAAGGCTAGACCGTCTGATATTACAGCCTCGCACTTCCGGCCTACCCGACCTTCGGAGGACCCGGCCCACATAGACCGTGAAGGCCGGGTCCTCAGGAGGATGCAGCCTATGAAAGTACTCACTGGCTGTATCACAATTCAGGGTCTGAAGCCTTAACGGTCCTCAAGGGCCGCGTACTCAAAGACCGCAAAGGCCGGAAGTGCAAGGCTTGTGAAATGGGACGGCAGGAGCAGGAACATGAATAATGACAGTAGATGTTTGTGTGAAAGTGCTGGAAGCAAATGAGTGTGTGATGTTCTTTCAGTGTTGCACTTTGTAGACGCTCCCTGAGCACTGGTCTCACAGGCAGCTGCACATAGAGACCAGTGTTGTTAGTCCAGGTCAGAAGATGACTTGTTGGAATGAAAATGAGCTTGTAGTTTGTCTGCTTTAATAATGTGACTGGAAAAAGGTGTTGGACTTCAAATATGTCCATTTCTGTCACACTTCACCTTTAAAAGTGAAGCCATGTGGTTCCTGGAAGGAAAAACACGACTTTTTCAAGTCTTTGTCCTGTTTTTATGAGAAATGTACGACTTTAATGTGAAACATTCAGAGTTTTTTCTCTTGTTGTGTTTGTTTGAAGCTGCTTCCTGTTGGCTTCAGCTGTTTGGAGTTTCCATTTTCTAAACTTCTACATTCTGAACCTTCTTCAGCTCTGAACAGATGATGAAACACTGAATGATTTCAAGCACTTTGTCTAATAAACTTACATCTTTCATTCTTTATACAGTGTCTGTGGTTTGTCAGATAATGGCCTTGATTATCTGGCAGCAGCGCTGAAGTCCAACCCCTCGTATCCCACAGAGGTGGACCTGAGTGGAACCTACAGCAACCTGAAGGATCCAGGAGTGAAGCATCTGTGTGGTTTCCTGGAGAATCCACGATGTCGATTTGAAACTCTGAGGTCAGTCAGCATGTTTTAGTTGTGCTGAGATGAATATGATGTGAAAGTTGTGCTGACACTAAACTGCAGACATCAGGCTGATATTATACTGATCCACACTGAGGATCTTCATGGTAAAGTCTGTTTTCTTCTTCTCTGGTTTAGTCCATTGACTGCAGCAGAACAATGTTCACATTTCAAACAGTGATACTCAACGTATGGCCCGCGGCCCACACGCGGCCTGCCCACCTTTCCTGATTCAGAGAGAGGGGACCCTGATTAACTGTGTAGCTTCTTCCTCACAGTTCTAAGTATCAGACACAACAATGAATAATCCACAGCTGACTGTCTTTAGCAGGTCAAAGGTCACGGCACACAGCAGACAGTCAGAAATATTCTAACTCTGATCATTTATCAGTTGTGACACTGTGAGACTTGATCAGAGGTGTGATCATCACAGCAGAGGCCTTTGTGTCAAAGTCACTGAGGATCAAACAGAAACACATGAAGCAGATTTTCCTCTTCTGGCTTTTTATAGCAGATAACCTTCAAAATATTCTGCAGTTGATCAAAAACTGAAGCAAACCATGAAGCAACATGTGAACATGAGCTGATGCTGCTGAAGTGAAGCAAAGTTACAGAGGTTTGATTACAGACACAGCTGAGAGTTTGTAATCTGTCATCATTTTAAAAAGTTTCCATGGAACAGCAGAAATGAGGCTTTACTGTCAGAGGCCGACAGCACTGAACACAACAGCAGACTGGTGGCTAATAAACAGTGAATGATGCAGAAACAGATGTTTGAAGCTGTTCTTGGAGTACACTGAGAGAGAGAGAGCTGTGCAGGCAGGAACAGCCAAAGTCAGAGAGAATTCATGAGCATATTGATCAAACGTGAAGCAGAGTTTGGATCTTCTTTTGCTGCTGCTTCACTCAGTTTTGGTTGGAGACAGATGAAACCTGCAGCTTCAGGATCTGTGAGCTGTCCACTTTCAGCCCCGACGGCGTGTCCGTGTACGTGCCGTCGAGTGAACGATCCACGCTCTGTGTTTCCATCTTTGTGTGTTTAGCTGCTCTCATTTACTGTTTTAGCTGTTTGCTGCTTGTTGAAATAGTTTGTGAGCTTTAACCTGAGATTCTGGCAAAATACATTTATATTAAACATCGATTCAGGATTGAATGAATCAACATCGTTTTATTCAAATTAAAACCATTTAAATGGGAACATGAATTTTTTACAGCCGCCTCTAATGCTGGGTAATGTCAGCTGGTCCATGTGCAGCTGGCTGTGAGGCTCAGGGAGCGTCTACAAAGTGCAACACTGAAAGAACATCATCCATAAATATTGAGTAAGAACTGGACTCTCATACAGCGAGACTCAAATGCCTTTAAACATCAGCTTATCCTGCTGATCCAAGTCCAACACTGAGTTTGTAAAAACATGTTTGTCAATCATTTTGTTTGGTTTCTGAGGAAAAAGATTCAATAAGTTGCTGCTAATACACAACATTTCATCATATTTCCTCATAACCCTCTTTTGTCTGACCATTTGATCCCATTTGAATTTGCAATAAAGGATCCACAGAGTTTGGTGACAATAATGACAGTAGATGTTTGTGTGAAAGTGCTGGAAGCAAATGAGTGTGTGATGTTCTTTCAGTGTTGCACTTTGTAGACGCTCCCTGAGCACTGGTCTCACAGCCAGCTGCACATAGAGACCAGTGTTGTTAGTCCAGGTCAGAAGATGACTTGTTGGAATGAAAATGAGCTTGTAGTTTGTCTGCTTTAATAATGTGACTGGAAAAAGGTGTTGGACTTCAAATATGTCCATTTCTGTCACACTTCACCTTTAAAAGTGAAGCCATGTGGTTCCTGGAAGGAAAAACACGACTTTTTCAAGTCTTTGTCCTGTTTTTATGAGAAATGTACGACTTTAATGTTCTTTTTTTTATACTCAATTTTTATTATAATTTACAACATTGCAACTTGTACTTGTCAATGTTCACAAGTAGGACAGTTACAGGAACCGCAATGCAGAAATGTAGATTAAAATAAGAACTGCAATTAGGAAGCACAAAACAAAACCCAAGCAAAACAAACAAACAGACAACAACATAACAAAAAGAAAACAAAACAAAAACTTTATGTAATATTAAATAACATGTGATAGGGCTGGGCGAGATATCAAAAATTTATCGTTACCGAAATTTATGACTCTCATCGACGTCATTTTGCCCATGTCGGTAAATTCGGTATTTAAAAAAAAAAAGGAAAGGCATGTGCAGGTTGGCGATGTTCATGTCCCTTTAAGACGCTGTGCTACGTTACAGACTTGACGGGGTGGAGTCACATGACTCTACTACCTGTAACAAGACGAGACACGGGTGAACAAATGGAGGACGATTTAAATGTTGAAGCAGCAGCGACGGAGGTAGGCTGGTGGAGGAGGAAGAGGAGACGCTTGTTAACAAAAAAAATGCATCATCAATCGTTTGGCAACATTTTGGATTCAACAAGGATGATATTGATCAAAAAATTGTTAAATGTAAACTCTGCAAAAAGACTGTTGCGTCAAGTCAAGGTAACACAACCAACCTCTTAATAAATAATATTTATTATTAAACTATTTTGTTTACAAGGGATATACATTTTTTAGAGAGCATGGTTACATATTGTATCCGACACTTTTTATTTTGTTCAGTTAATAAATCTTAACCACTAAAAGTACTTGCTACTATTGTCTTCATTTATTTTCAGTGACATTTTACAGTCCTTTAAAGTGGTAATAATATAATTGCAATGAATAGGTCTAGGGGGAATAATATTATCAAAATAACTGGAGGAACTATGCTGCCTGCCACAGCCCCATCAAATGAAAAAAAAAAAAAAAGTTTGTTTTTTGGCACTTGGGGTGGTTATCGTCCATTTATCGTTATCGAGGTTAACTGCTCAATTTATCATGATATTGATTTTAGGCCATATCGCCCAGCCCTAACATGTGACAAACTTAGCCGTAAATGGACAAAACGAAACAGACCTATGCTAAATTATTGAAACAGTAAAGCATGTATGGGTCGCCAACGCTCAGTAAACAATTCTCTCTGAATCTGCAGAGCAGATGTTATTTCCTCCATCTGGTAAATTTCTCTTGCTTTATCAATCCACATATTATATGAAGGTGGGTCAAGATTCAGCCATTTAATAGTGATACACTTTAGTGCTGCTGTAAGATTCTTAAGAGATACTTTTTATTGTTTCCCGCAAAACCCTTTGGTAAGACTCCTAAAATGGCTAACTGTTGGTCTTTGTATTGTTGGAAAACTGTACTGAGAACTTTAAATATGTCATTCCAAAGTGGGCAGATTTTTGGGCATGACCAGAATATATGTGAGTGGGTTCCTAAAGAAGTACCACAATTTCGCCAGCAGGTGTCAGGATTTGTAGGCTTCATTTTGGCCATTATCTCTGGGGTTCTAAAATATCTCATGACCACCTTCTATTTAAATTCTCTCCACAGCCCAGAATTAGTCACCAGATGGGCTTCACCGAACACCTCTTCCCAGGTGTCCTCTGAGATTTGAGTGCCAGTCTCAGCTTCCCACCTTGCCTTAATATCCAAAGTTGCATTTGTATTGAAACTCATAAATGCGTTATAAAAATGACTGATTAATTTTGGGGAGGAATTACTTTGAAATATTTTTAGAAATATTTCCTCAATGGGTGAGGGCTCCAAAACTTGCCTCCATTCTTTATGTTTTGTCAAAAAGCTTCTTAGCTGCAGAAATCTAAAAAAGTCAGAAGAAGGAAGCCAAAACTGACCTCAACTGTTCAAATGAGCTCAGGTGCCCATTCCTCACAACATGACAAAGTTTATGAAGCCCGCTATGTGACCATGCTCTGAAGCCAGAGTCTTCCACAATAGGAGAAAAACCCTGCAGGGAGGAGAGGATTGATAGAATTGAAATTTCTTTTGGACGACCAAATGATTGTTTGATTCTACGCCAAATCTTTAGTGTGACCCTCGTCCGTTCCCCCATATGCACATTTTTAATTGAAATGTTAGAACAAAGCAGGGATTCCAATGATCTTTCGCACATTGTCTTCTCAATGTTTAGCCACTGAGTTTCAGACAAATCCCGCACCCATACAGTCAGGGGTCTCATCTGAGCTGCCCAGAAATAATATTTCAGGTTTGGAACAGCCAATCCCCCCTGCAGGTTTGACAGTTTTAATGTTTGGAACTTGATCCTTGGGCGTTTGCTTTGCCATATAAATTTGGAAAAAAGTTTATCTAAATTATCAAATGTAGAGTTGGGAATGTTAATAGGCAGCATTTGAAAAAGGTCTAGAAGTCTTGGCAATACATTCATACGTATACTCTCGATCCGACCCAAGAAAGACAGAGGCAGGACTGTCCATCTCTCTAAGTCTTTTTTTATTTTTGCAACTATAACTTCATAATTTACTTTAAACAAGTCTGATAATGAGTGAGGAATTTGAATTCCTAAATACTTGATACCTTCGTCTGGCCATTTAAAGCCACATCGCTCCTTGAATGTTAGTGAAATGTTTCCTCCTATATCCATTGCCAATGTTTTGTCAATATGGCACTATATTGCAGGAAGGCAATATAGTGCCATAGTTGTCATGGTCCTGGGTCGTTGACCCAGCGTTTTGTGTTTTGTGACTATTTCCCTCTGTTCTAGTTATTCTGTGTCCTCCCCCCTTGTGTCCGGTTCGGGTTCTAGATTTCCTGTTTTACTTTGTAGGTCTGTGTCTCGTTATGCCCATTAAGTTCCAGCTGTGTCCCCTCCTGTGTGCCATTTCCTCATTACCTGGTGTGTGTATTTATAGTTGGTGTCTGCCTGTGCTCCTCGTCGGCTCGTCTGCGTTCATCCATGTATCACTGCGTTCCTCCGTGTAGCTCTGCATTCTATGGTGTTTCGTTCCTGTCTCTGCGTCTCTCTGCCCCGCACCCCTTTTGTATGGTCTCAGGTTTGTCTTTAGTTTCTCCCAGTTTAGGTTTGTAATTGCTCATGTTGAGTTGCCTGTTTTTGCCACCACCACCACCTTGTAAATAAACATCACTCTGTCATCAGTTCGCTGCATCTTGGGTCCTCCTTTTCCTCCACACCACACGGCTCCCTCCGCCAGCCGTGACAATAGTGCCTTCCTGCAATGAACCCCGTTTGATCTGGATTTATAACCTGTGTAATAATTTTACTAACTCTTTTGGCTAAAATCGTGGTGAGAATGCGCAAATCAGTATTAAGTAATGAGATTGGCCTGTATGATTGACAGTTTGTGGGGTCCTTGCCCTCTTTATGGATTACAACAACTGTAGCATCGTTCCAGGACGACGCGCACACACATACACTTAAACTGATAAGCACGCACTCATCCCCCTCTCTTTCCAAACGCCTTCGATGCTTGTTTCCTGTGGGGGAAGACGGCGGGTCCGTGTGCCACGCTGGAATGGTAGCGCTGTGTAGGACGACTGCTGTGTTCCTTCGTATTACTCCTCACCCCCTACCCAACCCCGGTGGCTTGTCACGTGCCCCAATGTTGTGACGTGGACATTTATGTGCTCTCTGTGCAGAGGAGTTTTTTTGTTTCCTGTTCTCATGCTGTCCTCCCATAGGTGCCCAGCGTGAGAAGAGGTCTCTTTTTTTCCTCATGTACTTTTCCCATTGTTGTGTACTTTTTCAGTTTTTTTTTTTTTTTCTGTAACGCTGCCGATCTCTGACTGTATTCCCATGTGATGTCTTTGTTGTGTGTGTAAGTCGGGGGGGAGGGGTCCTATTCCTCTGCGGGGCAACCTGCATATGGCCAATAAAGCATTCATTCAATTCAATTCAATTCATAGTCCCAGTCTCCAGAGCGCAGTGGTAAGCTTTCAGTAATAAGGGTGCGACTTTGTCCTTAAGTTTTTTAAGTGCTAAGCCTCTTAAGTGTTAAGGTTTGAAATCACCTGTAAAATTTCTTGTTCATCTAACTCCTTTGCTACAGACTCTGGCAGTGTTTTTAAATTGATCTTTTCTAACAAATCAGATAGTGTATTGTTATCTTTACATGTATCTGAATTTTTATATAATGACTCGAAAAAATTGGCAAAACAACTTGCAATTTGATTTGGTTTAGTAATTAGGGTTTGATCTGACTTCAACTTTTGGACCATATTACAAGTTTGCTGTTTCCTGAGTCTTATTGCCAGCAATCTACTAGCCCTACTACCCTGTTCATAGTACTTTTGTTTAGTGAATCTTAAATTGCCCTCAATTTTCACGTTCATTAAACTATTAAGCTCACTACGTAACATTTTAAGATCGGAAAGCAAATTGGCTGTCTGTGCTTTTTTGTGTTGTTGCTCTAGGTGTTTTATTTTGGCCTCCAATTCACACCGCCTAGCCTCTTTTCTTTTCTTCCTGGCACTTGCAAATAATATTATGCGACCTCTAATGTATGCCTTGGCGCAATCCCAGAGGGTTAAAGGCGATATCTCTGGAGTTGTGTTCAACTGCAAGTAAGTATTTAGTTCAGTATGTATGAACTCAAAAAACTGCCAGTCATTTAGGAGTGAGGCATTTAGTCGCCAGACTTTAATGTTCTTGATGCTCCTGTACCATCTCTGTGTCATCCTCCTCGCTCCCTCTTTGCACTCACAGTCTTTGTGCATCATTAACACTCACATGAGGAAAACCAAAGTTTACTGGGCAGAAGATGATCATCAGTGACGCTGTCTTTAAGATACTCTTGTTAGAAATGATCGACTTTAATGTGAAACATTCAGAGTTTTTTCTCTTGTTGTGTTTGTTTGAAGCTGCTTCCTGTTGGCTTCAGCTGTTTGGAGTTTCCATTTTCTAAACTTCTACATTCTGAACCTTCTTCAGCTCTGAACAGATGATGAAACACTGAATGATTTCAAGCAATTTGTCTAATAAACTTACATCTTTCATTCTCTATACAGATTGGAGCGCTGTGATTTGTCAGAGATCAGCTGTGATTATCTGGAAGCAGTGCTGAAGCTCAACCCTTCGTATCCCAGAGAGGTGGACCTGAGCTCCAACAATCTTCAGGATTCAGGAGTGAAGCAGCTGTGTGTTCTTCTGGAGAATCCACAACATCAAATTGAAACTCTGAGGTCAGTCTCCACGTTTTAGTTGTGCTGACACTGTCGATCTGTGGAACTAAAACCTTTATACAGGAAGTCTGGTTCAGCTCTTTGTAGACCTTCTAATCTCTGATGCTCTGAGTCTTACTCAGTAGATGATGCAGAGTTGTGAAGCTGATGTGGGTGAGGACACTCGCCCAGCTCTAACTACTTTGACGTCCAGGCGGCTTCCCTGCTTGTCCTGATACAAACAAACCTGAGTAACCTTGCAGGTCAGATCTCATCAGTCACACCTGTTATGGCAGCTCTCCTCTAGATTGTAGTTCTTGTTAACCTGGGATGGTTTTAGAAGCCTGGACCACAGACTGCAAGGGAAGATATTACTGGGAAAGGCCAAAGCAACCTATCAGACCCATTAAACACTAACATAGATGAATACTCAGATTTAAACCTTTATTGTTTCACAAAGGGTTAAAAAGGGAACGTCCACAGTTTAGACTGCAGCAGATTTTATTAAAGCAGTTTGACAGGAGCAAAGCAAAAACACAAAGAATAAGTGTTTCACATATTAATACATATAACATAATAATAAAAGTAAAGCAAAAGAATGATAAAAAAGAATGAAAAAGTTGTCCAGAGCAGCAGGATGTCTGAGGTCTGCAGAAACACAAAAACACAGCAGCTAAAAATAGTTGTTGAAAGAAAACGAGGTGGGAGCTGCTGATTCCTGAGCTTTGATACTGGATTAGCTTCAGTAGTTATTCCCATCACTGCTGTAGGAGCTACATTTAGTCACAGCTGATTGTCTTTGACCAATCAGAAGACTACTGTTGTAAAAACAAGCAGACAAAGAACCAATGAGAGTGAAGAACAGGATAAAGAGCTCGTGTGATGGAGGCAAAGCAATAATCAGCAGACTGTAGCAGTTTCTATCTGGATGAAAGTAGAAGGAGCTCAGCGGAGCTCAGTCCCATATCTTTGGTTAGAAACAACATCAGTGATTTCCTGCTGCTCGAGATGATTCCAGCAGCTCTCATTACAGCAGCTGATGAGAGAAACAGCTGATGGCTCACAGCTCGTACACTGTTGGATCTCCAGATGTTCACGTGGCTGAAGTCTGTGAAGAAACTGTGGTCCACGTAGTTCACACGGCCTCAGATTGGACCGAGCTCCCTGGATCACTGCAGCATCCTCAGCTGGTACATGGACGTCTCTGCTCCTCAGTCTTGGAGCCCCTGCAGATCCGTCCACACCACCGGGGTCTTCCCACTCACCTTTCCTTTGTCCTCGTCCTTCATCGGCCGTGCTGTGTCTTTGTTCCTGCAGTGTTGTTCCCACGATGCAGCGCTGATGTTCCCTCCTTGAATGCACAACAAGTACGGTGCTGGTCTTTCTCGGGTGGAGCAGAGACAGATTGAAGTCTTTCAGGCTTTAGTGCCGACTTCCCTGACAGAGGCTGGACTCCATGGTCTGCACAGGAGGCTTCTACACTGTGTGGAGGTGACTCCTGGACTCGAAGACAGGCTGCAGGTACATGTGTGATGAAGAGGAGCTACAGCAGTGTGATGGAGCTGCAGGTGTGAAGGAAGTCCTGCTGTCCTGTCCCACCCTCATCTTTGCTTCCTCTGTCTTCTCTGGACTTGTCCTCCTGTTTCAGAAACAGCACTGCTTCATGCCGAGGGTGGACGGGAGCGTTGGCTCTGATTCTTTTACCGTCCACCACAAGGAGACACTGATGCTGACCTCCTGATTCATCTGCATGTGTTCTGCTTCACACTGCTCACCTCCACCAAAGACTTCACAAACATCTTCTTTCTTTGAGTCCAGTTTGTCCCACAAACACTTCCAAATCTCCTCCTCTGAGATTCTGCAGCTTCTTGCAGTGTGACTCAGCTGACTTCTGACAGACCACAGACTGGCACAGCATCCACATGTGTCTCCTTTCAAACAGGCTCTTGATGTTTCCTCCCACATCATTCTGGCCTCTCAGTCTCCTTTGTTCCCCAGCTCTGTAGCTCCAGCTGGTGAAGCTTCAGTTTTCCATGTTGGTAACAGTAAACTACAGCCTCTGCTGTCAGCTGGGTAACTAAACAGAGCTGCAGCACGTCTCTGCGGTGGTGCTACATCCAGCCTGCAGACGGCCGTCTACATGTTGTAGTGGTTTACAGTCACCAGGGGGCGCTGTCCCAGCCATGCAGGCAGTGGGCTGCTCTGCTTGTGCTGTTGTTGGTGAAGCTGAAGTGAAAGCGAGAGTTAAAACCCTGAACAGTGTCCACTGAGCTTCTCATGCTCTTCTCATGCTCAAAGAAGTTTAACAGGAAGGACGACTCGTCCATCAGGCGTCCAGCTGTCCGTGACGTGTCCACAGCAGAGTGTGACCGAGGCTTCATGCTAACACGCACACATGAAGCTAATACCACCACGAGCAGCTGCTCAGTGGATTTGGAGGACAAATGTCTGCAGCTTCTCACAGGCAGTATGCAGAATGTGGATCTCCACAAAGACTGTGGAGAGCTCGTCCCACACTCTAAATCCACACTTGTCTGCACAAAACTTCTCACACGTTCCCGTCACAAGTGTCTTCTAAGTGAAGCTACCAGGTTCAGGTCCAGCTTGTTTATCTGGAGCTGCAGGAGATGATCCATCCTCACAAAGCAACACAGCAGATATGCAAACACACAACACAACCAAAGGATTCTCTCTGCATGTCTGTGGCTGATGCTGCTGGAACGAAGCTGTTTGAAACCTTGTTGTTCTGCACTTTGGGACCAGAAGAGGAAACTGAAGCTCTGTGCAGAGGGTTCAATGGAAGCAGCCAAGCGCTGTAAGTGTCTGCTGTACAGGGATGCTGGTTCAGCTGTGGCTCAGTTTCACAGTGTGACTCAATAAAAGCAGCAGGAAATCAAAGCTTGATGCTTTCATCAGTGTGGAAATAAGAAAGTTTCCTGTGACAGACGCTGGAGCTCTTTCACTCTCAGCTTCACAGTTTCAGCTTCAAACTTCTTCCAACATGTTTCTAACACGGCCACATTCCACCTTAATGGAGCTGATATCTTGTGCATCAGCACATTTTCTAAAGGCAGCGATCACATCTTTAGTTTTGGATGTTTAACTGCAGATTGTTTATGTGTTTATAGCACATTAATTACAGCAGCAGCGTTGACCACAGTGCTGTACAAGAATCCAAGATAACTATTAAAATAACTCCTAATATTAATATCACACATCAAATATCAAATAACTCTCATGCTGTATTAAAAGCCAGTGAATACAAATGTGTTTTCAGAGCAGATTTACAGAGACTGACAGCAGGAGCTGGGGCTGTTCGATAGAACGATGTATATATGATGACCATATGAAAACGTCTATCGTTTCATATCACGCTCTTTGTTTCCTGCTTATGTGTTTGTGTTTTCCAGATAAAGCTTTCAAAATAAATCTGAAGATCCTGTTGAGAGTTTTCAAAATAAACACAATACAGTACTGCGGTCGCTCGTTTATCGAGTTACGTTCTAAAAATAAGTCTCAGAATGAAGTAGCAGCTTTATGTTTTACAAGTATTATAGAAGTTTTAAGGCAGTTAAACCCTCACTGCACACTTTCTACACTTTTCTCAGACAGGCATGAACATTTTCACACTTTTCTCTCTTGTTTAAACAAAGTTCAAACCTTCATAGAAAAATAAGTTCATTATTAAAGAGTGAAAGCAAAGTGTTTCTGAAACGTGTCAAATCAGCCTTTGCTGGCATTAAATGAGCTTCTGTGTGAGGAGCACTCGTCCATGGCCTGGGCTCCTCGCTGTCAGGTAAAGTTTCATAAAGCTTTTGAGTTTTTCTGCAGATAATGTTGGTGTCCAGCACGATGTTCTTTTTCCTGCGGTCACTGAGCCACAAAGCCAAAGCTGACTCCATCCTTACGATGTTCTTGTTGTGGACAGTTACAACCTTTTTGCCTCCTTGTTGAAACTATGATGGTCAGCATCTTCCTCTGCCTTTGGCTGCTACCACAGGTGCAAAACGTCTCGTCATCATTGTTGTTTGTTGGGGACAAAACGTACAAACATACAGTGCAGCACTGCAGAGTCACACTGCTGTAAATTTGAACACATTCTGTACTGTACAGGAGACACGGCACGAGATTGGCTGACAATGGTCTACAGCCAATCAGGACGCAGAACACAATGCGCTGTAAAAAACAAAAACATGCAAAATTGCACAAAAAAGATCAGCGAAACAGCGAGGCCGCCAAAGGTGAACTGTGTTACAGCGAGGGACCAGCGTATATGTGGTTGTTGGGACGATAAATGTCTTTGAGCTTGTGTCAGAAGACGAGCTGCAGCTTTCTGGACCAGCTGCAGTCTTGCCAGGCAGGTCCCACTAACTCCAACATATAAGGAGTTACAATAATCCAGCTGGGACGTCATGAAAACGTGGATCGCCCGTTCAAGGTTTTTAAAAGATAGAAATGATCTCACCTTAGATAAAAGCCTCAGTTTGAAGAAAGACCGCTGTACAACTGAGCTCAGCTGTTTTTCAAATTGCCGTCAAATATAAGCCCCAAATGTAATAATGCGATTTAATAAAAGAGCTGAACCAGTCTAATAGAGCGCCCTTGATGCCGCCATGCTCCAATGGTGAGGTCAAGATGCTGTGGTCAAGGCAGCGGTCAGATCCAAAAGCACAGCGGAGTCTCCTGATCAGTGGCTGATAAAAGATCATTAAGAACTTTCCAAAGTGCAGTTTCAGTGCTGTGAAGAGCTTTAAAACCAGACTGAAACCTTTACAACAGATTGCAGCTGAACAAATATAATCTTTTACAAAATCTTCGACAGGAAGGGAAGCTTTGAAATAGGCCTGAAGTTTGAGCGGACAGAGGATCCAGATCAGGTTTTTAGTACAGGCTGTACAACAGCATGTTTAAAACAGGCTGTACAACACCTGAACTAAGACTGCTGTTAAAAATCGCTAAGATGTCGGAACCAACAACCTTTAAAATCTTTTTAAACACGTGTTGGAACAACATCATTTGGACAAGATGATGTCTTTATAGCATCACATCGTTCCTCCACCTGATCAAACCACACAGGCTCAAACTGATCAAAAACAGCTGAGCAGGTGAATATTTTAGCCCCGGTGCGATCTCGGGCGAGAGTATCGATGATGGCCAAAGGGCAGCGTCCAGCTCTACGGCCGCTGAAGAGCAGACTCAACAGACGCGCGTGATGTGGATCCTACTGCTCTAAAACTGGAGCTTCTTCAATCCATTAAAGAGGACATTAGTACGCTGTTAAAAGAAGAAGTCAGAAATGCATTGAAAGAAGATTTTGACAATATAAGGGCTGACGTGCAAGGACTGAGAAATGAGATCGCTAACAGCATGGCGGCGACGTGCGGCAAAGTTGATGGAGTAAAGGTTACAGTGAAAGAAGCTGAGGATGGGCTGTCAATGTGGAGCGATGAGGTGACCACCCTGCAGTCTACAGTAGAGAGTATGAAGGAGGAGCTGTCTGACCTGAAGGATAAATGTGATGAAGGCAGGAAGCGGAGAGCTAACATCCACATCATAGGGATCCCAGAGGGCCTGGACTCGAGCTCCTCCACGGCCGTATCCGTGCTACTACGTGAAGTGCTGGGTATGGATAAAGACGTTATTGTCGACCGCTCACACAGGAGCCCTATCCTGAGAAAGCCAGCTGGTAACCCGCACGCCGTCATAGCCGAGCGTCACTACTACCAGGATTGTGTGGCTACGCCGTGCCAGGGCCCAAGCCCCGCTTGAGTTTAACGGACAACCTATTGCAATATTACGACTGGGCGATATGACCCAAAGTTCATATCTCGATATTCTTTAGCTGGATGGCGATATACGATATATATCTCGATATTTTTAAAGCCAGAAAGTTCGAACAAGTTCTTAGTCAAAGCTGTGTCCCAAATCTCACACAGGCACATTTATTAACATACAGCGTAGATGTACATGAAACAATTACTCAGAAATAAATGATCAGCATTTATTAAATAATAATGCTCCATAAATAAAAGAAAACAATGTTGTGTTTGTGCATAACAAAAAGCTCACAATCGTGCAGTCAAAATGTAAACAGACGCTGAAGCAGCTGCTCTGTTCCCAGGTTCTACTGCGTGACTGACAGCCTGGAGTTTGAAATCCTCTTTGTAACCGTGTCTCCTACAGGTGCCATTTATGGTCCTTATACACACTCAATACAGTAATATCACGTTGAAGCAGAGTACGTATCACTCCGCGAGGCTCCTCGTAGCTGTAATGCTCCAACAATCCATCAAGCGGTGCGGCCTCGTAGCTGAGCAAAGTCGTACCAAAACATCTTTTGAAAGGTTTCTGAGCGCCGTGTAGCACATAAAATCGGTTCGAGGTCAGTAAGCACAACCAGAATTCATCCATAAGGCGCACTGTCGATTTATGAGAAAATTACAGGATTTTAAGTGCAGAAAATATAGTTTATGGTTTTCATTTGATCTTAGCAAATATCTACGCCTCTAATTGGGACGATCACAGATTTTTCACTAATGTCTTTGCGCGGCTCCCCAATATGTCATCACATAATATCATCTTTGAGGGAGACCTAAACTGCTCATTATCTGCTATGGACCACAGTTCACACAAAAGTACACTTAGTCCAAACTCAGCATGCGTCATTCAGAGCTTTCTTGATAATTATGGGCTGGCTGATGTATGGAGATTTCATAATCCTGCTTCACATCAATACTCTTTTTTTTTCTAATGTCCATAAAACATATATTTGTATAGAAAAACGTCTCCCTTTAGTTACAGAATGTGATTATAAGACTCTGGTGATTTCTCCTCTTGTTTTTTCAATGTGTATTCCTGATGCCTGCTCCAACTATCAGTCATGGAGATTCAACTCAGTGTTGTTAGCAGATGAAGAGTTTGTCAGTTACAAAAGGTCTCAAAGACATTTTTTTTCTATCAATCAGACCCCAGAGATGTCATCATCAGTCATTTGGGAATCTCTAAAAGCATCTGAGAGGCCAAATAATTTCATTTTGTGCCAAACAAAGTGCAACACTGAAAGAACATCATCCATAAATATTGAGTAAGAACTGGACTCTCATACAGCGAGACTCAAATGCCTTTAAACATCAGCTTATCCTGCTGATCCAAGTCCAACACTGAGTTTGTAAAAACATGTTTGTCAATCATTTTGTTTGGTTTCTGAGGAAAAAGATTCAATAACTTGCTGCTAATACACAACATTTCATCATATTTCCTCATAACCCTCTTTTGTCTGACCATTTGATCCCATTTGAATTTGCAATAAAGGATCCACAGAGTTTGGTGACAATAATGACAGTAGATGTTTGTGTGAAAGTGCTGGAAGCAAATGAGTGTGTGATGTTCTTTCAGTGTTGCACTTTGTAGACGCTCCCTGAGCACTGGTCTCACAGCCAGCTGCACATAGAGACCAGTGTTGTTAGTCCAGGTCAGAAGATGACTTGTTGGAATGAAAATGAGCTTGTAGTTTGTCTGCTTTAATAATGTGACTGGAAAAAGGTGTTGGACTTCAAATATGTCCATTTCTGTCACACTTCACCTTTAAAAGTGAAGCCATGTGGTTCCTGGAAGGAAAAACACGACTTTTTCAAGTCTTTGTCCTGTTTTTATGAGAAATGTACGACTTTAATGTGAAACATTCAGAGTTTTTTCTCTTGTTGTGTTTGTTTGAAGCTGCTTCCTGTTGGCTTCAGCTGTTTGGAGTTTCCATTTTCTAAACTTCTACATTCTGAACCTTCTTCAGCTCTGAACAGATGATGAAACACTGAATGATTTCAAGCACTTTGTCTAATAAACTTACATCTTTCATTCTTTATACAGATTGATGGACTGTGGTTTGTCAGAGATCAGCTGTGATTATCTGGCAGCAGCACTGAAGTCCAACCCCTCCCATCTGAGACAGCTGGACCTGAGCGACAACTACAAGCTGCAGGATCCAGGAGTGAAGCATCTGTGTGGTTTCCTGGAGAGTCCAGGATGTAAACTTGAAACTCTGAGGTCAGTCAGCATGTTTTAGTTGTGCTGAGATGAATATGATGTGAAAGTTGTGCTGACACTAAACTGCAGACATCAGGCTGATATTATACTGATCCACACTGAGGATCTTCATGGTAAAGTCTGTTTTCTTCTTCTCTGGTTTAGTCCATTGACTGCAGCAGAACAATGTTCACATTTCAAACAGTGATACTCAACGTATGGCCCGCGGCCCACACGCGGCCTGCCCACCTTTCCTGATTCAGAGAGAGGGGACCCTGATTAACTGTGTAGCTTCTTCCTCACAGTTCTAAGTATCAGACACAACAATGAATAATCCACAGCTGACTGTCTTTAGAGGGTCAAAGGTCACGGCACACAGCAGACAGTCAGAAATATTCTAACTCTGATCATTTATCAGTTGTGACACTGTGAGACTTGATCAGAGGTGTGATCATCACAGCAGAGGCCTTTGTGTCAAAGTCACTGAGGATCAAACAGAAACACATGAAGCAGATTTTCCTCTTCTGGCTTTTTATAGCAGATAACCTTCAAAATATTCTGCAGTCGATCAAAAACTGAAGCAAACCATGAAGCAACATGTGAACATGAGCTGATGCTGCTGAAGTGAAGCAAAGTTACAGAGGTTTGATTACAGACACAGCTGAGAGTTTGTAATCTGTCATCATTTTAAAAAGTTTCCATGGAACAGCAGAAATGAGGCTTTACTGTCAGAGGCCGACAGCACTGAACACAACAGCAGACTGGTGGCTAATAAACAGTGAATGATGCAGAAACAGATGTTTGAAGCTGTTCTTGGAGTACACTGAGAGAGAGAGAGCTGTGCAGGCAGGAACAGCCAAAGTCAGAGAGAATTCATGAGCATATTGATCAAACGTGAAGCAGAGTTTGGATCTTCTTTTGCTGCTGCTTCACTCAGTTTTGGTTGGAGACAGATGAAACCTGCAGCTTCAGGATCTGTGAGCTGTCCACTTTCAGCCCCGACGGCGTGTCCGTGTACGTGCCGTCGAGTGAACGATCCACGCTCTGTGTTTCCATCTTTGTGTGTTTAGCTGCGCTCATTTACTGTTTTATCTGTTTGCTGCTTGTTGAAATAGTTTGTGAGCTTTAACCTGAGATTCTGGCAAAATACATTTATATTAAACATCGATTCAGGATTGAATGAATCAACATCGTTTTATTCAAATTAAAACCATTTAAATGGGAACATGAATTTTTTACAGCCGCCTCTAATGCTGGGTAATGTCAGCTGGTCCATGTGCAGCTGGCTGCGAGGCTCAGGGAGCGTCTACAAAGTGCAACACTGAAAGAACATCATCCATAAATATTGAGTAAGAACTGGACTCTCATACAGCGAGACTCAAATGCCTTTAAACATCAGCTTATCCTGCTGATCCAAGTCCAACACTGAGTTTGTAAAAACATGTTTGTCAATCATTTTGTTTGGTTTTTGAGGAAAAAGATTCAATAACTTGCTGCTAATACACAACATTTCATCATATTTCCTCATAACCCTCTTTTGTCTGACCATTTGATCCCATTTGAATTTGCAATAAAGGATCCACAGAGTTTGGTGACAATAATGACAGTAGATGTTTGTGTGAAAGTGCTGGAAGCAAATGAGTGTGTGATGTTCTTTCAGTGTTGCACTTTGTAGACGCTCCCTGAGCACTGGTCTCACAGCCAGCTGCACATAGAGACCAGTGTTGTTAGTCCAGGTCAGAAGATGACTTGTTGGAATGAAAATGAGCTTGTAGTTTGTCTGCTTTAATAATGTGACTGGAAAAAGGTGTTGGACTTCAAATATGTCCATTTCTTTCACACTTCACCTTTAAAAGTGAAGCCATGTGGTTCCTGGAAGGAAAAACACGACTTTTTCAAGTCTTTGTCCTGTTTTTATGAGAAATGTACGACTTTAATGTGAAACATTCAGAGTTTTTTCTCTTGTTGTGTTTGTTTGAAGCTGCTTCCTGTTGGCTTCAGCTGTTTGGAGTTTCCATTTTCTAAACTTCTACATTCTGAACCTTCTTCAGCTCTGAACAGATGATGAAACACTGAATGATTTCAAGCACTTTGTCTAATAAACTTACATCTTTCATTCTTTATACAGATTGATGGACTGTGGTTTGTCAGAGATCAGCTGTGATTATCTGGCAGCAGCACTGAAGTCCAACCCCTCCCATCTGAGAGAGCTGGACCTGAGCAGGAACTACAAGCTGCAGGATCCAGGAGTGAAGCATCTGTGTGGTTTCCTGGAGAGTCCAGGATGTAAACTTGAAACTCTGAGGTCAGTCAGCATGTTTTAGTTGTGCTGAGATGAATATGATGTGAAAGTTGTGCTGACACTAAACTGCAGACATCAGGCTGATATTATACTGATCCACACTGAGGATCTTCATGGTAAAGTCTGTTTTCTTCTTCTCTGGTTTAGTCCATTGACTGCAGCAGAACAATGTTCACATTTCAAACCTTCAAAGAAGAAGAAAAATCCTCCACTGGAAAATTCACTGTGAAACTCTCAAACTCTTCGTTCCACCTTAAAGTCTGTCTGACACTGAAATCCAAAGCAAAATGTGCGTTTGCTTTACAGACAGCAGTCCAACACAAACATACACACATCATCCAAAACACAGTCCAACATCCAAATCTCCTCCACTGCCAGCATGAATGATGGGAAAGAGAAGGAGGAACACTCTGACATTCAGGGTTAGAATGAGTTTCATCAAGCAGACTGTGAAGATCAAAGCTGCATTAGAAAGCTTACATGAATGAATGAGTGGACAGAAGTGGACAGAGATCATCTGAAGCACTTCAAAGGCTTTAAATCAGCACATTTCTCTTTATTCTTTATCAACTCTGTTAGTTTCTCTCAGTTTTCTGTGGAATGAAGCTAACAGCAGGCTAATAAGATGCTGACCAATAGGTTTCTATTAAAGGTTGTAATTTGTATATGAAAAAGTGCTTTGGCTCAGCAGGGATCAGCTTACAGGTAGAATACAGCTGCTGGATGGGATTAGCATGTCATAGCTATCTACCAAACTGCTAACTGGGGGATTTCAGGCCATCTATGGATCATTTTTGCTAACTGTTTATTCAGCTTAGGCTCACAGGGCTGCAGCCTGTGCCCTAGCTGTCATAGGGCAAGAGGCGTGGTCCACCTGCACAGGTGAGCAGTCCATCACAGGGCCAACAGAGAGCGACAGAGAAGCACTCCCTCACATCCACACCTACAGCCAATGTAGAAGCACCAATGAACCTAAGCAGCATTTCATTGGACTGTGGGAGAACATCCAACCTCCACAGAAAGGCCCAGCTGACCAACAAGCTTCAACCTACAACCTTCTTGCTCTAAGGCACTAGTGCTAACCACTTTTGCCCATTTCAGCCCAAATCCTGCATCTTCCTGTTTCTGACTCCAGGCCAGCTCCACTAACACTTTCTCATCAGACACTGCCACCTAGTGGAGGAAGTCTTAGTTCCATTTGAAGCTTCAGATTACAGTTAGTTCCTTTACAAAGAGGTGGAGGTGGTGGGGCCGCAGCACCATCATCACTGAGTGCCATAGGACACTTAACCTTTGTTTCCATATGCTGGGAACTTCCTGTTGTTCCAAGGAGGACTGGAAAATGTGTGAAAATCTCCCAGTCAGTTCCTCACAGCACACTTCAATCATTTCCCTCCCACAGCATCAGGACCAGGGCTTTTTCTCTCTTTGGTCCCACTAAGAGATTTCCACACAAACACCTCATCAGTGGGACTCTCAGAGCTACCAGCCCTTTGCTACAATCACAAAGCTCTTCATTGAAATCAATGATATCAAAGCTGGAATCAAATGAGTCCAAGTCTTCTGCTGATTCAGCATCACATTCATCTTTGCTCCTTGTTCTGCATCCCCACCATGGACTTCATTCCTTTCCAAGCCAGCCTTGAGTGTCCTTTATTCAGCTCATCCTCTGCTTTACTTTTACACCTGATTTTAGCTGCTTTATCTCTCTTTCAACAGGTTTCTGTGCCTCAATCTTTTTCTTCTCTCCCTCATAACAAGACAGCTTCTTCTGCCTGAGAACATGTTGGAGTGATTTACTAATCCAGGGCTGCTTATTGGGGAAAATACTTCCTGTTTGCAAAGTAATCCCCATTTTTCCCAGAAAGAAATGTCAGTAGAAATCGATGATCTAAGTGAGAACATGAGCCTTTCAAAAGTCCCAGTGGGTGCAGTCAAAGCAGTCCCTCAGTCCCAGTATAGAGTCTTTGGTCCAGACTGGAACAACTGTGTGCCCAGTTTGAGCTCTCTTCAGTGCTGTGACCTGACAGACCCAGAGGGGCCATCACATCACATTTAGAAGCTCCCCTGATGGAGCCACAACACATGTCCAATACTTAGTCTGTCTTGTTGGACCAACTGGAAGAAATGATTCAAGGACTTAGTCACAGAACAGAGATTCAAATCTCCAAAATCCAACTGGCTGCATCAGGACATATAGTCTGAAACTCTGCACAGTTTCCTGTTTGAAGCTGCTTCCTGTTGGCTTCAGCTGTTTGGAGTTTCCATTTTCTAAACTTCTACATTCTGAACCTTCTTCAGCTCTGAACAGATGATGAAACACTGAATGATTTCAAGCACTTTGTCTAATAAACTTACATCTTTCATTCTTTATACAGATTGAAATACTGTGGTTTGTCAGAGATCAGCTGTGATTATCTGGCAGCAGCACTGAAGTCCAACCCCTCCCATCTGAGACAGCTGGACCTGAGCAGGAACTACAAGCTGCAGGATCCAGGAGTGAAGCATCTGTGTGGTTTCCTGGAGAGTCCAGGATGTAAACTTGAAACTCTGAGGTCAGTCAGCATGTTTTAGTTGTGCTGAGATGAATATGATGTGAAAGTTGTGCTGACACTAAACTGCAGACATCAGGCTGATATTATACTGATCCACACTGAGGATCTTCATGGTAAAGTCTGTTTTCTTCTTCTCTGGTTTAGTCCATTGACTGCAGCAGAACAATGTTCACATTTCAAACCTTCAAAGAAGAAGAAAAATCCTCCACTGGAAAATTCACTGTGAAACTCTCAAACTCTTCATTGCACCTTAAAGTCTGTCTGACACTGAAATCCAAAGCAAAATGTGTGTTTGCTTTACAGACAGCAGTCCAACACAAACATACACACATCATCCAAAACACAGTCCAACATCCAAATCTCCTCCACTGCCAGCATGAATGATGGGAAAGAGAAGGAGGAACACTCTGACATTCAGGGTTAGAATGAGTTTCATCAAGCAGACTGTGAAGATCAAAGCTGCATTAGAAAGCTTACATGAATGAATGAGTGGACAGAAGTGGACAGAGATCATCTGAAGCACTTCAAAGGCTTTAAATCAGCACATTTCTCTTTATTCTTTATCAACTCTGTTAGTTTCTCTCAGTTTTCTGTGGAATGAAGCTAACAGCAGGCTAATAAGATGCTGACCAATAGGTTTCTATTAAAGGTTGTAATTTGTATATGAAAAAGTGCTTTGGCTCAGCAGGGATCAGCTTACAGGTAGAATACAGCTGCTGGATGGGATTAGCATGTCATAGCTATCTACCAAACTGCTAACTGGGGGATTTCAGGCCATCTATGGATCATTTTTGCTAACTGTTTATTCAGCTTAGGCTCACAGGGCTGCAGCCTGTGCCCTAGCTGTCATAGGGCAAGAGGCGTGGTCCACCTGCACAGGTGAGCAGTCCATCACAGGGCCAACAGAGAGCGACAGAGAAGCACTCCCTCACATCCACACCTACAGCCAATGTAGAAGCACCAATGAACCTAAGCAGCATTTCATTGGACTGTGGGAGAACATCCAACCTCCACAGAAAGGCCCAGCTGACCAACAAGCTTCAACCTACAACCTTCTTGCTCTAAGGCACTAGTGCTAACCTCTTTTGCCCATTTCAGCCCAAATCCTGCATCTTCCTGTTTCTGACTCCAGGCCAGCTCCACTAACACTTTCTCATCAGACACTGCCACCTAGTGGAGGAAGTCTTAGTTCCATTTGAAGCTTCAGATTACAGTTAGTTCCTTTACAAAGAGGTGGAGGTGGTGGGGCCACAGCACCATCATCACTGAGTGCCATAGGACACTTAACCTTTGTTTCCATATGCTGGGAACTTCCTGTTGTTCCAAGGAGGACTGGAAAATGTGTGAAAATCTCCCAGTCAGTTCCTCACAGCACACTTCAATCATTTCCCTCCCACAGCATCAGGACCAGGGCTTTTTCTCTCTTTGGTCCCACTAAGAGATTTCCACACAAACACCTCATCAGTGGGACTCTCAGAGCTACCAGCCCTTTGCTACAATCACAAAGCTCTTCATTGAAATCAATGATATCAAAGCTGGAATCAAATGAGTCCAAGTCTTCTGCTGATTCAGCATCACATTCATCTTTGCTCCTTGTTCTGCATCCCCACCATGGACTTCATTCCTTTCCAAGCCAGCCTTGAGTGTCCTTTATTCAGCTCATCCTCTGCTTTACTTTTACACCTGATTTTAGCTGCTTTATCTCTCTTTCAACAGGTTTCTGTGCCTCAATCTTTTTCTTCTCTCCCTCATAACAAGACAGCTTCTTCTGCCTGAGAACATGTTGGAGTGATTTACTAATCCAGGGCTGCTTATTGGGGAAAATACTTCCTGTTTCCAAAGTAATCCCCATTTTTCCCAGAAAGAAATGTCAGTAGAAATCGATGATCTAAGTGAGAACATGAGCCTTTAAAAAGTCCCAGTGGGTGCAGTCAAAGCAGTCCCTCAGTCCCAGTATAGAGTCTTTGGTCCAGACTGGAACAGCTGTGTGCCCAGTTTGAGCTCTCTTCAGTGCTGTGACCTGACAGACCCAGAGGGGCCATCACATCACATTTAGAAGCTCCCCTGATGGAGCCACAACACATGTCCAATACTTAGTCTGTCTTGTTGGACCAACTGGAAGAAATGATTCAAGGACTTAGTCACAGAACAGAGATTCAAATCTCCAAAATCCAACTGGCTGCATCAGGACATATAGTCTGAAACTCTGCACAGTTTCCTGTTTGAAGCTGCTTCCTGTTGGCTTCAGCTGTTTGGAGTTTCCATTTTCTAAACTTCTACATTCTGAACCTTCTTCAGCTCTGAACAGATGATGAAACACTGAATGATTTCAAGCACTTTGTCTAATAAACTTACATCTTTCATTCTTTATACAGATTGTGGAAGTGTGGTTTGTCAGAGATCAGCTGTGATTATCTGGCAGCAGCACTGAAGTCCAACCCCTCCCATCTGAGAGAGCTGGACCTGTATGGAAACAACCTGAAGGATCCAGATGTGAAGCAGCTGTCTGATCTTAAGAAGAGTCCAGACTACAGACTGGAGACTCTGGGGTCAGTAGAGTGATGGAGTGAGTGGGTGGTGCTGTCAGCAGTATTGTACTAAACACAGTCAGTATGAAACAAAGATCCAGTGTTTCCTGTAAAGCTGCAGCTTCTCAGTGAAGCTGTGAGAGGAGAACGGTGACAGGCTTCAGGATTGGACACAAACACTTCCTGTTTCTCACCCTTATGGTCACCATAGTAACGGCTGACACGCTCTGATCAAACACTGTCAACAGCCAATCAGCTCTCTGAACAAAGCAGCACGCAGACCAATGACTGCATTGATTTCCAAGTTTAAAGCAGTGAAGAACACAGTCTGTAGGTGAGGAAGAATTTAGTGAGAGCAGATGTTTGGATGGAATTCCTCCAGTTAACAGCTGGAACCGTCCATCTGGATTGTTGGGCTTGTTGTTGGGGTTCCTACAGAGCTCAGAGTGGACACACCAAGGTTCTTCTAATGAATGAAAGTCCAAACTCAAACTAGGAGGGAAAAACATTTTCAGCAACTTCAATAAAAATCCAAAGATTAGAAAAAGTGAAGCAACAATGAGTCCTAGTACAGTCCCAGCACTGACGTCCCTGCTGCTCTTTATACTGGATGTGCTGCATCACTGACTGACAGCTGATGAAGAGTCTCTGGAAACACTCGTTTATCTCCTCTGCTCTTCCTCCTTCTCTCTGCAGGTGGAGGTGATGATGGTAAACAGGACAGTGTGTGTGCTGAGAGAGGAGCAGCTGTGTCCTGATGATCCAGAGAGGTTGAAGCAGCAGCAGCTTGTGTGTAGAGACGCTCTGACTGGTCCATGTTACTGGGAGGTGGAGAGGAGAGCTTCATCCAGCAGTGACTGACAGAGGAATGAAGTGCAGATGACTGTCAGTGCTGCAGAGTGAACTGCTCTGAGAACAGCTCCACTGTCAGACACAATGTAGAGTCCAGCATCAGCCCTGTGTGTCCCTCTGGATCTGACAGAGGATCATCAGTGTATCTGGACTGCTCTGCTGCTGCTCTGTCCTTCTACAGTCTCTGCACAGTCTCTGTCTCACTCTGGAAAGATTTTACAACTTGTTGTAATTACAGAACGTTAATATAATATTCAAACATGTGATCTTCTCTTTATTTCTGAATCTTTACCAAATAAAGAAAAACCAAACTAACAAACAGAAGCTGTCGTGTCCTTTTTCACCACATCTGTGAATCTTTTCTGTGTTTTTCCTCTTTTCCTCCTTCCTGCAGCTCCATCTTCATCATTCTGTGTCCAGTATATGTGAACACGTCCAAAGCATCTGAGCCTCATGTTACCCGTTTGTGTGAGTTACGCCTGTCGTTGTGTTGTGGTGTATAAATAAGGGGCAGGAGACAGCGCTGGATCTCTGAGTTCTTTACTCTCAATTTCTGCAACATCTGCAATATCTAGAAATGCAAACCTGTGAGCTGTGTGTGTTGTGCGTCTGCTCGGCCACCTCTCCTCCGGCCATGCTGGAAGCAGCTGTGCGTTTGACAGTTTTATCGACTCGACAATAATCGAACAAATTAAATGTTCAAAAATATCAACTTAAGCACTTCAAAGTCAACAAAAAGCTTAAAACAATGAAATAATATTTCACTGACAAAACAACAGCTCATAAGAACGATACACAAAATAATACAGAAACAAACAAATAAAAGTTATTAACCAGGATCCATGTTTTTGTCACAAACACTGAATCAGCTGATTCACTCTTTATGTTTCTGAGTTTGTTTTGTGATTATAGTTCTGGTTTCTGTTTCTGTGTCTTCACTGTGTCCCACGTCTCCTTACTTTGGACTCTGTGTTATATTTCCTGTTTTACTTTGACAGTCCTGTGTTACTGTTTCCTGTCTCGTGTGTGTAATTGGTCCCAGCTGTGTTTCCCTCCTGTCTCCCGTTCCCTGATTACTAAACTGCGTCCACGCCGCCGGCGCTCCTCTCCACAGCTGGATTCCAGGATTTCAGAGCATCCAGCTGTGGTGAGTGATGGAGACACTTTCTCTGCTCCCTCAGTAATCAGGACAGTTTATTGAACATCAGAGGACATAAAGGACTGTTTTTCACCTGCCCGTTCTGAACCTGGACATTAAAGACTGCTGGCTTCAAGGACATTAATCCCAGTGTCAGCCAGCCAATAACAGCCTGTGTTTTTCAGCTCTTTAGGAGTCAGAAATGAGAAAGACACAGACTGCTAACCTCTCCCTGCAGGAAATAAGCTCCGCCTCTTCCTTTCCTGTATATGAGTGATTCTGACATGAGACACAATGAGTTTCCTGTTTATTGTGACTTAAAGCGAGCAGCAAAGACACTAAACTGTGTGTTTCCAGCTGAAGCTGCTTTTTGTGTTGCTCCCACAATCCTGTCTAAAACAGTCAGTGAGGAAAACTCAGTTTATGCTTCCAAGCTCATTGTGAGAGGGCACATTGTGTTCCTGCAAGTGCTGATTTTGTCTGCATCCCTGAGTTTAGTGAGCTGCCTCCAAGGACTTGTGAAGCCCAGTGTGTTAAGGCTGCATCTCCCAGATGTTTCCACCTTTCCAGCAGAGACGATAAATGTTCCCACAAAGGCTCAAAGACTGTTTGATTTTCTGAGTGTTGGCCTCAAGAGATTGCTCAGTGAGCACCTGAGTGTTTCTGGGACATCGGACACTAACTGGAACTTCAAGTCTGGTTCTGAAGCTGCACATGCAAAGACTGTTTCTGGTTGTAGAGACCTGGCTGTTCCAGGGATTGTAACCTCCCCAGAGGCTGAGCTGCTGACCTCAGCTGACTCTGGAGCCTTGAAGGTAACTAAGTTTGCACCGCTCGGGTGAGCCATCTCAGCTGCAACAGCCTCCACAGAGAGCTCACGCAAGCTTACCCAGCCTGCTGAGGATTTTATGCAGGTGTCTGGTAAAAGGACGATGCTGCTGTCCAATGAGGCGAGGAGAGAAGTAGCCAAACAGGCGAGAGCCGTGAAGGAGGAACGGCGGGCAGCTCTGGATGCCCGACATAAATACCTGATGAGCAGGCTGGCCGACGCCGGCAGCCTGGAGGAGGCGGCGGTGGAAGACGCCATCGTCTCTGATGACAGAGTAAGTTCAGAGACGTGATCCTTCCTCAGAGTTGAACCTTTGAGTCATTAATGTCTGATTCTTCCAGTTCAGTCTGATCCATGAATTCTTTGCTGCAAACGGATCCAAGAAGCTGATTTTCTTCTATCAGGATGTCAAACAGGTAACTTTGATCACATTTCAATGACTGACACATGAAGGTCTAACCGCTCTTCATAATCTGCTGTCCTGTTTGTTGCAGCGTACTTTGTATTCATATCTTTTAATATCTGCCTTTCTCCCAGAGTCTGTCCTCCCGTCAGTCTTCCTTTGTGGACGCATCAAACTCAGCTGTGGCTCAGAGGAAACTCTTCCTCACTACGGGGAACTCTGAGGTTGGCTTCAGCTTTTTATGTTTAGTTCATGTGAGAATCACAGAAAAATGCTGATATGAGTGGAAGGTTCTGCTGGGAAATTGGCAAAGAGCAGATTATTGAACAGCGAGGCAGACAGTTCATTTCAGTGATGCCAGTTTATTAGAAACGAGGACTGTGGGGCTGCTGGAAGTCAGGACGGCCGTTCTCTGGATAAACCTGACAGCTGAGGTGGAGAGCAGGATTTATCCACAGACGGCTTCTTCCAAGCAAATGTCCTGAACACACCTGAGCTGAGGGTTACACAGTGTGTCCTGTGTGATCTCTGCTTTATGGTGGTTGAATCTCACAAATGTGACCATCAGACCTGACGACTTATTTGTGATTTTTTTAATTAAAAATATCCTGGGTGAGGTGTTTGGGGCCTGTCCCATGAGGAGGAGTCTCCAGGGCAGACCCAGGACACACTAGAGAGGTTATATCTCTCAGCAGGCCTGGGAATGCCTCAGTATTGTCCTGGATATGCTGGAGGAAGTGGTTGTTTAGGGAGGTCTGGGATTCTCTGCTTAGACTGCTGCACCTGTGACCCGGGACCAGATAAACAGGAAATGGATGTTTGAAATTCAAAGAAATCCTCTTTTAATAATGAGGAAAAAAGACAGCAGGAGATCCATCGCAACTAACAAAACACTTCAAACACATCAATGCATCAACTTTAATCAACTTCATTTGGTTCAAATGAAGGAATCTAACAAAGCACTCACTAAAATGAAACACCAGTTAGTTTCCCGAGCTCAACAGGTCGAACACCTGAGTTTGGTTTGCGGTGCAGTTTTTATTTCTTCTAGATAACTTGGGTTATTTGCACAGGAAGGTTTTTTAAATGTATTTCTTAAGTACGATCTTATATGGGGGTTGATTTTATAGCATAACAGAATAATGTAATAACTCTAATAGAGTATAAAACATTTGCAGAATGAAGTACAAGGTGAAGAAAAGTCAGAACGTCCCTGTTTGAAAATACAGCCTCAGAAGGTCAGAGATGGACAAATTCAGCTACAGAAACATGTGGCCATTTTTTTAAAGCCATAGAGCATATTACAGACGACACAAAGAGCAAACACTGTAAACTTCTAACCACAGACCTCACACAGCTCACACACGTCAGAGTGAAGCTGTCATTTCCTGAAGCTTCCACACAAGAGAACTGGCAACAAGGTGGAGTCCTCATGGATCACTAGCAGAGAAATGTGGGTGGGTGCCAGACCACATGGACTCGACTCACTTTATTTCATACAAAGGAGCAGACTAATGCTGTCATCCTTAAAGACTAACTAGAAACAAGCAGTGCGCTCGCATCGACTCGACTTGTTTTGCAAGTTTGAAGTGAGATGGTACTTTGGAGTCAGCCTCCCGAGATGATGGCTGGCTGGTTTTTGAAAAAAATCTCATATTTATACAATGAGTAGCAGACTTTTCTGACTTGCAGAGGTCAACGTCCTCCTCAGTCATGCGCCATGAGTGGCACAGATACTATTCATCAAATAACTAACATGGCCTTGATTGTTACTCCAGAGACTTATCTGCGATGTAGCTTTATAGCATTTTCATTAGCAATCGTATGATTTGTGTTACAATGACCTTTGTGGACGGGCCCGGACCCCCAGGCCTCGTCCGTGACGCCGACGGTGAGCGCAACGTTTTTGTTTTCTTGCGCTTAAAATAACCTGATCAGCGTTCTGCGGACGGTTTGTTTACATTTCTCACATCTGTGATTGTTCACACGGGTTGGACACGAGCAGAGAGGGCTTTCAAGATGAAAAAGCCAACGTGAAACTTTAACGGACGACAAAGTTTTTCAATCAAATCTCCGTCACACCCTTCCTTGACCTCATCACGTTATCCACCTTAGTCAAGGAACAGTGGTTCGGGAAAATATGCATTTGTTTTTTGGACCAGTTTAAAACGTATCTCAACTAGTGATGTGCGGATCGATACTGAAATATCGATTCCTCCGATACCCGTCATTGTGTCCGGCCCCTTGGTGTGCACACTCACAACAATGGCTGAGCGTAAACAGAGTCATGTGCAGACGTATTTTACCTCCACGAACAGCTGAGACGTGGTTTGCCATACATGTGGCAAGAATGTGAGGTGTTGTGGTAACACCGCTGACCTGGTCAAACACCTCAGAGTGAATCATATCACAGAATATGACGAGCGTATGTTGAGGCGAACTGAAGAGGAGGAGAGGGAGAGGTGCTGCCAGGGCGAGACAGACGTCTCTCACGGAGTCCTTTAATGCTGCAGGCAGGCAACAAATAGCCACAACTTCAGGTTTTTCATTTCTATATGATAATTCTGCATCATTAAGTGATAAGAACAAGTAATCTGATGTCCTGTGATCATTACGACGCTATAATTTGAGATAAAATAAAAGATAGAGTAAAAAAAATAAGTTTTTGTACAGAGTATCGTATCGGATCAGTATCGTCGATACCACCCTGAATTTTACTTGGTATCGGATCGGAAAGGAAATCAGTGGAAATCAAATCCTGCTTCTACAGGTGTCCAGTTCATTCACTCTGACCCCTCCAGATAAGCGTTGCCAGTTCTCACTGTGCTGTAGATCACATTTTCTTGTGTTTGGGGTTATAACGGTTACTTTTGAGGTCTGTGTTATAAAGCAAGTTAATCCTGAATTTAACTGGAGAAGACAAATTCCCACTGCGTGGTGTAGTGCACAGCCAGGCATTCTTTACATTAGTTCGTTTGACAAAACCAAAAAGCCGAAAGTATTTACTTGGAGTTTGGTTTGATGAAATAAGTGCCAGAATCAGTGAATACAAATGATTCCAATGACATGAAAACTGGTCGAAGGACAAATCCCTCAAGAAAAGCACGACTAGCACATTAAGTTTGTTTGTAATCATCATCATCTCTAACACCATGCGCACAACAGTGATTTTGTTACAGAACACTAAGATAGTAAAATCTGGGAAATGATGATATTTCTTTCCAAAACTTCCTGTCTGGAAGACATTAAAGCTGCTGTGCCACCTGCAGCTTCTTTCAATCTATGTTATGTGAATATATCTTTTTTTTTGGGGTTTGAACATCCATTCAAACTCACTCTCTGCCTAGCAAGTCTCATTCCCTCATTTCCTTGGGGTCCAGCTTCACATACGTGGCACTGAGCCTTTTCCTTTGTCACCTCTTTCTGCTACATGCCTAGCCTCCCAGTTTCTTGGTCTATTTTCTTCATTTCACTAACTACACTTCTTTTTCTTTGTAAATCTCTTCCTTCAAATACTTTCAAAATCACTTTTCTTTTTTCCCTTTCTTCTGTGCAGAGAAGACGTCAAACCCCTTCTTGGCAGTTTATCTCAATAAAGCTGTACTATCCCAGCCATCTGGTAAGTCTTCCCTACTACCCAGAGCCTGTTTATACTCCTGCATGTCTCTGCCTTCACTCACTTCCTCTTCTTGATGTCCAAACTCATCCTTCAAACTACCATTTGATGCTGCATAGCTGCATTCTCCCTGACACCTCCTTGTCTCCTGTCTTTTTGATTTCACCTTCTGCATAATATTTAGTTGCCCTGTGTGCAGCTTCCTCCACTTTCATATATTTCTACAAGTTCCTCCCTGTTCTTGAAGTATGTGTGCACCACGGCCATTTCCACTTGGAAAATCTGCCCCACATCTGTCTTTCTAGATTTCTCTCCTAAACACCACACCTACCCAACACCTCATAACCTCTGTTCCCTTCACCTAAATGTCCATTGAAGTCTGTGTCAATCACCACTGTAGTATGTGGTCTCTTGCACACAAAATGTGTCTACCCTCCACCTCCATAATATGAGTCCGCCAGCCCTCCCATTGCCAGTCAGAGTCCATAACAAGTCAAAAACATAAACAGCTCGAACGTATTATTTATTTAAAAGAGAGAGAGAGAGAGAGAGAGCTCAGTTGTCCTTGCTCTAGCATCAAGAGTCAGTGGCTGGCTGTTCACTGCAGGCTCAGCAGTCCAATGGCCGATCAGCAACAAAACAAATAAAAAAATAAGACACGTTCTTGATTATGACAACAAACCACATCCAAAAAAATATGACAGCAACACTTTAAGTTTTGTGTGCATTCATCATGTGCAACTCTGCAGAAAGTCTCATGTCAAGGATGTGTGGACAGGGGGGCTATTAAAAAGTTCCAGTATACAGAATAGAAAACCATCAAATGAATGAAATAAAATCTGTTGTCACAGTGGTTTTTGAAGGAACAATTACTTCACAGATGGACAGCCTCATTATATTTGAGTTAAACCTGATGATACACACTTCACGTCACCCTAGTTACATGTTTTTATTTGCCATGTGTATGTTATCCAAGGGAGGAAGAAAATGAAAAAGAAAACTTTTGATGTGTCCAGACATTTCTTCACATCAGCTAACAGCAACCAGTTTCAGCATGTACAACTGTTGCAGTAAGTGTGCTCATGCAGACCAACTATGCTGGTCCACTGTTCTTAATGGTGCTGCATGTTGAGAAAGAAGTGAAACAAATGTTTTGTTTAACAAGTCCACTAGTGTTAGAATAACTTGGCATTTCCAATCTGTTTCTGCTGTAGTTCAATGAAAGGTTTCAGTTACTTAAGTTTGAGAAAAAACCAAAAAACCAAATTGCGTTTACAATTGTAGTTTCATCTTGTTATAAGATATTTGAAATAAAAACAAACAAAAACATGAACAAACAAACCACAAACAAACAAACCACAAACAAACCACAAACAAACAAACCACAAACAAACAAACCACAAACAAACAAACCACAAACAAACAAACCACAAACAAACAAACCACAAACAAACAAACCACAAACAAACAAACCACTACATCTTCAGAAATATTTCTGCAGTCTGATTTACAAGTATAAACTTTCTGACCAAAACGCCACAATTTCATCCCTCAAACAAGTTGTCAACTGTGTCAACGACCAATGAGGACATCACTGCTACACTTGATGATACTCACACCTTGAAAAAGTGCAAAGGTTTCCCAACAGGACTTCGACGGTTGGTCTTCTTGATAAAGCTATAATCTGTTCTCATCAAAACCACCATAAAACCAGTTTGACAGGATGATGCTGATAAATCCCTCTAGACCTTTTTGTGACAGTATTAAAAGCTTGCTGGAAATTCTCTGTACTCATATTTGTGCTCAGTATCTGTAGGAGCCATTTTTGTGTGGGTACCTCATGTATGCCACTAGGGGTCACCTTTTGTGTTACATATGGTGTGTCTATTTAAGGTAGATAGGTCATTAGCAGCAGGTGTGTTGTTGTTGGGAAGGAGCAAACAGATTGTGACCGCTGCGCTGTTATGTTAAATTGTGTTGGAATAAAGAATCTAAAGGACAAGATAAGTATGGTTTCAGTTATTGAACTAAGTTTAATACGTTTATTCATACCAGTGACATTGCATTAACCTGCCAACAAACAGCTCAGTGGCTTTAAATGTAGGCTTAGCCTCGACAGCATCTATAACACCATTAAAATGCAGTAATGGCCACACAAAAAATAAAACGTGACCATATTCAGTTTAAGCCATTTTATGTGGTTTAGTTTATACACTTGAATCACAGTAGATGATAGCTTTCTGTTTTTAAATGTCTCCATTTATTGCAAACACTATAGTTACTGTTCTGCCTTTTATAAGGTAAACTGGATATTATGGTTGCAAACGGCCCTAGAGCTCCCTCTAGTGGCTGCTTTGTAATATGGGTTTGACTACTTTGGGAAAGGAACAATGAGAAGGTGAAAAAAATCAAAGATGGCGGAAAGTTATCGTTCTAAGCTGATATGGACCTTAAAATGTTGTTGCCTTGGACAAGATATGTCTGTAAGTATGAGTGACGATAAAATAATTATTAACTTTTGTTTTGTGTAAAAATGGTACGATAATTTGTACATTTGAAAGTTTTATCTTGTTATCAAATCACTTTGATTGTCACATCACATGTGCAGGTACACTGGTACAGTACATGTGAGTGAAATTCTTGTTTGCGAGCTTCACAAGCAACAGAGGTGTGCAAAAATACAATAACGTAAAACAAGCAAAACATAAGAACGGCTAAATCTGAGACTAATAAATATATGTACAAAATATAATAGTACATGCATTACTGGATGTGTATACTAAATATGTTTTTCTACGCGCGTGTGTGTGTACATATTTTACAAATTAAATAGAGTAAACAATAAAATAAAATATACAGAGGTTGGTAGTTGGACATGTGCAAAACAAGTGGCATTTATATACAGTGTGTAGTAGGGCTGCTCAATTAATCGAATTTTATTCACGATTACGATCTGGGCTTTCAACGATCATTAAAAATGACTGAGCCGATTATTAGCCCCTCCCTCATTTATCCGCGACACCTTAAAGGCCGGTCCGTGAAAATATTGTCGGGCATAAACCGGTCCGTGGCGCAAAAAAGGTTGGAGACCGCTGATTAAGAGGACCCGAGGGAAGCTCGGAAAGCTAAGCAGAAGTTATTTGGAGAGTGACTGCCGTTGGTTGAAAAGAGAGTTTAAAAAAAAAAAACTTCAGTGGTGTTGCACACTATTTTATATTATTTTTTTAAAGTCATTGTTAACCCTTTAAAGCCGGTCAGAGCAGCACGCTCCGTTTTGCGTAACTATTTTTAAATCCCTGTAGAACCTGAACCGTGTAAGCTAGCGCAATAATTTGTTTTGCATATGAAACCGGAGGAGTTGTACTTACATCTGATGCCATCAGCTTGTCCTAGGTCACGGTTTCGTTCCACATATAGCTTTGCAAAAATTGCATAAAAAGCACTTGCAGGAACAAAAACATAATATTCCAGAAACACGCTTTGCCGTTCCTATCAGCTGTTCGTAACACTTCCCACAGTGAAATGATGCACATGCTGTTTTCTTTGCAAATTTGCATCATAGGATTGTTTTTTGTTTTTCCTGCAGTATATAAAAATTGCTGTATCTCCAAAATAAAACTATGAAGACACTCAAAATAAATTTCCTGTGGTGGGAAACTATTTTTTGCAACTTTATTGTATTTAAAGTTTTGAGGGATAAACCTCTTAAATTTCTCCAAGTAGAAATATATGTAAACAAAACAAAAACGATTTTCAATTTTTTTTGTAGTTTATTGCACTTTTTTGCAATTTATGTAATTACTATGGACTTAATGCATACATATTATTAAAATATGGGCTATAACAGTTGTATTGATGTATAGCAACTTGAAATGCTCCCACAAATGGCACTACAGCATGTAAAAAAAAAATAATATAAGCTCTGGTGGACTTGGTTCTATAGTAGGTCTTAAAGGGTTAAATAAATATCGTCAAATAATCGTGATTATCATTTTTGCCATAATCGAGCAGCCCTAGTGTGGAGTGCATAATGTTGAAGTTCCAGTAGTGAAGCTGAGGTGTCTATGAAGTGTCCAGCAGTCTGATGGCCTGGTGGAAAAAGCTGTCTCTCAGTCTGCTGGTTGGGGACCGGATGCTGCAGAACCTCCTTCCTGATGGAAGTAGTCTGAACAGTTGATGGCTGGGGTGACTGGAGTCCTTGATGATCCTCCCCGCTTTCCTCAGGCAGCGCTTCCTGTAGATGTCTTGGAGGGAGGGAAGCTCACCTCCAATTATCCGTTCAGAGCACCGCACTACTCGCTGGAGAGCTTTGCAGTTGTAGGCGGTGCTGTTGCCGTACCAGGTGGTGATGCATCCAGTGAGGATGCTCTCAATGGCACAGTGATAGAAGGTCCTGAGGATGCGGGGGCTCATGCCAAATCTTTTCAGTCTCCTGAGAAAGAAGAGGCGCTGCTGCGCCTTCTTCACTGTTTTGTTTATGTGTCCTGACCACGTAAGATCCTCAGCCAGATGTACACCAAGGAAGCGGAAGCTGCTCACTCTCCACAGCAGCGCCGTTGATGGTGATGGGGGTGTGTACTTCTCTGCACCTCCGGAAGTCCACTATCAACTCCTTTGTCTTTGCGACGTTGAGGGTGAGATGGTTGTCTTGACACCAGTGGGTCAGGGCGCTGACCTCCTCCCTGTAAGCCGTCTCATCACCTTTGGTGATAAGACCCACCACTGTAGTGTCATCCGCAAACTTCACAATGATGTTGGAGTTGTTAGTGGCTGTGCAGTCGTAGGTGTAGAGTGAGTACAGGAGAGGGCTCAGTACACACCCCTGTGGAGCACCAGTGTTCAGTGTGATGGGGGATGAGGTGATGCTGCCCAGTCTGACTACTTGGCGTCTATCAGACAGGAAGTTAAGGATCCAGCTGCAGAGGGAGCTGCTCAGTCCTAGATCCTGCAGTTTCCTGTCCAGCTTCGAGGGAACGATGGTATTGAATACTGAGCTGTAATCTACTGTTAGCTTGCAGTAAAAGTGTAACAAGCTAGTTTACAATGTTAGTTAGCTAATACAGTATTTTGTACTTTCAGTTTTACGATGGTCAAAGAGAAGGCAATGGTCAGAGGCCATTCTTCAATAAATCAGCGCAGAAAGGAAAACAAGTCTGGTTATTGGAGCATCGTTATCTCGCTGTCTAGCTGGTGAAACTAAGGAACTCAGGGCGAGGACAGCAAAGTTACCAAAGGGGAAAAACTATCAAATTAAAACTGCATCATCTCAAAAATCACAAGTTTCTCTAAAATGTGTTTATTCTAGGGCTGCGGTTATTCATCATTTTAGTCATCAATCATTTTATTGATTGTTCGAAAATTGAATTGGATTAGAAATAGTTTTCTTATTAATGAGCAATAATTATTATTATTCAAAAGAGAAAACACACGGGTCTTTTGGTTACCATTTTAGAAATTGCCATCCTTTAATGATTCATCTGTTAAAAAAAATATTTTGACTGCTTTTATCTAAAAAATATTTTGAGATGCTGAAATGCTGAAATAATAATAATAAAAAAAACAGACACTGATGTCAACATAAAGGTAAACACGCAATTTAGTTTCTTTAGTTTCTGGTTCTCTCCTGTATGGACTAGAGAACGCACGATACCACTTTTTGTGTCCAGTATCGATATGAATCCGATACAGCGTATTTTTATAATCAATAAAACAGTTTTTTTAATATCTTTCTTTATTTTGTATAAGTTCATACTCAAGTTTTAAAAAATAAAACATTAAAGTTATTTAGTTATACCTGTATGCAAAAAACACACTGCACCCAAAATATTTCATAGTTCAGCAACACTGATCAATCTAATAAACTTAAACCTGCACCATCCTCCCTATTCTGGTATTTTAAAGAGTACTTAGCAGAAATATTAAACAACCTAACTAATAGGGTTGCAAACTCCCAGCAAAAAAAAACCTAAAGGGAACCATCGCCCACCCTCTGCCTCGTGATGCTTAATCGACATGATCGACTTTAATTTAATGCATGTATTTAAAAAAAATGCACAGAAATCAATTATTTTTCAACAACAATTAAATAGATTCAACATCTTTCTTCAACAGAACTGCAGACTGCACAGATGGTATCTTCCCAAAGGAAAAAGTACTATAACTTACTAGGGTATATATTAGACTTAATAGTTACTATATACAATATTAGATTTCTATACATTTTACGTTAGATAAAAACTTTGGTTGTAAGATTCAGATAATTATTTATTAAAAGCGAGACATTTTAAACGAGAATAAGAAAGAAAAGTATTTCTTTGTGCCCCCCTTTTCCCTGTTAATGCCCCAGCTGGCCCCCTAGCAAAACCGTGCTAGACCCGCCCCTGCACAGTTACCAGCTGTCAGCTACTTATAGCATTAGGCATTAAAGTAATATTAAATAAATTCTAACAACAGCTTATCAAGCTTAAACGTGCTGCTGTGGTTTATCTGCTGGTTTCCTCTTTCTGGCGCAAAGTGGGAAACAAACAAGAGAGACGGAACTTGCGATCAGCTGATCATTGATTAGTTTCATGATTGAAGTAGCAGCAGGAGAGGGAGGGGGAGAGGAGACGCGGCAGTCGCTCCATATATCGGTTGTTAAGCTTAACGTGGGAATGCGTTACAAACATTGAGAGAGAAACTTACAAACTTGCTTTACTTCTCTAGGACAGCTTTCACTGAGAAGAAATGCCGATTTGGAAACATGTAGCGAGGCGCTAAATGCTCCACCAGACAACCGAGAGGTCTCTTGTTGTCACATGCAAGAAAGCATGCTCTGAAGAATATCCAGGTAGATAACTGTGGCGATATGTTGGTTATATTACTTTAAAGTGCAACTGGCTAATTCTTATTTTAGCCAACTCGAAAAGTAAAAATGATGCAACGACCTTGAAATAACACATTTATCTCACTGAAACATGTCATTTAAATAAAAACATTTACTGAAATTAAAATAAATATACTGAATATAATATGGCTCAGATTTAATGGAATATAATGATCCTTTTGTGTTGCTGTTAAAGAAAGGGATAATGTGTGATTACTGTTTTTAAACTATGGGCTACAAACTAAATCCTTTTATTATTTCTGTCCTCGGTTTTAACTCATTAATAATCATTAGGATGAAGCCCCCTAAAAAACAACGTAAAGGTCATGAAAATGTAAACAATTTGGCATTTTGATGATGCATCATCCACATTAAAAAGTATAGATCATATCAGCCCTGTATTTACTTGTATCGGAGACATAAAAAATCTTTCCGTATCGCACAGCACTACAGAAAGCTCTTTTCTAGGGTTGTATTAAACATCTGTAACTACCGTAACTCCTGATCCATTTCCTCAATTAAAAGAAGTCCAATGATTCCTGAGAGCAGCAACTCTGCACTTTTCATTAATATTTGCATCATTACGGTAATCCCAGGTACATTGTTGCAGCAGCCCCGTGAAGGCAAAGGTTGAGAGAATAGTGAGTGAGCGTGATGGAACAATGTTATCACACGTTTGGCTTCTTTTTACCATGTTTGTTTGTTTTGTTCTTTCATGTGTTATTTACCAAGATTTGGATGGTGTTCTGCCTCGAGTTACCATAATGTCCCTAACATCACAAAAAAGCACAGAGTTGCTGCTTTCAAGAACTGCTGGAATTTTTCATTTGCCCCAATGGTTCAAGACTCAAGTTAGGCTAAAAACACTGGGACCAGTTTAAATGGGTTCATCTGTGTCAGCTGCATCGTCACTGCTGCTCTTATGTTATGTGTTTTTGTTGAAAACTAGGTGCTGTTTGGGCTTCATGATGTCAAACTTTTCATTCACTTGTTTGCTCCTAAATACGTTTCTATTGCAGGTCTTTTCCAGTTGAAAATGTGAGTGAGCACTACACAAATTACTGACACTGAAATACACTGAAAAGAAAAACAACTAAACTAAATCCAAACAAAAACAACTAAACGAAGTAGTTACACACGTTATAGAATATATATACTGGGCATACAAGCCTGGCCTAAGCTTTCTGTCAGGAAGACTGCAGCAGTCCAGGAGTTGGGTTAACTGTCTTTAAGTCCCACAGAAGAAATGTTTACATCAAAGTGCTTGCCAGGCTTAATCCAAATTAGGTACAGCCATACTTGAACTTATCATTGTATAGTATGTGGGACTATGAGCAATGGTTTTCTGGAAACAGAAACAGGCAATTTTATCATTAGTAGAGTCACAAATAACTAGAAAACAATTGAAAACATAATGTACTCAACACAGCAATATCTCACAATATCCACAAGGGGTCACTATAGCTCATATATTGCCTAAATAGCACGTCATACAAATTGCCAATCATAAGGCACGGACATGGCAAGCTAGCCACAGTTAAACTAAACAATAGAAAAGTCCTTTATTTGTAATACCGCTGGATGTAATGACTGCGGGAGATTACAGCCACTGCTATTAACTTAGTGCCAAATAATCCTACCAACATGGTATCAAAGAACTGAGGCATAACTTTAACATGCACAAACAATTATAACAGCTTCATGCGAGTCATCCTGCCAAAAGGACTAACACTCACAGGTTCATAAACACACAACTTAATCACACGAAACAACTGCGATGCTCTGCAGTGGCACCTTTAGTCACTCCCACTCTGCGTGCTGAGCACATGCCCACTGATACGCTTATTTCCTTTGAGTGTGCTTGATTTCTGCCTCTAGACATTCTGAGGCCGAGTCAGAGCAGGAAACTTGAGCACACGTGGTCTCATTAAATCAGACAGCTGGAGTCATTTAAAAAGGATCTTTTAAGCAGTGCTGTCCCTCAGCTTCATAGTAGATCCATCTATGGATCAGTTTGAAAATCCTAGCTGTCTTCTTTCTAGTTATCATGTTACAAGATTTTAAGAAAACTTGAACGCTGATCATGAGTTGAATGCCACTGATCTTCAAAATCATCCAAGCTTTTTGATAAATGCACACAAAAGTCGGGTGTCCATGCCACCCGCATGCAAGGTGACAAAAATACCCCAATCAGCCTTTCAAGCTGACAGCTAAAGAAACCATTTCACCAGATTTAGCTTCTTGGATATTGTGTTCACTATACTGTGTTCAAAATGTACTTCTCATTTAATAGAAGAAATGTAATCATGTCAATATAGAGGATTTCAAATTCTCACTCCTGTTAATTAAAAAAAGAAAAAAGTAGGATAAGACATGAGAAACTCCTTGAAAAGGACAGTCTCCATTATAGCACCTCATGGAAGCTTTGTTAGACGACCTGTCATTAAAAACTAGAAAGACCATCCAGCATCGGGAGCTTTCAGACTTCCAGGTATGACAACAAGCCTATTGCTGGTTTGCCCACTCTGACTGTGTCAGTATTTGCTCCACATACCAACTGCTCTGACCCTAAAGTAAGCCAGAATCCCACACAGCCATATGTAGGCACATTCCAACCACAAAGAATAACTGGGGATTCTTCATCCTGTAAACATCCTGAACAACTGGTTTTGGTGGTTTGATGGGAACAGATCCTCACCTGATCAGGAATACCAACGATCACCCCACCACTCATGTCTTGTTGGGAAATGTTTGCAGTCCTCAAGCTGTGAAAGTCATCAGGTGCAGCAGTCATGAATACCATGTAAACATCCCTGTTGGTAGGACAAAGAAATAACAGTGGGATTCATTCGAGAAAACAGAACTTGTTTGATTCCCTGTCTGACAAAAAGAAATTAATGCAACATAAAAATTAGATTTAAAAAATCAGCAACATCATATGTAACCATGTCCTAATTTACATATTGTTATAATTACACAAAATTTGTTCTAAAGCCCAAACTGCTCCTGGTATATCTGACTTTTAGCACCTCCAAGCCTGTAGTCATCTTGGTTATTAGTTAGGCCCCTCCCCCGTGTGTCGCTATGTGTATAGGCACTGTTAATGCTAGCATGAACAGATCATTCTTGCTGGCTGTTGTAGTGGCTTGAGCTAACTCTCATCCCAACTGTTTATATTTGGTTATAGGAGCTGGAGTGGGCATTAATGCTCCACAATTTACAAGCTGGGACCTGCCGCTAATCCATGGTTAAAGCCTTTACCCACATCAACACTGCAGGCAGAGGCTAACATCTGCAATACTATTAATAATTACACATAACTGTAGCAACAACAAAGAGAGGCTCGAACAAGAAAGGCTTGAAACCCTTAGAAAAGACTGATCAGAGTTGGTTCAATGAACTCTGATCATGTTCATTCGGAGTTAAGCTCGTGTGTGTTTAGAGACAGAAAGCCATCATGTTACCAGGATTCTCCAGAGAAACACAGAAATAAAGAGCAGAGCCTCCATCTTCATTTAGTGGACAGAGGAATATGATCACAAATCAGTGTGGGCCAAAATTTGTATCTTAAAAACTAGGAGGGGATAAAGTTATACCAACATACTGTAATATTTTTATAATATACACTAGCAAACTTTCATGCTGTGTGTGATATTAAAAATATTGTATTGTGTGATATCACATTCTATTGTGATCCAGCATTTTAATCTGACCTTTGATTTCTAAATGCTTCATTAAACTGTCAAATATACAAATATAGACAACTGTGGGATTTGTCTAAAGTATTTGCATATGCCATAGAAATGTTAGCACTCACAGTTTACTGGGCAAGGTTTATGCAACGTTTCAACAAGACCAGTCCACTTATGACAAACGCGATCATACGAGCATTATAGTACGATGCAGTCTCTGCATGATATGACTATCTATTCAGCTGTAACCTGACAGGGACAAAGTCTAGGAGACAGAAACTGAAGATAGACACCATTTACTGATGGACCTGTTATATTAGGTGACAATTCCACGTGAAAGTCAAAAGAAATGAATACATACAGGGCAAGTCTTTATGAGGCAAACATGATGTGCATCTCACACGAAAGCGATTTAGGTGATTTTCTGTGAGAAATGTGTAAAAAGATCCGTACTCTGAATTTCAGATACTATTGATCTGTTTGTTGTGTGTCTGAGGGTTTACGCAGGGACGTTTTGTGTAAGCACTGATTGCTACAGTAGCATCCAATCAATGCTTACAGTGCAAAGAAACTGGCCTACAGTCTGACAGCTGCATTAATGTCTACACAATCTAAGAGTTTGAAAGATGGACACACGTGAGATGATCATAAATCCACAACAGAATCCTTTCTGTCCTGACATACTGATGAGAAAATAACTGAAGCACTCGTGTCAAGAACAACAACAAAAAAGGGAAACATGCCTAACTTGGATTTCAGTGATTGTGAAAACAAACATATGCAAATGAATTTCCTCTGTGCGCTTTGCCTAATTCAGGAAATCACTATCAGTCAAGTTGAGTGTGAGTCAGTGAGTATGTTATGTTCACATAGACTGTTACCTCAGGGGCTAACTTACCAGATGAAATGAACCTTTATGGAACGGAAACCCAGAATTTGTTTCAAGTCACATTTTAGCTTAACCTGCATGGTGGAAAGTGCCTGTACCAGAGACATGATTGTTGCTGCTTAGGTTAAAATATCTAGTATATGTCAATAATGTAACAAAAAAGAAGAAGAAAATCTGTGGCGGTGTAAAAGTCCCACTAAATGCGTCTCTCGGTGTACATCTAAACTATATAACGATTAACCGCCAACTGTGAGTTCAATTTAAATTTTCCTTTACAAATGTGTGTTTGTTTAGGAAGGAAAAAAATGTGTGCGCACAGTGTTCGGCAATATAGACTCAAAGGCAGCACCAAGACTGGCACCAGACTATTTCCACTGCACTGAGGGTGGGAACTCCAGGCCTCGGGGCCGCTGTCCTGCAGGGTATAGATGTGTCCTTGATCCAACACAGCTGATTTAAATGGCTCATTTTGAACGTTGACATATACATCAAGGAATGGACCAGCCACTGCACTGATGTTAAACCAGTTCAGAAGTTCATTTATCATCATGAACCACCAATTTATGAGCAGACAAACCAAAGTGCACTCCAAGATTCAGTTGCTTGTAGAAGCACGTTTAGCAGCAACAGCTCAAAGTCATTGTTTTCTGTATGACTATCAGTCTCTCACATCATTGGGGAGTCATTTAGGCTCACTCTTCTTTATAATGTTGCTTCACTTCATTGAGGTTTGCACAAATTTGTTTATGCAAAACTCACGACCACACTACTTCTATTAAGCTGAGCTTTAAACTTTCTAAAATATAAAACCTGCTAGACACCGGTGTTGTGCCAAAAAGTGATTGTCTGCCAAAAACTGATTTCTGGTATTTGCCAAAAAGTGATTGCTCGTATTTAAACTGCTATAAGTAACTTGTTGGGCTATAATATGTGAAACATATGTCAAATGCTTCCCTCATGGATGACATAAAGTCATCTTGAGCCACAAACAACATTCGTGTAACAAGGTAGAAGCCGCGATCAGTTTTTGGCAGCGACTTTTATATAACCTTTATTTATTTAGTTAAAAAAAAATCTCATTAACATTAAACATGTCTTTTGTAAGAGTAAGTTGGCCAAGAGGACAGCAGCAATGGCAGCAAATATTACAATAGTTCAGTAAAAATATTTTAAGTGAGGATAAAGGAGCGGATTGGTTATAATGTAAGTACAGGGTGGGCCATTTATATGGATACACCGTAATAACATGGGAATGGTTGGTGATATTAAAGTCCTGTTTGTGGCACATTAGTATATGTGAGGGGCAAACTCCTCAAGATGGGTGGTGACCATGGTGGCCATTTAGAAGTCGGCCATCTTGGATACAACTTTTGTTTTTTCAATAGGAAGAGGGCCATGTGACACATCAAACTTATTGGTAATGTCACAAGAAAAACAATGGTGTGCTTGGTTTCAACGTAAACCTCCAGCAGAACCAGGCTCAGGGAGGGGCGGGGCCATCTGCTGACCGGTTGGGGTGAGAGAAGGAAGACAGGATGAAGACATGCTGTGGAAGCGAGACAGAGATTAATAACAGATATGATTCAATGCAGAGAGGTCTGTTAATACATAGTGAGTGAACCAACCAACCACAGCATCTGTGGTGAGAGAGTCATCAAGGAGTTCAGGCACTCCATCAAGCTCACAGGCACAGACTCAGGTGAGATTCTAGAGTTGCAGGGCTTCCTCCAGAGCAGCTGTTAGAAACACAGCTGCATCTTCTTTCTCTCACACACAGAAAAGAGTGAGACAGAGTGAGGCATCAGGGAGTTTAATTACCAGCTTTAAGACAAATGAATGAGAGTGCTGAATGATAGCACTCATGAGTGGTGCAGCATGCTTTAATTACTACCCACTAGTGAATGTGTCAGCAGCTGAAACTGTATTAATGGTGATTTAAAGAAACGAGTCCCAGTGTGTAGACCAGGCAAGCTGCTTCACTTGTAACACACTGGCAGAAACCCCAAGTCAGTTAGGATGACTACCTGAACATTTGAATGTTTCCACTGGTCACTGAGGTGGTACGTTACAGGGATCCAGTCTGTTCATTTACAGGACTCTACTAGAGCTGCTTTGCATGACTCACAGTTGAAATAATGCTTCTTTGTCTGATGCAGGGCCTTGGTTCACCCCATCAGTCGTGCAGGGGGTCGTCTGCTCTGCAAAAGTGCACTTTAATGTAAACTGTGCAGCAGTGCTGCAAACTAATCCAGACGAAATAAAAGCACAATGTCAGGAGCTACTGCAGTTCAGCATCAAACGTAGGCCAAATCAATCATTAATATGATTTTCATGATCATCTTGTTTGTCTTAATGTTCTTATGATTCAAAGAAACATCCAGCAGCTGTGAGATCGGCTGTACTGATTTAAAATGAAGTGTGTACGGCCCCAAAGCCTCTGAATGAGCTGCAGATGTGTTTCAAACTCCTGTAACAAAAGCAAACATGTCTGCATACCGGCTAACTTTGTCCACACACTGTTTCTGCTCTGCAGGTTTCACAGATGAAGATGCAAATAGTGGAGGATACGGGGATGGAGGAGATTGGGTTGGACTTTCATTAATATTTTGTCTGTTAGTTTGGGCTGTTTGTTGTTCCTGCTGCTTCCGCTGTCGTCATAATTACCTGCAAGGAACTAAAGCCATTATAGCAGCATCCTCCTGAAAACAACATCTGCTCTGCTTTTCCACAAGAATGAAGATGCAGAGGTCTGGCTTTAGGATCTGAGCTCAGATAACATCTGGAGTTTAAAGCATCATTTTAATCTTCTTCTGCACAAAATGGCTCAGTCGAGTGCTGCCAACTCCAAGAGGTTTTCGGAGGATCGGGTGATGGAGATCTATAAAGTAGGAGTAACATTATATAGCTACTATGTCAAAATTCTATAGTATGGTATATGATATGGCACAGCCCTGCTGTAAAGATCAAATGTGTGACAGTGAAAGGTGCTACAAAGAAGTCGGGAGAGAAATGCTGCAGAAAAGTCTCTTTAGCAAACAACGAGCAAACATAAAGCCCGTCCATTTCACATTTAAGGCAGGTAGTATGTTTGTTTTTCTAATGTTGACAAACTGACCCTCCATCCATCCACTTCTGCTGATCCTTTTCAGGGTCGCGGGGGCGCTGGAGCCTAACCCAGCTGTCTTAGAGCGAGACAGACTGAAGACCTGTCCAGTCCGCTGTCCCTACTAAGTGCATGTCCTTGAAACAGTGGAATAAAAACTAAAGCAATGACAAATAATGATCCTCATCATCAACATTACTACCGAAATGTGAACTAGCAAGTACAGCCTGAGCTCATAGAAACAACATCTTTGTAATCTGTAACAGTTTTGGATTTTTGGACATGTTAAACAACTTTTAAAGGGTTTTTCACAAAGATGCTGAACATTAAATGCAGGATGCCACAGACATCCATTTTAGCCAACAATCTGCCATCTTCACCTCCAGTGTTCAAATAAAACGGAGACGTTGTGACATCAGCAGGAGACAGAGATCAGCTAGAGACACGCAGACAGTTTAAGCAGGCTGCTGTTCAAGTGGAGGCTGGTATGAATCCTGCTTCTGTTTATGTTTCCTGTTGAACAAAAACTTGACCAGAAACTGACATACCAACTTTCAGACTAGCAGATCCATCCTCCTTCCCTCCATCCTCTGTGTGTCCTTCTGTCTGACCTGCAGCTGAGAAACAGGTGTGAGGTGTCAGCTGTCAGGTAGGTGATGAGTGAAGAACAGAACAGAATCCATTTCCTCTTCAAACTGCTGTCAGACATGAGCTGTGTTCCAATTCGTCGGCTGCATCCTTCGGAGGACCCGGCCTTTGCGGTCTACGTGGGCCGGGATGGTGGGGACAGAGAGGCTGTAACTACATCTGCTGGTGTCACTGTGACCTCAGAGCAGTTTACATGAAACATGAAACGAATTACAACTTTTGCGATATTGACCAGCTCATGATGCAGAGTGTAGACTGTATCTGTGATAATGAAAATGATTTAAGGACTGGTTTATGACACGTCTATAAAAAATATAAAGTCTGTACAAATGTGAAACTACAAAGTTAAAAGCAGCTGGAACGACAGCTGTTCAAAGCTGAACACTTACATCAGCCAGAAGACAGAGTGAGTCCTCCATCTCTCTGAAGGAGGCCATCGTGGTGAGCACAGATGCAGCAGCAGTGTGGATGTGTCCACTCTCACAGTGTCTCTCTTTCAAGTTTGTCCTCACATTCTCAAAAAAAGAACATGTCTATGCAGATGCCCAGAGCCTAACAACACACCCGCTATAAAAACTTTTGCACCACCAGATTTTCATATACTTACATTTGAAAGTGTTCGTCTCCTGCATTAACTCCCACTTCGATCACTATCATTATCAGAAAAATATCTCCTGTATGGCCCGCAATGAATCCTGGGATATGTTGGGCCACAAAGGACACACCTGACCCATCCTTCAAATTCAGGAAAATGAAGGACGCATTTGGAAGACTTCAAATTTGAACAGCCTTCGTCGCGTCCATGTGATACAATTTCCTACAAATGTGGCATTCGAAGCATCCTCTCCCTGAATTTGGAAACACCCAATGTGATGATAGAGAGCAGGAAGAACCAGTCTCAACAAGAGACACACACACCTGATTTCCTGTAACTGCAGAGGGGAGGAGCCACCCGAGCAGGTGGGAACAGGAAGAGAAACAGCTGAGCCTCCGTCAGAGCAGCAGGAGGACGGTGGAGCTGAGGCAGGGTGAGTGTTAACACCACATTGTTGTAGTTTTGCTGTCAGAGTCTCTGAGTGTGTTTGTTTGTGTGACTGTAGAGAGAAGAAGAGTCACAGTGAGCTCTGTAGCTGTGATTGGCTCAATAATCACCTTCAATGGACTGAACGCAGAGAACGAGCCGAGGAACCTGACAAACCTGTTTGTGTGTGTGTTTGTGTGTGTGTGTACCTGTTTAGACATGTTTGTGAGGACAAAGAGTTGGTATGCTACTATGTGGGCTAATAGAGTCCCACAAAATGGCCGTCCTCACGAGTTTGAGGATATTTTTGAGGCTTTTTGGTGTCCTCACTAAAATCTGAAAACAAGTGTCTGTGTGTGTGTCTGTGTGTGTATGTGTCATAAAGAGAGTCGAGTTCACGGTCGCACACTTTCTATCTCAGAGGCTGTATCCCAATTCTTCGGAGCCCCTCTGATGACATGGTCCAAAAAATAAATCAATTGTGGCCACAAAATACTACTTCGTGCGCACGAAATGCTAATTTGTGGGCACGAAACACTTGACCAATAACCGTGATCCTTCCCAGGCCCTTGCAGTTGGTTGACAATAAAATCTATCCCGGCGTCCAGGCCCTGTAAAGCAACTGGGCTCTCAGTATCCTGTTTAAATGTCTCTCCGTAATAATGGTTCCTTGCATTGCAGGCTTTTCAAAATGCATTGTAGCTCATTCCCAGCCTAAAATAAAACTCACTCATACCGTCTCTGTCCACGGTGTATATGTTTAGCCTACTCTCATGCTTGTGTCTCTACGCAGCTGTCCAGGAATTGTATCAATATGATATGCGCACGTTATCTATTTTGTTGCCACAAATGAGTAATTCATTGCCACGTTATACCCATTTCATGCCCACAAATTAGCATTTCATGCGCACGTTATACCTATTTCGTGCCCTCGAAAATAGTATTTCGAGGGCACGAAATAGTATTTTGTGGCCACAATTTATTTATTTTTGGGCCATGTCATCAGAGGGGCACCGTACAATTCAGGTTCTGCAGCCTCAACGATCCTCAAGGGCCACGTACTCAAGGACCGCTAAGGCCGGAAGTACGAGGCTTGTGAAATGGGCGGTCTAGCCTCCGTCGCGCTGCCCCGGTTGCCTAGCAACCATGATACTAACAGCTGGAAACGTTTCACACAGCTTTGTTTGACAGAAATGAAGGAGAACATATTTTAGACATCTTTGTGAAGGACGCATTTCGAGCAGCCTTTGAATTGGGAAAGCCTTCGGTGCGCCACTGTGACGTAATCGGCCTTACAATGCAGCCTTTAAGGCTACAGACCCTGAATTGGGATACAGCCTTTATGAAAGTGCGACGTTTGAGCCACTTCCTGTTCTCAGTGCCGGCGTCCTGATCACCGAGGTTTCTGTTGCTCTGATATCTAATATTGATTATATCGGTAAACAGGCTGTAGGCAGAAACATCAGGTCTGATCTGAAAATCCCTTCAAAAACAAACTTTAAGAGTTTTATGTCCGTGTGAGGCCGCACGCTGATTGGATAACCACCTGTCAGTCTCAGGGTATTAGCCAATGAGCGCGCAGATTCACAGTAAGATCTTATCACGTCATTCTTTTAAACTAAAACATTAACAGTAAAACTGTAACGTGTCCTGTGATCTATAAACACTCTGTGATGAATAATCTGAAGTCATTTTGAGCCTGACAGTAGTTTCCTGTCACAGAGCAGAAGCTGCAGGCAGTTTTTGGCACCTTTATATTTAATTTATTCCAAAATAAATCAATAAAGGTAGAAAAGAACTCTCAGTGACATTAAAAATCTATTTTTAAAGACAGATGTGACCAAGTGCAACAAATATAAGATGAGATGTTTACAGATATTTGAAGTATTGATCATATGTAGAACACAGAGCAGGTCCAATAACAGAGTCATCCTGCTCACAAACAGCAGTTTGGTTTCATGAGCTCACTTCCTGCAGTGATCCTCAGCTTCTCTCCAAAGGAGCCGTAACATGTGGGCTCCTCACCATGATGATGATCCCAAACACACTGAGTTCCTTCATCCACCTGATCATGTACTTATTAAATAATGTGATGGTTTTGGTGTTTTTTAAAGACTTTGAGCCTCTAAAATAACTGGTTTGGACTTTAGGGCCAAAGCTCCAACATTAGAAAGCCGTCAGTGTGATGCTTCCAGCACAACAGCACCTCTGAGTGTGTGTGTTTACCTCTCAGACTAACTCCACCCTGACATCAAGAAGATGGAGGAAGAGGACGGAGCAGCATCCAGCTGTGTGTCTGTGAGGAGTGACGGAGTTACACAAACACCTCCACCTTACAGTCATGGACCTGCAGCAATAATGTAAGAACACTACTAACTTTATTAGTCATTTCAACATAACCATGACAGAATCATTGATCTGTGATTGGTTCAAACTGTTTGATCTGAGTTTGCTTTTTATTGACTTGTTTTCTTGCTAAGATCTGAACTCTGTAAGTTTAAGTGAAGTCAGTGCAGCAGAATCAGAGAGAAGAGCTGAGAACAAACTGAGTTCATTCAGAGACAGAAAAACTGGCTGATGATTGGCTGACCTGTCAGCGTCATGAGGCAGACACAATATCACAGAGGGATCAGCTGATCATATGGCTGTCAGAGAGAACTGATCAGTTATTGATGTTTGTGTTTGCAGAGGTCAGAGGTCACAGTCTCCAGTATCCAGCTGTGTGTCTGTGAGGAGTGACTGGTCCAGAGAAAATCCTCCACACTTCAGTAATGAACCTGCACCAACAATGTTCTTCAATCATGGAGCTCAGCTGACCATGTAAGAGAGCTGCTGACTCAGAGTTCAAAGGTTGTTTCTATAAATGTTCTACCAGTGACATCATAACTTAACCTAACACTGGTCTGTGTATGAAGTATCATTTAGTGGCAGTTGTTAAAGTTGTATAATGATGATGCTAGTTTGGGGTGTATTTTCCTGCTGATGCAAATGCATCTACTTTGCCCTTTGTCTGGTGCTTTGGACAAAGACGTCCAATGAAACTCAGAACAACACAGTTTGCACCACCAGCAGGCAGAGGAAGTGGCTGACATCCAGAAATCCTACCAGTGGCTGAACAAAGCTGGACTGAAAGACAGCACAGAGGCACTAATCATGGCAGCACAGGAACAAGCTCCGAGCACAAGACCCATAGAGCCCGGGGTCTACATGGCTCTTTTTGGGGGGGTTGTGTTATATTAATAGTGACTTTGTTTCTTTGGACCAAAATCTTTTGTTTTTCAGTTCAGTTGCAACATTGACTAACACTAATGCAGGGGTCGGCAACCTGCGGCTCTTTAGTCCTTACAGTGCGGCTCCTCGTGGTTTGGGAAAATAAATTAGAAGTATTTAGCTGAAGTGTATTTTATTTATGTTCTTTTTTAACTTGTAGTTCTAAATTGGAAGATTTTTGTGATATTGAAATATAAAAAGAAAATTATATTTTATTATTTTTTGATCGTTCAAATAAGCGTCACACTCGCGGAAGCCGGTGTACCCGCCGAAACGCCGTGCATTTATCGAGACTTTCAGCCCCAGGTAGGCCAATTATGGATCTTGGATCCACATTATGTCAGCAGCTGTTCTCCACCGTGAACTATGTTAAAAACAAACACCGCTCACGCCTCACAGACGACAGCTTACAGTCCTGTAAAGATGAAAGTGACTTCGTACAGCCCCGACCTGCAGACGCTGTGCGCAGAGGTTCAGGAGCAGAAGTCCCGTTGTAAACATATCACGGCAGACCCGACGATGTTTGCATGAACACGCTTTTCAGCTTCTCTTTATTGACCACTTTTCACACGGTTGCTGTACGCACACAGCCGGCTGTAGCTTTGCAGCTCACAGCCTGACACACAACAGCACAGACGTTAAGGCGGCGAGGCGTGATTGCGGGTGTCGCTCAGGTGCGTCCGCCTCCCCTGCAGCGGCGCTGCAGACCACGCCCCGCCACACACATTAACCAGGTAAAATACATATTTAGGCAGAATTTTGCAAATATCTATTTTTCATCTTTCAGCAGCATAGAGCTTTTTTTCCAATTATTTTTTAAAAGTCAGGTCAAGGCTCCAAAAGCCCAAAGGAGATATAAGGGTGGCGGCTCACAGCAGTTTTTATTTGCTACATCATTTTAGTTCAGCTGGGTGTCTTTCCTTTGGTTATATTTCTTTAAGAGTTCAAATGTGTTCATTACATAAATAACATGTAATTTTCTCTGTAGCACTTCATGGATTTCATAAGCAACACACCTTAGTTGTTCATACAAAGCATAAAGGTAAAAAACAGTATATACAGTGTTATCTTCATTCTAGACGTCAAAAAGTATTTGTGGCTCCCAGTGTTTTCTTTTGCGTGAAAACTGGCTCCAAATGGCTCTTTGGGTCCTGAAGGTTGCTGACCCCTGACCTAATGGTATATTTTTTTTAGCTGGATCGTTCTATAAAAACATGAATCAAATCTGAGAAAAGTTTCCACCTGACCTGTTGAATGTTATTGAAGCCAGAAGTTTGCCTTCAGACTGTGTTTCTTGCATGCCTTTTGTGGTGTACTAATTGATGTGAAATGAATGTGTTTGCAGAGGTCAGAGGTCACAGTCTCCAGCATCCAGCTGTGTGTCTGTGAGGAGTGACTGGTCCAGAGAAATACTTCCTCCAGTCTTCAGTCATGAACCTGCAGCAACAATGTTCTTCAATCATGGAGCTCAGCTGACCATGTAAGAGAGCTGCTGACTCAGAGTTCAAAGGTTGTTTCTATAAATGTTCTGCCAGTGACATCATAACTTAACCTAACACTGGTCTGTGTATGAAGTATCATTTAGTGGCAGTTGTTAAAGTTGTATAATGATGATGCTAGTTTGGGGTGTATTTTCCTGCTGATGCAAATGCATCTACTTTGCCCTTTGTCTGGTGCTTTGGACAAAGACGTCCAATGAAACTCAGAACAACACAGTTTGCACCACCAGCAGGCAGAGGAAGTGGCTGACATCCAGAAATCCTACCAGTGGCTGAACAAAGCTGGACTGAAAGACAGCACAGAGGCACTAATCATGGCAGCACAGGAACAAGCTCCGAGCACAAGACCCATAGAGCCCGGGGTCTACATGGCTCTTTTTGGGGGGGTTGTGTTGTATTAATAGTGACTTTGTTTCTTTGGACCAAAATCTTTTGTTTTTCAGTTCAGTTGCAACATTGACTAACACTAATGCAGGGGTCGGCAACCTGCGGCTCTTTAGTCCTTACAGTGCGGCTCCTCGTGGTTTGGGAAAATAAATTAGAAGTATTTAGCTGAAGTGTATTTTATTTATGTTCTTTTTTAACTTGTAGTTCTAAATTGGAAGATTATTGTGATATTGAAATATAAAAAGAAAATTATATTTTTTTTATTTTTTCATCGCTCAAATAAGCGTCACACTCGTGGAAGCCGGTGTACCCGCCGAAACGCCGTGCATTTATCGAGACTTTCAGCCCCAGGTAGGCCAATTATGGATCTTGGATCCACATTATGTCAGCAGCTGTTCTCCACCGTGAACTATGTTAAAAACAAACACCGCTCACGCCTCACAGACGACAGCTTACAGTCCTGTAAAGATGAAAGTGACTTCGTACAGCCCCGACCTGCAGACGCTGTGCGCAGAGGTTCAGGAGCAGAAGTCCCGTTGTAAACATATCACGGCAGACCCGACGATGTTTGCATGAACACGCTTTTCAGCTTCTCTTTATTGACCACTTTTCACACACGGTTGCTGTACGCACACAGCCGGCTGTAGCTTTGCAGCTCACAGCCCGACACACCAACACAACAGCACAGACGTTAAGGCGGCGAGGCGTGATTGCGGGTGCCGCTCAGGTGCGTCCGCCTCGCCGCTGCAGACCACGCCCCGCCACACACATTAACCAGGTAAAATACATATTTAGGCAGAATTTTGCAAATATCTATTTTTCATCTTTCAGCAGCATAGAGCTTTTTTTCCAATTATTTTTTAAAAGTCAGGTCAAGGCTCCAAAAGCCCAAAGGAGATATAAGGGTGGCGGCTCACAGCAGTTTTTGTTTGCTACATCATTTTAGTTCAGCTGGGTGTCTTTCCTTTGGTTATATTTCTTTAAGAGTTCAAATGTGTTCATTACATAAATAACATGTAATTTTCTCTGTAGCACTTCATGGATTTCATAAGCAACACACCTTAGTTGTTCACACAAAGCATAAAGGTAAAAAACAGTATATACAGTGTTATCTTCATTCTAGATGTCAAAAAGTATTTGTGGCTCCCAGTGTTTTCTTTTGCGTGGAAACTGGCTCCAAATGGCTCTTTGGGTCCTGAAGGTTGCTGACCCCTGACCTAATGGTATATTTTTTTTAGCTGGATCGTTCTATAAAAACATGAATCAAATCTGAGAAAAGTTTCCACCTGACCTGTTGAATGTTATTGAAGCCAGAAGTTTGCCTTCATACTGTGTTTCTTGCATGCCTTTTGTGGTGTACTAATTGATGTGAAATGAATGTGTTTGCAGAGGTCAGAGGTCACAGTCTCCAGCATCCAGCTGTGTGTCTGTGAGGAGTGACTGGTCCAGAGAAATACTTCCTCCAGTCTTCAGTCATGAACCTGCAGCAACAATGTTCTTCAATCATGGAGCTCAGCTGACCATGTAAGAGAGCTGCTGACTCAGAGTTCAAAGGTTGTTTCTATAAATGTTCTGCCAGTGACATCATAACTTAACCTAACACTGGTCTGTGTATGAAGTATCATTTAGTGGCAGTTGTTAAAGTTGTATAATGATGATGCTAGTTTGGGGTGTATTTTCCTGCTGATGCAAATGCATCTACTTTGCCCTTTGTCTGGTGCTTTGGACAAAGACGTCCAATGAAACTCAGAACAACACAGTTTGCACCACCAGCAGGCAGAGGAAGTGGCTGACATCCAGAAATCCTACCAGTGGCTGAACAAAGCTGGACTGAAAGACAGCACAGAGGCACTAATCATGGCAGCACAGGAACAAGCTCCGAGCACAAGACCCATAGAGCCCGGGGTCTACATGGCTCTTTTTGGGGGGGTTGTGTTGTATTAATAGTGACTTTGTTTCTTTGGACCAAAATCTTTTGTTTTTCAGTTCAGTTGCAACATTGACTAACACTAATGCAGGGGTCGGCAACCTGCGGCTCTTTAGTCCTTACAGTGCGGCTCCTCGTGGTTTGGGAAAATAAATTAGAAGTATTTAGCTGAAGTGTATTTTATTTATGTTCTTTTTTAACTTGTAGTTCTAAATTGGAAGATTATTGTGATATTGAAATATAAAAAGAAAATTATATTTTTTATTTTTTCATCGTTCAAATAAGCGTCACACTCGTGGAAGCCGGTGTACCCGCCGAAACGCCGTGCATTTATCGAGACTTTCAGCCCCAGGTAGGCCAATTATGGATCTTCGGATCCACATTATGTCAGCAGCTGTTCTCCACCGTGAACTATGTTAAAAACAAACACCGCTCACGCCTCACAGACGACAGCTTACAGTCCTGTAAAGATGAAAGTGACTTCGTACAGCCCCGACCTGCAGACGCTGTGCGCAGAGGTTCAGGAGCAGAAGTCCCGTTGTAAACATATCACGGCAGACCCGACGATGTTTGCATGAACTCGCTTTTCAGCTTCTCTTTATTGACCACTTTTCACACGGTTGCTGTACGCACACAGCCGGCTGTAGCTTTGCAGCTCACAGCCCGACACACACCAACACAACAGCACAGACGTTAAGGCGGCGAGGCGTGATTGCGGGTGTCGCTCAGGTGCGTCCGCCTCCCCTGCAGCGGCGCTGCAGACCACGCCCCGCCACACACATTAACCAGGTAAAATACATATTTAGGCAGAATTTTGCAAATATCTATTTTTCATCTTTCAGCAGCATAGAGCTTTTTTTCCAATTATTTTTTAAAAGTCAGGTCAAGGCTCCAAAAGCCCAAAGGAGATATAAGGGTGGCGGCTCACAGCAGTTTTTGTTTGCTACATCATTTTAGTTCAGCTGGGTGTCTTTCCTTTGGTTATATTTCTTTAAGAGTTCAAATGTGTTCATTACATAAATAACATGTAATTTTCTCTGTAGCACTTCATGGATTTCATAAGCAACACACCTTAGTTGTTCACACAAAGCATAAAGGTAAAAAACAGTATATACAGTGTTATCTTCATTCTAGATGTCAAAAAGTATTTGTGGCTCCCAGTGTTTTCTTTTGCGTGGAAACTGGCTCCAAATGGCTCTTTGGGTCCTGAAGGTTGCTGACCCCTGACCTAATGGTATATTTTTTTTAGCTGGATCGTTCTATAAAAACATGAATCAAATCTGAGAAAAGTTTCCACCTGACCTGTTGAATGTTATTGAAGCCAGAAGTTTGCCTTCATACTGTGTTTCTTGCATGCCTTTTGTGGTGTACTAATTGATGTGAAATGAATGTGTTTGCAGAGGTCAGAGGTCACAGTCTCCAGCATCCAGCTGTGTGTCTGTGAGGAGTGACTGGTCCAGAGAAATACTTCCTCCAGTCTTCAGTCATGAACCTGCAGCAACAATGTTCTTCAATCATGGAGCTCAGCTGACCATGTAAGAGAGCTGCTGACTCAGAGTTCAAAGGTTGTTTCTATAAATGTTCTGCCAGTGACATCATAACTTAACCTAACACTGGTCTGTGTATGAAGTATCATTTAGTGGCAGTTGTTAAAGTTGTATAATGATGATGCTAGTTTGGGGTGTATTTTCCTGCTGATGCAAATGCATCTACTTTGCCCTTTGTCTGGTGCTTTGGACAAAGACGTCCAATGAAACTCAGAACAACACAGTTTGCACCACCAGCAGGCAGAGGAAGTGGCTGACATCCAGAAATCCTACCAGTGGCTGAACAAAGCTGGACTGAAAGACAGCACAGAGGCACTAATCATGGCAGCACAGGAACAAGCTCCGAGCACAAGACCCATAGAGCCCGGGGTCTACATGGCTCTTTTTGGGGGGGTTGTGTTGTATTAATAGTGACTTTGTTTCTTTGGACCAAAATCTTTTGTTTTTCAGTTCAGTTGCAACATTGACTAACACTAATGCAGGGGTCGGCAACCTGCGGCTCTTTAGTCCTTACAGTGCGGCTCCTCGTGGTTTGGGAAAATAAATTAGAAGTATTTAGCAGAAGTGTATTTTATTTATGTTCTTTTTTAACTTGTAGTTCTAAATTGGAAGATTATTGTGATATTGAAATATAAAAATAAAATTATATTTTTTATTTTTTCATCGTTCAAATAAGCGTCACACTCGTGGAAGCCGGTGTACCCGCCGAAACGCCGTGCATTTATCGAGACTTTCAGCCCCAGGTAGGCCAATTATGGATCTTCGGATCCACATTATGTCAGCAGCTGTTCTCCACCGTGAACTATGTTAAAAACAAACACCGCTCACGCCTCACAGACGACAGCTTACAGTCCTGTAAAGATGAAAGTGACTTCGTACAGCCCCGACCTGCAGACGCTGTGCGCAGAGGTTCAGGAGCAGAAGTCCCGTTGTAAACATATCACGGCAGACCCGACGATGTTTGCATGAACTCGCTTTTCAGCTTCTCTTTATTGACCACTTTTCACACGGTTGCTGTACGCACACAGCCGGCTGTAGCTTTGCAGCTCACAGCCCGACACACCAACACAACAGCACAGACGTTAAGGCGGCGAGGCGTGATTGCGGGTGCCGCTCAGGTGCGTCCGCCTCGCCGCTGCAGACCACGCCCCGCCACACACATTAACCAGGTAAAATACATATTTAGGCAGAATTTTGCAAATATCTATTTTTCATCTTTCAGCAGCATAGAGCTTTTTTTCCAATTATTTTTTAAAAGTCAGGTCAAGGCTCCAAAAGCCCAAAGGAGATATAAGGGTGGCGGCTCACAGCAGTTTTTGTTTGCTACATCATTTTAGTTCAGCTGGGTGTCTTTCCTTTGGTTATATTTCTTTAAGAGTTCAAATGTGTTCATTACATAAATAACATGTAATTTTCTCTGTAGCACTTCATGGATTTCATAAGCAACACACCTTAGTTGTTCACACAAAGCATAAAGGTAAAAAACAGTATATACAGTGTTATCTTCATTCTAGATGTCAAAAAGTATTTGTGGCTCCCAGTGTTTTCTTTTGCGTGGAAACTGGCTCCAAATGGCTCTTTGGGTCCTGAAGGTTGCTGACCCCTGACCTAATGGTATATTTTTTTTAGCTGGATCGTTCTATAAAAACATGAATCAAATCTGAGAAAAGTTTCCACCTGACCTGTTGAATGTTATTGAAGCCAGAAGTTTGCCTTCATACTGTGTTTCTTGCATGCCTTTTGTGGTGTACTAATTGATGTGAAATGAATGTGTTTGCAGAGGTCAGAGGTCACAGTCTCCAGCATCCAGCTGTGTGTCTGTGAGGAGTGACTGGTCCAGAGAAATACTTCCTCCAGTCTTCAGTCATGAACCTGCAGCAACAATGTTCTTCAATCATGGAGCTCAGCTGACCATGTAAGAGAGCTGCTGACTCAGAGTTCAAAGGTTGTTTCTATAAATGTTCTGCCAGTGACATCATAACTTAACCTAACACTGGTCTGTGTATGAAGTATCATTTAGTGGCAGTTGTTAAAGTTGTATAATGATGATGCTAGTTTGGGGTGTATTTTCCTGCTGATGCAAATGCATCTACTTTGCCCTTTGTCTGGTGCTTTGGACAAAGACGTCCAATGAAACTCAGAACAACACAGTTTGCACCACCAGCAGGCAGAGGAAGTGGCTGACATCCAGAAATCCTACCAGTGGCTGAACAAAGCTGGACTGAAAGACAGCACAGAGGCACTAATCATGGCAGCACAGGAACAAGCTCCGAGCACAAGACCCATAGAGCCCGGGGTCTACATGGCTCTTTTTGGGGGGGTTGTGTTGTATTAATAGTGACTTTGTTTCTTTGGACCAAAATCTTTTGTTTTTCAGTTCAGTTGCAACATTGACTAACACTAATGCAGGGGTCGGCAACCTGCGGCTCTTTAGTCCTTACAGTGCGGCTCCTCGTGGTTTGGGAAAATAAATTAGAAGTATTTAGCTGAAGTGTATTTTATTTATGTTCTTTTTTAACTTGTAGTTCTAAATTGGAAGATTATTGTGATATTGAAATATAAAAAGAAAATTATATTTTTTATTTTTTCATCGTTCAAATAAGCGTCACACTCGTGGAAGCCGGTGTACCCGCCGAAACGCCGTGCATTTATCGAGACTTTCAGCCCCAGGTAGGCCAATTATGGATCTTCGGATCCACATTATGTCAGCAGCTGTTCTCCACCGTGAACTATGTTAAAAACAAACACCGCTCACGCCTCACAGACGACAGCTTACAGTCCTGTAAAGATGAAAGTGACTTCGTACAGCCCCGACCTGCAGACGCTGTGCGCAGAGGTTCAGGAGCAGAAGTCCCGTTGTAAACATATCACGGCAGACCCGACGATGTTTGCATGAACACGCTTTTCAGCTTCTCTTTATTGACCACTTTTCACACGGTTGCTGTACGCACACAGCCGGCTGTAGCTTTGCAGCTCACAGCCCGACACACACCAACACAACAGCACAGACGTTAAGGCGGCGAGGCGTGATTGCGGGTGTCGCTCAGGTGCGTCCGCCTCCCCTGCAGCGGCGCTGCAGACCACGCCCCGCCACACACATTAACCAGGTAAAATACATATTTAGGCAGAATTTTGCAAATATCTATTTTTCATCTTTCAGCAGCATAGAGCTTTTTTTCCAATTATTTTTTAAAAGTCAGGTCAAGGCTCCAAAAGCCCAAAGGAGATATAAGGGTGGCGGCTCACAGCAGTTTTTGTTTGCTACATCATTTTAGTTCAGCTGGGTGTCTTTCCTTTGGTTATATTTCTTTAAGAGTTCAAATGTGTTCATTACATAAATAACATGTAATTTTCTCTGTAGCACTTCATGGATTTCATAAGCAACACACCTTAGTTGTTCACACAAAGCATAAAGGTAAAAAACAGTATATACAGTGTTATCTTCATTCTAGATGTCAAAAAGTATTTGTGGCTCCCAGTGTTTTCTTTTGCGTGGAAACTGGCTCCAAATGGCTCTTTGGGTCCTGAAGGTTGCTGACCCCTGACCTAATGGTATATTTTTTTTAGCTGGATCGTTCTATAAAAACATGAATCAAATCTGAGAAAAGTTTCCACCTGACCTGTTGAATGTTATTGAAGCCAGAAGTTTGCCTTCATACTGTGTTTCTTGCATGCCTTTTGTGGTGTACTAATTGATGTGAAATGAATGTGTTTGCAGAGGTCAGAGGTCACAGTCTCCAGCATCCAGCTGTGTGTCTGTGAGGAGTGACTGGTCCAGAGAAATACTTCCTCCAGTCTTCAGTCATGAACCTGCAGCAACAATGTTCTTCAATCATGGAGCTCAGCTGACCATGTAAGAGAGCTGCTGACTCAGAGTTCAAAGGTTGTTTCTATAAATGTTCTGCCAGTGACATCATAACTTAACCTAACACTGGTCTGTGTATGAAGTATCATTTAGTGGCAGTTGTTAAAGTTGTATAATGATGATGCTAGTTTGGGGTGTATTTTCCTGCTGATGCAAATGCATCTACTTTGCCCTTTGTCTGGTGCTTTGGACAAAGACGTCCAATGAAACTCAGAACAACACAGTTTGCACCACCAGCAGGCAGAGGAAGTGGCTGACATCCAGAAATCCTACCAGTGGCTGAACAAAGCTGGACTGAAAGACAGCACAGAGGCACTAATCATGGCAGCACAGGAACAAGCTCCGAGCACAAGACCCATAGAGCCCGGGGTCTACATGGCTCTTTTTGGGGGGGTTGTGTTGTATTAATAGTGACTTTGTTTCTTTGGACCAAAATCTTTTGTTTTTCAGTTCAGTTGCAACATTGACTAACACTAATGCAGGGGTCGGCAACCTGCGGCTCTTTAGTCCTTACAGTGCGGCTCCTCGTGGTTTGGGAAAATAAATTAGAAGTATTTAGCAGAAGTGTATTTTATTTATGTTCTTTTTTAACTTGTAGTTCTAAATTGGAAGATTATTGTGATATTGAAATATAAAAATAAAATTATATTTTTTATTTTTTCATCGTTCAAATAAGCGTCACACTCGTGGAAGCCGGTGTACCCGCCGAAACGCCGTGCATTTATCGAGACTTTCAGCCCCAGGTAGGCCAATTATGGATCTTCGGATCCACATTATGTCAGCAGCTGTTCTCCACCGTGAACTATGTTAAAAACAAACACCGCTCACGCCTCACAGACGACAGCTTACAGTCCTGTAAAGATGAAAGTGACTTCGTACAGCCCCGACCTGCAGACGCTGTGCGCAGAGGTTCAGGAGCAGAAGTCCCGTTGTAAACATATCACGGCAGACCCGACGATGTTTGCATGAACTCGCTTTTCAGCTTCTCTTTATTGACCACTTTTCACACGGTTGCTGTACGCACACAGCCGGCTGTAGCTTTGCAGCTCACAGCCCGACACACAACAGCACAGACGTTAAGGCGGCGAGGCGTGATTGCGGGTGTCGCTCAGGTGCGTCCGCCTCCCCTGCAGCGGCGCTGCAGACCACGCCCCGCCACACACATTAACCAGGTAAAATACATATTTAGGCAGAATTTTGCAAATATCTATTTTTCATCTTTCAGCAGCATAGAGCTTTTTTTCCAATTATTTTTTAAAAGTCAGGTCAAGGCTCCAAAAGCCCAAAGGAGATATAAGGGTGGCGGCTCACAGCAGTTTTTGTTTGCTACATCATTTTAGTTCAGCTGGGTGTCTTTCCTTTGGTTATATTTCTTTAAGAGTTCAAATGTGTTCATTACATAAATAACATGTAATTTTCTCTGTAGCACTTCATGGATTTCATAAGCAACACACCTTAGTTGTTCACACAAAGCATAAAGGTAAAAAACAGTATATACAGTGTTATCTTCATTCTAGATGTCAAAAAGTATTTGTGGCTCCCAGTGTTTTCTTTTGCGTGGAAACTGGCTCCAAATGGCTCTTTGGGTCCTGAAGGTTGCTGACCCCTGACCTAATGGTATATTTTTTTTAGCTGGATCGTTCTATAAAAACATGAATCAAATCTGAGAAAAGTTTCCACCTGACCTGTTGAATGTTATTGAAGCCAGAAGTTTGCCTTCATACTGTGTTTCTTGCATGCCTTTTGTGGTGTACTAATTGATGTGAAATGAATGTGTTTGCAGAGGTCAGAGGTCACAGTCTCCAGCATCCAGCTGTGTGTCTGTGAGGAGTGACTGGTCCAGAGAAATACTTCCTCCAGTCTTCAGTCATGAACCTGCAGCAACAATGTTCTTCAATCATGGAGCTCAGCTGACCATGTAAGAGAGCTGCTGACTCAGAGTTCAAAGGTTGTTTCTATAAATGTTCTGCCAGTGACATCATAACTTAACCTAACACTGGTCTGTGTATGAAGTATCATTTAGTGGCAGTTGTTAAAGTTGTATAATGATGATGCTAGTTTGGGGTGTATTTTCCTGCTGATGCAAATGCATCTACTTTGCCCTTTGTCTGGTGCTTTGGACAAAGACGTCCAATGAAACTCAGAACAACACAGTTTGCACCACCAGCAGGCAGAGGAAGTGGCTGACATCCAGAAATCCTACCAGTGGCTGAACAAAGCTGGACTGAAAGACAGCACAGAGGCACTAATCATGGCAGCACAGGAACAAGCTCCGAGCACAAGACCCATAGAGCCCGGGGTCTACATGGCTCTTTTTGGGGGGGTTGTGTTGTATTAATAGTGACTTTGTTTCTTTGGACCAAAATCTTTTGTTTTTCAGTTCAGTTGCAACATTGACTAACACTAATGCAGGGGTCGGCAACCTGCGGCTCTTTAGTCCTTACAGTGCGGCTCCTCGTGGTTTGGGAAAATAAATTAGAAGTATTTAGCTGAAGTGTATTTTATTTATGTTCTTTTTTAACTTGTAGCTCTAAATTGGAAGATTATTGTGATATTGAAATATAAAAAGAAAATTATATTTTTTATTTTTTCATCGTTCAAATAAGCGTCACACTCGTGGAAGCCGGTGTACCCGCCGAAACGCCGTGCATTTATCGAGACTTTCAGCCCCAGGTAGGCCAATTATGGATCTTCGGATCCACATTATGTCAGCAGCTGTTCTCCACCGTGAACTATGTTAAAAACAAACACCGCTCACTAGGGATGGGTATCGAAAACCGGTTCTTGTTGAGAAAAACGGTTCCCACTGTTTCAATTCCTTGGAACTGTTTGCCATTTTTGCAAACGATTCCCTTATCGATTCCAGTCACCCTGAATGACGTCACCACGTTGCGGAGCGTCATTTACCTGGCAGGAAACACGGCGCCTAAGCAGCTCAAACGCTAAAAAGTTTGGTCATACTTTACGAGAACGGATGACAACAGGGCAACTTGCAATACTTGCAAAGTAGATACTTCATTTAAGGGAGGAAACACTACGAATATGCAAAAGCATTTGCTCACAAAACACACGATGACCTTAAATGAATGTCGTGTTTTTAATTCCGCTCCGGACTCGTGAATCTCAACCCAGCAGCAGCGGTAACGTTTGCACGTCCTCTCCCGTTAATGCGGCAGGTAAATAATCAGCTAACAGTGCATATTATGTTAGCGCGATCTGCCTTATCTGCCATTACTGTGCATTTAGGTGACCATGATGAGAGAGACAGAGTCTGGCTGGCGCTCGCTGGCAGTTCTCGCTGCAGTCTACCGGTAGCGTCTCCTTTCAAGCCAGGATAGACTAATGTTACCGAGCAGTGACTAAGTTTGTGGTCAAAGGCTTGCACCCATTTGCCACAGCAGATGCCCCCGATTTTCGGTAAGTGAATGTGTTTAATTGTAGGCAGGGACATTCCTGGATATTCTTGTGTAATTGCTACAGAATAATTTATGTTATACTTTGTTATTGCTACAGAAGAATATTTATTTTATTATTTGACATTTACAATTTTTTTCCCCGGGGTCCCTGTGACACCACACTGAAGAGCCGTAGGCTGTGGATCTCTTAAGATCTCACTGTTGGGTTTGTAAGGCCATGTTACTCCTAAATTTCTATCTTGTTCAAAGAGAAGATATAAAACAAAGTTCTAAGCTAATCGACCTTAGTGTTCTCCTTTTTTAAAAAGAATCGATAAAGAATCGAATCGTTAAACAGAATCGAAAATGGAATCGGAATCGTGAAAATCTTATCAATACCCATCCCTACCGCTCACGCCTCACAGACGACAGCTTACAGTCCTGTAAAGATGAAAGTGACTTCGTACAGCCCCGACCTGCAGACGCTGTGCGCAGAGGTTCAGGAGCAGAAGTCCCGTTGTAAACATATCACGGCAGACCCGACGATGTTTGCATGAACATGCTTTTCAGCTTCTCTTTATTGACCACTTTTCACACACGGTTGCTGTACGCACACAGCCGGCTGTAGCTTTGCAGCTCACAGCCCGACACACACCAACACAACAGCACAGACGTTAAGGCGGCGAGGCGTGATTGCGGGTGCCGCTCAGGTGCGTCCGCCTCGCCGCTGCTGACCACGCCCCGCCACACACATTAACCAGGTAAAATACATATTTAGGCAGAATTTTGCAAATATCTATTTTGCATCTTTCAGCAGCATAGAGCTTTTTTTCCAATTATTTTTTAAAAGTCAGGTCAAGGCTCCAAAAGCACAAAGGAGATATAAGGGTGGCGGCTCACAGCAGCTTTTGTTTGCTACATCATTTTAGTTCAGCTGGGTGTCTTTCCTTTGGTTATATTTCTTTAAGAGTTCAAATGTGTTCATTACATAAATAACATGTAATTTTCTCTGTAGCACTTCATGGATTTCATAAGCAACACACCTTAGTTGTTCACACAAAGCATAAAGGTAAAAAACAGTATATACAGTGTTATCTTCATTCTAGATGTCAAAAAGTATTTGTGGCTCCCAGTGTTTTCTTTTGCGTGGAAACTGGCTCCAAATGGCTCTTTGGGTCCTGAAGGTTGCTGACCCCTGACCTAATGGTATATTTTTTTTAGCTGGATCGTTCTATAAAAACATGAATCAAATCTGAGAAAAGTTTCCACCTGACCTGTTGAATGTTATTGAAGCCAGAAGTTTGCCTTCATACTGTGTTTCTTGCATGCCTTTTGTGGTGTACTAATTGATGTGAAATGAATGCAATGTGGTTGTGTTTGCAGAGGTCAGAGGTCACAGTCTCCAGCATCCAGCTGTGTGTCTGTGAGGAGTGACTGGTCCAAAGAGAGACCTCTAAACTTCAGTCATGAACCTGCAGCAACAATGTTCTTCAATCATGGAGCTCAGCTGACCATGTAAGAGAGCTGCTGACTCATTTACGGGTGTTTGAAATTCTGTGACCACTTTGTAATTTTAGTTTATATTTTTAAAGTGTTTTTATTTGTAGTTGCCTGTATTTTTATTACACTGTGTGTAATGTGGTGGTTTGTGCTGTTTGGGATTGTTTTGGTGAATTTGTGTCAGAACATCAGATAAATGATTTCATCACATTTTAAAAGAAAGTATCAGGATAATAATCTGAACTGAGTCATCAGAAATAGAAAGATGGTCTCAACAGGCCACTGAGCTGATCTCCAAAGAAATGCAGAAGATTGAAGAGTCCGAGGCTGTTTATTTGTCACAGGCATCGTCATACACGTACAACACAGTGAAATGTGCTGAGCTGCTCCTGTGACTGGACAAAACATTAGAAACAATCATTAAATGAAATAATGAAACATTGTGCAGATGTAATGTTAAAGTGCTTTGTGCCACATTAGCACAGCATGTACTGACAGAGCAGTGCAAGCAGAACAAAGTAAATGAGCAAAGTGATGTAAACAGAGTAACTGAACAGAGTGAGCAGAGTAATATCAGCAGTAATGAAGCAGCAGGATCAGTGTAGCAGCGTGTGACGTCATAATGAATCAGGTATGATCTGAAATATGACAGTGAGACAAGAACATGATGTAAGGTCCTGTTTAAACCCTGATGGTGATGCTATGAGGGGAGCATGTTCTGATTTAGGACTTGGATGGTCTGAGGATAGAAGCTCCTCTCTGTTTGTGTCCTGATGGTGCAGAAGCTTCTGCCTGATTGTAGAAGGAGCTGAAGCCAGCATCATCCCAGAGGTGAAGCTCCTCTGTGTGCAGACCTGAGGTCAGATTCCTCCAGGCTGATGTTCAGGATCTACAGAAACGTGTGGTTGTAGTTATTGCTGCACTGTGTGCTGACAGCAGATACTCAGAACAAAGCGCTGCACACGTGTTCTTTACAAACATCTGTACATATAAAATATGGATCATGGCAGTGAATGAACACGTTTCTGTCATTTGTTTCATTGGCTTCTTTTTTCTGCCTGTGTTCATGTGATTAATGTCTAACACATAAACAGGTTTGTAATCAAACATCACATCATCAGGGAGGCATCATGAAACAAAGTTACTGCTGGAGGCTGAACTCAATTTGGTGGCAATGTTCAAAAATATCACTCAGATCATTTCAAAGCTTTTAGTTCTTCTTCTTCACTTCTGTAAAATAATAGAAAGAAAATCAGAACCAAGAAGTTCACTTCCTGATGACTGAACTCTTTCAAAATAAAGCTGAAAGCTCTGAATGTGACACCGCTGCTCCACCACAGTTTTTAGAGGAGGTCAAAGGTCAGTTGAAAGTGATGGATCCCAAACTTCCAGTACATCCAGTGAAGGACATAATCAGCTCTGTGATGAAGGCTTTTACTGTGGAGTTTGTAGGCTGATCACTCTGTGTTTAATAAGACAGGCAGGAACAGCAAAGGAAACTTGGATTCTGAACTCAAACACAAGTTTCTCCACTTTGACTTTTCTCTGTGACCATCAGAGCTTCTGCACAGTGTCATCAAATCTGGATGTTTGTCACTGACAGTCAATGATTTTAGTGATAAAGAAATGTGTTCACAGAGGGAGGAAGAGGAAGAGGAGTGGTGTCTGTGAGGAGGAGCAGCTGTCCTGCTGTGCTTTGTGTCAGGACGTCCTGAAGGATCCAGTCTCTACCAGCTGTGGACACTGGTTCTGCAGACAGTGCATCTCCTCATACTGGGACCAGTCTGCTTCATCAGGAGACTGGTCCTGTCCCCAGTGTGGAGAAAGATCCAGAAGCAGAGCTGGACTGCAGACAGCCAGTCAGAGCAGCTGTGTACAAAGTAAGACTGAACATCTGTCTGCTGATGGACTCATTTCTGAAAACTGGACTTCTTGTTGTTGTTCAGACATTGAAGACTTTTCTTTCTGTTTTTCTTTCTTTCAGCAGATGTTGGTCTGCAGGAGGTTTTAGATGAACATAAGATCAGTCTGAGGAGGAGATGTGAACGTGTGACTGAAGGAAGTGATGAAACAGGAAGTAGAACCCTCCTCAACAGGATCTACACTGAGCTCTACATCACAGAGGGACAGAGTGAAGAGGTTCATAGCCAACATGAGGTGAGGCAGCTGGAGACAGCTTCCAAGATGGACGCCCTCCATGACACTCCAATCAGGTGCCAGGACATCTTTAAAGCCTTACCTGACCAACAGAGACCCATCAGAGTGGTTCTGACCAACGGCGTGGCTGGTGTTGGAAAAACCTTCTCAGTGCAGAAGTTCACTCTGGACTGGGCAGAGGGCTTGGAGAACCAACATGTCAGTGTGGTGGTTCTGCTTTCATTCAGGGAGCTGAACCTGATCAGAGAGGAGCAGTACAGTCTTCTGGAGCTGCTCCATGTTTTCCATCCAACACTACAGAAGGTCACAGCAGAGAAGCTGGCTGTCTCTCAGCTTTTGTTCATCTTTGACGGCCTGGATGAAAGCAGACTTTCATTGGATTTCACCAACAGGAAGCTGCTGTCTGATGTCACACAGAAGTCATCAGTCAGCCAGCTGCTGACAAACCTCATCCAGGGGAATCTGCTTCCCTCGGCTCTCGTCTGGATAACTTCCCGACCTGCAGCGGCCAATCAGATCCCTCCTACATGTGTTGACAGGCTAACAGAAGTACGAGGCTTCACTGACGCCCAGAAGGAGGAGTACTTCAGGAGGAGATTCAGTGATGAAGAGCTGTCCAGCAGAATCATCTCCCACATGAAGACATCCAGGAGCCTCCACATCATGTGTAGAATCCCAGTCTTCTGCTGGATCACTGCTACAGTTCTGGAGCACATGTTGACTACAGAGCAGAGAGGAGAGCTGCCCAAGACCCTGACTGACATGTACTCACACTTCCTGCTGGTTCAGACAAAGAGGAAGAAGAACAAGTACCACGAGGGACATGAGACGAGTCCACAGGAGCTGACGGAGGCTGACAGGGAAGTTCTTCTGAAGCTGGGGAGGCTGGCGTTTGAACACCTGGAGAAAGGAAACATCATGTTCTACCAAGAAGACCTGGAGCAGTGTGGTCTGGATGTGACAGAGGCCTCGGTGTACTCAGGAGTTTGTACAGAGATCTTCAAAAGAGAGTGTGTGATCTTCCAGAAACCAGTCTACTGCTTTGTTCATCTGAGCATCCAGGAGTTTCTGGCTGCAGTCTACATGTTCCACTGTTTCACCAACAGGAAGTCAGAGGTGCTGAAGGACTTCCTGGGAAAAAAATACAAAGAGTCATCTCTGGATGATTTTTTGATGGAAACACTAACAAAATCCTTCAGGAGTAAAAATGGTCGTCTGGACCTGTTTGTCAACGAGTCATCTCTGGATGATTTCCTTAAACGAGCCATGGAGAAATCCCTCCAGAGTAAAAATGGCCACCTGGACCTGTTTGTCCGCTTCCTTCATGGCCTCTGTCTGGAGTCCAACCAGAGACTCTTAGGTCTGCTGGGTCAGACAGAGAACAGTCCAGAAACCATCCAGAGAGTCATCAAGAACCTGAAGAATAACAAGAAGTTTAATTCCTGTCCTGACAGAAACATCAACATCTTCCACTGTCTGATGGAGATGAACGACCTCTCAGTACATCAGGAGATCCAAGAGTTCCTGAAGTCAGAGAACAAATCAAAGGAACTCTCTGAGATCCACTGCTCAGCTCTGGCCTTCATGCTGCAGATGTCAGAGGAGGTTCTGGATGAGTTTGACCTGCAGAAGTACAAAGCTTCAAAGGAGGGACGACTGAGACTGATTCCAGCTGTGAGGAACTGCAGAAAGGCTCGGTGAGTCCAGATGTGATCATTACATCATTGATCAGTGTCGGTTAATAGTTTAATCTTTAAATTAAAAACACAGTCCTTGGTTATAAAGTGCTTTACAAACACCAACGTTACGGCTAACAGCTGGATTCTCCTGTTTCAGTGCAGCTAGCCAAACAACAAAGAGCCACTTGCTGCTAAAGACAGAGTGAAAGTGGACGGTATATCCTCCATTCTTCATGTAAAACACATGCAATGAATTGTAATGCACCATCTGTGTTTCCCTTCATGCAGTTTTCTCTTTATGGTGGACTTGGATATTTAAATGTTTCCCTCCTGGAGAGTCTTGTTCACTTGATTAGTTTTTGTGAAGGGGATTCTCCTCACCCCGTCTCCAAGGGAGACACCAGCTACCCTTCAGAGAAAATGTATTTGCCCCACTGGTAACCACGATCTGGTTCTTCCAGTCACTGCCCACAGCTCGTGACCATAGGTGAGGGCAGGGACGTAGATCGACCGGTAAATTGAGAGCTTCGCTGTCACGCTCAGCTCTCTCTCTCTTCACCACGACAGACCAGTACAGTGTCCACCTCACTGTTACGCAGCAACGGTCTGTCTGTTGATTCCTGCTCCCCTCCCCCTTCTTTACACGACCCTGAGATACTCAGACTCCTCCACCTGGGGCAGGAACGTCTGTGACCCAGAGTGGGCACTCCACCCTTTCCCAGCTGAGGACCATGGCCTCAGATGCTGATCCTCATTCACACGGCTTCACACTCTGCTGAGAACAGCTCCACTGTGAGCTGGAGGCCATCACCTGATGAAGCCAACAGAACCACATCCTCTGTGAAAACAGAGACCAGACTCTGGCTGTATCCCAATTCAGGGTCTGCAGCCTTAAAGGACGCATTTTAAGGCCGATTACATCACAGCGACGGGACGAAGGTCGCTGCTCGAAATGCGGCCCTCAAATGCGTCCTTAATTTCGCTGAATTTTAAGGACATGGCGGTGTAGACTTCATATAGTATACTACTATTCTATACACTATTATTAGTGTAGTCTACTATTATACTATACATATCTGTTTTTAACAGGGAATCTTGATCATGTTACATTTGACTTCTGTTGAGCTTCTTGAATTGTCACCTTCAGTTCCTTTCCTTTACTCTTCCAGTGTCTTTGGTTTAAATGTATTTACCCTGATAACTGCATATGAAACAGTTGACCTCTTTTCACTCACTATTATCTGTTTGCCATAAAAGTGTTGGTGATGTGTTGGGAGAATCATTATTTTCAGTCTCTTCTTATAAACATAGTGAGGCAAAGATGTGGGTCGTGGTCCCTGATAATCAGATGTGTCTGTGTTCTGTTACATGTGACGTTAGAGAGGTTTTAGTGGAGATAAAAACAGGACCAACATCACTCGTGACTGCTTTCCTGTCTTCAGTGTGTTTACTGTTGGAGCTCGTCCTCCTGTTGCATCTGTCACAGCTGTTACGCTCCTCTGTGACTCCTCCTCTGTCTGCTGTGACGCTGCAGGAGTTTTTGGTCATGGCGTGTGAATAACTGCCGAGGTCGGCTAGGACGACGCCACCACTCGTTGTCAGACCCTGTCACGCTGTCTGGTGTCATCTTTAGCCGAGGTTATTAAGAACTTCAAAATGAAACCAGTCTCTGTTTTCAGTCTCCGCCCTCTTTTGCAGCTTTGAGCCAGGTTGTAACACCTGTTAAAGTCACCACCTGTTGTGACCGGGGAGTGAGATGAGTGTGAGAAAGATGAAAACAACGTCTCCTTCTGACTAGTTACTGGGAACTGATGTGTGATGATGCAATAACAAAGATGACTGTTTCTATGATTTTCTGTTTTCTTGTTTTTATTGATGATAAGGACAGGCAGAGGAGATTGGATGGATTTACTTTGTTTTATTCTTTTGCACTGAAATGGAGTCCAGTGTACAGTCCTTGGCGTTGCACATATGTTTTAGCTGAGACTGTAGTGGGCACTCTTTAAATGTCGGGTCAGTTTGTCACGTTAGAGCCTATTTGTGCCTGTTAGTGCTGACGATGACTTCAGACCGAGCTGACTGAGGGGTCTAAGCTCATGATGCCACCAGCAACACCCGGGTCATGCCGCAGAGTTTTCAAACCCGACATAATTTACTCAGGTTATATCAGGTGATCTAAGAAAGGCCGCTTAGAAAGAAAAGCGAGTGCACTGCTTTAAGTTTCTTGAAGATGTTTAATCCGAACATTCAGCTTCTTCACTTCTAAAACCAAAAAGTGGAGAGTCCCAGATTTTAATCCTAGTGGGAGTGTCCCTTAAGAGGGTCGCTGACCAACTATTGATCATGTGGCTCATCACATGAGCCAAGCTGTGAAAAAGGGTGTGGGTGATTATCAGCAGAGGTTTCGAGAGATGAAACGTCTTCAAGAAACTTAAAGAAGTCACTTTTCTTTCCAGGCTCCTTAGATTACCATGACTGTATGATGAGAACCTACACAGACATATCAGGTGAAGGTTTCAGTGTTTTGGTTCAGTTTAATGTAAAAATGGAGATGAAACACATATAAAGGCTGGTTTACACCACTGAGCCCTGCTCTAAAACACTGACACAGATCTGTCTGTGAAGCTGGCTTTAACAAATAAGAGCTTAAAGTTTTAAAAACATGTTTAGCGCCGAACTGTCCACTTTACTGTCTGTAGCAGGAAGTGGCTGTTTGGCACTGAAACGGGAGAATCCAGCTGTTAGCCGTGATGTTGTGTTTGTAAAGCTCTTCATAAACAAGGACTGTGGAGGAGGAGAGCCTGTGTGAGTCAGGTGGTTCACCGGCCGAGTGTGTCAGCGGCAGAAACAGCTGATCAGCGCCGTTTTATGCAGTAAAATAATCTTTCTGTTCCCAAATACATCCACACAGTTTACAACATAACAGCCCACTACATGCACATCTCACCGCAAACATGCATAAACCTGAACATAAAATATGTCCTGTACCTGTGTGATCTCTTTAAGTAACTCACAGAATATCAACACTAACGCCACAAGTTTGTTGGTATTTTAACATTTTAACCATTGATTTTGAATTAAAACCAACAGTTAAAATATTTTTACACCTGAGGAAAGAGCAGCAGAAATATTAAGACAGATAAATCATTCTGTCTTCAGTCTCCATGAACAGCATCAACATCCTCTGGTGAAATTTCTCTTTCCTCCTTAAAATACATTAAATGTCAGTTTAATTCCAGATTAATGGTTAAAACATGTATGTCACATATGAACATCAGGAAATAAAGAAAAGTGACTGATTCAGTTCCATATATGCTCCAGGGAGGCGTTAAGGTTCATTAAAATTGTTCAGTTATTAAACTTTAATCTGAGCCGAGCTGACTTCCTCAGGAACAAATAAACACCGAGATAAACTTCACCTTACAGATATAATCTAAATGAATCATATCCAATCTCAGAGAGTTGACAGTCAGCTGTGTGCTGGGAGACATGTCTGTCTGCAGTGTACGAGCTCTGACCGCTCCCCAAAAATGTCGGAGTGAATACATTAATATTAAAAGTGTAGCTGGTGACACAGAAACAGAGGATTTAAGAAGTTTAAGTGTAGGTCGGGTCCACACATGTCCAAACACCTGTGCGTAGGCCTGCTTGTTACTCAGAAACGCACACTAATAAAATGGCCATAAGGCCAAAGCAATGGTTTTGACTGGGGTTGACCCCGCCCCCACCCTGAGTGTGGATGCTGAGAGAAGGGCCAGCTGTGAATATGAGGCTGTGGGAGCAGATGGAGAGAGAGTATGTCGGGGTATCCCAGTACAAACTTTACTGGGGTCAGAAATTAGACAGACTCCAGTTCCTTTGTTTGATTTATCTAGTTTGATGTTAGGAAAGAGATTCATGAGATGGAAAAACCTCCCAGTCTACTGAGATTCAGAAATGATTTGTACACATGGAAACTCCCTGAGTGGGAACAAAGAGTGTCCTGTCAGGAAGAGCATTTGGAATATGGATGTTGAGGATGTGACAGTGCCTGAAATCCTGCTGCTGTTCTGAACCATAGTTTCTGATCTGAAGGTCAAACAGAGTCATGATGGTTGTTTCTATTTGTTCCTTTTTAGTTTAGTTCCCCTGAAATCAGATGTGATATCAGCAGCTCTGAGTTCATTCATCATTATTGTCCAGTGATGAGATTTCTGCTCCGTTTGGTGACAGTCAGCAGATTTTTCCTGCGTGTGGACGTGAACAGTCGTACCTGACAGCAGCAGGTAGCAAACAGAGATCGTCTTTCCAGCTGGAACTCTTCACTGAGCTGAGCTCATTCAAAATGTTCTGGATTCAAGACAGGAAACAGTCCACATGTGTGTCTTCACTCTGACTCTGGATCAGATCTCAGTGACAGACTGTGGACATTATGGAAGCCTAAATGTGACGCCATCTTCCTCCTTCATCTGCAGATTAAAGCCAAACAAAGATTCTCATTAAAAGTCTGCAGGTCTGAGAGAGACTCAATTGTTGTGTCATGTCAAACACAGTAAGAGGAGCTGAAGCACAGATGTGAAGAGCAGATGTTCATCAGATTATGACCTCACTCTGTTTTGTCTTCATATACATTCAGTCTGTGTTTATAATGCAGATTTTCTGCTTTTATAATAACACATTTTGTATTTTCTATGATCACAGACTGGCTGACTGTGGACTCTCAGGGACTCATTGTGAAGTTGTGGCCTCGGCCCTGAAGTCCATCCCCTCCCATCTGACAGAGCTGGACATTAGTAACAACAATCTGCAGGATTCAGCAGTGAAGCTTCTGTGTGCTGGACTGGAGAGTCCAAACTGTCGACTGGAGACTCTGAGGTGAGTTCACTGACTGCAGCTGTTGTTGTGTTTCTATATTTCAGGCTGCAGAGACTTTGAGCTTGTGTGGAAACAGACAGAGAAAAGAAAGACATGAATGTCAAAGCTAATAAAGGTGAAGTTAGGAGCTGTGATGATGTTCATGTATCAGAAGCTGATCTGGCTGCTACAGAGACGACCCACACAGCTGCTGTGGTGAGGTTTGTGTTAAAGCAGAGGAACACAGGCCCAAACATGACAGCAAAGCAGGTTTCAGGCTCTGTGAGAGGATTTCAAACAGAAGCTGGAGAAGAGAAAGGACTACAGAAAGAAGGCAGCTGAGACCAGTCCAAGTGTTTCCATGGAGCCCAGTCTAACATTCATTTATACACTAACGTACAGAAGTGAACGGGAAAATGAATCCATAGTTTCAAATGTAGAAACAGTTCTCAGTTCATTTACAGAGTTTAATACAGTTCATGAGGAAATGTTCAAAACAGCAGCTGAGAAGAAATCTGCTTCACAAAGTTGGATCCAATTCCAATAGTTTGTGATGCACTTGAACGCAGCGTGAGCAGTTCACTGCCTAACCCCACAGAGACTGTCAGTCTGGACTTTTCTTTATTTCTATTGGCTGTCAGTGAGATTTCAGAGCAATCAGAGACTGTGGGTCTGTGTATGAAGTATAATTCATGTGCAGTTGTTGAAGTTGTAGAATGAGAAATAGCAGTTTGGGGTATTTCCTGCTTTCATTGTCCTGCTTGTGCTGATGAAAATGTTTATTGACGTGTGAATTCATTCTTCAACGCTCGATTCTGCCTGAACAACGTGAAAACTTTGCTTTTCTTTGTGTAACACAATTCAAAGCACTGAAGCATCGACTTCTTTCATTATTACACAACAGCAGACTGGTGTCTAATAAACAGTGAATGATGCAGAAACAGATGTTTGAAGCTGTTCTTGGAGTACACTGAGAGAGAGAGAGCTGTGCAGGCAGGAACAGCCAAAGTCAGAGAGAATTCATGAGCATATTGATCAAACGTGAAGCAGAGTTTGGATCTTCTTTTGCTGCTGCTTCACTCAGTTTTGGTTGGAGACAGATGAAACCTGCAGCTTCAGGATCTGTGAGCTGTCCACTTTCAGCCCCGACGGCGTGTCCGTGTACGTGCCGTGGAGTGAACGATCCACGCTCTGTGTTTCCATCTTTGTGTGTTTAGCTGCTCTCATTTACTGTTTTAGCTGTTTGCTGCTTGTTGAAATAGTTTGTGAGCTTTAACCTGAGATTCTGGCAAAATACATTTATATTAAACATCGATTCAGGATTGAATGAATCAACATCGTTTTATTCAAATTAAAACCATTTAAATGGGAACATGAATTTTTTACAGCCGCCTCTAATGCTGGGTAATGTCAGCTGGTCCATGTGCAGCTGGCTGTGAGGCTCAGGGAGCGTCTACAAAGTGCAACACTGAAAGAACATCATCCATAAATATTGAGTAAGAACTGGACTCTCATACAGCGAGACTCAAATGCCTTTAAACATCAGCTTATCCTGCTGATCCAAGTCCAACACTGAGTTTGTAAAAACATGTTTGTCAATCATTTTGTTTGGTTTCTGAGGAAAAAGATTCAATAACTTGCTGCTAATACACAACATTTCATCATATTTCCTCATAAGCCTCTTTTGTCTGACCATTTGATCCCATTTGAATTTGCAATAAAGGATCCACAGAGTTTGGTGACAATAATGACAGTAGATGTTTGTGTGAAAGTGCTGGAAGCAAATGAGTGTGTGATGTTCTTTCAGTGTTGCACTTTGTAGACGCTCCCTGAGCACTGGTCTCACAGCCAGCTGCACATAGAGACCAGTGTTGTTAGTCCAGGTCAGAAGATGACTTGTTGGAATGAAAATGAGCTTGTAGTTTGTCTGCTTTAATAATGTGACTGAAAAAAGGTGTTGGACTTCAAATATGTCCATTTCTGTCACACTTCACCTTTAAAAGTGAAGCCATGTGGTTCCTGGAAGGAAAAACACGACTTTTTCAAGTCTTTGTCCTGTTTTTATGAGACATGTATGACTTTAATGTTCTTTTTTTTTTTTAACTCAATTTTTATTATAATTTACAACATTGCAACTTGTGCTTGTCGATGTTCACAAGTAGGACAGTTACAGGAACTGCAATGCAGAAATGTAGGTTAAAATAAGAACTGCAATTAGGAAGCACATAACAAAACCCAAGCAAGCAAACAAACAAACAGACAACAACAGAAACAAAAACTTTATGTAATATTAAATAACATGTGACAAACTTAGCCGTAAATGGACAAAACGAAACAGACCTATGCTAAATTATTGAAACAGTAAAGCATGTATGGGTCGCCAACGCTCAGTAAACAATTCTCTCTGAATCCGCAGAGCAGATGTTATTTCCTCCATCTGGTAAATTTCTCTTGCTTTATCAATCCACATATTATATGAAGGTGGGTCAAGATTCAGCCATTTAATAGTGATACACTTTAGTGCTGCTGTAAGATTCTTAAGAGATACTTTTTATTGTTTCCCGCAAAACCCTTTGGTAAGACTCCTAAAATGACTAACTGTTGGTCTTTTGTTAATGGTTGTTGGAAAACTGTACTGAGAACTTTAAATATGTCATTCCAAAGTGAGCAGATTTTTGGGCATGACCACAATATATGTGAGTGGGTTCCTAAAGAAGTACCACAATTTCGCCAGCAGGTGTCAGGATTTGTAGGCTTCATTTTGGCAATTATCTCTGGGGTTCTAAAATATCTCATGACCACCTTCCATTTAAATTCTCTCCACAGCCCAGAATTAGTCACCAGATGGGCTTCACCGAACACCTCTTCCCAGGTGTCCTCTGAGATTTGAGTGCCAGTCTCAGCTTCCCACCTTGCCTTAATATCCAAAGTTGCATTTGTATTGAAACTCATAAATGCGTTATAAAAATGACTGATTAATTTTGGGGAGGAATTACTTTGAAATGTTTTTAGAAATATTTCCTCAATGGGTGAGGGCTCCAAAACTTGCCTCCATTCTTTATGTTTTGTCAAAAAGCTTCTTAGCTGCAGAAATCTAAAAAAGTCAGAAGAAGGAAGCCGAAACTGACCTCAACTGTTCAAATGAGCTCAGGTGCCCATTCCTCACAACATGACAAAGTTTATGAAGCCCGCTATGTGACCATGCTCTGAAGCCAGAGTCTTCCACAATAGGAGAAAAACCCTGCAGGGAGGAGAGGCTTGATAACATTGAAATTTCTTTTGGAAGACCAAATGATTGTTTGATTCTACGGCAAATCTTTAGTGTGACCCTCGTCCGTTCCCCCATATGCACATTTTTAATTGAAATGTTAGAACAAAGCAGGGATTCCAATGATCTTTCGCACATTGTCTTCTCAATGTTTAGCCACTGAGTTTCAGACAAATCCCGCACCCATACAGTCAGGGGTCTCATCTGAGCTGCCCAGAAATAATATTTCAGGTTTGGAACAGCCAATCCCCCCTGCAGCTTTGACAGTTTTAATCTTTGGAACTTGATCATCCCTCATGTGTATTTAGTCTCTGTGTCACATCGTCTGTGTTCCCACCCTCCATATTTTCATGCCCAGTCTTTTGTATTCTTAGCCATAGCTTTCCGTGTCTTCATGATTTATTATAGTATTAGTTCCCCAGTTTAGTTCTCTTCACTGTGATTCTGCCTTATTTGATGTCTTCAGCCGAAATAAAGGCTCGCTTTTCGTTCAAAACTCAGTTTCATGTCTGCGCCAGTGTCTGCGCCTGAGTCCTCCACACACTCTCCATACGGTCAGCCACTGTGACCGTGACACTAAACTACATGCTGTGTGCAGCCACTCTCCTGAGCCTGTATTATATACACAGCGGTTACAATGACAAACTGAATACAATCTCATATCTACAAAACAGGCTGAGTCAAAGTTGCAGCTACGCTTATGAACATGGAGAAAAAACAGGCGAGTTATCAGCTCACCAGCTACGACTAAGAACAGCTAACCAACTATCCTTGAGATCTACAATGACCAGGGAATAAGGTCTACAGACAACCAAACTATCCTTGAGATCCACAATGATTTCAATAAGGTGTTTGATATTCCCTCCTTGGGAGAAGATGCGATCGCTAGTCTGGAGGAACCTGTCTCTAATGTTGGAATTGAAACGGCCGTACGGAGCATGCAGTCTGGAAAATCTGCTGCCCCGACGGGTATCCATCTGATTTTTTCATAAAGTTTTCTGACCGACTGAATTCACTGTTAAAATCAACTTTTGAAGAATCCTTCCTCTCACAGTCGTTGCCTCCAACGATGCATCAAGCAGTGATGTGTTTAATTGTAAAACAGGAAAAAGACCATTTAGATTGTCATTCATGTCGTTTAATATCTTTGTTCAACACAGACACCAAGATCCTGGCTCAAGTGTTGGCCCGTCGCTTACACAAGTATTTGTCCTCCATTATTTCACCAGACGGGCTTTATTAGGCACTCTTTTTTGAACATTAGAGCTCTATTAAATATCATTTATACCCATGTTAAAGGTGATACATTGGAAACTGTCATTTGGCTTGACGCAGAAAAGGCGTTGGATCGGGTGAGATGGGATTTTTTTTTATACGCTTAAAAAATGTGTCTTTAATTTTGTATCTTGGATAAAAGTATTGTATTGCTCCCCTCTAACAGCCGTCCGGACTAACAATAATCTGCCCCCCAGGACAGGGATGCCCTCTGTCTCCTTTTTGCCATTGAACCGCTAGCTGTTGCTCTGAGACAATGTGTTGGTGTTGAGGGAAAACATCGAGGGGGTATCGAACATGAAGTCTCTCTTTATGCCGACGACATGATTTTATTTATTTCCAACCCATCGAACAGCCTCCGCAGACTTTTGGATAGACTTACAATAATAATAATAATACGTTTTATTTATAGGCGCCTTTAAGAGCCTCAAGGTCACCTTAATGCATACTTAAGGAATTTGGGACAATTTCTGGATATAAAGTGAATTTTGGGAAGAGCGAGGCAAAGTCTATCTGTACGACAACTGGGGAGTTTTGTGTATTTTAGCCCCTTTTAAACCCAGCTATAACAAGTTTAAGTACTCGGGCATCTGGGTGACAAGAAAACCACAAAGACTTGTATAAAACTATCTTCCTTTATTGTTGAAGCTTAAAGAGGATTTTGGAAAATGTGAGTTTTGCCCCTTTATATTTATGGTGGGGATGCAGAACAAGGAGCAAAGATGAATGTGATGCTGAATCAGCAGAAGACTTGGACTCATTTGATTCCAGCTTTGATATCATTGATTTCAATATGTCCATTTCTGTCACACTTCACCTTTAAAAGTGAAGCCATGTGGTTCCTGGAAGGAAAAACACGACTTTTTCAAGTCTTTGTCCTGTTTTTATGAGAAATGTACGACTTTAATGTGAAACATTCAGAGTTTTTTCTCTTGTTGTGTTTGTTTGAAGCTGCTTCCTGTTGGCTTCAGCTGTTTGGAGTTTCCATTTTCTAAACTTCTACATTCTGAACCTTCTTCAGCTCTGAACAGATGATGAAACACTGAATGATTTCAAGCACTTTGTCTAATAAACTTACATCTTTCATTCTTTATACAGATTGTGGAGCTGTGATTTGTCAGAGATCAGCTGTGATTATCTGGCAGCAGCACTGAAGTCCAACCCCTCCCATCTGAGAGAGCTGGACCTGAGCTCCAACAACAAGCTGCAGGATCCAGGAGTGAAGCATCTGTGTGGTTTCCTGGAGAGTCCAGGATGTAAACTTGAAACTCTGGGGTCAGTCAGCATGTTTTAGTTGTGCTGAGATGAATATGATGTGAAAGTTGTGCTGACACTAAACTGCAGACATCAGGCTGATATTATACTGATCCACACTGAGGATCTTCATGGTAAAGTCTGTTTTCTTCTTCTCTGGTTTAGTCCATTGACTGCAGCAGAACAATGTTCACATTTCAAACAGTGATACTCAACGTATGGCCCGCGGCCCACACGCGGCCTGCCCACCTTTCCTGATTCAGAGAGAGGGGACCCTGATTAACTGTGTAGCTTCTTCCTCACAGTTCTAAGTATCAGACACAACAATGAATAATCCACAGCTGACTGTCTTTAGCAGGTCAAAGGTCACGGCACACAGCAGACAGTCAGAAATATTCTAACTCTGATCATTTATCAGTTGTGACACTGTGAGACTTGATCAGAGGTGTGATCATCACAGCAGAGGCCTTTGTGTCAAAGTCACTGAGGATCAAACAGAAACACATGAAGCAGATTTTCCTCTTCTGGCTTTTTATAGCAGATAACCTTCAAAATATTCTGCAGTCGATCAAAAACTGAAGCAAACCATGAAGCAACATGTGAACATGAGCTGATGCTGCTGAAGTGAAGCAAAGTTACAGAGGTTTGATTACAGACACAGCTGAGAGTTTGTAATCTGTCATCATTTTAAAAAGTTTCCATGGAACAGCAGAAATGAGGCTTTACTGTCAGAGGCCGACAGCACTGAACACAACAGCAGACTGGTGGCTAATAAACAGTGAATGATGCAGAAACAGATGTTTGAAGCTGTTCTTGGAGTACACTGAGAGAGAGAGAGCTGTGCAGGCAGGAACAGCCAAAGTCAGAGAGAATTCATGAGCATATTGATCAAACGTGAAGCAGAGTTTGGATCTTCTTTTGCTGCTGCTTCACTCAGTTTTGGTTGGAGACAGATGAAACCTGCAGCTTCAGGATCTGTGAGCTGTCCACTTTCAGCCCCGACGGCGTGTCCGTGTACGTGCCGTCGAGTGAACGATCCACGCTCTGTGTTTCCATCTTTGTGTGTTTAGCTGCTCTCATTTACTGTTTTAGCTGTTTGCTGCTTGTTGAAATAGTTTGTGAGCTTTAACCTGAGATTCTGGCAAAATACATTTATATTAAACATCGATTCAGGATTGAATGAATCAACATCGTTTTATTCAAATTAAAACCATTTAAATGGGAACATGAATTTTTTACAGCCGCCTCTAATGCTGGGTAATGTCAGCTGGTCCATGTGCAGCTGGCTGTGAGGCTCAGGGAGCGTCTACAAAGTGCAACACTGAAAGAACATCATCCATAAATATTGAGTAAGAACTGGACTCTCATACAGCGAGACTCGAATGCCTTTAAACATCAGCTTATCCTGCTGATCCAAGTCCAACACTGAGTTTGTAAAAACATGTTTGTCAATCATTTTGTTTGGTTTCTGAGGAAAAAGATTCAATAACTTGCTGCTAATACACAACATTTCATCATATTTCCTCATAACCCTCTTTTGTCTGACCATTTGATCCCATTTGAATTTGCAATAAAGGATCCACAGAGTTTGGTGACAATAATGACAGTAGATGTTTGTGTGAAAGTGCTGGAAGCAAATGAGTGTGTGATGTTCTTTCAGTGTTGCACTTTGTAGACGCTCCCTGAGCACTGGTCTCACAGCCAGCTGCACATAGAGACCAGTGTTGTTAGTCCAGGTCAGAAGATGACTTGTTGGAATGAAAATGAGCTTGTAGTTTGTCTGCTTTAATAATGTGACTGGAAAAAGGTGTTGGACTTCAAATATGTCCATTTCTGTCACACTTCACCTTTAAAAGTGAAGCCATGTGGTTCCTGGAAGGAAAAACACGACTTTTTCACGTCTTTGTCCTGTTTTTATGAGAAATGTACGACTTTAATGTGAAACATTCAGAGTTTTTTCTCTTGTTGTGTTTGTTTGAAGCTGCTTCCTGTTGGCTTCAGCTGTTTGGAGTTTCCATTTTCTAAACTTCTACATTCTGAACCTTCTTCAGCTCTGAACAGATGATGAAACACTGAATGATTTCAAGCACTTTGTCTAATAAACTTACATCTTTCATTCTTTATACAGATTGTGGAGCTGTGATTTGTCAGAGATCAGCTGTGATTATCTGGCAGCAGCACTGAAGTCCAACCCCTCCCATCTGAGAGAGCTGGACCTGAGCTTCAACAGCAACCTGCAGGATCCAGGAGTGAAGCATCTGTGTGGTTTCCTGGAGAGTCCAGGATGTAAACTTGAAACTCTGAGGTCAGTCAGCATGTTTTAGTTGTGCTGAGATGAATATGATGTGAAAGTTGTGCTGACACTAAACTGCAGACATCAGGCTGATATTATACTGATCCACACTGAGGATCTTCATGGTAAAGTCTGTTTTCTTCTTCTCTGGTTTAGTCCATTGACTGCAGCAGAACAATGTTCACATTTCAAACAGTGATATTCAACGTATGGCCCGCGGCCCACACGCGGCCTGCCCACCTTTCCTGATTCAGAGAGAGGGGACCCTGATTAACTGTGTAGCTTCTTCCTCACAGTTCTAAGTATCAGACACAACAATGAATAATCCACAGCTGACTGTCTTTAGCAGGTCAAAGGTCACGGCACACAGCAGACAGTCAGAAATATTCTAACTCTGATCATTTATCAGTTGTGACACTGTGAGACTTGATCAGAGGTGTGATCATCACAGCAGAGGCCTTTGTGTCAAAGTCACTGAGGATCAAACAGAAACACATGAAGCAGATTTTCCTCTTCTGGCTTTTTATAGCAGATAACCTTCAAAATATTCTGCAGTCGATCAAAAACTGAAGCAAACCATGAAGCAACATGTGAACATGAGCTGATGCTGCTGAAGTGAAGCAAAGTTACAGAGGTTTGATTACAGACACAGCTGAGAGTTTGTAATCTGTCATCATTTTAAAAAGTTTCCATGGAACAGCAGAAATGAGGCTTTACTGTCAGAGGCCGACAGCACTGAACACAACAGCAGACTGGTGGCTAATAAACAGTGAATGATGCAGAAACAGATGTTTGAAGCTGTTCTTGGAGTACACTGAGAGAGAGAGAGCTGTGCAGGCAGGAACAGCCAAAGTCAGAGAGAATTCATGAGCATATTGATCAAACGTGAAGCAGAGTTTGGATCTTCTTTTGCTGCTGCTTCACTCAGTTTTGGTTGGAGACAGATGAAACCTGCAGCTTCAGGATCTGTGAGCTGTCCACTTTCAGCCCCGACGGCGTGTCCGTGTACGTGCCGTCGAGTGAACGATCCACGCTCTGTGTTTCCATCTTTGTGTGTTTAGCTGCTCTCATTTACTGTTTTAGCTGTTTGCTGCTTGTTGAAATAGTTTGTGAGCTTTAACCTGAGATTCTGGCAAAATACATTTATATTAAACATCGATTCAGGATTGAATGAATCAACATCGTTTTATTCAAATTAAAACCATTTAAATGGGAACATGAATTTTTTACAGCCGCCTCTAATGCTGGGTAATGTCAGCTGGTCCATGTGCAGCTGGCTGTGAGGCTCAGGGAGCGTCTACAAAGTGCAACACTGAAAGAACATCATCCATAAATATTGAGTAAGAACTGGACTCTCATACAGCGAGACTCAAATGCCTTCAAACATCAGCTTATCCTGCTGATCCAAGTCCAACACTGAGTTTGTAAAAACATGTTTGTCAATCATTTTGTTTGGTTTCTGAGGAAAAAGATTCAATAACTTGCTGCTAATACACAACATTTCATCATATTTCCTCATAACCCTCTTTTGTCTGACCATTTGATCCCATTTGAATTTGCAATAAAGGATCCACAGAGTTTGGTGACAATAATGACAGTAGATGTTTGTGTGAAAGTGCTGGAAGCAAATGAGTGTGTGATGTTCTTTCAGTGTTGCACTTTGTAGACGCTCCCTGAGCACTGGTCTCACAGCCAGCTGCACATAGAGACCAGTGTTGTTAGTCCAGGTCAGAAGATGACTTGTTGGAATGAAAATGAGCTTGTAGTTTGTCTGCTTTAATAATGTGACTGGAAAAAGGTGTTGGACTTCAAATATGTCCATTTCTGTCACACTTCACCTTTAAAAGTGAAGCCATGTGGTTCCTGGAAGGAAAAACACGACTTTTTCAAGTCTTTGTCCTGTTTTTATGAGAAATGTACGACTTTAATGTGAAACATTCAGAGTTTTTTCTCTTGTTGTGTTTGTTTGAAGCTGCTTCCTGTTGGCTTCAGCTGTTTGGAGTTTCCATTTTCTAAACTTCTACATTCTGAACCTTCTTCAGCTCTGAACAGATGATGAAACACTGAATGATTTCAAGCACTTTGTCTAATAAACTTACATCTTTCATTCTTTATACAGATTGAAGAGCTGTGGTTTGTCAGATATTGGCCTTGATTATCTGGCAGCAGCACTGAAGTCCAACCCCTCGTATCCCACAGAGGTGGACCTGAGTGGAACCTACAGCAACCTGAAGGGTTCAGGAGTGAAGCATCTGTGTGGTTTCCTGGAGAATCCACGATGTCGATTTGAAACTCTGAGGTCAGTCAGCATGTTTTAGTTGTGCTGAGATGAATATGATGTGAAAGTTGTGCTGACACTAAACTGCAGACATCAGGCTGATATTATACTGATCCACACTGAGGATCTTCATGGTAAAGTCTGTTTTCTTCTTCTCTGGTTTAGTCCATTGACTGCAGCAGAACAATGTTCACATTTCAAACAGTGATACTCAACGTATGGCCCGCGGCCCACACGCGGCCTGCCCACCTTTCCTGATTCAGAGAGAGGGGACCCTGATTAACTGTGTAGCTTCTTCCTCACAGTTCTAAGTATCAGACACAACAATGAATAATCCACAGCTGACTGTCTTTAGCAGGTCAAAGGTCACGGCACACAGCACTCTGTGAAACAGTTTGGAGCAGGAATTCTTGCACATTTACAAACTGACACTGCTGCACGGCATGCTGGGTAATGCTAGCTGCTCAGGTATTGGCGTGCTAATGGCTGTGAGGCTCTGTGGCTGCAGAACACCGAAGAAGAGAAAAGAGAGGTGGAGGATGAAGAAAAGAGGCGGAGATGAAGCAGAAGTTTTGCTCCAGAGAGGAGCTGTGTCTGTGTGGGCGGGGCTCAGGCTGCTCCGCCCACACAGTGACAGTGAAGCAGGTGAAGAGTAATAAATGAAGACAGCAGACAGGATTTGATAAGCTGATGTACAAACATGTAGGTCGTGTCCAAATTCATGGGCTGCATCCTCCTGAGGCCGCATTTGTAGACCGATTACGTCACAGCGACACGTCGAAGGCTGTCCAAATTCGTAGACTCCTCCGAATGCAGCCAACAAATGCGTCCTCCTTTTCCCCGAATTTGAAGGATGGGTCGGGTGTGTCCTTCGTGGCCTACCATATCCCAGAATTCATAGCGCGGCCCAGCCAAACTCCAGTTTCCAACAATGGCGGCCGCTACTAAGTTTTAAAATTACTCATACTAATCTTTTTCGGTCACAAAATAAACTTTTAACATATTTTCAGGCGAGAAAGTAGCTGTGTAAACATCAAATATCTGCTCGGTTTATCAAGATACCGCATATTTGCAAAAGTGCTTCGACGTTTTCGGAGACGTCTGCTACCCACCAGCTCGATAGCTCGCCGGGAGCTCGAGGGTCACTGAAGCCGCCGAGAACGGCACAACTCCCGGCACATCATTTTCAGATCACCGCGGACTTTCGCTACTCAGGTTAAACGTGATATATAAGTCACTTAGACAACCTCAAAATGTTATTGTTTGGCTTTTTTCAGTGTTTTGTTTGTTCGTGAGTAAATCGGTTTGGCTGAGATTAAAGTTATTAGATTAGATTAGATAAAATAAAACTTTATTAATCCCCCAGGTGGGTTCCTCCTTGGTCTTTACAGAGCTGACTAAACGTCAAACAGAAAACTGATTAAACAGAAGTATGAGACGGTCGAGAATTTACGCCAGTGTCCTGTTATATTTTAGATAGCAAGGAGCAGACGGCTGAGTTTATTAAACTCCACCGAGACAGCGGTGACGCTAATCAGAAGGCTAGACCGTCCAATTTCCCCAGCCGTTTATTTCCAGCCTACCCGACCTTCTGAGGACCCAGCCCACGTAGACCGCAAAGGCCGGGTCCTCGGGAGGATGCAGCCCATGAATTTGGACACGACCGTAGAATGATGGTGGCAGCTACAGAAACAGGTCCATACAGACTGAAGCGTGTCTCAGTCTGAATGTACACTGCTGTTATAAGAGCTGTGGAAACTCAGGTCAAAAGGACGTAACCACACTGCTGACAGTTCCAGGACATTCACAGAGTTACAGCATCATTTGTGACCATAAAGACAGAAAGCTCATCCAAATCCTGGGATTAAAAGTCTGTCCTGGTGGTGTCCAGTCAAACACGTCTCTGTGAAAGCTTCAATCCAACAGGCTCCAAAGTCCTTCTGCTCATTTCCTCGCCGGGTTCTTGATGCTCCTGTACCATCTCTCTGTCATCCTCCTCGCTCCCTCTTTGCACTCACAGTCTTTGTGCATCATTAACACTCACATGTGGAAAACCAAAGTTTTACTGGGCAGAAGATGATCATCAGTGACTCTGTCTTTAAAACACTCTTGTTAGAAATGTACGACTTTAATGTGAAACATTCAGAGTTTTTTCTCTTGTTGTGTTTGTTTGAAGCTGCTTCCTGTTGGCTTCAGCTGTTTGGAGTTTCCATTTTCTAAACTTCTACATTCTGAACCTTCTTCAGCTCTGAACAGATGATGAAACACTGAATGATTTCAAGCACTTTGTCTAATAAACTTACATCTTTCATTCTCTATACAGATTGGAGCGCTGTGATTTGTCAGAGATCAGCTGTGATTATCTGGAAGCAGTGCTGAAGCTCAACCCTTCGTATCCCAGAGAGGTGGAGCTGAGCTACCACAAGCTGCAGGATTCAGGAGTGAAGCAGCTGTGTGTTCTTCTGGAGAATCCACAACATCAAATTGAAACTCTGAGGTCAGTCTCCACGTTTTAGTTGTGCTGACACTGTCGATCTGTGGAACTAAAACCTTTATACAGGAAGTCTGGTTCAGCTCTTTGTAGACCTTCTAATCTCTGATGCTCTGAGTCTTACTCAGTAGATGATGCAGAGTTGTGAAGCCGATGTGGGTGAGGACACTCGCCCAGCTCTAACTACTTTGACGTCCAGGCGGCTTCCCTGCTTGTCCTGATACAAACAAACCTGAGTAACCTTGCAGGTCAGATCTCATCAGTCACACCTGTTATGGCAGCTCTCCTCTAGATTGTAGTTCTTGTTAACCTGGGATGGTTTTAGAAGCCTGGACCACAGACTGCAAGGGAAGATATTACTGGGAAAGGCCAAAGCAACCTATTAGACCCATTAAACACTAACATAGATGAATACTCAGATTTAAACCTTTATTGTTTCACAAAGGGTTAAAAAGGGAACGTCCACAGTTTAGACTGCAGCAGATTTTATTAAAGCAGTTTGACAGGAGCAAAGCAAAAACACAAAGAATAAGTGTTTCACATATTAATACATATAACATAATAATAAAAGAAAAGCAAAATAATGATACAAAAGAATGAAAAAGTTGTCCAGAGCAGCAGGATGTCTGAGGTCTGCAGAAACACAAAAACACAGCAGCTAAAAATAGTTGTTGAAAGAAAACGAGGTGGGAGCTGCTGATTCCTGAGCTTTGATACTGGATTAGCTTCAGTAGTTATTCCCATCACTGCTGTAGGAGCTACATTTAGTCACAGCTGATTGTCTCCTTTGACCAATCAGAAGACTACTGTTGTAAAAACAAGCAGACAAAGAACCAATGAGAGTGAAGAACAGGATAAAGAGCTCGTGTGATGGAGGCAAAATAATCAGCAGACTGTAGCAGTTTCTATCTGGATGAAAGTAGAAGGAGCTCAGCGGAGCTCAGTCCCATATCTTTGGTTAGAAACAACATCAGTGATTTCCTGCTGCTCGAGATGATTCCAGCAGCTCTCATTACAGCAGCTGATGAGAGAAACAGCTGATGGCTCACAGCTCGTACACTGTTGGATCTCCAGATGTTCACGTGGCTGAAGTCTGTGAAGAAACTGTGGTCCACGTAGTTCACACGGCCTCAGATTGGACCGAGCTCCCTGGATCACTGCAGCATCCTCAGCTGGTACATGGACGTCTCTGCTCCTCAGTCTTGGAGCCCCTGCAGGTCCGTCCACACCACCGGGGTCTTCTCACTCACCTTTCCTTTGTCCTCGTCCTTCATCGGCCGTGCTGTGTCTTTGTTCCTGCGGTGTTGTTCCCACGATGCAGCGCTGATGTTCCCTCCTTGAATGCACAACAAGTACGGTGCTGGTCTTTCTCGGGTGGAGCAGAGACAGATTGAAGTCTTTCAGGCTTTAGTGCCGACTTCCCTGACAGAGGCTGGACTCCATGGTCTGCACAGGAGGCTTCTACACTGTGTGGAGGTGACTCCTGGACTCGAAGACAGGCTGCAGGTACATGTGTGATGAAGAGGAGCTACAGCAGTGTGATGGAGCTGCAGGTGTGAAGGAAGTCCTGCTGTCCTGTCCCACCCTCATCTTTGCTTCCTCTGTCTTCTCTGGACTTGTCCTCCTGTTTCAGAAACAGCACTGCTTCATGCCGAGGGTGGACGGGAGCGTTGGCTCTGATTCTTTTACCGTCCACCACAAGGAGACACTGATGCTGACCTCCTGATTCATCTGCATGTGTTCTGCTTCACACTGCTCACCTCCACCAAAGACTTCACAAACATCTTCTTTCTTTGAGTCCAGTTTGTCCCACAAACACTTCCAAATCTCCTCCTCTGAGATTCTGCAGCTTCTTGCAGTGTGACTCAGCTGACTTCTGACAGACCACAGACTGGCACAGCATCCACATGTGTCTCCTTTCAAACAGGCTCTTGATGTTTCCTCCCACATCATTCTGGCCTCTCAGTCTCCTTTGTTCTCCAGCTCTGTAGCTCCAGCTGGTGAAGCTTCAGTTTTCCATGTTGGTAACAGTAAACTACAGCCTCTGCTGTCAGCTGGGTAACTAAACAGAGCTGCAGCACGTCTCTGCGGTGGTGCTACATCCAGCCTGCAGACGGCCGTCTACATGTTGTAGTGGTTTACAGTCACCAGGGGGCGCTGTCCCAGCCATGCAGGCAGTGGGCTACTCTGCTTGTGCTGTTGTTGGTGAAGCTGAAGTGAAAGTGATAGGTTTGTAGTTTGAACCTATCCACTGGAACGTTAAGGACAATCTGCTACGCAGCAAAAAGCAAGACACAAGGCACCAAAGTTCTCTGGTTTACTCATGCATGAGGGAGACCTGGCTGGAGCCAAGCGTCGTTCCACCACTTGACCACCATCAGACTCTCAGCCAGGCTCCCCATAGCACTCCTTTTATTGTGGTTACATGAATATGCATAGGGTCATTAACATATAGCATCTCACATAGGTATACATGTGAACAAAGAATACTGTGTGTGTGTGTGTGTGTGTGTGTGTGTGTGTGTGTGTGTGTGTGTGTGTGTGTGTGTGTGTGTGTGTGTGTGTGTGTGTGTGTGTGTGGTACTGCTGATCAAAGGGTCATATAACATCCTTGGTCAGGAAGAGGGTAGACCCCCCTTCACCCTAGATGGTTCACCCTAGATAACATGGTGAGGAAGTCCAGCAGTTCATCTAAACAAAAAGCACTTAGACTAGAACAGACGTAGCTACGTTAATCCTGCCATAAAACAATAAGAGAAGGTACGACCTCTCTCGTGCTCCCAGGATGTGGGTGTGCATTCTAGTGTGGAATACACACCAAGCCCCTGCAGCCTGCTAAAGATCACACATCCTATCACTACACAATTGATTATACACCTCTAAGAATATATGGTTAAATATTTCCTAATACAAATGACAATAATAAAATCTAAACCCATCAGAAAGTGAGAGTTAAAACACTGAACAGTGTCCACTGAGCTTCTTATGCTATTCTCATGCTCAAAGAAGTTTAACAGGAAGGACGACTCGTCCATCAGGCGTCCAGCTGTCCGTGACCGTGTCCACAGCAGAGTGTGACCGAGGCTTCATGCTAACACGCACACATGAAGCTAATACCACCACGAGCAGCTGCTCAGTGGATTTGGAGGACAAATGTCTGCAGCTTCTCACAGGCAGTATGCAGAATGTGGATCTCCACAAAGACTGTGGAGAGCTCGTCCCACACTCTAAATCCACACTTGTCTGCACAAAACTTCTCACACGTTCCCGTCACAAGTGTCTTCTAAGTGAAGCTACCAGGTTCAGGTCCAGCTTGTTTATCTGGAGCTGCAGGAGATGATCCATCCTCACAAAGCAACACAGACAGCAGATATGCAAACACACAACACAACCAAAGGATTCTCTCTGCATGTCTGTGGCTGATGCTGCTGGAACGAAGCTGTTTGAAACCTTGTTGTTCTGCACTTTGGGACCAGAAGAGGAAACTGAAGCTCTGTGCAGAGGGTCCAATGGAAGCAGCCAAGCGCTGTAAGTGTCTGCTGTACAGGGATGCTGGTTCAGCTGTGGCTCAGTTTCACAGTGTGACTCAATAAAAGCAGCAGGAAATCAAAGCTTGATGCTTTCATCAGTGTGGAAATAAGAAAGTTTCCTGTGACAGACGCTGGAGCTCTTTCACTCTCAGCTTCACAGTTTCAGCTTCAAACTTCTTCCAACATGTTTCTAACACGGCCACATTCCACCTTAATGGAGCTGATATCTTGTGCATCAGCACATTTTCTAAAGGCAGCGATCACATCTTTAGTTTTGGATGTTTAACTGCAGATTGTTTATGTGTTTATAGCACATTAATTACAGCAGCAGCGTTGACCACAGTGCTGTACAAGAATCCAAAATAACTATTAAAATAACTCCTAATATTAATATCACACATCAAATATCAAATAACTCTCATGCTGTATTAAAAGCCAGTGAATACAAATGTGTTTTAAGAGCAGATTTACAGAGACTGACAGCAGGAGCTGGGGCTGTTCGATAGAACGATGTATATATGATGACCATATGAAAACGTCTATCGTTTCATATCACGCTCTTTGTTTCCTGCTTATGTGTTTGTGTTTTCCAGATAAAGCTTTCAAAATAAATCTGAAGATCCTGTTGAGAGTTTTCAAAATAAACACAATACATTACTGCGGTCGCTCGTTTATCGAGTTACGTTCTAAAAATAAGTCTCAGAATGAAGTAGCAGCTTTATGTTTTACAAGTATTATAGAAGTTTTAAGGCAGTTAAACCCTCACTGCACACTTTCTACACTTTTCTCAGACAGGCATGAACATTTTCACACTTTTCTCTCTTGTTTAAACAAAGTTCAAACCTTCATAGAAAAATAAGTTCATTATTAAAGAGTGAAAGCAAAGTGTTTCTGAAACGTGTCAAATCAGCCTTTGCTGGCATTAAATGAGCTTCTGTGTGAGGAGCACTCGTCCATGGCCTGGGCTCCTCGCTGTCAGGTAAAGTTTCATAAAGCTTTTGAGTTTTTCTGCAGATAATGTTGGTGTCCAGCACGATGTTCTTTTTCCTGCGGTCACTGAGCCACAAAGCCAAAGCTGACTCCATCCTTACGATGTTCTTGTTGTGGACAGTTACAACCTTTTTGCCTCCTTGTTGAAACTATGATGGTCAGCATCTTCCTCTGCCTTTGGCTGCTACCACAGGTGCAAAACGTCTCGTCATCATTGTTGTTTGTTGGGACAAAACGTACAAACATACAGTGCAGCACTGCAGAGTCACACTGCTGTAAATTTGAACACATTCTGTACTGTACAGGAGACACGGCACGAGATTGGCTGACAATGGTCTACAGCCAATCAGGACGCAGAACACAATGCGCTGTAAAAAACAAAAACATGCAAAATTGCACAAAAAAGATCAGCGAAACAGCGAGGCCGCCAAAGGTGAACTGTGTTACAGCGAGGGACCAGCGTATATGTGGTTGTTGGGACGATAAATGTCTTTGAGCTTGTGTCAGAAGACGAGCTGCAGCTTTCTGGACCAGCTGCAGTCTTGCCAGGCAGGTCCCACTAACTCCAACATATAAGGAGTTACAATAATCCAGCTGGGACGTCATGAAAACGTGGATCGCCCGTTCAAGGTTTTTAAAAGATAGAAATGATCTCACCTTAGATAAAAGCCTCAGTTTGAAGAAAGACCGCTGTACAACTGAGCTCAGCTGTTTTTCAAATTGCCGTCAAATATAAGCCCCAAATGTAATAATGCGATTTAATAAAAGAGCTGAACCAGTCTAATAGAGCGCCCTTGATGCCGCCATGCTCCAATGGTGAGGTCAAGATGCTGTGGTCAAGGCAGCAGTCAGATCCAAAAGCACAGCGGAGTCTCCTGATCAGTGGCTGATAAAAGATCATTAAGAACTTTTCAAAGTGCAGTTTCAGTGCTGTGAAGAGCTTTAAAACCAGACTGAAACCTTTACAACAGATTGCAGCTGAACAAATATAATCTTTTACAAAATCTTCGACAGGAAGGGAAGCTTTGAAATAGGCCTGAAGTTTGAGCGGACAGAGGATCCAGATCAGGTTTTTAGTACAGGCTGTACAACAGCATGTTTAAAACAGGCTGTACAACACCTGAACTAAGACTGCTGTTAAAAATCGCTAAGATGTCGGAACCGACAACCTTTAAAATCTTTTTAAACACGTGTTGGAACAACATCATTTGGACAAGATGATGTCTTTATAGCATCACATCGTTTCTCCACCTGATCAAACCACACAGGCTCAAACTGATCAAAAACAGCTGAGCAGGTGAATATTTTAGTCCCGGTGCGATCTCGGGCGAGAGTATCGATGATGGCCAAAGGGCAGCGTCCAGCTCTACGGCCGCTGAAGAGCAGACTCAACAGACGCGCGTGATGTGGATCCTACTGCTCTAAAACTGGAGCTTCTTCAATCCATTAAAGAGGACATTAGTACGCTGTTAAAAGAAGAACTCAGAAATGCATTGAAAGAAGATTTTGACAATATAAGGGCTGACGTGCAAGGACTGAGAAATGAGATCGCTAACAGCATGGCGGCGACGTGCGGCGAAGTTGATGGAGTAAAGGTTACAGTGAAAGAAGCTGAGGATGGGCTGTCAATGTGGAGCGATGAGGTGACCACCCTGCAGTCTACAGTAGAGAGTATGAAGGAGGAGCTGTCTGACCTGAAGGATAAATGTGATGAAGGCAGGAAGCGAAGAGCTAACATCCACATCATACCAGAGGGCCTGGACTCGAGCTCCTCCACGGCCGTATCCGTGCTACTACGTGAAGTGCTGGGTATGGATAAAGACGTTATTGTCGACCGCTCACACAGGAGCCCTATCCTGAGAAAGCCAGCTGGTGACCCGCACGCCGTCATAGCCGAGCGTCACTACTACCAGGATTGTGTGGCTACGCCGTGCCAGGGCCCAAGCCCCGCTTGAGTTTAACGGACAACCTATTGCAATATTACGACTGGGCGATATGACCCAAAGTTCATATCTCGATATTCTTTAGCTGGATGGCGATATACGATATATATCTCGATATTTTTAAAGCCAGAAAGTACGAACAAAAAGAGAGTTCTTAGTCAAAGCTGTGTCCCAAATCTCACACAGGCACATTTATTAACATACAGCGTAGATGTACATGAAACAATTACTCAGAAATAAATCATCAGCATTTATTAAATAATAATGCTCCATAAATAAAAGAAAACAATGTTGTGTTTGTGCATAACAAAAAGCTCACAATCGTGCAGTCAAAATGTAAACAGACGCTGAGCATAATAACAAGCAGCTGCTCTGTTCCCAGGTTCTACTGCGTGACTGACAGCCTGGAGTTTGAAATCCTCTTTGTAACCGTGTCTCTTACAGGTGCCATTTATGGTCCTTATACACACTCAATACAGTAATATTACGTTGAAGCAGAGTACGTATCACTCTGCGAGGCTCCTCGTAGCTGTAATGCTCCAACAATCCATCAAGCGGTGCGGCCTCGTAGCTGAGCAAAGTCGTACCAAAACATCTTTTAAAAGGTTTCTGAGCGCCGTGTAGCACATAAAATCGGTTCGAGGTCAGTAAGCACAACCAGAATTCATCCATAAGCCGCACTGTCGATTTATGAGAAAATTACAGGATTTTAAGTGCAGAAAATATAGTTTATGGTTTTCATTTGATCTTAGCAAATATCTACGCCTCTAATTGGGACGATCACAGATTTTTCACTAATGTCTTTGCGCGGCTCCCCAATATGTCATCACACAATATCATCTTTGAGGGAGACCTAAACTGCTAATTATCTGCTATGGACCACAGTTCACACAAAAGTACACTTAGTCCAAAGTCAGCATGCGTCATTCAGAGCTTTCTTGATAATTATGGGCTGGCTGATGTATGGAGATTTCATAATCCTGCTTCACATCAATACTCTTTTTTTCTAATGTCCATAAAACATATATTTGTATAGAAAAACGTCTCCCTTTAGTTACAGAATGTGATTCTAAGACTCTGGTGATTTCTCCTCTTGCTTTTTCAATGTGTATTCCTGATGCCTGCTCCAACTATCAGCCATGGAGATTCAACTCAGTGTTGTTAGCAGATGAAGAGTTTGTCAGTTACAAAAGGTCTCAAAGAGATTTTTTTTCTATCAATCAGACCCCAGAGATGTCATCATCAGTCATTTGGGAATCTCTAAAAGCATCTGAGAGGCCAAATAATTTCATTTTGTGCCAAACAAAGTGCAACACTGAAAGAACATCATCCATAAATATTGAGTAAGAACTGGACTCTCATACAGCGAGACTCAAATGCCTTTAAACATCAGCTTATCCTGCTGATCCAAGTCCAACACTGAGTTTGTAAAAACATGTTTGTCAATCATTTTGTTTGGTTTCTGAGGAAAATGATTCAATAAGTTGCTGCTAATACACAACATTTCATCATATTTCCTCATAACCCTCTTTTGTCTGACCATTTGATCCCATTTGAATTTGCAATAAAGGATCCACAGAGTTTGGTGACAATAATGACAGTAGATGTTTGTGTGAAAGTGCTGGAAGCAAATGAGTGTGTGATGTTCTTTCAGTGTTGCACTTTGTAGACGCTCCCTGAGCACTGGTCTCACAGCCAGCTGCACATAGAGACCAGTGTTGTTAGTCCAGGTCAGAAGATGACTTGTTGGAATGAAAATGAGCTTGTAGTTTGTCTGCTTTAATAATGTGACTGGAAAAAGGTGTTGGACTTCAAATATGTCCATTTCTGTCACACTTCACCTTTAAAAGTGAAGCCATGTGGTTCCTGGAAGGAAAAACACGACTTTTTCAAGTCTTTGTCCTGTTTTTATGAGAAATGTACGACTTTAATGTGAAACATTCAGAGTTTTTTCTCTTGTTGTGTTTGTTTGAAGCTGCTTCCTGTTGGCTTCAGCTGTTTGGAGTTTCCATTTTCTAAACTTCTACATTCTGAACCTTCTTCAGCTCTGAACAGATGATGAAACACTGAATGATTTCAAGCACTTTGTCTAATAAACTTACATCTTTCATTCTTTATACAGATTGTGGAGCTGTGGTTTGTCAGAGATCAGCTGTGATTATCTGGCAGCAGCACTGAAGTCCAACCCCTCCCATCTGAGAGAGCTGGACCTGAGCTACAAGAACAACCTGCAGGATCCAGGAGTGAAGCATCTGTGTGGTTTCCTGGAGAGTCCAGGATGTAAACTTGAAACTCTGAGGTCAGTCAGCATGTTTTAGTTGTGCTGAGATGAATATGACGTGAAAGTTGTGCTGACACTAAACTGCAGACATCAGGCTGATATTATACTGATCCACACTGAGGATCTTCATGGTAAAGTCTGTTTTCTTCTTCTCTGGTTTAGTCCATTGACTGCAGCAGAACAATGTTCACATTTCAAACCTTCACAGAAGAAGAAAAATCCTCCACTGGAAAATTCACTGTGAAACTCTCAAACTCTTCATTGCACCTTAAAGTCTGTGTGACACTGAAATCCAAAGCAAAATGTGCGTTTGCTTTACAGACAGCAGTCCAACACAAACATACACACATCATCCAAAACACAGTCCAACATCCAAATCTCCTCCACTGCCAGCATGAATGATGGGAAAGAGAAGGAGGAACACTCTGACATTCAGGCTTAGAATGAGTTTCATCAAGCAGACTGTGAAGATCAAAGCTGCATTAGAAAGCTTACATGAATGAATGAGTGGACAGAAGTGGACAGAGATCATCTGAAGCACTTCAAAGGCTTTAAATCAGCACATTTCTCTTTATTCTTTATCAACTCTGTTAGTTTCTCTCAGTTTTCTGTGGAATGAAGCTAACAGCAGGCTAATAAGATGCTGACCAATAGGTTTCTATTAAAGGTTGTAATTTGTATATGAAAAAGTGCTTTGGCTCAGCAGGGATCAGCTTACAGGTAGAATACAGCTGCTGAATGGGATTAGCATGTCATAGCTATCTACCAAACTGCTAACTGGGGGATTTCAGGCCATCTATGGATCATTTTTGCTAACTGTTTATTCAGCTTAGGCTCACAGGGCTGCAGCCTGTGCCCTAGCTGTTGTGGAGAAGGGAAATTATTTTACTGCTATTGTTAAATAATTGTCATCAGTACCATTGCATTTAGAATATAATCTGGAGTTTATATTGCATTCAGGGGTTAAACAGTGTGTCTCTCAGAAAGACTAAGTTGCAGGCTGACAGGAAGTTGCAGGTTTGCAGAGTGTGCCTTTTGCAGAACTGAAACTGAAAGCAGAGTCTAAGTGCAGGTTATTTTGAGGAGCATTTGAGGACGAGACACAGACAGTGAAGAGGTGACACAAAGAGCATGTGAGGTCAACACATACACACATATTAGTTAGACTTATTTAGAGGAGAGATTAGTTATGTCTCGACAAGAAAGAGGAACAATTCATTTTAAGATAAGAACGGAAAGTACCAAGCCATGAAAATAGAAGATGATTTTCTAGGTGAAAAGTCATTCTGGTGTTGATCTGATCTATGTATAAAATGTACCGGTGACGCATGAAGGGGCGTCAGTAAACAAACCCTGATGCTATAAAATATCTGTTCATGCTTTGATTAAGTCGAGGACTACTGGCTGTCTGCGTACAGAGTGTCTTCCCACACGTGTGTTCATTAAAATCATTGTTTGACCAAGATCCTCTGGACCAAGAGTGGTTTGTACTCTCCCTCCTCAATTGTGAACCTTAACATTTGGGGGCTCGTCCGGTGGTTGAGGAGGGAGAATTGGAGGTTTAGATGGAGAAATTTGGTGGTCTCTGAGGTGGTCTGACGGGCAGACATGAATTCCAGTGGTCGAAGTGAGTGGGCATAAGCCGGCTTATCCAAAAGGTAAGGCACTACCTGTTGAATTATTTCCAAAGTGTGCCAAATTGGACATGATAAAATTTAAGTCTACTCACTGAAGTTACTGGTGGATGTCTGTTTTGATTTTGATGAAAAATCTCATGAGTTGAAGCAGTTAGAGTTCTGCTAAGAAGAAATGAAAGCAGTTAAGAGTCTGATAAGAAAAGTTTAAATACTGGGTTGAAGTCCCAAAGAAATTGAGTTAGAGTCTCAAGTAGTTTGGTAGGGAATTGGTTATTTTGTTGGTTAGAGTCCAAATTTGGTCATAAGAGTGGACCTGAGTGGTCATTTTGTGAGTTGGAGTCTCCATTGACCACTAGGTTGCACCTGCCTCAGTTATACACTTGTTTTGGGTGTTGATTGTTGTTTCAAAGTATTATAAATTATTCTAGGACGGCAGTTCGAGTCTGCTAGGAAGCGCAGTTCTCGGAGGTAATGCTCCCTCCCGGCCAAGGACGCTTGGCCCTGACCTATCGGCGAATAGGGTTAGTACGGTTGGCAACCGGGGAGAACCTCCAAAATAGCTAGGAGTTAGAGTCTCCTTACCGTTTGGAACGGTAGTCTGCGCTTTTTTGGTCAGAAGAAGTTGGACTTCGGGCGTGTAACTTTAACCTAAAACTTCAAAGTTTGGGTTGGTTGACGCTTTTAAATTGAGTTAGGGATTTTAGAAATGAGGCCAGAAACAGTTAAAGTCTTGATACTGGTTAATTGGTCGCAAAAAACTCAGGGAGTTTATCCGCTGGGCGGTTATTTTAAATTTGTCTAAAATTGTGTAGGCGCTAAAGCTGGCAGATCTGACAGTGGTTGTAAATATAAGACGTCGTTGTAATATAGAATAAGAAAATTTGGTGTGAGAGATCTCTGTGTGTCGAGTCAGTAATGCACTGACTGCCTGCTGCCATTTTTAGATGGAGAGTGTGTGTGCATGCAAATGAGGCAGCTGATGCAGAGCGCATGAGAGGACTATGCTTTCGGTTTTGTGTGATTATTCAGCCCTATAACTAGTGTTTGCAAATGTGGATAAATGTCTGCGATTAAAATGCTGGCTTAGTAAATAATAACATTGTAAATATATGAATGGTGACAGCGTTTCAAAATAGAATATAAGAATTGTTTGTGTTTAAAACCAACGTTTAGGTAAGAAGATTTAAGGTGGATTTGAAGGCATAAACAAAAAATAAAAGGGTTACAGTCTGCAAGTGTTGTTAATTCATGAGCTGACTGGATGCAGAGTAAGTGGAGTGGTCATCCGGAGAGGATTGAATGATGCTCTAACTCTGTGGTCAAGTCAGACATAGGCTTTAAGCAACCATGAGCCACTAATAAGCGTGACAGATTAATGAATATGTGTAAATTGAACTTGTTAAATAGCCTTAATAGAAGTAACTCAATGAACACGCAATGAAGTGGACTTTTTAGGGGTAGTTTACCACTGATACCATAAAAAGCAACTTAATTAGTAGTTCAATAACAAATTTTAAAGATAACCTTTGTTATTTGATAAGAGAGAGAAAAATTCAGGTTACATATAGTAAATAAATAAGGGAATGTTAATCTCTGCGTCATTCCACACTGAAATTTCAATTGTAGGGGATCATTTGGAGGTGAATTGTGTAGGACACGGGGAGACAGAAGAATCTCCCCATGAGTTTTCGGTGTGCATAGAAATTGAGGAGGCTGAACTGGAAGCCTGCCTGGGTCGTTGTTTTTGTTTATTTGAGGGTCTGCTGGAAATTTGTGAGAACGACCACCTTGATATGTGGGAGCCTTCTCGGGCAGCGATTTTTTGTTAAACATGTGGCAGGTTGTGCAAAATGGAGAAAGCTTTGACATGATGAATAAAGGTGTGAGAGGTATTTCTTTGGTGATGTAAAGTAGGAGGTTTTAAAGTTTGAAAGTGTTTTTAATTTGAGAGAGGCATGAGTGATGTTATAAGAGTTTGAGTTTCTTTTTCTTTCAGTTTAAAACACATAAGTACATACACTTGGTACACCTGTTTACTCTTTGACTTTATTAAAACAGACGGTGTATTTGAGTTTGAATTTCAGTAATTGTATGTTGATATGGTAATTTAGTTTTATGTTAGGTGAAGGAGATGTCCATCTCTGCGTCTTGCAGGATTGAAAGTGAAAGTTGAAGGTTGTGATGTGAATGCTGTGAGTACTCGATTTGAATGATTCTGTGTGAGGTGTACAAAATACTAAATAATAATAACACTATGAAAGTTGATAGTAGAGTGAGTGCAAGGTGGTGCGTGAACAGAGGAAGTCTGAGAGAGAAGTGTGTGCGTAGGCAAAATGCAGAGTGTGTGCGTGAAATAAGGGAGTATTGTTTTTACGTCAAGATTTAGTATAACTAAAGTAGAACGTTACAAACAAACAGATAAAAAGTAAAATGAAGAGAGAAAATAACTGACAATTACATTAATGAATAGAAAACACACATACACAAAGTGCCATATGTGAAATTATTCTAGGAAGGAGTCAGAAGTGAGATAGTTTAATATAAGATGCAATGAAGGAAGCAGCTTACACTCCTTTAATTTCCAGAGCCAGTGTGTTCCCTCCCCTGCCCACTTGGGCCCCGTATCAGGCGAGTATGGAAGGCTGGATAGCCCATGACGGGTAAGATCCCACCTCGAAACCCTGGGACAACCTAAGGCAGGCACAGTCACGATTACTCGGCTTCAGTAAGAAGACGGGACCTGACGGGTAAGGCCGCTGGGCTGAGGCAGAGGGGGTAAGTGGCAAGTGGAGCCCTACCTTCTGGCTGAGGACAAGGAATGCTGCTATTTAAGGTAGGAAATCAGAATTTGGGTTAGTAAATTTGGGGAGGAGAAAATTGACTGTTTAAAGGCAAAATTATGAAGGAGTCTGACACACTGCAAAAGCAACATATGCAAATTCACACACACAAACAGAAAATGCATTAACCTTATAAAGACAAGACAAGCTCATGGAGTTTAATGCATAGACACTGATTAAACCTGGCTAAGAACACAAACATATGCAATGAAGAACAGCTTGCTATTTTGTATGAATGATACAATGGTGTGAATGTTTAATAAAATACATTTGAGTTTGTAATTGAGGAATATAAGAAGCCATATGACAAAGGGAGTGAGTTATGAAAACAAAAAGTGATTAAAGTAGTTTTAAAAGGAGTGACTTAGGAGTGCTCTCTCGTACTGAGTGATCAACACTAGTGATCACTGTTGGAAGAAATAAAATGATTTAATGAGTTGGTGATGTTTAAACATATGTTTCTGTTGTTACAGCAACTCATTGAGAGATGACTCAGTATGCAAATTAGTTGGAGTGAGTGGTGACGAAGGAACTTCCTGTATGTGTGTGACTGAGGAAGTGACTTTCAGACGAGGAAGCATGGCAGACAAGAGAAGTATAGATTTGGGTAGGAAATAGTTTATAGTTTAGTGATTATACGTTGTCGCAAGGGGGTTTTATGCTGAATTTAAGTATGTTAAAGGGGGTGATTTTTGTTTGCAAATTGTGTGGTTTTAATGAGACTTTCGGTGTATTGAGGAGGTGAAATTATGTGGTGGCAAGACTTGTGTGTTTAAGGTTGTTGAGGTTGTTGTGGTGATGGGTCTAAAATTGGGCCCATTATTTTGTAACAGTGCACTTAAAGAAAACCTGTCAGGTGATTTTGTTTTGTTTTTATGAGCTAACAATCAGCTCTATTTTTTCATTTCTGTTCTAAGCAGGCCTGAAACAGTGAATAACGGCGCTGAAAATTCTCGGGAAGAGCAAATATAAGGTGGGCTTTCCAGATTATAATTGGCTGAGGAGAAAGCTACCTGGGGACTATTCAGGACGTAAGTCCCTGTAAAAAGGATTTTATGCGAGTCAATCCAGTCCAAAAGCATAAAGAAATATTTTCCTATGGAAAATAAAAAATGACTGAGCTCATTTTGCTGAGGGTGGAGAATCTGACGCGGGAAGCTCCACTATTAGCAAAAAACATGGAGTGAATGTGTGAGTGAATGTGAGGGTGAATAAATGTGGACAAACAATTTGCCTTTACCAGAGAAAATTTCTGTTTTGTTTTGTTGACTGGGGTTAGATTATGGGATTATAGTATATTGTTGGGAGAATGCCAAATGCTAAAGGGGAAATATTTTTTGATATAACTCAGTTACCATTAATTGAAGAAACACATGACTGATAACTGTTCTGTTTTAAGTTTATTTTTATGACATAGATTGGATCATGAGTGGGGAAACTGAGCATTTTTAAGTTTTGTATAGTATCTTGACACATGAAATGTATCAAGATAAAGGGGGGTTTAGGGTTTATTAATTTAATTGTTTAATAATTTAGGATCATTTTAGGACTTTTGGGGTTTTTGATCATTTGGATATGGTAAAACTGAAACTGTTATTTTTAAGTTAAGGTTAAAGGATTAAAAGTGAACTTGTCACGGTTTGCGAGGCAAGCCGTGTGGAGTTGTAGAAAAGGACCCAAAAGGCGGCAGCTCTGGTGCAGGTGAATATTTATTTACAACGGTGGGCACAAAACAGCACTGGTGGAAAAACAAGAAATACAAGATCTTTTAGAGTAGAGGAACTTGCAGCAGCGACAATTTGTGCACAGGATGTTGATGATCAGATAAGGGAAAAATAGAGCGAGCAACCGGACGTGAAAGCAGGGCTTAAAGAGTTTTAAAGGGATGAGTAACGTTGAAGAGTATACATAAATACAAGTCAATAAGTTAAGAAGATAATTAGGATCAGGCTTTTGATTAAAGAGTCCCAGATAGGATAAGTTAGGGAGGTGCAGGAAAAGGTGTTTTGTTTCCTTTACAGAAGATCTCGGCGACCACAGGAGGGGCGAGGATCCTGGAGATCACGAGGTCCGAGACCACCAGAGAGGGTCTGAGCGAGGACACAATGTATTGCGACCTCTGGTGTTCCAGAGGTCGAGAGAGGGAGTGTGGAGAAGGGAAATTATTTTACTGCTATTGTTAAATAATTGTCATCAGTACCATTGCATTAAGAATATAATCTGGAGTTTATATTGCATTCAGGGGTTAAACAGTGTGTCTCTCAGAAAGACTAAGTTGCAGGCTGACAGGAAGTTGCAGGTTTGCAGAGTGTGCCTTTTGCAGAACTGAAACTGAAAGCAGAGTCTAAGTGCAGGTTATTTTGAGGAGCATTTGAGGACGAGACACAGACAGTGAAGAGGTGACACAAAGAGCATGTGAGGTCAACACATACACACATATTAGTTAGACTTATTTAGAGGAGAGATTAGTTATGTCTCGACAAGAAAGAGGAACAATTCATTTTAAGATAAGAACGGAAAGTACCAAGCCATGAAAATAGAAGATGATTTTCTAGGTGAAAAGTCATTCTGGTGTTGATCTGATCTATGTATAAAATGTACCGGTGACGCATGAAGGGGCGTCAGTAAACAAACCCTGATGCTATAAAATATCTGTTCATGCTTTGATTAAGTCGAGGACTACTGGCTGTCTGCGTACAGAGTGTCTTCCCACACGTGTGTTCATTAAAATCATTGTTTGACCAAAGACCCTCTGGACCAAGAGTGGTTTGTACTCTCCCTCCTCAATTGTGAACCTTAACACTGTCATAGGGCAAGAGGCGTGGTCCACCTGCACAGGTGAGCAGTCCATCACAGGGCCAACAGAGAGCGACAGAGAAGCACTCCCTCACATCCACACCTACAGCCAATGTAGAAGCACCAATGAACCTAAGCAGCATTTCATTGGACTGTGGGAGAACATCCAACCTCCACAGAAAGGCCCAGCTGACCAACAAGCTTCAACCTACAACCTTCTTGCTCTAAGGCACTAGTGCTAACCACTTTTGCCCATTTCAGCCCAAATCCTGCATCTTCCTGTGTCTGACTCCAGGCCAGCTCCACTAACACTTTCTCATCAGACACTGCCACCTAGTGGAGGAAGTCTTAGTTCCATTTGAAGCTTCAGATTACAGTTAGTTCCTTTACAAAGAGGTGGAGGTGGTGGGGCCACAGCACCATCATCACTGAGTGCCATAGGACACTTAACCTTTGTTTCCATATGCTGGGAACTTCCTGTTGTTCCAAGGAGGACTGGAAAATGTGTGAAAATCTCCCAGTCAGTTCCTCACAGCACACTTCAATCATTTCCCTCCCACAGCATCAGGACCAGGGCTTTTTCTCTCTTTGGTCCCACTAAGAGATTTCCACACAAACACCTCATCAGTGGGACTCTCAGAGCTACCAGCCCTTTGCTACAATCACAAAGCTCTTCATTGAAATCAATGATATCAAAGCTGGAATCAAATGAGTCCAAGTCTTCTGCTGATTCAGCATCACATTCATCTTTGCTCCTTGTTCTGCATCCCCACCATGGACTTCATTCCTTTCCAAGCCAGCCTTGAGTGTCCTTTATTCAGCTCATCCTCTGCTTTACTTTTACACCTGATTTTAGCTGCTTTATCTCTCTTTCAACAGGTTTCTGTGCCTCAATCTTTTTCTTCTCTCCCTCATAACAAGACAGCTTCTTCTGCCTGAGAACATGTTGGAGTGATTTACTAATCCAGGGCTGCTTATTGGGGAAAATACTTCCTGTTTCCAAAGTAATCCCCATTTTTCCCAGAAAGAAATGTCAGTAGAAATCGATGATCTAAGTGAGAACATGAGCCTTTAAAAAGTCCCAGTGGGTGCAGTCAAAGCAGTCCCTCAGTCCCAGTATAGAGTCTTTGGTCCAGACTGGAACAACTGTGTGCCCAGTTTGAGCTCTCTTCAGTGCTGTGACCTGACAGACCCAGAGGGGCCATCACATCACATTTAGAAGCTCCCCTGATGGAGCCACAACACATGTCCAATACTTAGTCTGTCTTGTTGGACCAAAGGCGTAGATTTGGTTTTGCCATTGGTGGGGACGAATAATTCAACCACCAAACTCTGCCCTGTTTCTTTTTTTTCCCTTTTTGTTTTGGCTTTGTTAAGGTTCAAAATATTGGGGATGGAGACAAGAGAAAAAACCACAATAACAACACTGGTCCGGCCGGGTTGAGTCAAACGATGATTTTAATGAACACACGCGTGGGAGATGGACACTGATGCAGACAGCCTCAAAATCTCAAAATGGTGGAGCATTGCTCAAACTTTTATAGCCTCTGGTGCCTCCACCTTATCATACAAAGCCTAAACATTCACATGCTTTCTCTCACACAGCGCCTAAGCTACGACCTTGGCTCCCTGTTTATCTGCTCCTGCTGAAATGGGGCAGAAAACTCCAGCACACTCTGTTCTCTTCTACTCAGACAAATTAGATTTCTTATAACTCAGCAGTATAATGCATCATAAAACAATATCATTCATTCACAACAAGTCAGCAGTTTAATGTAATGCAAATCAGTTTAACTAATGCAATAGTTATCAGCTTCTTCTAATTCAGGAGAATAATGCCAACTAAAACTACATAATAATTCACAATCTTTAATTAGGGGTCTAACATGGCATAAAATAATATTATAATCTAACAATTCCCCCTGATGAGGTCATTATTCTAATGACCTCACAAACACCCTGTAGCCCAGTGTGGCCGGGTTCATCTCTTCTCACTCCTGAGGTCCTTTGTCCCCCTGACGGGCAAACCATATGTAAGATGACCTCTGTGTTTGCGCAAGTCAGGTGCAAGACAAACTATTACTACAAGGATAGCAGGTCCAGATGACACTCCCCTGTTCTCCCACAGCTTTATTTGGTGTTCCCTTATACCATTCAGACGTAGACTAGAACCTCTGTCCGAAGAGCTCTTAACCTTTATTTTATTGCTGCAGCTACCAGTGTCGTCCAGTTGCGTGATCCTCTGTTCTTCTTACTTCAACCTCAGGGGTTAGACAACCCTTCAGTCGTGACACAGATCAGGGGATTATTCTGCCCCTATTTCAAACAACGATCTGTGTATCCTCGGGTCCTGTGTCTCCCGTGTATCCTCCAGAAAAGAACAGGAAGGCGTCCCCCTTTTGCCCAAGAGCCTCTCGAACCTCGTTGGTCTGGTGTTTCCGGATTTCCGTCAACCCCTTCATGGTTATTGCTGTATTTATGGGATTCATCCTTTTAAAGTGACTAGCTGGAGCCCAAACGCCATGACCCTTGGACCCAGTTGGTGTCTCGGCAGTCACTGTATCTGTCTCTGCTGCGAAGGACCCTCGTATCTCTGTGACCTCGTCTGGTGTCTGTTCCTTTCTCTGTAAGAGACAGAAAACCAAAACACCTCTCTTCCTAACCCTAATAATCTAATGTTGTTATCTACTGACCTTCTAGTGATTCAAAATTGGTCTAAAACATTCAGAATGTCCCAGGGACTTATTCTAATCATATCTTATGTGTGTGTCAGTGTGTTTGCATTTAGCCCTCTGCACTCAAGGCGTTTCCTACACTTTATCAGTCCGGACAGTCACGCCGAACGAAGCTTCTGACCTTCAAAAGGCCGAGTGCCAACTCGTTATAAGCACATTTGCAAGGTGTGTCTGAAAATTATTGAAACCCCTCTTTTTAACAAAAGACAAAAAATTAACAAATCTTCTAAGCGCTATTCAGTTCATTTCAATGAGTAATGATTAAACATGAAAGTGATAGTTTATGCTTTTTCACTGATTCTCTAAAAGGTCCGTCTTAAGCTTTACCATTCCTAAATCATTAAAGACACAAATGAAGTTATAAATTGTTCAAATAATCCTTGTTTGATGTTAAAGCTCAACTTCCCCCCTTTTTTTTTTTGACACATTCCAATGTGTCAAATCAACGGAGCTAGAACATTAAAAGAAAAGGTTAGGCAGCTACAAAGTTTCCCAGACTCTTAAGGTGATCTGCGTGTAACGTTCTGACTCAGGTATTTAATATTTTAATAAATGTCGTTTAATTAACTGCCACTATTTAAACTAAACTTAAAGACATAATTGAAGAAAAGATCACAAAAAATAACATGATATCAGTGTTTTGTAAGCGCGTGCGGCCTTCTATGCTCGAAGCCTTTCCCCTCAATAGATCAGTCAGACATTCGCGCTGACTGTAGCTTTTAACCCTTATTAACTTGAGCACAACTCTACAATGAGCAACAAGTTGCAATATGTATAAAAATGATCATGGTTACACTTGCAATGAAAAATTATATCATTATCCTAACACCTGTAAATAGAAGATTCATCAGAGGTTATAACCATCACAGGAACACAGATGTTAGTATAAGGTCAAAAGCTTCAATATATGATCATCGATGCAATGCTTGTTGCATGATTCTCATACAATAATAATGCTGACATTAAAATAACAGTAAAACACCCCCTTTTATCCCGTTTCACTTGACCCATAAACGTTTATAAATGCCTCTTTTAAATGTTATTTCCCCCTGTTCTCCCCTTCCTGACCACAGCAGGGGGATCTTAGTTTTGAATCAGCCATGAATCCAGCTCACCTGATTCATCAGTGAGCTCCACCATCACTGGCGTCTGACAGGGTGGCGCTGCATACTCTTCCTTTAATGTCACTATTTTCAACCTGTTAATTAGAGTGCTTAAACCTGAAGTCGACTACGTCCACAACAAGTCAATACAGCTGTAAATGTGGCCAATTATCAATCTATTACCAATCAATAACAACAGATAACTTCTATTTTATGCATGCTTTTAATCAACCACTCACCCAGAGGATCTCCAATCCCAGGAAATTCCTTCTCCTCCTTTAATGAGTCTGTCCTCCTTCCATGCCCTGGTCACTGGTCCATCCAGAGCCATATGATCTCAAATATACATACAACAAGCCAAACCACACCTTGGTCACACCAACCCCTTTCCACCCCCAAGATGTCCAATGCCATCCTAGTATGGACTGTCAAATGTGGCTTTAACGCTGACTGTCCTGACAATCCATCTCATACTTTTCCTGGTCAGATTTGCCAATCTCTGCACCAGGGTTTTAAACGTTTCGCCATTTTCATTAGGTTTTATTTTTTATTTAGTTTCGACTCCAGATTTTCAATTTTTTGCCAGTTGTAATTAGTTTTTACCAATTCTTTGCTAGTTTAGTCTAGTTTTTATTTTCTGAAAATCCTTAGTTTCAATTTAGTTTTATTTGTGTTTTGCAAAAGTTAAGTGTAACAAACTCTCAGTTCCATCATATCAATCATGCTCTTCTGCTTATCCTTGGGTGTTGAGACTAATAACTATTAATTCTTGCCGCACCGAGTGGTCCTAATTTTGGTTGAAGTCAATTGATAACCTTTTCCATGCGATTGTTTCACACCTTTATTTAGATGTCCCAGTCCTGTTATCTCGGGATACATCACGCTGCCTTATCTGGGGTTAGCTGTTTTCTTGGGATGCGAGTTAAGTGGGTGAGCTCTTCAAAGAGGGGGAGTGTGCTCCCCCTGATGAGGTCTTCTAGGTAAGCTAGGTTAACCTTCTTGTGTGAGCTTTTCAAGTGCACTTTTAAGGTTTGTGGGATTTTTTTTTATATAAATGTCCCTCAAGACCCCCTGATGGCCCCGTAATTCATTTTTTTCGCACTGTAGCACACATTTAGTTTTTTGCTTGTAGCTCTCATACTCTACTTGCCACTCCTCTAAGTCCTGATGTTTCTTAGAGAGGACAACAGTACCTTTAAAATTATGTCACATGTGTGGGGGTGTGGCCTTGCCAATTGTTTTTCCCACCTTTTCAAAATGGCTGGCGTGCCCACAAGCACATTTTATGGAAGAGAGAAAGGTAAGCTTGATATTTACATTTAAAATGTTTTGTTAAACTCAGATTCTTATTTTATTCAAAAAATAAACATCTAGTAAATAATTTCAGGGGTCTTTAAGAATTAGGCTCATTTACTTTCACAGGGAACATGACTAATTTATTAATGTGTGCTCTACACATTGGGACTTTATATTTATATTTATTTCACTTTTTCCTAATACCCAACTTTTGACCAAGGCAGAGAGAATTCTTAACACAATTATTAAGGGAGATTCAAACATAGATTTTTCAAAATATGAGAGGGTCAGGACCCACTAGAAGCCACACAAAGATTATCGAGATGCAGTGGCAGATGTAATAGAGAAAGACACAGGGCCACCTGAAATCTGTCATCCTATCTGGTGCAAAACCAACATGTAGTAGAATCTGGAATTTTGATTTTGAGTTAAAAATAAAATATGGGTAAAATGCAGAAATCTTTTCCAGTAAAGTAAAAAATAAGAGTCGCAATTATAGTTGAATCCATAACACCTAATTGTTTCTACGAGATCACGTCGTTGCTGAGAGTTATCAGTGATCTCAATGTGTGAAAAGAACTCACAGTATCTGGGGTTTAAGCTCCTCTTAGCTGAGAAACCTGGGACAAACATGTGAACAAGACCTGAATAATACCAGTAATGAAGACTTCTCTCCAAAGATCAATAAAAGGAAGCCCCCATCTGATGAGAGTCTAGCAAAATATGGTTCACTCCACTTGCCTGAAATGGTTAGCAGTCCAAGGCATTTCAGTTGTAGAATGATTGGGTGCAACAATGAAACAGATGTGAGATGAGGGAAGTGCCAAATGTTCCTTTGTGTCTCCAAATAAAATCAGTACTTCCTCAGATATCCTAAATAAATTGACTTTTGTGAAATAGAAAGTTCAGTGCCATCACTTATTCCTAAACCAATAGTTTACAGCTAGTGAAGTGTCAGTGACTTCTGGGTTGGTCCCTGATCTTCATCTTATGAGATTGTTATTTTAATAACACTTGATTCATTTAAAAGAAAAAAGAAAAAAAAGAAAAAAGAAAAAACGAAAACATTTCTCCCTGTTTTTTCTTATTCTCTGGGTCTCAGGAGGACATTACGTCCCTCTCCACTACAAGACTCTTGTTATGTCTACAAAACAGTCATATTAAAATCATCCTCAATTCTATTCTGGCGCTGTCTCCCGACTTTTCCTGACCTGATTCTGCGCGTGAACGGAGCAGCAACACAGACGACTCGACTAACGTACTACCTTAATTTCACTACAGCAGGGCACACACACATCAATGCAACTAAACACATTTTGCTATAAATCCAGTTAATTTTAGTTAGTTTTGTGAACATTCAGTACAGTTTTAGTTAGTTTTCCTTTTTGTTTTGATTTTATTACCGTTAACGCAAATTTTTTTCCACTTCTACTTTTCGTTATTTCATTTGTTGTCTTTAATAATAATAATCTCCTCTGCACCCTTGAATAAACACCATTAACATGATCAACCTTTTGCTGCTTGTTTTTTCACCATCTTATTGAATCAAATACTTCATGCTTATGTGGTTTACGACATTATATTTATCTAAATCTCCACTTTGTGTCTAAATGTTTGAAGAATTTTTGAGGGTCAAATTTTGAGAATTTGACCATAAGTGAAAGTTATGGCGTTATCACCCCCTTTGGGGATTACCTTTTTCCAGTTTTGATGCTATTCCTCCCCATTCTCTATTTTTTGCAAGTACCCCTCTTCGGTGGCGAGAAACTGTTGGTGTGATCAAGCGGGTGCTGTAAAAACAAAAGCTCAGGACAGAACAGTCACCAGTCATGTACTTCATTCAAAATTAACAAATATCAAGCTTCATATTGATCCTCTGAGTGTAATGGTACATTTTAATTTGCACTTCTCAAAACTAAAAACAATATTTTCTTTATTTCTCTTGTTCTTGTGCAGCACCACCCCTCAGCACATGCCCCTGTTATTTTATCTTACTTTTAAAATGTTGACTACTTCAAGAAAGCGCCCAAAAGACGGGGACCAGTGTTTATCATTACATATCTCCATTTTGAGTGTGGCTGTCTATCATTCCCCTGTTATTCATAGACCTCGGTGGAGGTTTTTTTTTTTTTTTTTTTACCTCTATAAAAATTAATTGACTCTTTACAGTGACCCACTATGGTTAATAATAACATGTTCAGTCATGAGTGGAATCAAACCTTTTCTTCACTTTAGCATTTAACATTCCCCACCATATAATATGATACATTAATCGAAACACAGCTACTAAAACACAATTTCCTTAATGCAAACATCAGTAGCTCAAAATTAGCAACCAAAGGGTTAAGCCTGCAGTTCACACTCCTGTGAAGCTACAGCTCTTTAGTCTCTGTCATTCTTCTGTTCTTGCAAAAACAAAACATCCACCCTTCTTTTACAGGCTGGGTGAATTGTCTGTGGACATTTAATAATCCTAAAGTCGGCACCGTTTTTGTCTCAGTACCAAGTCAGTTAAAACTTTTAGTCGTCAGTCCGTCACAGTCCAGTCACATGCATACATCCACACACATTCATACCAGATATTGCTGATAATGGAGTCTCACGCGCAACCTATTCGAGGCTCCATCACCAGCAAGATGACGTCATCATTTTAAAGGAAACAGTTCCTTGTTTGTTTTTCCTTCTTTGGACTGGATTGACTCGCTGCAATCCTTTTAGGCTCAGGACTTCTCATGTGATCAATGTCCCATATAAGTGAATTTCTCCCAAGCTCATTATAATCATGGAGAAAAATACTTCGACTGTTTTCAGTAAGAATATTTTATAACACTTTAAAATTCACTCTCTCAGGCCTGGATTAAGGAGCCGATTTGTTAAATCAGGAGCTCACAAAATACCAAAATATCACCACTGGTGGATCACACCTCTCAGATGTTCTTATCTCAGTGCACTGTAACGAAAGCAAACACAGACGTACCCAATTAAACACTCATATAATAACAGATACTGGGGCCCATTACAAACATGCCCAAGCATAAAACCATCCTTTTCTCTCTCAGAGAAAGAAAACAATCCAAACCTCACTGATAGAATCAACCTAGTATCAAACAAAACCCAAAGATCAACCAAAACTCCTTTTTGCACCAACAAAACATGTTGGATTTACTTGACTCAATAGTGGACACTAGTTACACACCAACTCTTTACTTTGGCAAAAATGTAAACAACTAAGTTGAATCAACACAACCTTTTCATAATCTCTTCGAAATAAAACTCACACCATTCATTCATCATTTTCGCTCTGTACCACTGCTCCTTGTTAGACTGTGTGAAGCACAGTAAACAATTCAGTGGAGGCTTTGAGCCATAAACAGACATCACGCACAGACATTGTTTTCATTATCAAAGTGCTTCAGACCATGTCCTCTAAATCTACACAAATGCCCTCTGCGTGGCATGAAATACATTTAAGCAATAAATAATCAATCAGTTCTTGCTGTTGTAACCAACTCCGTATTTGGATGTTTGTGTGCAGCATTTGTTAGTAAAGCATTCTTCATTGCATCAGCGTGTGTGTGTGTGGATCACTTCTCAGTTCATTGAATCAACATTTTAATTTGTGTGTGTGTGTGTGTGTCATTTCTCCCTCAATCAACGAGTGCATATGTTCATATGTATGTTTCTTTTCACTCTGAGTCGGTGCATGTAGATGTGTGTGTTTGTGTGGGTGTTTGTGTTCATCACTTTCCTGTTGTAGTGTTCTGGGTAAACCACGGCCTGAAGCGTGCCCTGGGTCCTGCCCTCCTCCTTTTCAGTCTGTTTGCATCCATTGGTGCTGCTGCTCAGAGTTCTGTCCATACTGGTTCTGGCCCCAATTGAGGCAGTGCTTTTCTCCAGTGTCCAGCATCTTCTCCTTATTTCGCTCCTCCTTAACTTGACCCTTTTGCTTCGGTCTTCCTTCAGGGTTTTGATACGCAGCTCAATTGTCTGGATGTCCGTTTGTTGCTTGCAGAAGTGCGACTGCTGTCCGTTTGTTTGCAGGTGGAACGGCTGACATCCAGAAGGTGTATAGGAGAGTCTGCAGCTTCCACCTCCCCAGTGGAAGACCTCAAGCTTTGTTCTGTTAGTTTAACACAGGCCTCAAGGCTCTCTGGGATCCCTGCTTGCACTTTCAAGCCCACGGCTCAGGTCGTAGTCGTGGTCCCATTCCAGGGGAATGGAGTCCATGGTTGTTTGGGTGTCTCGGCCCGAGCGTTCAGTCCGGAGCTGGGCAGCCCAGGACGCTGAGCGATCGGAGGACGGCAGAGGCGACAGGAAGCCATCCCCCTAACGTTTGCTCCATAGCAGACCGGACAAATCACACTGCTCATCTAGCTCCAGGATGCTCCGGCCTGATTTCAAGTCCGGTGCCTTGGACTCCAAGCCTGATGGGTTCGATTTTCAGCTAGCTCCTCCTGGGCCATGCTCAGTTTCTGCTCTGATGCCTCGAGGTCTTATTGAGGGCAGAAACCTCAGAGTCTTTTCCGTAGAAATCAGATTAAAGTCCATTGATGTTTTCCTTGCTTTGCTCCACGGCCTTTTGCGGCTCTGCTGTTCGGCTCTTCTCAGAGGTCAGCTCCTGGCCGAGCCCCGACACCTGTGCCTTCAGCTTATTTCTCCTGGTGTTTTGTCCATTCTGAGGTGCCTCCTGACCTCAGTTACTCCTCCTGTCTCTGGCACGCCCTTTTTGCTGCCCGACGGTCATTGTTGGTCCGTCACTGTCCTGCACAGTTTTAATGCAGAGTGGTTAAGGTCAGCATGGTTTTGCTCGGCCTCACTTTTCATCTGGGCTTAATGGGCGTCTCATCACAGCTCTGTCAGCTGAAGCTGTCTTTTTCCATATGGCAAGAGTGTGAAGAGTGTGTGAGAGGGGTGTGTCCGATCAGGCACAATGCTGGTGGCTTTGCGAGTGCCTCGTTTTCCAAATCCAGATGTTTATTTGTCACGTACACAGCAACAGAGAGAACAGTCTGTTGTTGGGATGGCTGAGGTCCTTCACGATCTTCCTGGTCTTGGTCCAGCACCGCCTGCTGTAGATTGAGTGCAGGTCAGGGTGCTCGGAGCGGATGGTGCGCTCAGCTGATTGCACAACCCTCTGTAGAGCTTGTCTGTCCGGCATGGTGCTGTTCCCGAACCAGACAGTGATATAGCTGCTCAGGATGCTCTCGATAGTTCCTCTATATAAGGTGGTCAGAATCGGTGGTGGGAGCCGGGCCTTTCTCAGTCTTCTCAGAAAGAAGAGACGCTGACGGAAATCTCCCCGTGTAGTGAAACGGGCCTTGGATTTAACTCTCTCCGTCTCCGCTGCATGAGATCGTTTTCCTGCAGCACTGTTGACAGTTTCAAGTTGTTGTGGGTCCAGCTGCTTTAGCATTTGGTCAGAGTCACATCGAAGATGGTAAAGGAGAGAGCAACGATGGTAGAGGGGAGAGCAGGAGTCCAGGGTCAGCCTCGGCTTTTCCGGGCCGACAAAGCAGCCTGTAATCAAGCATAAAGAGAAAAAACAAAACAAAACAAAAACAAAAACAGATGAACAGGAAAATGATGTTATTTTGGCTGCGTTATTCAGAGAGGGGAGAAACAACGGGACCAGGCCCTGTGTCAGCCTTCTCTCCCCCTTTTTTTGTTTTTTCTCACCATATAATCCACTCATAACCCACCAAGCTGACAGGACATCACAGGTACATGTTAAAATTCTTAAGATCGTGTTTAAAAGCACAAAAATTGGAATTTTCTTTCATTCAGTAATCACTTGTATTAATCAATCAGAAGAAAACATGTCACAATTTGACTTTTATTAACCACTAAATTTGTCGTGTTGTGATTTTTTTTTTTTTTTTTTTGAAGTTAAGTTGTTGTCCTGCAACCCAGAGAGTTTATTTGTTAGTAGTGGATAAACTTCATTATTTAACGGCGGATGTATGTTAAGTTTCACTGCTTTAAACTTGCTGGAAAATCTTCACGTGTTCATGAGTGTAAGCTGTTTCTTCATTGCGTGTATGTGCGTTTGTAGGTGGGCTAATTTAACGTTTTTTCTCAAACGAGGCATTTCTCTAGCACGTGCCTCTCTCTCACATTACTCTGCTTGTGTGTGTTTTTGTTTCACCTTTTTGTTGTGATGCTCCAGGCGCCTTCCCAACCTCCACAAGTCTGTTGGCCCCAATTTTATGTGTTAAAGCTTCTCTTAATTTCTCCTTTAATTCTCTGCTAGCTGCTGTCTTTTCCACAGCTGCTGATTCTTGCTGAGTTTGGTTTCCATTACTATAATTTTGCTTCGGCCGCCGTGCTTGTGGGGGCAGTTGGTCCAGCCCCATAGCCACCTGTATCAACACACTGAGAGATTTATTTAATATCATTTTCATCACTGTTAAATAGACTAGCAGGCAAGACGCCCACCTTTGCACTGCAGACTACATGCCAGTCTCCCAACACACTCCTCTCTGAGTTTCAGCTTTAAAACCCAACATCATTCACACCCTAGTCATTCAAAACCTTATTTGTAGTATCATAATCAGCAAAATCAGCGTTTTAATTACAGGCATGTATCATTGTTTGCAAATCAAAATTATAAAACTCAAAAACACGCTAAACAGCAACAAAAGTCCTCTGTGCGTGTCACCGCTCATTTGCATGTTCACACACCGTCTAAAAATAGCTCGCAGCGCTGCAGCTGCACGTCACACAGAGTCTCACACCAAGCTCAGGCAAAACTCTATTATTTTATATTACAAAGACGTCTTATATTTACAATCACTGACAGGCCTGACAGATTCAGCACCTAACAAATTTCGACAAATTTAAAATAACGGGTCTCACCGAAGAAAGTCCAACTTTTTTGTAGTCAATCAAACAGTATCTGTTACTTCTGGGAACAGTTTCTGACCTAACTCAGGGCTCTAGAGTGCGACCAATTTGGTCGCAAATGCGACCAAATTTTTCAGTGGTGCGACTAAAAATAAATATTTGGTCGTACAGGTGCGACCAACTGTTCCGGTAACAAAAAAAAAAAATCTCTGTAACTCTCCGTGTGGTCAACAACAGACACACATTATGCCCCATCGTGGACTAAACCAATCAGAGATAGTCAGGGGCGGGACCTCTCTGATTGGCCGTGGTCCAGTTGAAAGTGCAGGTGGAAGAGAGAGGTGAGTAGCTTGAATAAAGCGATATCAATTCATTAACGGATTCCACACAAAGACCTAAACACGGAGCGGACCCAACACATCAGAATCAGCTTCGGCTTTCTCACCCGACGGCCTGAACACTACACGCTGTCGGAGCTTAGCGATTCTTCGGGTCCGCGCTGTGTTTACGTCTTTTTGCGCTGATTCTGAGCTGCAGGTTTTGTCTCTCTCCAACCAAAATTCACCGAGCCTGCAGCAAAAGAAGCAGCAAACTGCGCTTCACATTTGATCAATGTCGTCATGAATTCCCTCTGACTTTTGCTGTTTTGCTTCCACCACGATAAAAATCACACTTCCTGCACAGCTCTCTCTCTCTCTGTACTTCAGGAACAGTTTCCCGTCTCAAATCTGTTTTCTGCATTATTCATTCGCTTTTTCTTTTTTCACTTAAATGACCTCGGACAAGAAAGCCTAATTTCTGCTGTTCAATACTGAAGAAATTTAAATTTCTTAAAATTATGCAAAATTGCAGAATATTTTTAAGGTTATCTGCTATAAAAAGCCAGACCAGGAAAATCTCCTTCATGTTTTCCTGTGTTTTATTCTCAGTTACTTTCACACAAAGGCATCTGCTGTGATTTTCACAATTCTGATGAAGTCTCATGTGTATCAGTACTGATAAATGATCAGAATTATAATATTTCTGACTGTCTGAGGCTAAATTGAATCAAATCAGGACTTTGAGAACCGGAATTGAATGGATTATAGAAATCAGTGATGATACTCAGCCCTAGTGAGCAGCCTAGGCCTGAGAGAAGTGGATGTACTGTAGCTGTGGGTAATAAGAAAAGATGAAAAGAACTATTGATAACTTTTTTGTTAAGTTAAGGCCTGATCTGTCTGAAATTCATAGCCAGTGCTCTGACACGGTGCCATCAATATTTGAATGCTGAAAAAGCACAGTGTATCCAGAAAACACATTATATGCTGCAGTAAATGCACTGCCCAAGTGTCCCCTCTCCCCACGGCCTTTCAGCAGCAGACAGCAGCAAACAGGTCGTCAGAGGAGGCCAAGATGATGATTAAGTTTTTAACATTTTCTACAATATTGACAAAGCACTTTAAGCACAAGTTTGTTAGTTAATAATTTAGAAATTAATATTGTCTGTATGGACTTCCCCCCCAAAGAAAGTGCACATGTAAAACTGCGGTGTTAAGCGATGCGGTTGAAAATTTTGAGTGCGCCTAACTTTTGTGCCGGTACGCCTAAATTTTTAAAGTTAGGCGTACCGGTGCGCCCATGTCAAAAAGTTAGTCTAGAGCCCTGTAACTTCTAAATCCCTAACTCAATTTAACTTTGTCCAAACAAGCACATGACACCGTTTTAAACGATGAGGAGACTCGGTAACTCCTAGCTTATTTCAGGATGCCCTGTACCCCACAGATAAGCCAAACTGAACTAACCCTGTTCGCCGACAGGTCAAGACCGCGCGTCCAGGCCAGGAGGGGGCGTAACCCCCGGGCTATGTGCTTCTTAGCAGACTTCTGGGCTGCCGTCCTATAATAATTTTCACCTAACCGATTTTGAGAAATTTTACCATAACGGGTCTCACCGAAGAAAGATAACTTTTTTACGACCAATTAAACAGTCTCTGTTACTTCTGGGAACAGTTTCTGTCCTAATTTCCCTACCAAACTACCTGAGCCTTCAGCTCAATATCCAGGGACTCAAACCCAACATTATTACGTTCATATTTACTTCAACTTCATTAAATACTCTTAAGCAACTTTAACTGCATAACACACGGTGATTCTCATCAAAATCAAAACAGACCCTCTACCAGTAATTTCAGTGAGTAGACTTTAATTTAGTCATATCCAATTTGGCACACTTTGGAAATAATTCAACAGGTAGTGCCTTACCTTTAGATAAGCCGGCTTATGCCCACTCACATCAGACCACTGGCTTGTGCCTGTCCGTTCGACAACCTCGGACCGTCCAAACCTTTAAATTCCACCCCAATACCACAGGACGAGCCCCCAAGCTGTTAAGGTTCAAAATATTGGGGATGGAGACAAGAGGAAAAACCACAATAACAACACTGGTCCGGTCGGGTTGAGTCAAACGATGATTTTAATGAACACACGCGTGGGAGATGGACACTGATGCAGACAGCCTCAAAATCTCAAAATGGTGGAGCATTGCTCAAACTTTTATAGCCTCTGGTGCCTCCACCTTATCATACAAAGCCTAAACATTCACATGCTTTCTCTCACACAGCGCCTAAGCTACGACCTTGGCTCCCTGTTTATCTGCTCCTGCTGAAATGGGGCAGAAAACTCCAGCATATTCTGTTCTCTTCTAATCAGACAAATTAGATTTCTTATAACTCAGCAGTATAATGCATCATAAAACAATATCATTCATTCACAACAAGTCAGCAGTTTAATGTAATGCAAATCAGTTTAACTAATGCAATATTTATCAGCTTCTTCTAATTCAGGAGAATAATGCAAACTAAAACTACATAATAATTCACCATCTTTAATTAGGGGTCTAACATGGCATAAAATAATATTATAATCTAACAGCTTCTTAATAAAAAGAGGAGAAATATACTTGCCTACATATGCTATTCTACGTGCTTTTAAACCATTTAAAATCACAATTCATAGTTTTATATGTGAATTATATAATGTTAAATTACTATTAAACAAATGACTGACTAAAGTATTTTAGGCTTTAGTTTACTTCAGCCATAATCCATATAAACCAGGTATCATACAAAAATAAAAATAGAGTCATGACAATAAAAGAATATGACTTTAAGGACTTAACAACATTAGTTCAGTTATAGTACACCAACATCTGTTATATTTTGGCACTAAGGGAACACTGAATGACCTGGTGGGTTTTGTCCATAAAACTACTCGTCTAAGATTACCACAGAGTAAAAGATCTCTCAGCAAAATTATGCAACATTTTAGGCACTATTGCTCCGATCAAATCAGTGAGCTGAGATTTTTTATTCTAAACATGAACTACTGTTACAGCAACAGACATGGACTACTGGCGTCCCACACAACTCAACGTCCACTATGTGAAGGAGCCAAACACATGCCTGCTCCTCTCGTTAACTGAGATAAACTGCTGGCATATTGGTTTTGCATCTATACTGTCCAGTCTCTCCTGGTGGACATACAGCAGCATTGTTTAATCTCATTTGAGTCACTGTTGACCTTACCCATGTTTTTAGTCTTCTGAGAGCACTGAGGCTTCTTTCAGCCTCAGTACCTGCGTTTTATCCTCAGATTACAATTATTATTCTGTGCTTGATGTGCCTCACCTTTGGCCCTGGCTCCTCCCCTCTGACTGCACTAGGACATATTGTCACCTGATAAAATTACACATTGATTCGTGCCATATAAAAAGTGAGACGTGTCAATTCAGATTCTTTGTCAAACATACACTAATGAATCAATTTACAGCAGCAGCCTAACAATTGTCATGATAATAAATACTAGTTAATCTATAGCACCAAATCATCAGTCAGTCACCTGTGACCTCGCCTCTTCACCTCTGAGCTACAACATGGCAGAGCACGATACACGGAGTCCAAAGTACCATCAGGGTGTACACCCCACCCCTGACGTCGTTGCCCACCTCTCAATTTTAAATACACGTAGACATTGAGGGCTAGCAGGAGGGACCATGCGCTTACCTGCTGCTCTCTGGCAGGTAGCTCCATGCCCTCCTGGGTTTTAAATGCACCTTAGAACACACATGCATCAACACTACAATGAGCGGGTGGAGGGAGGTTCGGAGTCTTCTCTCACCCCCGTTCTCTGTGACCTGCTGGAGCAGGGGGGCTAGGACTAGGAGGAGGAGTTGGCCGTCCGACTGCGGTCTGGAGTGTGGAGCCTTCCTGCTGCTGCGGAGTCGGGGCGGTCTGCCTCCCCCCACCGCAGGGAAAAGGGAAACACCACCTGGGTCTGGGTGCAGTTCCCCCCACCAGGGGCGGGGGCACCTAGACCCGGTTTGTAGAGTACGCTTGGGGAGTGTGATCGTGTGTACAACGTCTCTTTATGTCTGTCTCCACGTTGGTTGAGTGTGGAGTAAGTGCATATGAGAGCATGAGGGTGGGAATGGATGTTTGTATCTGTGTGTGCCTGTATGTCTGTGTCTATATGTCAGGTTGGGTGTCAGGCGCCACCTCTCTGGGGACATCTCAGGCCCTCCAAGGTTTGGAGGCCTATCTACCCCTACCACCACTTCCCCTGCCAGTGGCGGACTCCCTCAGGTGTCGGTGCGTTGGTGGTTCTTTGTGTCCGGGGATGGGCGTCCAGGTACACACCGGCTCACTCCTTGGCGGCCGCTTATCGGGGCCTGGAGCCTGGGGCTCGCTCGGGCCACTTCGGAGGTGGGGTGCCCCCGGCCTCTCGGCCTGGGGCTCGGTCACTCAGGCACAGCTGGCTGCCGGCGGAGCTCACGGGCGCGTCACTGCAACTCCCCCTGGCTTCTGCTCCGCGGCTGCTGAGTGAGCCCTCATCTGGGACTCTCCTCAGCTCTTTCTGGGACAGTGGCGCAGCTGCCCCTCTGTTGGTCTTCCTTGGTCTCTTGTGTTCTGGGGGCCTCTGGATGTCTGGAGTTTTGATCTCCTCCACACCTGCTTCACGCCCTGGAGGACGGGGCTGTGGCCCCCCCACACCCTCTAGCAGATTATTACATGAAGGAACCTTTTAAAAAACAAAAAACAAGAGCGTCCATGCTCACAGGTGTACACACGGGTGATCACACCCACAAACTACACCCTTTTTGGCTCCTACCTCAAAGCACACTGTGTTCTGTTGATCTTATGTGCTGCACAATAATGTTTAATATTTAGTATTTACTGTCATATTCCCATATATCATTGTGATGCTGTTTATTCTATTACTCTTGTTCTCTTCTGCTTGCTTTCTTTTTTCTTTCTCAGCAGGTGATCCAGGTGATTGATATATGCATTTTTTTTTCTCTGCCCGTTCTGTTGGTTTTTGTCTTTTGCCCTTCTCCCCCGTCCCTCTTCTCAGCTGTTTCTCTTCCCCTCTTTCTTTCTCCCCTTCTTTCCCCCAGTCAAGTCTGTCCCGTATTCAGTAAGTGAAAATAAAATAAACAATAAAAGGTGAATCAAATGGACCATTACGGCAAGGCTGGGATGGTCAGTTTGGTAAAGTAAATCCGTTGGGCATCTTTGTTTGCCTTTAGACAATAATTCTGATGCAAAAGAGCCAAACGGGACAGGCAAAAAAAAAAAAAAAAAAAAAAAAAAAAAAAAACATGGCAGAGCTGCCTCTGTCACCTGATGAATAACAGTGAGACATTCCACATACGTGCAGTCACACATGTGCTTCAAATACAGTCATGAACCAACAAGTCATCATCCAATTCCACCTGTGATCTTGTGTCACCATTGCTCTCTGAGCTTTGTGTTGGTTCTTCTGTCACCTGACAAATAGGACATACATGACAATAAGAATAAAATGTGGAGCTGCTTCAGTGTTTCTGTCAGTTTGTGCAGATCTTGACTCATCAGTAATGTTTGTAGGGTGAGTGCATTTTTAAAACAATTTGTGCAAACTGCACTACAAGGTGGATATTTGCAAAATAATGACTACCTCATGACATTTTGTCGCAAAAATTAACCCTATGAATATGTCAGTACCATTAGGATGAAATTATTGTGTCACCAACATTTTAATGTTAGACGTATAATTTTAACAGCCTCTGTGAACTAATAACTAAAACAAATCTGCGCCCTTCTGTTGGACCAACTGGAAGAAATGATTCAAGGACTTAGTCACAGAACAGAGATTCAAATCTCCAAAATCCAACTGGCTGCATCAGGACATATAGTCTGAAACTCTGCACAGTTTCCTGTTTGAAGCTGCTTCCTGTTGGCTTCAGCTGTTTGGAGTTTCCATTTTCTAAACTTCTACATTCTGAACCTTCTTCAGCTCTGAACAGATGATGAAACACTGAATGATTTCAAGCACTTTGTCTAATAAACTTACATCTTTCATTCTTTATACAGATTGTGGGGCTGTGGTTTGTCAGAGATCAGCTGTGATTATCTGGCAGCAGCACTGAAGTCCAACCCCTCCCATCTGAGAGAGCTGGACCTGAGCTTCAACAACCTGAAGGATCCAGATGTGAAGCAGCTGTCTGATCTTCAGCAGAGTCCAGACTACAGACTGGAGACTCTGGGGTCAGTAGAGTGATGGAGTGAGTGGGTGGTGCTGTCAGCAGTATTGTACTAAACACAGTCAGTATGAAACAAAGATCCAGTGTTTCCTGTAAAGCTGCAGCTTCTCAGTGAAGCTGTGAGAGGAGAACGGTGACAGGCTTCAGGATTGGACACAAACACTTCCTGTTTCTCACCTTTATGGTCACCATAGTAACGGCTGACACGCTCTGATCAAACACTGTCAACAGCCAATCAGCTCTCTGAACAAAGCAGCACGCAGACCAATGACTGCATTGATTTCCAAGTTTAAAGCAGTGAAGAACACAGTCTGTAGGTGAGGAAGAATTTAGTGAGAGCAGATGTTTGGATGGAATTCCTCCAGTTAACAGCTGGAACCGTCCATCTGGATTGTTGGGCTTGTTGTTGGGGTTCCTACAGAGCTCAGAGTGGACACACCAAGGTTCTTCTAATGAATGAAAGTCCAAACTCAAACTAGGAGGGAAAAACATTTTCAGCAACTTCAATAAAAATCCAAAGATTAGAAAAAGTGAAGCAACAATGAGTCCTAGTACAGTCCCAGCACTGACGTCCCTGCTGCTCTTTATACTGGATGTGCTGCATCACTGACTGACAGCTGATGAAGAGTCTCTGGAAACACTCGTTTATCTCCTCTGCTCTTCCTCCTTCTCTCTGCAGGTGGAGGTGATGATGGTAAACAGGACGGTGTGTGTGCTGAGAGAGGAGCAGCAAGGCCCTTTAATTTGCGGCGGTGATCTGAATATACGCCTACAGCCGGATCTAGACAGCTCTAAAAGAAAGAAGCCGGGATCGAGTATATTATATAAAAGAATCTCAGCACTGTTCGATGAGGTGGGTTTAATTGATGTATGGAGAAATCGCTTTCCTACAAGGAGGGATTACTCTCATTTTTCAGCCCCACACTCACTCTACACGAGGATAGATTATTTTTTAATGTTTGGAAGAGATAGGGATAAAATCTTAACATGCGAGATGGGCTTGATAGATATAAGTGATCACGCACCGCTGTACACCCCAAAATTTCAATTTGGAGATTGAATCCATCCCTGCTTAAAGATGTGGAATTTAGGAAAGTGATAAAGGCAGAGCTCAAAGACTACCTTGAAATTAATGATAACGGGGAGGTGTTACCCCCGATACTATGGGATGCATTAAAAGCTGTTATGAGGGGGAAGATTATAGCATTTGCCTCCTTCCAAAAAAAAGCAAGAGAGAAAAAAATGGAAGATTTACAAGCGATTCAAAAACAATTAGAAAGTGAGCACAAACATAAGCCTTCAGTGGGCACCTTGCAGAAATTAACAATGATTAGAAATGAAATAAATACGCAGAGTATACAGACGATAAAGAGAAAATTGTTATATTTGAAACAGAAACATTATGATGGAGGATCGCAATCAATGAAAATTTTAGCATGGAAACTTAAGAAGAAGATAGCGGAGAATACTGTAACTAAAATCAAACACCCAGAGACGGGGAATATAATGACTCATCCTTGCAAGATACAGAATGCCTTTGAATCATTCTATAAAACATTATATGCGGGAGTCCCAGGGGGGGCTGAACACGAAATGGACAACTTCCTGAACTCTTTATGCCTACCAAGCTTTAACGAGGAACAAAATAAAACGATGATAGCGGAGGTGATGGAAGCTGAACTTATGAATGCCATCAATAGGCTGAAATCAAATAAGTCACCAGGCTCCGATGGTTACACCGCGGAGTGGTATCGGGAATTCAAACAGGACTTGATCCCTACACTACTTACTACTTTTAACTGGGTGTTAAAAACAGCGCAAATTCCACCGAGTTGGAAGGAGGCAATTATTTCGGCTATTCCGAAAGAAGGGAAAGACAAAATGGAGTGTGGCTCATATAGACCTATTTCTGTCCTTAACATAGATTATAGATTGTTTACCTCGATAATGGCCCGGAGAATGGAAGAATTTTTACCTGACTTAATTAGCAATGATCAAACGGGGTTTATAAGACGACGACAGACTCAGGATAATATACGTAGAACTCTTCATGTAATACATCAGATACAGACATCTAAGAGTACAGCCATGCTTATGAGTATTGATGCAGAAAAAGCCTTTGATTCGGTAAATTGGGACTTTCTATATAAAGTCTTGGATAAATTCGGCTTACATAAGGGAATTGTTGATACAGTGAGGGCATTATACACTAACCCCACCGCAAGAATTAAAGTTAATGGTTCTCTCTCAAATAGCTTCGTTCTGCAGAGAGGAAATAAACAAGGCTGTGCTTGGTCCCCGCTCCTGTTTGCATTGTACTTAGAACCCTTGGCACAATCAATTAGACAAAATAAAGACATTAAGGGGATCACTATTGCAGGACAGGAACACAAGCTTGCTTGTTATGCGGACGACATATTGATCTGCTTAGATCAGCCCACTAACTCCTTGCCTTCGCTGATGAATCTGTGTCAAAAATTTGGGAAACTCTCTGGATATAAAATTAATATGTCTAAAACTCAAATTCTCAGTTATAACTATAACCCCCCAGCTCACATGGTTGTTCAATATCCAATGAATTGGCAAGCACAATCACTGAAATATCTAGGAGTTGTTATTCCCAAGGATTTAACTAAACTATCTGAGGAGAATTTTGGTTCTCTACAAAGGAGAATAGTGGGTGATATTAGGCGATGGAACATGATCCCCTTTCTTTCCTTACACTCACGAGTTGAATCTATTAAAATGAACATTTTGCCAAGAATATTATATTTATTCCAAACACTACCAATATCCATTGATCCAAGTCGTTTCAATGAATGGGATAAAATAATAACGCGGTTTATATGGGGGGGGAAGCGGCCGAGGGTTTGTTTTAAAACTTTACAATTACATAAGAAGGTGGGAGGATGGGGGTTACTAAAAAATTATTATCGGGCTGTTCAGTTGAAGACGGTGGTTAATTGGTGTGATACAAGCTACCAAGCACACTGGAAGACTATAGAGGAGAATATGTTTTCCTCCCCAATACAAGCTGTCCTGATGGATTCGAATATTCGAAAATATATTGACAAGGTTCACAATCCCTGGGTGTCGTGCACACTTAATATATGGAGAAAAGTAGTGAAAGAATTCAAACTTGAACAGGATTTGGCTTTATTCAAATGGTATGCATATGATTCTGACTTTGCCCCGAATAAATTGGACTCACGTTTCAAAAGTTGGCCGGCTAAAGGGTTATCTACATTTGATAGTTTGATAAAGGATGGGAATCTTATTAGTTTTGACACGCTGAAACAGAGACACAATCTAGTAAAACAGGATTTTTATCGATACTTGCAAATAAGACACTATATAAAGACAACAATCGGTCTGATGTCAAACACTAATGTGGAACTGGTAACTTTATTTAGACAGGCGTACAGTGGGGATGTTGATACAAGACTAATTTCTTTTTGGTATAATTTTCTTATAAATAAGCTTCCACACTCAACTGATTATGTGAAGATGTTATGGGAAAAGGAGGGAGGGATGCGTATTTCTAGGGATGAATGGACTCAGATGTGGGAATGGCAATGGAGGAGTACCAAAAGCTGGAGGGAGTTCGGATGGAAAACTCTGATAAGGTTCTTTATCACTCCGTGTCAAAAGGCTCACTATGATGGGAATCCTCCCGTGTGCTGGAGAAACTGTGGATACCAACGAGCACATCATACCCATATTATGTGGGACTGTCCTGTGCTACGGACTTACTGGAAAGACATTCATGGTACATTACAAGGCATTTTTAACTGTACATTCCCTCAGGATATGAAGACAATTTTTTTTGGCTGTATACCGCAGAACTGGTCCAAAAATGACATATGTCTGTTAAGAGCTTTATTGGTTGCAAGTAAGAAATGTATAACAAAGAAATGGTCCTCGCAAGACATACCGACCTTGTCATTATGGTGGGAAATTACGTTAGAGATATATAGGATGGAGGAAGTAACAGCTCATGTTAATGACAGGATGACCTGGTTCCATTTGTGTCGGGATAAGTGGATCCAATACGTCAATATCCATAAACCGAATTTTCTTTTTAAAGCTTGAAACCACCAATCTAGTCAATTGTTCACTCCCGACGGAGTTTTTTTTTTTTTTTTTTTTTTTATTTATATAAATATATAATTTTTCCCCTTTTATTATTTTTTTTTTTTTTTTCCTCTCTTTCTTTCTCCCTTCTCGTTCTGTTTTGTTTTTCTCTTGTAAACTGTGTAAATTAATGCTTGTAATCACCTTTGTGAAGTAATATTGTAGAAATAAAGAATGAAAAAAAATAAAATAAAATAAAAAAAAAGAGAGAGGAGCAGCTGTGTCCTGATGATCCAGAGAGGTTGAAGCAGCAGCAGCTTGTGTGTAGAGACGCTCTGACTGGGCCATGTTACTGGGAGGTGGAGAGGAGAGCTTCATCCAGCAGTGACTGACAGAGGAATGAAGTGCAGATGACTGTCAGTGCTGCAGAGTGAACTGCTCTGAGAACAGCTCCACTGTCAGACACAATGTAGAGTCCAGCATCAGCCCTGTGTGTCCCTCTGGATCTGACAGAGGATCATCAGTGTATCTGGACTGCTCTGCTGCTGCTCTGTCCTTCTACAGTCTCTGCACAGTCTCTGTCTCACTCTGGAAAGATTTTACAACTTGTTGTAATTACAGAACGTTAATATAATATTCAAACATGTGATCTTCTCTTTATTTCTGAATCTTTACCAAATAAAGAAAAACCAAACTAACAAACAGAAGCTGTCGTGTCCTTTTTCACCACATCTGTGAATCTTTTCTGTGTTTTTCCTCTTTTCCTCCTTCCTGCAGCTCCATCTTCATCATTCTGTGTCCAGTATATGTGAACACGTCCAAAGCATCTGAGCCTCATGTTACCCGTTTGTGTGAGTTACGCCTGTCGTTGTGTTGTGGTGTATAAATAAGGGGCAGGAGACAGCGCTGGATCTCCGAGTTCTTTACTCTCAATTTCTGCAACATCTGCAATATCTAGAAATGCAAACCTGTGAGCTGTGTGTGTTGTGCGTCTGCTCGGCCACCTCTCCTCCGGCCGTGCTGGAAGCAGCTGTGCGTTTGACAGTTTTATCGACTCGACAATAATCGAACAAATTAAATGTTCAAAAATATCAACTTAAGCACTTCAAAGTCAACAAAAAGCTTAAAACAATGAAATAATATTTCACTGACAAAACAACAGCTCATAAGAACGATACACAAAATAATACAGAAACAAACAAATAAAAGTTATTAACCAGGATCCATGTTTTTGTCACAAACACTGAATCAGCTGATTCACTCTTTATGTTTCTGAGTTTGTTTTGTGATTATAGTTCTGGTTTCTGTTTCTGTGTCTTCACTGTGTCCCACGTCTCCTTACTTTGGACTCTGTGTTATATTTCCTGTTTTACTTTGACAGTCCTGTGTTACTGTTTCCTGTCTCGTGTGTGTAATTGGTCCCAGCTGTGTTTCCCTCCTGTCTCCCGTTCCCTGATTACTAAACTGCGTCCACGCCGCCGGCGCTCCTCTCCACAGCTGGATTCCAGGATTTCAGAGCATCCAGCTGTGGTGAGTGATGGAGACACTTTCTCTGCTCCCTCAGTAATCAGGACAGTTTATTGAACATCAGAGGACATAAAGGACTGTTTTTCACCTGCCCGTTCTGAACCTGGACATTAAAGACTGCTGGCTTCAAGGACATTAATCCCAGTGTCAGCCAGCCAATAACAGCCTGTGTTTTTCAGCTCTTTAGGAGTCAGAAATGAGAAAGACACAGACTGCTAACCTCTCCCTGCAGGAAATAAGCTCCGCCTCTTCCTTTCCTGTATATGAGTGATTCTGACATGAGACACAATGAGTTTCCTGTTTATTGTGACTTAAAGCGAGCAGCAAAGACACTAAACTGTGTGTTTCCAGCTGAAGCTGCTTTTTGTGTTGCTCCCACAATCCTGTCTGAAACAGTCAGTGAGGAAAACTCAATGTGACTTCAGAGTGACAGAGGTAAGCGACTCATGTTGTAACTGACGTCAGACGCGGAGATTTTGGCGGAAAATTAAAGCGAACGGTAGTTTAGAATTGAACAAATTCCTTTAAGCTTCAGTATTACCAAATACACTTATCAATAGTCTTCTAACTAACAATATTTGTCTAAATCATCTCCAACACCCTGGAGAACAACGGGGAGAGTTTAGAGGCTCTCCAAGATTACATTGATCAGTGCTTCCAGGATCTTGTGATGAAGAAGGCTCAGAGTGCAAAAACTTCATCAAAACCCACCTGAAGCTGCCGGAGGACACGGTGAAGAACATCGCCTTTGATAGAGTGCATCGCATCGGCCCCATGCGGGCTGCGACCGGGAGACCACGTCCTACTGTGGCCAAGTTCGGCCACTTCAAACAAAAGGAACAGGTGAAAAGTCTCCGTGTCCATCGGTGTTTCTCCACGTCTCTCTTCCTTCTTCGTGTCATCTCTGTGTTTCCCTGCTGCCCTCATGTTTTCTGCTTTGTCTGTTAGTTTGTCCCAGTTTAGGTTGATGTTCGCTTCTTCCCTCACCTTTGTTATTTTCACTGTAAATAAATCTCCACTCGCATCTCCACCGCCGTCTGCATCTTGGTCCTCATTCACTCCACCACACGACTGCTGCTCCAGCCGTGACAACTTTTGATGTTTCCTCTACATTTACCTTTAAAAATTATTTACTTTGCCTTGTTTGGTATCATTTGGTATCAGATGGCCGACTTCTACATGGCCACCATGGTCACCACCCAACTTGAGGAGTTTGCCCCCTCACATATACTAATGTGCCACAAACAGGACTTTAACATCACCAACCATTCCTATGTTATTACGGTGTATCCATATAACTGGCCCACCCTGTACAGTTATGCTTTCATTGTGACATACTGTATTAACACAATTCAGGAGCGATTCTAGGATCAGAGCTTTGGGGGGCTGAGCACCCAGAGAGCTGCCCAGCCAGCCAAGATACACTTTACTCGTCACAATGAGACTTCTTCCCCGTCTCTGTCCCTGCATCCTCCCTGTCCTCATCGTCTGTTGTCTTCGCCTCCTTTATCAGTCATCATAATTTTACCATCTCTGTGCAAGTCTGCAAATTTCTTTATTAAATCAAAAGATTCTTAAATTCATCAAGTCTCTCTGTGCCTGGGTCCTCGTCACAAAACATGACATCACTGTTTTGTACTTTTTAACAATTTAATCCCACATTTGTGAAAGAAAAGCAAAACACTTTTTTGAAAAGTCTGTAACAAAACCATCAAATCTGATCAAGGTTATTTAAATGCTGCCAAAGAAGAATGGATTGGAATAAAAAAAATACATATCCTAACCTTAATTACTGGAGGAGAATAATGAATGATGCTCATAGTGAGTAAGAAGTAAACTGAGTGCATATTTTGGACAGAGATTCACTTTTAATGTGTTTGTATAATATAATACAGATGCATAAAAACACTCCTGAAACAGAATAAATTATTACAAATAAATTATTACAAAATATTAAAAAATATTATGGATACTTTTGTTGTTAAAATGTTACCTCTCAACCAAGTTCTGCCTTTTATATTTTTAGTAGTGTGTCACACAAACAGGAAATATTGTCAAAAAAAAGTAAGTAAGTGCTGAAGCACCCCCAAAAATGAACCAAAGCACCCCCAAAAATGAACCAAAGCACCCCAAAAATGAACCAAAGCACCCCCAAAAATGAACCAAAGCACCCCAAAAATGGGTTAAAATCGCCCCTGTTAACAAATAATAGCCCAACAGTCACTTTTATGCTTATTGTAGCTGTTAGCTAAAAACACTAATTTAGCCTAGTTTGCCCTGAATTCAGCTTTGACAGACATGATCGACTGTTTCCAGTAGAATTCCTCGTTGTCATCTTGTTCCCTCTCAGAGCCCCGTATGCTTGCAGAGACCCCTACAGTAGGGAAATGTGCCAAAGAACGTCCAAAACATTGCATTTTAGGTTTATTTATGCCTTACACACAATCCCAACTCTTTAGCTAACTTAACAACTTTGGCTAAAGTCTGTAGTTAGTCTTACTCGTTTGTACAACATTTCTGGATCGCCACTGTTTGAAATGATATGACATATGACTCTCACTGAAACAGCAAACTTTGTAGAAAACAACACTTCTGATTCTCTATCTAGCTGTTTGGTCACAGCTGTAGATTACATTATAAGTGGTTGTTCACTCTTGTCAATAATTACATTTCTAAATTCTATTTGTGCAGTTACATGTAAACAAAGTCCAATATTGTATCTAAATGATTGTGTTATGGTGGGACAGTTTCCAATTTTGTTGTATTATTGTACTAGGTATGACTGTGCAAGAGTTATCTTATCTTCCTTGCTTGCACCACACTCTTTGCAGAAATGGTGCACAGCAGCACTGCATCATGTTATTGTGTTGTATAATATACCAGAACTAATACAAAGCAATATCCATGTACACTATAGGTCCAAGCCAATGTGCCCAAATGGGACCTCCATAAATGGTAAGGGGCGCAAAGGCACTTTAAGACCAGTGGGCACACCATCGGTGCACATCCGCTCGGATGCTTTTTTCTATTCATTTATTTCCCCGTTTATTTATCGTTGCACAAAAGCAATTATCTCAGAGACACCATCCTCTTAACAGAGACTCAAATCAGGAACCTGCAGATTATTAGTCAGCAGCTTTAACTTCCTGTCTTTGTCTCACTAAACCTTCCACGTGGAAACTTGAGCTGCCCACTCAAGCACAGTAGGCTTTAACTGGCTCTGCTCAAGTCACTTCAGTATCTGAGAAACTGTCTCGATGCATGCCAAAGAACACTTTGACAATACGCTTGTGTTGAGTCAAATCCACCACAAGCATATTCTATGGCAGTTTAATTCCACTCCACATAAAAATAGTCACGTATTATTTCCCCCCACCACACTTCCTGCCACCCACAGTGCATTAGTGGTTCTCTGTGTTTAGTGGCTCACTCTGGGCGGCTGCTCGGTGGGGCCCGGCCCCCTGGCTCTGTTGGGCCTGTGCTGCGGGTGGGGTGCCCTCAGGTCTCGGCCCTCTGGGCCCATTTACTGCTCAGTAACATTTAATATCTATTATTTACTACTACTTACTAGCCTACTTACTGCATATTATTGGTTGTTGCTGTGGGTTCCCCACTGTGTTGGTTTTTCCTTGTGTTTTTCAGCAGATGATGAAATAGATTTTCAGTATTTTTTCTCTCTTCCTCTCCATCTATTTCTCTTCTTCTCTATTTTTCCCTCTTCTTCTGTTAACTTTCTCCCCAGCTTATCTTTTTTCTTCTTTCCTGACCCCCGTTCTGATTCTAATGACTCAAAATAAAGTAAAATCATCATCAAATATGACTATCAAGTGGACCAGTATAGCAAAAACCATAATGGTGGCAGAGGCCACAGAGCCAAGTGGCAGGATTTTCAACGTTCAAACCAGATAAAAAACAGAAATTAAATGGTGTTAAAAGCCATGAATTAAGGCAATTCATTCACAACATCATTACAAGTTTTACTGGACGTTAATATTTTTCTCTTTTTTCAGTGCAAAACAAACTAACAGTACACATGATGCTGGCAAGTTAAAATGTCAGTGTCTTTTATAGATAGCATGTCTAGCATCATAGTTTTATAGATCACGTAGTCAGGGTAAAAACTCCATCTCTGATTATTATTGTACATGACTGTGACATGCAGCGGCCTCAGCATCATGATGAAGGCGACCGGAGGAGATAGTTTGGTAGACATCGATGTTTTGCCGATGAAGGCTCATGTAGCGGTCCTCTTTGTCCTAAACAACAATTTACACTGTCATTTACATTTAATTAAAGTGCAGCTTAAAACACAGACATAATGCACTGCAGCCTCGGCACAATTAAGTGTAAAACAGAACTATGGAAAACTCACAAACATCTGGCGAGTTTCAGATCCTGTTAAGTTAGTTAGACCTGATCTGTTTTCTCTGTTAGGATAAAAACATCAGAGGTCATGGGGTGAAAAATACCTCCAACACAAGACTAGCTATGTCTACAACTAATGTGTGGTGTTTGAAAAGAACCTATGAGATACTTTGAACACCACAGTGGCTGCTGTATGCAGTAATGTGCTCAAGTGATTTCAAAGGGTCATTTCATGAGTTTAAGTGCGTCAGTAAAAGTTTTCACCTGCGAGGATTTCTCCTCAGGCTGTAACCACAGGTTATCACAGCCACACTGATGAGTGAAGCAGCAGCAGAAATGATGGGAACTGTAGCCATGAACTTCATGCCAGAAGAATCTCCATCGTCTGTTGAATGTTGCCACACACACAAAAAAACTTCATTTTGAAAACATGAAAAGTCACGAAATTTGCATTAACCTGTTATATTAAAGTGGAAAACATGTTTATCTTTTCATTACATTAGAGTTACAATTGCATCATTCAAACACTTCACTGATGAAATAACAACAAAGTTGTGATTGGAGCAGTTTTATAATGAAATTTTAAAAAATTAGCCAGAAGAAGAGCTTAAAAACATTCCAGATGTTCATCTCCTGACTGAAACCTTTCATTAATCCGCTGCAGGCGGGAATGACGACCTCAAACCATGTATGACAGAAAAGAAAGTGTTAACGCAGTTCCAAACATCCACCTTGAATCTGCGGTGTGGGTATAAATAGAAAATGTTTTTACCTCTCACAGTCACACTGAGATGGAGAACATACAATCCACCACGAAATCCACACTCACAGGTGTAGTTCCCACTGTCTTCAGATGTTAAGTTGAGCAGGTGGAGAAACACAGTCTCATTTTCTTTGATCAGTGTGAACCTGGAGTCACAGCCATGAATAAAGCCTCGGTCGTAACGATAGAGCAGACGACGCTGTTCTCCTCGGCTCCTCTCTGTGCTGATCTCACACAGTATCATCACAGTAATATTCAGAGTTGTTTTGCTGCATATTTGAGTGGAATCGGGTTTCTTTCCAATTGTCTTCACAAGAGTCTCTATAAATTGTTCCAGTTAAAATGAAACAAAATCGGGATTATAGTTTCTATATATTTGTTGTTGTGGGAAAATCAATCACATATATTATTTCACTAACCTAACTAAAGCTTTCTTCTTAAACACCTGGCTTTACAGCTTTTCTTTTTTAATTATATATATTTACCTTCACTGCTAAAAACCACAAGCAGAAGCAGGAGAAAGCAGAGTTTCCGTGCAGTCATGCTGGTGAGGAAGTAACTGTGGCTGACAGTGTGAGGTAGACTATAGTGAAAGCAGGAAGACTTGCACCCTCCTTATTTCACCTCTTGTGTCTACACTGAAACTTTTACTATGTCTAAAATAGAAGTGCATAAAAGTGGAAGGACAGTAGAAGGTAAACCACCAACATTGTTTAAGCCAGACTGATCTCTCTGTTTATCTGGATGGACATTGTGTTCAAATTATGATGAGATGTTTGTTCAAAAACAAAACTAGTCTGATACAAAGAGTCATGTTTGCCACAGTTTATTGTGTTTGTATTGTATTAAATCTGAGAGCCTGAGTTGGAGTATTATGACTGAATGGTCTCCATTACTGGGAAACAACTATCCAGTGTGAAAAGATGGACGTTTATTATAATATATGAATATTATTATATTAGTATGTCACCTAAAGTTTTATATACTTTAAAATGTTTCATAGAGCTTTATTATCCACTCCCACAGTTCCTGCGCTTCTTGCTGAGCGTGTCTTGTTGTCGTGTTGATGGTTCACTGAGATGAGAGTCTGGTAGGAATCACTCGATGGCTGCTGAAGGTTTGTATAGGGCTGATCTGGCTCATCGTCATCCTTTAGAAAAGTGAAATATTTTAGGTATTAATCAAGTTCAACCCGGTCTACCCACACACTCTATTGATCTTTAAATCTCTCCATCTGTTGCCTGGATTATTTAATGTTTCTGCTCATTTCTGTAAGAGCTTCTTCACAAAATAAAGGACACTGAAGTTGGCACTAATAGTATTATAACACTAATCTGTAATTATCTATGTAAGTAGTTAACATCCTAAAACATAAATGTACATGTTTTATGTTTACTGGCAAACTTTTAACTAGCTGCTGTAGATCGTAGCAATAAATTGCTCACCAAACCGTTGGGATTTTCAGGTACAGACACTCCAGATGTTCCTGACCTTAAGCAGCCACGTTGATAAGAAAGGATGTCAGCATTAGTGTAACACTATTCACATTCAAACAGAGAAAAATCAAGTAAGAACATCTACATTTATATTATCTTCTCTCTTAATAATGATAATTATTTTTGGAAGGATAAAAAGTGTTCATTCTAGACATGATGTTTAACACACACCGAATTCTCATTTACTGAAATGCGATGTTTCCTTTTACTTTCTCTACATCTATATCATCTTTGAATTACTGCAGCAAAAATAGTCTCACCCATTACTTTTCCTCCAGTAGATAAATCCCACGATAACTCCAGTTATAAAGATGATCACAACACCGGGCAGATAAACGGAAAAAGATTTGTCTGCTGAAGTGTGGGCCTCGTTTGTGTCTAAATCATTGAAAAGATGCATTTGTCAGTAAAATCATTTACTTTCATTTCCTGGAAATCAAAACACAAATCAAACACAGTTTACGTCTACTGAAACTCTGAGTGAAGTAATGAAACCCCAGTTTTATAACCACAGAGCTTTAAATATTGTCACTGTGCTCTTTTCTTTTGTCTTCTTCTTCTTCTTTTGCATCTTTTCTGAATATTACTATGAACTGAAATTGGTCCAACTGCTTATATACATTCACTGGCCACTTTATGAGGTATACTTGTTCAGGGTGTAACACAAATATTTCAGTGTTCATTTCATTTGTCAATCACATGTCAGCTTCATCTTCCTGGTTAAATAAAGGTTAATAAAATAATAAAATGTCAGCAAATCAATGCTCAAACAGAGCAACATGGCACATGTTACTGGTCCCAGTGCTTCACAAACTGCTGATCTGCTGGGATTTTCCCACACAATCATCTCTGTTCACAGACAATGGTCTGAAAAATAGAAAATATCCAGTGAGCTGTGATTCTCTGGGTAAAAATGCTGTTTACACATCAAACCTTGAGGCAGAGCGGACCACACTGGATATCACTGCTGTCCTCTAACAACAGCAAGCTGAGGCTACAGTTTGCAAGTCTGGACAACAGAAGACTAAAAAAAACGATGCCTTGCCCGATGAGTTGATTTCTAACAGTTCAGACTGCTGGTGGTGTAATGCTCTGTGGGGGATTTTCTTTGCAAACTTTGGACCCTGTAGTAACCACTGAGCATCATTTAAACACCACAGCCTGCCTGAAGGTTGTTGCTGACCACATTCATGTCTTTATGCCCAAAAAATACCCATCGTCTGATGGCTGCTTCCAGCAGGATACCACACCATGTCACGGCGCTCAAATCATGTACGGCCTGCGCAGTCACCAGATCTCAATCCAGCAGAGCACCTTTGGGATGTGGTGGAACGGAAAGTTTGCTTCAAGTAAGAGCAGCTGACGAATCTGCAGCAACTGTGTGATGATGTAATTTCAATATGTCTTGAGAATCTTTGAGGAATGTTTTTAGCGCCTTGTTGTGCCACAAAAAATGAAGACATGTTTGATGGCTGAAGGTGGTCCAACTCGGTTCAAAGATGTACCTGATAAATGAGTCAGTGAGAGTATTTAAACTGCTGTAAGTGAAAATAAGAAGAAAAGAAATGAACAAATTACAAGAATAAAAAACACATAAGCAGGTCAATACAATGCTAACACAGTGCTGAATAACTGTGTCAGATAAAGAAACCAAAATGCATTTACCTTCCACAGTGACACTGATATGGACAATATATGTCCCTTCAGTGTTTGTACACTCACAGGTGAAGTTCCCACTATCAGCTGGTGTTAAACTGGTCAGCTCCAGAAAGGCAGTCTGATTTTCTTTTGTTATTGAGAACCTGGGGTCACATTCCTGAGTAACGTTCTCTCCGTGTCGATACAGCAGATGACACTCTCCTCCTGTGTCCCTCTGTCTTTTGATCTTACAGATAATCAAAACAATAGTAGTCTGACTTTCCTTGTTGCAAATCCGAGTGACATCGTGTTCTCTCCTGACTGTCTTCACAACAGTCTCTGTAAACAGGGACAGCAAAATACGGTAAATACAAGATTCAGCCTGTGTCAGAGAGGACTTTAGTTTCTATATTTTGTGAATGTTAAACCATCTTTTTAATCCCATAATAATGTGTTTAGTTTAAACTAAAAGCAAGGAGGTTATAAATTTAAAAATATTAATAATGCATAATGAAAATAGTTTCCTTGTATTACCTTCAGCATCATGGGACACAGCTAGTGGTAACAGCAAAATCAAGCAAAGTTTTGATACGTCCATGCTTGTTAACATGTCTGTGAGCCACCGACAGTGAAGAGGAAGATGTGCGGAAAGAAACAAGCTGAAGCTTTCCTGGCTAAGCAGACGTCAGACTGTTGCCCTTCACGGGGCAAGTGTGAAATGATGTAAAAAGGAAGTGTACTGACAGGACTTTCATATTAAAAGGCTGTAAAGTTGAAACACTGTGCGAGCTCCCACACAAAAAGAAAACAGGCTAGTTTTTCCTTTATCACAGAGGAATTATTACACTGCTAACTGTCATGTTCGCTGAAGCTGAAGGATGGATAATATTGTAAAAGTAACAACAAAACTACCATTTATCATAACATTATAAGCATTTTAAACTAAAATAGCGTGTTACGTCATCAAACCGCTTCATCCAATCACTCAGATACTTACAAAGTTTTGACTGCATTACCTTTAAAATTTGTACGAAGATGAGCATAAAATGAATAAAACTGACATGCTTGCATTTGTTGTGTAGTGCAACAGGTGTATGTGGCTGAGGGATTCCCATGATGCAATGCGTATTTCTCCTTCAGTCACCTTTCTCGCTCACTGTGTGTTAATGCAGCTCTCTGCATTGAATCATACCTGTTATTAACCTCTGTCTCTCTTCCACAGCGTGTCTTTATCCTGTCTTCCTTCTCTCATCCCAACCAGTCGCAGCAGATGGCCCCGCCCCTCCCTGAGCCTGGTTCTGCTGGAGGTTTCTTCCTGTTAAAAGGGAGTTTTTCCTTCCCACTGTCTCCAGACTGCTCACTCATAGGGAGTCATATGATTGTTGTGCTTTTTCTCTGTATGTATTATTGTAGGGTCTGCCTTACAATATAAAGCGTCTTGAGGCACTTTATATTGTTGTGATTTGTCGCTGTGCAAATAAAATTGAATTGAAAATTGAATTGTGAAGGCCACCCCAGAAGCCACACAATTGGGAAGTCAGTAACGTCAGACACCAGCATCTTTATTTTAATTTTAATGCACATTTCCACAAACATAAATAACGACACATGTCCCATAAACAATTTCTGGTTAAAGTTTTACTGGTGCTGGAGGTCTGTTGGACTGCTGAGGGTAACTGGAGAGAAAATGATGTGTTGTTTTCACTGGACGTTAAGGCGTCTGGGAAGGGATCTCAGACCATTTACATCCTGGGCCATCTGACCTCAGGAAATCACATGATAAGGTGGGGCCAGGTTTCACAATGAGCTCACCCGAAACCCTGGCTGATTAGGACCCACATCCGCTTTCACATCTTGGCTCGTGTGATTAGGTAGAGGATCATCAGGGGGTCCTTTGTCCCTCTTTGGGGGGAAACTCCCACTGGTTTTAAATCTGGGACTCCCCACCATTGACCCTTAGAACTGAAGAAGCTTCTCGAATGAGAGGTGAAACGTCTTCAAGCAACTCAAGAAGTCCAGACGCTTTTCCTTCCAAGCTCCTTAGACTACGATGACCTGGATGACTGAGAACCTTCACAGACTTAAGTATTAAATTAATAGTTGGTTTTCATTCTTTGTTTTTAGATATTTTATTTTCTATTCTTATCCCCTCGTGTATTTAACTGGCCAGTTCAGTCCAATTTACCGGTATCTGGTATAGGCCTCGATACCGCATTTTCTAAAGTACTCGTTAAAAGTTCCCCGATACCGAGGACTGATACCACGGTCTGAGACCTGTCTATATTTGAGCGGCATGTAAGGGGTTAATCACAGGCGCCGAGTGCCCGCCCCACAGGCCCCGGCTGCATCTCAGAGCTGGGAGAAGGCGAGGCGAGACAAGTCAGCCGTGTGGAACTATTTCAAAGTGAACGAAGACACGAAAACAAAGGCGGACTGCAAATTGTGCTCATCGAAATTGTCCAGAGGAGGCTCAAAAGGTAGCGCATTTAACACAAGTAATTTAATCAAGCACCTAAAATCCCAACACGACAACGAGTACAAAGAGTTTGCCCACGCTTATTTACCCACACTTATTAGCACAGAGGAGCATAGCTGATGCTAAAGCAGTGGGACGGAAAATAGTTGGGCATTTTAAACATTTTAAACGCCTTAGCCTACTCCCGCCTCGAGGACATTCAGGGACAGCTCAACCAGCCAATAAAGAGACTGCAGCAGGACATACAGACACGCTGGAAGAGCACGTATTACATGACATCAGTCCTATTTTTCCACATATTAATACATTTATGAATTTTGTGCAGGTATAAAGAGCGCTTCTTCTCCAACAACACTGCTCCAGAGGCCAAGCTGCACCTGAAGCAGGAGCTTCTAGAGGTGAGGCAGAGGGGAGTCGGGCAGAAGCTGCAGAACCTCCTGCTAAACTGTTCCTCAAGGCCCAGGCTGCCGCTGGCAGCAGGTGCTGCCATTGAGCTCGACACATACCTCGGAGAGGCCCCAAGCCCTCGTGAAGACAGTCCTCTGAAGTACTGGGGTGTCAACAAAATCAGGTTCCCCACTTTGGCTAAAATAGCCTGTAAATAGCTCTCAGCCCCATGTAGCAGTGTGGACAGTGAAAGGCTTTTTAGCTCAGTGTCACACATTATAGATGAAAACAGAAACAGTCTGACTGCTGATGATGCAGAAAAGCTACTTTTCTTAAAAAACCCTGCCACTCACTGTTTCTCTCCATTTAGTGAGTCATCTTAGACTTGATGTTAATACCTACCTCAGTTGCACTGACTGCCACAGTTCTATGTCAGTGGATGTTGTTAGTTTATTCACATATTGTGCACTAAATGGCAAAGATGTTTATTAATGCCCCTTGTGTTGTCCAAAGCGGCAGAGTTTAAAATAAACTGAAAAATACTTGAGTTGCACTGTCACTGTTTACATTTTTTTTATAATTATTTATTCTGTAATATGTTGCATACAACATGCTTTTCATTTTAAATAAATGTTCTTAATTCCAAACCAGTCCCTTGTTTGTTTGTTGTTAAATTATAGGACTAAAGCTGTTACCTGTAAATTTAAATCATGTTTTTATTAAGTACTCGGTATCGGCGAGTACTGAAATGCAAGTACTTGTACTCGTACTCGTTTCCAAAAAAGTGGTATCGGTGCATCCCTAATCTGAGGTAAACATTTTGCTTTTCATTTGACCCCTGACCTGTCTGCTGTAATGCAGGAGGCAGGTTTATGACCTATACTGCAGCCAGACACCACAGGAAGCCTTCCTCCATGTTTTCTTTACAGTAATTGATTCAGCCAGTTTAAGTCTCCTTTGTTTTTGTGCATTAGATCACTGTGTGGGTTGTGTTGAGTGCTTATGTATTTGTAAGTAGCCATTATGACTTGACTAGTGGTGTTTATCTCTTTTAAGGGTCTAGTATCATCAGTTAATTAGTTTTTACACTTTGCAGGCACTTTGCTGTAAATACAACAACACTGCTGAAAAGTCTAATTTAAATAATTACTACTGATGCACCTATCAAATAAACTAACATTTGCACAGGTGTTGAAATGCTGGACTCTTCCTCTCCTAAATCTGTGGCAGAGAAAAAATGCTGCAGGAGTGTTTTTTTTTACATGATATGTAAGAAAAATAAGAAAAAGAAAGAAACCCTGTGATTTTAATGTGAATGCATTACTGACATCTTATGCAAACACACATTGTGCACACCACTTTATCCCTTATTACAACTGCAGCTTTTATTAGTGCATGTTCACGGGACTTCTGATTCTATAGGGTCTTGACAAAAGTCTCTGCAATCAATTGATTACAATCAAGTGATTCAATTGAAACATGGAAATCAGCATTTCACCATTTTATACTATACATACATGTTTTGCTTTCAAGACTGGACAGGAGTGGCATGTGGGCGGCATTGTAGAGTGTGTTGACAGGAGGAAAACTTACACGCTCAGTAAATCACCCCCGTCACTACCTAAACCTCAAAGTCTCTAAACAGGAAGTGCATCTGCATGAAAGCTTCTGTTTTATATGCAGACAGATGACCTTTTGATGTAAAACCTTTCTCTGTATCTAGAGAAACACTTTAACTATATATTCAACTATATAGTTTAACATTTGGTCCGTAACTATCATTTAAAAACAATAAAAAGGTTTAAAAGAATATACATAGGCGGCTATAAAGACTGCAGGTCAAACATCGTGCAGATACAGAAGGACCTCCTGGGGTCCAAAATGTCGCACTATTACAGAGCAATGCTTACAATAGTCTTGCATGGTTAGCCAGTTAGACAGATGCAAATGTTAAAGTGCTAAAACAGACATGTAAATAAAATACAACATCATGTTAGCAGCTTATTGGTATTAATGTCTCTTAAAGCTCTCCATGACCTAGCTGCATCTTAACTCTCTGAGCTGCCACAGTCTTATAAACCCACCCGCTGTCTCAGGTCAGCTGATCAGCTGTTCCTGAATGTTCCCAGGACTGAGCGTAAACTTAGAGGACATCGTGCTTTTGCTGCAGCATCTCTGAAACTGTGACACGATCTGCCTTTAGAGATTAGACAGGCTTCTTCTCTGCCTGTTCTTAAATCACTCCTGAAAACTCATCTCTTCACCCTGACCTTTGACACCTTGTAAGATGTTGGTTTTTAGTTTGAGTTTTTTAGTTTATTTTTGCTGTTTTATCTTGTTTTGAAATATAGGGCTGTTTACATTTTTTATGTATTATGTGTTTTATTTTTTTACTGTTATGTTTTATTCTATTGTTCTTAACTCATTTACTGTACAGCACTTTGGTTTTGTCCTGGGTTTTTTAAAGTGCTTTCTCAATAAAGATGGATTGGATTGGACTGGAAGATAAACACTTTAGTTTGCAGTACTGTGGTGAGTTCACAGTAAAGCACTGTGTTGGACTGGCGCACAGTGACTGTGGCGTTCATGGTCAGTGTTAGGTTACCTCAAGTACAGTGGATTCATTTGCATTTAAGCTGATGATGCTTCGATTAAGTCATCAAATTTCACCTTTATATCAGCTCTATAAGCCAATTCTCAGGATACTGTTAGTGTAGGAAATTTAAAGACAACCAAGATATCTGTGAAACGTCTGCTTACATCTTGAATTCAGCTCCGGCGTATGTGGTAAGTTGTTAATGAGTGACTTTAATTTATTCTTTCTTCAGATGTGGCTATACACTCTACTGAGAATAAGCATACTGTCATGATATGAGTGGATCTTCAAAATAGACATCGAAATAGGTCATGGAGAAAATAAGTATAAAAAGTAAAGATCTTCTTAGGAATAATACTGTTTGGATAATTATAACCATCATAAGCAACCGAATCATCTCAACATGTATTTGCTCAAAAATGTATTTATTACCACAAACATGTATTTAATTATCAACAAAAGGAAAATCAACAGTTTCTAGAACTCCAACAGGGGCAGGACTTGGAGGTACTGGGATTTCAGGAGGCAGCAGAATGGTACACTGGTCAGTGTCATTATTATTGACCTGTGATGGTGGATGGCCTTGGAGGGAGCTGAGAGGTAACTCAGACCTCTTGTCTTCAGGACACATAAAGCAAACATACTCCTTCTCAGCAGCTGGAGACTTAGAGACATCCCAACTCATCAGTCTCATGCGTTTGGGCATCAAATGTTCCTCTTCATCATTAACAGAAAAAGCAGTAGAATACCTGCGCTTTCTGCAGAGACCTACCTCTGCAGTGGGTGGAGGTCTCGGAGGCAGAGGAACATCGCTAGGACACATGAAAAATGTCACTTCATCATCCAGGGATGAACGATCGTTTTTCAAATCTGGATTAATGATCTTGTCTGTGTCCTTTGCATGAAAGCTGGCATCAGCAGGTGGAGGATTTGAAGAAACTGGTACATCAGAACTCATCAGCCTCATGCGTTTGGGCATCAAATGTTCCTCTTCATCATTAACAGAAAAAGCAGTAGAATATCTGCGCTTTCTGCAGAGACCTACCTCTGCAGTGGGTGGAGGTCTCGGAGGCAGAGGAACATCGCTAGGACACATGAAAAATGTCACGTCATCATCCAGGGATGAACGATCATTTTTCAAATCTGGATGCATGATCTTGTCTGTGTCCTTTGACTGAAAGCTGGCATCAGCAGGTGGTGGACTTAGGAGCTCACATGCAGGTGCACTGATAGGTCGGAACATGAAAGCGGGAACTTCATTGTCCAGAGCACAACGGTCTGCACTGGATGAGCGTGGGAGCTTCTCCTTTGCCTGTGGAGGAGGCAGACTTTGACTTTGTGTTGCAGAGGAACATTTAAGTCATCTGACGTTTTGCTCTGTTACATATTATTATTGTTGTTGTTGGATTTTTCTTTAAAAATTCACACGATTTAATGTTTAGAAACAGACACAGTGAAGGGTAACTTACCACAGCTCGAGCCATTTTAGGCGTCTGTCAAGGCAAAGACGCAGGATTTGGTTTCTCTGTGTAAGATTACAGGACAGTTGTCAGTTTCATTTTCAAGTCAGTTGGATAAATTCATATCAAACTTCTCAAACTGTATCATTAAAGCATTGTTTAGGTGGACAAATATGAAAGATATGAAGATAAAAACAGTAACAGCTGGCAATCAAGGGAAAACAACCTTACGAAAAAGGTCTTAATCATTATTGTTTAAAAGTAAATCTTTCAGTCCTTACTTCAGTGATTGTTTGAAGTCTCTGTGCTTGTTGTCAGTCGCAGATTTGTGTAAAATATTTGCAGTTTGTGAATAAAGTTTGCAGGAGCTCCAAAGTTTGTCTGTTCAATACCAAAGTAATGAGGAGACTGAGTGCAGGTTTGGAATCCTCAGTGACAGAAGAATGCAGCAATGTTTGAATTTGAATTTGTTATTGTTTTATTAACAACAACTACCAGGATCATACCATAGCAACACAGTGATGCCCAATCAAATGTCAGGTACAAGGGATAGCCCACATACACATCCAACAGCACAGTAAAGCAATGGGCACCAATGCCACCAGTCAGGCCTTAAAAATACCTGAGTTATATAACAGCACACTGACAGTGTCTCATCCAAAAATATAAAATGTATAAATACAGTTAATATCATTTTCATTTAAATTTTATTTAATTCTCTTCATATAGTGCCAAACAGATGTCTCAAGTCGTCACTGTTACAACATAGATAAACATGAACATGAAATCCATTATTTAATTCTCTTCCATTCACTCCAGTTCAATTCAATAGCTATATAGATGGATAGACAGATACTGTATTATATACTATATTGATTCCAAATGGAGAATTAATGTGTTATATCACCAGGATAATGAATTCAAGTAGTACAATCTCCAATAAACAGACAACACAGTTCAAGTTCAAAGTGCAATATGTGCAGGATCCAGGCTTTATATTGTAAGATGCAAAATGTTTATATATACATAATATTGTTGAAAAACTAAAGAAAGTTAAAAATCAAAATAAGTTTATTGTCACTGTGGCTGATGTGATTGCAATATGAACCCGGAAGCAGACAAGGGAGAGATGGAACTGAATCTTAACAAAAAAACAAACCATTTATTAGGTTGAAAAACACGAACACAAAACAAGGCCCAGCAAACAGGGGCGGAAACTAAAACGAAAACCTATCCTGGGAATAACTCGGTATGACTATGACAACTATGACAAGAAAAACATGAACATGAATCCGAGGAGGTGCATGCGAGAAACTCTGATGAAAAAACATGAACATGAACATGGACCTAAACAGAATCAGGAGATAACCTGAAACCCGGAATAACGTGAACGGAGGAAAACGCACCAACACTGCCCAGAGGAAGACAGCGGACTTAAATACACAGAAGAGAAAGGAGGGAAGTGGAAACACAGCTGACACAAATGAACCTGACACCACAGGGGAAACAAAATGAAACACACTGAACATGGAAACACAACCCTTTCATAATAAAAGACGAAACAAGGAGAGACGTGGACGTGTGATGGGCTGAGTTGCCAAATGGCTGGTAGGCTTTTAGCTAGGCTTTAGCTTCAGCCAAGTGGAAGCTAAATTGGCTAGTCATTCATATGTAAATTAGGTTGTTACCTGAGAATTCTGGAGGGGAGTGGGGGTGTGTGAATGATTGCTGATTTCTAACTGCCAACTGCCTCTTTGTTTGTCTGGGGGGGAGCTGCTAAAAGCGGTGAACTTCCTTTTGTGTTCGTCTTGATGCATTCTCAATCATCCAGGAAATTAAATCTCCAAAAGTCACCAACTTGGAGTGGTTAGTTTCCTGAGCCACAAGGAAACTTGTGTTTCAGTTTGCCATCTTAGGGAGAAATCAACACACATGGGTGTATGTCCTTTGTTGCTGAGATTTATTGATAAAAACAGTACAAAAAAACCAACCATTTGTACACATATTTACAAATAATAATAAAAAGTGAGTGAGTACATTTCAACATTTTCAGCAATCACTCACAATCCTGGCACTGCCATGGTATCTGTAGTCTGCATTTACCACATGTGTATCTGTAGCAGTGAACACATCGCACAGTGGCATGATTGTTCTTGCATTTGTGTTTGACCTGACACATGGCTCTTTTTCCAGGGCTCGGTGTGGAGGGTTGTGTCCGAAGCAACTGTTCTTTTCTTGCCTTCTTCCCAGCTACATGAGAGTGAGCCAGCTCTCTTGCAAGCTCCACCAGGAAGTCCACCCGTCTTTCCTTCGTCCCGGTGCATGCTTGATACAGCACATCCTGCGGAGCTCCATAGGATAATTCTAAAAAATGCTTTAGTTCCTCACATTTTAATGCAACCCACTGAATTAAAGCTGAAACTACATCTGAGTTGTATCATTTCAAATTCATTGTTGTAATTTACAGAACCAAAGTTAGAGAAAGTTGTTTCTGTCCAAAGTCTTATAGACATAACTGTATGATTTTCAATGATTTCAAGGACAGCTGAAGATAAAAAGTATTCAACAAGGAGAGACCAGGAATTAGTGACGTGCAGAGTTTGAATAAGAAGCTGTAATTAGACTGAATGCAAGACGAGAGCAAAGCCATGGCAACAGCAGGAAGTGGAGCAGGACCTGCGTGTGTCCATGAAGCTCGATGTTTTTGTGCACAGATCACATGCAGTCTGAAATGTTGTGCAGTCCAGACTGTATATTTTGCTGAGTGAAATACAAAAGCTTCCTTCATGGATGGAAAAGAAACTGTTTCAGTGTCAAATGAAACACGTTCTGTTGATTTCAACTCCCAGAACTGAGTTCAGCTGAGCTCCACGGTGCAACAATTAGACTCCACTATGTTTTCTCTGCTTTGTAACAGCAACAGGCTGTTTAGGGCAAGATTTGCTAAAAGGCTCAAAACAGCGCTTACAGACATGGTTCGTTTTTTGGGCCAATTACAAAAGTTCTGCTGTTTTCTAAACACAGGAGATGTGAGTTCAAATGTATAAAACACAAAAATAAGACATGCTTATTTGTATTAAATATCTGGATAATGATCTGTAGATGTTAAAAACATTCATAACACAGTTTGAATGTCCAGAATTGGGTCTTCATCAGGGTCACAAAAATCTTTGAGATTCTGTCTCTGACACACAATCCTGTCGCTGCGCTCGATTTGTAAACACTAACAGCTCTTTGACTCCAGAACCCAGTTTGTGTTGGTGCGAGGCATTAGTGGATCTCTCTCTTAGAGTAGAGTTAGAGTTACTACAGTTTCTTAGGAAACTGAAGAAGGCCCGTCTCCCTCCTCCAGATTCCCGTGCAAATGTCAGACAATTCAAAATCCTGTTTGACTTTATAAAGGAGACACAAATGTGCAAAAATCTTGACAGAGTGCCACAGTGTCACAGACAGTTGCACTGCCTTTGATGAGAAACACTGAATGATAGTAAAACTAAACAATCACTGCAACACACTGATACAGGAGAAGTTGTGATTGTTCTTTTCATTTGTCCTGTTGTGTAGTTTGGCTGTAGTGTGCCCCCCACCCACCCCCCTTTCAAGAAGCCAGCTGTAGGATCGTCCACATTAAGAGAAGGAGTTAAAAGTGGGAGTCAAAACCTCCAACTTAAAGTGGAACATTAATGTCACACAAATGCAGACACAGACTCGGTGCCATTTTTATATTGTTAGATTCAGAGATTTTATTGAAGTTCTCAGTTATATTAGGGACATACAGAATGCTTTCTAATGGAATAAGAGGAGAGAGTGAAGCAACTGTGCCACCCTAAGGACCATGGAGTGGGATTAATGATGAGTTGTGCTCATTTGATACCAACTAATGTGTGTTGGGTGCATTGTGAGCGCCGTCCAGGAGCGAACCAAACCCCAAGACTGGCAATTGGGACATTGAATGTCACCTCTCTGGTGGGGAAGGAGGCTGAGTTAGTGCGTGAGGTTGAGAGGAACCGGCTAGATATAGTCAGGCTCACCTCAACACACGGCTTGGGCTCTGGAACCAGCCTCCTGGAGAGGGGCTGGACTCTGTCTCAGTCTGGAGTTGCCCCTGGTGAGAGGCGGCGGCCTGGGGTGGGTATCCTGGTGTCCCTTCAGCTTGCTGCCTGTATGTTGGGGTTTCTCCCAGTAGATGAAAGGGTTTGTTATCTGTGCCTCCGGGTTGGGGTTCAGAGTACCCAGCCTTCTTGGAGTCCCTGGGTGGGACACTGGAGGGTCCTACTGGGAGACTTAAATGCTCATGTGGGCAACAACAGTGAAACCTGGAGGGGCGTGATTGGGAGGAATGGACCCCAGGACCTGAACCCGAGTGGTGTTTTGTTATTGAACTTCTGTGCAAACCACAGCTTGGCCATAACGAACACCATGTTCGAACATAAGAGTGTCCATAAGTGCACGTGGCACCAGGACACTCTAGGCCACAGGTTGGTGATTTGTTGAGTCTTCTCAGTTTGTGCTAAATCATTGAGTTGATTCTCAGTACTGTTCATTAGAGTTCCTGACCTGTTCTTTCCTGTACCTAGATTTCCTGGACGCGTCCCTGACCCTGTGTGGATTGCCTGTTGCTGGATTGGCATGAGAGTGTAACGGTGTGAGGGTGAGTGGCTGAAGAGGAGTGAGCGTGCGAGCCTGGAAGAGGTGAGTGTAACACAGACGATGCGACGAGGAGCACAGGCAGACAGGAGGGGACACAGCTGGAACTAATGGGCATAACGAGACACAAACCTACAAAGTAAAACAGGAAACTCACAGGCTGTTTCACAATACCAACTTGGGGACACGAACAGAACACAGAGGAAAGACACAGGTAGGGACAATAGAAACACTAAACACACAACTCAAACCCTAAGAACAAATACAAAACAGCAGAAACTGGAAAATAATACCAACAAACTCAAAACACTGGGTCAATGACTCAGGACCACGACAGATCTGCCCTGTTTCACACTTAACACTTTGTGCCCACAGAAATTGGGCGCACCCACAGAAACGCAAAGCAGGAGATGAAGCATCGCTGAATATATGTCCAAACCAACTTCATTCTAAGCCAAAGACTAGAAAATATGGTGAAGCATATTTTACATGTAGTTGTTTTTTCCTGTGTAATAATATTCAACATTGCTATCAATACCTACCTCGGCACTTATGCAGGTGAAACCAAAGGGAAGATAATCACACCGTGACGCCTCTGCCTTTGTAAATGGAGGGACAGCAACTGCATGTGTGTAATGTAAGTGTGTAAAACCTGCAGATAGTCAGATTAACAGTATTTTGTCTCTATCTGCCATTCTGCAATTCATCTCATGTAAAAAAGAATGTGCGCACAGCGTGACGTGAAAAAAAGGCACATATCTTTGACGTTGCGTGACCAACTCTGTATTCCTCGTCCACACGTAAACGCAAAAAAGGAGTTTTAAAAAATCTCAGTTTTCGGTGATTCGAAACGCCGTTTACATGTGGACGAAAGGTCCAAACGCATAGAAACAGCTGCGTTTTCAAAAATCCCCGTGTAGATGTGGACGTAGCGTAAAAGAGTTAGTAGTTTATTTTCTTACTACCTGTAATTTATTGCAGATTATTTGTATTTGCTTAATTGTTTACTAAATGTTTGAGGTGTGAAATAAACCGCAATGGAGCAAAATATGGGCGTGTGTGGTTGGAGGTTGTGTTTGTGCGTGCGCGCGCGAGGGGGGGCGTGAACATTTATCTTGTAAAACAAGAGGGGCCCAGCAAAAAAAAGTTTGGGAACCATTGCTTTAGGGTTTCCTGACCGCCATGCGCCAGGAGACGACACGCTCCAACCTGTCCAGGGGCTGGGCCTTGGACATGGTCACCCTTAGCAACGATGTCACCAAGATGATGAGGGAGGTCGTCTAAGCTCTGATGTTCTGATATTTTCCATTTTTCTTCAGCACCAAACATGTTTGTAGGTTTTTAGTCTGTTAAATTTATGAAAATCAAAATGTTTCCACCGCTTCTCTCTGCAAGTCTCTAATAATAATAATAATAATAATAACATTAATGATCGTGTATGTGACCTCACACAGTAAAGCTGATGTGAGGATCATCACAGTTTTGGTGGTTGTATGAACTTAGAATGCATAAAATAATAATTTGTTTTAATTAAAAAACTTTCCCTCTGTCATTTCCTGAGTGTTTCAAAATAAAAGTCCTTTCTTTCATGTTTTGAATGTGAGGCTGTTCCTGTGATGCCTTCAAATCTGTTTCAGTCTGCAGTTTTTTACAGTTCAGACCCAAAGTGACTCAAACATTTACTTAAGAGGTTTTTGTTCGTCTGGGTTTTCCTGCTCAGCAGCTCTAAACAGGCAAAAGCAGAAAAACACAAACAGAAAGAAACAGGAAAATATGTGTTTCTGTGAACAATGCAGCAGCAAAATGAAAGACCAGGATTTATCTTTTAATGACTGACAAAAACATTAAATGATCATGTTTATTTTCACATAAATGTTCCATCGGTCCTTCTTTTACAATAAGTTTAGAAATTAAAAATACTAATAACACACCAGGAAAAAGGCAACAGCACGAGTCCTGAAAGGCTTAAAGAGAAAATAAACGCACAAAGAATGAAACAAAAAGGCACAAAACCTCAAAACAAGAGTGAATTAAATCTGAGCGACACACAAAGATGCTAAAAGCCCCAAACATGAACCTGTGAGGTCATTAATACCTGTGTGTGTGCATGTTTACATGTCTTTGTGGGGACCAAAATGCCCGTCCCCACAAGTTTGAAGACATTTGTGAGACTCAGAATGTGGTTTTAGTGTCAGGGACAGTCAGGTCAGGGTTAGGCATTCAGTCTTAATGGTTAGAGTAAAAGGCTGAGGAGAGCATGATGTCAAATAGATGTCCCCACAAGGATATGAAAACACAACCGTGTGTGTGTTACTGTGAGTTTGTGAGACAAGTGAAGATTTGAGAATCAGTGAGAAATGTTTCACTTCCTGTTGGTGAAGAAGAGCAGACTCCTCTTCAGCCACAGAAATGAAGAAGCTTTTATTTTGTCAGCCTGACAAACACGAGCTCAGCCACGAGCAGAGGCGACCCTGCAGAGGTGAAGGTCACAGTCAGAATCAGCGCCAGAGAACCGCACAAGGACGGCCTCATTGGTCACGGCTGAGTTCATTATGTGATGGTAACAAGCTGATTATTACAGAACAGGAAACACACGTCTGCTCATCAAACACCAGCTGCTGCTGCTTTTATCAGTCTGACAACAAAACCTCACAAGAAAGAAGTTTTTGTGAGTTTGCAGCGTTCCTCTAAACTGAAAACTAAAACAGCCTGAAAATGGGAACACGCACCCACACTCGAGAGTCAGGCAGCTTAAATGTGTTTGTCTTCATCTGTAGTTACGTTTCATTGGCTGGAAATGTGCTAACTGGAATCCTTCATGAGTCCAGATGAACAAAAACAAGTGTTTACTGCTCCACGCTGCACGAATCTGAATCAAAATCACTCAGACGCGCCCACGTAGGCATTCCACTAAAACCATGTGACCACCTTCACCTTTAAACCTGTCGTGAATATAAATTTAGACTTTTCACTTTATTTTGAAAGAACAGATTTGCAGGAAGTGCGGCTGCTGCAGAAACTCTTCACTTTTCACTGGCTTTAATCTTGAAGGTTTCTCCAGATGTGGAACTTTCATGCTAAACATTCAACATCTGACGACCGTCTCCGTGTAAAACACTGACAAACTCAAACTTTATACGGTAACTGACAGATTTATTCCTCCATTTTCAGGCATTTCACAATGAACTTGGATTAGTTTGATGATTTTATTCACGTTGGTGAATAAAACCAGCCAAGAGGCTGATTCCTGCAGAGGAGGAGGCAGAGTGGAGGAATCTGCAGGTTCTGTCTCTAACACACAACCAGAGCTTCAATCATAACGTGCACATAATAAAACCATGATCCCCCCTGATCGACTCTTTTAGCCTGTTTCCTCTGGATCGAACAGGATCTAACAAACCCCAGCTTCTGCTGGGACACTGGTCATCATGGGAGGAAAAAGATGGCTGCCGTGTTGCCGTTTCCTGTCTTACACCAGCGTTATACTTCCTGTATCTGTGGGTCTGAGTTTTTAATCAGAGGATGAACTTAAAGCTTTCAGTCTGCTCTACAACCCACCACCTATCCACACGTCTGCTAAGTGGACTGGAAATCAGTAAAACTTCTACCAGACTTTAGTAAATATTGCATTAAGATGAGCAGACAGATTTTAATCTCAGCATCGTGCACACAGATTTTTCAGGACACTGGAAGAGTTCCTGCCGTGGATTTAGATGTTAGTGTTGTGTGGATGATCCCATTCTGTGATCTTTGTGTTACTAACACTGATGACACCACCGTTATTGGACTCATCTCGGACGGGGATGAGTCTGCCTACAGGAGGGAGGTTGAACGTCTGGTGTCCTGGTGCAGCCACAACAACCTGGTGCTGAATGCCCAGAAGACAGTGGAGATTATTGTGGACTTCAGGACGCACACAGCTCCACTCCCCCCCATCATCCTGTCTGACACCCCCATCACCTCTGTGGACTCATTCCGCTTCCTGGGTACCACCATCATCCAGGACCTGAAGTGGGAGCCCACCATCACCTCCGTCATTAAGAAAGCCCAGCAGAGGATGTACTTCCTGAGGCAGCTGAAGAAATTCAACCTGCCAACACGGACGATGATGCAATTCTACACTGCAATCATCGAGTCCATCCTCACCTCCTCCATCACTGTGTAGTACGCTGGAGCCACTATCAGGGACAAACAGAGACTGCAGCGTGTTGTGCGCTCTGCTGAGAAGGTGATTGGCTGCAGACTCCCATCTCTGCAGGACCTGTACACCTCCAGGACACTGGGGCGTGCAGCTCGGATCTCAGCTGACCCTTCTCACCCTGGACACAGTCTGTTTGACCTGCTCCCCTCAGGCAGGAGGCTCCGGTCCATTCGCACCAGAACCTCTCGCCATAAGAACAGTTTCTTCCCCTCTGCTGTCGGACACATGAACAATAACCGTATGACTGTTCCCACCACTAACACCCTACGCTGTGTTCACTGCATCATTCCATGTTTGGCACTGATCACCACCTGCACTCATGTATATATCATGTATATATCTATCTACTTAGCACTTTTAATTCTTATTCTTATTTTTATTTTCGTGTCTATTTAAGCGTAATTTATGACAGTATGTTTGCACTGAAGCACCGCAGCAATTTCCTAATGTTGTAAACCTGCTCAACATTTGGCAATAAAACCCTTTCTGATTCTGATTCTGATGCTTTTACACTTTAGGACCCTCGAGACCTCTGCTGCTCAGCCGTCCTGATCGCTGCCTCCACTTTAACCAGAGGCTGTAACCTCTGATCATTTCACCTGCACCGGCAGTAAAACTCTTCTCCAGAACCAAACGTGCCATAAACCCATCACAGCTTCATCATCAGCTCAGTCTCAGCAACATGCAGACGACCGAGCAGCAGAAACTCTGCAGGGAACGTCTGAAGTCTGTTCTTCAGTTTTCCCAGCTCACTGTTTATTGAACATGAGACAGAAAAATAATTTCACCTTTAATGTGAAACTTTTATCGCCTGTGACATGTTTGCAGGAAGTTTACATGCTGTGATTTAGTGTCACAGCCATAAATATCACACAAGGTAAAAACTACAAGTCCCAGCATCCTCTGTGTTTAGGGAGGAGCAGTGAAAGTGAAAGTGTTGATCCTCCGTTCAGAGCAGCAGGAGGAGGAAGGTGGAGCTGATGCAGGCGAGTGTTAACATGAATATGTTTCTTCTTATGACATAAAATAATTCCACGCTGTTCGTGTCTGTGGGTGAAACGTGAGGCCGGTCGGCTCCTCTGAGCGCTGGTTTCCTGTAAGTAGAGAGGAAGTGAGTTTAGCTGAGAGAGCAGGAGGAGAGTGAGAGCTGTGCTGAGGCAGGTGAGTGTTAACACCGCTCTGACATTACTGTGTCTCTGTGGCGGGAACAACAGGCTCCGTCAGTGGAGGCAAAAATAATCAGACTTTGGTTTTTCAAAGGAAACTACTTTATGTTGGGAGAAGCCGCGCGCTCATTGGATAACGACTTGTCAATCTGAAGTTATTAGCCAATGAGCGCGCAGGTTCACAGTAAGACCCGCCCTTATCACGACAAAAAAATGGCGACAGAAACTCCTTTCAGGCTGACTTTAAACTGTTTGAGCCACTTCCTGTTCTCAGTCCCGGCGTCCTGATCACCGAGGTTTCTGTTGCTCTGATGTCTGATATTGATTATATCGGTAAACAGGCTGTAGGCAGAAACATCAGGTCTGATCTGAAAATCCCTTCAGAAACAAACTTTAAGAGTTTTATGTCCGTGTGAGGCCGCACGCTGATTGGATAACCACCTGTCAGTCTCAAGTTATTAGCCAATGAGCGCGCAGATTCACAGTAAGACCTTAACACAGCATTTTTTTTAAAACTAAAACATCAACAGTGAAACTGTAACGTGTCCTGTGATCCATAAACACTCTGTGATGAATAATCTGAAGTCATTTTGAGCCTGACAGTAGTTTCCTGTCACAGAGCAGAAGCTGCAGGCAGTTTTTGGCACCTTTATATTTAATTTATTCCAAAATAAATCAATAAAGGTAGAAAAGAACTCTCAGTGACATTAAAAATCTATTTTTAAAGACAGATGTGACCAAGTGCAACAAATATAAGATGAGATGTTTACAGATATTTGAAGTATTGATCATATGTAGAACACAGAGCAGGTCCAATAACAGAGTCATGCTGCTCACAAACAGCAGTTTGGTTTCATGAGCTCACTTCCTGCAGTGATCCTCAGCTTCTCTCCAAAGGAGCCGTAACATGTGGGCTCCTCACCATGATGATGATCCCAAACACACTGAGTTCCTTCATCCACCTGATCATGTACTTATTAAATAATGTGATGGTTTTGGTGTTTTTTAAAGACTTTGAGCCTCTAAAATAACTGGTTTGGACTTTAGGGCCAAAGCTCCAACATTAGAAAGCCGTCAGTGTGATGCTTCCAGTACAACAGCACCTCTGAGTGTGTGTGTTTACCTCTCAGACTAACTCCACCCTGACATCAAGAAGATGGAGGAAGAGGACGGAGCAGCATCCAGCTGTGTATCTGTGAGGAGTGACTGGTCCAGAGACAAACCTCCAGAGTTCAGTCATGAACCTGCAGCAACAATGTTCTTCAATCATGGAGCTCAGCTGACCATGTAAGAGAGCTGCTGACTCAGAGTTCAAAGGTTGTTTCTATAAATGTTCTGCCAGTGACATCATAACTTAACCTAACACTGGTCTGTGTATGAAGTATCATTTAGTGGCAGTTGTTAAAGTTGTATAATGATGATGCTAGTTTGGGGTGTATTTTCCTGCTGATGCAAATGCATCTACTTTGCCCTTTGTCTGGTGCTTTGGACAAAGACGTCCAATGAAACTCAGAACAACACAGTTTGCACCACCAGCAGGCAGAGGAAGTGGCTGACATCCAGAAATCCTACCAGCGGCTGAACAAAGCTGGACTGAAAGACAGCACAGAGGCACTAATCATGGCAGCACAGGAACAAGCTCCGAGCACAAGACCCATAGAGCCCGGGGTCTACATGGCTCTTTTTGGGGGGGTTGTGTGGTATTCATAGTGACTTTGTTTCTTTGGACCAAAATCTTTTGTTTTTTAGTTCAGTTGCAACATTGACTAACACTAATGCAGGGGTCGGCAACCTGCGGCTCTTTAGTCCTTACAGTGCGGCTCCTCGTGGTTTGGGAAAATAAATTAGAAGTATTTAGCTGAAGTGTATTTTATTTATGTTCTTTTTTAACTTGTAGTTCTAAATTGGAAGATTATTGTGATATTGAAATATAAAAATAAAATTATATTTTATTATTTTTTCATCGCTCAAATAAGCGTCACACTCGTGGAAGCCGGTGTACCCGCCGAAACGCCGTGCATTTATCGAGACTTTCAGCCCCAGGTAGGCCAATTATGGATCTTGGATCCACATTATGTCAGCAGCTGTTCTCCACCATGAACTACGTTAAAAACAAACACCGCTCACGCCTCACAGACGACAGCTTACAGTCCTGTAAAGATGAAAGTGACTTCGTACAGCCCCGACCTGCAGACGCTGTGCGCAGAGGTTCAGGAGCAGAAGTCCCGTTGTAAACATATCACGGCAGACCCGACGATGTTTGCATGAACACGCTTTTCAGCTTCTCTTTATTGACCACTTTTCACACACGGTTGCTGTACGCACACAGCCGGCTGTAGCTTTGCAGCTCACAGCCCGACACACACCAACACAACAGCACAGACGTTAAGGCGGCGAGGCGTGATTGCGGGTGCCGCTCAGGTGCGTCCGCCTCCCCTGCAGCGGCACTGCAGACCACGCCCCGCCACACACATTAACCAGGTAAAATACATATTTAGGCAGAATTTTGCAAATATCTATTTTTCATCTTTCAGCAGCATAGAGCTTTTTTTCCAATTATTTTTTAAAAGTCAGGTCAAGGCTCCAAAAGCCCAAAGGAGATATAAGGGTGGCGGCTCACAGCAGTTTTTGTTTGCTACATCATTTTAGTTCAGCTGGGTGTCTTTCCTTTTGTTATATTTCTTTAAGAGTTCAAATGTGTTCATTACATAAATAACATGTAATTTTCTCTGTAGCACTTCATGGATTTCATAAGCAGCACACCTTAGTTGTTCACACAAAGCATAAAGGTAAAAACAGTATATACAGTGTTATCTTCATTCTAGATGTCAAAAAGTATTTGTGGCTCCCAGTGTTTTCTTTTGCGTGGAAACTGGCTCCAAATGGCTCTTTGGGTCCTGAAGGTTGCTGACCCCTGACCTAATGGTATATTTTTTTAGCTGGATCGTTCTATAAAAACATGAATCAAATCTGAGAAAAGTTTCCACCTGACCTGTTGAATGTTATTGACGCCAGAAGTTTGCCTTCATACTGTGTTTCTTGCATGCCTTTTGTGGTGTACTAATTGATGTGAAATGAATGCAATGTGGTTGTGTTTGCAGAGGTCAGAGGTCACAGTCTCCAGCATCCAGCTGTGTGTCTGTGAGGAGTGACTGGTCCAAAGAATATCCTCCACAATTCAGTCATGAACCTGCACCAACAGTGAACTTCAATCATGGAGCTCAGCTGACCATGTAAGAGAGCTGCTGACTCAGAGTTCAAAGGTTGTTTCTATAAATGTTCTACCAGTGACATCATAAATGATTCCTAATGGTGGTCCGGGTACGATAATGCTAGTATCAATCGTAGTAGTAATGCAATCCAAGGTAATGATTTCTTCTCTGTTGCTGTGAACGTCTCTGCAGCCGTCTGTACTCTAATCTGAGACAACTATTACTGACAGAAACCATCACATCATCCAGTTTGTGTGTTTGCAGCTGCTTAAAAGATTTTAAACAGAGATTAATCAGTAATTCATGTGATGTGTTTGTGTTTGCAGAGGTCAGAGGTCACAGTCTCCAGCATCCAGCTGTGTGTCTGTGAGGAGTGACTGCTCCAAAGACATACTTCCTCCAGACTTCAGTCATGAACCTGCAGCAACAATGTTCTTCAATCATGGAGCTCAGCTGACCATGTAAGAGAGCTGCTGACTCATTTACTGGTGTTTGAAATTCTGTGACCACTTTGTAATTTTAGTTTATATTTTAAAGTGTTTTTATTTGTAGTTGCCTGTATTTTTATTACACTGTGTGTAACGTGGTGGTTTGTGCTGTTTGGGATTGTTTTGGTGTATTTGTGTCAGAACATCAGATAAATGATTTCATCACATTTTAAAAGAAAGTATCAGGATAATAATCTGAACTGAGTCATCAGAAATAGAAAGATGGTCTCAACAGGCCACTGAGCTGATCTCCAAAGAAATGCAGAAGATTGAAGAGTCCGAGGCTGTTTATTTGTCACAGGCATCGTCATACACGTACAACACAGTGAAATGTGCTGAGCTGCTCCTGTGACTGAACAAAACATTAGAAACAATCATTAAATGAAATAATGAAACATTGTGCAGATGTAATGTTAAAGTGCTTTGTGCCACATTAGCACAGCATGTACTGACAGAGCAGTGCAAGCAGAACAAAGCAAATGAGCAAAGTGATGTAAACAGAGTAACTGAACAGAGTGAGCAGAGTAATATCAGCAGTAATGAAGCAGCAGGATCAGTGTAGCAGCGTGTGACGTCATAATGAATCAGGTATGATCTGAAATATGACAGTGAGACAAGAACATGATGTAAGGTCCTGTTTAAACCCTGATGGTGATGCTATGAGGGGAGCATGTTCTGATTTAGGACTTGGATGGTCTGAGGATAGAAGCTCCTCTCTGTTTGTGTCCTGATGGTGCAGAAGCTTCTGCCTGATTGTAGAAGGAGCTGAAGCCAGCATCATCCCAGAGGTGAAGCTCCTCTGTGTGCAGACCTGAGGTCAGATTCCTCCAGGCTGATGTTCAGGATCTACAGAAACGTGTGGTTGTAGTTATTGCTGCACTGTGTGCTGACAGCAGATACTCAGAACAAAGCGCTGCACACGTGTTCTTTACAAACATCTGTACATAGAAAATATGGATCATGGCAGTGAATGAACACGTTTCTGTCATTTGTTTCATTGGCTTCTTTTTTCTGCCTGTGTTCATGTGATTAATGTCTAACACATAAACAGGTTTGTAATCAAACATCACATCATCAGGGAGGCATCATGAAACAAAGTTACTGCTGGAGGCTGAACTCAATTTGGTGGCAATGTTCAAAAATATCACTCAGATCATTTCAAAGCTTTTAGTTCTTCTTCTTCACTTCTGTAAAATAATAGAAAGGAAATCAGAACCCAGAAGTTCACTTCCTGATGACTGAACTCTTTCAAAATAAAGCTGAAAGCTCTGAATGTGACACCGCTGCTCCACCACAGTTTTTAGAGGAGGTCAAAGGTCAGTTCAGAGTGATGGATCCCAAACTTCCAGTACATCCAGTGAAGGACATAATCAGCTCTGTGATGAAGGCTTTTACTGTGGAGTTTGTAGGCTGATCACTCTGTGTTTAATAAGACAGGCAGGAACAGCAAAGGAAACTTGGATTCTGAACTCAAACACAAGTTTCTCCACTTTGACTTTTCTCTGTGACCATCAGAGCTTCTGCACAGTGTCATCAAATCTGGATGTTTGTCACTGACAGTCAATGATTTTAGTGATAAAGAAATGTGTTCACAGAGGGAGGAAGAGGAAGAGGAGTGGTGTCTGTGAGGAGGAGCAGCTGTCCTGCTGTGCTTTGTGTCAGGACGTCCTGAAGGATCCAGTCTCTACCAGCTGTGGACACTGGTTCTGCAGACAGTGCATCTCCTCATACTGGGACCAGTCTGCTTCATCAGGAGACTGGTCCTGTCCCCAGTGTGGAGAAAGATCCAGAAGCAGAGCTGGACTGCAGACAGCCAGTCAGAGCAGCTGTGTACAAAGTAAGACTGAACATCTGTCTGCTGATGGACTCATTTCTGAAAACTGGACTTCTTGTTGTTGTTCAGACATTGAAGAGTTTTCTGTCTGTTTTTCTTTCTTTCAGCAGATGTTGGTCTGCAGGAGGTTTTAGATGAACATAAGATCAGTCTGAGGAGGAGATGTGAACGTGTGACTGAAGGAAGTGATGAAACAGGAAGTAGAACCCTCCTCAACAGGATCTACACTGAGCTCTACATCACAGAGGGACAGAGTGAAGAGGTTCATAGCCAACATGAGGTGAGGCAGCTGGAGACAGCTTCCAAGATGGACGCCCTCCATGACACTCCAATCAGGTGCCAGGACATCTTTAAAGCCTTACCTGACCAACAGAGACCCATCAGAGTGGTTCTGACCAACGGCGTGGCTGGTGTTGGAAAAACCTTCTCAGTGCAGAAGTTCACTCTGGACTGGGCAGAGGGCTTGGAGAACCAACATGTCAGTGTGGTGGTTCTGCTTTCATTCAGGGAGCTGAACCTGATCAGAGAGGAGCAGTACAGTCTTCTGGAGCTGCTCCATGTTTTCCATCCAACACTACAGAAGGTCACAGCAGAGAAGCTGGCTGTCTCTCAGCTTTTGTTCATCTTTGACGGCCTGGATGAAAGCAGACTTTCATTGGATTTCACCAACAGGAAGCTGCTGTCTGATGTCACACAGAAGTCATCAGTCAGCCAGCTGCTGACAAACCTCATCCAGGGGAATCTGCTTCCCTCGGCTCTCGTCTGGATAACTTCCCGACCTGCAGCGGCCAATCAGATCCCTCCTACATGTGTTGACAGGCTAACAGAAGTACGAGGCTTCACTGACGCCCAGAAGGAGGAGTACTTCAGGAGGAGATTCAGTGATGAAGAGCTGTCCAGCAGAATCATCTCCCACATGAAGACATCCAGGAGCCTCCACATCATGTGTAGAATCCCAGTCTTCTGCTGGATCACTGCTACAGTTCTGGAGCACATGTTGACTACAGAGCAGAGAGGAGAGCTGCCCAAGACCCTGACTGACATGTACTCACACTTCCTGCTGGTTCAGACAAAGAGGAAGAAGAACAAGTACCACGAGGGACATGAGACGAGTCCACAGGAGCTGACGGAGGCTGACAGGGAAGTTCTTCTGAAGCTGGGGAGGCTGGCGTTTGAACATCTGGAGAAAGGAAACATCATGTTCTACCAAGAAGACCTGGAGCAGTGTGGTCTGGATGTGACAGAGGCCTCGGTGTACTCAGGAGTTTGTACAGAGATCTTCAAAAGAGAGTGTGTGATCTTCCAGAAACCAGTCTACTGCTTTGTTCATCTGAGCATCCAGGAGTTTCTGGCTGCAGTCTACATGTTCCACTGTTTCACCAACAGGAAGTCAGAGGTGCTGAAGGACTTCCTGGGAAAAAAATACAAAGAGTCATCTCTGGATGATTTTTTGATGGAAACACTAACAAAATCCTTCAGGAGTAAAAATGGTCGTCTGGACCTGTTTGTTCGCTTCCTTCATGGCCTCTGTCTGGAGTCCAACCAGAGACTCTTAGGAGGTCTGCTGGGTCAGACAGAGAACAGTCCAGAAACCATCCAGAGAGTCATCAAGAATCTAAAAGGAAGGAAGACAAAATCCTCTCCTGACAGAAGCATTAACATCTTCCACTGTCTGATGGAGATGAACGACATCTTATTATCTCAGGAGATCCAAGAGTTCCTGAAGTCAGAGAACAAATCAAAGGAACTCTCTGAGATCCACTGCTCAGCTCTGGCCTTCATGCTGCAGATGTCAGAGGAGGTTCTGGATGAGTTTGACCTGCAGAAGTACAAAACATCAGCAGAGGGACGACGTCGACTGATTGCAGCTGTGAGGAACTTCAGAAAGGCTCGGTGAGTCCAGATGTGATCATTAATATTATCAATTAGTGATAGTTTAGTTACTCAGTCACACAGTAATAAATTCTGCTTTATTTTGTGTTCACAGTGAAGAGTTGTTTTCATGCTTTTAAAAATGTTTTGGTTTTTATCAGAACACTACATTTGTATTATTCTGGCAGAGACCTTGGTAGGAGAGTGCACCTTCACATGTATGTGGGTGTGTAACTGTGAGCTTTTCACCACGTCGTCGGTTTTTAGTCTTACGCTGAGTTTGCAGTCTGACATGTTTTATCTGTGTGCTGTTTCCGCCTGGTCGTGTTAACACGGTGCAGCAGACAGTAATGAGACTGTTGCTCATGTCTGTGCTGCTGTTGGTCTGTTAGCATTGCTCCTTAGGAGAGAAGACTGAAGTGAGACTTTACAAAGAACGTGTTTGTAGTAAAGTGAAACTGTGTGAAACAGTGAAGATGGTCCAAAGCAGCCTCTGTTTGTGCTTCTGATCACTGCTCTTTCTGTCTGATGTTATTGTCTTTATCTGGGCTCTGATTGCACTTTCTTAATTTTTCCAACTAATTATTGAACGTGTGAACAATCACATTATCTGTGACATCATCACCATCAGCATATGTGCTTCAGTTCTTTAGTTTTTCTTTCCTCTGTACTAAAGAGCTGAGATGGACAGCAGTGTGCCAGCATACATCCAAAATTAGAGTCAAAGGTCACTGCAGGTCATTATTTTTATACTGTCACCACTCGTGACTCCGCCCCTTTACAACAAAAGTCCCACAAACAGCGTGTGAGGTCACGAACACACCACAGCATCACCAAGTCACAAGGACGAGGCTCTGACAGGGACGACTCACAGCAGGAAGAGGTCAGTCTGTGCCCGTTGGCAGAGTGTTGGGCGTGATCACGTCGTATCTGCATTATTTGGTACGATCATCATAGAAATGATCAGAAATCATCACCAGACGAGAAGCTGAGCTTTGATTACTTGATGCCAGCATCATCATCATCATCCCTGGTGGTTGGTGACGTGTAGCAGCAGTGAGTGGGCCAGAGTGATTTGTGTGTTTGTTTTTCTTAAAGTGGATTGTTGAGTCATTCTGGCTCGTTTTGGTTTCACAGCCATCCTCCTCACCTGGATGCTGACTTGCCACTTAGTGAGAGCTCTGTGGAGATCTTCAGGTTCGCCAGTATAGTCGAGAGTCACTTTTATTCTTTTGGGACCCGACGCTGGAGATGTGGAGCTCACAGGGGCCTTACTTGCCGAGTTCTTCAGCGTGATTTCTCCACGGTGAACAGGTTCAGGTTCAATTAGAGTCAAAGGTCACTGCAGGTCATGAACAGGTTCACCGTGGAGCACAAGAAAGCTGACCTTATTGCTTCGATGGAAACGGAGTAAGGCCGAGTTTTAGGACCACGGTAAGAAAAATATTCCCGATCATTTTAAGATAAAGTCGAGGTTAAAGTCAAAATTGTATTTGGAGAAAAAAGTTGAAATGTGGAGATTTGATGTTTCAAGACAAACTGCCAGGTTTGCTGTCCCCTCTACAAAACGCTTTGTTTAGATGAGTTAGTGAAACAAAGTGATCCACCGTCTTATGATAATAACTTTATTTCTAAAGCGCTTTCAAACAAAGTGCTGAACCAATATTTCATCATCCAGTTTTGCAGCATCCATCCTCTTTATTGTATGAAGGTGGAACCATCGATAACCTCGCATCCGTCCATTACAAGACATTTGATTTTGTACAAATCTTCCAGATTTGTGTTTTTCAGCTTTCTGCACCATCCTTTCAGCATCTTTATACTTTTCACCACACTGTGTTTATATAACACATGGATGTGTAACAGGAATCATTTCCCTTCTTTAGCTAACACCACTGCTGAAGTTTCACTGACTCAGAGAGTACAGCAGCTGTGGCACTTTGTCCTGAAACAGCAAATCTCCACATTTCTTCTTTATTCTCAAAGTCATTTTCACCTTTAATGTTGAAATTAAGGACATTATTTTTTCCTTAATGTGGCATGGGCCTTCTGTATAACAGAGACCCAGCAGTAACTAGTGAAGCCCAGTGTGAGGGTCTCTGTCTTTAAAATAATGAGAGCTGGTGATAAAGTGGTGGTGAGGGAATCACGGCTGAGACTGAACTTCGATCCGCCTCCCTGCATCCTTTTTACTTACCAAGAGAGTTTCCACAGATCCTTGTTACTGATGTGTACGTTCAACTGAGGGCGAATGTGGAAGTCGCCACTCAGACCACAGTAACGTCACACCAGACGCTCCCAGTTTATTTTGTCATTTTAATCAATGTACAGTTGGGAGGTCGCTCGCTGACGTTTGTTATGGCTCCATCAAGGAACCTAATAAATCTTTCTGTAGAGCTCTCTGTGGCATGTTTGACTGAAATGTGTTTTATTTGGTTCCCATCATGAAATCTGTCTTAAAGAGAACTAAACCTCAGTGCTGGTTCTGGTGTGGTCAGCGAGTCCATCCAGACCCTTCAAGACTGTTTTTCTTGGACTGATTAGGACTTATTTCAAAATGCTTGTGTGACTTGGATAAATTTACAGACTGTGCACATGTGCACTGGCTCCAGACGTGGGGTTGTCCTGCATAGTCAGTGGTGTCAGTAAATCATTAAGTAAAATAATATGTAACTAGATTCCTTTGAAAGAGCAACCATGGACGACAAAGCTGGGCGGAGTCTGCTCTAAGACACCAAATGAGCAAATGTTTGCTGACCTGTATCAGTGATCACCTTTTTGTTGGCCTGGTCCCCCAGTCCTCCCACTCCCCCTGGTCCTCTGTGGATGCTGTCACTTCCTCTGACACTGGCTCACCATTTATGTTGTGTCAAAAATCAAACGTGAAGATCTAATTTACTCTAAACTCTCTGACTGTTACTAATATAGTCATAAAATATGCAACAACCACTGGAGATGGAGATGAAGCTTCAACTTGCAGAAAATAGTTTATTAAAATCAGTTTGAATAAACCCAAGGCTCAGAGCAAAAGAGACAAAAGCGCCCCCAAGTGGTCAGACTGTAGACGAACAGAATAAACCCTATCAAAGACAAACACGCTGGAAGCATCTTTTCTAACACTCCAGTATTTATTAGCATTTATTATAAATTTATTGTGACTTTGAAGACGTTCAGTGTTTCCTTTGGTATAACGGAGGTCTGACTACAGTCCAGTAAACACACTGATTAGGATTATAGATTAAACTGCAGTAATACTTTCACAGTGTGCAGTGATGCACAGGTCCGAGTGGTTTTACACTGAAATTCTCAACAACAGGAAACTATAAGAATTTGTTACTCTAATAATAAACAAAGAAGAAGAAAAACATTTTTCATTTAGAGTTGATGAATATAAATGAATTTGAACTTTACAAACCAATCAAAGACAAACTGATCCATGTGAGTTTATAACAATATTCAAAGGCTGCTGCTGGACACAGACAGGTAACATCATTTTGACTTGCTGTCACCTGGATCTGGAGTCATAAACACTGAAGCGCTGAACATTAATACAAGTCTGTTTCTGCCAACTAGTGATAAACCTGCAGACTAATGGCTCAGAAAGCTAAAACGAGCCAATCATTTCTGTGTTTAGTTCCCCTGAAATCAGATGTGATATCAGCAGCTCTGAGTTCATTCATCATTATTGTCCAGTGATGAGATTTCTGCTCCGTTTGGTGACAGTCAGCAGATTTTTCCTGAGTGTGGACGTGAACAGTCGTACCTGACAGCAGCAGGTAGCAAACAGAGATCGTCTTTCCAGCTGGAACTCTTCACTGAGCTGAGCTCATTCAAAATGTTCTAGATTCAAGACAGGAAACAGTCCACATGTGTGTCTTCACTTTGACTCTGGATCAGATCTCAGTGACAGACTGTGGACATTATGGAAGCCTAAATGTGACGCCATCTTCCTCCTTCATCTGCAGATTAAAGCCAAACAAAGATTCTCATTAAAAGTCTGCAGGTCTGAGAGAGACTCAATCGTTGTGTCATGTCAAACACAGTAAGAGGAGCTGAAGCACAGATGTGAAGAGCAGATGTTCATCAGATTATGACCTCACTCTGTTTTGTCTTCATATACATTCAGTCTGTGTTTATAATGCAGACTTTCTGCTTTTATAATAACACATTTTATATTTTCTGTAATCTCAGACTGACTCAGTGTCGACTCTCAGGGACTCACTGTGAAGTTGTGGCCTCGGCTCTGAAGTCCATCCCCTCCCATCTGACAGAACTGGACATGAGTGAGAACAAGCTGCAGGATTCAGCAGTGAAGCTTCTGTGTGCTGGACTGGAGAGTCCAAACTGTCGACTGGAGACTCTGAGGTGAGTTCACTGACTGCAGCTGTTGTTGTTTTTCTATATTTCTGATCTTTGATATTTGAAACGTTCTTTAGTTCCTAAATGTTCAGGATGTGTCTGAAGACAAATGTGAAGACGTTTGAGTGCTTTCAGAAATGTTGTGTCTTTCCAAACGACTGAACAACAGTTTTTCCTCTTGGCTCCAAATAGAAGTGACAGACTTGAGCAGGGTTCATTTAAAGGCTGACAGAAGTGGAGTGGTGACGGGGAGATGTTTGTCAGGACAGCTTTTCAGCCTCCACAGGTTCATGTTGTGCTCCGTCAGTCAGTGAAGATGAAGTCAGTACTGGTGAGGCTGTAGAGTGTGTGAGGGATGTGAATGAGGCTGTTGGAGATCTGATGATAGCAGATAAAAACAGGCTGCAGAGACTTTGAGCTTGTGTGGAAACAGACAGAGAAAAGAAAGACATGAATGTCAAAGCTAATAAAGGTGAAGTTAGGAGCTGTGATGATGTTCATGTATCAGAAGCTGATCGGGCTGCTACAGAGACGACCCACACAGCTGCTGTGGTGAGGTTTGTGTTAAAGCAGAGGAACACAGGCCCAAACATGACAGCAAAGCAGGTTTCAGGCTCTGTGAGAGGATTTCAAACAGAAGCTGGAGAAGAGAAAGGACTACAGAAAGAAGGCAGCTGAGACCAGTCCAAGTGTTTCCATGGAGCCCAGTCTAACATTCATTTATACACTAACGTACAGAAGTGAACGGGAAAATGAATCCATAGTTTCAAATGTAGAAATAGTTCTCAGTTCATTTACAGAGTTTAATACAGTTCATGAGGAAATGTTCAAAACAGCAGCTGAGAAAAAATCTTCTTCACAAAGTTGGATCCAATTCCAATAGTTTGTGATGCACTTTAACGCAGCGTGAGCAGTTCACTGCCTAACCCCACAGAGACTGTCAGTCTGGACTTTTCTTTATTGCTATTGGCTGTCAGTGAGATTTCAGAGCAATCAGAGACTGTGGGTCTGTGTATGAAGTATAATTCATGTGCAGTTGTTGAAGTTGTAGAATGAGAAATAGCAGTTTGGGGTATTTCCTGCTTTCATTGTCCTGCTTGTGCTGATGAAAATGTTTATTGACGTGTGAATTCATTCTTCAACGCTCGATTCTGCCTGAACAACGAGAAACTTTGCTTATTTTTGTGTAACACAATTCAAAGTAGGGCTGGGTATCGTCACTGATTTCTAGAATCGATTCGATTCAATTCGATTGGAATCTGGGAAATGTTGCCTCAGACAGTCAGAAATATTATAATTCAGATCAGTATATTTACATATTTTTGTATCTATAAAAGGGAAGCTGGCACTTTCGCGACTTTATCAAAGGTGTGAGCATCACAGCAGAGGCCTTTGTGTCAAAGTAGCTGAAGATAAAACACAGAAAAACATGAAGCTGATTTTTCTGGGATTTTATAAAAATATTCTGCAGTAGATCAAAAACACATAAACATTACCTGATGCTGCTGAAGTGAAGCAGAGCAAAGTTACACCGTTTTTATTACAAACACAGCGTTTTGCAGTTTTGCATAATTTTAAAAAGTTTAAATTTGTTCAGTATTGAACGGCAGAAATGAGGCTTTCTTTTCGAAAGTAAGTAAAAGGAAAAAAACAGCGGCCGACAGCGCTGTAAACAACGGTAGACTTGTGCGTAACAAGCAAGCGAATAATGCAGAAAACAGATTTTTAGATGGGAAACTGTTCTTGAAGTACAGAGAGAGAGAGAGAGAGAGAGAGAGAGAGAGAGCGAGCTGTGCATGTAGTGTGATTTTATCCTGGTGGAAGCAAAACAGCAAAAGTCAGAGTGAGTTCATGACGATGTTTATGTGAAGCGTAGTTTGGATCTTCTTTTGCTGCTGGTTCAGTCAATATTGTTTGGAGAGAGATAAAACTAACAGCTTTAGAATCAGTGTAAAAAGGACGTAATAGAATAGAATAGAATAGAATAGCCTTTATTGTCATTGTACAGAGTACAACGAAATTGGAGTGCCACTCCCTTGGTGCAAGATTCAAAAATAAATATAAATGTAAAATATAAAAAGTACAATAAAACAATCGCAAGTATTCAAACAATAGTAAGTAAGATATATGCAGAATAGCAGCATTAATATAATTACAGTATGAATAGCAGCATAATATAATGGCAGTGACGGTATGGTATAGCTAAGCAGGTTCAAACAGGTTAAACACAAAGCTCGGAGCCGCTGAAACATCAGAATCAGCGAGCTGTCGGCTTTCAACCCCGACTGTGTCCGTGCCATCAGGTGAGAAAAGCGACATCTCACTGATTCTGATTCGCGGGTCGCGCTGTGTGTTTAAGTCTTTGTGCAGAATCCGTGTTCCTGCTCTCATTTACTGTCTTAGCTGTTGTTGAGATTTTGTGAGATTTCACCAGAAATTCTGGAATTTCAAGCAAAATAAATTTATATTAAAAAATAGATTCAGGATTTTAATTAATCGATTTTACGTTATCCAAGCCAGAATCGATTTTAATCGATAAATCGATTATAAGAACCCACCCCTAAAAGCAACCTATTAGACCCATTAAACACTAACATAGATGAATACTCAGATTTAAACCTTTATTGTTTCACAAAGGGTTAAAAAGGGAACGTCCACAGTTTAGTGTGCAGCAGATTTTATTAAAGCAGTTTGACAGGAGCAAAGCAAAAACACAAAGAATAAGTGTTTCACATATTAATACATATAACATAATAATAAAAGAAAAGCAAAATAATGATAAAAAAGAATGAAAAAGTTGTCCAGAGCAGCAGGATGTCTGAGGTCTGCAGAAACACAAAAACACAGCAGCTAAAAATAGTTGTTGAAAGAAAACGAGGTGGGAGCTGCTGATTCCTGAGCTTTGATACTGGATTAGCTTCAGTAGTTATTCCCATCACTGCTGTAGGAGCTACATTTAGTCACAGCTGATTGTCTCCTTTGACCAATCAGAAGACTACTGTTGTAAAAACAAGCAGACAAAGAACCAATGAGAGTGAAGAACAGGATAAAGAGCTCGTGTGATGGAGGCAAAGCAATAATCAGCAGACTGTAGCAGTTTCTATCTGGATGAAAGTAGAAGGAGCTCAGCGGAGCTCAGTCCCATATCTTTGGTTAGAAACAACATCAGTGATTTCCTGCTGCTCGAGATGATTCCAGCAGCTCTCATTCCAGCAGCTGATGAGAGAAACAGCTGATGGCTCACAGCTCGTGCACTGTTGGATCTCCAGATGTTCACGTGGCTGAAGTCTGTGAAGAAACTGTGGTCCACGTAGTTCACACGGCCTCAGATTGGACCGAGCTCCCTGGATCACTGCAGCATCCTCAGCTGGTACATGGACGTCTCTGCTCCTCAGTCTTGGAGCCCCTGCAGGTCCGTCCACACCACCAGGGTCTTCTCACTCACCTTTCCTTTGTCCTCGTCCTTCATCGGCCGTGCTGTGTCTTTGTTCCTGCGGTGTTGTTCCCACGATGCAGTGCTGATGTTCCCCCCTTGAATGCACAACAAGTACGGTGCTGGTCTTTCTCGGGTGAAGCAGAGACAGATTGAAGTCTTTCAGGCTTTAGTGCCGACTTCCCTGACAGAGGCTGGACTCCATGGTCTGCACAGGAGGCTTCTACACTGTGTGGAGGTGACTCCTGGACTTGAAGACAGGCTGCAGGTACATGTGTGATGAAGAGGAGCTACAGCAGTGTGATGGAGCTGCAGGTGTGAAGGAAGTCCTGCTGTCCTGTCCCACCCTCATCTTTGCTTCCTCTGTCTTCTCTGGACTTGTCCTCCTGTTTCAGAAACAGCACTGCTTCATGCCGAGGGTGGACGGGAGCGTTGGCTCTGATTCTTTTACCGTCCACCACAAGGAGACACTGATGCTGACCTCCTGATTCATCTGCATGTGTTCTGCTTCACACTGCTCACCTCCACCAAAGACTTCACAAACATCTTCTTTCTTTGAGTCCAGTTTGTCCCACAAACACTTCCAAATCTCCTCCTCTGAGATTCTGCAGCTTCTTGCAGTGTGACTCAGCTGACTTCTGACAGACCACAGACTGGCACAGCATCCACATGTGTCTCCTTTCAAACAGGCTCTTGATGTTTCCTCCCACATCATTCTGGCCTCTCAGTCTCCTTTGTTCTCCAGCTCTGTAGCTCCAGCTGGTGAAGCTTCAGTTTTCCATGTTGGTAACAGTAAACTACAGCCTCTGCTGTCAGCTGGGTAACTAAACAGAGCTGCAGCACGTCTCTGCGGTGGTGCTACATCCAGCCTGCAGACGGCCGTCTACATGTTGTAGTGGTTTACAGTCACCAGGGGGCGCTGTCCCAGCCATGCAGGCAGTGGGCTGCTCTGCTTGTGCTGTTGTTGGTGAAGCTGAAGTGAAAGCGAGAGTTAAAACACTGAACAGTGTCCACTGAGCTTCTCATGCTATTCTCATGCTCAAAGAAGTTTAACAGGAAGGACGACTCGTCCATCAGGCGTCCAGCTGTCCGTGACCGTGTCCACAGCAGAGTGTGACCGAGGCTTCATGCTAACACGCACACATGAAGCTAAAACCACCACGAGCAGCTGCTCAGTGGATTTGGAGGACAAATGTCTGCAGCTTCTCACAGGCAGTATGCAGAATGTGGATCTCCACAAAGACTGTGGAGAGCTCGTCCCACACTCTAAATCCACACTTGTCTGCACAAAACTTCTCACACGTTCCCGTCACAAGTGTCTTCTAAGTGAAGCTACCAGGTTCAGGTCCAGCTTGTTTATCTGGAGCTGCAGGAGATGATCCATCCTCACAAAGCAGCACAGACAGCAGATATGCAAACGCACAACACAACCAAAGGATTCTCTCTGCATGTCTGTGGCTGATGCTGCTGGAACGAAGCTGTTTGAAACCTTGTTGTTCTGCACTTTGGGACCAGAAGAGGAAACTGAAGCTCTGTGCAGAGGGTCCAATGGAAGCAGCCAAGCGCTGTAAGTGTCTGCTGTACAGGGATGCTGGTTCAGCTGTGGCTCAGTTTGAGCCTCAGTTTGTCAAAATGAGCTTGTAGTTTGTCTGCTTTAATAATGTGACTGGAAAAAGGTGTTGGACTTCAAATATGTCCATTTCTGTCACACTTCACCTTTAAAAGTGAAGCCATGTGGTTCCTGGAAGGAAAAACACGACTTTTTCAAGCTTTTTTCCTGTTTTTATGAGAAATGTACGACTTTAATATTCTTTTTTTTTTAACTCAATTTTTATTATAATTTACAACATTGCAACTTGTACTTGTCAATGTTCACAAGTAGGACAGTTACAGGAACTGCAATGCAGAAATGTAGGTTAAAATAAGAACTGCAATTAGGAAGCACAAAACAAAACTGGGAAGCAAAACAAAACCCAAGCAAGCAAACAAGCAAACAGACAACAACAAAAACAAAAAGAAAACAAAACAAAAACTTTATGTAATATTAAATAACATGTGACAAACTTAGCCGTAAATGGACAAAACGAAACAGACCTATGCTAAATTATTGAAACAGTAAAGCATGTATGGGTCGCCAACGCTCAGTAAACAATTCTCTCTGAATCCGCAGAGCAGATGTTGTTTCCTCCATCTGGTAAATTTATCTTGCTTTATCAATCCACATATATGAAGGTGGGTCAAGATTCAGCCATTTAATAGTGATACACTTTAGTGCTGCTGTAAGATTCTTAAGAGATACGTTTTATTGTTTCCCGCAAAACCCTTTGGTAAGACTCCTAAAATGGCTAACTGTTGGTCTTTTGTTAATGGTTGTTGGAAAACTGTACTGAGAACTTTAAATATGTCATTCCAAAGTGAGCAGATTTTTGGGCATGACCAGAATATATGTGAGTGGGTTCCTAAAGAAGTACCACAATTTTGCCAGCAGGTGTCAGGATTTGTAGGCTTCATTTTGGCAATTATCTCTGGGGTTCTAAAATATCTCATGACCACCTTCTATTTAAATTCTCTCCACAGCCCAGAATTAGTCACCAGATGGGCTTCACCGAACACCTCTTCCCAGGTGTCCTCTGAGATTTGAGTGCCAGTCTCAGCTTCCCACCTTGCCTTAATATCCAAAGTTGCATTTGTATTGAAACTCATAAATGCGTTATAAAAATGACTGATTAATTTTGGGGAGGAATTACTTTGAAATATTTTTAGAAATATTTCCTCAATGGGTGAGGGCTCCAAAACTTGCCTCCATTCTTTATGTTTTGTCAAAAAGCTTCTTAGCTGCAGAAATCTAAAAAAGTCAGAAGAAGGAAGCCGAAACTGACCTCAACTGTTCAAATGAGCTCAGGTGCCCATTCCTCACAACATGACAAAGTTTATGAAGCCCGCTATGTGACCATGCTCTGAAGCCAGAGTCTTCCACAATAGGAGAAAAACCCTGCAGGGAGGAGAGCCTTGATAACATTGAAATTTCTTTTGGAAGACCAAATGATTGTTTGATTCTACGCCAAATCTTTAGTGTGACCCTCGTCCGTTCCCCCATATGCACATTTTTAATTGAAATGTTAGAAAAAAGCAGGGATTCCAATGATCTTTTGCACATTGTCTTCTCAATGTTTAGCCACTGAGTTTCAGACAAATCCCGCACCCATACAGTCAGGGGTCTCATCTGAGCTGCCCAGAAATAATATTTCAGGTTTGGAACAGCCAATCCCCCCTGCAGGTTTGACAGTTTTAATGTTTGGAACTTGATCATCCCTCATGTGTATTTAGTCTCTGTGTTTCATGTCTCTGTGTCGCGTCATCTGTGTTCCCACCCTCCATATTTTCATGCCCAGTCTTTTGTATTCTTAGCCATAGCTTTCTGTGTCTTCATGATTTATTATAGTATTAGTTCCCCAGTTTAGTTCTCTTCACTGTGATTCTGCCTTGTTTGATGTCTTCAGCCGAAATAAAGGCTCGCTTTTCGTTCAAAACTCAGTTTCATGTCTGCGCCAGTGTCTGCGCCTGAGTCCTCCACACACTCTCCATACGGTCAGCTACTGTGACCGTGACACTAAACTACATGCTGTGTGCAGCCACTCTCCTGAGCCTGTATTATATACACAGCGGTTACAATGACAAACTGAATACAATCTCATATCTACAAAACAAGCTGAGTCAAAGTTGCAGCTACGCTTATGAACATGGAGAAAAAACAGGCGAGTTATCAGCTCACCAGCTACGACTAAGAACAGCTAACCAACTATCCTTGAGATCTACAATGACCAGGGAATAAGGTCTACAGACAACCAAACTATCCTTGAGATCCACAATGATTTCAATAAGGTGTTTGATATTCCCTCCTTGGGAGAAGATGCGATCGCTAGTCTGGAGGAACCTGTCTCTAATGTTGGAATTGAAACGGCCGTACGGAGCATGCAGTCTGGAAAATCTGCTGCCCCGACGGGTATCCATCTGATTTTTTCATAAAGTTTTCTGACCGACTGAATTCACTGTTAAAATCAACTTTTGAAGAATCCTTCCTCTCACAGTCGTTGCCTCCAACAATGCATCAAGCAGTGATGTGTTTAATTGTAAAACAGGAAAAAGACCATTTAGATTGTCGTTCATGTCGTTTAATATCTTTGTTCAACACAGACACCAAGATCCTGGCTCAAGTGTTGGCCCGTCGCTTACACAAGTATTTGTCCTCCATTATTTCACCAGACGGGCTTTATTAGGCACTCTTTTTTGAACATTAGAGCTCTATTAAATATCATTTATACCCATGTTAAAGGTGATACATTGGAAACTGTCATTTGGCTTGACGCAGAAAAGGCGTTGGATCAAGTGAGATGGGATTTTTTTTTTATACGCTTAAAAAATGTGTCTTTAATTTTGTATCTTGGATAAAAGTATTGTATTGCTCCCCTCTAACAGCCGTCCAGACTAACAATAATCTGCCCTCCAGGACAGGGATGCCCTCTGTCTCCTTTTTGCCATTGAACCGCTAGCTGTTGCTCTGAGACAATGTGTTGGTGTTGAGGGAAAACATCGAGGGGGTATCGAACATGAAGTCTCTCTTTATGCCGACGACATGATTTTATTTATTTCCAACCCATCGAACAGCCTCCACAAATTTTTGGATAGACTTACAATAATAATAATAATACGTTTTATTTATAGGCGCCTTTAAGAGCCTCAAGGTCACCTTAATGCATACTTAAGGAATTTGGGACAATTTCTGGATATAAAGTGAATTTTGGGAAGAGCGAGGCAAAGTCTATCTGTACGACAACTGGGAGTTTTGTGTATTTTAGTCCCTTTTAAACCCAGCTATAACAAGTTTAAGTACTCGGGCATCTGGGTGACAAGAAAACCACAAAGACTTGTATAAAACTATCTTCCTTTATTGTCGAAGCTTAAAGAGGATTTTGGAAAATGTGAGTTTTGCCCCTTTATATTTATGGTGGGGATGCAGAACAAGGAGCAAAGATGAATGTGATGCTGAATCAGCAGAAGACTTGGACTCATTTGATTCCAGCTTTGATATCATTGATTTCAATATGTCCATTTCTGTCACACTTCACCTTTAAAAGTGAAGCCATGTGGTTCCTGGAAGGAAAAACACGACTTTTTCAAGTCTTTGTCCTGTTTTTATGAGAAATGTTCGACTTTAATGTGAAACATTCAGAGTTTTTTCTCTTGTTGTGTTTGTTTGAAGCTGCTTCCTGTTGGCTTCAGCTGTTTGGAGTTTCCATTTTCTAAACTTCTACATTCTGAACCTTCTTCAGCTCTGAAAAGATGATGAAACACTGAATGATTTCAAGCACTTTGTCTAATAAACTTACATCTTTCATTCTTTATACAGATTGAAGAGCTGTGGTTTGTCAGAGATCAGCTGTGATTATCTGGCAGCAGCACTGAAGTCCAACCCCTCCCATCTGAGAGAGCTGGACCTGAACTTCAACAACAAGCTGCAGGATCCAGGAGTGAAGCATCTGTGTGGTTTCCTGGAGAGTCCAGGATGTAAACTTGAAACTCTGAGGTCAGTCAGCATGTTTTAGTTGTGCTGAGATGAATATGATGTGAAAGTTGTGCTGACACTAAACTGCAGACATCAGGCTGATATTATACTGATCCACACTGAGGATCTTCATGGTAAAGTCTGTTTTCTTCTTCTCTGGTTTAGTCCATTGACTGCAGCAGAACAATGTTCACATTTCAAACAGTGATGCTCAACGTATGGCCCGCGGCCCACACGCGGCCTGCCCACCTTTCCTGATTCAGAGAGAGGGGACCCTGATTAACTGTGTAGCTTCTTCCTCACAGTTCTAAGTATCAGACACAACAATGAATAATCCACAGCTGACTGTCTTTAGAGGGTCAAAGGTCACGGCACACAGCAGACAGTCAGAAATATTCTAACTCTGATCATTTATCAGTTGTGACACTGTGAGACTTGATCAGAGGTGTGATCATCACAGCAGAGGCCTTTGTGTCAAAGTCACTGAGGATCAAACAGAAACACATGAAGCAGATTTTCCTCTTCTGGCTTTTTATAGCAGATAACCTTCAAAATATTCTGCAGTCGATCAAAAACTGAAGCAAACCATGAAGCAACATGTGAACATGAGCTGATGCTGCTGAAGTGAAGCAAAGTTACAGAGGTTTGATTACAGACACAGCTGAGAGTTTGTAATCTGTCATCATTTTAAAAAGTTTCCATGGAACAGCAGAAATGAGGCTTTACTGTCAGAGGCCGACAGCACTGAACACAACAGCAGACTGGTGGCTAATAAACAGTGAATGATGCAGAAACAGATGTTTGAAGCTGTTCTTGGAGTACACTGAGAGAGAGAGAGCTGTGCAGGCAGGAACAGCCAAAGTCAGAGAGAATTCATGAGCATATTGATCAAACGTGAAGCAGAGTTTGGATCTTCTTTTGCTGCTGCTTCACTCAGTTTTGGTTGGAGACAGATGAAACCTGCAGCTTCAGGATCTGTGAGCTGTCCACTTTCAGCCCCGACGGCGTGTCCGTGTACGTGCCGTCGAGTGAACGATCCACGCTCTGTGTTTCCATCTTTGTGTGTTTAGCTGCTCTCATTTACTGTTTTATCTGTTTGCTGCTTGTTGAAATAGTTTGTGAGCTTTAACCTGAGATTCTGGCAAAATACATTTATATTAAACATCGATTCAGGATTGAATGAATCAACATCGTTTTATTCAAATTAAAACCATTTAAATGGGAACATGAATTTTTTACAGCCGCCTCTAATGCTGGGTAATGTCAGCTGGTCCATGTGCAGCTGGCTGTGAGGCTCAGGGAGCGTCTACAAAGTGCAACACTGAAAGAACATCATCCATAAATATTGAGTAAGAACTGGACTCTCATACAGCGAGACTCAAATGCCTTTAAACATCAGCTTATCCTGCTGATCCAAGTCCAACACTGAGTTTGTAAAAACATGTTTGTCAATCATTTTGTTTGGTTTCTGAGGAAAAAGATTCAATAACTTGCTGCTAATACACAACATTTCATCATATTTCCTCATAACCCTCTTTTGTCTGACCATTTGATCCCATTTGAATTTGCAATAAAGGATCCACAGAGTTTGGTGACAATAATGACAGTAGATGTTTGTGTGAAAGTGCTGGAAGCAAATGAGTGTGTGATGTTCTTTCAGTGTTGCACTTTGTAGACGCTCCCTGAGCACTGGTCTCACAGCCAGCTGCACATAGAGACCAGTGTTGTTAGTCCAGGTCAGAAGATGACTTGTTGGAATGAAAATGAGCTTGTAGTTTGTCTGCTTTAATAATGTGACTGGAAAAAGGTGTTGGACTTCAAATATGTCCATTTCTGTCACACTTCACCTTTAAAAGTGAAGCCATGTGGTTCCTGGAAGGAAAAACACGACTTTTTCAAGTCTTTGTCCTGTTTTTATGAGAAATGTACGACTTTAATGTGAAACATTCAGAGTTTTTTCTCTTGTTGTGTTTGTTTGAAGCTGCTTCCTGTTGGCTTCAGCTGTTTGGAGTTTCCATTTTCTAAACTTCTACATTCTGAACCTTCTTCAGCTCTGAACAGATGATGAAACACTGAATGATTTCAAGCACTTTGTCTAATAAACTTACATCTTTCATTCTTTATACAGATTGAAGAGCTGTGGTTTGTCAGAGATCAGCTGTGATTATCTGGCAGCAGCACTGAAGTCCAACCCCTCCCATCTGAGACAGCTGGACCTGAGCGACAACTACAAGCTGCAGGATCCAGGAGTGAAGCATCTGTGTGGTTTCCTGGAGAGTCCAGGATGTAAACTTGAAACTCTGAGGTCAGTCAGCATGTTTTAGTTGTGCTGAGATGAATATGATGTGAAAGTTGTGCTGACACTAAACTGCAGACATCAGGCTGATATTATACTGATCCACACTGAGGATCTTCATGGTAAAGTCTGTTTTCTTCTTCTCTGGTTTAGTCCATTGACTGCAGCAGAACAATGTTCACATTTCAAACAGTGATACTCAACGTATGGCCCGCGGCCCACACGCGGCCTGCCCACCTTTCCTGATTCAGAGAGAGGGGACCCTGATTAACTGTGTAGCTTCTTCCTCACAGTTCTAAGTATCAGACACAACAATGAATAATCCACAGCTGACTGTCTTTAGCAGGTCAAAGGTCACGGCACACAGCAGACAGTCAGAAATATTCTAACTCTGATCATTTATCAGTTGTGACACTGTGAGACTTGATCAGAGGTGTGATCATCACAGCAGAGGCCTTTGTGTCAAAGTCACTGAGGATCAAACAGAAACACATGAAGCAGATTTTCCTCTTCTGGCTTTTTATAGCAGATAACCTTCAAAATATTCTGCAGTCGATCAAAAACTGAAGCAAACCATGAAGCAACATGTGAACATGAGCTGATGCTGCTGAAGTGAAGCAAAGTTACAGAGGTTTGATTACAGACACAGCTGAGAGTTTGTAATCTGTCATCATTTTAAAAAGTTTCCATGGAACAGCAGAAATGAGGCTTTACTGTCAGAGGCCGACAGCACTGAACACAACAGCAGACTGGTGGCTAATAAACAGTGAATGATGCAGAAACAGATGTTTGAAGCTGTTCTTGGAGTACACTGAGAGAGAGAGAGCTGTGCAGGCAGGAACAGCCAAAGTCAGAGAGAATTCATGAGCATATTGATCAAACGTGAAGCAGAGTTTGGATCTTCTTTTGCTGCTGCTTCACTCAGTTTTGGTTGGAGACAGATGAAACCTGCAGCTTCAGGATCTGTGAGCTGTCCACTTTCAGCCCCGACGGCGTGTCCGTGTACGTGCCGTCGAGTGAACGATCCACGCTCTGTGTTTCCATCTTTGTGTGTTTAGCTGCTCTCATTTACTGTTTTAGCTGTTTGCTGCTTGTTGAAATAGTTTGTGAGCTTTAACCTGAGATTCTGGCAAAATACATTTATATGAAACATCGATTCAGGATTGAATGAATCAACATCGTTTTATTCAAATTAAAACCATTTAAATGGGAACATGAATTTTTTACAGCCGCCTCTAATGCTGGGTAATGTCAGCTGGTCCATGTGCAGCTGGCTGTGAGGCTCAGGGAGCGTCTACAAAGTGCAACACTGAAAGAACATCATCCATAAATATTGAGTAAGAACTGGACTCTCATACAGCGAGACTCAAATGCCTTTAAACATCAGCTTATCCTGCTGATCCAAGTCCAACACTGAGTTTGTAAAAACATGTTTGTCAATCATTTTGTTTGGTTTCTGAGGAAAAAGATTCAATAACTTGCTGCTAATACACAACATTTCATCATATTTCCTCATAACCCTCTTTTGTCTGACCATTTGATCCCATTTGAATTTGCAATAAAGGATCCACAGAGTTTGGTGACAATAATGACAGTAGATGTTTGTGTGAAAGTGCTGGAAGCAAATGAGTGTGTGATGTTCTTTCAGTGTTGCACTTTGTAGACGCTCCCTGAGCACTGGTCTCACAGCCAGCTGCACATAGAGACCAGTGTTGTTAGTCCAGGTCAGAAGATGACTTGTTGGAATGAAAATGAGCTTGTAGTTTGTCTGCTTTAATAATGTGACTGGAAAAAGGTGTTGGACTTCAAATATGTCCATTTCTGTCACACTTCACCTTTAAAAGTGAAGCCATGTGGTTCCTGGAAGGAAAAACACGACTTTTTCAAGTCTTTGTCCTGTTTTTATGAGAAATGTACGACTTTAATGTGAAACATTCAGAGTTTTTTCTCTTGTATGCTGTACGGCCACAGTCCAGATGTATATGCGGATAACGGCATATGAGCACACACATAGCAGTCCGTCCTATTGTTCAAGTGAGCAGTTGTATTCATAAACTGCCACCAAAAGTTTGTAGAATAGCCATGAGGGTATTGGGTGTGGTTTCCTTGGACATACAGGGTCTCCACAGCTGACCATGATGACATCAAAGCCATTACACCCAGCAGGGTAGACAACACTTTACCAGCCATTCTGATGAGTACCTGTGGCTCAGTTGGTTTCTTCACCGGATTGAGACGAAGGGCCCTAGAGGCTTTCCCCCCCTTTGTACCCGGTCTTCCTGCCACTTACTCCGAGCTGGCCTGGATGTGTGTCACCTTTTTGCAGTGGCTTTGGTGTATCCAGGTGGGTCGTTCTGCAATCTTCACAGCAGTTGGTGTTGTCAGCAGAGCCTGGTATGGTCCGTCCCACCGTGGCTTCGACCAGCACTTCCTCTTTATGACCTTTATCAGTACCCAGTCCCCTGGCTTCAGACGTTCTTCCTGTACAGAAACAGAATCATCTGGCAGATTATTTGCACTCATGACTTCTTTGCTTTTCAGCATTTTAATCATCCAGTCTGCTAGTGTGTTTTCTTCTTCTGCTTTATCATTATCATTACAAAACACTGGAACTCTAAATGGCCTGCCATATATTATTTCAAAAGGCGTTAGGCCATTATCAGTTGGCGTGATTCTCATATACATTTTCACTAGCTCAATGCAGTCTACCCATGTTCTGCCTGTTTCCTCCATTGTTTTCCTGAGTCTCAGCTTTACTGTGCCATTAGTCCTTTCAACCAGCCCTGCACTTTGTGGGTGATATGAGCAATGGTTTTTCAGCGTTATCCCCAGATGTTGTGACATTTTCTCAATTACTTCATTCACAAAATGAGGACCATTGTCACTGTAAATAGTCTGGGGGATCCCATGCTCTGGGATCACATTTTTGCATATCACTTTAGCCACTGAAATAGCATCTGCTTTCTTAGTGGGGACAACTTCTACCCACTTTGAGAACGGGCACACAATCACCAGGCAGTACCTGTAGGTGTTACAGTTAGACAACTCAATGAAATCCATATGGATTACTTCAAATGGGTAGCTGGGTCTGGGAAACTTTCCTCTCCTAGGTCTGAGGTTTCCCTGAGCATTATGTTTACAACATATTAAACATGCTTTACAAAAATGTTTTGAATAAGCATTGAATCCCAGTGTGAAAAACTGCCGTTCGACTGCTGCCACCATCCCAGCTGTCGAGACATGGCAGAGCCCGTGGCTCAAACTTGCAGCAGTCCTATGTAGGTTCTTAGGCAATATAGGTTTATCACAAAGATAGTAGACATCACCTCGCAGGCTTGCTCCTTTAGTGAGCCACAGCTGCTTCTCAGCTGGAGGTGAGTGTGACTGCATGTCTGCTAACACATCATGTGTGATGGGCGTAGTTTGCTCCTGTGACGCCAGAACATGAACCCCATGTGTTCCAAGGGCCGCTTCCTTTGCAATTTTATCTGCAAAGGCGTTGCCTAGTACAATGGGGTCAGTGCCACGTGTGTGTGCTGCACATTTACAAACCGCAACTTTACTAGGCAGTAAGACTGCTTTCAACAGGGCCTGCAACAATGTCGCATGCTCCACAGGTTTACCTGTTGATGTTGTCATGCCTCGTCTTGACCACTGAGCGGCAAAGAAATGAAGTGTAGCATATGCATACTGACTGTCAGTATATATAGTCACTGCCTCCTGTCTCTTCTGCGCCTGTTCTAACCACAATTTAGCGGACGCCACTTGTAACTCTCTCTCCTGTTTCAATTTCCCTGTCGCACAAGCTGCTTTCACTGTCAACTGGTCTACTAACATTTGACATTGTCCTACAACCAATTTACCTTCAAAATCATATTTCTTGCGCCAATGTCCTAAATACTTTGCGCTACCGGGAGCGAATTTCACCATAAACTTCTCGTCACCCTCTGACACACTCTTGGTTGCTTGGGAACCCATAATAACAACAACAGCTGCCGACGTCACAGACCACGTGTTCTGCTCCGCACACACTCACACAACAACAACAACAACAAAAAATATCCTCACACACAAACAACAAAAATTAGGCCTATTGTCTCAACGCAGTCTCACACAGTGACTGCGTGCTTTGTCGCACACAGTGGCAAAGACTTACATAGCAGTGATCACGCGCTTTATCGCACACAGTGATAAAGACTTTCAACGCAACCTCACACAGTGGATGCGCGCTTTGCTGCACACAGCGGCAAAGAATAGTCGCACACAGTGACTACACGCTTTATCGCACACAGTGATAAAGACTTTACAACTCAGCCTCACACAGTGGCTTAGATTTTTCACATACCTACTTGGTGTTGCTTATTGCGAGTAGCATCAGTCCCGAATCCCGTCAATCGTCATCCATCGAGGAGAAAAAACAGACGGCTAATCCACCGGCTCGATGACGAATTCTCACGCCTCGGGACTTTGCTGCAGGACCTCTATAAGTCCTGGCTGACGTCAGTCTGTCGGCGTGTCTCTTTTCCCCTCGGTGAATGTCGACTCCAGGGATCCGGCTCTCGAAGGACCAATTAATGATAGGTTTGTAGTTTGAACCTATCCACTGGAACGTTAAGGACAATCTGCTACGCAGCAAAAAGCAAGACACAAGGCACCAAAGTTCTCTGGTTTACTCATGCATGAGGGAGACCTGGCTGGAGCCAAGCGTCGTTCCACCACTTGACCACCATCAGACTCTCAGCCAGGCTCCCCATAGCACTCCTTTTATTGTGGTTACATGAATATGCATAGGGTCATTAACATATAGCATCTCACATAGGTATACATGTGAACAAAGAATACTGTGTGTGTGTGTGTGTGTGTGTGTGTGTGTGTGTAGTACTGCTGATCAAAGGGTCATATAACATCCTTGGTCAGGAAGAGGGTAGACCCCCCTTCACCCTAGATGGTTCACCCTAGATAACATGGTGAGGAAGTCCAGCAGTTCATCTAAACAAAAAGCACTTAGACTAGAACAGACGTAGCTACGTTAATCCTGCCATAAAACAATAAGAGAAGGTACGACCTCTCTCGTGCTCCCAGGATGTGGGTGTGCATTCTAGTGTGGAATACACACCAAGCCCCTGCAGCCTGCTAAAGATCACACATCCTATCACTACACAATTGATTATACACCTCTAAGAATATATGGTTAAATATTTCCTAATACAAATGACAATAATAAAATCTAAACCCATCAGAAAGCGAGAGTTAAAACACTGAACAGTGTCCACTGAGCTTCTTATGCTATTCTCATGCTCAAAGAAGTTTAACAGGAAGGACGACTCGTCCATCAGGCGTCCAGCTGTCCGTGACCGTGTCCACAGCAGAGTGTGACCGAGGCTTCATGCTAACACGCACACATGAAGCTAATACCACCACGAGCAGCTGCTCAGTGGATTTGGAGGACAAATGTCTGCAGCTTCTCACAGGCAGTATGCAGAATGTGGATCTCCACAAAGACTGTGGAGAGCTCGTCCCACACTCTAAATCCAAACTTGTCTGCACAAAACTTCTCACACGTTCCCGTCACAAGTGTCTTCTAAGTGAAGCTACCAGGTTCAGGTCCAGCTTGTTTATCTGGAGCTGCAGGAGATGATCCATCCTCACAAAGCAACACAGCAGATATGCAAACACACAACACAACCAAAGGATTCTCTCTGCATGTCTGTGGCTGATGCTGCTGGAACGAAGCTGTTTGAAACCTTGTTGTTCTGCACTTTGGGACCAGAAGAGGAAACTGTGCAGAGGGTCCAATGGAAGCAGCCAAGCGCTGTAAGTGTCTGCTGTACAGGGATGCTGGTTCAGCTGTGGCTCAGTTTCACAGTGTGACTCAATAAAAGCAGCAGGAAATCAAAGGTTGATGCTTTCATCAGTGTGGAAATAAGAAAGTTTCCTGTGACAGACGCTGGAGCTCTTTCACTCTCAGCTTCACAGTTTCAGCTTCAAACTTCTTCCAACATGTTTCTAACACGGCCACATTCCACCTTAATGGAGCTGATATCTTGTGCATCAGCACATTTTCTAAAGGCAGCGATCACATCTTTAGTTTTGGATGTTTAACTGCAGATTGTTTATGTGTTTATAGCACATTAATTACAGCAGCAGCGTTGACCACAGTGCTGTACAAGAATCCAAAATAACTATTAAAATAACTCCTAATATTAATATCACACATCAAATATCAAATAACTCTCATGCTGTATTAAAAGCCAGTGAATACAAATGTGTTTTAAGAGCAGATTTACAGAGACTGACAGCAGGAGCTGGGGCTGTTCGATAGAACGATGTATATATGATGACCATATGAAAACGTCTATCGTTTCATATCACGCTCTTTGTTTCCTGCTTATGTGTTTGTGTTTTCCAGATAAAGCTTTCAAAATAAATCTGAAGATCCTGTTGAGAGTTTTCAAAATAAACACAATACATTACTGCGGTCGCTCGTTTATCGAGTTACGTTCTAAAAATAAGTCTCAGAATGAAGTAGCAGCTTTATGTTTTACAAGTATTATAGAAGTTTTAAGGCAGTTAAACCCTCACTGCACACTTTCTACACTTTTCTCAGACAGGCATGAACATTTTCACACTTTTCTCTCTTGTTTAAACAAAGTTCAAACCTTCATAGAAAAATAAGTTCATTATTAAAGAGTGAAAGCAAAGTGTTTCTGAAACGTGTCAAATCAGCCTTTGCTGGCATTAAATGAGCTTCTGTGTGAGGAGCACTCGTCCATGGCCTGGGCTCCTCGCTGTCAGGTAAAGTTGCATAAAGCTTTTGAGTTTTTCTGCAGATAATGTTGGTGTCCAGCACGATGTTCTTTTTCCTGCGGTCACTGAGCCACAAAGCCAAAGCTGACTCCATCCTTACGATGTTCTTGTTGTGGACAGTTACAACCTTTTTGCCTCCTTGTTGAAACTATGATGGTCAGCATCTTCCTCTGCCTTTGGCTGCTACCACAGGTGCAAAACGTCTCATCATCATTGTTGTTTGTTGGGACAAAACGTACAAACATACAGTGCAGCACTGCAGAGTCACACTGCTGTAAATTTGAACACATTCTGTACTGTACAGGAGACACGGCACGAGATTGGCTGACAATGGTCTACAGCCAATCAGGACGCAGAACACAATGCGCTGTAAAAAACAAAAACATGCAAAATTGCACAAAAAAGATCAGCGAAACAGCGAGGCCGCCAAAGGTGAACTGTGTTACAGCGAGGGACCAGCGTATATGTGGTTGTTGGGACGATAAATGTCTTTGAGCTTGTGTCAGAAGACGAGCTGCAGCTTTCTGGACCAGCTGCAGTCTTGCCAGGCAGGTCCCACTAACTCCAACATATAAGGAGTTACAATAATCCAGCTGGGACGTCATGAAAACGTGGATCGCCCGTTCAAGGTTTTTAAAAGATAGAAATGATCTCACCTTAGATAAAAGCCTCAGTTTGAAGAAAGACCGCTGTACAACTGAGCTCAGCTGTTTTTCAAATTGCCGTCAAATATAAGCCCCAAATGTAATAATGCGATTTAATAAAAGAGCTGAACCAGTCTAATAGAGCGCCCTTGATGCCGCCATGCTCCAATGGTGAGATCAAGATGCTGTGGTCAAGGCAGCGGTCAGATCCAAAAGCACAGCTGAGTCTGAGTCTGGTAGTAGTGACGCTCGGCTATGACGGCGTGCGGGTTACCAGCTGGCTTTCTCAGGATAGGGCTCCTGTGTGAGCGGTCGACAATAACGTCTTTATCCATACCCAGCACTTCACGTAGTAGCACGGATCAGGTTTTTTAGTACAGGCTGTACAACAGCATGTTTAAAACAGGCTGTACAACACCTGAACTAAGACTGCTGTTAAAAATCGCTAAGATGTCGGAACCAACAACCTTTAACATCTTTTTAAACACGTGTTGGAACAACATCATTTGGAGAAGATGATGTCTTTATAGCATCACATCGTTCCTCCACCTGATCAAACCACACAGGCTCAAACTGTCACGGCTGGGAGCAGTCGTATGGTGTATGAAAAAAGGATCCAAAATGCAGGTACTGGATGAGGTGCGAGTGAGTGTTTATTTACAGCAGTGAGAAGGTGACAAAACAGGAAGAGCAGAGCAGGGAGTAAACAAACCTAAACTGGGAAAACTAACGAACAAAACTTAAACCAAACACGCACGGGAGGAGGAGCAAAATGCACAAAGACAGATGGCAGAGAGACGCAGAATGAATACCGGGTAACAGAATAATGCAGACTGACATGGAATTAAAAAGACGACGCGACAGAGAGCACAGGAAAACACAGGGCTTAAATACACGGGGAGTAATCAGGGAATGGGCCACAGGAGAGAGACACAGCTGGGAGCAATTAGGCTAACGAGACAGGGGAGAGGTAAAACTGAACACACTGACATGAGACATGAACTTTCAGAATAAAACAGGAAACTAACAGACACAGAGAACCAGACAGGACACTGAACTTGACAGGCAGACTCGTGAGCAGACACAATAACACCATGGACAGACAGAGAGAACACAAGCAGGCATGAAACAAAACCACTAACACATAGCAAACCTAAACAAAAGACAAAACAGAATAACCGAGAACAAAGAATAATATTAGTGATGGGCAGATGAAGCTTCATGAAGCACTGAAGCTTTTCATCCAATTGCTTCACCCCAGCACAGAGCTTCTTGAAGCTTCATTTGCTCTAGTAGGACACCTACTGGACGTAAAAATATTAGTTGGCATGAATTTGAAGAGTGTGGCCTTTTGCACACAGCCTGTAAATGTCAACAACAAAAGGAGTGTGTAAAGCATCTATATTGTAGTGATGCAGTATACTGTGTATATTTATACTGGCAGTATGGAAAATTATTATTTGGAAATGCTTAAAATGGAAATGATCATTTACTGTGAGGTGAGGTGTGGTTGGGGTGTGGACAGTGGTTGTGCTTTTGTAACGTTGAGGTATGGACAGCTACACACTGAGGCTTTGAGCCTCAGTCCTGCCTGTTCACATTTTATTCTGTAAAAACTAAATTTTCACTGCTTTTATGACCTTTTTAGTGGGGAGAACATAGCTAGGATTTAATGATTTAACAAATCTTTTGAATCCTTTGTCCTCCACAATGCTAAATGGCTGGGAGTCCTCAATCACCATGGTAACCAGGTCTTCATCTATTTGAGATTGTTCTCCTGAGGAAAGACAATAAAGACAAAGCACAAATATAAATATCACACACGTAACTTATAACAGTTGTATAATATTGTTATATCATTTAGTAACATTACTGCATCCTATATTATCATGGCATTTGATGGCTCACCTGGTCTTGCTCCACAATCAGTGTTCCCCCTTATTCTCATGCAAAGCTCTGTAGTGCCTAAGCATGGATGAGGTGTTGTTATATCCCAGCTCCCTGGCACATAGCAAACACTTCACCTTGTACAAAAGTCAAGACAGCTTAACATAAATTGTATTGCACCATCAGTATTATGAAAATACATCTTCTGTAGAAATTTGCATACCTTGTTGGGAGGAATAAGATCAAAATGTTCCCACACAGGGGAGGACATCCTCCTCTTCTTAGCTGGCTCCATTCTCTCCTGACTTTCTCTCCTCACTCTCATAAACCTCCAAACTGTCTCCAAACTCTCACTAACCGCAGCTCTCCATCAAACACCTACATTTTGAATGAAGTCTGAGGGGTTTGTATCGCTGTCATATCTCGCAGCAAAGTTCGAACCACTTCATGAACCAGTCACGTGGTACAGCCGGGCAGCGAGGCTTCGGACGTCATCATTTTCAGCTCCTCCCATATATGAAGCAAGCCTCGATACGCGCTTCGCGGAAACGCCCCCTCCATTACTCGACACAAGCTTCGAAGCCTCGATACAGAACGTCACATCACTAAATAATATAAAGAAACACAATACACCGAGTCCTCAGACTCAGGACCATGACACAAACTGATCAAAAACAGCTGAGCAGGTGAATATTTTAGCCCCGGTGCGATCTCGTGCGGCGAAGTTGATGGAGTAAAGGTTACAGTGAAAGAAGCTGAGGATGGGCTGTCAATGTGGAGCGATGAGGTGACCACCCTGCAGTCTACAGTAGAGAGTATGAAGGAGGAGCTGTCTGACCTGAAGGATAAATGTGATGAAGGCAGGAAGCGGAGAGCTAACATCCACATCATAGGGATCCCAGAGGGCCTGGACTCGAGCTCCTCCACGGCCGTATCCGTGCTACTACGTGAAGTGCTGGGTATGGATAAAGACGTTATTGTCGACCGCTCACACAGGAGCCCTATCCTGAGAAAGCCAGCTGGTAACCCGCACGCCGTCATAGCCGAGCGTCACTACTACCAGGATTGTGTGGCTACGCCGTGCCAGGGCCCAAGCCCCGCTTGAGTTTAACGGACAACCTATTGCAATATTACGACTGGGCGATATGACCCAAAGTTCATATCTCGATATTCTTTAGCTGGATGGCGATATACGATATATATCTCGATATTTTTAAAGCCAGAAAGTACGAACAAAAAGAGAGTTCTTAGTCAAAGCTGTGTCCCAAATCTCACACAGGCACATTTATTAACATACAGCGTAGATGTACATGAAACAATTACTCAGAAATAAATGATCAGCATTTATTAAATAATAATGCTCCATAAATAAAAGAAAACAATGTTGTTTTTGTGCATAACAAAAAGCTCACAATCGTGCAGTCAAAATGTAAACAGACGCTGAGCATAATAACAAGCAGCTGCTCTGTTCCCAGGTTCTACTGCGTGACTGACAGCCTGGAGTTTGAAACCCTCTTTGTAACCGTGTCTCTTACAGGTGCCATTTATGGTCCTTATACACACTCAATACAGTAATATTACGTTGAAGCAGAGTACGTATCACTCCGCGAGGCTCCTCGTAGCTGTAATGCTCCAACAATCCATCAAGCGGTGCGGCCTCGTAGCTGAGCAAAGTCGTACCAAAACATCTTTTGAAAGGTTTCTGAGCGCCGTGTAGCACATAAAATCGGTTCGAGGTCAGTAAGCACAACCAGAATTCATCCATAAGGCGCACTGTCGATTTATGAGAAAATTACAGGATTTTAAGTGCAGAAAATATAGTTTATGGTTTTCCTTTGATCTTAGCAAATATCTACGCCTCTAATTGGGACGATCACAGATTTTTCACTAATGTCTTTGCGCGGCTCCCCAATATGTCATCACACAATATCATCTTTGAGGGAGACCTAAACTGCTCATTATCTGCTATGGACCACAGTTCACACAAAAGTACACTTAGTCCACGCTCTTTGTTTCCATCTTTGTGTGTTTAGCTGCTCTCATTTACTGTTTTATCTGTTTGCTGCTTGTTGAAATAGTTTGTGAGCTTTAACCTGAGATTCTGGCAAAATACATTTATATTAAACATCGATTCAGGATTGAATGAATCAACATCGTTTTATTCAAATTAAAACCATTTAAATGGGAACATGAATTTTTTACAGCCGCCTCTAATGCTGGGTAATGTCAGCTGGTCCATGTGCAGCTGGCTGTGAGGCTCAGGGAGCGTCTACAAAGTGCAACACTGAAAGAACATCATCCATAAATATTGAGTAAGAACTGGACTCTCATACAGCGAGACTCAAATGCCTTTAAACATCAGCTTATCCTGCTGATCCAAGTCCAACACTGAGTTTGTAAAAACATGTTTGTCAATCATTTTGTTTGGTTTCTGAGGAAAAAGATTCAATAACTTGCTGCTAATACACAACATTTCATCATATTTCCTCATAACCCTCTTTTGTCTGACCATTTGATCCCATTTGAATTTGCAATAAAGGATCCACAGAGTTTGGTGACAATAATGACAGTAGATGTTTGTGTGAAAGTGCTGGAAGCAAATGAGTGTGTGATGTTCTTTCAGTGTTGCACTTTGTAGACGCTCCCTGAGCACTGGTCTCACAGCCAGCTGCACATAGAGACCAGTGTTGTTAGTCCAGGTCAGAAGATGACTTGTTGGAATGAAAATGAGCTTGTAGTTTGTCTGCTTTAATAATGTGACTGGAAAAAGGTGTTGGACTTCAAATATGTCCATTTCTGTCACACTTCACCTTTAAAAGTGAAGCCATGTGGTTCCTGGAAGGAAAAAACACGACTTTTTCAAGTCTTTGTCCTGTTTTTATGAGAAATGTACGACTTTAATGTGAAACATTCAGAGTTTTTTCTCTTGTTGTGTTTGTTTGAAGCTGCTTCCTGTTGGCTTCAGCTGTTTGGAGTTTCCATTTTCTAAACTTCTACATTCTGAACCTTCTTCAGCTCTGAACAGATGATGAAACACTGAATGATTTCAAGCACTTTGTCTAATAAACTTACATCTTTCATTCTTTATACAGTGTCTGTGGTTTGTCAGATATTGGCCTTGATTATCTGGCAGCAGCGCTGAAGTCCAACCCCTCGTATCCCACAGAGGTGGACCTGAGTGGAACCTACAGCAACCTGCAGGATCCAGGAGTGAAGCATCTGTGTGATTTGCTGGAGAATCCACGATGTCGATTTGAAACTCTGAGGTCAGTCAGCATGTTTTAGTTGTGCTGAGATGAATATGATGTGAAAGTTGTGCTGACACTAAACTGCAGACATCAGGCTGATATTATACTGATCCACACTGAGGATCTTCATGGTAAAGTCTGTTTTCTTCTTCTCTGGTTTAGTCCATTGACTGCAGCAGAACAATGTTCACATTTCAAACAGTGATACTCAACGTATGGCCCGCGGCCCACACGCGGCCTGCCCACCTTTCCTGATTCAGAGAGAGGGGACCCTGATTAACTGTGTAGCTTCTTCCTCACAGTTCTAAGTATCAGACACAACAATGAATAATCCACAGCTGACTGTCTTTAGAGGGTCAAAGGTCACGGCACACAGCAGACAGTCAGAAATATTCTAACTCTGATCATTTATCAGTTGTGACACTGTGAGACTTGATCAGAGGTGTGATCATCACAGCAGAGGCCTTTGTGTCAAAGTCACTGAGGATCAAACAGAAACACATGAAGCAGATTTTCCTCTTCTGGCTTTTTATAGCAGATAACCTTCAAAATATTCTGCAGTCGATCAAAAACTGAAGCAAACCATGAAGCAACATGTGAACATGAGCTGATGCTGCTGAAGTGAAGCAAAGTTACAGAGGTTTGATTACAGACACAGCTGAGAGTTTGTAATCTGTCATCATTTTAAAAAGTTTCCATGGAACAGCAGAAATGAGGCTTTACTGTCAGAGGCCGACAGCACTGAACACAACAGCAGACTGGTGGCTAATAAACAGTGAATGATGCAGAAACAGATGTTTGAAGCTGTTCTTGGAGTACACTGAGAGAGAGAGAGCTGTGCAGGCAGGAACAGCCAAAGTCAGAGAGAATTCATGAGCATATTGATCAAACGTGAAGCAGAGTTTGGATCTTCTTTTGCTGCTGCTTCACTCAGTTTTGGTTGGAGACAGATGAAACCTGCAGCTTCAGGATCTGTGAGCTGTCCACTTTCAGCCCCGACGGCGTGTCCGTGTACGTGCCGTCGAGTGAACGATCCACGCTCTGTGTTTCCATCTTTGTGTGTTTAGCTGCTCTCATTTACTGTTTTAGCTGTTTGCTGCTTGTTGAAATAGTTTGTGAGCTTTAACCTGAGATTCTGGCAAAATACATTTATATTAAACATCGATTCAGGATTGAATGAATCAACATTGTTTTATTCAAATTAAAACCATTTAAATGGGAACATGAATTTTTTACAGCCGCCTCTAATGCTGGGTAATGTCAGCTGGTCCATGTGCAGCTGGCTGTGAGGCTCAGGGAGCGTCTACAAAGTGCAACACTGAAAGAACATCATCCATAAATATTGAGTAAGAACTGGACTCTCATACAGCGAGACTCAAATGCCTTTAAACATCAGCTTATCCTGCTGATCCAAGTCCAACACTGAGTTTGTAAAAACATGTTTGTCAATCATTTTGTTTGGTTTCTGAGGAAAATGATTCAATAACTTGCTGCTAATACACAACATTTCATCATATTTCCTCATAACCCTCTTTTGTCTGACCATTTGATCCCATTTGAATTTGCAATAAAGGATCCACAGAGTTTGGTGACAATAATGACAGTAGATGTTTGTGTGAAAGTGCTGCAAGCAAATGAGTGTGTGATGTTCTTTCAGTGTTGCACTTTGTAGACGCTCCCTGAGCACTGGTCTCACAGCCAGCTGCACATAGAGACCAGTGTTGTTAGTCCAGGTCAGAAGATGACTTGTTGGAATGAAAATGAGCTTGTAGTTTGTCTGCTTTAATAATGTGACTGGAAAAAGGTGTTGGACTTCAAATATGTCCATTTCTGTCACACTTCACCTTTAAAAGTGAAGCCATGTGGTTCCTGGAAGGAAAAACACGACTTTTTCAAGTCTTTGTCCTGTTTTTATGAGAAATGTACGACTTTAATGTGAAACATTCAGAGTTTTTTCTCTTGTTGTGTTTGTTTGAAGCTGCTTCCTGTTGGCTTCAGCTGTTTGGAGTTTCCATTTTCTAAACTTCTACATTCTGAACCTTCTTCAGCTCTGAACAGATGATGAAACACTGAATGATTTCAAGCTCTTTGTCTAATAAACTTACATCTTTCATTCTTTATACAGATTGATGGACTGTGGTTTGTCAGAGATCAGCTGTGATTATCTGGCAGCAGCACTGAAGTCCAACCCCTCCCATCTGAGACAGCTGGACCTGAGTAATGACTCCTTGTCTTTGAATAAGAACAAGCTGCAGGATCCAGGAGTGAAGCATCTGTGTGGTTTCCTGGAGAGTCCAGGATGTAAACTTGAAACTCTGAGGTCAGTCAGCATGTTTTAGTTGTGCTGAGATGAATATGATGTGAAAGTTGTGCTGACACTAAACTGCAGACATCAGGCTGATATTATACTGATCCACACTGAGGATCTTCATGGTAAAGTCTGTTTTCTTCTTCTCTGGTTTAGTCCATTGACTGCAGCAGAACAATGTTCACATTTCAAACCTTCAAAGAAGAAGAAAAATCCTCCACTGGAAAATTCACTGTGAAACTCTCAAACTCTTCATTGCACCTTAAAGTCTGTCTGACACTGAAATCCAAAGCAAAATGTGCGTTTGCTTTACAGACAGCAGTCCAACACAAACATACACACATCATCCAAAACACAGTCCAACATCCAAATCTCCTCCACTGCCAGCATGAATGATGGGAAAGAGAAGGAGGAACACTCTGACATTCAGGGTTAGAATGAGTTTCATCAAGCAGACTGTGAAGATCAAAGCTGCATTAGAAAGCTTACATGAATGAATGAGTGGACAGAAGTGGACAGAGATCATCTGAAGCACTTCAAAGGCTTTAAATCAGCACATTTCTCTTTATTCTTTATCAACTCTGTTAGTTTCTCTCAGTTTTCTGTGGAATGAAGCTAACAGCAGGCTAATAAGATGCTGACCAATAGGTTTCTATTAAAGGTTGTAATTTGTATATGAAAAAGTGCTTTGGCTCAGCAGGGATCAGCTTACAGGTAGAATACAGCTGCTGGATGGGATTAGCATGTCATAGCTATCTACCAAACTGCTAACTGGGGGATTTCAGGCCATCTATGGATCATTTTTGCTAACTGTTTATTCAGCTTAGGCTCACAGGGCTGCAGCCTGTGCCCTAGCTGTCATAGGGCAAGAGGCGTGGTCCACCTGCACAGGTGAGCAGTCCATCACAGGGCCAACAGAGAGCGACAGAGAAGCACTCCCTCACATCCACACCTACAGCCAATGTAGAAGCACCAATGAACCTAAGCAGCATTTCATTGGACTGTGGGAGAACATCCAACCTCCACAGAAAGGCCCAGCTGACCAACAAGCTTCAACCTACAACCTTCTTGCTCTAAGGCACTAGTGCTAACCACTTTTGCCCATTTCAGCCCAAATCCTGCATCTTCCTGTTTCTGACTCCAGGCCAGCTCCACTAACACTTTCTCATCAGACACTGCCACCTAGTGGAGGAAGTCTTAGTTCCATTTGAAGCTTCAGATTACAGTTAGTTCCTTTACAAAGAGGTGGAGGTGGTGGGGCCACAGCACCATCATCACTGAGTGCCATAGGACACTTAACCTTTGTTTCCATATGCTGGGAACTTCCTGTTGTTCCAAGGAGGACTGGAAAATGTGTGAAAATCTCCCAGTCAGTTCCTCACAGCACACTTCAATCATTTCCCTCCCACAGCATCAGGACCAGGGCTTTTTCTCTCTTTGGTCCCACTAAGAGATTTCCACACAAACACCTCATCAGTGGGACTCTCAGAGCTACCAGCCCTTTGCTACAATCACAAAGCTCTTCATTGAAATCAATGATATCAAAGCTGGAATCAAATGAGTCCAAGTCTTCTGCTGATTCAGCATCACATTCATCTTTGCTCCTTGTTCTGCATCCCCACCATGGACTTCATTCCTTTCCAAGCCAGCCTTGAGTGTCCTTTATTCAGCTCATCCTCTGCTTTACTTTTACACCTGATTTTAGCTGCTTTATCTCTCTTTCAACAGGTTTCTGTGCCTCAATCTTTTTCTTCTCTCCCTCATAACAAGACAGCTTCTTCTGCCTGAGAACATGTTGGAGTGATTTACTAATCCAGGGCTGCTTATTGGGGAAAATACTTCCTGTTTCCAAAGTAATCCCCATTTTTCCCAGAAAGAAATGTCAGTAGAAATCGATGATCTAAGTGAGAACATGAGCCTTTAAAAAGTCCCAGTGGGTGCAGTCAAAGCAGTCCCTCAGTCCCAGTATGGAGTCTTTGGTCCAGACTGGAACAGCTGTGTGCCCAGTTTGAGCTCTCTTCAGTGCTGTGACCTGACAGACCCAGAGGGGCCATCACATCACATTTAGAAGCTCCCCTGATGGAGCCACAACACATGTCCAATACTTAGTCTCTCTTGTTGGACCAACTGGAAGAAATGATTCAAGGACTTAGTCACAGAACAGAGATTCAAATCTCCAAAATCCAACTGGCTGCATCAGGACATATAGTCTGAAACTCTGCACAGTTTCCTGTTTGAAGCTGCTTCCTGTTGGCTTCAGCTGTTTGGAGTTTCCATTTTCTAAACTTCTACATTCTGAACCTTCTTCAGCTCTGAACAGATGATGAAACACTGAATGATTTCAAGCACTTTGTCTAATAAACTTACATCTTTCATTCTTTATACAGATTGGAGGACTGTGGTTTGTCAAAGATCAGCTGTGATTATCTGGCAGCAGCACTGAAGTCCAACCCCGCCCATCTGAGAGAGCTGGACCTGAGCTCCAACAACAAGCTGCAGGATCCAGGAGTGAAGCATCTGTGTGGTTTCCTGGAGAGTCCAGGATGTAAACTTGAAACTCTGAGGTCAGTCAGCATGTTTTAGTTGTGCTGAGATGAATATGATGTGAAAGTTGTGCTGACACTAAACTGCAGACATCAGGCTGATATTATACTGATCCACACTGAGGATCTTCATGGTAAAGTCTGTTTTCTTCTTCTCTGGTTTAGTCCATTGACTGCAGCAGAACAATGTTCACATTTCAAACAGTGATACTCAACGTATGGCCCGCGGCCCACACGCGGCCTGCCCACCTTTCCTGATTCAGAGAGAGGGGACCCTGATTAACTGTGTAGCTTCTTCCTCACAGTTCTAAGTATCAGACACAACAATGAATAATCCACAGCTGACTGTCTTTAGCAGGTCAAAGGTCACGGCACACAGCAGACAGTCAGAAATATTCTAACTCTGATCATTTATCAGTTGTGACACTGTGAGACTTGATCAGAGGTGTGATCATCACAGCAGAGGCCTTTGTGTCAAAGTCACTGAGGATCAAACAGAAACACATGAAGCAGATTTTCCTCTTCTGGCTTTTTATAGCAGATAACCTTCAAAATATTCTGCAGTCGATCAAAAACTGAAGCAAACCATGAAGCAACATGTGAACATGAGCTGATGCTGCTGAAGTGAAGCAAAGTTACAGAGGTTTGATTACAGACACAGCTGAGAGTTTGTAATCTGTCATCATTTTAAAAAGTTTCCATGGAACAGCAGAAATGAGGCTTTACTGTCAGAGGCCGACAGCACTGAACACAACAGCAGACTGGTGGCTAATAAACAGTGAATGATGCAGAAACAGATGTTTGAAGCTGTTCTTGGAGTACACTGAGAGAGAGAGAGAGCTGTGCAGGCAGGAACAGCCAAAGTCAGAGAGAATTCATGAGCATATTGATCAAACGTGAAGCAGAGTTTGGATCTTCTTTTGCTGCTGCTTCACTCAGTTTTGGTTGGAGACAGATGAAACCTGCAGCTTCAGGATCTGTGAGCTGTCCACTTTCAGCCCCGACGGCGTGTCCGTGTACGTGCCGTCGAGTGAACGATCCACGCTCTGTGTTTCCATCTTTGTGTGTTTAGCTGCTCTCATTTACTGTTTTAGCTGTTTGCTGCTTGTTGAAATAGTTTGTGAGCTTTAACCTGAGATTCTGGCAAAATACATTTATATTAAACATCGATTCAGGATTGAATGAATCAACATCGTTTTATTCAAATTAAAACCATTTAAATGGGAACATGAATTTTTTACAGTCGCCTCTAATGCTGGGTAATGTCAGCTGGTCCATGTGCAGCTGGCTGTGAGGCTCAGGGAGCGTCTACAAAGTGCAACACTGAAAGAACATCATCCATAAATATTGAGTAAGAACTGGACTCTCATACAGCGAGACTCAAATGCCTTTAAACATCAGCTTATCCTGCTGATCCAAGTCCAACACTGAGTTTGTAAAAACATGTTTGTCAATCATTTTGTTTGGTTTCTGAGGAAAAAGATTCAATAAGTTGCTGCTAATACACAACATTTCATCATATTTCCTCATAACCCTCTTTTGTCTGACCATTTGATCCCATTTGAATTTGCAATAAAGGATCCACAGAGTTTGGTGACAATAATGACAGTAGATGTTTGTGTGAAAGTGCTGGAAGCAAATGAGTGTGTGATGTTCTTTCAGTGTTGCACTTTGTAGACGCTCCCTGAGCACTGGTCTCACAGCCAGCTGCACATAGAGACCAGTGTTGTTAGTCCAGGTCAGAAGATGACTTGTTGGAATGAAAATGAGCTTGTAGTTTGTCTGCTTTAATAATGTGACTGGAAAAAGGTGTTGGACTTCAAATATGTCCATTTCTGTCACACTTCACCTTTAAAAGTGAAGCCATGTGGTTCCTGGAAGGAAAAACACGACTTTTTCAAGTCTTTGTCCTGTTTTTATGATAAATGTACGACTTTAATGTGAAACATTCAGAGTTTTTTCTCTTGTTGTGTTTGTTTGAAGCTGCTTCCTGTTGGCTTCAGCTGTTTGGAGTTTCCATTTTCTAAACTTCTACATTCTGAACCTTCTTCAGCTCTGAACAGATGATGAAACACTGAATGATTTCAAGCACTTTGTCTAATAAACTTACATCTTTCATTCTTTATACAGATTGAAGAGCTGTGGTTTGTCAAAGATCAGCTGTGATTATCTGGCAGCAGCACTGAAGTCCAACCCCTCCCATCTGAGAGAGCTAGACCTGAGCTTCAACAGCAAGCTGCAGGATCCAGGAGTGAAGCATCTGTGTGGTTTCCTGGAGAGTCCAGGATGTAAACTTGAAACTCTGGGGTCAGTCAGCATGTTTTAGTTGTGCTGAGATGAATATGATGTGAAAGTTGTGCTGACACTAAACTGCAGACATCAGGCTGATATTATACTGATCCACACTGAGGATCTTCATGGTAAAGTCTGTTTTCTTCTTCTCTGGTTTAGTCCATTGACTGCAGCAGAACAATGTTCACATTTCAAACCTTCAAAGAAGAAGAAAAATCCTCCACTGGAAAATTCACTGTGAAACTCTCAAACTCTTCATTGCACCTTAAAGTCTGTGTGACACTGAAATCCAAAGCAAAATGTGCGTTTGCTTTACAGACAGCAGTCCAACACAAACATACACACATCATCCAAAACACAGTCCAACATCCAAATCTCCTCCACTGCCAGCATGAATGATGGGAAAGAGAAGGAGGAACACTCTGACATTCAGGGTTAGAATGAGTTTCATCAAGCAGACTGTGAAGATCAAAGCTGCATTAGAAAGCTTACATGAATGAATGAGTGGACAGAAGTGGACAGAGATCATCTGAAGCACTTCAAAGGCTTTAAATCAGCACATTTCTCTTTATTCTTTATCAACTCTGTTAGTTTCTCTCAGTTTTCTGTGGAATGAAGCTAACAGCAGGCTAATAAGATGCTGACCAATAGGTTTCTATTAAAGGTTGTAATTTGTATATGAAAAAGTGCTTTGGCTCAGCAGGGATCAGCTTACAGGTAGAATACAGCTGCTGGATGGGATTAGCATGTCATAGCTATCTACCAAACTGCTAACTGGGGGATTTCAGGCCATCTATGGATCATTTTTGCTAACTGTTTATTCAGCTTAGGCTCACAGGGCTGCAGCCTGTGCCCTAGCTGTCATAGGGCAAGAGGCGTGGTCCACCTGCACAGGTGAGCAGTCCATCACAGGGCCAACAGAGAGCGACAGAGAAGCACTCCCTCACATCCACACCTACAGCCAATGTAGAAGCACCAATGAACCTAAGCAGCATTTCATTGGACTGTGGGAGAACATCCAACCTCCACAGAAAGGCCCAGCTGACCAACAAGCTTCAACCTACAACCTTCTTGCTCTAAGGCACTAGTGCTAACCACTTTTGCCCATTTCAGCCCAAATCCTGCATCTTCCTGTTTCTGACTCCAGGCCAGCTCCACTAACACTTTCTCATCAGACACTGCCACCTAGTGGAGGAAGTCTTAGTTCCATTTGAAGCTTCAGATTACAGTTAGTTCCTTTACAAAGAGGTGGAGGTGGTGGGGCCACAGCACCATCATCACTGAGTGCCATAGGACACTTAACCTTTGTTTCCATATGCTGGGAACTTCCTGTTGTTCCAAGGAGGACTGGAAAATGTGTGAAAATCTCCCAGTCAGTTCCTCACAGCACACTTCAATCATTTCCCTCCCACAGCATCAGGACCAGGGCTTTTTCTCTCTTTGGTCCCACTAAGAGATTTCCACACAAACACCTCATCAGTGGGACTCTCAGAGCTACCAGCCCTTTGCTACAATCACAAAGCTCTTCATTGAAATCAATGATATCAAAGCTGGAATCAAATGAGTCCAAGTCTTCTGCTGATTCAGCATCACATTCATCTTTGCTCCTTGTCCTGCATCCCCACCATGGACTTCATTCCTTTCCAAGCCAGCCTTGAGTGTCCTTTATTCAGCTCATCCTCTGCTTTACTTTTACACCTGATTTTAGCTGCTTTATCTCTCTTTCAACAGGTTTCTGTGCCTCAATCTTTTTCTTCTCTCCCTCATAACAAGACAGCTTCTTCTGCCTGAGAACATGTTGGAGTGATTTACTAATCCAGGGCTGCTTATTGGGGAAAATACTTCCTGTTTCCAAAGTAATCCCCATTTTTCCCAGAAAGAAATGTCAGTAGAAATCGATGATCTAAGTGAGAACATGAGCCTTTAAAAAGTCCCAGTGGGTGCAGTCAAAGCAGTCCCTCAGTCCCAGTATGGAGTCTTTGGTCCAGACTGGAACAGCTGTGTGCCCAGTTTGAGCTCTCTTCAGTGCTGTGACCTGACAGACCCAGAGGGGCCATCGCATCACATTTAGAAGCTCCCCTGATGGAGCCACAACACATGTCCAATACTTAGTCTGTCTTGTTGGACCAACTGGAAGAAATGATTCAAGGACTTAGTCACAGAACAGAGATTCAAATCTCCAAAATCCAACTGGCTGCATCAGGACATATAGTCTGAAACTCTGCACAGTTTCCTGTTTGAAGCTGCTTCCTGTTGGCTTCAGCTGTTTGGAGTTTCCATTTTCTAAACTTCTACATTCTGAACCTTCTTCAGCTCTGAACAGATGATGAAACACTGAATGATTTCAAGCACTTTGTCTAATAAACTTACATCTTTCATTCTTTATACAGATTGAGTGTCTGTGGTTTGTCAAAGATCAGCTGTGATTATCTGGCAGCAGCACTGAAGTCCAACCCCTCCCATCTGAGACAGCTGGACCTGAGCTCCAACTACAACCTGAAGGATCCAGATGTGAAGCAGCTGTCTGATCTTCAGCAGAGTCCAGACTACAGACTGGAGACTCTGCTGTAAGTAGAGTGATGGAGTGAGTGGGTGGTGCTGTCAGCAGTATTGTACTAAACACAGTCAGTATGAAACAAAGATCCAGTGTTTCCTGTAAAGCTGCAGCTTCTCAGTGAAGCTGTGAGAGGAGAACGGTGACAGGCTTCAGGATTGGACACAAACACTTCCTGTTTCTCACCTTTATGGTCACCATAGTAACGGCTGACACGCTCTGATCAAACACTGTCAACAGCCAATCAGCTCTCTGAACAAAGCAGCACGCAGACCAATGACTGCATTGATTTCCAAGTTTAAAGCAGTGAAGAACACAGTCTGTAGGTGAGGAAGAATTTAGTGAGAGCAGATGTTTGGATGGAATTCCTCCAGTTAACAGCTGGAACCGTCCATCTGGATTGTTGGGCTTGTTGTTGGGGTTCCTACAGAGCTCAGAGTGGACACACCAAGGTTCTTCTAATGAATGAAAGTCCAAACTCAAACTAGGAGGGAAAAACATTTTCAGCAACTTCAATAAAAATCCAAAGATTAGAAAAAGTGAAGCAACAATGAGTCCTAGTACAGTCCCAGCACTGACGTCCCTGCTGCTCTTTATACTGGATGTGCTGCATCACTGACTGACAGCTGATGAAGAGTCTCTGGAAACACTCGTTTATCTCCTCTGCTCTTCCTCCTTCTCTCTGCAGGTGGAGCTGATGATGGTAAACAGGACGGTGTGTGTGCTGAGAGAGGAGCAGCTGTGTCCTGATGATCCAGAGAGGTTGAAGCAGCAGCAGCTTGTGTGTAGAGACTAGAGATGGACCGATCCGATATTACGTATCGGTATCGGTCCGATACTGACCTAAATTACTGGATCGGATATCGGAGAAAAATAAAAAATGTAATCCGATCCATTAAATATCATGAAAGCACCTCACAAAACTTGCAACACGCCGTAACTCACCTCAGAACGTTAGCACTCGTAGCAGTATGCATCACGTGATAGAGCAGCTGTGGCATGCGGGACCTGTCGGTGGTCTGGATAGCATTTGGAGCTTCGCTAGCAACCCGGCATTTCATCTCCGACAAAGTTATCCCAGAGAGAAGTAAAGCAAGTGTGTAAGTCCATCTCTGAATGTTTGTAAAGCATTCCCACGTTAAGCTTAACGAGCGACTGCCTCTCGCTCTCCAGCTGCTACTTCAATCATGAAACTGCTTAAATGATCAGCTGATCGGCTTTTCTGTCGCGAGTCCGCCTCACTTGTTTGTTTTTGGTCCACTTTGCGCCAGAAAGAGGAAACCAGCGGCTGAACAACAGCAGCACGTTTAAGCTCTATAAGCTGTTGTTACAATTTATTTAATATTTCTTTCTACACCAGGATCTTTTTCTACAGCTGACGCTGGTAACTGTGCAGGGGCGGATCTAGCAAAGTTTAGCCAGGGGGGCCGATAGGGCATTAACAGGGAAAAGGGGGCACAAAGACATACTTTTCTTTCTTATTCTCATTTAAAATGTCTAGCTTTTAATAAATAATTATCTGACACCCAAAGTTTTAATTTGATGCAAAATGAATAGAAGTCCATTACTGTATATAGTGACTATTAAGTCTAATATATATACCCTAGTAAGCTATAGTACTTTTTCCTTTGGGAAGGTACCATCTGTGCAGTCTGCAATTTTGTTGAAGAAAGATGTTGAATCTATTTAATATTTCTTGAAAAATAATTGATTTCTGTGCATTTTTTTTCACACTGCATCAAATTAAGGTTGATTACGTTGATTAAGCATCATGAGGTGGCGCGTGAGGGGTGGTTCCCTATTTTTTATTTATTTATTTTTGTTGTTGCTGGGAGTTGGAACCCTATTAGTTAGGTTGCTTAATATATATGCTAAGTACTCTTTAAAATACCAGAATAGGGAGGATGGTGTAGGTTTATGTTTATTAGATTGATCAGTGTTGCTGAACTATGAAATATTTTTTTATGTATAACAGAATAGCTTTAGTGTAGTTGTTGTTTTAAACTTGAGTATGAACTTGCAGACTTGCAAAATGCAGCAAGATATTTAAAAAACAGTTTTGTTGATTAAAAAACACTATATTGGATTCATATCGGTATCGGCAGATATCCAAATTTATGATATCGGTATCGGACATAAAAAAGTGGTATCGTGCCATCTCTAGTAGAGACGCTCTGACTGGGCCATGTTACTGGGAGGTGGAGAGGAGAGCTTCATCCAGCAGTGACTGACAGAGGAATGAAGTGCAGATGACTGTCAGTGCTGCAGAGTGAACTGCTCTGAGAACAGCTCCACTGTCAGACACAATGTAGAGTCCAGCATCAGCCCTGTGTGTCCCTCTGGATCTGACAGAGGATCATCAGTGTATCTGGACTGCTCTGCTGCTGCTCTGTCCTTCTACAGTCTCTGCACAGTCTCTGTCTCACTCTGGAAAGATTTTACAACTTGTTGTAATTACAGAACGTTAATATAATATTCAAACATGTGATCTTCTCTTTATTTCTGAATCTTTACCAAATAAAGAAAAACCAAACTAACAAACAGAAGCTGTCGTGTCCTTTTTCACCACATCTGTGAATCTTTTCTGTGTTTTTCCTCTTTTCCTCCTTCCTGCAGCTCCATCTTCATCATTCTGTGTCCAGTATATGTGAACACGTCCAAAGCATCTGAGCCTCATGTTACCCGTTTGTGTGAGTTACGCCTGTCGTTGTGTTGTGGTGTATAAATAAGGGGCAGGAGACAGCGCTGGATCTCTGAGTTCTTTACTCTCAATTTCTGCAACATCTGCAATATCTAGAAATGCAAACCTGTGAGCTGTGTGTGTTGTGCGTCTGCTCGGCCACCTCTCCTCCGGCCATGCTGGAAGCAGCTGTGCGTTTGACAGTTTTATCGACTCGACAATAATCGAACAAATTAAATGTTCAAAAATATCAACTTAAGCACTTCAAAGTCAACAAAAAGCTTAAAACAATGAAATAATATTTCACTGACAAAACAACAGCTCATAAGAACGATACACAAAATAATACAGAAACAAACAAATAAAAGTTATTAACCAGGATCCATGTTTTTGTCACAAACACTGAATCAGCTGATTCACTCTTTATGTTTCTGAGTTTGTTTTGTGATTATAGTTCTGGTTTCTGTTTCTGTGTCTTCACTGTGTCCCACGTCTCCTTACTTTGGACTCTGTGTTATATTTCCTGTTTTACTTTGACAGTCCTGTGTTACTGTTTCCTGTCTCGTGTGTGTAATTGGTCCCAGCTGTGTTTCCCTCCTCTCCCGTTCCCTGATTACTAAACTGCGTCCACGCCGCCGGCGCTCCTCTCCACAGCTGGATTCCAGGATTTCAGAGCATCCAGCTGTGGTGAGTGATGGAGACACTTTCTCTGCTCCCTCAGTAATCAGGACAGTTTATTGAACATCAGAGGACATAAAGGACTGTTTTTCACCTGCCCGTTCTGAACCTGGACATTAAAGACTGCTGGCTTCAAGGACATTAATCCCAGTGTCAGCCAGCCAATAACAGCCTGTGTTTTTCAGCTCTTTAGGAGTCAGAAATGAGAAAGACACAGACTGCTAACCTCTCCCTGCAGGAAATAAGCTCCGCCTCTTCCTGTCCTGTATATGAGTGATTCTGACATGAGACACAATGAGTTTCCTGTTTATTGTGACTTAAAGCGAGCAGCAAAGACACTAAACTGTGTGTTTCCAGCTGAAGCTGCTTTTTGTGTTGCTCCCACAATCTTGTCAGAAACAGTCAGTGAGGAAAACTCAATGTGACTTCAGAGTGACAGAGGTAAGCGACTCATGTTGTAACTGACGTCAGACGCCGGAGATTTTGGCGTAAAATTAAAGCGAATGGTAGTTTAGAATTGAACAAATTCCTTTAAGCTTCAGTATTACCAAATACACTTATCAATAGTCTTCTAACTAACAGTATTTGTCTAAATCATCTCCAACACCCTGGAGAACAACGGGGAGAGTTTAGAGGCTCTCCAAGATTACATTGATCAGTGCTTCCAGGATCTTGTGATGAAGAAGGCTCAGAGTGCAAAAACTTCATCAAAACCCACCTGAAGCTGCTGGAGGACACGGTGAAGAACATGGCCTTTGATAGAGTGCATCGCATCGGCCCCATGCGGGCTGCGACCGGGAGACCACGTCCTACTGTGGCCAAGTTCGGCCACTTCAAACAAAAGGAACAGGTGAAAAGTCTCCGTGTCCATCGGTGTTTCTCCACGTCTCTCTGCCTTCTTCGTGTCATCTCTGTGTTTCCCTGCTGCCCTCATGTTTTCTGCTTTGTCTGTTAGTTCTTCCCAGTTTAGGTTGATGTTCACTTCTTCCCTCACCTTTGTTATTTTCACTGTAAATAAATCTCCACTCGCATCTCCACCGCCGTCTGCATCTTGGTCCTCATTCACTCCACCACACGACTGCTGCCCCAGCCGTGACAACTTTTGATGTTTCCTCTACATTTACCTTTAAAAATTATTTACTTTGCCTTGTTTGGTATCATTTGGTATCAGATGGCCGACTTCTAAATGGCCACCATGGTCACCACCGAACTTGAGGAGTTTGCCCCCTCACATATACTAATGTGCCACAAACAGGACTTTAACATCACCAACCATTCCTATGTTATTACGGTGTATCCATATAACTGGCCCACCCTGTACAGTTATGCTTTCATGTTGACATACTGTATTAACACAATTCAGGGAGGATTCTAGGATCAGAGCTTCGGGGGGCTGAGCACCCAGAGAGCTGCCCAGCCAGCCAAGATACACTTTACTCGTCACAATGAGACTTCTTCCCCGTCTCTGTCCCTGCATCCTCCCTGTCCTCATCGTCTGTTGTCTTCGTCTCCTTTATCAGTCATCATAATTTTACCATCTCTGTGCAAGTCTGCAAATTTCTTTATTAAATCAAAAGATTATTAAATCCATCAAGTCTCTCTGTGCCTGGGTCCTCGTCACAAAACATGACATCACTGTTTTGTACTTTTTAACAATTTAATCCCACATTTGTGAAAGAAAAGCAAAACACTTTTTTGAAAAGTCTGTAACAAAACCATCAATTCTGATCAAGGTTATTTAAATGCTGCCAAAGAAGAATGGATTGGAATAAAAAAAATACATATCCTAACCTTAATTACTGGAGGAGAATAATGAATGATGCTCATAGTGAGTAAGAAGTAAACTGAGTGCATATTTTGGACAGAGATTCACTTTTAATGTGTTTGTATAATATAATACAGATGCATAAAAACACTCCTGAAACAGAATAAATTATTACAAATAAATTATTACAAAATATTAAAAAATATTATGGATACTTTTGTTGTTAAAATGTTACCTCTCAACCAAGTTCTGCCTTTTATATTTTTAGTAGTGTGTCACACAAACAGGAAATATTGTCAAAAAAAAGTAAGTAAGTGCTGAAGCACCCCCAAAAATGAACCAAAGCACCCCAAAAATGGGCTAAAATCGCCCCTGTTAACAAATAATAGCCCAACAGTCACTTTTATGCTTACTGTAGCTGTTAGCTAAAAACACTAATTTAGCCTAGTTTGCCCTGAATTCAGCTTTGACAGACATGATCGACTGTTTCCAGTAGAATTCCTCGTTGTCATCTTGTTCCCTCTCAGAGCCCCGTATGCTTGCAGAGACCCCTACAGTAGGGAAATGTGCCAAAGAACGTCCAAAACATTGCATTTTAGGTTTATTTATGCCTTACACACAATCCCAACTCTTTAGCTAACTTAACAACTTTGGCTAAAGTCTGTAGTTAGTCTTACTCGTTTGTACAACATTTCTGGATCGCCACTGTTTGAAATGATATGACATATGACTCTCACTGAAACAGCAAACTTTGTAGAAAACACAACACTTCTGATTCTCTATCTAGCTGTTTGGTCACAGCTGTAGATTACATTATAAGTGGTTGTTCACTCTTGTCAATAATTACATTTCTAAATTCTATTTGTGCAGTTACATGTAAACAAAGTCCAATATTGTATCTAAATGATTGTGTTATGGTGGGACAGTTTCCAATTTTGTTGTATTATTGCACTAGGTATGACTGTGCAAGAGTTATCTTATCTTCCTTGCTTGCACCACACTCTTTGCAGAAATGGTGCACAGCAGCACTGCATCATGTTATTGTGTTGTATAATATACCAGAACTAATACAAAGCAACATCCATGTACACTATAGGTCCATGCCAATGTGCCCAAATGGGACCTCCATAAATGGTAAGGGGCGCAAAGGCACTTTAAGACCAGTGGGCACACCATCGGTGCACATCCGCTCGGATGCTTTTTTCTATTCATTTATTTCCCTGTTTATTTATCGATGCACAAAAGCAATTATCTCAGAGACACCATCCTCTTAACAGAGACTCAAATCAGGAACCTGCAGATTATTAGTCAGCAGCTTTAACTTCCTGTCTTTGTCTCACTAAACCTTCCACGTGGAAACTTGAGCTGCCCACTCAAGCACAGTAGGCTTTAACTGGCTCTGCTCAAGTCACTTCAGTATCTGAGAAACTGTCTCGATGCATGCCAAAGAACACTTTGACAATACGCTTGTGTTGAGTCAAATCCACCACAAGCATATTCTATGGCAGTTTAATTCCACTCCACATAAAAATAGTCACGTATTATTTCCCCCCACCACACTTCCTGCCAGTAGCTGGTGCCCCCACCCACAGTGCATTAGTGGTTCTCTGTGTTTAGTGGCTCACTCTGGGCGGCTGCTCGGTGGGGCCCGGCCCCCTGGCTCTGTTGGGCCTGTGCTGCGGGTGGGGTGCCCTCAGGTCTCGGCCCTCTGGGCCCATTTACTGCTCAGTAACATTTAATATCTATTATTTACTACTACTTACTAGCCTACTTACTGCATATTATTGGTTGTTGCTGTGGGTTCCCCACTGTGTTGGTTTTTCCTTGTGTTTTTCAGCAGATGATGAAATAGATTTTCAGTATTTTTTCCCTCTTCCTCTCCATCTATTTCTCTTCTTCTCTATTTTTCCCTCTTCTTCTGTTAACTTTCTCCCCAGCTTATCTTTTTTCTTCTTTCCTGACCCCCGTTCTGATTCTAATGACTCAAAATAAAGTAAAATCATCATCAAATATGACTATCAAGTGGACCAGTATAGCAAAAACCATAATGGTGGCAGAGGCCACAGAGCCAAGTGGCAGGATTTTCAACGTTCAAACCAGATAAAAAACAAATTAAATGGTGTTAAAAGCCATGAATTAAGGCAATTCATTCACAACATAATTACAAGTTTTACTGGACGTTAATATTTTTCTCTTTTTTCAGTGCAAAACAAACTAACAGTACACATGATGCTGGCAAGTTAAAATGTCAGTGTCTTTTATAGATAGCATGTCTAGCATCATAGTTTTATAGATCACGTAGTCAGGATAAAAACTCCATCTCTGATTATTATTGTACATGACTGTGACATGCAGTGGCCTCAGCATCATGATGAAGGCGACCGGAGGAGATAGTTTGGTAGACATCGATGTTTTGCCGATGAAGGCTCATGTAGCGGTCCTCTTTGTCCTAAACAACAATTTACACTGTCATTTACATTTAATTAAAGTGCAGCTTAAAACACAGACATAATGCACTGCAGCCTCGGCACAATTAAGTGTAAAACAGAACTATGGAAAACTCACAAACATCTGGCGAGTTTCAGATCCTGTTAAGTTAGTTAGACCTGATCTGTTTTCTCTGTTAGGATAAAAACATCAGAGGTCATGGGGTGAAAAATACCTCAAAAACAAGACTAGCTATGTCTACAACTAATGTGTGGTGTTTTAAAAGAACCTATGAGATACTTTGAACACCACAGTGGCTGCTGTATGCAGTAATGTGCTCAAGTGATTTCAAAGGGTCATTTCATGAGTTTAAGTGCGTCAGTAAAAGTTTTCACCTGCGAGGATTTCTCCTCAGGCTGTAACCACAGGTTATCACAGCCACACTGATGAGTGAAGCAGCAGCAGAAATGATGGGAACTGTAGCCATGAACTTCATGCCAGAAGAATCTCCATCGTCTGTTGAATGTTTCCACACACACACAAAAAAACTTCATTTTGAAAACGTGAAAAGTCACGAAATTTGCATTAACCTGTTATATTAAAGTGGAAAACATGTTTATCTTTTCATTACATTAGAGTTTCAATTGCATCATTCAAACACTTCACTGATGAAATAACACCAAAGTTGTGATTGGAGCAGTTTTATAATGAAATTTTAAACAAATTAGCCAGAAGAAGAGCTTAAAAACATTCCAGATGTTCATCTCCTGACTGAAACCTTTCATTAATCCGCTGCAGGCGGGAATGACGACCTCAAACCATGTATGACAGAAAAGAAAGTGTTAACGCAGTTCCAAACATCCACCTTGAATCTGCGGTGTGGGTATAAATAGAAAATGTTTTTACCTCTCACAGTCACACTGAGATGGAGAACATACAATCCACCACGAAATCCACACTCACAGGTGTAGTTCCCACTGTCTTCAGATGTTAAGTTGAGCAGGTGGAGAAACACAGTCTCATTTTCTTTGATCAGTGTGAACCTGGAGTCACAGCCATGAATAAAGCCTCGGTCGTAACGATAGAGCAGACGACACTGTTCTCCTCGGCTCCTCTCTGTGCTGATCTCACACAGTATCATCACAGTAATATTCAGAGTTGTTTTGCTGCATATTTGAGTGGAATCGGGTTTCTTTCCAATTGTCTTCACAAGAGTCTCTATAAATTGTTCCAGTTAAAATGAAACAAAATCGGGATTATAGTTTCTATATATTTGTTGTTGTGGGAAAATCAATCACATATATTATTTCACTAACCTAACTAAAGCTTTCTTCTTAAACACCTGGCTTTACAGCTTTTCTTTTTTAATTATATATATTTACCTTCACTGCTAAAAACCACAAGCAGAAGCAGGAGAAAGCAGAGTTTCCGTGCAGTCATGCTGGTGAGGAAGTAACTGTGGCTGACAGTGTGAGGTAGACTATAGTGAAAGCAGGAAGACTTGCACCCTCCTTATTTCACCTCTTGTGTCTACACTGAAACTTTTACTATGTCTAAAATAGAAGTGCATAAAAGTGGAAGGACAGTAGAAGGTAAACCACCAACATTGTTTAAGCCAGACTGATCTCTCTGTTTATCTGGATGGACATTGTGTTCAAATTATGATGAGATGTTTGTTCAAAAACAAAACTAGTCTGATACAAAGAGTCATGTTTGCCACAGTTTATTGTGTTTGTATTGTATTAAATCTGAGAGCCTGAGTTGGAGTATTATGACTGAATGGTCTCCATTACTGGGAAACAACTATCCAGTGTGAAAAGATGGACGTTTATTATAATATATGAATATTATTATATTAGTATGTCACCTAAAGTTTTATATACTTTAAAATGTTTCATAGAGCTTTATTATCCACTCCCACAGTTCCTGTGCTTCTTGCTGAGCGTGTCTTGTTGTCGTGTTGATGGTTCACTGAGATGATAGTCTGGTAGGAATCACTCGATGGCTGCTGAAGGTTTGTATAGGGCTGATCTGGCTCATCGTCATCCTTTAGAAAAGTGAAATATTTTAGGTATTAATCAAGTTCAACCCGGTCTACCCACACACTCTATTGATCTTTAAATCTCTCCATCTGTTGCCTGGATTATTTAATGTTTCTGCTCATTTCTGTAAGAGCTTCTTCACAAAATAAAGGACACTGAAGTTGGCACTAATAGTATTATAACACTAATCTGTAATTATCTATATAAGTAACATCCTAAAACATAAATGTACATGTTTTACCAAGTCTGGCAGAGCTCATATTATATTTTTACATGCTGTAGTGCCATTTTTGGGAGCATTTAAAGTTCATATACATCAATACAATCATTATAGCCCAAATTCTAATAATATGTCTGCATTAAGTGCACAGTAATTACATAAATTGCAAAAAAATGCAATAAACTACCAAAAAATTGAAAATCGTTTTGGTTTTTGAACATATATTTCTAGTTAGAGAAATTTAAGAGGCTTATCTCTCAAAACTGTAAATACAAAATAGTTGCACAAAATAGTTTCCCACCACAGGAAATTTATTTTGAGTGTCTTCATAGTTTTATTTCTGAAACACACCAATTTTTATATAATGCAGGAAAACAAAAATAAATATTATAATGCAAAATTAATCATCAAAATAAACTATTTCCAGCAGTGCAATATGAGTTCTAAGCATCCCAGAAACGACACAGAAAGTCATAAAGTCAAACATAACTTTTAAAAACACCAGTATAGGCTCATAAGGCCCTGATGGTAAAAAACTACATTTCTGCAAACTTTTAACTAGCTGCTGTAGATCGTAGCAATAAATTGCTCACCAAACCGTTGGGATTTTCAGGTACAGACACTCCAGATGTTCCTGACCTTAAGCAGCCACGTTGATAAGAAAGGATGTCAGCATTAGTGTAACACTATTCACATTCAAACAGAGAAAAATCAAGTAAGAACATCTACATTTATATTATCTTCTCTCTTAATAATGATAATTATTTTTGGAAGGATAAAAAGTGTTCATTCTAGACATGATGTTTAACATACACCGAATTCTCATTTATTGAAATGCGATGTTTCCTTTTACTTTCTCTACATCTATATCATCTTTGAATTACTGCAGCAAAAATAGTCTCACCCATTACTTTTCCTCCAGTAGATAAATCCCACGATAACTCCAGTTATAAAGATGATCACAACACCGGGCAGATAAACGGAAAAAGATTTGTCTGCTGAAGTGTGGGCCTCGTTTGTGTCTAAATCATTGAAAAGATGCATTTGTCAGTAAAATCATTTACTTTCATTTCCTGGAAATCAAAACACAAATCAAACACAGTTTACGTCTACTGAAACTCTGAGTGAAGTAATGAAACCCCAGTTTTATAACCACAGAGCTTTAAATATTGTCACTGTGCTCTTTTCTTTTGTCTTCTTCTTCTTTTGCATCTTTTCTGAATATTACTATGAACTGAAATTGGTCCAACTGCTTATATACATTCACTGGCCACTTTATGAGGTATACTTGTTCAGGGTGTAACACAAATATTTCAGTGTTCATTTCATTTGTCAATCACATGTCAGCTTCATCTTCCTGGTTAAATAAAGGTTAATAAAATAATAAAATGTCAGCAAATCAATGCTCAAACAGAGCAACATGGCACATGTTACTGGTCCCAGTGCTTCACAAACTGCTGATCTGCTGGGATTTTCCCACACAATCATCTCTGTTCACAGACAATGGTCTGAAAAATAGAAAATATCCAGTGAGCTGTGATTCTCTGGGTAAAAATGCTGTTTACACATCAAACCTTGAGGCAGAGCGGACCACACTGGATATCACTGCTGTCCTCTAACAACAGCAAGCTGAGGCTACAGTTTGCAAGTCTGGACAACAGAAGACTAAAAAAACGATGCCTTGCCCGATGAGTTGATTTCTAACAGTTCAGACTGCTGGTGGTGTAATGCTCTGTGAAGGATTTTCTTTGCAAACTTTGGACCCTGTAGTAACCACTGAGCATCATTTAAACACCACAGCCTGCCTGAAGGTTGTTGCTGACCACATTCATGTCTTTATGCCCAAAAAATACCCATCGTCTGATGGCTGCTTCCAGCAGGATACCACACCATGTCACGGCGCTCAAATCATGTACGGCCTGCGCAGTCACCAGATCTCAATCCAGCAGAGCACCTTTGGGATGTGGTGGAACGGAAAGTTTGCTTCAAGTAAGAGCAGCTGACGAATCTGCAGCAACTGTGTGATGATGTAATTTCAATATGTCTTGAGAATCTTTGAGGAATGTTTTTAGCGCCTTGTTGTGCCACAAAAAATGAAGACATGTTTGATGGCTGAAGGTGGTCCAACTCGGTTCAAAGATGTACCTGATAAATGAGTCAGTGAGAGTATTTAAACTGCTGTAAGTGAAAATAAGAAGAAAAGAAATGAACAAATTACAAGAATAAAAAACACATAAGCAGGTCAATACAATGCTGACACAGTGCTGAATAACTGTGTCAGATAAAGAAACCAAAATGCATTTACCTTCCACAGTGACACTGATATGGACAATATATGTCCCTTCAGTGTTTGTACACTCACAGGTGAAGTTCCCACTATCAGCTGGTGTTAAACTGGTCAGCTCCAGAAAGGCAGTCTGATTTTCTTTTGTTATTGAGAACCTGGGGTCACATTCCTGAGTAACGTTCTCTCCGTGTCGATACAGCAGATGACACTCTCCTCCTGTGTCCCTCTGTCTTTTGATCTTACAGATAATCAAAACAATAGTAGTCTGACTTTCCTTGTTGCAAATCCGAGTGACATCGTGTTCTCTCCTGACTGTCTTCACAACAGTCTCTGTAAACAGGGACAGCAAAATACGGTAAATACAAGATTCAGCCTGTGTCAGAGAGGACTTTAGTTTCTATATTTTGTGAATGTTAAACCATCTTTTTAATCCCATAATAATGTGTTTAGTTTAAACTAAAAGCAAGGAGGTTATAAATTTAAAAATATTAATAATGCATAATGAAAATAGTTTCCTTGTATTACCTTCAGCATCATGGGACACAGCTAGTGGTAACAGCAAAATCAAGCAAAGTTTTGATACGTCCATGCTTGTTAACATGTCTATGAGCCACCGACAGTGAAGAGGAAGATGTGCGGAAAGAAACAAGCTGAAGCACAAACATTCCGCCTTAGCCTACTCCCGCCTCGAGGACATTCAGGGACAGCTCAACCAGCCAATAAAGAGACTGCAGCAGGACGTACAGACACGCTGGAACAGCACGTATTACATGACATCAGTCCTATTTTTCCACATATTAATACATTTATGAATTTTGTGCGGGTATAAAGATCGCTTCTTCTCCAACAACACTGCTCCAGAGGCCAAGCTGCACCTGAAGCAGGAGCTTCTAGAGGTGAGGCAGAGGGGAGTCGGGCAGAAGCTGCAGAACCTCCTGCTAAACTGTTCCTCAAGGCCCAGGCTGCCGCTGGCAGCAGGTGCTGCCATTGAGCTCGACACATACCTCGGAGAGGCCCCAAGCCCTCGTGAAGACAGTCCTCTGAAGTACTGGGGTGTCAACAAAATCAGGTTCCCCACTTTGGCTAAAATAGCCTGTAAATAGCTCTCAGCCCCATGTAGCAGTGTGGACAGTGAAAGGCTTTTTAGCTCAGTGTCACACATTATAGATGAAAACAGAAACAGTCTGACTGCTGATGATGCAGAAAAGCTACTTTTCTTAAAAAACCCTGCCACTCACTGTTTCTCTCCATTTAGTGAGTCATCTTAGACTTGATGTTAATACCTACCTCAGTTGCACTGACTGCCACAGTTCTATGTCAGTGGATGTTGTTAGTTTATTCACATATTGTGCACTAAATGGCAAAGATGTTTATTAATGCCCCTTGTGTTGTCCAAAGCAGCAGAGTTTACAATAAACTGAAAAATACTTGAGTTGCACTGTCACTGTTTAAATTTTTTTTATAATTATTTATTCTGTAATATGTTGCATACAACATGCTTTTCATTTTAAATAAATGTTCTTAATTCCAAACCAGTCCCTTGTTTGTTTGTTGTTAAATTATAGGACTAAAGCTGTTACCTGTAAATTTAAATCATGTTTTTATTAAGTACTCGGTATCGGCGAGTACTGAAATGCAAGCACTCGTACTCGTTTCCAAAAAAGTGGTATCGGTGCATCCCTAATCTGAGGTAAACATTTTGCTTTTCATTTGACCCCTGACCTGTCTGCTGTAATGCAGGAGGCAGGTTTATGACCTATACTGCAGCCAGACACCACAGGAAGCCTTCCTCCATGTTTTCTTTACAGTAATTGATTCAGCCAGTTTAAGTCTCCTTTGTTTTTGTGCATTAGATCACTGTGTGGGTTGTGTTGAGTGCTTATGTATTTGTAAGTAGCCATTATGACTTGACTAGTGGTGTTTATCTCTTTTAAGGGTCTAGTATCATCAGTTAATTAGTTTTTACACTTTGCAGGCACTTTGCTGTAAATACAACAACACTGCTGAAAACTCTAATTTAAATAATTACTACTGATGCACCTATCAAATAAACTAACATTTGCATAAGTGTTGAAATGCTGGACTCTTCCTCTCCTAAATCTGTGGCAGAGAAAAAATGTTGCAGGAGTGTTTTTTTTACATGATATGTAAGAAAAATAAGAAAAAGAAAGAAACCCTGTGATTTTAATGTGAATGCATTACTGACATCTTATGCAAACACACATTGTGCACACCACTTTATCCCCTATTACAACTGCAGCTTTTATTAGTGCATGTTCACGGGACTTCTGATTCTATAGGGTCTTGACAAAAGTCTCTGCAATCAATTGATTACAATCAAGTGATTCAATTGAAACATGGAAATCAGCATTTCACCATTTTATACTATACATACATGTTTTGCTTTCAAGACTGGACAGGAGTGGCATGTGGGCGGCATTGTAGAGTGTGTTGACAGGAGGAAAACTTACACGCTCAGTAAATCACCCCCGTCACTACCTAAACCTCAAAGTCTCTAAACAGGAAGTGCATCTGCATGAAAGCTTCTGTTTTATATGCAGACAGATGACCTTTTGATGTAAAACCTTTCTCTGTATCTAGAGAAACACTTTAACTATATATTCAACTATATAGTTTAACATTTGGTCCGTAACTATCATTTAAAAACAATAAAAAGGTTTAAAAGAATATACATAGGCGGCTATAAAGACTGCAGGTCAAACATCGTGCAGATACAGAAGGACCTCCTGGGGTCCAAAATGTCGCACTATTACAGAGCAATGCTTACAATAGTCTTGCATGGTTAGCCAGTTAGACAGATGCAAATGTTAAAGTGCTAAAACAGACATGTAAATAAAATACAACATCATGTTAGCAGCTTTTTGGTATTAATGTCTCTTAAAGCTCTCCATGACCTAGCTGCATCTTAACTCTCTGAGCTGCCACAGTCTTATAAACCCACCCGCTGTCTCAGGTCAGCTGATCAGCTGTTCCTGAATGTTCCCAGGACTGAGCGTAAACTTAGAGGACATCGTGCTTTTGCTGCAGCATCTCTGAAACTGTGACACGATCTGCCTTTAGAGATTAGACAGGCTTCTTCTCTGCCTGTTCTTAAATCACTCCTGAAAACTCATCTCTTCACCCTGACCTTTGACACCTTGTAAGATGTTGGTTTTTAGTTTGAGTTTTTTAGTTTATTTTTGCTGTTTTATCTTGTTTTGAAATATAGGGCTGTTTACATTTTTTATGTATTATGTGTTTTATTTTTTTTACTGTTATGTTTTATTCTATTGTTCTTAACTCATTTACTGTACAGCACTTTGGTTTTGTCCTGGGTTTTTTAAAGTGCTTTCTCAATAAAGATGGATTGGATTGGACTGGAAGATAAACACTTTAGTTTGCAGTACTGTGGTGAGTTCACAGTAAAGCACTGTGTTGGACTGGCGCACAGTGATTGTGGCGTTCATGGTCAGTGTTAGGTTACCTCAAGTACAGTGGATTCATTTGCATTTAAGCTGATGATGCTTCGATTAAGTCATCAAATTTCACCTTTATATCAGCTCTATAAGCCAATTCTCAGGATACTGTTAGTGTAGGAAATGGAAAGACAACCAAGATATCTGTGAAACGTCTGCTTACATCTTGAATTCAGCTCCGGCGTATGTGGTAAGTTGTTAATGAGTGACTTTAATTTATTATTTGTTCACATGTGGCTATACACTCTACTGAGAATAAGCATACTGTCATGATATGAGTGGATCTTCAAAATAGACATCGAAATAGGTCATGGAGAAAATAAGTAGAAAAAGTAAAGATCTTATTAGGAATAATACTGTTTGGATAATTATAACCATCATAAGCAACCGAATCATCTCAACATGTATTTGCTCAAAAATGTATTTATTACCACAAACATGTATTTAATTATCAACAAAAGGAAAATCAACAGTTTCTAGAACTCCAACAGGGGCAGGACTTGGAGGTACTGGGATTTCAGGAGGCAGCAGAATGGTACACTGGTCAGTGTCATTATTATTGACCTGTGATGGTGGATGGCCTTGGAGGGAGCTGAGAGGTAACTCAGACCTCTTGTCTTCAGGACACGTAAAGCAAACATACTCCTTCTCAGCAGCTGGAGACTTAGAGACATCCCAACTCATCAGCCTCATGCGTTTGGGCATCAAATGTTCCTCTTCATCATTAACAGAAAAAGCAGTAGAATACCTGCGCTTTCTGCAGAGACCTACCTCTGCAGTGGGTGGAGGTCTCGGAGGCAGAGGAACATCGCTAGGACACATGAAAAATGTCACTTCATCATCCAGGGATGAACGATCATTTTTCAAATCTGGATTAATGATCTTGTCTGTGTCCTTTGCATGGAAGCTGGCATCAGCAGGTGGAGGATTTGAAGAAACTGGAACATCAGAACTCATCAGCCTCATGCGTTTGGGCATCAAATGTTCCTCTTCATCCTCCACAGAAAAAGCAGTAGAATATCTGCGCTTTCTGCAGAGACCTACCTCTGCAGTGGGTGGAGGCACTGGGATTTCAGGAGGCAGCAGAATGGTACACTGGTCAGTGTCATTATTATTGACCTGTGATGGTGGATGGCCTTGGAGGGAGCTGAGAGGTAACTCAGACCTCTTGTCTTCAGGACAAGTAAAGCAAACATACTCCTTCTCAGCAGCTGGAGACTTAGAGACATCCCAACTCATCAGCCTCATGCGTTTGGGCATCAAATGTTCCTCTTCATCATTAACAGAAAAAGCAGTAGAATATCTGCGCTTTCTGCAGAGACCTACCTCTGCAGTGGGTGGAGGTCTCGGAGGCAGAGGAACATCAGTAGGACACATGAAAAACATCACGTCATCATCCAGGGATGAACGATCGTTTTTCAAATCTGGATGCATGATCTTGTCTGTGTCCTTCGAATGAAAGCTGGCATCAGCAGGTGGTGGACTTAGGAGCTCACATGCAGGTGCGCTGATAGGTCGGAACATGAAAGCGGGAACTTCATTGTCCAGAGCACAACGGTCTGCACTGGATGAGCGTGGGAGCTTCTCCTTTGCCTGTGGAGGAGGCAGACTTTGACTTTGTGTTGCAGAGGAACATTTAAGTCATCTGACGTTTTGCTCTGTTACATATTATTATTGTTGTTGTTGGATTTTTCTTTAAAAATTCACACGATTGAATGTTTAGAAACAGACACAGTGAAGGGTAACTTACCACAGCTCGAGCCATTTTAGGCGTCTCTCAAGGCAAAGACGCAGGATTTGGTTTCTCTGTGTAAGATTACAGGACAGTTGTCAGTTTCATTTTCAAGTCAGTTGGATAAATTCATATCAAACTTCTCAAACTGTATCATTAAAGCATTGTTTAGGTGGACAAATATGAAAGATATGAAGATAAAAACAGTAACAGCTGGCAATCAAGGGAAAACAACCTTACGAAAAAGGTCTTAATCATTATTGTTTTAAAGTAAATCTTTCAGTCCTTACTTCAGTGATTGTTTGAAGTCTCTGTGCTTGTTGTCAGTCGCAGATTTGTGTAAAATATTTGCAGTTTGTGAATAAAGTTTGCAGGAGCTCCAAAGTTTGTCTGTTCAATACCAAAGTAATGAGGAGACTGAGTGCAGGTTTGGAATCCTCAGTGACAGAAGAATGCAGCAATGTTTGAATTTGAATTTGTTATTGTTTTATTAACAACAACTACCAGGATCATACCATAGCAACACAGTGATGCCCAATCAAATGTCAGGTACAAGGGATAGCCCACATACACATCCAACAGCACAGTAAAGCAATGGGCACCAATGCCACCAGTCAGGCCTTAAAAATACCTGAGTTATATAACAGCACACTGACAGTGTCTCATCCAAAAATATAAAATGTATAAATACAGTTAATATCATTTTCATTTAAATTTTATTTAATTCTCTTCATATACGGCCAAACAGATGTCTCAAGCCGTCACTGTTACAACATAGATAAACATGAACATGAAATCCATTATTTAATTCTCTTCCATTCACTCCAGTTCAATTCAATAGCTATATAGATGGATAGACAGATACTGTATTATATACTATATTGATTCCAAATGGAGAATTAATGTGTTATATCACCAGGATAATGAATTCAAGTAGTACAATCTCCAATAAACAGACAACACAGTTCAAGTTCAAAGTGCAATATGTGCAGGATCCAGGCTTTATATTGTAAGATGCAAAATGTTTATATATACATAATATTGTTGAAAAAATAAAGAAAGTTAAAAATCAAAATAAGTTTATTGTCACTGTGGCTGATGTGATTGCAATATGAACCCAAAAGCAGACAAGGGAGAGATGGACCTGAATCTTAACAAAAAACAAACCATTTATTAGGTTGAAAAACACGAACACAAAACAAGGCCCAGCAAACAGGGGCGGAAACTAAAACTAAAACCTATCCTGGGAATAACTCGGTATGACTATGACAACTATGACAAGAAAAACATGAACATGAATCCGAGGAGGTGCATGCGAGAAACTCTGATGAAAAAACATGAACATGAACATGGACCTAAACAGAATCAGGAGATAACCTGAAACCCGGAATAACGTGAACGGAGGAAAACGCACCAACACTGCCCAGAGGAAGACAGCGGACTTAAATACACAGAAGAGAAAGGAGGGAAGTGGAAACACAGCTGACACAAATGAACCTGACACCACAGGGGAAGCAAAATGAAACACACTGAACATGGAAACACAACCCTTTCATAATAAAAGACGAAACAAGGAGAGACGTGGACGTGTGATGGGCTGAGTTGCCAAATGGCTGGTAGGCTTTTAGCTAGGCTTTAGCTTCAGCCAAGTGGAAGCTAAATTGGCTAGTCATTCATATGTAAATTAGGTTGTTACCTGAGAATTCTGGAGGGGAGTGGGGGTGTGTGAATGATTGCTGATTTCTAACTGCCAACTGCCTCTTTGTTTGTCTGGGGGGGAGCTGCTAAAAGCGGTGAACTTCCTTTTGTGTTCGTCTTGATGCATTCTCAATCATCCAGGAAAATAAATCTCCAAAAGTCACCAACTTGGAGTGGTTAGTTTCCTGAGCCACAAGGAAACTTGTGTTTCAGTTTGCCATCTTAGGGAGAAATCAACACACATGGGTGTATGTCCTTTGTTGCTGAGATTTATTGATAAAAACAGTACAAAAAAACCAACCATTTGTACACATATTTACAAATAATAATAAAAAGTGAGTGAGTACATTTCAACATTTTCAGCAATCACTCACAATCCTGGCACTGCCATGGTATCTGTAGTCTGCATTTACCACATGTGTATCTGTAGCAGTGAACACATCGCACAGTGGCATGATTGTTCTTGCATTTGTGTTTGACCTGACACATGGCTCTTTTTCCAGGGCTTGGTGTGGAGGGTTGTGTCCGAAGCAACTGTTCTTTTCTTGCCTTCTTCCCAGCTACATGAGAGTGAGCCAGCTCTCTTGCAAGCTCCACCAGGAAGTCCACCCGTCTTTCCTTCGTCCCGGTGCATGCTTGATACAGCACATCCTGCGGGGCTCCATAGGATAATTCTAAAAAATGCTTTAGTTCCTCACATTTTAATGCAACCCACTGAATTAAAGCTGAAACTACATCTGAGTTGTATCATTTCAAATTCATTGTTGTCATTTACAGAACAAAAGTTAGAGAAAGTTGTTTCTGTCCAAAGTCTTATAGACATAACTGTATGATTTTCAATGATTTCAAGGACAGCTGAAGATAAAAAGTATTCAACAAGGAGAGACCAGGAATTAGTGACGTGCAGTTTGAATAAGAAGCTGTAATTAGACTGAATGCAAGACGAGAGCAAAGCCATGGCAACAGCAGGAAGTGGAGCAGGACCTGCGTGTGTCCATGAAGCTCGATGTTTTTGTGCACAGATCACATGCAGTCTGAAATGTTGTGCAGTCCAGACTGTATATTTTGCTGAGTGAAATACAAAAGCTTCCTTCATGGATGGAAAAGAAACTGTTTCAGTGTCAAATGAAACACTTTCTGTTGATTTCAACTCCCAGAACTGAGTTCAGCTGAGCTCCACGGTGCAACAATTAGACTCCACTATGTTTCCTCTGCTTTGTAACAGCAACAGGCTGTTTAGGGCAAGATTTGCTAAAAGGCTCAAAACAGACAATTCAAAATCCTGTTTGACTTTATAAAGGAGACACAAATGTGCAACAATCTTGACAGAGTGCCACAGTGTCACAGACAGTTGCACTGCCTTTGATGAGAAACACTGAATGATAGTAAAACTAAACAATCACTGCAACACACTGATACAGGAGAAGTTGTGATTGTTCTTTTCATTTGTCCTGTTGTGTAGTTTGGCTGTAGTGTGCCCCCCACCCACCCCCCTTTCAAGAAGCCAGCTGTATGATCGTCCACATTAAGAGAAGGAGTTAAAAGTGGGAGTCAAAACCTCCAACTTAAAGTGGAACATTAATGTCACACAAATGCAGACACAGACTCAGTGCCATTTTTATATTGTTAGATTCAGAGATTTTATTGAAGTTCTCAGTTATATTAGGGACATACAGAATGCTTTCTAATGGAATAAGAGGAGAGAGTGAAGCAACTGTGCCACCCTAAGGACCATGGAGTGGGATTAATGATCAGTTGTGCTCATTTGATACCAACTAATGTGTGTTGGGTGCATTGTGAGCGCCGTCCCGGAGCGAACCAAATCCCAAGACTGGCAATTGGGACATTGAATGTCACCTCTCTGGTGGGGAAGGAGGCTGAGTTAGTGCGTGAGGTTGAGAGGAACCGGCTAGATATAGTCAGGCTCACCTCAACACACGGCTTGGGCTCTGGAACCAGCCTCCTGGAGAAGGGCTGGACTCTGTCTCAGTCTGGAGTTGCCCCTGGTGAGAGGCGGCGGCCTGGGGTGGGTATCCTGGTGTCCCCTTCAGCTTGCTGCCTGTATGTTGGGGTTTCTCCCAGTGGATGAGAGGGTTTGTTATCTGTGCCTCCGGGTTGGGGTTCAGAGTACCCAGCCTTCTTGGAGTCCCTGGGTGGGACACTGGAGGGTCCTACTGGGAGACTTAAATGCTCATGTGGGCAACAACAGTGAAAGCTGGAGGGGCGTGATTGGGAGGAATGGACCCCAGGACCTGAACCCGAGTGGTGTTTTGTTATTGAACTTCTGTGCAAACCACAGCTTGGCCATAACGAACACCATGTTCGAACATAAGAGTGTCCATAAGTGCACGTGGCACCAGGACACTCTAGGCCACAGGTTGGTGATTTGTTGAGTCTTCTCAGTTTGTGCTAAATCATTGAGTTGATTCTCAGTACTGTTCATTAGAGTTCCTGACCTGTTCTTTCCTGTACCTAGATTTCCTGGACGCGTCCCTGACCCTGTGTGGATTGCCTGTTGCTGGATTGGCATGAGAGTGTAACGGTGTGAGGGTGAGTGGCTGAAGAGGAGTGAGCGTGCGAGCCTGGAAGAGGTGAGTGTAACGCAGACGATGCGACGAGGAGCACAGGCAGACAGGAGGGGACACAGCTGGAACTAATGGGCATAACGAGACACAAACCTACAAAGTAAAACAGGAAACTCACAGGCTGTTTCACAATACCAACTTGGGGACACGAACAGAACACAGAGGAAAGACACAGGTAGGGACAATAGAAACACTAAACACACAACTCAAACCCTAAGAACAAATACAAAACAGCAGAAACTGGAAAATAATACCAACAAACTCAAAACACTGGGTCAATGACTCAGGACCACGACAGATCTGCCCTGTTTCACACTTAACACTTTGTGCCCACAGAAATTGGGCGCACCCACAGAAACGCAAAGCAGGAGATGAAGCATCGCTGAATATATGTCCAAATCAACTTCATTCTAAGCCAAAGACTAGAAAATATGGTGAAGCATATTTTACATGTAGTTGTTTTTTCCTGTGTAATAATATTCAACATTGCTATCAATACCTACCTCGGCACTTGTGCAGGTGAAACCAAAGGGAAGATAATCACACCGTGACGCCTCTTCCTTTGTAAATGGAGGGACAGTAACTGCATGTGTGTATGTAAGTGTGTAAAACCTGCAGATAGTCAGATTAACAGTATTTTGTCTCTATCTGCCATTCTGCAATTCATCTCATGTAAACAATAATGTGCGCACAGCATGACGTGAAAAAAAGGCACATATCTTTGACGTTGCGTGACCAACTCTGTATTCCTCGTCCACATGTAAACGCAAAAAAGGAGTTTTAAAAAATCTCAGTTTTCGGTGATTCGAAACGCCGTTTACATGTGGGCGAAAGGTCCAAACGCATAGAAACAGCTGCGTTTTCAAAAATCCCCGTTTAGATGTGGACGTAGCGTAAAAGAGTTAGTAGTTTATTTTCTTACTACCTGTAATTTATTGCAGATTATTTGTATTTGCTTAATTGTTTACTAAATGTTTGAGGTGTGAAATAAACCGCAATGGAGCAAAATATGGGCGTGTGTGGTTGGAGGTTGTGTTTGTGCGTGCGCGCGCGAGGGGGGGCGCGAACATTTATCTTGTAAAACAAGAGGGGCCCAGCAAAAAAAAGTTTGGGAACCACTGCTTTAGGGTTTCCTGACCGCCATGCGCCAGGAGACGACACGCTCCAACCTGTCCAGGTGTCATGGTCTACGGTGGGTGGCTGGAGTTTCCATTAGGCTCCTGAACTGACCTGGGATCCGCCCCTGGGCAGGGCCAACTCCAGCTCCTGCACACCTGGAGCCTATTGCAGGCTATCAAGCCAGAGGGATTTAAACCACACATCGATGTTCACTCACTGCCAGTTCGTCATCAACCCATTTGCTGTACCCACCCTGGCTCACTCCACCTCCGGACTCGGAATACCTAGTGATCATTTTGGAAATCCCTCTGTGCCTCACCTGCCTGCCCTCCTGCCATCACACTCCATCTGGAGCCCCGGATCTCAGGTCAGCCTTTCCACGCCACTCAGCCTCCCCTGGATCTTCATCATCCCCCTCTCAAACACTCCAGGTCCCTAACTGCAAGTAAGAATTGCTGCTCTTATACTGGCCACTTCTGAGCTGCCTTCACTACCTGCCTAACTTCTATATCCTCTCCCCTCAGTGTGACTGTTCCCCACTCAGCTCCGTTCCACTTCTCAGGCCTCGTTCCCTCGCCCTAGCCACGTTCCCCTGGGCACGCCACACCAAGGCTCCACGTCTCGTCATTTTCTGTCTTTGCCACGTTTCCCTTTTTTGTTCCCCTTGCACTTAACCGTAATAAACTATTAAATCATCTACCGTCTCCGCTCTGGGTTTCTGCACCTGAGTCCTATTCAGTACCGGCCATCCGTCGCCGTGACAGTACGAACTGGCCAACAAATGGACTCAGCAGACCCAGTACATGCAGCAGTCTTCAAGCAGGGAGCCATTTTAGGGGCTCATGAGCAAGCGTTGCAGGTTCTCGACACCCGGTGTCAAGCCATAGGCGAGACCCAGGCTAGGATCTTAGCTTCCCTGCAGGAGATTCAGTCGGCTCTTTCCCCTCCTCCAGGCCCATCCTCCGCATCCCCTGCGCCCGTGGCAGAACCTCCCCAGTCCTCCCCAGCTCCGACCCCTTCGGGCTCCGTGTTTCGCGATGCTGCATTCCCAGAACCCGAGCCGTACTCTGGGGAGCGGGGCCGCTGTACGGCCTTTCTACTGAAATGTTCTCTCGCGTTCACGCATTCACCCCGTTCATTTACTAGCGAATCAGCTCGGGTAGCATATCTGGTGGCTAAGCTACAGGGCAAGGCGCTGTTATGGGCCGAGGCGTACCTGTCGGCTCACCCGCTCCCAACCTGCTCGTTTGATGATTTTCTGTGCGAGTTTAAAAAGACCTTTACTCACCCAGTATCGGAGGGTAGTTCTGATGAAAGGTTGCTCGGGTTGCAACAGGGGAGCCGGAGTGTCGCGGAGTTCATTATCGACTTCCGTACTGCAGCCGCCGAGGCCAATTGGCCCGATCATGCCCTTCGGGGAGTGTTCCGTCGCGCCTTAAACGACGAGCTCAAAGACCACGTTTTCACTTGCTCCACCGTCACGTCCGGTGTCAACATCCGCTCCCGTTTCCGTGGAAACGGACGCCGCTCCGGAGCCTATGCTAATCGGCCGCTCTCGTCTCACACCAGAGGAGCGAGAACGACGGCTTCGGTCGGGCGCGTGTTTTTACTGTGGCTCAGTGGAGCATAGGTTAGCGCAGTGTTCGGTTCGGCCAAAAGGCTCCGCCCGCCGGTAATTTCGGGGATACAGGTGGGCGGATCCTCTTTCAGTTCCAAACCCCGGTTAATTCTACCAGTCACCCTGTGTCTAAATAAGGTTTCTCACCCCCTCCATGCTCTCGTTGATTCCGGAGCAGAGCAAAATTTAATAGATTTAGCTCTCGCTAGACGCCTTCATTTGCCACTCAAGACTCTCGATCGCATTAAACGATCAAATATTCTCTCAGATAACCCATCAGGCTGGCCCCGTAACCCTCGTCACCTCTGGAAACCACCATGAAGCCATTACCTTATTCACCTTCTCTTCTCCTGATTCACCACTCATCCTAGGCTACCCCTGGCTACAGAAACATAACCCTCATATAGACTGGTCTGGAAGTAAAATCGCTAGTTGGAGCCCTTTTTGTCTAGCCCACTGCCTCAAGTCTGCCCTACCGCCGGGTGCCCCTGACACTAACACCTCGGGCGTTGATCCGGTTGACCTCACACTCGTCCCACCTGAGTACCATGACCTCCAGGAAGTTTTCAGTAAAGACAGAGCGTCGTCCTTACCACCCCACAGGCCTTATGACTGCGCTATCGACCTTCTACCTGGTGCTCCGCTTCCCTCTAGCCGGCTATTCAACATCTCCAGACCAGAAAGAGAGTCCATGGAAAAGTACATCCACGAGTCATTAGCTGCAGGTATCATCCGCCCATCCTCCTCTCCAGTGGCCGCCGGCTTCTTTTTTGTGGAAAAGAAGGATAAATCACTCCGTCCATGCATAGACTACAGAGGGTTAAACGACATCACCATTAAAAACAAATATCCTTTACCCCTTATCAGCTCAGCCTTCGAACCCCTCCATGAAGTCACCATATTCACCAAACTGGATCTCCGCAATGCCTACCACCTTGTCCGCATCAGGGAGGGGGACGAATGGAAAACGGCTTTTAATACGCCCCTGGGTCATTTTGAGTATTTGGTCATGCCGTTTGGGTTAACCAATGTCCCCGCTGTCTTTCAGAACCTGGTCAACGACGTGCTCCGTGATTTCCTGAACCAGTTTGTCTTTGTTTATCTTGATGACATACTCATTTTCTCCAAGACCCCCCAGGAACACCATGTCCACGTCCGAGCAGTCCTCCAACGCCTCCTGGAAAACCGACTTTACGTCAAAGCCGAGAAATGTGAGTTTCATGCACAATCTGTCACTTTTCTTGGCTATATACTCGCAGGAGGGCAGGTGAAGACTGATCCAGCCAAGATCCGCACGATCCTAGAGTGGCCCACGCCCACGTCACGCAAGCACTTACAACGTTTCCTCGGCTTTGCCAATTTCTACCGGAGGTTTATTCGCAACTACAGCCAGGTAGCCACTCCTCTCACTACACTCACATCCACCAAAAGACAGTTCATCTGGACACCTGAAGCTGAGGTAGCATTCAGTAGGCTCAAGCGCCTATTTACTTCAGCTCCAGTATTGTGTCACCCAGATCACTCCAAGCCATTTGTTCTAGAGGTAGACGCGTCCGACGTCGGCGTCGGAGCGGTCCTTTCACAGCATTCAGGTTCCAAGGCCAAGTTACACCCATGTGCCTTTTTTTCACGTCGACTCTCGTCAGCTGAACGCAACTATGATGTAGGAGACAGAGAGTTGCTGGCTATTAAGTTAGCCCTGGAAGAGTGGCGTCACCTATTGGAAGGAGCTGAACACCCATTCACCATCTTCACAGATCATAAAAACCTTACTTACCTCAAAACAGCTAAGCGTCTAAACGCCCGCCAGGCCCATTGGTCTCTGTTCTTTGATCGCTTCAAGTTTGCCATCTCTTTCCGTCCAGGTTCCAAGAACGCCAAGGCTGATGCCCTGTCTCGTCTTTACGACCCAGACGCGGAACCCACCGAACCAGCTCCTGTGCTTCCTGCCTCCTGCCGCGTAGCGTTTTTATCCTGGGACATAGAGGAATCCATCCAGCGTGCTTTACTGGATGAACCAGACCCTGGCACAGGTCCTCCGGGCCGCCGCTTCGTTCCCACAGCAACCCGTTCGGCTGTAATTAAGTGGGCTCATACCTCCCAGTTTTCCTGCCATCCTGGAATCGGCCGCACCATCGCACTACTACGTCGTCACTTCTGGTGGGCAACTCTGGAACATGATGTGCGGGACTATGTCTCTGCCTGTGACGTGTGCGCCAGGAACAAGACCCGAAATCAGCGACCATCCGGTCTTCTGCAACCTCTAGCCGTACCTTCTCGACCTTGGTCCCACATTTCCCTGGACTTTGTCACTGGACTGCCTAGGTCAGCAGGTAAAACAGTGATACTCTCTGTGATCGACAGGTTTTCAAAAGCAGCTCACTTCGTTGCCCTGGAGAAACTACCCACTGCCACGGAAACTGCAAGACTGATGGTTGACCACGTCTTCAAACTCCACGGGATTCCTGCCGAGGTCACTTCTGACAGGGGACCTCAGTTTACATCCCAGGTTTGGAAATCTTTCTGCTCTGCCCTGGGTGCTCGAGCCAACCTCAGTTCTGGTTACCACCCTCAAACCAACGGGCAGACTGAGAGGCTCAACCAAGAGCTGGAGTCCATGCTCCGCTGCATGGTTTCCCATAACCCGGCTACCTGGTCAGCACATCTCCCATGGGTGGAGTATGCGCACAATTCTCATGTTTCCGCATCCACTGGTCTCTCTCCATTTGAAGCGTCCCTGGGCTATCAGCCTCCCCTCTTCCCTGAGGAAGAGGCTGATTTGGCTGTGCCTTCCGTCCAGCACCATCTCCAGCGCTGCCGCCGCGTCTGGACTCGGACCCAGGAGGCACTGAAGAAAGCTGCTGCCCGCCACTGCCGCTATGCAGATCGTCTACGGTCGCCAGCTCCTCGGTACGCTCCAGGGCAGAAGGTGTGGCTGTCGGCTAAGGATGTTCCCCTTAAAGTTTCCTCCCGCAAGCTGGCTCCTCGGTTTATTGGGCCGTATGTCATCCACTCGGTCATCTCGCCCTCTGCTGTGAAGCTCGAGCTTCCTCCCAGTCTGCGGATTCACCCGGTTTTTCATGTTTCCCAAGTCAGGCCTGTGCTGTCCAGCGTGCTGTGCCCGCCTTCCGACCCCCCTCCGCCCGCCCGGCTCATCGATGGTCATCCGGCCTATACGGTTCAGCGGATCGTTGACGTCCGTCGCCGTGGTCGGGGTCGCCAGTTTTTGGTGGACTGGGAGGGGTATGGGCCTGAGGAACGTGCCTGGGTTCCTCGCTCGTTTATCCTTGATCCTGCTCTTGTCTCTGATTTTTTCAGGTCACGTCGCGGGCTGGGGACCGGTCGGCCGCCGGGTGGCGTCCCTTGAGGGGGGGGTACTGTCATGGTCTACGGTGGGTGGCTGGAGTTTCCATTAGGCTCCTGAACTGACCTGGGATCCGCCCCTGGGCAGGGCCAACTCCAGCTCCTGCACACCTGGAGCCTATTGCAGGCTATCAAGCCAGAGGGATTTAAACCACACATCGATGTTCACTCACTGCCAGTTCATCATCAACCCATTTGCTGTACCCACCCTGGCTCACTCCACCTCCGGACTCGGAATACCTAGTGATCATTTTGGAAATCCCTCTGTGCCTCACCTGCCTGCCCTCCTGCCATCACACTCCATCTGGAGCCCCGGATCTCAGGTCAGCCTTTCCACGCCACTCAGCCTCCCCTGGATCTTCATCATCCCCCTCTCAAACACTCCAGGTCCCTAACTGCAAGTAAGAATTGCTGCTCTTATACTGGCCACTTCTGAGCTGCCTTCACTACCTGCCTAACTTCTATATCCTCTCCCCTCAGTGTGACTGTTCCCCACTCAGCTCCGTTCCACTTCTCAGGCCTCGTTCCCTCGCCCTAGCCACGTTCCCCTGGGCACGCCACACCAAGGCTCCACGTCTCGTCATTTTCTGTCTTTGCCACGTTTCCCTTTTTTGTTCCCCTTGCACTTAACCGTAATAAACTATTAAATCATCTACCGTCTCCGCTCTGGGTTTCTGCACCTGAGTCCTATTCAGTACCGGCCATCCGTCGCCGTGACACCAGGGGCTGGGCCTTGGACATGGTCACCCTTAGCAACGATGTCACCAAGATGATGAGGGAGGTCGTCTAAGCTCTGATGTTCTGATATTTTCCATTTTTCTTCAGCACCAAACATGTTTGTAGGTTTTTAGTCTGTTAAATTTATGAAAATCAAAATGTTTCCACCTCTTCTCTCTGCAAGTCTCTAATAATAATAATAATAATAATAATAGTAACATTAATGATCGTGTATGTGACCTCACACAGTAAAGCTGATGTGAGGATCATCACAGTTTTGGTGGTTGTATGAACTTAGAATGCATAAAATAATAATTTGTTTTAATTAAAAAACTTTCCCTCTGTCATTTCCTGAGTGTTTCAAAATAAAAGTCCTCTCTTTCATGTTTTGAATGTGAGGCTGTTCCTGTGATGCCTTCAAATCTGTTTCAGTCTGCAGTTTTTTACAGTTCAGACCCAAAGTGACTCAAACATTTACTTAAAAGAGGTTTTTGTTCGTCTGGGTTTTCCTGCTCAGCAGCGCTAAACAGGCAAAAGCAGAAAAACACAAACAGAAAGAAACAGGAAAATATGTGTTTCTGTGAACAATGCAGCAGCAAAATGAAAGACCAGGATTTATCTTTTAATGACTGACAAAAACATTAAATGATCATGTTTATTTTCACATAAATGTTCCATCGGTCCTTCTTTTACAATAAGTTTAGAAATGAAAAATACTAATAACACACCAGGAAAAAGGCAACAGCACGAGTCCTGAAAGGCTTAAAGAGAAAATAAACGCACAAAGAATGAAACAAAAAGGCACAAAACCTCAAAACAAGAGTGAATTAAATCTGAGCGACACACAAAGATGCTAAAAGCCCCAAACATGAACCTGTGAGGTCATTAATACCTGTGTGTGTGCATGTTTACATGTCTTTGTGGGGACCAAAATGCCCGTCCCCACAAGTTTGAAGACATTTGTGAGACTCAGAATGTGGTTTTAGTGTCAGGGACAGTCAGGTCAGGGTTAGGCATTCAGTCTTAATGGTTAGAGTAAAAGGCTGAGGAGAGCATGATGTCAAATAGACGTCCCCACAAGGATATGAAAACACAACCGTGTGTGTGTTACTGTGAATTTGTGAAACAAGTGAAGATTTCAGAATCAGTGAGAAATGTTTCACTTCCTGTTGGTGAAGAAGAGCAGACTCCTCTTCAGCCACAGAAATGAAGAAGCTTTTATTTTGTCAGCCTGACAAACACGAGCTCAGCCACGAGCAGAGGCGACCCTGCAGAGGTGAAGGTCACAGTCAGAATCAGCGCCAGAGAACCGCACAAGGACGGCCTCATTGGTCACGGCTGAGTTCATTATGTGATGGTAACAAGCTGATTATTACAGAACAGGAAACACACGTCTGCTCATCAAACACCAGCTGCTGCTGCTTTTATCAGTCTGACAACAAAACCTCACAAGAAAGAAGTTTTTGTGAGTTTGCAGCGTTCCTCTAAACTGAAAACTAAAACAGACTGAAAATGGGAACACGCACCCACACTCGAGAGTCAGGCAGCTTAAATGTGTTTGTCTTCATCTGTAGTTATGTTTCATTGGCTGGAAATGTGCTAACTGGAATCATTCATGAGTCCAGATGAATAAAAACAAGTGTTTACTGCTCCACGCTGCACGAATCTGAATCAAAATCACTCAGACGCGCCCACGTAGGCATTCCACTAAAACCATGTGACCACCTTCACCTTTAAACCTGTCGTGAATATAATTTTAGACTCTTCACTTTATTTTGAAAGAACAGATTTGCAGGAAGTGCGGCTGCTGCAGAAACTCTTCACTTTTCACTGGCTTTAATCTTGAAGGTTTCTCCAGATGTGGAACTTTCATGCTAAACATTCAACATCTGACGACCGTCTCCGTGTAAAACACTGACAAACTCAAACTTTATACGGTAACTGACAGATTTATTCCTCCATTTTCAGGCATTTCACAATGAACTTGGATTAGTTTGATGATTTTATTCACGTTGGTGAATAAAACCAGCCAAGAGGCTGATTCCTGCAGAAGAGGAGGCAGAGTGGAGGAATCTGCAGGTTCTGTCTCTAACACACAACCAGAGCTTCAATCATAACGAGCACATAATAAAACCATGATCCCCCCTGATCGACTCTTTTAGCCTGTTTCCTCTGGATCGAACAGGATCTAACAAACCCCAGCTTCTGCTGGGACACTGGTCATCATGGGAGGAAAAAGATGGCTGCCGTGTTGCCGTTTCCTGTCTTACACCAGCATTATACTTCCTGTATCTGTGGGTCTGAGTTTTTAATCAGAGGATGAACTTAAAGCTTTCAGTCTGCTCTACAACCCACCACCTATCCACACGTCTTCTAAGTGGACTGGAAATCAGTAAAACTTCTACCAGACTTTAGTAAATATTGCATTAAGATGAGCAGACAGATTTTAATCTCAGCATCGTGCACACAGATTTTTCAGGACACTGGAAGAGTTCCTGCCGTGGATTTAGATGTTAGTGTTGTGTGGATGATCCCATTCTGTGATCTTTGTGTTACTAACACTGATGACACCACCGTTATTGGACTCATCTCGGACGGGGATGAGTCTGCCTACAGGAGGGAGGTTGAACGTCTGGTGTCCTGGTGCAGCCACAACAACCTGGTGCTGAATGCCCAGAAGACAGTGGAGATTATTGTGGACTTCAGGACGCACACAGCTCCACTCCCCCCCATCATCCTGTCTGACACCCCCATCACCTCTGTGGACTCATTCCGCTTCCTGGGTACCACCATCACCCAGGACCTGAAGTGGGAGCCCACCATCACCTCCGTCATTAAGAAAGCCCAGCAGAGGATGTACTTCCTGAGGCAGCTGAAGAAATTCAACCTGCCAACACGGACGATGATGCAATTCTACACTGCAATCATCGAGTCCATCCTCACCTCCTCCATCACTGTGTGGTACGCTGGAGCCACTATCAGGGACAAACAGAGACTGCAGCGTGTTGTGCGCTCTGCTGAGAAGGTGATTGGCTGCAGACTCCCATCTCTGCAGGACCTATACACCTCCAGGACACTGGGGCGTGCAGCTCGGATCTCAGCTGACCCTTCTCACCCTGGACACAGTCTGTTTGACCTGCTCCCCTCAGGCAGGAGGCTCCGGTCCATTCGCACCAGAACCTCTCGCCATAAGAACAGTTTCTTCCCCTCTGCTGTCGGACACATGAACAATAACCGTATGACTGTTCCCGCCACTAACACCCTATGCTGTGTTCACTGCATCATTCCATGTTTGGCACTGATCACCACCTGCACTCATGTATATATCATGTATATATCTATCTACTTAGCACTTTTAATTCTTATTCTTATTTTTATTTTCATGTCTATTTAAGCGTAATTTATGGCAGTATGTTTGCACTGAAGCACCGCAGCAATTTCCTAATGTTGTAAACCTGCTCAACATTTGGCAATAAAACCCTTTCTGATTCTGATTCTGATGCTTTTACACTTTAGGACCCTCGAGACCTCTGCTGCTCAGCCGTCCTGATCGCTGCCTCCACTTTAACCAGAGGCTGTAACCTCTGATCATTTCACCTGCACCGGCAGTAAAACTCTTCTCCACAACCAAACGTGCCATAAACCCGTCACAGCTTCATCATCAGCTCAGTCTCAGCAACATGCAGACGACCGAGCAGCAGAAACTCTGCAGGGAACGTCTGAAGTCTGTTCTTCAGTTTTCCCAGCTCACTGTTTATTGAACATGAGACAGAAAAATAACTTCACCTTTAATGTGAAACTTTTATCGCCTGTGACATGTTTGCAGGAAGTTTTCATGCTGTGATTTAGTGTCACAGCCATAAATATCACACAAGGTAAAAACTACAAGTCCCAGCATCCTCTGTGTTTAGGGAGGAGCAGTGAAAGTGAAAGTGAAGCTCCTCCGTTCAGAGCAGCAGGAGGAGGAAGGTGGAGCTGAGGCAGGTGAGTGTTAACATGAATATGTTTCTTCTTATGACATAAAATAATTCCACGCTGTTCGTGTCTGTGGGTGAAACGTGAGGCCGGTCGGCTCCTCTGAGCGCTGGTTTCCTGTAAGTAGAGAGGAAGTGAGTTTAGCTGAGAGAGCAGGAGGAGAGTGAGAGCTGTGCTGAGGCAGGTGAGTGTTAACACCGCTCTGACATTACTGTGTCTCTGTGGCGGGAACAACAGGCTCCGTCAGTGGAGGCAAAAATAATCAGACTTTGGTTTTTCAAAGGAAACTACTTTATGTTGGGAGAAGCCGCGCGCTCATTGGATAAGACTTGTCAATCTCAAGTTATTAGCCAATGAGCGCGCAGGTTCACAGTAAGACCCGCCCTTATCACGACGGGTTTTAAAACTAAAATGGCGACAGAAACTCTGTGAGTGGAGTTCAGGCTGACTTTATGAAAGTGCGACGTTTGAGCCACTTCCTGTTCTCAGTCCCGGCGTCCTGATCACCGAGGTTTCTGTTGCTCTGATGTCTGATATTGATTATATCGGTAAACAGGCTGTAGGCAGAAACATCAGGTCTGATCTGAAAATCCCTTCAGAAACAAACTTTAAGAGTTTTATGTCCGTGTGGCTGTAAAACTGTAACGTGTCCTGTGATCTATAAACACTCTGTGATGAATAATCTGAAGTCATTTTGAGCCTGACAGTAGTTTCCTGTCACAGAGCAGAAGCTGCAGGCAGTTTTTGGCACCTTTATATTTAATTTATTCCAAAATAAATCAATAAAGGTAGAAAAGAACTCTCAGTGACATTAAAAATCTATTTTTAAAGACAGATGTGACCAAGTGCAACAAATATAAGATGAGATGTTTACAGATATTTGAAGTATTGATCATATGTAGAACACAGAGCAGGTCCAATAACAGAGTCATCCTGCTCACAAACAGCAGTTTGGTTTCATGAGCTCACTTCCTGCAGTGATCCTCAGCTTCTCTCCAAAGGAGCCGTAACATGTGGGCTCCTCACCATGATGATGATCCCAAACACACTGAGTTCCTTCATCCACCTGATCATGTACTTATTAAATAATGTGATGGTTTTGGTGTTTTTTAAAGACTTTGAGCCTCTAAAATAACTGGTTTGGACTTTAGGGCCAAAGCTCCAACATTAGAAAGCCGTCAGTGTGATGCTTCCAGTACAACAGCACCTCTGAGTGTGTGTGTTTACCTCTCAGACTAACTCCACCCTGACATCAAGAAGATGGAGGAAGAGGACGGAGCAGCATCTGCAGCATCCAGCTGTGTGTCTGTGAGGAGTGACGGGGTTACACAAACACCTCCACCTTACAGTCATGGACCTGCAGCAATAATGTAAGAACACTACTAACTTTATTAGTCATTTCAACATAACCATGACAGAATCATTGATCTGTGATTGGTTCAAACTGTTTGATCTGAGTTTGCTTTTTATTGACTTGTTTTCTTGCTAAGATCTGAACTCTGTAAGTTTAAGTGAAGTCAGTGCAGCAGAATCAGAGAGAAGAGCTGAGAACAAACTGAGTTCATTCAGAGACAGAAAAACTGGCTGATGATTGGCTGACCTGTCAGCGTTATGAGGCAGACACAATATCACAGAGGGATCAGCTGATCATATGGCTGTCAGAGAGAACTGATCAGTTATTGATGTTTGTGTTTGCAGAGGTCAGAGGTCACAGTCTCCAGTATCCAGCTGTGTGTCTGTGAGGAGTGACTGGTCCAAAAACACACCTCCAGTCTTCAGTCATGAACCTGCACCAACAGTGAACTTCAATCATGGAGCTCAGCTGACCATGTAAGAGAGCTGCTGACTCAGAGTTCAAAGGTTGTTTCTATAAATGTTCTGCCAGTGACATCATAACTTAACCTAACACTGGTCTGTGTATGAAGTATCATTTAGTGGCAGTTGTTAAAGTTGTATAATGATGATGCTAGTTTGGGGTGTATTTTCCTGCTGATGCAAATGCATCTACTTTGCCCTTTGTCTGGTGCTTTGGACAAAGACGTCCAATGAAACTCAGAACAACACAGTTTGCACCACCAGCAGGCAGAGGAAGTGGCTGACATCCAGAAATCCTACCAGTGGCTGAACAAAGCTGGACTGAAAGACAGCACAGAGGCACTAATCATGGCAGCACAGGAACAAGCTCCGAGCACAAGACCCATAGAGCCCGGGGTCTACATGGCTCTTTTTGGGGGGGTTGTGTTGTATTAATAGTGACTTTGTTTCTTTGGACCAAAATCTTTTGTTTTTCAGTTCAGTTGCAACATTGACTAACACTAATGCAGGGGTCGGCAACCTGCGGCTCTTTAGTCCTTACAGTGCGGCTCCTCGTGGTTTGGGAAAATAAATTAGAAGTATTTAGCTGAAGTGTATTTTATTTATGTTCTTTTTTAACTTGTAGTTCTAAATTGGAAGATTATTGTGATATTGAAATATAAAAATAAAATTATATTTTTTATTTTTTCATCGTTCAAATAAGCGTCACACTCGTGGAAGCCGGTGTACCCGCCGAAACGCCGTGCATTTATCGAGACTTTCAGCCCCAGGTAGGCCAATTATGGATCTTGGATCCACATTATGTCAGCAGCTGTTCTCCACTGTGAACTATGTTAAAAACAAACACCGCTCACGCCTCACAGACGACAGCTTACAGTCCTGTAAAGATGAAAGTGACTTTGTACAGCCCCGATCTGCAGAATTTTGCAAATATCTATTTTTCATCTTTCAGCAGCATAGAGCTTTTTTTCCAATTATTTTTTAAAAGTCAGCTCAAGGCTCCAAAAGCCCAAAGGAGATATAAGGGTGGCGGCTCACAGCAGCTTTTGTTTGCTACATCATTTTAGTTCAGCTGGGTGTCTTTCCTTTTGTTATATTTCTTTAAGAGTTCAAATGTGTTCATTACATAAATAACATGTAATTTTCTCTGTAGCACTTCATGGATTTCATAAGCAACACACCTTAGTTGTTCACACAAAGCATAAAGGTAAAAAACAGTATATACAGTGTTATCTTCATTCTAGATGTCAAAAAGTATTTGTGGCTCCCAGTGTTTTCTTTTGCGTGGAAACTGGCTCCAAATGGCTCTTTGGGTCCTGAAGGTTGCTGACCCCTGACCTAATGGTATATTTTTTTTAGCTGGATCGTTCTATAAAAACATGAATCAAATCTGAGAAAAGTTTCCACCTGACCTGTTGAATGTTATTGAAGCCAGAAGTTTGCCTTCATACTGTGTTTCTTGCATGCCTTTTGTGGTGTACTAATTGATGTGAAATGAATGTGTTTGCAGAGGTCAGAGGTCACAGTCTCCAGCATCCAGCTGTGTGTCTGTGAGGAGTGACTGGTCCAAAAACAAACCTCCATATTTCAGTCATGAACCTGCAGCAACAATGTTCTTCAATCATGGAGCTCAGCTGACCATGTAAGAGAGCTGCTGACTCATTTACGGGTGTTTGAAATTCTGTGACCACTTTGTAATTTTAGTTTATATTTTAAAGTGTTTTTATTTGTAGTTGCCTGTATTTTTATTACACTGTGTGTAACGTGGTGGTTTGTGCTGTTTGGGATTGTTTTGGTGTATTTGTGTCAGAACATCAGATAAATGATTTCATCACATTTTAAAAGAAAGTATCAGGATAATAATCTGAACTGAGTCATCAGAAATAGAAAGATGGTCTCAACAGGCCACTGAGCTGATCTCCAAAGAAATGCAGAAGATTGAAGAGTCCGAGGCTGTTTATTTGTCACAGGCATCGTCATACACGTACAACACAGTGAAATGTGCTGAGCTGCTCCTGTGACTGGACAAAACATTAGAAACAATCATTAAATGAAATAATGAAACATTGTGCAGATGTAATGTTAAAGTGCTTTGTGCCACATTAGCACAGCATGTACTGACAGAGCAGTGCAAGCAGAACAAAGCAAATGAGCAAAGTGATGTAAAGAGAGTAACTGAACAGAGTGAGCAGAGTAATATCAGCAGTAATGAAGCAGCAGGATCAGTGTAGCAGCGTGTGACGTCATAATGGATCAGGTATGATCTGAAATATGACAGTGAGACAAGAACATGATGTAAGGTCCTGTTTAAACCCTGATGGTGATGCTATGAGGGGAGCATGTTCTGATTTAGGACTTAGATGGTCTGAGGATAGAAACTCCTCTCTGTTTGTGTCCTGATGGTGCAGAAGCTTCTGCCTGATTGTAGAAGGAGCTGAAGCCAGCATCATCCCAGAGGTGAAGCTCGTCTGTGTGCAGACCTGAGGTCAGATTCCTCCAGGCTGATGTTCAGGATCTACAGAAACGTGTGGTTGTAGTTATTGCTGCACTGTGTGCTGACAGCAGATACTCAGAACAAAGCGCTGCACACGTGTTCTTTACAAACATCTGTACATATAAAATATGGATCATGGCAGTGAATGAACACGTTTCTGTCATTTGTTTCATTGGCTTCTTTTTTCTGCCTGTGTTCATGTGATTAATGTCTAACACATAAACAGGTTTGTAATCAAACATCACATCATCAGGGAGGCATCATGAAACAAAGTTACTGCTGGAGGCTGAACTCAATTTGGTGGCAATGTTCAAAAATATCACTCAGATCATTTCAAAGCTTTTAGTTCTTCTTCTTCACTTCTGTAAAATAATAGAAAGGAAATCAGAACCCAGAAGTTCACTTCCTGATGACTGAACTCTTTCAAAATAAAGCTGAAAGCTCTGAATGTGACACCGCTGCTCCACCACAGTTTTTAGAGGAGGTCAAAGGTCAGTTCAGAGTGATGGATCCCAAACTTCCAGTACATCCAGTGAAGGACATAATCAGCTCTGTGATGAAGGCTTTTACTGTGGAGTTTGTAGGCTGATCACTCTGTGTTTAATAAGACAGGCAGGAACAGCAAAGGAAACTTGGATTCTGAACTCAAACACAAGTTTCTCCACTTTGACTTTTCTCTGTGACCATCAGAGCTTCTGCACAGTGTCATCAAATCTGGATGTTTGTCACTGACAGTCAATGATTTTAGTGATAAAGAAATGTGTTCACAGAGGGAGGAAGAGGAGTGGTGTCTGTGAGGAGGAGCAGCTGTCCTGCTGTGCTTTGTGTCAGGACGTCCTGAAGGATCCAGTCTCTACCAGCTGTGGACACTGGTTCTGCAGACAGTGCATCTCCTCATACTGGGACCAGTCTGCTTCATCAGGAGACTGGTCCTGTCCCCAGTGTGGAGAAAGATCCAGAAGCAGAGCTGGACTACAGACAGCCAGTCAGAGCAGCTGTGTACAAAGTAAGACTGAACATCTGTCTGCTGATGGACTCATTTCTGAAAACTGGACTTCTTGTTGTTGTTCAGACATTGAAGAGTTTTCTTTCTGTTTTTCTTTCTTTCAGCAGATGTTGGTCTGCAGGAGGTTTTAGATGAACATAAGATCAGTCTGAGGAGGAGATGTGAACGTGTGACTGAAGGAAGTGATGAAACAGGAAGTAGAACCCTCCTCAACAGGATCTACACTGAGCTCTACATCACAGAGGGACAGAGTGAAGAGGTTCATAGCCAACATGAGGTGAGGCAGCTGGAGACAGCTTCCAAGATGGACGCCCTCCATGACACTCCAATCAGGTGCCAGGACATCTTTAAAGCCTTACCTGACCAACAGAGACCCATCAGAGTGGTTCTGACCAACGGCGTGGCTGGTGTTGGAAAAACCTTCTCAGTGCAGAAGTTCACTCTGGACTGGGCAGAGGGCTTGGAGAACCAACATGTCAGTGTGGTGGTTCTGCTTTCATTCAGGGAGCTGAACCTGATCAGAGAGGAGCAGTACAGTCTTCTGGAGCTGCTCCATGTTTTCCATCCAACATTACAGAAGGTCACAGCAGAGAAGCTGGCTGTCTCTCAGCTTTTGTTCATCTTTGACGGCCTGGATGAAAGCAGACTTTCATTGGATTTCACCAACAGGAAGCTGCTGTCTGATGTCACACAGAAGTCATCAGTCAGCCAGCTGCTGACAAACCTCATCCAGGGGAATCTGCTTCCCTCGGCTCTCGTCTGGATAACTTCCCGACCTGCAGCGGCCAATCAGATCCCTCCTACATGTGTTGACAGGCTAACAGAAGTACGAGGCTTCACTGACGCCCAGAAGGAGGAGTACTTCAGGAGGAGATTCAGTGATGAAGAGCTGTCCAGCAGAATCATCTCCCACATGAAGACATCCAGGAGCCTCCACATCATGTGTAGAATCCCAGTCTTCTGCTGGATCACTGCTACAGTTCTGGAGCACATGTTGACTACAGAGCAGAGAGGAGAGCTGCCCAAGACCCTGACTGACATGTACTCACACTTCCTGCTGGTTCAGACAAAGAGGAAGAAGAACAAGTACCACGAGGGACATGAGACGAGTCCACAGGAGCTGACGGAGGCTGACAGGGAAGTTCTTCTGAAGCTGGGGAGGCTGGCGTTTGAACATCTGGAGAAAGGAAACATCATGTTCTACCAAGAAGACCTGGAGCAGTGTGGTCTGGATGTGACAGAGGCCTCGGTGTACTCAGGAGTTTGTACAGAGATCTTCAAAAGAGAGTGTGTGATCTTCCAGAAACCAGTCTACTGCTTTGTTCATCTGAGCATCCAGGAGTTTCTGGCTGCAGTCTACATGTTCCACTGTTTCACCAACAGGAAGTCAGAGGTGCTGAAGAACTTCTTGGGAAAAAAATACAAAGAGTCATCTCTGGATGATTTTTTGATGGAAACACTAATAAAATCCTTCAGGAGTAAAAATGGTCGTCTGGACCTGTTTGTTCGCTTCCTTCATGGCCTCTGTCTGGAGTCCAACCAGAGACTCTTAGGAGGTCTGCTGGGTCAGACAGAGAACAGTCCAGAAACCATCCAGAGAGTCATCAAGAACCTGAAGAATAACAAGAAGTTTAAATCCTCTCCTGACAGAAGCATCAACATCTTCCACTGTCTGATGGAGATGAACGACCTCTCAGTACATCAGGAGATCCAAGAGTTCCTGAAGTCAAAGCAAAGGTCAAAGGAACTCTCTGAGATCCACTGCTCAGCTCTGGCCTTCATGCTGCAGATGTCAGAGGAGGTTCTGGATGAGTTTGACCTGAAGAAGTACAACACAACAAAGGAGGGACGACTGGGACTGATTCCAGCTGTGAGGAACTGCAGAAAGGCTCGGTGAGTCCAGATGTGATCATTACATCATTGATCAGTGTCGGTTAATAGTTTAATGTTTAAATTAAAAACACAGTCCTTGGTTATAAAGTGCTTTACAAACACCAACATTACGGCTAACAGCTGGATTCTCCTGTTTCAGTGCAGCTAGCCAAACAACAAAGAGCCACTTGCTGCTAAAGACAGAGTGAAAGTGGACGGTATATCCTCCATTCTTCATGTAAAACACATGCAATGAATTGTAATGCACCATCTGTGTTTACCTTCATGCAGTTTTCTCTTTATGGTAGACTTGGATATTTAAATGTTTACCTCCTGGAGAGTCTTGTTCACTTGATTAGTTTTTGTGAAGGGGATTCTCCTCACCCCGTCTCCAAGGGAGACACCAGCTACCCTTCAGAGAAAATTTATTTGCCCCACTGGTAACCATGATCTGGTTCTTCCAGTCACTGCCCACAGCTCGTGACCATAGGTGAGGGCAGGGACGTAGATCGACCGGTAAATTTAGAGCTTCGCTGTCACGCTCAGCTCTCTCTCTCTTCACCACGACAGACCAGTACAGCGTCCACCTCACTGTTACCGCAGCAACAGTCTGTCTGTTGATTCCTGCTCCCCTCCCCCTTCTTTACACGACCCTGAGATACTCAGACTCCTCCACCTGGGGCAGGAACGTCTCTGACCCAGAGTGGGCACTCCACCCTTTCCCAGCTGAGGACCATGGCCTCAGATGCTGATCCTCATTCACACGGCTTCACACTCTGCTGAGAACAGCTCCACTGTGAGCTGGAGGCCATCACCTGATGAAGCCAACAGAACCACATCCTCTGTAAAAACAGAGACCAGACTCTGGCTGTATCCCAATTCAGGGTCTGCAGCCTTAAAGGACGCATTTTAAGGCCGATTACATCACAGCGACGGGACGAAGGTCGCTGCTCGAAATGCGGCCCTCAAATGCGTCCTTAATTTCGCTGAATTTTAAGGACGTGGCGGTGTAGACTTCATATAGTATACTACTATACTATACACTATTATTAGTGTAGTCTACTATTATACTATACACTATTATTAGTGTAGTCTACTATTATACTATACATATCTGTTTTTAACAGGGAATCTTGATCCTGTTACATTTGACTTCTGTTGAGCTACTTGAATTGTCACCTTCAGTTCCTTTCCTTTACTCTTCCAGTGTCTTTGGTTTAAATGTATTTACCCTGATAACTGCATATGAAACAGTTCACCTCTTTTCACTCACTATTATCTGTTTGCCATAAAAGTGTTGGTGATGTGTTGGGAGAATCATTATTTTCAGTCTCTTCTTATAAACATAGTGAGGCAAAGATGTGGGTCGTGGTCCCTGATAATCAGACGTGTCTGTGTTCTGTTACATGTGACGTTAGAGAGGTTTTAGTGGAGATAAAAACAGGACCAACATCACTCGTGACTGCTTTCCTGTCTTCACAGTGTGTTTACTGTTGGAGCTCGTCCTCCTGTTGCATCTGTCACAGCTGTTACGCTCCTCTGTGACTCCTCCTCTATCTGCTGTGACACTGCAGGAGTTTTTGGTCATGGCGTGTGAATAACTGCCGAGGTCGGCTAGGACGACGCCACCACTCGTTGTCAGACCCTGTCACGCTGTCTGTTTTCATCTTTAGCCGAGGTTATTAAGAACTTCAAAATGAAACCAGTCTCTGTTTTCAGTCTCCGCCCTCTTTTGCAGCTTTGAGCCAGGTTGTAACACCTGTTAAAGTCACCACCTGTTGTGACCGGGGAGTGAGATGAGTGTGAGAAAGATGAAAACAACGTCTCATTCTGACTAGTTACTGGGAACTGATGTGTGATGATGCAATAACAAAGATGACTGTTTCTATGATTTTCTGTTTTATTACAGTTTTTGCCCGTTGCTTGAACACATTTGGCAAAACGTCGCTCATTGTGCCAAAACTCTAAACACAAGTAAACACGACACAACACTGGGAAATATACCATACACATCTGTGCCAAAATGAAACTCCACTCCCAAAACCTAAACTCTGCTGTCAAAACCTAACATTCCTCTGTCAAAATGTAACTCTGTTGACAAAATGACACATACTTGCATCATATGCAAACACTTACAGATCAGGGGGAACACACTAGTCTTCTTTACATAAAACACTGCAGTCCTTGATTTCCATTGTGTATTCAGAAGGCACATTTACAGGAGACACATTTCCAAACAACCAAAAACGCAAATAGACCTACTCAATAGTGTACATCGCAGTACCATGAATTCAGATAAAGCAAAAAAAAAAAAAAAACACAACACAATAATACTGCAATAGAAAAAACACTATACTGTAAACACAAAAAACCATGACAATTGTGCATAAGTGGGCTCATGGATCCCGCCGTCTGTTGGGGTCTGGCCACAGGACCTCATCAACATCGCAAGCAGTGTCCTCTCCCGCTGGGCACCGGGGAAAATATCCTCTTGCATGTCGAAACCCTGTCACTGTTCCTCTCGAATGGGACTCTGTAGAGCTGCTTCATGGTGATGCTGAGTTTACCCAAGATGCGTCTGATGGTGGTGATGCTCACATGGTTTATGTTGCTGAACACTCGCCTGTCTGCAAGTATTTTCCGTCGTAGCTGGTGGAGACGGATGGCATTGTCTGCCCTCACTAGGTCCACAACGGCAAGTTCCTGCTGTTGTGTGAACAGGCGTTGGCGTCCTCCCCCAGAAGGTCTTCGGGTCATTCTGTAGGAATACAACCACATATTGTCATCGGTTTGCTTATTTTTCTTACAGTACTTTACTGTATGTACTGTGTCATCCACTGTACAACACTGTACTTCAATATGAGGAATCAGCCACTTTGGCTGCAAAAGGAGCATTAGCACCCCGTACACTTGATATGGTAATGTGATATACTGTAGAACAGTGCTATAAAACCATCTGAGTAGAGCAGAAGGTATGGAGGTGAAGACAGACCTGTTTTCTAGTCGGAATGTTCGTATTACAGATGCCACTGTGAAGTAGAGATGGCACGATACCACTTTTTTATGTCCGATACCGATACCGATATCATAAATTTGGATATCTGCCGATACCGATATGAATCCGATATGGTGTTTTTTAATCAACAAAACTGTTTTTTAAATATCTTGCTGCATTTTGTATAAGTTCATACTCAAGTTTAAAACAACAACTACACTAAAGCTATTCTGTTATACCTGTATGCAAAAAAAAATATTTCATAGTACAGCAATACTGATCAATCTAATAAACTTAAACCTACACCATCCTCCCTATTCTGGTATTTTAAAGAGTACTTAGCATAAATATTAAGCAACCTAACTAATAGGGTTCCAACTCCCAGCAACAACAAAAATAAATAAATAAAAAATAGGGAACCACCCCTCACGCTCCACCTCATGATGCTTAATCGACGTAATCAACCTTAATTTGATGCAGTGTGAAAAAAAAAAATGCACAGAAATCAATTATTTTTCAAGAAATATTAAATAGATTCAACATCTTTCTTCAACAAAATTGCAGACTGCACAGATGGTACCTTCCCAAAGGAAAAAGTAGTATAGCTTACTAGGGTATATATATTAGACTTAATAGTTACTATATACAGTAATGGACTTCTATTCATTTTGCATCAAATTAAAACTTTGGCTGTCAGATAATTATTTATTAAAAGCTAGACATTTTAAATGAGAATAAGAAAGAAAAGTATGTCTTTGTGCCCCCTTTTCCCTGTTAATGCCCTATCGGCCCCCCTGGCTAAACTTTGCTAGATCCGCCCCTGCACAGTTACCAGCGTCAGCTACGTAGAAAAAGATCCTGGTGTAGAAAGTAATATTAAATAAATTCTAACAACAGCTGATCAAGCTTAAACGTGCTGCTGTTGTTCAGCCGCTGGTTTCCTCTTTCTGGTGCAAAGTGGGCCAAAAGCAAACTAGAGACATGACTCGCGACAGAAAAGCCGATCAGCTGATTGATCGTTAAGCAGTTTCATGATTGAAGTAGCAGCAAGAAGAGGCAGTCGCTCCATATATCGTTTGTTAAGCTTAACGCAGGAATGCTTTACAAACATTCAGAGATGGACTTACACACTTGCTTTACTTCTCTCGGGATAACTTTGTCGGAGATGAAATGCCGGGTTGCTAGCGAAGCTCCAAATGCTATCCAGACCACCGACAGGTCCCGCATGCCACAGCCGCTCTATCACGTGATGCATACTGCTCCGACGTGCTAACCTGAGGTGAGTTACGGTGTGTTGCAAGTTTTGTGAGGTGCTTTCGTGATATTTAATGGATCGGATTACATTTTTTATTTTTCTCCGATATCCGATCCAGTAATTTAGGTCAGTATCGGACCGATACCGATACGTAATATCGGATCGGTCCATCTCTACTGTGAAGCGGCTTAGATGTGGGTCGACTCTCTGCCCAGCTTCCCTCATAGTCAGGCCATGGTTGATGACATGGTCCACCAAAGTTGCTCTTATTTCATCAGAAATATGGGTCCGTGCATGGCCTCTTCGGCCTCCTCCTCCTCTTCCTCTTGCTCTCCCTCCATCCATGCTTGCAAAGTTCTTGAAATGGCTAAACTGAGGGCTTTTTGTGGTTGGCTAATTGGTGTTCAGTTTTGCAAGTAAGTGCCTTCAGGTGTATATTTGAGTGGTTGCAATTACCCGATGTGTTTTGTATTTTGGATACATGTGTTTTCCAAATGGCACCCTGAAATTTCATTTTTGAATGAAGTGTCTTATGTATGAAATAGAGTGTAGTATGCAGGACCATGTGTGTTGCATAAAGGAGTAAGTGTGTTGCATAATTGCAACCAGAGTGCAAAGCAGCACTTTTGTTTGAGGTATGGTAACAAAAGCTTCAAGTTGTGTTACTTTAGTCTAAGCATGGGTTTATAGTGTTCAAGCAACGAGCAAAAACTGTAATTGTTTTTATTGATGATAAGGACAGGCAGAGGAGATTGGATGGATTTACTTCGTTTTATTCTTTTGCACTGAAATGGAGTCCAGTGTACAGTCCTTGGCGTTGCACATATGTTTTAGCTGAGACTGTAGTGGGCACTCTTTAAATGTCGGGTCAGTTTGTCACGTTAGAGCCTATTTGTGCCTGTTAGTGCTGACGATGACTTTAGACCGAGCTGACTGAGGGGTCTAAGCTCATGATGCCACCAGCAACACCCGGGTCATGCTGCAGAGTTTTCAAACCCCGCTGACACTCGACATAATTTACTCAGGTTATATCAGGTGATCTAAGAAAGGCCGCTTAGAAAGAAAAGCGAGTGCACTGCTTTAAGTTTCTTGAAGATGTTTAATCCGAACATTCAGCTTCTTCACTTCTAAAACCAAAAAGTGGAGAGTCCCAGATTTTAATCCTAGTGGGAGTGTCCCTTAAGAGGGTCGCTGACCAACTATTGATCATGTGGCTCATCACATGAGCCAAGCTGTGAAAAAGGGTGTGGGTGATTATCAGCAGAGGTTTCGAGAGATGAAACGTCTTCAAGAAACTTAAAGAAGTCACTTTTCTTTCCAGGCTCCTTAGATTACCATGACTGTATGATGAGAACCTACACAGACATATCAGGTGAAGGTTTCAGTGTTTTGGTTCAGTTTAATGTAAAAATGGAGATGAAACACATATAAAGGCTGGTTTACACCACTGAGCCCTGCTCTAAAACACTGACACAGATCTGTCTGTGAAGCTGGCTTTAACAAATAAGAGCTTAAAGTTTTAAAAACATGTTTAGCGCCGAACTGTCCACTTTACTGTCTGTAGCAGGAAGTGGCTGTTTGGCACTGAAACGGGAGAATCCAGCTGTTAGCCGTGATGTTGTGTTTGTAAAGCTCTTCATAAACGAGGACTGTGGAGGAGGAGAGCCTGTGTGAGTCAGGTGGTTCACCGGCCGAGTGTATCAGCGGCAGAAACAGCTGATCAGCGCCGTTTTATGCAGTAAAATAATCTTTCTGTTCCCAAACACATCCACACAGTTTACAACATAACAGCCCACTACATGCACATCACACCGCAAACATGCATAAACCTGAACATAAAATATGTCCTGTACCTGTGTGATCTCTTTAAGTAACTCACAGAATATCAACACTAACGCCACAAGTTTGTTGGTATTTTAACATTTTAACCATTGATTTTGAATTAAAACCAACAGTTAAAATATTTTTACACCAGAGGAAAGAGCAGCAGAAATATTAAGACAGATAAATCATTCTGTCTTCAGTCTCCATGAACAGCATCAACATCCTCTGGTGAAATTTCTCTTTCCTCCTTAAAATATATTAAATGTCAGTTTAATTCCAAATTAATGGTTAAAACATGTATGTCACATATGAACATCAGGAAATAAAGAAAAGTGACTGATTCAGTTCCATATATGCTCCAGGGAGGCGTTAAGGTTCATTAAAATTGTTCAGTTATTAAAGTTTAATCTGAGCCGAGCTGACTTCCTCAGGAACAAATAAACACCGAGATAAACTTCACCTTACAGATATAATCTAAATGAATCATATCCAATCTCAGAGAGTTGACAGTCAGCTGTCTGCTGGGAGACATGTTTGTCTGCAGTGTACGAGCTCCCCAAAAATGTCGGAGTGAATACATTAATATTAAAAGTGTAGCTGGTGACACAGAAACGATTAGTTATGTCTATAACTTCTGTTCCCTGAAGGAGAGGAACGAGGTACAACACATAAGTATGGGATATCACGCCCTCGCGTGTCCTGGCTGAAGAAACCTTTATTCACGCCTTTACGGCAGATGACGTGTGATGACACGCGCAAGGCCCCGCCCGCACATATAGCCGCTGCCATCACCGTCATCCCTCAGTTCGATAGCCGCTCTTCACCGAGCCAACTGCTCAGTGGGGCCACCCTGTGTTGTACCTCGTTCCTCTCCTTCAGGGAACAGAAGTTATAGACATAACTAATCGTTCCCTTTCAGTCGATTCACTCGGTACAACACATAAGTATGGGACCTATATACACGCCCCGCAGAGCAGCCACCGAACCGGAACGGGACCACCACATCCTTAGTGAGTGGTAGACCCAGCAGAAAGGACAGCATGAGCCACCGAAGGGGCTGTAACGTCCAACCGATAAAACCGCACAAAAGTGTGCGGCGACGCCCAATTAGCCGCTGCACAAATATCAGCCACAGGCACCCCTCTAAAAAGAGCCCATGAGGTCGCCATCCCCCTGGTGGAATGAGCTCCCACCCCGTGGGGCAACGCAAAACCTCCGGTGCTGTATGCCAGCGAGATAGCTTCTACAATCCAGTGGGACAGCCTCTGTCTGGACAGAGCTCTACCCCTATTCGGATTAGCGAAGCAGACAAACAACTGGTCACACAAACGCACATCCCGAGTGCGCTCAATGTAGGTGCGTAGCGCACGCACCGGACAAAGAGAATGCACCCTCCTCTGCTCCTCAGATTCAAAAGGAGGGGAGCAAAAGCTCAGCAACTCAAACTCCATTGAACTATAAGATGCAGGCATGACCTTGGGAAGATAGGCGGCATTCGGACGCAATACGACCTTGCGGCCATCAGGAGAAAACTGTGTGCAGGCAGGATGCACAGACAGCGCATGAAGGTCCCCCACTCGCTTCGCCGAGGCCAAAGCGAGAAGTAATGCGGTCTTATACGAAAGAAGTTTCATATCTACCGACTCAACGGGTTCAAACGGAGGGCCACAAAGGGCCTCCAGCACCAAAGACAAGTCCCAAGCCGGGACACTGGACTTAAGCACGGGCCTCAGCCGGCGAACCCCTTTCAGAAAACGCACGGCGAGGGGATGCGCACCTGGTGTCACCCCGTCAAAACCGATATGACAAGCAGATATAGCCGCTAAATAAACCTTGATCGTCGAAAACGAAAGGCCTTTATCCAACAGCTCCTGCAGGAATGTCAAAACATCCACAATAGAGCACTGAAATGGGAGAGTGTGGCGGTCCTGGCACCATCGCTCGAAGGCTCGCCATTTGTAAGCGTACAAGCCTCTAGTAGACGAGGCCCTGGCGCTCTGAATCGTCGCTACCACACTAGGTGGCAGACCCTTAGCAACCAAGTTTAACCTCTCAGCAGGTAAGCATGAAGGTGCCACAGATCCGGGCGCGGATGAAACACTTCCCCCCCCGCCTGAGAGAGGAGATCCCTGCGGAGAGGAAGCTGCCAAGGACTTGCTGCAAGCAGGCTGATTATTTCTGCATACCACGACTTCGCGGGCCACCAAGGGGCCACCAGGATCAGAGAGAGGGAATGCCGACGCACCCTCTCCAGAATTGGAGATATCATTTCCACTGGGGGAAATGCATACAGGAGCACGTCTGGCCATTGGTGCGCTAGCGCGTCCAAGCCCAAGGGTGCATCGTGGTCGATTATGGAGAAGTACAGGGGGCAGTGAGCATTCACCCTGGAAGCAAAAAGATCTATTTGCGCCTCGCCAAATAGATCCCAAATCTGAGCCACTATTGAAGGGTGTAACCTCCATTCTCTCACCAGAGGACCCCCCCTGGAGAGAAGGTCCGGCCCCAGGTTCAGGTGGCCCGGGACATGGGTGGCTCTTAGAGTCAGAAAATGAACACTGCACCATAACAGCAGAGAGCGAGACAGCTGCAACAGGGGAAGAGAGCGTGTTCCTCCCTGCCTGTTTATATAAGACACCACTGTTGAATTGTCCGTCCTGACTAAGACATGCTGGCCCTGCAGGACTGGACGGAAACGCTTTAGAGCTAAGAACACTGCTAACAGCTCTAAGTGGTTGATGTGCAGCTGGCGCTGAGCCGCGGACCAGATCCCTCTCACTGACGCACCCTCGCACAGCGCTCCCCACCCACTTAGGGAAGCATCTGTGGACACCACCTTGCGAAACAACACCCTCCCAATCCGAGAGCCCTGGTGCAGTAGCCCGGGCTCCCTCCAAGGACGGAGAGCTAGCATGCAAGACGCAGTCACCGGCAGCCTCCTCCGGAGGTGACGCGAAGCACACAAACGGTGAGAGAGAGTCCAGCGTTGAAACGCTCTCATTTTCAACAGCCCAAGCGGCACTACGGCGATCATAGATGCCATCATGCCCAACAAGCGCAATATCGTCTGGAAACGCAGTCTGCGTCCCAGCTGAAATTGAGCGAGGCAGCGATGAAACGCGGCCACTCTGTGCTCTGACAACCGTGCGCGGCTGGAAAGAGAGCATATTTCCAGACCGAGAAAAGCGATCTGTTGACCTGGGATTAGCGAGCTCTTCTGAAAGTTCACAGAGAACCCCAGTGTCTGAATGTGTGACAGAACCCGCGACAGCTGCGTCTCCGCCTGTTCTCTGGAGCAAGCCACGAGAGCCCAGTCGTCCAGGTAGGCCAAGATGCGGATGCCCCTCTTCCTGAGGGGCGCTAGCGCTGCCTCGGCACATTTCGTAAAGGTGCGGGGAGCGAGCGACAGCCCGAACGGCAGCACTAGGTATTCGTAGGCTACGCCCTCGAATGCAAACCTCAGAAACTGCCTGTGTTTCGGGTGTATAGCGACATGAAAATAAGCATCTGTTAGATCGATTGTCGCAAACCAATCTCCCGGGCCGACTGCACTCAGGAGCTGTCTGAGTGTTAGCATCCTGAACCTGTACGTTCGCAGGTACGTGTTCAAGACTCGCAGGTCGAGGATGGGACGAAGCCCTCCCCCTTTCTTCGGAATGACAAAATAACGGCTGTACCAACCTTTGTCCGTCTCCGAAGCGGGGACCACCCGTATTGCTCTCTTCTGTAATAGCGCCTGTATTTCCTCTCTGAGTACCAAGGCTGCCTCGGGGTTGACAATCGTGTTCACGACTCTTTGGAAACGAGGCGGCTTGACCCGGAACTGCAACCGGTAACCCATGGCAACGGTTTGCAGCACCCACGGAGAGGGGGCGCAAGCGCGCCACTGAGGGAAGTGAGCAGCCAGCCGGCTGGCCTGCAGCACTGACGGCGGGGCGCCGTCGCCCCCCAGTGTGTCTGCAGGGGACTGCATCCCCTGCCTGACCTGGCTCATTTCGCCTGCAGGTTGAGCATTTGAGATTGTTTGAGAGTAAACAACACTCTTTATTGATTGCAACATGGGAACATGTACATTTATACATTTTGTTGGGTGCACCTTTTCCGGGGCATAACAATGAAAAACAGCGGGAACACTCGATGTGGTCGCTTGAACATTCACCACATCTGAACCGTGTGCAGGGGTTATGTGCTTGGGAGACCGCGATAGGGAAGTGCAGCGCCTTCTGGGGCTGACAACCTGAACAGAACTTAAGCGGCACCTCTTGTGCGGCAACAGAGGGGTAAGAGCAGCGTCTCCCTGCTGCCGGATCCCTTCCCCACTCGCAATCACAGCTAGGAGGGCTGAGGCTTCTTCCTCCTGGGCGTCGGGTCCCGTCGGGGGCCCGGGGGAGGGCCTTTGCCCCAGGCCGACTGGCGTGGAGCTCGGGCCGGAGTACGTGCTCTCGCCGGCGGCCCTCCCACTCCAGCAGTGGGCGCCGGTCTCTTGCCAGCTGTCAGAGGAGCGGCGGGCCTGTGAGAGCTAGCAGTGGGCTTGGGCTGGGGCTGGCGTCTGGGGATGATGTCGCGCAGAGCTTCCGTCTGCTTCTTCCTCAGATCGAATCTAGCCTGAATGGCTTCAAGTGAATGTCCGAATAACCCAGCCGCAGACACTGGTGCGTCCAGATACACAGCTCTGTCTCTATCAGGGACGTCGGAGAGGGTCAGCCACAGGTGCCTCTGCGCCACCACTGTCGAAGCCATCCCTCTGCCCAGGGAGAGCGCTGCACAGCGAGACGCACGGAGGATGTAATCCGTGGTGACTCTAACCTCGTTAAGAAGAGGTGACAGCGGGCTGTCCTCCGGAACCAGCGATCCAAGCTCCGCCAGGCACATTGCTTGGTACGTCTGGAGCATGGTGACGGAGCTCATGGCTCGAGCGGTGCCGGCCTGAGCCCGATAAATCTTCTCCAGCTGCGAGGCCGAGAATCTGCAGTGCTTGGACGGCAGAGTTGCGGGGCCACCGACACCATGGTTATGGGACGGGGCCAGATAAGCAGCCAGAGACGGCTCCATAGGGGGTGGGTTAGCTAAACCAGCTCCCTCGGCGCCGTCCAATTCCATGTACTGTCCATAGCCGGGCACAGTGACGCGGGTAGACAGAGGTTTGTCCCATGACGCTGTTAGCTCGCAGAGAAAGTCTGGGAACATGGGGAGGCAGTTTTTGGCCGTTGCGGGCTCCGGTGGAAGGAAAAAACCCGCAAACCGCGACGGCTTCCGAGCTGGTGGAGGAGAGGGCCAGTCCACCTGCAGCTTCTCAGCGGCACGGCGAAACAGGGAGAAAAGAGAGGTGTCATCGTGGCCGACCGGCGCAGCAGCGGCGGCATATTGGGTCGACAATGAGCTCTCCTGCTCATCCTCCGACAAACCATGGATGTCCAGGCCGATGTCCAGCACGTCATCGTCTTCCTGGGGAGCGCTGGCGGGCTTCAACCCAGGCTGAAGCCCGTCAGCGCTCCTGCATGGTTCCGGTCCGTCATCGGCTAACCCGTCAACGTATTCCATGTGGTCAGCCCAGCTAATCGCGGGGACATCGACCTGAAAATTTTCGTCTTCGGACTCGGACGAAGCCGGGGCTCCAGACTCGGAAAGAAGAGGGTCATGCCGTGCGACAGCCGAGCGTCCCAGCACTCTTTCCACAAACGTCACCCGTCTTTCCAGGGTCGAGCGTCGGAGCTGGCGACAAAACGCACAAGCTTCGGGCTCCGTCAACGCTCTCCTAGCGTGGACGATCCCCAGGCAGACAGGGCAGGCATCGTGCTGGTCGCTGTCGTGCAAAGAGAAACCACATCCCTGAGGACAGGGGCGAACAGAAGATTTCTGCTTTGCTCGCTTCGGTTTGGAGTCCATTCCCAAAACGCAAAGCGAAACGCTGCACAAGAAAAACTTGAAAATAGCGCTCCGCGGGCAGCCTACGCACCAGCTGGGCGGTGGAGGCTAACACCAACAGGGGCAGTTAAGCTAGGTTCAAGTTGGCAGACAACGGAGCTAACTAGCAGTAGCTAGCTAGCCCAACTCAGCAGAGGTGTTCTCAGCGAGGTGAAGAGCGTAAGAACTGAGGGATGACGGTGATGGCAGCGGCTATATGTGCGGGCGGGGCCTTGCGCGTGTCATCACACGTCATCTGCCGTAAAGGCGTGAATAAAGGTTTCTTCAGCCAGGACACGCGAGGGCGTGATATCCCATACTTATGTGTTGTACCGAGTGAATCGACTGAAAGGGAACAGAGGATTTAAGAAGTTTAAGTGTAGGTCGGGTCCACACATGTCCAAACACCTGTGCGTAGTCCTGCTTGTTACTGAGAAACGCACACTAATAAAATGGCCATAAGGCCAAAGCAATGGTTTTGACTGGGGTTGACCCCGCCCCCACCCTGAGTGTGGATGCTGAGAGAAGGGCCAGCTGTGAATATGAGGCTGTGGGAGCAGATGGAGAGAGAGTATGTCGGGGTATCCCAGTACAAACTTTACTGGGGTCAGAAATTAGACAGACTCCAGTTCCTTTGTTTGATTTATCTAGTTTGATGTTAGGAAAGAGATTCATGAGATGGAAAAACCTCCCAGTCTACTGAGATTCAGAAATGATTTGTACACATGGAAACTCCCTGAGTGGGAACAAAGAGTGTCCTGTCAGGAAGAGCATTTGGAATATGGATGTTGAGGATGTGACAGTGCCTGAAATCCTGCTGCTGTTCTGAACCATAGTTTCTGATCTGAAGGTCAAACAGAGTCATGATGGTTGTTTCTATTTGTTCCTTTTTAGTTTAGTTCCCCTGAAATCAGATGTGATATCAGCAGCTCTGAGTTCATTCATCATTATTGTCCAGTGATGACATTTCTGCTCCGTTTGGTGACAGTCAGCAGATTTTTCCTGAGTGTGGACGTGAACAGTCGTACCTGACAGCAGCAGGTAGCAAACAGAGATCATCCTTCCAGCTGGAACTCTTCACTGAGCTGAACTCATTCAAAATGTTCTGGATTCAAGACAGGAAACAGTCCACATGTGTGTCTTCACTCTGACTCTGGATCAGATCTCACTGACAGACTGTGGACATTATGGAAGCCTAAATGTGACACCATCTTCCTCCTTCATCTGCAGATTAAAGCCAAACAAAGATTCTCATTAAAAGTCTGCAGGTCTGAGAGAGACTCAATCGTTGTGTCATGTCAAACACAGTAAGAGGAGCTGAAGCACAGATGTGAAGAGCAGATGTTCATCAGATTATGACCTCACTCTGTTTTGTCTTCATATACATTCAGTCTGTGTTTATAATGCAGACTTTCTGCTTTTATAATAACACATTTTATATTTTCTATGATCACAGACTGGCTGACTGTGGACTCTCAGGGACTCATTGTGAAGTTGTGGCCTCGGCTCTGAAGTCCATCCCCTCCCATCTGACAGAACTGGACATTAGTAACAACAAGCTGCAGGATTCAGCAGTGAATCTTCTGTGTGCTGGACTGGAGAGTCCAAACTGTCGACTGGAGACTCTGAGGTGAGTTCACTGACTGCAGCTGTTGTTGTTTTTCTATATTTCAGATCTTTGATATTTGAAACGTTCTTTAGTTCCTAAATGTTCAGGATGTGTCTGAAGAGAAATGTGTCTTTGAGTGCTTTCAGAAATGTTGTGTCTTTCCAAACGACTGAACAACAGTTTTTCCTCTTGGCTCCAAATAGAAGTGACAGACTTGAGCAGGGTTCATTTAAAGGCTGACAGAAGTGCAGTGGTGATGGGGAGATGTTTGTCAGGACAGCTTTTCAGCCTCCACAGGTTCATGTTGTGCTCCATCAGTCAGTGAAGATGAAGTCAGTACTGGTGAGGCTGTAGAGTGTGTGAGGGATGTGAATGAGGCTGTTGGAGATCTGATGATAGCAGATAAAAACAGGCTGCAGAGACTTTGAGCTTGTGTGGAAACAGACAGAGAAAAGAAAGACATGAATGTCAAAGCTAATAAAGGTGAAGTTAGGAGCTGTGATGATGTTCATGTATCAGAAGCTGATCTGGCTGCTACAGAGACGACCCACACAGCTGCTGTGGTGAGGTTTGTGTTAAAGCAGAGGAACACAGGCCCAAACATGACAGCAAAGCAGGTTTCAGGCTCTGTGAGAGGATTTCAAACAGAAGCTGGAGAAGAGAAAGGACTACAGAAAGAAGGCAGCTGAGACCAGTCCAAGTGTTTCCATGGAGCCCAGTCTAACATTCATTTATACACTAACGTACAGAAGTGAACGGGAAAATGAATCCATAGTTTCAAATGTAGAAATAGTTCTCAGTTCATTTACAGAGTTTAATACAGTTCATGAGGAAATGTTCAAAACAGCAGCTGAGAAGAAATCTGCTTCACAAAGTTGGATCCAATTCCAATAGTTTGTGATGCACTTGAACGCAGCGTGAGCAGTTCACTGCCTAACCCCACAGAGACTGTCAGTCTGGACTTTTCTTTATTTCTATTGGCTGTCAGTGAGATTTCAGAGCAATCAGAGACTGTGGGTCTGTGTATGAAGTATAATTCATGTGCAGTTGTTGAAGTTGTAGAATGAGAAATGGCAGTTTGGGATATTTCCTGCTTTCATTGTCCTGCTTGAAAATGTTTATTGACGTGTGAATTCATTCTTCAACGCTCGATTCTGCCTGAACAACGTGAAAACTTTGCTTTTCTTTGTGTAACACAATTCAAAGCACTGAAGCATCGACTTCTTTCATTATTACACAACAGCAGACTGGTGTCTAATAAACAGTGAATGATGCAGAAACAGATGTTTGAAGCTGTTCTTGGAGTACACTGAGAGAGAGAGAGCTGTGCAGGCAGGAACAGCCAAAGTCAGAGAGAATTCATGAGCATATTGATCAAACGTGAAGCAGAGTTTGGATCTTCTTTTGCTGCTGCTTCACTCAGTTTTGGTTGGAGACAGATGAAACCTGCAGCTTCAGGATCTGTGAGCTGTCCACTTTCAGCCCCGACGGCGTGTCCGTGTACGTGCCGTCGAGTGAACGATCCACGCTCTGTGTTTCCATCTTTGTGTGTTTAGCTGCTCTCATTTACTGTTTTAGCTGTTTGCTGCTTGTTGAAATAGTTTGTGAGCTTTAACCTGAGATTCTGGCAAAATACATTTATATTAAACATCGATTCAGGATTGAATGAATCAACATCATTTTATTCAAATTAAAACCATTTAAATGGGAACATGAATTTTTTACAGCCGCCTCTAATGCTGGGTAATGTCAGCTGGTCCATGTGCAGCTGGCTGTGAGGCTCAGGGAGCGTCTACAAAGTGCAACACTGAAAGAACATCATCCATAAATATTGAGTAAGAACTGGACTCTCATACAGCGAGACTCAAATGCCTTTAAACATCAGCTTATCCTGCTGATCCAAGTCCAACACTGAGTTTGTAAAAACATGTTTGTCAATCATTTTGTTTGGTTTCTGAGGAAAAAGATTCAATAACTTGCTGCTAATACACAACATTTCATCATATTTCCTCATAACCCTCTTTTGTCTGACCATTTGATCCCATTTGAATTTGCAATAAAGGATCCACAGAGTTTGGTGACAATAATGACAGTAGATGTTTGTGTGAAAGTGCTGCAAGCAAATGAGTGTGTGATGTTCTTTCAGTGTTGCACTTTGTAGACGCTCCCTGAGCACTGGTCTCACAGCCAGCTGCACATAGAGACCAGTGTTGTTAGTCCAGGTCAGAAGATGACTTGTTGGAATGAAAATGAGCTTGTAGTTTGTCTGCTTTAATAATGTGACTGGAAAAAGGTGTTGGACTTCAAATATGTCCATTTCTGTCACACTTCACCTTTAAAAGTGAAGCCATGTGGTTCCTGGAAGGAAAAACACGACTTTTTCAAGTCTTTGTCCTGTTTTTATGAGAAATGTACGACTTTAATGTGAAACATTCAGAGTTTTTTCTCTTGTTGTGTTTGTTTGAAGCTGCTTCCTGTTGGCTTCAGCTGTTTGGAGTTTCCATTTTCTAAACTTCTACATTCTGAACCTTCTTCAGCTCTGAACAGATGATGAAACACTGAATGATTTCAAGCACTTTGTCTAATAAACTTACATCTTTCATTCTTTATACAGATTGAAGAGCTGTGGTTTGTCAGAGATCAGCTGTGATTATCTGGCAGCAGCACTGAAGTCCAACCCCTCCCATCTGAGACAGCTGGACCTGAGCTCCAACAATAAGCTGCAGGATCCAGGAGTGAAGCATCTGTGTGGTTTCCTGGAGAGTCCAGGATGTAAACTTGAAACTCTGAGGTCAGTCAGCATGTTTTAGTTGTGCTGAGATGAATATGATGTGAAAGTTGTGCTGACACTAAACTGCAGACATCAGGCTGATATTATACTGATCCACACTGAGGATCTTCATGGTAAAGTCTGTTTTCTTCTTCTCTGGTTTAGTCCATTGACTGCAGCAGAACAATGTTCACATTTCAAACAGTGATACTCAACGTATGGCCCGCGGCCCACACGCGGCCTGCCCACCTTTCCTGATTCAGAGAGAGGGGACCCTGATTAACTGTGTAGCTTCTTCCTCACACTTCTAAGTATCAGACACAACAATGAATAATCCACAGCTGACTGTCTTTAGCAGGTCAAAGGTCACGGCACACAGCAGACAGTCAGAAATATTCTAACTCTGATCATTTATCAGTTGTGACACTGTGAGACTTGATCAGAGGTGTGATCATCACAGCAGAGGCCTTTGTGTCAAAGTCACTGAGGATCAAACAGAAACACATGAAGCAGATTTTCCTCTTCTGGCTTTTTATAGCAGATAACCTTCAAAATATTCTGCAGTCGATCAAAAACTGAAGCAAACCATGAAGCAACATGTGAACATGAGCTGATGCTGCTGAAGTGAAGCAAAGTTACAGAGGTTTGATTACAGACACAGCTGAGAGTTTGTAATCTGTCATCATTTTAAAAAGTTTCCATGGAACAGCAGAAATGAGGCTTTACTGTCAGAGGCCGACAGCACTGAACACAACAGCAGACTGGTGGCTAATAAACAGTGAATGATGCAGAAACAGATGTTTGAAGCTGTTCTTGGAGTACACTGAGAGAGAGAGAGCTGTGCAGGCAGGAACAGCCAAAGTCAGAGAGAATTCATGAGCATATTTATCAAACGTGAAGCAGAGTTTGGATCTTCTTTTGCTGCTGCTTCACTCAGTTTTGGTTGGAGACAGATGAAACCTGCAGCTTCAGGATCTGTGAGCTGTCCACTTTCAGCCCCGACGGCGTGTCCGTGTACGTGCCGTCGAGTGAACGATCCACGCTCTGTGTTTCCATCTTTGTGTGTTTAGCTGCTCTCATTTACTGTTTTATCTGTTTGCTGCTTGTTGAAATAGTTTGTGAGCTTTAACCTGAGATTCTGGCAAAATACATTTATATTAAACATCGATTCAGGATTGAATGAATCAACATCGTTTTATTCAAATTAAAACCATTTAAATGGGAACATGAATTTTTTACAGCCGCCTCTAATGCTGGGTAATGTCAGCTGGTCCATGTGCAGCTGGCTGTGAGGCTCAGGGAGCGTCTACAAAGTGCAACACTGAAAGAACATCATCCATAAATATTGAGTAAGAACTGGACTCTCATACAGCGAGACTCAAATGCCTTTAAACATCAGCTTATCCTGCTGATCCAAGTCCAACACTGAGTTTGTAAAAACATGTTTGTCAATCATTTTGTTTGGTTTCTGAGGAAAATGATTCAATAACTTGCTGCTAATACACAACATTTCATCATATTTCCTCATAACCCTCTTTTGTCTGACCATTTGATCCCATTTGAATTTGCAATAAAGGATCCACAGAGTTTGGTGACAATAATGACAGTAGATGTTTGTGTGAAAGTGCTGGAAGCAAATGAGTGTGTGATGTTCTTTCAGTGTTGCACTTTGTAGACGCTCCCTGAGCACTGGTCTCACAGCCAGCTGCACATAGAGACCAGTGTTGTTAGTCCAGGTCAGAAGATGACTTGTTGGAATGAAAATGAGCTTGTAGTTTGTCTGCTTTAATAATGTGACTGGAAAAAGGTGTTGGACTTCAAATATGTCCATTTCTGTCACACTTCACCTTTAAAAGTGAAGCCATGTGGTTCCTGGAAGGAAAAACACGACTTTTTCAAGTCTTTGTCCTGTTTTTATGAGAAATGTACGACTTTAATGTGAAACATTCAGAGTTTTTTCTCTTGTTGTGTTTGTTTGAAGCTGCTTCCTGTTGGCTTCAGCTGTTTGGAGTTTCCATTTTCTAAACTTCTACATTCTGAACCTTCTTCAGCTCTGAACAGATGATGAAACACTGAATGATTTCAAGCACTTTGTCTAATAAACTTACATCTTTCATTCTTTATACAGATTGAAGAGCTGTGGTTTGTCAGAGATCAGCTGTGATTATCTGGCAGCAGCACTGAAGTCCAACCCCTCCCATCTGAGACAGCTGGACCTGAGCTCCAACAATAAGCTGCAGGATCCAGGAGTGAAGCATCTGTGTGGTTTCCTGGAGAGTCCAGGATGTAAACTTGAAACTCTGAGGTCAGTCAGCATGTTTTAGTTGTGCTGAGATGAATATGATGTGAAAGTTGTGCTGACACTAAACTGCAGACATCAGGCTGATATTATACTGATCCACACTGAGGATCTTCATGGTAAAGTCTGTTTTCTTCTTCTCTGGTTTAGTCCATTGACTGCAGCAGAACAATGTTCACATTTCAAACAGTGATACTCAACGTATGGCCCGCGGCCCACACGCGGCCTGCCCACCTTTCCTGATTCAGAGAGAGGGGACCCTGATTAACTGTGTAGCTTCTTCCTCACACTTCTAAGTATCAGACACAACAATGAATAATCCACAGCTGACTGTCTTTAGCAGGTCAAAGGTCACGGCACACAGCAGACAGTCAGAAATATTCTAACTCTGATCATTTATCAGTTGTGACACTGTGAGACTTGATCAGAGGTGTGATCATCACAGCAGAGGCCTTTGTGTCAAAGTCACTGAGGATCAAACAGAAACACATGAAGCAGATTTTCCTCTTCTGGCTTTTTATAGCAGATAACCTTCAAAATATTCTGCAGTCGATCAAAAACTGAAGCAAACCATGAAGCAACATGTGAACATGAGCTGATGCTGCTGAAGTGAAGCAAAGTTACAGAGGTTTGATTACAGACACAGCTGAGAGTTTGTAATCTGTCATCATTTTAAAAAGTTTCCATGGAACAGCAGAAATGAGGCTTTACTGTCAGAGGCCGACAGCACTGAACACAACAGCAGACTGGTGGCTAATAAACAGTGAATGATGCAGAAACAGATGTTTGAAGCTGTTCTTGGAGTACACTGAGAGAGAGAGAGCTGTGCAGGCAGGAACAGCCAAAGTCAGAGAGAATTCATGAGCATATTGATCAAACGTGAAGCAGAGTTTGGATCTTCTTTTGCTGCTGCTTCACTCAGTTTTGGTTGGAGACAGATGAAACCTGCAGCTTCAGGATCTGTGAGCTGTCCACTTTCAGCCCCGACGGCGTGTCCGTGTACGTGCCGTCGAGTGAACGATCCACGCTCTGTGTTTCCATCTTTGTGTGTTTAGCTGCTCTCATTTACTGTTTTATCTGTTTGCTGCTTGTTGAAATAGTTTGTGAGCTTTAACCTGAGATTCTGGCAAAATACATTTATATTAAACATCGATTCAGGATTGAATGAATCAACATCGTTTTATTCAAATTAAAACCATTTAAATGGGAACATGAATTTTTTACAGCCGCCTCTAATGCTGGGTAATGTCAGCTGGTCCATGTGCAGCTGGCTGTGAGGCTCAGGGAGCGTCTACAAAGTGCAACACTGAAAGAACATCATCCATAAATATTGAGTAAGAACTGGACTCTCATACAGCGAGACTCAAATGCCTTTAAACATCAGCTTATCCTGCTGATCCAAGTCCAACACTGAGTTTGTAAAAACATGTTTGTCAATCATTTTGTTTGGTTTCTGAGGAAAATGATTCAATAACTTGCTGCTAATACACAACATTTCATCATATTTCCTCATAACCCTCTTTTGTCTGACCATTTGATCCCATTTGAATTTGCAATAAAGGATCCACAGAGTTTGGTGACAATAATGACAGTAGATGTTTGTGTGAAAGTGCTGGAAGCAAATGAGTGTGTGATGTTCTTTCAGTGTTGCACTTTGTAGACGCTCCCTGAGCACTGGTCTCACAGCCAGCTGCACATAGAGACCAGTGTTGTTAGTCCAGGTCAGAAGATGACTTGTTGGAATGAAAATGAGCTTGTAGTTTGTCTGCTTTAATAATGTGACTGGAAAAAGGTGTTGGACTTCAAATATGTCCATTTCTGTCACACTTCACCTTTAAAAGTGAAGCCATGTGGTTCCTGGAAGGAAAAACACGACTTTTTCAAGTCTTTGTCCTGTTTTTATGAGAAATGTACGACTTTAATGTGAAACATTCAGAGTTTTTTCTCTTGTTGTGTTTGTTTGAAGCTGCTTCCTGTTGGCTTCAGCTGTTTGGAGTTTCCATTTTCTAAACTTCTACATTCTGAACCTTCTTCAGCTCTGAACAGATGATGAAACACTGAATGATTTCAAGCACTTTGTCCAATAAACTTACATCTTTCATTCTTTATACAGATTGCAGAGCTGTGGTTTGTCAGATATTGGCCTTGATTATCTGGCAGCAGCACTGAAGTCCAACCCCTCGTATCCCACAGAGGTGGACCTGAGTGGAACCTACAGCAACCTGCAGGATCCAGGAGTGAAGCATCTGTGTGGTTTCCTGGAGAATCCACGATGTCGATTTGAAACTCTGGGGTCAGTCAGCATGTTTTAGTTGTGCTGAGATGAATATGATGTGAAAGTTGTGCTGACACTAAACTGCAGACATCAGGCTGATATTATACTGATCCACACTGAGGATCTTCATGGTAAAGTCTGTTTTCTTCTTCTCTGGTTTAGTCCATTGACTGCAGCAGAACAATGTTCACATTTCAAACAGTGATACTCAACGTATGGCCCGCGGCCCACACGCGGCCTGCCCACCTTTCCTGATTCAGAGAGAGGGGACCCTGATTAACTGTGTAGCTTCTTCCTCACAGTTCTAAGTATCAGACACAACAATGAATAATCCACAGCTGACTGTCTTTAGCAGGTCAAAGGTCACGGCACACAGCACTCTGTGAAACAGTTTGGAGCAGGAATTCTTGCACATTTACAAACTGACACTGCTGCACGGCATGCTGGGTAATGCTAGCTGCTCAGGTATGGGCGTACTAACGGCTGTGAGGCTCTGTGGCTGCAGAACACCGAAGAAGAGAAAAGAGAGGTGGAGGATGAAGAAAAGAGGCGGAGATGAAGCAGAAGTTTTGCTCCAGAGAGGAGCTGTGTCTGTGTGGGCAGGGCTCAGACAGCTCCGCCCACACAGTGACAGTGAAGCAGGTGAAGAGTAATAAATGAAGACAGCAGACAGTATTTGATAAGCTGATGTACAAACATGTAGGTCGTGTCCAAATTCATGGGCTGCATCCTCCTGAGGCCGCATTTGTAGACCGATTACGTCACAGCGACACGTCGAAGGCTGTCCAAATTCGTAGACTCCTCCGAATGCAGCCAACAAATGCGTCCTCCTTTTCCCCGAATTTGAAGGATGGGTCGGGTGTGTCCTTCGTGGCCTACCATATCCCAGAATTCATAGCGCGGCCCAGCCAAACTCCAGTTTCCAACAATGGCGGCCGCTACTAAGTTTTAAAATTACTCATACTAATCTTTTTCGGTCACAAAATAAACTTTTAACATATTTTCAGGCGAGAAAGTAGCTGTGTAAACATCAAATATCTGCTCGGTTTATCAAGATACCGCATATTTGCAAAAGTGCTTCGACGTTTTCGGAGACGTCTGCTACCCACCAGCTCGATAGCTCGCCGGGAGCTCGAGGGTCACTGAAGCCGCCGAGAACGGCACAACTCCCGGCACATCATTTTCAGATCACCGCGGACTTTCGCTACTCAGGTTAAACGTGATATATAAGTCACTTAGACAACCTCAAAATGTTATTGTTGGGCTTCTTTCAGTGTTTTGTTTGTTCGTGAGTAAATCGGTTTGGCTGAGATTAAAGTTATTAGATTAGATTAGATAAAATAAAACTTTATTAATCCCCCAGGTGGGTTCCTCCTTGGTCTTTACAGAGCTGACTAAACGTCAAACAGAAAACTGATTAAACAGAAGTATGAGACGGTCGAGAATTTACGCCAGTGTCCTGTTATATTTTAGATAGCAAGGAGCAGACGGCTGAGTTTATTAAACTCCACCGAGACAGCGGTGACGCTAATCAGAAGGCTAGACCGTCCAATTTCCCCAGCCGTTTATTTCCAGCCTACCCGACCTTCTGAGGACCCAGCCCACGTAGACCGCAAAGGCCGGGTCCTCGGGAGGATGCAGCCCATGAATTTGGACACGACCGTAGAATGATGGTGGCAGCTACAGAAACAGGTCCATACAGACTGAAGCGTGTCTCAGTCTGAATGTACACTGCTGTTATAAGAGCTGTGGAAACTCAGGTCAAAAGGACGTAACCACACTGCTGACAGTTCCAGGACATTCACAGAGTTACAGCATCATTTGTGACCATAAAGACAGAAAGCTCATCCAAATCCTGGGATTAAAAGTCTGTCCTGGTGGTGTCCAGTCAAACACGTCTCTGTGAAAGCTTCAATCCAACAGGCTCCAAAGTCCTTCTGCTCATTTCCTCGCCGGGTTCTTGATGCTCCTGTACCATCTCTCTGTCATCCTCCTCGCTCCCTCTTTGCACTCACAGTCTTTGTGCATCATTAACACTCACATGAGGAAAACCAAAGTTTTACTGGGCAGAAGATGATCATCAGTGACGCTGTCTTTAAAACACTCTTGTTAGAAATGTTCGACTTTAATGTGAAACATTCAGAGTTTTTTCTCTTGTTGTGTTTGTTTGAAGCTGCTTCCTGTTGGCTTCAGCTGTTTGGAGTTTCCATTTTCTAAATTTCTACATTCTGAACCTTCTTCAGCTCTGAACAGATGATGAAACACTGAATGATTTCAAGCACTTTGTCTAATAAACTTACATCTTTCATTCTCTATACAGATTGGAGAGCTGTGATTTGTCAGAGATCAGCTGTGATTATCTGGAAGCAGTGCTGAAGCTCAACCCTTCGTATCCCAGAGAGGTGGACCTGAGCTACCACAAGCTGCAGGATTCAGGAGTGAAGCAGTTGTGTGTTCTTCTGGAGAATCCACAACATCAAATTGAAACTCTGAGGTCAGTCTCCACGTTTTAGTTGTGCTGACACTGTCGATCTGTGGAACTAAAACCTTTATACAGGAAGTCTGGTTCAGCTCTTTGTAGACCTTCTAATCTCTGATGCTCTGAGTCTTACTCAGTAGATGATGCAGAGTTGTGAAGCCGATGTGGGTGAGGACACTCGCCCAGCTCTAACTACTTTGACGTCCAGGCGGCTTCCCTGCTTGTCCTGATACAAACAAACCTGAGTAACCTTGCAGGTCAGATCTCATCAGTCACACCTGTTATGGCAGCTCTCCTCTAGATTGTAGTTCTTGTTAACCTGGGATGGTTTTAGAAGCCTGGACCACAGACTGCAAGGGAAGATATTACTGGGAAAGGCCAAAGCAACCTATTAGACCCATTAAACACTAACATAGATGAATACTCAGATTTAAACCTTTATTGTTTCACAAAGGGTTAAAAAGGGAACGTCCACAGTTTAGACTGCAGCAGATTTTATTAAAGCAGTTTGACAGGAGCAAAGCAAAAACACAAAGAATAAGTGTTTCACATATTAATACATATAACATAATAATAAAAGAAAAGCAAAATAATGATACAAAAGAATGAAAAAGTTGTCCAGAGCAGCAGGATGTCTGAGGTCTGCAGAAAGACAAAAACACAGCAGGTAAAAATAGTTGTTGAAAGAAAACGAGGTGGGAGCTGCTGATTCCTGAGCTTTGATACTGGATTAGCTTCAGTAGTTATTCCCATCACTGCTGTAGGAGCTACATTTAGTCACAGCTGATTGTCTCCTTTGACCAATCAGAAGACTACTGTTGTAAAAACAAGCAGACAAAGAACCAATGAGAGTGAAGAACAGGATAAAGAGCTCGTGTGATGGAGGCAAAGCAATAATCAGCAGACTGTAGCAGTTTCTATCTGGATGAAAGTAGAAGGAGCTCAGCGGAGCTCAGTCCCATATCTTTGTTTAGAAACAACATCAGTGATTTCCTGCTGCTCGAGATGATTCCAGCAGCTCTCATTACAGCAGCTGATGAGAGAAACAGCTGATGGCTCACAGCTCGTGCACTGTTGGATCTCCAGATGTTCACGTGGCTGAAGTCTGTGAAGAAACTGTGGTCCACGTAGTTCACACGGCCTCAGATTGGACCGAGCTCCCTGGATCACTGCAGCATCCTCAGCTGGTACATGGACGTCTCTGCTCCTCAGTCTTGGAGCCCCTGCAGGTCCGTCCACACCACCAGGTCTTCTCACTCACCTTTCCTTTGTCCTCGTCCTTCATCGGCCGTGCTGTGTCTTTGTTCCTGCGGTGTTGTTCCCACGATGCAGCGCTGATGTTCCCTCCTTGAATGCACAACAAGTACGGTGCTGATCTTTCTCGGGTGGAGCAGAGACAGATTGAAGTCTTTCAGGCTTTAGTGCCGACTTCCCTGACAGAGGCTGGACTCCATGGTCTGCACAGGAGGCTTCTACACTGTGTGGAGGTGACTCCTGGACTCGAAGACAGGCTGCAGGTACATGTGTGATGAAGAGGAGCTACAGCAGTGTGATGGAGCTGCAGGTGTGAAGGAAGTCCTGCTGTCCTGTCCCACCCTCATCTTTGCTTCCTCTGTCTTCTCTGGACTTGTCCTCCTGTTTCAGAAACAGCACTGCTTCATGCCGAGGGTGGACGGGAGCGTTGGCTCTGATTCTTTTACCGTCCACCACAAGGAGACACTGATGCTGACCTCCTGATTCATCTGCATGTGTTCTGCTTCACACTGCTCACCTCCACCAAAGACTTCACAAACATCTTCTTTCTTTGAGTCCAGTTTGTCCCACAAACACTTCCAAATCTCCTCCTCTGAGATTCTGCAGCTTCTTGCAGTGTGACTCAGCTGACTTCTGACAGACCACAGACTGGCACAGCATCCACATGTGTCTCCTTTCAAACAGGCTCTTGATGTTTCCTCCCACATCATTCTGGCCTCTCAGTCTCCTTTGTTCTCCAGCTCTGTAGCTCCAGCTGGTGAAGCTTCAGTTTTCCATGTTGGTAACAGTAAACTACAGCCTCTGCTGTCAGCTGGGTAACTAAACAGAGCTGCAGCACGTCTCTGCGGTGGTGCTACATCCAGCCTGCAGACGGCCGTCTACATGTTGTAGTGGTTTACAGTCACCAGGGGGCGCTGTCCCAGCCATGCAGGCAGTGGGCTGCTCTGCTTGTGCTGTTGTTGGTGAAGCTGAAGTGAAAGCGAGAGTTAAAACCCTGAACAGTGTCCACTGAGCTTCTCATGCTCTTCTCATGCTCAAAGAAGTTTAACAGGAAGGACGACTCGTCCATCAGGCGTCCAGCTGTCCGTGACCGTGTCCACAGCAGAGTGTGACCGAGGCTTCATGCTAACACGCACACATGAAGCTAATACCACCACGAGCAGCTGCTCAGTGGATTTGGAGGACAAATGTCTGCAGCTTCTCACAGGCAGTATGCAGAATGTGGATCTCCACAAAGACTGTGGAGAGCTCGTCCCACACTCTAAATCCAAACTTGTCTGCACAAAACTTCTCACACGTTCCCGTCACAAGTGTCTTCTAAGTGAAGCTACCAGGTTCAGGTCCAGCTTGTTTATCTGGAGCTGCAGGAGATGATCCATCCTCACAAAGCAACACAGCAGATATGCAAACACACAACACAACCAAAGGATTCTCTCTGCATGTCTGTGGCTGATGCTGCTGGAACGAAGCTGTTTGAAACCTTGTTGTTCTGCACTTTGGGACCAGAAGAGGAAACTGAAGCTCTGTGCAGAGGGTCCAATGGAAGCAGCCAAGCGCTGTAAGTGTCTGCTGTACAGGGATGCTGGTTCAGCTGTGGCTCAGTTTCACAGTGTGACTCAATAAAAGCAGCAGGAAATCAAAGCTTGATGCTTTCATCAGTGTGGAAATAAGAAAGTTTCCTGTGACAGACGCTGGAGCTCTTTCACTCTCAGCTTCACAGTTTCAGCTTCAAACTTCTTCCAACATGTTTCTAACACGGCCACATTCCACCTTAATGGAGCTGATATCTTGTGCATCAGCACATTTTCTAAAGGCAGCGATCACATCTTTAGTTTTGGATGTTTAACTGCAGATTGTTTATGTGTTTATAGCACATTAATTACAGCAGCAGCGTTGACCACAGTGCTGTACAAGAATCCAAAATAACTATTAAAATAACTCCTAATATTAATATCACACATCAAATATCAAATAACTCTCATGCTGTATTAAAAGCCAGTGAATACAAATGTGTTTTAAGAGCAGATTTACAGAGACTGACAGCAGGAGCTGGGGCTGTTCGATAGAACGATGTATATATGATGACCATATGAAAACGTCTATCGTTTCATATCACGCTCTTTGTTTCCTGCTTATGTGTTTGTGTTTTCCAGATAAAGCTTTCAAAATAAATCTGAAGATCCTGTTGAGAGTTTTCAAAATAAACACAATACAGTACTGCGGTCGCTCGTTTATCGAGTTACGTTCTAAAAATAAGTCTCAGAATGAAGTAGCAGCTTTATGTTTTACAAGTGTTATAGAAGTTTTAAGGCAGTTAAACCCTCACTGCACACTTTCTACACTTTTCTCAGACAGGCATGAACATTTTCACACTTTTCTCTCTTGTTTAAACAAAGTTCAAACCTTCATAGAAAAATAAGTTCATTATTAAAGAATGAAAGCAAAGTGTTTCTGAAACGTGTCAAATCAGCCTTTGCTGGCATTAAATGAGCTTCTGTGTGAGGAGCACTCGTCCATGGCCTGGGCTCCTCGCTGTCAGGTAAAGTTTCATAAAGCTTTTGAGTTTTTCTGCAGATAATGTTGGTGTCCAGCACGATGTTCTTTTTCCTGCGGTCACTGAGCCACAAAGCCAAAGCTGACTCCATCCTTACGATGTTCTTGTTGTGGACAGTTACAACCTTTTTGCCTCCTTGTTGAAACTATGATGGTCAGCATCTTCCTCTGCCTTTGGCTGCTACCACAGGTGCAAAACGTCTCGTCATCATTGTTGTTTGTTGGGACAAAACGTACAAACATACAGTGCAGCACTGCAGAGTCACACTGCTGTAAATTTGAACACATTCTGTACTGTACAGGAGACACGGCACGAGATTGGCTGACAATGGTCTACAGCCAATCAGGACGCAGAACACAATGCGCTGTAAAAAACAAAAACATGCAAAATTGCACAAAAAAGATCAGCGAAACAGCGAGGCCGCCAAAGGTGAACTGTGTTACAGCGAGGGACCAGCGTATATGTGGTTGTTGGGACGATAAATGTCTTTGAGCTTGTGTCAGAAGACGAGCTGCAGCTTTCTGGACCAGCTGCAGTCTTGCCAGGCAGGTCCCACTAACTCCAACATATAAGGAGTTACAATAATCCAGCTGGGACGTCATGAAAACGTGGATCGCCCGTTCAAGGTTTTTAAAAGATATAAATGATCTCACCTTAGATAAAAGCCTCAGTTTGAAGAAAGACCGCTGTACAACTGAGCTCAGCTGTTTTTCAAATTGCCGTCAAATATAAGCCCCAAATGTAATAATGCGATTTAATAAAAGAGCTGAACCAGTCTAATAGAGCGCCCTTGATGCCGCCATGCTCCAATGGTGAGGTCAAGATGCTGTGGTCAAGGCAGCGGTCAGATCCAAAAGCACAGCTGAGTCTCCTGATCAGTGGCTGATAAAAGATCATTAAGAACTTTCCAAAGTGCAGTTTCAGTGCTGTGAAGAGCTTTAAAACCAGACTGAAACCTTTACAACAGATTGCAGCTGAACAAATATAATCTTTTACAAAATCTTCGACAGGAAGGGAAGCTTTGAAATAGGCCTGAAATTTGAGCGGACAGAGGATCCAGATCAGGTTTTTAGTACAGGCTGTACAACAGCATGTTTAAAACAGGCTGTACAACACCTGAACTAAGACTGCTGTTAAAAATCGCTAAGATGTCGGAACCGACAACCTTTAAAATCTTTTTAAACACGTGTTGGAACAACTTCATTTGGACAAGATGATGTCTTTATAGCATCACATCGTTCCTCCACCTGATCAAACCACACAGGCTCAAACTGATCAAAAACAGCTGAGCAGGTGAATATTTTAGCCCCGGTGCGATCTCGGGCGAGAGTATCGATGATGGCCAAAGGGCAGCGTCCAGCTCTACGCCCGCTGAAGAGCAGACTCAACAGACGCGCGTGATGTGGATCCTACTGCTCTAAAACTGGAGCTTCTTCAATCCATTAAAGAGGACATTAGTACGCTGTTAAAAGAAGAAGTCAGAAATGCATTGAAAGAAGATTTTGACAATATAAGGGCTGACGTGCAAGGACTGAGAAATGAGATCGCTAACAGCATGGCGGCGACGTGCGGCAAAGTTGATGGAGTAAAGGTTACAGTGAAAGAAGCTGAGGATGGGCTGTCAATGTGGAGCGATGAGGTGACCACCCTGCAGTCTACAGTAGAGAGTATGAAGGAGGAGCTGTCTGACCTGAAGGATAAATGTGATGAAGGCAGGAAGCGAAGAGCTAACATCCACATCATAGGGATCCCAGAGGGCCTGGACTCGAGCTCCTCCACGGCCGTATCCGTGCTACTACGTGAAGTGCTGGGTATGGATAAAGACGTTATTGTCGACCGCTCACACAGGAGCCCTATCCTGAGAAAGCCAGCTGGTGACCCGCACGCCGTCATAGCCGAGCGTCACTACTACCAGGATTGTGTGGCTACGCCGTGCCAGGGCCCAAGCCCCGCTTGAGTTTAACGGACAACCTATTGCAATATTACGACTGGGCGATATGACCCTAAATTCATATCTCGATATTCTTTAGCTGGGTGGCGATATACGATATATATCTCGATATTTTTAAAGCCAGAAAGTACGAACAAAAAGAGAGTTCTTAGTCAAAGCTGTGTCCCAAATCTCACACAGGCACATTTATTAACATACAGCGTAGATGTACATGAAACAATTACTCAGAAATAAATGATCAGCATTTATTAAATAATAATGCTCCATAAATAAAAGAAAACAATGTTGTGTTTGTGCATAACAAAAAGCTCACAATCGTGCAGTCAAAATGTAAACAGACGCTGAGCATAATAACAAGCAGCTGCTCTGTTCCCAGGTTCTACTGCGTGACTGACAGCCTGGAGTTTGAAATCCTCTTTGTAACCGAGTCAGGAGTGGACAAACATCTTGAGAAAGTTGAGGGTAAACAGGAATGTTTCCTCTGGATGAGTCTGACTCTACCAGAGGAAAAGGGGAAAGATGCAGAGAAGACAGCGCGAATGTAACAGGTGCCATTTATGGTCCTTATACACACTCAATACAGTAATATTACGTTGAAGCAGAGTACGTATCACTCCGCGAGGCTCCTCGTAGCTGTAATGCTCCAACAATCCATCAAGCGGTGCGGCCTCGTAGCTGAGCAAAGTCGTACCAAAACATCTTTTGAAAGGTTTCTGAGCGCCGTGTAGCACATAAAATCGGTTCGAGGTCAGTAAGCACAACCAGAATTCATCCATAAGCCGCACTGTCGATTTATGAGAAAATTACAGGATTTTAAGTGCAGAAAACATAGTTTATGGTTTTCCTTTGATCTTAGCAAATATCTACACCTCTAATTGGGACGATCACAGATTTTTCACTAATGTCTTTGCGCGGCTCCCCAATATGTCATCACACAATATCATCTTTGAGGGAGACCTAAACTGCTCATTATCTGCTATGGACCACAGTTCACACAAAAGTACACTTAGTCCAAACTCAGCATGCGTCATTCAGAGCTTTCTTGATAATTATGGGCTGGCTGATGTATGGAGATTTCATAATCCTGCTTCACGTCAATACTCTTTTTTTCTAATGTCCATAAAACATATATTTGTATAGAAAAACGTCTCCCTTTAGTTACAGAATGTGATTCTAAGACTCTGGTGATTTCTCCTCTTGCTTTTTCAATGTGTATTCCTGATGCCTGCTCCAACTATCAGCCATGGAGATTCAACTCAGTGTTGTTAGCAGATGAAGAGTTTGTCAGTTACAAAAGGTCTCAAAGACATTTTTTTTCTATCAATCAGACCCCAGAGATGTCATCATCAGTCATTTGGGAATCTCTAAAAGCATCTGAGAGGCCAAATAATTTCATTTTGTGCCAAACAAAGTGCAATACTGAAAGAACATCATCCATAAATATTGAGTAAGAACTGGACTCTCATACAGCGAGACTCAAATGCCTTTAAACATCAGCTTATCCTGCTGATCCAAGTCCAACACTGAGTTTGTAAAAACATGTTTGTCAATCATTTTGTTTGGTTTCTGAGGAAAAAGATTCAATAACTTGCTGCTAATACACAACATTTCATCATATTTCCTCATAACCCTCTTTTGTCTGACCATTTGATCCCATTTGAATTTGCAATAAAGGATCCACAGAGTTTGGTGACAATAATGACAGTAGATGTTTGTGTGAAAGTGCTGGAAGCAAATGAGTGTGTGATGTTCTTTCAGTGTTGCACTTTGTAGACGCTCCCTGAGCACTGGTCTCACAGCCAGCTGCACATAGAGACCAGTGTTGTTAGTCCAGGTCAGAAGATGACTTGTTGGAATGAAAATGAGCTTGTAGTTTGTCTGCTTTAATAATGTGACTGGAAAAAGGTGTTGGACTTCAAATATGTCCATTTCTGTCACACTTCACCTTTAAAAGTGAAGCCATGTGGTTCCTGGAAGGAAAAACACGACTTTTTCAAGTCTTTGTCCTGTTTTTATGAGAAATGTACGACTTTAATGTGAAACATTCAGAGTTTTTTCTCTTGTTGTGTTTGTTTGAAGCTGCTTCCTGTTGGCTTCAGCTGTTTGGAGTTTCCATTTTCTAAACTTCTACATTCTGAACCTTCTTCAGCTCTGAACAGATGATGAAACACTGAATGATTTCAAGCACTTTGTCTAATAAACTTACATCTTTCATTCTTTATACAGATTGAAGAGCTGTGGTTTGTCAGAGATCAGCTGTGATTATCTGGCAGCAGCACTGAAGTCCAACCCCTCCCATCTGAGACAGCTGGACCTGAGCGACAACAACAAGCTGCAGGATCCAGGAGTGAAGCATCTGTGTGGTTTCCTGGAGAGTCCAGGATGTAAACTTGAAACTCTGAGGTCAGTCAGCATGTTTTAGTTGTGCTGAGATGAATATGATGTGAAAGTTGTGCTGACACTAAACTGCAGACATCAGGCTGATATTATACTGATCCACACTGAGGATCTTCATGGTAAAGTCTGTTTTCTTCTTCTCTGGTTTAGTCCATTGACTGCAGCAGAACAATGTTCACATTTCAAACAGTGATACTCAACGTATGGCCCGCGGCCCACACGCGGCCTGCCCACCTTTCCTGATTCAGAGAGAGGGGACCCTGATTAACTGTGTAGCTTCTTCCTCACACTTCTAAGTATCAGACACAACAATGAATAATCCACAGCTGACTGTCTTTAGCAGGTCAAAGGTCACGGCACACAGCAGACAGTCAGAAATATTCTAACTCTGATCATTTATCAGTTGTGACACTGTGAGACTTGATCAGAGGTGTGATCATCACAGCAGAGGCCTTTGTGTCAAAGTCACTGAGGATCAAACAGAAACACATGAAGCAGATTTTCCTCTTCTGGCTTTTTATAGCAGATAACCTTCAAAATATTCTGCAGTCGATCAAAAACTGAAGCAAACCATGAAGCAACATGTGAACATGAGCTGATGCTGCTGAAGTGAAGCAAAGTTACAGAGGTTTGATTACAGACACAGCTGAGAGTTTGTAATCTGTCATCATTTTAAAAAGTTTCCATGGAACAGCAGAAATGAGGCTTTACTGTCAGAGGCCGACAGCACTGAACACAACAGCAGACTGGTGGCTAATAAACAGTGAATGATGCAGAAACAGATGTTTGAAGCTGTTCTTGGAGTACACTGAGAGAGAGAGAGCTGTGCAGGCAGGAACAGCCAAAGTCAGAGAGAATTCATGAGCATATTGATCAAACGTGAAGCAGAGTTTGGATCTTCTTTTGCTGCTGCTTCACTCAGTTTTGGTTGGAGACAGATGAAACCTGCAGCTTCAGGATCTGTGAGCTGTCCACTTTCAGCCCCGACGGCGTGTCCGTGTACGTGCCGTCGAGTGAACGATCCACGCTCTGTGTTTCCATCTTTGTGTGTTTAGCTGCTCTCATTTACTGTTTTAGCTGTTTGCTGCTTGTTGAAATAGTTTGTGAGCTTTAACCTGAGATTCTGGCAAAATACATTTATATTAAACATCGATTCAGGATTGAATGAATCAACATCGTTTTATTCAAATTAAAACCATTTAAATGGGAACATGAATTTTTTACAGCCGCCTCTAATGCTGGGTAATGTCAGCTGGTCCATGTGCAGCTGGCTGTGAGGCTCAGGGAGCGTCTACAAAGTGCAACACTGAAAGAACATCATCCATAAATATTGAGTAAGAACTGGACTCTCATACAGCGAGACTCAAATGCCTTTAAACATCAGCTTATCCTGCTGATCCAAGTCCAACACTGAGTTTGTAAAAACATGTTTGTCAATCATTTTGTTTGGTTTCTGAGGAAAAAGATTCAATAAGTTGCTGCTAATACACAACATTTCATCATATTTCCTCATAACCCTCTTTTGTCTGACCATTTGATCCCATTTGAATTTGCAATAAAGGATCCACAGAGTTTGGTGACAATAATGACAGTAGATGTTTGTGTGAAAGTGCTGGAAGCAAATGAGTGTGTGATGTTCTTTCAGTGTTGCACTTTGTAGACGCTCCCTGAGCACTGGTCTCACAGCCAGCTGCACATAGAGACCAGTGTTGTTAGTCCAGGTCAGAAGATGACTTGTTGGAATGAAAATGAGCTTGTAGTTTGTCTGCTTTAATAATGTGACTGGAAAAAGGTGTTGGACTTCAAATATGTCCATTTCTGTCACACTTCACCTTTAAAAGTGAAGCCATGTGGTTCCTGGAAGGAAAAACACGACTTTTTCAAGTCTTTGTCCTGTTTTTATGAGAAATGTACGACTTTAATGTGAAACATTCAGAGTTTTTTCTCTTGTTGTGTTTGTTTGAAGCTGCTTCCTGTTGGCTTCAGCTGTTTGGAGTTTCCATTTTCTAAACTTCTACATTCTGAACCTTCTTCAGCTCTGAACAGATGATGAAACACTGAATGATTTCAAGCACTTTGTCTAATAAACTTACATCTTTCATTCTTTATACAGATTGAAGAGCTGTGGTTTGTCAGATATTGGCCTTGAATATCTGGCAGCAGCACTGAAGTCCAACCCCTCCCATCTGAGAGAGCTGGACCTGAGTAATGACTCCTCCTCTTCTTCAACCAAGAACAAGCTGCAGGATCCAGGAGTGAAGCATCTGTGTGGTTTCCTGGAGAGTCCAGGATGTAAACTTGAAACTCTGAGGTCAGTCAGCATGTTTTAGTTGTGCTGAGATGAATATGATGTGAAAGTTGTGCTGACACTAAACTGCAGACATCAGGCTGATATTATACTGATCCACACTGAGGATCTTCATGGTAAAGTCTGTTTTCTTCTTCTCTGGTTTAGTCCATTGACTGCAGCAGAACAATGTTCACATTTCAAACAGTGATACTCAACGTATGGCCCGCGGCCCACACGCGGCCTGCCCACCTTTCCTGATTCAGAGAGAGGGGACCCTGATTAACTGTGTAGCTTCTTCCTCACAGTTCTAAGTATCAGACACAACAATGAATAATCCACAGCTGACTGTCTTTAGCAGGTCAAAGGTCACGGCACACAGCAGACAGTCAGAAATATTCTAACTCTGATCATTTATCAGTTGTGACACTGTGAGACTTGATCAGAGGTGTGATCATCACAGCAGAGGCCTTTGTGTCAAAGTCACTGAGGATCAAACAGAAACACATGAAGCAGATTTTCCTCTTCTGGCTTTTTATAGCAGATAACCTTCAAAATATTCTGCAGTCGATCAAAAACTGAAGCAAACCATGAAGCAACATGTGAACATGAGCTGATGCTGCTGAAGTGAAGCAAAGTTACAGAGGTTTGATTACAGACACAGCTGAGAGTTTGTAATCTGTCATCATTTTAAAAAGTTTCCATGGAACAGCAGAAATGAGGCTTTACTGTCAGAGGCCGACAGCACTGAACACAACAGCAGACTGGTGGCTAATAAACAGTGAATGATGCAGAAACAGATGTTTGAAGCTGTTCTTGGAGTACACTGAGAGAGAGAGAGCTGTGCAGGCAGGAACAGCCAAAGTCAGAGAGAATTCATGAGCATATTTATCAAACGTGAAGCAGAGTTTGGATCTTCTTTTGCTGCTGCTTCACTCAGTTTTGGTTGGAGACAGATGAAACCTGCAGCTTCAGGATCTGTGAGCTGTCCACTTTCAGCCCCGACGGCGTGTCCGTGTACGTGCCGTCGAGTGAACGATCCACGCTCTGTGTTTCCATCTTTGTGTGTTTAGCTGCTCTCATTTACTGTTTTATCTGTTTGCTGCTTGTTGAAATAGTTTGTGAGCTTTAACCTGAGATTCTGGCAAAATACATTTATATTAAACATCGATTCAGGATTGAATGAATCAACATCGTTTTATTCAAATTAAAACCATTTAAATGGGAACATGAATTTTTTACAGCCGCCTCTAATGCTGGGTAATGTCAGCTGGTCCATGTGCAGCTGGCTGTGAGGCTCAGGGAGCGTCTACAAAGTGCAACACTGAAAGAACATCATCCATAAATATTGAGTAAGAACTGGACTCTCATACAGCGAGACTCAAATGCCTTTAAACATCAGCTTATCCTGCTGATCCAAGTCCAACACTGAGTTTGTAAAAACATGTTTGTCAATCATTTTGTTTGGTTTCTGAGGAAAATGATTCAATAAGTTGCTGCTAATACACAACATTTCATCATATTTCCTCATAACCCTCTTTTGTCTGACCATTTGATCCCATTTGAATTTGCAATAAAGGATCCACAGAGTTTGGTGACAATAATGACAGTAGATGTTTGTGTGAAAGTGCTGGAAGCAAATGAGTGTGTGATGTTCTTTCAGTGTTGCACTTTGTAGACGCTCCCTGAGCACTGGTCTCACAGCCAGCTGCACATAGAGACCAGTGTTGTTAGTCCAGGTCAGAAGATGACTTGTTGGAATGAAAATGAGCTTGTAGTTTGTCTGCTTTAATAATGTGACTGGAAAAAGGTGTTGGACTTCAAATATGTCCATTTCTGTCACACTTCACCTTTAAAAGTGAAGCCATGTGGTTCCTGGAAGGAAAAACACGACTTTTTCAAGTCTTTGTCCTGTTTTTATGAGAAATGTACGACTTTAATGTGAAACATTCAGAGTTTTTTCTCTTGTTGTGTTTGTTTGAAGCTGCTTCCTGTTGGCTTCAGCTGTTTGGAGTTTCCATTTTCTAAACTTCTACATTCTGAACCTTCTTCAGCTCTGAACAGATGATGAAACACTGAATGATTTCAAGCACTTTGTCTAATAAACTTACATCTTTCATTCTTTATACAGATTGCAGAGCTGTGGTTTGTCAGAGATCAGCTGTGATTATCTGGCAGCAGCACTGAAGTCCAACCCCTCCCATCTAAGAGAGCTGGACCTGTACTACAACTACAACCTGAAGAATCCAGGAGTGAAGTATCTGTGTGGTTTCCTGGAGAGTCCAGGATGTAAACTTGAAACTCTGAGGTCAGTCAGCATGTTTTAGTTGTGCTGAGATGAATATGATGTGAAAGTTGTGCTGACACTAAACTGCAGACATCAGGCTGATATTATACTGATCCACACTGAGGATCTTCATGGTAAAGTCTGTTTTCTTCTTCTCTGGTTTAGTCCATTGACTGCAGCAGAACAATGTTCACATTTCAAACAGTGATGCTCAACGTATGGCCCGCGGCCCACACGCGGCCTGCCCACCTTTCCTGATTCAGAGAGAGGGGACCCTGATTAACTGTGTAGCTTCTTCCTCACACTTCTAAGTATCAGACACAACAATGAATAATCCACAGCTGACTGTCTTTAGCAGGTCAAAGGTCACGGCACACAGCAGACAGTCAGAAATATTCTAACTCTGATCATTTATCAGTTGTGACACTGTGAGACTTGATCAGAGGTGTGATCATCACAGCAGAGGCCTTTGTGTCAAAGTCACTGAGGATCAAACAGAAACACATGAAGCAGATTTTCCTCTTCTGGCTTTTTATAGCAGATAACCTTCAAAATATTCTGCAGTCGATCAAAAACTGAAGCAAACCATGAAGCAACATGTGAACATGAGCTGATGCTGCTGAAGTGAAGCAAAGTTACAGAGGTTTGATTCCAGACACAGCTGAGAGTTTGTAATCTGTCATCATTTTAAAAAGTTTCCATGGAACAGCAGAAATGAGGCTTTACTGTCAGAGGCCGACAGCACTGAACACAACAGCAGACTGGTGGCTAATAAACAGTGAATGATGCAGAAACAGATGTTTGAAGCTGTTCTTGGAGTACACTGAGAGAGAGAGAGCTGTGCAGGCAGGAACAGCCAAAGTCAGAGAGAATTCATGAGCATGTTTATCAAACGTGAAGCAGAGTTTGGATCTTCTTTTGCTGCTGCTTCACTCAGTTTTGGTTGGAGACAGATGAAACCTGCAGCTTCAGGATCTGTGAGCTGTCCACTTTCAGCCCCGACGGCGTGTCCGTGTACGTGCCGTCGAGTGAACGATCCACGCTCTGTGTTTCCATCTTTGTGTGTTTAGCTGCTCTCATTTACTGTTTTATCTGTTTGCTGCTTGTTGAAATAGTTTGTGAGCTTTAACCTGAGATTCTGGCAAAATACATTTATATTAAACATCGATTCAGGATTGAATGAATCAACATCGTTTTATTCAAATTAAAACCATTTAAATGGGAACATGAATTTTTTACAGCCGCCTCTAATGCTGGGTAATGTCAGCTGGTCCATGTGCAGCTGGCTGTGAGGCTCAGGGAGCGTCTACAAAGTGCAACACTAAAAGAACATCATCCATAAATATTGCGTAATAACTGGACTCTCATACAGCGAGACTCAAATGCCTTTAAACATCAGCTTATCCTGCTGATCCAAGTCCAACACTGAGTTTGTAAAAACATGTTTGTCAATCATTTTGTTTGGTTTCTGAGGAAAAAGATTCAATAACTTGCTGCTAATACACAACATTTCATCATATTTCCTCATAACCCTCTTTTGTCTGACCATTTGATCCCATTTGAATTTGCAATAAAGGATCCACAGAGTTTGGTGACAATAATGACAGTAGATGTTTGTGTGAAAGTGCTGGAAGCAAATGAGTGTGTGATGTTCTTTCAGTGTTGCACTTTGTAGACGCTCCCTGAGCACTGGTCTCACAGCCAGCTGCACATAGAGACCAGTGTTGTTAGTCCAGGTCAGAAGATGACTTGTTGGAATGAAAATGAGCTTGTAGTTTGTCTGCTTTAATAATGTGACTGGAAAAAGGTGTTGGACTTCAAATATGTCCATTTCTGTCACACTTCACCTTTAAAAGTGAAGCCATGTGGTTCCTGGAAGGAAAAACACGACTTTTTCAAGTCTTTGTCCTGTTTTTATGAGAAATGTACGACTTTAATGTGAAACATTCAGAGTTTTTTCTCTTGTTGTGTTTGTTTGAAGCTGCTTCCTGTTGGCTTCAGCTGTTTGGAGTTTCCATTTTCTAAACTTCTACATTCTGAACCTTCTTCAGCTCTGAACAGATGATGAAACACTGAATGATTTCAAGCACTTTGTCTAATAAACTTACATCTTTCATTCTTTATACAGATTGAGCTGGTGTGGTTTGTCAGAGATCAGCTGTGATTATCTGGCAGCAGCACTGAAGTCCAACCCCTCCCATCTGAGACAGCTGGACCTGAGCGACAACAACAAGCTGCAGGATCCAGGAGTGAAGCATCTGTGTGGTTTCCTGGAGAGTCCAGGATGTAAACTTGAAACTCTGGGGTCAGTCAGCATGTTTTAGTTGTGCTGAGATGAATATGATGTGAAAGTTGTGCTGACACTAAACTGCAGACATCAGGCTGATATTATACTGATCCACACTGAGGATCTTCATGGTAAAGTCTGTTTTCTTCTTCTCTGGTTTAGTCCATTGACTGCAGCAGAACAATGTTCACATTTCAAACAGTGATACTCAACGTATGGCCCGCGGCCCACACGCGGCCTGCCCACCTTTCCTGATTCAGAGAGAGGGGACCCTGATTAACTGTGTAGCTTCTTCCTCACACTTCTAAGTATCAGACACAACAATGAATAATCCACAGCTGACTGTCTTTAGCAGGTCAAAGGTCACGGCACACAGCAGACAGTCAGAAATATTCTAACTCTGATCATTTATCAGTTGTGACACTGTGAGACTTGATCAGAGGTGTGATCATCACAGCAGAGGCCTTTGTGTCAAAGTCACTGAGGATCAAACAGAAACACATGAAGCAGATTTTCCTCTTCTGGCTTTTTATAGCAGATAACCTTCAAAATATTCTGCAGTCGATCAAAAACTGAAGCAAACCATGAAGCAACATGTGAACATGAGCTGATGCTGCTGAAGTGAAGCAAAGTTACAGAGGTTTGATTACAGACACAGCTGAGAGTTTGTAATCTGTCATCATTTTAAAAAGTTTCCATGGAACAGCAGAAATGAGGCTTTACTGTCAGAGGCCGACAGCACTGAACACAACAGCAGACTGGTGGCTAATAAACAGTGAATGATGCAGAAACAGATGTTTGAAGCTGTTCTTGGAGTACACTGAGAGAGAGAGAGCTGTGCAGGCAGGAACAGCCAAAGTCAGAGAGAATTCATGAGCATATTTATCAAACGTGAAGCAGAGTTTGGATCTTCTTTTGCTGCTGCTTCACTCAGTTTTGGTTGGAGACAGATGAAACCTGCAGCTTCAGGATCTGTGAGCTGTCCACTTTCAGCCCCGACGGCGTGTCCGTGTACGTGCCGTCGAGTGAACGATCCACGCTCTGTGTTTCCATCTTTGTGTGTTTAGCTGCTCTCATTTACTGTTTTATCTGTTTGCTGCTTGTTGAAATAGTTTGTGAGCTTTAACCTGAGATTCTGGCAAAATACATTTATATTAAACATCGATTCAGGATTGAATGAATCAACATCGTTTTATTCAAATTAAAACCATTTAAATGGGAACATGAATTTTTTACAGCCGCCTCTAATGCTGGGTAATGTCAGCTGGTCCATGTGCAGCTGGCTGTGAGGCTCAGGGAGCGTCTACAAAGTGCAACACTGAAAGAACATCATCCATAAATATTGAGTAAGAACTGGACTCTCATACAGCGAGACTCAAATGCCTTTAAACATCAGCTTATCCTGCTGATCCAAGTCCAACACTGAGTTTGTAAAAACATGTTTGTCAATCATTTTGTTTGGTTTCTGAGGAAAAAGATTCAATAACTTGCTGCTAATACACAACATTTCATCATATTTCCTCATAACCCTCTTTTGTCTGACCATTTGATCCCATTTGAATTTGCAATAAAGGATCCACAGAGTTTGGTGACAATAATGACAGTAGATGTTTGTGTGAAAGTGCTGCAAGCAAATGAGTGTGTGATGTTCTTTCAGTGTTGCACTTTGTAGACGCTCCCTGAGCACTGGTCTCACAGCCAGCTGCACATAGAGACCAGTGTTGTTAGTCCAGGTCAGAAGATGACTTGTTGGAATGAAAATGAGCTTGTAGTTTGTCTGCTTTAATAATGTGACTGGAAAAAGGTGTTGGACTTCAAATATGTCCATTTCTGTCACACTTCACCTTTAAAAGTGAAGCCATGTGGTTCCTGGAAGGAAAAACACGACTTTTTCAAGTCTTTGTCCTTTTTTTATGAGAAATGTACGACTTTAATGTGAAACATTCAGAGTTTTTTCTCTTGTTGTGTTTGTTTGAAGCTGCTTCCTGTTGGCTTCAGCTGTTTGGAGTTTCCATTTTCTAAACTTCTACATTCTGAACCTTCTTCAGCTCTGAACAGATGATGAAACACTGAATGATTTCAAGCACTTTGTCTAATAAACTTACATCTTTCATTCTTTATACAGATTGAGCTGGTGTGGTTTGTCAGAGATCAGCTGTGATTATCTGGCAGCAGCACTGAAGTCCAACCCCTCCCATCTGAGACAGCTGGACCTGAGCGACAACAACAAGCTGCAGGATCCAGGAGTGAAGCATCTGTGTGGTTTCCTGGAGAGTCCAGGATGTAAACTTGAAACTCTGGGGTCAGTCAGCATGTTTTAGTTGTGCTGAGATGAATATGATGTGAAAGTTGTGCTGACACTAAACTGCAGACATCAGGCTGATATTATACTGATCCACACTGAGGATCTTCATGGTAAAGTCTGTTTTCTTCTTCTCTGGTTTAGTCCATTGACTGCAGCAGAACAATGTTCACATTTCAAACAGTGATACTCAACGTATGGCCCGCGGCCCACACGCGGCCTGCCCACCTTTCCTGATTCAGAGAGAGGGGACCCTGATTAACTGTGTAGCTTCTTCCTCACAGTTCTAAGTATCAGACACAACAATGAATAATCCACAGCTGACTGTCTTTAGCAGGTCAAAGGTCACGGCACACAGCAGACAGTCAGAAATATTCTAACTCTGATCATTTATCAGTTGTGACACTGTGAGACTTGATCAGAGGTGTGATCATCACAGCAGAGGCCTTTGTGTCAAAGTCACTGAGGATCAAACAGAAACACATGAAGCAGATTTTCCTCTTCTGGCTTTTTATAGCAGATAACCTTCAAAATATTCTGCAGTCGATCAAAAACTGAAGCAAACCATGAAGCAACATGTGAACATGAGCTGATGCTGCTGAAGTGAAGCAAAGTTACAGAGGTTTGATTACAGACACAGCTGAGAGTTTGTAATCTGTCATCATTTTAAAAAGTTTCCATGGAACAGCAGAAATGAGGCTTTACTGTCAGAGGCCGACAGCACTGAACACAACAGCAGACTGGTGGCTAATAAACAGTGAATGATGCAGAAACAGATGTTTGAAGCTGTTCTTGGAGTACACTGAGAGAGAGAGAGCTGTGCAGGCAGGAACAGCCAAAGTCAGAGAGAATTCATGAGCATATTGATCAAACGTGAAGCAGAGTTTGGATCTTCTTTTGCTGCTGCTTCACTCAGTTTTGGTTGGAGACAGATGAAACCTGCAGCTTCAGGATCTGTGAGCTGTCCACTTTCAGCCCCGACGGCGTGTCCGTGTACGTGCCGTCGAGTGAACGATCCACGCTCTGTGTTTCCATCTTTGTGTGTTTAGCTGCTCTCATTTACTGTTTTATCTGTTTGCTGCTTGTTGAAATAGTTTGTGAGCTTTAACCTGAGATTCTGGCAAAATACATTTATATTAAACATCGATTCAGGATTGAATGAATCAACATCGTTTTATTCAAATTAAAACCATTTAAATGGGAACATGAATTTTTTACAGCCGCCTCTAATGCTGGGTAATGTCAGCTGGTCCATGTGCAGCTGGCTGTGAGGCTCAGGGAGCGTCTACAAAGTGCAACACTGAAAGAACATCATCCATAAATATTGAGTAAGAACTGGACTCTCATACAGCGAGACTCAAATGCCTTTAAACATCAGCTTATCCTGCTGATCCAAGTCCAACACTGAGTTTGTAAAAACATGTTTGTCAATCATTTTGTTTGGTTTCTGAGGAAAAAGATTCAATAACTTGCTGCTAATACACAACATTTCATCATATTTCCTCATAACCCTCTTTTGTCTGACCATTTGATCCCATTTGAATTTGCAATAAAGGATCCACAGAGTTTGGTGACAATAATGACAGTAGATGTTTGTGTGAAAGTGCTGGAAGCAAATGAGTGTGTGATGTTCTTTCAGTGTTGCACTTTGTAGACGCTCCCTGAGCACTGGTCTCACAGCCAGCTGCACATAGAGACCAGTGTTGTTAGTCCAGGTCAGAAGATGACTTGTTGGAATGAAAATGAGCTTGTAGTTTGTCTGCTTTAATAATGTGACTGGAAAAAGGTGTTGGACTTCAAATATGTCCATTTCTGTCACACTTCACCTTTAAAAGTGAAGCCATGTGGTTCCTGGAAGGAAAAACACGACTTTTTCAAGTCTTTGTCCTTTTTTTATGAGAAATGTACGACTTTAATGTGAAACATTCAGAGTTTTTTCTCTTGTTGTGTTTGTTTGAAGCTGCTTCCTGTTGGCTTCAGCTGTTTGGAGTTTCCATTTTCTAAACTTCTACATTCTGAACCTTCTTCAGCTCTGAACAGATGATGAAACACTGAATGATTTCAAGCACTTTGTCTAATAAACTTACATCTTTCATTCTTTATACAGATTGAAGGACTGTGGTTTGTCAGAGATCAGCTGTGATTATCTGGCAGCAGCACTGAAGTCCAACCCCTCCCATCTGAGACAGCTGGAGCTGTGGGGAAACAACCTGAAGGATCCAGATGTGAAGCAGCTGTCTGATCTTCAGCAGAGTCCAGACTACAGACTGGAGACTCTGGTGTAAGTAGAGTGATGGAGTGAGTGGGTGGTGCTGTCAGCAGTGTTGTACTAAACACAGTCAGTATGAAACAAAGATCCAGTGTTTCCTGTAAAGCTGCAGCTTCTCAGTGAAGCTGTGAGAGGAGAACGGTGACAGGCTTCAGGATTGGACACAAACACTTCCTGTTTCTCACCTTTATGGTCACCATAGTAACGGCTGACACGCTCTGATCAAACACTGTCAACAGCCAATCAGCTCTCTGAACAAAGCAGCACGCAGACCAATGACTGCATTGATTTCCAAGTTTAAAGCAGTGAAGAACACAGTCTGTAGGTGAGGAAGAATTTAGTGAGAGCAGATGTTTGGATGGAATTCCTCCAGTTAACAGCTGGAACCGTCCATCTGGATTGTTGGGCTTGTTGTTGGGGTTCCTACAGAGCTCAGAGTGGACACACCAAGGTTCTTCTAATGAATGAAAGTCCAAACTCAAACTAGGAGGGAAAAACATTTTCAGCAACTTCAATAAAAATCCAAAGATTAGAAAAAGTGAAGCAACAATGAGTCCTAGTACAGTCCCAGCACTGACGTCCCTGCTGCTCTTTATACTGGATGTGCTGCATCACTGACTGACAGCTGATGAAGAGTCTCTGGAAACACTCGTTTATCTCCTCTGCTCTTCCTCCTTCTCTCTGCAGGTGGAGCTGGTGATGGTAAACAGGACGGTGTGTGTGCTGAGAGAGGAGCAGCTGTGTCCTGATGATCCAGAGAGGTTGAAGCAGCAGCAGCTTGTGTGTAGAGACGCTCTGACTGGGCCATGTTACTGGGAGGTGGAGAGGAGAGCTTCATCCAGCAGTGACTGACAGAGGAATGAAGTGCAGATGACTGTCAGTGCTGCAGAGTGAACTGCTCTGAGAACAGCTCCACTGTCAGACACAATGTAGAGTCCAGCATCAGCCCTGTGTGTCCCTCTGGATCTGACAGAGGATCATCAGTGTATCTGGACTGCTCTGCTGCTGCTCTGTCCTTCTACAGTCTCTGCACAGTCTCTGTCTCACTCTGGAAAGATTTTACAACTTGTTGTAATTACAGAACGTTAATATAATATTCAAACATGTGATCTTCTCTTTATTTCTGAATCTTTACCAAATAAAGAAAAACCAAACTAACAAACAGAAGCTGTCGTGTCCTTTTTCACCACATCTGTGAATCTTTTCTGTGTTTTTCCTCTTTTCCTCCTTCCTGCAGCTCCATCTTCATCATTCTGTGTCCAGTATATGTGAACACGTCCAAAGCATCTGAGCCTCATGTTACCCGTTTGTGTGAGTTACGCCTGTCGTTGTGTTGTGGTGTATAAATAAGGGGCAGGAGACAGCGCTGGATCTCTGAGTTCTTTACTCTCAATTTCTGCAACATCTGCAATATCTAGAAATGCAAACCTGTGAGCTGTGTGTGTTGTGCGTCTGCTCGGCCACCTCTCCTCCGGCCGTGCTGGAAGCAGCTGTGCGTTTGACAGTTTTATCGACTCGACAATAATCGAACAAATTAAATGTTCAAAAATATCAACTTAAGCACTTCAAAGTCAACAAAAAGCTTAAAACAATGAAATAATATTTCACTGACAAAACAACAGCTCATAAGAACGATACACAAAATAATACAGAAACAAACAAATAAAAGTTATTAACCAGGATCCATGTTTTTGTCACAAACACTGAATCAGCTGATTCACTCTTTATGTTTCTGAGTTTGTTTTGTGATTATAGTTCTGGTTTCTGTTTCTGTGTCTTCACTGTGTCCCACGTCTCCTTACTTTGGACTGTCTGTCCTGTCACTGAAGGTGTCTGCCCAACAAGGACGTGGTGCTGAATGCATCCAGACCCCTGCTGACTGTCTTTGCAGCTTCGGTCAAAGGTACAGTGTCCACTGTGACCCTGAGAGCAGGACACAGCCAGAGGTGAGTCAGCAGTTACAAACTAAATGCTGCTGACATGAATCAAACTGCTGGATAACCCACTGCTCATGAAAATGGCACCTTTCTGTTGCTTTTTGAGATTACTGAGAATATTTGAATTGTGACTCAGATGGCAGATCCAGGCTCTCAGCCTCCAGCTGAAACTTCCAGTCCTCCCCCAGCCAGAAGCTCTGATGCTGGGCTGAGAGACTTTGATCCTTCCCTGGATCCAGAAATCCAGGAGGGAGAAGGAGAACAGGACCTCCTTCCTGATCTGGAGAGGCCTGAGGGAAAGAAAGATGGAGCAGACAGAGCTTTGAACAAATCCAAACCTCCTGAGCTTCACCTCCACAAAGGTGCAGACACTGATGCACAGATTCACATGTGACACCTGCAGCGTCCAGCTTGTGCCGCTGACATTATCTCCACTCTGATACAAGCCTCATTCACTCGCTCACACACGTTCATACAATCACCTTTTCCTCACAGTCACACACATGAATGTAATGAGGGGAACTCGGGGTTCACTGTCATTCCTCAGGATACTTTGATATGCAGACTGGAGGCTCTGTGGATGAAACCACCGACTGTCTGAACCACTCTGAAGTGTTCATGATGGACTTCATCCTGATTAACACTACAATACTTGTTAGAGGCCTTTTATATGTAATAATATTCTTTTCCATTAAAGCTCTGAACATTCTCACTCTTTGTTGACCAGGTGTGACAGGTGAAGGACACCGGCGAATAGGAGGACAGAAGCTGAGAGCCATTAGTCACATGACTTCAGCTGCTGCTGCCTCACCAACCACTGGCCCCTCGGTGAGTCTAGAGTTACAGCAGTGACCACAGGAAGTGCACACGTGTGATCTAAAGCTACATGTGGGCCTGTGACCATCAGTCTTCTCACTGTGGTAGACGGGTTTGTGAGTCCCTGTGATGCTGGGAGTGTCCAGGACAGTCGCTCCTGATCGGGTCTCTCATGGAAAGCTGGTCCCAGGAATTCCTGGAAAATTCCTCCACAAAAGAGAACTGGGAACATAAGTGCAGAGTGACAGAGGTGCTCAGCAGCCCTGCTGTTATATGGGAATAGAACCAGAATAGTCGGCAACCACTTGAGTTAAGTTAGCCAAAGAGATGCGACTCAGACTGACTTCATCATGTTGGCAACGTGTCTGCATTGATAAACTCCAGTTATTGACAAATCAGAGAATAATTCCAGTCATTCAGAGACAGATTGTGATTGTTTGGAGGATGTAATCGTTTCCCTTCAGGGAGCGTGTTGGACGCTCAGTGTCCGGGTGATTAGCTGATGCAACTACTTAGAATCAGTTTGTGAATATGAAGAAAATCAGTGCAGTCACTGGACAAACTCTGATTCTTCCTAGTTTCACTCTTGTTTCAGTCCAGTGTGACTGAGGTGGTAAAAAATGATCTGACTTTTAGCCACACAGCTGTCTGCTAGAGAAAAAGCCTTTGTGCACAACTTTCTTAAAGGCAAACGGCACCATGTTCACTGCAGCTGCAGCAAACGCAGCAAAGAGTGAAAGTTGGACTGAGAATGTTGTGACTGTTTCATGAGAAAGAGCAGGAAAACAAGCATCACACACCCAGACACAGTGCTGGGATTAGAATTAGACTTTAGAGCCAAATGTAGGACAAAAGCTTTAATATGAAAGAGGAAAACCCAACAACAGCCAGAGCATGAAGCTCAAATCTATACCAATCACCAAGAAAGCTGACAGGCCTGTGACACGTCAGAGACGCCGTTCAAATCATAAAGAAGTTGGTTTATTGACAAAATGTAAAAAACCAAAAGAATCAAGTCAACCTTCAGTTTCGAGCGAGTAGACCAATCAGGCACAGCAGCAGCTCTAGAATAAGCAACAATTTGATGTATTACAAACAACCTTTCATATACACACATACATATGGCTCATATGCTGTTTAAAAAGGGCTCAAAGACCCAACAGATTACACAAAGTACAAAAACACTTTCATTCAGACAACAGTCAGCTGTGCACGAGACAGAGAGCCGACTACAGTTAGTAACATGGACTCACTTTGTTTCAGACACGACACAAAGTAACACAAAGCCACAAAGAGCAGAAACATCAAAAAGGAGGCAGAGCAGCAGCAACTCTCCATGAGCTGTGAGGCTAACAGCCACCCACACTTCCTGTGATGCATAATGAAAACAACATTAACCTGAAGGATGATAACAACAGAAAGAAGTCTAAGCTAACGTTACACAGCGCTCACACAGCGCTGACTGTACAGGCCTCACACAGCTACGACCTGCATCCACAACACCTGATTCTACTGAACACAAACAAGTTAATGATATATGAGCAATCCAGGGAAGGCTTCCAGGAAGGTGAGGATCCAAAGACAGCTCTACAACAGCATCAGTCAGCAACAATGTTACTAATCACTGACTCTTTCATCCTTTTATACTCAATCAAAAAGTGCTGTGTTCACATTTGTTTCTGCTGAAATCCAGAGACTGAAAATGCGTCTTTTTAAAGTTTGAATAAACTGACTGAACTTCTCACGAGTCCAACCGTGAGGAACACTTCCCCCCATGACACATCACAGGACAACGTCTCAGTGGAGGGGGGGCAGTAGCTCAGTTTAGGCAGTCACACTCAGAATCGATGCCTCCAGTCAGGGTCAAACGTGGTCCTCAGAAACCTGCAGATGTTTGGCCCAAGCTCTCACTGGTCTCTGCGTCTGTAGACTGAGCTGATGTTTCTCCAGGTGTCTGGTAAAAGGACGATGCTGCTGTCCAATGAGGCGAGGAGAGAAGTAGCCAAACAGGCGAGAGCCGTGAAGGAGGAACGGCGGGCAGCTCTGGATGCCCGACATAAATACCTGATGAGCAGGCTGGCCGATGCCGGCAGCCTGGAGGAGGCGGCGGTGGAAGACGCCATCGTCTCTGATGACAGAGTAAGTTCAGAGACGTGATCCTTCCTCAGAGTTGAACCTTTGAGTCATTAATGTCTGATTCTTCCAGTTCAGTCTGATCCATGAATTCTTTGCTGCAAACGGATCCAAGAAGCTGATTTTCTTCTATCAGGATGTCAAACAGGTAACTTTGATCACATTTCAATGACTGACACATGAAGGTCTAACCGCTCTTCATAATCTGCTGTCCTGTTTGTTGCAGCGTACTTTGTATTCATATCTTTTAATATCTGCCTTTCTCCCAGAGTCTGTCCTCCCGTCAGTCTTCCTTTGTGGACGCATCAAACTCAGCTGTGGCTCAGAGGAAACTCTTCCTCACTACGGGGAACTCTGAGGTTGGCTTCAGCTTTTTATGTTTAGTTAATGTGAGAATCACAGAAAAATGCTGATATGAGTGGAAGGTTCTGCTGGGAAATTGGCAAAGAGCAGATTATTGAACAGCGAGGCAGACAGTTCATTTCAGTGATGCCAGTTTATTAGAAACGAGGACTGTGGGGCTGCTGGAAGTCAGGACGGCCGCTCTCTGGATAAACCTGACAGCTGAGGTGGAGAGCAGGATTTATCCACAGACGGCTTCTTCCAAGCAAATGTCCTGAACACACCTGAGCTGAGGGTTACACAGTGTGTCCTGTGTGATCTCTGCTTTATGGTGGTTGAATCTCACAAATGTGACCATCAGACCTGACGACTTATTTGTGATGTTTTCATTAAAAATATCCTGGGTGAGGTGTTTGGGGCCTGTCCCATGAGGAGGAGTCTCCAGGGCAGACCCAGGACACACTAGAGAGGTTATATCTCTCAGCAGGCCTGGGAATGCCTCAGTATTGTCCTGGATATGCTGGAGGAAGTGGTTGTTTAGGGAGGTCTGGGATTCTCTGCTTAGACTGCTGCACCTGTGACCCGGGACCAGATAAACAGGAAATGGATGTTTGAAATTCAAAGAAATCCTCTTTTAATAATGAGGAAAAAAGACAGCAGGAGATCCATCGCAACTAACAAAACACTTCAAACACATCAATGCATCAACTTTAATCAACTTCATTTGGTTCAAATGAAGGAATCTAACAAAGCACTCACTAAAATGAAACACCAGTTAGTTTCCCGAGCTCAACAGGTCGAACACCTGAGTTTGGTTTGCGGTGCAGTTTTTATTTCTTCTAGATAACTTGGGTTATTTGCACAGGAAGGTTTTTTAAATGTATTTCTTAAGTACGATCTTATATGGGGGTTGATTTTATAGCATAACAGAATAATGTAATAACTCTAATAGAGTATGAAACATTTGCAGAATGAAGTACAAGGTGAAGAAAAGTCAGAACGTCCCTATTTGAAAATACAGTCTCAGAAGGTCAGAGATGGACAAATTCAGCTACAGAAACATGTGGCCATTTTTTTAAAGCCATAGAGCATATTACAGACGACACAAAGAGCAAACACTGTAAACTTCTAACCACAGACCTCACACAGCTCACACACGTCAGAGTGAAGCTGTCATTTCCTGAAGCTTCCACACAAGAGAACTGGCAACAAGGTGGAGTCCTCATGGATCACTAGCAGAGAAATGTGGGTGGGTGCCAGACCACATGGACTCGACTCACTTTATTTCATACAAAGGAGCAGACTAATGCTGTCATCCTTAAAGACTAACTAGAAACAAGCAGTGCGCTCGCATCGACTCGACTTGTTTTGCAAGTTTGAAGTGAGATGGTACTTTGGAGTCAGCCTCCCGAGATGATGGCTGGCTGGTTTTTGAAAAACATCTCATATTTATACAATGAGCAGCAGACTTTCCTGACTTGCAGAGGTCAATGTCCTCCTCAGTCATGCGCCATGAGTGGCACAGATACTATTCATCAAATAACTAACATGGCCTTGATTGTTACTCCAGAGACTTATCTGCGATGTAGCTTTATAGCATTTTCATTAGCAATCGTATGATTTGTGTTACAATGACCTTTGTGGACGGGCCCGGACCCCCAGGCCTCGTCCGTGACGCCGACGGTGAGCGCAACGTTTTTGTTTTCTTGCGCTTAAAATAACCTGATCAGCGTTCTGCGGACGGTTTGTTTACATTTCTCACATCTGTGATTGTTCACACGGGTTGGACACGAGCAGAGAGGGCTTTCAAGATGAAAAAGCCAACGTGAAACTTTAACGGACGACAAAGTTTTTCAATCAAATCTCCGTCACACCCTTCCTTGACCTCATCACGTTATCCACCTTAGTCAAGGAACAGTGGTTCGGGAAAATATGCATTTGTTTTTTGGACCAGTTTAAAACGTATCTCAACTAGTGATGTGCGGATCGATACTGAAATATCGATTCCTCCGATACCCGTCATTGTGTCCGGCCCCTTGGCGTGCACACTCACAACAATGGCTGAGCGTAAACAGAGTCATGTGCAGACGTATTTTACCTCCACGAACAGCTGAGACGTGGTTTGCCATACATGTGGCAAGAATGTGAGGTGTTGTGGTAACACCGCTGACCTGGTCAAACACCTCAGAGTGAATCATATCACAGAATATGACGAGCGTATGTTGAGGCGAACTGAAGAGGAGGAGAGGGAGAGGTGCTGCCAGGACGAGACAGACGTCTCTCACGGAGTCCTTTAATGCTGCAGGCAGGCAACAAATAGCCACAACTTCAGGTTTTTCATTTCTATATGATAATTCTGCATCATTAAGTGATAAGAACAAGTAATCTGATGTCCTGTGATCATTACGACGCTATAATTTGAGATAAAATAAAAGATAGAGTAAAAAAATAAGTTTTTGTACAGAGTATCGTATCAGATCAGTATCGTCGATACCACCCTGAATTTTACTTGGTATCGGATCAGAAAGGAAATCAGTGGAAATCAAATCCTGCTTCTACAGGTGTCCAGTTCATTCACTCTGACCCCTCCAGATAAGCGTTGCCAGTTCTCACTGTGCTGTAGATCACATTTTCTTGTGTTTGGGGTTATAACGGTTACTTTTGAGGTCTGTGTTATAAAGCAAGTTAATCCTGAATTTAACTGGAGAAGACAAATTCCCACTGCGTGGTGTAGTGCACAGCCAGGCATTCTTTACATTAGTTCGTTTGACAAAACCAAAAAGCCGAAAGTATTTACTTGGAGTTTGGTTTGATGAAATAAGTGCCAGAATCAGTGAATACAAATGATTCCAATGACATGAAAACTGGTCGAAGGACAAATCCCTCAAGAAAAGCACGACTAGCACATTAAGTGTTTTTGTAATCATCATCATCTCTAACACCATGCGCACAACAGTGATTTTGTTACAGAACACTAAGATAGTAAAATCTGGGAAATGATGATATTTCTTTCCAAAACTTCCTGTCTGGAAGACATTAAAGCTGCTGTGCCACCTGCAGCTTCTTTCAATCTATGTTATGTGAATATATCTTTTTTTTTGGGGTTGAACATCCATTCAAACTCACTCTCTGCCTAGCAAGTCTCATTCCCTCATTTCCTTGGGGTCCAGCTTCACATACGTGGCACTGAGCCTTTTCCTTTGTCACCTCTTTCTGCTACATGCCTAGCCTCCCAGTTTCTTGGTCTATTTTCTTCATTTCGCTAACTACACTTCTTTTTCTTTGTAAATCTCTTCCTTCAAATACTTTCAAAATCACTTTTCTTTTTTCCCTTTCTTCTGTGCAGAGAAGCCGTCAAACCCCTTCTTGGCAGTTTATCTCAATAAAGCTGTACTATCCCAGCCATCTGGTAAGTCTTCCCTACTACCCAGAGCCTGTTTATACTCCTGCATGTCTCTGCCTTCACTCACTTCCTCTTCTTGATGTCCAAACTCATCCTTCAAACTACCATTTGATGCTGCATAGCTGCATTCTCCCTGACACCTCCTTGTCTCCTGTCTTTTTGATTTCACCTTCTGCATAATATTTAGTTGCCCTGTGTGCAGCTTCCTCCACTTTCATATATTTCTACAAGTTCCTCCCTGTTCTTGAAGTATGTGTGCACCACGGCCATTTCCACTTGGAAAATCTGCCCCACATCTGTCTTTCTAGATTTCTCTCCTAAACACCACACCTACCCAACACCTCATAACCTCTGTTCCCTTCACCTAAATGTCCATTGAAGTCTGTGTCAATCACCACTGTAGTATGTGGTCTCTTGCACACAAAATGTGTCTACCCTCCACCTCCATAATATGAGTCCGCCAGCCCTCCCATTGCCAGTCATAGTCCATAACAAGTCAAAAACATAAACAGCTCGAACGTATTATTTATTTAAAAGAGAGAGAGAGAGAGAGAGAGAGAGAGAGAGAGAGAGAGAGAGAGAGAGAGAGAGAGAGCTCAGTTGTCCTTGCTCTAGCATCAAGAGTCAGTGACTGGCTGTTCACTGCAGGCTCAGCAGTCCAATGGCCGATCAGCAACAACACAAATAAAAAAATAAGACACGTTCTTGATTATGACAACAAACCACATCCAAAAAAATATGACAGCAACACTTTAAGTTTTGTGTGCATTCATCATGTGCAACTCTGCAGAAAGTCTCATGTCAAGGATGTGTGGACAGGGGGGCTATTAAAAAGTTCCAGTATACAGAATAGAAAACCATCAAATGAATGAAATAAAATCTGTTGTCACAGTGGTTTTTGAAGGAACGATTACTTCACAGATGGACAGCCTCATTATATTTGAGTTAAACCTGATGATACACACTTCACGTCACCCTAGTTACATGTTTTTATTTGCCATGTGTATGTTATCCAAGGGAGGAAGAAAATGAAAAAGAAAACTTTTGATGTGTCCAGACATTTCTTCACATCAGCTGCCAGCAACCAGTTTCAGCATGTACAACTGTTGCAGTAAGTGTGCTCATGCAGACCAACTATGCTGGTCCACTGTTCTTAATGGTGCTGCATGTTGAGAAAGAAGTGAAACAAATGTTTTGTTTAACAAGTCCACTAGTGTTAGAATAACTTGGCATTTCCAATCTGTTTCTGCTGTAGTTCAATGAAAGGTTTCAGTTACTTAAGTTTGAGAAAAAACCAAAAAACCGTTGGCCAGCTTCCCTCAGGGTCACTCCACGGTTGATGACATGGTCCACTATTGTAGCTCTGATGTCATCAGCAATTCTATTTCTTACTCTTCTTACCCGTCCTCTCCCCCCTCCTCGTCCTCCTCTTGCTCCTCCTTGTCCTTGTCGTCCTCTTCATCCTACTTCTTCACCTCCACGTCCTCTTCCTCGGCCTCCTCTCACTCTTCCTGCTCCCTCCATTGTACTCCACACACAGAGCTTACCTGTATCATAGTGCTTAGGCTGATTGCAAAGTGAACTAATTATCTAAAAAAGCTTTCACATGTGGCAGTGTGCCAGACAGTTGACAAAATAGTGTAAATAATGGCCATAAATGTGTATAGTTTTGCTAGGAGTGCGTTGATCATTTGGAAATTGAGTGCAAAGCAGTGAGTTGTGTTTACAGTTCTGCAAAAAGAGTGCTGTGCAGTGGATTGTAGCTACAGGTTTGCAAAGTGTGTGTTACAAAATGGCAAACTGAGTGCAAAGCAGTGTTTGTGCTTTTAGTTTTGCACACTCAGTGAGTGGTTTTGCTATAAGTATCAGTAGTTTTACGAATTGTGCTGTAAGAATCACAGTTAGGGTTTAAGCATTCAGAAAAACCTGTAATAAACGCACACGCATGCGTCTTCAGCATTACTGGGTTTCTGCAGCTCCTGGTTTCCTGTTTAATACGTTCACACAAGCAATCAAACGCTATGAATCGTTCCACAATGTTTGCAGTCACTTTTCTTATCCCTCCTGACTCAAGAGCATAAAGCGATCTACGTTAGCTCTGGGAATTCTGACGGTCGTTCAGTAAATCTTTGTTTAATCTCTTTATTTGCTTTTTGGAGAAGTGAAGGTACAAAAACCTCGTCAATCAAATTTGCTTCGGTGGACAGAAAACAGCCGTTGTAGACTGTTTGGGGTTACCTTTTATAAGTATTGAATTTTCAAAAGTGAAGTCAGTTCTTCTGACCAGGTTCAGACCAGGATGAACACAAGTATGATACTGGACCCACTAGAGAACTGGTCCCAGCTGTGGGTTCACCTCCTCCTGCTGAACTCATAGGACAGACTCTAATGTAGCATCACGTTCATCGGTCACTCCTGACCTCCTGTGAAGCATGACGGATGTGTAATTAATGACTTCAGTATTTGGGGCATTATTGCTCTAAAAATCATATTAATAGTATTATTATTATTGTGCTTTAGGCTGCACTGATAACGCAGAGGTCTCTTCTTCCTCTGGGCTGTTTAAAGGGCCAGTTTGTCCAAAGCTGTGTATATACCAGCTGCTGTCAGGCTTCAGATGTCTGCATTAGTCCACAGTCCACTGTTTGTAAGCCATTGCTTTACTGCAAAAGTTCCCATCTACTGTAAAGAAATGGAGATAAGCAGGCACATAATATGAAAAGGCATGCTGTAGCTGACTTTGTCTTTTCTGATCCATCGGTTTGTGTGGCTCTTTCCACAGGAGGGACCTAACCCACACTTTATTTACTTATATGATAAGTTTAGTGGAGTGTAGTGCAAAATACACAGTGTTTACTTTTAATTTAACAACATGAAGCTGCATCAAGTTTCCATGGTGACTGCTCAAGAAATTCTGCATTCATAAATAAACATCAGACTGTCAAAAGAGCTCATCTGTGCGAGACCACCGAGCTGAGAGCATTTTCAGGTCCAGATCCCCCGTACGCCATCGTTGGAGAGCAGTTGACGTTTTTCTTCCTGACTTTGATTTGAACACGTTTAAATGGAAAAGAGTCAAGGAATCTATAAGCCTATCAGGGTATGTGACGCTTTTGCTTTTACTGCATTTCAGTAATTTGAAGAATTTGATGTCGTTTTAAAAGTTGACAAACTGAGAATCATTTTAAGTAACAATGACTAAATTGCTATTTCTTTGACAGGTGTTGTTCAACACACCGATTTATGAAACAGCTGTAAAGATCTGCTGGTATCTTCCGGGCTACAAGGCTCAGGTTAGACCCAGATTCATGCAAACCAAAGCTGACAGAAAATATCAGGTCATTTCTGAGGACCTGAGAGTGGTGGTGATTAAATGTCTCCTTTACTTTTAGGTTGCGATAATGACGGAGTTTCTCAGACTTCAGCAGGAAGATCTAATTCCACCGAACCTCACTGCTGAAGATCTGAGAGATCTTTTGGTGGAGAAGAGCAGGGAGACGCTCAGAGAGCAGTGAGTTACTGTCACACCTGAAAGTCTGTTTGTGATGACGTGTAAGTGCTGAGAGAAAACCTCTGCTTTGCTTTCTTTTGAAGGCTGTGGGAGTTTGAGTTAGAGGATTTTGACGAAGAGGAAGCCAAACCTCTTCTAAGGCTGGTAAGACGAGAAAACCCACAAGACTTTTTTTTCATTACGTGCACATAACCTTTACACATAAGCGCACTGTAAATGTGTTTTCTGTTTCAGGTGTGGGCGGTGAACGTCAGCAATAAAATGAGGGACGTTGAATTTGAAGCCAGGTTGCTTCTTCAGTTCCCAGAGGCCGTACCTCCTAAATTTCAGTGAGTCACATGTAACATACAGTTATTAACCCTGTAAGACCCAACCCATCAAAAAACAGCCAGAAAATTCAGATTCTTTGGAACTGAGATGTTTATCAACCCTTTAAACAAAAGTTCTTTGCTATGTCATGTTGTGTATGATTTACTTTTATTGTGTATTTATTTTTTGTATCACATTTGATACACTGGGTGTTTTTGGCAACTTTGTGTTAACAACAATGTTAACTTTAGACTAAAAAAGAGTTTTGTCCACAACATTTAGAAATTATAGCAAGTATTGATCATGTTGATGAGATCGAGGTCTCAGAAACTCATGTATGATACAAAGGTGGTTACAGGGTTAACAGTCCAGCTACAGTGTTTCAATATTTAAATGATGCTTTGAATATGTTTAACAGATAACTCTTATCATGTTTTTCTACAGAGCACCTAAACTCCTCAGCGCGGTGAAGGATTACGTTGAAATCCTGAAAAAGAAGCAGCAGGAACAGCCTAACAGCAAACTGCTCACCGCGCAGGAGGTAGTGGTCGAGGTAGTTCCCCGCGTTCTCCAGGGCTTCTGGGAGCTTCCTCCTCGTCCCCTCCTAAACATGGCCTCCCAGAGTCTAAGTATCCTCTCCACCAGTGTCACCAAGGCCACTTTAGATCGTGTCTCCAAGAGCCTCACGGCGATGGAAACACAGGCCATCTTCACCCGCTCTATCCGAGACGATCTGGTTGACAGCATCCTGACGGAGATTAGACAGAAATTTCCTGAAGAAATTCTGTCTATCCAAGTTGCAAACTTTGCACCCCTGTTGCTGAAGACCATTGCTGATGTAGCAAGGATCCGGATATGTGAAATCTTTGAGCCCCCTTCAAGTCCTGATGTGAAGAGCACAAATGGTGAGCGCTCCTCTGACGGCCTTTCAGTGGCAAATGTTCCACCAGCCGAAGAAGCTCTGTCAGAAAGTGTTGCAGAGCCCGACGTTCCCTGTGAGGAACTTCTTTCTGAAAGGGCATCCAGTCTGAGTACTCGAGACCTTACGATCGAAGGAGCTCTGTCAGAAAGTGTTGCAGAGCCCGACGTTCCCTGTGAGGAACTTCTTTCTGAAAGGGCATCCAGTCTGAGTACTCGAGACCTTACGATCGAAGGAGCTCTGTCAGAAAGTGTTGCAGAGCCCGACGCTCCCTGTGAGGAACCCTATGGCGAGTCCAAATCCTGTGTTGAAGGTGAAGATCATATGATCAACGGATCTTGTTCTGAAATTGGGCCGGTTCCTGATGTTCCCTTTGAGGAACCTTTTCCAGAACCTGAAGCCAGCATGAAGTCCGAAGACCGTCAGATCAAGAAGAAGAAAAAGGGCTTCTTCAAAAGACTGAGAAGTCTGTTCTGCTGCTGTTGCAGACCAAAAGTCACCGACTGACACTGAAGCTGTGACCCAGTGTTGGTGTTGCAGTAACTCTAAATATGTAAATATGTTCCTTAATGATTGTTCTTCATGTTTTTGGGGGTTTCTTTAGTTTTCAGTGGGCTGGGTGTTTTTTCTCCTCCGTGTTCTTTACTTGATTCTTGTTCATAGTTCCTGATTTGTTTTCCTAGTTCTTGTTTCTTAGTTTGTAGTTTCTTGAGTCCACCTGAGTTTCCAGCAATAAAAGCTGCCGATTCAAGTTTCATTCCACGTAAGAGTCCTGTGTTTGGGTCCTACTACCTGCCTGTCACAGCACACCATGTCAGAAACTTTATAAACTCATTCATATTTCTACACGAGTCTCCAGCTATGTTAAAGATTTTTTTTCTTTCAAACATTTGTAAGAATCTCTTATGGTTCTCAAAATACTTCCACAAGTCCAGTAAGTGTAGTGCAGTAACATATTGATGGTATTATTTTTAATAATTATTTATTATTTTTAATGCACTTTGAACTGAAACTGGTATATAAAATGTACTTCCTGTAGAAAATGCAGTGTGAATGCTAATAGCTGAATAGCTTGAGTTGAATTTTTATAATTGCTGAAATCTTTGGTGAAAAACATGTTACAGTTTTTGCCCGTTGCTTGAACACATTTTGCAAAACGTCGCTCATTGTGCCAAAACTCTAAACACAAGTAAACATGACACATCAAAATATACCATTCACATCTGTGCCAAACTGAAACTCTGCTGTCAAAACCTAACATTCCTCTGTCAAGATGTAACTCTGTTGACAAAATGACACATACTTGCATCACATGCAGATCAGATCAGGGGGACACACTAGTCTACTTCATATAAAACACTGCAGTCTTTCATTGTCATTGTTTATTCTGAAGGCACATTTTCAGGAGACACAAACAACCAAAAAAAGCAAATAGGCCTACTCAATATTGTCCACTGCAGCACCATCAATTCAGATAAAGCAAAACACAAACATAATACAGTAATAGAAAAAACACTATACTGTACACACAAAAAATCATGACAATTGTGCATACGTGGGCTCATGGATCCCGCCGTCTGTTGGGGTCTGGCCACAGGACCTCATCGACATCGCAAGCAGTGTCTTCTCCCGCTGGGCACCGGGGAAAATATCCTCTTGCATGTCGAAACCATCCATGGATTGCTGTCACCTGAATGTAAATAGAAATATATGTGGTGGCCCCTAGAGACAAAACACGTACAAACTCCAAAGCACATTTCTAGCTTGAACTGAACTTCCAAAACAGAGCTACCTAGAACAGCGGTCCCCAACCCCCGGGCCTCGGACTGGTACCGGTCCGTGAGTCGTTTGGTACCGGGCCGCGAGAGTTGAGGTTCAGGTGTGAAATGTCTGGTTTTCAGGGTTTTTATCGCTTTTCAGCGTTATTTTGTTATCGTTTTTATCATTAACTCGGTTTTCCTGGGTCTTTTCACGTGTGTTATGAATAAATCTTCTTTTTCGGTACCGGTACTAGTTTTATTTTGTTGTATTTATCCGCGACACCTTAAAGGCCGGTCCGTGAAAATATTGTCGGGCATAAACCGGTCGGTGGTGCAAAAAAGGTTGGAGACCGCTGACCTAGATCACGTAAATGACACAGTTGAAAGCATGAAAGCATATGTGTATTGTTTGTGTATTTATGCACAAGCATTCATATATATTCAAATCATTAAAAAAAAAAAGTTCATTTGCCTGTTACTACCACACACCAAATCTGGTCGTTGGTACTTGGTGAACTGAGAGACACAACAGCAGAGGTCACTATTAATGCTATAAAAGAGGCCTTTGCAAGACATGCAGTTGCCGAGACTGTGGTATCGGACAACAGGCCGAAAGTTTCATCAGAACAGTTCAAGCACTTTGCTAAAGAGTACCAGTTCACACATGAAACGAGCAGCCCCAGGTACCCCCAAGCCAACGGGGAGGCAGAACGCGCTGATCGTACCATTAAAGATTTGAAAGGACTGTGACTACAGCAGAGCACTGCTAGCGTGCAGGGCCACCCCACTGGAACATGGGCTCTCACCGGCACAGTTGCTCATGGGGAGACACCTGCGTACCTCTCTGCCACAAGCTGCTGCGAAGCTGGTGCCAAAGTGGCCCGACCTACAGGCTTTTCGCGAGAAGGATGAGGAGGGGAGGCGTGAGCAGGCAAAACACTACAACCGCAGACATAGAGTCAGGACAGAAGGTGTAGATTACTACTGAAGGAACCACTGGAGCAGTAGTTGGACCTGCCAGTGCTCCCAGATCTTATGTGGTAGAGACAGACAGGTTTTCTAAGGAGAAATAGGAGCCACCTCACACCAACAGGGACTGTTACCAGATCTGGTCGAGCGGTGAGACCTCGTGTAAGATTGGATGTGTAATTCTCTGAAGTTATCCATTCAGGCCCTATTCAAAGCTGGCTTAGGCTGTTAGAGATGTTTACAATTATGTGTTTCGTTTAAATGTAAGTGAACAAGTGAGAGATGTGTATCATTTTAACGTTTGATAATGCTCTGCATTCCTGTTCTTGTGAGCTGAGTGAGTCATTATGAAGTATGTCTTTAGCTAAAAGGAGGTGTAGCAGGAGACTACTGTACCCATAAGGCTGTGTGTGTGTGTGGGGGGGGGGGGGGGGTATGATCTAAATTATAATATTGCTGACTGTCTGAGGCAAAATTTCCCCAAATCGAATCGAATCGAATCATGGATTGAATCGATTCGGGCAAGGGCGTCGATTTGGCATGGACGGAGGGGACATGTCCCCACCAATATCCAGCGATTATTGAATTGTCCTCACCAATAATTTGATCTCTTCGAGTAAAGAAAAGCAAACCTGATAGAAAGAAGAAAAAAAAAGATCTGTCAACGTCTCATTCACCCAGCGGTGCCGAAAGAGTTAAATTACGTCCTGTACTGGAGTCCTACCTCATGTGACAAATATGGCCAATGTGATTGGCTGAACCTTTCAGGGAGCTCCGTTGAGTTTTAGCAGCGGCAAGCCTGCGCTCCCAGGAGGAGAGGAGGACGGCAGCAAAGAGGAAGAACCTGGATATAAGAAAGTATTTTTCAGAGAAACCTGTAAGTCACTTAAAGCCAAGTTCACTCATAATGTCACGGTCTGGCTGGCAGACCGTGGGGGTGTAGGGAAGGAGGACACAGGCGCGGTGCTCTATGTACAAGCAGTGCGTTTATTTACAGCGATGGACAGACATGACAATAAATCCCGTGCTCTCCCGACTCCCGTGACGTGTCCTCTTCCCAGTGCTAGTGCTCCTGTCTCCGCTTCTCCGTGATGAGCACCCCGTGCTCGCTGTCCTCTCGTCTCCCCGTAACTCCTGGGGACATAAGAGAGAGGAAGCCGTCAGACACACAATAATGCAGCAGACTCAAACTAGGAACTGGTCGAGAGACTGACGTGAAGCCACGCAATGATCCAGCGTCGGAGAGAGCTCCACCACACTCTCAAATAGCTCCTCCGACAGGCCTGATCAGCTGCAGGTGTGGCCAATCACCTGCCAGGGCCACACACACACACACACACACACACACACACACACACACACACACACACACACACACACACACACACACACACACGTCTACAAGCAGGGAGAACGAGGGACAGCAATACAAAATACATACATTATAATATTAGTCCATAACTGCTCAGGGTCCTGGGTCTGACACATAAAATGTGTCCGTCACAATAACGTTGCAGGCTATGCTAGGCTTTGGCCCACATCAGTCTAAAACTGTATGTAACCATGAATAACGTGTTTTGGAAACTAACAGCACAACATGCAGCACTGTTAGTTCTCTCAGTCTCAGAGCAGCGTTTCTAATTCTAATCTAAGTGAAGCTGTCAGAGAAAACAGCAGCCTCGAGCAGCCAGGATATTAGTTTACAGAGGCTGTTAGAATTATATGCCTAACGTTAAAATGTTGGTGACACAAGAATTTCATCTTAATGGCACTGACGTATTCATAGGTCATATTCATGATTTTGCAAATATTCCACCTTGTAGTGCAGTTTGCACAACTTGTTTTAAAAATGCACTCAGCCTACAAACATTACTGATCAGTCAAGATCTGCACAAAGTGACAGACACACTGAAGCAGCTCCACATTTTATTCTTATTGTCATGTTTGTCCTATTTGTCAGGTGACAGAAGAAGCAACACAAAGCTCAGAGAGCAATGGTGACACAAGATCACAGGTGGAATTGGATGATGACGCAGAATGAGAAGAGCGAAAGTGGATCGCTAAATGAAACGGATGAACCAGAACTGGTTTGTAAAAATGCTGCAGCTTCAGTGGTGTGGAACTGGTTTAGCTTTCGTCCGTCAGATACACAACAAAGCACTATTTTTGGTAGAGCATGCTAGCGGGCCGTCGTTATTACCGTGTTGTTTGGAAAATACGGCGCACTTAAAATCAATCCTTTGATTTTTCTGAAAGTCGACAGAGCCCCTTATAACCCCGTGTGCCTTATGTATGAACTCTGGTTGTGTTTACTGACCTCGAAACGATTTTATGTGCACGGCGCTCGAAAATCTGTCAGATGTTTCAGTACGACTTTGCTAAGCTACCACCGCTTGATGGATTGTCAGAGCGTTACGGCTGTCGTAGGCAGGAGCCTCGCGGAGTGAGCCATGTCTCCGTGACGACCAGGACACAGCAGTCACGGACGATTGGCTGTGCGGCGAGAAGTAGGTTCAGTTCGTCTATTTTGTTGACGACCGACCGTGCGCTGGTCAGAAAGATGCTCGGGAGCGGTGGTTTGAAAGGCTGCTTCTTTAGCCTGGCCAGCAGGCCCGACAGGCATCCCCGCTTTTGTTTGCGTTCCTTCCGCCGCCTGCGTTTCTTGGCAGAGCCGATAACAATCCACGGAGCACCCGATGTTCTCGCTATCTCTGGGGGGATGTTGTGCACCCTCTGATAATCACTGGTAATGGGGATCTGGCTGTTATATCCGATCTTGCATAATTCCAGATGGTTGTAGGAAAATTTGGCTTCACAATAAGGAAAACAAAAGAAGAAGAAAAAGTGGAGAAACAAAAAAGAAAGGCACCCAAGTGGAGAGCATAGAGCCGCTGCGTCTGTGCGCGCCGCCATCTAGTATACTTCTTCTAGTACACAGCCTGGAGGTGTGTTTGGGGTCATTGTCCTGTTGAAAACTGGTCCCTAAATGCAATTTCTCAACGAGAAGTTTGGGCTCGGGTGAGTCTGCGTGCTGAAGATATCTACCTATTCAGAACCATGGTAACAGGGTTCTGGCTGATCGGAGCTGGCTTGAGAAAGCGGAACCGGCTGTTCAAACCCCCACAAGGCTGCCCGCTGGGATTGGAACGATGGGAGAGGCGTGAGTTTCTCAAAATGGGCTCATTGAGTCAGCACGGATAAGATCTTGGAGAGACTACGGCTGCTGTGGATACTCAGAATAAGATCTCTGACTGCAGACTGGATACATCTCGGAAAGGCTCGCTTGGAATAACATCTCTGGGCACAAATTGGATGACATCTCGGGGAGGCACACTGCCGTGAGTTCTCAGAATCGGCTCCTTGAGCACAAGAATGACAACATCACAGAACGCAAGTATGGCGAAGCTCGCGGCTCTCCAACGGGAGATTGAGAGACCAGTGTTGGACTGTAGAACTGCTTTGAAATTCATATGAGCTGTTCGCACTAAAGTAAAAAGCACCATCACTTATGCGGATACCCCTTCAGCCCCAGACGTGGGCTCAAGGTCGGAGCTGAACAACACCCTGATAACGACTGTGTTGAGTCTGTTCCTTCCCATTCCATGCAAGGCCACCTGGGTTGGCTGGAAGACTGTTTACTTAGCCTGGCAGGGCGAAGGACACTGTCTCAGCTGAACCCTGGACACGCACACACATACAGGGAGTGCAGAATTATTAGGCAAATGAGAAGGGGTGTGGTCTAATGACATCAACACCCTATATCAGGTGTGCATAATTATTAGGCAACGTCCTTTCCTTTGGCAAAATGGGTCAAAAGAAGGACTTGACAGGCACAGAAAAGTAAAAAATAGTGAGATATCTTGCAGAGGGATGCAGCAGTCTCAAAATTACAAAGCTTCTGAAGCGTGATCATCGAACAATCAAGCGTTTCATTCAAAATAGTCAACAGGGTCGCAAGAAGCGTGTAGAAAAACCAAGGCGCAAAATAACTGCCCATGAACTGAGAAAAGTCAAGCGTGCAGCTGCCAAGATGCCACTTGCCACCAGTTTGGCCATATTTCAGAGCTGCAACATCACTGGAGTGCCCAAAAGCACAAGGTGTGCAATACTCAGAGACATGGCCAAGGTAAGAAAGGCTGAAAGACGACCACCACTGAACAAGACACACAAGCTGAAACGTCAAGACTGGGCCAAGAAATATCTCAAGACTGGTTTTTCTAAGGTTTTATGGACTGATGAAATGAGAGTGAGTCTTGATGGGCCAGATGGATGGGCCCGTGGCTGGATTGGTAAAGGGCAGATAGCTCCAATCCGACTCAGACGCCAGCAAGGTGGAGGTGGAGTACTGGTTTGGGCTGGTATCATCAAAGATGAGCTTGTGGGGCCTTTTCGGGTTGAGGATGGAGTCAAGCTCAACTCCCAGTCCTACTGCCAGTTTCTGGAAGACACCTTCTTCAAGCAGTGGTACAGGAAGAAGTCTGCATCCTTCAAGAAAAACATGATTTTCATGCAGGACAATGCTCCATCACACGCGTCCAAGTACTCCACAGCGTGGCTGGCAAGAAAGGGTATAAAAGAAGAAAAACTAATGACATGGCCACCTTGTTCACCTGATCTGAACCCCATTGAGAACCTGTGGTCCATCATCAAATGTGAGATTTACAAGGAGGGAAAACAGTACACCTCTCTGAACAGTGTCTGGGAGGCTGTGGTTGCTGCTGCACGCAATGTTGATGGTGAACAGATCAAAACACTGACAGAATCCATGGATGGCAGGCTTTTGAGTGTCCTTGCAAAGAAAGGTGGCTATATTGGTCGCTGATTTGTTTTTGAATGTCAGAAATGTATATTTGTGAATGTGGAGATGTTATATTGGTTTCACTGGTAAAAATCAATAATTGAAATGGGTATATATTTGTTTTTTGTTAAGTTGCCTAATAATTCTGCACAGTAATAGTCACCTGCACACACAGATATCCCCCTAAAATAGCTAAAACTAAAAACAAACTAGAAACTACTTCCAAAAACATTCAGCTTTGATATTAATGAGTTTTTTGGGTTCATTGAGAACATGGTTGTTGTTCAATAATAACATTATTCCTCAAAAATACAACTTGCCTAATAATTCTGCACTCCCTGTATTTGCTTTCGTAGCTGGTGGAGACGGATGGCATTGTCTGCCCTCACTAGGTCCACAACGGCAAGTTCCTGCTGTTGTGTGAACAGGCGTTGGCGTCCTGCCCCAGAAGGTCTTCGAGTCATTCTAGAGAATTCTCATAGTCAGGCCATGGTTGATGACATGGTCCACCAAAGTTGCTCTTATATCATCAGAAATATGGGTCTGTGCGTGGCCTCTTCGACGACCTCCTCCTCTTGCTCTCCCTCCATCCATGCTTGCAAAGTTCTTGAATTGGCTAAACTGAGGGCTTTTTGTAGTTGGCTAATTGGTGTTCAGTTTTTCAAGTACGTGCCTTCAGGTGTGTATTGAGTGGTTGCAATTACCCGATGTGCTTTGTATTTTGGATGTTTTCCAGGGTGGCACCCTGAAATTTCATTTTGTGAACGAAGTGTCTTATGTGTGAAATAGAGTGTAGTATGCAGGACCATGTGTGTTGCATAATTGCAACTAGGGTGCAAAGCAGTGCTTTTGTTTAAGGTATGGGTACATGTATTTGAGGTATGGTAACAAAAGCTTCAAGTTCAAGAGCAGACTGCAGCGGACTGTACGGGCAGCAGATAGGATCATCGGCACCCCCCTGCCCTCCATCCTGGATGGAGGGCAGGGGGGTGCCGCTCAAGAACCAGGAAACGGGCAGGGAAAATCATCACAGACCCCTCACACCCTGGACACAGACTTTTTGATCTGCTGCCCTCTGGCAGACGGTACAGAAGCCTGCAGACCAGGACCACCCGACACAGGAACAGTTTCTTTCCCCTCGCCATCTCCCTTCTTAACACTTGACCTGTCACACTGCTCCCACTGCCAGACTGCAGCTGCACCTTATGTACATTTGTAGTATTCATTCCACCTCATTCATTTCTGTATTTTATGTATATACGTTTAGATTCGTTATTTATAGTTGCTGTTGTGGATAAGGCGTAGCTTTGGGTCACGTGGTGTCGGTAATAGTGATTGCTATATCATCTGTTCACGTCCTGAGGGAATTTTTGTGAATGAGTGGGTGATGGGGGAAGTCGACTTTTGCTGACCGCTCAAGCTTGGAATGTTTTGATCACTGTTTTTCTACCGATTTTAAGGATTTGATAACAAATAAAGGAGTTTTAACCTGGAACTTTGACTTACGTTTTAAACAGCGGGCGCGTCAACATTATTCCCCTATTCAGCTGCTCGGCGACTCAAAGGCTTGACAGTCGCCAATAGTTGCTTTACACAGCTTTGTGTATGTGTGTATATAGACACGTGTGTGTGTGTGTGTGTGTGTGTGTGTGTGTGTGTGTGTGTGTGTGTGTGTGTGTGTGTGTGTGTGTGTGTGTGTGTGTGTGTGTGCCCTCACAGAAGGAAGGTCACAGCAGGAGCTTTTCTCGAACGCATTTCCAATCAGTTTTTTACAAGAAGTGTGGCTCATACAACGGTATAAATGTATTCTTTGTGATACTTTATAAATATGAAACTCTAAAGATTTTGAGTTCATGCACATTGTGAAACAAGAATCTAAATATTTGTGTCACAATGATTTCTATAAAAGCATTTTGTTTATGGGGATAATGTGACAAATCTTTTGTGACCCTATTAATGATCAGTGATAATTGAAGAGGAACCCTGGCTCGGGACATTTTCATGACAAGTGTCAGCGCAGACATCTACTAACGAGAGAACATGTTTTATCATCATAAACACGGTGATGTGAAGCATCGTTAAAGTGTCACTTCAGTAATGTTGACTCATGTTTTTAATAATGACTTTAAAACACTAATTTCTGTGGTTTATTTTAAGTTTACAGAATATAACATGTGGTAAGACGACGAGTTTTACTTCTCACTGTCCGTGTCATGTGTATCTATTTATCATGTATGCTACTTTGCCGACAATGTTTCATTGTGTTCATGAAATAAACCAGACTTTCACTGTCTGCATCTTTTACTGTTTTCTGCTTTTGTTCACTCCAAGTTTGACAAACCTACAGATATCCAGAGTTAACTCACTAACAATGTGGAGCAGTCTCAGTGTATTTAGCTGCTTTTTCCCTGAACACAACCAACTGAGAGAAACACCTGTAGGCCTCACTTTGGTCATTTTGAACGCTGAAGGAGATTTGTTCCATAGACACCTTATACTAGTGTTTCCTGCACTACTATGTTCTATTTAAATCCAGATTCCTTTTATAGTTTGCAGTGAAATTTGTTAAACCGTTGCTTAATGGGACAGAAGTACAAGTCACTCTTTACTAACACATTTATAGATGAGTTTATTGCTGAACGACACAGCTAGCAGTCTCACACACTCTTTAGGTTTTTCAAGTTTTGTGTGTAATGGTTTAGTCTATCAAACCTTACCCTTTTCTCCCCAGTATCACAACAGCGTGACTCCCAAAGTACAGATCAGTAAACAACCAATGATTCTAAATCCAGAACAGAAAGATACAGTTGGAAGATGAATGATTGCGTTTTTATGATGTGTAGTAAAACGACCCCCTCTTCTTCTTCTCTGTGTTGGTGTTGTTCTTGACTACAGAGAATTGTTTTTACTAAAATGAAACAGATGAAAAATGTTTCATTTTATTTCACTGTAACACCCCCTCAATGCCATTTTTAGGATATTCTTGGTGATCCCATTTTTTGATATTTATGCTTTTGGCACTGAGGGTATCTGATACGCACGTTGTCACTGTGTTTTGTGCTACCAGCTGTGAGGGCTCTGCTTTTGCTTTGAGCAGTCTGTTTTTATTTTGTCTCGCGAGTGTGTGTTTTTCAAACGAGATCCTCCTCAGTTTGATTTTGTTACCACAAACTTTGTGTGAAGTTCACAACAGAGGTAAAGAGATTTAAACACACCAGTTTAAGGAGGCAGCGATTGGACCAGCTGCACAGGGCTGGTGAAGCAGAGAGTGTCGGGGGAGATGTGCAACAGAAGCAGAGGGAACATTTTACTAGATGATAAATGGCACATTTAGGTGATTAAGGATTTGTTGACAAGATTAAAAGACACGTCCGTCAGAGTTCAACAACATTACAGTTTGATTAAATAAAAAGTTTTTAAACTACACAAGGTTCATTTTCTCCTCTGATAGTAAGCATATTAAACATGTCAAGAAAGAAAGAGTATAAAGAAAAATAGTAAATGTGTCTAATTAAACTCTTCCTGTGAACCTTATATCATCCTTTAATATGTTCGGTGTTACAAACTTGAAGAAGCACAGAAAAGATCATCAGACATTAATCTAATCAGTTTTCAGCCTTCATTCATATTGAAAAGTTGAAATCTTCCCTGCTAGACCCAAGTGCAGCGTTTAACACCGTTGGCCAGAACATTTTATTACAGCTATTATTAAATGGAGAGTCCTCTTCACACACTGAGGTTAATTATGAAGCTCCACAGGCTTCTGTGCAAAGACCAGTTCTGTTTACATTATACGTGCTTTAGAAGACATAGCATACATTTTCACTGCTATGCATATGATACCCGCTTTTATTGGTTAAACTGCCGTCTTAGACACATAATGAGCTTTAATTTTCTGCTTCTAAGTTCAGATAAAACTGAGGTTATTGTAACGGGGCGTAAAAATCTTAGAAACACTGTGGCTAACACGATCCTTACTCTGGATGGCATCGCCTTAAGCCGCCTGTTGCAGTCATTTGGCACATTATAAGTCAAATTGAAGCACACGATCCCAAAGCACAACATCAACATTTATTTATATACAAAAATGAAAATTCTTTTTACAGAAAAGAATTGTAACTTCACAATATTGCATTAAGATGAGCAGACAGATTTTAATCTCAGTATCGTGCACACAGATTTTTCAGGACACTGGAAGAGTTCCTGCCGTGGATTTAGATGTTAGTGTTGTGTGGATGATCCCATTCTGTCATCTTTGTGTTACTAACACTGATGCTTTTACACTTTAGGACCCTCGAGACCTCTGCTGCTCAGCCGTCCTGATCGCTGCCTCCACTTTAACCAGAGGCTGTAACCTCTGATCATTTCACCTGCACCGGCAGTAAAACTCTTCTCCAGAACCAAACGTGCCATAAACCCATCACAGCTTCATCATCAGCTCAGTCTCAGCAACATGCAGACGACCGAGCAGCAGAAACTCTGCAGGGAACGTCTGAAGTCTGTTCTTCAGTTTTCCCAGCTCACTGTTTATTGAACATGAGACAGAAAAATAACTTCACCTTTAATGTGAAACTTTTATCGCCTGTGACATGTTTGCAGGAAGTTTTCATGCTGTGATTTAGTGTCACAGCCATAAATATCACACAAGGTAAAAACTACAAGTCCCAGCATCCTCTGTGTTTAGGGAGGAGCAGTGAAAGTGAAAGTGTTGATCCTCCGTTCAGAGCAGCAGGAGGAGGAAGGTGGAGCTGAGGCAGGTGAGTGTTAACATGAATATGTTTCTTCTTATGACATAAAATAATTCCACACTGTTCGTGTCTGTGGGTGAAACGTGAGGCCGGTCGGCTCCTCTGAGCGCTGGTTTCCTGTAAGTAGAGAGGAAGTGAGTTTAGCTGAGAGAGCAGGAGGAGAGTGAGAGCTGTGCTGAGGCAGGTGAGTGTTAACACCGCTCTGACATTACTGTGTCTCTGTGGCGGGAACAACAGGCTCCGTCAGTGGAGGCAAAAATAATCAGACTTTGGTTTTTCAAAGGAAACTACTTCATGTTGGGAGAAGCCGCGCGCTCATTGGATAACGACTTGTCAATCTCAAGTTATTAGCCAATGAGCGCGCAGGTTCACAGTAAGACCCGCCCTTATCACGACGGGTTTTAAAACTAAAATGGCGACAGAAACTCTGTGAGTGGAGTTCAGGCTGACTTTATGAAAGTGCGACGTTTGAGCCACTTCCTGTTCTCAGTCCCGGCGTCCTGATCACCGAGGTTTCTGTTGCTCTGATGTCTGATATTGATTATATCGGTAAACAGGCTGTAGGCAGAAACATCAGGTCTGATCTGAAAATCCCTTCAGAAACAAACTTTAAGAGTTTTATGTCCGTGAGGCTGTAAAACTGTAACGTGTCCTGTGATCCATAAACACTCTGTGATGAATAATCTGAAGTCATTTTGAGCCTGACAGTAGTTTCCTGTCACAGAGCAGAAGCTGCAGGCAGTTTTTGGCACCTTTATATTTAATTTATTCCAAAATAAATCAATAAAGGTAGAAAAGAACTCTCAGTGACATTAAAAATCTATTTTAAAGACAGATGTGACCAAGTGCAACAAATATAAGATGAGATGTTTACAGATATTTGAAGTATTGATCATATGTAGAACACAGAGCAGGGGCCCGTTCTTCGTACCGCGCTAAGTGAGTTAGCTGGATGAGATTGTTGACGATTTCGCGTGATCCTGGATCGTTCGGTTCCCCGAAGCCCATCCGGGACTTGCTGTCATAGCAACAGAGCCGTAAGCGTAAACCTGCTGGGGAGCAGGCTTACTTTATGTAAACAGGATTAGATCGCGGCCACGCAGGTATGCCCGCGTCATTCATACGAAAGCAACAGCGATATTCCACCACTGTTTCACCATAAATAAATAACATCAATGTAACTAAAGACAATGCAGCACCTGATCCTTTTATTGATGTCACACAGATACATACAGGTCATTTCCTAAAAAAGGGAAATGTACTATTAACATTCTATTACATGTATGTGATTATTACAGATGTAATTCATATTTCAGAGTAGTAATTGTAAATTACTTCGTGTAATCAAGATGAGAGACCACGGCTATAAAAGCGAAGGTGGATTTGGGAAGCCTGTCGCAGCCATGTGCTGTCCGTATACGCGAGCCACCCATTGCGGAAGGTGCAAGATTGATAAGGAGAGTCCTCAGAATTCAGCGTATATTGCGGGACAGACAGGATCCTTTAGCTCAGCGCGACAGTGTGCTCATAGAGAGATATCGATTTTCCCGTGAGGGTATTATTTACTTAACCAACTTGTTGACGAGGGGGTGCAGGACCACCACCTGTCTTTTGTTGCTCTGCCCTTTTCTTGGTTGCTGTTATAAACAAACAGATTATTCCAGGGTCTCTTTCCAAGAGACTAAAAGCAATATAAGTGATAAATATTACCATTCTGTAGAATATTCTTATATTTCACTTTTACCTGTTCCCATGTTCTAGTGGGTCCTGTCGTGGCTCTAATGTGAAAGAGGATAAAATATAACATATTATAATATAATGTAATATAATATTGGATAATATAGTGTAATATAATAAATCTACCCTACCGCCTACTGGTGTTGGCCAGAGGGGCCGATGGCGCGATATGGCAGCCTGGCTTCTGTCAGTCTGCCCCAGGGCAGCTGTGGCTACAACTGTAGCTGCCTCCACCAGTGTATGAATGTGAGAGTGACTGAATAGTGGCATTGTAAAGCGCTTTGGGTGCCTTGAAAAGCGCTATATCAATCCACTCCATTATTATTGTTATTATTAAATTACTTACGAGTTTAATTTGTCAGCAACTTCCTGCCAGCCCTCGCTCCTTGCTTTTGCAGCCTTTGCAGTGTTCCTTTGCGTTCTGATTGAACTCTGAAACTCCTGAAATCCCTCACTCAAGAGTTCTTGCTCTGCTGCCGAAAAATACCGAGCCGAGCGCGCTCCGTCGACATTTTCGCCGACCAATCAGAGGGTTGCCGATCAATGTTTCTACTATCGATGCGTAGCCCCTTTTACGACACCCAGTGATGTCACATTACTGCGTCCAGCTGTACTAATCGTCAACAGCAGGTGTGTTCGGGGAACCGGATTAGCGCGCTCACGGTTAGCGCGATGGTTTGATCTTGGATGTAATAAGCGACGTACGAAGCACAGGGCCCAGGTCCAATAACAGAGTCATCCTGCTCACAAACAGCAGTTTGGTTTCATGAGCTCACTTCCTGCAGTGATCCTCAGCTTCTCTCCAAAGGAGCCGTAACATGTGGGCTCCTCACCATGATGATGATCCCAAACACACTGAGTTCCTTCATCCACCTGATCATGTACTTATTAAATAATGTGATGGTTTTGGTGTTTTTTAAAGACTTTGAGCCTCTAAAATAACTGGTTTGGACTTTAGGGCCAAAGCTCCAACATTAGAAAGCCGTCAGTGTGATGCTTCCAGTACAACAGCACCTCTGAGTGTGTGTGTTTACCTCTCAGACTAACTCCACCCTGACATCAAGAAGATGGAGGAAGAGGACGGAGCAGCATCCAGCTGTGTGTCTGTGAGGAGTGACCGGTCCAAAGAGAGACCTCCAGAGTTCAGTCATGAACCTGCACCGACAGTGAACTTCAATCATGGAGCTCAGCTGACCATGTAAGAGAGCTGCTGACTCAGAGTTCAAAGGTTGTTTCTATAAATGTTCTGCCAGTGACATCATAACTTAACCTAACACTGGTCTGTGTATGAAGTATCATTTAGTGGCAGTTGTTAAAGTTGTATAATGATGATGCTAGTTTGGGGTGTATTTTCCTGCTGATGCAAATGCATCTACTTTGCCCTTTGTCTGGTGCTTTGGACAAAGACGTCCAATGAAACTCAGAACAACACAGTTTGCACCACCAGCAGGCAGAGGAAGTGGCTGACATCCAGAAATCCTACCAGTGGCTGAACAAAGCTGGACTGAAAGACAGCACAGAGGCACTAATCATGGCAGCACAGGAACAAGCTCCGAGCACAAGACCCATAGAGCCCGGGGTCTACATGGCTCTTTTTGGGGGGGTTGTGTTGTATTAATAGTGACTTTGTTTCTTTGGACCAAAATCTTTTGTTTTTCAGTTCAGTTGCAACATTGACTAACACTAATGCAGGGGTCGGCAACCTGCGGCTCTTTAGTCCTTACAGTGCGGCTCCTCGTGGTTTGGGAAAATAAATTAGAAGTATTTAGCTGAAGTGTATTTTATTTATGTTCTTTTTTAACTTGTAGTTCTAAATTGGAAGATTATTGTGATATTGAAATATAAAAAGAAAATTATATTTTATTATTTTTTGATCGCTCAAATAAGCGTCACACTCGCGGAAGCCGGTGTACCCGCCGAAACGCCGTGCATTTATCGAGACTTTCAGCCCCAGGTAGGCCAATTATGGATCTTCGGATCCACATTATGTCAGCAGCTGTTCTCCACCGTGAACTATGTTAAAAACAAACACCGCTCACGCCTCACAGACGACAGCTTACAGTCCTGTAAAGATGAAAGTGACTTCGTACAGCCCCGACCTGCAGACGCTGTGCGCAGAGGTTCAGGAGCAGAAGTCCCGTTGTAAACATATCACGGCAGACCCGACGATGTTTGCATGAACTCGCTTTTCAGCTTCTCTTTATTGACCACTTTTCACACACGGTTGCTGTACGCACACAGCCGGCTGTAGCTTTGCAGCTCACAGCCCGACACACACCAACACAACAGCACAGACGTTAAGGCGGCGAGGCGTGATTGCGGGTGCCGCTCAGGTGCGTCCGCCTCCCCTGCAGCGGCGCTGCAGACCACGCCCCGCCACACACATTAACCAGGTAAAATACATATTTAGGCAGAATTTTGCAAATATCTATTTTTCATCTTTCAGCAGCATAGAGCTTTTCTTCCAATTATTTTTTAAAAGTCAGGTCAAGGCTCCAAAAGCACAAAGGAGATATAAGGGTGGCGGCTCACAGCAGTTTTTGTTTGCTACATCATTTTAGTTCAGCTGGGTGTCTTTCCTTTTGTTATATTTCTTTAAGAGTTCAAATGTGTTCATTACATAAATAACATGTAATTTTCTCTGTAGCACTTCATGGATTTCATAAGCAACACACCTTAGTTGTTCACACAAAGCATAAAGGTAAAAAACAGTATATACAGTGTTATCTTCATTCTAGATGTCAAAAAGTATTTGTGGCTCCCAGTGTTTTCTTTTGCGTGGAAACTGGCTCCAAATGGCTCTTTGGGTCCTGAAGGTTGCTGACCCCTGACCTAATGGTATATTTTTTTAGCTGGATCGTTCTATAAAAACATGAATCAAATCTGAGAAAAGTTTCCACCTGACCTGTTGAATGTTATTGAAGCCAGAAGTTTGCCTTCATACTGTGTTTCTTGCATGCCTTTTGTGGTGTACTAATTGATGTGAAATGAATGCAATGTGGTTGTGTTTGCAGAGGTCAGAGGTCACAGTCTCCAGCATCCAGCTGTGTGTCTGTGAGGAGTGACCGGTCCAGAGACAGACCTCCACACTTCAGTCATGAACCTGCACCAACAGTGAACTTCAATCATGGAGCTCAGCTGACCATGTAAGAGAGCTGCTGACTCAGAGTTCAAAGGTTGTTTCTATAAATGTTCTGCCAGTGACATCATAACTTAACCTAACACTGGTCTGTGTATGAAGTATCATTTAGTGGCAGTTGTTAAAGTTGTATAATGATGATGCTAGTTTGGGGTGTATTTTCCTGCTGATGCAAATGCATCTACTTTGCCCTTTGTCTGGTGCTTTGGACAAAGACGTCCAATGAAACTCAGAACAACACAGTTTGCACCACCAGCAGGCAGAGGAAGTGGCTGACATCCAGAAATCCTACCAGTGGCTGAACAAAGCTGGACTGAAAGACAGCACAGAGGCACTAATCATGGCAGCACAGGAACAAGCTCCGAGCACAAGACCCATAGAGCCCGGGGTCTACATGGCTCTTTTTGGGGGGGTTGTGTTGTATTAATAGTGACTTTGTTTCTTTGGACCAAAATCTTTTGTTTTTCAGTTCAGTTGCAACATTGACTAACACTAATGCAGGGGTCAGCAACCTGCGGCTCTTTAGTCCTTACAGTGCGGCTCCTCGTGGTTTGGGAAAATAAATTAGAAGTATTTAGCTGAAGTGTATTTTATTTATGTTCTTTTTTAACTTGTAGTTCTAAATTGGAAGATTTTTGTGATATTGAAATATAAAAAGAAAATTATATTTTTTATTTTTTCATCGTTCAAATAAGCGTCACACTCGCGGAAGCCGGTGTACCCGCCGAAACGCCGTGCATTTATCGAGACTTTCAGCCCCAGGTAGGCCAGTTATGGATCTTCGGATCCACATTATGTCAGCAGCTGTTCTCCACCGTGAACTATGTTAAAAACAAACACCGCTCACTAGGGATGGGTATCGAAAACCGGTTCTTGTTGAGAACTGGTTCCCACTGTTTCAATTCCTTGGAATCGTTTGCCATTTTTGCAAACGATTCCCTTATCGATTCCAGTCACCCTGAATGACGTCACCACGTTGCGGAGCGTCATTTACCTGGCAGGAAACATGGCGGCTCAAACGCTAAAAAGATTGGTTATACTTTACAAGAACGGATGACAACAGGGCAACTTGCAATACTTGCAAAGTAGATACTTCATTTAAGGGAGGAAACACTACGAATATGCAAAAGCATTTGCTCACAAAACACACGATGACCTTAAATGAATGTCGTGTTTTTAATTCCGCTCCGGACTCGTGAATCTCAACCCAGCAGCAGCGGTAACGTTTGCACGTCCTCTCCCGTTAATGCGGCAGGTAAATAATCAGCTAACAGTGCATATTATGTTAGCGCGATCTGCCTTATCTGCCATTACTGCGCGTTTAGGTGACCATGATGAGAGAGACAGAGTCTGGCTGGCGCTCGCTGGCAGTTCTCGCTGCAGTCTACCGGTAGCGTCTCCTTTCAAGCCAGGATAGACTAATGTTACCGAGCAGTGACTAAGTTTGTGGTCAAAGGCTTGCACCCATTTGCCACAGCAGATGCCCCCGATTTTCGGTAAGTGAATGTGTTTAATTGTAGGCAGGGACATTACTGGATATTCTTGTGTAATTGCTACAGAATAATTTATGTTATACTTTGTTATTGCTACAGAAGAATATTTATTTTATTATTTTACATTTACAATTTTTTTCCCCGGGGTCCCTGTGACACCACATTGAAGAGCCGTAGGCTGGATCTCTTAAGATCTCACTGTTGGGTTTGTAAGGCCATGTTACTCCTAAATTTCTATCTTGTTCAAAGAGAAGATATAAAACAAAGTTCTAAGCTAATCGACCTTAGTGTTCTCCTTTTTTAAAAAGAATCGATAAAGAATCGAATCGTTAAACAGAATCGAAAATGGAATCGGAATCGTGAAAATCTTATCAATACCCATCCCTACCGCTCACGCCTCACAGACGACAGCTTACAGTCCTGTAAAGATGAAAGTGACTTCGTACAGCCCCGACCTGCAGACGCTGTGCGCAGAGGTTCAGGAGCAGAAGTCCCGTTGTAAACATATCACGGCAGACCCGACGATGTTTGCATGAACTCGCTTTTCAGCTTCTCTTTATTGACCACTTTTCACACACGGTTGCTGTACGCACACAGCCGGCTGTAGCTTTGCAGCTCACAGCCCGACACACACCAACACAACAGCACAGACGTTAAGGCGGCGAGGCGTGATTGCGGGTGCCGCTCAGGTGCGTCCGCCTCCCCTGCAGCGGCGCTGCAGACCACGCCCCGCCACACACATTAACCAGGTAAAATACATATTTAGGCAGAATTTTGCAAATATCTATTTTTCATCTTTCAGCAGCATAGAGCTTTTTTTCCAATTATTTTTTAAAAGTCAGGTCAAGGCTCCAAAAGCACAAAGGAGATATAAGGGTGGCGGCTCACAGCAGTTTTTGTTTGCTACATCATTTTAGTTCAGCTGGGTGTCTTTCCTTTGGTTATATTTCTGTAAGAGTTCAAATGTGTTCATTACATAAATAACCTGTCATTTTCTCTGTAGCACTTCATGGATTTCATAAGCAACACACCTTAGTTGTTCACACAAAGCATAAAGGTAAAAAACAGTATATACAGTGTTATCTTCATTCTAGATGTCAAAAAGTATTTGTGGCTCCCAGTGTTTTCTTTTGCGTGGAAACTGGCTCCAAATGGCTCTTTGGGTCCTGAAGGTTGCTGACCCCTGACCTAATGGTATATTTTTTTTAGCTGGATCGTTCTATAAAAACATGAATCAAATCTGAGAAAAGTTTCCACCTGACCTGTTGAATGTTATTGAAGCCAGAAGTTTGCCTTCATACTGTGTTTCTTGCATGCCTTTTGTGGTGTACTAATTGATGTGAAATGAATGCAATGTGGTTGTGTTTGCAGAGGTCAGAGGTCACAGTCTCCAGCATCCAGCTGTGTGTCTGTGAGGAGTGACTGGTCCAGAAACACACCTCCACACTTCAGTCATGAACCTGCACCAACAATGTTCTTCAATCATGGAGCTCAGCTGACCATGTAAGAGAGCTGCTGACTCAAGAGTTCAAAGGTTGTTTCTATAAATGTGTTCTACCAGTGACATCATAAATGATTCCTAATGGTGGTCCGGGTACGATAATGCTAGTATCAATCGTAGTAGTAATGCAATCCAAGGTAATGATTTCTTCTCTGTTGCTGTGAACGTCTGAGACAACTATTACTGACAGAAACCATCACATCATCCAGTTTGTGTGTTTGCAGCTGCTTAAAAGATTTTAAACAGAGATTAATCAGTAATTCATGTGATGTGTTTGTGTTTGCAGAGGTCAGAGGTCACAGTCTCCAGCATCCAGCTGTGTGTCTGTGAGGAGTGACTGGTCCAGAAACAAACCTGTAAACTTCAGTGATGAACCTGCAGCAACAATGTTCTTCAATCATGGAGCTCAGCTGACCATGTAAGAGAGCTGCTGACTCATTTACGGGTGTTTGAAATTCTGTGACCACTTTGTAATTTTAGTTTATATTTTTAAAGTGTTTTTATTTGTAGTTGCCTGTATTTTTATTACACTGTGTGTAACGTGGTGGTTTGTGCTGTTTGGGATCGTTTTGGTGTATTTGTGTCAGAACATCAGATAAATGATTTCATCACATTTTAAAAGAAAGTATCAGGATAATAATCTGAACTGAGTCATCAGAAATAGAAAGATGGTCTCAACAGGCCACTGAGCTGATCTCCAAAGAAATGCAGAAGATTGAAGAGTCCGAGGCTGTTTATTTGTCACAGGCATCGTCATACACGTACAACACAGTGAAATGTGCTGAGCTGCTCCTGTGACTGGACAAAACATTAGAAACAATCATTAAATGAAATAATGAAACATTGTGCAGATGTAATGTTAAAGTGCTTTGTGCCACATTAGCACAGCATGTACTGACAGAGCAGTGCAAGCAGAACAAAGCAAATGAGCAAAGTGATGTAAACAGAGTAACTGAACAGAGTGAGCAGAGTAATATCAGCAGTAATGAAGCAGCAGGATCAGTGTAGCAGCGTGTGACGTCATAATGAATCAGGTATGATCTGAAATATGACAGTGAGACAAGAACATGATGTAAGGTCCTGTTTAAACCCTGATGGTGATGCTATGAGGGGAGCATGTTCTGATTTAGGACTTGGATGGTCTGAGGATAGAAGCTCCTCTCTGTTTGTGTCCTGATGATGCAGAAGCTTCTGCCTGATTGTAGAAGGAGCTGAAGCCAGCATCATCCCAGAGGTGAAGCTCCTCTGTGTGCAGACCTGAGGTCAGATTCCTCCAGGCTGATGTTCAGGATCTACAGAAACGTGTGGTTGTAGTTATTGCTGCACTGTGTGCTGACAGCAGATACTCAGAACAAAGCGCTGCACACGTGTTCTTTACAAACATCTGTACATAGAAAATATGGATCATGGCAGTGAATGAACACGTTTCTGTCATTTGTTTCATTGGCTTCTTTTTTCTGCCTGTGTTCATGTGATTAATGTCTAACACATAAACAGGTTTGTAATCAAACATCACATCATCAGGGAGGCATCATGAAACAAAGTTACTGCTGGAGGCTGAACTCAATTTGGTGGCAATGTTCAAAAATATCACTCAGATCATTTCAAAGCTTTTAGTTCTTCTTCTTCACTTCTGTAAAAGAATAGAAAGGAAATCAGAACCCAGAAGTTCACTTCCTGATGACTGAACTCTTTCAAAATAAAGCTGAAACAGGGCTCTAGACTAACTTTTTGACATGGGCGCACCGGTACGCCTAACTTTAAAAATTTAGGCGTACCGGCACAAAAGTTAGGCGCACTCAAATTTTTCAACCGCATCGCTTAACACCGCAGTTTTACATGTGCACTTTCTTTGGGGGGGGAAGTCCATACAGACAATATTAATTTCTAAATTATTAACTAACAAACTTGTGCTTAAATCTTTGTCAATATTGTAGAAAATGTTAAAAACTTAATCATCATCTTGGCCTCCTCTGACGACCTGTTTGCTGCTGTCTGCTGCTGAAAGGCCGTGGGGAGAGGGGACACTTGGGCAGTGCATTTACTGCAGCATATAATGTGTTTTCTGGATACACTGTGCTTTTTCAGCATTCAAATATTGATGGCACCGTGTCAGAGCACTGGCTATGAATTTCAGACAGATCAGGCCTTAACTTAACAAAAAAGTTATCAATAGTTCTTTTCATCTTTTCTTATTACCCACAGCTACAGTACATCCACTTCTCTCAGGCCTAGGCTGCTCACTAGGGCTGAGTATCATCACTGATTTCTATAATCCATTCAATTCCGGTTCTCAAAGTCCTGATTTGATTCAGTTTAGCCTCAGACAGTCAGAAATATTATAATTCTGATCATTTATCAGTACTGATACACATGAGACTTCATCAGAATTGTGAAAATCACAGCAGATGCCTTTGTGTGAAAGTAACTGAGAATAAAACACAGGAAAACATGAAGGAGATTTTCCTGGTCTGGCTTTTTATAGCAGATAACCTTAAAAATATTCTGCAATTTTGCATAATTTTAAGAAGTTTAAATTTCTTCAGTATTGAACAGCAGAAATTAGGCTTTCTTGTCCGAGGTCATTTAAGTGAAAAAAGAAAAAGCGCTGTAAACAACGGTAGACTGGTGGGTAATAAGCGAATGAATAATGCAGAAAACAGATTTGAGACGGGAAACTGTTCCTGAAGTACAGAGAGAGAGAGAGCTGTGCAGGAAGTGTGATTTTTATCGTGGTGGAAGCAAAACAGCAAAAGTCAGAGGGAATTCATGACGACATTGATCAAATGTGAAGCGCAGTTTGCTGCTTCTTTTGCTGCAGGCTCGGTGAATTTTGGTTGGAGAGAGGCAAAACCTGCAGCTCAGAATCAGCGCAAAAAGACGTAAACACAGCGCGGACCCGAAGAATCGCTAAGCTCCGACAGCGTGTCCGTGTTCAGGCCGTCGGGTGAGAAAGCCGAGAAAGACGAAGCTGATTCTGATGTGTTGGGTCCGCTCCGTGTTTGGGTCTTTGTGTGGAATCCGTTAATGAATTGATATCGCTTTATTCAAGCTACTCACCTCTCTCTTCCACCTGCACTTTCAACTGGACCACGGCCAATCAGAGAGGTCCCGCCCCTGACTATCTCTGATTGGTTTAGTCCACGATAGGGGCATAATGTGTGTCTGTTGTTGACCACACGGAGAGTTACAGAGATTTTTTTTTGTTACCGGAACAGTTGGTCGCACCTGTGCGACCAAATATTTATTTTTAGTCGCACCACTGAAAAATTTGGTCGCATTTGCGACCAAATTGGTCGCACTCTAGAGCCCTGTGAAAGCTCTGAATGTGACACCGCTGCTCCACCACAGTTTTTAGAGGAGGTCAAAGGTCAGTTGAAAGTGATGGATCCCAAACTTCCAGTACATCCAGTGAAGGACATAATCAGCTCTGTGATGAAGGCTTTTACTGTGGAGTTTGTAGGCTGATCACTCTGTGTTTAATAAGACAGGCAGGAACAGCAAAGGAAACTTGGATTCTGAACTCAAACACAAGTTTCTCCACTTTGACTTTTCTCTGTGACCATCAGAGCTTCTGCACAGTGTCATCAAATCTGGATGTTTGTCACTGACAGTCAATGATTTTAGTGATAAAGAAATGTGTTCACAGAGGGAGGAAGAGGAAGAGGAGTGGTGTTTGTGAGGAGGAGCAGCTGTCCTGCTGTGCTTTGTGTCAGGACGTCCTGAAGGATCCAGTCTCTACCAGCTGTGGACACTGGTTCTGCAGACAGTGCATCTCCTCATACTGGGACCAGTCTGCTTCATCAGGAGACTGGTCCTGTCCCCAGTGTGGAGAAAGATCCAGAAGCAGAGCTGGACTGCAGACAGCCAGTCAGAGCAGCTGTGTACAAAGTAAGACTGAACATCTGTCTGCTGATGGACTCATTTCTGAAAACTGGACTTCTTGTTGTTGTTCAGACATTGAAGAGTTTTCTTTCTGTTTTTCTTTCTTTCAGCAGATGTTGGTCTGCAGGAGGTTTTAGATGAACATAAGATCAGTCTGAGGAGGAGATGTGAACGTGTGACTGAAGGAAGTGATGAAACAGGAAGTAGAACCCTCCTCAACAGGATCTACACTGAGCTCTACATCACAGAGGGACAGAGTGAAGAGGTTCATAGCCAACATGAGGTGAGGCAGCTGGAGACAGCTTCCAAGATGGACGCCCTCCATGACACTCCAATCAGGTGCCAGGACATCTTTAAAGCCTTACCTGACCAACAGAGACCCATCAGAGTGGTTCTGACCAACGGCGTGGCTGGTGTTGGAAAAACCTTCTCAGTGCAGAAGTTCACTCTGGACTGGGCAGAGGGCTTGGAGAACCAACATGTCAGTGTGGTGGTTCTGCTTTCATTCAGGGAGCTGAACCTGATCAGAGATGAGCAGTACAGTCTTCTGGAGCTGCTCCATGTTTTCCATCCAACATTACAGAAGGTCACAGCAGAGAAGCTGGCTGTCTCTCAGCTTTTGTTCATCTTTGACGGCCTGGATGAAAGCAGACTTTCATTGGATTTCACCAACAGGAAGCTGCTGTCTGATGTCACACAGAAGTCATCAGTCAGCCAGCTGCTGACAAACCTCATCCAGGGGAATCTGCTTCCCTCGGCTCTCGTCTGGATAACTTCCCGACCTGCAGCGGCCAATCAGATCCCTCCTACATGTGTTGACAGGCTAACAGAAGTACGAGGCTTCACTGACGCCCAGAAGGAGGAGTACTTCAGGAGGAGATTCAGTGATGAAGAGCTGTCCAGCAGAATCATCTCCCACATGAAGACATCCAGGAGCCTCCACATCATGTGTAGAATCCCAGTCTTCTGCTGGATCACTGCTACAGTTCTGGAGCACATGTTGACTACAGAGCAGAGAGGAGAGCTGCCCAAGACCCTGACTGACATGTACTCACACTTCCTGCTGGTTCAGACAAAGAGGAAGAAGAACAAGTACCACGAGGGACATGAGACGAGTCCACAGGAGCTGACGGAGGCTGACAGGGAAGTTCTTCTGAAGCTGGGGAGGCTGGCGTTTGAACATCTGGAGAAAGGAAACATCATGTTCTACCAAGAAGACCTGGAGCAGTGTGGTCTGGATGTGACAGAGGCCTCGGTGTACTCAGGAGTTTGTACAGAGATCTTCAAAAGAGAGTGTGTGATCTTCCAGAAACCAGTCTACTGCTTTGTTCATCTGAGCATCCAGGAGTTTCTGGCTGCAGTCTACATGTTCCACTGTTTCACCAACAGGAAGTCAGAGGTGCTGAAGGACTTCTTGGGAAAAAAATACAACGAGTCCTCTCTGGATGATTTTTTGATGGAAACACTAATAAAATCCTTCAGGAGTAAAAATGGTCGTCTGGACCTGTTTGTTCGCTTCCTTCATGGCCTCTGTCTGGAGTCCAACCAGAGACTCTTAGGAGGTCTGCTGGGTCAGACAGAGAACAGTCCAGAAACCATCCAGAGAGTCATCAAGAATCTTAAAGAAAGGAAGACAAAATCCTCTCCTGACAGAAGCATCAACATCTTCCACTGTCTGATGGAGATGAACGACATCTTATTATCTCAGGAGATCCAAGAGTTCCTGAAGTCAGAGAACAAATCAAAGAAACTCTCTGAGATCCACTGCTCAGCTCTGGCCTTCATGCTGCAGATGTCAGAGGAGGTTCTGGATGAGTTGGACCTGAAGAAGTACAACACAACAAAGGAGGGCCGACAGAGACTGATTCCAGCTGTGAGGAACTTCAGAAAGGCTCGGTGAGTCCAGATGTGATCATTAATATTATCAGTTGGTGATAGTTTAGTTACTCAGTCATAAACTGCAATCATTTCTTATTTGAGGTCACAGTAGGGCTGCCACAAACGATTATTTTTGTGATTATTTGACTAATCAGATCAAAAATAAAACATACAGCTTATTGCACCAGCATGCATCTGCTGTTATATAACTATCATTAGCTTACAGCTTAGAGTTTTTAAGGTATGTGCTAACTAAAAATAAAGACCAGATGATAGTTTATTAAACTTTTAATGAAATTTGCAGATTGTAGCAACAAACAGAAAGGCCCCCAAAATGTGTGCCGAGTTCTTCAGTGTGATTTCTCCACGGTGAAAGCACACACTGCTCCACATAGTTATGAAGATCTTGATTAACCACATTAGCTTCACATTAGTAACTTTGTCCTCGACAGCTCGGCCATCTTCAGAACCTGCCCGGGAATTGAACTGCACATGTGCACTGGCTCCAGACGTGGGGTTGTCCTGCATAGTCAGTGGTGTCAGTAGATCATTAAGTAAAATAATATGTTACTAGATTCCTTTGAAAGAGCAACCATGGACGACAAAGCTGGGCGGAGTCTGCTCTAAGACACCAAATGAGCAAATGTTTGCTGACCTGTATCAGTGATCACCTTTTTGTTGGCCTGGTCCCCCAGTCCTCCCACTCCCCCCGGTCCTCGGTGGATGCTGTCACTTCCTCTGACACTGGCTCACCATTTATGTTGTGTCAAGAATCAAACGTGAAGATCTAATTTACTCTAAACTCTCTGACTGTTACTAATATAGTCATAAAATATGCAACAACCACTGGAGATGGAGATGAAGCTTCAACTTGCAGAAAATAGTTTATTAAAATCAGTTTGAATAAACCCAAGGCTCAGAGCAAAAGAGACAAAAGCGCCCCCAAGTGGTCAGACTGCAGTAATACTTTCACAGTGTGCAGTGATGCACAGGTCGAGTGGTTTTACACTGAAATTCTCAACAACAGGAAACTATAAGAATTTGTTACTCTAATAATAAACATAGAAGAAGAAAAACATTTTTCATTTAGAGTTGATGAATATAAATGAATTTGAACTTTACAAACCAATCAAAGACAAACTGATCCATGTGAGTTTATAACAATATTCAAAGGCTGCTGCTGGACACAGACAGGTAACATCATTTTGACTTGCTGTCACCTGGATCTGGAGTCATAAACACTGAAGCGCTGAACATTAATACAAGTGTGTTTCTGCCAACTAGTGATAAACCTGCAGACTAATGGCTCAGAAAGCTAAAACGAGCCAATCATTTCTGTGTTTAATTCCCCTGAAATCAGATGTGATATCAGCAGCTCTGAGTTCATTCATCATTATTGTCCAGTGATGAGATTTCTGCTCCGTTTGGTGACAGTCCGCAGATTTTTCCTGAGTGTGGACGTGAACAGTCGTACCTGACAGCAGCAGGTAGCAAACAGAGATCGTCTTTCCAGCTGGAACTCTTCACTGAGCTGAGCTCATTCAAAATGTTCTGGATTCAAGACAGGAAACAGTCCACATGTGTGTCTTCACTCTGACTCTGGATCAGATCTCAGTGACAGACTGTGGACGTTATGGAAGCCTAAATGTGACACCATCTTCCTCCTTCATCTGCAGATTAAAGCCAAACAAAGATTCTCATTAAAAGTCTGCAGGTCTGAGAGAGACTGAATCGTTGTGTCATGTCAAACACAGTAAGAGGAGCTGAAGCACAGATGTGAAGAGCAGATGTTCATCAGATTATGACCTCACTCTGTTTTGTCTTCATATACATTCAGTCTGTGTTTATAATGCAGACTTTCTGCTTTTATAATAACACATTTTGTATTTTCTATGATCACAGACTGGCTGACTGTGGACTCTCAGGGACTCACTGTGAAGTTGTGGCCTCGGCTCTGAAGTCCATCCCCTCCCATCTGACAGAGCTGGAGATGAGTAACAACAAGCTGCAGGATTCAGCAGTGAAGCTTCTGTGTGCTGGACTGGAGAGTCCAAACTGTCGACTGGAGACTCTGAGGTGAGTTCACTGACTGCAGCTGTTGTTGTGTTTCTATATTTCAGATCTTTGATATTTGAAACGTTCTTTAGTTCCTAAATGTTCAGGATGTGTCTGAAGAGAAATGTGTCTTTGAGTGCTTTCAGAAATGTTGTGTCTTTCCAAACGACTGAACAACAGTTTTTCCTCTTGGCTCCAAATAGAAGTGACAGACTTGAGCAGGGTTCATTTAAAGGCTGACAGAAGTGGAGTGGTGACGGGGAGATGTTTGTCAGGACAGCTTTTCAGCCTCCACAGGTTCATGTTGTGCTCCATCAGTCAGTGAAGATGAAGTCAGTACTGGTGAGGCTGTAGAGTGTGTGAGGGATGTGAATGAGGCTGTTGGAGATCTGATGATAGCAGATAAAAACAGGCTGCAGAGACTTTGAGCTTGTGTGGAAACAGACAGAGAAAAGAAAGACATGAATGTCAAAGCTAATAAAGGTGAAGTTAGGAGCTGTGATGATGTTCATGTATCAGAAGCTGTCGGGCTGCTACAGAGACGACCCACACAGCTGCTGTGGTGAGGTTTGTGTTAAAGCAGAGGAACACAGGCCCAAACATGACAGCAAAGCAGGTTTCAGGCTCTGTGAGAGGATTTCAAACAGAAGCTGGAGAAGAGAAAGGACTACAGAAAGAAGGCAGCTGAGACCAGTCCAAGTGTTTCCATGGAGCCCAGTCTAACATTCATTTATACACTAACGTACAGAAGTGAACGTGAAAATGAATCCATAGTTTCAAATGTAGAAATAGTTCTCAGTTCATTTACAGAGTTTAATACAGTTCATGAGGAAATGTTCAAAACAGCAGCTGAGAAGAAATCTGCTTCACAAAGTTGGATCCAATTCCAATAGTTTGTGATGCACTTTAACGCAGCGTGAGCAGTTCACTGCCTAACCCCACAGAGACTGTCAGTCTGGACTTTTCTTTATTTCTATTGGCTGTCAGTGAGATTTCAGAGCAATCAGAGACTGTGGGTCTGTGTATGAAGTATAATTCATGTGCAGTTGTTGAAGTTGTAGAATGAGAAATGGCAGTTTGGGGTATTTCCTGCTTTCATTGTCCTGCTTGTGCTGATGAAAATGTTTATTGACGTGTGAATTCATTCTTCAACGCTCGATTCTGCCTGAACAACGAGAAACTTTGCTTTGTGTAACAATTCAAAGCACTGAAGCATCGACTTATTTCATTATCCAACAATGAAAACAGGAAACACAGACAGCTGGCCTTCAAAGTAAAAGCTGCTCCTTTTGAAACATGTTGGTGGTAAAATGTAAGAAGAGCTGAAGCACATAAATGATCTACGTGCCAAAATATTAAACACAGTTGATATATTTGTGTGAGTGTTGTGATTCAGGTGTAGATGTAATAATGTACATATAGCAGAGTTTCCTCTTCTAGATCAGCTGATCAGAGTCAGGCCAATCAGCTCTGAGCATGCTCAGTCTGCGTTATGGAGCCACATACTATGATTCACCATGGCAACGGCATGAGCAGAGGCTCCGTGTGAATCCAGAGGAGCAGAAACATGAATGATGACAGTAGATGATTGTGTGAAAGTGCTGGAAGCAAATGAGTGTGTGATGTTCTTTCAGTGTTGCACTTTGTAGACGCTCCCTGAGCACTGGTCTCACAGCCAGCTGCACATAGAGACCAGTGTTGTTAGTCCAGGTCAGAAGATGACTTGTTGGAATGAAAATGAGCTTGTAGTTTGTCTGCTTTAATAATGTGACTGGAAAAAGGTGTTGGACTTCAAATATGTCCATTTCTGTCACACTTCACCTTTAAAAGTGAAGCCATGTGGTTCCTGGAAGGAAAAACACGACTTTTTCAAGTCTTTGTCCTGTTTTTATGAGAAATGTACGACTTTAATGTGAAACATTCAGAGTTTTTTCTCTTGTTGTGTTTGTTTGAAGCTGCTTCCTGTTGGCTTCAGCTGTTTGGAGTTTCCATTTTCTAAACTTCTACATTCTGAACCTTCTTCAGCTCTGAACAGATGATGAAACACTGAATGATTTCAAGCTCTTTGTCTAATAAACTTACATCTTTCATTCTTTATACAGATTGATGGACTGTGGTTTGTCAGAGATCAGCTGTGATTATCTGGCAGCAGCACTGAAGTCCAACCCCTCCCATCTGAGAGAGCTGGACCTGAGTAATGAGTACTCCCGGTTTTCGACCAACAACAACAAGCTGCAGGATCCAGGAGTGAAGCATCTGTGTGGTTTCCTGGAGAGTCCAGGATGTAAACTTGAAACTCTGAGGTCAGTCAGCATGTTTTAGTTGTGCTGAGATGAATATGATGTGAAAGTTGTGCTGACACTAAACTGCAGACATCAGGCTGATATTATACTGATCCACACTGAGGATCTTCATGGTAAAGTCTGTTTTCTTCTTCTCTGGTTTAGTCCATTGACTGCAGCAGAACAATGTTCACATTTCAAACAGTGATACTCAACGTATGGCCCGCGGCCCACACGCGGCCTGCCCACCTTTCCTGATTCAGAGAGAGGGGACCCTGATTAACTGTGTAGCTTCTTCCTCACAGTTCTAAGTATCAGACACAACAATGAATAATCCACAGCTGACTGTCTTTAGCAGGTCAAAGGTCACGGCACACAGCACTCTGTGAAACAGTTTGGAGCAGGAATTCTTTCACATTTATAAACTGACACTGCTGCACGGCATGCTGGGTAATGCTAGCTGCTCAGGTATGGGTGTGGTAACGGCTGTGAGACTCTGTGGCTGCAGAACACTGAAGAAGAGAAAAGAGAGGTGGAGGATGAAGAAAAGAGGCGGAGATGAAGCAGAAGTTTAACTCTAGAGAGGAGCTGTGTCTGTGTGGGCAGGGCTCAGGCAGCTCCGCCCACACAGTGACAGTGAAGCAGGTGAAGAGTAATAAATGAAGACAGCAGACAGGATTTGATAAGCTGATGTACAAACATGTAGAATGATGGTGGCAGCTACAGAAACAGGTCCATACAGACTGAAGCGTGTCTCAGTCTGAATGTACACTGCTGTTATAAGAGCTGTGGAAACTCAGGTCAAAAGGACGTAACCACACTGCTGACAGTTCCAGGACATTCACAGAGTTACAGCATCATTTGTGACCATAAAGACAGAAAGCTCATCCAAATCCTGGGATTAAAAGTCTGTCCTGGTGGTGTCCAGTCAAACACGTCTCTGTCAAAGCTTCAATCCAACAGGCTCCAAAGTCCTTCTGCTCATTTCCTCGCCGGGTTCTTGATGCTCCTGTACCATCTCTCTGTCATCCTCCTCGCTCCCTCTTTGCAATCACAGTCTTTGTGCATCATTAACACTCACATGAGGAAAACCAAAGTTTTACTGGGCAGAAGATGATCATCAGTGACTCTGTCTTTAAAACACTCTTGTTAGAAATGTACGACTTTAATGTGAAACATTCAGAGTTTTTTCTCTTGTTGTGTTTGTTTGAAGCTGCTTCTTGTTGGCTTCAGCTGTTTGGAGTTTCCATTTTCTAAACTTCTACATTCTGAACCTTCTTCAGCTCTGAACAGATGATGAAACACTGAATGATTTCAAGCACTTTGTCTAATAAACTTACATCTTTCATTCTCTATACAGATTGGTGAGCTGTGATTTGTCAGAGATCAGCTGTGATTATCTGGAAGCAGTGCTGAAGCTCAACCCTTCGTATCCCAGAGAGGTGGACCTGAGCTACCACAAGCTGCAGGATTCAGGAGTGAAGCAGCTGTGTGTTCTTCTGGAGAATCCACAACATCAAATTGAAACTCTGAGGTCAGTCTCCACGTTTTAGTTGTGCTGACACTGTCGATCTGTGGAACTAAAACCTTTATACAGGAAGTCTGGTTCAGCTCTTTGTAGACCTTCTAATCTCTGATGCTCTGAGTCTTACTCAGTAGATGATGCAGAGTTGTGAAGCCGATGTGGGTGAGGACACTCGCCCAGCTCTAACTACTTTGACGTCCAGGCGGCTTCCCTGCTTGTCCTGATACAAACAAACCTGAGTAACCTTGCAGGTCAGATCTCATCAGTCACACCTGTTATGGCAGCTCTCCTCTAGATTGTAGTTCTTGTTAACCTGGGATGGTTTTAGAAGCCTGGACCACAGACTGCAAGGGAAGATATTACTGGGAAAGGCCAAAGCAACCTATTAGACCCATTAAACACTAACATAGATGAATACTCAGATTTAAACCTTTATTGTTTCACAAAGGGTTAAAAAGGGAACGTCCACAGTTTAGACTGCAGCAGATTTTATTAAAGCAGTTTGACAGGAGCAAAGCAAAAACACAAAGAATAAGTGTTTCACATATTAATACATATAACATAATAATAAAAGAAAAGCAAAATAATGATAAAAAAGAATGAAAAAGTTGTCCAGAGCAGCAGGATGTCTGAGGTCTGCAGAAACACAAAAACACAGCAGCTAAAAATAGTTGTTGAAAGAAAACGAGGTGGGAGCTGCTGATTCCTGAGCTTTGATACTGGATTAGCTTCAGTAGTTATTCCCATCACTGCTGTAGGAGCTACATTTAGTCACAGCTGATTGTCTTTGACCAATCAGAAGACTACTGTTGTAAAAACAAGCAGACAAAGAACCAATGAGAGTGAAGAACAGGATAAAGAGCTCGTGTGATGGAGGCAAAGCAATAATCAGCAGACTGTAGCAGTTTCTATCTGGATGAAAGTAGAAGGAGCTCAGCGGAGCTCAGTCCCATATCTTTGGTTAGAAACAACATCAGTGATTTCCTGCTGCTCGAGATGATTCCAGCAGCTCTCATTCCAGCAGCTGATGAGAGAAACAGCTGATGGCTCACAGCTCGTGCACTGTTGGATCTCCAGATGTTCACGTGGCTGAAGTCTGTGAAGAAACTGTGGTCCACGTAGTTCACACGGCCTCAGATTGGACCGAGCTCCCTGGATCACTGCAGCATCCTCAGCTGGTACATGGACGTCTCTGCTCCTCAGTCTTGGAGCCCCTGCAGGTCCGTCCACACCACCAGGGTCTTCTCACTCACCTTTCCTTTGTCCTCGTCCTTCATCGGCCGTGCTGTGTCTTTGTTCCTGCGGTGTTGTTCCCACGATGCAGCGCTGATGTTCCCTCCTTGAATGCACAACAAGTACGGTGCTGGTCTTTCTCGGGTGGAGCAGAGACAGATTGAAGTCTTTCAGGCTTTAGTGCCGACTTCCCTGACAGAGGCTGGACTCCATGGTCTGCACAGGAGGCTTCTACACTGTGTGGAGGTGACTCCTGGACTTGAAGACAGGCTGCAGGTACATGTGTGATGAAGAGGAGCTACAGCAGTGTGATGGAGCTGCAGGTGTGAAGGAAGTCCTGCTGTCCTGTCCCACCCTCATCTTTGCTTCCTCTGTCTTCTCTGGACTTGTCCTCCTGTTTCAGAAACAGCACTGCTTCATGCCGAGGGTGGACGGGAGCGTTGGCTCTGATTCTTTTACCGTCCACCACAAGGAGACACTGATGCTGACCTCCTGATTCATCTGCATGTGTTCTGCTTCACACTGCTCACCTCCACCAAAGACTTCACAAACATCTTCTTTCTTTGAGTCCAGTTTGTCCCACAAACACTTCCAAATCTCCTCCTCTGAGATTCTGCAGCTTCTTGCAGTGTGACTCAGCTGACTTCTGACAGACCACAGACTGGCACAGCATCCACATGTGTCTCCTTTCAAACAGGCTCTTGATGTTTCCTCCCGCATCATTCTGGCCTCTCAGTCTCCTCCAGCTCTGTAGCTCCAGCTGGTGAAGCTTCAGTTTTCCATGTTGGTAACAGTAAACTACAGCCTCTGCTGTCAGCTGGGTAACTAAACAGAGCTGCAGCACGTCTCTGCGGTGGTGCTACATCCAGTCTGCAGACGGCCGTCTACATGTTGTAGTGGTTTACAGTCACCAGGGGGCGCTGTCCCAGCCATGCAGGCAGTGGGCTGCTCTGCTTGTGCTGTTGTTGGTGAAGCTGAAGTGAAAGTGATAGGTTTGTAGTTTGAACCTATCCACTGGAACGTTAAGGACAATCTGCTACGCAGCAAAAAGCAAGACACAAGGCACCAAAGTTCTCTGGTGTACTCATGCATGAGGGAGACCTGGCTGGAGCCAAGCGTCGTTCCACCACTTGACCACCATCAGACTCTCAGCCAGGCTCCCCATAGCACTCCTTTTATTGTGGTTACATGAATATGCATAGGGTCATTAACATATAGCATCTCACATAGGTATACATGTGAACAAAGAATACTGTGTGTGTGTGTGTGTGTGTGTGTGTGTGTGTGTGTGTGTGTGTGTGTGTGTGTGTGTGGTACTGCTGATCAAAGGGTCATATAACATCCTTGGTCAGGAAGAGGGTAGACCCCCCTTCACCCTAGATGGTTCACCCTAGATAACATGGTGAGGAAGTCCAGCAGTTCATCTAAACAAAAAGCACTTAGACTAGAACAGACGTAGCTACGTTAATCCTGCCATAAAACAATAAGAGAAGGTACGACCTCTCTCGTGCTCCCAGGATGTGGGTGTGCATTCCAGTGTGGAATACACACCAAGCCCCTGCAGCCTGCTAAAGATCACACATCCTATCACTACACAATTGATTATACACCTCTAAGAATATATGGTTAAATATTTCCTAATACAAATGACAATAATAAAATCTAAACCCATCATCACCACCCTGTATTGTCATTTTTTAAGGCTATACGGCATATATATATCTTCAGCTCTACACCACTTGTCAACATTTTCAGTGCAGGCTTCATTTCATACACACATATTAGCCTTAGCATCCATGTCACTCTGCTGCAACAGTATGAAATTGGTAAAGGTGTTAGCAATCATTTTATTCACCATCGATCTTACACATGGCAAAATGCAACCTGTAAACAAGCAAAGCAAAGCCAATAATGTAAGAATGGGAGTCAAAAACTTTAGAAACATATTCCACCATGGTCCAGATGTCAACCAGGCTATCCAGCCTTGTGACGTGTCTCCTCCTGATGTGTGGTCCGCCACATATTTCTGCAGAGCAGTTAAGTTCTGCAGTGCCTCATAGATGTCTCCTCCAGTCGTATATCCATCCGGAATAAACGTACAACATGTCTCTCCAATCAGCTTACACACTCCTCCTTGTGATGCTGTTATCAAGTCTAGGGTCAGCCTGTTCTGCAGTACCATCGTTCTGATGGCCTTTTGCTCCTCCGCTAAGGCTGTTCCCAGAGTCTTAGTGAGATTAATGTGTCGCAGTAAGGCATATCGGTTGATCTCCACATGATCCCGCACCTCTGCAACTCCGATGTTTGGGATCAAACTTTGGAAGAATTTAGCTCCTCCACTCCAAATGCGGAATTCTCGTGGCACTCCAGTGTCTACTGTCACTCCAAAAGAGTTAGGTGAGGCTATATTCACCTCACGCTTCCGTCGGTTGCTAGGGTGATGTTCAACTCTGTCCATGAAGAAGACATGATCCGATAACTTCACCACGGCACACAATCCTCCCCATCCCTCAGGGAGTGATAGATAGGCTTTATGTCCACACAAGAAATACCAATCAGCCAAAACTCTTGTTCCTTTACTGCTCGGCACCATCCTTGCACATCCTGTCCACTTCTGACTCTTTGCTTTTACTGGTATCCTGTAAGCCCGGTTGGACTTGCATTCAGTCCTCCTTAATGTCAAGTTCTCAGCTCACTTTGCACTGGTCAAGCATTTCATACACCTGCTCTCATTCTCTGGAGGGCAGTAGGTGTATATGTATCCACATAAACGAAGCGGCAGCTCCCCCACTGACAGTGATCCATTGTTCATCACACACAACGGCAGTTGAGCTGTATTCAGCTTGTTCAGCAATATTATGTCTGGCAGTGGGTCTGACACTTGAGGCCAGGCCAATAAGTCAGTTTGCTCAGAACAATTCACATCTATAAGTGGCGACTTACTCCAGGTGATGTTCAGAGGTGTACTATAGTTGGCCTGGGACCAGAGGACTCTGTTGCCAGGATGAGTTGCTAAGCCCAACAGACACCAACTCCTGTCCTCTGGTATGCTGTACGGCCACAGTCCAGATGTATATGCGGATAACGGCATATGAGCACACACATAGCAGTCCGTCCTATTGTTCAAGTGAGCAGTTGTATTCATAAACTGCCACCAAAAGTTTGTAGAATAGCCATGAGGGTATTGGGTGTGGTTTCCTTGGACATACAGGGTCTCCACAGCTGACCATGATGACATCAAAGCCATTACACCCAGCAGGGTAGACAACACTTTACCAGCCATTCTGATGAGTACCTGTGGCTCAGTTGGTTTCTTCACCGGATTGAGACGAAGGGCCCTAGAGGCTTTCCCCCCCCTTTGTACCCGGTCTTCCTGCCACTTACTCCGAGCTGGCCTGGATGTGTGTCACCTTTTTGCAGTGGCTTTGGTGTATCCAGGTGGGTCGTTCTGCAATCTTCACAGCAGTTGGTGTTGTCAGCAGAGCCTGGTATGGTCCGTCCCACCGTGGCTTCGACCAGCACTTCCTCTTTATGACCTTTATCAGTACCCAGTCCCCTGGCTTCAGACGTTCTTCCTGTACAGAAACAGAATCATCTGGCAGATTATTTGCACTCATGACTTCTTTGCTTTTCAGCATTTTAATCATCCAGTCTGCTAGTGTGTTTTCTTCTTCTGCTTTATCATTATCATTACAAAACACTGGAACTCTAAATGGCCTGCCATATATTATTTCAAAAGGCGTTAGGCCATTATCAGTTGGCGTGATTCTCATATACATTTTCACTAGCTCAATGCAGTCTACCCATGTTCTGCCTGTTTCCTCCATTGTTTTCCTGAGTCTCAGCTTTACTGTGCCATTAGTCCTTTCAACCAGCCCTGCACTTTGTGGGTGATATGAGCAATGGTTTTTCAGCGTTATCCCCAGATGTTGTGACATTTTCTCAATTACTTCATTCACAAAATGAGGACCATTGTCACTGTAAATAGTCTGGGGGATCCCATGCTCTGGGATCACATTTTTGCATATCACTTTAGCCACTGAAATAGCATCTGCTTTCTTAGTGGGGACAACTTCTACCCACTTTGAGAACGGGCACACAATCACCAGGCAGTACCTGTAGGTGTTACAGTTAGACAACTCAATGAAATCCATATGGATTACTTCAAATGGGTAGCTGGGTCTGGGAAACTTTCCTCTCCTAGGTCTGAGGTTTCCCTGAGCATTATGTTTACAACATATTAAACATGCTTTACAAAAATGTTTTGAATAAGCATTGAATCCCAGTGTGAAAAACTGCCGTTCGACTGCTGCCACCATCCCAGCTGTCGAGACATGGCAGAGCCCGTGGCTCAAACTTGCAGCAGTCCTATATAGGTTCTTAGGCAATATAGGTTTATCACAAAGATAGTAGACATCACCTCGCAGGCTTGCTCCTTTAGTGAGCCACAGCTGCTTCTCAGCTGGAGGTGAGTGTGACTGCATGTCTGCTAACACATCATGTGTGATGGGCGTAGTTTGCTCCTGTGACGCCAGAACATGAACCCCATGTGTTCCAAGGGCCGCTTCCTTTGCAATTTTATCTGCAAAGGCGTTGCCTAGTACAATGGGGTCAGTGCCACGTGTGTGTGCTGCACATTTACAAACCGCAACTTTACTAGGCAGTAAGACTGCTTTCAACAGGGCCTGCAACAATGTCGCATGCTCCACAGGTTTACCTGTTGATGTTGTCATGCCTCGTCTTGACCACTGAGCGGCAAAGAAATGAAGTGTAGCATATGCATACTGACTGTCAGTATATATAGTCACTGCCTCCTGTCTCTTCTGCGCCTGTTCTAACCACAATTTAGCGGACGCCACTTGTAACTCTCTCTCCTGTTTCAATTTCCCTGTCGCACAAGCTGCTTTCACTGTCAACTGGTCTACTAACATTTGACATTGTCCTACAACCAATTTACCTTCAAAATCATATTTCTTGCGCCAATGTCCTAAATACTTTGCGCTACCGGGAGCGAATTTCACCATAAACTTCTCGTCACCCTCTGACACACTCTTGGTTGCTTGGGAACCCATAATAACAACAACAGCTGCCGACGTCACAGACCACGTGTTCTGCTCCGCACACACTCACACAACAACAACAACAACAAAAAATATCCTCACACACAAACAACAAAAATTAGGCCTATTGTCTCAACGCAGTCTCACACAGTGACTGCGTGCTTTGTCGCACACAGTGGCAAAGACTTACATAGCAGTGATCACGCGCTTTATCGCACACAGTGATAAAGACTTTCAACGCAACCTCACACAGTGGATGCGCGCTTTGCTGCACACAGCGGCAAAGAATAGTCGCACACAGTGACTACACGCTTTATCGCACACAGTGATAAAGACTTTACAACTCAGCCTCACACAGTGGCTTAGATTTTTCACATACCTACTTGGTGTTGCTTATTGCGAGTAGCATCAGTCCCGAATCCCGTCAATCGTCATCCATCGAGGAGAAAAAACAGACGGCTAATCCACCGGCTCGATGACGAATTCTCACGCCTCGGGACTTTGCTGCAGGACCTCTATAAGTCCTGGCTGACGTCAGTCTGTCGGCGTGTCTCTTTTCCCCTCGGTGAATGTCGACTCCAGGGATCCGGCTCTCGAAGGACCAATTAATGATAGGTTTGTAGTTTGAACCTATCCACTGGAACGTTAAGGACAATCTGCTACGCAGCAAAAAGCAAGACACAAGGCACCAAAGTTCTCTGGTTTACTCATGCATGAGGGAGACCTGGCTGGAGCCAAGCGTCGTTCCACCACTTGACCACCATCAGACTCTCAGCCAGGCTCCCCATAGCACTCCTTTTATTGTGGTTACATGAATATGCATAGGGTCATTAACATATAGCATCTCACATAGGTATACATGTGAACAAAGAATACTGTGTGTGTGTGTGTGTGTGTGTGTGTGTGTGTGTGTGTGTGTGGTACTGCTGATCAAAGGGTCATATAACATCCTTGGTCAGGAAGAGGGTAGACCCCCCTTCACCCTAGATGGTTCACCCTAGATAACATGGTGAGGAAGTCCAGCAGTTCATCTAAACAAAAAGCACTTAGACTAGAACAGACGTAGCTACGTTAATCCTGCCATAAAACAATAAGAGAAGGTACGACCTCTCTCGTGCTCCCAGGATGTGGGTGTGCATTCTAGTGTGGAATACACACCAAGCCCCTGCAGCCTGCTAAAGATCACACATCCTATCACTACACAATTGATTATACACCTCTAAGAATATATGGTTAAATATTTCCTAATACAAATGACAATAATAAAATCTAAACCCATCAGAAAGCGAGAGTTAAAACACTGAACAGTGTCCACTGAGCTTCTTATGCTATTCTCATGCTCAAAGAAGTTTAACAGGAAGGACGACTCGTCCATCAGGCGTCCAGCTGTCCGTGACCGTGTCCACAGCAGAGTGTGACCGAGGCTTCATGCTAACACGCACACATGAAGCTAATACCACCACGAGCAGCTGCTCAGTGGATTTGGAGGACAAATGTCTGCAGCTTCTCACAGGCAGTATGCAGAATGTGGATCTCCACAAAGACTGTGGAGAGCTCGTCCCACACTCTAAATCCACACTTGTCTGCACAAAACTTCTCACACGTTCCCGTCACAAGTGTCTTCTAAGTGAAGCTACCAGGTTCAGGTCCAGCTTGTTTATCTGGAGCTGCAGGAGATGATCCATCCTCACAAAGCAACACAGACAGCAGATATGCAAACACACAACACAACCAAAGGATTCTCTCTGCATGTCTGTGGCTGATGCTGCTGGAACGAAGCTGTTTGAAACCTTGTTGTTCTGCACTTTGGGACCAGAAGAGGAAACTGAAGCTCTGTGCAGAGGGTCCAATGGAAGCAGCCAAGCGCTGTAAGTGTCTGCTGTACAGGGATGCTGGTTCAGCTGTGGCTCAGTTTCACAGTGTGACTCAATAAAAGCAGCAGGAAATCAAAGCTTGATGCTTTCATCAGTGTGGAAATAAGAAAGTTTCCTGTGACAGACGCTGGAGCTCTTTCACTCTCAGCTTCACAGTTTCAGCTTCAAACTTCTTCCAACATGTTTCTAACACGGCCACATTCCACCTTAATGGAGCTGATATCTTGTGCATCAGCACATTTTCTAAAGGCAGCGATCACATCTTTAGTTTTGGATGTTTAACTGCAGATTGTTTATGTGTTTATAGCACATTAATTACAGCAGCAGCGTTGACCACAGTGCTGTACAAGAATCCAAAATAACTATTAAAATAACTCCTAATATTAATATCACACATCAAATATCAAATAACTCTCATGCTGTATTAAAAGCCAGTGAATACAAATGTGTTTTCAGAGCAGATTTACAGAGACTGACAGCAGGAGCTGGGGCTGTTCGATAGAACGATGTATATATGATGACCATATGAAAACGTCTATCGTTTCATATCACGCTCTTTGTTTCCTGCTTATGTGTTTGTGTTTTCCAGATAAAGCTTTCAAAATAAATCTGAAGATCCTGTTGAGAGTTTTCAAAATAAACACAATACATTACTGCGGTCGCTCGTTTATCGAGTTACGTTCTAAAAATAAGTCTCAGAATGAAGTAGCAGCTTTATGTTTTACAAGTATTATAGAAGTTTTAAGGCAGTTAAACCCTCACTGCACACTTTCTACACTTTTCTCAGACAGGCATGAACATTTTCACACTTTTCTCTCTTGTTTAAACAAAGTTCAAACCTTCATAGAAAAATAAGTTCATTATTAAAGAGTGAAAGCAAAATGTTTCTGAAATGTGTCAAATCAGCCTTTGCTGGCATTAAATGAGCTTGGTTCTGTGTGAGGAGCACTCGTCCATGGCCTGGGCTCCTCGCTGTCAGGTAAAGTTTCATAAAGCTTTTGAGTTTTTCTGCAGATAATGTTGGTGTCCAGCACGATGTTCTTTTTCCTGCGGTCACTGAGCCACAAAGCCAAAGCTGACTCCATCCTTACGATGTTCTTGTTGTGGACAGTTACAACCTTTTTGCCTCCTTGTTGAAACTATGATGGTCAGCATCTTCCTCTGCCTTTGGCTGCTACCACAGGTGCAAAACGTCTCGTCATCATTGTTGTTTGTTGGGACAAAACGTACAAACATACAGTGCAGCACTGCAGAGTCACACTGCTGTAAATTTGAACACATTCTGTACTGTACAGGAGACACGGCACGAGATTGGCTGACAATGGTCTACAGCCAATCAGGACGCAGAACACAACGCGCTGTAAAAAACAAAAGCATGCAAAATTGCACAAAAAAGATCAGCGAAACAGCGAGGCCGCCAAAGGTGAACTGTGTTACAGCGAGGGACCAGCGTATATGTGGTTGTTGGGACGATAAATGTCTTTGAGCTTGTGTCAGAAGACGAGCTGCAGCTTTCTGGACCAGCTGCAGTCTTGCCAGGCAGGTCCCACTAACTCCAACATATAAGGAGTTACAATAATCCAGCTGGGACGTCATGAAAACGTGGATCGCCCGTTCAAGGTTTTTAAAAGATAGAAATGATCTCACCTTAGATAAAAGCCTCAGTTTGAAGAAAGACCGCTGTACAACTGAGCTCAGCTGTTTTTCAAATTGCCGTCAAATATAAGCCCCAAATGTAATAATGCGATTTAATAAAAGAGCTGAACCAGTCTAATAGAGCGCCCTTGATGCCGCCATGCTGCAATGGTGAGGTCAAGATGCTGTGGTCAAGGCAGCGGTCAGATCCAAAAGCACAGCTGAGTCTCCTGATCAGTGGCTGATAAAAGATCATTAAGAACTTTCCAAAGTGCAGTTTCAGTGCTGTGAAGAGCTTTAAAACCAGACTGAAACCTTTACAACAGATTGCAGCTGAACAAATATAATCTTTTACAAAATCTTCGACAGGAAGGGAAGCTTTGAAATAGGCCTGAAGTTTGAGCGGACAGAGGATCCAGATCAGGTTTTTAGTACAGGCTGTACAACAGCATGTTTAAAACAGGCTGTACAACACCTGAACTAAGACTGCTGTTAAAAATCGCTAAGATGTCGGAACCGACAACCTTTAAAATCTTTTTAAACACGTGTTGGAACAACATCATTTGGACAAGATGATGTCTTTATAGCATCACATCGTTCCTCCACCTGATCAAACCACACAGGCTCAAACTGATCAAAAACAGCTGAGCAGGTGAATATTTTAGCCCCGGTGCGATCTCGGGCGAGAGTATCGATGATGGCCAAAGGGCAGCGTCCAGCTCTACGGCCGCTGAAGAGCAGACTCAACAGACGCGCGTGATGTGGATCCTACTGCTCTAAAACTGGAGCTTCTTCAATCCATTAAAGAGGACATTAGTACGCTGTTAAAAGAAGAAGTCAGAAATGCATTGAAAGAAGATTTTGACAATATAAGGGCTGACGTGCAAGGACTGAGAAATGAGATCGCTAACAGCATGGCGGCGACGTGCGGCAAAGTTGATGGAGTAAAGGTTAGAGTGAAAGAAGCTGAGGATGGGCTGTCAATGTGGAGCGATGAGGTGACCACCCTGCAGTCTACAGTAGAGAGTATGAAGGAGGAGCTGTCTGACCTGAAGGATAAATGTGATGAAGGCAGGAAGCGGAGAGCTAACATCCACATCATAGGGATCCCAGAGGGCCTGGACTCGAGCTCCTCCACGGCCGTATCCGTGCTACTACGTGAAGTGCTGGGTATGGATAAAGACGTTATTGTCGACCGCTCACACAGGAGCCCTATCCTGAGAAAGCTAGCTGGTAACCCGCACGCCGTCATAGCCGAGCGTCACTACTACCAGGATTGTGTGGCTACGCCGTGCCAGGGCCCAAGCCCCGCTTGAGTTTAACGGACAACCTATTGCAATATTACGACTGGGCGATATGACCCAAAGTTCATATCTCGATATTCTTTAGCTGGATGGCGATATACGATATATATCTCGATATTTTTAAAGCCAGAAAGTTCGAACAAAAAGAGAGTTCTTAGTCAAAGCTGTGTCCCAAATCTCACACAGGCACATTTATTAACATACAGCGTAGATGTACATGAAACAATTACTCAGAAATAAATGATCAGCATTTATTAAATAATAATGCTCCATAAATAAAAGAAAACAATGTTGTGTTTGTGCATAACAAAAAGCTCACAATCGTGCAGTCAAAATGTAAACAGACGCTGAGCATAATAACAAGCAGCTGCTCTGTTCCCAGGTTCTACTGCGTGACTGACAGCCTGGAGTTTGAAACCCTCTTTGTAACCGTGTCTCTTACAGGTACCATTTATGGTCCTTATACACACTCAATACAGTAATATTACGTTGAAGCAGAGTACGTATCACTCCGCGAGGCTCCTCGTAGCTGTAATGCTCCAACAATCCATCAAGCGGTGCGGCCTCGTAGCTGAGCAAAGTCGTACCAAAACATCTTTTGAAAGGTTTCTGAGCGCCGTGTAGCACATAAAATCGGTTCGAGGTCAGTAAGCACAACCAGAATTCATCCATAAGGCGCACTGTCGATTTATGAGAAAATTACAGGATTTTTAGTGCAGAAAACATAGTTTATGGTTTTCCTTTGATCTTAGCAAATATCTACGCCTCTAATTGGGACGATCACAGATTTTTCACTAATGTCTTTGCGCGGCTCCCCAATATGTCATCACACAATATCATCTTTGAGGGAGACCTAAACTGCTCATTATCTGCTATGGACCACAGTTCACACAAAAGTACACTTAGTCCAAACTCAGCATGCGTCATTCAGAGCTTTCTTGATAATTATGGGCTGGCTGATGTATGGAGATTTCATAATCCTGCTTCACGTCAATACTCTTTTTTTTCTAATGTCCATAAAACATATATTTGTATAGAAAAACGTCTCCCTTTAGTTACAGAATGTGATTATAAGACTCTGGTGATTTCTCCTCTTGTTTTTTCAATGTGTATTCCTGATGCCTGCTCCAACTATCAGCCATGGAGATTCAACTCAGTGTTGTTAGCAGATGAAGAGTTTGTCAGTTACAAAAGGTCTCAAAGAGATTTTTTTTCTATCAATCAGACCCCAGAGATGTCATCATCAGTCATTTGGGAATCTCTAAAAGCATCTGAGAGGCCAAATAATTTCATTTTGTGCCAAACAAAGTGCAACACTGAAAGAACATCATCCATAAATATTGAGTAAGAACTGGACTCTCATACAGCGAGACTCAAATGCCTTTAAACATCAGCTTATCCTGCTGATCCAAGTCCAACACTGAGTTTGTAAAAACATGTTTGTCAATCATTTTGTTTGGTTTCTGAGGAAAATGATTCAATAAGTTGCTGCTAATACACAACATTTCATCATATTTCCTCATAACCCTCTTTTGTCTGACCATTTGATCCCATTTGAATTTGCAATAAAGGATCCACAGAGTTTGGTGACAATGATGACAGTAGATGTTTGTGTGAAAGTGCTGGAAGCAAATGAGTGTGTGATGTTCTTTCAGTGTTGCACTTTGTAGACGCTCCCTGAGCACTGGTCTCACAGCCAGCTGCACATAGAGACCAGTGTTGTTAGTCCAGGTCAGAAGATGACTTGTTGGAATGAAAATGAGCTTGTAGTTTGTCTGCTTTAATAATGTGACTGGAAAAAGGTGTTGGACTTCAAATATGTCCATTTCTGTCACACTTCACCTTTAAAAGTGAAGCCATGTGGTTCCTGGAAGGAAAAACACGACTTTTTCAAGTCTTTGTCCTGTTTTTATGAGAAATGTACGACTTTAATGTGAAACATTCAGAGTTTTTTCTCTTGTTGTGTTTGTTTGAAGCTGCTTCCTGTTGGCTTCAGCTGTTTGGAGTTTCCATTTTCTAAACTTCTACATTCTGAACCTTCTTCAGCTCTGAACAGATGATGAAACACTGAATGATTTCAAGCACTTTGTCTAATAAACTTACATCTTTCATTCTTTATACAGATTGTGGAGCTGTGGTTTGTCAGAGATCAGCTGTGATTATCTGGCAGCAGCACTGAAGTCCAACCCCTCCCATCTGAGAGAGCTGGACCTGAGCAGGAACAACAACCTGCAGGATCCAGGAGTGAAGCATCTGTGTGGTTTCCTGGAGAGTCCAGGATGTAAACTTGAAACTCTGAGGTCAGTCAGCATGTTTTAGTTGTGCTGAGATGAATATGATGTGAAAGTTGTGCTGACACTAAACTGCAGACATCAGGCTGATATTATACTGATCCACACTGAGGATCTTCATGGTAAAGTCTGTTTTCTTCTTCTCTGGTTTAGTCCATTGACTGCAGCAGGTCAAAGGTCACGGCACACAGCAGACAGTCAGAAATATTCTAACTCTGATCATTTATCAGTTGTGACACTGTGAGACTTGATCAGAGGTGTGATCATCACAGCAGAGGCCTTTGTGTCAAAGTCACTGAGGATCAAACAGAAACACATGAAGCAGATTTTCCTCTTCTGGCTTTTTATAGCAGATAACCTTCAAAATATTCTGCAGTCGATCAAAAACTGAAGCAAACCATGAAGCAACATGTGAACATGAGCTGATGCTGCTGAAGTGAAGCAAAGTTACAGAGGTTTGATTACAGACACAGCTGAGAGTTTGTAATCTGTCATCATTTTAAAAAGTTTCCATGGAACAGCAGAAATGAGGCTTTACTGTCAGAGGCCGACAGCACTGAACACAACAGCAGACTGGTGGCTAATAAACAGTGAATGATGCAGAAACAGATGTTTGAAGCTGTTCTTGGAGTACACTGAGAGAGAGAGAGCTGTGCAGGCAGGAACAGCCAAAGTCAGAGAGAATTCATGAGCATATTGATCAAACGTGAAGCAGAGTTTGGATCTTCTTTTGCTGCTGCTTCACTCAGTTTTGGTTGGAGACAGATGAAACCTGCAGCTTCAGGATCTGTGAGCTGTCCACTTTCAGCCCCGACGGCGTGTCCGTGTACGTGCCGTCGAGTGAACGATCCACGCTCTGTGTTTCCATCTTTGTGTGTTTAGCTGCTCTCATTTACTGTTTTAGCTGTTTGCTGCTTGTTGAAATAGTTTGTGAGCTTTAACCTGAGATTCTGGCAAAATACATTTATATTAAACATCGATTCAGGATTGAATGAATCAACATCGTTTTATTCAAATTAAAACCATTTAAATGGGAACATGAATTTTTTACAGCCGCCTCTAATGCTGGGTAATGTCAGCTGGTCCATGTGCAGCTGGCTGTGAGGCTCAGGGAGCGTCTACAAAGTGCAACACTGAAAGAACATCATCAGAATCAGAATCAGAATGGGGTTTATTGCCAAATGTTGAGCAGGTTTACAACATTAGGAAATTGCTGCGGTGCTTCAGTGCAAACATAGTGTCATAAATAGCACTTAAATAGACATGGAAAAAAATAAAAGTAGGGATAAGAATTAAAAGTGCTACGTGGGAAGATATGTGCATGAGATATACATGAGAATAAGAATTAAGAGTGCTACGTAGAAAGATATATACATGAGTGCAGGTGGTGATCAGTGCCAAACATGGAATGATGCAGTGAACACAGCGTAGGGTGTTAGTGATGGGAACAGTCATATGGTTATTGTTCATGTGTCCGACAGCAGAGGGGAAGAAACTGTTCTTATGGCGAGAGGTTCTGGTGCGAATGGACCGGAGCCTCCTGCCTGAGGGGAGCAGGTCAAACAGACTGTGTCCAGGGTGAGAAGGGTCAGCTGAGATCCGAGCTGCACGCCCCAGTGTCCTGGAGGTGTACAGGTCCTGCAGAGATGGGAGTCTGCAGCCAATCACCTTCTCAGCAGAGCGCACAACACGCTGCAGTCTCTGTTTGCTGCAGTCTCTGTTTCATTCATCCATAAATATTGAGTAATAACTGGACTCTCATACAGCGAGACTCGAATGCCTTTAAACATCAGCTTATCCTGCTGATCCAAGTCCAACACTGAGTCTGTAAAAACATGTTTGTCAATCATTTTGTTTGGTTTCTGAGGAAAATGATTCAATAAGTTGCTGCTAATACACAACATTTCATCATATTTCCTCATAACCCTCTTTTGTCTGACCATTTGATCCCATTTGAATTTGCAATAAAGGATCCACAGAGTTTGGTGACAATAATGACAGTAGATGTTTGTGTGAAAGTGCTGGAAGCAAATGAGTGTGTGATGTTCTTTCAGTGTTGCACTTTGTAGACGCTCCCTGAGCACTGGTCTCACAGCCAGCTGCACATAGAGACCAGTGTTGTTAGTCCAGGTCAGAAGATGACTTGTTGGAATGAAAATGAGCTTGTAGTTTGTCTGCTTTAATAATGTGACTGGAAAAAGGTGTTGGACTTCAAATATGTCCATTTCTGTCACACTTCACCTTTAAAAGTGAAGCCATGTGGTTCCTGGAAGGAAAAACACGACTTTTTCAAGTCTTTGTCCTGTTTTTATGAGAAATGTACGACTTTAATGTGAAACATTCAGAGTTTTTTCTCTTGTTGTGTTTGTTTGAAGCTGCTTCCTGTTGGCTTCAGCTGTTTGGAGTTTCCATTTTCTAAACTTCTACATTCTGAACCTTCTTCAGCTCTGAACAGATGATGAAACACTGAATGATTTCAAGCACTTTGTCTAATAAACTTACATCTTTCATTCTTTATACAGATTGGAGCGCTGTGGTTTGTCAGAGATCAGCTGTGATTATCTGGCAGCAGCACTGAAGTCCAACCCCTCCCATCTGAGAGAGCTGGACTTGAGCTCCAACAACAAGCTGCAGGATCCAGGAGTGAAGCATCTGTGTGGTTTCCTGGAGAGTCCAGGATGTAAACTTGAAACTCTGAGGTCAGTCAGCATGTTTTAGTTGTGCTGAGATGAATATGATGTGAAAGTTGTGCTGACACTAAACTGCAGACATCAGGCTGATATTATACTGATCCACACTGAGGATCTTCATGGTAAAGTCTGTTTTCTTCTTCTCTGGTTTAGTCCATTGACTGCAGCAGAACAATGTTCACATTTCAAACAGTGATACTCAACGTATGGCCCGCGGCCCACACGCGGCCTGCCCACCTTTCCTGATTCAGAGAGAGGGGACCCTGATTAACTGTGTAGCTTCTTCCTCACAGTTCTAAGTATCAGACACAACAATGAATAATCCACAGCTGACTGTCTTTAGCAGGTCAAAGGTCACGGCACACAGCAGACAGTCAGAAATATTCTAACTCTGATCATTTATCAGTTGTGACACTGTGAGACTTGATCAGAGGTGTGATCATCACAGCAGAGGCCTTTGTGTCAAAGTCACTGAGGATCAAACAGAAACACATGAAGCAGATTTTCCTCTTCTGGCTTTTTATAGCAGATAACCTTCAAAATATTCTGCAGTCAATCAAAAACTGAAGCAAACCATGAAGCAACATGTGAACATGAGCTGATGCTGCTGAAGTGAAGCAAAGTTACAGAGGTTTGATTACAGACACAGCTGAGAGTTTGTAATCTGTCATCATTTTAAAAAGTTTCCATGGAACAGCAGAAATGAGGCTTTACTGTCAGAGGCCGACAGCACTGAACACAACAGCAGACTGGTGGCTAATAAACAGTGAATGATGCAGAAACAGATGTTTGAAGCTGTTCTTGGAGTACACTGAGAGAGAGAGAGCTGTGCAGGCAGGAACAGCCAAAGTCAGAGAGAATTCATGAGCATATTGATCAAACGTGAAGCAGAGTTTGGATCTTCTTTTGCTGCTGCTTCACTCAGTTTTGGTTGGAGACAGATGAAACCTGCAGCTTCAGGATCTGTGAGCTGTCCACTTTCAGCCCCGACGGCGTGTCCGTGTACGTGCCGTCGAGTGAACGATCCACGCTCTGTGTTTCCATCTTTGTGTGTTTAGCTGCTCTCATTTACTGTTTTAGCTGTTTGCTGCTTGTTGAAATAGTTTGTGAGCTTTAACCTGAGATTCTGGCAAAATACATTTATATTAAACATCGATTCAGGATTGAATGAATCAACATCGTTTTATTCAAATTAAAACCATTTAAATGGGAACATGAATTTTTTACAGCCGCCTCTAATGCTGGGTAATGTCAGCTGGTCCATGTGCAGCTGGCTGTGAGGCTCAGGGAGCGTCTACAAAGTGCAACACTGAAAGAACATCATCCATAAATATTGAGTAAGAACTGGACTCTCATACAGCGAGACTCAAATGCCTTTAAACATCAGCTTATCCTGCTGATCCAAGTCCAACACTGAGTTTGTAAAAACATGTTTGTCAATCATTTTGTTTGGTTTCTGAGGAAAATGATTCAATAACTTGCTGCTAATACACAACATTTCATCATATTTCCTCATAACCCTCTTTTGTCTGACCATTTGATCCCATTTGAATTTGCAATAAAGGATCCACAGAGTTTGGTGACAATAATGACAGTAGATGTTTGTGTGAAAGTGCTGGAAGCAAATGAGTGTGTGATCTTCTTTCAGTGTTGCACTTTGTAGACGCTCCCTGAGCACTGGTCTCACAGCCAGCTGCACATAGAGACCAGTGTTGTTAGTCCAGGTCAGAAGATGACTTGTTGGAATGAAAATGAGCTTGTAGTTTGTCTGCTTTAATAATGTGACTGGAAAAAGGTGTTGGACTTCAAATATGTCCATTTCTGTCACACTTCACCTTTAAAAGTGAAGCCATGTGGTTCCTGGAAGGAAAAACACGACTTTTTCAAGTCTTTGTCCTGTTTTTATGAGAAATGTACGACTTTAATGTTCTTTTTTTTTTTTTTTAACTAAATTTTTATTATAATTTACAACATTGCAACTTGTACTTGTCAGTGTTCACAAGTAGGACAGTTACAGGAACCGCAATGCAGAAATGTAGATTAAAATAAGAACTGCAATTAGGAAGCACAAAACAAAACTGGGAAGCAAAACAAAACCCAAGCAAGCAAACAAACAAACAGACAACAACAAAAACAAAAAGAAAACAAAAACTTTATGTAATATTAAATAACATGTGACAAACTTAGCCATAAATGAACAAAACGAAAGAGACCTATGCTAAATTATTGAAACAGTAAAGCATGTATGGGTCGCCAACGCTCAGTAAACAATTCTCTCTGAATCCGCAGAGCAGATGTTATTTCCTCCATCTGGTAAATTTCTCTTGCTTTATCAATCCACATATTATATGAAGGTGGGTCAAGATTCAGCCATTTAATAGTGATACACTTTAGTGCTGCTGTAAGATTCTTAAGAGATACGTTTTATTGTTTCCCGCAAAACCATTTGGTAAGACTCCTAAAATGGCTAACTGTTGGTCTTTTGTTAATGGTTGTTGGAAAACTGTACTGAGAACTTTAAATATGTCATTCCAAAGTGAGCAGATTTTTGGGCATGACCAGAATATATGTGAGTGGGTTCCTAAAGAAGTACCACAATTTCGCCAGCAGGTGTCAGGATTTGTAGGCTTCATTTTGGCAATTATCTCTGGGGTTCTAAAATATCTCATGACCACCTTCCATTTAAATTCTCTCCACAGCCCAGAATTAGTCACCAGATGGGCTTCACCGAACACCTCTTCCCAGGTGTCCTCTGAGATTTGAGTGCCAGTCTCAGCTTCCCACCTTGCCTTAATATCCAAAGTTGCATTTGTATTGAAACTCATAAATGCGTTATAAAAATGACTGATTAATTTTGGGGAGGAATTACTTTGAAATGTTTTTAGAAATATTTCCTCAATGGGTGAGGGCTCCAAAACTTGCCTCCATTCTTTATGTTTTGTCAAAAAGCTTCTTAGCTGCAGAAATCTAAAAAAGTCAGAAGAAGGAAGCCGAAACTGACCTCAACTGTTCAAATGAGCTCAGGTGCCCATTCCTCACAACATGACAAAGTTTATGAAGCCCGCTATTTGACCATGCTCTGAAGCCAGAGTCTTCCACAATAGGAGAAAAACCCTGCAGGGAGGAGAGCCTTGATAACATTGAAATTTCTTTTGGAAGACCAAATGATTTTTTGATTCTACGCCAAATCTTTAGTGTGACCCTCGTCCGTTCCCCCATATGCACATTTTTAATTGAAATGTTAGAACAAAGCAGGGATTCCAATGATCTTTCGCACATTGTCTTCTCAATGTTTAGCCACTGAGTTTCAGACAAATCCCGCACCCATACAGTCAGGGGTCTCATGAGCTGCCCAGAAATAATATTTCAGGTTTGGAACAGCCAATCCCCCCTGCAGCTTTGACAGTTTTAATGTTTGGAACTTGATCCTTGGGCGTTTGCTTTGCCATATAAATTAGGAAAAAAGTTTATCTAAATTATCAAATGTAGAGTTGGGAATGTTAATAGGCAGCATTTGAAAAAGGTCTAGAAGTCTTGGCAATACATTCATACGTATACTCTCGATCCGACCCAAGAAAGACAGAGGCAGGACTGTCCATCTCTCTAAGTCTTTTTTTATTTTTGCAGCTATAACTTCATAATTTATTTTAAACAAGTCTGATAATGAGTGAGGAATTTGAATTCCTAAATACTTGATACCTTCGTTTGGCCATTTAAAGCCACATCGCTCCTTGAATGTTAGTGAAATGTTTCCTCCTATATCCATTGCCAATGTTTTGTCAATATTAACTGTGTAACCAGAGAGGTAAACGTATGTACTAATAATTTCTTTTAAATGAGGTAAACTGACTGCAGGATTTGAAATGTATAAAAGTACATCGTCTGCATAGATGGACAATTTATGCTGTTCTCCATTAATTGAAAGGCCCTGAATTTCATGTTCTGATCACCACCTGCACTCATGTATATATCTATCTACTTAGCACTTTTAATTCTTATTCTTATTTTTATTTTAATGTCTATTTTAGCGTAATTTATGACAGTATGTTTGCACTGAAGCACCGCAGCAATTTCCTAATGTTGTAAACCTGCTCAACATTTGGCAATAAAACCCTTTCTGATTCTGATTCTGATTCATCTCTAATCAGAATCAGAATACTTTATTGATCCCTGGGGGAAATTATTTTTTTGTTACAGTGCTCCATTATAAACCAACATAAACCAACATTAAGACAAGACAGACAATATGCTAACTAAGAATAGTACAATATATACATATTAGGGGTGCAACGATACACAAAATTCACGGTTCGGTTCGGTTCGATACTTTGGTGTCACGGTTCGATATTTTTTCGATACAAAAAGAAATGTTCATGCCTTTTTAATTTGTCATTTATTAAAATTATAAATATATATTTTAACTCAAAAGTACAGTTTTTAAATTTAACCCTAACCCTTGTGCGTGTTTTTTATTTTGACAGCGAATGCGCACCTGGGGACCACTTATGTGCAGCCCTGGTTACAGTGGGGCAAAAAAGTATTTAGTCAGCCACCGATTGTGCAAGTTCCCCCACTTAAAATGATGACAGAGGTCAGTAATTTGCACCAGAGGTACACTTCAACTGTGAGAGACAGAATGTGAAAAAAAATCCATGAATCCACATGGTAGGATTTGTAAAGAATTTATTCGTAAATCAGGGTGGAAAATAAGTATTTGGTCACCTCAAACAAGGAAAATCTATGGCTCTCACAGACCTGTAACGTCTTCTGTAAGAAGCTTTTCTGTCCCCCACTCGTTACCTGTATGAATGGCACCTGTTTGAACTCATCATCTGTATAAAAGACACCTGTCCACAGCCTCAAACAGTCAGACTCCAAACTCTGCCATGGCCAAGACCAAAGAGCTTTCGAAGGACACCAGGAAAAGTATTGTAGACCTGCACCAGACTGGGAAGAGTGAATCTACAATAGGCAAGCAGCTTGGTGTGAAAAAATCAACTGTGGGAGCAATCATCAGAAAATGGAAGACATACAAGACCACTGATAATCTCCCTCGATCTGGGGCTCCACGCAAGATCTCATCCCGTGGGGTCAAAATGATCATGAGAACGGTGAGCAAAGATCCCAGAACCACACGGGGGGACCTGGTGAATGACCTGCAGAGAGCTGGGACCAAAGTAACAAAGGTCACCATCAGTAACACACTACAACGGCAGGGAATCAAATCCCGCAGTGCCAGACGTGTTCCGCTGCTGAAGCCAGTGCATGTCCAGGCCCGTCTGAAGTTTGCCAGAGAGCACATGGATGATACAGCAGAGGATTGGGAGAATGTCATGTGGTCAGATGAAACCAAAGTAGAACTTTTTGGTATAAACTCAACTCGTCGTGTTTGGAGGACGAAGAATACTGAGTTGCATCCCAAGAACACCATACCTACTGTGAAGCATGGGGGTGGAAACATCATGCTATGGGGCTGTTTTTCTGCCAAGGGGACAGGACGACTGATCCGTGTTAAGGACAGAATGAATGGGGCCATGTATCGTGAGATTTTGAGCCAAAACCTCCTTCCATCAGTGAGAACTTTGAAGATGAAACGAGGCTGGGTCTTCCAACATGACAATGATCCAAAACACACCGCCCGGGCAACAAAGGAGTGGCTCCGTAAGAAGCATTTGAAAGTCCTGGAGTGGCCTAGCCAGTCTCCAGACCTCAACCCCATAGAAAATCTGTGGCGGGAGTTGAAAGTCCGTGTTGCTCGGCGACAGCCCCAAAACATCACTGCTCTCGAGAAGATCTGCATGGAGGAATGGGCCAAAATACCAGCTACTGTGTGTGCAAACCTGGTAAAGACCTATAGTAAACGTTTGACCTCTGTTATTGCCAACAAAGGTTATGTTACAAAGTATTGAGTTATATTTTTGTTATTGACCAAATACTTATTTTCCACCCTGATTTACGAATAAATTCTTTATAAATCCTACCATGTGGATTCATGGATTTTTTTTTCACATTCTGTCTCTCACAGTTGAAGTGTACCTCTGGTGCAAATTACTGACCTCTGTCATCATTTTAAGTGGGGGAACTTGCACAATTGGTGGCTGACTAAATTCTTTTTTGCCCCACTGTATATAGCTCATCATATTGCAGCCACAGAAATTATTTTGTCCATGAAACCATAAAGCTGCACTTTCTTTTTGCCTTATAGTCTGATTTGTCATAACTTTTCCGTTTTGTGGTAAGCTTTTCTTTGGCTGTCACTTCTTCACCC